>NC_133391.1:127194905-130003238 GCF_047511655.1 Castor canadensis | reverse complement strand
AATCCTCCTGATCTCTGGCTCCTGAGTAGCTAGGATTATAAGCACGAGCTACCATCGTGGGGCCACCATTTAATTCTGAAAGTTCTTTGTGTTTCCTCTAAAAATCTTAATTTTTTGCCATGTATGTGAGTTTTCAGCCCAGTATTTGTGCCTTTCTTCTGGTTCTCCTTGGATTCTTTGGTTTTTTTCCTAACTATACTCTAATATTTTTGTTCCTTCCAAGAAAATTACCTTCAGTAGCTTCAAGTGTCTCAAATAAAAGTAAAAATATACTATTTTATAGCCATTTCAAATATCTTAGGCAAAAATGTGAAATGAAGTAAGCAATTTTATATTCAGTGTTTCTTATCTCCATTTTTAGCCTGGCCCTTCTTCCTTCCTCTCCCATTTGCCTGAGCTATTTCCCATCTCTTTTCTACCTCTAACTCCTTGGCCCAACTCCAGCTTCCTCTGCATACGGTAATGTGCTGCCACTCAAAGGGATAATCAGCATTTGGGAGGAGCTCAAACAACCAATAGTGGAAACTGACCATTGTTGGCAAAAACAATGTATGGCTTTAACACACCACTCATAATTACTGTAAAAACACCCCATTTAATTATATTCAGTTAAAAATTGAAGAAAAGTTTGTGAGACTTTGCTCTGATCCATAGTAAGGTAAAACTCTGTATTTCTCTCTCCCCTACATCCATTGGGTTTCTCCCTTTTCCATATTTACTACAAGGTAATTTCCTAAGGAGGGGATGGCATGGGTCTTCTAACTGTCTATCCTAATCATGTTGCTTTTATTCATCTTTTACATACATACCATCCACTAGATATCTCACAAACTCCTTTTGGTACAATGAGAGAAAATAAGTTAAGTGTCAATAGCAAGAAGTTTAAAGTCAAACACTGAGTTGACTTTATACATACATCTATCTATCTATCAATCGATTATATATATTAATCTTTTCTTTCTGTAGTGTAAGCTTTCTGAGGGCAGGGAACATGTATTCAAATCACTAGACTCATATTTCTCATTTTTCTGATTTCTCTACTTTTGTCAACAATTCTGGAGGTTCCAGACAGGCAAGGACAAGGGACAGTGGTGTCAGTAGGAGAAAGGCTGGAGTCCAAATGTGGTTTAAATAAGATTAGATATTTAGTTATTTTAAGACAAGTAGATGAAGTTCTTTATTCTACTTTCTCTTCTTTTGCTTTTGTTATTTATTTGAAATGTTCCATTGTATGTGTATGTATATATATATACATATATATGTATATATATATTTCTACATAACATATATATGCATACTATCTGTATATGCATGCATGTGTGGCAAAAATGAAATGAGGACTCTGTATATATGTCATCAGAGGCAGGAGGAATAGGGAAATTTGAGTAATGTTTAAATGTGTAGTTATTCAGCCTTGTAGATCTAGGGTTGCTTTAGTGCAACCCAAATGCCTAATAGTGCCAATCATACTGCTTCATATTGTGAATATTTGTTAGGACATTGTTGCTGCATTTTTAGGAGGCCCAATATGTATCAATCTCTTTTTCCTTTCATGTTCTGCATTGATTAGGAAAGCCAGGAGAATGAGGAAGGAGAAGAGCAAAGCCCATCATTTATTATTCAGAATGATCACTTTAGAGACATGGTTTTGTGTCTATTAGGCTCCTAGTATTGTTAATACTGCATCTACGTGTTAGAAGATTTGAACACCCAGCCACAAGAATGACTGGCATCTACTGCTATTCTTTGTGGGAGCTTGTTTCCGTAAGCAAAACTAAATGGCTGAGTCTCCGTGAACAACTGGAGCTTATGAGAATATAGATAAAGGAAAGGGCTAGAGATAGTCATGTCATTTCTATATCTCTGTTCACAAGTATTCCTGGAAGAGTGAATATGAAGGTGGAAAGCAATGTCCATCACCATGGAAGGAAACATAAGGGGAATATGAGAGTACCCCATTATATGATCAACAGATACTTTTACTGGAGAAGTCAATGGAAAGTTAATACGCGTTCTAACCATTGGCTTTTTCTTAAATCAGATTCTGTTTAGTATAACTAAATATAAAGTCTCTTCTATTCATCTCCTCTAAAGTGACCTTCAATCTTGAAAGTTTGCTTTATCTCATGATTGCACTCTGAAGCATATGGGTTTACTGTGGCCTAAAGAGAGAAGGTACCCCAGAATTTCACTTTTCTTGGGCCTGGTTAGATAACTACATTTAATTTTGTTTCATGAAGTTTCAATTGGTTGTTTAAGGAAGACAGTTTCTATTGTACTGATTGTGGTTTTGGAAGAGTGTTTAGAATTCTAACAGATATTCCTGGCATATGAATATTTACCATCTATCATTAATTTGGCATGTGTTTTCAGAACGATTGATCACTGTGATAGTTGTCTTTAGATGACATCACATATTCCATAGTTATGGCTAAGAACTGAGAACAACACTTTTTTCCCAACAGATATACTTGGCCATTACATGACTATCTTGTTCTGTGATGCCTCCCTGACTTTTAGCATCAGTCAAGCTGATAATTTGCCACATAAGGCAATTGTACCTTCCTTTGAACTCTTACAGCACATATGTACTTCTCTTGTGAGATTTATTCCATGATTTGCTCATTCTGGGCTCTATTCTTACCAGTTCTACAAAATCATAAGTACCTAAAGAGTAGGAATGGTATCCAGGTCAATTATTTATCAGCAAGGTGCCTGGCACAGTAAGAACTCAATACATGCTTTGTGAAAGTATAAATAACCACGTGGTAAAAAACTAAATAGAATTTCATGTCCTTTTCCATCCAGATTATTTTGTTATTATTCTTTCTTGCAAAAATCTCTCTTCTACTAATGTCCTTTGGTTTTACGTATTTTTTCTGACATAATATTTGTGGGCTATATGTGACCTTGTCTCATCTATTTCTTTTCTTCTACTTTCTTTTTTTTCTTTGAGTCAGGGTCTCATTATGTAGCCCAGGCTGGCCTTCAATTTATAATCCTTCTGCCTTATTCTACCTAGTGTTGAGGTTACAGACATGCTTCACCATGCCTGGCATGTTCCATCTGTTTCTGCATTCTCTAATCTCCATATTTTATAGTCTTAAAATATAACTGCAGAGAAAAAAAGATTATGGAAGAGAAAACAGACTGAGTTAAAATACTTTTTCTATTGCTTTAAAATGTCTGCTTTATGAAAATCACAAATGTATAGTAGTTTAAAAATTAATTGTATAAAAGGACTTAGAGTAAAAAATTAGAAATAATTGGCCCTCCATGTGACCAGCCCTATTTCTCCTTCTTATTTGCAATTACTTTTAACAGTTTTAAAATATTTCATTGATATTATCCCAAGTCTAAATAATATACTTATAGCACAATTTTTTGGCTTTTCATATGATAGATAAGCTAACATCTGTGATCTTTCTTCTACCTCTATCCCACCTTACATATATTTTCTATCCATTAACATTGTAACACATTGTTACCTTCACAAAGGGACTTATGAGTAAAAATAGCATACTTAATGTGAATTAGGAGATGATGTTTGTCCAGATAGACTTAATCAGTGTGGGCATGGATGATAGCTCTTCATGTAAAGAAAACATGTCACTTCTCCAGGTATTTGCTTTCAGTTCTCATTGCATCAACAGCTGAGCACCTCTGTGCAGTAGCCCTGACAGGATCTCTCCTTTCCCCCCTCTCTCCTTCCATTTCCTACTGTTGCTCATTGTACTTTCCTTTTCAATCTTTACATTCTGTTTTGTAATCACAATCATCTGTACTTTGTACACTGGTTGAATATTAGTGTAAAGAATTTACATTGCCACACCAATGTATTATTCATATTCACTGGAAAATTAGTTATAATTAATTTTTTCTGTTGTATATCTTTGTTGTTTTCATGAAACTGCCATTTTTCAATTATATCCCTGCCCTGTCTTCTCCCTTGCTCCTCACCAAAAGCCCTGCAACCCTTGCTTCGGGCTAGACTAGTTGATCTTGGCACGAACCTGCTGCATGTGGGAGTTTTTTAAATTGTTTTCTTGGGTTGAGGTCATTATTTCCTGGATTCTGTATATTTCTCTTTTTTTGTTTAATTTACTGTATGTTGGAGCACAGCTTCAAGTAACTACTTAGGAGAGAAGATAGAGTTTCTCATTTCCAACAAATCTAAATTGTCTCCTCTTTGTCTTCAAACTTCATTGATAACAAAATTCTAGATTGAATGCCACTCCTTCTCAGAAATTTAAGTTATGGCCCTACTGTCTTCTAGTGCCAATCCAGTAGATGTGATTTCTATTCTCAGTCAAACATCATTTTATCTGTTTTTCCCTGTCTTTTGCCATCAACATACCTGTAACATCAGTAGAAATGTTAGCATGTTCTCTCTTTCTTTATTGCTGTAAAATTCCACAGTGGGATGTCTAGCCTCCACACTGTTCTAGTAAGCCTCCATGTGAAATTTAGTCTTGCTCCAGCTTGGTAACTTTCCATTTTAAATTTATTTGCTGATTTTATTCACCTTTGTGTTCTCTGTTCTTTCATTTGGAATTTACCAATTTACCAAGTGGCAGAGATTATCTTTCCTTTCATAGTTCTACCCTTATGCTTTAGAGGGCAAAAGTAAGTTCTTGAACAAGATGTCATGGATTCAAACCTCTCCTTCCCAGTTTTCTGTGTGACCCCTGGAAGTTTCTTATCATTTCTTACTTATGCTTCCTACAGAATCAACTAATAGTATTTATGCAGAGGGTTGTTCTAAGAACTAAATAAGTTAAAACACTTATCATGGTGTCTATCACAGAGTTACATGGTGCCTATCACAGTGTAAACACATAATAAGTGTTAGCCATGATTACTGGAAATAGCATAGCATAGAAGTTGAGCATGTGATCTCCAGCGTTAGACTAAGTGATTGTTTTGTTGTTGTTGTTCATTTGTTTGTTTTTTGAGATAGGGTCTTGCTATATGGCCCATACTGGTGTGGAATTCCCTATGTGGCTCAGGTTGGCTTCAGACTGGCAATCCTCTTGCTGGAATTACAGGTTTATACCACCATGCTCAGGCACCTAAGTAGGTTTTAATTGTGATTCCTTAGCTATGTGACTTTGGGCAAGTTGCTTAATTGTGCTACTCTTTGGATATAAAAAAAAATCATACTATTTACACAATAAGCTTGCTGTGTCAATAAAATGCTTAGAAGAGTTTCTGGCTATTTGCAAAATATCTTTAAACTCTAGTAACAACTTTTATAGTTTTAATTACAAGATCTCTTTCATGTTCTCTGATAGTTCCTTTCTCATAGTACCCCATTTATGTTTTGTAAATATAATATCTTCTCAAATTGCTCTAAAGATAATAATTTTACATTCTCTTCCCAGAATATAATTCATTAATTTCTGAGTATTTCTTAAAATTTAGTTATTTTCTACTTTTTCATTTCATTTAGGAAGCCTATCTTAGAAGACCTGGTAAGCTTTATTTGGTCATTTTTAAATTCAAAACAAGGTCCTATAAAGTTTAGTCTGGGGTTTTGTGAGCTAGAGTAGTGCATTGATGGTTACTATTGCTTTATGGGGTGTGCTTAAGAAGCTGGTTATTATGTTGAGTAGCCTCTAAATTCTAGCACACAGTAGATTTTGCTTTGGTATAAAAATATTCTCATTGGTTGCTCTAGCTCTCCCAGTTTTTGTTCCATTCCTTCAGGAAAGAACCATTGTGTCTTCCTTCTGGGACAAATGCTTATCTTCTGGCTGTCAGGATTGATGGGTTGGGGAAGTCAGCTGTTCTGTATTCAGAACTCCCATTAATTCCCCATTTTCATTCCCTTCATTGGGTTTTCAGCCTGAAACCCTACCAACACTTCACTGGGCCACCAGGCAGGTTGTTGGTTCCTTTGGCAGCAATACATACAACCTGAATTATAGGCTTCAACTTCCTCCCATTCAGCCTCCAGAGTCAATGTCACCTTTACTCCCTGCTTCCAGAAACTTCTCATAGTCTCTCAAGCCATAGTCTCTCACTGTTGTTATGCGTGATTCTTATTCCTTTCGTACTGATTTAATGGGGACTTGAGAAGGAGAGGAGATAGGTACAGATGTCTAATTTGTCATCTTTAAGCTTACACTGTTGGAGATGTATTCAAATGAATTCCTTGGTTTTCCTCAATGTCATTTTGGCACACTTTGATTTTACTAAGTTATTCCCACATCATTCTCAGGTATAGAGTATGATAAGAGGAATAATCAAGAGTAAAGGTGCTTTTCTGAGTTTTTAAATATTAAGGAGTATAGTTACCACTTTCTACTTCCTGATAGAGAACTCATGACTTCTGAGTGTCTTTCTCTTATTGGATTACATCTTGTTCAGGTCTTTTTCATTCTTATCATGGTATCCCAAGAAGATCTAGTTCTGGGATAATGGTAATATGTATATTTCTATTACTAACTGGCGTTTATCCTCTCCCTTCCCCAACCTGTAATTGATAAAAAATTGTTTTGAAAACTTTCTATGTGTAATGAATAGGAAATATAGTGCAGAACAGGGCAGACATGGTCCCTCTCATTATATAGCTTTGTTCTATAGGACTCCTGTTAGATTCACCTAGTTTTCATTAACTTTTCTAACTTGAGCACTTCTCAGGAGACTTTCAGTCCCACTTTCTAGAAGGCATCATTTAAAATCAAATAAGAGAAAGCTTAGGTGTATTTTGCTTTCCTACCAAAGATGTATCATTACTCTCTGTCTATACTCTCATGGGCTCTCTGAGCAGGCTATTGATGAGAAGTAAAGAAGATTGTGCAACCAATTGGACTAAATGGACTTAAAAGTTATTTTTGCAACATCTGCTTAGCATCTTAAAGTGGGTGTTGAGAGGAAAGTCAAATTACATTTTCTGGGACTGTATATTTTGACCATCTGTCTTATTTTCATCAGGGAACCTCTTGTGGTACTCATGCAGTAGCATGTAAACATAAAGTCAAGAGGTTCCAACATTGCTATTTTGTTATTACAGACTCTGCTCACTTCTTAGTCACTCCAAAGTTCTTTAACTGTCACAAAAATCCTTAGAACTGTTCCATTTTAAATTCTGGGCATACAACTCTTAGATGACATAGCAGTTATCCCTTTTTCTCCTAATGAGACTGGCAGCAGCCACTAGAGGCCCCTCGAGTCCATAGCTCAACAATGGAACTGGAATGCTAAACAGTTCTCCACAGCCATAAGCCCAGGGGTAAGCTGAGGTGATTCATCATTCTGCAAGCACGCATTTGCCAGTCAAGTCCACAACTGGCATTTTAAACACCTGCAATCTGTTATATAGTCTGCTTAGCTTTCTTTTCTGTAGGGTACTGTCTGAAATCAATTGTTCCCTGGACTCATCTGTCCACTTTTTATCTTTTTTCTGAACTTTTTTTTCTTAAAAGTATTCAGCTTCAAAAAAACTTGCCATATCCCTATCTCTAGTAAGGGAGATCACATTGTGGCTGAGATGACTGTGCCTTCTCAGAGCTAATGATACTCATGGTTATTCAGCAAAGATCAGCAGAATGTGCTTCACTCTATCCTAGGAATAGTAATGCCAAGCTCTTGATTCAGAGTCAGATGGTGGTTGAGGTTTGGAGGCCTGGGTCACACCTCCGCAGTTTGCCTTCACAATGCCTGAGGACTCAGGAGTCTAGTTATGGATTAGTCCAAGACAGAACTTGATTGTCTGTCATGTCCTTTACACAGTCTCCAATAGCAGAAGACAAGAATCTTAATGTAGATTTGATCTTTCCAAGCTTAAAAGCCAAACAACCTGCTGACCATGCCAATGTGGTACTTAAACTCAAATCTTCCAGGCAAGGAATAAGGAGGGCCAAAGATCTTCCCACTATCCAACTAAACATTCACTCCCCACTAAAATTCACCCTATTTCTAGGATGGCTCAGAGCAGAGATATCTCTTGGCTGGTTGTCAGTTGACAACCCTCTTTCAGCCTATCTTCCAGGCACCATATTGTCATCCTTAAAACAGCATCATCACATAACTCCTCTGCCCCAAAAGCTTTGGTGACTCCATTGTCATTTGGCTAAGTCTGGCCTTCTGTAGCATCTTATCTGAATGTTCTCCATTCAAACTTTTCTAATGTATTTTCCACTTCTCTTCTTTCTATCCTCTTTTCCATCTAAAGCTCATCTTTGCTAATGAAGTTCACCAACTTAAAATTTTCTAGCACATTTCTATAGCAAGGGCTGTAGTCAGTTCATGTTAAACAAGTTCTCTTAGTTCTCTTGGCATGTGAGTAAACCTAAACAAAGATAAGAAATTTCTGATCTTTGACAGTGATCCCATTCTTAGTGTCTTTCCCTTGTGAGGCTCCTAGATTCTCTGAGTATGGCAAATACACTTGCCTTCTAGAGACATAGGCTGCCCATGTAAGTTATTTATCCATTGCAAGATACCCTAGAGTCTGGGACATTTCATCTTGTCTATCACAGTAACTGAAGAGTATAGCATTTGAATTTTAATGTGGAGAAATTCCATTATTAGTAGTTTATTTTAATTTTTCTCAAGTGGAATATGATTGCAGTATCTCCAGAAAGAAAAGCACTAGTAGTTAACTTTCTTTGTCATTCATTAGAGAAACTGATTCTATGATTAAATACATTGTTGATGTTGTGTTTTGGATTTGATCAGCTCTCTGTGTCATTTGAGAGAATAATATGCTCAGAATTAAGTAAGAGAAAGTTTTTATATTTTTTGATTGATTTAGCCTGGTTCATGACAAAATGTGAAAATGTCAAGGTTTTGATCTCATTCAAATGACCTTTATACTTCATCCTAGAGAACAAATTTGGAGATATCTGGTTCAGTTTCTTTTAAACTTTCTATGATGTTTAAGTTCAAAGGGAATCAGTTGTTCTAAGGATTTTGATCTTGATTTGTATAGAATTGAACCAGCTATCATGATTTCTCAAATCTTAAAGAAAATATCTTGCTCATTAACTCTCATTAACTGTTCCCAGAAATTGATTCCTTTTACTTCAATTCATGGGCCACTGATTACTTGCTTTATGAAAATGTTGCTTTATTTTTGTTCTATAAGTCAAGGATCAAATAAGCTATTATTCCCTCCCACATCCAGAAATGATGATTTCAGCAGACCAAGGTAGTTTTTTCTCTTGTACAAATTTTGATATTGTGCATTTGGTGACCTCTAGAAAGAACTTGAAGACAAAATTTATAATAAGTAATGGCTGATGTTTTATGAGATGGGAGCTGCTGTTGTTGGGAAGCTAAGAGGAAGGGAATGATGGAAAAAATTAAATCTTTTACATTTGCAGTATTGACATGAATACTGTGAAGATACACTGCAAGGGTCAATTTTAGAGCTTGATTTAAGTTAGAACATTGTGCAAAAAAGGCATCTGCTTTTAACAATGATACCAATATTTAGTGACATTTTAGGTGAAGATTTGTATTTGGAGCTGATAAGCTGAAGAATTATTCACACACACACACAAACACACACTGATATATGCAGCATTTGTCAGAATCCAAGGCTATAATGCAAACTTCAAACATTGGCTATCCAGTTTGAAAAGTCTTCATTACTAAAGCTGGTATGCACTTATAAATCAAAAGAAGCCATGAGATGGTAAAATAATTTATGCAAAAAGTTTTGCTTTTGCTGAATGATTTTCTGTAATTCCTGTTTTCTTTTAGTCCTGATAGCACAATTTTAAAGTTATTTAATGAGTCATTATATTATTCCATTCTACGTTGCTATAACAAAGTACCTGACACTGACTATATTATAAGGAAAGAAATTCACTTAGCTCACAGTTTTGGAAATTTAAGTCCATGATTAGGTGGCATCCCCTTCAGTTTGCCTCTGGTGGGGACCTGCCTGTTTACCTCAAAACATGGCAGGTGGCATCATGGTGGGCACAATTGTAAGAGGAAGAGGTTACATGGTGAGACAGAAAGGCAGAGAGAAATAACAACTCTCCTTAAACTTCTCCACCAAATGGAAAGGGAAGGAACACTGCCTAATTCACTTTATGAAGGCAGTATTACACTCATCCCAAAACTGGATAACAACACATCCAAAAAGGAGAACTACAGACCAATCTCTTTAATTAGCACTGATGCAAAAATCCTCAATAAAATAATGGCAAACTGAATCCAACAGCATATCAGAAAGATCATTCACCATGACCAAATCGGCTTCATCCCAGGGATGCAGGGATGGTTCAACATATGCAAATTATTAAATGTAATATAGCCGGGCACTGGTGACTCATGCCTGTAATCCTAGCTACTAAGGAGGCAGAGATCAGGAGGATCGTAGTTTGTAGCCAGCTTGGGCAAATAGTTTGCAAGACCTTGTCTCAAAGAAACCCAACACCAAAAAGGGCTGGTGGAGTGGCTCAAGGTGTAGGCCCTGAGTTCAAGCCCCAGTTCTTCAAAAAAAAAAAGTAATACAGTACATTAACAGAAGCAAAGACAAAAACCACTTGATCATCTCAATAGATGCAGAGAAAGCCTTTGATAAGATTGAACACCATTTCATGATAAAAGCTCTGATGAAACTAGGAATAGAATGAATGTACCTCAATATTATAAAGGCTATATATGACAAACCTATAGCCAACATCATTCTTAATGGGGAAAAACTGAAACCATTTCCCCTAAAGTCAGGAAAGAGACAAGAATGCCCACTCCCTCCAATTCTATTGAACATAGTCTTGGAATTCCTAGCCAGAGCAGTAAGGCAAGGAGAAGAAATAAAAGGAATACAAATAGGTAAAGAAGTAGTCAAACAATCCTTATCCACAGATGACATGATCTTATACCTTAAAGACCTCAAAAACTCTTAGACACCATAAACAGCTTCAGCAAAGTAGCAGGATACAAAATTGACTTACAAAAATAAGTAGCCTTTCTATACACCAACAATAAGCAGATTGAGAAAGAATACAGGAACACAATTCCTATATTCTCTACAAGGAGAACTACAAACCACTAAAGAAAGAGATCGAAGACTACAGAAGGTGGAAAGATCTCCCATGCTCATAGATTAGTAGAATCAACATAGTAAAAACGGCTGTACTACCAAAAGCAATCTACATGTTCAATGTAATTCCCATCAAAATCCCAATGACATTCATCACAGAGATTGAAATATCTGCCCTAAAATTCATTTGGAAACACAAAAGACCATGAATAGCTAAGGCAATATTGAGCAAAAAGAGCAACGCATGAGGTATCACAATACCAAACTTCAATCTCTACTACAGAGTCGTAGCAATAAAAACAGCATGGTATTGGCACAAAAACAGACATGAAGACCAGTGGAACAGAATAGAGGACCTGGATATGAATCCATGCAGCTATGCTCACCTAATTTTTGACAAAGGTGCCAAAAACATATGGTTGAGAAAAGACAGTCTCTTCAACAAATGTTGCTGGGAAAAGTGGATATCTGCCTTCAGAAAACTGAAACTAGATCCATGTCTGTCACCCTGTACAGGTATCAACTCAAAGCAAACTGAAGTCCTTAATATAAGACCTGAAATCTTGAAGCTAGTACAGGAAAGAGCAGGGAATACTTTGGAAGCAATAGGTATAGGCAAGGACTTCCTCGGCAGAACTCGAGTGGCTCAGCAACTAAGAGAAAGGACTGACAAATGGGTCTACATGAAAGTAAAAAGTTTCCACACAAAAAAAGAAGTGATCTCTAAATTGAAGAGGATTCCCATAGAATGGGAGAAAATCTTTGCTAGCTATATGTAAGATAAGGGATAACCAGAATATACAGGGAGCTCAAAAAACTAAACTCCCAAAAATCAATGAGCCAATAAAGAAATGGGCAACTGAACTAAACACAACTTTTTCAAAGGATGAAGTCCAAATGGCTAAAAATCACATGAAAAAATGCTCACCATCCCTGGCTACAAAGGAAATGCAAATCAAAACCACACTAACATTCCATCTCAACTCTTGTTAGAATAGCTACCATAAAGAACACCACTAACAACAAATGTTAGTGAGGATGCAGGAAAAAAGGAACTCTCATACACTGCTGGTGGGAATGTAAACTAGTACAACCACTATGGAGATTCCTTAAAAAACTAAAAATAGATCTACCATATGATCCAGCAATACCACTTCTAGGGATATAGCCAAAGGAATGTGAATCAGGTTATTCCAAAGACACCTGCACACCCATGTTTATTGAAGCACTATTCACAATAGCCAAGCTATGGAAAGAGCCAAGATGTCCCACTACTGACAAATGAAATAAGAAAATGTGGTATTTATACACAATGAATTTTACTCAGCCACAAAGAAGAAGGAAATTTTGACATTTGCAGGTAAATGGGTGGAACTGGAGAACTTCGTCTTAAGCCAACTTAGCCAGGCTCAGAAGGCCAAAAATCACATGTTCTCCCTTATATGCAGATTATAGACCTAAAACAAATGCAGTAATATTATTGGACATGGGTCACACACTAAGGGGAGACTGCACATGGGAAGAACAGGGAAAAGGAAGGAAACCTAAATCTTGAATATGGTTGATGTGCTTACTGTAGAGGAGGGAATATAGTAATCTTAAACTGGCCAAGGCCGCTATGGGAAGGGGACTAGAGAGTACTGAACAGGTCTGGTAGAGGTGAACCATTTTGGATTGTAATACATATATGCACAGAAACAACACAAGGAATCTCTCTGTATAGGTATCTTAATATCAATCTAGCAAAAATGCTATGTTTTCCTTGTTATTTTTTATGCTTTTTCTTCTATAAAATTGGAGAACAGAAGGGCAGAACAGGTTAGTGGGTTAAGCGAATAATGTATACACATGTAAGTAAATGTAAAACTGATACCTGTTGAAGCTTTTCTAGGAATCGGGGGAGGAAGGATTCCAGAGAGCAGTGGAGGGGGTGAATTCAAGTATGATATATTTGATATATTGTAAGAACAATTGAAGTACTTCAATGTGCCCCCACCCAGCACAATAGTAATATAAAAAATAAAATTAAACAGAAAAAAAAGGCAGAGAGGTGCACCTTTTATTAACAACTCATTCTCAGGAGAAGTCTTCATGAGACCAGCATTGTTCCCCACTATGTGATGCCCTCATGGCCTAATTACCTTCCACTAGGCTCCACCTCTTAAAAGTTCCACCCTAACGGTGTCACTAGGATCAAGCTTCTAACACATGAACTTTGTGGAACACACTCAAACCATATCCAAATCACAGCAGTGACCACAAATTTATCAAGTGGTTAGCTAAAACTCACAGCCTCATAGCTTAGCTTATATGTAAATATAAGCTGCATTGTTTCAGGACTTTCTGCCTCCCCAATGCATTCACCTATCCTTATCTCCTTCACTAGAACTCATATACTCCTAAATTAACATACTGAAAAAATGGTTAAAGTGGTAAAGTTTGTGTTATATGTATTTTACCACAATGGTAAGTACCTAATTTTAAAATCACCTGGAGAACATTAATATAAATGACTAAAACATAAACACCTCCGCCCTACCTCCAAAGGTTGTGATTTGATCGTCCCGTGTAAAAGGCATAGACATCTACTAAATACTGTGGATGCTTCTGGTTTGCCTCCAGGGTTACTAACCCTTGACCCAGGTAGTTCCCTTCTCTGCAGCTATTTCCTTATAAGCTATCCTGTACATGGATGTCATATGGAAGCCCCGAACTCTTTTATTCTGCTACTGTCTCTTTCCAATGTCTTCACTTGTACCCCATAACTATTCACACCTTAATTTCCATAAATTGGGAAGGCATTTTGTGCACTGTAGTACACACTTGTCAGTAATTTTAATGCTGTGGAAAGAATTTAAATCTTAGAAATGGATAAATAGTATAACATATGTGTCTGGAAGTCCAGGGTCAGAAACAGTTCCGCAGTTTGTAAAATGTGTGGTTACGCATACAGTATGAAAAATTTCTCACTTGGTTGTTCATATCTAGAAAACCGAAATTCAGATATTGAGACTTCATTTCTTAGGGTTAAAGAAGTGGATATTATTAAAATGCACATATCCATAAGCGTGAGGTCTGGCATTGCCTTTTCTTTCTAGCAGCTAGACCACTAACTAAAAGAAAGATGTGGTAGAGAATTGGTATAGAGATCTGAAACACTAGCCATCTCCAAGAACTTCCAGAATAATAAGAAGCCCAAGTAAGGGAAGGAGTGAGAATGCTGAAAAACAACTCTTTTTGTGTCATCGTTTCCTCGTGAAAGTTCTGCTTTAAAGTATATGTTGTGTGTGTCCTTGCACGTGCATGTACTTATACACATATGTGCATGTTCTTTTACGATCACATAAGTGCCATTTAAATAGCAACAATCTTTTAGCTCAAAATTGTAAAAATGAGTAATGGGGAACTTTCTCAGTTAAGTGTTAATTTTTACAACACTACTATAAAGTTATAAAAGCTAATATATCATAGCAGCAACATCAGATAAACAGAGAGATATGGGAGTGGAAAAAGTCAATAAACAGATTCAAGTATATACACACATGCATTTAAGTATATATACACATATACTGTATTATTTAGTTGGTGGTATAGACTGCATACAATTATAAAGCCATTGAAATAATGTGAAAACATTTTTATTAACTTAGAAAGTAAAGGTATAAGGTTCTTGTTTCGCATGCAGACAGACAGATAAATAATTCCGGGAAGCCCAGTAAATCTGGGAAGCCCAGGTTTATCTCTAGATGGCAGTACATTAGAGAATTTTAATTTTTTCTTTTTACTTATTGGATTTTAAAATTTTAAGTTATATTCATAAAACTTTACAAAAAAATATCATTTAAAAAGACTAAAACTGAAAATTTTTGTCAGGAGCTTGCAATAGTGATAATTTATTTTGATACAATTTTATAATTACTGCCAGATTTGAAAGTATTTAGACTGCATATAAAAATAAAAGCCCCATAAAGATTCACATCTGACCAAAAACTGAATCCTTAAAATACCAAAGGAAGATAAAATGAACAACATAAATACTAATTTATAGGATAGTATGAGCAAAGGAATTATCTTACAGTGGAATAGACACTGGTGAAACTTATAAAACTTATTGAGGCATGAGAACTACAAACTAGGTGGAAGAACTTATTGTATCAAGTCTCAAAGAGGTCAGAATAAAGGGAAAAAAAAAAAACTTTGACCATAATTTTTTGACGGTAATTTGTCCTTTTCAAGGAGCATCCCAACAAAGATTGAAAATGTGCACAGAATAGCATTGAGGGTGGTGGCAAGGTGTATGCAGGAGTGACGTGACCTAACAGCCCACACAAAGATTAGGCAGCATAATTTTCCAGCAGGCCAGTGCTTCAATTGCTAAGGGGATGGTGTGAATCAGATAAATGCCACACTTGTAATTCACCCAGACACAGCCTTTCCACTGGCAAGGCAAATCCAATTATCTCTGAGCAGGGACAATGTGAGGAGTGCACAGGACATATTAGGCAGTTTTCCACTGGCAAAATAAGGTGACGAAACAGAGAACTCCCCACAATGACCTGCAGGGTCACCACATGGCTTATAGATGAATGCAGTACTAGCTTCAATGTGTCAGTTCAAACCTACCTTCCAAAGACTATGGGACCAATATCCTCCTAGAGCAAGACCAATATTTCAGTTAAGTTTTGTATATCTTTATTCAAAATAAATACCCTCTCATGGGTCATAATGACTCAAAATAACAACATCCAAGATTTACTAAGTTTACAATATGCTAGGCACTGCTGAAAGCCATTTACATTTAGGAGCACTTGTTACTCATAACCCAAGGCTATAGCTAGGCACTGTTATCATATCCATCCCACATATAAACAAACAAAAACATAGATTAGGCAACTTGAACAAAATTACACAATTAATATGTCACAGATCTGGGATATTAACAGACAAAGGCTTCTTTTTTAATCACCACACTATGCTATGTTTTGTTTTTTTTTTTCTTTGCTGATACTAGGGTTTGAACTCAGGGCCTCACACTTGCTAGGCAGGTGCTATACTACTTGAGCCACTTCACCAGCCTTTTATTAAGTGTTGGGTATTTTCAAGATAGGGTCTCTTGACCTATTTGCCAGGGATTAGCTTTAAAGCATGATCCTCCTGATCTCTGCTTCCTGAGTAGCTAGGATTACAGGCATGAGTGATAGGCATCACATCACACTCTATTCTGAAGGGAGAAAAAAATGGCTTTTATACACTTATTACTATACATGCTCCAATCACAAAATAGGGTAAAATATGTGTCCCAAACTTGACCAACTGGAAAACTATTTTACCTCCTTTTAGGGTAGAGATGGAATCAGCAAAAAGGAAAAAGAAGGATGGAAGAAGAATATAGAGAGAAATGATGTACTGAGTCATTAAAACTAGACTCCACAACAGAAACATTCATACAATGGAATACCACTCAGCAAGAAAAAGCAACTAGTTATACTGACCTTGCCATAAGGATAAAATCTAAAGTACATTATGACAAGCAATAGAAACCACTCTGAAAATTTATGTTGTGTATAATTCAATTTATATAACAGTCTGAAGAAAGCAAAACCCTTGTTGCCAGGGTTTGAATTGGGGGTGGGGGTGACTATAAAAATGTATCAGAGAATTTGAGGGGATTGAACCACTACATATATTAGGCAGAACTCTTAGATGTATATACTAAAAAGGGCTACTTTTAGTGTGTCTAAACCATACCTTGATTTTTTAAACAATATCAAAAACACAGAGCAATTTCAAAAAATACTGCTCTCCTCATTTGGCATTCAGTTACCCCTTAGCTAAAACACAGCACTCTCCTGTGAACATGGTTCTCTGTGAGGTGTGTGGTGGGATAGGGTTCTTTTATTTTGACATTGGGTTAGTTGGAATCTTTGGAATTATGGTCTGGAAAATTAGATCTAGGTTAAGGGATATCAAAATAAATAATTATAGTAATGGATTATAAACTATTGAATTAAGTAAGAATACTAAGTCCACACTGATATTACATAAATACCTAAATGAGGAAGAAAAGAAAGTTCTTTCTTACAGTAGATTCCATGAGTAAATGTGGGCATATAGCAGAGTTTTTTAAACCATCATTTGAAGTATTAATCAACCATAAGGAAGAATGAAATTATGTCATCTTCAGGAAACTGGATGGAACTGGAGATCATCATGTTTATCAAGTAAGTCACGTTCATAAAGATCAGTATCACATGTTTTCTCTCATATTGAAATTTAGACCTAAAAAATATGATTGTAAAATGGGACTATTGGGAGCACAATAGGAGGAGGAAGAGAACAGAAGAGGATGGTAGGGGTGAATATGACTAGTCAATTACATATATGCATAAAATAGCATAATGAAGCTCACCAAAACCATTTTTAAAAAGGCAGGGGAGGAGAGATAAGGGACAAGAAAGAGTAAGAGAGGGGTGAATTTGATCAAAGTATATTACATGCATGTGTGGAAAATCACAATGAAACCCCTTTGAATAATTAATATACACCAAGAAAAAAGTCAATATTTGAGAACAAAATCACAATTTTGTTGCTACCATGGTTGTAACTGACAGAACATCAATTAACAATGAGTCTGTACATAGTTTGCTTGATGAAAATCAGTATAGGTCCATATATCCTAAAAAAGTATACTTCCACATAGTACTTACTCATTACAAAGGGGAATGAGGAACTGTACAATGTAAAACCCTAACTGACAATCATAGTTACATCACTAATACTGAGACAAGTTGACTTTGCACATCCCCTGAGTTGATGTTGTGAGTACATAGTACTAGGCACTGTTCCTGCTAAAATGCACATACTGAATCTAATTATCCAGAAACCCCAGACAAAACAGAACTGTGGGACACTTTGTAAAATAACTAGCCTGAACTCTTCAAAAATGTCAAGTTCCAGAAAGTTAATGAAAATCTGATCTAAGAAGATGAAAGAGACTTGACAACTTAATGAATTGTGTGATCTTTGTAATTGGATTTGGGACTGGAGGAAAAAAAAGCAACAAAGGATGATATTTAGATATTTGGTGAATTTTGAATATGACCTGTCAATTAGGTAATAGAATTATACGAATGCTAGATTTCCATAATTTGATGAATATGCCCTGGTTACATAAGAGAGTATCTTTATCTACTCTCAAATGATTGAAAAAAAAACCCCAAACACCTGTAAGTGTGCATATATACACACACAGAATAATAAAGCAAACATATAAGCAATCAATGAATTGTGGTAAAGATCATGTGAGAGAGGGATTCCAAGATGGCAGCTAGAGGGAGGAAGCAGAAAGCGAGCCTCCTATAGTGAAATCTTGGAGAGACGCTGGAGATACACTTTGCAGGCAATATCACCAAGAAGAGGCAAAACTTTGACACCTCCACACCTCCAGCCGGCACAGAGAATCTCCACTTCAAGTTAAACGGAGAAACAAGTAGGGCTCCCGGGCTGCCAGTTGCCTGCACCCAGATAGCTTGGGAAGACGCAGACAAGGTGAGTTTGTGGTACCGTGATACTCCCACAGACAAGCCTGGGCCAGAGCAGCATAGCCCCCTGGACAGACCGACATCCACCCGGGGAAAAAAAGAGAAACTGATTAATAAGCAATAAGAACAATAAAGACACCCGGGAAAGAGGGTGGGGTGCACTGAGCGCCAAAGATTGGGGGAAGGGAATCCTTCCCAGGACTGTAAATAAACAAGCCAGGCGAGGCTCTGGCGGGAGCACGTGCCCAGCAACCAGGAATGGGAAAGCTTGTGAGAGTGGCAGAGGAAGGAAAACTCCACAGGAGAGGAGGGAAGACCCACTTCCCATGTGAACTGTAAACAAACATGGTGGCTGGCAGGAGCAGCAGTACCACCCAGTAATCAGGAGCAAGAAAGCTTGTAAAAGTGGTGGTGGGTGCCTCTGGAGTAACCTGTGTCACAGTCTTTTGGGTATATCCCCAAGAATTGTATTGCTGGATCAAATGGAAGATCAATGTCTAGCTTTTTAAGTAGTCTCCAAATTTTTTTCCAGAGTGGTTGTGCTAGTTTACATTCCCACCAAGAGTGTATGAGCGTTCCGTTTTCCTCCGCATCCTCGCCAACACCTGTTGTTGGTGGTGTTGCTAATGATGGCTATTCTAACAGGGGTGAGGTGGAATCTTAGCGTGGTTTTAATTTGCATTTCCTTTATTGCTAGAGATGGTGAGCATTTTTTCATGTGTTTTTTGGCCATTTGAATTTCTTCTTTTGAGAAAGTTCTGTTTAGTTCACTTGCCCATTTCTTTATTGGTTCATTAGTTTTGGGAGAATTTAGTTTTTTAAGTTCCCTATATATTCTGGTTATCAGTCCTTTGTCTGATGTGTAGCAGGCAAATATTTTCTTCCACTCTGTGGGTGTTCTCTTCAGTTTAGAGACAATTTCTTCTGATGAACAGAAGCTTTTTAGTTTTATGAGGTCCCATTTATCTATGCTATCTCTTAGTTGCTGTGCTGCTGAGGTTTCATTGAGAAAGCTCCTACCTATACCTACTAACTCCAGAGTATTTCCTACTCTTTCCTGTATCAACTTAAGAGTTTGGGGTCTGATATTAAGATCCTTGATCCATTTTGAGTTAATATTGGTATAGGGTGATATACATGGATCTAGTTTCAGTTTTTTGCAGACTGCTAACCAGTTTTCCCAGCAGTTTTTGTTGAAGAGGCTGCTATTTCTCCATCATATATTTTTAGCTTCTTTGTCAAAGACAAGTTGGTTATAGTTGTGTGGCTTCATATCTGGGTCCTCTATTCTGTTCCACTGGTCTTCATGTCTGTTTTTGTGCCAGTACCATGCTGTTTTTATTGTTATTGCTTTGTAATATAGTTTGATGCACCTGCACACCCACATTTATTGTGGCACTATTCACAATAGCCAAGTTATGGAAACAGCCAAGGTGCCCCACCACTGATGAATGGATTAAGAAAATGTGGTATCTATACACAATGGAATTTTATGCAGCCATGAAGAAGAATGAAATGTTATCATTCACTGGTAAATGGATGGAATTGGAGAACATCGTTCTGAGTGAGGTTAGCCTGGTCCAAAAGACCAAACATCATATGTTCTGTCTCATATATGGACATTAGATCAAGGGCAAACACAACAATGGGATTGGACTTTGAGCACATGATAAAAGCGAGAGCACACAAGGGAGGGGTGAGGATAGGTAAGACACCTAAAAAATTAACTAGCATTTGTTGCCCTTAACGCAAAGAAACTAAAGCAGATACCTTAAAGGCAACTGAGGCCAATAGGAAAAGGGGACCAGGAACTAGAGAAAAAGTTAAATGAAAAAGAATTAACCTAGAAGGCAACACACACGCACAGGAAATTAATGTGCGTCAACTCCCTGTATAGCTATCCTTATCTCAACCAGCAAAAACCCTTGTTCCTTCCTATTATTGCTTATACTCTCTCTTCAACAAAATTAGAGATAAGGGCAAAATAGTTTCTGCTGGGTATTGGGGGGGAGAGGGAGGGGGCAGAGTGGGTGGTAAGGGAGGGGGTGGGGGCAGGGGGGAGAAATGACCCAAGCCTTGTATGCACATATGAATAATAAAATAATAAAAAAAAGTAAAATAAAAAATAAATTCCATGATCCATAAAAAAAAAAAGTGGCAGTGGGAGGAAAACTGCACAGGAGATGGGGGGAAGACCCACTTCCCACCTGAACTGTAAATAAACACGCAAGCCTGAAAAAGCGGGTGCAGTATCACCTCCCCCAGTGTGCTTGGAAAGGGGAAAGCTTGTAGCAGAGGCTCTCGCACAGGAGAACTCTGAGTAAACAAAGCCTGCAGGGCCAGGTGAGTGCTAAGCTCACCCCAGAGATTTGCATAAATAACGCCTCCAGCAACAACAGGCTGACAGCAGGGGGCAGGCAAGCCACAGCCACGGATACCATTCTCAGAACTGTCTCCATACTCTTTTTTTTTTCTCTCTTTTTCTCCCTACCTTTGATGAGAGAACAACCGAATTACACCTGCAAGCCGAAAAACTTACTGAAACTGTATTCTTTTTGAACTTGGGACAATTGGTGGGGTTTTGTGTGTGTGTGTGTGTGTGTGTGTGTGAGTGTGTAGTTTTGTTCTACTTTATGCGTCCCCTTTCATGAGACAACTACAGAACAACATCTGAGGCACCATCTCCAGGATTGGAGACTGAGACGGACACCCAAATTATTATGACTGAAACTTCATTGCATTTGAACTTGGAGGTTTTTTGCTTTTTGGTTTTTGGGTTTTTTTTAAATTTTCTATAATTCTTTTTATTTTATTTTATCTATATATATATATATATTTCTTTCATTTACTTATTTTTTATATTTATTCTTATCTTTTTTTTTATTTTTTATTTTCAATCCTCTCTCTGTCTCTCTAATGCCTGTTCAGCTTACTGTTGATTAGTACACTAACGCACCCTGTTTATACATTTGAAACTTTCTTGTCTGATTCCCTGTTCTGTTTTCTCCTTCTTGTCTGTTTATTTGTTTTTCCCTTTTCTTTAATTTCTTGCTTTCCATTCCTACTCACACTTCCATTCTATATATCACCATTGTTATTATTACAAGCTGGAAAATACTTAATTGCACACAGTACAGGGGCAGTAACAACACCAAAGACAATGACGGGAAGACAGAAAAAACAGGGAAACCAGTTTCCCCACAGCAAAAAATTAGTACAGGAACTAGAGGGGAATAAAGAAAACAGATACTCAGATCCGGTTCCAACAAAATGAAGATAAACTATGCCAAAGGACCCAAAGAAGCCCACAAGAATAATTTAAAAGAAGACATACTACAGGTACTCAATGAGAATTTTATAGAGATGATACTGGATAGGGTCAACCAAAATGTACAGGAGACACTCAAGAAACTCCAAGACAACAAAAATAGGGAATTTGAAAAAGCAAAAGAAGAAATAAAGGAAACCATAGAAGCACTGTATAAACACCAAAGTGAAACAGAGAACATGATGAATAAACAGATAAATGAACTCAAGACAAAAATAGACAACATAAAAGAGGAAACCACCAAGGATATGGAAAACCTCAGAAAAAAGAATGAAACAGAACTGCAAAACAAAATGGAAGGACAATACAGCAGAATAGAACAAACAGAAGACAGAATCTCAGAACTTGAAGATGAAATGGTAATTAAAGGAAAAACCAAAAAACTATTAAACAACTCAAGACCTGTGAAAAGAAAATGCAAGAACTCACCAACTCCATGAAAACACCAAACTTGAGAATCGTGGGCATCGAAGAAGGAGAAGAGGTGCAACTGAAGAAAATGTGTAATATATTCAACAAAATAATAACAGAAAATCTCCCAAATCTAGAGAAAGATATTCCCATGCAGATGCAAGAGGCCTCCAGGACACCAAACAGATGAGATCAAAATAGAACTACCCTATGACATATCACCATTAAAACAACAAGTTCGGAAACTAGGGAAAGAATACTGAAGGCTGTAAGAGAGAAAAAACAAGTAACATACAAAGGTAAACCCATCAAAATCACAGCAGACTTCTCAACAGAAACATTAAAAGCAAGAAGATCATGGGGTGAGATCTTCCGAGCACTGAATGAAAATAATTTCAACCCCAGGATACTCTACCCAGCAAAACTATCATTCAAAATAGATGGAGCAATAAAAGTCTTCCATGATAAGCAGAAACTAAAACAATATGTGACCACAAAGCCACCACTACAAAAGATTCTTCAAGGGATTCTGCACACAGGAAGTGAAACCCAACTTAACCATGAAAAGACAAGCAGCACCAAACCACAGAAAAAGAAAAAGCAAGATAGAGAGTAACCTCAACTTAGGTACACACAATCAAACCTTCAAACAACTAAGACAACTAAATGACAGGAATCACCACATACCTATCAGTACTAACACTTAATGTTAACGGACTTAATTCACCCATCAAAAGGCACCGCTTGACGAAATGGATTAAAAAGGAAGATCCAACAATTTGTTGCTTACAGGAGACCCATTTCACTGACAGAAATAAGCATAGGCTTACAATGAAAGGCTGGAAGAAGATTTACCAAGCCAATGGCCCCCAAAAACAGGCAGGAGTAGCAATACTTACCTCTGACAAAGTAGACTTCAAACCTACATTGATCAAATGAGATAAAGAAGGACATTCCATACTAATAAAAGGGGAAATAGACCAAAAGGAAATAATAATCATCAACCTGTATGCGCCCAATGTAAACACACCCATTTTCATCAAACATACCCTGAAAGACCTAAAAGCATATATAAACGCCAACACAGTGGTTGTGGGAGACTTTAACACCCCATTATCATCAATAGATAGGTCATCCAAACAAAAAATCAATAAAGAATTCCTAGATCTAAAATATACAATAGATCAAATGGACCTAGTTTGATGTCTACAGAACATTTCATCCAAATTCTACACAATATACATTCTTCTCAGCAGCCCATGGTACCTTTTCCAAAATAGATCATATCCTAGGGCACAAAGCAAGTCTCAGCAAATGTAAGAAAATAGAAATGATACCATACATACTATCTGATCACAATGCAGTAAAAGTAGAACTCAACAACAAAAGTAAAGACAAAAAACATGCAAACAGCTGGAAACTAAATAACTCATTACTTAATGAAGAATGGATCATCGATGCAATAAAAGAGGAAATTAAAAAGTTCCTGGAAGTCAATGAAAATGAAAACACAACCTACCGGAACCTATGGGACACAGCTAAGGCAGTCCTGAGAAGAAAGTTTATAGCCATGAGTGCATATATTAAAAAGACTGAAAGATCCCAAATCAATGATCTAATGATACATCTCAAACTTCTAGAAAAACAAGAACAAGCAAGTTCCAAAACAAATAGAAGGAAAGAAATAATAAAAATAAGAGCTGAAATGAACGAAATAGAAATAAAAAAAAATACAAAGAATTAATGAAACAAAAAGTTGGTTCTTTGAAAAAATAAACAAGATCGATAGAACCCTGGCAAACCTGACTAAAATGAGCAGAGAAAAAACCCAATTTAGTAGAATCAGGAATGCAAAAGGGGAGATAACAACAAACACTATGGAAGTCCAGGAAATCATCAGAGAGTACTTTGAGAACCTATATTCAAATAAATTTGAAAATCTTAAAGAAATGGACAGATTTCTAGATACAAACGATCATCCAAAACTGAACCAAGAGGAAATTAATCACCTGAATAGATCTATAACACAAAATGAAATTGAAGCAGCAATCAAGAGTCTCCCCAAAAAGAAAAGTCCAGGACCTGATGGATTCTCTGCTGAATTCTATCAGATCTTTAAAGAAGAACTGATACCAACCCTCCTTAAACTGTTCCATGAAATAGAAAGGGAAGGAAAACTGCCAAACACATTTTATGAAGCCAGTATTACACTTATCCCAAAACCAGGCAAAGACACCTCCAAAAAGGAAAACTATAGGCCAATCTCCTTAATGAGCATTGACACAAAAATCCTCAACAAAATAATGGCAAACCGAATTCAACAACACATCAAAAAGATCATTCACCACAACCAAGTAGGCTTCATCCCAGGGATGCAGGAGTGGTTCAACATATGAAAATCAATAAACATAACAAACCACATTAACAGAAGCAAAGACAAAAACCACTTTATCATCTCAATAGATGCAGAAAAAGCCTTTGATAAGATCCAACACCATCTCATGATAAAAGCTCTAAGAAAACTAGGAATAGAAGGAAAGTACCTCAACATTATAAAAGCTGTATATGACAAACCTACAGCCAGCATTATACTTACCAGAGAAAAACTGAAACCATTCCCTCTAAAATCAGGAACCAGACAAGGATGCCTGCTATCTCCACTCCTATTCAACATAGTACTGGAATTCCTAGCCAGAGCAATTAGGCAAGAAGAAGGAATAAAAGGAATACAAATAAGTAAAGAAACTGTCAAAATGTCCCTATTTGCAGACAACATGATCCTATACCTTAAAGACCCAAAAAACTCAACTCATAAGCTCATAGACATCATCAATAGCTACAGCAAGGTAGCAGGATATAAAATCAACATAGAAAAATCATTAGCATTTCTATACACTAATAATGAGCAAACTGAAAAAGAATGTATAAAAACAATTCCATTTACAATAGCCTCAAAAAAAAAATCAAATACCTAGGTGTAAACCTAACAAAAGATGTGAAAGACCTCTACAAGGAAAACTATAAACTTTTGAGGAAAGAGATTGAGGAAGACTATAGAAAGTGGAGAGATCTCCCATGCTCATGGATTGGTAGAATCAACATAGTAAAAATGTCGATACTCCCAAAAGTGATCTACATGTTTAATGCAATTCCCATCAAAATTCCAATGACATTCATTAAAGAGATTGAAAAATCTACTGTTAAATTTATATGGAAACACAAGAGGCCACGAATAGCCAAGGCAACACTCAGTCAAAAGAACAATGCTGGAGGTATCACAATACCTGACTTCAAACTATATTACAAAGCAATAACAATAAAAACAGCATGGTACTGTCACAAAAACAGCCTCTTCAACAAAAACTGCTGAGAAAACTGGTTAGCAGTCTGCAAAAAACTGAAACTAGATCCATGTATATCACCCTATACCAATATTAACTCAAAATTGATCTTAATATCAGACCCCAAACTCTAAAGTTGATACAGGAAAGAGTAGGAAATACTCTGGAGTTAGTAGGTATAGGTAAGAACTTTCTCAACGAAACCTCAGCAGCACAGCAACTAAGAGATAGCATAGATAAATGGGACCTCATAAAACTAAAAAGCTTCTGTTCATCAAAAGAAATTGTCTCTAAACTGAAGAGAACATCCACAGAGTGGGAGAAAATATTTGCCTGCTACACATCAGACAAAGGACTGATAACCAGAATATATAGGGAACTTTAAAAACTAAATTCTCCCAAAACTAATGAACCAATAAAGAAATGGGCAAGTGAACTAAACAGAACTTTCTCAAAAGAAGAAATTCAAATGGACAAAAAACACATGAAAAAATGCTCACCATCTCTAGCAATAAAGGAAATGCAAATTAAAACCACACTAAGATTCCACCTCACCCCTGTTAGAATAGCCATCATTAGCAACACCACCAACAACAGGTGTTGGCGAGGATGCGGAGGAAAACGGAACGCTCATACACTCTTGGTGGGAATGTAAACTAGCACAACCACTCTGGAAAAAAATTTGGAAGGTACTTAAAAAGCTAAACATTGATCTACCATTTGATCCAGCAATACCACTCTGGGGATATACCCAAAAGACTGTGACACAGGTTACTCCAGAGGCACCTGCACACCCATGTTTTTTGCGGCACTATTCACAAAAGCCAAGTTATGGAAACAGCCAAGATGCCCCAGCACTGACGAATGGATTAAGAAAATGTGGTATCTATACACAATGGAATTTTATGCAGCCATGAAGAAGAATGAAATGTTATCATTCGCTGGTAAATGGATGGAATTGGAGAACATCATTCTGAGTGCGGTTAGCCTGGCCCAAAAGACCAAAAATTGTATGTTCTCCCTCATATGTGGTCATTAGATCAAGTGCAAACACAACAAGAGGATTGGACTTTGAGAACATGATATAAGTGAGAGCACACAAGGGAGGGGTGAGGATGGGTAAGACACCTAAAAAGCTAGCTAGCATTTGTTGCCCTTAATGCAAATAAACTAAAGCAGATACCTTAAAAGCAACTGAGGCCAATAGGAAAAGGGGACCAGGAACTAGAGAAAAGATGAGATCAAAAAGAATTAACCTAGAAGGTAACACCCATGCACAGGAAATCAATGTGAGTCAACTCCCTGTATAGCTATCCTTATCTCAACCAGGAACACTTGTTCCTTCCTATTATTGCCTATACTCTCTCTTGAACAAAATTAGAAATAGGGGCAAAATAGTTTCTGCTGGGTTTTGAGGGGGTGGGGGGGAGAGAGAGGGGGCGTAGTGGGTGGTAAAGGAGGGGGTAGGGGCAGGGGGTAGAAATGACCCAAGCCTTGTATACACATATGAATAATAAAACAATTAAAAAAAATCATGTGAGATTCTTTTTATTCTTCTTGCAACTTTTCTGAAACTATGAAATTATATCACATAAAATTATTCCATAAGTCAGGGCTCATGGAATTTAAATAATTTACCCAAGGTCACAAAGCTAGTACATAGAGAGATAGAAAGAGTATCTGGATACATGGTGGTATGACTACAAAAATCATACCCTTTCCACCGAATTGCATTGCTTCACCTTAGTGGACTGTTAGTTCAATAGCCTGTCTCTTTGCCTCAATATTCATTATCAGTGAGTAAGTCCAATGTTAAAAGATAATGCTATATGTAGTATCCATAACAGTTCGAATGAAAGCACTGAAGAA
The DNA here is from genome assembly GCF_047511655.1 of Castor canadensis. Taxonomy (NCBI): domain Eukaryota; kingdom Metazoa; phylum Chordata; class Mammalia; order Rodentia; family Castoridae; genus Castor; species Castor canadensis. The sequence goes on along the minus strand of NC_133391.1, from coordinate 129,975,740 downwards.
ATGACACAAAAATCCTGAGATATTGGAAGCTAAGGGGGAGGCAAAGAAATCTGCTCTTATCATAATATTGACTTGGTCAGATGAATTTGTCTTCTGAGTTGCTAGCAGGAAATCACAAGAACACCCAGCTGTAACAGAACAATTCTGTTTGGTCATATTTGAAGAACCCAGTTTTTCTGCATTAGTCGGTATGTCTGGATGTTACAGCAACATCAGAAAGAAAAATTGTTTTCTAAATGTTCTTCAACATCTTTGAGATACAACAGTAAAACTAAATAAAAGCTGGAATTTAAGCCATGTATCAGACATCTTCTAAACATAGTACTCGTGTAAACCCACTGAATTGTCACATAGTCTGGATACTAGTATTGTCTTCCCTATTTTCCAGATGAGGAAACCAAGACATTGAAAGATCAGTGATTTGTATGCAGAAAGGGAAGAATCAACTTTCAGTGGTCTGGCTGTGGGGTCTATACTTTAGACTACTACTCCTTGAAACCTCCTGAAAGAAAAGTGTGTCAGTATTCAGAAACAAAGTGTATCTCCAGGTTATGGGTAAGTTAATGACCCAGTAATGACTTCATCTTACCTTAAAGAGAGAATGATAAATCTCTTGGAACGTAATTAATTATGGGTCCTTCTCTACCACTGGCATGGAAAAAATAATGACAGTGATGAATATAAATGATGATGCCTCCATTTGCTTTTCATGGTCAATTTAAGACAAAATGGAGGAGATCCTTAGTCATCACCATAATGGAGCATGGTGACTACTAGTCAGGATTACATATCACATTAATCAATTTTCAGATGGGTGACCTTATGGAATTTTAATTTTTTTTACATTTTAACATATCTGAAATTGGGATGCAATATGTAGTTTATAGTGAGTAATTGTTGATTGGCAAAGACACATTTCATTTCTTTCTATTGGTAAATAAAATAATGACATTTTTTGCAAATGATGGCATCTTAGAATTAATGAAATACAATAACCTTCATTCTCTCTTTTTACCATAAAGAAAGAATATGTAATATAATGCACATTTTTGTTTTTGGTGGCCATCAAATTACATTCAACAATATAGTTATTTATGTAAGGAGGTTATCAAATTTGGGCTATTTTTTACATAAGGCAATAAGAAAGATGACAATATTAGGCATCATTTCCCAATTATTAATTATGCTGTAGGAGCTGTATTGTATTGACACAGAAAAATATTTCTTTTAAAATAAAAAGGTCTTGCTCTGTAGCCCAGGGTAGTCTTGAATTTCTGGTCCTCTAACCTCAACCACTGAGGGCTGAGATTAGATGCACGAACCACCATGCCCAGCTTAGAAAAGTCTTTAGTTTTTGCCAAATGTGCACTTTCACTTCTTTTAAGGCATTTGCCGTAAGTCCAAGGTCACTTTTAAAGTATTTATAAATATATAGACTAAAGTTGGTACAGGAAAGAGCAGGAAACACTCTGGAAGTAATAGGTATAGGCAGGGACTTCCTCAATAGAACCCCAGCAGCTCAACAACTGAGAGACCATATAGACAAATGGGACTTCCTAAAACTGAAAAGCTTCTACCCAACAAAAGAAATGGTCTCTAAACTGAAGAGACCACCCACAGAGCTGGAGAAAACATTTGCCAGCTATACATCAAAAGACTGATAACCAGAATATATGGGGAACTCAAAAAGTAAACTCTCCCAAAATTAATGAACAAATAAAAGAAATTCGCAACTGAACTAAACAGAACTTTCCCAAAAGAAAAAATTTAAATGGCCCAAAAACACATGAAAAAATGTTCACCATCTCTAGCCATAAAGGAAATGCAAATCAAAACCACACTGAGATTCCACCTCACCCCTGTTAGAATAGCCATTATTAAAAACACCACTAACAACAGGTGTTGGTGAGGGTGTGGGGAAAAAGGAACCTTCATACACTGCTGGTGGGAATGCAAGCTAGCGCAACCACTCTGGAAAAAAATTTGGAGGCTACTTAAAAATCTAAACATAGATCTGCCATATGATCCAGCAATACCACTCTTGGGGATATACCTGAAGGAATGTGACACAGGTTACTCCAGAGGCACTTGAACACCCATGTTTATTGCAGCGCTATTCACAATAGCCAAGTTATGGAAACAGCCAAGATGCCCCACTACTGACGAATGCATTAAGAAAATGTGGTATTTATACACAATGGAATTTTACTCAGCCATGAAAAAGAGTGAAATGTTATCATTCGCAAGTAAATGAATGGAACTGGAGAACCATTCTGAGCAAGGTTAGCCAGACTCAGAAGACCAAAAATCATATGTTCTCCCTCATATGCGGACTTTAGATCTAGGGCAAATGCAGCAATGTGGTTGGACTTGGGTCACATGATAAGGTGAGAGCACACATGGGAGGTATTGGGATAGGTAAGAAACCCAAAACGTGATAGTATTTGATGTACTCACTGCAGAGGAACTAATACAGAAACTTTAAAGCAACTGAGGTCAATATGGAAATGGGATCAGGAACTAGAGAAAGGACAGTTAGAGATGAATCAACTTTGAATGTAACACATTTGTACATGGAAACAATGCTAGGAATTTCTCTGTATAGCTATCCTTATCTCAACTAGCAAAAACACTTTGTTTTTCTTATTATTGTTTATACTCTCTCTTCAACAAAATTAGAGAAAAGGGCAGAACAGATTCTGCCTGGAAGCGAGGAGGGGTGGGAGAACAAGGAGGGGGGTGGGGGGCGGGAGGAAGAAATGGCCCAAACAATGTATGCACATATGAATAAATGAATAAAAAAATAGAAAATGCTATAAATCTATGTTTAAAAAATCTTAGTAATAAATGTAAATGTAGTACTTTTTAACAGATCTGTATTGAATAGTTATTGCACACCCATACTGTGGTAGGGCTGAAAGAACCCACAAATGACAAGACAGAGTCACACTCTCAAGAAGCTCAAAGTCATTCACATCAGTGTAGTCAAGAATGTGAACTGGTTTTCTCTGAAGACACAAGAGTTGAAAAGTACACAGAGCATATAACATTTTTCTTTCAAATGTACCAAAAAAAAAGATAAATAACACAAATAATATGATAATGTTTACTTTAATAGTATGAAGTAGAATATTTCATATCTGTCCCAGGGATGCTCTAATTAAACAAAATATTTCATGTATCCACTCACTTACAAACATTCATTGAGTGCCTAACCTGTAGTAGGTACTAAGTGATGTCAGTCTTATCACCTTTGCTAGCCTCATTATTTAATGAACATTAATCTATGAAAGTATTTTGTAGAGTCAATTAAAATTCATAATTAGTTAGTTTTATTTAAGGGAGATTATCCTAAATAATCTGGTGGGCCTGATTCAATCAGTTGATGGGCCTGAAGAACAAGGCTGAGCCTGCTCTACAGAAGAAATTATGTATTCAGACTGAACTTCAATTCATGTCCAAGAGTTACAACCTGTCATTCCCCATTGCCAGACTTACCAATTTCAGACATATTCAGTCAGTCCCCATGATCACATAGGCCAGTTCTTTGCTATAAGTTTCTTGGTATGTATTTCCTACAGATTCTGTTACTCTGTTTGAACCCTGACTGATAGATCCAAGTGGAGAGAGGGATACACAAGACAGAGATGTTATCCATACCAATTCATAGCTTAGTGGAGCTGTCATGGGAGAACTAAGTGATTGCAATATAATTCTCTGATAGTAAAAGTGCAGGATGATATATTGAGGGGGATACTTAGCTTACACTCCAGAGTGGTATGTATGGCATGGATATAAAGTTTAATCTGAGAGTCTAAAAAATAAGTATAAATAAAGTATAGGTGAGTGTATTGCAAAGACAACAATAGAGTGTTTCATACTAAAAATTTTCGTACTAAAAATTCTTCATAAGCAATATTTTTTTTATCCAGGAGAGTTCAATCAATCCTGTATCATTCCAACACCAATGAAAACAATATACAAATTTAGAATTCGATATAGAAGACTGGTGTTAATGGGAAGAGAGCCTCAGGGTCTTGGTGAATGCTCATAGTTTCGTGAGTGATTTCCTTTCAGTGGGAACATTTATCTCCCCAAAATTCTAACTGCTCAGTTCCCATAGCAACACAAGTGCTAGACTGATGACCCAAGGAATCACCTTGTATTTCCTTGGATGGCTGTTATGCTCATGTAAATTATTGCTTCTTTTAAAAAACTGGATTTCCAGTTTGAGGTCTTCCATTTGTTTGATATATGACCCTAGGTAATTCATTACCTTTGGTTTTGTTTCCTCATCTATAAAATAGGAAAATAACAATAATATTTACATTAATCACAGTTACTACAAAGATACAAGAAATTACTACTTTATTACTTTTCTTTCACTTGACTTTTTCTTTTTAAGGTTTTTGGTATCTTTCTTTGAACCAATTTGAGTGCAATGTAATTGAATAATTAAAAGGAAATATTTTATCTGGACATAAGAAACACACTTTAAACTAGGCATAGTGGTGTCCAGCTATATCACAACTACTTAGGAGGTAGAAGCAAGAGAATCAAGAGTTCAACACCAGCCCAAAGTTTCAAAAACAAAATACAAACAAAAGAGCTAGCGGGTGTCACTGAAGTGGTAGAGCATTAGCCTAGCCTAAGTGAAGCTCTGGCTGCAATCCTAAACACCACAGACACACAAAAAACAAAGTAACAAAAGAATTGTATGCTCTGTTTATAAGACCATCATATTAACTTTATAGATATGTAGTTAAATACATCCTTCCTTTAAAATTCTTCTCTTAGGTTGTATTTCCATTTTCATTAATCATTTTCTAAATTTAAAATTTAGGTTGTAGAAGTTAGGATTGAGACTCTTGGACAGGAAAACTCTACCAGATTTGATGTATGAATACACACTTAATTTGGATGATTGGCACTTTGTGTGCTGGCTTGTTTTATAATTCAGAAACTGAGAGGTGCTGAAGTTAAAAAACAAAGTGTAATACCTACCTCTTTGATGCTACAAGGAATGATCCAAAAGTTTAAAATTATTCTCTTTTATATCATTTCAACTAATAAAAAGTCAGATAAACTTGTTCACACCTATAACAGGTTTATGACATTGTAAGTACATACCTCTGGAGTCAGAACACCTGGATTTACACTCTCACATTTTGCTTACAAAAAAAGCAAGATTCTTAGATGGCTTATGCTGAAATTGATTTGCTCACAAAAAAATTACATTATGGGTTTTATGTGAGGAGAAAACCATAAAATAGCATATAAAAAGCTTAGTAAACTCACCCAAAGCCAGCTTTTAATGTACTGCCTGAAATTGTTGACCTTAGTTTTGTCTTGATAGGAATGAGCCAACAACCAGCAATCTGAGCTTCTGTTCTACACAAGAATACAAAACATTATGTTCGCAGGGGACAAAATTTTTCTTGAATGTCCTTATTCTCAATGTTTCAGAAAATTATTCAAGCTGGCTGCCTGAGTTAAATTTATAATCATTTTGTATATTTCAAGCTAATGCAAGGTCTAAGTGGCTGGCATTCTCCTGGCTTTGAATATTGGACTGGAGAATTTTTCTAACATTATATATTCCATCTACCTCATGTCTGAAGAGGAAAATCAATTTCTGAAAAGCTCATAAAATTTTTCATCTTTGTTCTACCACCCACCAAATCCTTTTTCTACAGACAGAAACAAGGGACTCAATAAGGAAATAATGGAGTGTGTTGAACAGAAATTCAATTCACTTTTGGTTTGATTCAGATAGTGTTGAAGTGCTTGGGTCTAAATGTTACGTTCTAACCCAGTATCTCCTCTTGAGGGATGAGGGCAATTTTCCCTCGAGTAGCTTCAGAGAGTTAAGAACAACACACCAACAACCAACCACAAAGACACTTCCTATGAATCCATTTCTAAAGAAACATCCAAAAGGAAAACTCTCTGTAGCAGGGAGAGGGCAGAAGAGAAACAGACAGGCTGGTGTTCTGATAATGAGACAGGGGGAAGGGATGGCAAAGCAGAGAGAGAAAACTTAAAGAATTGAAACATGAAGAAGGTCACATAGCACTGGGGAAATGAAATAGCCAATGAAGTCACATGCGGCCAGATGTGGGTTGAGCTTTGCTTTTTGCTTCTGTAACCTGCTTGCAAGGGTATATAAAGTGAGACCTCTTTGTCCTCGAGGCTCAGCCTTTGGACACGAGTCTGCTGGGTCTGTGTCGACACAATAAATGCTGCTTCCTGCTAAACTGCCTCAGTGTCCCGTATCTCAGCTTGAGATTCCTGCAACATTTCTTGGGGGCTCATTGCTGGGATTGCTGAGATGGTGATTTGTCACCTCGCTTGTCTCTGGGGTGCATTCCCCAGACCTGCAGGAGGAGATCTCACCAGGTGCCAATGGACAGTTTAATCTGGAGGGGGATTCGTCTCCCCAGCGAATTGACAATGCTCTGGGTATAATTTAAATGTTTTTTTCTTTGTGTGTGTGTGTGTGTGTGTGTGTGTGTGTTAATTTGTTTAAAGCACTGGGCAAAATTTAATTTGCTCCTGGAATTTCAGCTCATCTTATGCATTCTTAAATTGACATTTTTTCCTGGCATACTTAATTTATAAAACTTTTATGTGTGTGTGTATATGTAAGCATCTTCACAATGGTTCTTAAACTGCTGTTATAAGGTTAATGTGATATTCAAGGTAATAAAAAATGAGGGTGTTTGTTTTAAAGATCTCTGTTACAAACTGCTTAACTTTTCACATTTAAATATGTAAACATATTGAGGATGGTTCTTATTGTAAAGTAAATGTAAAAAAATTACATTTCTGTTCTGCTACTTTAAAAAAAAAACAGGTTTTCAAAATTATTTCAATCAGGTCTCTTGTCATTCAGGGGTTAACACTCTGGCTTAGACCAGAGGTGAAAAAAAGAAAATAAAGGGAGACCACAACCTGCAACAGGAATCTTAAAATTTAGATAGTTAAAAATGACCTTAGCTTATTTCATTCCATCATAAATAAAATCTAGGATTTAATTCTCTTTTAAAATACATGGGTCTCTGAACAAATGGGCTTCTATAAATTGTTTTTAGATGAAAAATAAAAAAGAATAAAATAAATAAGAAAGGTTGCTTTCTTTCTGGTTTTTTCCATACAAAAAGGTATGGAAAGTTATATATATATATATATACCTGTTGAAAATACCATATATACATATATATATATATATATATATATATATATATATATATATGGTATTGAGGTTGAAAAATACTTTTAAATTTAAAAGAAAGGATAAAGACAATCTCCCCCAGGGGATACAAAATAAGTTGTCATAAATGTAGAGTAAGTTGTCATAAAAAGATGGAGCTTATAAATGCTTATGTAGTATAAGTGATTGAGTTGACTAAAATCCAGTTACAGTAAAGGTTTTGTAAGGTCAAAATTTAATATACTGATTTTAAACTAAAACTTAATTCTCTAAGCTCATAACAACAAAACTATCTTAAAAATATTGTTTTTAATAACATTTACAAAAACTGTCTTAAAATGGTTTTTGTTTTGTCAAGATAATTGTCAAAAATTTTTGGTGCTACAGGCAATCCACAAATTTATCAAAACAGCAAGAGTTTATTAAAACACAGAAAAGCAGGAGACAACTGAGCACACGGAGTACTGTAGCACTGATATGAGGGTTGACACAAATTTACATATATATATATATATATATATATATATATATATATATATACACTAAGCCAAAACACACTTTCCAGATAGGATAAAAAAAAAAAACTCAAAAAGAAGCACTACACTGGAGGTCAAGACGTCCAGTTTTTATTGGGGTCAACAGAGTGGAGATGTAAGTCCTACTCCTTCCACATGGTAGGCGGAGGGAATTTTTGGCCTGGAATGACAAGATTGGGCATGTTATTTTAGGGGAGCTCCACTGACTACAAGTTGTTGGAATTCTGCTGTATGTCATGAGCCACTTGTTAAGGTCAAAATCTGGGATATGATCCCTTATCAACATCTGAGCCATGATTCTTGGCCATTAGGTTTCCTAACTTCACACTTAGTCCCCATAAATATTTACCTGTGTTCTCTGCTGATTTTTGTCGGGGTTTTAACTACTAAGGTAACTGAATCATGTTCATTAAAGAGTTGGTTTATGTTGGGGTTACTGATGAGGACTCTTGGAGATGGCTTACAAGAAACTCCCCACTCAATCCCAAAGACTGTCAAAGAGACAATTGTTAACCTTTATCTCCCTGGATGGATGCCAAGGACAGTTGGGCAGTCAGTGACCTAACTACAACTTATCTTTCTTGGTTGCCCAACAACAGTATCCCTTAGTGACCTTCCTGGTACTTTTCCACTAGCCCTCTATATCTAGCCCAAGCCTGTGAGTGGCAGTGGGCTCTAGCTCTCTTGCTGGGCCCCCCTCCACAGGGCTCCTGCCTGAACAATAAACCCTGTGCTGGTGTTTGAGCAGACTCTCTGCCTCTTCCATGCCTCTTATTTTCTAACAGTTTATATAAAATTTTCTAGATGACCTTATGGTTAAACAACTGTTGTCTTGGGTGATTCTAATACAGTCCATACCCTATATTTGTCTGTGACTGGGCTATTTGGGTTTACTAAAACTGTTCTTCACCCCTACAACTGATAAAAATCTAAGGTTTTACTTTAAGAACAACTAAACTAATATGTATATATAAACTTTATAGAGCTATTATGCTTCTGCTGGTTCCTTATACTGAATATATTTATGCTTTTCAAGTACATCAAGCTTTCTAAAATACAGAATTTAGATTAACACAGTAACAAAAAGTTAATGGTACTGATATACTGTTCTGTTAGTTGCTAAATTACCCATCAGAATGTTAACCATGGCTCTTTTAAATTTTTGTCATTACAATTCTGATCCTTCTGGGGCATTTACAATCAAGTCCATAAAAAATGACTCTAATAAGTGCTTATGTATCAACCAGGTTAGCTTTTTAGACATGTGCTTTTGTTGGATTTTGTTTTGTATTGTCCTTGTCTAAAAGCCCATTGCCTAAGGGCCACTTTTTCTAAGCCTCCTTCTTATTTAAATTTGGCCAAAAGGGTCTAGTTGGCACTGACTCCCACCTGATCTGCTCATTATTTTCCACACCCCCCAACATGGGACCACAACCAACCAACCAAACAAAATCCAGGAAAGAGCAAATCCTCCCAATGAAGAAAGAAAATGACCAATCAAGAAAGATCTTTAGTCTACAGCCATACCACCCTAAGTGTGCCCAATCTTGTCTGGTCTCAGAAGCTAAGCAGACCTAATCAGGTCTGATTAGTACTTGGATAGGAGACAAATGTTCAAAAGAGACTGCTCAGAGACAAACAGTTTGGAGACAAAGGGGGAATGCCATCAAAGTTCAAATGGAGTCACTCATGCCAGACCTCTCAAAAATAACCAAGGCCAAGGGGACTGAGGAAGTGGTTCTTATATATGTGTAGCCACCTGGCATTAAAGCCCTTCCAGATACAAACTCATATGTTTAGACAGGGTCTTCTACTTAGAGACAAAATGACTATTTTTACTGGCTCTAAACATGTCCTTTGATGCTTAAAGATGTAGTTTTAACTTTTTAAAACAATGAGTTTTCTTGGACATATATACTAATAGTATATTGTTGTCATGGTAATTCTATTCAGTTAAAAAAAAAAGATACTGTATGGGTAAAAGAACAAAATGTCCAACCATTAAAACCCCATTAGAGGGGTCCTTTTGTTATTGTCTTGTCTATCCCCACTACAGTTAAAGTAACAAAAATTATTCTCTGGATCCACCACAGCCAAATAAAGCCAGCCTCTCCTGAGTGGGAGTGCATTCCTAACTCAGCCTTACCATCTAAGATCACCCTTTGGAACACTTGTGCTCTTCCTTGGCAGGACTCCACTTCCCAGGAGACAACAGGGGACCACAAACAATGGGATGACAGCCCTGCTCTGGTCACTCCAAAAGCTAACTAGTCTACACACAGAGGAAGCTCAGACATGGGATGCACCCCTGCTCTCCTCTACACTCTTGGACTCTTACCATTTGGGTTAGCTCTTACAAGGTTTTTCCCATGTACTAAATGTTATTATAAGAGAGCCATTGTTGGGACCTCCATACAGCCATACTTTGTATCATGCACCCACAAACAGGTGAGATGTTAAACTGGCTCATATACTCCCAGATTAATGAGATTACTGATAAATGATACTAAAAGTCCCAAAGTAAAGAAAACAATACAGACTACATTTGTCACAAAAGTGGGGTGATGGCTCTTATCCTGGGAGCATGCTTAATATTACCCTGCCTGGTCCCCCTGGTATTGCAATCTATCAGGACCATTATAGAGGCCACTATAAAAAAACAAAAAACAGCCACCCATATAATGATGCTATAAAAATACAAAACCCTAGATCAAGAAAATGGTCTTTGACCCTAGGTGGGTCTGAGCATCAAAGCAGGGAATGATGTAGCAGGGAGGAGGCCAGAAGAGAAACAGACAGGCTGTGTTCTGATAATGAGGCAGCAGGAAGAGATGGCAAAGCAGAGAGATAAAACTTAAACAATTAAAACAGGAAGAAGGTCACATAGCACTGGAAAAATGAAATAGCCAATGAAGTCACATGCAGCCAGATGTGGGTTGAGCTTTGCTTTTGCTTTTGTAACCTGGTTGCAAGGGTATATAAGGTGAGACCTCTTTGTTCTCAGGGCTCAGTCTTTGGACACGAGTCTGCTTGGTCTGTGTCAGCAGAATAAAACATTGCTTCCTGCTAAACTGCCTCAGTGTCCTGGTATCTCAGCTTGAGATTCCTGCAAAATCTCTACTTGAAAATTCTTATAGTCTGTTATGTCACAAAGCAAAAACGGTGACACTAAAAGAACAAATTATTATAGTATGCTAAAAGCAACATAGATTGACAGAGTCTAAGAATCCTCCGGCTACATTAGCTACTATTCACAGGATGAGTCCTTTCCAACCAAGACATTATGTTCCATTAGTCAAGAGATGAAAAAGCAAGATCAGAAATTACATTGTGAAGTACTAATATAACCACAGCTAGGATTTACAGGCATAAGGAAGTACACATAGAAAGCTTATTATTATTTGATTTTCATTTCCCAGTAGAGTGGGACTAACTCACCCTGGTTTGCCTGGAGCTTTCCTGAATTTGACACTGAAAAGTCTCAAGTCCCAAGAACCTCTCAGCCCTCAGTAAACTAATGTTACTGATTATTGTATTTCCCAAACCAAATTAGTTCTACTCCTAGCTGTAACTACAATGAAATTTTCAGGTATCCAAAAACCCCTTCACCAAAACAAACAAACAAACAGACAAAAATATTTATCATCTTGAAGTGCAGCATCTGAAAAGAAATGAGAAGAATTGAAACTCTCTGTATGGCTGTTGGTACTATACAGTCTTTCATACATCAAATGGCAACTGTGTGATAGCTCCACATCTCTGACCACTTACAATGGAAAGAGAGGCTAAAACCTAAAGCACTTCAACGTGTTCCAGTAAGGGATGTCATGGCTGAAGCTCTGAGAATTATAGGAGCAGGAAGAGGAAAAACCTGGATCCTGAAAGGTAGAGATAAACATCCCAGAGGAGTGATAGCTAGCAGAAATAATTTTAAAAAATCAAATAAATTCTTAGTTTAGTGCCAGAAGCCACTATGCTTTATGCTGAAAGAGGAGGTCAGACAGGTAGATTTTCCTGAATATCATGTGATTCAAGAGGGCAGACACAGCTAGGTACATTCTGGAACACCTAGCTCCAGAATGGGAGGAAGACAGGGAATGACAGAAATGGCATGGTCAGTGTCTCCAAAACAAACTTTTTCCTTTCATCATATTTGCCTTGACTTCCTGTGGGGAAAATCTAGTCACCAGAGCCTTCTCCCCTCTCAAGACTGAAGTACCACTGTCCTTTGCATTTATGTTAAACCTCATTCATCTTTCAAAGTTCATCTGCCAAGGCCACCTTGGTTCCTTGGTGATTATCCCTGATCTTCATTCTTCAACGTGTCCTAACATTTTAGTATGTGTGCCACACATGCATGAGTTTCATTATGTTTGATATCCAGTGTTTTATATTTCCTTGTTTTTCATTAATTCATTAATATTTGTGGAGCATCTTCTACGTGCTAAACAGTCTTCCGGGTACTGACTTTTTAAATCAGTTCATTACTTTTTGTAGTGAACAGGACTGGGACCATGGCTCAAGTGGTAGACTATTTGCTTAGCGAGCAGAAGTCCCTAAGTTCAAATCCTAGTATTGTTATTTATTTATAAATAAATAAGGTAGTGAACAAGTCAGACATGATCTTTGTCCTCCTGAAGCATATAGATCCCCGCCCCAAAAAAAACAAGTGAAAAAAAATAATCAAACAAACAATACTATAAACATTTAAAACTACAGACCATGTTGAGTATTTCAATTGTAACTCTTACAGTGTGACAAGCAGTCATGATACAAATAGGAAATGAATAAATATTTGTTGACTCAATTAACCAAAACAGTTGGCTGTGGAATTGTTCACATTAGGAAATAATAATCAAAGGTGATGACAGACAGGTAATCTAGAGAGGTTATTCAAAAGTTTGGGCTGGTGGAGTGGCTCAAGTGATAACATGCCTGCCTAGTAAGCATGAGGCTCTGAGTTTAACCCCTAGTATCATCGAAAAAAAAAAAAAGTCCACTTACAATGTTATATTACAAGTAAACATGTCTCACTGTGTAGTCCTGGGCACGATATGGATATAAAAGCTGAAAGAAGGAAATGGAGTTAAATATTTGGTTAATATTCTTATGGTAAAAGTATACTTTCTTGGTTGCTGGTTTTGTTTTCCTCTACTTAACTCAATAGGGTTGACAGGAGGAAGATCTGAGTTTACATTGTTTTACTTGTGTGATCTACAAAAGTATTATTTCCTGTGACTCTCGATTTGCCTGTTTAAAATGGGAGGATATATGGATATCTCCTGCTTGTCTCCTTGTTCACCCTTCCCACACTGCTTTGTCTTAGAGGACTGAATCCCTGAACTGTACCAGTGACTCTAGAATCTGGTAAGGCTGCACTGATGGGGAGCTACCAGGAGATGGAGAGTGGGAAAACTGGTTATTTTCTTCTCCTGCAGATTCCATCCTCAACAGCAACTTCTCCTGGTTCTAATAAATGCTCTTCTCCTGGACCAGAGTCTTCTGATTAGAACTTCTCACTGGTTCCCTGCTACCTCTAGTGCCAGGAACCTATATTCTCCCTCTGCTAGCTTCTACTAACACTGCCCATGGTTCAGTGTACAGCCCCTTTATTAATTCCTCTACAAATTAACCAGTGTGACTATGCCATTTTTTCCTGTCAAAACAGGAACTAGTCGTGTACTTTGTGCTATGGTGAACATTATATTAAACTCTGTGATTAACCCAATGTTTAGCACAGTTTCTACAACAGGGCAAGTCATAGGTAAATGAAGCCTTCTTGCTCTCCTTCTCCTATTTTAGCCTTTTTAAAGTCATGGTACCAATCAATGTTGCTACAGAATCTTCATGTGACTTTTAATACTTTAATAAGCTTCTCCTTGGAGAGGCATTTGTTATTATAAACAAAAACTATTGTGTATATAAAAGACATTTGCAAATAAAATCAAGACATTTCATCTTCCAAAAGTTCTAACAATGTAGAGAAAAGCATATTTCAACTGTAAATGAAGTTGCAACTAGAGTTGAATGTGAGCATTATAACGACATGTTTGTCCTCTCCCCAAAAACACGTGTAAACTCAGACTACAAAAGACCTAAAGGAGCAGACAGAAGAAAAGTTAAGTTGTGAGATGTCAGATATATTTGACATAGATAGCACCTTTGTAGACAAATATTGCTTAAAAATATTTGTTTTGAAAATGGGTTATAATATTCCACGATCAAAGTTCTTATAAATTTTGTGACAGGAGAGTTTAATGTGACAAGCTAGTGAGAGATGTTGCACTCTCATTCTTTTTGTAGGCTTATCAAGAAGACATTCTTTTTTTGTGGTAAGGTCACTAGAGCTTTCAGTCTTTCTATCCAGGAATCTTTTATTATACCTTTCCATAGTAATTAATAGCCAGAAAAACTCAGCTGGTGAGAATGAGCTGGTGGAAACATTTTGAACACACTTTCTTATTAAAGAGTTAGGCCTATGTAAGTAATTGAACTGGATTTCTTAAAGAAAAGAAATCCTTAATGGAGCATTAAGCAGGGCCCTGTGAAGTTGAAGATATCAAGAAGGTGGTGCATCCGGAGCAGCAAAGGCAGGGGCTCACTGGAATATAGTCTTTGAAGTGTCAGAGCCTCCATGGGGATGCTGCCTTTTGTATAACAACAACAATGTCCACACTCTCCTTCCCACCCTGCATCCTAGTCCTTCTGGAATACAACTTCTCAGGTCTTCCCTCTCCCCATCAAGCAGTGGAGTCCATGGCTCCATCTTTGGACTCTGAATTACACTGTGACTTCTGGCCAATTATAATGCAACAGAAATGGTGATAGGCCGGTTCAGAATTTAGACCTCAGGAGGCCTAGTGTGTTTCTGTTTTTTCTCTTGGAACCCTACAAAGCTGCCAGACAGTCCAGCTGAGACATCTGCTGGAAGATAAAAGACATGTGACTCTGTCCTTGTCCCATCCCTCACTAACAGCCAGACAACCTGTGTGAAGCAGAGATCTTTTCACCCTACTGCAGATGCATATGTGACCCTAATTAAGACAGAAAGAGCTGTTCAGAAAAGTCTAGTTCCTATCAGTCAGCTTACAGAATAATAAGCTAAAATGGTGCTTATTTACTTCACTAAGTTTTGAGATTATTTGTTGTGCAATAAAACTGACTGATACACAACATGACAGTAGCCAGGAGACTTCAATCAGGATCTCTGTGGCTTGTATCGACACGGGGAAATGGAGTGGCCTGTTTGCAAATAGGCCATGTTGGCCTATAAACAAGCAGCATCAGGACCCATCAAGGATGAGTAAGATGCCCAGCAGTCACTGTTTTTTGTCTAGCCTATGTGCCAGGGTTCTTGGGACCAGAATGGAGAACTTCTCTCTAACCCTTCCCTGCCAATTAGCTGATTCTGGACTTTAAGATCATCTTAGTGGAGGCTTTAGTCAAACTTAATTGAAAAATAATAAAACTTGGGTTCTGCTGCTTAATTAATATGTAGATTTCTTTGTGGTGGTACTGGGGTTTGTGAACTCAGTGTCTTGTGCTTGCTAGCCAAACACTTTAGCACTTGAGCCACACCTCCAGCCCTGTTTACTTTAGGTTATTTTTCAGATGAAGTCTCACTTTTTGCTTAGGGCTAGCCTCTGACTGTTGTTGTTGTCCTCCTGTCTTTGCTTTCCTCATAGGTGAGGTGACAGGCTTACACTATGATAGCTATGTAATTGATTGAGTTGATGTATCACTTTTTGCCTGGGCTGTCCTTGAACCGCTATCCTCCTGAGTAGCAGATATTAAAGTTGTGAGCCACCATACCTGGTTTAATATTTAAAAAGTATAATTTAAACTATTTTCCAAATTTTATTTCAATTCTTCTTAGATCTTATACCATTTCTCAATCAGTAAAGGAGAAATAAGTATTAGATCTCATATCTTGCTGGATGAGGGTTTTGACTTCTGATTTAATATATGGTAATTTTATAATTTTTGAGCAAAAGTATGGTCAAGTTATGAGAAAGCAAATTAGTGTCCAAGTCCAAGATGGTGATTGTTGACATTGTATATTTAGAAGGACCCCTGGACTTGAAGTTACCTAGATTAAACATTAGATCTGGCTCATTACTAATTAGTATGCTAGGTGAGTCATAACTCACCTAGATTATCTCCCATTTTATATCTACAACTGGATGACCCTATTAAGTATATCTTGAGGCATAATTTATTTCTCCATAGAATATTCCCAACCTGATCACTCTATCATACAAATCTTTAAAGTAACTACTGGTAATAAGAGTGATCAGGCAGTTAGCCACATGGATGTCTCTGTGTTACATCTCACATGGATGTCTTGTATACTTACCTCTTACCTAGCTTATGCTGGACTAGTTTGGTGCCCTCTTGAGGATGAGGATGAGGATGGTGTCCTTTTTGACTCTCCACTTTATAAATAGGTAAGCCCAAAAATATGCTAACGAAAATTATTGATGCACATAGAATTTGATTATATTAATAAATTATAGTATACTTTCAGAATTGTTGACCTTTTTTCCAACATTTGTATGGCACCAGATAACCTGTGAAGCTATAGGCAGGTCATAGTATTTTTCAGGGATCTACTTGCTCATCCATAAAATGAAAGGAGTGGGCTACATTATCTGTAAGATCCCTTTCTAGTGTACTACTCTTGTAAATTGTGTGAATGTTCAGGACATAGATATTTATTAGGAATAACATTCTTTTCTGTAGCTAGACTTGGTTCTTAAATGTAGCTTAGCTTAGACTATAAATAGGCAACTCTAGGCATGCATGCCGTGGAAGGCCTGCAGGCCAACCGTCACAGGCACTGGCTGGGTGCCAGCCCCATGCTCTCCCTTCTCACCGATCAACTCTGGGCTATTACTGCCCAGGGCCACTCTCTGTGCCAGTTTGTTCTCTTTCATCAGATCCAAAACCTGTTGAAAAACTTAACATCTAAACTCCACATAGTTGACTCAGGAGAATAAAACTGTTATCAGAATTTAAGATACTGTTATGAGAGCAATTATTTTTTGAAAGTGATACTTACATACTTCTTTGGAGGCACCTCAAGGTTTACTTAACATGTAGGGCATATGATATTTACCTAAGGATACCTCTAACACTATAGCTGAACAAGTGCTTTGCAAGAAACGTGGGAATTATTGTTTAGTACTCCTCTGCTTCTCTCATAATTATGATCTGTTAATTGGACAACCAGCCTCTATGAGCTGGAAATATCACACATTCACTTCACCAAAAAGATCTGCATTTGATACAAAGCTCCGTAATAACATTTCTAGTGAATGAAATGAACTGATATTTAACTGAGAATGTTGACAGTTTTCGAATGAAGAAGTATAATATTAAAAGATACATGTAACCCTATAATTTCATGATAGTGTTATAGTTATATTTTCATTCCCAAACAATATCATCATGAACAAAGCCCAGTAGAACTTCTTTCTAAAAAAACTTCTTTCTAAGAGGTTGTGAAATATGTTATAATTATTGATGGGTAGGAGTCTAAGCTTTGGAATCACAAAACCCTGAGTTTTAAAACCTGGCCTAGCATCTTACTACTTAGTATTCCTTTGTCAATATTTTTACCTCTCCTTAGTTTTCTTCTTTGTAAAATAAGGTTAATAGTATTTACCTGAAGAACACAGACAAAGAGCCTACCACAGAGTAGGTGTTAAAGGAGGAGCTGTCTCTAATGGTATCATGCCTATGTTATGGAAAGAAATGATCATTTTCTTTACATCCACTTGTAGTGAATTTATTTATTTTTACAAAGGACCTTACTCAGATTGATTATTTATAATGTTGGAAACCTCATGAGTAGGAATGAGTTAAAATAAGTTTTCCTTTTAATTAAAAAAAAAATCAATACTGTCATGGGAATATTTAATTTCTTCTGAAGGGAACTTGAGAGAATCAATAACATTTCTTAGTATTGATGCTGCATAAAGTTGAAGTCAAAGCTAGCCTCAAAATGGTGAGTCAGACAAAGGTAATCATGCTCAAGCCAGAAAAATCTCCCACTCTTTTGGAAATGGCCTCAGAAAGATCTAAGATTGACACCAAGACCTGACATTGAACTGTGGATTTGAGTGAGGCTTGCAAGAAGGAGGGAATGAATCCCTAAGGTGAGTCCTTAGTGCTTATACCAAGCCCCAGTGGTTTTATTTTTCTAATAGAGAGATGACAGTGGTGGAAATAAAATGTCTATTGTTATTTTCAAATCATTACTACTTAATCATCATCATTAATTAATAATTAGTATCCTGTTTTGGGCTGTGTCCTAGCCAAATAGCAGAATTAAATAACAGAGCTTATAGAGACATGGGCTGGCATCACAAACTAGATATAGAAACAACAAAGTAAATACCAGTAAATATTAGGGTGGCATGAAAACAGTACCTCAGTAGTGTTGTGGAGCATGTAAGGAAAAGTGAATCTGAAGGTAAAGATTTAAGAGTTCTCACCATAGTTATCTATCTAAGCAACTATGTGACATGAAAGGTCACTTACCTTCTCTGCACCTGAGAACCTTTGGATTTGCTGTACAATCTAGTATGGTAAGGTGTTCCTGTTACATATTCTGTGAAATTTACTGGTGGCCCCTTTCTATCTATTAAGTGTATTCTACCTTTTAACATCTTGTATTATCAACTCCTAATCCCAGATTCAAATAGACATGGAGGAGGCTTCCCTTTGTCCTTGTTTCCTCAATAATAGCTATAATATCCTAACTTTTTGATTGTAAGGTGTTGGTTCCTGTTAAATTACAGAGATTACTGGAGTGAGGTATTGCTTGTCATCTTTTCTTCCTTGACTGGAACGTGGACGTAAGAGCTGGAGTTCCAGCAGCCATTTGGTTCCTGTGGGTATGAGATTTATAGGGGTGGACTGATTTCCAACAAAGTTAAAGTACTCTGACATTGCTCTGACATTAGGAGACAGTCAGCTCCAGTTCACCTTTGTTTATTTATAAACTCCTGACAAAACAAGTTCCCAAGAATCTTTGCAACTCCAGATTTTTAACCTCAGTTTTCATTGGTCCTTCTACAAATAAACGACATACTAAAAAACCAAAAGATGCATATGATTTTAGCAAAATGTTGAGAAGGGATAATTTCCCTAAAAAACAGTAAATGTGTCAGCTGAATATTCATAATATTTAAGTATGTTTTATATTAGACTGAATTCTAAGAATTTTGAAGATGGTACAAAAATTACAGAAAATTGTTCTGAAGAAAGGCAGGTGTTAAGTAGCTTTGCAAAAATTAAATGGCAAATAACTCTATGCATTTAAGTGTTAGTATTTCATTGATGTTTCTCTTGGGGGAAAAAAGACCTCTTATAAAGAGATACATGGTACAGTCCTGTAATCCCTGCACTCAGGAAGTTGAAGCAGGAGACTTATCAGTTTGAGGCCAGCCTGGGTTACTTAGCTAAGACCCTGTTTCAAAAGAGAAAGAGAAAGGTTGCTTTCTCTAGTTAGAGGTATACATCTTTAAATATGGCTTAGTAAAACATTGCAGAAATCTTACATGAAGTAAACTTACCATGAAATATATGTATTGATATGGCATTCCCCATTATCTTTTAATTGTATTAGCTATTTTAAATTAAATTTCTCTAATTATATAACTCTCAACTATGAGGTGAACATTTTATTTTATTTTATTATTCATATGTGCATACAAGGCTTGGGTCATTTCTTCCCCCTGCCCCCACCCCCTCCCTTACCAGCCACTCCACCCCCTCCCTCTCCCCCCCCACCCCCTCAACACCCAGCAGAAACTACTTTGCCCTTATTTCTAATTTTGTTGTAGAGAAAGTATAAGCAATAATAGGAAGGAACAAGGGTTTTTGCTGGTTGAGATAAGCATAGCTATACAGGGAGTTGACTCACATTAATTTCCTGTGCGTGTGTGTTACCTTCTAGGTTAATTCTTTTTGATCTCACCTTTTCTCTAGGGTGAACATTTTTTAAATGTATTTACTGAGTAGTTATAAATAGCATCTACCTAAGTGATTTCTCATTATATTCTCACTGATTGCAAGATTAGAAGACAGAGTTTAGATTTCCAAATTAAAAAAAAAAAAACTAAAATGAACCAACATTTTGAATATGGTTAGGTTCCCAGTACATACTTGTTGGCATTATTGAGTTTTCTATCTTTGAAAAGACCTAAGGTAGTGTTTCTTAAATTATGGCAAAGAAATCACTTGCCTCAGAATTGCTAGCTAGGGTGTTTGTTAAAAATGCAAACCCCCAGGCTTCTCAACAGATCTAGCCAGTCAGAGTTTCTACACACAGTTTGGGAATGTGAACTTAACCTTACCTACCGATATACCTTCCAACACATTTCAGATCCGAATGTTCGATCTGCTGCTTGGTCTAATGGGATGAAGTTTAAATCTGATTCTAGTTATTTCTTCTCGCCTCCACTTTTTCTACTCTGCCTGCAGGCTAAGGCAGGAGCCATTGCTGGATGATCAAGGTTAACTCTTCAGGGGAGAGGAATGTCTCTAGATAGGTACAGAGTACATAAACAGTCATGCATATCTGTAACGGAAGGAAAGGATAAGGATAGTAAAAGTACAATTCAGAGACTTGAAAACCATATACTGAACTAGTCTGGAGTGCGACTGTAACTCCGGGAATGGTTGTATGTTAGAGAAGGGATGGGATAACTTAATACACGCCTCCCATCTCCTTCCGTGTCGGTGCTTCTGGGCTCTGGTGATGAATGTGTTTATTTTATGTGACTTGCTTTGGGTAAATAACCCAATGCCCTATCAGCTGTGCAGCCGCGGCCGGCGGCGGCTGTGTGCGCACTAATGACGGTGGCAGGGGCCTGGGGAGCGCGGGGAGGGGCTGCCCAGCGCGATCGCCCCGGCACTGCCTAGGAGACTCGCAGCCCTTTCTCTGCAGCTGCCACTTGGAAGACTCTACACTTCCCCTCCAGAGGACAAGGCCACCCGTGTACATCAGCTGCCCTCTCCATCCCTCCTTCTCTCTCCCCTCTCCGCTACCCCTACCCTTTCCATTGTGTTGTGTCTTTGCAGTTTACTCCTCTTCCTGCGTAAGACCTCAACCTCTTTTTGTAGCAAGGGGATTTACTTGAGAATACCTCACCCTCTAGTTGCAATGGATCTGTATGGAAAGGTAAGCCGAAGGGGAGTTCCTCAGCGGGCTCATCCAGAAATCTCGCTTTCGCACTTTGGGAGGGGGTGTGTTTGGGTGCTTGCTTGCAAATCTTCTGCATGCAATTACGCGGATAAACCACTTTCCTTAAACTCGCGCCACTCCTCGTCATTCTCCGGCGTGTTTGTTGAATAAGATTGTAAAACTACCCCCACTCAGCCCATGGAAATGTATAAACTTTCCCGATTCGGGATGGGGAGGAGTAAGGCGCTTGCTCTGTATTGAAAATTAGTACAAATTAACGCATGTTCTAACCAGGCAATCGCAGTATCACTTCCAAAGGCGATAGTTAGCCAAGAAAAACTCCAGCTGAGATGCACTAGGGTCATTCGCGCGGGTGCCTGGCGAGGAGAAGGGCAGCGGAGGATGGAACGGTGGCAGCCAGGAGCGCTAGGAAAGGAGCAGAAGGGAGGCTCCGCCGCCAAGGGCCACTGGAGCAGCCAGCCTGTGGGAGGGCTTGCGGGCTCGCCGGGTGTTGTAGTTCGCAGCTCTAGGGTTTGCAGGGAAGCCTTGCAGGATGAGACTACAACTCCCAGGAGTGCGCGGGGCTCCCGGCCAGTGCGCCTGTGCAGCGCCGGGAAAGGACAGCTCCGGTGCTGATGTTGGAGCCGGCTAGCGAACCCGGAGAGCGCAGTGTGCAGCGTGGACCGAGCGGGCTGTGCACGCTTGACCAGGCGCGGGGGCCAGCGCCGTCCTAGCCGGAGAGAAAGGAAATTTGCCCACACACAATGAGACACGAAGCGCCCGTGCAGGTGGGTCTAGAAAGAAAGAGTGGCCTCCGAAAGAAATGAGAGAGATGCTTTTCTCCTTGCTCCAGGCGCAAACTGTGCCCAACCTAAGGGAAGGTTTAGATGGCCACTCGCGGACAGGCGGCTCTGTGGTTCGGTCCTGGGAACAGCTGGGTTCCTCTGCCTTCAATTGGGGCTGTCTTGATGAGGGACAGGGTGTGCATTATCTTCCTGGGCTCCTTAAAGCGGGTGAGAGTGTCTGTGGAAAATGAAAACCCAGGCAAACAAAGTCAGAGCAACGTGCAGTCTCATGTTGCCGTTGATCTTTCTTTCCCTCTTGGTTCCCCGGGTTCGTGATTGCGTTGTGAACTCGGGGGTTTAAGGTAAATGAGTTGGGTTCCGGTGGAGAGCTCTCCGCCAGAGTCAGGAGAGAGCAAGTTTTGCTTGGCTAAGGACACGTTTTAAAAAGGGAAGTCAATGTTAGGGCCTCCAAAGTCCCTTTTCTTCATTTAGGGTTCCGGTATCAGCGGAAAATAGCAAACACGTTCAGGCTTGGCTTCTCCCAGAGCTATGCCAGCCCTTTATTGAGGTCCACACAGCTGCCCCTCTGAGCTTTCCTGTGTGAGGTGCCCATTTGTTGTACGTTCTGATTCCCCATTTCAATCACATTGTTGGGTTTACTTCTTTGAGAAGTGCAAATGACTCAGGTGCAAAGGCTTATCTGCCTCAACACCTCACTTAAGTTTTGTTTTTAAGGAAAGATGAGCGATAACGCTAACCACCAGCCTCTGTTCATTAACCAAGGAGAGTGATCCCATTGCGTAACAGAAAGGCGTTTTATGAATGGGGTTGAGAGAATAGAACACACCATTTGGGGTGTGTTGCCTCTTTTGATAATCCACCTCTGCTGCCAAACCCAACAACATAAATATTTGACATTAATCCAGGCTCAAGCGTTTTCCATGGTTTCTTCATGAATCAAGGACTTCAAACATCTGCTTCAATTTACTTTTAATTTATTTTATGGGTTATGTATATTAAGGTACTCTGGACCGTTAAATGAAAAAAATCTATAGAATGTTATTGTTTGTTGAAGGATTATGTAATGGAAACCCTCAAATTATCCTAAGAGTTATTGAAAATTTGATTGTTCTAGGGAACAGTGGCCCCATTGTGTGTTTTCTAATATCCATGTTTGTCACTTAGTTTTTCATTGTAGACCCGATATGAAAAGAATCTGGGCAGACAATAAAGGTACATGCTGTTGCAATCAAGACATATTGGCTTATGATAATTTTCCATTACTGGAGGTATTGCCAAGAGCCAACTGGCTAAATTAATTATATTTGATTATAAATAAGCATTGGCAGTAGAGTACAAAAGCAGGTTGTTATTCTTCAGTATGTATATGAGTATCAAAACATATTGTACACTAAAATACAGTTAGAAAGGTTTTCCAAAATGAAAAAGTATAAAAAATAAAGTAGATCATTAGTCTTTAAGGTCAACTCCATCTATGCTCTGAACTCTTTGTCAAAATAAGTTTCTAAAGAAGTAACTACATTGTATATTGATTTTTATTTTCTTTTAAGTGTTGCTTAGAATGTTCAGAAGGGTCATTAAATGTTACAGCATTTTATGAAATTAATGCTTAAAGAAATAAATTACTTCCTGTTTAGACCAACTGTATAGTAGACTCCATAATGCCCTAATTTAGGTAGAACTTTCATGAAGAATTAGCATAGAAATTAAGCACGATAGAATTAATTTGCTTCTGGATAGTGTTATTTTCCTATTTATGATGTATTTTGTTTATTAGACTAGATTTTTGTAACTTAAAAATTTAAATTCCCAAATGCTCTCTTTAAAAATATGTACACGTTAAAAAAAATCAAAGACTTTTAAAAGTATATTTAATTAAAGCACATATATTGATTGAATTTAATAAACAAATTGTTGCTATGGTACCCTCTCTCCATTATTGTCAGATATTTAAAATATATGAGGAATAAAAACCATAAGCATGATTTACATTTTTAAACAGTAAGTAATGTCTCAGCATTACTTCTATACTTCTTTTTTTATTTATTTTTTATTGTTTTATTATTCATATGTGCATACAAGGCTTGGGTCATTTCTCCCTACTTCTATACTTCTAAATATTAGAAGTATATTATATATAGGATAATTATATTCCATATATATATATGAAAATGCAACAGATAAATAGTTGACAATCCTTTCTTTCACTTAGAGACATTATTATTTTTCACCATAGTCCTCTCGACTATATCATTTTAAATATATGTCCCAAATATTTTTTACTTAGGCTGATAAAACATGAGTCATAAGCAAACCCTTATGTTAAATTCCATTATCAAAGCATTCTTTTCTCCTTTTGGAAGTATTTAGTTCATTTACAAATGAACTTTTTAATTTACTGGCTGATCTCCTAATTTACTTATTATATTTTT
Source organism: Castor canadensis (assembly GCF_047511655.1). NCBI lineage: Eukaryota > Metazoa > Chordata > Mammalia > Rodentia > Castoridae > Castor > Castor canadensis. Next base: position 129,951,558 of record NC_133391.1, on the reverse strand, counting down.
CTTGAATTAAAGAATTCTTTCAAAGAATTCTTTTGATGACTTATATGTACATCAAAATATTTATAAATATATTTTAAATTTCTATAGGTCACTATTACCCAAATTACAAACAAGCTTATTAAAACTAAAAGCTTATTAAAATAAAAAAAAACTTTTTCAACATGGAAGTGTCAAAATCCTTCCAGACCTGTCTGTCTAGAAAGCCTGTGCTGTTTGCAGTATTATTTTGGGATTCTCAAGCAGACATGGGGGTAGCGTAAAGAATGAGACCTCTATTGATAAATGTGATTGATTCACTTGGCTCAGAAGAAAGAAAAATAGATTATCCCTATTTTCTATTTATAAAACAAGCTTTTGTAAACTAAACCAAACATTTGAGAAGAGCTAATGTTTGTAAATAGCTTGCTTTGTGTTTCCTGAATTTGTAATTACTTACAGGTTCACTTATAGGACCCAAGTGGAATCCATTGTCTCTGACTAAATGCTTATTCTTCAACTTTGTTATCATAAGCTTTCTGGGTCATCTCACAAATGCAGAATCTTCTTGCCATTTAAGAAACTGCAAAGAAAAATATCTACCCAAAGAATAAAGCAGAGTTCCAAAAAAGATTGGCTAAAGATGAGGAGAATGGAGAAAAGAATGTTGACAGTAGGCCAAAGATTAAGGTCAAGTGAAAACCATTAGATAGATATGAAATCCAGCCATGCTGTATATGAAATGAAATGGCAAAGAATTAATGCCTAAGTATTACTGTTTTATTTGGCTATGGAAAGGATATACCATTCTTGCATTTCATTATTGATGAATTCATAAGCATAATCCATTTTAAATAACCATCTCTCTATATATCTTTATGGAAGTAGACATTTAGTCCTCATTCTTCTCAGAACAGAAAAAATTCCTAGCTGACGTTGGAGAAATGAGAAATTCTTCTCTACTCCATTTGTTCTAATTTCTCATGTATCTTCAGTAAAAGAAAGTGGGGGCTAACAAGGAGAATTAACCGATGGGACAAATTAACTTTTGTGGTATAAGAATGTGATATAAGAAGTTAAGGTCTCATCACAATTTTCTACTGCCACTGTAAACTTGCATTATAAACTGAAAATTTCTCTTTTGACCCTCTTCTCTCTCTCCTGTAACCATTTTTCTACTCTCTTTCTATGAGTTTGACTTTTTTTAGTCACCATTTAACTAAGATCATACAGCATTTGTCTTTCTGTGTCTGGCTTATTTCACTTAGCATAATGTCTTCCAGTTCAATCCATGTTGTCACAAATGACAAATTTTTCTTTTGTAAGCTGTATGGTATTCCATTGTGTACATTTTCTTATCTATTCATCTACTGATGGACACTTAAATTGCTTTTGTGTGTTAGCTGTTGTGAATGATGCTGAATGAACATGAGAGTGCAGGTATCTCTTTGACATTCTCATTTCAATTTCTTTGAATATGTACCCATGCTACAGTTTTGGAACATCTTTAATGTCTTCCAAAAGCCCATGTGTATGGTCCCTAACTTGTTACTGTTGGGTGGTGGTAGAACTTTTGCAAGGTGGGGCCTAAAAGAGGTCTTCCAATGAATAGAATATGTATGGGATTCATCCCTGTTGTTCTGTGTATTAGTGGTTCATTCTACTTTATTGCTGGAATCATATTGTATCAATCTAACATACACTTAAAATCCATTCTCCTGTTGATGGGCTTTAAAATAATCTAGCTTGGGGCTACTATGAATAAAGCTAAAATATTATTTCATTGGTCTTTTGCATTAATATTGGTACATTTTCATTTTCCTTGGATAAATACCTAAAAGTAGAGGTGCTGGGATAACTTTTTAGTAGTCACATTTTTTTTCTCAAGGTAGCAGTACCATCTTACATTCTCACCTGCTCTGTGGGAGAGTTCCAGAGCTTCCATATATTCAACAACTTACGGTGTTGAAAAAATGATCTTTTTTTTAATCCATATTTTGTGGTCTCTTATAGTGAGTTAAATTTGCACTTTCCAGTGACAAACTATGTTAAGCATATTTTTGTATGCCTTTCTTTATGAAATGTCTTTCCAGGCTTTTGTTGTTGTTGTTGATTTTGAGGCTTGTTTGGCTTTTTACTGTTTAGTTGTTAGATCTTTAACTTCTAAAGTTAACTTTAACTTGGTCAGTTATAAAACTTTCTCCCAGTTTTGTGACTTGCATATTCTAAACAGTGTCTTTTAATGGGATTTAAAAAAATTTGGTGGAATCTAGATTATTATTCATAAGTGATATTTAGATCTGGACTCTGTGGTTGCTTTGATCTGATTGTCTTGATTTTGTGTCCTGAGACCTTGCTACATCTATCTATTTCTAGAAGTTTTAAAAAAGATTTCTTAGAAATTTCTGCCTAAGCAATGATACCATTTTCAAATGGAGGTAGTTCCTTCTACACATTGACCCCATTTTTTCCGTACCTTATTATATAAGATAAGAGCATGCAGTAAAATGGCGAATCAAAGTAATGACAGTAGACGTCCTCATCCTGTCCCCAATCTTAGGGGAAACGCCTCGGTCACCATTTAAGTGTGAGGTTATAGGGTTTTTTTTTTGTTTTGTTTTGGTGTAGATACCCATTATCATATTGAAGAAATTTCTTTTCATTGAAAGTTTGCTAAGAGTAGTGTTCTTAACATAAATGGATATTGAATTTTTTGTATGCTTTTTGCATCTATTATTATGTCATGTGTTTCATCAGCTTTATTATGTTAGATTACATCAAGTGATTTTTGAGTTAATCTGGTATTCCTTAGATAAGCTGTAGTTGTATGTGATACATTGTCTTTTCTATATATTCCTGGATCAATTTAACTATATTTTGTTAATTTTTCTTGTATTTAAGTTCATAATGGATAATGGACTATGATTTTTCTTTTAAGGCCTGTATGATAATGTTGAAATTATGCTGGGTTGATAAAACAAGCTGAGAATTTTTCTTTTCTCCTCTGAATGACTGTGTGTGTGTGTGTGTGTTGTAAGACTGGTGCATTTTGCTTCCTCAAAAATTTAACACAGTTCATCAATGAAGCTATTGGAGCTTGGACTTTTTATGACATTTCATTTGTTTGATATATTAATGCCTCTATACTATTTAGTCTTTCTATTTCCCTTTAGCACATTGTTAAGCAGTGAGGCATGAATATTCATGGTTTAACTGTGGAACATGTGAATAAATGATGTTATATAACAAAACAGACTGAACAGATAAAATTAATATTATGACCTTAAAATAGGGAGATTAGCTTGGCTTTCCAAATTTGTACAGTTTAATTATGTGAGCAGAATAATTTCTCTGGTTGGAGTCAGAAAGATGTGGCTGAAGAAGTTAGAGTTTTAAGATAAGCAGTCTCTGCATTTTAATAAGACCTCAGTCCTGCAACCATGAGCAACTAAATTGTGTCGACAACCTGAATGTGTCCAGAAGTACAATTTTACCTAGAGTCTCCAGGTAATAATCCAACACAGCTAGTGCATTGATTGTGACCTGGTAAGGCCAGAGCAGAGTGACCAGAGGAGCCAGCTAAGTTACAGTTATACTGTATTCAGACTTCTGGTTCAGTAAGTAATGAACAGATGTGGTTTTAAATATCCAGTGTCAGCAACAGAAAACTACATACGCACATATACATTTTCTATATTAGTTTGGTTGGTTTTGGTAATGTTATGGTTTTTACCTAATTTTCCAGCTTATTAATGTAAAGTTGTTAAAATGTTTTCATTATCCTCTTAATTTCTTGATGATCTGTAATTAAATCTCCTCTTATTATTGATAGTTTATGTTTTTTTCCTCCTTGAGTTGTCAGTCTTACTGGATACTTATCAATATTATTAATGTTTTAAAATAACAAACCTTTGCGCTTAGCTTTTCTGTTTTGTATTTTATTGATTTTTTTGACTGCTTTAAAAAATAATTGTGGTCTTTATACTTTAGTAGAACTTAATTTAGCTTTTTAAAGTAAAAATTTAAATCACTGATTTTAAATATTTCAATTCCATTAGTAAATACAAGCATTTAAAATGATAAATAGTCTCTCAGTACTGATTGACCTGAGTCATAAATTTTGGAATGTAGTATTTGATATAAATTATTTCGACGTATTTGCTCATTTCTTTGGGATGTTTTTGTTTAACTGTGGATTTACAAGTCTGTTTAATTTCCAAATACTTAAATATTTTCCAAATATTTTTTCATATTGATGTTCAATTGAATTTTATTGCTATAGAGAATATACTCCTTAAAATTCTCTGTATGTGGTTCAGTGCTATGAACATTCCATGTGCACTGAGGTAGGCAGCAGTATTGAGGTGTAATGGCCTATACATATCAGCTAGATCATGGTGTTGTATGGTATCTTTAAGATCTTCTGTATCCTTATTGATTTTTACCTATTTATTCTATCAATTACTGACAAAGAGGCTTTCTAATCCAACTACCATGAGCAATTTTCCTTTTCTCTTTGTATTTTGAGGCAGTATAAATAGATGCACATCTGTAATTGTGTTTTCCTAAAGAATTGTCCTTTTTTAAAATGGCGAAATATCCTTCTTTATCTCTGGTAACACTTCTTATTTTAATATTAACATAAACACCCTTGATTTCTTAATAGTGTTTTCATAGTACATATGTACTTTCATGTTTTAGCTTTCAACTTTTAGGTGTTTTTATATTAAGTAAGAGTCTTGTAGTCAGTGTATAGCTGGGGTTTGCATTTTATCCCTTCTGGGAAATCTCTATTATTTAATTAGAAGTTTGATCCATTTTCAAATATTATAGTGATCAGTGAGGTTGGATTTATATTTGCTATTATGTTATTTATATTTAGTCTACTTATTTTTTTCTTCCTCTGCTACTCCTTCCTTTCTTCATTTTGCTTAGTTAAATATTTTAAAGTAGCTCAATTACTCTGTTAGCTTCTTTGAATATATACCCTTGCATTTTGTGGTGTTTATTCAAAGGATTACAATACACATTTTCAACTTTTTACATATTCTACCTAGACTTTGTATTATTTTACTTCATATAAAATATAGTGACTTTGCTATGATATAATTTCATGTAGCTCATCCTTTGTGAAATTATCATCTACATTACATCTGCATTTATTATAAATCACCAACACAGTTATATAATAGCTCTAAACAGTAATATGTATTGCTTTCATTAGGTAAAGAAAACACATATTTAGGCTTGTTTACCACGTATTTACTGCCTCTGGAACTCTTCCTGTTGATCTATGTGGTGTCATTTTCCTTCAGCCTGACCTGCTTGCATTAGCTTTTCCCATGAACAGATGTGCTGGAGCACATTGTGTCAGGCTTTGTTTATCTGATAATGTTTATTTTGACACCAATTTTGAGTGACATTTTTACTGCATATAAATTTTTTGTTGATTTTGTTCTTCTAGTGCATTAAGTGTGATGTGTCTGCTGACCTCCGTTATAATGTGAAGTCATGTTGTAATACCTTCATACACAATGAGTCGTTTTCCCCTTGGTTTTGAAGATTTTCTATGTAACTTTGAACAGTTTGACTCTGATATCCCTAGTTGTTGTTGTCTTTATGTTTAGTCAGCTTGGAGTGTTGAATGAGCATCTCAAAAATACGTAAATTATTTTTCATTTTTCACTAAATTTGAAAAAAGTATTCAGTCATATCTTCAAGTATTTCCATCCCATTTTCTCATTCTGAAACTTGAATGACATTTATATTAGAGTTTTGATTTTGTTCCAGAGGTTACTGAGGCTCTGTTCATTTTTCTTTGTTAAATTGTAAGATTTATACTCATTTGTTTTCAAGTTCAGTAGATGTTTCTCCTACTCTTTGTAGAATATTGTTAAATCTATCCAGAGACTGTTGATTTCAGTTATTGTACTTTTCCTTTTACATTAGGAACATAGTATGTTGCCAGATAAAGATAAATGTTAAATTCTTGGGTTGAGCTGTTTGAATATTAAAAGAATTTAATGTGACTTATTTATAGTTTTGTGCAGAACTACGAAGGCAAGTGACTAACTGAGCTTCTTGCAGAAAAGGTGATATATAAATGTAATAATCTAGCACTTTAATTGTACCTTATAGGTTTTTTGGGAAATATTTACGCTTACATATTTATTTTATCATTTAATTATATGTCTATTTTTTTCTGTGATGCTGTACATCTTTGTGCCTTAAAATAAAAATTGTGGTCTTCAAGACACTTTTTAAAATTTGAACAATGAGCAAAATTATAAAACTAAAATATATTTAATTACTTTCTTTTACAAATTTGTATCTTCTGTAATGTCTTCAACTCCCAGAAACAACATGCCTTAAGGAAAACCAACATGTTTCAGAGTGGTTTGAAATGTGTTAGTTTTATTGTAGTCATTAAGTATTTTTCTATTGACCAATGAAACCATAAGGGTAACTCATCTAATGATTGGTAAAAAGACTAGGTCAATAGATCCCTAGTGTACTCTTTAACATGCTGATTGGATTTAGTATAGTATTAGCAACTTTAAAATGTCACTTCTGTATCTACTTGGCCTCCTGAGAAAAAAGTCTGATATTATAAGCATTTAGCCCCTCCCCCTTTTTAGCTTTTTATGCCTAGATGCAAATTCATAATCTAATTTTCAGAGATGAGGCCACAGGCCTCTCATGATTTGTCTGCTGCTTTCAGTTTAACTCAAGTCTATCAAAGATAGGTATCAAAGATAGGTAGGTGACTTGCTAGTCACCAGTGCCTCAGAAGCATGTATGATCTTACAAAGCAGAGAAACTTGTGAACCAACCCTGATGAACAATTTCTGTTCAAATGGCCATATCCAGAGGAACCTTAAAGAGCTTGAAGGAAAGATGTATCAAGTGTCAATTGAGAATCAGAATTGTCTCTATGGTCTTAGAAGTAAAATATGACTGTTATGTTTGATTCACTGAATACCTGTCTGAATGGTAAGGCTGATGAAAAGGGGTAGCAGAAACACAGCACATCTGTGGATATGAACATTCTTTTACAAATGTGCATGGGTGAGCTCCTGCTTTCTAGTAAATAATAGTAGCAGTAGCTTTTGAATGAAAAGCAGGGATGATTATAACTAGAAAAGAGGCTTTGCAAGTCATTCTAGCTGGCAGAATAACACAATCTGGAAATGCGAATACATAAATGATAAAACACTGAGTTCCTTACAAATGATCCAGATATCTCTTTGTCTCATAAGTGCATGGAAATGTAGGTCGTGTCCTGAAGAATGTCCTACACATGTCCTTCCTTGATCGGTGGAATGAAGAGCGATGTCAAGATACAGAAAACACATCGATGGCAAATCTCGAGAGGCATTTTTCAAGAGTTAACATATTTTTTTAAGTTTGAAAATATTTAAAATTTTTAATGTTTTAAAAATGTTTAATTATAAACACTTATTGAGAAACATATTAGTATTAAAGTTTGAGGTTATTTTTCACCCAAATGGAATTTTTAGAGTCTTCGACTAATTATTTTTAAGAGAAGTTTGCCCTATATCACATAGCACTGGGTATGTCCATTCTCCTTACCTTTTCTTCTCAGGAAAAAATATTCTTATAAGAATATTTTTGTGCCTTCGATTTGAACACTGGCTTCCTTCAGTTATTGGAGTTTTTTTGTTTGTCTTTTAGGTTTTTATCAGTATGTAATAGTTGAATAGTTGGAGTTTATTTGTGTCATTTCCATATATGCATACACTGTACTCTGGTTTGGTTCATCCCCTTCATTATTCTACCTCTTTCCCCTCCCCCTTCTTCAAATGGCTTTAACACGTTTCAGTGTTTCATATGTATATATGTGTAGAAAGTACATCAACCATATTCATTCTCCTTTACCTTCTTTATTTTACCCCCTCTGTTAGTACCCTCCCCTTAACATGACCTATTTTAATGGAGTGAAGGGATGTAAAGTACAATCGTGAGTTTTTTTGTTTATTCATTTATTCATATATGTATACATCGTTTGGGCCATCTCTATCCCCTTCCCCCTACCTCCCTCGCTTCCTGTTCTGCCGTCTTCTCCAATTTTGTTGAAGAGAACACATAAGAGATAATAAGAAAGATAGCATTTTTGTTAGCTTGAGATAAAGATAGCTATACAGAGAGAGTCCTAGCATTGCTTCTATGCACATGTGTATTACAACCTGAATTGGTTCATCTCTACCAGACCTCTTCACTACTTCCCAATTACCTTCCCAAAGTGGCCTCTGTCAGTTTAAGATTACTTTATTCGCTCCTCTACAGTGGGCACATCAAACACTTTTAAGTTTTGGGTTACCCTATTCCTCCTGTATGTGTTCTACCCTTACCGTGTGACCCATGTCCAATAATATTACTGCATTTATTTGGCTCTAAAGTCCACATATGAGGGAGAACATATGATTTTTGGCCTTCTGAGCTTGGCTAACTTCGCTTAAGATGATGTTCTCCAGTTCCATACCTTTACTTGTGAATGACAACATTTCATTCTTCTTTGTGGCTGAGTAAAATTCCATTGTATATAAATACCACATTTCTTAATCCTTTCATTGGTAGTGGGGCATTTGGCTGTTTCCATAGCTTGGCTATTGTGAATAGTGCTTCAACAAACATGGGTGTGCAGGTGCTTTTGGAATAACCTGAGTCGCATTCCTTTGGGTATATCTCTAGGAGTTGTATTGCTGGATTTTATGGCAGATCTGTGTTTAGTTTTTTAAGAAGCCTCCATATTGTTTTCCAAAGTGGTTGTACTAGCTTACTTTCCCACCAGCAGTATATGAGGGTTCCTTTTTCTCCGCATCCTCTCCAACATTTGTTGTTCTTTGTGTTTTTGATGATAGCTATTGTAACAGAGTGAGGTGGAATCTTAGTGTGGTTTTGATTTGCATTTCCTTTATGGCCAGGGATGGTGAGCATTTTTTCATGTGTTTTTAGGCATTTGGATTTCTTCCTTTGAAAAAGTTCTGTTTAGTTCAGTAGCCCATTTCTTTATTGGTTCATTGATTTTGGGGGAGTTTAGTTTTTTGAGCTCCACGTACATTCTGGTTATCAGTCCTTTGTCTGACATATGGCCAGCAAATATTTTCTCCCACTCTGTGGGTGGTCTCTTCAGTTTAGAGACCATTTCTTTTGTTGTGCAGAAGCTTTTTAATTTCATGTAGTCCCATTTGTCCATCCTTTCTTTTAGTTGCTGGTCTGCTGAAGTTCTACTGAGGAAGTCCTTGCCTATACCTATTGCTTCCAGAGTATTCCCTGTTCTTTCCTGTACTAACTTCAGATTTTTGGGGTTTGATATTAAGGTCCTTAATCCACTTTGAATTGATATCGGTACAGGGTGATAAACATGGATCTAGTTTCAGTTTTCTGCAGGCAGATAACCACTTTTCCCAGCAACATTTGTTGAAGAAGCTGTCTATTCTCCATCATATGTTTTTGGTGCCTTTGTCAAAAATAAGGTGGGCATAGCTGTGTGGATTCATATCCAGGTCACTATTCTGTTCCATTGGTCTTCATATTTGTTTTTGTGCCAGTACCATGCTGTTTTTGCAATTGTGTTATTTAAAAAGAAAATAAAAGCTTGCTGGAGAAGCCAAGGCTACCTTCTGCTGACCTAAGCAGAGCAGAGGTGCTTGTGCACTGATGGTAGGATTACTGCTTCCTGCAGAGTTGTGCCTCTTCCTAGTCTTGATAAGGTGCTCACAATTTCCAGAAGGTTCTAGCCATTTCTCAATATCACTTTATCTGCACAGGCTGGGTGTTTTAGGGTGCAGAACCTTCTTTGCTACAGTCAGTGTTGTGGTGGTAAAATCTCTTGTCACTGTTATTGGCAGGAGGGGTGATTGGTGCAGAGCTTTTGGGTCACATTTCCAAAAATCTAAAAAGATTTCCACATATCTTTTTAGGGACCTTGGCCTAAATGTCAAATTGCTCAGTTTCCTTATATATAGATCCCCGAGGCCTTGACAATGTACACCTGCCCTGGCCTCCATGTGAATGTCTGTTGGTCCAAAGAATTTCAAACCTGACTGACCAAAAGAACCATGTGAGGAGCTTTAAAAATGACTGACTTCTGGCCCCATCCTGTGTATTCTAATTCTGCAGAATTTTGAGAGGATTTTTCCATGTCTGGGAATCTTGGGTCTAGTGCACCCTGTAAGGCTTTAGTTTTATATTCCTGAATAAAAATATATCCCTTTAGAGAAACAGGTATTTGAGAACATGATGTCTGGTATTTCTTGTTGCCAAGAAGTAATGAGAAAAGCTTATTTGTCTTTTATCCATATTCACAAGAAAATTTGGAAGAATTCTTTACATTTTGTTGCTGAGTGGTCTTTTCATTTTTGTAAATTGACATCTGTATATAGAAAGTGCAAATGTCAAGAATGTTTTATTTTTTATATTTTAAACCTAATTTTGTTGTATCAAAGCTGCACAGAGGAAGATAGTCGGCTGCTTAGAGAGCTGTGGGGCTTGGGCTTTTAACTAACCTCCTGTCAGACCACACCAGCCACACCTAGAGTGACTTTTGTCTATCCCGCTTGTTGGTTTTAGTGCGGAAAGCCCTGATATGTGCAATGGAACCCCTTAGCCCTAGGCAAACCAGGGCAACTGGTCACCCTAGCCACAACCCCATCACTGAGACACTTGACTCCTCCAGTCCCAAGGCGTTTCAGTGTTCTGCAGGGTAAGGCTCCTTGTGGGTTTTGTAGCTGACTTAGGATTCCATTTTTTAAAATTCCTTCACTCATAAGTCCCAAACCTTTGTTGAGCTGTCTTTTCCACTTTTGTCTCTTTCTGCTGTTAGTCTACTAAAATTTGTGCTTTTGTCAAAATCCTTTACCTTTATTTTTGAGGGGTTTAGAAAAAGAATAAAGATAACTGCTGTGTATGAGAGAGTTGGATAAAGATATACATATAATTGTTATGTATATATTTTACATATTACAATATAGTATTATATATAATTATATATGTATGTAATTTCTAGTTGAAGTAATGATATGAATTTCAGTGATTTGCTGAGCTCAGTATCAGAGGATAGGTTAAACTTTACTGAAAATCAACTCCAAGGCTATATGAGAAGACAGTTTCCTCATAGGACTTATTTCCTTGGGTTCCCCTTCTCTTATCTTTTTTTTTTAACCATACATTTTTTGGATTTTTATACTTATTACTCCAGACATTAAACTAATTTGCTGTCAGTCTCTACAAAATTCTGCTTCTGTCATGGATTTTATAAGTTTAGGGGCTTTCAGAAGTCACTGAATGGCAAGCACTGTCATAGGACAGCTCATGTCACAGAGAGCATGGCCCTTAGGCATGTTCTTCTCATAGCTTCACCGGATCACCAAACATTTCTGCCTATGTAATGACCCTTCAGTGTCTCAGCTTCTACCCCAATAAATATATTGATTGGTGCTTTTTGTTCCCTGTCATAAATTTGAAAATATTTAAAGTGTTGATTTCAGTGATTACAAAAGTCTCCTGAGTGGTGGGAGTGTTCAGTATCAAACTCTCTTGTCCTCTGAACCTAGAAAGAAGAGACATACTCTATTAAACTGACCATTTTCATCTCAAATAATAGTATTGGTAGCCAGGCATGGTGATACATGACTGTAATTCCATCTATTCTGGAGGCAAAGTAGGAGGATCACAGTCTGAAAGCAACCTGTGTTAGGCCCTATCTGAAAAAGAAAGAACAACAAAAGGCAGAAGGCTGAGGTGTGCCTGTCGTAGTAGAGCACATGCCTAGTAAGCGTGAGGCTCCAAGTCCAATTCCCAGCACTCCAAAAATATGTAGATTGCAGCACTGGTGGAAGTCAGAGGGAAGTAAATGGCTTGTCTATCATTTTAGTGCAGTCAGAGGAATATCAAAGATGATGATGAAAGCTTTTTTTTTTTTTTTTCAGTTTCTCTTTCTTTTTTTTTCTTTTTTTTTTTCATTTTTCTTTTATTATTCATATGTGCATACAAGGCTTGGTTCATTTCTCCCCCCTGCCCCCACCTCCTCCCTTACCACCCACTCCACCCCCTCCCGCTCCCCCCCTCAATACCCAGCAGAAACTATTTTGCCCTTATCTCTAATTTTGTTGTAGAGAGAGTATAAGCAATAATAGGAAGGAACAAGGGGTTTTGCTGGTTGAGCATTTAACACATACCAACAATTTTACTTGGATTATCTTGCTGTGCTATTATATAGGTGAGGAAACTGCAGTTTAGAATAAAGACAAAACAGCAGCAAAACTCCTGACTGGAGTTTACACAAGTAGCAAGGTAACAAGTATCAGACCTAGAATTCCTTCTCAGGCAGCTGACCATAGAACATGTGCTCGCTTTCCATACTCACATCATACCAACAATGGGGATACTCTTTTTCACAGATGATCTGCATGGACATAATTTCAGAACTGCTAGAAAATAGGTATAGTGGTATTTTCTACGAATCTTCATGCTGTTATTTTTAATTCCCCAGGACTGTGTGGTGACCCTCTTGCTTCAGCATCTGGGAGGATGTGCAGAAGCTGCTGAGACTAGGGTCATGCATCACTGTAGTGGTCTAGATTGCATTGTTAGAGGCCTGGGGCTCTCACAACCTCTATGGCCCGTCCCAGCAGGCCCTGCTTACAATCTTCTCTTTCTGGTCTGGGTGTCCCTTTACCCCACTGTTGCCCAGGCCCAATATAGTCTCTCCCCTTCTGGAAACCTCTGAAGTCAGATGAGGAGTGAGCAATAATGTGGACTAAAAGAACACAAGTTTTTGCTACTAATTGGAAGAGTTTTTATATGGTTTAGTTAACTGCATTTCTTTCTTCTTGATATTCTACCTGAATATCTCTACAGCATTTTTTTTTTGGTGGTATTGGGGCTTGAACTCAGGGCCTCACGCTTGCAAAGCATGCTCCCTACCTCTTGAGCCACTCCACCATCCTCTCTACAGCTTTTAACTAGAATCAGAAATCATTATAATACATTAAAATATACTTAAAAACACAATATTTTTGTGGTGGATGTGCTTAGGATTGAACCATGCAAAGAATGTGCTCTAACACTGAGTTACATATCCAGTCCAGACTTACAATTTTATTTTGCTTTATGATGATACAAAAACAATGCACATTCAGTAGAAACTACTTAGAGTTTTGAAGTTTGATCTTTTCCTGGAACAGGAATTTACAGTGTGTGGTACAGTACTCCCTGTTGACTCAAAATAGTGACAGAGAACCACAGCTCACTCAGCTATAGGATCAGGAGCATAAATGACAGATGCTCTGTGATGTACTGCATTGCTATGTTGCAAGGATTGGTAGGTAAGGCATGCTAAATGAATTTTCAGCTTTTGATAGTTTCAACTTACTATGGGTTTATCAGGACATAACTGCTGTAAGTTAAGGGGCACATATATGTGTACATGTATGTACACATATGTACATGTACATACATATACATGTGCACATATATACATATATAAAATCAAGATTAGGTTATGACTTTCTTCAACAAATGAATGAATGCTTTCTAAAAGTAAGAAAATAAGCTCCCTTACCAATATTCCTCTCTGTGATCTAAATTTTAGACATGGTATTTGGTGAAGGGCAGGATGAACAAGTTGATGCATGCATGATTCTTGAAGAACACATTTGCCCAGGCAATGAGGGCTCAGTACTGAGGCTGAGAGGAATCATGGTATTGTATTGAAAAACATGCATCATTTCACTTTAACTTCCTCTCCAAGTCTTACAATTTCATCTTTAAAATAAGAGTGATGGCTTCTTGTTCAGCATGTAGGAGCTTAGAAGTCATTGCTCTAGTTTTCACCCAAGGAAAAAGCTGACCAAAGTGAAAATCTAAACTTCTTGTTGGATCTGTTAGAGAATTGAGGACCCAGGGTAAACAACTGCCACCCAGAATTGGAGAAACAGATAGGTGGATATAGAAAATCACAACCTCATAGAGCAGAAATTTCTATTATCAAGGTGGAAAAACCTGAACTGTAACTGGTTAACTGTTGGTTTATCAGTGTGGACAAGCCTTAAGCAACTGTTTCACACTTCAGAAGTCTACCTTCAGCAACCTTGTCAGGTCCTCAGAAGGAAGGGCAGAGAAAATGTCCTCCAGGTTCTAGCATAGAAGAGGAAAAATAAGTACAAATTACAAAGATGCTAGATCATGCTATCTCTAAGATGGGGCTACTAATAGACCTCCCAGGGATAGTGAAAGGATTAGGAGTGGTCATCTGTAAAACACATACTACAGTTCCTAGAAGAGCTCTGTGGGCTGATCTTATTTAACCATTTTCTTATACATGAGCTGTGAGTTAGCCACACTGTGTTGGTTAAATTTGTCAACTTCATTGGATAAAGAAGTGCCTAGGAGGTTAATAAATCACACCTCTGGGTGTGTCTGTGATGGTGTTTTCAGAGAGGATTAGATCATGAGAGTTCTGATCTAATCCATAGATTAATCCCTTGATGGGTTCATAATATGATGGCATTATGTGGAGGAAGTGGTTGGAGGAAGTAGGTCACTGGAAGAGTGTCCCTTGGGTGCTATATCTGGCTTGCTCTTATTATTGCCCCTTCTCTCTTGGCTTCCTGTCTGCCATGAAGAACCTCCTCTGCCACATACTCCTGCCACCAAGATGTTCTGACCAACTGCTTGGGGTCAAGTAACCATGGACTGAATGCTCTGATATCATAAGCTAAAATAAATCTTCCATTCCTTAAGTTATTTCTGTCAGGTGTTTTGGTCACAACAATGGAAGGTTTAGCTAATCCACGTACCTACTAATGAAGCTCTGCAGAGAGACTGGGTGTAGTGATGCACACCTGTAATCTTAGCACTGGGGAGTCAGAGACAGGAGGATAATGAGTTAGAGGCCAGCATGGGCTGCCCAGCAAGACCTTGTCCAAAAAAAAAAAAGGCAGCTCTGCATGAAATGGGGATCCAGAAAAAGACTCAAAGGACATACTAGCATATACATTCTCCTTTGAGTCTCATAAAATAGTTACTCATTTTCTGTTAAAGAAACAAAAGATTTCCCAGTGCTGCCTTACATTTCCCAAGCCCTTTACTTCAGAAGCTAGGATGAGAGTTTAAATCTTCTGTTCATTTGCCACTTTCCGTTCCCTGGAAAACATTCTCTCAGCTAGACAGTGAGTTGTCCACATGACATGAGTAGTATCTTACTGCTTCTCAGCTGGCTTCTGTTGGAGCAAACAGTAGCAGACACCTGGAGAAATTTTTGGCCAGGGATTGCAAAGAACATCACAATTCTAATTCATTCTCAGAGACAGCAAAGCTGAGCAAACTTGTGCACAGATGAGGACTTCCACCAGGAAAAACAACATGCAGGTCAGATGATAGATATCTGGAAATCTTATCTGTTAATATGTTTGTTCTTGACTTTAAAATTTTAGTCTTTACTTTGTAGCTTTCAGTAATATTTTTTTCTTTTTTCCCAGATGACAACAATTTAGATAGGAAACTACTGTACTTCTAAACTTCTTATTCCTGTATTTTATCCTTTTGCCCTTCTAATTTTAAAGAAGAATTACATGTCTTTTTTTTTTGGATAATCTACCTGCAGGCTGTTATCAATAGTGGTAACTAGACACACCAACTTTAAAATGATTTCTTTTTGTTTTCTTCATCAGATTCACAAAATGGTCTAGTGTAGTTTAGATTTTTCAGGTGCTCAAGCAGATTCCTGTAACCAATTTGTTTTTCCAATTTAGTTTAAAATGCAAATGGTAGAACTTCTAGGGTATGGTTGCATGTAGTAGTCCGGGGTAATCTGTTGTGTCTCTGGTTGGTTTTGAGAATGTTCACATGATTTAGTATTTAGAAGTGT
This sequence comes from Castor canadensis, assembly GCF_047511655.1. Classification (NCBI taxonomy): domain Eukaryota; kingdom Metazoa; phylum Chordata; class Mammalia; order Rodentia; family Castoridae; genus Castor; species Castor canadensis. The sequence continues at coordinate 129,935,690 of NC_133391.1, read as the reverse complement.
CAGTAAATTTGTATGGAGACTATCTGTAAGCCCCTTTGCTATTCTTATGTCATCAAATTGCTTCATTTCTGTTCTCAGCAAGATTAAGGCTGTCTCTTTTTCTATCTTCTGAGTCAGGATTTGTTCCATTATTTGAAGTTTTACAACATATACATACATTCCCAATGCAAATTTTTGGCTCTTTGTTAATCTTATTAGGAATGTGAGTCAGGAAATAGTGGAAAAAAATAAAAAACAAACAAATGTAAGCAGTCTTCAAGAATAAGTGGGTTAGTTAATTCTAATTAATCCTTCTCTTGGGAGGCTGAGGAAAGAGGATCTCTTCAACCCAGGAGATTGAGCTGGGCAGCCTGGGAAATATAGTGAGAGCCTATGTAAAATAGAAAAAAAGAAATCTCTCAGATGTTCTGTCTGAAGGAGAATTCCTCTGGGTACACATATCTACCAGCTCCATCTCCCTCTCCTGAAATACCCTCTGTGTTACCATCACATTCTTTGCTGCCAGCATAAGGTGTATTAGCCCTTGAGATAGCAGAAGTTGCTTCCCCATCAAAATCCCCAGTTACCTTCAAACATTGCTATTAAGGATGTCTGTATTGCTTCAGCTCTGGAATTAGTCTAATTTCAGAATAAAATATTTATTAATAGCAGTATTCTTAATCACATTTTTAAAGATCCCTGGGGATGCACAAGACCCAGTTGAAAAGAACACCTTAGGGCTATGGGGTACACCATATGGTAGGCTAGTTGGCTGAGTAAATGAGCAGCCCTGTGGAATTTAATCTCTTTTTGGGCTTTGACTTAGCTGATCATTCTTAATCCATAATGCAAAATTTAAATGGTTTCATATAAAACATGTAAAAAGACTTTCTTCTTTAAGGCAATTTGCAGGCCTATGGAGTTTAGGTATCTCATAGAGCAGTATTGAAGAAATGGCTATAGCTGCTGGAATGGCAGTGCTGAACAAAACTATTGCCTGACTTTCTGGAACATCAGAAGTCATCAGAGTAAAACTCATTGTTCAAGTCGGTAGTCCAGCATTGTAAGCCTATGAAGTTACTTGTGGAAGAAGATATGCATGATTGTGGTATATGAATGTTTTAGAGGTGAGTTTTGCTCACTAGCAAACACTCCTTACTGAATATGTCTCTGTAATTATGTGACTTAAAACAAGAAATGCTTCAGTTTACATTTAATAAAATGTGAGATCAATCAGAATATTTATTGCCCTTATCATTCATGATACACACACATACTCATTTTGTTTTGATTCTTATACAGATGATTGCATTCTCTTGTTGCAATACATATTTGTTCAAGGGAAATGTGTTACCTCACCTTCTCTTCAGTTATCTGCAACTTCTTCTCTTTCTTTCCATCATCATTTTCTTCTTCCTCCTCTTCCCCTTCTCCTCCTCCTCCTGTTCCTTCTCTTCCCCCTCCTCTCCACTCCCTGCCCCCCACATTCATTCACTTGGCTTCTAAAACAACTCCTGTTGTTTTAGATGAGCCCAAGTACTATTTGCTGTCTTAGCATTCTGCCATCTTCTGGGGCTTATTTTGCTCTCTTCTCCCCTAGATTAGTCCACTTTCTATTGCTGTACCAAGATGCTTAGTGCTGGGTACTTTATAAAGAAAGGGGATTTATTTAGTTCATAGTTCTGGAGTCCAAGAGCATGGTGTCAGCATCTGCTCAGCTCTAGAGAGAGCCTTCTGGCTACATCACAACGTGGTGGATGGTAGATGGTAGAAGGGCATATAACCAGAGATTTAGGAGCTGCTTCTCTTTTTATGCAACTACTACTGTAGTAGGAATTAACCCAGTTCCCTAGGAAGTGCATTAATCTCTCTGTCTAACTTCTACTAAGCTTTCTGTCTTACAATTTCCACCACCTCAGTACTGCCACACTGGGATCAAGTTTCCATCACATGCATCATTAGGGGGACATACTTAAACCATATCCAACCTTATCCAAAGACATAAATATTAATCAGGTTTTGGGGAATAAAAACAGACTGTTCAGACTAGCATTATTCAGTGAAACTTACATGAGTATCTTGTACTTATACTATGCAGTATGGTAGTCACTTAACCACATGTGGTTATTGTATATTTGAAATGTGGCTAGTGTGATTGAAGAACTAAATTTTTAATTTTATTTAATTTTAATGTAGTTTAAATAGCCATGTGTGAGCAGTGACTACCATATTGGATAGCACAGCAACCACCAAGAATTCATAGCATCAAAAAAAAAAGGACTGAGTAAATGCATTAATTACACAGTGGGACTCACCACTCTAAAAACCTCTTTTCTTTTTCTAAATTTACATGTACTAATTGTACAAAGAAGTTTTATTATGATATGTCTATACATGCACATAATGTACTTTGATCAAATTTACCCCCTGTATTACTTTTCTTTATGTATCACCCCTTTTAAAAACAATTTTAATTTGTTTCATTATTAAATTTTTATATATACATATAAAGTATTTTGCTCATATTCACCTCCATCAGCCTACCTTTTTGCTGTACACCTTCTTCTGTTCCCCGTCCCTCAACATCTCCCCTTTATCTTCATGCTATTTTTTTAGGTCTAGATTCTGTGTATGAGAGAAAATGTGATATTTGTCTTTCTGAGTCTGGCTTCTTCTACTTAACATGATGCTCTCTAGTTACATCCATTTTACTGCAAAGGACATAATTTCATTCTTTTTATGACTGAATAATACTCCATTGTGTGTGTATATAATACCACACTTTCTTTATTGATTTTTTTTGGTTGATGGGAAAATACCTGTTTTCTATATTGAGCTACATGGTACTTAGAAATAATGCAACCATTTTTTGATATATAATTATCATTAAGAAATGAGGAAAAAAATCATCACCTACCTAAAGCATTTATAATTAGTAAAAGACCATTATTCTCTAGTGATTTACAGATCTGATTTATAAATATATTATCTATTATTTTCACAAGCTTTCCAAAGCTAGATACTATGTTTTCCATTTTATGTAAGAAGCTGTGGTATAACAATTTAAAATAACAAGCCAAACTCACCTAGCCAGTAAGTATTGGAGCCAGTGTCACAGTGAGTATTTCCCTTGTCTCCCAGAGCATTTGTACTTGTTTTCCTACACATCATAAGGAAATAAGAGTAGAGGTCAGGAATATGACCCCTGGCACCAACGCCTGATTTGAATCCTGCCTCTACTATTTCACCATGTGGATTTGAGAAAGTCATTTCGTACCTCTAAGCCTCAATTTTCTAATTTTCATATGGAAATAATAAAGGTAACCACTTCACTGGGTTACTGTGAGGGTTAAATAAGTTGACAGTGCCTGGCACATTGCTTGAACCATGAATTTGTCATTTATTGTCATTAATTTGAAAGAGACTGACATTTGTGTTATGATATTGATTTGATATGATATTAATAGATGAACTAGAGACATGCTTCCGGTAGACTTCCCTAGGGAATATGGAGACTAATAATTATACAGCTCAGGAAGAGAAGCCATGCTGTTCAGCTCTTTAGTGTCTGTATAACTGAGATTACAAAGTTTCAGAGACCTCATGCCCTGGCCAATTTCTCATATCTTTGCTTTTCATGTTACCTTTAGAGATACCTCCTTTAGTGTCTTTGATTGGTTCTGAATGCTGAGCAGTGACAAGCACCAACACAGCTGGAAAGAGCTGTAAGATTTGCTCTTCTGTCTTCGAGCAGGGAATTATTGCCATGGATACCAGCATCAGAGGGAGAATGGGGAGCACTCTTTACTTTCCTCCTGAGTGTCTGACATCTGTTTCTGGCAAGGCCAATAATGAATGTGCTGCTAGCTTTATATCAAAGTGATCCACACCTGTTTCCCTCCCCCCTCCCACAGATGGCTTCTACCCAAGATGCCAGGTATGGCCAGAAAGACTCCTCTGACCAGAACTTTGACTACATGTTCAAGTTGCTCATCATTGGAAATAGCAGTGTGGGGAAAACATCTTTCCTGTTCCGCTACGCAGATGACTCTTTTACATCTGCATTCGTCAGCACAGTTGGGATTGATTTCAAAGTAAAGACTGTATTCAAAAATGAAAAGAGAATCAAGCTTCAGATTTGGGTAAGTGACTTTGAACCAACACTGTTCTTCCTTCTGGGATGTTGGACCTATACCTGTATAAGGGAAAAACTTTCTGTCTTATTCTGTCTCCCTGGGTTAACCAGCTTTGATTTTCTGCTTCTTTGCTACAGAACATTCTGTTTCAAAAAGAATGGGGTGATGCCTTGTGGAGGTATGAGACTGAATTACACCTAGTTGTCAAGTGATGCTCTTAGGCTCCAAAATAAAAAAATCCAGATTCCTATTGTCTTGATGTCAGAAGGAACACTCAATTATATGTCTGGCTTTGCCTTGTATGATCTATGTGACCTTGAGCAAGGCTGAGAATCTTCCTATGGCCATTTTTTTGTAATTTATAAATCAGGCACTATAGATCTGACCTTTTAGGTCACAGGAAGCAGCCTGCCCTGGGGATTTTAAAAGAGAAAATAAACAGCCAAATAGAGAAAGCCAGAGTTAGTTCCTTTATAAAACCCCAGACTAACTTTGAACATAGTCCGTTTATACTTTACAAACTTTGTGTTTCAGCTCTAAAAGCTATGTTTGCATACTCAAATGAAAGATAACATGAAACAAAAACGTTTATCAGAAAGTTACCTACAAGTTTTGAGATCATTTGGCTAGTTTTCTGCCTGTCCCTTTGCCTAATGATCAGAGGTTTCTTAACTGAATTGTTGGCATCAGTTTGGAAGACAGAGAGCAAGGAAAAGAGGAAAATATATGTGGGCAATAGGTCCAAGGTAATATAAGAGATAAAGTAACCAAAATGTTTGTTATACTGGAGATATTTATGTAGTAAATATTTTGTGGACATCATAATATGAACATAGAACGTTTCTGCAATCAAGGTTTGACCCTTTTTTCCTGTCTACTCATACCGCTGCCATGAAAACTCATTTGAGCTGTGAATAGGTATTTCCTATGAGGTATTTTCTGCCTCTTTTCAAGACATTTCCAGTAGCTACTACCATTTCGTGCTGGTGGTGGAATTGATCTGCACCAATCAATGATGGTAAGCTCCTTTCTTAAATATGGAAAGAAAAATCCCAGAGTATTGCATTTACATTTTTAAAATAGAACACCCTTTATTAAAATATGTATATAAGCTGAATGACCTTTAAACATCTTAAAGGTCTTAAGAGACAAATTTAAAGATATAGCTATGTAAATAGACAGGCATCTTCTTAGACCACTTACAAGGGATTTCTGCTGTTTTACTTATTCTAACTCTGGAATTTTTGAAGTCTAACTCAAACTCACATTAAAAACTTGGAAGCAACAGTAGGAATCTCTCTGTATAGCTGTCTTTATCTCAAACTAGCAAAAACACTATGTCTTTCTTATTATCTCTTTTATGTTTTCTCTTTAATAAAATCAGAGAACAAGAGGGAGGAACAGGTTCTGCCTGGAAGCAGGTGGGGGACATGGGAAGAGGGGGGAGGGCCCCAAATAATGTATATACATGTAAGTAAATGTAAGAACAATAAAAGAAAAGGAGAAAAGGAAAAAGATTGTGCAATTTTCCGTTATGAAGATTTGTAAATAAAAATCATACTGATAGAAATTTAACTAATAAAAAATAAGCATTACATATACAAAAAAAAAAAAAAACTTGGACAAGTAGGCTTCAGGCCACGCATTTTCAGTGCTCCACCAGTTCTTAAAGTCATTTCATTGAGAGGGCTCAGCTTAGGAACTTGACTTCAGTCACCAGATCCCAGTAACGTGCCTGCATGTTGGAGCCAGAGAGAGCTGTGTCCATTGCTTCACTTTTGGGACCTGGTTCATTCTCTTCCTTTTGAGCTTCAGGCACCAACTATAATATGTTAAACTTCATATTCAAACTTAAGAAAGGTCCCTTAAGTCTCAAGGGTTTTGGTTGATTGAAAATTAAATTAGTTCGGTAACTACACATCTCTTACCTTCACAGTAGTGTTCTTTCTGCTAATGCTAATAAGGAAGAACACCTGTTCCTCTGGCAGACAGCACCTAGTTTTTCCTCTACTCTTTGCATCTTAGAGACATTTAAAAATGGCTGTTGGAATAATTTAGACAAACACCAACAATTATAAATTAAACTTGTAATTGTTAGTGATTTCTCAATCTAGGCTGCTGACAGAAATTCTTCATTAAGCCAGGGGTGGTGGCCCATGCTTGAAATTCTAGCTACTTTGGAGGCTAAGGATCAGGAAGATGGCTGTTTGAGGCCAGATCGGGCAAAAAGCTGGTGTGACCTTGTGTCAGCCAATAAGCTGGGTGTAGTGGCACACAACTCTGATCCCAGCTATGCAGGAGGCATAAGTAGGAGGATTGTGATCCAGGCTGGCCTAGGCAGAAGCACAAGACCCTGTATGAAAAATAACTGAAGCAAAATGGCTGAGGGCCTTGCTCAAGTGATAGTGCCCCTGCCTAGCAAGTGCAAGTCCCTGAGTTCAAACCCCAGGACCACCAAAGAAAATGTGTGTGTGTATATATATATATATATATATATATATATATATATATACGTGTATATATATATATATATATATTCTTTGTTGTGGCACAAAATCATCTATCCTTAATGGAAAGCAGGTATTTGAAATACTAGAAATTATTTCCCATACTTAAGAAAATATTTTCTTTAAAACAGTCAGTGCTGATACCAGGCCAGAGCTTGTTCATTCTCTTTTCTTAGGCAGTTATTTCTGTCTGCATCTCACTTCTGGATGAATATTGCTCCTCTCTGAGCCAGTCAGCAACTCAGATCCTTGAGCTGCTTCTGCATGCTTCTCAGTTTCTGCAACTTTATGCAAAGCCTTTGATATCTCTGCCCATACTCATCTCTTATCTTCCACAATGCACCAGTTTTACTAAAACCTCCAAGTGTCTTCATGGCCAACTTAGCCCGGGACCTCATTCCAGAGCTCCATTCCCTTGTTCTGGGGACACCCACACCCCACAGGAGTCAGCCACTTGGGAACCCTTCACCTTTTCCTCTCTCCAGTCATGAAAACAGTTTAATGGACATTAATACCTTTACAATAAAACAGAATTTCTTTCTCTTCAGGTATATTGGGAGCTCAATGCACACACAATTGTAGGGGAGAGAAAATTAGTTTTATACTACTATATATCACCTGGCCTACTAGATTGTGAAACATTAAAAAGAAGTACTGTAAAAGACATTGTGCTTACTGAACTTGTAGTATAATTAGAGAAATTAATACTCATGGAGCAATTATATACTTCTACAAGAAAGCATGAAACTATATAAATATACATTTATTGCATAAGAATTGTCTATGCCTTTCTCTGTCAATTTTTATAATGCTTCAGCTTTGTATTTGTTATCATTCTTATTTTACATGAGAAATCTGAAGGTGGGACAAGTTAAATAACTTACTCAAAGTCATACATGGTAAGTGGTGTGAGGCAATTTCAGACTAGATCTATCCTAGATAGATGTGAGTGCTGTGTTTGTTCCCTTTTGCTATGCTGCTATAATTAAGAAGTCTTGTATATAGTAGACTTTTGTGAAGATGACAACCTTGGGTGATGCATCCTGGGATGCTGAAAAATGTTTTGGAAAGAGTTTGACTAATTTTATGAATTGAAGCATGGAAGGGAAGTTACATTAAGGAGTAATAAGATAGCATGCTTAAATGTATGCATTCTTATAATAATTCCACGGATTCTTGCCTTAGGCTCTAAGTGTGCTAGAAAATATTTAATTGCACATAATTATTATAAGTTAACAACTTTGACAATTTATTTTGGAATATATTTAACACTGATGGCTTATCATAACTTGGTGTTTTAATAACCAATTAACTGTTCTTCCAAGCGTATAGTATTTTATGCACTTGTATTAATGTACAATTAATTAACACATTTGCATCATCTTAGCTCATTATATATTTCAAAGCAAAGGAACAGTATGAACACCATCATAGATAGGTCCACTGCACTGTTGCTTTTACCAAGTTAGGTTGCAGATACTGATATGGTTCTGATGTACTATTAATACCATAAATAGAAACCTAGATGTAGAGAGTTTAAGTGATTAGGACTTTATTTTACAGTTAGTACCAGAACAGAACCTCAAACTCAGTCTTTTGCTAGCTGGGCCATTCTGATTTCCACTACACCAAGTTCATGCTTAAGGTAAGTGCTGTTCTCTGAAAATTGTGATGAATCTCATATTGGTTGCCAGTGGAATCAATTAAGCATAGAAAAGTCAGATTTGAGGCCAGATTTCAGGTAGTAGTTGTAATACATCTGGTGGCTCCTGTTTTCCACCTCATAATTTGCCTTTTCTTCCTGTGCTACATGAGGATTTTCTGATCCACAAACTGTACTATGGGGTTTTCAACAGTCCATCATTCAGTGAAGCATTCAAAGGATGCTAGATACATTGACATCTCGTCCTGGTCATGTTATCCCTCCTCTGCATGGAATTTAATTACTGCCTTGGAATAAACTTGTTTAGTGAGATGCCCTTTATTTGTACTTAGTTTTAGACTGTGCATTCCATTAGTATATTTATGAAACCATCTATCCTTCATCAGAGTAATTTTTCTTGTAGAGCTTTCATTTTATTATCATTTTTTTGAGTCTCAAATCAAACTTATTTAAAATTTCAGAGATTCCAAATGTTTGGACTGGTTCTTTTGTGTTCATGTCTGTTGAATGCCATTTAGGAATATGTTGGAGAGAAATTTATGGTGGCTTTTCACTTTAATTATAGAAAAATATTTCACAGATGGGATCCATAATATTTTGCTTTTAATTAAATAAAAGATTAAGTTTGAGAAAGGCTATGTGAAATAGATTTCTTCCCAAGGAAATGATTTTTAAAATAGTATGACATTTCTTACTGAGAAAAGTATCACCTTTATTTATTTTCAATGTCTAGATCAGTACTACAAGAGGACTGAGGCTTAGAGAAATATTTGCAAACTAAAGAGTGATGGTGATTATTGAAATTAGACTGTTTAGATGGCCAGACATGAAAGTGTGGTTCTCTTGAACAGGTGACAATTTCCTTTGTTTAAAGGAAGGACAGGATTTCCTGTTTCACTGGGTCTACATTATTTAACCTCCAAACTCAGGATCGACTATAATTAATGGAAGGCTTGGCCTGCAAATACACAGCTCACTTGGATAATACAGGTTTAAAATAGAGAGGGCCAGGGTGGGCAGAAGGGATTAGTATTTCTTTTAAAAGCAGAAGAGCTTTTATGATTTTTATCCTTTTTTCCCAGTCTCACTATTTCCCACTCCTTGTCTTTTATCTCCTTCTAGCCTTCTCTCTCCTCCCCTCCCTTTTCTCTCCCCACTTCTCTTCCCTTCTCCTATCCTCCCTCCCCAATCTTTCCCCTTCTTTTCCTCCCCTCCCTCTCCTCCCTCCTTTCCTCCTCTCCTCTCCCCTCTCCTTCCTTCCCTTTATCTCTGTCTCTCTCTCCCCTCTCTTTTTCTGTCCCCTCATGTCCCCTCTCCTCCCTCCCCTCACTTCCCCTTTTGTCCCCTCCATTCTCCTCTTCTCCCTCTCCATGTCTCTCTCTCTCTCTCTCTCTCTCTCTCTGTCTCCCCCAAACTGACTGAGTTATTGAAACACTCATTCTTATACTCATTCTCAGGTTGTTCACACACCAAAGCTGTCACCTACAGATGTGCACATTGTGCATTGGACCAGAGTACCAGCCAAGGGGTCAGTGGGGCTGCTGTGAGGCCAGAGCTCCACTTGCTAAACCTTGTGCTTTTGCTAGAGCTGTGTCTATCTTCAGAAAGGGCAGCAGGGATGGGGGAGAGTTCCTTTACACAAAGGTGTTATCTGCTCATGGATATTTTGCCTGCTGCTCAGCATGCAACCAAAGGGGATTCTGGTTCACACAGAAACTGTGTACAGAACAGTAATTGTGTCAGAGTCTAATGGAGCAGATGGTGCAAGCCCACTAGAGAAGGATGGAAACCCTGCTTCCCTAGTGGAGGCTTAGAAGAAGAGAGTATTTTAAGATATGTTTTATTATTATTTAGCTGTGACAAATGAGATGACTGTCATTGAAAAGATAGTTTGTTAGATTCACAGATCACAAGAGAAGGGTGTATGCTTATAGGAGAGGCACACAGGGAATTGGATCACCAGGATGGTCAGGAAGAAAGGGAGGAGGAAAGTGGACAAGAACCTTATTCAAGATTTCTGCAGGAAAGAATGGGAGAAGCAGTGAGCAAGCCTAGAATTGGCAAGTTTGAATAATTTCTCTAGGCTTTGAGGAATAGAAACTGTCGCTAGTGGTCTGGTACCTGGCCCTGGGGTGATAGGGCAAGTGAATAGTGGCCCAAAGTAGAGAGTTCGATAGGCAGGTGGTGTATGTACGTGTGTGGGAAGAAGGGGGAGGCATGAGCTCTGGATTGGTTGGTAATGAGTTGTTAGCTGCCTTTAGGAATTCACTAGCCAGAGAGGAGCAGTGCCTCTAGGATCATTGGGGCCTCAGATGTCAACAAATCAGAATAAAAAGGAAATAAATGAAAAGCATGGTTAATACAAAGGAACATTTCTCAGAGCCCTAGTGGCAGCCTGTGTTGCTGACTCCACTATGACAGAGGCTATAATTCCAAACACTCACACAACCTCCATGCATTTTTTGGGTCTCAGTATTTTGGGAGCTAGAACACTGGGTCAGGAGAAGATCTCATGAATTTTCTGGCCCAGTCCCCTCACTGATACTCACTCATACTAATAAGATCACCAATAACAGCAACATTTATCAAGCCTAGTGCTGATCCATAAAAGTAAGTACTTTGTATACATTTCAGAATTAATTTTCTGCTACAACCCAATGAGGAAATGTGATATTATAGCCTTATTTTATAGATGAGGAAAAGAGAATTAGAAAGACAATATGATTTGCCCAAGGTCACAGCAAAAATATGTCAGCAGTAGAATTCCAGCCCAGGCACTGCATCCAAAGCTGGTGTACTTGACCACAATATAAATGAGATCCAGTGAAGCCATGGCTTGTCTGACTCTTCAGGGTATCCTGTATTAAATCCTGTATATCCCTAGCAAATACTTTTTTCACACTCTTTAATTGCTCATTATCTTTCTGTATTCCCTCATTACCTATTCTGGGAAATTATAATAACCGAAAAAAATCAGTTATTTATCTTGGAATTTACTGTCTGCCAGCAGGAGCACTTTGTGCATTATCTGTTTTGTATTTAAACTGCATAGATATGCACAGTAGGAGGGGCTGGAGCACATTCAACTGTCTTCTTCCTGAACATTTTTGGGATGCCTATTTCCACTGTTAGGGAACACACACACAACCTAGAGTGTGTAGAGGAGAGAGTCTGAGAAAGATGGAATGAGTGCCTGTGGGAAAATATTCCTGCCTGTAATATTTATCGTTGGTGCTCATTTATTCCACTCATCCTGCCCATTGATTACAGGATGGTGTTCAAGTCCTCTAAGTCTTTTTATAAGGAACCGACATGCTCTGCTCAAGCAAGTTCCTTATGAGAACCACCAAAGCTAGTGACAGCTGCCAGGACCATTCTTGGTGCTGTCATTTATATGCTTTTTTTCCCATCACATTTCTTCTAACTTAACATCTGCTTCTCCTGCGAGATTGAGAAAGGCAAGCTTTCATTTACCTCTCAAGCTTATACTGTGTGTGAAATGTCAAGATGCATGAAGCCATTTACTCTGTCAGGTGGCTAAAAGCAGCAACCCTGCATCCCACTGTGTTTAAGCCACTTTCCCATCGTTGGCAAGATACAGAGGGTGGCAAAGACTTTGTTTCTGGCCCAATCAAACTCACCAGCTGCTTGAGAAGACCAGAGAACAAGCAGGGTAGAAAAGATCACCTGGTGGGTCAGTAACCATACTCTGGTTAGGTGCCCAGTGGTCTGGAGGCTAGAGCAGACCACTGGGCACCTAACCAGAGCCAGGTGATCCAGGTTCCAAATGCCGCTTCTGATTCCCACTAGATGGGTGACCTCAAGCCCTGACTTCTCCATGCCTACATTTACTCACAGGTGAAAAGGGGGGAAATAATATCTACCCTTTTGCTACTGAGCATTTTCTACTGTAAATGCTTACACGTAGCTCAATACAGAGCATGAAACAGGCATTCAATAAATGTCAGTGCTCTTCTTTTCTGAAAATAGTATATCAACACTGAGACTTTATACTCAGTTTAGGATTTTAACAGAATCAAATGCTTGTTGAGTGTCTGTCATATTCCAGGCACTGTGGTAGGTATTGGGTGTAGGGCCCACCATAAGCAGCCAACCATCTGACTGGGAGGTAGACTCTCCTTGCTGTTAAAAACGACCCAGAGGCCTGAGCACAGGATATGCAGGCAAAATGCCTACTCTAGTTTTGGAGACTCTGCTGTTACCTGGGGCATCCATATCTGAGCTGAGAACTGGCAAATGAAAAGGAACTAATTTTTCATTCATTCACTCAGTCTATACTTATTGAGTTTTTACTATGTACCACACCATGTGAGGGAATTTGGGATTGAGAGTAAATACACAATAAATACAGATTATGATGAGCTGGGTGCTAGTGACTCACGCCTTTAATCCTAGCTACTTGGGAGGCTGAGACCAGCCTGGGAAAACAGCTTGTGAGATCCTATCTCCAAAATAACCAGAACAAAATGGGCTGGAGGTGTGGCTCAAGTAGTAGAGTACCTACTTTGCAAACACTAAGTTTTGAGTTCAAAGGAAAACAATACATAAATTTTTTTTTTTTGCAAAGGTTCAGAAGGCAAATGGCCATGTGAACACATTGCTGGGGACATTCAGAAGAAACTTAAACACCAGCCTTCAATTAGCTTCTGGTATTTCATCTCTACTTTTGAGGAAACATCGCCTGCATGGCTATGGAGACCAAAGGATGTAAATGGGTGATGAAAAGCAGTTATACCTAGTGCAAAGAGGAATAACAGTAGATGTGTGCAGGTCAAGGTATCAAGAAAGTAGGGCAAAGAAAGAGATAGAGGCAGGACACTGGCCTTGAGAAAAATTACTTACCCTCTCTAGGCATCTGTAAAATGAAGGAGATGGATTCAACTGAAAACAATAGAAATAATCCCCTATGTGCGGGTTAGAGTTGTGTGTGCTTTGTAGGTAGTAAGAGATCTATCCAATCCTCACCAAAACCCTGTGAGATAGATGTTATGCTTATATTCAGATAAAGACACTGAGGCACAGTGGATGAATGTTTTGTCAAGGTCATTATTATGGCTTGAATATGAAGTGTCCCCCAAAAGGCTCATGTATTGAAGACTTGGTTCCCAGCTAGTAGTATTGGGTCATGAGGCCAGGGGTTAATCTGTTAATGAGTTCAGGCTATTAGGGGCTATTAGGAGATGGATCCTATTAGGAGATAGAGCCTATTAGGAGATGGAGGGGCTATTAGGAGATGGAGCCTTAGTAAGAGAATTAGGTCTCTGGGGTGTGTCTTTGGAGGGTGTGTCTTATCTCACTCTTTCTCTGCTTCCTGTCCCACATGAGGTGAGCAGCTTTGCTCTGTCATAATGCCCTTCTACTGTGGTGCCCTGCTTCACCACAAGCCCAGAAACAATGGATCCAGCCAGCATGGACTGGAACCATGAGACAAAATACATCTTTCTTCCTTTAAGTAGATTTTCTCAGGTATTTTGTTATAGTGATGAAAAGTGACTAACACATTCATATTACTAACAAGTGGTCAGCAGATCTGAATGTGAGCTCCTAGTTTGGAGCTTTTACTCTGAACCTTTTCTGCTACATCCTTTCTAACTACTTTTGAGTAAGTGTTCTGACCATACTCTGCTTCTTTTATTTATAACACTGTAACAGCCTGGAAATGTTTTTCATACTGCTTTCTTGATAGCTAGACAATACAGAGACTTGAGAGGGTAAATGCTTTTTCTTAGGTTCATAATTCTTTTTAGTGTTTTTATAATAACATGAAATTTTATTGCTGTGGCTAAAATAAAAATTCAGGAAGTTCCAACAATCAATGGAGTAAAAAATTTTCCAGAAATGTATATGGTAAAAATGAGCAAATCATGATATTGTATTCTATTCAGGTTGGGTATCTTTCATGATACTCCACTTGCAAAAGGACTTCTATCCCAAACTACTAAGCAGCTTTCAAATCTTCTAACAAGTCAAATACCACTTTTGGTAATGGAGTTGAGATTCTGCCTGACTGAAGTTTCAGATAAATTGAAGCTTTAAATAGCCAAAGCTTTAAACAAATTAAATCTTTGAATGAAAATCCTCTTATATAATCATAGTAGGATTTAAAAAGAAAAGAACGATATGGAAGATAAGCTAACTTTACTTTCAGTGTTATCAATATGAGGAAATCTCTCAGGAATGTTCACTGCACTTAGTGATGGTCCAATGATGTTTTCTGTATTCTTCGATCTACTTACAATTTTTCTTTCTTCAGTATCAAAATGCCCCTCTTCATGTCTCTAGGGCATTCCTCACTCATTCTGATTTTTCATATTATTTTCTTATAAATGAGTGTGTTGTCACTTTCAGCCAAATTGTAAGGAAAAATGGCTTAGAGTGTAAGTATGAGAATATTTTATGAATACACACGAGCTTGTCTGTATGGGTACTAAGGAGTCTAATTTGACCTACAGATATCTCTCTTTGCTACTATATTGTAGTCTTTGTGTATTTGCCAACCAAAACATTTAACCTGTCTGCATAAATTGGTGTTAGTTTGACATTAGACCTATTCTAGATTTGCTTGCATCTAAATTACCCTAAGACAGCAATATCACATGGTGATTTTTTGATTAAGAATGGGCTCCAAAGACAGCTGTAAGAGTTCAAATCTTTGTTCTGTTAGTTTTAACAAATTCATTTTTAAAAAATGAATTCACTAATTTTCCCATGCTGCAGTTTTTTCCACCTATTAAGGAATAACAATAATTCTTTGTTTATAGCCTTAAAGCATTAAATAAAATAATATTTATAAAGTTCTTAGCACAATACCTGGCAAATAGTAACTGCTAAATAAAAAGGTTTATTTCACCAGTATGACCCTCACTCATCTAACTCCATATTTTTTTGGAATGACAAGTGGATTTTTTGGAGCATGAATTTCCAGTTGTCATGCATGCAGACATTTATATTGATATTGTGATGTGATAATGAACTGTGCACATATACCGACAAGGTGAAACACCTTCTGGGCACCGAGTTTTGTTTGCCATTTATGGGTAAATTCTAATGTGTGTGAGTGCAGTCAACTGTGTTGCTGAGGTGTGTCCTCATTTTGGAGACATCTGTGCTTTTAAGTAGAATTGTCAACTGCACAGGGAAGGCAAACCCATGCAGCCTGTTTATTAAGTACTCATAAAATGGATGTTCTTCCCTAGAACTGACCAATTACAAATCATTGGGTTTGTAGACAGCTGTCATTAAAATGCTGGGATATTATTTCCTCAGGATACTGGCTAGTGATGCTGGCAGCTTTGGTCTAATATGTGAGCTGAGCTGTGTTGTGCCACCAAATTTCCTGTTGTGATTTTCTATTGATTCATTTAAAGTGATACTGAACTGACTAATTTGTCTGGTATTATGTAACCACAGCTTAAATTCTGGTACAAATTAAGTATTTAATTACTCATACTTTTATTTTTCAAGTCAGATTTAAGGAAAAAGCACAGCATCTCCCTAACTGGATAGTAGTTATTTTTTACCTTTAGCTTTTGCTCCCATAGAACTAATTTTGCTACTCCAGAACATTCTTATTGTGGCAGTTCAAGCAGTAGAATACAAGAGCAAATGGGAGCGCAAGCTGTTGATGGACATGCAGATGCAAGACTGATGTCCACTTTCAAGAAATTTACTAGCTTTAGAACAACTGGATCAGAGCTGGGCATGGTGGTGCACTCTGTAGTCCCAGCACTCAGAGACTGAGGCAGAAGAATTACCAGGTCAAGGCTAGCTTGAGCTACATAGCAAGTTCTTGGCTGTCTTGGACTATGTAAAGCCTGTCTCAAAAAAAAAAAAATCAATAGAATCAATTTTAGAGTACTTACAAAGCCTTCGTGTGCAAAAACAGTAGAGTATAAAATTAAGTATAAATACAAAATTGAAAAGAATAGAAGCTGGTAGTCAGTATTGTATTGAACAGGGTTCTGGGGAGAGAAAGATGGTAATTTAAGAGAGTTTGATGATTTTGCAAGGGTGTGTATGGGTTTAGGAAAGGTAGTGCAGACCCCAGAGCCAGCATCAGAGACTCATTGCCAACTTCTTGGACTACAGCAAATGGGGATGAGTAGTACTGGGAGCCAAAAGAGAATTATAACTGTGACAGTAGAAGGGGATATTAGAGGGTACCTTTGGCCTTTTAGAAAATAGCCACTGAAGGGACCCTGGGAACAAATGCCCTCACCTGCCATTTCATCCCACCTCTGATCTCTTGCCCATGCCTCTCATTGGCTGAACCTACCTGAAGCTCTAAAGGGTGGGAGCTGCTGTTTGTTAACTGTTCATGAGAGCCTGCTGGAGCATGCAGGGCTGGGGTGAGGATGGGTACAGAGTGGATCTGGAAGGCAAAGAAACATATCCAGCCCAGTGATGATACTTTTTTATTAATACTTTGTATATAAAATTTGATTATTAAATAAGAAAGTGTATAGCATAAACACCAATTTTAAGAAAGATAAATCATAGGTATTAGATGGCATTCTCTTACATTCAGCCTCTGTTTTTTCATTGGCTGTTTACATGGTCCTCTCTAACTTCACATGCACATTCTTAGATAATTATATTGAAGTCTCAAGATACTATTAATTATAGTTTGAGCCATATGCATGGCCATAATGACATAAATTAATTTTTACTCAAAACTGAGCAAGTGTATGCATGGAAAAAAGTACCAGTGGGCCCAGTCTCTTTAACCCTTTTCTGAACTGATCTAGTATCCTCTGAGTGGGGAAAACAAATGGTCTCAGAACTTCAAAAACAAAAGCCACAGGGCTTATGGTTTTGCTGCAGATACTAGAAAAGCCTGTGTGCTGGGGACCAGGACTCAGAGCCAGCCTTTTGATGTGCAAGGCTGAGCACATTCCCTGCCACATGAGCAATGTTCCCAATGTCACACTGACATATGTGCCCCTAGAGGAAGAAGTGTGAGGCAATGTTCATAAAATTGAATTTATTACAGTTTAAGGAAATGTTTTTTAGGATCAAATGTTAAAGCTTTATTTTTTAGCAGATGAAATTTTATAAAACAAATGACTCACATATGATTACTAAGATGACTTTTGCTAATATATGTAATGTATAACCAGTAAAATATGACAAGATTCTGAGAAAGGAGACACTGAAGTGTTTTATAACAAAACAAGTTGTTTTGTAATGAAAGAACTTGGCAAATTATTCAGGATCCATTTTGTGGAACCAGAAAACCAATAAATGCCTGGAGAAGAAAGCTTAGTTTTGTATAGCTCTACAAAAAGTAAACAAATCGTAGACCAAAAACTATACCAGTTTAAGAAACATTTTAAATTTAAATAATGTTACTTATTATGATTAATTCCTTCCCATTCTTTTAGTAATCTGGTAGATGGTAGATATTTTAAAAACCTTTCTCAGAGACAAAAAATAAAGACAACCCTCTGTCAATTATTCATTTGTATTTATTATTAACATTATTTTGATCTTAGAGGCCTAGATGTCAGTGACAGGAGAACTTAGTAGTATTGACTGCTCTGGGCTGGACTGTTTGGAGAAAATAGCCAGAGAGCTTCTTGTGGCTGTGTTTTAGTCAAGTAACACTGGCTCGGCTTCCTTAAAACACCAGATATTTATGAGTGCTCACAATGTGCTGTGCAGCCACTCTAGGCTCTGGAGCAAGGGACTCAAAGGTTTTTAAGTTTTTTCAGTGACTTACAGGATAATGGCACAGAAACAAGTGTGGACATAAAGAAAGACCACCAGAATGAGAACAAACTTAGCTGTAGCAAAGGAGTCAGTCACTGTCACTTGCATTGTGATAGATACTTAAAAGTAGCCAGTGTAGTGGGATAGTTTGGAGTGGAAACTTCAGGTATGCCCTGATCGGAGGCAGGTGACATGGAGAAGCTATAAAAGGGCTAACTTGGAATGGGCACCTTATGTGATTGTTTGAGTGCATATTCAGTGGCCCTAAGTTGGAAGCAGGGACAACAATTAGGGAAGCTTCCAATTATTAAACAAGTTCGGGCCCATTTGGGCTGATTGTTACAGAAGTTTTTGTTCAGCTTCCTGGACTGCACCTGGAGAGAGCAGTGTGGCTTCCTGCAAGTCTTACTTCTAGAAGGTTGGGTTGTTTATTGTAGATAAGGAGTTTGGTTTCCTTGACAGGTTGTTGCAGATTGTGGGTCAAAGATCTGTTTTTATGTTTGGTATGGCCCTTGTCCATTTATGTAGTTAGTCTCTCACAAGTAAGTCAAACAGAAGAACAACTCAAGAGCAGCCAGAGAGACAGCACAAGGAAAAGTGATGGGTCTTCAATGTCTGATAGTTTGACGTGTGACAAATTATTTGACTCTGTTTGTTTTGGTTTTCATTTCCTATAAAATGAGGATACTAGTATTTGCCTCGTAAGGGCTGTTTTGAGAAATTACATAATATATGTAATTTATTATACCTCCTTATGCTTTCTGAACCCATTTACACACATAAAAATGATTGAGGACACAGCAGACTTTGTGTGCACATGCATTATACCTGTTGATAAAGCTATCAATTTTACTGTATTAGAAATTAAAACTGAAAAATTAAAATATCTATTAGTTTATTTTAAATGACAATAATAAAACCATTTATGTTATTTATGTGAACAAAAATAACATTTTAATGAAAAATAACTATAATAAAATCATTGAGAAGAGTGGCATTATTTTACATTTTTGCAAATATCATTCATACATAGCTTAATAGAGGAAAGCTAGATTTTTACCTATGATTCCTCATTCAGACTGTTGCTATATCACAGGTCATGTAACCTCTGAAAAACTTCACTATATACTCATGAGAGAATGAGAAAGGAAAATACTAACTTCATATTATTGGAAAGTAAATTTGACCTCAGAGGCCCTCTAAAAGGGTTTAGGACCCCCCAGACCACCTTTTATGCACCACTGCACAGATAAATTATGAATAATGTTAGCAGGATTCCAGCAATGTTGGCATATATCACAAGAACACATTTTAAATGAGAGCCTTGCTGCTTATACTAGAAAACTCCAATAGCTGGCAGATCAAGGCAAGATCTCCTGAGAATAAGTGTCTTTTCTAGAAGCCAGGTATGAGACTCAGGGCATACAGTACAAGTCTCACAAACAGATTGAGCAAGAAGGATGTACTTTTTTTTTTTTTGGAAGTATCTGGATAAAGAATGAACAAATGAAAGCAGAGGTAGCTAGGTATCACCCTCTATACCTAGCTATTATCAACAACATGGCAATGGCAAGTGTCAAAGACTAAAAAGTAGGGTCCTTGGCTCATATTTGGCTCCTGGAGTGACAGTGTGGCAGTTCTGGGAAGAGAGGCAGGTAATAAAGAAGACAAATCCTCCTTCCCTCAACTCTCACTTAGTTTACGAAGTGGCATTTGAGTGGCGATACCATTGAGTTTCCTGGCAAAATTCTAAGAGATGAACATAGCTAGTAACCACAAATTTGTTGCCTTGAAATCCTTATCTTTCAAAGTTTGTCAGAAGCTAAATATCAGTGCACATGAAGTTCTGCATGACAGGCAGGCTAATGCCTCAAATATTCTAATGGTAATAAAATTTTAAAGTGGTGGTGTGTAAGCCAAAGGAATGAATGAGTTTTAAGCACTAAACTGAATGGTGAGGTCACTATTCCTAGACTCTGCAAACTAGACCACTTGTGTAGACGGCTGACCCAGACTTCAAAAGCATGTTATTTTTTTCTCCATGAGTAAACACATTTTATTTTATTTACCAACAAAAATTGCTAACAGCTTTTTGGTTGACTGAAAAACATCAACTTATCTGATGGAGATTTTATGGAAAGTATAATCTAACCCTGTTAATCCTTTTTTTATATTTTTATTATTGTACTGGGGGTACAATGTGACATTTACAAAAGTTGTTACAATATATTATGGTTGAATTCACCCCTCCATCATTCTCCTTTATCTCCCTCTCCCCCACCATTCCTGGAATAATTTAAACAGATCTCATTTTTCCATTTACATACATGTATGCATATTATTTCCACCATATTCACCCTCCCATACCCTTTTCTTACATCCTTCCCCTCCCACTTTTACCAATCCCCCGATAGGACCTGTTTTACCTTCCTGTTTTCTGTTTTCGTAACAAAATGTCATTTTTGTTTGTTTAAGATTGCTATACAGGGAGTTTCTTCATGACATTTCCATGTATATATGTATTACAGCCAGAATTGGTTCATCCCCTTTATTTTTATCTTTTCTTCTTTACTCTCTTTCTTTTGGTGATTTCAATAGATTTAAAAATTCTATATTCATTCTTGTATGAGAAGTACATCACCATATTCACCTTCTTACCTTCCTTCTTTTACTCTCCCTCTCTTGTATTTGATCTCCCCTTAGCGTGACCTTTTTTTCATAAAATTGTTTGTATTTGTATTGGTTTTATATTCCACATATGAGAGAAAACATGTGGCCTTTGGCTTTTTGAACCAGGCTAACTTCACTTAAGATGATATTCTCCAGTTCCATCCCTTGACATGCAAGCAACAAAATTTCATTTTTCTTTATGGCTGAATAAAATTCTGTTGTATCTAAATACCACATTTACTTAATCCATTCATCAATGATGGAGCATCTTGGCTGTTTCTATAGCTTAACTATTGTGAATAATGCTGCAATAAACATGAGTTGCAAGTGTCTTTATTATACCCTTACTTACATTCCTTCAGGTATATCCCTAGGAATGGTATTGCTGAATTACATCAAAGTTCTATTTTTAGTTTTTGAGGAGCCTCCATAATGTTTTCCATAGTGGTTATACTAATTTACATTCCCACCAACAGTGTATAAGGGTTCTTTTTTCCCCACATCCTCACCAACATTTGTCATTGTTTGTTTTCTTGATGATAGCCATTCTAAAAGTAGAGAGGTAGAATTTTAACATGGTTTTGATTTGTATTTCTTTTATGGCCAGGGATGTTATGAATTTCTTCATGTATTTTTTGGCCATTTGGACTTCTTCCTTTGAAAAAGCTCTATTCAATTCACTTGCCCATTTCTTCATTATGTCATTCATTTTTTTGGAGTTTGGTTTTTGTGAGCTCCTTGTGTATTCTGATTATTATTCCCTTGTCAGATGTATAGATAGCAAAGATTTTATCCCATTCCTTGTGCTGCCTCTTCAATCTGGTGACCATTTATTTTGTTGCACAAAATCCTATCAATTTCATGTAGTCCCATTTGTCAATCCTTTCTCTTAGTTGTTGAGTCATTTGAGTTCTATTTAGGAAATCATTGTCTATGCATATTAATTTGAGCATATTCCCTGCTCTTTCTTGTACTAGCTTCAAAGTTTCAGTTCTTTCACTCCTTTGTTAAGTTTATTCCTAGGTATTTTATTTTGTTTTTGAGGCTATTGTAAATGGAATTGTTTTCTTATAGTCTTTCTCAGTCTGTTCATTGTTGTATTATAGAGAGAATACTGATTTTTGTAAGTTGATTTTGCATCCTGCTACTCTGATGAAGCTGTTTATGATGTCTAGGAGTTTTCTGGTTGAGTTTTTTGGATCTTTTAGGTATAAGATCATGTCATCTACAAAGAGAGATGGTTTGACTTCTTCCTTTCCTATGCGTATTACTTTTATTTCTTCTTGTCTTAGGAATTCATAGCCCATGTTGAATAAGATTAGAGAGAGTGGACACCTTTATCTTTCCCCCAACTTTAGAGGAAATGGTTTCCCCTTTTAGTATGATATTGACTATAGGCTTGTCATTTATAGCCTTTATTATGTTAAGGTAAATTCCTTCTATTCCTAGTTTCATCAGAGATTTTATCATGGAAAGATGTTGAATTTTGTCTAAGGTTTTTTCTGCATCTATCGAGATGATCATGTGGTTTTGTCTTTGCTTCTGTTAATATGCTGTATTACATTTAATGATTTGTGTATGTTGAACCATCCCTGTATCCCTGGGATGAAACTGACTTGATCATGGTGTATGATCTTTTTGACATGTTGTTGAATTCAGTTTGCCAGTATTTTATTGAGGATTTTTGTATTTAAGTTCATTAAAGATATTGGCCTGTAATTCTCTTTTTCTTGTTGTTGTATCCTTGTCCAGTTTTAGGGTGAGTATAATACTAGTTTCATAGAACTAGTTGGCAGTGTTCCTTCCCTTTCTATTTCAAGGAAAGTTTGAGGAGTGTTGGTACCAGTCCTCCTTAAAAGTCTGGTAGAATTCAGCAGTGAATCTGTCAGGTCTTGGACCTTTCTTTTTAGGGAGACTATTGCTGCTTCAATTTCATTGTTTGTTATAGATAATTTAGGTGATTTATTTCCTCTTGGTTCAATTTTGAATGGTCTTATGCATCTAGAAATTTTTCCATTTCTTCTAGATTTTCCAATTTATTTACATATAGGTTTTCAAAGTAGTTCATAATGAGTCCCTGGATTTCCTTGGTGTTAGTTGTGATCTCTTTTCTGTTTCTAGTTTTATTATTTTGGGTCTTTTCTCTCCCCATTTTAGGCATATTTGCTAAAAGTTTATTAATATTATTTATCTGTTCAAAGAACCAGGATTTTGTTTCATTGATTCTTGGTATGGTTTTATTTGACTTCTGTTTTGTTGATTTAGGTCCTTTTTTTATTTCCCTCCTTCTTTTAGTTTTTGGTTAAACTTGTTCTTATTTTTCTAGGAGTTTAAATGCAAAATTAAGTCATTTATTTGAGATCTTTCTGTGTTTTTAATATATCACTCATGGCTATAAACTCTCCTCTTAAGACTGCCTTTGCTGTATCCCATAGGTTCTGATAGGTTGTGCTTATATTTTCATTAATTTTCAGGAACTTTTTGATTTCCTCCCTTATTTCTTCTATGACCCACTGATTATGGAGCAATGTGTTTTTCAGTCTCTAGGTGTTTGAGTATTTTCTGCTGTTTCTTTTGTTGTTGAGTTCTAGTTTTCTTGCATTGTGGTCAGATAGTATACAGGGGGTTATTTCAATTTTCTTTTATTTGTTAAGACTTCTTTGTGATCTAGAATATGGCCTATTTTGGAAATTTCCATAGGCTGTTGAGAAGAATGTATATTGTGCTGCTGCAGGATGGAGTACTCTGTAGACATCTCTCAGGTTCATTTGATCTATGGTGTCATTTGATTCTAGAGTTCCTTTGTTGATTTTTTGTCTAGATGTCCTCTTTATTGGTGATAGGGGAATATTGAAGTTTCCTACAACCACTGTGTAGGGGTTTATCTGTGTTTTTAGGTCTAACAGTGTATGTTTAATGAAGTTGAGTGCACTGACATTGGGTGCATATATGTTAACAATTGTTATTTTCCCTTGATGTATTGATCCTTTTATTACTATGAGATGACCTTCTTTGTCTCTTCTGACTAGCTTAGGTTTGAAATCTGCTTTATCTGATGTATGTACAGCTACTCCTGCCTGCTTAGCTTTGTAAGTCTTTTTCCACCCTTTCATTCTAAGCCAATGCTTGTTTCTGTCTTTGAAATGGGTTTCTTGTATGCAACAAATTATCAGATCTTCCTTTTTAATCCAGCTTGCCAATTGATATCTTCTGATAGGAGAGTTAACATTCAGTGTTAATATTGAGAGTTATGTGGTGTTTTCTGGCATTTAATTGTTTTTGTTTTGTAACTGTGTGTGCAACTAATTCTATGTTACTTTCTAGTTACTTGTCTGTTCTTCTCTTGAGATTTAATAATTCCCATCCTTTCATGATGCTATATTTATTTTCATAGTTTGTATGTAGGATTCCTTTCATAGTCTTCTGGAGCACTAGTTTAGTGGTCATGCAGTGTTTAGTTTCTGTTTATCATGGAAGATTTTAATTCCTCCTTCAATTTTGAATGATATCTTTGCTGTGTAGAGTATCCTAGGATTGAAATTATTTTCTTTCAGTGATTAAAATACTTCACTCAATGCCCTTCTTTCTTCTAAGGGTTCTGTTGAGAAATCTAAGGCATATTATTGATACTTTACCATAAATTGTGCTGAGTATGAATCTAGGGCCTTGCATAATGCTAGGTGGCCACTCTAACACTGAGCTTCACCTCCAGCCTCTTCTCCCTCCCTTTATAAAGAGTAAAAGTATAGAAATGTTTTCTTTTTCTTTTTTCTTCTCAAAATTTTTCAAAGCAATTAACCTTCTGGTCATGACAAACTCAAAAGATTTCATCTCTACCTCTTAAGTCATTACAAATTTATTATAATCTATTGGAAATGAGAGAGAATTGTAAGCGTTTTTCTCATTTTGCTATTTAGCTAACTTTTATAAATGTAATGAGGTCTGTAACTGTGTTTTTGAGAGTTAAATTCTAAGTTTTGTAATGATAGCTTCTAAAGCTGAGTGTGGAGATTAAGGGAGAGAGGCTTTTTACTCAGAGTCTTGAGAAAATCGAGATGTGCTGAAACCTTTTAGCATGACTGTGATGATATCACAAGACTGGAGCAACACAAAGGCCATTCATTTGTTTGGGGAGTACCCAAGTTAGTAGATGTGCTCATCTTATGACATGAGTGAGATTCACTGGCAAAGGCAACAAAGAAGGGTGTGGAAAGTATGGGCCTGTGAGAACAGTTTATCATTGGGGTTTATTAGTACCCTTGTTTCCCAGAGGAGTGTCTGGTCAGTGGTTTTAGCATAGAAACTATGGTCTCTCCAGGTATCAGGTCTCTTGCAAGAATCATTTGGGAAATTTGTTTAAAATGTCAATTTTGCATCTCATTGTAGTCCTATTGAATCAGATCTCACTGTGAACAGGATTTAGGAGACTGAATTTCAGATAAGCTTCCAAGGTGATAACTTACATTCTAAGAAACAGGTCCCAGGTAGCCTGCCACACATCCTGTCACATTTTGTCTATTCATAATGTATTGAACATAAGTCTACTTTAGTCTAGATCAAGGATAGATCTAGGAAGGGGCAGACTATGGTACTATCCACAGTCCTCTCCTTATTTCTGTAGGCTGATAATAGGCTTAGTTTGGCTCACATGTGACTGCTGCCTGGAGTTCCATTATTTGCAGTAGCTGAGAGAGATGGCTGGAAGAATAGTGTCAAAGCTTCAAGGCTTCCAACATAATTTAATGAACACAAGGTGTGTTTGGTCCATTATATCTTCTTCTCTTCTTTCCCTATCATTCTGTCATCCTTCCTTTTCTTGAAGACCAGTTATAGTCCAACTTTCCATGGTTTACAAACTTTGTTTTTGATCTCTTCTTTTCCCTCACATTCCCTACATTCTTAGAAATTGAAATATACAAGCATTTTCCCTCCATTCCCCTTCACCTCAGATTTCTAGTCTGACACTGAACATGCCATGAATCAAGATGGGCTGGACCCAGTACTATCTCTATCTCTCAAGCAAAGGAAGGTTTGCTTGATCTAGCTCTGCAATTTGCCAAAGTGATTGCCAAATGTTTTATTTATTTATTTGTTTATTTAGAACTGCAGAACAAATGTTTATTTTAAGTCATAGTACTATGTCTTCAAAATCCCAATGACTAGAGGAAACTGACCTCTTGTAAACAAGGTAGGGTTGGGAACCTAGAGTAGCATTCCTTCAACTTTCTAGCCATTTGCCTAGTTACAGGCATGGAGAACTTAGCCTGGGCAACAATTGCTCTATCATATCATTTAGAATGTAGGCTGGGGAAGATAGAGCACATTTTTTCTTGACTCCTTCCATGTGATAAACCTCTTAGGAGATGACAAAGCAATGGGAAGAGTCTACAGTCTCTTACAGCTAGGTGATAGGAAGACAACTGAAGGAGACATACGCTTTAGACATGCTACCCACATGGAATCTACCATGACCCTAATGTGTTATGCATTTGCGTGATGGGAATTCAATAATAAACAGAGGAGAATACAATAGTAAATAGATTTAATATGGACATTCTTTCCAGAGAAGAGGAACATATCAAGATGAGAACATTATACTCAGGAGACAGAGATCAGGAGGATCACAGTTAAAAGCTAGTCCAGCAAATAGTTTGGGAGATCCAACTCAAAAATACTCAATACAAAAAAAAGGCTGGTGGAGTGGTTTAAGTGGTAGAGCACCTGCCTAGAAAATCTGAGGCCCAGAGTTCAAACCACAGAACAGCAAAAAAAAATAGAGAAAAAGATGGGAGCAGTAGTTAAAACTCACTATACCTGAATAAAAGTCCCGTTATTATCACAGATATATAAGCAATCTGTAATTTAGATGTTGCCTTTCTTCTTTGTTTCTTTCACTAAGTTCTGAACTACATGTCACAGACTGTGCATTATTTAACTCAGGAGTCTCAGCTCCCATCATAGATACGTGCCCATAGGAGATATTAGCACATTCCAAATACCTAAATGAGTTACCTCTGATAGGGTTGTGATTGTACTAATTTACCCTGTAAATATTTAGATAAGAAGTTTGTTTGGGTCTACTCCTAAATTTTATTTTCAGTTTTCATAATCATCACCATTCTTTCAGTTGTTCAGGTTGAGGGATATTTATTCATACACTAGAAAAGCTAGAAAGAAAGAAGTCATCGGGAAGAACTCTGCCTCCAGGAGCCAGAGCACCATCATGGTCGAGAGCACAGGCACTCACATTAACCTTCCTGGGTACAAATCCTGAGACAGCTGTATTCTAGAGCCTTCCTAACTTCTTCTAACTCTAGTTTCTTCTTCTGAAAAATGGTCACAATTAGAATAACTATTTCATAATAAAGTTAGGAATAATCAAGGTAAAACACGTACTTCACTTAACACAGCACCTCACAGGTAGTAAAATTCAAGAAATGTAGTTCTTGTTATCATTTGTGACTGGATCTAAGTAAAAACACAGGAAGTTTTGCTTTGTTATTTTGAAACTTTCCCCATTCATACAAAATTACTAAATCAGAATGCCCCGTCATGATTACCTAAGAAGACACTTCTTTGATTCCCTACCTGAGAAAACAAGGAAGTCATAGCTGATGTTGGGCACCCTCCAATTGCAGTAACTTTAGGCCCCACAAAATCTGGGTCTGTTTTAGGGCAGTGGGAAAAAATCTGAGACAGTGTAGTAACAATATGTTGGAGGTTGTTGATATCATTACATAAAAAAGTCACTTAGGATAAAGACTAACAGTTGGACTATCAGAACAGTGACAGACACAATGAGGAGGGGTGGAATGTGATTTGATTCAGGCAAACAAGCAACAATTTTTGGTAAACATATGTTGTTGAGATCAATTCAAGTGCCACACTAAGCAAATGTCTCATGTATAAAACCTCTGAGAGGTGACAAGAAGTTGTCTCCATGATCAGTGTCAGTTGAAGGAATAAGACATGGAGGCCACCTGTCTTAGAGATACAACATTGAACTCATCAGCTCAACATCTTAGAGTTCTGCATCCTCAGATTCAACTAACTGTTGTTGTAAATGTTAGAAAAAAATTACATCTGTACTAAACATGGAGATTTTTTTCTTGTCATTATTCTCTAAACAATACAGTATAATAACCATTTACCTAGCATTTACATTTCATTGGTATTATAAGTAATTTAGAAATGATTTAAGTATATGGGAAGATGTGCCTAGGTTATATGTAAATACTATGCCATTTTATAAGAGACTTGAGCATTGACTGACTTTGGTACCTACAGTGGTTCCTGGACCCAGTCCTCTTTGATGCCTATTGATGACTGCTCTTTTCTGTATGTGAAAGTGATAAATGCATTTCTATTTTCCCTGAAGACAAAGTATTAATGTGGCAGAATGAAAAGCTTTTGGTCAGATCCATGAAGAAGGATGTCTATTGTCAGATGTCGGAAGTTATATAGGGAGACTGCAGTCCATTTTTAAGGGGAGCTTTCTAAATGAATATATCTTAATGTGGGTATAATGATTTAAAGGAAGTAGAGTAGTGAATGATTGATGATTTATAAAGACTCCTTATTCCAAGAAGAACTTTTTTTTTTTTAGCTGTGTCATCTTGCATGCAGTACAGGTCCTTGAGCTTACAGGAATGATTTCTAGAGAATTAGATATTTTAAGCTAGACAAGAATTGTCATCTTGGAATCAGTTTCAGACTAATTGCGTCTAGACCTAGAAACCTCCTGGGACTTACTTGGTATAAGTGCCCATCTGGACCAGGGTTTGTGTACCCTCTTACACTTCCCGGCTTCCTCCTTTTAGCCTGAGGTTGTACTCTAGAGCATACTTTGCCTCATAAATGTGGTCCCTAGGCTTTTGCTTTTTTCTGACACAGAAAGGAAAATGAATGACTCCCTTGTTATAGGACCAGAAGGCAGTCCATGATCACAACACAGCTAGTAGGGTATTCAGAAGGAGGAATTCCCTAGGTGGTGGACAATTCCTGAGGGTTGTTAATGGAACATCAGAAAGGTTCAGGTGTTACATTTATAATAACATGTTATTTAATTCTGGTTATCTAATTGCAGTTGCATTTGGGGAGTACATTAAAGAAGACATTATTAGAAGCTTCTTTGTATATTAAAATGAAATATCATCAATTAGAAAAATTAGAGGAACATATTAATTATCTGTTTGGCTCATCATTCTCAAACCTGCAAACTTGAGACAGAAGAAATACTTACTTATTATTTTGACTCTACCCCAACTTGCAGACTAGCCCTTCTTCAATGAGGAGAATATATAAAATCAAAATACATTTGTTTACCTACTCAATTTCTAGTCTGTCTTCTTCCAACTTTTCCTGGTATCTCAGTTTCCTACAAACTGGGTTCTGTTATCCTTCATCCCAATTCACCATATCTCCTTCCCTAGATTCTCAGTCTTTTTAGAAACTACACCCCTGTCTCTGATTGCCAATCTCTGTATATAGTGTAGATCATGGTCCATTGTCCATCATACCTTAAACTTTGAATCTTATCTTTTGACTTACATCTAACTTTGTCTGCCTCTTGATGAATCATCACTTTGCTTTTGTACCCTTGTCCCTCTGCTTCTGCCTCATTGATCTACCTGCATTCATATTCTTCCGTTTTCTGATGTGGCTCCCCATTACAATCTGGTGCTTGGACTCTACAAGAATCAAACAATTCCTCCATTTTATTTTCAGTTATGCTAAGATCATTTTGTCAGCCTTTTCTAATGAGGAGATACCAAACTAATAGGGAAAAAAAGTGCCAGACAAGGATGAAAAGTGACTCACCCACTGAGTGATGAGTCATAATCCTTGAGTTATCTCCTTTCTGTTCCCAGGTGACAAACACTATGGCAATGAGAAGGAACAGACAGACTACTAAAAAGATAGGAGGCATAGAGAATTATGACCTTCTTAGTTTGGGTTATGTGTGCTTCTTAAGTGCATACCTCCATGTAATTTTTGTCAAATATATAGTTAGTAGATAGTAAACATGGAAAGAATGTGGGTATGTCGAGAAAGCATTACTATTCAATTTCTTTTTATTCAAAGAATAGTTTTTTCCATTTTTATGCTCCAGTTTGAATGGATTTTATTACTTCTCTTTCAATTGTGCATTCTTGTGTTTTCTTATTATATTTGGGAAACGAAAATAATCTTTTAATAGGCCTTCTGATTTGAAAGATAAAACAAAACAAATGTTGAACATACAAATTTTTCTCCATATCTCTGTACCTGCTTTTATTTCTTTTAATTTATTCTTCTTTCTCTTTCCCCCTTCCCTCCTGCTATTTCTCTTGTCTAAATGACTAGATCTTCATTATCCTGTGGTTTGGCACTAGGATCATAAAACATCTGGAATTTCTATCCTTGAAATCTCCAAATGCTTTCTGAAATTTTTCTACAAAGGACTAAGTAAAAAAAAAAGTGGGCAGAGTTTAGTGTAAATCTTTAAATTTTGGATACATTTCAAATTTAATATATTCCTTTAAAAGATAAAAATTCCTAAAAGAAAATAATGGGAAGAGAGAAAAAATAGTTGGAGCTATTCACGCAAGGCTTAGTCATAATTATACTTAAGAGTCTCATGTTCTACCCACTGTATTAGCCAAGTACTGATAATTATATTTAATACCAGAGTAATTTTTTTGTGGTGCTGAGGATCAAACCCAGGGCCTCATGTATGCTAGTCAAGCTCTGTACCACTGAGCTATGCCTCCAACCACCTGAAGTAAATTTTTAAATAAATAATTCGATTTTATTATAATTTAAAAAGTTCATGTGTTAATTATAAATAAGGTACAAATACAGAGAAGTAAAAAGGAAAAGAAATCACTAGAACATTTACTTTCTAAAGATAACTGAATAGTTTGGTATGCAACTTTCTAACTTTTCCTGTATGTATGTATATACATTTATATATATATATTACATATTTTAAAAACAACTAATTCTCTATCACCTACTGTGCTTTCGCTTTTATGGTATGAATAATTTAAAACATTTAAATCTCAGCTACTTGGTAGGCAGAGACAGCTCAGACAAAAATGTTAATGAGACCCTATTTTAAGTGAAGAGTTCTATATAACTATCTTTATCTCAACGTAGCAAAAATGCTATTTCTTTCTTATTGTTTCGTATGTTTTCTCTCCAACAAAATTGGAGAACAAGAGGGGGAAACATGTTCTGCCTGGAAGCAGAGGGGGAGGGGTGGCCCAAACAATGTTTGCACATGTGAGTACACTCAAAAATGATAAAAGAAAAAAGAAAAAAGAAAAACTGAGTGTGGGGTATACTGCTGGGTTCTCAGCTATGTCAAAGGCATAGGTAGGAAGATCACTGTTTTGCCAGCCTGGGCAAAACCAACAAGACCTTATCTGAAAAATTACTAAAGCAAAAAGGGCTGGAGGTATGACTGAAGTGGTAAAGTGTTTGCTTAACAAGTCCAAGGTCCTGAGTTCAAACTCCAGTATTGCCAGAAATAAAAAAAATTAAGGATGCTTTGGAGATCTGGTTTTAAGTAGCCATGTAGGACTAATTTAACAATCTCTAATCTTTAGCCTTTCTCTTTTTTCTGATTATTTTTGCTATTATGAGTAATAAGAATTTTCAATAGTGTGCATATCTCTTTGTGTGGATAAATTCTGGAAAATAGAATTTTGGGGGTTTTTCAGTTTTGATCTAAGTTAATGTCCTGAGTACTAAGATTTCACACAAGAGGACATGAGATGCCCATTTCTTTGTACCCTGCAGTACTTAGCACAGTCATTTTTGATTGTCCTTTAAAGTTCAATTTATATTCACATTATCTTTTAGAATTAAAAAAATACTTATTTGCTATTTGCTGTTTCTTACTTTTCTATGTTACTAAGTTTCTTACTGACTTGTGATACTTTTTCTAACTGCAAATAACTTTTCCCTAATTGTTTGCCTTTAATTGTATTTATACCATATTTGGGGCACATTTAAAAAATTTATGAAGTCACATCTATTAATTATTTCCTTAAAATGAGTTTTTTCAAATAGATAAGCCATAGTAGTATCAGAGACATCATGAAATGACACATACAACCTTACTCTTTGGAAATTTGGGGTACAAGCATAATGGAAAATTCTATAAAGACTGAAACCATGTAGAAAAACAATGTCAGAACAGAGACTCAAAGTTCAGAATTGAAATAATAGGAAATAGAGATTATGTGTCACCGTGGTTATCATATGGGCGTAACCCTTTAACAGGAGGGACATAAAGCGCTGTGAGAAGCTCTCACGTCAGTTGACATCACCATTTGGAAACGCTCTTTCCTTATTTAGTAGAGATTTGTAAGCAGGTGCCTCTGAGGCCCCCCAGGATTCCTGGGACCCTCTGATGTTTAGCCCCAGTTCAGTGGGTAGATCTGTGGTGCCATGCCAAGCACCCCATGCTTGCCTTTGGGCCTCTACCGGTTCTTTCTTTGACAGCTCTGCTGACTTGGTGTGTACTCACAAGGAAGGCCTAGAAGTTCAGAGCCTCAACTCTCTTCTCCCGGCAGCTCAATAACCCTCAATTAATAGTGGATGGAGCCAGTGGGTCAATCCTCCAGCTTTCCACCTTGTAGAGAAAAGTTTTCTGAATGCTTTCAAGGAGAATATAGCAGTTTTGAAACATCCTTGCTTAATAATAAGATAAGAAAGGAGCAAAGGACAACACAAATATTTTCTATGACCTTGGCAGTATATCTTTATGAAAAAAATATCAAGGTAAAAGATAGTATTTCTTTACATTGTCTATTTTCTCTTTTCCTATCTCACCTAACTTAGTTTGCTTTTGCTACTATAAAAAAAAAACCCATAGTCTAGGTGTCTGAGCAACAAAAATTTATTTTCTTACTGTTCCGGAGGCTAGAAAGTCCAAGATAAAAGTGCTAGAAGATTTGTTTTCTGATGAAGGCGTTCTTCCTGGTTGGCAGAGGGCTGTGTCTGAGAGAGAAAGAGAGAGAGAGAGAGAGAGAGAGAGAGAGAGAGAGAGAGAGAGTTGGGTGCCACTGGCTCATGCCTGAAATCCTAGCTACTTAGGAGGCAGAGATCAGGAGGATTGTGGTACAAGGCCAGCCCAGGAAAATAGCTTGAGAGACCCTATCTCAAAAATATCCAACACAAAAAAGACGCTGGCAAAGTGACTCAAGTGTGAGGCCTAGTCAAGTATGAGGCCCTGAGTTCAAACCCCATACCACACACACACACACACACACACACAGAGAGAGAGAGAGAGAGAGAGAGAGAGAGAGAAAGAAAGAGATTCTAGAACTCTGGTCTTTCTTCTTACAAGGACACTAATCTAATTATGGGGCCACCTCTTCATATTCTCATCTAAATCTAATTATCTTCCAGAGGCCCCACCTCCTAATAACATCACATTTGGAATTACAG
This sequence comes from Castor canadensis, assembly GCF_047511655.1. Classification (NCBI taxonomy): domain Eukaryota; kingdom Metazoa; phylum Chordata; class Mammalia; order Rodentia; family Castoridae; genus Castor; species Castor canadensis. Next base: position 129,902,562 of record NC_133391.1, on the reverse strand, counting down.
GGTTTCAATATCTGAAACCTTACCTAACATTCCCTGTCATTATTTGGTATAACCTACCAAATAATCCACCTGCTCCCAAGTTTTCCTTTTAGGCACTATTTGTGGAGGTCTCAAATTCAAACAGCATCCTCCTTTGTTTGTTTTTTGAGACAGGCTCTCATTGTGTAGTCCAGGCTGGCCTTGAACTTGAGAGCATCCTACTCTGCCTCCTGAGTGCTGGATGACAGGCCTGTGCCATCATGCCTGGCTACAAACAATGCCTTCTTAAAAAAGCGTATATGTTGATAACACTTGGCTTACATAAAATCACATTTTCTCAAAGACCTAATTTATATTTGTAAAATGATACATCTTCTGCAGGAAGATTGTTTCACTGTCAGGGATTCCTTGCACTTTTAATATTTTTGTTCCCAGATTCTGTCAAGCAATTGATGATTTTTTAAATTTTTAATTTTATTCATATGTGCATACAATGTTTGTGTCATTTCTCCCCGCTTTCCCCACCCCCTCCCTTACCTACCCTGCCCCTTCTCTCTCTCCCCCACCCCCTTACTGCCAGGCAGAAACTAATTTGCCCTTATCTCTAATTTTGTTGAAGAGAGAGTATAAGCAATAATAAGAAGGACAAGGGTTTTTGCTAGTTGAGATAAGGATAGCTATATAGAGAGTTGACTTGCATTGCTTTCCTGTACATGTGTGTTTCCTTCTAAATTAATTCTTCTTGAACTAACCTTTTCTCTAGTTCTTGGTCCCCTACTCCTATTGGCCTCTGTCACTTTAAAGTATCTGCATTAGTTTCTCTGCATTGAGGGCAACAAATGCTATCTAGTTTTTTGGGTGTCCTACCTATCCTCACCCCTCCCTTGTGTGCTCTCCCTTCATCATGTGATCAAAGTCCAATCCCCTTGTTGTGTTTGCCCTTGATCTAATGTCCACATATGAGGGAGAACATATGACTTTTGGTCTTTTGGGCCAGGCTAACCTCACTCAGAATGATGTTCTCCAGTTCCACCCATTTACTTGCAAATGATAAGATTTCATTCTTCTTCATGGCTGCATAAAAGTGTATAGATACCACATTTTCTTGATCCATTCATCAGTGGTGGGGCATCTTGGCTGTTTCCATAACTTGGCTCTTGTGAATAGCGCTGCAATAAACATGGTGTGCAGGTGCCTCTGAAGTAACCTGTGTTGCATTCCTTTGGGTATATCCCCAGGAATGGGATTGCTGGATCATATGGTAGATCTATGTTTAGATTTTTAAGAAGCCTCCAAACTTTTTTCCAGAGTGGTTGTACTAGTTTGCAATCAATGATTTTTAAATGTACTAGAGAAACTCACTATAAAGTGAATCTGCTGTGCATATAGCCTAAGGCTAATGCTCACTTAAGCTGTGTCTTCTTTCTGCAAAGACACATTCCATCCCTGGTGCCTTCTGTCCTTGATTTCTTCCCCATCCCCTTTCCATCCAACTGTGAAGAAAGGCAGCAGCCCCTCTTGAGTCCATTCCCAAAGTCAAGCTTATTCCTGCCTCTTGGAAAGAATGATCCTCCAGCAGTTAGTAGTACATTTGTCTGCCTGTCCTGGAGCTATTTAGTGTCTACCTCTATCTCTGTCAGAAAGATAAATCTAGAAATCACTGTGTATAGACCAGAATTTACCAAGTGGTATAGCCATCTCCTTCCTTTCCTTTAAACCCTATAAAGGATTTAAAATAATCTTGAGTGGAGAATAAGAAGGTAAGATTCAGGCTGACTATGAAATCATTTTAGACTATATTATTCCTGCTCTGATAAACATTTATTCCACAGATGCCAGGAAGGTTGGCAATCACCATTGCAGAGACTGCTGCATTAATATTTATGAGCCAACATAACCGTGGAAGTAATTATAAATAATAATTATTTCCATGATGCTCAGTGCCATTTTTATTTGAGGCTGCTTTGCTTCAGGTGGTATATAATATGCAGCTGACATGTCTGACTCTAAAAATAGTTTTATAAGCATGGCCAAAGGAGGCTGAACTGGGAGAGCACAAAATAAAACCACATCTCTCAGTAACAGTGTTGTCAGAGAAGGTGGTTATCCTGCAGGATGCTGGCCATACTTCACAGCATTATAGAAGGAGATCAGCAATTCTGTTTGCTGTAAATGAGGACTTAAGCACAATTTTATAATCATGCTAACTTTCCAGTCAGGTGATAGGGAAGGCTTCCAAAAACCTATTTTAGTGGAGTTACATTGTTGGTTCTTGGATCTTTCCTTGGATTTCAATTTATCCCATCAAACCAAGTGTCCTGGAGTCATGTTTGTAAATAAACTGCTTTGGATCTCACCAGCAGGCTGACTGTCACTAACTGCCATCAACTTCAGTTTATAGATTCTGGTGTGACTTTACAAATCTCTACCAGAGTAAGTGATAAATAAACAAGTAAATGAATAAAGAGAAAAATGAGTTGACCCTTAAAAGAATGGAAGATGGGATGTTGACGGTTCTGGTTACGCCAGTAGTCAGCAGAATGTAGAGGTGGAGGGCCACTTGAACACTTTCTGTCCATCAGACTTTCTCCCCTGTTCACTTTTCTCTGAGAATAATAGGAATAGCTTGCCAAATGCAGTTCAAATAAGCCCAGGAAGGGAAGTAATTAGAACCTAAATCCAAGTAAATGTAATAATAAAGGAGATTATGGGATTGTGTCCTAATTCTCCTCTTCAGTATCTGCATATATTATTGTCAGAACCCCAGGTAAGTTAAAAACATCAGTATCCTCATGATACAATGCACCAAAATTTTCAAAATAAGTTGCATACATTTCCATTATAGGCTCTTTTGTTAAAAGTACACAGACTTCCTCATACTAATTTTTATATCATCATTTGGAATTTAGAACATGTTTCCTATTTAAAATGCTACAAAGAGTGATTCATTTTCTAGTAGAACTACATAATACTATATAATTCATTCATTGTATGTATATCATTTCATTTTTGAGATAGTTGAATCACCATAGAAACCAGAGCCCTGCTCCCCCAACAAAAGCTTGTGGCTTTTGAATACCTCTTGGACACCAAAATCTGAGATTTCCCAAGAAGGGCATTTCCCCAGTCCCATTGCCAGCATCAGATAAATCCATAGAGCTTTAAGGATGAAGAAAATGGTAGGTGTGGAGCCAGGGCCTGCAGTGAAAAGCAGAGGCAGACACATATTTTCAAAGTCTAATAGAAGGCGTCTTCCCTTAAAAATGCTGACCCCAAATTGGTAAAAATTTACCTTTTCCATTTTTATTAGCATATATTCATTGTAAAGGGAGGATTCATTTTGCCAATTCCAAATAGCCTTACATTGTATATTAGTTAGATCACCAATCTCTCCCACCCCTGCAACACCCTCCCAGCCCTTCCCAGCAATTGCAAGAGGTTTCCTAATTCTACTTCATATATGTATATGAAGCCCATGAACCATATTGCCTCACCTTCATCTCCTTCTTTCATCCTCTTCCCTCTCACAGATACCCCCTACTGTACCTATTTTACAATCCTGTCTTTAATTTTTAATTCCAAAGTCAATGTTGAAGGGGGTTTCTAGATGTATTCCAGCTGTGAATATACTTCACTGTCGTCAGTTCAACCACCTCTGTTACTCTCCCTTACACAGGAAGATAATATCTAGCTGTGCATTTAGGGATGAAATAGGGTTTTTTGTTTTGTTTTGTTGTTTGTTTTTGGTTTGGAGACAGTGCTAATTCCCCTCCCACGCTATCTGCCCTTCTTTCCTTTCTTTTCCTGAGAGTCTGCTTGAAAGTGACCACCTCTCTGGGCTTGCAATCTGTCTTTACTTTCAATCTGTTTGGCTTCTGTCCCCAACCAGCCAGTGAAATTGTGCACACTAGGCTGGAAATATATCCCAGTTACGACTATGAAGACCTCTTCATGCCTCAGCTATTCCAGGCCACCTTCTCCTTGGATCTCCTTTGGGTTCCATGGAACTAAAGCTTCCTGATTCTTCTTTCAGGTCTGTGTCCATTTCTTCTTATTTTCTTTTATTGTTTGTTTGTTGTTGTTATTGTTTATCCTACTAATTTTGGGACATTCTGGATTTTTCCTTTCATCTTTTTTTTCAGTCTCTACTTGGTTTTCCTAGATGATTCATTTGATTTATCTATGTCCCAATCTTAATGACTGATCTTGACCTCTGACCCATGCATGAGACCTACTAGACATCCTCATGCCATAGCCACTCAAACTTAATTCTAAAATGTAACCTTTGCCTTAAAAATGATAGGCTTCTTATACCTGCTCCTGAAGTCCTCATATTTTATAATGATGACTTGTTAGGAAAATTCCTCCTACCAAGCACTGAGCTAGCATCTCACATCATACCACTAAATCTTCACAGCACCTTGTAAAGTCAGTATCACTATCCCCATAGGAGCAATCAAAACTCAGAAGTTAAATAATTCCCTTATCATCACCTAGTTGGTGGATTTCAGAATCTGGATCTGAAACTATTTCATAGAATTCTTACTCTTCACCTCAAACTACTTCACTCAAAAATGACTCAATTCCTCATAAAAGGATTAACTGGATCTTTTGTTGTCCTATTATAGTAGACTCTTGATATCCAAGGGTATATAGTTCCTAAGAGACTGCCATTGAGGGAAAACTGCAAATGCTCAGTATGCATAGAGTTCAGTACTGCACTGTGAATGCTTATTCATTTTTCTGTAATGCCACCCAACTTCTGCTAAAGACATGCTCCCTTTCAACAAATCTAAAATATGCACATTATCACTTAAATGAAGCATGTTATATATCCTTTTTACCTTGGGAAAATTACCATAACTGTTATTTTGCCTTTCGACAAGCATATTTTCACATTAAAGGCAGGATCCAGATCACACAGCAGTTTAAACACAACTGACAATAATGTAGTACTGACTGAGAGCTTCTCCCCATCATCTGAGTGGCATATTGTACACATGGACATTAAAATTTTTTGCTTTTTATTTATTTATTCTGACCATGCTTGATCAAAACTACATGTAATGAATCTAGGAAAAATGTGGTCTTACTGTATCTCACATATATTATTTCACAGAATGCCAGTAATTTGTGGAAAATAAAAATAAATACTGCTTTGACAATTTAAACAGACTAGCATTTTTAAATAGACTTTGGTATAAGTGAAAATTAGTAATAGTTGTCTTAGTTAATTTTGCAATCTACATTTGGTTAGCTGTACAACTTGACAATTTAACTTTTGTCCTGGACAATTTAACTTGGTTTTCACTTTCTGTAAATAATTAAATAAAAGAATAATTTCTGAAGATATGTAGGAAGAGAGAAAAAAGTTATCCATTATTTGGGTCCTTAAAATAGCCACAGGTGTCACCAGGTACAGAATAACTAGACACACATAAAGATAAGGTGGCCAACTAATACTTGTGTTATTTATCCTAAGTTTACTAAAGAAGGATTATTCCATATTGAAGGAAAATTAGGAGTTTTAAAAGGACAATACTCTGTTAGCTGTTAGTACTGTAATTATCTGTTAGGGTTGTCAACCACATACCCTCTACTGGGGAAATCTAAGGTTACAACTTCATATATATCAGATGCTTAATGATATGCAATTGGTAATTAGCTGTTACAGACTGACTAATGGCTAGTGTACCATATTTTCCTATTGGAAATCTAGGCAAATTATACTCAGTTGAAAATGTATGTCGAAGTGTCTCATTTGGCTCCCAGGGTGATGTGTGATTGAAAGTAATGATTTTCTACCTTTCCAGCCATTACACGTGACCTTCTGAATTCCTTACTGTAAATTGCCTGTTTCTGAATTCATGCCACATCCAATTACTTAAGACACCAATGGTGAAAAGGTTTCCTGCCTCATTTTCCATAAAATCATTCATTAGCTTCACAGGGATTTTACTTCAATAATATATTTAGTTGCACCTCCTAGGATGTTACAAACAGAAGAGTAAATTGCCTAGGGAGGAAGTGTTGGGGTTAGAAGAATGATAAAAAAATAAACATTTGATGGTACAAATGTTCTTGTTTGTGAAGAAGAAAGAAGGAAGTGATGCTAGTAAGTCAACAACACTGTTTTTTTGAGTAGGCTTTTTCTTACATGATTACCCCAGGCAAGTGATACCTCAGCTTTCTCTAGCAGGAAAACATTCTGTGAAGCTCAGGATGTAAGATCTCTTAGCGTTTATAATTATATTGAGAGTTAGTATTGAATACTGGCAAGTACAAAGTGCTTGGTGACTAGACTTAGTAACTGCATTAAAGGTCAAGTGTAGTGAATGTGAGAAGAGTTGTCCACAGAGATCATAGTTACAAGAGAAGACATAACGGTAGAGGGGAAACCAATGAATCTGGAGTCTGATCAGATGGAATGTTTAGCCTTGGTGTTATCATATGCAGTCTCATGTGAACTACTTCGTTTCTTGGCCTCAGTTTCACCTTCCATTGAACTAGAACCTAAAGCTAATATTTCTTAAGTCCCTTTTGGTTCTCGATTCTATGATTTAGGAATGGCTTAAGCTAGAAACCTCACCATATTTAGAATCAACATTCGGCCCACAGTCCACTCATCCCATGATGAAAATGGTGTGATTTAGTAATAACAGAAACTTTTCATATAAAGGAGTGTTTGGGTAGCTTAAGTTCATTGTACTTACCATATCCTTATGAGTAGATATTAGTGGTTCTGTCCTTATTTTGTAGAGGGGAACTGAGACACAGAGAAGTTATGATATATGACCAAGAACGCACAGCTGATAAATGGAAGAGCCAGGATCTTAAACTAGAGAGCCTATACTCTTAATAACCACACACATTTCCCACAAGCCAATGTGGACAGATATGTTCCAGAAAATTTGCAATGTAAGTAATATAAACAATAATGGTCCTTCCCTCTCTGAGTTTTGAAAAAAAGTGAGAAAAAGTGCAAGCAGTTAATAGATGGAGCTTTGAAAATCACCTTTATTAATTGATATAAGATATGTTGGCTTATCTGTGAAATCCCCAGAGTTAGATAGCTTTCTCTCCCAAGTCACAGAAGGTACTAGACTATCGTGGCTACCCTGAATCAGTGGGTCTTCATGGAACCTGCTTCCCTGAGGAACAGAGCAGAACACCAACTAATGCATATCAGTAGGTTGTTTGCTTGTTTTTGTTTTCTCTCTCATCTCACTAACTAGGTAAACTGTGAATGAGGAATAGAGAGATGTCAGAAGCACTCAACTCATGGATAGCCCCCCACTGGAAAGAAAAATCAATAGTCAAGAAGAAGTGTTTCCAATCTGTTTGTCTTGGTTCTTTATGATTTATTTCCTTAATTTCACACTGCGTATTTCTCATGTTAGAATTATTCATAATATGTTGTCCAATATGAAAAGAAATTATTACAGTCTGAGCTAGTGGAGTAATTGTGGCAGGAGGATCTGGACAGACTCAATAGAAGCACACAGTGAGGAAGGTCTGTTACCTACAGTATATCAACAGAGCACAACTGAAGTCCTGATTTGGCTATTTGTTGATCAGTAACCAAATACAGTAGTTCAAAATTCAAGTAATATTCATGAGGAAGTGATTTATGATCAAAATCAACTTTCATTTGAGGAACTTAATTTCCAATAGAGTGTTCATGGCAGCCGAGACATTAGGAAAGAAAGGGGATGGTCCAAAGGAAGTGTCTGGCTTATGACTAGAAGACAGTGGACATATTAGGCTCAAGTAAGACTAAACAGGTCTCCCTCTGCCAAGTTTATTAGGCTGCAGCACATCAGCAAGTGCCACAGACTAATTATTAACACCATAGCATACAAACTGAGAGATCACTAAATTATAATTTTCTCTTGTAGCTTTGCTAAATGAATGTGTAGGGCATGTATTTCCATGACCAATCATGTATCTTGCTTCTAATAAGGGAAAAGTGTTTCAGGTTTGCAAAGATGCATTAAATTCAACCAGCTGGAAGTATGGAAAAAGAAATGGAACACCAATCACTGTTCAAGTAGAACAATTGTTGGGAGTTTTAGGCACTCTTTAAAGATGACAGAAAAATAAGGGTGCAAAATTCATTCCTCCATCCATCTACCTAGCCACCTACCCACTCCTTGGCCATCTAGCCTACAAATTTGTCAGGTACTGTGTTCAAAGAAGAGGAAAATAGAGATCTGTCTTCTTAAATCAGAAGAGTGAAAATACGAGTCAGGGCCCTCAGTATAATTTGTGAAAAACTGGAAGTAACCAGGTAGTGGGCGTTGTTGAAGGTCTTCTATGGAAGCAGCATAGGAATGTCTTCTGGAAGAAACAATAACTCTTCTGATTCCTGAGGTCAATCAGAAACTAATTGAGGGGTAAAAGGTTAGGTTGGGGAGCAGGGCATTCCAGGCAGAAGTTGCAGAGTGAGGGTCAAGGTGGGCATTGAGTTCAAGGACACTACTGGTGAGGCAAGGACACTACTCAAGCCATTCACTCTACTCCCAGAGAGAAGAGAGGGATTCTCAAAACAACCATCATTCATCTTCACTTTGGTCTATTGGGATTTGAGAAGGGCCACAGCTGGTTTATGGAGCCTACAGGATAGCCTACCAGCACAGAATCTTATTAATAACCCTTTGTTAAAGATTTCACAAGAAAGGTGAGAACCTATTGGCTTTTCTTCTAAGCAGTATAGTTGATTACTAATTTGGTTTTTCTTTGAGTGGTAGGAAACCACTGGGTCACTATGTATACCTGTTCCCCAGCTGTTGCCCCTCTTTGTTTTCAATACACCTTTTCTTCTGTATCCACCATAGTGTGTCATAATTAACACTTGAAAACAGCTTGTCTCAGTTTCTTAAGAGGAATGAAATGGTGAATTTATCCTGTACTCCTGCATCTTTAATATCTGACCCAGTACCTGGCACATATTGGTACTTAGTAAAGGTTCATTAAAAAATAATCTGTGAGTACAATAACTAGCTAGTTGTTCTGATGAATTTTCAGAAAATCTGTTATATGAGAAGTTTTCTAGAAAAAAATCCTATTAACAGGACAAACAGCATACCAGTAAACCTATAAAGCAAAGCAGATATGTGGTCTCATGGGCACTTGGCAGACATCCAGACCTGTTGTGGGGTTATATGAAGGACACACAGACTTTTCTTTACTGGTATATACCAAGCTCATTCAGATGAGTGGGGAATGCTGTAAGTGGAGGGCAGGACATGCAGTAGAAATAAAAGGCATCAAAATCAATCTTGTATGCTTCCCACTTTTGGCTCCAGCCTCTTGTGGTCATCTCCCTCACCACTTGTGGGGGCAGGGAAAGTCCACTCCATGCATCACTAGCCTTAGTTTCACAGCATTCATTAAATAGTGAGACTAGTGATCTGTTATGGCAGACACATTCAGTTAGGAGCCATGCAAATAATTCTCCACAAGCTACCCCTTGACAATGATACCTTAGCTGTATCATTTCAAAGTGTGAAGATCTAGCTAAGAAGAATAATGATTACACTATATTGCTCATCCTACACTGTAGGCTGTGATTATTAACTCAGGGTTCACCCAGAAAGTATCCATATGTAAAGGAGCAGTGTGTTGCTTGATCCAATATTACAGTTTTGAAGCTGGATCTCCAGTCAAATACAGATTCTCTATTTTGAAGATCCATTGGATATAGCATTTAAGCCAATGAAATAAAAAGTCAGCCCTAAGGATGATAAAAATCCTTATACACTAGCTTTTTAGTTAATAAGATACTTCAGCTGTTTTCTGGTGAACAGAATAATAGCTTTCTCACTCTGAAACTTTGAGTTCTACACTTCGGTTGACAATTTATGCCTTCAGGAAACTGCATAAGAATATCTGAAAGCAGATGGTATTGTGTTGAGTCCAGGATAAATAAGCATCATAGGATTTTTTTTTAATGACACAGTGAAGTTAAAGAAAAACCCAGCCCTAGGATTTAATCATCCACACAGTCTCACGTGTTCCTGAATTGATCAAATAGGTCTAGAGATTGAAGGTTGCCATGTTCCTTTGATATTGAGTGCAATATAGAGCCCTGAGACTGCCTCAAACAGCAATTGTTTGCAGCTATGGGAATGTTCTGTTTACAGATGAAAAAAACTGAACATCAGCAATTGTAAGTGACACAGTATGTGACATATAATACCATTCTCACATTATGAAAACAAGAGTTTTCATATAAGTGTTGATGCAAAATATTTCCCTGAGCAATAGCCAATCACTTTATTTCACAGGCCACCCTTCACTCACTGGAATGTGGGACCTAAAACTAAAATGTTGCCAGAGTTCTTCTAAGAAATAAAGTCCACTGACTCATGGAAAGCTCACCATCATAACACTAATTAGCAGAAGACCTCAGTTTGGTCTCCATAATTACCTTTTAATTTACTTTACTTTAGTATATTGCTTTTGTAGTAGTATTGACTTCATACATTCATTCATTCATTAAATCAACTCTTAATGGATTAGCTCTATAGATTCTGTGCTGTGAACACAAATATAAACAAGACTGTCGTGTGTGTGTGTGTGTGTGTGTGTGTGTGTGTGTGTGTGTATGCATGTGTGGTGGTACTGGGGCTGGGGAGTTAACCCAGAGCCTTGTATATGTGAGCAAGCATGCCACCATTTGACTACACAGAAATCACAATTTAGTACATGATTTCTGTGGGGTTTGGATTTGTGAAATGAACTTTACAATACAAATGGAACCCCTGATAGCTTTCTGTAACATAAAGGGAAATCATAGTCTAAAAAGAATGAAAACAAGCAAAAAACCTCTTCTATTTTTTGAAAAGATTTTGCTGCAAGATCTAGAAACCTGTTTGTTTAAATCATTACCTAAGAGTATAAAATATCTAATAGCCTCTTAGGGAGACGAGTGAATCTGGACTCTGCTCATATTCATCAATTGAAGTGGATGTATTAAATTCTGAAGTACTTTTATGCTGTGTTTTTATCAGAGTAAGCTAACTGCTATAAAAATCCCCAAACCTGAGTAGGTTAATACAAAAAATTTAAATTTCTCAGTATGCAAAGTCCAACTCTGATTTTCATGGCAGGGATTCTCCTAAGTAGCCTTTCTTTAAGTAGATCATGGGCTGCTTCAGTCTTATGGCTTTATCATCCGGTAGCCTCAAGATCTCCCTATCATCAGTGAGAAGGTGGTCTGACTAAAAGTGCTTAATTATCTTGGCCATGAAAAAAAAAATTCCTTTTCTTACTCATTTGGTAAGAGTTGATCACATGGTCCTACCTTGCTGAAAAAAGAGTTCAGAAATGTCCTGGCAGATAGTTGCTGCCTCAAGTTCCCTACCTACTGGTGTGTTCTACCACCAGTTGCTCTACTGGAAGTCTCACAACAGCCTACAGTCCAGAGACTAAACATTCAAAAAAAAGGTGGGCTCTAGGACATTGTTTTAAAGGTCTGCCTACCACCCCTTCTGATTGGATGGTACCCATGTGATACTGGTTGTTAAATATATTGGATGTCATTTCTGCATCCAAGAGTCATTCTAAGCTCCATTTTCCAAACCTATCTGCCCTAACTTGCTTGTATGTTCTTTGCCCTCTGATTTTTTGGGGGGTGGTGCAGTACTGGGGTTTGAACTGGGGCTTGCTAGGCAGGCATTCTACCACTTTAGCCATTCCATCAACCTTTCCTTTGACTTCCATCTCATTCTCTGTGTGAGAGCTCCTTTGAACTTAATGATTGATACCTACTTAAAGTTCTCCATATTCTTTTGCTGGGGTATACACATTCTAGTTTCAAACTCTCACTTAGCAACCATGGTCTATCCCCACCTTATTCCATGCCCATTTCCTTCCTCAGTCCCCTAACCATCAAAGAGAGGAATCCAGCATGCCCTCAAAGGTGCACAGGGTCATTACAATTTGCCTTGACTTCCTAGTTGCCTCACTGTCATTTTTCATCAAGCCAGACAGGCTTATAGCCTCTCCTCCCTTGTATCTCCCTGTCGTCTTCCTTCCAACACAAAGATAGTTCCGTCCCTAACTCATCAAAATCTGTGTGGCCAATATTCCATTTCCTGGGAACGCTGAACTCTGTTAGCCAAAATAATGAACACATCCCTGCTGATGTCTTAATGGTCTGCTCATCTCAGAAGGCACATTCGCCTGGCAATTGGAGACAGCTGAAGATAAAGCCTCTGCAGCACTGCCTGTTGTTCTTCCAGGCACTACAGCAATGTCAAACTATGTTCTCCCTCCCCTATCTGTGACAGGCTCTGATTTATTCTTTCTTTTCTGCATTCCTGACTTCCAGCTTTTCTGTTTATAATTTACAATTTATATGCAAAGAATCTTTAGCATCTGATCATTGCAGACTAGAAAAAAAAAACCCTGCAGAATTTTATCCTGGGAACCCTAATTACATGGATTGAAAATCTCAACTTATATAACCAGAGACATTTTAAATGAACAAACATTAAATACTGGCTTTGTGCCAGTTCACATCTTCTTAAATATGACATGGGCATTTCTAACTCTGGTGTCCATTCAAATCCAAAATGTGATATATGTCTTGCACTAGTGATTTAGCACAGTCTAGAATAAAAGAATAGGAAAAGAGAGAAATAAAATGAGAGAGCTAGAGAGAGGGATGGGAGAGAAGGCTGGCATAGTTAGAGAACAGAGTTAGCCATCAAGAAAGAATAAAAAAACAAATGTAAAATTCTGGATTTTTTTTTTTATCTTTTTATTTGGCAGTACTCGGGTTTAATTTAGGATCCAGTGTTTGCTAGGCAGGTGCTCCCATCAGGTGAACCATGTCTCCAACCCTCAAATTCTGGTTTTTCAATGAAAATTGAACAATGAAGAATGAATCTAGCAGAATGGTATGTAAGCTACTAGTGGAAAGAAACCCTGAGAGTTTCTGGTACATGTGATATTGGGCATATGTCTACTAAACATTATTAATTCAGCGTAATGGAGTCCTTTCATACCTCGGTCCACTTTAATAATTACATTTATAAATTATAACTAAGGAAGCTGATTCTGGAAAAATAAATATGGTCATATTTGTTAAGCTTCTGTTTATTGTCATCTCTGACTCTCTCATAACTGTTTCTGAAAATAGTTCACATATGTTAACATCCATGATTCCCCTATGAATTTTTGAGAACTGGCTGGGAAATCCCTGAGACCCACTTGGAAAACAACTTCCATGGTGTTCCTCTGCATTCCAGTCTGAAAAATACTACTCTTACAGGAAAATAATAAGAGAAAACTTAGAATAGCTTTGAATATTTACATTAAGCAATATCAGTACCTTGGCTTTAATTACTCAGCTTTATAATATGTTTCAATATTTGGAAGAATATTTTATCCACATTGTTTTTTGTTAGCTACTTTTCTCTATTACTCTTCCACATAACATTTACAAAATTCTGATAACTTCCAGAATAAAATCTATTGGGGTTTTATTTTGATCACATTGAATATATAAAGTAATTTAGGAAAAAACTGATAGTTTCACAATATTGTGATGAGATGTTAGTAAGACAGTTAGTTGGTGATGACTACTGAAGCACATGAGAAGAATAGGAGCCAAAAAACCCAAAGATTTGGACATCATTTACCTTTATATGGTAGTTGAAACAATGGAAAGATACATTGTTATCCTAAGTGAAAGAGAATATATTATAGAGTTTTGTGCATATAGTGAAATGAGTTAGTTGCCTTGGTTTAGTGTTTGATTTTAATATTTAAAGCAAGTCAAGGGTTTCCAAATCATTGTTAGATCTACTATTGGGCTATAATATGTTATATAGGCAATGCAGTATTACTTGAAGAGTGCAGTTTACTCAAAGGAAACCATTTTTAAGGGCAGGTAGCAAAATGGTTCTTCATGGTCAAGGATTTATGGGTTCTTTCTGTAGAGCTCAGCAAGTTGGAATCTACTTTTAGCTGGGTTATATTTTCAACTGAAAAAAATAAGAAAAATTACAAAGCAGTTTTATTTTACCCTATAACATTTAAATCAAATTCTTCAAATTAGTTATACAATGCAGTGGTATCTGGATGTGCCATCCATAGTTATAATTTAAATGTTTTAAGTCACAGGAGTAATTTCTATTACAGAGAGGTTATTTATGTAATTAGTTATGAAGTTTATCTTCTAAAATCTGAATAAAATCATCAAACTTAGATGACAAACTATTTCAGGAAATGCCCTTATAATGAAAACTAATTAAAAGGCAAATTACATAAAGCAAGCCATAGTGAAGTCCTTTCAAATCTTTCCCCTTCTCTCTTTTTTCTGTGTGTGTATGTGTGTGTGTTTTCCTTACTGTCTCATATCCTAAAATTGCACTTGAAAATCTATGACTGTTTCCAAGAATGCTTAAACATATTCATAGTAATGGTTCAGAATCATTTCTTTATTTGCTCTTTTATTCTGCATTTCTTGCATTCATATCGTGTCTCAGGCACTGTCCCAGATGGTGGGGATGTGACATAAAAATGCCTCAGAGGGGACTTTTATAGGTAAAACAAATAATAATAGGCAAGCAAATATAGAAAATATACGTATAATTTAAGTGGTGATAAATTATATATATATACACAGACACACACACCCACACACACACACTGTTCTTCCTGCTCTGTTATTTCATTTATGACAGATATTATGCAGAAATTACAGCAGAATAAAGGGTCCAAAGAAAGAGTTATGATCCTTTCTAAATCCAAAACTTTCCTCTCATCCCTCCAAACTGTGCAGGTCGCAAATAAAACCCCCTAAAAGGCAAGCTTGCATAAAAATTAGGACAGAGATATAAAACTTCTGAGAACACTATAATCAGATCTTCTTGTGGTACCAACTAAAGATGAGCCTCATTCAGTCAAAAACTGAGTAAGGAATCCTTGGCAAAAAGATTTGTAGCAACCATTGAAATAAATTAAAAACAAAGATGGCATAGGGTGGCAGAATTATATGTAGAAGTTTTATGTTTTGACACAATAGAAGTAAAATAGAAATAAGAAATGGAGAAGGGATAGAGAAAGACAAAACTGTAGGATAAGCTGTTCATCATATTGGTAATAACTGTAAGGCATAGGAGTATTTTAAGGCTGACAAGCCAAATATAGAAAGTTAAGGGAAGGTGAACAAGGTCATTGTGAAAGAAGCAGAATAAAAGCAATGAACAAAAATACAAACCCTCCTAATTAACATTTATTTTTCTTTTCAAGAGCAAAGAAACATTATTTGGAGAATGAAACATAGTAAATAAAATGCCACAATAAAAATAACCTGAAGTACTATGGTAGATTTGAGGTCATGCATATCCATACTGTAGTTTTTGACACATCATCTATTAAAAGAAAAGATTTTCAGAATGGATAACAAAGTAAAACCTAATTCTTACTGTAAAAGCCACACCAACCAAGAGAGGCTAAAATAAAGGTTCTACAGGGCCAGCTAAGGCAGATACAGACAAAGGCGAACATAGGTTCTGGTCTAGTTCCCACACAAAGCAGAGTTCAGTCCAAACCAAAAGAATGAGATAAAGAAAACAGTTCTAATACTAAAGACTTCTACCCTATAGCATGATGACTATATAACTAATAATAAAATATAGTACATTAGAAAATTGCTAAGACAGTAGATTTTAAATATTCTGATCACAAAAAATACTGTTATCTGAGGTTTATTGTCTTGAGTTAATCATTCTTCAATGTATGTATATATCAAAACATTACTTTGTATACCACAAATTCATACAATTTTAATTTGTCAATCAAAAATTAAAATATTTGTGAATAAAAATAAAAACAACTTAACATTTTAAAAAGGTAAATTTAAAATATGATGCTAAAGACCATAATTCACAGTAAATATAGTAGCTTTTTGTTTGCAGCACTGGTGTTTAAACTCAGGACTTTGTGCTTGCTGGGCAAGATGCTTTTCCACTTGAGCCACACCCAGAGCCCAAAATAACTCTTAATATCTCTGCCACAAAGAACATAACCCCCATTATAAAATAGAAATTGATGGAAGCACACTTGTAATACTCTTAGCCTTTTAAAATAGGCACATAAATGCTAACATTGCAAAAAACAGACAGCAGCTGTGGCAGAACTTCAGAGAGAGTAAAGAGGTGACATTGAGAGAGGTCTGAATGCTGATATGTTGATTGTGTGTGGTTGGGAAATGAACATACAGAACAGAGAACAACAAGTACAATAGATCCCAGGTGAAAAAAACCTGGAGTTTCCACAGAAGAATTAGAAGGTCAGTAACTAGCATTCAAGCACAGGGTAAACATGTAGATAATGAAGAAGGCGAGGCAGGCAGGGGCCAGGCCACACGGGACCTTATATCTAGGCTGTGGCAAGGAGTTCACATTTTATTATGTGTGACATGGGGAGCCTCTGGAGGGCTTCAATGAGAATGGTGACATGGACTCATTTATAGAATGCACCCTGGCATGAAATAACCTGCTTTTCTCTGTGTTTGATCCAAAACAAAAATTATCATGTCTTCATGCTGTGGATTTCCTTTGACTGCTAGTTCAATTCTTAACACAAATTATAGAAGTTACTTATGTAGCAAACATAGGTTGTGAAAAGATTAAAGATTTATAAAAAAATATTTTTAAGTGTGAGGAAGAAACCACTAGAATGAAAATTCACTAGCCTTATCTCAAAGTGACAGCTTCAGAACTAATTCCTAACCAAAGGAGATGCTAGACACCTTTATACTTTTTAAAAACAAAATAAAGAAGAAGAAAGTTTGAGGAGCATTAGAACTGCTTTGTATGTGTGTACTATGTTGCAAGTGTAGAATTAGACAATTTATCTATTCCAACTCATTTAACTGTCTCAGCCCAATTCAATGAGATACCATTCTTCCCATGTTATAGTAGGGCAAATTAAAACCTAGAGAGGACAAGGGACTGTCCCAAGGTCCACCCATAAATGTGTAGGAAATGTGGAATTTAAACTCAAGCCTGCTTTACCAAAGTGAGCACAAAACACGAAGGATTGTGATTTTGCAATGAGAGAGGATAATTTACTTTTAAAAAATAAGTAGAATATTATTTGACAATCTACTTAAAATTGTTTCATGGTTATTGCAAAGATTAAGATTTTTGTTTGTTTGCATCAGTTATCTCTTGCTAACAAGCAATGCTTAACATAGTAGCTTAATATAACAACAATTTGTTTAGCCTACTATTTTGTATGCCAGCAATTTGGACTGGGCTCAGCTGAGTGGCTCTTCTGGTATTGGTTAGATTCTCTAAATCATAACACATCTGTGGTCAATAGCAGAGTGATTATATGTGTGTATGTGTGTGTGTGCATGCACGTATGATGCTGGGGATCAAACTCAGGGTCTTGTGCCTGCTAACCACCAAACTTTTACCATTGAACTACACCCCCATCTTGGGAGACTGTATTTCTGGGAGTGGATTTTCTGTGGGTTGGACAATAGGACAGTGAAGCTACTGAGCCATCTCATCACCTAGCAGACTACCCTGGGCTTGTTTACATGGGGCCACGATCTCAAGAGAGGAGGAAACATGCAAGGCTTCTTTGGCCCTAACTCAGAACTGGCACATCATCACAATAGTCAAGTTGATCAACCAAAGCAAATCTCAGGCCAGCCCAGATGCAAAGGTATTAGAATGACTGCCCCTCTCACTGGGAGAAGCTGCAGAGTCATATCATAAAAGAAACATACAGTCAGGTGGGTTTGGGGAATTCTGGCTATTTTTGGAATGTACCACATTAGATTAAAAAACCCTTCTCTAATCACATAGTGAGTTAATCAAATACAAAAATAATTCTTAGTGTCACTGTTTGAGTTATACTCTCACAATTAGTCTAAGTTTTCCTGGCGAAATCAAGCTTTATTTTCCTACTGGGCACTCTTACAGAAAAAATCTTAAAATTTACCAACATCAAACTTTCAAATAAATAATCAAAATAATTTTTTCTCAAGCAGCTAACAAAATGGTTCTCATCCAATGATCTCATGATGGTTATCTTTTTCCCTTAATATTTAAATGTGATGATTTCCTTCATCAGTGAAAAACAAATGGGCCAAAAAATAAAATGTCCCAACTCTATGTATGCAAGGTAGATAAATGTGAAACATACTAGAAGCATCTCAAAACTAGTGATATTTTTGCAGTCCACTATGGAAATCTAATTGGTGTGCTTGCCTAGGATTTGAAATATAAGAGATGAGATAGTCCCTGAGACAGTTACTCTGAGGCATAAACTTCCCTCATGGCAAGTGAAGTACTTACCCCTCTTCCTGTCAACTCCTCCCCATCCCATGCAAGCTAATAATAAGAGAAATATGTAAATGATAACTTCATCCTGTTTCCTGGATTTGGATTAGTAACTTTTCTCTTATGTGTTCCCCATACTGTATTATGTATCATATATCATTTTACATTTTACATATAATAAGTATATAAAATATAATTTAATAAATAAATTTAATGCCTGTGCTTTCTAGGCAGGCACTCTATGACTTGAGCCATACCTTCAGCTCTTTATTGCATCAGTTATTTTTCAGGTAGGGTCTCTTGTTTTTTGCCCAGGGCTGGCCTTGGACCAGTCTTCCTACCTGTGCCTCTTGCAGTAACTGGGATTACAGACTTGAACCACCATGCCCAGTTTATTGACTGAGATAAGGTCTTACTAACTTTTTGCTCATGCTGCTCTCAAATTGTGATCTCCCAGATCTCTGTCTCCTGAGTAACTAGAATTACAGATGTGATCCACTGTGTGCAGCCTGTTATATTGTATATTGTTTTTTAAGGAAAAATGTTGGCAAATAGTCTCTATTTTGATCTGCCAGCAGCAGTCACATTTTAATCACATAATAGAATGTGGGAAGTAGCCCACATTAATCTGTGTAATTATACTACCATGATAAACCAACCTGTAATAAAATGCTCAATTATTTTTTTCTCTGAAGACAGTTGGGTAGCTCTTCTATATAGTACTCCTGGAAGTGCAAGTTCTGAGGCTCCTTCTATCTTATAAGTGTACCATCTAAAATTCCTTGATTTTTTTTCACTACAAGGAAAAGAGAAAGAGCACAGAGAAGGCAAACACACTTACCTGTTGTGGATGGGATGTGATAGCTTCCCTCTCTCCCATTCTACTGGAGAGAGTGTCTCGTGGGACCATCCAGAGCGGGTGTGTAGGGGAACCTTGGAGCAATGACAACCTCTGACACAGAGCATGTGATTAACATAGATTCTATCAAAAACATGATAAAGTGCTTGACTCCTCCCTCAAATTCATCTTGTTTTAAGGTCCTGTTAAAGTCTTATTTACATTTCTGTTATGAAATGAAGAAAATGGCATTTGTTAGCAGTCCTTAAAGTGTAGCCATATCTCAGTTTCTTCATAAGGGTTTTGTGACCTATGGCAATAGCATTATACTCAGTGAAATAAAGAAATTCAAAAATTATAAATGAAGCATCAAAATTTCATGTGGAATTATGTACCCATCTATATCTTATGTTTTTTTCTATGCTATTTCTAACATATATAACCATGTTAATAATTTGTCATCCTAGCATAATACTGGTATTAACCCAGAGGAATTATTAATTTCCTGGGACCAAGCATTAGCTGTTTAAGAATATTTTTAGTGTATATTTTTTCTTATTTACCACTTCTTGCTTGATTTAACCACTCCAACAATGTAAACATTGAGGACACATGTGAGCAGATAGAGTGCAGTCCAAAGACTGCACAGCCCTGATGAGATAGACCTCACGCCCAACAAACACCTAAGACCTGCCTTCCCATTGGTCCCCCAACTGTTTCCAGTGTCTGAGCAGCAGGGCAGTGCTGAGAGAGATTGGTTAGAAGTTTCTTGAATCCATTAACCCTATTTCTGACAGTTACTAATTGCTGGAACTGTGGGCCCCCTGTTATACTTCTCCTCACCTAACTTTTTTCCAAATGGATGTTCACATTATAATACGATGGATGACCATCAGAGGAAGAGATGGACAGAAGGATAAGGAAGTACATGTGACACAGGCTGGGAAATGGTAAAGGAAAGTGATAAATTCAGTCATTTTCTAGTGTGAGCAGGAAAAGATTTGGGACAGGTAATATTTCCACAGGAGTGAAAATACTTAACCCTTCCTATTGCTCTTCCTTTTCTACACCCCATTTTCTCATTTGATGGGGTCAAGTTGGGAATTATGTCTTTTCAGAAGGAAAAAAGGCCTTCTGTTTTTAGTCTTTTATGTTGACCTTTTGTGGGACGGCTCCTTCAGGCCCTGCTCTCCCACTCATTTTTCTGGGGAAGGAGAAAGAGGGCATGTGCACTTTTCTTAGAAGTTATTTGGAATTATTTCTTGAAAATAATTTATTTTTCTCTGCAAGAGGCAAAATGAGACTTAAGGCAGAGAAAGCAGGACTTACATCCACCAGTTTATTTGAGCCCAAATAAGACAGCAAAGTAAGAGCCAGATATTCAGGAGAGTATCTTAGTTCAACAAAATGCACTGAAAATTGCTGAACAATACAGAGTAGAGAAAAAGGGTAAGGAAGAATAATAGAGGGGGTTAGACTGATTAAGTACAATATGTTTACAGGCAAAATACCAAGGCAAAACCCCACCGAATAATGAACATACACTTTAACAGTGAAGGACCATAATGTAAAACAGGTTATGTTAAAGATAAGGTATAGCCAGAGGTGGAGGGTAAATGAAGATGGTAAAGGGGGGTGAGTATGCTTGATGTACTTTCTATACAGGTATAAATATGGAACATTAAAACCTGTGGAAGCCATTTAAGAAGGGGGAGAGGGAAGAGGGAGAATAATGGAGGGGTACAATATATGTATACATGGAAATGTCACAATGAAATCCCCTGTATAACTAACAATATACTAATAAAGATGTTTAAAAAACAGGGGATGCTTTTCATCAAGAAAATTTAAATTAATACCACAATGGTATACCACCCCACATGTATTACATGTATTGAAGTGCTAAACATAGAAAACAAAACAAATAAAAAAAGAAAAACAAAGCTGAAATGGTAAGTTCTGGCAAGTTTGCTAAGCAACTAAAACTCTTATATAGTGATGACATTAATGTGAGATGTTATAGCCACTCTGGAAAACAGTTTGGCAGTTTCTTATACAACTTTAACAAATAGTATTTTATATCTTCATGGTATCACCATTGTGTGTTGGATGTTGAAGGCTTTCCACAAATGTGTTTTAGAATAAAAGGATGCATTGACAAAGCACATTTAATTCTACTTCATATATTCAAAAATAGGGACCTTTGATATTGTCTTTGAAACCCCAGGAAGTCATGGAATACTTTAGTTCTAGAAATTCACTGTTGTCTAGCAATTACATTTCCTAACAGGTATCTCAGAGGAATAAAGATTTATGTTCACTTAAAAACTTGTAGACAAATGTTCATAGCAACATTACTCTTAGCCTCAATTTGGAAACAACCTAGATTTCCTTTAATAAGGGTGAATCACTAACCAAACTGTGGTAAATCCATACCATGGAGTCCAACTGAGCAAGGAAAGAAATGCAGGATTGATATATATGACAACCTGAATGAATCTCCAGGGATTTTGCTGAGTCAAAAGCAGTCCTCAAAGATAAAGATTCTATTCATACAACATTGTTAAAAGGACAAGATTATAGAAATGGGGAACCTTTTCACATTATCAATTGCTAGTGGTCAGTGACAAAAGAGGGATGGGATATGGACATGGATGTGGCTATAAAGCATGAGGAGTCAGCCTGAGACAAATGAGATTGTTCTGTCACATTTGTACCAATGTCGATATCGAGGTTGTGATAGTGTACTATGATTTCATAAGATGCTGCCATTGAAGAAGGCAAAGAAAGTACTAAATCTCTGTATGGTTTCTACAACTACATGTGTATCTATAATTATTTCAAAATTAAGTTTTATCATTATAAAGTACATAAAATCATCTTTCTCTCCTTCTCCAAATTCAGCAGCTTCCTCCATACTCAGAATCCAAAACTAAGCCAACCAGTTAGCCATATAACCAAAACTAGGGAGAAGGGATGCTGGTGATACTCTGAGTTGAAATTTAGGTGGAAACCAGCAGGAAGGAAACTGTGACTTCTCTGAAGACAGACGATGAATGTGAAGCTAATTACATGTGAGATGACTCAGAAGATAATGGAGATGATTCATGGAAATGCTGCTATAAACTTGAGCAGAGGCACAAAAACAGCGGTGAAGTGGTGACGTGCAAGGAACGTCAGCCCAGAGCCAAAGATTTCTTTTATTGCATCTGAGCCTTTAAGCATTTTGTCCTAGGAGACAACCAATTGCCATTAGTAGTAGAAAACAAAATTATCTGATGCTTTTAAATAGACTACATGATATGTAAATGCATTATAGTAATAGTTGCAGCATACACTTCTGGTTGTTTGCCTGATATCTTTTCACTTCCTCCTTCTTACTATCAGAACCACAACATAATAATAATAAATAATACACATAATAATAATAGGGGACAAAAGAGAATTAGTTTTATGCACCAGTGGAAATAACATGGGGCAGATTTTATAGATGGTAGCTGTGTGCCCTTAATAAAACTTGATTTCCAAGCCTCCTTTACAGCTGTGTAGATCTATAGAACCAAGTTCTAACAAGCGAGAATTAACCAGAATCTACTATGTAGACTCTTTTCCTTATTTAAAGAAACAAAAGGCAGTCTTGGCTGTAGTGTGCCCTTGGTCATTTCTTCCTTCTTTCCTGTAATGTGGTTGTGAGACCTGGGTGTGTAGGAACCATCCTTGAAAGTGTTACGGGAAAAGCCAAATGGAAAGATGGAAGGAACCTGAGAGCTGATGGCATTGTGGAGCATCCCCCCAGCCCTGGCTGCATAATCCAGACCTCTGTTCCTAATATAAACATATATGTTTAGTTCAGTAGCTGCTCTTGTTGTGCCTGTCATATGGAGCCAAACAAAATTCCTAACAGATGAAACAGGTTATCATTTATTTACTAGATGCCAGGATTTACTTTATACCAGCTGCCTTTCTAATATTTCTATATGCATTGTATCAATTCTGACAGCAGTCCCAAGAGATACATTATTCCATTTTACTAAAAGTAACCAAGGAGGATCAATAGCATTTTTTTAAATGCACCTTTAATTATGCTAGAGTAAATTTACCTCGGTAAATTTGAGTTTTATTTATTTTAACCTGGCTTCATTCCTAAGATGGTGTCTTAACATTGACTTTATAGTGATATTTTATACATATACATATAAAAATCACACACACATATATATGTAAAGAAACAGTTTTGATTCTTATAACATGGATATAGACTGTGGAGAGAAAATGGCTAGACTAGAAATAGGCTCATGGTAGGTCTTGTCAGTATATGATAGAGCTAACTCACACATATCCTGAAATTAATATTATATTCCAGTGATGCAGACAGTTTCATTAATTTTTTATTGCAATTGCCTACCTTCAAAGTCTGTCTGTGCTAAGTCATGTTTTTTCCTTTCCTCTTTAGAGAAAACCGATTAGAACATTAAGTGAAGCAAACTGATGTGAACCTCAGAGATAAAGAGAGAAATCAACTTGCAAAGAAATGGTTCATGCCATCTAGAATTTACTTGCAGCTTAGATATGGGGGTGGAAGGTTAGGCTCCTGACAGACAAACTGAGAATCTAGTTTTAAATTAGATTTTAATATCGGTCTGGAATTATAGTTAATTATCCTCAAAATAACTGAAATTTTCTTTGGCACTGAGTGTTCAACAAGATCATTATGAGAACTCACCTAATAGTTTTAATGAATCTCACAGCCAGTTCCCCTGTTAGAAGGGGATACATGGGTTTACAAAAGTCCTATTTCTGAGTCCATATGATACATTTAGTAATGAGTCATAATCAAAGTCAGACTGTAGAAACATGAAGTTTTAAAGACCTCAGAGTATCTAGTATAATATGCTAGTTTACAAATGAAAACATAGCTAAGAGGCAGATGTCACCCCAGCTAGAATCTAAACTAGGACTAGAATTAGAGGCTCCTAATTCTGACTTTAGAATTCCCTCTAACCTTCCATGGTCCTCTGTGAAAGATTCCTGTGTTAGTCTTTTTGGGCTGCTACAATAAAATATCGTAGACTGGGTGACTAACACAACAACATTTATTTCTTACAATTCTGAAGACTTGGAAGTCCAAGATAAAGGTGCCTGTTCATTCAGTTCCTGGAGATTGGTGCTCTCAGATTTCCGATATCCTCATGACCTAATTACTTCCCAAAGGCTCCATCTCCAAATATTGTTAAATTGGGAGTTAGGACTTCAACATATGAATTTTGGAAGAGACAAATTCAGTCCATCACAATTTCCTTAGTATTTTCTCATATTATGAATTTCATTAGCTATGTATAATTTTGTAACTATAGGCCCAAGCAACTGATGACCTTCTAATGTGTGCTTTGTTATTGTTGAAATCAAATCCCCATCCCAAATGTGGTCACATATGGTAGCATTTCTCTTTGACAGAGAAATAGAAATTCCCCTGCTAAGAAACAACTCCCTATCCAAAGGGTTGACTATCCAGTCACACCAGTCCACACCTGAGGCTACTGCACTATGGAGGAGAGTCAGTGCAGGGATGGGATTAACTCACATAGGATCCACTTCCCAGCAAACTCCCTCAGTTCCAAACCCATGATACAATTGACAGTGATGGCACAAATCCCAGTTCCTATGTCAGCATGTGCCTCCCCAGAGGAATCAGGTACAGCTGAGGCCACAGCTCCAGTGGTAACTCGTTTTTAAATTTATCTTAAGCAAACAATCTTTAAATTTTCTTGGCAAGTAGCTTGTCCTACCTGTGCTTTTTTTCTCTTTTTTTCCATCAGTACAATGGATCTAATAGTATTAACTCCATGATGTTATAAAAGAATCAAATGAATGACTCATGTAAATGTGATTTATCTGGATCCTAAATATATTCATTCAGGCAAGACCAAGCTCAAATCGAACAGAAGCTCGTTGTCCAGTTCTCACCAAAGATGAACTCTGTCCATTCATGTGTAGATGGGCAGCTAGGCTAATTCCATAATTTGTCTATTATAAATAAAAGAGCCTATTTCTGTAGTAAGCTGACTTTGATTCTTTGGGGTATATACCTAGGAGTAGTACACCTGGATCATGTGGAAGTTCTAGTCTTCATTTCTTGTGGAACCTCCATATTGATTTCTATTGTGCTGGACTAATTTACATTCCTACCTGAAGTGAATAAGGGTTCTTTCCCCTTGATCCCCCTTCACATCCTCCCCAACATTATTTTTGGTTCTTTTTTTTTTTTCTTGATGAGAACCATTCTAAATGGGGTAAGATGGAATCTGAAATGTCATAAAATAAACCCCTTACTTCATACAACTAATAATATATGGTAATAAAAAAATGTGAAAAAAACCCAAAAGATGAATTCTTCACAAGGATGAGGAAACTCATCCTTTTTTCATGAATTGATTTGGAGACTTCCGAATAGTTTACTCTTTCTTTGATTTCATCCTCTTGTGTTTTAAAGATATAGAGAAGAGGAACCACTGAGTCATTAACACTGTGTGTGTGAATATCCCTCCATCAATGCACATGTCTACAAATCATCTTTACGCTTCTCTCCCACATTCCCAGGCTGTTTTTATTTAGAAAGGGGGTAGTCATTGACTCTTTCAAGAATCCAGTAATGTCTATTATTTTCTCTATTTGTGAACCTGGTATTGATAAATCCCTCTATTCTAAATCTATATGTCCTTCTCAACATAAAGATGGTTTCCAAAAAATGGATTCTTTTTCCAAAAAAAAAAAACCCATTGACTTGAATATAATTAAGGAAAAAATGTGCTAAACAACACAAGTTTTTTGTGCTCAACATGTAAGGAAAAGACACATTTCTCCTCAACTATCTTTTCCTTTTTGGTGACTTTGGACTTCCTGAACTATGCAGAATGTGATAATATACTAGGGTAGTCAAATTGCTCTTAAGAATCTGCCAAATTTCAAAGAAAAGCTATGTGATTATGCATTTCCAGCATAAGAGAAAATCTTAAGTGCATGTGAAAATGTGCTTTAAAAATGTGGAAGTGTTAAAGACAAATCATGTGTTTACCACTTCAAAATCCAGATAATATACAACTGCAGTTTTAATTTGTTTAAACTCTCTACATAAGGTGTAACTGTTGAAATAATTAATCAGAGGCCTTTTGTATGCCTGTGTGATAGCTGGACATTTCGATTTTATTGACTACATTGTAGCATCTGACCAACTCCAAGGTCAAGGTCAGAATCCCTGGTCTCATTTCCAGTACTGACTCAGTTTGACTTTACCCTAATGGCTCACAGGGTACTCTCCACATACCATTACTAATCAATATGGAACAATATCTATGAAATCAAACTCATGCCAAGTCTCTAGCTGTTTTTCAGGTAGGCAGTTGAAGCAGAGAACTGAATTATTGTTTCTGATTAAGCAAGTTAGCAACCCCTCTATGCCCATTTATTCTGTATCAAGTAGCTCAGCTGAATCACTTATATCTAAGTTTCTACTCAGTGCTCAGTCTGTGCTTCCTTCTAATTCATTAGCAGATGCTTGTTATTGTGTGTTGTTTCTTCTCCTGATATTTATCAATGCCAGACATTATTTGAGGTGCTTTATCATTTTTTTTGAATTTTCACAACAACCCTATTGTATAGATTCTCTTATCTTTCTTTGAAAGATGAAGAATCTGCATATCAGGAGTACTGAGTAACTTGCTCAGGGTCAATCAGCCAGCAAGAGGCAGAGCAAAGCTTCAAAAAGGAGCCTGTCTGGGTGCTGAATACTGATTCTGCTCTTTCTAGTTAGGATTCTTATGGCAAGATGCTTACTTTCCAGTGTATTTTCCCAGATTTGAGATATTTAACCATGATTTACATACTTTGGAATTGAAACCATTAAGGACACCCTTGATACAACTTATTCTTTCATGTACATTTGCCTTCAAGTCCTTCCTATCTCACCACTTCAGGACCCTGAATACAGATACATAGACCATCAACTGTCTAACGTTTTGTGATATAACTTAATGTAAGTTAAACTGAAGAGTGTTGGCTATAGTTTATGTTTAAACGAAGTCATTCTTTTTTAAATCAGCTTTTAGATATGCTGATATCTAAAATCTTTGCAAGTTCATTTTCTTAAGAAATAGACTACTAATGAAATGTAGTCGATATTCAGAAACACTGAGAATATGCTGATTCCACTGAGGAAAGACTAGGAAATTAAGTGAAATTTAAAAAGCTGAAAATGACATTATGCAAATAAAAGAGTTCCAGAAATAACTTAATAGTAAACTAAGAATTATTAACATACTCAGAAGTTCTTCATTTTTTCCAGTGTGGTATATTATAAAATTGCTGACATCATGCCAGAATTTTATAAAGATATACATTTACTTATTTATTTTTATTGTGCTGGGTAGGAGTACATTGTGGCATTTACAGAGGTTCTTACAATGTATCAAAAAATCATACTTGAATTCACCCACTCCACCACTCTCCTTTATCCCCCCACTCCTGGAATGGCTTCTACTGGCATCAGTTTGCATTTGCATGCATGTGTACAAAACTTTTGCACTGTATTCACCCTTCTACCCCCTTTCCCCATAACCTCCCCCCTCCGACTAGTACCAACCACCCCCTTGGAAGAACCTATTCCACCCTCCTTCCTGTTCTCTGATTTTATAGAAGAAAAAAGAAAAAGAGGAAAAAAATGACATTTTTCCTTATTTGGGATAAAGGTAGCTACACAGGTAGTTTCCTTGTAATATTTCTTAGGAACTATCACTCAAATTCATCTCGTCTATTTATCTTCATCTTCATTCTACCTCGTACCTTTCCTATGGTGGTTTCAGCCAGTTTAAGAACTCTATATTCATTCTTGTATAGAAAGTGTATCAATCATATGCATCTTCTTAGTTTCCTTCTTTTACCCTACTCCTCTTGTATGTAACCTTCTGTTAGTGTGACCAGTTTTTCATGATATTGCTGCATTTGTATTAGAGCTGTATTCCACATATGAGAGAGGAGGCTTTTAGCCTTCTTAGCATGGTTAACTTCACTTAAGGTGATGTCCTTCAGTTCCACCCATTTACCTGCAGATGACAAAATTTCATTCTTCTTTGTGGTTGATTAAAAGTTTATTGTGTATAAATACATTTTCTTAATCCAGTAATCAGTAGTGGGGCATCTTGGCTGTTCCATAGCTTAACTATGGTGCTACAATAAACATGGGTGTTCAGGTGCCTTTCTTGTAAATTGACTCACATTCCTTTGGGTATACCTGTAGGAGTGATATTGCTGGATCATATAGAAGTTCAATTTTTAGTTTTTTGAGGAGCCTCTATCCTGTTTTCCTACTGATTGTACCTTCCCACCAACAGTGTATAAGGGTTCCTTTTTCCCCACATCCTCACCAACATTTGTTTGTGGTTTGATTTGCATTTCCTTATAAAGATGTGTGCTATAAAGCTTTAAAGAGGGTCTACTAATTAAAAAATAAATTCAAAGTAGTATTTTCCTGTGTTTTCAGCATAATGAGATAGAATAAAACATAACATTTGGATGAGGGTTCCAGAATCTTGTGTTCTCCATCCTGCACTATTAACTTGCCAAATTATTTTTGAGTCTCAGTTTCCTCATTTTTAAGAGGAAGATGCTGAATGGCACAATTCTCCAAGGTCATGTTCATCCTCAACATTTCACTGTTTGGTGAAATGTGGAAGGACTCAAACTCTGGGAAATTTGACCCTGGTATATATTTTTCTCATTCTTGCCTCTGCTTAGAGAACCTCACTGATTTGTTTGTTTGTTTCTTTCTTTTTTCCACTTGTAGTGAGCTCAATTTGACAAATAAAAATTGTATCTATTCAAGGTGTACAACATGATTTGATATGCACAAACACTATGAAATGATCATTCAGCCATAGGAAAAAAAGGAAATCCTGTCATTTATTGCAATATGAGAAACCTCTACTTTGACCAGTTGTCCCTTAAGTTAGCGGATGCTCTGAGCAAACACAACCCAGTTAGGTTTTGGTGATGCTCTGTGTTGGTTCTGTCACTCAACAGCCATATGTATATGCCAGGAAAAGATGAAACTAGGCATAATAATTGTAATTTGTTAACTTCCGCCCCCATTCAGTCATTCAATTTTTCCAGTCTTTATATTCCAATAATCTAATATATGTTAGCATTTTATTTTCATAAGTATATCAGGTTCTCAGAGTTAGATGTTTTGGGTGAAAGATGGAATGTGGGGGCTAGATCCCTAAAATAAACTAGGATGCCTTTAGTGTGGTTATTGTGTTCTGGGCATCAGACAAGATGCCTCTCAAAGAAAAATCTATTTACTGAATAGATTAGACTTGGCAAAACCCACATCCCTTAAGACATTTCCTATTAGTGACCCTTTCATGACACACAGTGACTTTTTTGGCAGCTCCTGTAGTGTCTCTGATTAATTTTAGGTAATAGAGTAATATCAATTTTAGGTATTAGAAAGTCCAACCTGAGCTACAAAAAGCAAAATTTTCATCATTTTCTCCCACCATCAAATCTGATCCAATTCATATCAGGAAATAGGGTAACTCCTTTCTTCTCAACAAACCAGTTACCATTACATCATTTGTAATCCTCATGACAAACCCTTAATGTAGACCTGATTATTCTCGTTTTAGAGAAACTAAAACTGAAATGGCATATATTTCATTGGATTTGATCCAAGGGTGTCTGATTTTAAAGATTCTTTGCACTAAATATCAACTATGTGTGTCCTTGTATGTGGTAGGGGGTAGGATTTGGTTTTATTAAATTATGTTTCCAAATGCAAGAAGATAAAAACATTTCATTTATGTTCAGATAATTTTTCTTTATGCGCATCTCTTTGGTGGGGCAGAAGTATATGGTACCCAGAATGTGTGTCAGATAACTTAGAGAGGTATTTAAAGTTAATGCAAGAAGGATCATGACTTCTGCTATAAAATGTAGATCAGTATTCCAGGCCTGGCACACACCCACAGGAATATTAATCAAAGAAATCTGTGCCATATCTGAAAATAATTTTGTAGATGATGGAAATCAATCAATAATCAAGGTTGACTAGAGATTGGGTCAGTGATAGTACAGACAAGTTTGTGGAATAGATAACAGAATAGTTAGTTGGGGGAAAGGAAGAGCAATTTTTTTAGAACAATACCTTACTGTTAATATTTGAAAGAATTTAGATAGGGCATATTAAAATGATACATTGAAATGAGAATTGAACATGTAATTTCATGTGATGTGATATACATTGTTTAATGAGAGCAATGAGCATTTGGATGTTATATGGAACTCATGTCTGAATATTACACAAAGATTTAGACTTCAAACATGTTTCATTCTTCAAGAAATAGACTTTCAGTTGTTGCTTTCTCTCTTATTCTCTCTCTTTCTCTCACTCTCTCTCTATATACATATATATTTATGGAATATATATATGAATCTGTTTTCAGAAACTGCAGTGATTTTTGGATTTGGATTTTTAGTTGAAAACTAAGTAATATGGTTGAATAAAAGACAATGAAGGACCAATGGAAGCTAGATAGATTTTTTTTCTTTCTCCTACAACAGAGAAATTGGGAATTGGCAAATAATGCTAGGAAATCATGTTTTCTGCTCAATCCATGTGAAAAATATATGAGTGAGAGTCAAAAAAGACCTGCCCAACTACAAATGTGGATAGTACAGGAGCCTTTGTGATCAGTACAATAATACAATATTTAAACTAATCCAATTTTGAATAGAATGAAGTTTCACCTACATGTTAAGATGCTTCACATTGGAGAATGCAGCATATTTTAAACTCACAATGTTCTGTCCTACAAGATGTGATAAAAGACATGAAAGTGCATTAAAGAGTTTAGACACCAAAGAAAATAAAGATAGAAAATGCAAAAATTCTCTTCTAATACTTCTTAGAAATTGAATTGTCATTGAAATTGTGGCAACTATTGAATGACATGTACACAAAGTAAGTACAACTCTTTACAAACCTGAAGTCTAATTCAGTCCGGGGTCACATGGTAAATAACCAAAAGCAACATGAATCTGCCTTCCTTTATTTCCGAGACTCGAGGACTTCCCTGATTGCATTCCTCAGAACTGGTGATAAACACAATATCACATTAAGGATTTTAAGCTCAGCATAAAACTCTCACTAGTCTTATGCCTGTCTTTCATTGAGTAGATTTTCCTTGCTTACCTTAGACAAGGTTTCCTTGCTTACCTTAGACAAGGTTTCCTTGCAACCATAAACCTGCCTCACCCTCTGTATCTACCCTTCCATAGGACATGTCTATGAAAACTACTTTGTGTCTATCATATTCCATTAATATAGGCTCTTTGAGACTAAATTTCAGCTGGCATTAAATATATCTCTTTAAAAGAGAAGAATTCACTTTTCTCCAAGCCGTTTTCTTCATTTCTGTCCAAGCTTCCTTGGCTATGGTTATGTCTTTACTTAACTTCCATCTTTAAGATTCATTTGTAAAGCTATATTTTAAGTTTCTGTGTGTCATAATTTAAGTTTTCTGTTTCTTTCTTCCATCTGCTATTCAAATTTTCTTCACAGCAGAAAATCTCACCATTACTTCATTTCCACACATGGCAGGCATTCAAGCATAGCAAATGGGAGTCACATTTACACTGAAACGAGAAAGAAGTATGCTTTCCAACATACCATCAGCATCTCCCACCAGAGGCTTTTTTTTTTTTTGGTCTTTTCTGGTTTTTTTCTTCTTTTTTTTCTTTTTGATTTTGAAGCAAATGACTACTAAAAGAAAATCAAGGCAGTAGCATACCCAGCCATGTTGGACAAACTATTGGATTCAACATTTAAGGTTTTGAATTTCTATTCACAATATTTCTCAAGGTGAATCTGCAATGATGTGCCTTCCAAGCTGCTGAGATCCTTAGCTAGCCTGGCAGTGTCCTCTCAGTGTGTCCTCTGTTGGCATCAACATTCCCCTCCAGGAGGTTCTCCTGGGTATGTATGTGTGTGTGTCTCTGGGAAGGGGCGTGGGAGGGTGGGAGTGAGGGGGTGGAATTCTTTTCCGGAAGCTCAAATTTCCTCTTTTAGCAGGTCCCCATCTGGCCCAGGGAATTCCTTATGCATGCTTAGTCTGCTGCACCATGGAAGGACAAGCCTTTCCTGACACAGCTGGGCTCTGTGCTCTGCCAGGCAACTTCTTCCCACCAGCCTTTTGCCTTTAGGCTTATCTCAAAGAAAATGTCAGTATGTTCACCAAGCTCCAGGCTTATAGATTGCTCTTTCTGAAAAGTTCTCTGAAGCCTCCCTCATTCAAACTGTATCAAGACCTGAAGACTTCCCCCAGCACTTAGGCAGCTTTCTCTCTAAGCATAAAGAACCCATGACCACCCTGGCTCTCAACCCTTGCTAGACTGGACTGGCAAGGTCAGAGTTCAGATAGGATTTTCAGATTATGTTTCCTTGAACCCAAGGTTTCCAGCATGCCCCATCCCCAGTCCTTTGTTTATATTTTGTTTCTGAAACAGTGACTCTCTAACTTTGCCCATGCTGCCTTTGACCTCCTGAATCCTCCTGCTTCCACCCTCTGAATAGCTGGAATTACAGACATGCACCACCCTGCCCAGTTCATACAGAGTTTTAAAAAATTATGCATTCAAAATTATCAGTGTTATTTATTGTCTCTAAACTTTATGTTTGTTTAGGATAATCTTCCCCACTCTGCTTTAGTTTACCAGGGCCACTGTAACAAAGTACATCTGGGTGGTATAAAGTAATTTCTTGTCTCAGTTTTGGAGGGCAGAAGTCTGAAATGGTATCTCAGGGTGTGGTTCCCTCTGAAGCTTCAAGGGAAGGATCCCTCCCAGGCTTCTCTCCTAGTGTCTGATAATTCCCTGGATTGTGAGCAATCACCAGATAGCATTTTCTCTTTGTATATGCCAATGTCAAATTTCCCCTTCTTATAAGTACACCAATCTTATGGATTAGGGGTCATCTTACTTTTGTGTGACATCATTTTAATTAACCTAGTTACATTCGTAAATGGTCCCCAATTCCAAATAATGGCACATTCAGAGATATACTTGGGATTAGTATTTAAACATACAAATACTGAGGTAGCATAATTCAACCTGTCATACTTTCTACTATTTATTAACACTCTCGCAGATTTCCTACAGGACTCTCAGAAAGCTAGCTAACTTGATGTGTTTTTTGTTAGTTTTATTTGTTTGTTTGTTTGTTTTTCTTCATCTGTAGCTCAGTTGAAATGGATTTTGGTATAAAGAATAAGATCACAGGTAGGAATGTACCTCAATATTTTACTGAAGCGTTAACACTAATTATAGAACCATATCCATTATATCACACTCTTCAGGGCCTAGCAAAATGCTTAATATATAACCAAATACTTAATGCATTTAAAATTGAGCCAGATCACTTACCAGAGAACTGGATTGTTAATTTTACAACTAAATGATACTCATCTATCTGACCCGGTAAGAGGCTAACTACAGATTTGATCTTAGATTTCAGAAGAAACCCTAGAGAAGTGACAAAGCCCATATGCAGTGATCCAAAAGAATATTGTGACAAAGAAATACTCTCTATTTATTGAAGCAAATGAATGAAGTTCCTGTGAATATCTTCTTTATTATCCTGGAGGATAGGGTAATGACCTAGAATTGAAGACTGGTTGTTAAAACAGACCTCAACTTTTGCTGTGAGGTAGTCACTAGATTATTTGGGGTGTGTGTGTGTGTGTGTGTGTGTGTGTGTGTGTGTGTGTGTGTATCTGTCTGTCTGTCTGTGTGTAGCATGTAGTTTATACATAGGGCACAGAGGAGAAAGATGCCTAGAAGCAGCCATGGAATTCATGAAAACATTATAAGCAATAATCCTACTTTATGGTCCTAAATTTGTAAACATTTCTTTTTCTTATAAGATAAGAAAGTTAAAGAAAATATTGAAAGATAAATTTTAGCTTTTTTGGCTACAAATGAAAGTTACATGAATTATGTTTACTATTTGAAAACAGACATGAACTTAAACAACTATTTTGTTGTCTACAAACAAAATAGTATATTTTTCTTTATTGCACTTTAACATAATGTTCTATACATACCACAGGGCAAAGTATTAATACACTAACTTCTAGAAACAAATAACTTTTTTCTTTACTAGCAAATATTTTTTCTTAACTCTGCACCAGAAATTTATTACAAACTGCATAAAAATTTAATGCTGTTCTCAGGTTCAAAGTCAGAATCAGAACCAGAGAATCCAAATATAAATTAGTCAGCAAACTTATATGGCTTTTCTTTGAACAGTGAAATAAGCAGAAGCAACGTTTTCTTCAAAGTCAGTGAAGAGGAAATGGGATGTTTGGTTCTGGCTACAGAAATAGGTGCTGTGCTCACTTTCTTAGAAGTTCAATTCGTCAGCAGATTTTTGTGTCACTCAAATTTTTACTTGTTTTTTGGTGAATCTAAAATACTTCCATCTGAATAGTTTAATTGATAGTTACTGCCTTATAAACTGAAGTTAATAAGGAAATTATTCTTTTAAAAAATGATTGTAAGGAAAATGTGGCACTAATTAATCAAAGAAAGGGAAGAGGTTATTTAATTTTTGAATATAGGTTCAGGAGTTTCCCATTTAAAGAAAATGGAACAGCCTAGAAATAATACCAGTAATTTAAGTATATGTTAATTAGGTCATTACACTTTTCTTTAAGATCCTAGAACCTGATATAAATAACTAACTTTGCCAGGTTATTTAACAAAAGAGAAAAACTTAGAATGCCTACAAACAAGGTCATGAACAATTCAGAAAGATCATACTTTTTTAAATATGGCATTATTCAAAATGACCTGGAAAATTGCATACTGTAGCAGAAAACAAGAAAGCAAAGAAGGGAAGAATGGGAAGGAAGGGAGGGAGGAGGGAGAGAGAAGAGGATGTAGGAGGGAGAGAGGGAGAGTAAGCTCCTAAGCAACTAATTAGGAAAGAAAATACCAGAGTTATCCCTGGTATTTGTTTTCTATTGATGTAGTAAATGCCACAAATTATGACTTTAATACACATTTATTGTCTTATGGTTCTCAGTGTCAGAAGGCCAAGATCGGTCTCAATGAACCAAAATCAGGGTTTCCTTTTTTTCTTTCTGGAGGTTTCAGGGGAGAATCAATTCCATTGCTTTTTCCAGCCAATAGAGACTCCACATTCCTGGGCTCATGGCCACGTCCTCCTTCTATCATCAGATTTCCTTCTCCTGACCTTATTGTGTCCTTTCATAAGAAGGACTTTTGTGATTGCATTGGGTGTACTCAGATAATCCAGGATAATCCCCCATTTCCATGTCATTAATTTAATCACATCTTTTTAAATTCCCTTTTCCCTATAGATGAACTTTGTCACAGGTTCAGGGGACTTGAATGTAGATATCACTGGAAGGTTATTATTCAGCATACCATACCCTGAGGTTCATTGGGCTGTTTAAAAAGCAAGTACACAAATCTAAAAGAGAAAAAGACTTTTTCTTTAACATTCATAAATCTATCATTAGAGAGCTGATTATGTTTGTGGGGAAAATCTGCTATTTATGTAAGCGTTGTTTATATCAAGATTTATGTGTTTGTAATCCATAAAACATATGAAAACATATGACCAGAAAAGGAAGTAGGGCAGCACTTTCCATGTTTCTTTTATTTCATTATTTTTGAGAGTCTTTAATTATTAAATAAAAATTATTTATATTTAGGGAAATGAATTAAGAACATGACAACTTTTACAGCATGAATATTGGGATCTTGCCAATATGAAGATCTCTTTATCCTTAAAATGAAGGAAATGAAACTGGTACTAAAATATAATATAATTTTGGAAAATTGAGCACTTCATATTTAAATGGCTGCTATTAAGCAGTCTCCAAATAAATTAAAATGAAGTAGCTCAGGACGTCTTAAGTAAACAAACACTTTTTTACTTTTTTTGCTGTTTCCAGCAAGATGAAGGTGTGACTGTCAGAACAAACATTTAGTAATGAACCATCATGAGCCATGGTGAAGAGAGAGGAATTGTATGTGTTTGAGAGTAGTGATTGTGTTTGGGAATAGTGACTGGAGTTGAGGATGCATGAAATTGAAAAGTTGGAGGTTAAGCATAAGCATTTGAAGCTATAAATTGAGGTTCTTAAATACCAGACTAGAAACTCATACTTAGTTCAGTAGAAAAAGAGGATGATTGGGGATTTTAAGAAAGACTGGGATGTTTTCCAGATTGATGACCACCATGTCTTAGTACAGGTTGAGTTGATTAGGAAAAGAAATGAATTGAGGATCTAAGCAGGTTGTAGCTGATTATGGCATTAACAGATGGTGAGATGTCACAAAGGCAAGTGTGTGTGTGTGTTTGTGGGCGCGGAAACAATAAGAAAGCCCAAAGGTTGTTGATGAAGTTTAATTCTCAGCAAATCAAGCTGCATTAGTTTCATGAAGGAGATATAAGGGGTTGTGAGATTTAAGTGAGTGGGAGTATTTAAGATCAAATCAGTACTGCCTGTTCATGGGTCCATATTTTATCTCAAGATTTGGCTATTCCCACAACATATTTCTCATGATTTACAGCTTCACAAAATGTTAACACGAAGGACTACTTTGTCAACTTTATTTCCCTTTACCCTGTGGTGTACTTGTACAACAAATGGTGCTTTCCTTGACTAAAGTAGAGAAATTTTCTCTTTGCTCTTACTAAATTAAGTTTGTCATCATATCTTCAAACTACTTTAAGAAATATTACAGGGAACAGTTATTTAGCAGTTATTGTTTCACATATGTGTGCATATATGATGTTGTTGGGGACACTGTTGATTTGGTTACAAGGTGTCTTCTCTTTGAGCACCCACTGGAAGAGTTTCTTTTTGGTCCCAGATCAGGAATATGTGTGATTCTCATGTGCTTGGTTTATTATTTTATAATCTAAACACTTCTATATCTCTTGCATTGGCTGCAGAAAAGCATAGGAACAAACTTATGCCTACTTTGAAAAATCTTAAATCCTTAAAACAATTTAGGAAATGCTTTTCAATTCCTGTTTTCATCTCAGTTTCTTTTCTTTCTGATCTTCATTTTTTTGTTACTCTCATGTTTAAAAATAAATTTAACTTTATTATGTACACTTTTGTGAGTGACTTAGAATTATTTTTAGGACCAGTTATACATGTCTACATTTTGGTTTGTATCTGGATATAAACACATAAACAAACTTACTAGAGTAATGTATGAATTCTCTGTTGCTACATAACTGATAACCACCGATTCAATGACTTAGAAATAGAAATGTATTATCTTACAGCTCTGGAGATCAGTTGTCTAAAGTGAGTCCCTGAGGCTGATTTACCTCTGGAGGCTCTAGAAAGAATCCTTTTCCTTGCATTTTTCCATCTTCCGGAGGAAACTTACATCCTTTGGTTTTTGGCCCCCTTCTTTTATCTGCAAAGTCAGCAGCATAGGATCTTCTCTATTTCTGGAAGTCCTGTCTCCTTCTTATAAAGACTCTTGTATAAGAGACTTGTGGGCTGGAAGCATGGCTCAAATGATAGAGCTCCTACCTTACAAGCTTGAAGCCCTATAAGGGCTGCCCCAGTGCCACAAAAAAAAAAAAAGCAACAAAAATCTTGTGATTGCATAGAACTCATCTATAATATTCAGGATGAACTTGTCATCTTGAATTCTTAATTGCATTATACATGCACTTTCCCTTCTGGCAGATGAAGCAACTTATTCATTGGTTCTGTATAACTAGGATCAGGATGTGGACATCATTGAGGCATTTGTTCAGTCTACTGCAGATAAGAACTTCTCTGATGATCAGTATGACAATTATTATAAGACAATTATCATATATTGTTATTTAGTAACAATATATAATATATGATTGTTACATAGGAATTATCATGTAATTATTTACTTATTTAGTTAATATATTTGTCAGGCTTTTGTTGAGTATTTACCTTAACTAGTATTTTTCTAGGAACTCAGAAAATGGGGGTGCCCTCTTGAATAAATTCACTCAGCCACTGTTCTCCAGGGCCTTAGATTTCATGCAAAAATGATCCCATGCATATGAAAAGATACTGACGTAGAAAAAAGTGTAGGCCTTTAGTAGATATGAACATAGTTCCATATGGTGGTGGCATGGAGTACAAAGAAATGAAGTCATGGTGGGCTGTGCTGGGAAGTTTGTACTTAATTTGCAGGAAATGATTTCAAAATGACAGTAGAGGCATTTCATATATGTGTGTATGTATATATGTGTATATATATGTATATATATATATATATACATATATAATTTCTGAAGATTTTTTTGGACTAAAATGTGAACTGTAGAGAAACTAGACTGGAAGTGAGAAAACCAACTAGGAGATGCTACTCCAATCAGGTGAGAGATGGTGATAGTCTAAATTAAAGTAATACCATTGGATGAGTCAAGAAGAAGAATCATTCAAGACAGGACAAAGAAGTTGAAAGTATCATCATGTCAGTTGTAGAGTGGCCCATGACATCCAACTTGGGGAGGGGAGGGAAGAATTAAAACCAAAAAAAGGCTAAGGGGAAGTAGCAACATAAATAGAGGTCTGTCTAAAATAAGAAAAAAATAGATGTCATAGACTGCTTATGTGAGAAAACTGGAAGATTGTAAGTGATTGTGGTCAGAGAGGGGATGTTTGATTTTAAGAATCCAAAAGAGATATACAGCACATGACCATGGACTAGGAGGTGAATATCCAGGAAATGAGATGAAACTCATTAGATGAAACTTCTCTGGGGATATTGACATTATTAGAAGGAAAGGAAGTTTGAGGTAAGTAGAAATTATGTACCAGTGTTCCAAGGTCTTCAGTGAATAACCAGTAACAACAATGATGGAGGGAAAGAGGAATGACCAAAGAAGCTGGACATCCATGGAATAGAGTAATATTAATACAGAGGTAGCAGATCAAGGAGTTAGACCAAACCAACCATGCCGACTGTTAATTTTCTTGGGGAGAACTTGGTTGTACTCAAGGTAAGGAAAAGCATATATTCAGTGAAGAAGTTGAGGTTGTAAAATAATTGGTTAAATAAAAGGGCATAGGAAAGGAGACTTTTGGTTAAATAGAGAAGTGTGAGCACAGATACTTCTCTCTTCTCATCTCTAAACCTCCAATAACAGAGATAAAGAGAACAGTAGATGAGGACAAAAAAGACGTCACACAGTTGTGGAAAGGGAAAGCCATTTAAAGTGTAGAAAATGGCTTTCCTTGTGGTAAAATTGCATCTCACATGCCAGAATAGAGTGAATTCATCCTTCTGAATCCTGTCATATCTCTGAACCTGAAAATACCAGGTACCACAAAAGGTGGATGTGAAAGAGACAATCAGATGTAATATCTGCTGCACTGACCACATGATAGCAACATGAAAAGGCTGATGTCGTAATTAGGAAGAATTAATCAAGAGTCTACAGACAATAAACAAATGAAAAAATAACAAACTATTCATGTTGGAAAATTTTTTAAGATGAACAAGAAAGGAACATTACTTCTCTCAACAATGAGATATATAATGAAATAATATAAAGAACATTTTATTAAATGAAAGTTTATACATGTTACTCTAATTTCCCTCAGAAGTGGGAAGAGAAGGATGTTGGAGTAGAGGTATCATTGAGTTCAATCATCCTCTGCTATAATAGGAAACCCATAGATAATGTCTAAACCTGACAATTTAGAAATACCAAAAAAACACATTACTGAGGAATTTGAGGGTCAAGATTGAGATTGTATGGAGCACAGGAACCTTAAATGCTGTTTTCATTAATATGCTTTAAAATTGGTTTAAGGGAGAGAAGTACATGGCAGAAGAAATACAGACACTTAAAAGAGCTGACATTTTAAATTGGTGAAAGTATATGAAGCGTTTACATTAAGAGGTCCTATAGCATCTTAATGTAAATCTGCTATTAACCCTACCCATAAATGCTATTACTGGCAAGAGCAGGCAGAAGAAATTTTTTTTGGTTATCAACTACCTTAAACATCAAGTAATGTGTGTACTGTCTTAAATATCAGGTGTGTAATTGAGTAAGCAGGTAACAATAGGAGCCACATAAAAGAACTGAAGTGAATTTGCCAACCGAATCTGAAGAACAACCTCATCTACAGCCCTCAGTGCAGAGTACTCACCTGTATTCTGTAGTCCTAAAAGAGATCAAGCTGTACCCAGGACCACACAGAAGTTCTTGATCACATTGGGACTAAAAATCAGAGTTTCTAATTACCACAGTGTCTCTGTGTACTAAGAGTCATCACTAAAAGATAAGGGAAGGGAGAAAAGTGGTTGGGAAATGAAAAATTGTGGAAATAAATGTCAAGATCAAGAAGAGGAAAAGAGACTCAAGAAGTAACATAATTACAGAAAGAAGATGAGTAAATAGAAGGCAGTGAGAAAGTTTGGTCAACATCTTTGCTAATTGTTATTAACAAGTTTTTCATATGAAAAGATCCTAATATGAATTTACTTTTATACAATGGTTGTACTCATTTTTTTGGCACAACAGGTAAATTCTCTACTAACAAGTAAGGAAGAGGGATCTAAAGAACTAGTTTGTGTAATGCAAGAATAGGTAAAGTAAGTACCCTTGCTTTTAAAACAATTTTAGAAAAAGATAAAAAGAAATAAATCTCATGAGGAGGACAAGGATGGGAAGTGAAAACGAATCAGGATGTATTAGCTTCCTACCAGATAATTAGATTTCTGTCTCATTCCAAAAATAGATTCTTCTCTTTCTTTTCCCATATCTATGAATTCATTAAAGGCAGGCATGTATTTCATGTGTTTATCTATTTGCTCTACACAATATGGTGCTCTGACATGGTAGGTTATGAGTAAGTATTGACTGAACAGAAATAAATGTTAATTTTTCTTCCTAATTTTCTTTTCCCACTTTAAAATTGAAACTTATTGTAGGTCATTTTCACTAATAAGGACTTAATCCTAATGATTTATTCAATGAAATTTTGCCTAAAAAGGAACACTACAGGTAAACTGAACCAGTTGTAGTATAGCTTAATTGAAAAAAATAGGTAGATATATTGTACAGATTACCTGTATAACTGTATGCATAACTGTAAAGACAAGCACCCAAACACTAAATATAGTAATTAGCAACAATTTCTTCTAAATGTTCTCATTTTAGGTGTAATTAATGAGAGTATCAAGTATTGCTCCTGTTATAACCCATGAGTATAGTTGCTACCTGTGTTTCTCTTTTCCTTATTTTGTCTGTCTCTGATTCTAACTCTTTTTCTCTCACTCCCCGATTACACACACACACACACACACACACACACACACGCACACAAATTTAATTTTTGAGAGCCAGCTTTCCTAAGCAAATAGAGGTGAAGAAGATGAAGAATACATCACTGCCTTTCATCTCGAAATAAATTTATAAATAGTTGGGTCACCTCTGGCCCATCTAATTGTCCAGTCTAGTGACCACTGACAGTCATTTGAAGAAAGGTAGAAGCCTCAATCTATGTAACATGAACTCCTCAACAACACTACCAATTTTGATGAAACTCCACTAACCCTTAAAATGGAGCTGAAAAAAAAAAACCTTCAGTTTAAAATAGTAAAATGATTTTCTAGCCCTGTGACCAAGAGCTCAAGACTTTTTTCCATTGCTAACAGCTCCAACCACCTAGATTTTCAGTAAATGACAATGACAATGAAATCATCTTTGTTTACTTCAATAGTTAGAAGCAGAATCATTCTGTCTACCTTCATAACTTGAAGTCCTTCTAGAAATTATTGTGGTTTATTTTGTCCATCCACTAGGTGCCAAACTAACCTGCTGTCTTCACAAAATGTACATTCATTCTTCAAATCATATTTTGTGCCAAGTTTTAAGAGAGAGGAAATCTTGCCAGAATTCATTTTATACCAAGTTCTATTTTTTTGTTTCTAGTGCTAGGGCATGGTAGACCACTGGGAATAGTTTCATTTAAGCTGATTTCTTTGGTTGATGCTTCTTTTCAGATACAAATTAGCTAGACTAGTACTAAAAATGTAGTTAATTAGTTCTGAACTAAAAAGAATAACAACCAAAGTAATTGCAATTAAATAAAACCCAGTAAACACTTCAGTAATAATATGCTTTGTGGGATGGTTAACATTTTTTTCCTGTGTTTAGGAAATAAAAATTATATTAATTAGCAAACCTCATCTAACAAATACCAGTTCGTATAGATGTGGCATAAATTGAAAAATAGGAAAAGAATAAGAGGACCCAGTCCAGCTACAAAGAAAGGTGAATATTGGTGCAAATTACATTTACCATAATTAACCTAATCCAAATGTTAGTGTATTCATTTCTATATATAAGATGTACTCAAAATGAACCGAAACCATAGACTTTTACCATTGGAAATACATGTGACCTAAGTCTACGAATAGATTTACTATAGTTTTATTTGGTTTATAGTGTAAATTATTCTCTTTCCTCAACTGTCAGCCACCTTTGTCACAAAAGTGTATGAGTATGTTTTTCCCAGAATATTGATTTAGTTTAATTAATCCTGGTAAATGCTTTAGAAAAGATAGAATATTTGTTTCTATAGAAATACCAAAGGCAGGGTGTTGGTGCTAAGAGTTATGGGGTTTTAATAATTTTTTTGCTGTCCAGTAGAACCTGCGGTCCTTTGACTATGACTCCAGAGATATTCTCTTGATCTCACCAGAGAAAGAATCCCATAAAAGTGAAACCAACCTAGTTAACTTTTTCCCACTTACTGCTTTTCCCTCTTCTAAACACAAGACGCTCCTCATACCTCCAAGATT
The DNA here is from genome assembly GCF_047511655.1 of Castor canadensis. Lineage (NCBI taxonomy): Eukaryota > Metazoa > Chordata > Mammalia > Rodentia > Castoridae > Castor > Castor canadensis. Next base: position 129,859,512 of record NC_133391.1, on the reverse strand, counting down.
GCCTGAATGAAGGTTTTTCATTCAAGTAGCACATTATTTATGGCAGCTGTGTACATCATGAATGAATGAACCCTTCTCTGAAAACCTGCCTTACACTTTGAGATAAATATAGGATTCTCAAGACACAGAACAGGACAAGAATAACTCCAAATTGCCTGCCTCAGTCTTTGACAAAGAATTTACCTCTTTCAGATCTGTAGGCCTGGTCTTATGTGAATGTTTTCAGAGTGTAGTCTATTCCATTTTATAAAAAGCAACTTTTTATGCTACTGAATTATGAAGGCTTTAACTAATGTGACTTTCTACTCACAAGGTTTAGCTCTTTAACTATCATAAGAATATGTCAAGGCTACTGTCTTCTCAGGTCAAAAGTTCTTTAGAAAGATCAGGACACATTTTTGTTTATCACTTTGTAATCCGTTTTAATTGCTTTATGTATTTATTGACATTTCTTTGGTCTTTGATTCTGTGGACATGAATTGATTATGGATTAATTGTGCATCTTTGGTTATTAACAGATACTCATAAATCAGTAGAAATAATCTCTTGGATGGATCCAATAGTAATTTCAGTGATGTCAAAGTATATTTGATGTGATTTCATCTTTTTGTAATTTTTACTTTGATAATTTGTTACCAATCCTGGAAAATTGATATACATTTTCTACCATAGAGAATACATATTTATTGAACATTTACTGTGTGCTTGCCATTATAAACTTGCTATGTAGTTTTCAGTTAATTTCCACAGAGGTTTTATGGAGCTGATGCCATTTTTATTCCCATTTTTACTAATGAGAAGATTGAAGTCTAGAAAAATGCAGATAACTTTTTGAAGACACCACAGATACTATGAGGTGAGATCAGAATTAAACTCAGTAAGTCTCACTTCAGGACCTGAACTCTTAAACATCATTTCATACTGCCTTTTTTATGAAGATAATGCCATTTTCTTATTTCAAATTCAGTATGGACAACTTACTCTGGTCCCTAGCAGCAACATAATAATGTCTTCACAACAATTAAAGCTATGGACAATTTTGGCAACCGACTCCTAACACTTAAGCAGCTTTGGGTAGAGACCCTATAGCAACTTATGTCTTTCAGTTACATAGATACCTGTTTTATAACATTAATTTATGTAGCACTCCAGGAAGTAATGCTCAAGATATTTTCTTCCTTCATTGGTGTGCTGGGTGGGGGTACATTGTGGCATTTACAAAGGTTCTTACAATGTATCAAATGTATCATACTTGAATTCACCCCCTCCACTGCTCTCCTTTATCCCCCCTCCCCTGATTCCTGCAGTAGTTTTAACAGGTATCACTTTTGCATTTACATACATGTGTACATATTTTTTGTACCATATTTGCCCTCTTACCCACTTTCCCTGCCACCTCCCCCCATCCTACTGATACCAACCCACCCCCCACTCTCGATAGGACCTGTTCTGCCCTCCTGTTCTTTGATTTTTTTAGAAGAGAAAAGATAAAAAGAAAAATATGACTTTTTGGCTTTTGAGATAAACATAGCTGCACAGGGAGTTAGTTTCCTTGTTATCTATATGTTATATATTATAACCCCAATTAGTTTATCTCCTTTAATTTTCTTCATTCTACCTTAGTCCCCTTCTTTGAGTAAATGTTTTATTTAAAATAAAAAGATTGTATGAATTAAATGAATTTCTGGTTATGATAATTCTAAGATTTGTGGGGTGGGGTGGTTAAAATCAGAGTAGTAATGCATGTGGTCTTGATTACACAATTATCTTTGTGATGGAGAAGGCACAAAATTATTTCATAAGGGCTATCACGGTCTTGGCTCTTTGTATTCGCTTGGTACACTTCAAACGAAATGGAAATGCCCTTTGATCAAGCTATTACTCTTGGCAAATTCCTGAACTTGCAAAAAAGGATAAGTCCTTTCTCCTTATTTGTATGAATATTCAAGTATATTGCTTAGTGTTTAAGCACTCCCACAGACCAATTGCACTCTAGATCAGATTCTAATTGACTGTTAGCCAATTAGAATTCTGCCAGTCTAATTGACTGTCAGAAAGTTCAGTGTATAAAGCAATAGTTTGGAAGGCTATTCTGACGTTGGCATGACATACCCATTCATGTACAATATTTTACAATCCATTCCTTGAATTACACATACTAGCAAGTATATATATGTACATCTATCCAAACCATCTCTTCCTGCTAAAATGACTTTTCTGAATTTCCATCTTTCTCTAGAAGAGACAGAAATAAGATTATTGGGAAGCCATAAGGAAAGGTATGTACATCTACATGGTTCAGTCCTGTGCATGGAAAGGAAACACTTCTAGTTAAACAATTCTTTATTCATTTGAATTAGTTTGAATATTTTTAGCATTAAAATAATCATTTTTTAAAGTGAAACAATAGCAACTAAATATAGTCTTATTTTAGTTACCTTTTATTGTGTAACAAATTATGCCAAAATGACATGACTTAAAACATCTTAATATTTCTCCTAATTTCTTGGGTCAGAAAGCTAGACCTGGCCTGGTAAAGAGAGCTTGCCTCTGTCCATGGATGTCAGCTGCGCTAGAATGTCCAGCCTACTCACACTCTGACACCTCCACTAGCATGGGTAGGACAGTAGGAGTTGGCTGCAACAACTTAACTGGGGTCATATGTTTGAGCTGTAAATTTCTCTTTTGACTGGGTTATTTAGTTTTTCTCTATGCAGTCTTCGGGTCTTTCCTTCTGTTTGTAAATTTTCCACATGGTTTCTGCAATAGGCTATCCAGATAAGACGGATTAAATCTCCCCGGAGTTGAAGTTGCCATACTGCCTAATGCCTAGGTTGAGAGTCTCAACATTGCTTTGATGCATTGGTTTTACAGCAAGTTGCAGGCCCAGCCTTGAGTAGTGAGCTATAGAAATACATGAATACCAAGAAGTGTAATTAAGTGGAGACCTCCAAATTGCTGACCACTTCAGTTCCATTTAGTTAATTGCAGTGATGAAGCTAATAAGATTTGTAATAACTAATAAACCCAGTTGCCACATTTTAAAAGTACAGCAATTGATCATGAAATAAAAAGCCACCATTGATGACAATTTGCAGAAGTAGACTTTCATGTTAAATAAGTTGGTCTTAAGCCATCTTTGTATCTAGTTTACTAATAACTATATTTTAGTCATAAGGTATCCACAAATTAAGGTGGTTTGTAGCATTTCCACTAAAACAAAATAATAATCTACCTAGATATTCTCTCATAAGAGTTCTATAAATCAGCAGGAAAATGAAGAAAGATGATGCTTTGTGCTGTGTGTAGTATGCTTAATTTATGCAGTAAAGTTTTGTAACAAGTTATTTTGTTTGAGAATTTACAACTAGATTCCTGGTTATAAGGCATGTTATCTTTATATCTTGGAAGATTAAAATAGAGTGGCAATCTGGTAGAGAGTAAAGGTTGTTATTATTTTGCTGGACTGATGGGAAGAGATAGGGCTATGTCCCTCATTCCAGACATTGTGTGGTCCCCACCATCTGCCAGCCCAGTGCCTTATCTGGCATGCTGATAATAACTACCATAGCTGGTAGCTAAGGAGACCAGACTTGATTAAAATAATTGGCACAGTGATTGGGTCACAAATTACCTAGGTGAGAATTTTTTTTCTTTTAATAAAGTACTTGTAATTTTTATACTGTTCAAAATCAATAGAACTGTGGGTTATGCTGTGATATTTACATTTTTTATTTATTTTACTTTTTACAATCTTATCATATTCTACTAATTATAGTTGAATTTGTGCTTTCTATCACCCCCTGAAGTTCTGTTCACTCTCCCCTTTCCCATCCCACCCTTCCTGCCATGCTTTTGACCCTTAGTGTGACACTGCAGCTCCAGCAGGTCACCATATGGTCACTGTAGCTCTTGTAGGAATTTCCAGATCATTCAGTCAATAACTTAAAAAATATTCACTGAATACTTTCTATGTGCCAGGAACTCTTCTATGTATGAACTGGGGTCACAGTGCAGACAGACAGCTTCCCTGCTCTCATGGAATTTACCATGTTTCTAGTATAGAGAGACAGATCATTCCAATAAATAAATATGCAAATTCAGATTATACTATGAATCAGGGTATTACCATTGTATGAGGATCATGAGATAGAAGTTCACATCAGATGGGTTGTCTTTGAAGAGCCATGTAAGATGAAATCTATACTATTGTGAGAGGGACCAACCATGTTAAATTCCAGAAGAGTACCAGGTGTAGGGGAGTAAGGACTGTGTCAAAGGCAAAGCAATTAGAAGATTGCTCAAGGAGAAAAGGAAATTCAGTGTGGAAGAAATGGAGAAATTCAATGTGGAAGAAATGGAGAGAGGGGAAGAAAAGAAGATAGAAGGGGAAGATAAGAAACACCACATAGGTTCTTATAGGTTATGTTAATGAATTTGGATTGTATATTAAGTTCATTGAGAGGGTACTAGGGGCTTTAGCTTTTAGAAGATTGTCCACTGTGATTGAATGTATATTGGAATTTGTTCTGCATTATTCATGAACAAATTGGGGTTTCTTCCTCTAAACAAAGAGCTTACCAACCAGAGTGTTGAGACACAGAGATAGGGTATCTGCTTGATGAATAGTGGTACAGCACACAGGATATAAATAGGCAAGGAAGGTAAGAAGAGGTGTTCCTCTTTCTGCATTGACACACACTTAGGGGAGAAAGCAGCCAAAACACTTTCACAATTTTTAAACCCACTGATTTAAAGATTTAGCTACAAGGGGAAAATATGGATAATTACTAGACATAATAGACTGTCTGCATTTGGAGGGGCCATTGTGGTACAAAATGTCTTTGTAGAGAGAGTACATAGTGTCACATCACTGAAAGCTCCTGGTAGACAGGGAACACGGCTTATGCCTTCCTCATTTGCCTTGTACCTAGAACCCAGACATACAATGCTATTACCTGGGTGTTTTATCTGAATATATGCATGCTCTTTCATAATGTACTTTTGAATTAGACATTTTCTATTTTCTACTCACCTATGATGTCACTAAAAAAATACATGATACAAATTTCATTTTTACCATGATTCGATTATTGTGAGGAACTAGTCTTCTTGTTCTCTAATCATAAGTGAATCATTCCACTTTTTACAATATGTAATTGTGTTCTGAAAATTCAAGGAAACAAGCACATTTTGGAGTAGGGAATCACAGTCTACACATCAGCTAAAGCAATAAAGGAACACTTTTTCTTCAAGATCAGAATATATAAGAATTAATAGGCCTATTGCACAATACTTATTTAATAGATTTATCTGCTATAGCTGACAAAGTAGCTCCAAATGGTTGGATACTTTAAAAAATCCAAGGATATGTACTATAGCAATGAAAGCAATAAGGCTGGGTATGTAATTTAAATACATTCCAAAATATAGCCTTTTTATTGATGTGTTTTATAAATTCAAAGTTTAGCTAATAGAATATTCAATGTCCTTTTAAATGTTCAGCTAATGCAATTGTCAAATAAAACCAAAGAGCTAATATACCACTAATGAGAAATGTGAATACTAGCTAGCATTTGTTGCCCTTAACGCAGAGAAACTAAAGCAGATACCTTAAAAGCAACTGAGGCCAATAGGAAAAGGGGACCAGGAACTAGAGAAAAGGTTAGATAAAAAAGAATTAACCTAGAAGGTAACACACACGCACAGGAAATCAATGTGAGTCAATGCCCTGTATAGCTATCCTTATCTCAACCAGCAAAAACCCTTGTTCCTTCCTATTATTGCTTATACTCTCTCTACAACAAAATTAGAGATAAGGGCAAAATAGTTTCTGCTGGGTATTGAGGGGGGGAGCGGGAGGGGGCGGAGTGGGTAGTAAGGGAGGGGATGAAGGCAGGGGGGAGAAATGAACCAAGCCTTGTATGCACATATGAATAATAAAATTAAAAAAAAAAGAAATGTGAATACATGCTTGCTTGGAAGAAAATAATGTACAGGGAAAAAAACAAATAATAGGTTGATATCATATTTATAAATGAATAGGAAGTTCAGGTAATGACATCTTTGGCCAGATGAGATTTCATTTTGTTAAACATGAAGTTTAGCCATCTACTGCCAAGTTACAGTAAACATATAAGTGGGTAAATGTTTATGACACTTAGAATGTATTATGGTTGCTCCTGGATTTTGGCCTATATGTTTCATTTTTTGATGTAATGACATTGAGATAACAATGGCATCCCATTCAAATATAAGTGAGCATAAACAAACCCCCATGGAAAGTCCACTTTTTGTCACCATGTGTTTGATTATAATATCCTTAATGCCAACTCCTCTGGCATTTCTATTCCTTTATCAACTGCTTTGTCCAAAAGAAACTACTTAGAAAATGGTCATAAGGTCATAAAATAATCATGATTTCACCATCCTTTAGAAAGCCAAAATACAGTTTCTTAAAAACCGTGCAATCTCCTTAGATAAGGAATTTAATTTGTAATACAGTCTGGGAATAAGCAGTTTTAAATTTCAAACTGTGAGAGATAAGGCTTAGTACTAACCATCAATAACTTCTTACTCGAATATATCAAAGAATGCCATGTTGTATTCCCTTGTGTTCATAATATTAATTTTGCTAAGTGGCAGGGCTAAGAAATTGAGAAGTGAATCTTAATGACTACTTCTACTTAGCAAAAGTTTCATGGATAGTCCAGGATAAAGTACCCAGAAATTTCTCTAAACCCCAGTCCCCAACCCAGTGACCATACATGGAGTGCTCAATGCCTCTTTCTCTGATGGCATGTCAATTCTAGACTGTGCACAGGCCAGGGCTCTTGAAGAAAAGTCAGTCCCAGGCTTTCCTACATGAACTCAACACCCTAGCCTTCCTATCTGCCATATACTCCTAGAAAGATGGGCCTCATGGACAGGAGGGGTGACTCAGGGGTAGAGCACCTGCTTTGCAAGCATGAAGCCCTAAGTTCAAACCCTAGACCCATCAAAAAAAAAAAGGGGGACCTTGCCTTTTTATTTATTTTATTCTTATAGTCAGCATGCTGCATGGCTTTTGATGAGTACTCCAAAGTGTCTTATGAGTTGTATCTTTAAAATCAATTGAAGAGCTTTAGAAGACAAAAACAGGGCTTTTACATGTGATTCATGTCATTTAGTTCTCAGAAGCTTACTGTTAATATTTAAACCCAAACCACCTGGATTGTGTACACATTTATGTTTTGTGATCTAAGTGATAGAAAGAAGCAAGGACCACATGTTGTATACATGCACGTGTGTGTGCTTTTAATCCCATGAATGGATACCCAGAGTACTTTAGAAACAGAGAATTAACACTGAGGTCCACCATGTAACCTCAGGAATGCCTCCTGATTCTCCAGACCCTAATTTGCTTATCTATAAAACAAGGGTGATATTCATATACATCTCCCCAGTTAGTCTAAGATCAAGTGAGATGATGCATGTGTTTGTACTTTGTGAAACATCATCCCTATTTTCAGCATTTTATGTGATTAATTTATGTATGTACCTATATAGCCTCTATAAAATATAATTAGAAAAATAAACATTCCTTGAAGAAAATTAGAGGAAATAAATCAGCTGTGGTTATAATACATATATACATGGAAATATCACAGGAAACTCCCTGTGTAGCTACATTTATCTCAAACAAGCAAAAATATCATGTTTTTCTTTTTATCTTTTCTCTTTTTTCTTGTACAAAATTGGAGAACAGGAGAATAGAACAGGTCCTACCCGGGGTGAGGGTTTGGTACCAGTGTGGGGGGGAGGTGGCAGGGAAAGCGGTAGGAGGGTGAATGTGAGGCAAAAAATGTATACACATATATGTAAATGAAAAAATGATACCTGTTGAAACTATTCCAGGAATCAGGGGAGAGGGAGATAAAGGAGAGCAGTGAAGGGGTGAATTCAAGTATGATATATTTGATACATTGTAAGAACCTCTGTAAATGCCACAGTGTACTCTGATCCAGCACAATAAAGGGGAAAAATAAAAGGAAAATAGACATTTTTATCTATCCCAGTTCACTAGGAAAGCATCTCAATATAGTGAAACATTTCCCAGTCATTCTACCAAAGGAAAGTTGAGGGCACTTAATTGGCTGAGCCTGGCAACAAGAAATATTATGATAGCCTGGTCATTAATTCCTCCTGTATGGGTGGATTTTCAAATAATTGAAAGAAGATACTTTCATAGTATATCAGCTTAAAAGCTTTTACTTCTTTTTTCATCTCATTCTAAATTCAGTTGTTCTTCATGTCTTAGAAAGTTTACTCCAAAATACCTTTAGAACCTCTCCCATCATGAAGGTGAGTTTCTGTCCCAATTACACAGTAGTTATTTCTCTCCAGGATATTGCAGTTGCTTCTTTGTTTTAAGCTTCTGGGTTCCTTCTAGCAAATCTATCCTTATGAAACTTGTATTGGTTTCCTATCATTGTAATGAATTAATCACAAATTTAATGGCTTAGAATCACACGGATTTATTATCTTACAGTTTTGGAGGTCAGAAATCCAAAATGGGTCTGCAGGTCTGTGTTCCTTCCTTAAGCTCCAGAGGAGAACCCACTCCCTTGTCTTCTCCTATGTCCAGAGGCCCCCTGCATCCCTGGGCTCCTGGCCCCTTTCTTCCATTTTCATAAGCAGCACATCTTCCATCTTCTACAAATCACTCTGTCTCTTTGTCTCTCTTTCTGTCTCTGTTCTTCTCACTCTGTCTTTTCTTGCCTTTGCTTTAATTGTCATACTTTCTCTGGCTCTCCTGCCATCCTCTTTCCGTATAATGACCTTTGTGACTACAATGAGGCCCTAGAAAATATAGGATGATCTCTTCATCTAGAGATCCTTAATTAAATCATATCTCCAAAATCCCTTAGGCCAGGTAACACCTTCATAGGTTCATGAACTGAAAGACAGTCACCAAATGAACCGTTATTTTGCCGATCACTACTTATCATACTTATCTGACAAAAATAAGTTTATACTATAGAACTTTGTAACTTGCTGGAAAGATACTTAACATTGACCTGAATAATGAGGAAGGGATATAAACCCTTTTTGTTTTACTATTTTAATTAATTTTTAACAGAATATTCCAAGGCAGCCTACATGTTGGTTTACTGAATACTCAGGATGTATGGTAACTGAAGGTTACTTTCCATGATATGGAGAAATGTAAAGAACTTTCAATAATGGAAGAAAGGGATGATGTGGAAATTGTATGTGTATTTTTTTTTATGGCTAAGCATGTATTTAAAGCCATTTGTACTTTTTCCTTTGGAGTACTGTCTGTTCTCAAATAATTAGTAAATGTTGCCACTTATTAATTGGATTATATAGGAGGTTTGATGTTTAATTTTTTTATCTCTTCATGTAGTCTGAATATGAATCCTTTGTCCTATGAATAGTTTACAAATTTTTTCTCCATTCTGTGGGTTGTCTCTTGACTCTGGTGTGCAGATGCCTTTTAATTTTATGCACTCATATTTGTTGATTTGTGCTCTCATTTCCTGAGTAGTTGGAGTTCTATTTAGTGAACCCTAAGGATTCTCTGGCTTGTGGAAGAATCAAGCCTTTTACCCAGAAAGACTCACTTCAAGGCCAAAGCCCTCCTTTTCTTCTCTTCTGGACTAGAGCATGCTTTATTTTATCTGCTCGATTGCCTGGTTCACACAACTATTTCACCATGTGCAATTCCAATTTAATCCTTGCTTATTTACTTTCTAAAGACAAATCTTCAAGTCAATTTCTTTATAGAAAAACATTTTGGTGTTTAAAGAGAAACATACCTGGCTTTAAGGTAAATATGAAAATTGCATAGCCAGTAAATCTCCTTTGTTGACTGCACACTGGAGTTTGCATGTAATTTGTGGCCCAAAACACTTACATTTGCCTGCTGATATACTCAGGTAAGAGGAAGTAGCAAGGCTTCCAAATCAAAGTACTCTGAAAGAATAAACTACATAGATATCTCTATTTCCTGGAAAGAAAATTCTTCTCCTTATTTAGAGAAGCAAAAAGTAATCTGAATAGCTGAATATAATCTCAAATACAGTATTCTTTGTGGCACTGAGAATCTTGTATTAAAGCTACACAAAAACAATGCTGTAAAATGATCTCTGCTGAATGTGTCCGGTGCTAAGACTCTTTTCAATTTCAGAACTATAGTCATAAAAAAGTCATAAAAAGTGATGAGCTGTTTAAAATGTCCATGCCTTTATCCAAATTATTTTGGTTATCATATTATCAGAGGTATGAGGGGAGCTAGCTTTTCCTCTTTTTCATCACTGAAACCTTAGCTATGACAAAGAGACAGAGCTACAGTTTAGCTTCTGGTGTAGCTAAATCACCAGAAGGGTGATTTGTGGGACAAAGCTATTAAGCTTTTAGTTAGCACAATAGAAACCAAAGTTGCCAAGTCAGAGAGAACTTCCAGAAAATAAGTAACTGTATTAATTTCCTCTTACTTCATTTCATAGTGATAAAGTGACTCACAGTGCAATGTTATATTCAGAACTACTTTCACTGAAGCAAAGGAGAAAATAATTTATTTTTCACAATCATTGAGATCCTTCTTTCCTGAACTTTTGATAATGTTTTTATTACCATCTGATTAATTATGACATTACCTTATGTTACACAAAAGTAAGGCAGGAAGATATTTCTCCAGAGAATCTTAGCTCTCAAAGTCTTTTTAAAATAATCAAACAGAATAGCTATGTATGTCATGGTATAATTTTTGTAATCTTATTTTGTAAGTATGCAATGCAGTTTTTGTCTTCAGGAGGAAAATGGCTTCTCCCAAGTGAATCTCATTGAAACAACTTCAGAGAAGTGTCTAATGCAAACACGAACTAGATTCTTCTAGTTTGTGGCCTGGAGTTTTGCAATATAAATGTCAGAATCACTGGAAATCTACAAAGAATTGACTTCTTTCTAGGAACTCTTGCAATAATGTTGGTGATGAATTTTGCATTGTAGAATTCAGAAGTTTTATTTATTAGAAAAGAGGCAAGAGCTACTTAAGTTTAGAATTAAATGTAAGATAAATGTGTTATCAGTGAACATTAATAAGGTGAAGAGAAGTGGTCTTTTGGAGGAGAGTGTCCTTCTCTGGGAACTGAATTTCTGGAATGGAACTAGATAGCACCTAACTTACCATTGGAAGGACTCTGTAAATACAATGACTTATTCCCAGCACTTTTGTCACCCCAACCCCTTTTGCCCTTTCCCTTTCTTCATCCTCTCTTCTCTTTGAAAAGGTGCCCTCTAGTTCCTAAATTAATTTAACTTGTGTCTGGAAATGGAGGAAATTGAATTTAACTTATCATTGTGCTTACATATGAAATGTCTGTCTTCCTGTGATGGGGAGATTAAGATGCATTTGACCCTGTGTTACTCACTCCCCTCTTATTGCTTTCACATTGCTCCTGGTAGTCTTGAAGTGCATTTAGCCATAGAAGGTATGGGTAGTATATCTTCAGTGACTCTAACATGAAATAGTGATTCTCTGATTGTTATGGTCTTTCAGTGATAGTTTGGAGATATTTAGGATAAGTTTTAACATACAAATAAAAATAATACAGTGCCAACAACCATTGCAACTGGGTGGTTTAGAAATAAGAATAAAGGAGATACTGAGAGAGAAACCTTTTTGATTAGGAGTATCTCATGGGTGACTCTCTTGAATGGTAAACTTGAATTTCCCACTAATTGAGAAAAGATATCAGTTTGTTCTAGCTGCATGATGTGAGGCTGTAGCCTTGGATGTGAGAGATTCTGAGTGTCTTCAAGATTTCAACTGCTGCTTTGAGCATCCAATCCAAATTTATATATTTATTTAAAAAATAAATGTCTAATCTCCTGCATTTCCTATCCTAACTTATAGGATAAGAAAAGTAGAAAATCAATAATAAAAGAGTTAATGGAAAATGTATTCACAACATAATATCTCATAAAAAGATACATGTTTTTATAGACTATAGGTTTTAGAACATCTGTGCCTAGAAGTTTCTACCTATAGTTAAAATAAAAAAAAACTCTAACATTTGATTTCCTTGTTTTTTCATAGACATTTAATAACTTCTCTAGTTATTTGTAGTTATCAATAGCATTAACCTTCCAATATCCCATTTTTGCAAATCTTATATGATTTCAGCTTGGCTCTGGGATCTTACAGTTTGTAGTCAAAGCCTTTGCAGAATGCTTCACTTTCGTCTAAACATATCTGACATTGCTCATTGGTCTATGTGCAGACATCACCAGTGATGAAGTCATCAGTTCATGAGGCAACCCATTTTTTATTAGCCAATTTCTCTGTTTTGAGTCAATTATTCTCACTATTGAAACAAAGGATTTTCATTGCCTTGAAAAGAAAAACTTTGAGAAAGGCCTAGGCACTATCTCAGTCATTTGTCTGCTTTTTTTCAATGGCACTTTCCCATCTTAATTTGCTTGTTTCTCTTTGTTTTTAACTACTTTGGACATTTCCTATTGAAATAGGTCCTCTGGAAGAATTCATTTCAATGCTTATAGGTTTGTTTGAAGTTTTTTGCCTATCAATTTCAAGCAAATTGGAAGATTATAACCATAATCTTATTTTAATTTGAGTTGAAAAAGGATGTTATTTAGCATAATGTAGCCACTTATAAAAAATCTTCACTTCTTGGTCACTCACTGTCTTATTCAAACAAGAGTAATTGACAGTGGTTTTTAGCTACATCTTTGATAGATTATCCAAAAGCTAGATTTTACACCAAAAATACATTCATTATTCTATAGACTTTAAAAACTCCAACCATAAATATGAAATATATTGATGGATAAAATATTGCATTGAAAAAGACAAAAATGAAAGAGCAACTGGGAATTACAACCGCTAACATACATGTATGGTATTCTTTCTTTTTCAGTTTTTTTTTTTTTTTGATGGTACTGGGGATTGAAACCAGAGCCTTGTGCTTACTAGGCAAGCACTCTACTACTTTTGCCACACATCCAGCCCTTTTTGGTTTGGTTATTTTTTTAAGATCAGGTCTTGCTTTATGCCTGGACTTGCCTGAACTGTGGTCCTATGTATATTGCAGTTTAGGAAGATGAAGTATAAAGAAGTTGATTGATTTGCCTAAGGTCACCAGGCTAATAATAAAGCAGTGGGGACAGAATATGAATACAAGTCATCTAGCACGAGAGTACTACTCCTAAATTATCCAGTATCGGTCAAATCACCAGCATCAGAATGGGCAAGAGCGTGTGGAGAAAACGCAAATCCCTAGACTCAACTGCCAAATCTATTAAGGAAGAACTTCTGAGAGAGCAGTCCTATGCTGAATTGCCAAATAAAAGTTATAAATAGACCAGTTAGAAAGCATTAGTATCCTTCAACATCCCTGAAAATAGAGGTAAGAGGACTCCCCCACTGTATTTGTTCCTTATGGGCCAACTCTGTGCTACATCAGAATTCATTGATTGGCGTGCAAGATGGAAGAAACCTTGCCCCACCTGGTCATGTTCCCCAGCAGGTTGCAACTGTCTTCAGGTACCAAGAATCATCTGTTCATCTTTCTGTGAAGGGTGATGGAGCTGTGCAAATCAACCTTACACCTGCCCATCTGCTTACCTCTCATATTTGTGAACTAACTCAGCAGGTCAAGCATGTAGTTAGATTGCTTGGAGCAGAGAAAGAACACAAAAGGATCAGACCATGACCTTATTAGCACAGCATGATCCTCTGGCCTGGTATAATCAGCCAGAGTGGTACCCAGCTGGAGAAGTCTCTGTCTTTCCTGCAGGAGAAGGATCAATAGATGCCAGTGCATCTGTTCTCCAGCTCTGCATCAAGCTATTCGTGTGGCAGAGTCTGTTTATATGGTAAGAAAAATAAATTTGTCTGGCACAAAAGCCCTAAAAGAATTTTTTTTGCACTGAAAATGTGAATTTGAATTATAGTCAGAATACTGACACCCTTTCTGGCTTCTCATGCCAGCAGCCATGTTGACAGTGATATTTAAATGTGGGAAACATGCTTTTATGGATTGCCAGATTGTTTGGCAAATGATTTAGGTATATGTAATCTATTTGTGATGCCATGATTTTTGTAACTCTTTACTATGAAAAATAAAGAAAACCTAAGTTTTGCTTTATATATGAGTTTTATTTCCCCATCAATAATAACTTTCTAAGTGATAGCTAATCTTTCTTCTTAAATTTGAAATGTTAGTATATGGATGTTTTATATACTATATATTATCTGTCTGCCTCTTCTTTTCTTTTATACACAAATTAATACAGGTTCTTTCTCATTTGTGGCTATTTGCTCATATTTTCTGTTGATCTGAAAATAATGGCATTGGTTCATTTATAGTAACTTCTAGAAATTTGTTTTTTTCTGACTTAGCAAAGAATTTAACCACTAAATATAATTCAGAGTGAATAAATTCTATAGATGTTATTGTAGATCTAGATTGATACATTTGGCCTCAAATTTATATTTTCTTTGGAATTTCTTTGGGATTTATTAAGGGTGTATCCCTTTCAAAAGTAACACCACAATAACAGTCTAAAAAGAGCCATGAATAAAACAGGGCTCACTCTCCCTTCTCCACTCTGGCCCTTCCACCACCCTGGAGCGGTGGCACCTCCCCCACAGAGGAAAGTCCACACCTCACAGTGGAGTCCTCAACCAGAACATGTACCTTTCTAGCTTCCCAATATTACAGCCCATAATCAATCCCCATTTCACCCACCGAATTCATTTCTATCTTGAATTCATTCTGTTCTATCAGAAGTAGTGTTAGATCAAAGTAGTAGAAAGTTATGCTTTGGACATCTAAAGCTAACTGAAACCTCCATGAGTTTTTTCCCCCATGAGTACAGCTCTCAACACTTTCTTTCTTTCTTTCTTTGCTTTCTTTTAATGGTAGGACTGGAGTTTAAACTCAAGGCTTCATGCTTGCGAAGTACATGCTCTAGCACTTGTGTCACATCTCCAGCCCATTTTGCTCTGGCTGTTTTGGAAATGAGATCTCTGCAAACTATTTGCCCACACTGGCCTTGAACCATCATCATCTCAATCTCTGCTTCCCAAGTAGCTAGGATTACAGGCATGTACAACAGGTGTCCAGCTCAATCCTTTCTTCAGTTGTCATTGTCACTAGCTTCTGACCCTAGCCTCTGATTTCAGTTCCTCTACTTACGGAGCTGAGCACCAGTCTCAACTCTACATTGGTGTCAGCTCAGAACTGAATAGAAAAAAAAAAGTTAATTGCTTAAACAATAATTGAGGTCATCTCTAGATGTTTTTAACATAACCAAAAAATGGAAGCAAAAAGTCATTGTTTGTTATTTAATTAGTTATGTGATCTTGAAGTCTCATTTGCAATTACCATTGATCTTAGGAGGCCCTGGATGACTTTGTTCTTTGTAAAATTTAATATTATATATCAAATAAGGAAATGTAAGGTCACAAAAGTTGCATATGAAAGTGCCCCAGGCTGTCTGAGACCTCAGTCTGAGTGTCACTGTCTGCAGAACTCTAGTCAAATGGACTTAATATTTTCTAACCACTGAATAACTTATAAGATGGTACTGAGAACTTAAATTTACCTTTGATTTTTACATTCTTCATGTGGTGTAACACCATCTCACTACATTTTTAGAATTACATAAGGTGAGAGGATTTTTAAGAAACAAATCATTGGACCCACTTATGAAAGACATTTATATGTAATTGTTATAGTATTGCTATTTGGGGTCATGTCAAGAATCTTCCAAGCCACCCCTTCCCTGATGGGCCTTCTGCCTGGCCTTCCAGTCCCTTTCCCAGAACCAGACAATGTTCTTGTTGCTCATATCTGCTTCCCACTTAGCTGTCTGTTGCGTGCTTGCTCTCTCTATATGGAGCATGTAATGAGAGGCTGAAAAGGCTGCTATTTCTCCAGCATCTGATTTCTACATTTTCATTCCCCATTGTCTCTCTGTATATTTTAGAGACTTTATTAATCAGACATAAGCTTATTTTTAAATCATTTTTATCAACCAAAGTAGTTTGAAATGGGGGGAATCACTCCTTTAATCTTGAAATACCCATGTAATTCATTAGGTCTTTTTTTTCATTAAAGATAAGAACAATCATAAAAATAAGAATGGGCAGAAAATATTAGAGACATCAATAAATATAACCAAATAATAGCCATCATGGGAGTTTAATTGTGTACTTTGTCTAAATTTGATTAACGTTTTGTGGAAAAGGTGATGGATAGACTGAAGGCTTGTGAGTACTGGCTGATCCTGAAGGACAAATGTCTTTCTTTTCTCTCCTTCCCTGGGGGTGGAATGAGAAAGGAATGATATCCCAATAATGAGTCCAGTTTTGTTGACACACTTTCTATTAGAATCTGGCAGAATCCCAGCGCCTGGGAAGGCCCATGAGTTCTGACCCCAAAGCCCTTGTTCTTTCCTCCACATACTGCTACTGCTGAGAAAAAAATGGAATTCTTATTTAAGAAGCACTTAATATGCACAAGAAGTCTTTACATATACTGCTTCTTCTTACAACAGCCTTAAAGCAGTAAATAATATTACCACTATTTTAACTAGAAGGTGAAAACTCAAAGGAATGTAATTACCCAGGGCCATATAGCTGGTACCAGGTCATACCTTTTCTTTCTTCTATTCCCAATTATGAATCCTGTTCTAGAATAAACAAGAATTTGTCCTAGTACACTCTACCTTTTCTCCTGATACTGTAGTATAAATGGAGTGTGTGTGGCGGGGGGAGTTGTATGCCCATTTGCAGCACCTAGTGAATTTTCAGGTGCCAAGCAACATCTCTGCAATATTTCAATGCTATTTTCGTCCCTGAAAAGGGAAGGAGATAGAGAAATGCATAAAGGATAAATGTCACTCAGTTTTCACTCCCTAACCCATTTCCATGGTCTTTCCCAACATGCTTATTATGTTTAAGTCTGCCAACAACCTCCTCTCAGACCTCTCACATCTGTCTCTGAGAATTTACCCCAAACTTACCTTTTCCAGGAGCTATTTCCAGGTCACATCAATCTGTCCTTTTTTCCTGTATGCTATGAGGACAGCTATGAGTATACACTATGTACAAGAGGATAGCATAGTACCCAGAGGATAAGAGAAAATGAAGATCAGAAGATAGCTACATCTTTGAGGTGGGCAGATAAGAAGTTTACAAAGGTAACTGAAGAAGAACATTTAAACTAAATAAACAAGTGAGTTATGCCCTGGAAGAATAAATTTAAAGAAACAAGGTAGTGACATCAATATCATGTTTCAGAAAGACAACTAGGATGAGAACCAAAAGTTAAACAACTGAACATGACAAAGAGGATATCATTGATTACATTAGCATGAACAATTCCAGTGGAGCATTGGTACTAAAAACAGTATAATTTGTGGAAGAACAAATGGAGTTTGAAACAGTAAAGCTAGAAAAGATGAAAAGCACACACAGGGAGCAAGTGTTAAATAGCCAATTGATGGCATCAAATCTAAAGCCAGAATGGAAAAAAAAGATATAGCCTAAATTCTCCAATATTCAGACAAATATTTAGACAGATGACTAGACTTGAAATGTGTGTAGATTTATGGGTTTTTATGTAATGTGTCATTTTCCAATGCTGTGACTTAGACTAGTACTTAAACTCTGTAGTTAGTTCTCAGCTTTATCATGTATAAAATGGTCTGCTACCTCAGAATGATGAAGGGAATGTTCTTTGAAATGTGTAAAGCCCTGTTCAAATGTACATTTTTGTTATTGTGACATTCCACTGGTGGCTAGTTTGTTGAAAATTCTAAACATGGATATTAAATATACTTTAGTATATACTGAAGTATATTAAATGTATTTGGCATTACCTTTATCTAAATCCTGTTTTCAGTCATGCTCTGCCCAGTAGCCTATGTCTACCCCAAACCATCACCTGAACAGATTCCATAAGTTTCCAGTTATTTTTCTCTTATTTAAAAGAAGCTCAGTCAGAGCACAGAGGATTTTTAGGGTAGTGAAACTCTGCATGGTACTATAATAATTCACACATGTCATTACAGATGTGTCCAAACCCCTAAGATGTACAATACCACGAGCAACTCTAATGTGAACTATGGACTTTGAGAGATACGCTTGTCAGTGTAGGTTCATTGACTGTAACAAATGTGCTACTCTAGTGGGGGAGGTAGATAATGGAGGAAGCTATGCATGTATAGGAACTCTCTGTACTTTGCTCAATTTTGCTGTGAGCATAAAACTTCACTCTAAAATAAAGTTCATTATTTAAAAACAAAAACAAAACCTCAGGACTCTTAAGTTTAAAATGCCCTGATTTAGCATTCATATTCTTCCCTTACTATAAATAGGGCTACACTCCCAGGATGCTAGTACAATAAGAAGAGGGATTTGATCTACACTTTTACCCTTTCTAATCCTTCATTTGCTAGTCCTTGCTCTTTCCATATAAGAGTGGAAGGAGTGTTGGGAGATGAAGAGAAGGCAGATGTCTACTCAGCTAGACATGCAATTGCATTTCTTCTTGGCTGCTTCAGAGAAGCCTGTCCTGCAGCTCACAGCTGCTGTGTGACAGACACTGGAATGTGGCTTCCCTGAGTAAAAGCTTCAGGGAGCCCTGCGGAGCTCTCCTGCTGCCCAGAATCATGGCAAGATTTTAACATTCCTTCAGCTCCCTTTTGGCCCGATTAGTATACCTCAGAGTTTCCCATGCCTCATCCAGGAGACAGGCTCTACATCAAGTAGAGCTCCCTGCTGTGGTGTTTGCTGGTACAAGGGAAACTCACATAATATAACCATAATGCTAACCTGTGCCTCTCCTCCTCAACCCCGCTATCCCTCTCCAAGACACAAATTACTTATGCTCATATTAACAATTCCATTACTTAAACAGACAGCACACAGCCAGTCAAAGGGCTCTTGGTTCATGTAAGGAAAGCGCCCATCCCTTTGTTAAGGAGTGTGGTTTGAGTCTCAGTTGCCAATTTTATCCTTTAAAACACAGTACATTTGATTTGATGCAAGCATTCTGTATTGTGTTCTGTGAAGAAAAATAATCACCAGCCTTGACTAAAAGCTCTAAATTGCCTGCATTTAAGTATTTATGCTCTAGGTTTTGAAAAGTTGAGCATAATCAAAATCCCACTGGGAAGATGTGTATCAAAAAGATTAATTAGAAAGAAAACAAGAATGATGACTTCCCCAATCTTTGTATTAAACATTCTTAGAAAAGGAGCCCTTAAGTAAAATGTGTAAAGATATCTTTATATGGTTGTAAATTTTATTAAGGTCATGAAGAAAGCTCATCTGAGTATTTAAATAGTGTTTACTGAAAAATGTCTCCAACTTTCACAAACAAAACCTTATAATTCATAGATATGTCAAGGTATTACTGACAGGGGGTAGAGTAAAAGACCCCCTATAAAAGAGCTATATATGGCTGCTCCTCTCTGCCAGGGAAGATGAATTGCCATGGTAACACTGCCATGAAATAATAGGTCCAGTTTTATCCTTCTGCCTTGGGCTGATTTTATTAGGTTTTACTTAGAAGTGGATGCCTTTGTAAAATGAAGGTTTTGGTATTTCAAAGCTAAACATCGTGACAAGAAAAATGTGGTCAATAAAATCTGCTGATGTGAAGAATGGATGATGGATAAAGGACAATAGGTAGGGAGAACATTTGAATTGATTGAAGAACTATTTAGAGACTGGTTTATTAGTTCTGTCTTTCAAAGTGTTGGCTTGTTTTACAGATGCTTTATAACAGCATGCTTGTAAATGAATTCATACTGACTACACAAGATCAGTAGGGAAAGTGGTTTGTAAATTTTATTTTAATGGAGGATTAACTACTGTAAATAAAACCGTTCTTACTGCATACCCAAAATAAATATGCAACAAGAAAGCGTAAAATATTTAAGCTTTGTATTTTGCTTGCTATTTTTATCAGGCTAAATTTAGTGGTGCTTTATGCCTATTTATGGAAATGAAAAAATAAAACGTTGGGGAAGGGAACAACATACAAAAGAAGTGATTTGTATAAATTGTGTCACATCAGGCAACATTGTTCTGTCTTTCTAATAGGACATGTATTAGAATATATGAGATGATAGATAGAGATAGGTATATAGGTAGATAGAGATAGATACATAGATAGATAGATAGATAGATAGATAGATAGATAGATAATCTAGTTTTAAAATAGCAGGACATACCAGACCACTTTTTAAACAGAATTAATTTTACCTAAGTGTAATATGGTGGTACATATTAGCATTACATCTTTCCTGATTTCACAGTGAGACTGCTAAGCTTCCCCATAACACTATCTTGAATTTTCTTTGTTTTTCTCTGCAGTAACATAATAAGGGACTGTGGAAAGCTATGAAATTTATATTGCTTTCACCCTGATAGTGAAGATTGCAAAGTGGAGTCAGTGACTGTATTAGTTTCCTGGTACTGCTGTGTCAAAGAACCATAATCTGGCTGGCTTAAAATATCAGAAATTGATTGTTTCACAGTTCTGGAAGATAGAAGTCCAAAATTACAGTGTCAGCAGGGTGATGCTCCCTCTGACCACTTTTGGGGAGAATCAATTCCTTTTCTATCTTCTATCTTGTCTTCTGGTGGTTGCCCGCAAGTTGCATTCCTTATCTTGTAGATGTATCACTCCAGTCTTAGCCTGTGTTTATACATGGCCTTCTTCTCTGTGTGATCCATGTCTCTGTTTTAATTTTTCAAAAATACTAGTCACAGGATTAGGGGTCACCATAATCTGGTGTGACCTCACTTATACTTGATTGCATCTGCAAAGACCCTTTTCCAAAATAAGGTCACATTCACAGATTCTGGGGTAAGAAATCCAACATACCTCTTTTGGGGACCTAATTCAACCCATAATAGTAACTGTATTCAAGGGCTTCATCTCTAAGTAAGATGTCTCCATTACAATTTTAAATTGCTGTACTGTCTGGTTCATTAGAAACATTTTTTACAACTTTAATCTGGTATAAACATGTAGGAAATATGGTATTCTGATTAATGAACTCCTCTTAATGGGTAGAATTTTGGAATATACAAAATATGCCTAGAATAAAATAAAGGTATATAAATGTATATCTATCAGAGTCCGTAACTAGTAACAGCTGTTTATTAAATGTTCATTGAGTGAATGGATGGATGGATAAAGCAGTTTTAATATTAAGCTGCTTAATAGTTTCTTCCTTGATTATTCCACAGTTTCCTCAGGTAAAAGGTTGCAAAGTACTAGTTTAGAGATGATCACTTGCTTGAATTCTAATTGGCTGAGCATTTATTCTGCTTTACATATTTGAGTCCATTTTGAAACTCACTAGAAAGTATATTTTATGTCTTGAATTACAGTGTTTCTGGACCTCATTTCTGTTGACTTTCCCTTTGAGTAATTGCTTAATTAATCTCTTAGCTTAATTAAATTACTTTTGTGGATCAACTAACACCAATGGGTTTTGATTGATTTGGTTTCTCCATCTACAAAAATACCTATTTTATAATGTACAAGAAGTTTCTGTCCTTCAATCTATTTTTGAACGTCCATCTAGACATTCAATAAACGTATTTTGATTGTGGTGATATTATTTGAGTTAGGTTTCTTTACTAATGGCTCTTTGCATCTGTCCTTTAATTTGATACAGAATGAAGTAACCAACAAAATACAAAACAAATTATAATATAGCCCATGCCTTACAAATGAAAACTATTTCCTCATCCTTAAAACTACATATTTTCTCTACATGACTTCAGAAAGGTTTGAGAATGCTGTATACATGCAGTTAAAAGTTTCAGCAGGGAAAAAAAAATCTGAAGGTGAAACAAAGACAAATATGCAAAATTCAAATTGAAAAAGTTCCTAGCTACTATTTATCATGCTGCTAATATTTTCCATTTTATAGTTCTTTTCTTGAAAGACATTCAAGTATTTGCTAATCAAACTTGCCATTAAAGTCAAAAATGATCTTATTTTTTGTCTAAGAAGATGGGAAAGAAGCTATTGATCATGCAAGAACATTTTCCCTCTTTTAGCCACATTTCTATCCCTTGTTTTTTTTCTGTAAAAGATTTCCAGTTGTTTTTCAATCACCAGAAGCTTATATTTATAGAAAATCAGCAGGTTTCTCTGGTTACTAGCGGCAACTTGACAGAGAGTTTGGAGCTGTTTCCCTGAGCACAGTGAAAAGGGACTGTTTTAGTCAGTTATCTTCTGACACTGTTCACATTTAATTACATTAGTGGCACTTGACATTATAAAATGTTCTTTTCTTTCAAATGTAACCTTCCATCATCATTAGTAAATATCAAATGTAATGAAGTGTTTTTCAGGCTTATTTTCTTCCTCATATAATAGAAGAAAATGCTAATGAGTTTGTAATCCAGAAATTGTTTTCAATATCCAAAACTAATACGGAGTCAACTTGGTATGGGTTTATTAAATTAGTTTATTCTTTATGTTTTCTTTGCATTTGAGAAAAAATTTCCTCTTTGCATTTCTTATTACACTTTATCTACTTGGTAAAATTTTTCTCTTCCTCTGCTTTTAGATGACAAATAACCTACAACTAGATTGTGTTTCTGGGTTCAAATCAGAATGATGTTAGAGATCCAGCCCCTTACTGTGACTTAAAGCTACTGTATTTTTCCTTGAAAACTGTTTCTCTCTCTGTCCCTTTCCCCCCCACCTAACTCCTCCCTCCTCTCCCTCCACCTGTCTTTCTTTAAAAAAATTTCTCCATATAATGACTATCTAACCCTGTGGTTTCTACCACCTTCCTGCAACATTTCAATCACAATATGATGAAGCTTTGATTTCTGCTCTCTCAAAGATTAAATACACCCACAATGTGAAACTGATGCATTTTATAACAGGAAAACCAGTTTCTTTACTGTCACAATAAAGTTAGCATCTTATGAATAGGGGACGCCAGCACTGGAAAAGGTCAAGAAGAAAGAGAGAAAGCCACCGTTTTCCAACACATTATTCAGTGTCTGCGTTGAAAACATGCTTGACAGAAAGGGTCTGGGTCACCTTTTAGCAGTGTCTGCAGTGTTTGACTGTTTTACTCTGTAGAAAAATTAGGGGAAAGCTGTCTGTTGTACAGAGAAGACAGCAGGCATGAAGTCCCCAGCCTGTACAAATGCTACTCAATGCCAGAGGATATTTTACCAAGAGAAAATGGAAGCCATCTAAAGTTACTTCACAATAGTAGGGGTGGGAAGTAAGTTATATTTTATAGATAACATGTTCTAGAAAAAAATGAAACTGAGCCAAATGTGGGAAAGTTCTTAAACAAACTGAGTAGTTTTAAGGGGTTCTGCTCCCCAGAGAGCCAAAATATATTACAAAATGTCTTGTTAAACCTTGATTTAAAAAAAAAAAGCAGCGTTTGGCAATTTGGCACTGGCTTTTTATCATGTTGTTGTCTTCATTTCACAGTTAAGTATACTGTTAACTGAATTAAATCCAATTCCTATCTAAAAATATCCACATAAACTCAATATCAGCTTCTTTCTGCCTCATGAATTTGTATATTTGTCCTAATGATGTGCACCTCATGATATCCCTAGCATCTGTATTTTCATAATATTTATAAAATTGTAAGCAAAGTATAAAAAAGTACAATAAAATATTCAAATAATTGTCATGTAACCCCTATTATGTTGGAATGTAATTAGGAAGCACTTTGTTTCTATTATAGAAACAAAATTTTTAGGATTCAATTCTTTTTACTAATTAGCCATTTATGTCTCCATAAATAAATTTTATAATCATAAATTTAATATTTTTATGAATGATTTGTATCATTAATCTTTACCTATTAAGGCTATTAGTCTTTGTTCTGTCTGGTATAAGACAAACATTTCTCAGTTTATCATTTGGTTTTCTATAATTTTGAATTTATTTATAACAACTTTTCTGTATTCAAGGAATTGTCAGTATTTTTCATGTGCTAAAATCAATACTTTCTTTCCTTTTTTGTTTTCTGCCACTGGCAGAAAGATCTTCCTCACCAATTTTGCTTTATTTTTGCTATTTTGGCTACTATCCTCTGTTTTCATCATACCTCTAAAGTCTTATTTTTCTTAATACTCTTTAATAAACATCTTCTAATCAGGCCAGTCTTATCCCTGATCCAAGAGTAGAATATATTATTGTTGGCTTCGTGGAAAAGTCACAACCTTGGCTGCTTTTTTTTAGTTTCATTTCATATCCCACATACTCTTAGAATCATTCACTGATCCCCAGCCTCCTTCATCTTCTTCCTCTAAACTCATAGGGGCTAAATAGAGTATGTTGCACAAATTAAGAAGAAGTTGTAAACAATATTGAGTTTCTCACTGTTGCCATGTTAATGTAAGCCTCCGTGCAGGAGAATGCTTGTGGGTGAGGAACTGTGTATCCAGTATGAGGCTATCCCAATAGTGACTCTATGACATTACATTCTGATGGTAAAGGGAACTGTTTTTATGTCACCCAACACATTAGCTCTCCCTTCAAGGCCTATTAAATCTTAGGGGAAGCTGTGATGCACTCTGCATACAAAAGAGGTATCTCAGAGATAAGCAGAGGAAGAGGATTCAGGCTGAAGTAGAAAGAAGATAATATTTTGTTCAAAATGCTAAGCACTTAAAAATTGCTATGGATGAGAAATTAGACCCCAATCTCTAAGGAGAGTGATAAAAGAAAAAACTGAGGAACATTTAGACTATAAATGATACCTCAGATCCTGAGAGGACAAAGGGGCAAAAGGTTATTGAACAGAACAATTTCTTCAACTACCGTATCCATGATGTGTAACAGAGCCATTTCAACAATTGCTTGTCTCTGATTCCCAGATTTAACTGTTACGTGCCACCTCTTTTGCAGGTATGGAACCCTTATATTTCTAAGCCATTATCTCCCATCTTGAGTTATCCTACCCACATTTCAGCAACAATAGCCGGCACTTGCCATTTATTGACCACTGTTTGTATGTTGCACTCTGTGAGAAGAACTGTGCATGAATTATTTCATGTAACCCCAACTCACATGCTAAACTTTAGAGGGGTTTAGCCTACAGAGGTTCAGGAGCTTGTTCATGTTCCCTCCCATCTATCTAACGGAAGAGTAAGAACTAAACTACAATCTGTCTGGCTTAGCCATACAAAGCAGGTATTTTTCTTTTCATCTGATAGCTGAATAGCTGAGATTGAACTGTAAGCTCCTTCAAAGCAGAGATCTTTTCATAGCTTCCCTTTCCCCACAGTGGCGTGTATCTGTAGCCAATAAACACATAATGATGGAAGTAATATATTCCTCTCACTCTAAATTATACAAAGAACCACAGATTTTAGAGAGGTATAACCTTTCTTTCTATTTTCTACAGTTAAATGCTGCTTAATGAGAGTTCCATCTTACTGATAAAAAGATTTTTAGAATATTATAGAGCTGCCATATGAAAATCATTAGGATAAAAAAACTAAAAAGAGATCAGAAGCTAGAGATTGCATGTACATTTTAGATTCTCTATTGTGACTACATTGTTTCTGCTGTATTTCTGAGAGTATATCATTGCTATTTTTTAGGACACAGCAGGCCAGGAAAGATACAGGACCATCACCACAGCTTATTATCGTGGGGCCATGGGTTTCATCTTAATGTATGACATCACCAATGAAGAATCCTTCAATGCAGTACAAGATTGGTAAGTCATAGCAAATACTACCATTACCAGTGATGACAGCTTTTTATTCAACCCTCTTCCTAACAGCAGTGACCATACTGCAATGTCCCATTTGTGTGTATCAGGCACTACAATCCCACTTGTGCTTTATAAGCCAAAGAAATGGTGGTTATGCTCAGTACCATTGTCAAGGGATTGATAAGAAGTCATTTTGGTGATTTTTTTTTTCCATTTTGTTCATTTTGGTGATTTGCATTCTATCACCTGGATTTCATAGAGTGAAGTGTATTGCTTTTTTTACTTTTAAAAATATAAATAATGGTTTGGAAATTTACTGGACTAAAATAGGGATCTAGAAACTGAGGCCTAGGAGCTAAGCCTGGTCCACCACTTGTTCTATAAATAAAGTTTTATTGAAACACAGCCAGGCTTATTTGTTTATTGTCTGTGCTGCTTTCACACTACAATACCAGAATTAAGTTGCTGCAACAGAAACCATATGGCCTATGAAGCCTAAAACATTTTGCATCTGGCCATTTAGTGGAAAAGTTTGCTGACTCCTTGTTTAGAAGATTTGTTGAATAGGTTATTCAAGCTGAAAAGTTTCAAAGGACTGGAGTGAAGGACAAGACAAAGTTTAAACCCTTTCTGACTCATAGACATATCAAACCATGTGAAAATAACTGTTTGTAATGAGTGTGATATATAGCAAATGCTTTCTGTTGTGACTGTGTCCTCCTCATCTGTCCCACCAGCACATTGGGAAGAGAAAGAAGAGCCAGTAGAATGATCATGAACTCCAGTAGATGCAAAGGGCTATTTTTCTGTAGAAAGAGCCAGAATATAGCTCAGGCTTTGTGTGGTATTAGGAGGAAAATGGAGCTCCCACTGGTGGTGACCAGGACTGACTGAGAGCATACCACATTTTGATTCTAAATAGTCACCATGATGATCTTATTTAAGGAAGCACTGGACTGACCATATTCTGGGAAAACAAATAGCATTCATCTTTTTTTTCTGTTTTCTATGATAATATTATCCACAATGAGTTTTTACATGCATATCATCAGCTCAGAGATGGTCAGATATAATTAAAAATATGAATTTGTGTTAGGCTTTTCTTTTAAATGCTTATATTCATCTGAGAAGACACCTACATCTTTCTTTTTTTTTCTTTATTCATTTATTCATATGTGCATATATTGTTTGGGCCATTTCTCTCCCCTGTCCCCCGCCCCCCTTCTCTCCCTCACTCCCCTTGCTTCCAGGCAGACTCTGTTCTGCCCTTTTCTCCATTTTGTTGAAGAATAGACATAAGCAATAATAAGAAAGACATAGCATTTTTGCTAGTTGAGATAAGGATAGCTATACAGAGAGATTCCTAGCATTGCTTCCATGCACAAGTATATTACAACCCGAATTGATTCATCTCTCCCAGACCTCTTCACTACTTTCCAATCACCTTCCCATATTGACCTCTGTCATTTTAAGGTTACTGTACATCTTCCTTATTTACATATACCTACAATATGTGAAATAATACCATTGACACCATAACTAAAAAGTAAAATATATAGTTATAAATTGAAAAAAGGCAAGTTTAAGACTTATTATGAAGAAATGATTATCTTCCTCCGAGGAACATAGAAGAAAATTTAAGTAACCTTCTTTGTAGTAGACTGAATATAGTAAAAATGCCAGTTCTTCTCAAATTAGCACATAAATTTAAGGCAATCCCAATTAAGTACCAGCAATCTTAGTGCAACATGGAATGAAGTAATAAGTCCAGACACAGCTACAAATCTTTATGAGAATTTAGTTTATGATAAAAGTAACGTTCAAATTAATGCCCAAAAATATTATTCAGTCAATAGTGTTGTGATATATAGTTAATTAACATGCACAGCTGTGACACATATATTTTTCTTCAAAGTGGTGATTTTAACATTGACCATTCCCTCTCTAGAAATGTTGAAACCAGCTCTCCCAGCCAGGAAGTGTTCATGGATAAGGTTTCAGACTTCAGAGTTCCAAGTGCTACTTGCACTCATAGTTCTTCTTGTCTTGTTGTTCCAACAAAAGTTATTTGACCACTGAGAACATATAGTAGGATCTGCCTCCTCATATGTTCTCTCTAAAGCCCAGTCATCTGACTTCAGCCCACGATGCTTATTCTTACTTCCACACGTCAGCTGACCCATCTGCCGTATCTCCGTCACCCCCACCTCATATTCTCCATTCACATTCTCTATCTCTCTTTCCTTTTGCAGCTCCATTTCCTGGCTTTTGAAAGTCACATTTTCCAGATTATTCTTCTCCTTTTCGGATCATTTCCCCTTCTCCTCCCAGATCTCACCCTCTCCTCCCCTCAGCCGAGAGGAGGTAAGCTCCCATGACTTTTTTCCATCACCTGTTCTCTGTGTCCTTGGCCATCTTATCCACTCCCATAGATTCACTTATCACTTAAGTCACGTGGCCCCCAAATTTAAATTTATGGTTCCACTCTGTCTGTAAACTACTTTGTACCCAAAATATTTTCAGGTACCTAAAATATTTCTCCACCAAGACACCCTACTGATGCCATTAAATCAACTGTCTGTATCTGAAACTGCTCAGCTTCCTAACATTATTATTTCTGTTTGTTGCAATAAAATACTCCATCACCCATGGTCCAACTTGAATCTAGCTCTGACTTTGGGCCATCCCAATCTGGGGTCAGCACATGTGTATTAATTGTTTCTGAATATCCTTTGAATCTGCTCCTGTCTTTCCATTTCTTCTTTTACTATCTTTGTTCAATTTCTTATTATTACCTTTTGCTTGTACTCTCACTAGAGCCATCCAGGTGGTCTTTCTTACTTTAGTTGGTTTTTTTTTTTCTGTCCCTATCTATCCTATCCTATTGCTACTCTAAGATTCTTCCAAAATAACAGGATCCTAAAGGTCATAAAGACCTTTGCCTAAGAGTCATGACTCACTATTGCCTCCTGAATTAATCAAAGCATCCTCAATCTGACTTTCAGACACAATGTGTCATCATGCCACTATTTATTTATAGCTTCGTCTCTCATTATTCTAGAATTAAACAGAACCATTCAGTGTTTCTGGATTCCGTTCCAAAACTTTCAAATTTTGTTCTGCTTTCCTTTTATGCCACCTTCGGCTTTGCACATTTTTGTCTACAACTTACTTCATTTATCTGCAGACATCTAGATTTGTCAAAAACTAGCAAAGCCTATCCTATAAAGCAACAACTTACTCACTTATTTTTTCACCCAAAATTATATGAGCATTGGTTTATTAGGTTTTTTAACATATCAACAAACATTTGTTGACCACATATTTTTTACAGCATTTTGTCAGACACAGTGTTTAGCCCCTGTGCCAGCATTACTTTCTCCATTAGTGAATCCGCCATCACCACATTTCTGATGTAGAAATCTAAGGATTTCTTCCTCTTTCAGTAATCACATTTCATTAGCCACCAAGCCCAATTGTCTTTACTTTCTGAATGCCTTTCAAATCTATCCCTTTCCTTTCTCCCTAGTGTCACTGTCTTAATCTAAACTGTAGTTTAGGAAATTGCCTTTTATTTTTAGACTACGACTGTTTTTATTCATGTTCTAAACTTCATTCAAATGTCAAATGTTCTTTGAAGCATTAAAGTACATCTCTATCCATTTTCCTACTTCTATCACTGTTCATAGTGGGCAATGCTGCTCACACCCTCATTTCTGCATCCATGCTATCCCAGCACTTTCTTCAGACCACATAAAGAATCTAGTAGGCAGTTCTTACTTAATTACAGTATTGGGTCATAAGATCATTAATCCTTTTCTCTAGTACCCAATATAGTACAATTTCATATATGTTTTCTATATTTTTATTGTGGTGTAATATACATATATAAAATTTGCCATCTTGAAATGCACCACTATTTTAAAATGTATATTTCAGTGGTATTATTGTTGTGCAACCATCACTACCATCCATTTCCAAAGACTGTGTATACTGCTGCTATTATGCTATTTATACTCAACTTTTGTTTTTCTGAAATATATACTTGTCTTAGCTTCTATTAGATTATAAACTATTTGTAGGGAAAGATTGGCTTACTTGATTATATTTCCAACTTAGCATAATGACTAGCACAAAATGGGTATTTTAAAACTTTTTTTAATTGAAAAGCATAAAAATTAGGGAATGTTTGGGATATAAAAACAAAATGATATAGTTTAAAAAATATGACCAATTGGGAAAACATCCAACTTGCTTTACATAACAGTATTATTGAGTGGTGGTGAGAAGGCGATTGCTGATATCCAGTGATGTCTTCTACAACAGGAAATTAGGCATTCTGAGAGAGAAAAAAGCCCAAAGGAGCACATTCTTTAGATTACTGGTCTTAGGAGCTGATTTTAAGGGTTGAAAACACAAAAATATATATAGCAAAAATAAAATAAATTGGAATTGATTTATAACTGAAGGTTCAGATACTCTTCCTAACAAAATACACTTCGATTATACAGAACAAAGAAGAAAAACCGCTCAATAACTATGATTTCCGCAAAGTCCTTAAACTGCCTCATCACAGGGATAATTAAATTGTGCTAGATTTCTCACACATTCCAGTCTGTTAAGGAGAAGGTGACATGGAATTTAGAGATATGAGCATTTTGAGGAAATGGAGACCACCCCTTTTTTGAAAACCTGTTAGCTTGGGTTTTGCATTTTCCACTGTAATTTTATGTAAGGAGTTAGTAAAGTTTCCTCCTTAAAATTCTATAAAATTAGTACACTGTGAGTTCACTGTGAGTTTACTTATAAATTTATCTAGAAACAAAGATCCAAGAAGAACATGAGAAACTAAACACAAAAGATTCATACATTGTGGGTAATAAAATAGAAATAGAAAATGATGGTCAAGAATCGATAAGAATATTTGTTTTAGCCATTGTTCCCTAGAAATGGGGAGGAAGAAGCTGTGTGCTAATACTTTACTGGGAATAACAGGGCAGGGGGAGCAAGAAATGGCTATTCAGTCCCACCCAAAGTTGCAATGAGGCTTAAGATGGTCTTCAGATTTACCCATGTGCAGAAAATGTGTGTTCATTGCCAGTAAGGAATTTTCAGTTTGTTAAGGAGAAAATTGTGTGAAGTTGTAAAAGCAGGAGCAGCAGTCTCAAGTCAGGTCAAGTAGTGTCTTCATGGTCTCAGAGAAAAGAAATTGCCTTTTTTTTTTTTCCTTAAACATGTGTTCTGAATCTTCCAATAGGATTTTATTTAAGAAATAAATCAATTAATTATTTATTAAAGAAGCAGGTCCCCAAACAGGTTAAATAGTTACATGAATATGAGATCTCCACTGAGCATATCACCCCTTTAAAGTGTTTTTCAGGTGACTCATGGCCACAGTTTATTGGGTCTGAGTTGGAATGTGACCTGAAGTATATGGAATTTGGATAAGTTGTCCAGGTTCATTAATGAAGTCTAGTTCTGTGACTCAAAATGTCTACACATATTGCAATGCATTCTAATTTGATTTAAAAACTCCCTGTCCGTGACTTTAACGTTTTTCTGTTTGAAGTGTTACACAGCCACAGACTGCTGTATTTTGTGTTGAAGAATATCATTGGTTCACACCTCCCCCATGTTATTTATTTACATTCTGCTTTTCATGACACAGTGGAGAACTATTAATATAAAGGGACTTTTTTTTAAAAAGCTGGAAATCTGGTGAGCAGATTGATTAAAAAAGAAAACAAAAACTACCAGACTGAGGATAAAAGTCTTAACACCAACTTCCCACCAGTTTTAAATAATTGTCTCAGTGACATTCAGGGTGCCATTGCAGACTACAGTGAAACTTCAGCTTCATGAATTCTCTTCTGTTGTTTCTCTTTTCTTTCCTTTCCCAAAAAAAAAAAAAAAAAAAAAAACAAGTGGTGCTAAGGTGACTTCATGATAATAATTTTAGCTTGATAATAACAACTAAGATATGATGAGCAATTGCTAAGCTTTTCTTTGGAGCTTCCTAGTCTACTCCAAGGCTCCTTTCAGCTTTCAAGTCAATTCCATCACAGATCAGAAGGGATGGTGGTGGGATTGGGACAGGATGATTGACCTCCACCCCACACTGGACTTCAAGGAGCCTCCCCTGTCTCCATGGATAGTAATGACTCATTTTTGGTCTGTTCCAGCCATAAAATATTTTTCTTGTTATAGAAAACCCAACTTAAACTCAAGTTATATTTAGAAGATACATGGTCCCTACTCCATGGGCTCTTCCAAAACTAAAAACACTGTCCTTTCCATCTTAATAATATCACCTCAAAGAACTTTGGGGCCTATCTTAATTCCTTATTTTTCTGAGACCCCCATAGCCAAACCTTTAAAATAGTGTTATATCTTTTATCTAACCTCAAAATGCAGTCTATTCTCGTTAGTCACAGAAGTTATGCCCTATAAAGTTGCTACAAGCACTGAATTAGCTAAAACTGGATCACTGTCACATAATGGACAGTGTAGGGTTCCTGTGAGTCTCTGGTGGCAACATTTTGCCAAATGCTTAATGCATAATCATAGATTATATGTGGTTTTACTGAAAGACACTTTTATATATAATATATATTATATATAGTTGTGTCATTAACACTGAACTCATGACCTACAGTGCTTTTGTTACGCCTGATAAAAGCTTTATCCAACACATGAATTTTCTTTATGAGACACATCACAGCCTTCTTGTACTCATGCTCAGAAACACTAAGCAGCAAGCACTATGCTTGAGAGCCATTTCATTTAAATAATAAAATCACATGCACATACATAAAACAAAACACATACATACAGTGAAAAGTATGGCACCAAATAGATTGTAAAGAGGGCACTTGTTTATAGTGTGAGATGTGAAACAAGATGGCAGAGCACAGCTTCTTTCAACTTCAGCTGGGAATACGTGCATCAGGAGACTCAGATATTTCACTACCCTGAGCATGCCTGCCACTTTCTTGGAACGCACCAGGAGTGATGATTTTGAGATCACAAATACATTTCAGCAAATAGGTAAATTCACAAAAAAGGGATCCACCAATCTTGCCACTGCCTCATATTTCCACTGTATTAGTTGTTAGGACTGCTATAAGAAAGAATCACATACTGGGTAGCTTAAACAACAAAAACATATCATCTCCCACTTCTGAAGGCTGAGGGTTGTGTGAAGGAGAATCGGTTCCAATCTATCTCGTAGCTTCTAGTAGCCTCAGGGTTTCTTTGGCTTGCAGATAGTATCTTCCTCCCCCCTTGTTTCCACATCATCTCCCATTTGTGTATGCATGTATGTCTCTCTCTCTCTCTTTGTCCAAATTTCTGCTTTTCTAAAGGACCCAGTCATATTGGTTTGGGGCCCACCCTAATGACCTCATCTTAATTTGATCATTCGTGAAGACCCTATTCTCAAATGAGGTCACATTCACAGGTACTGGGGTTTAGAGCCTGATCATCTTTTTTGAGAAGTGGAAAATAATTCAGCCCACAACATCCTGCTGCCATCTGTTTATGCTGCCATTATCTTTTGTCTGGATTGCTAGAATCACCTAAGTGATTCCATACTTCCACAACTACCCAATACCCAGAATCTTCCCAGGACAGCAGCTGGAGTGAGCTTTTCAAACCATAAATCAGAATATGTCAGCACTCTGATCCAAAACTCCTCAGCATATTGTCTCTCTCAGATTAAAGCCAATCCCTTGCAAAAGTTTATAAGACCCTGTGCAATTTACCCATTGCTGCTCCAACCGGTGCAATCCCCCCATGTGCTCATCTAGCCACACCAGCATCTTTGTTATTTCTAGAATATATAAGACATGCCTCTATGTCAGAGCATGTGCATATGCTATTTCATTGCCTAGAGTCTTCCCCAGTTAGCCATATTGTCCCATATTGCCACCTAATTCATGCTTTCCTTATTCTGTCACCTTCTCAGGAAGGTCCTTGTGTCCCCCCACCACCTGGTTTCATAGTGCAGCCCTCTGCAGTACACCCTATCCTCTCTCTCTCTGCTTGATGTTTTTTCTATAGCATTAGCCACTGTTTGTAATATATGTAATTTACCTCCTTACCATGTTTATTGACTGTCTCTCTAACAAGGATGTGAGCTTCATGTGAAAAGAATCTGTCTCTCTTGGCAATATTGTATTCTCTGGATTTATGATAGTTCCTGGTACATACAAGATATTTCATAAATATTTGTCAAGTGAATGAAAGAATGAATTACACAATGAGATGTGCTTAATACTTGGTCTTATTCACTTAGAAGCTTCATAGGTTAGCACAGGTTCAGGCACATATCAATGATGTGTTTTCAACAAAACATTGATGACTGATGTCTGAAATAATATCAGACCATCATGAAGAAAGCAAATCAAAGTCCTCAATTCAAATCATGTAAGGAGGCACTGCCTATTTCACCCAAATTTTACCCATGTAATGAAATTCCTCCCTTCCTAGAAAGATGGATATATGATTAGGAGCGATACAGAGAAACAAAAATGTGTCTTATCTTACCAGTTGGCAATGTAACTTAAAAGTTAACTGACTAGTTGCAGGACCCTATTCCATTCTTAAAACTTTTGTTCTTTTTTAAGGAGCTGTATTTGTGGAATAGGTTAATAGAAATAAAAGTACAGTACTTAAAAAGAGCCATAAATGTCATCTAACCTAATGGGAAATATCTGCTTATCCCTCATAGCCAAAGTTCAAAGTTTCCTTACTACTCTGTCGAGTCAGCCAACTTTCTGCCTCTGGAGTTCTGTTGTTCTCTACTCACTCCATTTGATGTGCTCAGTTCTGGTTTTTCCCAATTAATTTCTCAGGCTGGATAGTGACATAGATATTAGCTTCATGAAGAATGCAGGTATGTTAAAAAATGTAAAGCTTTGAGTTAAAGATATATTAATTAAGCATTTATTTCACCAGTATCTGCACAGATCAAAGAAACAAAACTTGGCTTATATTCTGATCATAGGGAATTCATGTATGTAAGTGCGTGTGTGTGTTTGACCCATGAAAACTATATGCTTGAAAAATGAAGACCATATCAGCAATTAATACGTTATTACGTACACAAAAGGTGGTGAGGGTAAACAGACACCTGTCTCTCTGTCTCCTGTATGACTTTGTTTTTGTGCCCAACTAGCCTCAGCTGTATTTAGGTGGTGGTAATATTCCTTAAATACTGACAATGATGTGAAGAGTAGAAGCTAAATTCCAATAGATGCAGCCTCACCCCAGTCAGGCACTATAAAGAATTTAAAGATTAAATAAAAACCTGGACTCTTGAATAAAAAATATTATATAAATATATTGCTCTTTGTTCTGCTTCTCTCCCACTATGAGAAAATACTTACCAGCAGTTCTTACTGTACAGTTTTCTATCACAATATTTATTGCAAATACAAGTATTTTCTAACAGAATTCCCCCAGTCTCTACAGTGTAGTCTCTTTTCTTTGAAATTAGTTACCCACTTTTGGGTATAAATTTGTCTTCAAAGACAATAATCATACTTTGTTGCATAATTCCTCAGAGAAGTACTTATGATAAAAACCCATTTTCCAGCTCTAAGTCCACAGCTTGGTTTCGGGTTGGTATCATTAATGATTGTTGTTTAAAAGCAAAGCTGTGAGGTTGTTGATGATCTTGTTTTAAAAACAAGAATTTTAGGCCTTAAAAATAAATGGTTCACTTGTGACTTACTTGAATCTTGTTTTCAGGTCTATCATGAACGCATTATCCATTTGGTCTTCTTCCTCACGTCAATGAACTTGTTCATTCAGTACTTCCTGATATGTATCACTGGCCCTTGTTTTCTGTTTGCTCAATCAGCAAGGAAATATGTAGTCACCGCATAGTGAAATGATTAAGACCTAATCTCTCCTAAATCTAAATTAAAACAACCCCAGTCCCATCTCTGCCTAGTTCTCAATCTGTGACTCTGCTTGCTGAATATAGTGCTCTTTGCTCTAGGTGGAGAAATCTGAGCCCTGTTTATTCATTTACCACTGCAGTGAGTTTGGTCATTTACCTTTGCAATTCAATTCATTAAGATAACTACCCTAATTATCATTTGTAAACCAAATCACTCCTTATAAACCCACTCCTTAAATACAACAACAAATAAACATTAAAGAAAACTATCCAAAAGAAAAAATTAACTAGGTGCAGTGACTCACACCTAAATTTTAGCTACAAGGGAGGTAGAAATCAGGATGATTGCAGTTCAGAGCCAGCCTGAACAAAAATTTCTGGAAACCCCATCTCAACTAACAGCTGCTATCCCAGCTGCATGGGAAGCTTAGATCTGGAGAATCTCAGTGCCTGGGAAGCCAGGCAAAAAAATTCCAGAGACTCCATCACAACAGAAAAATCTGGATGTGGTGGTTCATGGCTGTTATCCCAGCTATTCAAGGAAGCATAAACAGAAAGATAGAGGTCCAGACAAAAAGAGAGGTCCTATATCCAAAATAACCAGAGCAAAAGGGGCTTGTGGTATGGTTCAAGCTATAGAGTGCCTGCCTATCAAGTATGAAGCCCTGAGTTCAAATTCCAGTACCACCAAAAAAAAAGAAGAAAAAATTCAGAGTAGCACATAAATCATGGGAGAATTATACTTGGTCACCACATATAGGTGACCAATATATATAGGTGACCTTGTATAAATAATAATGTATGATGTTGATTCCGTTAATTTTAAACAGAACCTACACTAAATACTCTCATATACTCTTCTCTTTCTGAATCATCTGTTTTCAAAACAAAAACAAGAATAATGGTGTAAGCAAAAGAAGTTTAAAAGTCACAGTCTCTGTGACCCCAATCTCATGTTTCCTACTGACACAATAACACAGAACAGTTCTCATGTAAAGTTTATTGTATCCTGTAATCTAGTTCTCACTTATAAATATCATGTCAACTTTTAAAATAGATTTTCCTCTCACAGCATAGTGAAAGCAGAAACTAGAGGAAAGCAAGATAAGAAAAAGATGTCACAAGGCCTAAGTGGTTTCCTAGATAATTTCCAAGCATATTTTTAACCAAATACCCTTAGCAAATAAGGATATTTGGTTTTTGAGTAGACATCCCAATATGTGTAGTCAGAGCTAGCCAACCATAAAGTTAAGAGAACAGTTTTCCATGAGTTTGTCCTTACTTCAGATATCAGCCACAAGTTTGGGATTGAACCCTCACTTCAGACCAGTTGGTTCCAAAGTTAGGGTTTTCCCAAGACTCTACTGATATTCAGCAATCGACTCACACAACTGAGGAAAGTGCTATACTTACGATTACAGTTTTATTATTATAAACAGATACAAATTGGAACCAGTCAAACAGAGATGGCAACAGCTGGAAGGGTTCCAAACTAAACTCCTGGGACATTGTGTGCGATAATATGCAGCACATTGACAAGAAGGTTCACCCAAGCTCTGGGGTTCAAATGTTGTATTGGGGTTTCACAACACATGTAGAAGTGGTTGAATCATCAACCACATGCTTGAACTCAATGTCCAACCCTCTTTCCCTCCTTGGAAGTGTACCTGATACCACATGACTTAAAATTCCAGCCATTTAATCACATATTTATCCTTTCTGGCATCATCACCTCCTGTCCTGAGTCATCTCATTTCCCATAAGCCATCAGTTATTCTGCCAGTAGCCCACCACGGAATACAAAGATATTGGAGTTGCTTAGGAAATTACACTGGTTTAGAGGTTACACTGCCCAGGAATAGGGAATAAAAGTCAAATTCTTTATGATACATTGTCCATTTATTTATTCATAAATAATCGCATGTGACTATGTCAACCCACAATGTAAATTATAAAACACAAGAAAACCTAGATGCTACAAAAGGTTGATTAAATATAAATATTTTATTTAGGAATAAATAAAAACTAGAAAGTATTGCTTTCCTGTGTCATTTTACAGAAAACTATCCTAAACAATCCACCAAGGAGCCCTGTAAGGATGAGAAAAGTGTACATCAGCTGCATCAACCCCAGCCTGTCTCCTTGGCACTCTCAATACTCTAATTTGCATCTCACTTTCCCCTTGACATTCCTTCCCACTCTTGCCCTTGTTGACTCTCCAAATTTTGGGATTCAAATCAGAACCAAATCAGTGGCCTCACTGATACTGAAGCAAAACCTAGTGATAAGGACAGAATGACAGGGTCGTTTTAATGCAGCCCTTATCAAAATGCCCATGTCAAAATGGTGTTTTCTTATTTACAAATAGTACAACAGAAAGTATTTTGACTCTCTATTCTACATATAACTCCATCTCTGATCATGCCCCTTCCCTCAGCTTCTTATCCTTTCTGAATTCCACAAGACTTCATCCTAAGCATGACATTTTTCGATAGATTTGTTCCATGGTATTCAAGGAGTTAAGACTAGCTGTATCTCCTGCCCTAAATCCAGCACTTCCTAATTGCATACCAAATATTTAAGCAACTTGAAAATATAGAGGCTTTGTTACAATTGAAATTATTTTCTTATCATTCCATTCTTGATAAACTATGAATTTTAAATGTGTGCATTAATATGGTAATTTATGTAAATCTTTACTTCCATACTTTGTATTCTGGAGATGAGTCCTTTCTGAATTGATAGGACTGAGTATTACATCCTATGACCTTATAATATGTACTGAATAGTACCAAATATGACTTAATTTATGTAGCTGGATAAGGCAGCTTATCTTAGGAAAAATTGCCTTAAGCCATGAGGGAAAGTTCTTTTCTTTCTTTCCTTCTTTTTTTAATTTTCCAAATTTAAACCAACAGAGATAGGGATCTGGGGAGGAAGTGAGGAAGGCAGAAAGAATGCATTCTGGGTAAGAGCAGGATTATTCATTAAGGCTCCAATTTGAGACGGAAAAGAGGCAAACAGCAAACGGGCTTGGAGTTCTGAGGCTAGTGAGGAGAGCTTTGAGGGTCTTGAAAGTCTTTTGCTTCCAAGTTACAGAAAGCTAACAGACCACAGTACTGTGTAACCTTGGAAATTTGACAGTACTTAGCCTTTTTTGGCCTTATTTGACTAAATCAAAAATGGAGAAAGAGTTCCTAACTTACAAGATGACTGTGAATAATAGAGAGAAATCTAATGTAAGAATCACGTAAGGGATCCTTTGAAGGTACAGTTATTCTTGGCCAACCCAATCACAATCTTTGACCTTGCAACTCAAGCATCAGGATATTTTAAAACTCTCCCCAAGTAATTATAATGTGAAGTCACATTGAAAAATGGTCACTTTTCCCAAGGCAATTTTTGTTCACATATTATTGGAATTGGATTCTCATGTACTATTAATAACATTCTGGAAAAATACAAACATAGCCTATATAGTTTCTTAACCTTTTTTGTGGTCATATTTTGCAGAATAATTTCTTATTCCCCTACCTCTACAACCAATGTATTAAAAATTTGTGCTGAATCTAATGCTAATTGTTTGCCAATGTTTGTAGACATTCTGTGATTTAGACAGACACATGGCACAGAACTTGGGCATAGATCAAGAATTCAAACCAAAGTATGTGGACTAGCAAGATTCAGATACCAAGTCATGTTCATCGTCAGCAAACACAAGATCAGCAGAGGAGCCAGCTGCTTTCTGAGTCAGGCTCTTCGGGGCTGAGTTGAGTAGGTTTGGCTGGAAGAGGTGCAGTGATGAGGAATATTGTTCTATCAAAGTTCATCATCAGTGCCACCTCAGAAGTGGGGAAAGAAGGACTGACAAAGAAACGCTTCTGCTGGCCTGGGGTAAATGTCATCAAACATGCAGCAGTCACATGTTTTACCAGCAGCCAGTAGCATCTCCAGCTAATTCGGCCTAGAACAGAATTCCCATGAGCCTCAGCAGCACCTAGAAGCTCATTTGAAATGAGGAAACAGGTACATATTGTACTTCGTCAGTTTCCTTTTGTCTTTGATGAGATGATTATGTAGGAAAGAGGCAAAGGTAGATCTTCTGAACTTTGGAGGGATGAAGGGAATGGTCACATTTGTGACTTTCCAAATACTGTAAGTTTTGAAAACACAAATATAAAGCCAGAGTATACTGACTATAGCACAGATCATCACATTCAGCCACCAACAGTTTTATTTGTTTCAGTGAAAGAGGTTTTACATGGCAATCACTATGGAAGATGCCAAAATGAATCACATCCTATTTTCTTGGACTCCAGAATCTCTCAGAAGAAATAAGATATGTAGTGCAAAACCCATTTTCTGTCTGTCTCTCAGACCTTGTTTTCCCTCTTTCCCTTCCTTGTTACCTCTGATTTTCAAAGTCATCATCCTCCCAGGCCTACTCTTTAGGAAGGATGAATGGCCCCATGTACCTTTCTTCACTCCTGCCACACTAGTCCAGCAGCTGTCATTCAGAAGTGCAGTACTCCTTGCCAGCTGTTTTCCCATCAGAATGAGAAGCTCCTTTCCTCACTGTTGGTCTCTCCTGTCCTCTCCAAACTGCAAAGCCCAACCTCAGCTACATCCTCATGCTCCATAATGGGAGTAAGGTACTGACTGAAGTTAACCATGAGGCAGATATTTCTTAAATACACCCTTTTCCTCTCTCACAGTTAGGATCAATTATCACTGTCCCTTGTATATCTTATAATCAACTATTTCATTCTACTTTATGATCGTTTCCTTGTTTATTTCTCCTACTATGGTATAAGGTTCATGGTAGAATTTGAATGAGAATTATCCCTGTATTACCCAAGGATCACTCAAAGAACCTTATGCTTAGTAAACAGTTAATATTCAGTTGATGAATGAGTGAGAAAATCAATGTCCATAGCCAGCCTTCCCCTACTATGGGGTTTTCTCCTTGTCTAAACAACTCCTTCTAACTGATCACTTTCATACTTTCCAAAGGCTAATCAAATTAAAACAATTCACAAGATGCCTAAGTGGGTAACTGAAATGGTAAAGTAGGTGGGAACATTTGTACTATAAAATGAAAGTTTTATGTCCCCAAACTAACCTCCAATTTATTAAGGATTTATAAAAAGTATAAACAGAAGGGGGTTTTTTTGTTCCTACTAAGATTAGGAAAAAATAAAACAAACAAAAGCACCTCCCATTTTAGGCAAGTCACCATCTTCCCTGTAAGTACTGTGTCAGGGAGTAAACACATGGAGAAGCATTATTTTTGTGGCATTCTTGAGCAGAGTAGTCCTTGTCATCACCTTTCCAAAGAGTTCTGCAATAAGTGGGACTTTAAGGACAACAAATGCATCACTCGGGAGACAAGATTCCTTGCTGAATATTTTAACAGAATCTGGAAGGAGCAAATGGAAAGGGAAGCTGCACATATATGCATACACACATACCCGCCCTTATGATATTTCAGGAGAACTACATGTAGTAGCTTAAGCTGAACATTAAGGACTTTGATTTATGACTTCTCATTAACAGCCACTACACATCGATGTGATTCAGTACCATCCTGCATAATAATTAACTCATCCATAAAGTACATGTTTGACAGCCAGAATGGAAGGCAATATTTTCTGCATGCTATATCTGCAGCTCAGAGAAAATTCACACAATTTTTCTGACATCAAGAGTCTCATACGTAGCATGCTGAAATAGAAAAGTGTTCAAGTTGCTTGGTGAATCAGAGGTGCTAAAAGATTCTGAAAAGATTTCAAAACTGCAACACTCTGCAAATGTAGAGATATTTATTATTTTAATAATTACTGTTGGTGTTTATTTATTTGATTTCCTATATCTGAAGCGGAGAGCTGTTTGACTGGTTCCTTGTACTTTGCAGCTAAGTTGTCTTTCAGGAGACTCAACTGAGTGGCTAGAAGCTAGGGAGCATTTTGAAACAGTGGCTTTTAACATTCTTCACTCCTCTCCCAGAAACAAAATCCTCCAGTTCCTCTCAGGAACTAAAACATACCCTGGGTGGCAAAACCTCTCACTGACCATGCATCAATGGAAAAATCATCCATGCTTTTGTTTTTCTCTATTGTTTCTGAACAAATCTGTCCTAAATGTAATTTTTAGGCAATAATAAACACAGATATGTTAATATTTGAAGGATCTTTTAGTAAGGTTGCCAGCTCTAGCAAAGCAACATATGAAGTATAGTCAAACATATGAATTACAGATAAACAATGAATAATTTTTATTATAAGTATTCCTGTGCTAAATTTAGGATATGCTTAAGTGAGAAATTACTTACTGTTCACCTGAAATCTAAACACAACTTGATGTCTGTATTTTATTTGGTAATATTAATTTTTAGACATATGTAGGCAACCTAAATGCACTAAAAAAAATTTGAACACACCCACATTCTAAGATTTTTTTTCTATTAAACTTCCCTTTCATTTCTTCTTGCCATCTGCCTCTTCCATTTTCTGGAGGTCACAGCTGGTAACCAAAACCGTGCAATTATGTAGTCAAAATATTTATTATTTCTGACAAAACCATGTAAGCTCCCAAAGACTGCAATGGGAAACCATTACAAAGAAAATAACATAATGTGAGTTCATTAGGATCTATACCACCCTGGCACCCAACCATGTTATTCATTCTCCATCTCCCATTCCCTCTCCCTCCCTCCTTCCTGTTTCTATATATGGCTATAATGATGACTGCCATACAAATGGCAGAAATAAACAGCAAAACATGCGTTAGGGAGTTAAAGAACTTTACTGCTCTTTCCCATCACAGCCTTCATGTTTGCTGTTAATATAGTAGAGAAGAGGATGTTATTTAAAAGGCATGAGAGCTATCCCACATCATCCAAAAGACATTTCAAAGGGAAAATTATCTATCTTTCCAGAAAATACTGGGGAAACACTGAGAACAAGAAAGATAACCAGCCCTTTCAAGCATTAAAATCTGTGTGTATTTTGTTGTGTTTATCCTGCTTTTGAATGTTATTCTCCATAAGGAGTGAGAATCCCTGTCTCATTTTTGTGTGTTGCCACTGATACATAGTACCTGATTCATAGAGTGTGTAATAATTATTTCAAAAGTCTGAGAGCCATTGCTGTAAAGTAGAATGTAATTGAATTGTGAGACAAGTAAAACTACTGAACTCTGTAATTTTGGAAAAAAATCTTACCTCTAAATGTTGTTAGCTTGTTTATAGCCCCACCTTGCATTTCTCAAAGATCTATAAGTTCTGTGTAAGTGTATCTATCTCCCATAATTAAAATATATAAATATGTATTAGCTATACATATTTCATATGTATGTATATATATATATGAAGTAATATGGCCTCAGTATCTATTTGAAATCATTTAGAAGGTGAGGTTAAGATGCCTCACTCTCTGTCACATTTATGGTCCTCCTTCCATAATACAGTTATTGGAAGTTGTTGCAGTCTAGGTTTACATTTCCCAGCTTCTCCAACACCTCACATAGTAAGCCATGTGATAAGTTCTCACCAGCTGAATCTATAAGTAAGGCATGCTAAATTCCCAGACCATGATAGTTAGAAAGTGAACTGGCTTCTTCCATCCCTGTCTTCTTCTTTTAATGGGCTTGGATCATAAGGTGAAGAAGCTAAGGCCAGAAGATGGAAGGAGCCTATTTTTCTAGAATCAGCCCTGGACAAAGAGCTTTCCCCGCCTCATCAATCAAAAACATTCAGGTTGAAGATTAGGGGCACGAGGAGTAGACTTCTATCATGGTTGAGCCATAGGCTTGTTTGCTTCAGAAAATAGCCTCACTCCTAATACACTTCCTAAGTAGAATTTTACTTTGTACCTATTCACTTTATCTTCTATTATGTCCTCCTTAGACACAAAAGTTCAGACTGTGTTTTATCTGTGTTTTGTCCTTTCCCATCTATTTTTTTTATCATTCTCTAATTGAGGAATCATGATTCTTCAAGAATTTAAAAGTAGTTAGCTGTAATGCAAGTCAACTCCCTGTATAGCTATCCTTATCTCAAGTAGCAAAAACCCTTGGTCCTTCCTATTATTGCTTAAACTCTCTCTACAACAAAATTAGAGATAAGGGCAAAATAGTTTCTGCTGGATAGTGAGGGGGTAGCGGGGGAGAGGGAGGGAGCAGGGGAAGGGGGGAGAAATGACCCAAACATTGTATGTACATATGAATAAAATAAAAATTTCTTTAAAAAGTAGTTAGCTGTGTGTGAATTTTCTTTTCATTTGACAACATTTATCTCACACTCTTGTGGAAAGCTAGACCTTGGGAACAAAAAACGTTATTAGTTAATGAATTTCCAAAAGAAACAGACATATAAAAGAAAAATAACAGGGGAATGCAATAAAAATATCAGAGCACTATGAGGAAGTCTCTGTGGGCAAAGAGAGAATAGTTTTGTCTTTACCTGGAGCAAAGAAAACACTTCATGGAGAAGGTGACATTGAGTGAGGTCTTAGAGATTGACTGTGAGGTTTGTCAAAGGATGTGAGTCACTGTGTTCAACTTCCAGTCATTTGAACAGCAAGATAGGACACTGCTTCTGTTGTACCTCGGTTGGATTTTCATATAAAAGTTATATTCGCCCAGAATAATTTTTCAGTGTTTTACTGTCAGTTTTTTTCTGAACAAAGTTTTCAGTTAGTATCTTTGTCGCTAATAATGCTGAAACTCAGGGACTTGCTCAGTGGTACACAGGCACTCTTCCACTTTTGCAATGACCCTAGCCAGGTTTGCTTTAGTTGTCCAGGCCCACAATTCTCCTACCTCTGCCTCCTGCATAGCTGGAATTATAGACATGCACCACCATGCCTGAATTATTCCTTGAGATAGCATCTTGCTTACTTTTTGCCCAAGATTAGCCTCAAATTGTGATCCTTCTGATCTCAACCTCCCAAGTAACTGAGATTGTAGGCATGAGTCACCCTACCCTGTGCTAATTCTTTTTTCTTTTACCTCAGTAATCATGTGTTCATTCACAAGTTTTTAAATTTTGAGATTTTCTTTCTTAAATTATAATTCTTTATTCTATCTGGAATTAGTGCTTGTATGTGATAACAAATAAATTATTTCATCTTTTATTGATCTATCTTTCTGAGTCA
The DNA here is from genome assembly GCF_047511655.1 of Castor canadensis. NCBI lineage: Eukaryota > Metazoa > Chordata > Mammalia > Rodentia > Castoridae > Castor > Castor canadensis. Next base: position 129,814,674 of record NC_133391.1, on the reverse strand, counting down.
TTACTTATGTGTCTGTTATTTTATCTCTACTGTATTGTAACTTAGTAAACATGAACTCAGTTATGTTCCAAGGACCTATTCTGTTCCATCATTTCAGTCTTCTATTTTCAACTTCTGGTGGTTTTGATAACTGGTGGTTTATATTTTTATGTATGATAAGGCAAGTTCCTCAGTGTCAGTCTGCCTTTTCACTCTTCTCAACTTAATACAGTATTCTCTCTGCAAGGGACCAATTCCCAAAAGTCAAAAGTTTAGAAACTGATAAAAAGAATAAGAATTGAGAGGCTTAGGGGAAAAAAGAAACAGTAAGATTTATAACTGGTGCTTCCTACTTCTTGCTGTAGTAAGCGCTTCAAGGGCAGCAATCTCATTATTCTTTTTAACTCTGTTTAAGACTTTGGAAAAGAGATGCATGATATATGTGTAGAATTAAATCAATTCCTGGCCTTGGCCCATTTCTTTGTATGCCACCAACTCTAATAATGAGTTACAGAAGAGTTACATTCAGCAACTGTTTGCAATAGTTATAGAAACTCTAATAAATATTTATTAGAAAACATTGAAACTCAGGTTAAAAGGTTTTAGAAAAAAAAGAAAAGAAATCAGGTCTCTGACTCTCTTGAAAACAACTGAGTATAAAGTTTCACTCTGAATCCTTTTTAATATATATGGAAATTATTCACAGTCAGTAGTCTTCCTTTTCACTCTTCTCTGTAATAAAATTAATGCAGGTTGTAAATTTTTCACTTTTTGCCATATGTAGCTTATTATAACTCATGCCTTCATTTTCAAAGAAAGATTTAAATTAAGCATGATTTAGAAAGGATGCTCTATAAAAATGTTTTAAATATATGTGCCATCTTGTATAGATCTTGGCCATTACTGTGTTTGTGGATCTTCTTCTAGAACCATGTGCAACAACAAAAAAAGCCTGGAGCATAATGGAGATAGTAATTCAAAGGTAGAATTGAGGACTGTCTGCCATATCTCCAGTAGTAAAGACACAGAGTAGAAACTCAGTAAACATTTTCCTATGATTGAAGTAGTGTCAAGCAAGAGCCATAACCAGCAAAGCAGTTCACAGGAGTTATCATGGGCCATGATTAGGAAGGCTGAGAGGTGGTCAAGACACAGAATTCACATTAGATTAAGGCAACAGGTTTAGATAGAAGAAGGTTTGTGGGGAAAGATTGCCTTCCTAGCTTTCAGAGGTCTGACAGTGCAACCTCTGCTTACGAAATACAAAGAATACTTGAATTTTCTTAATTTCTTCTGTTGTACTACAGTTAAAGTTCATTGTTGAAAGAAGATTAAGGGGTTGGTGGAGCGGCTCAAGTGGCAAAGCGCCTACCTTGCCAACAGGCCAACGCCACCAAAAAAAAGTAGATTGAAATCATAAAATTACTGTTTATTTTAGTAGCTAGGAGTTCTATTCATGTTACTTAGAGTCTATGAAGAAAGAACTTATTTTTATAGACTTGATCTTATATTTGGTAGAATAATATATTTAACCGTTCTTCAGAATTAACCTATCATTTCAGTATTTTTAGCTAAAGTTCTATGTTAATAATTTCAGTGTAGGTCAGAGAAGAATTTGTTAATTTCCCTTAACTTGGAGCCTTTCAAACACTGCCTTTTCAACTCTACATCAAAACAAAAGGACAGAGTTAAAAACAATAAGGTGTGAAAGTAGATATGGAAGTCAGCTTTCAGACTCATGATTTTTAAAATCAGGATGTTCTTAAATATATTTAGAACTCTCTAACTTTATCTTTTTTTTATTATTATTCATATGTGCATACAAGGCTTGGATTATTTCTCCCCCCAGCCCCCACCCCCTCCCGTACCACCGACTCGGCCCCATCCCTCTCCCCCCCACCCCCCTCAATACCCGGTAGAAACTATTTCGCCCTTATCTCTAATTTTGTTGAAGAGAGAGTATAAGCAATAATAGGAAGGAACAAGGGTTTTTGCTAGTTGAGATAAGGATAGCTATGCAGGGAGTTGACTCACATTAATTTTCTGTGCATGTGTGTTACCTTCTAGGTTAATTCTTCTTGATCTAACTTTTCCTCTAGTTCCTGGTCCCCTTCTCCTGTTGGCCTCAGTTGCTTTTAAGGTATCTGCTTTAGTTTCTCTGCATTGAGGGCAACAAATGCTAACTAATTTTTTAGGTGTCTTACCTATCCTCACATCTCCCTTGCGTGCTCTCACTTATATCATGTGATCAAAGTCCAATCCCCTTGTTGTGTTTGCCCTTGTCCGCATATGAGGGAGAACATACGATTTTTGGTCTTTTGGGCCAGGCTAACCTCACTCAGAATGATGTTCTCCAGTTCCATCCATTTACCAGGAAATGATAACATTTCATTCTTCTTCATGGCTGCATGAAATTCCATTGTGTATAGATACCACATTTTCTTGATCCATTCGTCAGTAGTGGGGCATCTTGGCTGTTTCCATAACTTGGCTATTGTTAATAGTGCTGCAATAAACATGGGTGTGCAGGTGCCTCTGGAGTAACCTGTGTCACAGTCTTTTGGGTATATCCTCAAGAGTGGTATTGCTGGATCAAATAGTAGATCAATGTTTAGCTTTTTAAGTAGCCTCCAAATTTTTTTCCAGAGTGGTTGTACTAGTTTACATTCCCACCAACAGTGTAAGAGGGTTCCTTTTTCCTTTCATCCACGCCAACACCTGTTGTTGGTGGTGTTGTTAATGATGGCTATTCTAACAGGTGAGGTGGAATCTTAGTGTGGTTTTAATTTGTATTTCCTTTATTGCTAGAGATGGTGAGCATTTTTTTCATGTATTTTTTGGCCATTTGAATTTCTTCTTTTGAGAAAGTTCTGTTTAGTTCACTTGCCCATTTCTTTATTGGTTCATTAGTTTTGGGAGAATTTAGTTTTTTAAGTTCCCTATATATTCTGGTTATCAGTCTTTTGTCTGATGTGTAGCTGGCAAATATTTTCTCCCACTCTGTGGGTATTCTCTTCAGTTTAGAGACCATTTCTTTTGTTGAGCAGAAGCTTTTTAGTTTTATGAAGTCCCATTTATCTATGCTATCTCTTAGTTGCTGTGCTGCTGGGGTTCCATTGAGAAAGTTCTTACCTATACCTACTAATTCCAGAGTATTTCCTACTCTTTCCTGTATCAACTTTAGAGTTTGTGGTCTGATATTAAGATCCTTGATCCATTTTGAGTTAATATTGGTATAGGGTCATATACATTGATCTAGTTTCAGTTTTTTGCAGACTACTAACCAGTTTTCCCAACAGTTTTTGTTTTTTGTTGAAGAGGCTGCTTTTTCTCCATCGTATATTTTTAGCACCTTTGTCAAAGACAAGTTGGTTATAGTTGTGTGGCTTCATATCTGGGTCCTCTATTCTGTTCCATTGGTCTTCATGTCTGTTTTTGTGGCAGTACCATGCTGTTTTTATTGTTATTGCTTTGTAATATAGTTTGAAGTCAGGTATTGTGATACCTCCTGCATTGTTCTTTTGACTGAATATTGCCTTGGCTATTCGTGGCCTCCTGTGTTTCCATATAAATTTAACAGTAGATTTTTCAATCTCTTTAATGAATGTCATTGGATTTTTGATGGGAATTGCATTAAACATGTAGATTGCTTTTGGGAGTATAGACATTTTTACTATGTTGATTCTACCAATCCATGAGCATGGGAGATCTCTCCACTTTCTATAGTCTTCCTCAATCTCTTTCTTCAGAAGTTCATAGTTTTCCTTGTAGAGGTCATTCACATCCTTTGTTAGGTTTACACCTAGGTACTTGATTTTTTTTTGATGCTATTGTAAATGGAATTGTTTTCATATATTCTTTTTCAGTTTGTTCATTATTAGTGTATAGAAATGCTAATGATTTTTCTATGTTGATTTTATATCCTGCTACCTTGCTATAGCTATTGATGGTGTCTAGGAGCTTCTGAGTAGAGTTTTTTGGGTCTTTAAGGTATAGGATCATGTCATCTGCGAATAGGGATATTTGACAGTTTCTTTACCTATTTGTATTCCTTTTATTCCTTCTTCTTGCCTAATTGCTCTGGCTAGGAATTCCAGTACTATGTTGAATAGGAGAGGAGATAGTGGGCATCCTTGTCTAGTTCCTGATTTTAGAGGGAATGGTTTCAGTTTTTCTCCATTAAGTATAATGCTGGCTGTAGGTTTGTCATATATAGCTTTTATAATGTTGAGGTACTTTCCTTCTATTCCTAGTTTTCTTAGAGTTTTTATCATGAAATGGTGTTGGATCTTATCAAAGGCTTTTTCTGCATCTATTGAGATGATCAAGTGGTTTTTGTCTTTGCTTCTGTTAATGTGATTTATTATGTTTATTGGTTTTCATATGTTGAACCACCCCTGCATTCCTGGAATGAAGCCTACTTGGTCGTCGTGAATAATCTTTTTGATGTGTCTCTAAACTTCTTTTTAAATGGTGATAAAATTATTTCAGAGATGCAAACATTTTTTTCTTTAACATAAACTATTGCACATAAAATCTAAATTCTAGATAACTACATACTGAAAAGCACTTCTTGAACCTACCTAGCAACTTTCAATTTCTTGAACTCTGTAAATATTTCATAACATCTGTTGACTAACCAATATTCTCCATAAAAAATATATTAGCCCAGGTCCACAAAATACTATTACTATAATTTAATAATAAGACTGCAATTCAGTGTTTGGGAAAGAGCAAGATACCAGTGCCTAATAATATATGAAGAATTTAGGTATACAGTCAACCATGAACAGGACCATATCCCAAAGAAATATCCTTAAGCCCCAGTTCTGGGATGGCTTTGGGAAGAATATGTTGAAAGTCACAGTGGAGGAAACTCACTCATCCAACTGCAGAAAGATATTGTTAAAGAAAAAGCTATGCTTTGTGTTGAACATTTGCAGATGTTCGTCTTACCTTTAGCATTTTGCAATTTGTTACTCTGATTGCAGGTAATGGAAATTCTCAGTGGTTATGCTGTTTACTTGATTACTAATGGCAATATGATTGCTGATGGACTTTCTCCAACTATTAAGTTAAATGACAAACAAGAAAGAGGTATTACAGCTTGGGGAAAAGTACAGAGCTCTGAAATTCCTATACTCAACTTTGCTCAATTTTATTACTTTTCATCTACTACCTAAAATGCAGATTTATTCATCAGTTTAAAATATATTATGCTATTTGAATAATGTAATCATATACCAACTTTCCAATAGATTAAATTATGGAAATTTATTTCCAGTCTCCATTTAGTTATTGATGATCTAACTACTTCTAAGGAATTAAAATAAATGCTTTACGACAGTTGCAATGAGAGTCATCATTGCAGGTGCCAAGCAGGGTCAATTTTAGAGGAGACCTTCGGGAGTGAAAAGGTCTAAAAAGAAAAATTTTAAAACTACGTTGCTATTCGAAAAGTGGCTAATAGGTTATTTTGAGCCTGTTTAAACTTCCTCCAAGATTCATAAATATTCAGTGAATCAATTAAGGTTTAAAGCTTAAGGTTTCACTGCTGAAAGAAAATAATTATCTGCTAAGGTGGATCTCCTGCTGGAGACTTGCATTTATTTTGAAATGTGTGAAAGAAATGAGTGGGACTATCAGTTTGATCTTTCCCTGTGTAGATGCATCTTTTAGCTAAACTATAGAATTAACTTTCTCTGACCCAAAAAAGCAAGAATTTAAGAGTTCTCAATAAGACATATGCTATTTCCTGATTCCTAAGTCATAGATCTTAAGTCACACATTGCTTAAAAGTAAGTTTTAAGAAATGCCTGTCCATTCATGACAGTAAACTGTCAGCTATTCAAAATGTAGTTTTTCAGAAACCCCAGGTTCCCTCAGATTGTTCCTATCCAGAGGAAATCCTGCACCATAACGTATCTCCTTAACCCCTCATCATCCTTCAAGGCAAGAAGAAAGTCCTGGCTGGGCATCTATAAAACTAATCAGAATGGTCAGCCATGGCCAGTCTAAAGGAGGTCCCAAAGGAGTGAGTTCAGCCACTGACTCTAAAGGAAAATGGAGGAACGGAGAGCCTTCAGTGACCAACACAAAGGCAAGAAGCATGGCACAAGTGAACAGAACAAAGGAAGCAAAGCAGTAGAAAAGCAACCCTTCTGTGGGTTGTTTGTTTTAGGGATGGAATGGCCATCCTGGGGCAATGAGCAGCTGTGCCACAATGCTCATAAACAGCTCTTCTGACTTCCCACATTTCCACACTGTCACCCTTCGAGTACTCTATAACTTTAAAAAGAAGGGAGGTAAAGCATAGTTCCTTGCCCACAAAACTGGGCCAAGACTAATCATTTCCCTGGTTGTGGGGGAGAATGATGTAGAGGTGGGAGATTCTTCAGATTGAGAGAAAAGTGATGGGTACAAGACATTTTAGGAAGCTTTCCAGCACAAAAGGCCTAAACTCTGGCCCCACAGGGTTGCCCCTCACCTCTACATTATACAAAATGGACTGTATAATATATTCTGTTTCTCCCAGGTTGAGACACACTTCACAACACAATCATTTATTGTATTTAACATTATCATTGTTATTTCTGAGACATGGTCTTGATATATTGCCCGGGCTGGCCTCTAACTCTTCGGTTCAAGTGATCCTTCTGCCTCAGCTTCCTAAGGAGCTAGGACTGAAGTCGTGTGCTATCATGCCCAGCTACAATTATTATTAATGACTGTCCATGTCATTAACAAAGATTTTATAGAAACTGTCATTAAATAACTTATGTAACCAAAACATTATAATGATTGTAATCTAGAAATCATTGTCAAAGGGGCAAGCTCCTTATTGAGGGCTAAGACTTACTTTTATTTCTAGTTTAACCTTTCTTAGTCCAACATATATTAGGTGCTAGAATTGTACCCAAATACAGAAACGTCATTTCACAATACATAATGCACACAGTTCATCCTGTCCAAAGGAGCAGTAGTCTATGTCAGATAAAAACAAATCTGCTGATTAAAGGGAAATGTTAATTGAAAGTAGCCAATTTTTCCAGCACCACATATATCAGGTGTTAGAAAAACACTTGCCAACCTGCAAAGACATTAAACTCAACGTCACACTCAGCATAAATATTTACTTATAGAACCCTAGGCCAATTTAATAAAGAAGACATTGAGTAGAGTCTTTGCCTTTAAGAGGCAATATTCACTTTCTCCCTCCCTGAAAGTGGGCATTACACAAGACCACATGTAGACAGGACAAAAGTTCGTAGAACTGAATCAGCTATAAAGGGCATGGCAGCAAGGACGAACCATAAATAAATGTTCATCCCACATTTAATGTATTAAAACAATGTTCCTCTGTAAATATAAGAAAGTGGGGCACAAAAAAACTGTACTAATTTACAAAATAGTGCTCTATCTAGTATTTATTACAATGAGCTTTCCTCCGACACCTTGTAACAGCTCTGTCTTAAGCCACGCTGGATCATCCAGATCTAAAATCTAAGCTCTTTGTTTTGTTTTCTTGTCTTATTGGGGCTTTTTGTCCTTCACAATTCAATGAATCCTTTTCTGTCAGCCTAAGTTAAATTCCAGAACACGGACAGGGAAACCAAAAAGAAAAAGAAGTGTTAAAAAAAAATACAGATTGGCTTTAAGACAATTTAAGACAAGTGATTGGAGCTGACAGCTTACACATTATCAATTGAAAATATTCTCTGATCACTTACACAACAGCCCCAAAGAATGGCAGCCATACAAGGCTTGTGACACAGAGGGCTGTATCCTGAGGAGGAAGGGCACATGCAGGTAATTTCTAAAAAGAACTGAGTGCTAAATTCTGATTCCTTACTGTAGGGCAATGTCTTTTGATGTCCTGATTTAATGTAGCTGTAAGCCTAAACTAATCTGATGTAATAAACATTTAATTGGCTACTTCCAATTAACATTTCCCTTTAATCTGGAGATTTGTTTTTATCTGACATAGATTGCTGTTCCTTAGGGCAAGATGCACTGTGCGCATTGTGTATTATGAAATGATGTCCGCGTTTGGAATACAATTATAAATTATAAGTCACTCCTAATAATGGTGTGTCTGAATATGGAAATAACTGTTTCTCTGTGGGCTACTACACAGAGTCTTGCAGATAGGAGCAGACTGCACATTGGGTTTGCCAGCCAGCAGGATGGGGCAGGAGTAGCCCAGGGCACCTGGGAGACTAACGCTTTGGGCAGTGAAATGTCTGCTGCCAGGCTTGGGCTGCTGGAAGCAACTTGCTGCTCTTTGATGATGGTCTCTTCCAGCAAAGCAGCTGGGATCTCCATTCTAAAAAGTTTCCGCTGGGCAGTGCTTTGGAACCCAAGAACTGCCTGTGTGGGGACTGCTAGGCATAATGTGGTACTTTGCAAACTTTCACATAATCACTGACATTATTTTATTCTGATCTTTGAATTGAATCCAATTTCTAGGATGCACAATAAGACAGTTCTGAACCTTACAATGAATATGATTCATAGTCAAATGAAATAGTAAAACTGAACACAAGGATTTTTAATGAAATAATTTTGTTTATTGTGATTGCGATACATTTTGACATACCCTTTTTACTTTTTATTTTGAAATAATTTTATTGTGTGATAAGTTGTAAATATAAGACTAGTGTAAAAAACACTCATTTATTATTTACCCCAAACCACTTGTTGTTCGCATCTCATACAGTTCTTCTTCGGATTCATTTCTTCCCCTAAACTCATTGTCTCCCCATATATATTATGTAGCTATTATTAGACATGTACGTTTTTCTGAACAAATTGAGAGTAAGTCAACTCATCATGGCCCTTTTCCCCACACTCCAGTGCATACTTTAAAGAATGTGGATGTTCTCCCAGTAGACTTAGCAACTTTAATACACTTAACAATGGTAACACACTTTTATCTGTGTTAAATATATTTCAACACTTCAGTTAATCCAGTAATGTCCTTCAAGCATCCTGTCCTCTGACACGTGATCCACTCTGTGGCTAGGTATTACATTTAGCCACCATGTCTTTTTAGCCTCTTTCGGTATAGATATTTCAACAGCCTTCCTTTGGCTTTTCCCATATGACAGTTTGGAAGTCAAGTATCAACTCTCCTCCCACTTTCTTTTTTTAAGAGAACATTCCTCACTTGGGATTTATTTTATAGTTCTTCATGATGACTTCCATGTTGGAATGGTTGTAGAGGTGATGTTGTGCCCTTCTCAGCATATCACATCTGGACGCACACAAGGTCCGTCTGTCCCTCATTTGTGATGCTAACTTTAATCACCCACTGCATAGTTTTCTGACTTCCCCACTAGATAATTACTGTGTAATTTTTCCCCTGAGAGTAATAAATAGTCTACGGGAGACACTTTAAAGCCATACTAATATCTAGTTACTCATCAAGATTTCCCTCTAGATTTATCCTCCATTGATGAAATTTATCTGATCCAGTCTCTAATGAAACACTTTCAAAATTATGATCTTCCCATTCCAACACTGTCTCACAATTCCACATCAAGTGAAAGCTCTTCCATTTATTTATTTGTTTGTTTTCCAAATGGACATATGAATTTCTTTTTTCAATACTTCATAATTTCTAATGAAATCTTAACCACTTATTCAGTGAATATTTATTTTGTACCTTATAGGTATAAAATATGCCAGGTATTCTAATGTATTCTGGAAATACAACTGTAAGCAATAGATACAACCTATCTTTCCCTATATCTAACGACAAATTATTTATATATTTATGTATAGAGATTTGAAGACAGGTACAGTCTAGAAGAAAATGTTTTGTTGATTTTTTTTTTTCCTTTTCTATGATCTTTCTCAATCTGGTTTGTATCAACCTCATGACTAGTACCAGAGCTTACCTCCTGCTATTGCTACCTTTGGATTTGACATTTCTAAAGTAACTTCTACACCAGGATACAAAAGATTTTAAAAATGGCCAAACAAAAACACTTCATACTAAATACTGCCTTTCTTATTTAATATTAACAAGGTTTTACCATGGGTCTAGACATAGAAAACATTGGTGGACAAGACACCTGGTACCAGTTCTGGTTCAAATATAGATTTTGATGAAGGATACAAACAAGTTATTAGGCAAGATACTGTGGTAAGTGTTTGTCATCACCGCAATGGGTAATGCAAGGTTTGAGAGACCTTATACAGGGTAAGGGCAGAGTGAGTGGGCAGAAAAGATTTTTTAGAAGTGAAGCAGATACTTAAAGAATATTGCAAGTTATCCCAACCCACAAGCTGTCCTTGCATCCAGGTGCAGCAGGCAAAGTCACAAAACAAGTGGTAACAAACACCCCGATTCCCTGGTTCAACTCTGTACCTCAGTGTCTGCTACATAGCTGATGCTCAGAGAGTATTTTGAAAAGAGTGGGTGTCCTCAGAAGAAAAAATAACCTTCATAAGATTCTATCTAAAATTCTTTATAATACTTACCCATGAGTTTCTCTTTCTGAACTATCAAGTTACATCCATATTGTAGCTTTAATTATATGCTGAAGAGGAGGATGGAGCATCTTAAGTCTATTGATGTTAAAATATATTTGCTGATGCCTTTGAATACATGGGTTGTATAGCACATTATTTATATATAGAAGAACCAGCTTCTCTCATCCATTTAATTTTTCCAATTAACTGAAAGCTAGGTTGAGTTGGCTTGAGTTCACTCTTAACGGTCAAAATTTAGCACCGTGGGTATTGATTAATTAGCAATGAGTCATTTAGCTTATAACAGCAAAACCTGCAGGATGGAAATTTTAGAGGATGAAAATTAGGTCAGGGGTAGCAATGTATTCACGTGCTATTCTTTGTTGTTAAAAAATGTCACTGTCAGATGTAATTAATAGAAGCAGCAGAGGAAATCCCAGACAAATGTTTCTTCCTTCTTTTGCTGTCTTCTAGATCAGAAACCATCAGATCCTGACTCCCAGCTCCCTTATTTAGACACCTTCCACTTAGGGACCATTTCCATTCACTAGATTATGATGGGTATGGCCCAGGGGATGGCAACGTAACGAGTAGGATAAATGTGCAATGAATTTTTGTCTAAATAGGATTTGGGTATTTATTTGTCTAAAAAAATTTAACCTACTGCTTATTCGTTTACCATGACCATATGGAAAAGTTATGGAAGTTTTGGAATATAGGGCCCCAATGTAACACGAGAGTACAAGTTCTGAAGTCAGATGTTTGCATTGAGCTCTCAGTGCTGCTATTTAATGCTTTGAAGTGCATCAGATTCTTAATTGTAAAATGGGGATTTTTTTTTTAAAAGCCTACATCACATGATTGTTGTGAGGAGTAAATGAACTCATTTATGTGCACACTTAGTGTTGACTAAGTGATGATCTGTAAGCCTCATTGAAGCATTAGAATTCTCAAAAATGGAACTGCCAAAAGCCCAGACTCAACTGAATATTACCCCTGATAGGCTATGCCCATTCATGTGAGCTGTTTTATTAAATAAGCAATTAGTCTGTGCTTCCTTCCTATCTGTTGTTCAGTAGTTAGAATGCCTTCTGTAATCAATTAATATACACTGATTAAAAGCAAGAAATGTCTACTACTGAGAAATCTCACGTATCTCTGTGTTAGATGCTATCATGCACTATAATAGTACTTAATTTCTGCCTTCAGACAACTTGAGTCTGGTTAATGATGACATGTCATGGAGATTTGTGTCTATGACAGTAGCACAGCAAGTCAAATGACTAGCATGACAGCAGTGGAGGCTATCTGTTGAGGTCAAGACTTCCAGTTACATAGATGTGCTACTTAAGCATTTTAGTTTTCCACAGGAAGCTAGCACCCATGTTTTTTTAAAAGCAGTCTATAGAACAATAGGAAATACATTCACTGTGCACATTTCTGAATAAGGCCTGAATCTGAGGATAGAGCACTGCTTTTCCTGTTTTATTTCTTATTTTCTTTCTGGTTGAATTTGTTTTATAATAGACATTTCATATTTTTAATCAGATAAACTGTTGGAATAATTTATTTTATTAAAAATGCTTTGAAGATAATTCCCTGCAAAAGCTAAATTTATCTGATAATAATTTGTTCTTTAACTACAAATGAAAATTATGCAATTAACTAAGGTGAGTATTTGATATAAAAATAAACAAATTTTTACTTAATTTTGGGGTGATAAACACTTTAAGTATATATGTTACTTGCTCTGAAAAAAGCAAGAGGTCAACTTTGAGGATTTTGTTTGATGTAAGAATTTAAACTGTTTCCAAGGTAACCAATCATATCTCTATAAAGCTTAGCACAGGTTGTACTGCTGTCTTCATTTTGGAGTGCTCAGCTCTTTTTCATTTCCTGTGGAAACCTTGAACCTTTACACACACACACACACACACACACACACACACACGCGCGCACAAAACCTAACACACATACAAACACACTCCTGATTGCTTGCTAGCCATCAAGGACAAGAGGTAAAAGAGAAAGCAAAACTAAAGAGATGCTTATTCATCTTTAGACTGTTTACCACAGCTGTTTCACTATCTTTTCTGTCTTTATATACTATAAATGATGACAACCAAATGCTGTGTTATTGTTCATGAGAGTGAGTATATTAATTTTGTATGAATTCCCAGGTAACTACTCTTCAAATTTATGACCTTCTTTTGTTCTTGTTTGTTTTATTTTTCTTGGCATAAATATTGAAACCTCAGAATATGTCAGTGATGGTTAGTAAAATAATGTTACATTTTTTGCTTAATTTTCTAGATCAGCACTGTGTGGTAGAAATATAACAGGAGCCACATATGTAACATTAGATTATCCATTTAAAAACAAACAGAAATAGGTTATATAATTTTAAATGTATTTTATTTAACCCAGTTTATCTAAAATATCATTTCAGCATGTAATAAATATAAAGTTATGGAGATATTTTATTTTCCTTTTTTGTACTAACTGTTTAAAATCTGATGTGCACTCTGTATGTACAGCACATGTCAATTCGGAGTAGCTGCAGTACAGATCCTCAATAGTACGAGAGACTGAAGGTGACTGTAGTATAAAGTGGAATGCTAAACAGTGGTTCTTACTTCCTTAACCCTATTGCTGTCATTTTGATGCTAAGTTATGTAACAATGTAGATATCACTTTGCAGGATGTCCTTTCCTTCCTGAAATTTATCAGCATGATAAATTGACTCCCTTAATGGAAAATACTTTATTTTTTACTTTTCATAGGAATTTGTTCATCCTTTTGATGAATTTTTCCTACCAATAACTAGCCACCTGAGGAAACTCTGATACAAGTATTTCCTATTTACTTCTCTTCTAAAAAATTTTCAAGAAAGAGGTTAAATCATGACTTTCAGACAGATACAAAATGAACACATGATAATGAATTTATTCGTATGATATGAGAGAACTAGGCAGCAGTTTAGACTGGTTTAAAGCAAAAGTGAAACTATATAAATTGATGTACAGTAGAGAAATAATGAGATGAATTACAAATGGCGACAAAATTTATTCTTTTCTGCAAGAGGAGGAAGTCAATTAAATTATAACTAAGAAGGATAGAATTCATACAGCTCAGTTACCTGTAACTTACAGAGGTTTACAAAATAGCTGAAAAACAATGAGCTTTTCAGAACCCAAAATGGTGCTACTGATGATGCATGGTTCAAATCACAATTTTTTCATACATAATCTAAAAAATCCATTTAAGCCCACCCTATACATAGTCTGATAATCCATTTAAAGTCAACTGAACATTGGGTATCAATTTTGCCTTGAAATTATTGAATAATTCTGGGCAAATCAGAGAAATTGTGTTTCATTTTATTCATGGTAAACTGAAGAATAGAATCTAATGTTCCATAAACCTCACTTACACTAATATGATTCTTTGAGGAAAGATCTCCAAAAGTGCATCTTCACCTAATGACCTCCCTCCATAGATACAGAAACAATGCAAAACAGAGATGTCACCACCCAGATATCAGTCTCCTGATACTTTCATGCAGAATACAAAAGACTAAGCCCTGAGGATGTTTCTGAGCCTAGCCTCATGCCCCTTGCCCATGGCCATGGCCTTGTCCTAACACATGAGGATGTGCTCAGTTCACCTATGACATTTAGAACGCAGTTGCTCTGTGTAGACAGGGCCTTGTGTTATAAGAAAGGAACCAACAGGACCACTTCCACAATTACCAACCCTCTGTGTGGTAGACACTGTACCAGAAGGCACCCAAGGACTTTTTCTTCAAAGCAAGGGGTTCTCGCTCTGAGAGCCTTGACACTGCCAGCCCACAAGCCATTTTCAATTAAATAAATGATTAAAGTGATACTCATAAAACTCCTATCATTTAGTACTAAAAATTCACTAAAAGTAGGAAGATCTTCAGAGAGAAAGAGCACAAACTTCCAGTCTTTATGTGAATGTACAATTTAGTTTGTTAATCCAGGTTCTAGAGTCTGCATTCTATTAGACTGTTCTTGAGGCTTTGAAGAAAATCTGCTCACAATAACTTGGCATATTTGCACCATCTTTTCTTCCACATCTGAGGCAAGTAGCTTATGTGTTGGACTATCAGCTTGAAGAATCTCAAAATGTACTATTTCCATGGACCAATAATACTCTCCTATTTTTAAATTTTAAATAGCATAGATAAATAATACCAGAGGGTTTCATTTTGATAATTGCATAAATGTTTGCAGTGTACTTTGAACAAGTTCAGCCCCTCCTTTTTTATTCCTCTAGTCCCCCTTCCTCTCACCTTTCAAACAGTAGTCAGTGAGTTTCATTACGCTGTGTTCAAACACACATACGCACACACATATATGCAGTGTGCTTCAGTCCTCTTCACCACCCAGTGTCCTTTCTTTTTCTCCTCCCTGATCTTGCTGATTCCTCCAGACAGTCCCCCTTTTGCATCATGTGCCAATATTATTAGTCTCATCATTTTAGGTCTGGACTCCACAATGAGGAAAAACCTATGAATATTTGGCTTTTGGAGCTTGGCTGATCTCACTCAACATGATGATCTCCAGTTCCATCCATTTTTCTGCCAATGACATAATTTCATTTTTCTTTATGATTGAAAAATACTCATATATATATATATGAGTATATATATGATATATATATATATCATATTTTATTTATCCACTCATTGGCTGAGTGAGAGAAAATCTTTGCCAGGTACTTGTCAGATATGGGATTAATATCCAGAATAGGCAAAGATCTCAAAAAATTTAACAACAAAAGAACAAATAATTCAATTAACAAATGGGCAAATGAATTGAACAAGCAGTCCTCAGAAGTACAGGTGATTAATAGATAATGTGAAAAAATGTTCAATATCCTTAACCATAAAGGCAAAACAAATCAAAACTATACTAAGATTCCATCTCACCCTAATCAGAATGGAGCTCATCAAGAAAACAAGCAACAAATGCTGTGAGGATGTAGTAGGAAAGGAGAAGGAATCCACATACACTGTTTTTGGGAATATAAACTGGTGCAACCACTATTAAAAGCAGTATGAAGTTTCAAAAAAGAACCCAAAATTAGGCCTATCTTATAACCATGCCATATATCCAAAGAGTATAAATGAATAGTCAAGAAGATACCTGTACTTCCATGTTTATTGCAGCTGTGTTCACTATAGCCCAGCTGTGGAATCATGAAAGGTGCCCAAATATCTCTTTTTATATTATGATCTTTCTCCTAACAGAAGGAAACATTAATGAGAGTACTGGCCTTCAGACTTCCTTTTTATAGAATATATCATAGCTATTGTTTTCAAGCACTTACTTTTAAAAAAAAAACAGCAACTTTCTTGAGAGATAAGAAAGCCCCAAATAAACCTAATCTTACCGCCGTCAATATTTATTGGATAACCTTATATGACACATTTATGTATAGAAATTTAGTCATGTATATAACCAGATTGGATGGAATAATACTAAGCATACTATTTTGAAGCTTTATATTGTTTTACAGAATATTTACAGAAATATCATGGAGATATTTCCATGCCAATACAGTCAAACATCATCCTTTTAATATCCATGTAATATTCTACTGTGTGGACATGTCATCTGTCATTTATTTAATCACATTTATGAGCATAAGCTCAAGAGTTAATACTGAAATAAAGTCCAGAAGTGAGACTTCAGAAAAGTGTCCAAAGATAAAACTTTGAGAAAGGATA
The DNA here is from genome assembly GCF_047511655.1 of Castor canadensis. Taxonomy (NCBI): domain Eukaryota; kingdom Metazoa; phylum Chordata; class Mammalia; order Rodentia; family Castoridae; genus Castor; species Castor canadensis. The sequence goes on along the minus strand of NC_133391.1, from coordinate 129,798,458 downwards.
ATGGCTTTTAAGTCCCTTCAGGACAACAATAGTGATGAGGAGGCACATCCAGAGGTGCCAGTGTTTCTGGAAGAATGAGCATGCTTTCAAGAATTTGATAATAAAACTCAAGTGTCAATCAGAGGTTGTTGTTGGGGTTCAGAGTCTGAAAGGTAGACAGAGCTCAACTAAAGAGAAAGAGCCTTCAGACTAGACAATGATGCAGTGCCGGGGCACAAAAGGACAAGGCATACCTGTTCTGGTGCAGTCCAATGCAGGCTAGGTTATACAGTGTGATATACCAACTGCCACAGCAGCCAGGAGACATCAGGTAACAGCTGATTCCAAACCTGCCAATGAGGAGTCATGGTACTGTGGGATTTGAGGAAGGGAGTGGGAAACAGATTCCAGGAGACTGAGGATAACATCTCTGATGGTAAAGCACAAAAGAAGGCCCATAAAGTCTTACAGCCAGAAAGGGGACCCAGGACAACAGCTGCCAATGCCCTGCTGTGGAAATCATGACGCTGTGGTCAGATGAGTGCCAGTGCATGTGCTCTGGGGCCTGAGGTAAGCTAAATTCTGCTAGTGCTGCTAATTTAAGAGAAAGCTGAGAAAGCTGGGCTGCCTGTGGAGTCTTCACAGTTACAGGCCAACACTTTGTAAAGACAGCAAGCAATTTTTACCAATTTGAAATGATAGAGTCAAACTTTAGAAATTTGTGCAAAGTCAATCACTTGGTAATTTTCTGCTCTTAAATGTGGACTGATGCACTGCTAAGCACGCTATTTTTATTCCAAGACACCCAGCCAACCAATCCTTAGCTTTATTCTAGAACTAGTTTAATTCATCCATTCCTTTGATAAATATTTATTGAACACCTGCTATGTGCCAGATACTGGTGTATGCTACAAAAGGATAAATAAAACACAAGTGCTGCACATTAAAGATAAGAAGAGAAATAATACTTTGCTGTAACTGTAAGGGAAAGAGGCTATAGAGATATTTGAGTTAAAAGGGCAACATTTCTCAAGATTTTTGTTTTTGTAAGGAAAGGTCAACATCATTTTACAAATCAGTAGACTTAGGGGTGAGAGGAGACAAGCCTTCTGCTAATATTTCAACTGTCCCTTCTTATTTATTTAGTGGATTCAAAGCACTAGGGTCTGCAGACATGATATTCATAGTCACCAAATATTTATTAATCATGTACTGTACTCCAGACATGGTTCTAGGCCTTAGGGATATAGTAGGGAACAAAAGAGACATGAAGTTTATAGCCTAGTAATAGGGAAAAAACACAGGAGCCATATTTGCCATGTAGACAATTAAAAGATGAGCTAGGAAGCCTAAGGAGCAGTTGTACATTAGGCCATCATGGGTGGGCTCTGAGGATTGACATTTAAGCTAAACTCTGAATGACAAAACAGGTCCAACCTCTGGGACAGAGGATTCTAGCTAGGTCAGTTTGTGCAAGACCCTCATGGCAAGACCATGGGTAGTGAACTAAAGAACAGCAAAAAGAGAAGTATGGCTGGTATAGACTGGGCAGAGGCCTAGCACGAGCATACTAACTTTTTTTTTCTTCTCTGCATTGGTTTAATGATTTTTAAAATGATTAGCTTATATTAATTTAACACAGGGGTTTCATTGTAATATCTCCATACAGAGCACGCAGGCTTTGAAATTCTAAGGGACATGCAGCAGGGAGCTAGGGAGTGAACAGAGGGCAGCTTCTATCTCCGAGGTGCTCAGAACAAAAGTGGGTATGAATCTTGACCTCAGTGCCACTTCCCCTATAATAATCACAATAGCACCCCTGAGAAAAGTTTAAAAGTATATTTTGCATCTGATTTCATAGATGTGTTTGCTGTATTACTAGACAATTGTGTAGATCACAATTTAACAAAAATTGCTGAGTACCTACTATCAGCTAGGTACAAACAAGTCTAGCTGGGGAAATAGATAACAAATAGATAAGGATACAAAACAAAATTTAGAAAAAAAATAAAATGCCAGATGGTGATGTATGCTACAAAGAAAATAAAGCTGAGTAAAAGGGTGTATGTGACTTCGGGATAGTTTTCAACCACATGCTTGGAGAAGTGACACTGGAGCAGAGGTGAGACTGATGAGAAGTTGCTGACACCATGTGAAGGTTGTTGGTTGGGGGAGGAACATTCCAATGGAAAAGGGCAGCAAGAGTAACAGCTGCAGCCAGAAGCTTCCTGAGCACAGGAGCCGTAAGAACACCTGAGTGGTTGAAATATAGAGATCAAGGGCAACAGTGTTATAGGTAACAAGTGCTGGATTATGGGAGGCTCTTTCAGCCACGGTTGTTCTAGTGTGATGGAAGCTAAGTATCTTAGTGCATTTTCTGATGCTGTAACAGGACACTTGTGACTGGATAACATAGTGAGCAGAAATTTATTGGCCCATAGCTCTAGAGGCTGGGAAAACCAAGATCAAGGCACCAGCTTCTGGCAACAGCCTTCTTGCTACATCATCATCATCTTGGGGTGAAAAGCAGAATACAAAAGAGCAAACTCAGTCCTGTGAGAACTTTTTACAATGATATTAATCTGTTCATGAGATGGTGTCCTCATGACCTAACATCCCAAGTAGACCCTCTCAACACTGTCACATTGGGGATTAAATTTCCAGCACATGAACTCTGGCAGACACAGTTAAACACAGCACTGCTGGACTGTCACAGTCCTCACATTTTGAAAGGAATGCTTATGCTGCCATGTAGAGATTAGACTGTGGGAGTCCAAGAAAGGAAAGCAGGAAGCAAAATGCAATGGTATCTGGACCAAAGCAGCAGCATTAAGGAAAGGGAGAGGTGGTGAGATTCAGACTCCAAGTCAAGCAGGGCTGGCTTGATGAGGAGGCTGGGTAGTCCAAGGTCAAGGCAGAGATGAGGTCTTAATGGTGATGACAGGAGGGAGAGTGCCTCTGAGATCCTGGGTAAGTGATGGTGCAGTAATGGGTGGGAAAGATGGAGGTTGTAGCTGCACGAAGATGGCAGCGGAAATCGGGCAAAGGCAGAGGTAGCAGTGGGGGTATGCACCTTGGACAGCTCCCATTTACAATTTCAATTGACTATTCAAACTGAGATTTCAAGTGGGCAATAGGTATTTAAGTGTGAAGTTTAGGAGAGAGGTCAGGATTAGAGACATAATGCAAGGGAGACATCAGCACTTTGTGCACACTGTGCTTCCTTATTAGCACAGACTGGGGCAGATTTTCATGAAGAAATGTTCATCCTCCTGAATCTCATTTTTCTAGGAGTAGATGATATTAGGAAAAGTAAATCTGCCTCAAATAAAATAAAATAGGCAATACTGACAATCATACCGTTAATTTAAAAAAGGAGCATTGCCGGTTTGACTCGATTTGAGGAAGTTTCTGAAATTCCAACTTAATCTTTCAGTGCATAATTTTATTAGATTTGGACCTTTTATTTCTTTCTGCTTTTATGAGTCTTCTATTCATTCAGGCCCTAATATATAACTACTATCAGGAGATTAAATAGTTTATGCATGTTCTCTTAAGAGAAATTTAATCATTGGCAAGACTCTTCAAGATGTGAATTTACATTTAATATTCTCCACCAGGGAACACTAGTAATATACGATGTTTTGATCAGATTATTTCTGATAAAATATGAATCTCTAAAGAGTATTAATGGAAAAATAGCAACTAAATCACATGTAAAATGTTCCTGTATCTTAAAATCACATTCTGTGAAAATACTTGTAGACATACCTAGTTCAGACAAGTATAGTATATAAACAATGATACTGCAGTTCATTCCACCACAATGATTATAATTATTTTCACTGGATTGTTTCTATGTAATTTAATTATTCATTTCAACACAGAATAATATTATTAAAGACTAAGAAATTAATGCGTTCTACCCTGGGGTGAGAGTAGGGTGTTTAATCACCCTCTCTCTTTACAGATGACTCATTGATACGATGTGCACAATATACAAGGCTGTTAGGTATTCTCTCCTGCTAATGGGTTATCCAGATCATTTTTTCAACAAGAGTGTAAAAGAAGTCACTGTCTATAATACACAATTGATATTGGCAAATAAACTGAATAATTGGTGGAACCACTTGAAATCGTGTTCATTCTGGACAGCTGACAAAAAGGAAAAAATATGGTCCTTTCAGAGTTTGGTGCAAGACTGAATCCAGCTCAGGTTTTCTTCACAATGGCCTATTTCTTTCCCTCAGATGTGTGTTATTTTTGAGGGTTTCAAAAAAATAAAGTCTGCTGAGCCTGTTATCAGAAAATGCATTTAATAAGTTGTATTTTGTTATAATTCTCTAAAGTCCATGGGAACTCTTCAACCTTCAGCAGGAAGAGTGAAATTTGCAAAGGCACCACATATATTCATGAACTTCACAGTCTAGCCCAAACATGATTCACAGTTACTATACTCCTAAGCATAACACTTTTATTCCTTCTTGGTCTTCATGTAAGAGTCATAGAAAGCATTTAAGACAAAATCCAGTACTTTACGAATATACTGGTTTCTGAAGCACACCAACAAAAACATGCATCACAAACTAATTAATAAATTCAGGCTTTTGAGGTAAGAAATGATTCAAAAATATTTAAAGAACACCCCAAGAGTTTTAGAGAAGACAAAAAAAGTTTCACTTATATTTAATCTGGTCCATAGAGCAATAAAGTTTTCTCTATCATATCTGAACATATACAGGATTAACTCCTAACTTTTGTGTCACCAACTCTTGCACTGCTAAGATCAATTAAACAACAAGCACATGCCTTCCTAAGGGCAAAAGTCTTGAGTGAACTGCTAAAAAAATTCACTTAGCAATTCCTTGTGGGAGAAGAAGCAGTGATGAATACTGGATGATATGGGTATATAAATATAAAACAAGTCTTGCTTTAAAAGAGATTCCATTTTGTTAGAGAAAAATTAAACATGTAACTAAATACTAGTAATTTATCTGAGATAAACTCTAGATTTGAATAAAGAGTCTATAAAAATCATAGGCTTATTTTTCCTTAAGGTGTGAAAGGAAAAGTGGAAAAATTCAAAAAATTCCTCTCCTTGGCTGCTTAAAAATTTTATTTATCCCTTTAAATATAATTTAGCAACAAATTAACTGGAAGTTGAAATAATTGGATATGCAAAGATTCAGAATTTTGGGGACATGATTTCTAGAGTCTAGGTGTTATCAATAGGTTTATTTTGTAAGTAGCACTTGTAAGTACGGATTTTACAGTATGAGAAATTAGAAAAACAAGGGCTATAGCTACACAAGCATCTACATGGGACCAGAGATTAGAGCTGTGAATATTTCAAGTTCAGAATTCTTCCTTATGAAGCAAGATAGTGGGACTATCTTTTTCTTTTGTTTTGTTTTGTTTTTTCCTGGGATTCTTTTTCCTGGCAGTTGTTAATGAGTCAGTTTATCAAGGCTAAGCATGGTAATTCCATTTGTTAGCACCAAGAGAAAATAGAAGGCTTGGGAAGATCTCAAATTTAACATGGAAATTAAAAAGAGCAGTAATGAAATGCCTCTTGATCAAGCAGGGGAAGACTCATAGATAACTCCATCAGCAACCCCAATAAATACCGCCAGGTATTCACACACTTCAGCAGCCTTCCACACTGACTGGGCTTGATGATATGGGTTGTGCTAATGGGGCGTTAGTCAGCAAGATGGAAGCAGAGGCTTCAGCAATACGGCACATTTGGCTGTCCAGTGACCCTCCATATATACACAAGGTTCTACATCCTCAGATTCAACCTATCAAAGAGCAAAAATGTTACGATGTTGTTGCTGATGTGTACTGTGTAGTTATGCCTACTGTGGTGCATCTACACTGAGCATGTACAAACTTCTTTGTTATCAATATTCCCTAAGCAATATAGTGTAAGTATCTGTGTAGCATGTAATTGTGTTAGGTATTAGAGGTCATCTAACAATAACTTAAAGTATACAGGAGGATATATGTAGATTATATGTAAATACAACACCATTTTATGTAAGAGACTTGAGCATCTGTGGAGTTCTGTATTTGTGAGGGATCCTGGAACTAATTCTTCATACTGAGGGACCATTTTATTTGATTAACAATGGGAAACCACTCTTTTTTTAATAGTTTTATTGTATTTTTGAGTCAGTATACATTAATAATACAAGGGACTTTCATTGTGATGATTCAATCTGTGCATACAGTGTACTTTGGACAAGTCGCCTCCTCTACTATATTTCCATTTTCCCTCCCCTCTATCCTTTTTCAAACAGTGTTCGGTGAGTTTTTTTAATGCCATCTTTGAATATGTATATGTAGTATACTTCAGTCCTCTTCACCATTCCTTTCCTTTCCCTTTTACCCTTCCTGTCATACTCTGTCCAGAGAGTCCCCTTTTCACATTCATGTCCCTTTATCATCATCATCATTATTACTATGTCTAGATTCCACAAATGAGTGAGAGTATGAAATATACGGCTTTTTGAATTTGATGTATGTCTTTCAACATGATGATCTTCAGTTCCATTGATTTTCCTGCAAATTACATAACTTCATTTCATTTTTCTTTATGGATAAGTAATATTTCATAGTATATATACTATATTTTTTTATTCATTTGTCAGTTATTGGGCACCTTGGCTGACTCTACAATTTAGCTGTTATGAACACAGCTGCAATAAACATGGGTATTCAGGTATCTCTTTTGTATATTGATTTACATTCCTTTGGGTAATGCCCAAGAGTGGTATGGTGGGGTCATAGGTAAGTCTATTTTTAGTTTTTTGAGGAACCTCCATACTGCTTTCCATGGTTGTTGTACTAGTTTACATTCCTGTCAATAGTGAATCCTCGCCAGACTTCTTGTTGTTTGTTTTCTTGGTGATCTGACTGGGATAAGATGGAATCTTAGTGTAGTTTTGATTTGGATTTCCTTTATGACTAAGGATGTTGAACATTTCTTCATTAGCCATTTGTATTTCTTCTTCGAGGACTGTGTGTTCAATTCATTTGCCCATTTAATAATTGGGTTATTCGTTTTGCTATTAATTTTTTTGAGCTCTTTGTATATTCTGGACATTAATCCTTTTACCTGTTGAATAGATAGTGAATATTTTCTCTGTTCTGTGGGTTGTCTCCTGATTCTAATAATTGTTTCTTTTGATGGGCAGAAACTTTTTAATCTGATGCAGCCCCATTTCTCAATTCTTGCTTTTATTTCCTGGGCAATTGGATTTCTATTCAGAAAATAATTATTTATGCTTCCATCTTCCAGAGTTTCCCCTATTTTTTCCTGTAATAGAGAAACTCTTGAAGGGTGAAGGTTTTGCAGCAAAGGATTGAGTATGAGTCTGATTATGGTTTATAAAACCATCACATAGGATTCAGTGGTTGTAGATTAAGTAACACTAGAGAGATTTTTGTTATCTAAGTGAGCCTCTTTGTTAGTATAGAATAGGAGAAAATGAGTATCAGAAATATCTCTGTGTACTAAGAAAGGCATTAATGTATCTTAGTCATGCAGCAGCTCTTTCCCACCATTGGGGCAGGTGTGAGTGGCTGTATCCCAGGTCCTAGAAAGAAGAACCAAAGAAGACAAGAGGATAAGTTCATGGCATTTGCCATTGAATAAAGGTGTTACTTTATTTCCTGGCATCCCTTGAAAGCATACTTCAACACATTCCCTTAGATTCTAGACACTTCTAACTATTCAAGATTGCTCAGTTTCAACATAGAGATCTAAAATTTTGCATTGTTCTCATTTCCAGCATTCATATGTTGAAAATCCTAATTGCTTAAATTTTACATATCAAATAAAACCATTATAGGCCTATTGTATAAAGAGCCATAAAACAACGGGGCGGAGAACTAAAATATTTTTAAGTGACAATAAAAATCACTGTGCATTCACAGGACCATGAAGCAAGGGTGAGAGAGAGTCAGGTTCAAGTTAGGAAGGAAAGACAACAAACAGAAGTAGGCATTTAATGTTTTTCATACATCTCTTGATTGATCCAGACTTCTGTCTACATAAGTGATTCTTGGAAGAGAACAGCAGACTCACACTATGTGGAGCAGAGATTTCATATAATCCTAAGAGTACTGGGCAAATAGTGAACTCAGCTTAATGACATTTTATAAACCAGTCACAGAAAATTTAAGGCAAAGTAAGCCTATACCAGGAAAACAGCTGCACTGGTCCAGAATAGACTGCTGATCCTAATTAGTATTCAAAATTATAGCAATGTAGACTTGTATAGAGAAAGAAGTGTGAAGAAGTCACCTTCATTAGAAGAATGTTGCTATAAATGCACATATGGGACTTTATTAAATGAAACTGGAATTGGATTGCAGTCATCTTCTTTCAAGGAACCACCCCTACCTGTTCCAGAAACAAAGCAAGCAAGGGTTCACTGCAGAATAAGACAGAAGTGTCTACTGAATAATGAAGGATCATCTTTCAAGATGTCTCTGTGTGAAAGTCAGGTGGGTATTACTTTTGGGGAGTGAGGAGAGAGGATACCAAGAAGTACATATCAACATTTCTGATAGTCAAAGTTCATAGAACAATTCTACTGGATACACTTGATTGAGGCCAAGACTCTTGATTCAAGAGTCCTGGGGAAAGGAGGTGCTGCTGTCATTCAGTGGCATTTGTCCAAATTAGATAAGTTGAATCAAGGTGGAGAGGAAGTGGACCATTACGCTTAGGGGATGATCAGTTAGCTCCCCTATTCCCTAGCCCTTCCACAACATCCTCACCTAGCAATCTCCAGGATCAATTTATTCCAGACATCTGCTTTTCTCTTCTTCTGCTTCCAGGCTGAAAATGCTGCTGTGGAAAATCAGATACCTGTGCCAGCTGGCATTACTACAACCTCAAATGGGCCCTCCACACTACTCAGCAGTCATTTCACGCGTCCTAACTACCTTCCACTTACAGTCTCTAGAGCAGCTGTTCTTAACTCCCTCTATTCTCCGCTAGCTTCCATAGCTCTTCTCCTCCCTCATTCCCAGCTACTGCCCTTGCTGCTGTATCCCAGAGAAAAAACGGGCATCACCTCTGCACCCCAGCATCCCAGACATGGTAAGGGTGCAGTGAATGAGTAAAGGAAGGAAGGAATCCATTACTGAATGTAATTGGTAATAGCCAGTCATTCTTCCTTCCCTTCCCTTGCTTCCTTCACACCTCCCCAAGAGAGAGAATTTTATTTCTCCTTTTCAATGCCAATCCCTCCAGGTAAGCTCTCCATTCTGTCTGTTTCCTCATCTCCCAAGATCAGGTTCCGTCCTTTATAAGTAATATCTTTCTTCTCTCTCTTTCTAAACTGTAGACTCATCTTCTACACTATAGCCAAACACATACTTAATCTATCTCTTTCTCCCCAGATAATATGGACTGAGCACCTATAATGTGTTAAGGACTGCTTTCAGCACTACAGAGGAATTAGTGGAGGAAAGAAACGTATAAAACTTTGGCCTCTTTTATTTTTATTTTATTCATATGTGCATACAATGTTTGGGTCATTTCTCTCCCCTTCCCCCTGCCCCCTCCCTTATCCCCCCTTACCCATCACTACCCAGCAGAAACTATTTTGCCCTTATCTCTAATTTTGTTGAAGAGAGAGTATAAGCAAGAATAGGAAGGACCAAGGGTTTTTGCTAGTTGAGATAAGGATAGCTATGCAGGGAGTTGACTCGCATTGATTTCCTGTGCATGTGTGTTACCTTCTAGGTTAATTCTTCTTGAACTAACCTTTTCTCTAGTTCCTGGTCCCCTTCTCCTATTGGCCTCAGTCGCTTTAAAGTATCTGCTTTAGTTTCTCTGCGTTGAGGGCAACAAATGCTATCTAGTTTTTTAGGTGTCTTTCCTATCCTCATACCTCCCTTGTGTGCTCTCGCTTTATCATGTGATCAAAGTCCAATCCCATTGTTGTGTTTGCCCTTGATCTAATGTCCACATATGAGGGAGAACATATGATTTTTGGTCTTTTGGGCCAAGCTAACCTCACTCAGAATGATGTTCTCCAATTCCATCCATTTACCTGCGAATGATAACATTTCATTCTTCTTCATGGCTGCATAAAATCTAAACATTGATCTACCATATGATCCAGCAATACTACTCTTGGGGATATACCCAAAAGAATGTGACACAGGTTACTCCAGAGGCACCTGCACACCCATGTTTATTGCGGCACTATTCACAATAGCCAAGTTATAGAATCAGCCAAGATGCCCCACCACTGACAAATGGATTAAGAAAATGTGGTATTTATACACAACGGAATTTTATGCATCCATGAAGAAAAACTTTGGCCTCTTAATGAGGGCAGAGAATACCCTATGGAAGAAAAAAAACAAAAATGGATGTTTATAAATTCTTTAGGGAAAAAATAAGCAGGAGATGGAGGCAGAGTATAGTGGGGAGGAAGTGGGCATACTGCTTCTACTAGAGCAGTCAGGAATAGTTGACATTTAAGCCTGGATCTGAAGGAGAAAAAGGAGTAAGCCAGGTGGAAAATCTTGATTTAAGGCAGATGGAACAGCCAGTGTGCAGGTGATCTTAGTGTGACAGGTAAGAGTGATCTTAGTATGACTCAAAGAGCAATAATGAAGCCTATGAGGCTGGAGTTGAGTGTGGAGCAGACTGCCATTGGATAATGCGGCTGGGGGATTGGGTACAGAGGGTATTTTTGGTATATTTTACTGTGGGGAAGTTGCTCCCATCCACTGGCTATCACATTCCACTGCAGTCCTGCAGTGATGAGGTGGTCGGGAGGTTCTTCTCCAATGCACTTTTGAGAGCCAGACTCCTTCCATCCTATGATGCTGCCATCTTCAACACCTCAGCAATAGGGGAAAGAGAATGCATGGTCTGAGAAGTGGCATGTGTGTCACTGCCCACATTCTGTTGGGCAAAACTCAGATAAATAATTCAACTAACTGCAGAAGCTCAGAAAATGAAACTTGGCTCTTGCTCAAGTAGAAAAGAAGAAATAAGGGTCAAGTGTCATGGTACACACTTGTAATTCCAGGAGGCTTATGCAAGAGGATTGCAAGTTCAAGACCAACTTGGGCTACCTAGCAAGAACTTGTCTCTAAAAGGAGAAATAAGAACATTGGCCATTTCTGAGACTTTTGCCAGAGGGTCCTCTAAAAATATGTTAGAAACCTGAGAGTCAACCTCTGCTTCATGTGTTGGATCTTAGTAGTTCTATTTCAGAAACCAGACATGCTCTTACTTTTCACTGGCTTCCTATTGCTTCATTCATGATAAGGACCAATTTTGGCCAACCTAGCTCAGACCTTTGTAGCTCTTACCTTTAATACCTTCTGCAACTCATTTGATGCTATCTGCCACACTTCCTTCTTTTTTCAAACAATTAGCTGACAAGCTCTGTGTGTTTACCAGGAGTGTTCCTTTGTCTGTAATGCCCAGCCCCATTTCAACCACCTCAAAAATTTTCTTAGAGCATCAAGACTCAACTGTGGTGTGGTGGCATATGCCAATAGTCCCAACACTTGGGAGACTGAGGCAGGAGGATTCTGAGTTCAAGGCCAGCCTGGGCTATAATAGTGAGACCCTATCTCAAAAAAATAAAAGATTTGTCTTAAATACCACTTTTTCTTAGAAGCCTGTCCAAATCCCTTGGTCAGAATTAATGTGTCCATATGTCTACAGTAATCCACATAAACAATAGCATTTTATCACACTTAATTATAGTTAATGTTATGTGTCTATATATCTCAAGAGGTTGGAAATTTCTTGAAGGGAAGGATCATGTCTTATGCATAATTCCATTGGCCAGATTTAAATCTTATTCAAAGTTTATACATTGTGGATTCTCAAATAATGTTTGTTGAATAAATGAATCAAAATAATGGAAATTAGAACTTTATAATTTTATTTTTAGAAAAACTTATTTTTTTGCATGTCGGAGTTTTATTATTTGTGCTATCAGAGCTATTAACTCAAAATCTCATAGAATTTAGGAGGAGAGATTAATAAAAGCAGAATTTTTCATTAGTCAAGTTACTAGACATTTTCTCTAAATATTACATAGAAATCTCGTAATAAGTCCAACAAGAGGTGGTGCTTTCCAGAATTGTACTCTTTTGTTCTAATCAGTTTTGTGTATTGTGGCTAAAGGCCTGCTAACAGAAAGTGGTCATTTAGTGGTTTCCTTGGATATAATTGTTTCTTCTACTTTCACTTTCTCATGCTAGTAAAAAAAAGGTATGAAGGCAATGCAAAGCTGTGAATACCAATTAATCGAGTTCTGTTTAAGTTCAAAGCCCAAGTGAAGACTGGGTTCTGGAACTGCCTAGTGATTTTAGACTTCCTTGCCTTTATTGTCCTACTCACCATGAACAATTGGGAATGAGCCTCATCATTAAAAGAGAAATCCCAAGAACATTGTCTGGCTTGCCAGTCACTCTAACTCTCATATCCAACCAGAGCACCAAAGGTAGTGAACCATACTTTTTACTAATGGCTGCATCTATTATGTCTATGTAAGTGACTCAAATATATGTCTTAAGTTGTGACTGCTCTTCCATGTTCCATACATCTGACTGACTTCTGGCATTTCTATTCACATGACCCACAGAATTTCTAACCCAGCATGTGAAAACTCAATGAATCAGCCTCACTTCCAAGCCTGCTGAGACACCTTCCTTCCCTTGCTCAATTAGTAATACCATCATTCTCCTATGTGGACAAGATTGAAAACTCAGAGTCATCTTTGACACACATGCCTTCCATCAACAATCATTAATTAAGCCACATTCATTTGCTCTGTACTAACCACTTGCAGTAAGCTCTCATGCTAGTCTTTCTGGAGAAAGCTCTTCAAATACAGGCAGCCCAGAGCTGTAGACTCATAATGTCATCCTTGAAATGGAGTATCCAACACAGCACTAACAAACCAAAATCACCAAGACAAACTGACCTCCTTCACTGTAACTCTGGCTCTTGACCCCTCTGCTGTTGACTGTCTTCACCATCACGTCCAAGTATTTATATAACCAGACTTAGAATGCACCCTGTAACTCAGGATATTGGGAAGTCAACAACTACAAAGAATAAATTTTTAGACTTGTCGAGAATGAACCTATGATAGACAGATGGGAAAAATAGATATAAAAGACTTTAGAGTATTTGGAGGAGCCAGAACTGAATCATTGGCAGATTGTGTATATGTACTGGGCAATCCAGCTTCCTAATTACTACAACGTATTGGGGGGAGAAATTATAACCACTTAATGTTTGGGATACGTTATATCCCCAAAAGCCCTAAACCAGAAAAAAAAAAAAATCCGTCTGGGTCACTTTGCACAGAGGAAAGGAAATGCTTTGGAATGAGGGAAAGGACTCTGACATTCAGAACCCAACATCTCTTGTGCAGGTGCCTCCTTCCAAATAGGTGGTCTTGAACCCAGAGAGGTATTTCCGATGGCCTCAGACTTAATAGCATTCAGAGGCAGAGGAATGAAGGCGGTCACTAGTGTCATCGGCATGCTGTTGGGAGCAAATTCTGGGCAGGAGAGCAACAGGAATCCAATAGTGAAATGATTGCAAGGCCTGTGGACACCAAAAAGTTGAGATTGCAGAGGGAGACAGAAGTAGGAACTCTAACTAACTGAGACAGTCCCCTCTCCTGGAGGGAGAATGGATTTCTAGAATGAGTAATTTAGATGGAGCCTCCAAATTGGGTTTCCTGAGAGCCAAAGCATTGGGGTTTGGAACTCTGAAAGACAGTACACTTATACTCACTCTTGGGAGAGGCCTGGGGCTTAACAGTTTATATACGTGAGTGTGACAAATTATTTAAAATTGTCCTTGGGCATCCATATCTCTGTAATTCTTCCCCCCTTAGGATATAACACTGGTCTGAATCCTTCTTTAAAACCTGCATACTATCCCTAGTTCCTCTAAGTGTGGATCTCTTATTCTCTACAGGGTCCTGAGTATCTAAATTTTGCTCTTTGCTTATGTATTTACTCTGAGTATTGCATTTATGAACTGAGTGCTTCTAATATAGTCAATAAAATGCAGACTATGGCTGTGGGATGCTGCAGTCCTTTGCCTTTTCAGTCAAAATAGGCCATCTGTTTCAGATTTCTTTTGTGGCCAGGTTGTGGTCTCTGAACAGTAACTGGAGCTGCATCTTTTTTCCAGCAAGGAGAAATGTCTCTAAAAATATAAAAATCAAATAAAAAATGTTAAACCTCTAGCAAAAGTACTCGGCAATGTCACACCTGAGACTACACACTGTGGCCCTATAGTATTTACAGTTCATAAATGTGTCTATTACCAGGAAAATGGTCCTCTGCTAAGTACATCTGACTGGTTAAAATCAATTTGTACACATTTCTTTCACTGCTGTCACTTTATTTACTTATTTAATTGCTTAGATTTATTATGGTCTCCTAATTTGGTTTTGTTTTTTCCAGTCATTTCCTTCCTTAACCAAGGTTCTCTATCTGAATATGATCTACTCATATTTTCTCACTTCTCTCAATCATAGTCCATAACTAGTATCATTTTGCATGCATAGGAAAGAAGTTAATTTATTGCATAAAGCATATACTTTGTGTCATGTAGACTTCTCAGAAGACACTAGGAATAAAGACTAAGATTAACAGAATACTTTCATGCCTTAGTTCTACAAGGAATTCAAAGGGCATGAAAGGCCATGAAGGAATGCTGTTTTACAACTTAACCTTCTTAAATCACTTCTTCATTCATGTAATCACCCTCCTCCAAATCTATCAGTGGCTCCTATAAAATTAGGTTTAAACTCTTTAGCAGTAAGACCCCACCCCTATAACCTCAACCTCCAGTGTATCTCTTACCTTCTCTACCTGGTCACTGGGCTTCTCTCTAGATCCCCATCCCACTCTGGGCAGAACTAGAAGGTACTCCTCCAACTCTCTCCCTTCCCACCATCCCAGAACCTGGCTCCCACCTCTGCATGTTTCATCTCACTCATCTTTCAAGGCTAAACTCAGATGTTACCTTGTACATGAAATGGACTCTCAGTTCTAGGTAATTTATTCCAGATTTTACTGTTTAAAAAATTGTGGCCCCTTTCATTATCTACCTTTTATTTGAATGCATATCATATTATTTGCTCTGGCCTGAAAGCTTTCTGAAGGACCAAAACTGTGTCATATGTCCATTTGCATCCTCTCACCTCTCATCTCCATGACTAAGACATGCCATGTCAATAAAGCTTTGCTGGATGAATGGTTATTGGAGCACCCTGTCCCTTGTCTGCTGGTGCACTTTCAACTGTTACACAGATGAGGTTGAAAGTGGAAAGGCTCCTTTTTCCACGTGCTTCTATATCACATGAAATGACATGATGCCTTAACCCCTCCTCAAAAATCTGCATGTCCTCTCCTTTCTCTAATAGCCCCACCCTAAATCTTCCTTCATAGGTTATACCCAGAATTTCTTAGCACCTGCCTTAGTACTTTGCATTTAAGTCACAACTCCAAATGTGAATACCTACAGTTAGTACATATAGAATCACTAGTCTTTGCCAGTGAATGTTAAATATTCCTGTACTTAAACATAATATATTCCTTTTTAGCAACTGCTGCAAGCTTCTTTTTCCTAAATCAGCCCAAACATGAAAACTGAGCATTATTTATTTTTTCCACTCAGAAATCATTTCAATGATAATAACAATTTTGAGCTTTGCATTTCTAACGCACATTATATTTGAAAATTCTAAAGTTTGGTTAGAACATGAGTCATTCAAAGGTATAAATCAGTCAGCACTTCACTAGGATATCAGCTTTATATCCAGAGAGCATTCATAGCCTTCAGCACCTGAAGAAAAGGTAGAATGATGGAATTATTTCTGAAGAGCCAGGTTTTACATTTGCCTTTCAAATTTAAAATGTGAAGGTTGTTTCCTTGTAACAGCCCTTGATTGTCCTGTATTGTTATTTATTTCATTTGCTTCAGTTCTGTCCTGGGAGAATACCACACAATCCCTCCTGATTTCCTGGAAATGTGGAATGCTAATCTGTAACCCTACATACTCAGGACTATTCATAATTTCACTTCAGCTATGTTTGTCATCAGTGCAGTAGGGATGTGTCTAAATGAGTTTTCCTGCCCTTGATCCATCTTCTCTTTGTCAGAAATTATTTTAGTGAGAGCTCAACACACATGCATGTATGCTTATAAAGCACAAATAATCCTCAAATCATATCTGTAATGGATAAGATTTTTAAAATGTATTTTGTTAAGTGGATATTAATTACATAAAGGAATTTCTTTGTGACATTTCCATACATGCACCTCTCTGTGGCTCTTTCTTATCCTCCTGCCATTTAAACCATTTTAACAGGTTTCATTATTCTATTTTCACACGTGTATGAAGTGTATTTACTCTCCCTTTACCTTCTCCTTTCACCCACCAATTTCCACTCCCCAAGTACCCTCTTTATACACTCATGTCACTGTTTACTCTAGACTTCATACTTAAGAAAGAATATGCTTTTTTAGCCTGGCATATTTTGCTTAACATGATTTATTTCCACATTTCCAGTTCCATCCCTTTTCCTGCAAATGGCATAATTTTATTCTTCTTTAAGGCTGACTCCATTGTGTATACAAACCACATTTTCTTTATTCATTCCTCAGTTGCTGGACAAACACCTACGATGATACCATAGTTTGGCTATTATAAACAGAAATAAGGTTTTTTAAAAAATCAGGTGTGACATGTTCATCTAAAGAGTTTTTTTTTAGGTTAAAGTTTAAAAAATATCTTCACCTCAAGCTCAGCAGAGTAAAAAGTATATTATCCTATTTTTGTATGGTAAGATAATTGAAGTTGGCATTATAATCATTCAGAATAATGGATACATGAAGTATAAGGAAAACAGACAATAGGTGTGACTCATTTACAATGGAGAGATCCCTGTTCCTGCACACCAGATACGGATTTGTATTTTCTTCCAAAGGATCATCATCTTTATATTGAGATACATTCTGATTAAGTAAAGCCAGGCATTATGGCACATGTCTGTAACACCAGACTCTGGAGGCTAGAGAAGGAAGATCCAGGCCAGCCAGAGCTATGTAGAGAGACCTTGTCTCCAAAATGTAAAGCAAAACAAAATGATATGCTGGATAAGTAATTTGCATTTCTGCTGAAGTTAATGTGAGAACACAAAAACATTTATAGTTAAGTAGTCCTCTCACAAAGTTCTAAGGGTGCAAAACCAGTGTTTTCCACATGGGACTTGCTCTAAATAAAATGCTTTTAAGGTAAATATATTAATAGCCTGCTGTGATCCCATGAAGGCTCTTGTACTCTGGGCATCTTAGACACATGGCCAGGCAGAGCCTGGGAATGCACTGGGGAAGCAAACACCAGAACCTTCTCCTTTCATCTCACCTCTCCCTTTATCATTTAAAAATACTCCCTTTAAATATCCTGAACAAACTAGGAACCTCGAGAAGCTATTATTTTTCACTAAATGTTAGCTGACAAATCATATCATGATAAAGAGAATTTTCATGCTATCTTAAATAAAAGTCTACTTGTAAGGTCCCAAAGTAGAAATGAGCACTGTATTCTGTTGTGAATCTGGGGTGGTTGGGGGAACATGGGGAAAGCTCTCTCTCTCCCTCTCTCTCTCTATCTATCTATCTATCTCTATCTCTCACTCTCCCTTTCTTTCTCTCTCTCTCCCCACCCCCCTTCCTGGTCACCATAAGGTGAACAAGCTCCTATGTGATTTGTTCCTTCTCTGATGTACTGTGCCACCACAGACCCAAAGCCACAGTCCCAAGTGTCCGTGCATGGAAACCTCTGAAACTATGAGCCAAATTAGAACTTTCCTCTTTTTAAGTTGATTGTCTTAGATATTTTGTCATAGTAATGGAACACATGTCCTTTCATGTTTTCATTTTGGAAACCTGGATTTACATGTAAAGTGGCTTTTTCACTAACAAGAAAAATGTGTTAAAAAGCCAAAATACTCAAGCTTCCACTATTTGGAATGCTGTAAATCAGTGCAGAAGAATCAATCACTTGAAGATCCTGTTAAAGTGGAGATTTTGATTCAGTAGGTGTGAGGAAGAGGCTAGAGAATTATCATGTCTACAAGTCCCCAGGTTGCCATGACACTGCTGGTTCATGGACCACATTCTGAGGTAAGAATGTAGAATATCAGAGAATAAAAAGGATTACTCAAAATAACCTTTTTCTTCTTCTATTAAATATTAGAGATATTGTCGAGGTATCATTGTTGGGAACACAAAGGGATAGAATGAAGAGAAGCCTAAGTACTTTCTGGAATTTTTGAACCCCCACACCTAGCTTCAAGAATGGTACAGTTCTGGGGGTGCAAAGTTTAGGGACTCATTGGGAAAAGCTGGTTAGCCCATCCTCCTCCCCAGTGGCCCATTTATAGGTGGGACAGGCAACTCCCAGACTGAGAAGAGGGGCCCAATCCTAACTCTCCCCCTTCCTAGCCCAGAGTCCAAGAAAATCACTCTTACCTCAGCTCCTTAGTTCTTCAGGGTTCTCTGTTTATAGCTCTGTGGATTCCCTAATTTCTCCCAATGTTTAGGCTTTGGAAAACAAAGTTCAGAGAAACATTCAGGTATTTTTATTTTCTTCCAGACCATGTGGCTTCCCTTAGGCACTGAGACCAGCTAGCACCACCACAGAAGGGGTGGGTGAGAGGAGGGAAAGAGGAGCAGGCCAAGTTCCATGAGAGAAGAATGTGAATCTCGGAGTTGAAATATTAACAATGTGTACTGTGAACAGTAAACACAACTAGGTTTGTTTCATGCCCTACCCTCACCCCTGCCACATAGGTCTGGGAGGTAGGAAAGTATCAGCTTTTAGAGGATGTTGGCAGCAAGCTGAAAGGAAATGAAGAAGCCCAGGAAGCAGGAAGTCAGCATAGAGATAAGACAGCAAGAGGCAGAGAGTTCAATGTACCATTTCCAGAGACTTGACTTTTTCAAGGTCTTGAGAGTGAAGCAAGTGGCCTCTGTTTTCCACCTTACTGCAGCATCACCTACCAGTAGACCTGAGCCCACATGACTGTAACTTACACACCTCACCCCACCGGGGTGAGCTCCATGGAGCTCAGAGTTGAAAACATTTCCAAGTGGAGCTGCTGTGAGGCTGGCTGTCTTCTTTTCTGAGTCTTACAATTGAGTTCCTTGCAAATCCCACAGCAAAGACAAAGACATCATGGGAACTGCAAGCATTTTCTCCATAGATTTCAGTTACAGTGCCTTTGCAAATGAGTACCTAGTTAATTGCATTAAAACCCAGTTATAGGGCCTGGCACATGTAATCCTAGCTACTCTCATGCCTATGATCTTAGCTACTCAGGATGTAGAGATTGAAGCACCACAGTTTAAGGGCAGCCTGTGCAAAAAGTTAGCAAGATCCCATCTCAACAAAATAAGCATGGTGTGGTGGTATGTGCCTGTTGTCTCAGCTGCATGGAAGACATAAGTAAGATTGTGGCCCAAGCCAGCCACAGGCAAAAACGCAAGACCCTATCTGAAAAATAACTAAAGCAAAAACAGGCAGGGGGTGTGCCTCAAGTAGTAAAGGACCTGCCTAACAAGTGAGAGGCCCTGAGTTTAAAACCTCGTACCACCAAAAATCAAATAAAACAGTTTTGTTCAAGGAGACTGAGGCTCAAAAATACAGCATAAGTAGTCCTTCGAGAAGAATATAGAGAAAAATGTCAATAGGGTCAACTTGAGAGTAGAATTGGGGTTAATTTTGGAGGGTTTTTTTGTGCGTAGTTATCTTTATTTTTCTCATTTTCTAGGTGAATGTTTTGTTCATATGATTTCAAGTAAGATTTTAATTATTAGTAATTATTTAATTATTACTATTACTAATATTAATACTAATTAATATTAATGCTAATATTAGTATTATTTAATTATTAATAGTAAGAATTGCACAAGAGGCCACGAATAGCCAAGGCAATACTCAGTCAAAAGAACAATGCAGGAGGTATCACAATACCTGACTTCAAACTGTATTACAAAGCAATAACAATAAAAACAGCATGGTACTGGCACAAAAACAGACATGAAGACCAGTGGAACGGAATAGAGGATCCAGACATGAAACCACACAACTATAAGCAACTTATCTTTGACAAAGGAGCTAAAAATATACGATGGAGAAATAGCAGCCTCTTCAACAAAAACTGCTGGGAAAACTGGTTAGCAGTCTGCAAAAAACTGAAACTAGATCCATGTATATCACCCTATACCAAGATTAACTCAAAATGGATCAAGGATCTTAATATCAGACCCCAAACTCTTAAGTTGATACAAGAAAGAGTAGGAAATACTCTGGAGTTAGTAGGTATAGGTAAGAACTTTCTCAACGAAACCCCAGCAGCACAGCAACTAAGAGATAGCATAGATAAATGGGACCTCATAAAACTAAAAAGCTTCTGTTCATCAAAAGAAATGGTCTCTAAACTGAAGAGAATACCCACAGAGTGGGAGAAAATATTTGCCAACTATACATCAGACAAAGGACTGATAACCAGAATATACAGGGAACTTAAAAAACTAAATTCTCCCAAAACTAATGAACCAATAAAGAAATGGGCATGTGAACTAAACAGAACTTTCTCAAAAGAAGAAATTCAAATGGCCAGAAAACACATGAAAAAATGCTCACCATCTCTAGCAATAAAGGAAATGCAAATTAAAACCACGCTAAGATTCCACCTCACCCCTGTTAGAATAGCCATCATCAGCAACACCACCAACAACAGGTGTTGGCGAGGATGCGGGAAAAAGGAACCCTCTTACACTGTTGGTGGGAATGTAGACTAGTACAACCACTCTGGAAAAAAATTTGGAGGCTACTTAAAAAGCTGGACATCGATCTACCATTTGATCCAGCAATACCACTCTTGGGGATATACCCAAAAGACTGTTACTCCAGAGGCACCTGCACATCCATGTTTATTGCAGCACTATTCACAATAGCCAAGTTATGGAAACAGCCAAGATGCCCCAGCACTGACGAATGGATTAAGAAAATGTGGTATCTATACACAATGGAATTTTATGCAGCCATGAAGAAGAACGAAATGTTACCATTCGCTGGTAAATGGATGGAATTGGAGAACATCATTCTGAGTGAGGTTAGCCTGGCTCAAAAAACCAAAAATTGTATGTTCTCCCTCATATGTGGACATTAGATCAAGGGCAAACACAACAAGGGGATTGGACTATGAGCACATGATAAAAGCGAGAGCACACAAGGAAGGGGTGAGGATAGGTAAGACACCTAAAAAACTAGCTAGCATTTGTTGCCCTTAACGCAGAGAAACTAAAGCAGATACCTTAAAGCAACTGAGGCCAATAGGAAAAGGGGAACAGGTACTAGAGAAAAGGTGAGATCAAAAAGAATTAACCTAGAAGGTAACACCCACGCACAGGAAATCAATGTGAGTCAATGCCCTGTATAGCTATCCTTATCTCAACCAGCAAAAACCCTTGTTCCTTCCTATTATTGCTTATACTCTCTCTACAACAAAATTAGAAATAAGGGCAAAATAGTTTCTGCTGGGTATTGAGGGGGGGGGAGAAGAAGGGGGCGGAATGAGGGAGGGGGTGGGGCCAGGGGGGAGAAATGAACCAAGCCTTGTATGCACATATGAATAATAAAAGAAAAATGAAAAAAAAATAGTAAGAATTGTGGGGTGAGGGGCATGGCTGAAGTGGTACAGTACCTACCTAGCAAGCATGAGGCCCTGAGTGCAAATCCCAGCACCACCAGAGAAGAAGAAGAAAAAGAATAGTAGTAGTCATGGATAAACCAGCTCTTTTTGTTGTTGTTGTTCATTTATTCACATGTGCATACATTGTTTTTGGGTCATTTCTCCACCCTGCCCCCCTTCCCCTCCCTTTCCCCACTCCCCTCCTCAGTTTCAGGCAGATCTCATTCTGCTCTTGTGACTGATTAAACCAGCTCTTTGACTTGTCTAGAGTAGGTAGGAGCTGGGAAAAGACTATTCTACCACTGGCCAACCTCACTGTGCTGGGATGAGAGCTACCATTGCTTACCATGACTAAAACACACGGCAATGGTAACACTAGTGAACCATACACTTTTTCCAGTCTTTGATGTGCATGACCACATTTGCATCTTAAGAACTGTGGAGAATTCTGTACCCAGGTTTGCGAGAATCACTCCCTCCTTCTTCAGGTTATTATGGTGGTCAATGTTATTAGGGTATCTGTTGTTGTAACTCTATTTCTACTACTTCCACTACTCCACAGTCACAGTTTGGAGTCATAGACTCCAAAACAAACAGGTCCAAACATTCTCTCTTTTGTACAAGAGTAGGTGCTGTAGATAAATCACCAAATATATAGAGAGAGGTGCCACAGAAATAAAAGTTGAAGGAGAGAACCCTGGGGCATAGGCAGCTCTAGCTGGCCTTTCACCAGCCCCATGTCACCAGGTCACTGCTTATTTCTCTGCCAAGCCTGCTATTAGCAGTAGACCAGAAAGCTTTGAACTTAACTGATGTACATAAAGCAAACTGTTCACTTAATCTGCACATTTAATTCAGCTGGCTCTGCATGCTGCTCCAGTGTGGCTTCTTTCCATACAAGGAGCTCAGGGTATCATTCTGCAGTACCCTTGCCTCTGTCTTGAAAACCAGCCAAAGATGGCTTTGTGTTTAATGCATGTGCTGCAGGCTGACAGCCCCCTTGTCTCCCTCTCCTGCCAGGTAAGTCTGGTATATTCTGCTGCAGAGCCTCCCTCAAATGAGAACCTAATGAGTTCTTTAATTTGGGGTTTTTTTTTCATGTGAATGAATAAAAAGAAAATCAGATTTAATTTTGCTTGTCTATCAAGTTATATCAGGAACAAATGCATTCATGTGTGTCTAATTTTCTGCCTGTGAAAGTGTTGCTGGGCTATACCTTAAGCCAGGTTTGGTAAAAACTTCAAGTGCACTTTTCAGTGGGACATTCATTGTGAATGAGCTAATAGGTGTACAGTATTGAATAATTTGTGGTAAGAAAAGGGGAGAGTTATCTCATTTGTGTATAATGTTCTCTTCTAAATAAGTACTGACAAAGTCTGTGTATAATCACAGCTTTACTGAAAGGTACCACAAATTAAACAGATGCTTGTATTTTGGTATTATCACAAATAAGCTATATTTGCTATAGTGATCTTATATTTTGGATAGTGGTATGTAAATATATCATATTCCCTTTTCCCTAAGCCATTTCTTGGGTTTAATGCCTCTCAAGGTTTTGTGAAGTATCTTGCAAAACCAGATGATGCCACGGGAGTGAAGGGAAGAGTTGGGAGATTAAAACATAGAGGCTAGCTTAGGGGTCTGCTAAGGAACATGGGCACGTGTGTGGTGGGGTAGGGGGTGTAAATGCATGC
Source organism: Castor canadensis (assembly GCF_047511655.1). Classification (NCBI taxonomy): domain Eukaryota; kingdom Metazoa; phylum Chordata; class Mammalia; order Rodentia; family Castoridae; genus Castor; species Castor canadensis. Next base: position 129,774,993 of record NC_133391.1, on the reverse strand, counting down.
AGCCTAAGGAAATAAAGTAGTCATTAAAAGGCAGGAGAGAAAGAAAATGCAGTATAAACACAAACCTGGGAAAATGACATTGAGATGCTAAGCCAGGCCTTGCTGGGAAAAAGCAAGGAGCCACTCTCTTGTTCTTTGTGCCTTATCACCACTGCTCTGCTTTGGGATTCATTCTTCTCACAACATTAACCAAGGCAGAAATATAAAACCCTGATGGTGGATGACAGCAGCTTCAGATACTGTGTGCGTATCTACTCAGGGCTGGCTGCAGACCCTAAACCAGATGCCTTAAGACCCTTATCTGCAGAATAACAGAAATTTACCCATGTCATTGTACATGTGACTGTGTATCTTATTTCAACAGTTAATATCCATATATTGAAAAGCTACAAACTGACCTTTTGTTTAGTGTTTTATTTGAATTACCTCATTTATTGCTGATAGGCTTCTAAAAGGTAACACTATTCCCATTTTTTTTTATGAATAAGGGAAATTAAGACTCAAGGAAGTCACACAGTTAATGAGTGGAATATGCTGGATTTGAATTCAGATCTACCTGAGAAAGTTGATGTTCTTTCTGCTTTTATGCCTCTTTAATTTGAAATTTTCATTGAAATCTAAGATAGGGATGAATAGGAAATGGGACAAATAAAACTATTGGGGATATTGGAGCCATAGCCTAAGTCTATAACTAAATCCCAATGTGTTTTGACATGTTGACTGAATTTACTAGTAGTTGAAATATTGCTAGACATACTGGGACATTATTTCTCAATGTTGGTTTCACATTGTAGCAACCAGAGGAGCTTTAAAACATAGCAATGCCTAGTCTCAGCTCCCAGAGCTGAAGTGCAGCCTAGACATTATGGGTTTTAAAAGCTCTCCAGTTGATCCTAATAGGTAGACAAATAGACAATAGACAAATAGGTATTTGCCCATTACACCCTCTCTTTACGTCTAGAACCATCAACTCCACTGATTCCTAGCTATCTCTGTCTTTAGGCATTTCGAACTCTACATATCTAAAATAGAATAGTGTGTCTTTTCACTTAAGCTGGACCCTCCTCTTCCTACATGTCTTTTTTTAATGTCAACCACTCTTTATGTTATTGATTGAAGTAAATTTATTATTCTAAGTTGCCATTTTTTATTTCAGTTCTAACAAAAAAAATAGGCATGCCTGACTATTGGATGGTTACTTGATAAATCCATAGTTCTGCCCTGGAATTACCAAAACCTAGTAATTTAAGCACCCATTATGGTGGAAGTGTTGTAATAACTTTCTCCTTAATGTCACCAAGTGTTCAATGTAAACAGTCTGCATCAGAAAGTTAATTGAAATGAATGTGTGATCTTATGTCCATAAAATGTGAGTCAACTCATCAAATTTCAAATGCATGTTTATGGATTGTTTTTACCTATAATGTGCAGCATTTTCAGAATATTTACACACCCAAGCAAGTCCAGGTCCCATGGGGAAATAAAGACCAACACAGCTCACTCTCTGATTTTAAGCACTCCCCAACTGAATCTAGGGATTATATTGTTTTACAGGTGAAAGTGATACACGACAGAGACCAGTGCATGACCTATAAAAAGATGAAATGAATGTGTCTGTAGTGGCTAGGACTACTTCCATTATAACCATTTGATGGAAACCCACAGAGAAGTCAGGAAGCCACTGGCCTGAATAACTGAAATATCCAGAGTGGTCTAGGATCAGGCCTAAATAAATCAGAACTTCACTAGTGACAACAAAGCCTCCGTCTTCCTGGATTGACTTTGTCCCTTACTCTGCTTCTGCTCTGCCTGTCCCCATGATAGCTTGCACAAATCCAGATTTCAGTCTCCTAGATCATAGTCCACCAAAGCCAATTCTCTCTTGCAGTAATCTTACAAAGGCCTAATGTTGAGTCTTCTCTGAACCTACACCTGAGCTAGTCAGTGTCCCCAAGGGATTTGCTTGACTTGGCTTTTATCACAGGCTTAGCCCTAGAATTAAGGGAGAGTTGGCCACTCAAACCACCTAGTCAGACTCCCAGCAGGACAAGGGTGGGTCCATAGGAAAAACAGGGGTTCTGTTACTGAAGAGTTAGATGTTGGGCTAGACAAAGAAATCCCCAGCACAGCCTCTGCAGATAGAGAAGGAAAGGTATGTCATCCACCTTGAAGGTAAGACCTTCAGAGTCAGGGGAGATAAGATCTGTAAGTACTTAATTTCTTTATTTTATTTTATTTTACTTTATTTGCTTCAGTTATTTTTTCAGGTGGAGTTTCACATTCTTTACTTATTAGCATATTATAGTTATACCAGGGGTATATTGTGATGTTTACAAAGATGCTTACAATATATCTTAGTTAGGTTCACCCTCCATCATCCTCCTTTATCACCCTTCTCCCTCTTAGAATAGCTTCAGCAGTTCTCATTGTTCCATTTTTCATACATAAATATATAGTACTTCTGCCATATTCACCCTCCTTCACCCTTCCTTATACTCTCTCCCTCCCACTGGTACCAACCCTCCAGACAGGACCTGTTTTACCTTCCTGTCTTTCTTTTTTTTTTAAAAAAAAAAAAGGACGTTTTTGTTTGTTTATGATGATTATATAGGGAGTTTCATTGTGACATTTCCATGCATATATGTAATAACCCGAATTTGTTCATCCCCTCCATTTTTCTCCTTTCTACTTTAGCACCCTTCTTATGGTGATGTCAACAGGTTTAAACATTCTATATTCATTCTTATATAGGAAGTACATCAACTATATTCACCTGCTTTATTTCCTTCTTTTACTGTCTCCCTCCACTGACTGCCCTCCCTTAGTGTGACCTGTTTTTCATTCTTGTCCTTCACTGTTAGGTGTATGTTCATTGTTCAGTGGGATTTGTGTCTTGGCATTATATCTGTACATAATTGTGCTTAAGTCAATCTAACCCCCTCTACTGTACTTCCTTGCCCTTTCCCCCATCCTGTGTTGTTTAACAGCTTTCAGTGTGTTTCATTGTGTCTTATTCCTACACAAATGTGATGTATTTTGTTATTATTCACTATCTTTCTTTCCTTCTTTTCTTCCTCCCTTGGTCCCCTCTACCACCCCCACTTTTGGGTATATGTTCTATATATATTTCTATGTATATATAATATTGCTTATATTTATATTGGACCTAACTTTCACATATGAAAGAAAACATGCAGTCTTTTTGAACCTGGCTTAACTTCACTTAAGATGATGTTCTTCGGTTTCTTTTTTCTTTGTTTTTTTGTTGTTTGTTGTTTTTTTAGACAGAGTCATGCTCTACAGCTCAGGCTGACCTTGAGCTCAAAATCCTCCTGCCTCAGCATCCCAAGTGTTGGGATTACAAGCATGCATTATCACACCTGGATGCACAGCTCCTTTTTCTTTTTTTGAATTGGCACTAAATTATACAAAGAGATGTCATTTTGATATTTCCATACACGTGTATGTTGCTCTTTGATCAAATTCACCCCTCTATTATTCTTTATTAAATCTCCTCCCTCCTATAATAGTTTTTACTTGGTTTCATTATGCTTTTTTCATATATATATATATGAAATACATACGTGCATATATTTTCATTTGTTATTTTTGTACATATATAATATATATACCTTGATCATTTTGCCTCCTATTATCCTCTCTTGTCCACCTCCAGCTCCCACTGGTTTTCCCACACACAAACAGTCCCCCTTTTGCAATCATGCCATAATGGTTTGGGGAGGAGATTGTTCTGCTTTTTTTCTGTTGCACATTTGAGCAAAACCACATGGAATTTGTGTTTCTAAGCTTGGTTTCTCTTGCTCAACATTATGATCTCCAGTTCTCTCTGTTTTCCTGCACATGACATAATTTCATTCTTCTTCATGGAGAAACTACTCTATTGTGTACGTGTGCCACATTTTCTTTGTCCACTCATCAGTTGTTGGAAACTTAGGTTGAGTCAAAGCTTAACTGTTGTGAATGGCAGTGTAATAAATACGGGTGTGCAGGTGTCTCTATTGTATGCTGACTTACATTCCTTTAGATATATGCTTAGGTTTTTGAGGAAAATTCAAACTGATCTCCATAGTGGCTATACTAATTCACATCCCCACTAACAGAGTATAAGGGTTGGTCTTCCCCACATCGTCACCAGCATTTGTTGTTCTTTGTCTTCTTTTTCCTTTTTTTTTTTTAATGACCCTGGGATTTGAACTCAGGGCCTCAGGCTTGCTAGGCAGGTTCTCTACCACTTGAGACATACTCCACCATTTTTTGCTTTAGCTATTTTTTGGATAGTGTCTAGTGTTTTCCCCCAAGGCTGACCACAGACCTTAATCTTCCTTCTCACATAACTGAAATTACAGAAGTGTATCACCATACCCAGCTTATTCATTGAGATGGGGTCTTATTTACTTTTGCCTAGACTAGTCTGGAACTGTGATCCTACCTATTTCTACCTCCCAAGTTGCTGGGACTACAGATATGAACCACTGTGTCCAACCTGTTGTTTGTTTTCTTCATGACAGCCATTCTGACAGGGGTGAGATGAACTCTCAGTGTTGCATTTCCTTTATTGCTAAGTGTGTTGAACATTTCTTCATGTATTTATTTGCCATTTGTACTTCGTCTTTTAAGAACTATCTATTCATTTGCCCATTTATTAATTGGATTGATCATTTGATCTTTTGTTGGTTCCTTTTTTCTCTTTAAATAGTCTGGATATTAATCCTTTGTCTGCAAATAAGTGCAAAGATTGTCTGCACTCTATAGTTGTTGCTTCACTCTGGTGATTGTTCCCTGTGGTGTGCAGGAGTTTAAGTGCTTAACTTCTAATGGTTATCTTTTGTTGAAGTGCAGTCACATCCACCGCAACCCTCTCCTCCATGTGACGCTAAGACAACTTTATCATTCGGCACTTACGTCAAAGTGTTTGTGTTCCTAAGTAAAAGTCATATTCATAACGAGTCTGTGTGCTCGGGTACTCAGATAATCTTGTCTCTGCCATCAGATCTTATATCTTTTAAAGTGAAAGCCTCCCAAATTTGATTTTTACATGAGCACTGAAATGTTTTCATGCAACTATGAGAGGTAACAGCCCATTTAAAATATTTAAAAATAACATTTTATGAGCTCTTTCTATCAAATTATAAACTTCTCTAGCACAAAGACCATCCTTGTTCTGTGACTTCCTTTGTCACTTTTTCCAACTACAAAATGAAAATGAACATACACTAAGTTTGCTTACCAAAGAATCAGCACTATCTCGCTATATCTAATAAAATGAAAAGAATTTTGTAATGACACTTATAAGCTTGTGTCAAGAAGCTTGTGTTTCAATGGAATTTTAGGCAGGCATGAAGAAGAATGAAATGTTATCATTCACTGGTAAATGGATGGATTTGGAGAACATCATTCTGAGTGAGGTTAGCCTGGCCCAAAAGACCAAAAATCGTATGTTCTCCCTCATATGTGGACATTAGATCAAGGACAAACACAACAAGGGGATTGGACTATGAGCACATGATAAAAGCGAGAGCACACAAGGGAGGGGTGAGGATAGGTAAGACACCCAAAAAACTAGATAGCATTTGTTGCCCTTAATACGGAGAAACTAAAGCAGATACCTTAAAAGCAACTGAGGCCAATAGGAAAAGGGGACCAGGAACTAGAGAAAAGGTTAGATCAAAAAGAATTAACCTAGAAGGTAACACACACGCACAGGAAATCAATGTGAGTCAATGCCCTGTATAGCTATCCTTATCTCAACCAGCAAAAACCCTTGTTCCTTCCTATTATCGCTTATACTCTCTCTACAACAAAATTAGAGATAAAGGCAAAATAGTTTCTGCTTGGTATTGAGGGGGTGGCGGGGGGAGGGAGGGGGCGGAGTGGGTGGTAAGGGAGGGGGTGGGGGCAGGGGGGAGAAATGACCCAAGCCTTGTATGCACATATGAATAATAAAATAATAAAAAAAAAGAAGCTTGTGTTTTTTCTTTCTGCCTCAGCCTTCCCTATAATTTTGAATGAACCCTTTAAATGGCTTACACCTTTCTAAAATAATAGAAAATATTGGCCAATAATAACAATTACTGATAATAAAATTGTTGTAAATAGCAAATGGTACCACATAAATGAAGCAGCTTTGTAAATAGCAAGTGTGAAATAGTGTTATTGTTGTATTGAAAGTAATATCTTATATAAGGGAATTAGATGATAATGGGAGTGCTTTTTCATTACAAGCCACCTCCATATTGCATACATTAAATTCACCTGCAGAGGGGATAATAATTTAGCATTGTGTTAAAGTTCCATAACTGTTTAATTTGGAAATATATAAAGTCGGTGACTTCTACACCTGAAATACCGTTAGGAACTAAGGAAATATGGGAAGGAGTAGCTTCTAGGAAGCAATAACTGCCCTACACCAAAGGAGCAAAAGCTTTTCATCGTGTGGCGTGGGTGTGCCATGCAGAGGTAGAAAGGCGTCTCACTAGCTGGTAGTGATGATCAAAACCCAGCATCCGGACAAGTAGCCAAGCACACAGTAGAAAGGAGCACATTTTATAAAAATCAGAAGGAAAGTAGGGATGAGAGAGAAAAGAGCAACAGAGATCACTGTGAGAACTGTAAGAGGGGAGTGGAGGTCTGACCCAGAGGCAGCTGTGAGACCCTCAGAAGCGCTGGTTTTGGGGAGAGGGGAGGGGAAGAGGGCAGCATTGAACATGATACATTGGACACCAAGCAGACTTCTTCCTAACAATCTTTCCTGGGTGCCGCTGAGCTATTTTCACCAATGATTATGATATGCACTGCATACTCACAGCCAGAAAGTGAAAATTTCCTTGTACTGAACTTTGTGTATGTAATCATGCCAGTACAAATAAATAACAAGTGAAGCATTTCAGTAGAAACAATTTTGGGAACTACTAACTCATCTCTAAATAACTTTATTTTCTTGATTTGTTACTGGGTTTTTAAACAATTTAAAAATGAAACATAAGCTTCTTTTGAAAGATATTTTCAAATTTCACAAAATATTTTATGTGTGAACTGAAATTTATACTTACCAAACAAAAAAAAATTTAGTTCACATTCTATTTTGCTGTTTCTAAATTAAAGCACACATAAAAACTCCAAGAAGACAGTGTTTTAAAATTAAAGCCCATCTTAAAAACTCCATATAGAATGACAGGCTGAAGGATCCCATGTTCTTATTCTTTGAAGCCACTGTTAGGGTAAGTATGTGTCATGTATGTGTGCCTGTTATACATTCACTGAAATTCACCAGCAATTGCTATAATTTACACTAATGAGATTTTTGAGAGGCACGATATTTTATCATTGACATTGTTTTGTTTATCCTGTATGCTGTCACACAGAAATAAAAGGAAATGTTTAGAGATACATTGTAAGAACTTTTGTAAATACCGCAGTGTATCCCCACCCAGCACAACAGTAAAAAAATAAAATAAAATTCTCTATGTACAAGGCACACTCTTGTTGCTTGCCCCTGAGACAGACCATGGGAAGAAAGTCAGTGGCCCAAACAGAAAAATATTTGGATTGCTCCATAGGGAAGGCATACATACACAGACTCAAACTCCTCACTGGATCCTAAAGGCTTTGCTAAGCTTTGGTGCCAGAATAAAATGAGCCCTCAAGTTCATCCCATTACTCAGTCCCTCAAAACCCTATATTACAATGCCAAAAGAGAAATTTCTTTCAGAATTCATTCATAGGGAAAGTATTGCTTCTCTTTTGTTTTCTAATATACGTTATGGGCTTCATTTTTGGTCTTTATGTTTTGCACTGGCAAACAGAGTTCAGAATTAATGAATATATACACTTACAGATGAGTATATATATATATACATATATATTTAAAAACCAATAGGAATAGATATATATGCCACATATCTAGGCTATGTTGATTCTTCCCAAATGTGAGGACCTTTTAAAAGTCCAACTTCTTGATATTGCCTCTTGAGAGGTTGTCTCAGTGTGTCTAGGATGAGACCCAAGAACCTACATATTTTAAAAGTAGCATTTGCAAAGATAGTCCAGGTAGAGGAATCACTGGTGATGGATGTGTCTAGTCTTGTGATCATAACCTGCCCCTTCAATTAAGTTTCTATGACCCTGGTTTTATGTTTCTATTCTGTCAGAATTGCCTACATTTTTTTCTTCTTGAAGATCCCCTTAATATAGAAAGAAGGAAAAAATTTTTTCCTCCTTCCTGAAACAATGATTTCTCCCAAGTGTGCAGAGTACAGAGCTGTAGGCTTGAAAAGTCATAAATCAGCTGCACATTTCTCAGCAGGGTATGTATTGAAATGTGAGGGCTTCTGTTCTGACAGCCGATCACCAAAGAGCTTTCTATACCAGCAATGCAATGAAAAACCCCAGTGCTTTTCATATCCTCAGATGCATACAACACACTTGATTATCCATCAAGAGTGTGTAAAACTGTTTACTGAAATAATGCCCTTTCTTAATTGTTTTTCAGTCCTTCAGAAAAAAATTCAAAATTCCAGAGGAAAGGGGAACAAAAGCAGACAAAGCACAAAGCAAATCAAAACACAGGAGCTTCTGGCAGCAGGATAATGTAGTAATTGATTCTTCTAGCTGCAGATTGGATGAAACCAAGCATATAATGTAGTATGCTTCTTCTGAATCCTCCCCCAATGTAGGCACACTCCAACTGAGTCCAGATGCTCTAATTGGTTTTGATCTTGAGAACCATCTTTTGTTGTCTGTGTCTTTTCTAAATGTCAATTTGGTTTTATCATGCAAGCACTTTCAGTTTTGATTTTTTTATTTAAAAATCACTGTGAAGTACTACAGTATTCAGGTCCAAGGTCCAAAAGATGCTTTAATTTTTCTAACACCTCTATGAAACAGGTTTTCTCCCCAGTTTTTAGACGGAGGAAGTAAAGCATGGAGAATTTCAGTAACTTTCTCACATTGTTCAGCAGATCAATGTGGCTCACATGCTTTAGCACACAAAGGAACCAGTCTAAAATGCAAGTCCTCCCCAGGGTTTCCCCTTCAGTGGGTCTGAAAGAGCCCAGGACTCTGCATTATTGACAGGCTACAAGGTGAGTGTGGTGAAGGTAGTCCTCGGTTGATATTTAGAAATCTTGGATGAGTCTCTCACTCTCCACCGCAGCTCAGAGTTCAGGGGGTGAAGGGAGGTCCCCATTTTGTACTATTTCTGTTACATCACTTGGTCCTTGTCCCCTCAGAATTCAGGCCACATGAAACCACATCCCAAGCTGCCACCCTGGCCTGATGGGTAACTTTCAGGCAGAACTCTTCTTAACTATAATTCCTTAACTTAAACAGGGCATACTGAAAATGCATATTGAATACCATTTAGGATGAAGGGCCAAAGGCCACTATGAGAATTAATGAGAACATCTGAGTTGAAAGACAAGGCCAAGGAGGAAAGAAGACAGGTGTAGCTTGATCAGTCTGTTAGGCCTTCCATTCCCAACTCATGGTGATTCCACTAATAGAACAGAGGTTGTGTGGGACAAAAAGAAAAATTCCCCAGTAATTGTAGAAAGAAAAATAGGCATGAGGGCAGAGGTGTGGGCATAGATAAAGAGAAAAGAGCAGGGAGAGAGAAGAGAGAAGAAAAAAAGAAGAGGGATGTGGGATCAGGGCAAACCATAGCTAAGCTTAGTGGCAGTTCCATCCACCAGATGTTTCACCACCTTCTTTCCATAATCCTTATGGAAACTGCAAATTACTAGCTTCAGGAAAATGAACTCCCCCCCTGACCTGCAACTCCTCCAATCAGGCTAACTGAGATAATAATTTGTCCATTAAATGTCCTTTCCTGTGAACTTGGAATAAAATGACTAAAAGCAGAGATATTAAACTCTATAATGGGGCTAAGGAACTCCAAAACCTTCTGTATAAGATTCCTTTGTGTTTGCTCCAAGCTGCATAAATGCCTTCCAATAACTCCTAACTTATGAAATTAAAAACTTCCTGGACCATCTTTGAAGAAGGTACTACATGAATCATAAATGGGGAAGCACTGTATGTAGCATTATAAGAATACTAACAGCTTCTAACACCTAGTAAGTGTATGATATTTGTTATGTTAGTAATTTCTCTGAGCTTCAATTCATGGTTGTGATCCACTGCATGGAGTGGTGGGGATCTTCTAGTATATAATCTGACAGATACAAGGGATGTCAGGATGCAGCAGGGTCCTGGCAGGAACCAGAATCCATCCCAGCTAATTCAAAGAAATAGATTTTTGTTAAGAGATGATTTACAAGAATGATGGCAGAGATGAGGAAATGGGATAAGGAGGTACCTGCAGACTGTCACTGCAGGAAGTGATTATGACCCTCAGAGATGACAATAAGGTAATAGAAAGAGCATATGCCATCTGCAGTGAGAGGAGGAGCTATGGAGGAGAGGCCATAGGAGTAATAGTATGAAGAAACCCACTACTGCCAGAGAAGCAGGCGTAGTGACCTTTTTCTTCTGTCATCTGACTCCTGCTGGATCTTCCCATTGCCAAATCCAGCTTGAAACCACATGAGAAGGATGTGCAGGTAATACAATTCCCAGGAGTTAGCCTCCCTGGGCACAGGGCTGGGCACAAAATGGAAAGGGAAGGAGGAGTTGCACAGGAGGCATTCAGTAGAGTCATTGCTACCTCTCATCCCTGGTCCCCCACACACATGCTCATCCTTCATGTTTTCAAACAAAACTTCATGTGTAGAGTTGAAAGAAGCAGCTTATATTTAGCTAATAATCTCACTAATGACTACTTGCCAAATCCAGTAATTAATTCAAGCCAAACATTGCTTTTCTTTCTCCTAGACCTCAGGGTTACTAGTGGTTATGTGCTTGACAAGACATACTAAATTATCTCTGAACTCAAATCCTGTCTCTAAGGTACATATATATCCTCCAGCCCCCTAAGAGAGTTATATGCTTCCCTAAAGGCTTTACTAAACATACTGCCAGTGAAGGAATTTAGCTCTAAAGATATCAGACTCCTTAGAAGACCAAAAAAGGAGAAATTAGAAATTGAGCAAGCATCTCACTATATATTATGGCTGCCTTGATTTGTCAGTTGCCATTCTTCTCCAAGCCTGCTTGTTTTGGCAATGACCTCTTAGTAAACTGGAGCTGCCACTCAATTGAAAGGATGAGCCTTTCTCTTCCCTGCTTTCCCCTGAGGCAGAGAATCATCAGGTGGTAGAGGTTGCTGGATCTGTGAGCATATAGCAGGGACCAAGAAAGAAGGTAGGTATTCAGGCAGTGAGTCTGTACATGGAAGCAGAGGTGTGACTGGAACATGAGCAGCTGTGAATACTTTGGACAGTTTAGAAGTACTTCTATAATTTGGATATAAAATATCCCTCAAAGGCCCATGTGTTCAAGAATTGGTTGCAGCCCAAGACAGGATTGGAAGGTGGTGGAACTTTTAAGAGCGACCTAGCAGAAGGAAGTTAGGTCATTGGGTCCATGCCTTTGAAAGGGATGTTGGGATTCAAGGCTCTTCCTTCTTTCTCTCTCTTTGCTTCCCGACTGTTATAAGGAGAGCATCTTCCTCTACCACATGCTCATTTATGATGTGCTCCTCTGCTGCAGACCCCAAGGCAGTGGGGTCAAGTGGACCATGGGCTGAAACCTCTAAAATAGTGATCCAAAAGAAACCTTTCCTCTTCATAAGTTGATTTATGTCCAGTGTTGCTTACAATAACAGAAGACTAACACTTAAGCCAGTTAAATCTCTAAGAGTAAGGTAACTCTTTTAAACACAGACTTAGAGCTAGAATTCTCTGGGAGCTCTTTGGTCAGGTAGCTCCATCAGTGTTTTTCCCCTGGGAAAAATAAGATTTGGAGATTATTTTGCACTCTCTTACAATGTTAAATTGACACTTTAGCATCTGGTACATAGGATAAAATCATTATCACCATAATGGCTATCCCTTGTTAAATATCAGTATGGTCGAGGGCCTTTAGATACTTTTGTTAGAATTCTCATAACTCTAAAAGTAGATATTATTATAGCACATTAAATTGAAAAGTAACAATCCATAATGAAACTCAAAAGGGGGCTGTTCTTATTTACAGAAGAAAACCAGCTAATACAAGGAAAGAGAAAAATAGAATTGGAATATCACAATTTTTCAACAATGAGTGTGCTAATAAGCCAGCTAAAGGTCATCAGTGGATATGAAAACAGAGTCTAGCATATTCACATGCTCTCAAAGCATTATATCACAGGTTGGATGCTAATAATAGAGAAAAAAAGACTTGTTTACAATAGAAAAATGTGATGAACAGCACATAATTAATCAATTGAGCAAAGTTGTCTTTAGCAGCACTGAGAAAAACTGATGTGATATCCCTTGTGGTGTACATAATGATAAGTAGCTAAATATTCTTTTTGAAATATGTAACCTGAATCTAGTTATGAGAAAACAAGACAGTTCAGATTTGGGGACATCCTACAACTGGTCACGACTGGATTAGACTATTAAAATAATGTCAAAACCCACAAAATTTAAAGAGAATACTCTGAACTAAAATAGACTACAGAGATGACAGCTAAATAGGATATGTGGATCCAAAAAACAAAATGAGGGAGAAAGACATTACTGGCACACTGGGGAAATTTGAGTAGGTTACATATTAGTGTTACAGTATTGGGATTAATATTCATGGTTGATTTAATGGAATTGTGGTTATGAGAAAGACTGTCTTCTGTTTTTAGTAGATACCTATGAAGTATTTAAATGTCATCAAATAGTTCAGCAAGTAACCACAAAATGTTATGTGAAGAGAAAGGAAGCAAATGTGGCAGGATCTCAAGAATTGAAGAAGAATATTGGGCGTACAGGCTTGACATCGTTTTCAATGACAGACTTGGGGGGACAAAAGGTAGAGGTATTGATCTCACTTTTTCAAAAATGGAAACTGAATTTGAGGTCACCCAGCTAGTATAGGTAAAAGCTAATATTCAAACCCAGCTCTTTATGAATCTACTTATACCTTCAAGGCATTTGCCCCTAGAATAACCTGTGTGAACAGAATCAATGTAAAATGGCATTTAAAAGAATGTCATTTACTTCTCTCACTTCCTCATGACTGAGACAGACAACAGCCACTTGAGAGTTGAGGACCTGGCTTTGGTTTGTAGGATTTCTGTTCTCCTTTACATAGCTCCCACCCCAGTCACTTTTTCCTTCCGTGACGATTAGAGGTAGCATTTCAATTTCGTTCAACATCAGCGATTAAGGCCCAAAGTTAATCTAAGTCAATCTTAAGTGCATCATCTCAGGGCATGAAGCCTGACAGACCACGTGTGTGTGCACGCGCGCACACGTGCGAGCGCTCAGCCAGGGCCTTATGCATCCACGCTTGGCAAATGCTCTTCCACTGAGCTGTATCCCCAGCCCAGAAAGTAACTTTGAAGATAGCTTTACTGAGGTCAGCATCATACACACAGTTATTATTGGCTGATTTATACTGAACAAAAGAGGAAGGAGAAAAAGAACATTTTCCAATCCTTTCTTCAGAGATCAGCTATTTATGAAAACTTGATTTATTTTATCTGGTGTGTATGAGGTGATTAATCATATAACAATATTTTCAGTTGAATTTGAAAGTATTCATCTTAGGTAATGGCTGTTCTATATCCCTGAATTTAGATTAAGCTGCCTAGACTCCACAGTGAATGGTGTTTGGAAGTATAAATATCCTTTTATACTTCATGTTGCTACATAATAATGTACTTTTATGGCATTTGAGTAAGATTCTCATTTAAATGTCTCAGTCAATATAACCAGGCACAAAAGAAATACATTCTTTGTGGCAGCAGCCCCATTTCTCCCATGTATGGATACCCTCTGTGTATACCCTGCGTTTAGTTTTTAGATTCTATGAATTGCTGACAGGAGCCAGATCTTTTTTTAGAAAGTATTTTGTGCAGAAGGAGGGAAAAGCCCACAGTCTGCTGGTGGTGTCATTAGCAATTTTGTTCTTTATGTAGCAGGAAAATATAATCAGGGTTTTTAAGCTATTATTTCTGTAGGCTAGTACTTCCCTCCCAGTAGGAAGCATTTATTTTCTCCATCCCTGAGTATGGGTGTTTTTTAATGTTTAAGCAAATTCCTGCTGTGTCTTTGTCTCATAAGTATAATGAAAATTCTGTGCTTCAGTGCCACCTGTGGTGAGTGCATCAGGCCCAGCCTTTACTGCCTCTCAAATGCCACCTGGAAGGTAAAGGGCAAAGAAAGTCACATTTTGTGGGGCACCATCCACATTTTTTTCTAAATGGAATCCTTTAGCAAGCTTGAAGAAAAGGAAGAAAAAAACAATAAAGAGAATGTGGAAGATAGGCAGAGTCAGTGTTCCCAGGAGCTAAGCTTAGTTCTAGGTGACCTATGAGGAGGCCCTTCATCCCCCAGTGGAACCAAATGCAATTGTACAATTTTTCATGCTTTTTCCTGTCATTCTTAGTGAGAATATAAATTTACAAATCAATTTGGAGTCACTTCCTTCTCATCTAGAATAGCTGGCATTTTTCTCATAGTGTGTTCTTCAGTAGCATACACCCTCATTCACACTTGAGTACATTCTGGGATCAACAACACCAGTCTTGGGAATATGGCACCTCCACAAGGAATTTGGCTGTATCTCTCAATTCTGTAGAACCAGGGTTCTTTCTCTCAGGTTCTACAAAGTTCCTAGCAAAGAAAGATACAAAGCTCATGCTTGAAAGAAGAAGCACTAAGTCTAGGATCAGGAGTCTCAGAGTTATAAGGATTACCTCTACAGCCCTGAGCAAGAGCAGGTTTGCAGGAAATAGTGAAAGATGAGATGAGGAATAACAAAGGCATACAGTATTTCTCTGTGAAGTAATCTAGGAAACTGGAAGTGTAAGGCATGAGACAATAGGCTGTGTGCTGCCATTATGAAATGAGAACCAAAGGGAGACAGAAGCATGGTAGATTCTGGGAAGTCTCAGAAGCAAGGTTAAAATTGAAATGCAGTCAATCACTGAAGACTGGTTCCTCTGAAGATTTTGAAATTCTAAAATCCTGATGTTCTTTCTCATTGGGCTGCAACATGGCAGTATCTCATATTCAGGGTGTGAATGACTATAAAAATTAATGAGTTTTCAACCCCAAAAGAATCAACATCCCAATGAAGAAATGGGCACATGAATTAAATAAGGAATTTTCAAAGGAAGAGGTACAAATAGCCAATAAATACATTCAACTTCCCTGGCTGTAAAAGAGATGCAAATCAAAACTATATAAAGATCGTATCTCACTCCAGTTAGAATGGCCATATTCAAGGGCATTAGCAGCAAATGCTGGTGAGGATGTAGTGAAACAGGATCCCTTATACACTGCTGGTGGGAATGCAAATTAGTACAACCACTATGGAAAGCAGATAAGAGATTCCTAAAAAGTTAGACATAGAACTGCCATATGATCCAGTGATACCACTCCTGGGCATCTACCCAAGGGGACATAAGTGAGGGTACACTAAAGACACTTGTACACCAATGTTTATCACAGCAATATTCACAATAGCCAAGCTATGGAAACAACCCAGATGCCCTACAGCTGATGAATGAATCAAGAAAATGGAGTTTAACTCAAACATAAGGAATAATGACCCCATGTGGTTTGAAGGTAAATGAATGCAATTGGAGGACATCATGTTAAGTGAAGTAAGCCAGGTTCAGAAAGACAAAGGCTGCATGTTTTCTCTCTTATATGGATGGTAGATCCCAAAGATAAACATTTACACAAAAACAAACATGGTCATGTACAAACTCATATGTGGGATACCTTTGAAATAGTGAAACTATCTGTGGAACTAGGGGAAGGAAGGAAAGGAAAAGAGAAAGACAGAGCATCAACAATGTTGTAAAACATACCATCTGTGAAGGTAAAGGATATACGGATATTGAAAACTGTTGAAAAATGGGGGATGGGAGGTAAAGGGGGAAGGTAGAGTAATGGAAGAGGTTGAACAGATCAAAGTAAAGTAGACTCACAGAAAGGACACATTGAGAAACCACTTTGAGCATTGACTTAAAATATTCATAATGAAAGACAGGATTGTAAAATAGGTAGTGTGTAGGGAGGGTACTTGTGGAAGAGGGTGAATGAAGGAGATTAAGGTGAGGGTATATGGTTGATAGACTTCATGTACTGATATGAAATAGAACAAAGACACCCTTGCAATAGTATTAAGTGGGGTGGGGAGGAGATTGAGGGGGAGAGATTGTTGGGGTGATCTAGCCAATATACAATATAAAACTATTTGGAATTGTCACAATGAATCACCCCTGTACTTTTTTAAATATATTCTAATAAATAATTAATGAAGAAAAATTATGAGTTTTGAAATGAGTATCTCAGTCCCAGAAGTAGAGTCCTCTATTGTCAACCTTCTGGAGATGCAGTGAGACCACAGGTCATGGTCACCCTTGCTTTGCTCAAAGCTGGGCTCTTGAAATGGTACAATGTAACAACTTGTGATACCAAAGCAACTTTGTCAGGACCCAGCAAAGACTGACTGGGGACATGGTGAATTCACTCCTCAAGTAAATCTTGAGAACTTTGATGGTCCCTAAGCTTTCTAGCATTACTCCCTTGGTGACAACCATTACTGGCATCATGCCTTAGCAAAGAAAATGTGGAGCAACATTCTCTTCCATTCTCCATAAAATCAGAGTCCAAACTGCACTAAGATGGAATGTGTAAAAATTTACCACTGACACACACTGTTCTTTTGAGCAAAGCATTAGGTAAAAATTTTCCTATGAATCATTAGACTACTATATCTAAGAGAATATAATGTAAATTTAGAAGATTTTTAAAAATCTAAGACTTGGCATGAAAAAACACTATATTTGAAAGTCGAAAAAAAAACACTGTATTTAATTACACTAAATCAATCGGCTTTTACCAACATTTAGAAGCCCCCTTCACCCTCAGCAGTATGAATTTGTGATCTTTTTTGTTATCTGCAATGGAACCTGTATTCCTTACTAATGGCCCAGTATACATTAGTTTCACATTCAAAGGAATGACAAATAGACTCTATGCAGGTTTCTTTATTGCTTATACTTATAAGAAAATGCATTTATGAGCAGTGACTATGTGTGCACACTCTCTGAAGATGGGGAAATGATGCAGAAACCTCATGGCACTGAATTTGCAGGAAAAAAATGACCACTCATACTTGTCACATTTGCTGACAAAGAAATAGGGGAAGGAAAAGAGGAAAAGGAGAAGGAGAAAACTGATTTGGAAGGGACAGTTAGTAGTCTATTGTCTGACTCACAGTTCTTCCTATTCTAATTCTTACTATTTTCAAATAGGCTTCTGATGTCAAAAACATTAAGCCAGCAGGTTGCACTTTCTGGGAAAAGTTATTGGTAAAGTAAAAACAATTTGCTGCTTTAAGCTAAGAGTTTAAGTTTGGTTTGTTCCCCAGTGACATTATGAGCACCTTTATATTTTCATTTCAGAGACTCAAAATGGAAAGTGGCTTTTAGTATGTTAGGACATCCACTGAGCTGTGCAAGAGAAATCTATGCTGTTCACTGTCAGAAATAAATTAATTTTCCTACAAAACCAGCTCTATTTCTGTAAAAATAAAAACAGATTCTGATGGGCTATGTAAGTTCATTTTCTCACAATCTGCCTGCTTCTGCAAATTATCCAGGACTTCGTTAGTGTCAGGCCTGTTACATGGTCTTAGGAGGGGTGATTTATTGTGCAGTCAGGTTGAAAAACATAAATCCTCCATAGATGAGAGCTAAAAGATTGGGAAGATAAGTACACCTAAAACAATGAGCTTTGAAACAATTCAGTATGTTCTCTAGGCTTCTTAAAAATATTAAATACTTACAAACTGTCCAGAACTTTAGCTAGCTGTTCTTTCTCTAAATTTGATTCTCTGTCAGGCATTTCTTGAGTAGAAATTATTGATGACATATTTTAAGATGACCAACTTTTTTCCTTTCATTTCTAGGATGGACAGCAAAAAGAAATGACCAGTCATTTTTCTTTTCTTCCTCTGCCTTGTGCCAGGAACACCATGGACTTTAATCAGGTTTTAAAATCTGAATAGCTGCTTTCTAGTGACATTTGCATTCCTGTTGCCTCCCCAAGGTCTTTTGCAGAGTCCCCAGAAAGTACTCTGTTCCATTTGGATTTCTAATTCCTAACCAGCGAAGAGGAATGAAAAGGCTACTCAGGATCAAAATCACACCTCACATGAGTTCACAGTTGTTTTTTACACTCATGGAGTTTTGTTTTCCATTTTTAGAACCATTGCTAACACATCTTTGCACTTTATTTGCAATAATGGCAAATTTAGGAAAGATTGCTATGCAAACACTTGATTTGGTTTGGCCTGAATACCACAGGAGAAAAAAAATCATTGAATTGTGTGTGTGTGTGGTGTATGTGTGTGCCAATAAATGCCAGCAGCCTTTCTTCAGAGCCATGTTCATATACAGTAGCTAACATTGCATGTCTTCTTGTAGAAGCTACTAAAAAGAACATGTACTATATATAAATTATGACTCCTTTACTAAAAAACTGAGATAGAATAAATTTTAATCACATTGGTGCTAATAAATACCTAAAGATAATATTTTGTTTGGTCATTACCCTTTCATTTTTTTTAATTGCATTATTTCTTGATCTATATTAAATGTTCCATACTGTTTGTATATATTAGAAATTGTACTAGTGAAAAGGGTCAAAACTTTGGAGAAGTAAAGGTATTTATAATTTATCTAGGTTCTATTTTATCCAGTTATCTACCGTTTCAGAACTAGAAT
The DNA here is from genome assembly GCF_047511655.1 of Castor canadensis. Lineage (NCBI taxonomy): Eukaryota > Metazoa > Chordata > Mammalia > Rodentia > Castoridae > Castor > Castor canadensis. Next base: position 129,756,131 of record NC_133391.1, on the reverse strand, counting down.
GATCCATTTTACCAAATTGCATTCATTCATTCAGTCATTTATTAAATATTTAACTGGAGAACTACTAAATATTTTGAAGAATGTGAAGAAGTCTGAGACATTTTCCCTATTTTCAAAAAACCAACTCCATAATTTGGAAGTAAGGAAAAACTCATATAGAATGTTTTTATTGCAATAAAAATAATACTCTTTAAAATTAAAAGCCAACAAGCAGTATAGAAAGCAGGTACCATAAGAATCAAGAAGATGGAATAGCACTGGAACAAGCTGGAACTTGAGCTGGGGATTGAAAGATGTATAGCGTTTGACTATGTAGGGAAAAAAAAAAAAAGGATAGTACTCCAGACAGAACATATAAGAAAATGTGCTTGATGACAACTGGGACATTTTTGGGGAACCATGAATAACTTGTAGAACAGAGGAGAAAAAAAAAAAATATCTCAGGGCCTGCACCTTGAGCTACGTGACAAGTCCTTTTTTTGTGACGGGTTTTTTCGAGATAGAGTCTCATGAGCTATTTGCCCAGGCTGGCTTTGAACAGCAATCTTACTGATATCTGCCTCCTGAGTAGCTAAGATTACAGGCGTGAGCCACTGGCACCTGGCTCTCCATGATATTTTGAATGTGCCAATAAAGTCATAACTGTAATGTTCATATGCTTACTGCTTTGTGTTTCTTCAAAGCAACCTACATAGCTCTCCTGATTTCACTTGAACCAAATTCTACCACAGACCACAGTGAAACAAGCTCCTTGGATATGTGATTATTCAAGAAAAGAAATCCTGGCCCCCACAGTAGCACATGCCCATTGCCCCGGCTACTTGGGAGGCTGAGGCAGGGGGATTCCCAGGAATTCAAGACCAGTTTGGCAATATAGAAAAATAAAAAGAGAAAAAAGAAAGGGAGTAAGGGAGAAATGAAACAAAGAAAAAAATAAAGAAATTCTTTGGTTCTGTTCAAATTTGGTTTCTCAACTGTGTCACCATTCACATTTGGAGCAAGATAATTCTTTTGGGGGATCAGGGACAGAATACCGTATGTAATTAAAAATATTTGCCAGCATTTCTGATCTCTGTCTACTCCTTGCCAGTAACACCTATGATAATGAAAACTGTTTCCAGACAATATCCAATATCTTCTGGAGAACAAAATCATCCCCAGGGAAAAACCACAGTGTTAGAGTATTTGGGTGAAAACTCATTCCTTGTGTTTTTCAAGCAAAAGTTTGTAGACAATATTGGTAATGGTGTTTTTAGCCCACACCCATTCAAACCAAAGCTTCCATCTCAATTCATTCACTGATCAGAACCCAATTCTTGTGTGCTGGTACCAATGATAGGTAGGTGCAGAATGACATCACAGGAATTTGATTCACATTAGCAAGATCTGAATAGTACCATTTTCTAATCAATGAAAATGGTCTTTTCTTCCGAAGAGGAGGAAAATAAAGGGAATAAATGTTTGGCTGTTAGAGTAGCCATTTTTCTTTTAGAGAGGATTACTGTGATTCATATCCCAAATTTTCACAGAGGACAGGCATGTGAATCCATCAGATACTTGCTGTTCCTTGCTTTTTCTGGTGAGATAGCCTTTTAAAATTCTTTTGTCTTGTTTTTTATTAACATGCAGTAGTAGTATGTATGATTGCAGTTTTGTATTATAGTTCAACATATGCACACAGTGTGCAATGACCAAATTATGATAATGTTTTTTCAGGCAGTAGACTGCATGTCAGAAAAAAAAGGCATCACAGTCTGGATGGGGAGCAGAACCTTTCTGACTGATGGTGATGTATTTCTGCCTAGAGAGTCAATATAACCAGATGTTCTCTCATCACAACTTAGGAAGTATGAATGGTCAAGTTTAGCTAAACAGATATATGTTGTCAGCGGTGAGAACACTAAAGGCTACACGCTAGCTATAACAAGGCTAAAGTGGGTCTCCATGAGCTCAGGTTGATAGAACAAAGCATCATAGACTGGGTGGCTTAAATAACAGAATTTATTGTTCTGTTTGGAGTCTAGGAACTTCACAATCACAGTACCTGCAGATTCAGTTCATGGTGAGGGCTGTCTTCCTGGTTTGCAGCGATATCTTCATGCATCTTCACATAGCAGAATAGTGTTCTCTCTGTCTCTTCATATTAGGGAACCAACCTCCTAATGATGGATGGCTCCCACCCATATGCTTCATCTAAACCCAATTACCTCCTGAAGGCCTCACTTCCATACCATTGCATCGAGAATTAGGACTTCAACATGAATTTAGGGGAATATGAGATTCAGTCCACGGCATGGGGGATACTCAATAAAATAAATGATAAAAGGGCAGAAAAAAATAGTCTCTACCAAGAAATAAATAATAGTGACCATAGAAAATACATAAGCTGTTAAGCAAAATTAATTCACTCAAAATTCTAAAACTCTAGAATTTACCAAGACATTTGAAATCACTTTAGCTAGCTTTGGACAAAAGATATGAATTGTGAAATGACAGACCATGGTATAAAATTTCTTGAGAATTTGATACAATGCACAGAGAAAAGCTGTAGAACGAATAGATATTCTTCTTTGACTCCCAAGGAGAAAACCAAGTGCTCAAAGATGAAATTAAAGATGAGAAAATTAGATGTTTGTCTCAAGAAATAAAACTAACATTGTCAATGAAATTATTGAAGTGTCCTCCCACCTCATTATTTTAGGTTGATCTGGTAAGTAAACTCATAGGGCATATCTTATGCTGACAGGCAGATAAATTAGGTGCCCAAGAGTTCTTTCCAATTTCCAATTTCTTTGACTTGTAACACAATTAAGTAATTTCTAATGAGATGAATCCTAGAATTATTTCAAAGGGATACTACTTATATTGAATTTGTATTTGTTTCAGGCTTAAACTTAACCACTTTGAAAGCTTTTTGCTCACCAAATTATTTTCTACTACATGGAGGATGATCATTATTTGTTCACTGTTCTTTGCATTTAATTGGACTATTATGATACTTAAAACATGTCTAGCCATAACCACAAAGGAGGCTGTGGCGTCCCTTAGTATTACCAACGTAATTATCTCTCTTGATCTCTTGACTTAGCATTTCAACAATGAGATTCAGAAAAATTCCATTTGCAGGACAAACAACTGATAACTATAATTCCATGTACCAAATTTGGTGGTCATGGGTTCCTCCTTTCTTCTATGCACTAGCTTTAGTATGAGAAGATAATCACACTAGCTTTTCTAGCAAAGAAAACCTAGTGTAAGGAACATCAGAGCAAAAGCCCAGCAAAATTCAACTATTTGGTATACCTGGGGAATGCCTATGTTCAATATAACTGAGTGTGAATGGAAGGAAGTATTAAATTCTGTGAGATAAATGTCTTATTTTGAGTTGAAATATTTACTCTTGAGCAAAAATTGCTTCATATTAGGCAGCAATAAATGGACATCCCTGGAGAACTATGGCTGTCTCTGAAAAGGTATTTTTGACTTCAAAATAGCACTAAAGAATTTATGCCTGAAGATTCCTTGAAGGTAAACCTTTGATGAAAGAAAAAGGGGTTCTAGCTCTAAAAGCTCTTTTTTCCTCAGAAAAAAAAAACTTATCACAAACACAAACTGAAAAATTAAAGCAATATGGCCCTGAATCTTAGCATTTTTTAAAGTTAGTGGTTGATAGAAAAACAATGAAAGAATTCCAGACTTTATAGGAAATTTCCCAAATTCATATTTGCTCCACACTGACCTTGAAATTTGAAAATGTATGCAGTCTATGTTTGCTCAAAATCCATATGATGAATCCCCATTCTCAAGGTAATTAGGAAGGTAATTAGGTTTAGATACAGTTATGTGAGTAGACCCCTACAAATATGGTGTTCATGCCTTAATAAATAAGAGACTTGGGAGAAAGAGAAAGATCTTCATCATATGAAGATGCATGAAGGTATCTCTCTACAAACCACTAAGAGAGCCCTCATCATGAGCTGAATCTGCAAGAACATTGATTTTGGACTTCTTAGACTCCAAACTGAAAGAAATCAATTTTTGTTGTTTAAGCTTCCCGGTCTATGGTATCTTGTTACAGCAACCTGAGCTGCCTAAGACATGATACATGGCAGTGCACTTCCATTTGACTCAAATTGTTCTTTTTGGGGTTTATAAATTTTAAGGAGAAGAACCTCTAGTTATATCAACTTCATTATTTATTGTTTTTTTCCAACCATTTAAATTGCTTGTGGCAGATGAGGCTGCCACCATAGTTAGAAAAACAAAATAGCCTACACTTTGGGGCACCTGCTTAGTAAAAGCCAGAGTGATAACAAGGTGCTGTCCCTTTTGGGAAGTCACTGGAACCTGAGGGTGGGGAGCGGGGAACACTCAGCCCTTCCCCTCCTAACATCATCCATCAGGAAGCGAGATGACATTGCACAATTTCTTCTGAAGCACTAACAGAAGGGCACATGTGCACTTCAAGAATAGGTGTTAATACATTGACAAGATTCACCATTTTAAGTTGATATTTTGTTTGCACACTTTAATTATAGTTTGGTTGCTCACTTATTTTAATTGTAGACTTCTGCAGTCTCCTCCACAAAAATGGTACAACTGGGACATCTGCATCTAAAGAATACAGCACAAAAAAAAAGAATACAGTATGAACACAGTCATTGTGATCAGACAGTAAAACTAGGACTTAAACTCTGAGGGTCAGAACTGGATGTGAGGCTCTATGTAGCGTTTCTCCACTACGTAAGAAAGTATGCTAGCAAAAGTGCCATGGTTTGTATTCGCAGTCTGCAGCTGGACCCATTACAAGTTGCATTATTTGATGTGAGAGCTGAAGGACTGAACAGCAATTACTTTCTACAACCAAGGGCAAATGGCAACTGTCGGCCTTAGCCTTTTCATATTTTCTGCTTCCCTGAGGCCAGAGTTCTCTACAATGACAAAATCTCTTTGCTCTTGTTCATATGAAAACCATTGTCATTTTAAAGGTTAGATTAGGGTGGAAGATATTATGCAGGTTTTTTTTAACTCAAAATGAATATTTTTATTAGCATATATTAGTTGTATAGGAGAGTTTCAATGTGACATTTACTTGTATGCTTACAAAATGTATCATAATGACACACTTCCATCATTTTCTTTCAACTCCCCCCTTCTTAGGAAAATTTCAACAAGTTTCACTATTCTGTTTTCATACATAAATACCAAGTATATCGACCATATACCATGTTTTATGAGGATCAGTAGAAAAATGATTCAGAAACATTTAATAGGAGGAATTACAAACACAAATTCCTTTTAAAAGAGAGGAGGTAGTTCTGGCTCTTTTAAATCCATTTTACCAGAACCCAGCCCCCAGTTAAAGGGACAGCAGCCATTACTTGCCAGTAAGGGTACTCTTTTCTTGCCTTCCTACTTTTGATTTTCCTGTCCTCCTCCTCACTTCCCCTAAGATAGATGCTACCTAGGTGGCCATTACCACACCCTATCCCTTTCTCTCACTCCATCCTAGGACACTCTGAGCTGAACTCACAAAAATAACAGCAGTGCCAGGACAAATCTCAAGACCCAACCTTCCTCAGTGCCACAGAGGCTCCCATTGTCATTGCTAGGCTTGGTGCTCCTAACCAGCCTCAGATCCTCAACCCCTTTGAAAACCTCCCCCAATTCTTTCTTTGCCCAGAGACTTCAGCCCATGTGACCATCTGAACCTCTGGAACCTGAGAACAATCACCACAGACCTTGGACTAAAAGGGCCCCCATTCACCTTTACTACTTCACCTTAACTTCCCAGGATTTTGAACACAGCCTCCTAAAGAGGGGGAACTTGTCCTTCTCATTTCTGTCCTTTATTACAGTGCTACTCAAAGTGTGTCTGAATACCAGCAGCATCAGCATTGTGTGCATGCTTGTTACAAATGCGATTCTCAGGCCCCACCCCAGGCCTCCTGAATCAGAATATCTAGGTATAGAGTGCAGGAACCTGTTCTAGCAAACTTTTCAGGTGATTCTAATCCCTACTGAAGTGTGAAAAACAACATGTGTGGTAGTCACTAGTGTCTTGTATGCAATAGTTGTTTCAAAAAATTTGCTGATCTGAGTATATTTGCAAGATCCCAGTGTAGATCCAGACTGCAGGCTCCCTGAGAGCAAAGGCCACCTCTTCCTTTTCATTGTCGGGTCTCACCTTCTTGCCCAGTAACTGACAATACATTTGTTGAATTCAAATAGAATCATGTAAGATTTTAGTTTTATTCTTGTCTCCCCCTTTCATCTTTTTCAGTTAAAGTTTACAAAATAATTTAAAAAATCAAAATGAGAATTGTTGAAAGAATGATTTTGCAATGCTTTGTCAATGCCATGTGGATAATTAATGATCTGTATTTATCAATAATACTAAGTTCTTCCATTCATATAACACTCTGTGGTTTCAAAACTCTTGAAAATCTTGCAAGAATATGGGGAGGCTTTGTTTATTCCTCTCCTAAAAGAGGAAGTAGAGATTCAGAAAAGCTTAGAGAATAGTCCTGGTTCTCTTAGTCCAGTACAGAAAACCAGATATCAGGACACTAAGTACTGACTCCAGTGGAAAGGTTTGCATTCCAGTTCCATTAGATAGAACCTAAGTGTTATTTTTGTTTTTGGTTGGTTGATCAGTTGGTCTAGTTTTTTGTTTTGTTTTGAGAAAGGATCTTGCTATGTAGCCCATGCTGGCCTTGAACTTGTGATTGACCCTCCTGCCTCAGTCTCCCAAGTACTGGGATTACAGGTGTGTTTTATCATGCCCAGCTGTTATCTGAGTATTTCTGATGATTTACCCTAAATAAGTCTCCATTTTATAGTTTCTTTTTTTTTTTTATTGCTGTGCTGGGAGTACATTGTGGCATTTACAAAAGTTCTTACAATATATCAAATATGTCATACTTGAATTCACCCCTCCATCATTCTCCTTTAACCCCTTTCCTCCATTCTTGGAATAGTTTCAACAGGTCTTATTTTCCATTTACATAAATGTGCACACAGTATTTGTACCATATTCACCCTCCTACACCCTTTCCCCCCTCCCACTGGTGCCAAGCCCTCCAGACAGGACCTATTCTGCCCTCCTGTTCTCTGATTTTTGAAAGAAAAAAATGACATTTTTGTTTGTTTAAAGATAGCTATACAAGAAGTTTCATTGTGACCATCCATGTGTTATGTGTTATAACCAGAATTGGTTCATTTCCTTTATTTTTCTCCTTTCTACCTTAGTCCCCTTCTTACGATGATTTCGACAGGTTAAAAAGATTCCATATTCATTCTTGTATAGAGGGTACATCAACCATATTCACCTTCTTAACTTCCTTCTTTTATCTGCTGTCTCATGTGTGACCTCCCCCAATCTCCAAAATGGCAAAAACAGTAGTATCTGCCTTACAGTGTTGTTGCAAGAATTGAATGCAATAAACAGTGTATATGAAGTGATTAGCATGCTGCCTAACACAAAGTATGAGTTTAATAAGTGAAGCTACTGTTTTATTATTTTTATTATGTTTATTACATGTATTTGTATATTTAAAAATATAATATATATACCATATTATATGTAGGTATATATTATAAAGGTGTAACTATATCATTTTATATTATATATTGATATATATTATTTATTTAATATATATATAGATTTATATATGTAATATGTATTATATATACAATTACTACATATTTATGCAATACACATCCACAAGACCAGTACTCCCTCTGTAAGTTACCAAGGGCCAGGGTCTTCCTAATCTCAGAAGTCATTCCTTGCCTGAAGGGGACATTTAACACATCCACTCTGACAAAAGTCACAGTACTTACTAATCTTTCTCAGATATAGGTTGACTAATCATTCCAAACACATACCTTCCTTCCATCAAATGTTATTATGAAGTTAGTGTGGTAAATTTTTTTAAACTATAAGGTGGAATCACAACTTCCATCTACCTATAGAATAAACACATCAAAGCTCTTATTTAACTAGTGACTTAAAGACAGAACCACTAAGATGTTTTACAGAATCCAGAGTATACTCAGTGAACACACACATAGATCAGGAATGCTGAAACACATTTACCAATGGATGCAAAATGGGTTAATATCCATGAAGCAATAATCAATTGAATTCTACTAGACAAGGTTCTTTTGAATTTCTATCAGCAAGAACTTGTTTGTATTGCTATCAGTTTTTTTATTAACTATTAGAGTCATAAAAAAGCTCAAAGATGATGAAAAGTAGAGATGACCTGGAAAGGTAGTCAACACTGGACCCCTGGTCATCTTTCTTGCCCACTTCAAAGTCTCATAATCTCTCACAACAGTGGAATCCAAAAGAGTAGTCATGTTGGGGGAATTGAGGATGCAAATATATCTGGTTTACTTATTTCCCTGCCTATGAAGGAGGCTTATAGCCCCAGGTTTTGCAAGGCCTAAACAGTATTTCTCCTTACCTTCTTTTTATTTCTTCTGTTGCAGTTTGAATGTGGAATGTCCCCCCAGAAGCCCATATTTTAAAAGGCTTTGTTGCCAGCCTGTGGCCCTACTGGAAGGTGATAGCCTCTTTAGGTGGGGCATAGTGGAAAGAAGTTAGGTCATCGGAGACCCTTGAAGGGGTTATGCTTAGCCCCTTCCTGTCTCTCTCTGCTCCCTGGTCACCGTGAGGTGAGCAGCTTCCCTTCACATCACACTTTCCTCCATGGTGTATAGCCTCCCCTTGGAACCAAAGCAACAGAGCCAAATAACCATGGGCTGAAATCTCTGACAATATGAACCAAAATAAACCTTTCATCCTTTCAAGTTGATTACCTCAGGCATTGTGTCTCAATGATGTAAAACCAACTAATGTATTCTCTTAATATCCTCCCTTGCCTGAAGATCCCATTTTCAGAATCCCCAAAATTTCACAAACTGTCATTCCTACGCTTCCTCTCCCTTATACAAGGAGGTGATTTCCTTTTCCTTAGTCCTACCTTAACACTTTGCAGACTTTAGTGTTTAGGATTTGGCCTAAAGTGTGTGACACTTCTCTTTGTTCAGACACTAGACCTATGAAGGGCAAGCAGCAGGTCCTGGTATCTGCTTGAGGGGAAAGGAAGTGCTGGATCCTCAGTTCAGCTTCCCCTTCTGCAATCCCTAACCACTAACCTGAGAAGCAAGCACATCCTACCAAAAACCATAAATTCCCCCAAGGACAACACAATCTTGTCTAATTTGAGAAAAGGATATTTCTACTAACATGCCTTTGGCCTGTCCCTTGTGAAAGAACAACCCAAACATTCTTGAACTGAAGAACGACTTTCTTAGGTCATACTTCCATTCCCTTTATTTTGTTGTACAGAGGATGACCCTTACTTCAATGGGTTGTTTTAACGACTTGCATAGGAAAGAGATGTCCAATTGCTCCTACCATACATACTGCTTAAAAAATAAAATTTGACATTTTATTTAATCAATATGAGATCAGAAGTTATAAGGGTAGAATGATAGAAATGAGATAAAATTTGGGCTTAGAGGTAATTCTAGGACCACATGGACCAAGAATATTGCTTCTTGAGTTCTTGAAATGAATGCCCAGTATTGGCTCTCCTTATTCCCATCCTCAACAGATAATCTATGCCCCTGTCATAAGTATGTTTTTACAAAGTTTGCATAAATGATTTCAGGCAATTTTAAGAGTTTTCTTTAAGAAAAATTAATGCTTCTGATATTTCTTTGGATCCTACAAAATCACTAAAATAATAAAAGGGTAATAGTAACATACAATGAAGGTTAAGTTCTTTATGTATTTATAAGAAAACAGGCTTCATTTATATCCTCAGATGGGGTGATCATCAGCATTATGAGTAGAAAGGATAATAAAAATGAGGAGAAAGGTCACTGGCACTGTCATCTAAAAACAATTGCACAAAAAGACTTCACACACTGTTTACATTATATGCATATCCAAATTGGGTTTTAGAGGATATTAAGTATAGACTGAGAAGTAGATCAAATAGACTCTCAATCTGCTAAATCTCACCCCCAGCCAAAGGAATACTCCTATCTGTACACAGATTCAGAGATTTGCAGATTACCCCAGAAGATATATATATTTTTTTATTTTGAAAAGATAATCAAATATTTAGCATATGACTTTCTTACCAAGCTCCACAACCACTAAAATACAATCCCTTTCCTTCCCATGGAGGCAGACAGTATGTTGGAGAAGAGTATTCACAAGAGCTTTGGGCTATAAACCATATTGGCCACTAGGTAATTGCATCATCTCAGTCAAGTCACTTCATATCCTGAACCACAGATTTGTCATCTACAAAATGAAGGAGTTCTGTGATGTCAAGTTGCATCTTGAGGTCATCCTACCTATCGGTGCTGAATTAAAAAGAAATATGTTACTCTTCTAGACTGGAATGAATACTTGGTCACACAGATGGCCTTTGCAGGCTGTGGAGGGGCCAGCATTTGCTTTCCCTTACTATGGACACTTTTAGGACTTTTAGTTCTGCTACCATAAAATAACTGTGGTAGCAACACATCCTAAAAAGAGTGTGGTGGGAGCCTGGACATTTCATAAGATGGTGACATTTCCCATGCTGTTTTTATTTGATGCTTATATTCTGAATTCACTGGAATTTTTAGACATTTTTGCCACACACCTTCTATTGTTTACTAATTCACTCAGTCACTAGTTCAACATTACTATTTGAATTCTTCCTAGGTACTAGAAAATTTGCAGAATGTAGAGACATAATGGTGAATAAACAGTTGAGGACTCTAAGCCACAGTATGTGTGGTCTAGTGTATATATGCAAAAGTGAGACATTCATGGTAAGTAATGCCCAGGGCATATGTGGGCTCACCTTCAAGGAAACTTATCCACAGAAATGTGTACTAAGGCCAGATGGAAGAGAGTTATTACCCAACATAGAGGTAATAAATTTGTTTTTAGACAAATGGCACATGTAATTGCTACACGTGGATTTCTTACCAGCCTAATAAGCCTTAAGTTCAGTGGTGTATCTTTGGGGAGGGGAAAATATTTTTAACAATCTGTGCTTTCCAGACACTTGTATCAATCAATTTCTTCTTGCTATGACACAATATCTGAGAAATCAGCTTAAGGCAATAAAGAATTTATTTTGGTGCAAGGCTTCGATCCATGATTACTTGGCTCCATTGCTTCTGAGGCAATACATGTTGAGGGAGACCATTATGGCGGAAGCATGTGATAGAATAAAGTGGTTCATCTCATGGTTGACAGGAAGCAGAGAGAGGCAGAAAAGGGAATGGGGGAAGAGATGCCCTTCAATAGCACACCTCCAGTGGCTGACCTTTTCCACTGAGGCCCCACCTCCTAATAATGTCATGAAATTTTGAATCTATCAGTGGATTAATCATTGGTTATATCAGCACTCTCATGAGCCAATCACTTTCCAAAAGCCCAGCAGCTGGCAACCAAACCTTTAACACATTGCATATCCAAACTATAATCTATAGATTCACTCAGTCACTAATTCAAAATTACTACCACATCCAAAACACTTCTAGGTTTTGGGTCCCTTACCAGAAAGAGCCTCCTTGAAAGTGTCTTACAGCAAGATTCCCCTAGAAGAAAGCTCTAAGATAGAAATTTGAATTAGTCTATTTGGGAAGTGCAAGAAAAGCCATAGGAGTTGGGAAAGTGGGCTGTGAAAGGGAAGGCAGCCAATAAATGTATGTTTCAAGCCAGCACCCATTACGTATACCTAGAACTTAATTCTGTTTAAAACTTCTGGGAGTGTGGCAGCAACCTGGGGAGAAAGGGAACTTGGGTAATTGTATACCAGCTCCTGTTGGTGGTTGGCTGAGGCTTGCTCCAGGGTGTGTTATTTCCTTGTTATATTTGGCCTTCCCTGATGAGCAGAGTGTCCTTACATTGCTTTGGAGAAAGCTGTAAAGCAAAGAGATGCAGATGCTTGCAGTTGGAAGTCAGCCAGCAAGCACAGAAGTAAAGCCTGGAGGATAGGAACAGAGCACCAAAAACATCTGCTACAAAATATCCTGTACCTAATTCTGTATTTGGAATTCACATTTTTTTCTTAGTTGAGCTCTCAAATTTTTATTAATTTTAGGCCTTACAAGCCTGAAACCACCTATAGTAGATGATAGCCCTTATTTGGTGAAAATGCAGCATATAGGTAAATTCAAAGAAATTAATGAGCTCATATCACAGTTGAAAGGAGGGAAGAAAAAAGATAAAGCCAGAAAAGTATGCCAAGGCTGTATGAAGGGTGTCAGGTTAAACTAGATGTATTAGTCAGACTTTTCATCACTGTGACAAAATACCTGACATAAACAACTTAAGGGGAGGAATGATTTGCTTTGGCTCACAGTTTCAGAATTTTCATCTGTGCTCAGCTGGATCCATTGCTTTGGGCCCAAGGTAAGCAAATAACATAGCAGTGGAATCATGACTGAGGAAAGAATGCTGTCCACTTCAGCATAGCCAAGAAGCAAAAAGCGTGAGTCATAGAGTGAGGAATCTGAAACAGGCTATAACCTTCAGAGACATGCCCCCAGGGAGCTTTTTGCTCTGACTAGGCTCCAATTTCTACTTTTCCCTACCCTCCAACTGTGATATGAGCTCATTAATTTCTTTGAATTTACCTGTATCCTGCATTTTCACCAAATAAGGGCCATCACCTACTATGGGTGGTTTCAAGCTTACGAGGCCTAAAATTCATAAAAATTTGAGATAATACCATCAGGCTATGAATCCATTAAGGGATTAATCCATTGATTATGTCAGAGCCCTCATGATCAAATCGCTTCCCAAAGCCCCTAATATATGAGCCTATAGGGGACATTTCATATTCAAATCATAACACTGTACTTTTCTGAATTTCATGAAGATTTGTTGGTATTTGTAGAAATCAGCAGGGCTCCTTGTGGCTTATCATTTCTGGAACAGGTTGACAGAGCAACTCTTGTGGGTGGGCTCTTTCTGTTATGAAAAGTAAGAACACACTAAGGGAAACTCCCCATGCCTTGGATGCCTGTTGCTCCCAGTGACACACAGCAAATCTCCTTGGTCAGATCCAAAGTCAACTGGACAGGGAAGTATAGTTCACCTACAGGGGAGGAAGAAATGACTAAGTGAGGACAGTAATACAAACTACTACTGGATCCTCACCAGAATGTTAATAGTGGGGACAATGAGATTTTTAATAGTTTAAATTTTTTCCTTCAGCTTTTCTTTGTTGTTAGAATTTTTAATGATAATATCCTAATTTTACCAAAAACTGTAAACCTATTTATTATTTATTTAAATAATAATAATGATATTAAATATTGGAGAGCATTTATTCAAGGATAATTCTTTTTTTCTTTCTTAAATCTGTTTATTAAATAAGTTAAGGTACACACAAAAGGCCAAGCTCCTCACCTTCCTAAAACAGCATTTATGTAAATTATTGGGCTTTATTATGTTCTTAATTCTGTTTTCTTACAACTACTCTCTCATTTTTAAGTTTCTTTATTTCATTTGAATCTTTGTAAACCACTTGCAAATACTGTTTGATGTTAAATGGGAAATAAAGAAGTAGATTGTTTGAAAACTGCGATAGGAAAGTGACTGGCAAAAAGAATCACACCTAAAAAACTAGCTAGCATTTGTTGCCCTTAATGCAGAGAAACTAAAGCAGATACCTTAAAGCAACTGAGGCCAATAGGAAAAGGGGAACAGGTACTAGAGAAAAGGTTAGATCAAAAGAATTAACCTAGAAGGTAACACCCACGCACAGGAAATCAATGTGAGTCAATGCCCTGTATAGCTATCCTTATCTCAACCAGCAAAAACCCTTGTTCCTTCCTATTATTGCTTATACTCCCTCTACAACAAAATTAGAAATAAGGGCAAAATAGTTTCTGCTGGGTATTGAGGTGGGGGGAGAGGGAGGGGGCGGAGTGGGTGGTAAGGGAGGGGGTGGGGGCAGGGGGGAGAAATGAACCAAGCCTTGTATGCACATATGAATAATAAAAGAAAAAAAAGAATCATCTCGGGAGTGGTCTGCTCTGATTGCACAGACACATCTCCAGAGATAGTTTTTAATACTCAGGTAAAGTCTCTGGAGGTCCAGATTTAATTTCTCTGAGTTGGGAAAACTTTCAAAACCTCAAAAGTTGAGAAAGTTTGAATAAATGAATGACTAAATTAAGTAAAAAAAAATAAACAGATGGGCCAATCCTATCTGTTGGCCTGACTGGACCTGAAAGAACAAGTCCTATTCTCACTGATACTTCATTTTTACTCACATGCATCCCTAATCAGACCACAGGAGACAATTGCTTTGTGGGGGCGTGGTCAGTGGGGTATGTTGTGGGGTATATTTTGTACACTGTTTTTCAGGAATCCATCATTCCTATGAAAAGAGATTGAATTCATAGGAAATTACTTTCCTACCTACAATAGGAGAGAAGGAATAGAGATAGTGTATAAATTTGATTGGTTTGTTTACAGCTTTCCAGACTTAGATTATTTTATTCCATAAAGTTATTATGTGTAAAATTCTATAAAGTGATCAAAAACGTCTTTCATCTCCTTGTGCCTCATCCCAGGTTTTTTGAAGCTCTGCTTTCATATTGATAAAATGCTAAAATGGCAGTAATTATACTTCCCTTCTCGCTTTCTCTGTTGAGTTTATATTTAAATATGGAGATGTTTGGGGATACTTTTGTTTTGCTTTAGCTAAACAGCAAGTAAACAATAGGTATTTTAGTAGTTATGTCTGGTACTGGTAAGATCTGAGTTAACTGCAATTTACCGAGTAACCATGGTGACTAGCATATGGCTTCTGATTCCATTAATCTTGTTGAGATTAACAGTAAATCCCAAAGGATCTTTTGCAGTGATTCAGAAATAAATCATCTTTTCACATGTATATTTTTTTGTTGACAGCCACTCTTTTTAAATCTGTATCTCTACCCAACAAAGAAATTATACAGTCCCTCTAATTAGGTGGTTAGAAACTCATTCTCCAAGTAAAAAATTTTGCAAAATACAGCAAATGGCCAAAAAAGCAAATGCATACAAATACCCCATAAAGGAAAATGTAGTCAACAAACATAGTTCATAGTCCTAGCAGAATTACCAGTGTAACACTATTTACTCCCAGGAAAAAATGTATTTATGTAGGGGTAGTGGTGTGGATCAGAGCATGTGCTTAGTAAGTGCATGGCCCTGGGTTCTGTCCCCAACACTCCCAAAAAAATTACTTATATAGAACTGCAGTCAAGAAATAGGAACTGAAAACACAATTTGAGGTTCTTTAATGAAAAAATTTCAATTATCATTTAGATTATATGAACTTGAAAGGATGAGTTGAGCTGTACTTGAGAAGTGGAACAGCTAAAACTAATCATGTGTTCTGTTTGTAGGGAGATGTTGGTAAGTTAAAAAGAGTAGTATGGCTCTACCTAAAACCCTCTTTGTTCTAGAGCCCAGAATAATTAGAAAATGTGTCAGCCTCATTTTACAGGTAAAGACACTGATAATCATAGTTTTCTCTGAAACTGGCTAAATAAATTGCTATGATCCTGAGTTGGAAGGGATGGGAATCAGATGATTATCCAGAAGATTCTACAAATTTGAATTCACAGTACAATGTAGAGGAAATGTGCATACCTCTGAGTCTTTCTCAACTCATGAGGCTAATCTCTAACTTTTTCTGCATTAAGGAATAACCTGCTGTCCTATTTCAACCTAAGTCTTCGTGTTAAGAGCAATACCAAGACCACATTAGCATTTTACAGACTCTATGATGCACACTTGTTCTTATTATAACATTTCTGACATCAATAATGGTTTATTGTACTCATGATGCAGCACATGGACTTCATTGCTTATGCATGCACTAACTTGGTGATAGATACTTACGTTGTTGTTACCTAAACTGCATTATACAATTGTTCGTGCAGAAGCAGAAAGCTTTTGTATATGCAGAAAGGAATATAAATTTGATATTAATGATATGAATATTCATCTTAGAGTAATGACTATAGCTTCATATTTTCTTCCCGAATAACAACCTACAAGACCCAAGAAAGGAAAATACCCACAAGCAGATGAGTTATATTAAATGTCATTGTTGAGATAGGCATAACATGATTATCTGCATGCAGTTAGCAAAGCAACTAAACCAGAAAGAACTGATGAATCCTTCAAAATACATGGAAAAAATTTCAAAGCACCAAGAATCCGAAATGACTAACAAATGTATCAAGCAGAACTATTGTTATAGTATGATACAGTTTAATTTGCTATATGTCCTCTTGATCATTGTAAGATAATTTGGCATCTGATGACATTGTTAGACCCTCATACTGGGTCTAAAGCCGTCTTCCCTGCTCTGCTAATGGAAAACAACAGGAGGAAGTCCAGAACAGTCAAAACCAAAGCCAAATACTGAACACTTACAACATTGATTTTAGTCATAAATCAGGCATCTCTGACAGCAAATGACATCCCCTCAGCACAAATGTCTCAGACCCTAATTTCTGTTTTGTTAAAAAGAAAACTAGGACTGGAGGTGTGGCTCAGGCAGTAGAGCACCTGCTTTGCAAGTATGAAGCCCTAAATCTAAACCCCACTCCCACAAAAAAAAGAAAACTAGTCTCTATTGACTCTCTAAGCTTTCAAGATAATGATTTCTTATAATTCTATGGTAATTGTAGAAAATATTGTTTTTTACATTATTTTCTTAGCAATTTTGAACAGAAAAGGAGGTTATATTAAAATATAAGGAACAAATGGGAAGAATAGTTTCAATAACCTCATGACTAAAGGAAAAGAATGTTTTTGTTTTCATTTATTTCTATTGTTAAGAAACAGAGAGTATCATGTGTGCAAAAATAGATACTCTGCAGTAGTTTCCTAAGACAAGTGGGTTATTAAGTCAGCATAACTGAAATACTCATATGTGTTTATAACACATACTCATATGAGTTTAGAAGCAAGCATTCTATCAGCTGGGTTTAAGGATACACCTTGGCAAGGGCACAACCTCAGTTGAGTTTATATAGTCAAGGGTGCAGTCAGGAAGGTTTGCCTAGATCAAAGAAGCCCTGCATTTCCTCAAGCAAGCACTTGTCCACAGGAAGCACAGGCACCATGTCATTTACATCCTGGCTCCGAGCCCTTCCTTGCATAACTGTGATACTCTACTATGAGCTTAGAGCCAACTAAATCTCATTTTGGATGTCTGATTTCCAGCTGTGCTACCAGGATTAGAATGTTCTCCATTAACATAAGGATTTACCTAGGGCTTTTCTAAGCACTGGCTAGCTCTTGGTTTATAAAACCTATAGGAGCACGGGAGTAGATATTTTTAAATCTGAAGGAAATCCAACCCATCAGATTTCAGATCCTCTAAAAGAAACTGAACTTTCTCTGTAAAAATATATTACTATTTGAAATTTAAATTACACCATTTGTCATATACTCCACATATACAATTGTAGTGAGGAAAAGTAGAGTTTAGATTTTTCCCCCTTTATTTCTGCAGTCCACTGACACATTCCAAAGTTCACTATTGCTGAAGGAACATATTAACTTAGGTATTAGAATTGGAAAGGTCATATCCCCATGACATTTCTGATAAAATATGCTATGCCTCAGAAATATCCAGGTAGAATCAAGATTATGCTAATCTCATTTGGAAAGTTGTGCTTGCTACAGGGGAGTTCTGAAATAAAACTATATCTGCCTCCCAGCTCTTTCTTCCCTGTCTTCTCAAGAGGGAGAAACAGTGATCACATCTCATTCAAAGCTCTCCTGCTGCAGTTTAAAGCTATTTGCCTTTTATTCTCTCTTCAAGTTGAGAGCAGCTCATCTCTATTTTCTATTCAATAACCCTGAAGGACTTGACAATTGTTAGTAAAAGCCACTCCCAGGCTTCTCTTTTTGACACTTTACAAATCTATCACTTCAAACCTTAATCATTTATTCAGTTTTTCAACATTCTAGTATCTCTCTTGGCCACCCACTGGGCAATATGTCTCTTCCCACCTATCTTAGCCTGTTCGCAAACAATAGCAAGGGGAAATTAAAGAACATGGCTTCAGCTTTCGCTCTAGATGACAACGTACTAGAACTTCCTTACCCAACTTTTAATAACTTGTTTAAGAGCCCAGGCTTGAGAACATACTGCCTGGGTGATTCCCTGCTCAACCACTTTACTAGCTATGTGATCTTGGGCAGATTAACTAACTCCTTAGTGCTTCATTTTCAATAGTGCCCACCTTGAGTTAGCCTAAGGATTAAGTTAGTGTGACACATGTAAAGCATTTAGAATAATACCTGCAAATGAAAACTATTATAATTACTGTCTAAGTTTTAAAATTGAAGTTTTTTATTTGTGTCATGGTCTGGATGCTTATTCTGGGTTCCAGATGTCTCTGTTTATAGTAACCTAAAATGCCAGCCCACTCTGTTATTACTTTGATATTAATTAACCTGGCGTTTTTTTCTCTTAAAAATGTAAGGCATGAATATATTCGTTCTTATGAGTCCTTTTTTTAAAATTATCATTACCCAAATTTTCTAAGCCCAATTGCTTAGCTCTTTAAGTTGTTGTTGTAATAACAGAAAGTGAAAACGTCACATGAAAATAGGTCTGTAAATAGAGTGAGGGTCTGTAATAGGGCCACTGTCTCTAAATAGGATGACCTTAGTGGTTTCTTGAAAGATGGGACTTTCAGTGCTAAAACTTGGAACACATATTGCAAACCAGGGTGGCTAGCCACCTTAGCTATAAAGGTATAACTTAAGGTAGGGGTAGAACAGAGGAAAAAAGAAGCATAATGATACGTCTCGTTCATGGAACACCATTGCCTTGATTTGTTTGTTTGTTTATCTCAGTGCTGGAGACTGAACCCAGAGCCTTGCATATGCTCAGCAATCACTCTACCGCTAAGCTACAAACCCAGTCTGTTGCTTTGAATTTTGACTCTTGTAATCCCTGGTGAGAATCTAAAGGGTAGACTTGTACTGAGCTAATTAATTCTAAATATCAGGCATTTCAGCTTCATTTTTTTGCTATTATTATCATCTACGGTATATATTTCTTCTCCTTCATTTTATACTGCTCTACTTTCCTTTGATAATTTTGTGCTTTTTTTCTTTTCCCTTTAGGTCAACTCAAATCAAAACATACTCTTGGGATAATGCCCAAGTTATCTTGGTTGGGAACAAATGTGACATGGAAGATGAGCGGGTCATCTCAACTGAGAGAGGCCAGCATTTAGGAGAACAGCTTGGTAAGTAACAAATTAACAAGAAGGAGTTTAGTAATTATTTGCAACACTGAACAAAGTCCCAGTTAATTGAGGGAGGGTGGGAAGGTAATGCAAAGTGCCTCAATGATCAATGGAAACCAACTCATCCTAAGCTGTGAGTGCATTTCCACCCATTTACTGTGGCATCAGTAGAATTCAAACACGATTAAAGAAGCAAAAATGGTACTCAGAATTTTGGTCTTAGCACAAGATATCCAAGTCCATATTCCTGAGAAGTACAGGTTTGCCTTTCCCACTATTTCTTTGGCTTTTTTCTCCATACACATCATTTTCATTGAGTGAGCCCTTAACTGAGTGA
Organism: Castor canadensis; assembly: GCF_047511655.1. Taxonomy (NCBI): domain Eukaryota; kingdom Metazoa; phylum Chordata; class Mammalia; order Rodentia; family Castoridae; genus Castor; species Castor canadensis. Next base: position 129,736,480 of record NC_133391.1, on the reverse strand, counting down.
TTATTATTGTTCTCAAGTTCCTGTGAGAGGTTAGTAATGGCACAGAATAGGTAACACCTAGATTCCTATATATATATATTTTTTGGAACATCATTGATGTTACTGTTACAAATCTTTTTAAGATACAATCTCCTCATCTCGCAAGAATGCATATCATAAACTATACCTACTTAACCAAACCTTTACAGATAACATCAAAGGAGATAACATGGGAGTGCTTTAGAAATAACAAGGCAAGCATTTCAAACACAAAACATTGTATCAAAAGAGAAAAATGTTACCCATGAGTAGGGTAAGGTGAATGGTTAATTCAAGGCATTTTACTATTGTACACTTTCTATTGTGTCAGACATCATGGGGATACAAAAACAGGTCCTGTCTGGGGGTTGGTACCAGTGGGAGGGGGAGATATAAGGAAAGGGTGTAGGAGGATGAATATGGTAGAAATATATATACATGTATATAAATGGAAAAATGAGACCATTGAAACTACTCTAGGAATGGGGGAAGAGGGGATAGGAGAGAGTGATGGAGGGGATGAATTTAACTATAATATATTGTAAGAACTTTTGTAAAAGTCACAATAAACTCCCATTGGAACAATAATTTAAAAAATATAAATAAAGTGTTATCCATCATCTCTGGTCCCTAGACTGTCAAATGGAGAAACTGGAGATACACACAAGAAAGCAGAAATCACAACACAATTTAAAAAAAATAAACAGGTCAATGAGAGTTGTTGAGCTACAAGGTAGAGGCTAAGACAAAAACAATAGGGGGAGTAAGGAAGACACATGGAAAACATTGTGGGGAGGGGGTTAATGGTTGGGGAGTGGAACAGGATACAGATAACAAGCAATGCAGAGAAGATTCCTGTGTAAATAATGGGTGGAAATGGGCAGTGTACCTAGGAAGAGGTGAGTGATGTCAGAAGGGTTAAAGGGCAATATTTGATTTGAGTGGTCCCCAAAGGACAGAAAAATTTAAAAACTACAAAGAGGAAATGAAGCATTATGAATAAAAGGCATAGTAATGGACACAGCTTTTGAGGGGAGCTAAGCTAAGAGGACAGTGAGTAGAAAAGTTAGAACCTAGCCCATAGTTGTCCAAAGCCCAGTTATGAGATTGCCAAAGATAAACTGATCCATTGAGAGGGCCTCTGCTTCATCAATTAATTCTGAGCACTAAACCCAGGTTTTTTCCTTTCATGGTGCTGGTCTTCAAATTATAGGTTAAGACTCAACTCAGGAATTGAGACTATCATAACAAAGAAGAAAGAGAAAAAGAAAAAGGCAGAGGATAGAGAGAATTTCATCTGGTAAAGTTAAAATGTGAAGCTTTTATTTCTTTTTTTTTTTAATAGATTGAAAATCTATTTAACAGATTTAAATGGATATTTCACATTCACATTAGTAATCCACACATGAGCAATCTTCAAATTCTCTAACAATGAGGGAATTGCAAATTAAAATCACAGCAATATTTCAAAGTACATTACATCCATGTTTGTGAAGTTAGAATGAAACTCACCAAGGCTGGGTAGGGTGGATGGGGTAAAAAAGAGTAATAAAGGGGTTAATCTCATTAAAATACAAGATATTCACAGATGAAATACCATGACAAATCCCCTTTTAACAATGAATATGCGTCTGCTGCTGGAGCTAAGGAACACATCTGAGTCCAAGATGTCAGAGCACAAGGACATATCTGAGCCCAAGATGTCAGAGCACATGGACACATCTGAGTCCAGGATGTCAGAACACAAGGACACATCTGAGTCCAGGATGTCAGAGCACCTGGACACATCTGAGTCTGAGATATCAGAGCACACGGACACATCTGAGCCCAGGATGTCAGAACACCTGGACACATCTGAGTCTGAGATATCAGAGCACACGGACACATCTGAGCCCAGGATGTCAGAGCACCTGGACACATCTGAGCCCAAGATGTCAGAGCACAAGAACACATCTGAGCCTAGGATGTCAGAGAACAGAAACACATCTGATTCCAAGATGTCACACTCCCAGGCCCTTCCTGAAGGCAAACACCAGAAGCTTCTGCAGAGGAAACGAACCATGTTCACTGGAAGCTTTTATTTCATACTGTCTCTCTACCCATATGTATACACCAGGTTGCTAGATTGAATGTATTTCTTACTGCAAGTCCTAACTAAAATGATTGGAAACTTTGGCTCTTCTCTGCTAAAAATCCCTCAACATTGCACAGATGTTAAACGGTTCTTGAAATTGTGAGACAGACATGTTTTATGTTCCTGCACAAGTTCTTCCAATGGTTTCTAATTGATTTTTTTGCTCTCTATTCAATAAGGCCCAAAAGTTGTCATAGCAACCAATTTATGTGCCTTCTTGGAGAGTCATTTGCTTCCTTATGTGTAGTTCCTCCTCATGACTACACATTCCTCTACAAATGATCAGGAGAGAGAATTTCTTTGAAAAAATATTCTCAGAATCTAAATTTAAAGGTTTTAAAGAACTTTGCTTTATTTTTTTAAAATACTGGTAAGTTTCCACTCTCTAGAATACTGTCATATACTCCAAGAGGTTAGGCATTGTGTTTTAAAGGTCATTACCACATTTTGGCAGATGGCTCAAAATAACTGCTTCATCCATCTAGTTACAATTAATTCTCCATTATGGGTTGTTGTATCCAATATAACTTCTCATCCTAATGAGAGCACTTGATGGAATAAAGTTGTAGCTGAGCTCTTTAAAATTGTTGTATGGAAAGTGCCCTTGCCAATCCAATTTGTTTTTAGTTTACCAAACAGTTATTTAATGCTTACAATATTCTGGTCCTGGGAATACATTAGACAAATAACACTACCTTCTAGTAACAAACATCATTATGCCTGTAGCAAACTGTACAAACTCAGCATTTTCTTGTCCTCTTCCTAGCCATTTCATTCATGTGATGAGCACCCCCTCCTTGTTAAGTATGGAGCTCTCTGATCATCTCTACAATGTTGAGCCATGTGTCCCATCTCCTTGGTAGATTCTTTCTGCTCTTTCTGTCTTTTGCACTTTGGCTTTCCATCCATAGCCCACCACTTCTCTGTCTACACTATCCATTGGATATTCCCATTCACTCCAACATTTCAACTCTACCTACAAGTTGGCTATCAAATCTTGTCCCAGCACTGACCTTACAATCTAGTATCAGGATTCTGTATCCACCTGCCAACTGTGTATATTCAGAACTTCTAATTGAAGGTGATCAACTAATCATCTGCAGATGAGTCAACTGGGGTTTCAAATGCACACTTATCAACCCCAACTTAGGCTTGCTACATCAGGTTTCAAAGGCAAAGCCCAGGAACCTAGGCTAGGAGAGGGGGTTTGGAGTCTTTGGAATATTTTTCTTCCATTAAGGATAAGAGTTTGGGCATATTTACCCCACATGCCATTGTACCACTCTTGAACAAAAGATAATTAAAGTGAGTAAGACATCATTATAACCCAGACAAAAAAGCCTATGTCCTTGGATTTTAGTAACTATAATTCTGATTGCTGCTGAGACTGAGTGACCCCAGGATGCCTGTTTGGGAACTTTGACTCTGGAATTCTCCAATTTGTTCATATGAATCTTTTAGTTTAACCACTCTCGTCTCTCATTGCCAGTCTGGATAGGAGAGAAAAAAGCAGTAACTGTAGTGTGAGATCATGGGAGCTCTGAACCTTTGCATCCATGGTCTGACTATAAGCAAGCAGATTCTCCTTAAGCAGTTTCCAGCAATGAAAATCACAATTGCAACATCACACCTTCCCTGACTGACTGCTAAGCTCAACTTCAGTCATTGTATCCTTGGCACAACCTTGAGATACAGAATAGATCTTACCCAAACATTATTTTCTATCTTAAAGCCCAGGAGGAAATTGGGCATGTGTAGCTGTCAAACCTACTTAAACTCTGTTCTTGGACCCCATAATCTTCCAGTGATCTTCATGATCCAATGAAATATGCCAGAAAATGACTGGATTATAATCAAAGATAACTTTTCATAATTGCCATCTTACTCAAATTCATACTTTCGCTTTTCAAAATGTGCCCAGCTTTTTGGAATTTTCTCAATGAATAAACTGGAAAATTCCTTAACTATACATCCTGTGCTTTATAAGTAAAATCTCTGGAAATTTTTGATGTCTCACTCTATGGGCCTTAAAAATTACAATGAAAAATACCAATTCAGATTATAATACATAAACACATGGAAATGTCACAATGAACACCTTATGTAGCTATCTTAAACAAACAAAAATGTCTTTTTTTTTTTTTTAACAAAAACAAAGAACAGAAAGGCAAAACAGGTCCTGCCTGGGAAATGGGTACCAGTGGGAGGGGGGAGGATACAAGCAAAGGGGATGGGAGGATAAATATGATGGAAATATTCTGTACACATTTATGTAAATGAAAAAATGAGACCTGCTGATACTATTCCAGGACAGGGGGAGTGGGGATAAAGGAGAATGATGGAGGGGGTGAATTCAACTATGATATATTTGGTATATTGTAGGAACTTTTGTAAATGCCACAATTGTACCCCCTACAATAATAATAAAAACAAAGTATAAAAAATTACAGTGAGATAGCTACCACTAAACTGCACAGCACTTCCTCAGGGCCTTCAGATGACCACTTTAGGGAAGGGATAGTCAGAAGTACTCAAGGAAGTTGCCTTCTAAATAACTACAACTCAAGTTATTATGGAGTGTGCTGTTATTTGCTCACTTGTTGCATCGAGAGCCACACCAGGCTACACTGAGACTAATATTGGCCTCAGAACATGGAGGAGACCACACTTCCTTCTCAGAAAATTCAAATCAGAGAAGACCAAGTCAGCAGCAAGAAGACAAGTCAAGAAGGAAGATTGGGTCTAGAGGAAGGGTTCTCAACCTTGGTCCCACAGTTTAATAACCCAAAAGGCTTTTAAGCATCTAAGTTCCAAACTGTGTCCCAGCCAATTTACTTAGAATCCCTAGGATAGTACTACACATCAGTATTTTTTAAAGTTCTAGGCATTTCTAATGTGTAAACGTGATTAAGAACCACCAATGTATGAAAACATAATGGATTGATTAATTAATTAACAAGAGTAGATTAGCCCAGATAGCCAACAGAAGGAAGCTGTAGTTGGTGTCACTTTTCATGGCTGGACTGGGCTGCTCATCAGCAGCGAGCTGGGCATCAGGATGCCTTCATGTTGACCTTGTAGTCTGGTCTCTTCATGGCTAATGGGTACAAACACTCTTCTCCTTTTATTTTGGCAGTTTTGAGGGGTTGAACTCAGGGCTTTGTGCTTGCTAGTCAGGCACTCTAGCACTTGTGCCACACCCCCAGCCCTTTTTGCTTTGACTGTTTTTGAGATAGGGTCTTGCTTTATGTTCAGGCCATGTCACCATGCCCATCTTTTATTAAGATGGGGTCTTGTGAACTTTTTGCCTGGGGTAACCTCAAACCATGATCCTCCCAATCTCTGCCTGCCAAGTAGCTAGGATTATAGGAGTGAGTCACCATGCCCAATCTACCAGCACTTTTAAGGCTTTTGGGGACCAGAGATTGTGGAGGTTCCTCAAGGATCTAAAAATAGAACTAACATATGATCCTACTATACCACTCCTGGCACATATCCAAAGGCATGTAAGTCAGCATACAATAAAGATATCTTCATATCCATGTTTATAGCAGCACTGTTCACAGTAACCAAGCTGTGGAATCAGTATCCATCAGCAGCTGGTGAATGAATAAAGAAAATATGTTATCTATATATACAATGGAGTATTAGTCACCCACAAAGAAGAATAAAATTATGTCATTTGTAGGAAAAATGGATGAAACTGCACATCATCATGTTAAGCAAAATAAGCCAGACTAAGAAAGAACAATATTGCATGTTCTCTCTCACATGTAGGATCTAGAGGATTGAGGAGGAGAACAAGTGAGAGGAGGGAGAGTGAAGAGAAAGGGTGAATGGGGGTGATTATGATCAAAGTACTTTATATGCATACTTGAAAATAGAACAAGGAGACCATTAAAGTTGGTTAAATGGGGAAGAGGAGAAAAAGAATTGAGTAGGTAAATTTAATCAAAATACATTGTATATGTATGGAAATGTCACAGTGAAATCCCTTTGTTCAATCAATGTACAGTTAAAAAAAAGAAATTGTGGAACAAAGTATAATTAGTAAGTTCAATGAGAATTCAGAAAAGCCCTCTTAAACTTGCATAAAAATGTATTGAGCCAAGGATTCCCTTCCCAAACTTCAGTGGGGTCATGCTAGGACTTTGTTTCTTTTTGTAGACAAGAGATGCTTCAAAACAGAATTCAGAGACACATTGCCGAATTTTATTCATTTGTTCATTCATTCATTCATTCATTCTGTTGTTCAATATTATGGAGTACCTACTATTGTTCAACCGTTGTTACTGAGAGTAAAGAGACAATATGACCAATTTATGCCCTCCTAAGGAGATTGTAGTTTAGGGAGAGACACATAAACAATCACTTTTTTAAAGTCAGTATGTAGGTACATAATAGAAGTACAGACTTCATATTACAAGGCTCAGGAAATTAAGAATATCCCCCTGTCTGGGGCTTTGAGTAAGGTCACACTGAGGAGACAATCTTGACCAGGTTTTGAAGAACAAATAGGATTTTGATGGGTGACAGGCCCTCTAAACAGAAAAAACAGCACTCTGGAGAGATATAATGGAGATATATCATGGAGAGGCTGTTTACAGGGCTGAAGAAATTAAGTTTTGCTCTACACATGCTGAGGAACCAGCATCAGATTTTAAATAGTGGAGTGATAAGATTAGATTTCATTTTAGACCAATTATCATGGCAGTGTTCCCAGAATTAGGGTGTTGAAGATCAAGCAGAGCGCAGAAAGAAAATATTAACACATATTTATCTGTATCTCAACTTACTTATTTTCAGTTATTGGGTATGTTTTATACTAGTCAAAATATAACTTATAAAATAAGCATTCATATACTAGAGCAGTGCAGAATCTTCTTTAAAAACTATAAAGATTGTATTATCAAAAATATCCTGAGACCACTGATTAGGACTGGAGGTAGAAGACAGAAAGGATGGACTCCAACAGAAGGGGACACAATCATGGGAGATATGGCAAGGGCCCAAACAATCCTGGATATACATTAGAACTACCTAGAAAGCATTGCAGCAGTCATGCCAGGACTCTCTCTCTCTCTCTCTCTCTCTGTCTCTCTCTCTCTCTCTCTCTCACACACACACACACACACACACACACACACACACACACACAAACACACACACTCACACACCCCCCAGGTAAATCAGAATCTCAGAATCTCTGAAGCTGGAGTAGGAGCATGATTGCTTTTAGCTCATCAGTTAGTTCTAACATTGGGAAATCAGGGCTGAGAATCCCTCATTTAGGTCTTCACCCTGTCTCACCTGATTGTGTTAAAGTGTAGGACCACAGGCCTCAACTAAGCAGTGGCAGTGGGAACACAATGGATAGAGAGAGTTTTGCCCTCTTTAGGCAGTAGAACTAATAACACTTGGTGAATATCTTGATCCTGCACACTAAGGAACAGAGGCATAAAAAGACAACCCTGCATGTCTGGCTTGAGTAATTGATCAAAGTCCTCATGGAGGGAGAATTTGGGAGTAAAAATCAGCATTATTAGCATGCAGAAGAGATGACACCTAGAAGAGTGAGGGTAGAGAGTCCTTAAACATAAGGACTTGATTCCTGAAATCTGTGCTTTTAAAATGAGGGTAAATTATAGTTTAAATGCTTTGATGAGCTTTGATCTACAAAGAGTAAGGGGACAATGGGAATTTGGAGGCTCAGTAGTAAAGAGAAGAGGACTTTGTGTGTTACAATGTGCAATTAAGTTAAAAGTTCCCTCCATTAAATCCATTTTAGTCTAACATAAGAAATGTGTATAAAAAAGTAAAGCAAATCTTAAGACTTGGCCATTAAACCTATCTATGTCTGCATTATCAACCTTCTCTTAAGCAAAAGAATTGCACTGGCTTAATGGTTTGGTGGTACAAACATTTTTATACCTCATTTCATTCTATAGGCTTCAGCCTGTCAATACAGTAGGTGTTCTTCTTGCCATTCAGTTAGCTAGGGTATCAAAAACAGAGAAGCATGAACAGCCCTCGTAGTGGACACACTCCCACTTTGGACATTTTCAAGTTTTCCTCTTGAGCTGAAACCTGTAACTTGCCTCCAGCCACCACAGTGTAATGAAGGATGATTTTTTTTCCCCCTTCAACTTTTAAAAATTATTTCCCCTTTCCCCTGCAAAAACAATTCTACAGTAAAGCCAGGTTGAGAAGTCAGCAACTCTAATGAGGATAGCATTGCCTTGAAGTCTATTTTTAAACTCAAACCACCTGCTCCAAATTTGCACTGATGTTCTTCAGTGGCTTTTAAGGTTAGTTTAAATCTTAATTGTAGTGTTTATGAAAGAATAGGGATTGCCAACTTCTAGTTTCTGTAGGGATTCCCAGCAGTGCTATTTAAATATTCTGAATACCTGGCTGCATACAACTGTCTGGAGAAGCACAGCCTCCCTACAATTATTTCTCCTGGCTCACATTCTTTTTTGACTAAGTATTCCCAGGAGGTATAAAATGAATCAAGGGTACATCTTAATGTATTTGGTTTGCTTAGCTGTGGTTACATCCATATGTAAAGAAGGGAAAAGACTCCCACTTCCTCCTGGTCCTCATCTTCTTTGAGCTCCCCAAGTCCTATTAAGTCTGATTTGTATTTCATAACTTCATGGATATCAATCCTCCTTATTGGCAGTTGAAATTCATTTCTCAGAAAGTGTTCCTTATGAATAAAGTAACTATGCATCCCAGGTTGCTCAAGACAGTCCCAGTGAATGCTCTTTTCCTAGTGTAAACATGAATAACAGCCCCTTTCAATCTCAAAAGTAACTCAGTTTGGATGACAAGTGACTAGCCCATGACACCTCAGGCAGCAGCTTTTAGTGGTACACCCAACTTCCTCTTTGACCTCAGGATTCTGCACTCTTGTTTTACTTCTAAATTTCCACACAACTTATGTTGTCTAGTGAATAAATTCTCACAGCCCTAGCAGATTCCTATTTTGTTCATTCCTTTCTGTAGTCAACTAAACTAATTTACGTGCTCTTTCCTGTACTTTCTTACTAATCCAGATCTCTACTAACATTTGACCCCAAGGGTAGTAGCCCTATTATTCAGAGTCCAGCTGCTGTAAGGGCCACCAATATACAAAGTCTTCTTGGTAAAGATCTTGCAAAATCCCATTATCTTCCTACCCTTGGGATCAAAGCTGCTTATCCTTCAACTAACCTCATATTTATATATCTCCTGCCCCATTTTTTTCTTACTTGGGTTTGGCTCAAAACTTTGCTTCTTGTCTCAGGATGATCTTCCAAGCTGTGTCCTCTTCCCATTCACACAAGTTTGTGAAATGTTTAAAACTGAATCTAGCTCTGTGTAGTGGAGATATGTATAAACTGCTGGTTTCGTGTTTTGTTTATTTTACAAAACAACATAAAAGTGCTAGTAATAATGTTACCAAAAATTAAAGTCAGGTATAAGAAACATAAACTGCATAATTTCAATCCCCAGCACCATACAAAAAAGTGTCATCTAGATAGAGTTTATGTTGTTAAGTGTTGGAAATTGGAAGAGTTCAAATCAAGTACTGTTGGTCCACCATGGATGGTAATGAGTATCCTTGGTAGATGGAATTGGCAGAGCTTCAGGTCTGTTCACCAGCTTTGCATACTGGCCAGTGTTATTTTGTTTCTCTCGGGGTAAAATTATCATAACTGGGAACAGTGAAGAACAAATCACACTAACCAAATTCACAAGGGACTGACTTCTAATTAAACTTGCCTTTTATTATTTGTGCTGAGAAATGTAAATGCCATGTAGTTGGTAAAACAGATGCTCCTCAACTTAACCACGGCATTATATCCAAAATAAGTCGAAAATATTAGAAGATGGAAATGCACTTAATACACCTGACCTACCAAACTCCATAGACTATTTGAGCCTACCTCCAACATGCTCAGGACATATGTATTAGCCTACATTATTCATCTAACACAAAACCTGTTTTATAATAAAATATTGAATATCTCATGTAATTAATTGAATGCTTTGCAGAAATTGAAAAATAGCATAATCTATAAGGTCAAAATATAATAAGGTAAACCATCCCAATGATGTTTCCTCATTTATTATTTATTCTGTTTAGGCCTTACTCCGTGCCAGGTCTGTGGCATTAAGGAAATGGTGCTGAGCGAGGATAATGACCCCTTATCCTGATGGAGAGGACAGGCCAACCTGCATTCTCACACAGCTGTGCATATGCATATTCTTCTTTATTCTAGACCACTCCAGGCAGTGAATACTCCCAATCCTTGGTGCTTCTTTTCCTCAACTCTGTGGAGATCAACTCTGTTCTCTTTTGATGGTCTCACCTTACAAATGTTGTAATTCATTAGACCATAGCTAAAAGAAAGCAATCTTTCTCTCTATTCTGGAAATCATTTACTGATTTTCAGAAGGGTCCCATTCTGAGCAAAAAGTCATTTGTTAATCTTATCTTAGGGTGACTCACTTCTGAAAGTGGCCAATTGGAAGCACATTGTGGCATTTAGTAACTTTATTCTCAGCAGGTGACTCTTTCTAGTCTCAGTCCCAAATTCCAGGGATACGTTCTATTTGTTGTCTGTAAGTACCTCATCCCCATCTATATACCAAGCTGTGATGTTTGTTCTGAAAGCCATCAGAGTAGATTTCCCCACTCATTCTAGCTACTACACTCTATTCTCTCTCTCTTTTAACTTTAATTAACTGGCATTCACCTGCATTGGATTTATTTGACAAGGAAGTGGCTAGTCTAAGAGTTTTAAAGCCTAAGATTCATTGTTTTATCCTCTCTTTTGAGAATTCAGTGGACATATCAGCTGCTTCTGGAGAAATAATTCCTTTTTTATATTCAGGCTTATCAAGAGAGGGGTTAACTTAATTACAACTTTCAGAACTTATCATCATAGAAAGGAAAATCTTTTAGGTGAAACGTCACATGGTTCTATGTGTCTTCTCTGGACAGGACTGGGTTGGGCTGCTTTTGACAAGAGCTAAATTTAGACATTGACAGGAATTTTCTGATTTAAAGAACTGGTAAACATTAAAACATATTGCTCAGTATAGATAAGAATCATCACAACTGTTTTCATGAAACCAACGTCACTATTCCACAATGCTTGGTTGAAGCACTGCCACAATATATGTAGGTAGACAGGAATGCATGAGGAAAAGAGCATGACTTAAGTTCTTCACTGGATTTCCTACATGTGCAACTCTTTTTTCAGCAGTAAAATGAATATTGTAAAGGTGACTACTTCACAGAGCTAGTTCTAGGACTAGGAAAGTAAATATAAAAGGCTTAGTATAGTAGTCTGTACATAGTAGTGCTCAATAAATTGTCTAAGATTTTACATCCTTGGATATCACAATGAAATCTCACTAGTTTCTGCCCTGCTACTTGAAAACAATATTTGCTCTATTTCAGATGCATCCTCAAAGCAAACATAACCTGCTAATTGATAATGTTGTCACAAACTGAAAATCCTATAAAAATAAAAGTTATTGATGTTTCTGTTGAGAATTCATAAATAGGCCGGGCTGGAAATAGTCTTCTTTACCATTGACAACTTATTAAAATGTTAAGAAGTTACAAAGGGAATACTTAATGGATTTAAGAGAACCCTTTTAAAAAAACACTTGGCACCTATTTGAATATAAACAGACACTCTGCCAATCATAAGTGATCCTTATCTCTGTTAAAAACCCAATCTGACAGAACTTGGACTTCTCAACATTCTAAGAGTTATTAGTTCAGGTGTTGAAGTGTAACACTTCTGCACTTCTTCAAATTTTTCAGAAATGTGTCTTTCCTCATGGATGAATAGAGCTAGTTTAATTTGTTTTATATCATAAATTTCCCATAGGGCAAGACCAAAATGATATTATATGGATTCCATGTTTGGTGAGCTCCATCTAGAAATAATGTGGCTGACAGAATTGCTCACAGGTTTAGTCACTTCATCATCATGCACAAAGGAAAAAAGTGATTCTCTTTCCTTCCCTTTCTCTATTCCCACCCTACCAGCTTCTCCCAACCAATTAACAGCAATCAATCCTTTAATTAGCCAACATCTGCTAGACACCTGCTGGTGATGGGTACTGTGTTAAATATTTCGAGGGACCTGAAGAACCCCATGTGGGATATACACCTAATATTGGGGATTGGTAGGAAATAGGGAGTGACCGCTTAGTGGATACAGTTTCTTTTGGGGTGATGAAGATGTTCTAGAATTAAAGACTGATGGTGGTTGTAAAACATTGGGAGTATACAAAGAGCCACTGAAGTGTACACTTCAAAATGACTAAAGGATGGCCTGACATAGTGGCTCAAGTGGTAAGAGTGCCTGCCTAGCAAGACTGAGACTGTGAGTTCAAACCCCAGTGCTAAAAAAAGAAATGCTAAATGTTGAATTTTATACCTAGTATAAAACAGCAACAAAGTTCCAAATACATGATAGAAAAGTATTTCTAGGGAGTAGGTAATGCCCAGGGAGGGCTAGGGCCATTCAGGCAAGACCTTAGAGTTGTAACGAAGTCAGCTATATGTGGAAGGCTTCAAACTCAAATATCTACAAGGGATGTAGATAAGTTAATTGAATACAATAGCCTGGTCTAAAATCCAAACATGATTTGTTTGCAGATTAAATACATAGAAAAATGTCACAAAAGTAACGGAATGCTTTCCCCTTTCTCTTGAAACAAGAATCCCTTCTCTGTGTAACTTCCATTTCCCCCCCCGTTAATAGACACAGATGCCAAGAAACACAAGTGCAAAGGGAACCGACAATTCCAACCTGGGTTTCATGTCAAAAAGACAGCAGGAGTGACAGGGACTGTGGTCAGTTGGAGAGATAACCCATCTTGAGTGTGCTAGCCATAAATGCCAAGGCATGCCTTTCACAGGCTCATTACATTGAAGATTCCAAGGTTTAAAAATACACCAGAAATCTGAAAATGTATGGGGGAAATCTTGACTTTTTTTTTTTTAAGGTTGGTCAAAGATTAAATGCAAGCTACAAAAGGCAGCAAACTCTGTCTAGAAGGATAGGCCAGATTGAGAAAAGGGAAAGGATGTGGATATGTGCTTCAAGTTGAGATTCACATGGATGGAGCTGCAGTGGGGTTGCTTTGAGTCTATCCACCAGACAGAGAAGGGACATGAGCCTGGTGGAAGTGGAAGGTTGGGTGTGAGAGTAGAGGTCTGGGAAGAGGTTGGGTTGGAAGAAGTCTGTAATGGTGGAGACTGCCAGGCTGTGGAGCTTGAATTTGTTCAACTGAAAATAAGGAACCATAATGTACAGCCTTGTCTGACACTCGGACAGCTACTTCCTCTGCTGTGCTGTATCCGAGCCTTTGCCAGAAACAAAGGGAGTTAGCTCAAGTCTGGAAGGACTGGAAGAAAACTCTCTGTGGACTGGTATTTGTCAAAGCCACAGAATGACCCTTGCATAGTTTCAGAATCCTGCCATCTGTCCTTGCCTGGCGAAAGACAAGGACTTAGGAACTGAAAGCTTTGATTTTTCTTTTTTTTTTTTTAAGCAACACTCACCTTTGGCTGAGTTCCTGGTCATTCTGCACCTTCAGCCTGTTTTCTTTGGCACTTCTTCAAGCAAGTGGGTCAAAACCTTCCCAATCCTCCTCCTAAAGTCTGTCTCCAGGCTGGGGCCCAACATGGAACAAGTTAATATGTGATTTTCCTGCTGCTTAGCAGTCCTTTCTTCTGACCCAACTGTCACCCATCAGGCAGCACAATGACCTTTCCTTGCAACTTGGTTCATCCAGTTCCACAGAAATGGAAGGACAAATTGTAGAACAAGAGGGCGGAACAGGTTCGGCCTGGAAGGGGATGGGATGGATGGCCCAAACAATATATACACGTGTGAATAAATGTAAAAATGATAAAATAAAAATAAATAAAAGAAGGACAAGACATGGAATCTAGAATCAGGACATAGAAGATCATATTTGGGAGTTTAGGAAAAGGAACTTAAAAACATAGACTTTTAACAATTAGGAATGAAAGGACTTATTGCACTGTGATTTTACTAAGTATTTTCCAGGAAAAAAATAGTAATTTTGATTTTTCTTGCAACATAAAATTTTAAAAGATTAGAGAGCCCAAAATGGTGTTCAGGACCTTCCTAGGGTAAAAAGGGAACAATAATCCTGCAGAAAATCTTATGAAACTAGACAGCACTTTACAGTATAGTATATCTATTAATGCATGGGAATGAATCTAGGGTCACCTATAAGATTGCTTTAATGAATGCACTGGAAAAAGAGATGCTTCCTGTTGGAATTGTGATTATTACTGCTAACATTGCAATCACAAGTGGAAAGGAGTCTCTGTGGGGTGCTGTGACATTTCAGTACTCTTCAAATGCCAGAGTGACAGCCTGGAGCCTGCCACCTCAGTGAGCAGCATGCTGTTGGCCTAAAGGCCTGCTTACTGCCCTGTGGGCATCAGCGTGAAAAGGTGCCTGGCTTCTCCAAAGGGCCTTCAAGGAGTAAAGCGTACAGAGCAGTGCCAGCAATGCAGGCCTATGCCACCAGTCATGTGGCATGGAGTTGGGGCCCTTTATGTTCACCAGCATGACCTAGAATGCCCTTCCAGGGAATCAGTTGCTCTCTCATTTCCACTGAGAGCAGAGCAGAAAGGGTTGTACTTAAACACCTATAGAAGGGTTTGCATTAGGTTGGGTAAACACTTTTTAACAGAGAATTCTGCCAGTCACTGGAATGGTTTCGTCAGTAAGGCATGGGATTTCCTTCTGGAGAGATCTCTGATGACAGTTTATTATTATTCCCATTTATTTAGGATAATGGTTCACTTTAAGTAACTGTATATAAGAGCTTTATTATTATATAATTTATATACTCTACAAATTCACTCATTTAAAATGAATTCAGTGGCTTTTACTCTAGTCACAGAGCTATACAATCTTCATCATATCACATTTTTGAATATTTTCATCACTTCAGAAAGGAGCCTTATGCCCACTAGCATTTACTCCCCATTTCCTCTTATTCCCGACCCCAGCCCTACGTAACCAGTAATCTAGTTCCTGTCTCTGTAGATTTACTTATTCTGAACATTTCATTAAAAAGAAATTATATAATGCGTGTTCCTTAATACCTTGCTTCTTTTACTTAGCATAGTCTTTCTAAGGTTCCTCTGTGTTGCACAATGTATTAGTACTTCATTATTTTTCATGGTTTATTAATATCACTTTATAGAGTTATACCACATTCTATTTATCCATTCATCAGTTAGTGGGTATTTGGACTATTCCTAATTTAGAGGATATTGTGACTAATGTTGCCATAAACATCAGTGTACAAAGCTTTACGTGAGCCTATGTGTTCATTTCTCTTGGTTTGTATCTAGGAGTAGAATTTTTGGATCAATTACTAATTCTACCATTTGGGGAACTGCCAGACTACTTTCCAAAGAGTCTTCATCATTTTAAGTTTTCTCCAGCAATATGTGTAGATAGTGAGTCTCTCTCTCTCTCTCTCTCTCTTTCTCTCTCTGTCTCTTTTTGTAAAAAAAGAGATGTAACCTGAAATTTATCTTCTTAACCATTTTCAAGTGTATAGCCCAGTGGTATAAGTACATGCAGACAGTAGTGCAGTCAATCTCTAAAGCTCTTTTCATCTTGCAAAACTGAAACTCTATACCTACTAAATAAGTCACTCTTTCCCCTTCCCCCAGACTCTGGCAACTGCCATTATTTTTTATGTTGCTGTGAATTTGACTTACTCTGGTTACCTTCTATAAGTGCAACCATATTTTTTTTATGACTGACTTATTTCACCTAATATAACATCTTCAAGGTTCATCTTTATCATAGCATGATCAAAATTTCCTTCCTTTTAAAGGTGAATAAAAATCCATCATATCTATAGACCACAGTTTGTCCATTCATTGGTCAGTGGGCACTCGGCTTAGTTCTACCCTTTGGCTATTGTCAGTCATTCTGCTACGGACATGGGCGCACAGAGAAGAGTGAGTCTTAACCCTTCAGATGCATAAGAGACCCAAGCAGCCTGATAAAATGTGTATTCCACCTTAGGACATTTGGGGTGGAATTTGGAAACTTTTACACATTTCAGGTGGTTCTAAGGCAGGTGGGCCTCCAATCTATGAAGTCAGGATATAAGATCACGCCACTTGGGCCCTCAAGTGAAATCTGATCTATACTCCCTTTTTGCTGCCTTCTTCAATGATATGCGCTTCAAAAAGGGAGGAACTAAGTTGACTTTGTGCTTCTTCCCTTCTTTTCTCAGCATAGCTCATGCATTTTTCCAAGCAAACTGTTTTCAAGGTTCTGTCTGTTCCCTAACACCAAGAAGTCATATACAGGGCATGTCTGGGCATGCCTGTAATGGCCTTTGGAAAGGGCCAAAGTGATCCATTCAGGATGAGGCATGAGAAAACCTAAAACAATGATGTACTGCACCACATGCAATGCTTATTCAACTTGGGAGCAGTGCTGCGTCTGCCAGAAAAGAATGCGAATGGTACCGACAAGACAGGAATGAGAAAGGATGGTCAGAGTTTCTATGGCTCATTGAAAGTGTTCACTGATTAGTTGATGAAGACATATATGTGCTGAAATTATTAACAGCAGATGATGTAGTCTGAAGGACAGGTGTCCAAGGCTGGAAGCTTTATTGGTGACCTACTTATCAAGAGATTTTTGTCAGGATTGACAGTAGGCTTGCTGTGTAACCTTGGGCTACTTATTTGATCTTTATGAAGCACACTTTTCTGCCCAGTAAATTGGAAGCAATCTTCAAAGTTATATGACTGTGTCTCTGAAGTACAGACTGACATGTGGTTTCCCACTGATGTTGATGTATAAGGATAGGAAGGTAAAGATTTCTGAGAAAAAACTTACGTTGTTATAGTTAACACTAAAGTACAGAGACAGCAGGAGGTAATAGCTATAAAATTCAGTGAATTAAATAAGAATAAAGTCTATAGTGGTTAGATTTGTGGTTATGAATTAGGCCGTGAGCTTTGAACACTCATGAACATAGATAAATGAGTGGCTTCACACATAGGTGCATGAAAAAGACATTGATTCACCTAGACAGAGAATCAATGAACTGCACAGTAAACTCTTCTTTGCCTTGAATTTAAACAACTAAACAGTAAAATACTAATGTTTGTAATTTTCATCTAAGATATTTTTGAATGTTTCATTTTTTGTATCAATTATACAATTTTTCATTTTTTGTATTGTTTATTCACTTATTCATATGTGCATACATTGTTTGGGCCTCTCTCCCCCCCTTCCCCACCCTCTTCTTCTTCCCCCCAACCCCCTCACTTCCAGGCAGAACCTGTTCTGCCCTCTTTAATTTTGTTGAAGAGAACACATAAGCAATATCTTTTGAGATAAAGATAACTATACAAAGAGATTCCTAGTGTTGCTTCCATGCACATATATATTATAACCCGAATTGATTCATCTCTACCAGACCTCTTCACTACTTCCTGGTCACTTTCCCATAGTGGCCTCTGTCAGTTTAGGATTCCTTTATTCTCTCTTCTACAGTGGACACATCAAACATTTTCAAGTTTTGGATTTCCTACCTTTCCCTATTCCTCCTATACACGTTCTCCTCTTAGCGTGTGGCCCATGTCCAATAATATTACTGCATTTGCTTTAGGTCTATAATCCACATATGAGGGAGAACATGTGATTTTTGGCCTTCCGAGCCAGGCTAACTTCACTTAAGATGATGTTCTCCAGTTCCATCCATTTCCTTGTGAATGACAAAATTTCATTCTTCTTTATGGCTGAGTAAAATTCCATTGTGTATAAATACCACATTTTCTTAATCCATTCATCGGTAGTGGGGCATCTTGACTGTTTCCATAACTTGGCTATTGTGAATAGTGCTGCAGTAAACATCAGTGTGCAGGTGCCTCTGGAGTAACCTGTGTCGCATTCCTTTGGGTATATCCCTAGGAGTCGTATTGCTGGATCACATGGCAGATCTATGTTTAGTTTTTTAAGAAGCCTCCATACTGTTTTCCAAAGTGGTTATACTAGCCTACATTCCCACCAGCAGTGTATGAGAGTTCCTTTCTACCCACATCCTTGCCAACATTTGTTGTTGGTGGTGTTTTTGATGATAGCTATTCTCACAGGAGTGAGGTGGAATCTTAGTGTGGTTTTGATTTGCATTTCCTTTATGCCTAGGAACGATGAACATTTTTTCATGTGTTTTTTGGCCATTTGGATTTCTTCTTTTGAAAACGTTCTGTTTAGTTCAGTTGCCCATTTCTTTATTGGTTCATTGATTTTGGGAGAGTTTAGTTTTTTGAGTTCCTTGTATATTCTGGTTATCAGTCCTTTGTTGGATGTGTAGCTGGCAAATGTTTCTTCCCACTCTGTGGGTTGTTTCTTCAGTTTAGAGACCATTTCTTTTGTTGTGCAGAAGCTTTTTATTTTCATGTAGTCCCATTTGTCCATCTTTTCTCTTAGTTGCTGGTCTGCTGGAGTTCTATTGAGGAATTCCTTGCCTATACCTATTGCTTCCAGAGTATTCCCTGCTCTTTCCTGTACTAATTTCAGAGTTTGGGGTCTGATATTAAGGTCCTTAATCCACTTTGAGTTGATACTAATTCAGGGTGATACACATGAATCTAGTTTCAGTTTTCTGCAGGCAGATAACCACTTTTCCCAGCAACATTTGTTTAAGAGGCTGTCTTTTCTCCATCATATGTTTTGACATCTTTGTCAAAACTAAGGTGGGTGTAGCTGTGTAGACTCATATCTGGGTCCTCTATTCTGTTCCAATGGCCTTCATATTTGTTTTTGTGCCAGTACCATGCTGTTTTTATTACTATGGCTCTGTAATACAGTTTGAAGTCAGATATTGTGATCCTCCAGTGTTGCTGAGAATTGCCTTGGCTATTCACAGGCTCTTGTGTTTCCAAATGAGCTTTAGGGTAGATTTTTCAATCTCTGTGATGAATGTCTTTGGGATTTTGGTGGGTATTACGTTGAACATATAGATTGCTTTTGGTAGTATAGCCATTTGATTCTACCAATCCATGAGCACGGAAGATCTTTCCACCTTCTGTAGTCTTCCTCGATCTCTTTCTTCAGAAATTTGTAGTTCTCCTTGTAGAGGTCGTTCACATCCTTTGTTAGGTTTACTCCTAGATATTTGATTTTTTTTTTGAGACTATTGTAAATGGAATTGTTTTCATATATTCTTTCTCCATTTTTTCATTGTTGGTGTAATGATTTTTGTAAGTTGATTTTGTATCCTGCCACATTGCTGAAGCTGTTTATAGTGTTTAGGAGTGTTGAGGGTAGAGTTTTTTGGATCTTTGAGGTATAGGACCATGTTGTCTGCAAATAGGGAGACTTTGACAGTTTCTGTACCTATTTGTGTTCTTTTTATTTCTTCTTCTTGCCTTATTGCTCTAGCTAGGAATTCCAGGACTATGTTGAAGAGTAGGGAGAGTGGGCACCCTTGTCTCATTCCCAATTTTAGGGAAAATGGTTTCAGTTTTTCTCGGTTAAGTATGATGTTGGCTGTAGGTTTGTCATATATAGCTTTTATAATGTTGAGGTACATTCCTTCTATTCCTAGTTTTCTTAGAGCTTTTATCATGAAGTGGTGTTGAATCTTATGAAAGGCTTTTTCTGCATTTATTGAGATGATCAAGTGGTTTTTGTCTTTGCTTCTATTAAGGTGCTGTATTACATTTATAGATTTGCATATGTTGAACCACCCCTGCATCCCTGGGATAAAGCTGACTTGGTCATAGTGAATGGTCTTTCTGATACGTCATTGGATTCAGTTAACCAGACAAAGACACATCCAAAAAAGAGAACTATAGGCCAATCTCCTTAATGAACATCGATGCAAAAACCTCAATAAAATAATGGCAAACTGAATGTTTCATTATATATATATATATGTATATTATTGGCAGTCTAATTACCAAAATTTTGTGTTAATTCTGTAATTTGGTATAGAGATGTTGTAATGGTCATCTTGATGAATCTTAAGCAGTATAAGATATCAGAAAATCTTTAAAATTGCTAAGAAAGATTGTATCCTTTAGCTCACTGACAGTATTAATTTGAGCTAATCACTTTTTAACTATATATATTGATGAAAGTTCATTGTATATATTGTAATTATTATTATTTTTGGCATCACTGAATTTAAACTCAGGGCCTCATGCTTGCTAGGGAAGCAGCTTTACAGTTTGAGCCATGCCCCCAGCCCTTTTTGCTTTAGTTTATTTTTCAGATAAGTTCTCATACTTTTGCCCAGGCTAGCATCTGATCATGATCCTATTACTTCCACCTCCCAAGTAGCTGGGATTGCAGGCATACACCACCCCACTTGTCTCCCATATTGTAATTATTAATTAACAAAAAATTTATAGTTTAACTGGAGCAAAGCAGAAGCTCCCTTCTGCAGGACATCTAGGTTAGTAGTTCACATTCCAGCTTTGCCATTTACCAGCTGAATAAGGAAATGTTTGAACAGATCACCCAGCCATTTTGTGTCTCCATTTCCTTACCAGTAAATTTGGAGAAAGTGATGAGTAAAATGAGTTAAAATGTATAAAGTGATTTAGCTAGTACCTATAATATAGCAATCACTCAATAAATGGTAGTTTATTATTACTTACACAGTTGTTATCACAACCCTTTCTAGTTTGGCACTTTTAGCCGTATCTTCTCATTTGAGACTTACGATATTCCTATAAAATAGGTAAAAGTAAATGTCAAAAATAATGAAAGTAGAGATTAAAAGTGTAACTTGCTCATGTTCTCAAACCTAGGAAGTATTGACAGTGGGGCTGTTGTGTTTTGACTGATATTCCCCCAGACTCACCATATTATGATCCCCTTCTCAGCCATGCTGGGGAAATAAGGGCTGTTATAACATGGTGACTTTTTTCCCAGGACAGTCTTCTGAACAGTCATGTACTCTTAGGTTTCCAAGTTAAAGTGGAGAAGCCAAGAGCTTCTCACAACAGCATTTAGGCTGTTGTGATAGAGGATTATTTTGACCTGAAGTTTACACCAGTATCATAGAGTGACTCAGTGCAGAGATTAAAGAAGTCACATTTGACAAGAGCTTGTGTGGATCACTATTTTTCAACAATGATGCAATCCTTTACAATACCCTTCAAGTTTAGTGCCTTCCCAAACATACTAATAAATAAAAGAAGTGTTAGCAGAAGAGGTTGGGGAATTGAACATGAAAACAGGAAATATGTACCAAATTCTGGTATTTGTTTTTCATAGTCTCATCCAAGGACCTTGGCTTCTTCAGTGGGTTTTTGAAATCTTGTGACAGAAAGTACCTCCCATCAATACTGGGAAACTGGTAGTGATACCTGAGCAAATAGGATTCAGATCATTCCAATATCTAAGCAACAAGAATATTGCTTAGATCCATACTTGCTTCCTCCAAACCTGGATGCAGATGCTGAAAAGAATGGTTTAGCTCTATGAACCATACAAACACTAGAAACAAACATCTGTTGACACCAGATGGCCTAATCTGTAGATAAAGAAATTCAGACTACAAGAAAATGACATAATCATTTTCCAGAGAAATAAAAGCCAAAGACAGTTTGAAATATCCATCTCTATTTTACAGAACTGAGCTTTACTGATATTTTTTGGTCAAAATATTCACTTGAATTTTAACAATAGAGTAGCTAGTGAAATTCAGACTCAACTTTAGTCATCTGACCAAATAATATCATTAATAAATTAGAAATTTTAATTCATGAGGATTATTTTTATTTAATACTATTTAAGAAAATAAGTATTTGTGAGTTATCTGAGGGATTTTGACATGGATGCAAAGTATTAGTTGTTTCTCCTTTGGTTCCATAAGCTAGAATGAAATTGGCTGATTTAATCATTTTGAATCCATGTGGCTCCTCTGAGATAGGGCCAGATGTAACCAGAAGGATTTATAGGGTGTAAAATTCAAAATGGATTAGAGATGCTTTTCTGTGTTCAGCCCAACACATCCTAAATCAACATCCCCTGAATGGACCAGAGCAATCTCTGGCTGGCCTAGTGGGGAAGTTGTCATGGCAACTGACTGGCAAGCTCAGCCAGTGGAATGTGAATGCAAACAATAGAATGAAAAGATTGTGTATAAAACAGCATAGTAAGGCTGCTCCTACCCAGGTACATCAGGGAAGGTGTGAAATTGTCCCTGAATTTTGTAACTTCTTGCAATTTTGCCTGCTCAATTGAAATTTATTAAGTGTCCTTTCCCAGTTACTGGTTTTAAAACATTTCTGTCAATAGAATACACAAGGTATGGAAAAATAAGCACCCAGTAGATGAATGCAGTGGTGTACTAGCCCTGGAGAGCTGTCAGACTGACACTAATCAAAAATCTCTTAAAGGAGGTGGGAAGCAGGCTTAAGGTAAAGCCCATGACTCTTTAGTGCCACCTTGCGTCCTATTAGATGCTAAAAATTTACTGGAAGCAAGCCATCCTCAAACACATCACTGGACAGCAGTAGGACAGACAGGGAAAACATTAGAGCTGGATTATCAGAATTGGTAGTCCCCTTTTCAGAAGAAATTGCACGTGATTCTTTCTAAACCTCAGGTTGATAAAAATGAAGATTAATAACTTTGGTATAATGTAGAAATGAAAATCGAATGAAATGTCAAATAATGCCAATTTCAAAAGTTGGCAAGAGGCCAAAATGGTGGCTGAAAGGTAGAAGAAAGAGACAAGAAAGATACAGGCTTGGTGATGAGGAGTGTTATTGTTGCCATACTAACTCTTACAAAGTAATATTTTTTTAATCTACTCAGCTATACTGGTATCAAATTAATCAATAGATACAAATAAAGTGTGTATCACCAATTATACTTTTTCAACTCTTTAGTTCATGGATAGTAGGTAGCAAGATGGCAGCATTTGCTCAAATGATACTTCTTGCCCACCTGTCATCCCTTCCCCAAATCAAACCCATCACCCACTGCTGCCCCAACCATTACCTCACCCATTCAAAACTATTACCAAATCTCATGTAATTTCAGAAGTGGCAAATGACCTAGCTGTGTTTCTGTGTGTTTCTTCCAGGGTTTGAGTTTTTTGAAACAAGTGCCAAGGATAACATTAATGTCAAGCAAACATTTGAGCGCCTTGTGGATATCATCTGTGACAAAATGTCAGAGAGCTTGGAGACCGACCCAGCCATCACTGCCGCTAAGCAGAGTACAAGACTCAAGGAAACCCCTCCTCCACAACAGCCCAACTGTGGCTGTTAATGGCACCCCATCCACAGAGGCAACACCTGGGGGCTCTAGTTGCCAAGAAACAGCATTTATAAATGGTCTATTATCCTTTACTTATACTGCCTGATAATTATTTGAAGGAAGTCTTTGATGTCTATGGCCCATACATGCATTCAAATCTTGGGAGATTTCCTGTGTTACTATGTGGCACATATGTGATCTTATATTTGTAAGGACTACCCATCTATAAACATCTGGTACTTGCATGTGACTTGTTATTTGTGTTTGAGGCTCTTTATTTTTTCTTTCAAATTTCTTTCAATTAAGCTACTGCTGGAACCTCAGACTATTATATAATTCACTACAACTAACCATTTTACAACGGATTCAAATTATGCTATTCACTCATATAGATGATGACCAAGGAATTGACTGTATAAGTGTGTGAGCAAGGGAAAGATGTCAGGAGACTTAATTTGGTTTACTTAACTGTAAAACAAATGAAAATTTGCTCTTGATTAGGGACACTGTCACAGGCCTAGGAAATTTACTATTAAGGAATGTATCTACTTTTCAGTCATTAATAATTGAGAAAAGGATTCACGATGAAGAAGTTGAAATACTGTTTTTGAAGTCCTTCCAACTTTCCTAAATCATTAACATTAACTTGACTGGGACTAAATTTAAATGATAATCTTGATTTACATATTTAAATAAGCAAATACCCCACCCCAGGACTGGTCTTTTCATTGATTCTACCCAACTCTGTGAATATTTGAGAGCACTGAACACACAAGGAGAGATATCTACTAATTGCAAATTATGCAACAAGAATTTTAACTAAGGATATGAGTAGCTATAGAATTCCAAGGCTTGTGATCCCCTATTTCCTTAATGACTTGCCCCTTGTAACACATACCACCACCACCACCATCACACCTTTGCTCTCTGGAACCACCGTCAACTCTTGGAATAGAGGTTAAGTTGAAAATGATTAGGGTTCCTATTCCTATACAAGGTAGATTTGTTCCCCCAACCTTTGCCTTCTGTTCAAACCTCAGCAACTTCTTCTACCAATTTAGGAAGCTGTTTGAATACTTCAGTGGGTCCCAAGCTAAGAAAATGACTATTTTCATCTTTAATGTTACTCAACCAAGATATTTATAATTCTCAAGCAAATTCCCCTATGTAAATCTCTAAACATGTTCAAGTTACACAGAGAAGACTCCTCACACCTAAGAGTTACTGAAACCCTTAGAATCCAGAATACTTTGAGAAAGAGAGGAAACCATTTGAATATCCAGATTTTTACCCCAGATTTCCAGAAAACCACATATAAATAATAAGAAAACAATAAATCCCACCAGGTCTGCTGAGCCCTGGTGGGAAATTTGGATCTTTATCACTGGTCAGCAGTATATTTGCAGCAAGAATTTTAGGAAGGTATCAGGCAATTCTTGGCACATTTGAAAGGATGGTTTCCATTAAGTGGGCTTTCTCTTTTTTTGGAGGTTCTGTTACATATTTTCCCCTCTTTTTAAAAATAGAGAAACTTCTCATGCAAGTATTGGGTACAGGTTTATTGAACGTGAGTATTGATTGGAAAATATGTGTATATATGTAGGTATCTCTGGAGAACAAATGCCTGTAAGTCGGGGAATAAGACAGGTACATTAATGATGAAAATTGTAGGAGAGCACTTGGGATGTTTAAGTACATCCATGTTACTTCTTAACTTCTTAGTTTCAGAACCAATAATTGATAGCAAATTTCCACTTTGGCACCCTGCAAGACAAGCCTTAGCTTACTGAAGACAAGAAAGCATTAATGTTTTATTAAAGCTTAATGAGGCAACCAGATTCAAAATCACAGAAATTGAAATGAAGGAAAAGAGAGAAATGGGGCATAAGAACAAATTTGTTTATGATAGTAGCCTGTTTACATGACACTGTCATATTTCCATAACCTGGGCCAGGATGTGATCTTATTAAATGATACAGCTGTATAACTCAATTTCACAATCTAATATGAAATAGTAAAGCCAGGAAACCCTTCCCACCCTCCATCATAGCCCCATCCACACATCCATATGATAGATGTAAAAGGCTTAAATAGGATATTTTAGATGGCTTCTTTAGAGGTTATTTACATATGTATTGTCATAAAGTTGAAAGCAAAATAAAAGAGGGTCAAAGATGGAAAGAGCCAAGTTTTGCTCATTTGAAAATTTCTCTGAAGAGCAGATTGCTCTTGCAATTAATTGTCCCTTGACAGGAAGATCTAAGCCAACTATCCACTTACACACAGTATCAGGCCTTGCAATGTTAGACCATTGTGTGCCACTAAAGGGAGAATGATGCAACAGTAGCCACACTGTCTTTGCCAAGAAACATTAATATTTTCTATTTTCCATACCCCACTGGAAGCACAACTATCCTCATTGACTCTCAGTTCTGAAACTCCTACCCTGCTGTGAATTTCATTCCATATAATTCAAAGAAAATTTCCCACTGAGGGTTGTCGTGAAGCTCAAGGGAAAGTACACTATGGCATGGCATTCTCTGTACCTGATCTCATCAAGATATCCTGGTTTCAATTTTGGCTAATAAAGGAACAAGCCCAGGTTAACGCAGAGAGATTCCATTGACATCAAGCTGCATTACTTGCAAATTCTGACATCACAATCCCAAGGTTTTTAAGCCTTTGGCCGCTATACACGTATTCACATGTACACACTATTCTTCCTTCTGCAAGAGTCTAAATATCTAAAAGTCATTTTTAGCAATGCCCTAACCAAATTTGTATTTGAAAGAGCAAGACACCTTTCAAAGCATACACTTGTGTTAGTTTCTAAATCTTAGACATCATCTCTTGTGGTCTTCGATGCAATGAAATTAGTATCTCATGTACTAATTTGAGGACCTCCCACTCCTCAAAATACATTTAGGAATAAGCCTTTACTGCTTCTAGCAGATGCTTCCAAGAGCTGTGGTGTTGGTTCATCTCTTTCCTTTCCTAATGCAATTAAGAAATTGGACTGGAAATTATTTAACCTGAATAGTCATCCTTGAGGTGAATCAGCATTTCAGCCTTTTGGAATGTGAGTGGGTGTGGAAGGTTCATGAGGTGTGTCCTAAGATAGTAGTTTAACCATTAGCATCACTGCTATGAGCTTGCAGGAAGAATTACTTCAGGGCAATGAATCGGTTTGTTGTGTCACCCCCTCTGAATAGCCTTTGCTGTGAAGAACCTCTAATGACTATAAGAAGCAAGTAATTCATTTATTCAAAGTTCATTATCCCTTCACTGCTGGATGCGTAAGTGCTGAAATTTGTATTTGAAAATGCAGCTGTGATGATGCCTTTCAGTTGTAGCAGAAAGTGGAAGCATTGTGGTGATAAATGTGAATATTCAGTTCTACAAAATAAACAACTTGAATTATGCAAGACATCAATATGCTCCATTAAAAATATGTATTTCTCCTACTTCACTCTTTCCCAAATTAACTATAGGCCTTTTGTTTCTACAGCACATGTGTCATTTTTCAGGAGCCAACTTAAACTTCTAATTTTAACGGCATCTATGCTAACAGTAAACCTTCAGGTGTACTATGTTATTTTTTTAAAGTGAGATGCATTCCACTACTAACTGAACTTCCATGAAGCGACATTAATTTTGGAGTGTTGTGGTTCATTATCAGTGGTTCATTGTAATGTGTTTTATCCAACATGAATCTTAGTGCATGGCTGAGGTTGTCTTACAATCTTTTAGTTACCTGTGTGGCATTTGTAGGACTGTATTAAAAATGTATCCAAACTCTACCAAGCTATACCAAGCACAGGTAGCAGTTGCATGTGAAGAACTGTGACATAAATCTCACTTTAAATTCATGACTGAAACTGTTCTAGACCAAAAAGTTAGTCTGTTGATAACCTTTATAGTACTGTTGGAATGCTGTGCCATACTGTTGGAATGGTAAAGCATATTTGGGAGCTGGCCTGTCTGTCTGATTAACCTTTTCTGTCTAAATTACCATCTGCACAGCAGGTCCCTGGAACCCTGTTTCTCTGTGTGCATACTCAGTGTGCTATGTCAGGGTGGCACATGAGCAACATAGACCCATGTGACCTTTCTACTCACTTCCTGGGAAATGCAGGCTCTACAGTTCTGCTCAGCTCAACCGTTTGTCAATGCTACCTGTGCTTGAATATAGCTTGCCAGTAAAATGGGGAAGTCTTGCTGATGTACTAAATCTTTTAGTGTTAGGGTCAGCTTTTTAAAGATCTTTAAATTTTAGGTGAATTTTTGAACAGTCAGTTACAGACATAAATCTGTTTTATTCCCTGGAATTAATTGGGACAGATTGGGTACAAGATAAAGTTAATGACCAGGTTAAAGAAAGAAGCCTTTACCCGGACACTGCACCTAAAGGGCTCTAGATTCTAGAAAGACAGTGTCTTCTAATGGAGAAAATAAGTTGGGGAATTTATCTAAAATGTACCTACCTATATTGGTATTTCATAAAGAAATGTATTTTCGAAACCTTTCTAGAAATGTTTGACACTCCAGTCAAATAATATTTCCCTTTAGTAGATTGAAATATTTACTCTTGGGCCCCCCGCAGAGGGCTGCCTCTCCCAACACACATTTACTCAGAAACACTGACACCTTTTTTAGTGAAGGGAAAATTCCATCTATGGTGCTTTCTCAGTGCTAGGGAAAAGGGAGCGTTTGCTATGTGCCAACTGTAACTCACATCTTATTTTAAAAGTGTCCATGAAACAGATTCTTCACACTGATTTGATTAGTCTGTGTTGAGCATGTAATGAATTCCCAGGCAGAGTGGAGAGAAAATGCATTTTGCAAACATTCTAGATAACAGATGAACTATTTCAAAACCATACATAAAGCCTGAGTATTAAGATCAGATCATCTAGCCAGTGGACAAATTAAACTCTCTTTGTATTTTTCTTTTCTGTTTTCTTAATTTTTTATCATTTCAGTTTTCTTAAGCACAGAATGACAGGATCAGGAATGGAAAATGAGACTCAAGTTTCACCATTATTATTGGTGGAGTTTCAACCAATCATTACTTGCTAAGATGAGACTAGGGGTTACCTGTGTATTTCATTCACCTTGTTCATACATTCCTTCACTGTGGACAACTGAGAGTTTCTGTGACTTCATTGCTTAATGGAAATATCACCGTGTACATGTGGTTTGGCACTAAGGATTGCTTAGGCGTGTGAATGCTGGTCTTAGATGTGCAGATGGTACACGAGCCACACAGACACCTGGCCTTTCAGGGACTTGAGCATGGCCTACAGCTGACTAGTGGTTCTATACTCCTCATCAAAGTGAAGTCTGGGTATTGTTTGCTGTGTCAATATGATGATTTTCCATGCATTGTCTCATCATCCCTAGGAAGTGTGCTGAATGAAAATTGTCCTGTTAATTCCTGTTACTGTATTGTTAATGTCAGATGTGATGTGATACAGTTGGGCTGTCAAAATGTACAACTATTTAATGGTGTTCGTAGAACTGAAATGTCTTAAATGTTGCATGAAATATGTTCTAAAAATAGATTTGTTTTCTATTTTTCAACACCTCAGAATTGAGGGTTCATGGGCCAATAAGTGCAATATTTAATGACTTACTCAGTGTATATAAACTAGTGTGAAAGAGTGAATTATATTGAATGTGTGAGCTGCTTTGATGGCCGTGTGCTTATTCAAATAATTTCTTGTAGCAGTCTTTGTCTAGTGGTGCAATTTATACAGTAAATATCTTATCAGTGTCATGTGAAACTCCTCTGTGCCTAATTCAAAGTACTTTTTTCCCAATAAGACCGAATGTGTTAGTATCTGCAAATACATGTCAATTTTACCTTTCAGATTTGTGAATTTTATTTTCAAGATAGAATGACTGTGAGTTTATTTTATAAAAGCATTCCCTTCTGTAATTGACAATTCTCCCTAAGTCTCTTCTAACAGTGTATTAAGCAACTAACTTAGATACCTAAGAAAAATATGTGCATACAGAAGTTACTTTTTTTTCTTCTCAGGCTGTTCTCGTGTTCTGTCTACTAAGAATTTCTACTCTTGTATTTGTATGTACACTTTGTTGTTACATAACCTTGTACTTTGTAAACTTAACACTGTCAATCCTGGGAACTCTAACATATAGATGTCTGTTTAGATGGTAATAATATTATATTCATTTCAATTCTCAATTGTCCACACTGGTGATATAGGAGAAACAAAATCGCTTTAGAATGTCATCATAAACTCACATATTTGTCCTAGAACCCCCTTCATTAATTCCATAATTGATGGTCTGGAACTTCACAGATGTGAAAAACAAGAAATTAAACCTAGTTGTTGGACTACAATAAGTTATAGATATTTATGTATACGAAGGTTAAGTTTGATCAGTCACTCTAAACTCCTATTTGCCATTTTAATTTTAAGGTAAATCCTCATTTTAATATTATATTCTGGTTTTTCTTTTTCATTTAGTTGGCAAGGTAAGGAATGATTCCTTTAAGAAAAAAACAAGTATTACTTAGTCACGATGAAGTGCAGTTGGCTCTAGTTGGCCATGGCTGTCTGAACATGACAAAGCCTCCAGTTCTGTCTATAGCACTTGACCAGAAACTGACATGTGAGGTTGTGCCAATCATAGTAAATGGCTTCAGGCTATGTGAACAATATGTGTAATAGACTGAAAGTGGTACTCACAAGTGAAGCTGGATAAAACAGGTATATTGTTGAAGACATTGTGCCAAATTTTAAAACGAAAGAAAACCGGAAGCCGATACCCAGCTTTAGAATTATAATCTCAGGGTATGATTAACTGTTTCATTTATTGTGACATAGTTATTGAATGCCTGTGCTCTACTGTGAGGCTCAAACATGGAAGAAATATGGCTTCTGTCCCTAATGAGAATGAGGAAAAAGTATAAGCTATTATCTAAGTGCTGGGTTATGTTGGCGCAGAGGAGCACAGAGAATGGGGACCTGTAAGAACAGGAAGAGTCAAGGGCAGCTCCACTGGAGAGATCACACATCACAGATATGATCCCAGAAAGAATTAGCCAGTGAGGCAATCGTGCCAGGCAAATAAGTGGAAAAGAACACAGTATTACCCCGTGAATAGAAAAGTGAAGGGGCTAGCAGCTGTAAGAGCACTGTTTTTCTCAAAACAGCCAAAGCCCTCACATGCACACACACACACACAAATGAAAAAAAAAAAAAAAACCTTAAATTTCCGCAGCTTAGCTCCCTGTGTTTTGGTCTCCATGAGGAAAACAAGTTGTTGTATCGTCGTATTTCCCTGTGCTGTGCAGCCTTGGGCTCAGCCACAAAACACAAATTGCTTTAAAGCCACATTAAAGCAGTTTATTTAGACATTTTCCAGTGCACCAAACCATGAGACATTCTCTAATCTAATGTCACCCAGGCAAATGTATACCCAAAGATCTCTCTGGGGCTCCATGTTTCCCATAATGGACATAAGGAAATGCAAAGATAAAGACCCTCCTTTGTAACTGAGCACTTTTGGCTTCTTCTCAGTGAGTGCACTATGGAACTCCTCTTGAGAAAATACTGACAATAGCTTAATGCTTTCATATCATGATCCTGATGTTTAGTTGAGAACCACAGCTGCAAAGCAAATATTGTGACTCTTCGTGTGTCCACGGCAGCTCTTGTCTGGGTTTAAAGCTACAAAGCATATTCACATTGTGAAGTTTTAATTATCTTTATTGAAATTAATTGTGCAAAAATGGTATGTGCTCTATTAGGTATTCAGTTTGTATGTGAATTCTGTATGGAAAGTGGTTTTTGTTCTTTATCTTCTTTTATTTTTAAAGATTACAATAAATATCTAAGAGACTATATTCCTGAATTTCTCAGTTTTAGACTAATGATTTTTTTTTATCTTCTTGTAATCTTCCTCCTTAACAACCACAAGCAGAACACTGAACTTGAACTCTGCTCCCTGAGGACCAGGCATGCCTATATTTGAAGCCTAAGGCCTGATGGTCATTTTATTTTGCTTTTTTTGTTTGTTTTATTTCATTTATTTAGCAAGATTTTTTTGGAGACAGAGTCTCACTATGTATCCCAGGCTAGCCTCAAACTCTCAATCCTCCTGCCTCTACCTCCTAAGTGCTGGAATTTCAGATATGAACCACTAGGCCCAGCCCACTGATCATTTTAACAATGCATTGCCATGGTCTAGGAAAGGGCCAGTCAGCAGGGACAACACATGGATGGGATTCATGAGTGGCATGGACATCATTTAGTGCCTGCTACTTGATGTGGCAACAATTGCGATGCTTTTTCAGACTCCCCTTGACCATGATCTGTAGGGCATGGAAAAATACCCAGCTACCAATCTAGTGGACAGCTCTAATTCTAATATGCCTTTCAGGACCATGTCCAGGATTCAGCACTGAAAACAAACCAAGTGAGTTGTTCAGAAAGATCCACATGGGTCACAGCATCACTCAATGAACTCAGTGATAGAAGCATCACCCCCTAGGTAGACAAAGCAGGTAGTATCCAAGGCATCAGAATTAAAGACAAATAATAATAAATTAAGGGACTTACAGTTATTTTGCCAACAAATTTTTATAGGATGCCTTCTACATACTAATTTATTATACATGAAAACATGCAGCTGAGTCCTGGCCCTCAATAAACTCATGCAATTGTGAAGAAGAATAATACAAGTTAATAAATCACCAGCTTTTAAATTTATTCTGTAATAACTATGTGTAACAAATAATCAGAATGAATACTGGAAATTTGTTTCATTTCAATTAAACTCACAAAATTCTTCTTTGAAATATTACATATATACATATATAATGTAGACCTATAAATAAATATTATATATAATATATATAGACAGAGAGAGAGAGAGACTCCAGTCCCCTTCATCCAGATGAACTGATAAAAATCTTAGCAGTGGTTAGAGCACAGGAGACCTACATATGTTTCCTATTCATTCTGAAGTTCCTATTGCTCAACCAGACCCCACTGGTTTTAGCAAGAATAAACCTTTATCCTCATATCTCAATAACATCACCTGACTTTGAATTAATTTTTTTAAAATGAAGTTATAACCTAGGTATTTCTTTCTCAATAACACTGAGACAGTAGACCTGAAGCAGAATATTTCTATCACCTTCAGAAGATGTTCACTCATACTCTCCTTGGCTTCCTATTGAAAAAGACTTTTTATAATGAAAGCCACCATCAGGATCCTGTCTTTGAACACTTTTCAGGAACACTTTACCTCTTGGTTCTCTTATTTCTCCTTTAACTTCTCATCTCCTTATTCACTCATCCAGTTCAAAGAATCTTTAGTCTGGGGGAGATTGGCTCCTCATCTTTTCTTTTTCATATATTATTAATCCCTCCTTTAGGGTTAGATTTTATTGTTGTATATTAGTTCTAAGTCAGGGCAATTTCAGCAAAAAGTCCTATTCTCCATTTTAATGTATTACTTCAGTCTTAAAGCAAGGCAATGGGTACAGAAAATATGTGGAAGAAAATCTGTATCAATATTTAAAACCAATATCCTACCAAGGAGACAATTACAATATAATTTGATTGGTGCCAATGTTGAAGTTAAACAGAACTTTTGTGTTTATGATAATAACCAAAATTCTGAGAGCAGAGCATGACATGCAAGAGAGTTTTTCATAGAAGAGCTAAATGAGAACACACATACACAACATTTATAGGTAGCAAAGGAAGGAGAGCTCATGAAGACTTAAAAAAAGGAATACAGCTATGGTTTGAATATGGTTTGTCCCCTCCAAAACTCACGTTGGAGTTGAATCCTCATTGTGAGGTATTAAGAGTGTGGAAACTTAATTTGGCTATGGTGTTTAGAAGTGGTACCTTTGGGAAGTGATTAGAATTAAATAAGTCATCAAGGTGGAGACCCGATGATTGAATAATAGTCACTTAATAGAAAGAGAGACTAGAGATCTCAGCATGTGCTCTGCCTTTTGCCATGTGAGGCTCTATGTCATCTTGGGGCTCTGCCAACAAGAAGGGACATGTTGTGGTCCCTCAACACTGAACCAAAATAAACCTCTTTTCTTTGTAATTTATTCAGTCTGGGATATTGTGCTATTAGCACTAGAAAAAGAACTGGCACAAATGGCCAAAGAGATGGACAGAGAATCAAGTGAGAGTGGTCTACATTTTCAAATGATATAAAATTAAACAAAAATTGCCAATCAACTTGACAGGAGCAGTTTTAGAATGGATGGAGGAGAAAGAAAGATTACATTAGGCAAAGAAGTAATTGGTCATGGTGGAAGCAAGATACTATTTGTTATGGTGTGAATCTTAAATGTCCCCAAGGTGCTTATGTATTGAAGGCTTGGTCCCCAGCTGATGGCACTACTGGAAAGAAGTGGAAACTTTAGGAGGTGGGGCCTAGTGGATAGAAGTTAAGTTATTGGGGCTGGCCTTGAAGAGGATCCTGGGACCCTGACCACTTTCTCTCCTCTCTCTCTCTCTCTTTACTTCTTGGCTCTATGCTGTTATAAGCCCAAAGCAACAGGACCAAGCAACCATGGACTGAAACCTCTAAAACCTTAAGCCCAAATAAATCTTTCTCTGTTTAAATTGACTCATCTCCAGAATTATGTCACAGAGAGAAGGAAAGGTGATTAACATGCCGTTCTATCGGGTGGGTTGGAAGAAAAGCAAAAGATAAGTGAACGAGACTAAGTCTAGAGATGATTTTACTTTCAAATGAGAAACCTATACATCATTATGTGTTCCAGAAAAAGCCATTGGTTGGATATTGTGAATAGTGCTGCTATAATAAAAATTCAATTAAGAAGAAAAAGCCAGTAAAGGTAGAATTTAAATATTCAAGCCAAAGTTAACATCCTCTCCATTTAATCCTATTCTCCAATTTCTACTCCATTTCCTCTCTTCCCTACTCCTCCCTATGTACTTCATCAAGAATTTCAATGCAGCTCACTCAAGAGGATTGGGTTTTTTTTCCTCTCCTGTTGTTTTTACTGATCTGCTGGGGTACAGAGCCTCCAACAACTGCTTATGGTGAAATCAACAAAACTATCTTTTGAAAGAGTATATTACAATAGATATTTGAAATTATCTATTTTTTATTCTAATTTACAAACTAACCGAGAAAAGAATTACCTTATCTCCACAGTGATGAAAATATATAGCTAATGTAATAGAAACAAGGAAGTGGTTAGCAAGTCCAACAAAGCTGAGATTATAAATTGCTCACCAGCCACAAATCTGCTTGTAGGAAGGTGTTACCATGTTTAGAAAAGTTGGCAGCTACTCCTTTAACTTCTTTGTCTCATTGGGATGCACAGGTGCAATGCATTCCCTGTGGCCAGCATCATGTTAGAGCAAGTATAAATTAGCACACCTCTCAGCATCTTTTCATCCTTGCCTCTATGTATAGAACAGAAAAATCAAGAGATACAGGTAAACTAATGGACAAGGAACCAAAATTAAAAGGACTTTTAAAGTAGAACTTTGGAGGGGAAGTGGTGTTGATTATGGAAATTATGGAAGCTGACATAACAATGGCATTCATAAAAGACCTTTGGTTTTCTTGACCTAAAAGGGAAGTCAGGATTTGCAATGAGAGGTAGGAGGAAAGGGAGAGAGAATTTCGTACTGATAGCAATTTGAGAGTATAAGCAAGAAGTCAAAAGCTGGTTGACAAGGTTGGGAGGCTATCTTGAAATTGCATTAGAGTCTTGGGGATCATGGATTCAAATCTTAGGGCTACAAATAGTTTTGATAAAAATACTCTCAAGACTTTTTTTTATATTATCAAAACCTGACTCCCAGTGTTTCTAAATCTGGAGTGAGGACATACCTGTAGCCCAGGGCCCACTACCTGCATATAAATAAAATTTTATTAAAACACACACAAAAAAAAAACCTGAATGTGACATGACGAAAATACAAGAACATTCTTCTTCTCTTTCTCTAGTTTAAAATACAACTAATTTTAAGGCATACTTACACATTTCCTTCTGACACTTTCATTAGCACTCTTCTAAAATTACTATAATTACTATCATTCTGTAAAAGACTCTTCCAACCAGGCACCAGTAGCTCACACCTGTAATCCTAGCTACTTGAGGAAGGCTGAGATCTGGCAGATTGCAGTTCAAGGCTAGCCGAGGCAAATAGTTCATGAGATCCTATCTTCAAATGGCTCAAGTGCTAGAGTGCCTGCTATGCAAGAGCAAATCCCTAAGTTCAAACCCTAGTCTCACAAAAGAAAGAAAAGGAAGGAAGGAAGGAAGGAAGAGAAAGAAACTCTTTCAAGGGCAGTGTGATATTAAAACTATAATAACTCATTGAGATTTATTCATCATTTCCATTTGCTCTCCAAGCCAATCTCCTGAATAAATCGATTGTATTCTGAAGGAATCTAACTTTGAATTTAAAATATTCAATAATAACATCACACTAAGGTCACTCCATCATCTGACAATTAAAACCAAGTGCAATTTTATGGTATCTACAGTCTTTTCTCCTGGGGAGTCATGTGTAAGAATGACCAAATTTAGACAGTCCTTGGGGAAGATCCCAGAGATTTAGGCTTCTAAACTTGATTCTCTATCTATACCTTGATCAATTTAGAATCTCTAGTGGGGAGACCTGAAAATAAGTGTTGTTTAAAGGCTTATCTAGTATTTATATGGTACAATTTTGTGAAATACTGAAAACAACAACAAAAGGAGAAAGTATAATTTAATACAGCATTCCCAAATATCAAACAAATTAGAGTTTTCTTTGCCATAAAAGATTATTCAGTTCTTATTATTCAGGTCATTATAGTTGCTCTTCCACTTGTTCCCTTTTCGCTATTCAAACAGTAATTTCAAATCTAAAAGCAGCAGCTGCCTTATTTACATTAGCAGAGACATCTGAGAGTACAGAGTCCCCCCCCACAAACACACACACAGTAGAACTAGTTAAACCATGAACAACAACCCACTGTACAAACCCATAAACTATGAATGGTGAAATAAAACCCCTCAAAGCGGCTTTATTCACTCCTAAAGAATTCTTTCTGTTTACCTCACCCTTTCCTTTTCAGACCATTTCTAATTTCCAGTGGTGGCCTATGGAGGTGAGTGTGCCCATTCCTCTCAATTCTACCATTGGCAGTATTGGCAGAGAGAGAACTCTTTATTCCCAGATAAACCCAAATGCTTACAGAATCTGCTATGTCACCATGAGGAACTCCTTCTTTCTCTGCATAGGCTCAGTGTGGTAGGCAGCCCCTTGACCATCTTCTGATGCAATGGACTGAATGCTTGTGGTCCTCCCACCCAAATTCACATGTTGAAATCTTAACCTCCAATGTGGCAATATTAGGAGGTAGAGTCTCTAAGAGGTGATTAGGTCATGAGACTGGATCTCTAATCTGCTTTCTTTCCTCTGTGTGAAGATACATCTGGCCTCACCAGAATCTGACTATGCCAGCACTCTGTTCTCAGATAATCAACCTTTAGAACTATTAGGACTAAATTTTAGTTCTTTAGAAACCACCCAGTCTGTGACACTTTATTATAGCATCTCAAACTATTCATGCCTGTATTGGCTTTACATTCTTGCCATAATAAATTACAATTTAGCAGCTTAAAAATCATTTATTATCTCACAGTTCTGTAGGTTAGAAATTCTACTTATCTTACTAGACTAAAATCGGTAGGGATTTCTTACTGTAAGCTCTGAGAATAAATGCAATTCCAAACTCTTTTAGGTTGTTAACCAAATGCAGTTTCTTGTGGAATTACAACCAGTGTCCATATTTCCTTGCTGGCTGTCACACAGGGACCAGTCTTTCCTCCTAGAGTTTGCCTGGGAACCTTCTCATGCCTTTGATGAACTCCTAGAGGCTTCTCTCTAGTCATTGCATAGGACTCTGACATCTCAGAGACTGCATATTAAACATCTTACATTCTAGGAATCACTCTGACTTTTCCTTTGACCACATGTCTTCTGCTTTGCTCTTCTGACTTTCTCTTCTGCATTTAGGCATCCACATATCTATATTAGACTCTCCTCAATAATCCGGAATGATCACCATATTTTAATCACATCTGCAATGTTCATTTTGCCATGTAATGTAGCATAGCCCCAGGTTCCAGGGATTACAGAAGAAACCCTTCAGAAGACACTGTTATTATGCATACCACACACCTTTACATGATTGTCTCCCAGTGAGTGTGAACTGGATTTGGCATCAGAATTCAACAGAAGTTATGAGATGTCACTTGCAAGGTTATGTTATAAAAGATTATAGCTTCCATCTTGGGCACTCTCATTCATTCTTGATCATTCATTCTGGGGAAGCCAATTGCCAGGAAAGGAGACAGGAATATAGTGGAGAAATCTGTGAGATTTAGCTTCAGATCTTCTTAGGCCAGGCAACAGCAAAATCAATGAGTTTGGAAGTAGATCTACCCTGAGTTGAATCTTCACTTGAAGGTCCAGCCAATATCTTGGTTATATCCTTGTGGGAAACCCTGAACCTGAGATACCCTGCTAAGCCACTTCTGGATTCCTGATTTACAGAAATTGTGAGAAAGGTTTAATGTTTTAAGCTGCTAAATTCTGGAATAATTCATTATGCAAGAGATTACTAGTACGCCCAGTGAGTGTTTCATTAACCTTTTCAAAAACTAGAAATACTTTATTCATCATTTATACAAAGAATTAAAAGTTCATAAGATCTATTTTTGTGTACAATAGAAAAAGACTTGTTAAACATAAAGAAACTGGGCATACGTTTAGATATAGAACAAGAAGTATTTGTATTTAGATCACCATTGGGCTAGCCCCTGTGGTCTGCTTCAAGTACCATATTTTCAAAATAAAGAGATGAATGTAGAATCCAGTTAGAAGAAATCTACATTAGTATGAACTTTAAGAAACATATACATGTTAGATTCAAGAAAACCAGTATATGTAAATTGGAGGAGAAAAAAAACTGAGGACAAAGTGATTGGGGACAATGAGGAAAAATGTGTCTCCCTTCTTTGTTGGTGGTTCTAGCAGTGCACCTGGAGCAGACTTTCTCAGAGTGAAGCCCACGGACCGTTTATTTCAGAATCACCCATGGTTAGTAATAAGCTTCTCGGGTGATATTTACTCCCATAAAAGTTTGAGAGCCACAGCCACAGTGGTTAGGAAGGTAGCTTTGAACAAACTGTGTCCATGTCTCATTTCTCCCTTGTAACTCTGAACGATTTGGCTTCAAATCTGTCTGCTCTATTTCTGCGGAATCCCTTGCTCCAGAACTAGGACTGGCACTGGTATTCAAAAAAATGTTTGTACAATGAATAAATGACAGGGGAAATTGCTTGAACCTTGTTATGTTTCTTAGCAGGAGAAAATTAAAATGAGTTCAGTATCTCTCATTTATAGGGCTATACTGTAATAGTCAAGTGAGCTAACAAGTGTAGAGCTGACAACGCAATGCCTAAAACCCATGAAAGGGCACAGTCCCATGGCAGAGCCTTGGTATTCATCTTGCTAAGGTTGTCACATACGTGCTTCTCACACAGCAAGTATGGAGAAACTCCTTTGCTCTCAGAGAAATCTGGGAACTAGAAAATGTGCTTTTGAGATGCTTGCGGCGAGAAGTGGCTGGGCAAGCACGGTAGGCTGGGGACATACTTTGAGAAGTTATCAGAAGAACATCCTTCTTTAGAATGTCCAGGTTTTCAAGTGAGACCATGAGAGAGCCAAAAGCCTGACATCAAGAAATACGACTTGCACACACGCTCTTCTTCTTCTACTACACGCATTCTTCACTCTTCCTAAAATAAGGAATTTTGACTCAGGAAAGAAACTTCCAGGTGTTAGCTGGCTTCATGCATAAAAAATGTGCCAACTCCTCTAATAACAATTTTGAAAACACTTTAAAATATTTTTAAAATCATTCAAGCTGAAAAAATAATTCAACTAACCATAATTCAAATGTAAAGGTATTCTATAGATGCAAAGTAGCAGTGATATTTGGGAAAATATGTTGTTCAATTTTATGGTTTTTCCAAAGTTAAAATATTAGAGACAATGACATTTAATTTGGCTTAGAACTTAATCAATATAACCTTTATTTATTATGGTGATCATACTGGTAACCTCAGGGGAGAGGTGGCTCTCTGTTGTTTTGCAGTTTCTGGGGTTTATTTAAGCATAAATAAAATGTGTACGTGCACCATCTATTAGTTTTCTTAGTGGGGCAGCCTGGCATTGGGATTGGTGACTCTGATGACCAGCGAGGCTGCTGTTTCCATGAAGGCTTTGCATTTCTTGAAGGAAATACTGTGAGAGATCCCACACAATAAGACCTATTGCACATCAGGAGCACTTCCAGCTCCTTGACGCTGTGAACTAGGAACTTCCTCAAGCCACTGGGTAGCATGTCCTTTGTTTTCTTGTTGCTCCCATAAACCACTGTTGGCATTAAGATCTAAGCCTTGAATCTTCTCAGCACCCTGTTATCAATACTCCTGGGTTTCCACTAGCTATGCTTAGTTTTGACATACTGGTTTGGTGCCAGGTGAACTTCTTGGTCCTTTCTTTGATTATCTTGGGGTTTATCAGAGGTCTGCGGGCAGCCATGATGCTGAGTAGAAGATGGCAGGCACCTTGGTAGATGGCACCAAAGAAGAAGTGAGGTGTCTTTAAAATATGTGTGATGAGGCTCAAATGATAGACCAAGCACAAGGCCCTGAGTTCAAGCAGTATATATATATATATAACTTTGGGAGGGGGCGGGGGGAGCGGTACTCAGGGCCTCATGTTTGCTAGGCAGGCACTCCACCACTTTGCTTTTGTTTAGTTTTTAGGTAGGGTCTTGAGCTTCTTCCTGAGTCAGCCTGGGACCTCAATCCTATTACCTCAGCCTCCCCAGGAGCTAAGATTACAGGTGTGCTTTACCACACCCAGCCCACCATTCTTTCCTTCAAGAAGCAGAGCTGAATTCTCTTCCCATTCACTGCTGGCTGGACTTACTGACTTGCTTCTAACAAATGGAATGGAGATGGATCAGATGATAGCTTTTGAAGGCTCCATCATAAAAGACACTGCATTTCCTCTTGTTTGTTCTCTCTTGGGTCACTTACTCTGGGGAAAATTAGCTGCGATGTTGTAAGGATGCTTAAGCCCCTAAGACCTCCTGTCAACAGCCATAAGAGTGAGCCATCTAGGAAAGAGATCACCGAGACTAAAAACTGCAGACATCTGCAGCCCCTCTGACATCCTGGCTGGAGCCATATGAGTCTTGAGCCTCAAGCTACTCCCAAATTCCTGATTCACAGAAAATGTGACATAGCAAATGCTGTTGTCTTAAACTACTAAATCCAGGTATCATTTTTCACATGGCAAGAGGTAATTAATACAATAGGGGTATATATGTGTAAAATTTATCAGATTATACACTTTAAAATGTGCATTTTGTCAGATGTAGCTCATAGTTAAAATGCAAAAAAAAAAAAAGTAGAATTAAAATATAGGTTGAGCACCCCTAATCTGAAATGCTCCAACAGCTAAAACATTTTGAGTGCCACAAGTGGAAAATTCCACATTTGACTTCAGTAACTAGGCACAGTTAAAATGCAGACACTGTAGCCATTGTTGGTGTCATGCTGACACAACTATTCTGGACATGAAGCTGTGCTGCTCAGTTGCCCTGAACACATTACATTTTCACTTTAACAATGTGATATCAAAAGAAATAAACACAAAAAAATCCAAAATCTGAAACACTTCTGGTATCAAGCATTTTGGATAAGGGATACTCAATCTGTACCAAGAGTTTTTATTGAAGTCTTATTTGGCTCTTTTTAAGATGACAACGTGCAGGGCTGGAGGTATGGCTCAAGTGGTAAAGAGCCTGCCTTACAAGTGCAAAGCTCCAGCCAGACACTGGTAGCTCACACCTGTAAACCCAGCTACTTAGGAGGCAACAGTCAGGAGGATCTCAGTTCAAGCCAACCTGGGAAAATAGTTCAAGAGAGCCTATCTCAAAAATACCCATCAAAAAACAGGATTGGTGAAGTGGCTCAAGTAGTAGAGCGCCTGCCTAGCAAGCATGAAGCCCTGAGTTCAAATCCTAGTACCACTGAGGACAAAAAAAGGTGCAAACCCCCAAGTTCAAACCCCAGTACCATTAAAAAAAAATCAGATGAAAATGTGTAGATTAAAAAAAAAAACATGTATAGAACTGGATTTTTGGTAAAGCAGACAAAAAATAATTCAGGAAGGAAAGATGGTACTATATTAATATACATTAGAAATACATACCCAACCATAATTGCTGGATTCACACTCCTTTGGATTATTATGATCTTTTCCTCATTCAGCTCAACAGTCTATTGTAAGCTAAAAAGAAAATCACTAGATAACTTATTTCTTATAATACTGATGTTTCTTGCAATAGTAGTGACGTTTAATCCATTCCAGATTATTTTAACTAACAGAAGCAAGAAATAGCTCTGGAATGACACAGAAAGTTCTGTTAGATTTTGAAGGAGAATAGCAGGGATAAGGAAATCCTGTATTTATGAGTGGAGGTATGGCTCAAGTGGTAGAATGCCTGCCTCACAAGCATAAATTCCTGAGTTCAATCCCTAGACCAGAAGAAGAAGAAAGAAGGAGAAGAAGAAGAAAGAAGGAGAAGAAGGAGAAGAAGAAGAAGAAAATCCTGTAAATCCTATGTTTATAATGTAGTGCATATGTATTTAATTTGAAGCAGAGATAAGAAGTACACAAGAGAGAGGGAGAGTGGGTTAGTATATAGCATAGTTTTGTATTTTAGTTTTCTTATTTACCCATCACTTTATTATGAGCATCTTCCCAAGTTATCTCCCACACCAGTGTTTTTTTGTTTGTTTGTTTAGCTGTTGAATTTTGTTGTTGGTGGTGTGTTTTTGTGTTTCTAGTGACTATATAGCAATTCATTTTAATACAGATGCTGTAATTTTTTAAGTAATCCCCTCTTCACATTTGGGTTGTTTCTAAGTTTTTGGTCATCAGTACTGCTGGGATGAACATCTCATAACTTAAGTTTTTCTTGTGTCTCTCTTTCTTTAGAACAGATTTCTAAAAGTAAAAGTTCAACATGTATGAACATTTTTAAATTTTTTATTGCACTTTACTAAATGTCTTTCTCAAAACATCCTGCCAATGCACAGACCCATGGCATTGTATAAAGTCTCCTGTCTCACCATTTTCTTACCAGTACTGTGGAATTTTTTAAATTGTGTCATTTATTTTTCATGAGTTTCTGAAGTATTTTAAAAGAATGTTTGCCATCCCCACAACTACCTCACACCATTTTGTTTCCATCATTAAACATTTTCATGGGATGGGAACTAGTTCTTCAAGCATAGTAGGCAAAACCCTTTAGTCAACAGCTTTAACATTAACTTCATGTGATTTGTCGTCAAATAGAATTCAGGGATCAAATCTCAAATAAAGCATTGAACTAGTAAATTTTCTTATTAAGAGATAAGTGTCAAAAATCACTTTGAATAGAGTAACACACAAGAAATGAAGCTCAAAGGATGACATTTGCGTTCCAATCTAAGCACTTAATGAAATCAAAGGAAACTCTCGTGCTCTAGATGCACTGGGGAAGAAAGTTTCCTGTGCTAGTTTATTGAGATACTAAAAGACTGTAGGTCCTTTCCACTGGGAAAACTGCATTTAAAATTTATAGAAAGGAAGCATGACCAACACTCTTGAGTTTAAAGAACAAACAATAGCTTTCAGTAAATTATACTCATCAGACCAACCATATGTTAGTCACATTGTGCTTTACATGGATTATCTCATTCATTTCTCACCAAACTCCTAGAAGATGGCCATTGCTATCCTCAAAGAGAAGAGAAAATGAAAAAAAAAATGAAGTTTAGGAATGGTAAGTTATTTGCCCAAAATGACAGACACAATAAGTGGCAGTAGCTTTAAACTTAAAGCCAGATCATTCTGAAACAAGCCTGCATTCTTGCCCGAGCATGGTTATCAGAGGCCCAGTGTATAGTTTTCTTAGACCATTTTGCTTGTTGAAGAGATTGGATGTGAGTCAGAGTGCAATAGTTAGAGTGAGTATATGCTTTGGATGTGGATATAATTAGATTTGAATCTTGCCTCTGTAGGCTAGATTCGAAGACCTATGACATTTAATTTCCTGATAATTGCATCCCAAATTGTTGTGATAATTAAATGATACTATGACCAGCACAAGTATTGATATAATGCTCAATATGTTTGAGTATCTATATGTGTATTATTTATAAACAGAGTGGACAAGGCACAAAGGAAACATTTGTACATAGTTGCCACCAGTAGAGGGCAGAGCAAGAATTAGAATGACTTTTTCTGTTAATTTTGATCAGGGAAACTAGAATGCTATGAAAGTGCAGCATTTATATGCCACTTAACTAATCCTTTAATCTTTAGAAGGGCTCAAAGGGACCTGAAATATATATATGAAATAAATAAATGAAAAATAACCTAAGTATTATTACAATCTAAATTCAATTTATGTAACTGATATACTCAATTATATAAATATTATTAAATCAGGAAAGCTTGGCAATGAGGAGAAATATAAATCAATTATGAGTTTTTTTAATTGGAAAATTAATCAGCAGTACCTTATAGTTATTATGAAGTATGATGCAAGGATAAATAGAATGAATGAGGGGCTTGAACACTGGACAATTAATAATAAAGCTCTTTCTGTTAAATAGTGCAAATGACAAAAACGTGTTTTAGAAAAAAGTGTTCAAAACTTAAAAAAATATCACAGAAGTAAGAATATGCAAGGGGATTTAAGGCAGATGGAACTACTTCAGAGTGATACCATTTCTTAAGTACAGGGGTTCCTGAGTTATCAGAGACTGCCTAGGGAATATGCCTGCTAAAAGAAGTAAGAACAGACACCTGACTTCTGGTCAGTTTCACCCAGAGGTGACAACTTGGCAAAAATGGCTTGGAGGGCTGGTGGAATGGCTT
This sequence comes from Castor canadensis, assembly GCF_047511655.1. Lineage (NCBI taxonomy): Eukaryota > Metazoa > Chordata > Mammalia > Rodentia > Castoridae > Castor > Castor canadensis. Next base: position 129,691,943 of record NC_133391.1, on the reverse strand, counting down.
AACTGGCAGAGCACCTGCCCAGCAAGAGTGAGGACCTGAGTTCAAACCCCAGTACTGCCCACCCCCACTCCCCCACCCAAAAAAAAGTACTGACAGTAATGGCACATTTCCTCCAGAAAGGCAGAGTGTACTGTGGTTCAGATGTATCAGCAACCACGTTACTGCTCTTAGGACTATCAACTCCATCATTGGTAGAAAGGAACCAGTAGCCAATTGTTAAAGAGACTTGTTTTGCATGTAATTGGTCCTACATAAAATGTGATTTACTCCTTTATTTTTTTCCGCTTTATTTTATTTGTTTATTTATTTATTTTTATTCATATTTGCATACAATGTTTGGGTCATTTCTCCCCCCTTCCGCCACCACCTCCCTTACCTCCCATCCCCTCCCTCTCCCCCCCATCCCCTCACTACCCAGCAGAAACTATTTTGCCCTTATCTCTAATTTTGTTTAAGAGAGAGGATAAGCAATAATAGGAAGGAACAAGGGTTTTTGCTGGTTGAGATAAGGATAGCTATACAGGGAGTTGACTCACATTGATTTCCTGTGCATGTGTGTTACCTACTAGGTTAATTCTTCTTGATCTAACCTTTTCTCTAGTTCCTGGTCCCATTCTCGTATTGGCCTCAGTCGCTTTAAAGTATCTGCTTTAGTTTCTCTGCCTTGAGGGCAACAAATGCTATCTAGTTTTTCAGGTGTCTTACCTATCCTCACCCCTCCCTTGTGTGCTCTCGCTTTATCATGTGATCAAAGTCCAATCCCCTTGTTGTGTTTGCCCTTGATCTAATGTCCACATATGAGGGAGAACATACGATTTTTGGTCTTTTGGGCCAGGCTAACCTCACTCAGAATGATGTTCTCCAATTCCATCCATTTACCAGCAAATGATAAGATTTCATTCTTCTTCATGGCTGCATAAAATTCCATTGTGTATAGATACCACATTTTCTTAATCCATTCATCAGTAGTGGGGCATCTTGGCTGTTTCTACAACTTGGCTATTGTGAATAGTGCTGCAATAAACATGGGTGTGCAGGTGCCTCTGGAGTAACCTGTGTCATAGTCTTTTGGTATATCCCAAGAGTGGTATTGCTGGATCATATGGCAGATCAATGTTTAGCTTTTTTTAAGTAGCCTCCAAATTTTTTTCCGGAGTGGTTATACTAGTTTATATTCCCACCAGCAATGTAAGAGAGTTCCTTTTTCCCCTCATCCTCGCCAATACCTGTTGGTGGTGGTGTTGCTAATGGTGGCTATTCTAACAGGGGTAAGATGGAATCTTAGTGTGGTATTAATTTGCATTCCCTTTATTGCTAGAGATGGTGAGCATTTTTTCATGTATTTTTTGGCCATTTGAATTTCTTCTTTTAAGAAAGTTCTGTTTAGTTCACTTGCCCATTTCTTTATTGGTTCATTAGTTTTGGGAGAATTTAGTTTTTTAAGTTCCCTATATATTCTGGTTATCAGTCCTTTGTCTGATGTGTAGCTGGCAAATATTTTCTCCCACTCTGTAGGTGTTCTGTTCAGTTTAGAGACCATTTCTTTTGATGAACAGAAGCTTTTTAGTTTTATGAAGTCCCATTTATCTATGCTGTCTCTTAGTTGTTGTGCTGCTGGGGTTCCATTGAGAAAGTTCTTATCTATACCTATTAATTCCAGAGTACTTCCTACTCTTTCCTGTACCATCTTTAGAGTTTGGTGTCTGATATTAAGATCCTTGATCCATTTTGAGTTAATCTTGGTATAGGGTGATACACATGGATCTAGTTTCAGTTTTTTGCAGACTATTAACCAGTTTTCCCAGCAGTTTTTGTTGAAGAGGCTGCTATTTCTCCATCATATATTTTTAGCACCTTTGTCAAAGACAAGTTGGTTATAGTTGTGTGGCTTTATATCTGGGTCCTCTATTCTGTTCCACTGTCTTCATTTCTGTTTAAGTGCCAGTACCATGCTGTTTTTATTGTTATTGCTTTGTAATATAGTTTGAAGTTGGGTATCGTGATACCTCCAGCATTGTTCTTTTGACTGAGTATTGCCTTGGCTATTCGTGGCCTCTTGTGTTTCCATATAAATGTAATGGTAGATTTTTCAATCTCTTTAATGAATGTCATTGGAATTTTGATGGGAATTGCATCAAACATGTAGATTACTTTTGGGAGTGTAGACATTTTTACTATGTTGATTCTACCAATCCATGAGCATGGGAGATCTCTCCACTTTCTATAGTATTCCTCAATCTCTTTTTTCAGAAGTTTGTAGTTTTCCTTGTAGAGGCTATTGTAAATGGAATTGTTTTCATATATTCTTTCTCAGTTTGTTCATTATTAGTGTATATAAATGGTAATGATTTTTCTATATTGATTTTATACCCTGCTACCTTGCTATAGTTATTGATGGTGTCTAGGAGCTTTTGAGTAGACTTTTTTGGGTCTTTAAGGTATAGGATCATATCATCTGCAAATAGGGATATTTTGACAGTTTCTTTACCTATTTGTATTCCTTTTATTCCTTCTTCTTGCCTAATTGCTCTGGCTAGGCATTCCAGTACTATGTTGAATAGGAATGGAGATAGTGGGCATCCTTGTCTCGTTCCTGATTTTAGAGGGAATGTTTTCAGGTTTTCTCCATTAAGTATAATGCTGGCTGTAGGTTTGTCATATATAGCATTTATTATGTTGAGGTACTTTCCTTCTATTCCTAGTTTTCTTAGACTTTTATCATGAAATGGTGTTGGATCTTCTCAAAGGCTTTTTCTGCATCTATTGAGATGATCAAGTGGTTTTTGTCTTTGTTTCTATTAATGTGGTTTATTACAATTATTGATTTTCATATGTTGAACCACCCCTGTATTCCTGGGATGAAGCCTACTTGGTTGTGGTGAATGATCTTTTTGATGTGTTGTTGAATTCGGTTTGCCATTATTTTACTGAGGATTTTTGCATCATGTTCATTAAGGAGATTGGCTTATAGTTCTCCTTTTTGGAGGTGTCTTTGCCTGGTTTTGGGATAAGTGTAATACTAGTTTCATAAAATGTGTTAGGCAGTTTTCCTTCCCTTTCTATTTCACGGAACAGTTTAAGCAGGGTTGGTGTCAGTTCTTCTTTAAAGGTCTGGTAGAATTCAGCAGAGAATCCATCAGGTACTGGACTTTTCTTTTTGGAGAGACTCTTGATTGCTGCTTCAATTTCATTTTGTGTTATAGATATATTCAAGTGATTAATATCCTCTTGGTTCAGTTTTGGATGATCAAATGTATCTAGAAATCTGTCCATTTCTTTAAGATTTTTGAATTTATTTGAATATATGTTCTCAAAGTAGTCTCTGATGATTTCCTGGATTTCAGTGGTATTTGTTGTTATCTCCCAATTGCATTCCTGATTCTACTAATTTGGGTTTTTTCTCTCCTCATTTTAGTCAGGTTTGCCAGGGGTCTGTCAATCTTATTTTTTCAAAGAACCAACTTTTTGTTTCATTAATTCTTTGTATGGTTTTTTTGGTTTCTATTTCATTGATTTCAGCTCTTATTTTTATTATTTCTCTCCTTCTATTTGTTTTGGGATTTGCTTGTTCTTGTTTTTCTAGGAGTTTGAGATGTATCATTAGGTCATCGATTTGGGATCTTGTAGTCTTTTTAATATATGCACTCATGGCTATAAACTTTCCTCTCAGGACTGCCTTTGCTGTGTCCCATAGGTTCCGGTAGGTTGTGTTTTCATTTTCATTGACTTCCAGGAACTTTTTAATTTCCTCTTTTATTTTTCAATGACCCATTGTTCGTTAAGCATTGAGTTATTCAGTTTCCAGCTGTTTGCATGTTTTTTGTCTTTACTTTTGTTGTTGAGTTCTAGTTTTATTGCATGGTGTTCAGATAGAATGCATGGTATAATTTCTATTTTCTTATATTTGCTGAGGCTTGCTTTGTGCCCTAGGATATGAACTATTTTGGAGACGGCTCCATGGGCTGCTGAGAAGAATGTATATTGTGTAGAAGTTGGATGAAAAGTTCTGTAGACATTAAGTAGCTCCATTTGATCTATTGTATATTTTAGATCTAGGATTTCTTTATTGATTTTTTGTTTGGATGACCTATCTATTGATGATAATGGGGTGTTAAAGTCTCCCACAACCACTGTATTGGAGTTAATATATGCTTTTAGGTCCTTCAGGGTATGTTTGATGAAATTGGGTGCATTGACATTGGGTGCATATAGGTTGATAATTGTTATTTCCTTTTGGTCTACTTCTCCTTTTATTACTATGGAATGTCCTTCTTTATCTCGTTTGATCAATGTAGGTTTGAAGTCTACTTTGTCAGAAATAAGTATTGCTACTTCTGCCTGTTTTGGGGGGGCCATTGGCTTGGTAAATCTTCTTCCAGCCTTTCATTGTAAGCCTATGCTTATTTCTGTCAGTGAGATGGGTCTCCTGTAAGCAACAAATTGTTGGATCTTCCTTTTTAATCCAGTTCATCAAATGGTGCCTTTTGATGGGGGAATTAAGTCCATTAACATTAAGCGTTAGTACTGATAGGTATGTAGTGATTCCTGTCATTTAGTTGTCTTAGTTGTTTGAAGGTTTGATTGTGTGTACCTAAGTTGAGGTTACTCTCTACTTTCTTGCTTTTTCTTTTCCTGTAGTTTGGTGCTGCCTGCCCTCTCATGGTTATGTTGGGTTTCACATTCTGTGTGCAGAATCCCTTGAAGAATCTTTTGTAGTGGTGGTTTTGTGATCACATATTGTTTTAGTTTCTGCTATCATGGAAGACTTTTATTGCTCCATCTATTTTGAATGATAGTTTTGCTGGGTAGATATCTTGGGGTTGAAGTTATTTTCATTCAGTGCCCAGAAGATCTCACCCCAAGCTCTTCTTGCTTTTAATGTTTCTGTTGAGAAGTCTGCTGTGATTTTTATGGGTTTACCTTTGTATGTTATTTGTTTTTTCTCTCTTACAGACTTCACTATTCTTTCTCGGGTCTCTGTATTTGTTGTTTTAATGATAATATGCCGTGGGGTAGATCTATTTTGGTCTGGTCTGTTTGGTGTTCTGGAGGCCTCTTGAATCTGTATGGGAATAGATTTCTCTAGATTTGGGAAGTTTTCTGTTATTATTTTGTTCAATATATTACGCATTCCCTTTGCTTGCACCTCTTCTCCTTCTTCAATGCCCATGATTCTCAGGTTTGGTCTTTTGATGGAGTCGGTGAGTTCTTGCATTTTCTTTTCACAGGTCTTGAGTTGTTTAACTAATAGTGCTTTGGTTTTTCCTTTAATTACCATTTCATCTTTGAGTGTGAGATTCTATCTTATGTATGTTGTATTCTGCTGGATTGGCCTTCCGTTTTGTTTTGCAGTTCTGTTTCCTTCTTTTTTCTGAGGTTTTCTATATCCTGAGTCATTTACTCTTTAATGTTGTCTATTTTTGTCCTGAGTTCATTTATCTCTTTATTAATCGTGTTCTTTGTTTCATTTTGGTGTTTATACAGTGCTTCCATGGTTTCTTTTATTTCTTCTTGTGCTTTTTCAAATTCTCTATTTTTGTTGTCTTGGAATTTCTTGAGTGTCTCCTGTACATTTTGGTTGACCATATCCAGTATCATCTCTATAAAATTCTCATTGAGTACCTGTAGTATGTCTTCTTTTAGATTATTCTTGTGGCTTCATTGGGTTCTTTGGCATAGTTTATCTTCATTTTGTTGGAGTCTGGATCTGAGTATCTGTTTTCTTCATTCCCCTCTGGTTCCTGTACTAATTTTTTGCTGTGGGGAAACTGGTTTCCCTGTTTTTTCTGTCTTCCCGTCATTGCCCTTGGTGTTGTTATTGTCCCTGTACTGTGTGCAATGAAGTATTTTCTAGCTTGTAATAATAATACTGGTGATATTTAAAATGGAAGGGTGAGAGGAGATGGGAAGCAAAGAAGTTAAAGAAAAAGGGAAAAACAAATAAACAAACAAGTAAAAAACAAAACAAAGAAACAAACAGAAAGAAGTTTGAAAGACATAAACAGGGAGAGATAGTGTACTAATCAACAGTAAGCTGAACAGTCATTAGAGAGACAGAGAGAGGACTGAAAAAAAATAATAATAAATAAATAAATAAATAAAAATCTCCAAGTTCAAATGCAATAAAGTTTCAGTCTTAATAATTTTGGTGTTCGCTCCTCTGCCTCCAATCCTGGAGATGGTGTCTCAGAAGTAGTTCTGTCATTGTCTCATCAAAGGGGAAAAAAACCAAACCAAACCAAACAACACAAAACAAAGAAAACACCACAAAGTGTCTCAAGTTCAAATGCAATACAGTTTCAGTAAGTTTTTCAGCATGCAGGTGTAGTTTGGTTGTTGTCTCATCAAGGGAAGAAAGAAAAAAAAGAGTCTGGAGACATTCTGTGAATGGCTATCTGAGGCTGTGGCTCACCTGCCCGCTGCTGTCAGCCTGCTGTTGCTGGAGGTGTTATTTATGCAGATCTCAGGAGTGAACTTAACACTCACCTGGCCCCTCAGGCTTTGTTTACTCAGGGTTCTCCTGGGCGCAAGCCACTGCTACAAGCTTTCCCTTTGCAAGCACACTGGGGGAGGTGACACTGCACCCGCTTTCTCAGGCCGGCGTGTTTATTTACAGTTCACATGGGAAGTGGGTCTTCCCCCCTTTCCTGTGGAGTTTTCCTACCACCACTTTTACAAGCTTTCCCGCTCCTGGTTGCAGGGCATGTGCTGTCACCACTGCCTTCTCCAGCCGGCTTGTTGTGAGGGATTTCCCCTCCCCACCTTCAGCACTCAGGGCACCCCGCCCTCTTTGTTACATGTCTTTTTTGTTGTTATTGATTATTCAGTTTTTTTTCTTTTTTCCCTGGTTGGGGGTCAGTCTGTCCAGGGGGCTATGCTGATCTGGCCCAGGGTTGTCTGTGGGAGTACAGTGTGCTGCTTAGCTCACCTTGTGATCCACATCTTCCCAAGCTGTGTGGGTGCTGCCATCTGGTGGTGGTGTGGGAGCCCTCCTGGTTTCTCCATTTAATGTGAAGTGGAGATGCTATGCTCAGGCTGGAGGTGTGGAGGGTCAAAGTTTTGCCTGTTCTTGTGGTTTTTCCTGTAAGGTGTATATCCAGCATCTCTCCAAGATTTTACTTTAGGACGCATGCTTTCTACTTCCTCCCCCTAGCCACCATCTTGTAATCCCCCCTGATTTACTCCTTTAATTGCTTGAGTTTTCAAACAAAAATTAAGTTCTGGGGAATTTTTGTATTTTGTTGGATAAGAATGACTTCCCTGGTCAATACAATAGACAAAGCCTCACAGCTGCTAAACTCAGGATGCAAAGAGGCTCATAAACTCCTAGGAAACTGCCATGGTGACACAGCTTCAATGAGGTGGGCCTGCTCTTCAACCTCCCAGGACTCCTCTCTAGTGTGCAGATACTTTCTACCAATTCCTACAGGTCCCAGTTTACCTATCAGGAAATAGAAGTCCATTCAGTGGGCCTTACTGCCCAAGGGCTCACTCCTCTAGGGGTCTTCTCAGTAGATAACCAAGCCCATCTGTGGTTTATCCAATGCATCAGAATTAACTGAGAAACTGGGGGTGGGGAATGGAGGAGAGAAATCATTATTACTACACATTGCCAGATCCACCTCAGACCTATAGAGTTGAAATTCCTAAACTGAATGTTGAAAATGCATACTTTTAACTATTATATTAGATGATTCCCACAAATACCATATTCGGAAAACTGCTGAGCTGGGTAAGAACCATAAAACTGGATATAATAATAACAATCATGTGAAATTTTCCTCAGGGTTTACTGTGTGCAAAGTGCCTCAGAGTACATTTTCCCACTGGGCCATCACAACTGACCTTCATATGAGACAACTATAATGTTTACAGCCTGCTCATAATGCTTACTTGACAACACATTTCCGTCTCCTGTCAGGATCCTTATTCGAGACTGTAGACAAGGAACCAAAGTTTTGAAGAATGATGTGATTATTCAATATGAGATTTGGGAAGTGAATTGAGATTTGAGTTCAGACTCTTTAATGCACCAAATAGTGTTTTTCCAGCACACAACACTGTCTTGCTTAAAAAGGACAGAAGGAGGTCTTATCTTTCAAAGATGATATCAGGATCTAGCTCACCTCTGAATGTCTGATGCTTAATTACCTTGATGACAATATTCTTTAGAAGTAGATTAAATATTCTTGTTGCTATTTTTTAAGGATATTCTTAAAGTACCTGCACTTGGAACCCAGGAAATATAACTGATACATCCATATTATTTGTAGGTATTCTTAAGACAACCTTTCAAATAAGTGAGATATAGGAAGAGATTGAGAAATATTTTTATAACCACAGAAGATTAACCCCAAAAGCTAAAATCTCTAAGCTAACAGTGCCATATTTTCCAAAAATGACAGCAGTAATATTTCCATCCCTCTTGCTTTTTTTAGGAATTTGCCACTCACCCACCACAAGGAGGGGTCTGTGTGCCTGCCCCTTCATCTGGTAGGTGTTTGACTAACCAATAGAGTTTGCCAGAAGAGATGCCAACTTTTCAAACCTGGGACTAAAGAAAGACCACAACTTCTCCTTGCTCTGTCTTTTAGGGACACTTGCCATAGATGCAGTGAGAAAGCCCAAGTTAGCCTATGTGGAAAGGAACTGATGCCCCTAGTCAATAACTAGCATTAACTCCCAGATACATAAGTGATCAGACCTTCCTGTAACTTCAGCTTTTGAGATTTCCAGAAAGTTTCCAGAAAAGGCCAAGACATTTTGGAGCAGAGACTTCCTGGTCCTTCTGTGTTCTGTTTTGATGTAATTTGCTACACAGTCATGGTAAAACTGATTCCAGTATGCTTCATATTTAGGCTCAGCTAACATTCAGTGAATCTAGAGAAGCAATTCTTGCAAACTGAGGCAACACGACTTATCATTGCTTATCAAACTTTCCACCCAAAGTAGCCCTGTTAATTCAGAATTAAATGAACAGAGGTGTATAGGTAACAAAATTTTATCTTTAAAATCCATACAATTTTATCTTTATCCATACTATATTATCTTTAAAACCCATTCAGTTTTGCATTTTGTCCTGTATCTTTTTTATTGTTTTCTTTTCCATGTTCAGATTGAGTTTGTTCTATAGGAAAGTGTGCTTCCTTTGTCCCCTGGAAAGCTGCATAAGGGTGTGGTTCCCTCAGCAGGAGAAGCATGGATTTGACCAGTATTCTGCCCAGAGATGTTTGAATTTTAATATCAAACTCTTACACCCAAAGGATGAATCTCTAACTGCAGAGTTTATTATCAATGGTAGGAAGCTGTTCTGAAAAACAGGTAAATTATTTATATTTATGCAAAATCATGTGGTTTCTGATACCTTCTTTTCCCAAGAATAAATGGCAGGTTCAGTTGGACCCCAGTGGCTTCTAACATGGAGCAAAAGGAATTTGGGCAATTATCTAACTCATTTCATTATCAAGAAAGTTGACAATGAAAGCCAAATATATAACTTGTAAAATATATTTTAGGCTTTCTAAGTTTAGGAAGAAACATTTTTGGTTTCATTTTGTATACAAGGGACATGAACAGCATCACTGCAACGTGGAGGATGTGAACAAGCTGGCTGGATGTTAATACAATGGAATGAGGCCTTTATACTCGAGCTTTACTATACAATATCTTTTGAGTTTTCTAAGCATGTCACCAACTTGCTGTATGAACTTAGGAATGTCATATTACTTCCTGGTTCTTACCAACTTATCAAAAATAAGGAGTTTGAATCATGTAGCTAAGTTGCACATTCTGATTTTTAGGGTCCAGGCTTTGCCTTCACTGAAGCCTTAAGAGGACTTACACAGTCCCAAGAAGAACCACACTAGAAAACTCACTTTTGACACTATGGCAGAAAGGTACTTTCACTGTATCACTTAGAGTGCATGTGACCACAAATAAAATCTAACACAACATGACTATAAATAAAGGGTTAAAAAAAAAATCCCAGAAGGGATTTTAGGCTCCAGGGCTGGTATAAACAGTGGCTTAACAATATCACCCAGTCCCAGAATCTTCTGAGCTTTGGTGTTTACTTCATCTATAAACAAGTGCTTCAGCAGAACCAAGGATCATATTGAAAGAAAATGGCACAAAGAAGAAAAGAGTACTCCTTCTGGGACTGTTTTCTCAGATAAGAAAGACCTTTCACAGAATGACAGCCCCTGACGCTAACCAGTAGCAGAAGCAGACGTCTCTTCATGTCTCACTAACCAGATTTTGATCATAGTCTCCACCCTGATCCCATCACTGACCAGAGAGTGAGGTTCTGCATTTGGCTTGGACATGTCAGCATCTCTCCCTCCAGCTCTGCCACATTCTCCATTATGGCACTCGTCTACCCTTCCTCTTCTATCAAACAGCTGCTATCAAACTGTGGTTCTGTGTGCTGGCTCTCAACCCTGTGTGCCCAGCAGAATTATTTGAGAAGTGCTCGACCTTACCCTGGGTAAATTCTGATGGAATCCCTGAAACTCTGGCCAATCCTGGGTTATAAAAAATTAGGGATGAAACCAAAGCTCCTGACTAATGGCTCAACGTTCCTTCCACTACTGACTTCTACTTCTTTTTCTGTGCCATTCCACACATGTAAAAATGATTTAATTAATTATTAGCTAAACATTCTAAAATCTTCCTTAGTATGAGTACAACAACCCAAAAAAGGGTCAAGTTTTCTATCAACATATTCCTCCCTTCTAAATTTTTTTCAGAAATAACAACAACAAAAAAAAAAGACCATTGCCCAATTCTGAGGAACATTGAATAGCCCTTAACACAGTTTTGCAGTCACTGATACATACATAGATGCACCATTTTGCAGTCAAACATCACCGAGTTTTAAAAACATGTTCATTCCTTGGTGTGTTTTAAAATGGAGCTCATCAACACTCAAATTTAAACCTCTTTAGGACAAAGAAAGAAACCAAACAGCTTCCCCTCACTGCTATCTCCTCAGAATGGAAAACCAACAGACATTTTAAATCATAATTTCACTCTGAAATCAAAGATGGTTTTTAAAAATCCAGAATCAACAATTTTCTGCCCATAACATCCTATAGTTTTAACTTGTTTATTTGTAAGCAAAATAAAAGTGTTGGAAAGAGTATAATCCTCTTTAAATGAAGTGAAATGTGCTAAGCCAAATTAGGAAGAATAATGTAAGTCATATGAAAATAAAAGGGGGGCAAAGGGGTGTGATTTCCTCCATCTAGGAAATAAACAAAACCAGCATGTCAAGTTTCCCTTCTGGCAGTGGCTAGAGTTGTAAAGGGAAAAGACAAACTACTTCTCATGCAGGCTCACCCAAACTGAGGTGGGAGGAAGTAGCACACTTAAGTAAAAAGCCTACTAAATATTTAATACTCTGAGTTTATAAAACCATTTCTATCTTTACAGCTTTATTGCTTCCTGCCTTTAGCTTTTGTTTTGTCTTTTCTTCTATAAAGACACTCTCACCCACTCACACAGTTTTGATTCTCATCCCCATCATAGACCCTCCTCAAACTGGTATAAATGGCCTGCTTGGTATTTCTTTAGATCCTCTAACATTCCAGCTCTTCCTCCTGAGTGTTAACACTTCTCTCTGTTGTAACAGTAGTCTCTGGTCCCTCCAGCTTGAAGCTCTAATTCCCTGCAACCCACTAGAGCATCCTTAACGTCCAGGTCTTCCTCACTGCCTCTACTAATTTTCCTAGGGGGAGCTAGAATGCAATCTTTAATTGCATGTGCCCAGCAGTGAACCTGGATGTCTCCCATCCAAGGCCCAGATCTGTGATCATGGGGCAGTTATTCACCTCTCTGTGGCTCAGTTTTCTTGTCTGAAAATGAGAAATGATGACTCTGCCTCAGTGGGTTATCCTGAAGATTAAATTATATACATTCAGCACTATCCCAGCAATTCCTCACTATGTGTTAAGATTTCACATTCAGGGCCTTATCATTATTTATCTGTAGCTCTGAACCATTCTTCCAGCTGATTTAGCACCTTAATTATTCTCTAGTGCAACTTCTGTTCCTCTCAAAGAATAACCCATGACTTTCACTCCACTGCTCAAAGATCCTCAGTGGTTCTCACTTGGAGAGACTTAATCAGCCCCATCACTGTCAGTAGGCTCACAGAAGGGGGCTCACAGCCTACAACTCCCATTTTGTGTCCCACTGTAGCATTTAGCACCTCCAGCTCCACCAGGGCTCAGTCTGCTCCCCTTCAGACAGCAGCCACCTTCTTTGCTCATTCTCCTCTCTTCCCATCAAATCCTTGACTTATTTCTGAACTACTGCAAACAATTTTTTTGAAAAGCACACAGAGAATAAAGTAACAAACATATCCTTCTCACAGTACTCACAGTTCCAAACATTTTGTCACACCTGCTTCAGTAAACAGGACATTATGAATGTGTCTGAAGCATTGTATACTCTCCCTGGCATCCCGTCCCCCTCACAATCTCCCTGGAGGTACCTACTGTCCTAACTCTGGTTTTTGTGATTTTTGCGTGCTTAAAAGATATTACTGTTCTTCAAGTATAAGTAAAGTCTGAGAAACTGTCACAGCAAAAAGGAACCTAAGGAGACATGACAACTAAATGTGGTATGATAGCCTGAAATAGAAAAGGGACATTAGGGAAAAACAAAAAATCTGAATAAGGTATGGACTCCAGTTAAGAGTAATGTGAGTTGTATAAGTACATCACACCAAGGTATATACCCATAATGGGGTATGGAAATCTCTTGTACTATCTTTGCAATTTTTATTAGTAAAAAACTATTTAAAAATAAGGGTATTTTAAAAATAACATTACCATGCATGTGTAATAATTGATAGCATATACAGTATTTTTCTAAACATTCTGTATTTTTCCAATTTATATAAATGATACTATGGAATACATTTCATTATTCAGCTCTCGTTTTTCATTGTTTAGTCTCCAGTGTCTTGCTATTCCATTCCCTATCCTTCTCCCATGGACTTCATTTTCAGAACTGTTTGCTAGATGGGATTTGTCCAGTGGGGAGTAACAGCAGGGGACTGAGGAATAGCAAAGGAGAGACTATCATACAGAAGAAGAAGAATAGCATCCCAAAGATATCCAAGTCCCAATCCCCAGAACCTATATTATCTTACATGGCAGAAAGACTTACCCAGATGTGATTAGTTAAGGGGCTGCAGATAGAGAGATTAGTCTGGATTATCTGGGTGGGCCTACTGTCATCAGAAGGGTCCCAGAAAGAGGAGGGCAAAAGGGTCAGAGTTAGAGAGGGATCAGAAGATGCTACACTGCTGGTTTTGAAGACAGAAGAGACCATGAGTCTAGGAACTTGGTGACCACCTAGAAAGTAGAAAAGGCAAGGGAGTCAACCCCAGAAAGAATGCAGTCTTGGTGAGACTTCGAATTTAGCCCAGTGAAAACCATTTTGGACTTATGAGCTTCAGAACTATACCATAATAAACCAAATTTTAAGCCAAAAAGTTTCTGTTAGCTTTTGTTAGAGCTGTAGAAACATATATATATATATATATATATATACACATATATATATATACATATATATATACATATATATAGTCTTTAGTCCCCCTGCTAGCTCCCTGTCTGGTTGCATTTCTGGCATTGCCTTCAGGTTTTGGCAATAGTTCCCTTCTAGCAGGCTCTCTTCTGTGTTTTCAGCTCTCACCAGGCTTCATTAACTAAGTTCTCTCTTTATCACTTCAGGCCCAGAGGAGGTACAGATCCCTACTAGTTCTTGAGTGTTTACCAGCCCTGTGATTTCATCACCCATGCACACCTCTAGATTTAGACTCTTCAGTGAATTATTTTCAGATAAACTACATGAGTGTAGAATGTTGTCTGATGGGGATCTGAAGTACATACTTTATTTTTGCACTTTTATGTTTTAATTATACATCCGTCCATTCATGCATGTAGTTCCAGTTCATTTAATTTAATATATATTATCAGGATCTGTGTTTTATTTTGAAGATCTTCCTTTATACCTGCTGAAATTTTCTCTCCTATTAAAATTGTGTCAATGGTTGCCTGTTTTGAAAATGAGACATCCCTTCCTGTTCTCTTCCCACCTCCACCTCCTGCCCTAGACCCACTACCATCATATCTGGTTGTCTTCTCTCTTCTCCTTGAAATCTTACAGATTGGGTAACTTGTGATTCCTTTTTATTCCTTTCATGGCACGCAGATTACTGTTCTCAGTACACATCAAGTGTACATACCAATTTTTCTACAAATCCTTGTTAGTTTATGGAAGAAAGTGAGTAAGTATTAATATTCTTTGCATTAATTATTTTATTAAATTATTTAATTCTCCCATGGCACCTACTGTTGAGTTCCATGTATAATAGAAATAGAGAAAACTGAGGAAAAGAGGAATCTTTTGGGGTTGGGAGAAATCATGGAACTAAGCAAAACCAGATATTATTCAATTCAAGTCAAACTCTGTTCTGTCTCTCCCTCCCTTAAATGCATCAATATCTCCCTTATTGTCTTAGGATAAAGTAAAAACTTTCAGTATGGCTTGGGATCTCTAAAAGCAGGCCACTGTCTCCCTTTGGCCTTATCCTGGGCCACACTGCCTTCCAGCCATCCCAGCCTTGCATCAGTCCCTTTTTGACTCATTCCCTTCATCTTGCTGCTTATTCATTCTCTACTGAGTTTCCCCTCCCTGATTCACTAAAAGAGTATGTGCTCATCCCTCAGATCTCAGCCCCTACTTCAGTCATTCATTCCACAGCTAGGTACTTCTGTCTTCTGTGGCTAGGTACTCTCCGAGGCCCTGGGGATAGAGCAGAGAATACAGCACACCAAGATAACCACCCTTGGGCTTCACATGCTCCCTTATAGAACCCTTTCTTGTCTCCAGCCCCAATACACTCACACAGGGCTTTTCACCTCTGCTATATGCTGTCATAGCACCCATACTTCTCCTGTGTAGTACTTAGCTCAATTATAAATCCTTGATTTAATTTCTTCCTTAATGATTATCTTGGTAAGCTAAAGATTCTTGAAGGCTGGATCATTGTGTCCTCTCTTCACTTTTGCATCACCAACACCAAGTACAGTGCGAGACATATAGTGGGTCCTCAGTAAATGTCTTGGATGAGTGAATGATGTAGTGAAATTAAACCCCTTGTTACATAGATGAGGAAACAGTAGTCCTGAGTTTAGGGCAGTGGGTCATCAGCCTTCCTCACCCAACACAATGAGTTGGGACCAAGACAGAATCCAGGCCACAGGATTTCTATCCCTGTGAACTTCTCTCAGAGTTGCTGTCCTAAGTAGCCTCCCCTTCTCATGTTGGGTTGCTTTGTTCTTTCTACACCTTTATAATTACAGTAGTTTTTCATTAAACTCATTTGAATCATTCTAGTTGAGAGTGTCATCAATTTCCTGATGAGAATATGATTAATAAATTACACTAGAGAACTCCCACCTTAGGAGGCCAAGCCAACTTCTCTCTGGAACCTGATGCTCACTCTCACACTTGCCCTGCAGCTGAGAGAGCTCCATCAATGGGGAGCACCCACCTGAGAGTTTGAATATGGTGCTGGAGAAGCAAAAGGGCAAGCAGCATGCTTGCCGTTCAGGGGAGAGGAACTGCAGACATGACCAGTACAACGTGTGCAGTGATTCTGGGATATTGTCCTGTGCTTACCCAAGCCAGAAGTGGAAGTCTGTTCCTGGCAGCTGAGAACCAGGACAGATCGCATCATCTCTTCTACCCTGAAATTTCTGAAGGCTGGATGGTTCTCCTGGAAGATGAGATGATTCTCTCATCTTAGGTTAAGGTTGACTTTAATATCTCCCATTCATACACTGGAAAACTGTTTTCTTTGCTTCCAATAATGAAGATTGGTCCTATATAACTTGACTTTAAAAAAATAATAATCCTGTAAAAGAAGAACCCTTGGAAACTAGAAAAACAGACTTGTTTACTACATGGTCTAGAGGAGGCCATGGACCCAAATGTCCTCTTTCTTCTTCTATTAACCGTGGCCTGACTCTACTCATTAGTGGTTTCAGGAGAAACTATTCCTGACTTCTTACCCTCACATTCTGTAGGGTTAACCACGAAGAGTTACACAGACAGGGCTAACCCTGGGTTCTGCTGCATTTTTGAGGATGCTAAGTGTGACTCAAATTAAGAAAAAGGAAAAAAAAAAACTCCTTCTAAAGTAACACATGTCAGCTATGTTATTATTTACATCCTTTGGGCTTCCACTGTACACATGCAATAGAAAAGCATATGTGGCCATGTACATACATGGCCCAAGAGACTGGAGGGCACATCCCAACTTCTTTTTGTTCTAATGAACTGCTCAGAAACTGGACAAGAATATGACAAAAATTTCATTTTCACCTTGAGATTCCCTATCATGGATTCCAAGCCAATCAGCCCTTTTCACAGGATCTAAGTAATAACAAGCTTAACTTACCATAGGGTAGGTGGTGTATAATTGCATGAGTGAAGTTATCAACAAACACCTGCTAATCATTATTATATTTTTCATATATTTGCTCTCACAATATTAAACCACCAAGTTTCATATTCCAGCTAGAAAGAGGTATAAAATTCATCTGTTCAAATTCCTCCATTTTATAGATAAGGAAACTGGAATCCAGAAATGTTAAATGCTTGCCTAGGTCAGGCAGCTGCTAAAAGACAGAGCCAGATGTAAGGCTGATTATATTTTGGCTCCCAAACCAGTGTACTTTCAAAACTCAGGAATCTAACTCTCCAAATTACAGGGGGGAAAACAGCTTCAAGTATTTATTTAAGAGAAATGTTCAAAACCTAAAGATACACTAAATTTTTCTGAAAACCTTATCTGTAGTAGAAAAAAAGAAGGAATAATGTGCTATTTACACTTTTGATATAGGGATACTAAAAAGTAGAAAATACATTAAGTTTATTTTTTTCTATATAGCAAAATCAAGTGTAGAACCTTATCTAAGGACCTTGGTTTGTAAAGTGGAGCATTTTTTAAATATTAAATATGTTTAAAAGTCAGCCTAAAATGGTGAGTTGCAAAGAAATCTCTGTGCTCATTACAGAATCAGTGGAGGGCCCTGAGTTTCATGCCAAAATGGTTGATACACATATTGGCAGATCTGGGCTCCATACTCAGCTTAGGGAGGGAGAAGGGGGAAGTGCTGAGGCTTGGGCCTAGACTACAGCTGCTGTATCAGATCATTCTCCATGACTCACTATCTCTGTGATCTTGCTCCATTAGGGAACTTCATTTATAAAATAAGGGAAACAATTATACCTACCTTCTGAGGTTATTGTGAGAGTTAACATTTAGGATCTGCCATGTAATTAGTGGTTCAATAAGGTTAGTAAGTATTATCATCAACAAAAGAATGTAAGTAGAGATCTAAGAGCTCATACATGTAGGCTTGTGTTTGGAATTACCTAAAATTTCATGAGCTGAAAATAAAAAGAATGTGCTTCAAAGAACCACAAGAGGGAGCTCTCTGGCCAGAGGAATGTGGAGGCAAACATGAACAGAGGGAGAGTCTCAGTGGACACCAGAAAGACATCCCAAGGTGGAGTCCCTGGAACTTGCAGATCTGCCCTCCTTCTTGGGATGAGGTTGCTGTGAGAAAGTGGCTAGAGTTTGTCTCTAAATTGTCTGTATTCTTCAATTCATGTGACTGGAAGCTGCAGTTCTTTAAAGTGGCAGGACTTGGTTACAAAGAGAGTTACTGACAATGTTTGCACTGAGATATTTTCACATGAAGGAAACTGTGTGCTGTCTATTCTGACAGAAGATAGATAGATAGATGATTGATAGATAGATAGATGATAGGAGAGGCCCACTTATCCCTTTATGATGTCATCACAACTGTGAATATCTGAATGGAAAGAAAAGAGGGAGCTTTTTAGAGAGTGGAAACTCATAGGAGTCTCCCATCATGTGAAATCATTTGAAAGATAAATTGCAGGGTTTGGGGCTGCAGCAGGGAGGAAAATGGTCATCAAATGGTACAGCACAGGAGGAAGGCACAGTCTGCAGCTTGCTTAGGTTCGTTTTTGGCAAATGCTTGTGTTCTCTCCAGGATGAGGCCAGAGAGGTACCTAGGGCCACCCTAGTCCCAACTCATTGCATTCTCTGTCCCACAGTGCCGGAGAACACTCCCTATCCTGTCTCATGCCCAGCCTCTGACTCCATAATCCCTCTCCTGTCAACAAACCCAAAGTACTGAAGACTATTTTTGTTGTTTACTCCTCTGTTGGACTTCTGGACATCACTGGCTCTTCCACAAGTGTTTATGTTGTAAAACTTAGCTATAATTTTGTGTTCCAGGCTTTCTCCTGTCTCCCTTTGTTCTGCCTTTTCCAGAATCTTAAGTGATTTCAACGGTCCCTCCGCCCCTGCCAAACCCCAGTCCAGGACAGTACTCATCAGCAGACTGAAAGTGTCTGGCTCATGCTTCTACAGAGATCCAAGAGCAAATATGTAGGGAGTTTCCTCGGTGAAGCCCGTTGCTTGACTTTCTGATCTCTAGTCACCATGTCTTTAAACTCCTGTCCTCAGCTGATTTAATCATAGTAGTAAGCTGGGTGGAGATACTGGTAGAGGCCTGGGGACATCATGGCCACCTCCCAAAGCTCACAGCATGATGTAGCCTTTAAGAGGGTCTGCCTGTGGTCATTTCTCTCTGGGAGGATCCAGGCTTTACAATGGAGGAAAATGTCGGTGTTTTTCCACCCTCTAATCTGAGGCTGGTTCTGGAATAGTCACACAATTGCTCTGCTGGTCTCATGGCCAGACCTCTGACTTGGTGGGGAGCAAATGATACCTGGACAGCTGCAGGCCTTCTCAACCTAGCTCTGCCTAGGGAAGTCTGCCACACGTTGCTTGTGTTGTGCCCTTCCTGTCAGCTTTTCACTCCATCTCCCTGATTTCTTCCTGGCCTCTAAAGTGGGGAAGCCCCTAGCCCCTCACACAGGACCCACAGACCAGGTCAGCCTCTCTTTGCCTCAGAAAAATCAGAATTTTAAAAGCCCATTATAATATTCCCTAACAGGAATCTCTACCAAGTCACCCACATTCCTCATTAGGTAAGTTCCTTCCTTACATCCCTGTGTGGGAATTTGAAAGTTGAGAAAATGTGTATGGAAAGCAACATTGTCTTTCTGTGGGTAGTTCTCAGGGTCTTACCATCTTGCTTAAAAATATTGGAGTCTATAATTTCTTCTTGATGTGGGGCATTGTGGCTGCTTGTTTATTTTTCAAACACAAATCCCTTTTCCTTCCTTCATAAGCCATACTATGAAAAATAACTACCACATAGGCCATAGTGCCATAGATATGCCTCCTGGGGTTAATCCAGTGCTGGACTTCATATGCCCTACAGAACTACATCACCCTCTGGATCCTGTTCTCATTCCTGGCCCCTCTCAGATGCACACTGAGACTAGGAGACATGCAGGATTGGGGTAGAAGAAAAACAATCTTTCTAAAGTATGTTTATCTAGCTCTGAGTAAAAGAAAAACATATACACAGTGCAAAGAGCACTTTAGTATTTTTGCCATTGCCTTAGATAGTAGTTTGTTGTCATTGATTTCAGGATGCCCAGAGTATATAATTTCATCAGACCTTTAACCATCACTTTAGCAAATGGAATAAAATTGAGCAAATATAAAAAATAATAAAAAGTTCTGTGATAGATCTCTCCCAGGCATCCCACAAATCCATTGTTCTCTTTCCCCTTCAGCGGTATGAGGACTTGCTTCTGTGCTCAGGTACACCCATTTGTGTGTCCACTCTAGGTGCCAGCAGGAGGTGCACCAAGGCTGAGGGAGCAGAAGCTTTAGAGAATTATGGACAATTTCCCCCGTCTGCCCTCTGTGTGCACAAGCACACCCTGGACCTGGGGGTGTGGGTAAACCCTGGGTGCAAGCCATTCTTCCGAAAGCCAGAGTCACTGCGTGGTGGGTTCTTCAAACCTAAGGGGTGGAAACACCCTCAGAGATGATGTGGTCAAGCATCTCCTCACTTTCCAGACAAAAGGGGAAGCCTGTGAATATCTGGAGGCTGAGCAGAAGATGGGAACTTGGACTCTGGAGCTAAGGTGCCTGGGTTTAAATCCAGCCTCCCCAATTCCCAGCTGCTGTGTGACCTTGGGCATCCTACTCAACGCTTCTTGGTTCTTCTTCTCTACTTGTGAAATGGAGGTAAATCATAGAATTTACCTGGTAGGGCTCTTGGAATGAATTGGTACATTTATAGTACCTGGTGCTTAGTGAGCCAATGCTGACTTGTAGATGCTGCCCAGTAAATACATCATAAATGACCACAGAACAACTGATCAAGGACTGGCATACCCATTTAGCAGACAGAAAGGAGGCTTGAGAAGTTATGCAGCACACGTAAAGGCTATAAACTTTATGAGAGTTTTGATGTGGGGTCCCAAATGCAGATCTGTGGCCCCTTCTACCACACTGCACTGGCTCCTGTTGCCTGTGAGCCCAGTAAAACTCAGTAGGTAGAGACATCAGTTCAGCCCTGCTTTCCACCCACACTAGGCACAGCAAGTGAGCTGCCCTCATTTGGGACACTGGAGACTGTCAGTGCAGCCCCCTAGCCACTCCCTCATGGTGATCCGCTGTCATTCTTCTCTGCAACATGGGTAGGAACCTGACATCTGCTCCTGACCAGCTCCTTTCAGACTCAGTGACAGCACAGCTGCTGGTCTCCCAGACTCCCACAGCATTGTCACAGAAGCCTGAGGACTCTTAGATCTTTGCTCTTTCTTTGTTCTGAAGGTGACTCTCTGCAGGGTTCTCCTTTAGTCCTCTCCTTTGCCTGCCCCTACTTGCTATTCTGATGAGATTCCCTGTTTCCAAGAGAGCAGAAGATTCCTGCTGCGTGCCCCCTTCCCACCCCCCCCAGTCTCTCACCTTCACCTGCCTTCCCTCTTGCCCCTACCCTCCCTCCCTCAGAGTCAATCCTCTTTCCACCTCTTTTCTCTGCCTGCTCCTCTTATTTAACCCCTCTGTGCCCTTCAGGAGGAGGGAAAAGGCGTCCAGTGATAAGCCCTCAGCCCCTCCCCCCAGTGCATCCTATCAGAGCTGGCAGTCACACTCCTCATCCCAGGACTGAAATGCCAGCTTTGTTGTTTCACTCACAGGGGGGCAGATTAAGGACATGGACATCTATTGGGAAGCATAATTGTCACTGTTCTGTTCCCAAGAAACTGCCTCTTCTAACATTACGGAGAATGACCTTGAGCTGCCCAGAAAAGAATGCTGTATCTCTTCTGATGTTCGTGGCAACCAGAATTCCCCTAGGGAAGCTGTTGCGTCAAGGATGAAGAAGATCAAGAGCAGCAAAAATCACAGCATTCACTGGTAGAGAGGGAGGATTTCAGGCTGTATTTTATGTGGTTAGGGAGCAAGTTTGTTTTTTCAAAGATGATTTCTTTCTGGGGAGGTGAAGTTTGGCCTTAAAGTACCATTGTTCTTGTGATGTCACCCTGGCCCTAAGAAGAAAGGGAGGCAAACAGAGAGTGGTGAGTGTGGGGTCACCCTCTACCCTGGCCCTTTGTGTTTTCAATGGCGAATGTAGAACCAAGAGGTTCTACCGATCTACCTGCCTGCCTGAAAAGGAGGCACAGGGATCTCCTTTGCAATGTCATGCTGTCCCCTTTAAACACAGATTGCTGTTTCTCTCCCTCTGTGACCACCTGTCTCACTCTTCCCTCAGGTGCCTGCTTGGGCTACAGTCTTCCTCCTCCTTGCCCTTTTCCTCCTTTGAGTCAGCGGCGCTCCTCTCTGTGCATTCTTACACACTGAGCTTCCTCTCCTCCCTGAGGTTCCCCCAGTCCAAAGGAGAGACATTCCATACCAAGGCCTGAGAATGATGGGGCAAACAGTGCAAGTGGACGGAGTAAGCATGGATGGCACTGCACTGAGTTCTCCGCAGATCTTGACTCTGATGATAAACACTGGACTGGTTTAAAAAGCAAAATCACAGAAAAGCATCATGAGTAGTTACTAGATGCCATGACCTACAAATACTTTTTATTCCTTACCTATATCAATAAAACTTTTGAGCATGCACACCACTGTATTCACTTGTACTACTATCTCTTTTAAACATTAAAAGTTTATAAAATGTTTAGCTAAAATAAGTTTATATTTACAGAGGTTTTCTAGAATCTTCTTCCTACAGTAAAGTGGATCATTTTATAGCCCTCCCATTTCCCTCCTCTAGAAGGACCACATTTTTTTTCAATAAAGCAATATTTTTAGAAGCCTATTGTGCCCTCAGTATTGTGCAAAGGGATAAAAAAAGGTTCGAAAATGAATAGAATGTGCTCTATATCTACAAGTTTCTCACATTGTATCTGTGGAGGCAAGATATGACAGACAGTAGATATAAAAGATTTAAAGCCAGGGTAAAACCATACGTGTATCAGTCAGGGTGCTTCGCTGCAAGCAGTATAATTTTAAGCAAAAGGAAAGAAATTTATTAGATGGTTTACAGAAGTTCTTGCAGACAAGTGAGACAAGGTTGGATGAGCACCCAGCAAAGAAATAATCAACACCCAAGGGCTGTGGTGGTAAAAGTCACTGGTTCAATTACCTGTTGCTCTGACCAAGAATGCCAGGAACCAGGGAGTGCAAACTCTCCTGGAGATCTGCCTGTCTTTGCTGGCAAAGAAAGAGGAGCTCCCTCCAGGCAGTCACTTCTTTGCAGGGCTCACTTTCTCTGCTGTAGCTGTGGCTGCATCTAGAACCAGGCTTCAAGAGTGTCTCCCTAACTCTCCTGCTTCTGCATACAAAAGGACTGGAAGGACCATTGCAGAAGCACCACATTTTAACAAGGGAAGAAGGCTGTGCTCCCATGGGCAATTCCAGAAGGGGAGTTCCGGAGCAGTCAGCTGTACCCTGGGCTCTTTGTGGAGTCAATCATGGGTTCATGCTACAATAGGTAAGCTCTGAGGTGCTTCCTGACTGAGGCAGTTTTCCCTAAGTCACAAAGCTTCCTTCATTCTTTTCTGCTGTCTTTCCTCTCCCAATTGCACATCTGCTATATATTAACCTATAAATTCTCCTTTGTCTGTTTGTCTTATATATCCGCCTGACTTTTGAGTTCAATTTTGTATTGATTTCCACTTTTTCTCTTGTTTCTTGGCTCACCTTTGCAAAGAAATATTTGATTCACTGCTTTGCCTGACATTGGAGTTTATCCTATCCCTGTCTTACTCAGCCCCACCCTAGACCTTGCCTGAATCTCAGCTTGCTCCTCATTTTCTTAAGGTACGTGTGCTGGTCTCAGCCAAAAACCAAAGGAGAGGGGCTCTGTGGACTGGGTTTTATGGAAAATTTGGAGAAGGGCATTCTTGGTGGGGACAAATGACAGCAAAGTGCTCTTTGTTTGGCTGGCTTAGAGAAAAGGGACAGTAGCTACAGCTAGTAATAGGGACATACGAGGGCCAATGTAAACAGAAAAATATATTATTACAGGGAAGGTAAAGTTAGCATTATGATCTACCAAAATTGAGTATCCCTTGTCGTCTTGGCTAAACTTATGTTTTATACCACAGAGTGCCAAAACAAAAGTGGTTTGAACAGATAAATGTTTATTTTTTTCCTATAAAATCTAGGTTAGCATTGTTCCTCAAGAGTCTAGGCTGTACTGTGTGTGTCCCAACTCCCAACTTAACACCATCTTGTTCAACAGCAAGAAAATAGGAAAGTGGGTTAGAATCTTCCCATTTGAGGCACAACCCAGCAATTCTCATATCCAGTTGGCCAGAAAGTGACTACTTTCTGCCACACGGAACAGCAAGGGAAGCTAGGAAATATGGCTTTTGTTAGCCATGTCCTGAGCTAAAACTACTGTTATTGTGTAAAAAGGAAAGATGGATAATGGAGAATAGTTAGTGCTCTGTGTCACATTTGGGATGCTGTGACCGGGTTGTAGGCACAGTTCTCAGGGAAAGATTGCAAATGTCCCACAGGATGAGGATGACCAAAAGAGTTTTCCTGCAGAATTTTGAGACAATTGATAGCCAGTGTCTTCCTAGAAAACATCACAATTGATGACATGCACAGTTCCCTCACATGGGTTTAGGTGAAGGTAAATGCAAAGTGATTTTACACTACCTTTCTCCACCCATTCAACTCCACTCCAATCCCCAGCCTGAAATGAGAACCTAGTGGAGCGCATCCGGGCTCTGCATCTTGTCACTCAGGTCAAGCCAGGTTGCTGGCCCGTCCCTCAACCACCTGTATGCTCCTCAGCAATTTGCCCTCCCTCCCTATGCATGCATTTTCTCATGTATAAAAGAGATAGTAATTGGATCTGTCTCATAAGATAAATACAAGTATTAAATGGATGAATGTATATGCTTGTTGGAAGGTAATACAAAATAACTGTGAACAGTTCAATTTGTGTCTCATTAAAAAAAGAAAAAACTGATTATGCTGGGCACCAGTGCCTCACACCTGAAATTCTAGCTACCTAGGAGGCTGAGATCGGAGGATTGCACTTCAAGGCTATCCTGGAAAAAGAGAGTTTGCAAAACTCTATCTTAACCAAGCATGCTTGTCATCCTAGCAACGGCTGAAGCTTAAAATAGGAGGATTACAGTCTGGGCCAGCCTGGGCATAAAGAGAGACACTCTTTCCAAAATAACCAGGAACAGAAAGGGCTTGGAGACATGGCTCAAGTGGTCAAGCACCCACCTTGCAAGTACAAACCCCTGAGTTCAAACCTCAATACTGCCAGAAAAGAATTTAAAAATTTAAAACTGATTAAATGTGAAACCACCTACCAGTGGAATTATTTAAAGCCCATCTGAGAAATTCTCATGTCCACCAATGGCTTTGGAAACATTTGCTATGAAGGTTGAATACATCATCAAGAGCATTATCCACAATTATTTTAATACCAAGTCATTCTTAGTATCCTGGCTTACATTAGCATCTTCTGAACCAAAGTACCTGGATAAAACCTTGAAAAATTGAACATTTGTGTCCCTTATACATTTCCTCCTAACCCAAAAGCCTGCTGTAATTACTAAATATCTATCTCAGTGGTAGGAAGATGAGTAGACCTCTGCACAAAGGGAATTTTCAAAGTCATGTGGGAAGTTCTTCAGCTCACACTACATACATTCCCCTGAAAGTTGTAGCCCCATGGATCCATCCACTAATGATGTTCCTGAGCCAGATCTTACTAGTTCTCAAGAAAAAGATTGTACAATTTTCTTTGGAACTTTATGTTCAATGACATCTCCTTGGTAGCTTGAAATCAGACATGGTGGCAGATTGACAATCCCTATAAAGCAGGGATCCCTTACCCCTCTCCAAAGAGCTGTTCTTTGACCCTTTATCAGTAGACCACTACCAGCACCACTGAACCTAACAGAAGGAAGTTCTCCTGGTACCAAGAATAATCTATTTACTGCTGTATCTCTGCCTTCCGACATATCTGAGTGGAAACAATCAAGAATCCAGTGTTCTATAATATCTGAAGAGTGGTGCTGGGCACGGCAAAGTCTGTGTTCTCCAAAAGTGCCATACACGTGGTGCTCAAGGAATAGGGAACAATCTGTTCTCTGAAGAAGCACTGTGGAAAGTCCTGTTGGGGCACAGGAAGTATTAGACACATTTTTCTGCCCTTGTTATGTGTTTGATTTAAACAGCCAAGGTATAAAACACAAAACAGTGAGTGATATAGAGAGAGGTGCCAAATAACTGATTGAGAAAATGACCACTCAGAGGAGCCAGAGGTGAATTGATTGAGTGACCATTATGTACCAGGTACAGTGCTAATATTCTGAGGACTCCAGTGAGCAAGAGAGACCTGAGCACTGACTTTGAATCAGTATCTATGCCTTCCAAGATGTGGTCAAGTGACCACCTTCAAAGCTATTATGAAATAATAATAGTTAACATGTATTAAAGGGCACAGTATATGCCAGCCAGTGAACTAGCTTTATAGTTTATGACTTATAATTTGGTTTTCAGACCAACTCTATATTTTATCTATTATTATTTTACAGATGAGAAAACTGAGACAAAAGAAACTAATTACCTTGCCCAAGGTCACACCATGAGAAAATGGAAAAAGCATGACTCAAACATGGAAGACCTGTCTCAACTCCCATGACCTTTACATTAAACAAAAATAAAACCTAGTTCTCAGAACCCAGAGTAACTAAAGTCGATCTCAGGCACTGGAGCCTCAAATTTTTAATCAGATCCTTAAGTGGTTGTGATTCCTATAAGTATTGAAACAAAATCCCTATAGGTGAAATCAGACAATTCAATAAGCAATTCTAATAAAAACAACATTTGGTTAGTGTCATGGAAGAAGGAAATACTGAATGTTAATAGGCACTCACCATAGATGTGGTGTATTCCTAGAGGAACTGATCACACCTGAAGAAAACTTCTAGATAAAAGTAAGAGATTTGGATAGCAGATTCAAAAGAAGGAAAGTTGTTAGATATTTGGGAGGTAGAAGACATTCATTATGGATAGAGGCCCCTGCCTAAAAGAAGAGACTAAAGTGACAGGTACAGGTGAGCCAGAATCTCATGCACAAGGTTTATTCTGAACACTGCATAAAACTTCTGTGTTCATCTAGGAAAGGGCCTTCTTTTATCCCCCGCACACATATCTTTATATGCAAGATGTGTGTGGGCTAGCAGTGGCTTTTGGTCATATCTGGAGGGCCTTTATTGTTTGGACAATGGGTAGCTATTAAAGGATTTTAAAAGGGGAGTGAGATGGTTGGCTTTAGGTGGTTAAGGGATAACTCTGGCTGGGAAGTCTGGAAGATTATATAGAACATGCTTTGTATGAGCAGAAAGGTTGTAAATAGGACTGTATATTGAGGTCATCACTATAGTCCCTCCTGTCCTGTGAGGCTTCAGAGTCTTTCTCAGTTATTGGAAAACTGAGTTTCCTCTCATATGCTCCCAGAATGTCATCCCACCCCATGCCAAGCTTGTACACATGCAATATCACAACATTGCACTTAATCCTTACAACTACCTTCATACGAAAGGAAATCAGAAACTGACAATCAGAGAAGCTAAGGAATGTGCCCAAGGCTATATAACTGCAGAACAGAATTCCAAAAGCAAGTGTTTTCTGTTTCCAAAGCTATTTTTTTACCACTGTACTTAACTGCCTTCACGTCTAAGTAAATAGGCCAAAGTTCAGATTTGCCTAGAGTACTGCGTAGTAAGCTAATGGGGAGTTCAGAAGCGCTTGATTTTTCCCTTAATCTTCAGGCCAGAAATAGCTATGAATGAATCAAGGATGCCTGTATCATTCAGGAGTCATTCAGCTCACATCAACAGAAATGCAACTCAAAATGACTTCAGACAGGAACTGAAATGGCCCAATTCACTAAAAAGTCTGCTTTCAAGGCCAACAGGTCATAGGACCTTGGTCACATTTTCTGTCTCAGCTTTGTTTATCTCTGGTAGCTTCATCTGCAGGTGAGCTCTCCCCTGGTGACAACCAAGGCAGGACAATCACAGCTCCAGCTTTTATCTTACCAGGGACAAAGTGAACCTCACATGATCATATGGTCTAAAAATGAAAGAAAAGCATCCCCCAAAGGAAAAAGAGATGCTGTTATCAAAGGGAAAAGTGGATGGTAGGCAGGGGAAATGGCTTTCCAGAACCCCACAGAATTTTCTAATCCCTGCTACTTAGACCCAGTAAGATATGCTAGCTTCACTTTTCTTACAAATTTCTGGGCTTCTCCAGTGCCAGTAATAATTTAAAACCCTTTTTGATGGGAATTACCAACAAAAAATATCTGGATTCCTCTTTTCAGATTTATGTGCTTCAACAGAAGAAACAAATTGAAGGAGCTTGAAGAGATGTAAAGTCACTAATTTCATGGAAAATATTAAATAATTAATTTCAATACTTGGAAATTTAATAGAAAAGTAACAAACATAAAAGATGAGAGTATTTAGTTTACTAAAAATTTGAAGCAAAAGAGCAAATGAGGCCAATGAACAAATTCTGAGGACAGAAAGGAAAGGAAAATTACTTTGAAAATTGAGATGCCAGAGGAGGAAGAACTACTCAATGATGGATGGCTCAAGGAAGTAGAAATATATCAACTTAATCAAGATTTTTTTTTCTTTGTTGGCAGTTCTGGGTTTGAACGCAGGGCTTCATGCTTGCTGAGGCAGGTGCTCTACCACTTGAGCCACACATCCAGTCTTTTGTTTTTGCTGATTATTTTGGAGACAGGGTCTTGCTTTTGCTCTCGCAGGCTTGATCATAATCCTCCTACTTATACTTCCTAATGTAGCTTGGATGACAGGTGTGTGCCACACCCAGCTTTTTCCATTGAGATGGGGGTCTCATGAACTTTTTGCCCTTTCATCCTCCCAATCTCAGCCTACTGAGTAGGTAGGATTACAGGGTAAGTCACTGGTGTCAGGCCTTAATTAAGATTTTTGTGTGAAGATTGCCAAGCTAACAAGTGTAGTACATTTTCCAATATGATAGGAGAGAGAATAAGCCAAGCAAGAAAGAAAAAGATTTTGCTACACTAACCAGTTCTTCTATCACTATGACAACAACACATTTAGAAAATAGTGATAACATTATAATCTAATTATTTTCCTCCTCCACCTTCATTATCTCTCAGTGTTCAGGATGCTGACAATAAATTTTCTTCCTTTATTTTACTCCATGCATTTTTGTTTTTATTTAAAATTGTTGGAAACTGCAGGTGTAACTCCATTTAGTCTTTGATTCAAAGATAATAAAGTAATAAATGATATGAGAAAAAAGTAAGAAGGAAATAATTATGTTTCTTTGTTTGAGTTAATACTACTTTAATATTTTGGAATAATTGTAGCCTTGCTATGGTTTGGATAAGAGTCTCCCAAAGCCCATGTGTTAAAGGCTTGGTCCTTTGCCTATGGTACGATTGGGAAATGGCAGAACCTTTAAGAGGTGGGGCTTCTTGGAAGGACTTTAGATCAGTAGAGATGTGTTCTTGGAGGGAATTTGGAGACCATGGCCTCATACTTCTCCCTCTTTTGCTCCCTAATAATGAGGAGAGCAGATTTGCTCTGTTCAGTGCTCCCCACCATAATGTGCTGCATCAGCACAACTGATGCAGGTCAACTGATCACAGACTGAGACCTCCAAAACTGAGCCAAAATAACGTTTTAGTTACAAGTTGATTCAGGTATTTGCTATGCAAAGCTGACTAACACAATCCTCCAACAGTACATAAGAAATTTCTCACAGGGAGTCAGTTATGTCCACTACTGTCCAGCAAAGAAGCTAAGCATTGAACACTGCAGATTCAGATACTATCTAAGAATCTAGAGTTTATAATTTTTAGACTAATAAAGTAGATTACATAAATTTCATCACAATTGTCATTATTGTTTTGATTTCAAAATAATTACTATTCATTAAATATTTTCCATATGCCAGGGACCATGCTTTCTGTGTCCTATTTTATTACATAAGAAGCTGAGGCTTAGAGCACTCAACATACTTCATCAAGGGGAGAAATCTAGGAAGTAAGCAGAATCAAGAGTCACACATTGGTCTGGTTATCCATCCTGGTCAGAAGCTCACATTAATGAAGACAACCCACAGATTCAATACACACTGGGGCCTGTTATACTCATGCCATTCTAACGCTGAAACATTCCTTCTTGTCCTCACCATTGAAACAATCCTCAAAGGGGGAACTGAGCAAGAACACATTCTTCAGCTAGTAAAATCCTGCTCACATGTATCAGATGGTAATGAGCATTACCTTCCTTACATGTGAAGCCTAGCATATGATCATATATTCACCAATTTCTGACTGCCCACTATGTATCAAGTTCTGAGCCAGTAACTTCAGGAAGAACGATTATGAGTTAAACGTAGCTATTGTTTTGAAGAGCTTACGATGTGGAACAGGGAAGGGAGGGGGGAAGAAGCTCGGATGAGTGCTGTATGAGTAAAACAAGCCATAATTAGAACAACACCATGAAAGAGCTATAAAGCAAGTGTTATAGAAGTTCAAAGACAGAGGGGAAATCCATCCATTTCTGGAAAGACTTCACAAATGGTCCTGGTAGATTTGGCAGGATATCAGCATGCACAGAGCAAATATAAAGCCAGCATGCCAGACAGAAAAAACAGCATAAGAAAAGGCAAGTAAGAAAATTGGAACAATACAGAGAATATTAGCATGGTCCCTGCTCATGGATGACACACAAATTCGTGAAGCACTCCACATTTTTTTTTAAACCTGTTGAAACCACCATAAGAAAGGTAGAAAGAAGAAAAATAAAGGAGATGAACTATTTCAGATTATAATATATACATACATGGAAATTTCACAAGGAAACTTCCTGTGTAGCTATCTTCAACAAACAAAAATGTCTTTTTTTTTCTTTTACAAAACCAGAGGAGAGTGGAACAGTCCTGTTTCAGGGATGGGCGGGGGGGTTGTTAGTGCCGGTGGGAGGGGGGAGGTGATGGGGAAAGGGTGTAGGAGGGTGAATATGGTCCAAATACTGTGTTCACATTTATATAAATGGAAAAAGGATGTCTGTTGAAACTGTTCCAGGAATGGGGTGGGGGAAGGGGGATAAATAAGAATGATGGAGGGGTGAATTCAATTATGATATATTGTAAGAACTTTTGTAAATGCCACAATGTACCTCCACCCAGCACAACCATTAAAAAAAAAAAAAAAGCACAAATATCCTCAGTTTCCACACATCTTGGACCTGTGATGAAGTCTCACATAAAAAGATCTGTGAAAAGAGAAATGACAATCATTGGACCTTCCATCAAAAATTTAAAATGATTGAGGTGCCAGTGGCATATGCCTGTAATCCTAGCTACTTGTGAGGCTGAGATCAAGAGGATAGCAGTTTGAGGCTATTCCTGGTAAGTAGTTCACAATGCACCCATCTCCAAAACAACCAGAGTCAAGTGGACTGGAGGTGTGGCTTAAGCAGTAGCATGAAGTCCTGATTTCAAACCCCAGTCCCACCAAAAAGAAGGAGAAGAAGAGAAGAAGAAGAAGAAGAAGAAGAAGAGGAAGAGGAGGAGGAGGAGGAGGAGGAGGAAGAGGAAGAAAGGGATGAAAATGCAAGCAAGGCCAGGCACAGTAAGTATTTGTAATCCTAGCAACATGGGAGGCAGAGATCTGCAGGATCAAGGGAGGCAAGCCCATGAAAACAGTTAGCAAGGCCCCATCTCACCCAATAGAAAGCTGAGCATGGTGGCACACACCTATCATCCCAGCTATAAAGGGAATACAAATAGGTGAATCATGGTCCAGGCCAGCCTAGGCATAAATATGAGACCCTATTTGAAAAATACCTAAAGCAAAAAGGGCTGGGGGGATGGCTCAAGTGGTAGAGTGCCTGCCTACCAAATGCAAAACCCTGGGCTCAACTCCCATTCTTCATGAAAAGAAAAGAAAAGAAAAAAAGGAAGGAAAAGAGGGAGGGAGAGAGAAAGAGGAGAGAAGAAAGATGAAAAGGAAGGAAGGAAGGAAGGAAGGAAGGAAGGAAGGAAGGAAGGAAGGAAGGAAGGAAGGAAGGAAGGAAGGAAGGAAGGAAGGAAGGAAGGAAAAGAAAGAAGAAGAAAGAAAGAGAAAGGCAAACTCTGTCATCTGGCGCATGCAGCTGTGTTGAATGACACACCTCAGTCTGACTGAAAATGACATGGGAGGTGGTTGCCATGAGAGGCAAAGCCATAAACAGAGGTTGGAGAAGCTGTGTTGAGACTTTATGGCCATGACAAAAATGACCAGAGTTTGCCAGGCAGATCACTGAGCAGGGAGCAATTAGATTGCACACATACAAAAAAATTATTCAGTTAGAATGCAAATGACCAGATTATTAGGGCAACCACTAGCAAGGAGTCAGGTCAGGGCTTCACAAGCTTTAAAGTGTCCAAGAATCAATTGTGCCTCTCATTAAAATGCAGACTCTACCTTCGTGAGAAGCTCTCAAGTTAGGCTAAGCCTGCTGCTCCAAGCACCCTACTGTGGATA
Source organism: Castor canadensis (assembly GCF_047511655.1). Lineage (NCBI taxonomy): Eukaryota > Metazoa > Chordata > Mammalia > Rodentia > Castoridae > Castor > Castor canadensis. Next base: position 129,659,862 of record NC_133391.1, on the reverse strand, counting down.
GCAAGGGATGGTAGTAGAAAGCTCATCAGGGTGACACGAAAAAAAGTTAAAATAAAGCTCATTTAAGAATAAATTTGATCTAAAACTTCCTTACTTTTAAACCAAAATTCAAAAGCGTAAGTCTACGTAGTGCCACCCTTTGTTAGTCCCAATCAGGATTTGTCCACATTCTTTTTCATTCCGTTTGCATTTTCAACTGCAAACCTGCAATTTCCTCCTGCATCTCCGCCTGTCTCCATGTTTTTAACCCCTTCAGTGGCAGCTTAAGGAGTAGGAAGAAGCAAACAGATTAAATGAGGTCATTGCAGCGATTTGTATTTTCAGTTGCAGGTTTTTGTTATCTTGAAGGGAAGCAGAAAACATGTGGATGTATAAATAGAGGTGTAGAACACAAGTTCACAGAAATTTATTCTCTCACTGCGTAAGGATGAGTTCACATTTAGAATGCAAGGCTCGAAGCTGGTTGCCTTGGTGAGGAAGTGGAATACTGGTTACACAAACGACAACTTGAGCAATTTAGGTCTTCCTGTCACTTGCTGAGGACCAGATGCTAGGGCTTTGGTCTCTGGAACAAATTAAACTAAAGGCATTTCATAGCAACCTAAATCTTAAAGGTTGAAATAGGAAACACAGCAAAGGACTCCAAACTGGGTCAAGGAGGAAACTAGAAAGCCTTCTGAAATGGCTGACTTTTCAAACATTGTAAATCTAATTCTTGAGATTAGTCATTTTCACAAGGAAATCGTGTATTCCCAAAGAGAATCTTTGCTGACCCCTAACACAAGACAGGAAAGCAGTAGTTCATAAGGAACTAGAGGAACAAAATTCAAGTTCGCGGTGCACGCCTCACCTCTGCAATGCCCAGACTCCCATTCCTGCCCCTTTTGCGGCATGCTGTCTCCTTGTCACATAGTGCCATGAAGGTGGAGCAACCTGATCATCCTACAAGAAAGCAGATCAACCCATGGTTTGGGACATTATAATTTTATATATTTTTGATGGATTGTTTGACCGATCTGATTGAGCGAACAGATTGTGGCAGTGCCCATGTATTAGCCCTCGTCCATCTGTGCAATGTCCACTTGCACACTCAGAAAGAGATGAGCTAGGTACAAATCTAGGAGCAAGTTTAGAGTGCATAAAGTGAGGTTCCACCTACACTTTATAAAATCCTTCTCTTTTTTCTCATGGTGTTCTTTGTGAATAAAGAAATAAAATCTTGCCTACCACACCTGAATGTTTCCTTTAAGGATAGTTAGTTGATTACAAGACAAAAAATGTCTTAATGTGAACAAGCAATTATTCTTATGTCAGATTAAAACATGTGAGACAAGACATTGGTGGAGCCACTGAAGGCATTTTTATTAAAAACAGTGTTTATGTACTAGGTTATATACCAGGTGTGGTAGTACAGACCTGTAATCCCAGCAATAGGAAGGAGGAGGGTGCCTTATGGTAGGCAACCATCATGTGAGGCCTTTGGTCTATTACAGAGAAACTGTCTTGATGGACAAAGGAACTCCCAGGGGTGACTCTGGCAGGACCAGCAATGTTCAGCTCAATAGACCTTTTCCAGCACAAATACCACCAGTCCCCAGACCATCCTGGGGACTCAGGATGAGGTCTTTGAAGATCTGTGAAGAGTGTTGATGATCATTGGACCTTCCATCAAAAATTTGATAGGCGGCACTCTTTCTGTTTGAGCCACTCCACCAGTTCCATCAAAATATTGAGATGATTGGCCAGGTACTAGTGGATCACACCTGTAATCCTAGCAACTTGTGAGGCTGAGATAGGAAGATCACAGTTTGAGGCCAGCCCTGGTAAATAGTTCACAATACACCCATCTCCAAAATAACCAGAGCAAAATGGACTAGAAGTATGGCTCAAGCAGTAGCATGAAGTCCTGATTTCAAACTCCAGTCTCACCAAAAAAATAAATAAATAAAAGATGAAAATGTGGGAAGAGTCAGCAATGAGGGAAGTGGGGTGGAAAGCAAGGTGACTGAGACAAGCAGAAACAGAGAGTAGGGGAACCTCAGGAAAGGCAGAGCCAGGGTGAAGAGACATGGAGTTTCAGTGCTGTGGTGCTTCTGTGGGGGCTTGGAGGTGCCTGGGGACTCCAAGGCCCCTTCTTCCCTCCCGGCCTGAGGCCCAGCTTTCCCAGCCATGCTGCCCACCTGGTAGAATCTCTTGATTTCACATCTCATGAAGTTCCATTCCAACCTTGAGTCTTCACTTAAATATTATTCAAAGAGACCAAATGCTTCACTAACTAAAACATGGAAAGAAAGGAGGAAGAAATGGGAGGGAAAGTGAAAATAAAACAGACTGTCCTGAAAGAAAAGCTCTAGCAGTTTTGAGACCTCTTTCATAAGTAGATGTTCTACCAGCCTCTCTGGCAAGCAAGACCCCTGAATTTGAGATCCTCTCACTAAAAATGATCATGAGTAATTGAACATAAAGAATAAGACAAGTAAGGAAGGGTATGCTGTATTTGTTAATTATTCCAAAATGACAACTGTATCTTTTTTTTGGTAAATTTCATGGTTAATTCAAGAATATGTGTAGCTCTTCTTTGGCCTTCTGTGTTCTTTACTGAACTCCCAGTTCAATGTTATTCTATTTGTCATATCTTATTCAGAGAAAATGAAGTGTTGCTCAGATTAAAAAAAAAACTCTATTTTTTGCAATTTGCTTAATAGTCTGCAAAATGGACAAGGAAAGTCATCTGTTTCATGCCTCAACCCTCTTTCCCACTCAATTGATTCCCAATCTGGAAGCATCAGGCAAATTGTTTTAGTACCCTAGTATTGATATGATTAAAGTAAGTATAGAAAGTAGTCTTGCACCCTGGGGTCATTACTAGGGCAACGAAACACAATTTTTGCTTCTTTTTGTTTTTGATCACTCCATGCCAGCTTTCCCTGCTATTCAAGGTCGAACTTATCATGTAGCATGCAGCGTGCATGGTTACTGAGCATTGTTTGAAATCTCAATAGCGGGTGGCTACAAGAAGATCCTCAACAAAGCCACTTTCTTTGGCTACAGTAAGGAGAGGTCACCATGGCAACAGAAGCAGGGTTAAGAACAGCATTATCATTACTTTAGAGTGACGATAAACAAAAGGCCTTGAGTTCTCAAGCTCATCTTCTATATCCTGTTAGGCCTCTCTTGCCACCTCTTGCTGTTGGAAGCTACCTTCTTTTTTGTTGGGGTGGTACTGGGTTTGAAATCAAGGCCTCATGCTTGCTAGTCAGGTACCCTACCTCTTGAGCCACACTGCCAGCCCAAAAGCTATCTTTTTCTTTCTAGAATATAGACTGCATTCAACACACTGGGAAATGCTATATAAAAAACAGATGTATCTGTGAGTCACTAGCTCCTCATCTGAGCATTCTGATTACACTATTATTGACTAAAACAGAGCCTTAGAATAAAGGGGAAATCTAAAAATGTTAAATTATTTTTCCAAATAAAAATCTTTTAATCAACAAGATAAATAAATAAAAGGTAGCAAGACCTTAGATTATGTGTGACTTGGCATCCTGCTCTCAATGTCTAAATATTATCTTTTACATCACTATCAAAATACTGAAGGCTATTAGAGTTTCATGTTACCAATTAAGAATAAGCTGTGTTCTCTCCAGAAGAGAACAATGCCTTTGAAAACTAACATGGTTTGCTTCTTTCATGAGTTATACTCTCCCCTATGCCTCAAAGTAAAAATTCCTAAATTGGCAAACTGAAGTCAATTCGACAATCAGTTCCTCTTCCTCAACCTTCTATCTTGGTATTAAACATGGTATGTTATTGTATTGGCACTCACCTGTGTGACCGTGGCCAAGTTAATATCTAACCAAGTCAGAAAAGCTGGAAACTTTGGTCAGGCTACTCTCTCTACCCAGGAGAACTGGTCTGTAACTACAGCTAAATGTTAAAATTAAGAAAACAGTCTGGTTTCCTTGAAGCAGTGGTCCTCAGCATGTCTTTTTTCAGGTTCATGACTACAGACAATAGTCAAGTCCTAGATACATGTCAAGATGGATTGCCAAAGGGTATGAGTTATATTGCAGGTTAGGCTCAGTTCTCCCAACTGCCACTAACTCTTCCCTTGCTTGTATCAGATTTACCAGTGTGTTAGGCAGCCTCTAAGACAGTCTCCAGTGATCCTCACCTCCTGGAGTTCATACTATCACATAATCTTCTCCCTTTAGGTGTGGGCTGGACATGACCCTCTTCTAATGACTAGAGCACAGCAAACATGTTCAGAATCACTTTGGAAACTAATTACAAGAAGACTATAGCCTGCACTTATTCACCCTCTTTTTCCCTCTTGTGTTCTCTGAAGAAGCCAGCTCTCATATTCCTAGTCACCCTGTGGAGAGGTACACATGCACAGGAACTGAGGAGGTCTCCAGACAACAAAGAACAGAAGCCCTCAAAGTCCCCCACAAGCTGACTCCTCCTAACAAGCATGTAGGTGAACTTGGGATATGAATCTTCCTGCTCCTCCAATCCAGCTTTCAGATAAAACCACAGCTCTGATCAATACATTAGCTGTAGTGTCATGGGAGACCTGGAGGAAGAATCACTCAGCTAAGCAATAACCAGATTCCTGGTCTATTTCAATGATTATAAATGTGTGCTGTTCTAAACAACAAAGTTTTGGGATAATTTGCAATATGCAGCCACAAATAACTAATACAAAGTATGACCATACTCTCCAGTATTTACCTTGAAGTGGCATTTCCCCCCAAATAGCTGTGTCTCAATTCACTCTAGTGAATGATTATGATTCATGTTAGTTATGTAATAAGCATTACTTGGTGGTACTGGGGTTTGAACTTAGAACTCCACACTTGCTGGGCAAGCACGCCACCACTTGAGCCATACCCCCAGCCCTTTTTGTTTTAGTTTGTTTTTCAGATAGGGTCTTAATATTTTTCCAGGGGCCTAGGATTACAATCCTCCTACTTTTGCCTCCTGAGTAGCTCAGATTACAGACATATAGCTGGCTTGTTTATTGAGATGGGGGTCTCACTAACATTTTGCCTGGGCTGGCCTCACACCACAATCCTCTCAATCTCTGCCTGCTGAATAGCTGAGATTATAGGTGTGTACTGCCACATCTGGTCCAACAAACTTTTATTTCATGTGTATATGTATATATTTCACATACTATATCATGATGTAAAATATATTAATTAGGAGCTGGCTAAAATGTTTGAAAATCACAATCCTAAATGGTAATTGCAAATATCAAATAAAATCAGTTGAACTTTTCCTTCCCTTTACCTAGTTATATTGAACCAAATATTAAGTGTTGGTTTGTCTTACCTTTCTTTAAAGCTTCCTAGCCACTGCAGCTCAATGACTTTCTTTACTTCCTCTTGGAATAAAAGGTCTCTAAGAGTCCAGTGTCACTAGTGCACTGCCTGTGGGCAGTTATTAAGGTGAGTCATGAGGCATGTTTAGCAGGGGCATGCAGGGTCCCTGAGAGGGACTGCAAATTCATTGCTCCACGTCCTCCATGGGACACACTGTGCATGCTTTAAAAGATCAAAGAGGGGACTTTTGGTGGTTCACTTTTGGTGATGGGGATTTATTGTGAGGGCCACAGCAATGCAGAATGCCACTGCAATCGGCTCTGTGGGAGGGTAAAAAATGGTCCTCTTACAGTTATTCCTGTCCTAATCTCTAACACCTATGAATGCTACTTTATATGGAAACGAGATCTTTCCATATAGAATTAAGTTAAAGATTTTGAAATGGGGAGATTTTCCTGGATTATTAGAGTGGGTCCTTAAGGCAACTACTTGCCCTGCTTAGAGGAAGGCAAAGGGAGACATGAGGCAGGTGGAAGAGCAGGAAGAGATGTGGCCACATAGTAGAGACCAGAGTATTTTGCTATATACCAGAAATACTGGGGGCCATCAGAAGCTGAGTGGTAAGAAAAGGATTCTCTCCTAGAGCCTTCAAAGAGTGTAGTCCTGTTGGCACACTAATTTTGATCCAGTGATATTGAGCTTGGCCATCTGGCTCCAAAACGGTGAGAGAATAAATTCTTGTTATTTTATGACACCAACTTTGTGAGGATTTTTTAGTTGCCAGAAATTAATACACCCTGAGTATCTGTCTTTACTTTTGGGTACCAGATTATTCAACATTATGATGGACTGTGTGCCTAACTGGTGCTCAACAATGATTCTTCACATCTTTTAGGAAAATAGCCTGAAACGCAGTGGGGATGAATAGAAATAATCCTTACTCCTAAGGACTAGAGTGGGTTGGTTTGTTACCATGAAATATGAAATATTCCTAATGCAATACTCTTGACAAATAATCTTGATGGCCACTGGCTCTTTCATATCTATATCATTTGTGGTGACACTTGTATCATGCCAGTCTTGATTAGATTCCCCAGAAGCAAAGCATGAGACAGGATTCTTGCTCAAATAGTTAATTAGGGGATCCTCTCAGGAGTGGGGAAATTTAGCTCAATGTGGTCACTATCAGAGACTAATTTTGGTTTGATCTTATGGAAAGGCTTTGCATAAAAATCCAGTCCTAGCTGGGAAAGGGGGCCAGCCTTTGTATGCTCGCCATATTAAATTCAGGGATTGGGAGCAGAGATAGGTGTGGGAGTGAAGGGATGAGGGCTGGAATTATAGCCTCTTAGGTAAAGAATGACTGATTCCATAGTCTTCTTATAGGAATGATTAATCAAAGAATACCACAGATGATAAACAGTATATTAAAAATCACAGTTATTATTGCTTACATAAGTCAATATTATTATGAAGTATTTTCATGATAAATTTAAATGAATAGTAATGTGTTATCCAAATGATAGTTAACAAGTATTGTTTACCAACTCTGAATTTAAACTCTGGGTTCCTTAGCATAGCATGGCAGCTTGGAAAATCTCAATCAGGTTTCAAAAGCAAACATGACCCTCAGCAGAACAACAGTGAATGAAGCTGAGCTCAGAGAATGCCTTTAAAAGGCAGTACATAAAGGTGGAAGTGGCCACATGTTCTTACAAGCTCTTGGCAGGACTTCTCCAGGCAAGTAAAGTCTATAAACCAAACAAAGCAGCAGCTGTGGGCTTTGTGCCACATATGACATACAAACCTTGCGTCTGATTTCTTTCACTTAGCATAATGTTTTTGAAGTTCATATGTGTTGTGTTATAATATGTACCATTTTTTTATTCCTTTTTATGACAGAATACTATTTCCTTATATGAATATACCACATTTTGTTTATCCATTCAAGTGTTAGTGGATACTTGGGTTGTTCCCATCTTTTGGCTATTATGGATAAGTCTTCCAGTACAATTTTTTGTAAGACACCTATTTTTAATTATTTTTATTATAAGTGGAATTTCTGAATTGTGTGGTAATTCCTTGTTTGACGTTTTAGGAACTGCCAAACTATTTTCCACAATAGCTGAGCCATTTCACATTCCCATCAGCAATGTATGAAGGTTCCAACTTCTGCACATCCTCAACAACCTTTGTTAAACTTCATAAACATATTATTAATATTAAGCCATCCCAGTGCATTTTCCTCATGACTAATAAAAGTTTAATAACTTTTCCTATACTTGTTGACCATTTCCGTATCTTCATTGCAGATTTTAGATCCCTTGCCTAGAAACATTTTAAGGGACCCTAAAAGCACAAATGGAAAGTCCTTGGTAAGAGAACTTCTTAAAAATTTGGAAAATTTTATCCAGCAGTCTGGTCAGATTTGAGAGGAAAGGACAGATAGTGCCATGAAAAATACCAAAGCATGATCTGATGAATCAAAAGTTTCCAGGCACTGGAGCAGCACCTGCACTTCAAGAGTGCATGCCCAACAAATTCACAGAAACAAGATTATAAAAGGAATCATTGAAAAATGAAAGAACTATGAAGGACAAGTGTAGAGTGAGGCGAGGTCTGAGATATATCCTGGTCTGGTCGGATCATACCTCCCAAGAAGGATTACCCGCCTCAAGCAGGTAAAAGTGGGCAACATTTATTTAAACACAAAGAACAGATATCAAGATTCAGAACTTGTTGATTTGACATTATCATTATGGATTACAGCAAAATACAAAATCGAGAGGAGTATGATTGAAAACAAATATATGGCTCAGAAGGCAAAAAAGTGCAAAGGAAGACAGACACTTAATCCAGGCAGTGGCAGTAAGAAAGAAAAGGACCAGCTTGGGAAACACAGCAAGCTGGTAGAGACAAAGAAGTTTCCCATAAATAGAAGAGGAGCAGCAGCAGAGAAGGGGGATAAAACACTGGAGGCATAAGTCAGGCCTGCAACAAAACAGATTACAGGGATTTTCTACTCAAGGTCTAGAATCTCCAAAAACAGAAGGAACAATGTAGAGATGCACCTGGAGGAAGCACTGATGGTCTCTAAGCCCGAGGACTGTGGGTGATTTAGAAGCCTCCGTGACAGCATTGGTTCAGGGATCTGTTGAACCAGATTCTCCAAATGCAGCAAGGGTGAGGAGAAGGGAAACTACTCAGGAGGCAGGTTTTCATACCTAAGCAATTTCATAGTGAGAGGTCATGAAAAAAAAGAGTTGGTAAAGTATATTTAAAGCAGGGATACATCAAGAAACCCCTTTGAACATCGACTTAGAAATTAATAATGAAAGACAAGACTGTAAAATAGGTACAATGTGCAGGGGGGTATTTGTGGGAGAGGGGAAGGTGAATGAGGAGACAAAGGTGAAGGAATATGGTTGGTGAACTTCATATATTTTATACAAAATAGAACAATGAAACCTATTGCAATTGCTTTAAGTGGGGCGGGAGGAAGTTGACTGAGAGAGATGGTGGTGACAATCTAACCAATGTACAATGCAAACCTATTCAGAATTGTCACAATGAAATCTGCGCACTTCCCCTTACATCAAATATATCCTAATTATAAAAAAAATTTTTTTTGAAGAAGATAGTTTGCAAAAAAAAGAAAATATCAGCTGAACAAGAAACAGTGAAGGCAAGGAAATAAAACGATTTTTGTCTTTACTCAACACAGAGCAGGAGAGGGGGATCAGATCAAAGAAAGGGACAATGGGCTCACAGAGGAAGAGGAAATGAAGAGATCTGATGATGCTGATTAAGGAAGAAGGGAAACCCAAATGAGAAGTAGTGGCCAAGGCTGCCACTGGTCAATTTCTGAACATTGGAGAAAAGCATCAATATCTCAAAAGACACTTTCAGGGAGAAGAGAATTAATGTGGATGAATTTTTACCTCTAACACAAAGCAATGTATTATGCCAAATAGATTTCTCCCGGTGAATTCTCATGGAATCCAGACAACTAGCATTGACTGACCAGCATGCTAACCAGACTAACATCAAAAATTCTTTCACAGTCTTTGCTTCATCATTGGGAAACCACTAGGGTTCTTACTGAAACAGCAGACTGAAAAATTTGTTAGGATGGTTTTTTGAACTTTAAGAATTTTGGACTTCAGACTTTTAACTTGCGCAAAGGAGATTTGAGTTTTGATTTTAAGATCTCCTTGAGTTGGGTATTGCTAAATAATTTTTGCACTTTAGCTTCTCCTCAAGAAGTTGACACCTTGATGAGATTTACATTCAAAATTAAAGTGTGTGCATGGTTAAAGTGGTTTCATACATTTTATATCAATATTTTTACTTAGTCTTTTGGCTGCTTCTCTGAGGTTATGATGGACAAAGCAGCCAGGTATAACAGGTTGGAAAGAGGCAATCAGGTCAGTGCCAGGGCTAGTACAGTGTGGCCTTGGGTTTGATTTAATTTATGGACCGGCCTATTTTAGATCCTTCTATTAGCAAACGCTACACAGCCCATGAGTGGCCAAGGAAAATTCCCAATGGTTGTAGTATTGATTGTGATTGGGGGGAGCAGTCCTGTAGAGGTGTGGGTAGGATTTCCTTGACATACTTCTGATCACCTTTCCTGAGAGAGAGAGAGAGAGAGAGAGAGAGAGAGAGCCCCTCTGGTTGACCATAGGCTGTAGTTAAGTACAATATGTCAAGAAAAGTGGGAAAAGGACACTATTATGCTACAGGAAGCAGTAAAGTTTCTTTTCCACTCCTAAAATTTCTTTCTAAGTAGAAGAAAATCCATTAGAATTATACTTCTCTTGCTTGGTCTATCTAAACATTTGTTCCTTCTTTTTAAAAGATGAAGCATCTTACCTGAATGACAAACTTGAGACAAATAACCAGGCTCATGTCAGGCCCACCAGACTTCTTAGAAGTGAGCTGAGCACAGAGTCTTTCTCCAGTCCTCCAGATGCTAAGTCTCAGACTCACAGGGGAGCCTCCACAGTGGTTGATTTGTCTGGTCTCAATGTGTCCAGAATTCATTTGAAGATGCCACAAAATCCCAAACAGAATGATCAAAGAAGTTCCATTTCAGTTTTATAAAGCTTGTCAGGGAACTAATATCTGGGTCTTAGAGCCTGAGAGTGCAAATAATGGGGTATATTCACTTACCACCGGACTGACTGATATCTGAGGGAGAGTGGCCTTTGTTGAGAGCTTCTTCCATGTGGTCTGAGATTATCAAACAGGCTTTCTCCTTATATGTCTTTCTGTTTCTCTGTTGTACTGGTACTCTTACAAAGGAGAGAATCTCTTAGTTGCTTTTCTCTTCCTGCAATAGGAAAGGAATCAAATACAGGATGCTATCAAAGTGCTGTGATTAGACAGTGTTCCTCTTACTAAATTATAAAACCTAAACATTTGCCATTCTGCAAAACCAGATGTAGTTGCTCTGTGGGTACCAATAACAGATTTTAATGTTCTTGCTTTCCAGGGAAGAAGAACATAATAGGGCAATATTATTCCATGTTTTATTCATCAACATAAATGCTTGGGGGTGAGGGTAACAGCTAAAAGCCATACTTCATTTTGAACCATGCTCTGGTGCCCCTATTGAGAGCCAGATCTAAGGGAGAATCTTTTAGACAAAGCATTTCCTTTTCCTTTATTCTGAAGTCTTTCTTTCTGTTAAACTCAACTTCCTCCATGAAGACTTTGCTGTCTACCTTGAAACGTGTGAATCTACCTTAAATATAATTTACTATCAAACTGAAATTGTTGGATATGAAAGAGGACAATGCTGGTGAACCAAGACTTCTAAGTAAACCTGGTCACCATATGCATGACATTTCTTCAGTGACCTGGCTGTGTTTATGATTTGTTTTATGGGCATCATGCATTATTAATTATCCTTTCAAGTTTAAGTTCTGAGTTAATTATTTCTGGTTGAAAATAAGTGAAACAATGTAAAGAAGTTTAAGCCAAAACAACAAAGGGGGAAAGGAGACTTAAATAAAGGCTGGGGCAATCCTGTGAAATCCAACAGCAGCGAGCACAGTGGGGTCTCAGGAGACCCATGTGGAACCAGAGACTTGGAATTCACTGAGAAACCAAGGTCACACAGCAGCCTGTGGTTTGTGTATTAACTCTATTCATCTACTCTGTCTTCCCTTTCTCTGAGGCCACAAAGAAGAACATTCGTGGGGAACTGTGTGGTACAGAAGTCCTGAGCTTTAACAATGCTTCCTTGGAAGAGGCTTCATGCAAAATGACCGTGGTGTCCTGACACTTTGACTCATCATAGTAGACTAACTGTTCAAGAGACTTACATTTTTATCACTCACTGATTTCTGTTTTGTGTAGTTTCTTAATAGTACTTCCTCCCAAAAGGGCTTCTAGAAATGTGTATGGTGTAAGGAGGCAGACATGCTGATAATCATCCCTTATTGCAAGGGAAAACAAGTGTATACAATAAATTAAATCATCCTAATCTCTCCCTCCAATGCCAATGGGATCCCCACTAAGAGGTAAGAGGACATAATCTCCTATAGGAGACTGAGTGTGAACTATGTAGGTGCTTGGATTGAGAAGAATCTGCTGTGCTCAGATTCTACCAGCAGAGTATGATGGTAAAAAAGTATCTTCAATAGTCCTGGACAGGAAAATTAGAACTATATTGGAAGAGTTATTTATGTTGTGTGCCTTTATCCACTAGCTAAGTCAGTGTCATTAAGAAACATTTGTGGTCTGGCCACAGTAAATGTAGGCCAATGTAACAAAACCTGAAATAATAGGGCTGAAATATACGTCATTCACGTACCCTCAGGATACTCTGCCCTTCTTCAGAAAGCAAATGTTAAAATTCCCCAGACTAAGGTAAGTGCCCTGTGTGTGCTGACAAGGCTATTCAAAATAGGCTATTTTGATCCCTGGGATATTTCAACCGATCTTATCAAAGCATTTTTCAATGTCAAACCCTTCTGTCACCTGGTTTTAATCAATTCCTCCTCCTGTTTCCCACACTGATTTTAAGGGGTAGTTGGTCTATAAACTGCAAGACTTTGAATCCCAAAATGTAGGTTGGTTCAAACTGGCTGGGTTAGGGGGCCTGTGCTTTCTCTGCAGATGGGATTTTTTTGCATTTCATGTCATGGATTCTTGGCCTGGGAGCTGGTAAACTGGGGCCCCAAATGGGAGCCTGTAAGTCCTGTGTTAGCTCTGCTCCTTATCCCCAGACTTACAGCGACCTTCCCCTCCTCTGAGCTGTGACTCAGCCATGTGGTTCTGAGTGGTTGAGTGGAAACCTGGCTCCTCGCCCTTTGCTGATGCCTTGGAGAATACTTCAAACTGCTCATATCTAAGATCAGTAGACAGGGATTAGGTTTACATCAACGTCTTCCGGTGTTACCTAATAGCTTTCCTGAGTGACGAAGGAACAAGAAATCCTGAAGTACAAAAATAAAACTCACCAGCATCATCAAACTCCAGAGCAGACAGCCACTCTTTCCTTCTTTATTATTAATGAAGTCAAAAGAGAGTTTGAAGTTTCGATCCAGGAAGCATTAAGAATAACCAAGGCAAACCATCTTTGCCTCTCAGGCTCAGTATTGGCGCCTTCCACAGCAAGGAGCTCAGCTAGTGAGTATCTGGCCAGTGATCCAGGTGCCGGCTTGCTGTGGGTGTAGGCAAAGGCCCAGGATACTGACTGGGCATAGAATAATGGTCTATTTTCCTAAGCAGAATTCAGGGCAAGAGCCACAGCCAGATCTGTGGAGTCATAGAATTCTCTGTAATAAAATTGTTAATGCCTTCCTCCTCCCAAACAGATGAGCACTTTTATTTTCCTAGAACACACTGAATTAAACTGTTTTTATCTTTTTCTTGTGAATTCAAGTCATTTGAACAGCAGTTTCAAGCACTGGCATTACTCAGTTCATTGACGAACTGAAATCGTTTGTCATCTTTTAAGATGTGACAGTGGAGGATAAAGAGCTTGGTGAGTATTCAAATTCAGTTCAGTTGAGTTTGTATCTTGTTTTTTAATTTTCCACTGTGTCTCTGAGTCAGACACCAAGAAAGGTGTTAAGGTGTTTTTCTTTTTCTTTTTTTTTTAGGTTGCCTTAATTTAAAATGTCTAATATTATATGTATGGTATGTAAAGTGTTAAGCTCATAAAAGGAAATCTGGTGGTAGAAGCTACTCTACCTGCTCACTTGTGGAGGTTACAGCTAGACTTGAAGTTAGAAGATCTATAAGACATATACACATATACTTACATACACAAATTTCTTGTCCCAAATGTGCCATCCCCTAAGAGATGACCTCCTAGTCCTACCATGGAATTGAAGGTCCTGTATTTTCCCTGTCCTGAGAGGATACAGGTTGAACCTCTCATATTATGCTCTTTGCATCTTCTTCAAACCAGCAGTTAATGAGATGACTCATTGATGTTGGAGTACAATATAGCAATTGAATGGTGAATTTCTATGTATAAAGTACCTCCATTTAATAGGACTTTTACTCAAACTCATGGCAGAATCAGCTTTGGTGACCTAACTTATGCAGACATCTAACTTGATACTTGTAGGAGAACTTACCTTCACTTTTCAAGCTGACCGTGGGAAGGACATACAGCTAGAATCTAAAATTGACCAACCTGTTTATTTTGGGCCTCTATAGTACAATTTAGGGAATTAAGATCTAAGCGATCTTATATGTATTCCCTTAAATCTTTTTTGTAAAAGTAATATTTTACATATGCTACAAAACAAACCATTTAGGTAGTTTTGCTGATCCTAAAATACAATACAAGAAAGATGCATTTGTAGCAAACGGTTTCTTGTTTCAATCATAGTCTTGTGTCTTCAAAGTCAGTAGTGTTCTCAGAGGGGGTCTGACGGTATAGGTGGTAAGGGTGAGATCTTCAGTACACAGTCTTAAGGATGGTGGCCCAGCCATAGAACTCTCAGCAGAGCCAGACTCTACCTGGAAGTCCAGAATTCAAGTAAGAGTAGCTGTATCTATGTGTCTGGAACAGTGCCCAGGATACCACTGTACTCCCAGGATCCTGGGGAAATCTATGACCATAGTTGCTTCTGTACCCGAGAAACTACTAATCCAGTCTTCCCTTGCTTACCAGTCCATTTGGATGTAAAATTCTTTTCAGCTAGTCTCTGGCTAGTTCACCTCATTGTCAGCATCTTCTAAAAAAGTCTTTCCGAGATAAGAACGAGGCTGGAGGCTATGGATAATAGTGCCATTCAATAATTAAGGATAAAATTATCTTTAGGTGTCTTGCCACTAAGACAAGAACAGTAGACCTCACCAACTAAAGTGAATTAGAATGAAAGGAAATTTGTGCAAAATAAAACTATCTACAATAAACATAAGAACTAGAAGTAATGGTGGGTTTTGCCCACTTTGTAACTCTTTTCTCCTATCACACATTCTCACCCGAGTGCTATAGCACCAAACATTGCTGATGTAGGGTTCAAAGGAAGTAACCCCTTTCTTATCCATCTTAAGAGGTCATCCCAACACCTCTGTAAAAAACAGACAAACTAACAAGAGAAAAGATTAACAAATTCATTAATGTGCATATGTACATGGGAGTCACGTAAAATATGAAGCTCAAAGAAGGGGCCAGGTGGTTGAAGCTTAAATACTTTCTTTGTAGTGAAGTGGGAAATTGAGTTGATTATAGATAAACTTAGAGGATAATAACTGATTTTTAAATGAAGTGATTGAGCCTAAGACAAGGTTCCTGTGGGTTCTAGTTGTGGTGTTTGCTTTTTTAGCCTTTTACTCTGTGTCATGAGTATTATCTTCCTTGATGAATGAAATTTCAATAAGAAGGTTTAAAGGCAACTGTGTTTCTCCTTTGCAAATCTAGTCTGTAGGTTAATAAGAGAACTTCAAAGAAAGTTCTCCCTGTCCTTCAGAAAAGAATACCAAAGAGGATGGACAGATAGGAGACAGAAGGTCAGAGAGACTTAGCTTCTGAGATTGGTTCTCTGGCTGAGTGTATCAAAGTGTCACACTTTGGGGAATGACTTTCTAAGTGCCCACACTTAAGGGTGAGCTCATCTGTGTTTGAGAGAAAGCCTCTGTTACTAGTTACTTGGGTTTGAACTCTCTCCGTTTTGTATTGAGCCTTCCAGATGTTGAGGCGAGTTCTGGGGTTGGTGACACTTGGTGCTCATGAATACAGTGTGTTCTCTTTTATCTTCCACCCACCCAGCTCCTCACTCCCTCACTCCTCCACTGTCCCAAAGCTATATGTTAGAGCCATACATGCTGAGCCTTTTAAACAATTTGAGAATTTACAAACATATGGCAAGATGTGTAGGAGTGGAACAGTTTCGAACTCTGAGGTAAATTTGGAGAGCAAGTACGGAAAAACAAATTCACTTGAGGGATTTTACCTCATGGAGGCTATAACAAGGTGCTAAATGCACGAGTTTTCAGTGATTCATTTCTATTGCCTGCAGATGAAGTGAAATACAATTAAAATGGGATATTTTGGGGAGATGATGATCCATGTTTACAGCCTAGCCTGGCAGAACCGTGCCTTCAACTATAGCTAACTGCTATCAATTTGAATCTCTTGAGAGATAAAATCTAACCTAAAACTGGGTTCCTTGAGTCACCCTGTGTGCAGGGTGTGGGAAGGCAGAGAGTTAGAGCCCTCAACAAGAAACTCCAGGAGTGAGGCAGAGCCATCACTCGGCACCATGGCTTCCCTGGGAGGGGACAGGCAACCTCTCTACCAGACTCACTTCTTACTTGCCCCTCCTCATCCTGCTGACAATGGCCACTGACACTTCCTCCTTCCCCGGGATCTGTGACAGAACTGGAATTCCAGTATAAAAGATTCACCTTGTAGTATATACTTCAATATTGAGGTATAAAATATACTCAATTTTCTTTGGAAATAAACAGTAATGAAAAACAGCACCAGTTATGTGGTTGAACATTTCCTCCACCAGCCATCTACATGGAGACCTTTTCACTTTGTTCTGAGGATACAGAGCTAAAGGGTCCAGAAGGGAAATCCTGTGGAATTGAAAAAATCACCCCAGGTATGAAAGAACAGATCTAAAACCCACAGGACTCAAAGGAGTGAAGAGGGAATTAGAGGCAAGGAATTCAACTGGGAGACAATTCCTTTTATTTATTTATTTTTTTTATTTTTTGGTTAGTGGTACTAAGGTTTTAACTCAGGCCTTCTGCTCACTGGCAAATGATTACAAGTGGCAAATGATCTACCATCTACCATCTACCACTGAGCCATGGCACAAGCCCTTTTTCCCAGGGGCCAGGCTCAGACCACAATCTTCCTACCTATGCCCCCCACCTAGCTGGGATTGCAGATGTGAAACACCATACCTGGTTTGTTGATTGACATGGAATCTCACTAACTTCTGGCCCAGGTTGGCCTCAAACCATGAACCCTCTTATCTCTGCCTCTCTAGTGAGTAGGTGTGATTACAGGTATGAGCCACTGTGCCCAACCCAGGAGATGGTTCTTGAGGAACAACTTTTAGATATATGGTAGTTTTATGACAAAATCTTTTCCACTACCCACTTTGCCATCTTGTTTAAGACTTTAGAGAAAATTGTTTTTTAAGACTACTCTTGGGATGAATGTCAAGTATTATTAAATAAAATTTATGTCAAGCCATGGTTTTGTTCTAGTCTCCTGCAGTAGGCCCCAGCAGACCAAACCAGACCAGAATGGATTCATTCATGTGAGGTGCCAGGTCATCAGATTGAATTCTGTAAACTGATAGCTTTCTGAAAAAACGAGACTCATGACCATCAGTCAAAAGGGCCCCAAACTGACAACGAAGGCCCCTGTTTTATCACTGTAGGAAAAATACTTTGAAACAACCAGTCTCCTTTCCAGTCTCTATTTCTGTTTTCTCAGTCTTTTCTCTCTGTAAAGACAAAATCCTCTGCTCAGCTCACTGGAACACTCATTCTTTCTAATAGAATGAAATATTCATGAATAGCAATTAAAACCCAATTAAACTAAATTTGTTGCAATTTTGTCTTTTGGCAGAATGGAGTTAAAAAAAGGCCTCAGATTTACTTTGTCTACATCTTAGAATAAGGTACGAGAGCCAGTTGGGAGCCAGCAAGGTTTTCTCTGAGATGGGCCAAGGTATGAAATGCACAGAAGGTAAGGCACCTCTGATACACTTTGCCTCTCTGCTATCTACCCTGGGCTACCTCCTCTGGTTTTGCTCTTGGCTATCTGAGTGCCCTTGCTGCATCAAAGGAATATGTGGCAGCTGCCATCAGGGAGTGGAGTAGCAGCAGCTGGCCTGGGCGGAAGTCCAACTGCTCCCAGCTGCCAACACTGGCCCTGCCCACCTTCCCAGCCTCTTACAAGTCAAGGACAGGCACCCCTCTTGCTCTCCAGGCCCACCAATGTCCTGTCTCCAGACAGAAGCATATTCCCAGCTTCTCCCTTGAAGCCAACCTTGGGCCATGCCCTCTAGGGTAAGAGGCATGGGGAGGAAACTTGGGTAGAGAGCCTTGGCACTTAATTGCAAATCACACTCCCTCCAGAGAGATTTACAACTAGGGAATTCACTGCCTTTATGGTGCTTTCAGAAAAGTGTTCCTGGCTTGACAGAGAAAGAGAAACTCTTGTGGAAAATGCCTGTCATTCGTGTTCCTGGCAGATCTGCAAGTATTTTTATGGTACAACTGTAACTCTAATTGTTCACTCTACAAACGCAGACAGAGCCCTTGTCAGGACACTCGCTGTGGTGTGTGCCAATTGGCAGACAAACATGGTGGTTCAGACAAAGAGCCAAGCGTGATTCTCCCACCTGAACAGCAGAGGGGAAAGGACATTATCTCTTTACAACTCCACTGATCCCACCCCAATAATGTACCCCCTCCCCTCAGGATTCGATGCTGAAATGCTTCTCTCAGGATTGAAGGCATGGGAGATATGAAGTTAAATTGATCCCAAACGTTATTACTTAAATCTTAAATCATGCCCTCCCCCTTCATGATATGCTGAAGCCCTAATCCCTAATATCTCAGAATGTGACTTTATATTTGGAAAAAAAGGATTTTGAAGATGTAATTAGTTAACATGAAATCATATTAGAGTGTGTGAGGGGGTTATTTCTTCAGTGTTATTAGTAACTTTAGAAAAGAATGCCTTGGAAAAAGGTGAGGCCACAGGGAGAAGAAACAGTAGAAGCAGAGATTTGAGTGACTCATCTACAAACCAAGGAATGCCACAGAGTGCCAAGAGCCACAGAAGCTAGGTGATAAAAGAAGGATTCTCTTCTACAGCCTCAGATGGAGCACACCTTGATTCAAATTTCTCAACCCCAGGCCTTAGAGTGAATGAATGGATACTGTCCTAAATTACTCAGTTCTTCATACTTTATTACAGCAGCCCTGGAACAAATATACCAACCAATGATGGCTTGATAATTGTCACTCTGATCTGGCAAGAGTGCAGAGAGAAAGTAGCAGGGACTCCAGTCAAACTTCCTGTCAGGAACACCAGAAAGGGCTCCTGAGTGTGTGCTACCAAAAAATGTTTTCTATCCCTATCTCCTCCTAGGGGTATTTGTAATCATTTTTTCCTGTCAAACAAACCAGAAGTGTTAGTGTATGTCACTCACTTCAGTAATAAATGTGCTAACCCCTGGAGACTTTGCCCTGTGATTTAGATTTAGGGGACAAGAAAACAATCCTTGGGAATAAAATCTCAATTATCTCTATGTGGTCCAAGGGGAGGAATTCCTAATTTTTCCTGAAGGAGAAACCAGGTAAAGTCCTAGGAAACTGGTCACATGGCCCTTGAATTTGACTTACCCACTTGTGATGGATATTTCATGCTGAGTGGAGGAAGATAGCCTTAATTTTCAGCCACAGCAGTGGATAACTGAGGAAACCTTGAATTATCCCAAAGAAAGTCAATCTGACATCACTTTGAGGATTAAGTGGAGGGGGAAATGACTGGAGAGGATGACAGGGTGGAGACTGTGTAATTTAGGCATACTGAAGTCATTATGCGAGCAAGGACAGGATGGTATGAAGGGACAGAGTAGCCTGCAGAGGAAGAAATAGTTTGCACTTGAGGAAAAATTCTGGATCCGAAAAGCAAAGAGCATTTTCTTTGTTTCCTCCAAGGATGGGAGGTTGGTTTGATCTTAAAACATCTAGATATTCAGAAGTACCCTAAGTATCTCATGAAATTAAACATTGTGTAAGGGGAACAATTAAAGAGCAAAAAGCATGTTATATAGAACAGATAGAGGTAGACTTTCCAAGTTCCAAGGAACTGTGAACAATTAAGAATCAAGGCAAAAAAAAAAAGGAAATAATTTAATTTTCACTGTGTACAAATACAAACTCATCTAGAGACAAATTTTTCCCTGGAAATGAGCTACAGAAGTTTTTATCCTACTAATCTTTGAAGATTCTTTTAAAAGAAAATGGTAGATAGGAAGATAGAGAGGGGAGAGAGAGAGAGAAAGAGAGAGATCTTCCTTTAGGTATGTATGCATATGTCTACATATATATATATATATATATATATATATGTATCTATGTATACATACATATATAGACAGTATAAAATTTCTTGAAAACTTACTGGGCTGGAATAGGTGCAGTTTAAAGTTTGTGAATGGATTCCCTGATTTCTGTGATTATTATCCTCTTAAGAAATACAAGGTCTATGATAGGAAGATACAGAATATGTGGATACTTTTACATGCAATATATTCTCACTTACCCACCTCAAGTCTGGGCCACAGACGCAGCCATGGGTGCTAATTGAAAGGCAATCAGTTCTATGGTTTTACACAGCAAGAAACAGAGATGATACCTTTACTCCTCCAAGGGTATAATTACCCTGTGAAAATCCCAACTAGTGGAGAAATCTCCCTGCTATTATTAGCTTCCTTTCAGTGTAGGTTGTAAGTATAGGCTGAAAGTCATTCACTGAAAATTACTGGTTTCTCTATCATTGCATTTGAAATCTGAGCTCAGTGGTGATTAATTTGGTCCTTGAGGTAGATGAAGCTCCTTTTTGGCTCTTTCTTAGGCAAAGCTTGATGCTGAATGAGCTGTCATGTGGCCCCTTATTTTACTTTTTGCTTGTGTTCCCAGAAAATAGCAGGACTGCTGAGATTTCTCTGAGTTCAAGACCTTTGTTCCATTGACTGTTTTTTTCCTTCAAGATACTCAAAAGTTCTCAATTAATGTCATAATCATTGAACTGACTCTTGATGAATTATCTAGTCATATCACTTGAGTTCATGTGCTCTCCAACTGCCAGCCCTCAGGCTCTTCATAGAATATGTGGCCTTGTTTCCCATAATCGACGTGGTTGAGCAATGGGCAAGATTACTGCCCCAAAATAAATTCTGAATATAATAAGAGATGAAAATTTTATATGTAAATGAACTAAGTGAAGGAGTGTTATTTCTCTTTTTCTGTCTCTCTCTATAGATACAAAAATTTATTGGCTAGAAAGACATCAAAATTCTATGTTAATCAAATGACCAAGTAAAAATAATATTAGAAAAGACTTATTCTAATATTCAGATAGTGTTAACATTTGTTGGATACCTAACTTACACTTCTGTAAGCAAGACATTTTAGACAGATGACCTACCACATCTTAAGTATCTCTACTAGGCAACTAGCATTCATTTACTAATGAGGATAGGGAAGTTCTACAAGGTTAAGTGACTCGTTCAAGTCTGTACACCTATAGTACTAAAGCCAGAATGTGAACTTGCATCTGCATAATTTGTACACTATCCTCTTATTCTCTTTCTATTCCACCATGAATATTGACAGCAGTTAGCTAAATACAAAATAACTCACTTCAATAATACACATTTCTTAGCTGGCAAACTAATGACTTTCACTCTAGTTTTTTCAAAATAACTATAGCATAGTCATCATTGAGTCCTTTGTTCTTTGCACAAGTCAAATAAGACTTGCTATATCCTTAACCCAAGTCAACAAACAGTCTCCCGACTACTGAGCCTGCTTCTTCTTCTTTCTTTCTTTCTTCCCGAGCACATCACAGCTTGAAGACTTGCCCCAACACCCATCCCTGTTTTCTAGTGCTGTTTCAGTAGTTCACAATCCATAACCTTGGAAAAGCCTGCCTCCTTAATGTTCCCAGTATTGGCTCCTTGTGTCCTTAGGAAAAGGGAATTTCTCTGTGACCAGTAGCCAAGCTGACATTTGACATTAGAGGCCAACTTGATTCTTTTTGATGGTTTTGTGAACCTATTAAAAAAACTTCCTCCCAGGCCTGGGAACACCTAAAAACACGCAGAGGCTATGGCTCTCCTGAGAACTCCCAGATGCCATACCATAGCCTCCGCTGTGTTTTCCTCTGCCTCTCCCTTTTTTCTGAGGCAGAACTCAGTATTGAACTCAGGGCCTTCCTCTTGGTAGGGAATTGCTCTTGTCACTTGAGCCATGTCCCTAGTTCCCTTCCCTTCTTTCTTCTTTTGTCTCTGTCTCTTTCTTCCTCTCTCCCTTTCCCTCACCCCTTCTCTTTGTTCTCTGTGTTTCTCACTCCAGTGTTCCTTCTTTACTTTTCTTTGGTTTTTAAAAATTAACCTCAAGCCCAGAGGACTGCCAATCATAAATATTAATGCATTATATATTATCATTATGAAGCCACACAAAGACACTTTTTTTTGATCCCCACTCTCATTCCTTCCTCCTCTGTCTTCACCCACAATCCCACAAAGTTAGCTAATGCTTATTGCATTCCATGTTAGTGGCAGGCCCTGCTCCCATCCTCGTTATGTGATTATGGAATTTGTAGCTGGGCACTAGACATGACTGTATGACTTAACTTGGCCAGTGGGGATATGAGCAAAAATGATACGTGCAAGTTCAAAATTGCACCTTTGCAGGGCAGAAAAGTGTCCTCTTTTCTTTTTTCTCCTTGCACTATCTGGGTTGTGATTGTGGTGGTGGAAGATCAGGCAGTCAAGATAAAAGCCACGAGTTATTGGTGGCAGGCGATCTATCACATTGTTCACAAACACTTAGTGGTAGACATTTATTGCTTCCAACTTTCCACCACCACAAATAACACCTGATGATATCCTTAGTGATATCTTTTATGAAACTTTAAAATAACCTTCCTTTGATACATTGCTTGTTAGAGTATTCTCTTGTGTAATTTCATAAGTTCTGCCCAATCACTTTCTACAATTGTTGTACCAGTCTGGGCCTCCATTGACAATGCCTGATGGGTCATATTTCTCCTTGTCAATGCTTTGCAATATATAGTTTCTAATATTTGCCAATTCAAGTGACTAATTTACATTTGCTGTTCTATAATTATTAGTGTCTGTGTAACTATGCATGTACTTGTTAGTCATTTGGGTTTTCCCTACCCTTTCCCACTTCCTGGTATCTCTTGATATTAATTCATGTTGGTTTTTAGTCACTTTTATCCCTGTTCTTTCAAGGTAGATATCTTTTGCATCTTATTTATGGAGATGCTTATAGCCATTTGATATCAGCTCCTACATTGGTCTGTTACCCATATCCAATTCCCTTGAGCATCCAACCCCACTCCACACCCAGTCTTGTCCCTGATGTTTCCAATGTCTTTGCAAGCTGAGTTTTCTCAGCTTGCAACATCTCCACTGGTGAGCCAACATTCCCCTCTCCCTCGCTCTCTCATATTTAAGTTCCCAAATACTAATGGTCCTTCTGAGCAAAGGCCTGCTAGCAAAGGTCATAGCACAGTGCTGACTGAGGCTTTTGACAAATCCTTGACCTCTAACCTCAGCTGGGCTTTCAACAATGTCAATCTTCCCATGGTCTACCGACAGTGCCCAAGTCTGAGTGTGGCCATGCAATGCTACCCAGTTCTTTTCCTGAACTCTCCTTTGCTTCCTCTGCAGTTAAGAAGCAGAGGGAAATGGGATAAGATTTGTATTATGCACCCAGAATTAACACTCAAGGCTTCACCATTTGGAAATGGAAACTTCCATGGAAATTTAGTTGAGAAAGTCTTAAGGTCTCCTGATTCTAAAAAGTATAAAAGTACACTTTAGTGTACATGTGGGCATTCACAGAGCTCTTCTTCTCTTTCATTGGCTATACATCTTATTTTCAGCTTAGATTTTCTTTAGACAGAGTATTTGGAGAAGGTTGGCACATGAAAATCTGTGCCAAATATTTCATGCAGCTAAACAGAGAAAACTCTTTTAAGACCTCCACTGACGAATAAGACAAGTAGGGACTAAAAATCCTTTAAGTCTTGGAACAGAAACAGGAAGGACATACCACTGCTAGGTGGCCCTGGTATTGACCTGAGCCATAAAGGGAAGGGCTTTTTATTATGTAACAATCTTTTACTTGTCACTTCTGACCCTGATCATGGTTCACTGCTTAAAACATTCTGGCAGCCAATGCTCCCAATGTCTTCTAAGTCTTTTATTCTCCTGCCCCTTCTGTTTTGGAAATCTCCAACCCTAGATTAATCCAGCCATCCTCCTTCTCTGCTCCGCTAGGAAGGGTCCTATTGAGCACTTCTAACAAAGGTATTGATTGAAGCTGTTGATTGAGATCTTTGACCTCATCTGGACTTTCAACACTGTTTGGCAATCTTCCCTCCCAGGATCTGCAGACTGTGCCCAACCACCAGAGTGTATCTCTCAGACTTTTCTCCACTTAAGTTACTTTCTTCAGGTCTATGTCTGCCTTGCACGCCTTAACTTCCTATTTGACAGAAGACAAACGACAGTCTAGCCAACTCTCAATTTATTTGCATCTCATCCATTTTTACCACCTTCTCTATAGCAGTATCACCTGTTTTCTTTTGCTAAATGTTTCTACCTTCACTGATGATTCTCAAATGGATCTTATTTATTTTGAGAAATGTATATAAACTACTGCTGTGGTTTGAATGTATTCCCCACGTTCACGTATGGGAAACTTAACATTCAATGCCGCAGTGTTGGGAGGTCAGCTCTTTAAGAGGTGATTTTTAATTACATTGTCCCAGGAATGAGTTAATTATTGTGAGAGTGGGTTCCTGATAAAGGATGAGTATAGCCTCCTCTCTCCCACACATACTGTCTCAATATCCTTTCTTGCCATTCTTGGGAATCTTATGCAGGCAGGCCCTCTCAGAGGTAGGTCCCTCTAGCTTGGAGTTGTCTTCATAACTGTGGGAAACTATAAATTACCCAATCTTTAGTATTCTAGTATAGCAACACAAAAAAAGATTAAGATATTGGCCCCAAAACATTATTACTTCTTAATTTAATGTTGTAATTATAAAATAAAGGGAAAATTAAGGTATATTTCAATGTGTAAATGATCAGTACTACTATATTAAAATACGTAATTAGGTAGATAAATGTTGCACCTAATGTTGAATCACCATGTGACAGTAACGAATATGCAAACTACTCCAGGTGCTCTGTATTGGAACTCAAACAATACAAGTAAAAATTCCATCCCCAAATGCTAAAACTCCCACAAACACAATACAAACTTCCTTTGATTTACATAATGATTGCATCCTGAGAAAATTTAGTCTATATTAAAAGACTGTGTGAAACCTCCTTTTTGTTTATATAAAAAAGAGTTAAGTTGTAGGCTCTGACAGTTCTAAATAGATTTTCACTTTTTTGTTTGGTAAGTTATTTGGAAGCTGCCCAGGAAGTGGTTCCATTCTTCATTTTGCTGCCCACTGCAGAACAGAACACACCTCTGGACTCCATACCCAACTCACTGTGACAACCCAAATTGTCCCACGTTTCCAAAAAACCTCCAGTGAGAGTCACCACCCTGCTGTAGAGAACTGAAGGTCTGTGTTCTGGAACTTTCCTCAGTGACTTTGTTTTATCAGTTATCCCTTTATTTTGACCTTTGATCTCACACCTCCTGTACTTGATATTTGTACAATTCTCTCTCACAATAAAGTCAAAACAAAACCCCTGTGCCCCAACACTAGATGCCCTTCTGGTGAAGGTACTGTCTCCTTCCTTCTCCTCTTCATAGCGAAACAGCACAGCCATCTGTCTTGCTGTGCCCTCCTCTTGCCTTCCACTTACTCCCTAATTCACTGCTGCCTTTCTTTGGTCCTAATCATGCTAGTGACTGGGCATTGGTAGTATGGTGGTTAATATTAGCATAACTACCTTCCAATCAAATCAATGAAATCATGTTTAACTAGATTATATGTGACCTTCTTGTTTTCTTTTCTTCTAGTGGGCTGTTTTTGAGATATATATATATATATATTTTTTTTTTCTCCACAGTTCCTCTTTGTCTCCCATTTCTTATGTGAACACCTCCATGTGAACATCCTTCAGTATAACTTTTCTCAATAAATACCATCGTTATCCAGTTGAAAACTAGGGAGCAATTCTGACCCTCACCTCCAGCACTCAGAGCTATGAGCTTCTATTGCTTCTCTTTCTTTAACATCTCTCAAATGTCTTGTCTTTTCTTCATTCCTATCCATTATTATAAAAACTTCCTCTTTCCTGCCCTCTCCATACTAGACATTGATATTGATCCTTGACCTTGCCTTTGAAAAAACTTTGAGTAACCATTTAAATGTTCAGGATAAAATGCAAACCTTCAAGCACAGCAGAAAAAAAGCACTTCTAATTCTGGCATTAACCCCATTGGTCTAGTCTTGTAGATCATCATCTGTTCCCCTGTGTACTAACCCAGCCATAATGAGGTACTGGTTGTCTCTCCATTGTACCAGACTCTCTAAAGCTCTCTGGATTGCCACCCCATTTTTCTTCTGCTTCTTTATTCAACCTTCAAGATATAGCTTGAATTGGCATCCCTTACTCCAGATTGACTCCAAATCAGGTGACCAACCTTTAGTTCTTCTACCAGCCTCTGCCAGAGCACTTAGTACACTGCAATTGCTTGTCTGACATCTCCCTTCTACCTCAGAAGGAGTTTCTCTGTTGTTTTCTATCCCTGCAATTCTAGTGTTCAGCACAGTGACTAGTGCTCCATAAAAGTTTGTGACACATAAATAAGTAAATGAATAAATGTCATCTGGTACCAAGGGACATGGCCAAGGTTATTTATAGTAACCTAAGGAGTAGTTCAGTAATTTGTTGGCTTACAAGAAAACAACCACAAAAAAATTCAAAATTACTTATTTGTCAGCCATGGACTCTGTCATAAATCATTGTCAGTGCCTAAAAGGTAACAGTGGTTGGTCAGATGTTCAGCAGGACAAATGTCCACACCAACTGTATGGGTGGACTTTTTCTAGTTTACTAGAGAATATCCATCTTACTACACAGTAACACAAGGGAAGCCTTGGAAAAAGACAGAAAAGAAGTCAAACAACCCAGACTAATAAACACTTTTTGCAGAAGACAGAATGGCAGAAAACATCTCAAACAGAGCCTACGTTAGCATTTCATTGTAGCCAAGGTTTACTATACACAAAACAGGGATGATGTTAGAGTTGGAGGAAGAACGATATACGGAGGAAAGGGAACATATTTTTATAAGCGCAAGGACATTGTTCCTTCACCTGCCTATTTACAATGCTAAATTAATGACTGATATATCCAAAACACTTAATAAATATTTGAGGAATTATTAAATCAATCCTTCATTGATAACACAATGAAGTTGCACAATAGTTGGCTTTTTCTGCATTTTTATATTTTTTGGTTCTATACAAACTTTCAACAATGAGCATGGTGTTCCTTTTGTAATTCCTTTTATAACCAAAAGTGTTTCATGGAAACGAAAGGAAGTCATTGTGTAAAATGGTTATATGGCAGTGTGCGTAGTGGGGTGAGATATTGCTCGCCCATTATTTCTTTATGCCTCCCTCATGTGAAGACTGTGCGTTATGTATTTAAGAGGGAAAGGTAATCGCAGAACCCACGTGGGATCTGTTGTATGCCTCTCCTCCTGTTTTTCTTTCTCTCCCTCCTTCCTTTGTTTCTTTATTACACAGTACAAAGAACCGTGTAGGCTGTATGTGCAGAGGGTACAGAGACAGAAACATGATAGGGGTTTTCCATGCGTGCACAAAACTGTGTAGGAATCGGTTCTTTTCAAGTCAAATGAAAAGCTATTTAAAAGCCAAGTCCTGTTGTGAGTGGTGCACTGGGGCGGGTCTCTTAGGACTTTCCTAGTGGTGCAGATGAAATACTCCCACGAGTCTCTCCACAGCCTGAGAGTCCCCCAGCACATTGTCACTAAACTAGATTTAAAGGCCAACAAGTTCTGATGATATCACTGCTCTTCCTCTCCTCCAGCATCCCCAAACGACAGTATCACTAAACACTTCACACAATTGCCAACAAAAAAACAATCATTAAGGATAACTGATACTAAGCAAGAGCAAATGGAGCCGCAAATTAAGGGGTATGGGTGAAGAAGGAAAATAAATGCTTTCAGCTGGTGTTTGAGAGGAACTAGATTTGATGGGCAAATGAGTCAGAGAGGGAGCAGGGGAAGAGCCTAAGAGAAAGTATCAAGTATGGAAGCCTGCCTTCAAATATGCCTATCCACATCTGGGTACAAGGTAAAAGAATTCCAACGCACTGTGATCCTTTGGTTGGTCTTTTAAGAAGCCAACAATAATGACATCATTTTCTGAAGTGATATTTTCCAGGAGATGCAAAGGACAATCCAAGCATTCACACATACCTGATGCTTTCCCCAAATGTAACTCACTTGCCTCACTATTCATGAAATCCAAGTCATTTGTGGCTCCTAGGTCACCATTCCTATCACAGTCTGCATTAACTACCAAGAAAGTTTGTTATCAAAAATGTGCAAGTTTCTATTAACTGATTCCTTTCCAAAAATCATTGAACCTATCTATATCCTTAACTATGACCAAAGCCAAATCCCCTCTCCCTCGTACCGTTGTTTTTGACCTTGATATGTCATTATCCACAACATGGGAATCGAGAGAATGACTCTCTCTTCTTTCCTCCTCATCTCTCTGGCTACTTCCTTTAATCTCTAGCACAAAAGCTGCCCAAGAAATGCTGTGAGGTCATTACTTAGAAACTGTCTTTTGCTGACTCTTTTCCCATTGACTTTTGGCATTACTCCCTCTCTCAATGTAGCAAGCCCTGAATGTTACAGAACTCATGGCTTGAATTATTCGCTCACATAGAAAAATGGCTAATGGCTTATCTTATATTTTGAACTTTACCCAGTCACCCTACCTTCACAGAGTGTCCTTTCCTAGAAGGTAAGCTTATATATTAAAGCATTTCACGACCCTCCTTAGGCCAATCTCTCCTGGTGAAGTGGCCTCTGGGACAATATTATATATCTCTTAAGCAAGAAACAACAAAAGATGTTATCAGACTCTATTTGACTAAATTGTGACAATTCTGCTCTGACCTGGATTCCCTACTTGACCACAGCAGTGGTTTCCCACTCTGCTTTGAACATCCAGACTTCTCCAAAAAGTATTTCCTCTCTGGCTCTTTGCAGGGAAAAAAAAAAGTTGCCTTATATAAACATACATGTGTTTTACGTGAAAGGGGTAAACATTGGTCATTAGCATATATTCAGTTTTAACATGAAGGAATCACATCTAAAAGAAGGGGGGATGACAATTTTCTTCAAGCCCTTTACTGTATGTAAAACCAACCTCTTCTGCTCAGCTTATAGGAACACTTTCTCTTCATGAAATAAGGTGTTACCTGATTTTAGAATCGAAAATAAAGCCAATTAAGATTCAGAACTAAATTATAATTTTGTCTATTGGCAATACAAAGTAAATATTAAATACTAAATAACATAATTAGAGGTTGACAGCCAGAGTTGTAAACTAGTTTAAAAAAAAAAAAAAGATGACAGTTAAAAAATAGGCATAGTGGTGCATGCCTGCAATTCTAGCATTCAGGAGGCAGAGGCAGGAGGATGGTAACTGCAGAACTGGCCTGGGTTACATAGTGAGACTGTCAGAAAGAGTTTCTCTATGAGACTCAGTATGAGAGAGAAAAAAGAAGGAAGGAAGGAAAGAAAGAAAGGAGGGAGGGGAGGGGAGGGGAGGGAGGGGAAGGGAGGAGAAGGAGAAAGGAAGGAAATAACCAAAGTTTATAGGTTAAAGCTTGATAATACGTGGTTCAGTCACCTAGATCTCATTCTGTTAGTTTCAGCAGAAACTGTTTGCTGCATAGGAGTATCCACCTCAGGAGTCAGCAAACTAGCTCAGGTACAAATCTGGCCTGTTGCCTATTTATGAATGATTCCTAAACTCTCAAGTGGTGTTTACATTTTCAAAGGGTTGTAAAAATAAACAAATACCAAACCCAAAATAAGACCATACATGTGGCCCGAAAAGGCTAAATTAATTTTCTCGTTGGCCCTTTACAGGAAAAGTTTGCCAACTTTTGAACTTGATCTCTCATGAAGTCACTCTCATTTCTAGTAATAGTAATGTGTCCTGTCTCTTTTTCCTGCTTCGTTTCGTTTATAAATTGTATTGATCTTTGCAAATACAACTACTGAAATTTAGGTTTCTCTGCTTTCTCTTTTGTTTCTTTTTTTTTTTTTTCTCTTTTGTTTCTAATTTTCTATCTGACTGATCTTTACTTTTTCCTTTAGTTGACATCTTATAGATTGCCTTTGCTCTTTTGTTCATAATTTAAAATTTTTATATATTATTTTATTCATTTAACAGATTTGGAAATTGAATCTTACATTTAGACCAGTGGTCAAATCAGCTCCCCTGACCCCTGCCTGTGTTTATAAATGAGGTTTTATTGGAACACAGTCATGCTCTGCTACCATGATGATGTTTCATTTTTTAAGGTACAAACTGAAGTCATTTATTTGAAATCTTATTTCTTAATGTTAGTATTTCTCTATTTTTCTGTTTTTAACCAATTTGTTGAGCTCTTTGAATCTGTGATTTTCATCAGATTTGGGAGACTTTTGGCCATTATTTCTTTAAATATTTTTCTGACACCTCCCCTTCTCACCTTCAAGGATCTCGTTGGGAGCTGTGCTATAGCTCCTTGATACTCTATTTTCTGGGGGGTTTTGTATACTTATTATCTTGCCATTCTTCAAGTTCATTAACCTAGTCTCCTTCAACTTCCAATTTGTCTTTTATTCCACTCAGTGTAGTTTTCATCATACACACCGTAGTTTTCACCTCTAAATTTGATTTTGAGCCTTTTATGTCTTATATGTCTGTTTAGCATGTTCAATTTTTCTTCTATGTTCTTGAACACATGGCATACAATTATAATTATGCTATTGTTAATTCTATAAACTTCGTCATTTCTAGGTCAGTTTCATGATTGATTTCTCTCTTCATTATTGGTCAGTCACCTTTCCTGTGAATATGTTTTAGATTCTCTTGTAGCCTTATACTCTTAAACTTTGTTTTGGAATACACTTAAAATGATTTACTTTGATAATTATTTGCTCTGATAATTTGATTTTTTTTTTTTTTGGATCTTACTTTGAGCTTCATTATGTGGTACTAGAGCAGTGTTCAATTCTGCCCTCTTACTGAATCAAAATCCTTCTGAGTATTCTACTCAGTGCCCTGTGGATTGTTACCTCTTTGAGTGGTAGGACTAGGAACACTTCCAAGCCCAATGTGAACCCTGGATTTTATGTCTCCTAACCCTGTAGGTGATTCTTTCCCCGGTCTTAAGTAGTTTCTTCACATGCATGTACTGATCTGTGCTCAGTACATGCATGAAGCTGAAGACTTTGTACAGACCTTCAGACTTCTCCCTATGCAGCTAGAAACCTGCCTCTCCTCTTCCCTGCAAACTATATCCACTAGGCCCTCCCCAGTCCATTTTTTATTCACCTGCAGAGATATAGCAGACTTCAGTACCATTATCCTTCCATGAATTAGTAGGCAAACAAAGGTGAAAAGCTTCCCTCTGTCCAGTCTGGGCTCTCTATATTGTTGTGACAAATTGTCCCATTGGAAAATGGGTAGCTTCCATTGAATGTTTCTGTGTGCCTTTAAAGTACAGTTCTTGAAATCTAATACCCAAGGTGATTGTTTAGGAAGTGGGGTATTTGGAGAGATGATCAGAACATGAGGAATGAACACTACTGATTGGGATTAGTGCTCTTATAAAAGAGACTGCACAGAGGAATGGGGCCTCACTAACCGCCAGAAATACTATTAGCTTGATTTGGGACTTTCCAGTATCCAGTACAATGAGAAATAAATGGTTGTTTATAAGTTCCTTCCCCTTCTCACATACTTGTAATTTATGGTATTTTTGTTATATAGCCCATACAATCTAAGACAAATGTCTATATAACTTGTATTTTCCCAGGCCTTGTCACACTGGAAGTAGAAGTAGGATCAGGTTAACCCTAAAACAAAATTTCCTGGGTTTTGCCACCATCTAGTCAAGCAAGGACCAACCTTCTCAGGCAGAAGGGAATCTTTACAAGGGCTTCTTATATATGTGCATGTCAACAAGTCAGACCACAGCAGTCTCTGCTCTCCCTTCTGCCAGTGCTACTGCTCCCATCTAGCCTCTGCAAAGAACCCCCTCATAGAGGAACTAAGATGCACTGCCTGATGTTCAAGTATCTTCAGCCCAGAAAGACACCAGTGCTGTGTTGGGCCTTCAAGGAATCAGAGTTGCTTGGTGGTCTCTGAGGATAGGGAGAATGGCTTTCCCCATTTTGTGATATAATCTGCCAAAGAGTCCCTACATAGTTTCTCTTGAGCTTCTGTATGTTACAGAGTTTAGTGAAACAACACTTTCAATTCATACTATCAGAGCCATCTGACTACACATTTTGTCTATGTGTTTATAAGCCTTGTTGACATAAGTTGAGGCCAAAGCTAGGCTAAAGAGGCTACAGGTGATGGTGACAGTAAAATAAACTTATGGAATGCAAGAGTAATCTAAAATTTTGTTTAAAATCGATGATTATACGGTAGCATTCCATTTATATAAACTTCTCAAAAATAAAACAGCAGGGATGGAGAACTGATCATTGTTGCAAGTGTCATTAGGTAAAGCGAGGGCTGAGCATACAAGGATAGAAAGCGGGGGAATTTTTAAGGTGGTAGAACAGATCCACATGCTGATTCTTGTGGTGTTTACACAAAATGTAAATGTGTTGAAGTTCACAGAACTGTGCACCGAAAGGGAAAGAAGTCAATTTTATTGTATGATTAAAAGAAACTCAGTTTTAACAATAAAAATGATTAATGTAGGCTTATTTTAAAAAATAGTTGAAAAATTTAAAAGTTGAACATAGTGGCATGAGAACAACTACAACCCAGGATTGTCAGTTGGCAGAGGTGCCCTGAAGGCTAGCTAGCACTATGTGCCTCTAATACTAAAAGGTTACTGGCTTTCAAATGGAAGGTTTACAAATTTAACTAGCCATTTGGGGAACAACATGGTGAAATATAAATCAAGAAATTGTCTTAATAATATGTTTTCTAGAAGAAACTTTGCCTCCATTTACATAGTTTGGACAAATTAAAGACCCTTAAGCTTCAACAATTAAAAGTTTTGGTAGTGTGTAGAAATCAACTCAACAAACTTTTCATTTAAATACCTTGTCTCTATAAATTCAGATATGTTCCTCCCTATGATATTTTTAAATGGAAAAATTAATATTATGATTTTAATTCATTCTTGTATAAAGAATAAGATTTATGGATTAATGAAATTAACAAATTGAAAGTCACAATACATTGCTTGTGGTTATTTTGTAAAGTATACAATTCTACAAAGACTAGAATTATGATATAATCTAGTCTCTTCCTATTAAATATGAATATTTTTATTGATTAAATATATACCATTTTCTACATTAGTAATCTAGCTAATCCTCTCATTAATATTCCTATTGCCAATCTATCTCCCCAAGTTAATTTATATGAACACTCTACTAATAGTTTCTTTATATAAATTAACAATTTTCACAAACATGTTTTAATATTTTATTTTCACAGTAATCAATTTATATGTATTCTTCAGTTGACTGGTAGAAACTTCAACATGTAAAATACCTCAGAGAATTTTCACTCCAAGTTATAATTAGAATGCTACCTATATTTAAAAGGCAATATAGAGATATTAACAATATCTTTAATGACATGTCTTATTTATCTATCTTATGTTTTTATTCTGATTAGCATTAATCACATGATCATACAGATGCTAGAAATAACATTCAGCATATTATGGTCAAATACTGATCCAAAACCAAAAACTAGTGCATTCCTACTTCCATCAACAATGTAAGCATGGATCCATGGGATTGGGCAGAATAGTTTAGCAACAGAAGATACTTGTATATTCATTAAGTACTTCTCCTTTTGACTCTGGCTTAACTACTGAATCACACAGTTCCATCTTTTTCTTAAGATGCTTTTAAGTTCTCATGCAACAATTGCTTACAGGCAACACAGCTGTCATATAACCCATAAACCATATAGCAGTGTTTAAATTCTTCCTAGCTCTCTGCTATACATATTCACACAAACATACTATTTAGAGTCCCTGTATATAACAGTATTATGTATACCAACTGAATTTTTTACAGAGAGTATACATTTCTACATTTCTTCATAAAAATGACAGTAAAACAATTTTTTGTAAAGGCATAAACCTGCAAAGATAAAGAGAATGGGAAAGGAGATGACAAATGACATTTTAGAAGCTAGAAGCAGGCAGATGGTAATTAGCTTGGGAACAAAGTTAATACAAACCTAAGCCCTGAGTAAGGGAAGGAAATGACCAAGCTGATTTACTCTGTAGGATCCCATAAAGTCTCAGAAACTGGAGGATTCAGGGACCTAAGGAAGTAGACATACTGTTGGGTTCCAAAACAGGACAAATTGAAAATTTATATATGAAACAGTTAAGACCTCCTTGTCTTCCTCATACAATTGAATGATTACTCATGCTGTTTATAAAACTTTACCCTCCCTAGAGGTTAATTCCAAAGAGATTCTGGACTCAGAAACTAAGGCTGTTGTAGTCTCATGTGGTCATATCTCTCTTGTGGGCTCTTGCTTTTATCATGTGATCAAAGTTCAATCCCCTTGTTTTGTTTGCCCTTGATCTAATGTCCACATATGAGGGAGAACATACAATTTTTGGTCTTTTGGGCCAGGCTAACCTCACTCAGAATGATGTTCTCCAATTCCATCCATTTACCAGTGAATGATAACATTTTGTTCTTCTTCATGGCTGCATAAAATTCCATGGTGTATAGATACCACATTTTCTTAATCCATTTGTCAGTAGTGGGGCATCTTGGCTGTTTCCATAACTTGGCTATTGTGAATAGTGCTGCAATAAACATGGGTGTGCAGGTGCCTCTGGAGTAACCTATGTCACAGTCTTTTGGGTATATCCCCAAGAGTGGTATTGCTGGATCATATGGTAGATCTATGTTTAGATTTTTAAGGAGCCTCCAAATTTGTTTCCAGAGTGGTTGTACTAGTTTACATTCCCACCAACAGTGTAAGAGGGTTCCTTTTTCCCCGCATCCTCACCAACACCTGTTGTTGGTGGTGTTGCTAATGATGGCTATTCTAACAGGGGTGAGGTGGAATCTTAGTGTGGTTTTAATTTGCATTTCCTTTATTGCTAGAGATGGTGAGCATTTTTTCATGACTTTTTTGGCCATTTGAATTTCTTCTTTTGAAAAAGTTCTGTTTAGTTCTCTTGCCCATTTCTTTATTGGCTCATTAATTTTGGGAGAATTTAGTTTTTTAAGTTCCCTAT
Organism: Castor canadensis; assembly: GCF_047511655.1. Lineage (NCBI taxonomy): Eukaryota > Metazoa > Chordata > Mammalia > Rodentia > Castoridae > Castor > Castor canadensis. The sequence continues at coordinate 129,624,773 of NC_133391.1, read as the reverse complement.
ATATTCTGGTTATCAGTCCTTTGTCTGATGTGTAGCGGGCAAATATTTTCTCCCACTGTGTGGGTGTTCTCTTCAGTTTAGAGACCATTTATTTTGTTGAGCAGAAGCTTTTTGGTTTTATGAAGTCCCATTTATCTATGCTATCTCTTAGTTGCTGTGCTGCTGGGGTTCCATTGAGAAAGTTCTTACCTATACCTACTAATTCCAGAGTATTTCCTACTCTTTCCCCAGGCAGTTCTTGATCACCAGTAATCTGTGGGGAGTGCTTTGAATGGTCCCTGGGTTAGGAGGAGCTACGGTGTGATCAGTATTCATGTTCCTATCTGAGGGACAATGGAGGGCAGGATCATCACAACATTTTGTCTTACAACTCATTATAGCAAAGGATAATACTGGGCTAAGATAAGAAATTCAGCATGAAATGGGCTGAGAATTAGCCACAGCTCTGAGGAGTTCCATGGCCAATTTTCCTATGTTCTAGCTTGCATCAAGTCCACCTCTAAGAAAAGAGGTACTGTATTAGAACCAGGGAACTTATGTGAAATTATACATTCTAAACTGAGAAGCCCTGGTACCTTCTCATACTTAGCGTGTAAAATGTTAGGGTGAACACAAGGAAGCCATGTTAACTGGATACCTTCCCCCTTGAAAATGACCTACTGGAAACTCTCCACCTGGCCCTAAAGGAAAATAAACACCCTCTTTTTAGCCATTTACTAGAAACTGCCCACCTGGCCTAGAAGGAATGACCCACCCTTCATTATCTCAGGAGGGTCAGAGGGCCATTGAGTATTATCCTGCCCAGTGACCTTCTTGGGCGATCCCAGCAAAAGAGCTGGAGCCCCCAGCTGCTTACAGATTGGGGGTAGATATAGAAGGTCGGTGGATGTTTATTTTTCTTTAGAGTCAGGTGGAAAGTTTCCAGTAAGCCACTTTCAAGGGGAAGGGGATCCAGTTTTAACACGGCTTCCTTTTGTTTATCCTAACACAAGAATCATCAGATAGCATGGAGAAAACCTCTAACAGAAGAGACAGACCAAACAAACAGAAAGGTAGACAAGAGGAAATAAGTGAGCAAAAGAAAGTGTAAAGCAAACTACAAAAAATATCAGAAGATACTGCATCCACACCATGGATGATAATGAGCCATACAGAAGTTTTTTAAACAACCTTGTACCTGTATTACCTCTACAAAAATTAAAAAATCAATAATAAATGAAGTAACCATGGTACAGTTTATGATCAGAAGACTCCCAAGTTCTTTGTGTCCCACCAGGAAGAATCCATGGCAGGACAAGTGGGTGTAAAGGGAGTTTATTAAAAGTTAGGGAAGAGAAATACAAAGGGAAGCATGGTAGGACCCAGATGGAAGCAGAGCACGTGTTTCTGCTCTTCAGATGCTTTTAAAACCTATAATAACCTATGGCAAGAGGAGAACAAGATGAGGCATGGGCGCTCCAAGGACCTTAGAGCCAGGGGGAGGAGATGGGCCAACTCCAGTATGTTAATTCTGAGATGCCCATCCACAAGGGAGAAAGTTCCCATTCTTTCTAACTTATTGTAATTTCAGTGGAGCGCTTAAGGTGTGTTAGGGAGGAATCTCAGTCCCAAACTTTCCCTTAATCTAGCCTGCCTCAAATTAGCTCTTACAATAAAGAAAATTGGAGCTTAGATTTTAAAAAATTCCTTTAGTGACCTGAAGCCAGGTGTGTCTCACGGCAGTTCTGGTGACTTCTGGGTTTCTTCTGAAGTACAGTAGGTACCACAGTGGACCCTGGAAGGTTAGAACAGTATGTTAAATATGTTAAATTGCTCTCAGGAAAATCTCTCTGCATTCCTCCCCCTTAGGTTACTGCCACCCTTCCTCTACTACTACCCATCCTCCTTAACAGGCTTTTTAGGTTGTAGACTAAAGAGCTTCGACTCTTTTACCTAAGTGGCAGAACAATCTCATTTGCATACCTTTTGAATGGCTACTGCTCAACTAGTAGGAAAGCCTAAGAATGATTATGGCAGAAACACTCTGCCCTGATACCATGAAACCCAAACCCAGAATTCTGTTCTCTAGAGATGTGCCTTGATGGAATTAACACTTTTATTTCTCTTAATAAAGAAAGAGTTCACATGAGTTGTGGTGCTACCAGCCTTAGCAAAACAAGTGGGAAGGGAAGAATTACAAAATCTCTTGAGCAACTTTGCCCTCTTTCTTGCTGAGTGACCTTAAAGCTATCTAGGGGAAAGAATGGAGTACTTACTCAACAGTGAGACCTGGTTCTTCTGGAAAGGCTGAGTCTGTGAGTCTGTTTTAAACACAGCTGCTTGTTAGCATATGTGTAAACCAGGGAAATTAGAAAATGTCATAGAAGCCAAAATTTATTCTCTTCTTCCTCTCACTCGTTAAGTTCAAGGGCTGGTAAACAATGTCATATATTCTAATAGGCCAAACTTTAATTCTTGGTTTAAAAAAATTACCAACCATTGTAGGAGCCATTTTATGACTGCTGACCCTTGTTGGAACAAAGAGTGGGTGCATTTCTATTAATGTTTTTATTAGCATGTATTGTACAAAGGGGTTTTCATTGTGATATTTCCATATATGCATATAATACACTTTTGATCGTAATCTCTTATCCCTCCTCCTCTGCATTTTCTGTTTTACAACTTTTAATGTGTATAATCATGCTATCGTTATATATGCAGATAATGTACTCTGATCAGTCTCCCTCCTCTCATCCTCTCCTTTGGCTCTCCTCACTATCGCTGGCTCTCTCTGCCCCCACCCCCATAGTCCCTTTTTATGTTCATGTCATTGTATTCATTTTTATTTAAGTCTAGATTCTTCATGAGAGAAAAATATGTGGTACTTCATATTTCTAAGTCTGACCTATTTCATTTAACTTGTCCTCCAATTCCATCCATTTTCGGGCAAATGGCATAATTTAATTCTTCTTTGTGAATGAACAATGCCTCATTGTGTATATATCGCACCTTTTCTTTATCCATTCTTTGTTTGATGAGCACATAGACTGATTACATACCTTGGCCATTGTGAATAGTGCTGCTATACACATTGGTGTACAGATATCTTGATTGTATGTTGACTTACATTCCTTCAGATATATGCCCAGGAATGATATAGCAGGCTCACATGGTAGTTCTATTTTTGGATTTTGGGGGAATCTCCATACTGATTTCCATAGTGGCTACTCTAATTTATGTTCCCTCCCCTCATCCTCACCAACATTTGTTGTTCGTTTTATGACAGTCATTCTGACTGGGGTGAACTAGAATCTCAATGTCTTTGATTTGTGTGTCCTTTATGGCTAAGGATATTGAATGTTTCTTCATGTATTTATTAATCATTTTGTACTTCATTTGTTCAGAACTGTCCAATTCCCTTGCCAATTAATTAATCAGACTATTTTTTAGTAGTTAATTTTCAAGCTCTTTGTATATTCTGGATATTAATCCCTTGTCTGATGAATATACAGCAAATATTTTCTCCCATTCCGTAGGCTGTCTCTTCAATCTGATGATTGTGTCCTTTGGTGTACAGAAGCTTTTTAGTTTGATGCAATTCCATTTGTCAATTCTTGCTCTTATTTCCTATTCAGAAACTCATTACCCATGCCTATGTCTTCAAGAGTTTTCCCTTTGTTTTTCTGTAGTAGTTTCAAAGTTCTAAGTCTTACATTAAGATCTTTGATCCATTTGAAATTAATTTGTTGTACAGGATGAGAGATAGGGATCTATTTCCAGTCTTCTTCATGTGGATATGCAGTTTTCCTAACATTTGTTGAAGAAGCTGTCTTGTCTAGACGTAAGTTTTTGGCACCTTTGTTTAAAATCAGATGACTATAGCTGTATGGGCTTATTTATGGGTCTTCTATTTATTCCATAGTTCTAAATACCTGTTTTTGTGGTACTACACATATTGTTTTTGTTACAATGGCTCTGTAGCATAACAGAAATCCAGTATTGTGATACTTCCAGAATTGTTCTTTTTTGTTCAGGACTGTTTTGGGTATTAAGGGTCTTTTATGCTTCCATATCTATTTTAGGATTGATTTTTTTATTTCTATGAAGAATGAGATTGGAATGCTATTCAGGGTTGCATTGAGTCTGTAGACTCTGGTAGAATAGCTATTTTCACAAAATTAATTCTGCCAATCCATGAACATGGGAGGTCTTTCCATCTTCCACTGTCTTTTTGGGTTTCTTTCTTTAATATATTATAGTTTTCATTGTAGAGGTCTTTGCATCCTTAGGTAAGTTTATTCCTAAATATTTTATTTATTTTCTGAGGCTATCATGAATGGGATTGTTTCCCTGATTTATTTCTTAGTCTGTTTGTTGCTGGTATATAGAAAAGCTGATTTTTCAACGTTGAATTTGTATACAGCTACCATACCAAAAGTGTTTACCAGATCTAAATTTTTTTTCCAGTGGAGTCTTTAGGGCCTTTTAAGTATTAAATCTAATCATCTGCAAATAGGAATAATTTGATATCTTCTTTTCCTATTTGTCTCCCTTTTATTTCTTTTTATTGCTTTATTGCTCTGGCTAAAAATTTAAGCACCAAATTGAATGAGAGTGGAGAGAAGGGACATTTTTGCCTTATTTCTGCCTTCAGAGGAAATGGTTTCAGTTTTTCTCCATTTAGTATGATGTTGGCTACAAGTTTGTTGCATATACCCTTTGTTATGTTGACACATGCTCCTTCTAGTTTCTTGAGGGCTTTCATCATGAAGGGATGTTGAATTTTGTCAAAGGCTTTTCTGCATCTATTGAGATGATTGTGTGATTTTCATCCTTTATTTGGTTTGTGTGCTGAATCACATTTATTAATTTGTGTATGACAAATAATTCTTGCATCCCTGGAGTGAAATCAACCTGATCTTTTTGGGCATATGATCTTTTTAACATGTTCTTGATTCAGTTTGCAATTTTTTTTTTCCCTGTGGTACTGGGGTTTGAACTCAGGGCCTACAACTTCAGCTACTATACCAGCCCTTTTTTGTGATGGGTTTTTTCAGATAGGGTCTTGTGAACTGGCTTTGGAGCCGTGATCCTCCTGATCTCTGCCCCTTGAGTAGCCAGGATTATAGGTGTAAGCTGCCAGTGCCTGGCTTCAGTTCACAAATATTTTCTTGAAAACTTTTATGCTTAGGTTCTTCAAATAAATTAGTATATAAATTTTCTTTTTTTGTTGTTGTTGTGTTCTCATATGCTTTTGGTATCCTAGTAATTCTGGACCCATATAATGAATTTGGTAGTGTTCCTTCCATTTTCTATTTTATAGACTTGAAAGGTTTGGTATAATTCAGCAGTGACTTCATCCAGCCCTGGGCTTTTCTTTGTTTGGAGACTTTTTTACTGCTTCAAATTCATTGCTTGTTATATATCTGTTTAAATGGTTTATGTCCTCTTAGTTCAAGTTTCTAGAAATATATCTATTTCTTCTCAATTTTTCAGTGTTTTTGGGTTCATAAGCTTTCAAAAATATTCTCTAAAGAATCCTCTGAATTTCATTGGTATATTTGTGATATCCTTTTCATCTCCAATTTTATTAACTTGGGTCTTCATACTCTCTCTTTTGGTCACTTTGGCTGAGGAGTTAGTCAATCTTGTTTATCTTTTCGAAGCACCAACTCTGTTAATTCTTTGTAATGTTCTTTTAGAATGCATTTTATTAATTTCTGCTCCAATCTTTATTATTTCTTTCCATTTACTGATTTTAGGTTTGTCTGGTTCTTGTTACTGTAGGACCTTAATGTACATCATTAGGTTACTTGAGATCTGTTCCGATTTTTTAACATAGGCTCTCATAACTAAATCTTTCCTATTAGCACTTTCTCTGCTATGTCTCAAAGGTTCTGTTGTGTTTACATTTTCATTTGATTCTCAGAATTTTCTGCATCCCCTCTTATTTTTTCAATGACCCACTGATCCTTCAAAATTGTATTTTTTGGTCTCCATGTGCTTGTGTACTTCTGTAGTTTCTCTTGCTGTTGATTTTTATCAATGTGGTTTGATAGAGAAAATTATTTAAATGTTCTTATGTATGCTGAAACTTTCTTTATGCTCTATAATATGAAATAAGAAAGAGGTACAAAGCCTGCCTGTAATACCAAAAACCCAATTTTAAATACTTAGTGCATATGCATCTGTATGAAGAAATTGTTATTGCTATTCAGCATGTACAAGATGGCAGATAGCTCAGGATCCCTAAGGAACAGACCCTGAGGGTGGGATCAAAATGAGGATAGTTTGGGAGGTGCAAGTCTTTAAGCAGTTAGGGGTGAAGGCAAAATGACGCAAATGCAGTACAGACCAGAAAAAGAAAGGAAGTAGTAAGTTGCGAAGCAGTGTGCTGTGATTCATGTTTCTACACTAGCTTCTGCTACACCATGAGCAGCCAAGAGACACTGATGGTCACCTGAGAGATGCTGTTGCTGCCATGCAAGTGCAGAGTATCCTGATGGGCTTCAAGAGGAGACCACACCTCAAAATAGTCTTGGGAGAGAAAAATGAGAAGAAATTAATGTTACTGGCTTCTTCCCATCTCTGGACTCCCAATGGTCAAAGTTAACACAACAAGGAGTTTCCTCCATTGAACTTCTGGGTTGTGTCATTTGACCCCTTTGTCTTCTCCTTGCGATGCCAGATCCCAAGCCCTGTGTTGTATGGTTTCACCAAATTACAAAAGCAGAAGGGCACCTGACTGAGTAATTAAACAAGAACCCAGCTGGAGCAGTTGAAGTCTGAGAAAGTTCTCGGTTTCTGTTCATTACATAAATGGTTATCAGAACATGAATGTAATTTCCTTCTAGTCTCATTTTTGTTTTTTATGACATTTGAATATTTTCTCCCTTTAGCCTGTGCCAGCTTGGGATGCCACTCATTACCTGATGGTAACAGCCAATCCCATGGTCCCTGTACTGCTGAGGGGAGCTAATAGCTGGCTTAGCATTCCTTTCTGGCTTGATTGAAATTGACTAAACAGGTGATTCTACTATTCCTCAGATTAACCTTGACCAGGTCACTTGCTCTAATGCCTACAGTACCATGTATCCTTTCAATCCACTACAACATATTAGAAAAACGGGTGAGCATTACCTTTTTTTTCTTTCCCAAAATCAAGAGGAAAAACAACTCCATGAGGTCTTTACCAGTGCTCCTCAAACTCTGTGGTCCATAGTAATCACCAGGATTACATGTTAAAACACCTGTAAATTCTCATTCTCTTTGGTACATGGTAATTTGATGAGATCCTAGTTAATGCTGTTGTCAGCTCCAAGAAATGCTGGTGTTAAAGGAGAAAAAAGACTCAAATATTAATATCTTGAGTAAATTCCTTACTAACCAGGCAAAAGGGAGCACAAGGTTTTCAAAAATCTCACAATCCAGTAAGAGTGACAGAAGGTAAATTAAGAATTACAACACATTAGAGAAAAACCAGCATAGAGGTTATGTACTAAACACTAATGGATAAGGCTTTGCAGACTAAAGAATGCTTAGGTCTAGAGAGGTGAGCAGTTTTACAAGAAGAGATGATCAAAGAGATGATACCCAATGTAAAAGTGCCACATGGCTGAGGCACAGGGTTATCTGCCCAAGACTAATAAGAGTTGAGGGTGATTTAGTTCCATGAGACTCTTCAGGCCATATACAATATTAAGGACTAATAACTCCATCCTGTAGGGGTACAGGAGGAATCATCACTGTTCTTGGATGTTCTGGCAGTGGAGGGACACCATTTTGTAGTTTCTCCCATTTTCCTCATTTGTTTTTTTTTTCTCCTCACCCTTGCTTGCTTTTAACTTTCCCAGTTTACTCATTGGGTATTTCAATCATTGATCTCTGTAATTATTTTTTTTTACAGTAAGTTCAGAAAGATATTCTTTGATTAGTGTATAATTCCATGTGATACCAAACATGAGTGGGTCCTTGCTCTCATTCTTTGGAGGTGGACAGTTACCTGGACAGCAGTGGCATCCTTGGTTTCCTTCCTTGCCCCTTGAATTTGACTTCTGCTGGGGTGGGGAAAGATGTTGCATTTATCCTTTGTGTGACCTACTGCAGCAGGGGTGGAGTGGCCTGACTTTTTCTGTCTCTCTCTGCCCAGAGGCTGTAAATGAACAGTGAGAAACAGAAACTAGTGCTAGGAAGAAAATGAGCCAAGTGTTAAGAAGCTCCAAGGTGAGAGACTGCTTGGTTTGCCAATTAATGCAGCCATGATAAAAAGCCATCCATTTCACAGCCCGAACACTGAGTGCTTGCCACTATACACTTAGTCTGCTTTTTAGTTCAAAACAGGGCACAGGAGAACCAACTCTCAGATAATAGACCTTTTCAGACAACATACTTGCTTTGTTCAGATTGTAGAGTCGTGTCTGTTGGCTCAGGATTTTTAAGTAGCCAACAAATGCCCTGCTGAACAGATGTAATGGTGAGAGGGACTCCAGCCTATGCTGATTGTTGGCCTGTCCCCATTTCCTTCATAAATACATGTACCCTACAAGGAGTTCACCTATAATCTTCCTTGTCTCACAGCATGTCCTTCCCACTGAACAGAGGCATGCGCTTATCTCTTCACTTCATTGTCATCTTCTTTTTCTTTATACTTTTACCCCAGGTCCTTTCCTCATTACGGAGAATTCATATACTAAGGTTATGCAGAGGTGGGATGGATAAGTTAAATAAATAGGAAGTAACATCTGCCATCCAGCTTTGGATCATAACAATTATCTTTAACATCTGTAATGAAGGATGGTTGAAGGAACTCAAAGGGTCAAATTCTGTGTGCCTGAGGAAATGTTTTCAGACCAGAGATCTGAACACATCCAAATTAGCCTAACTCAGAATGGGGACAAGTAGGGAAAGGAAGGGAGTTGGTTCCTTTGTCTCATCATCTCACTTTGGGGTCATGGGTCCTGAAAAGGGAACTTGACTTTAAATTAAGAATTTCCTGGAAGGCACAAAGTAGACATCTCTTGGCTTTGTGATTATTCTTTGTCCCGGCTGAAGTACATAGTGCAGGGGTTAGGATAGATCATTCTCCCTTATTCTGCTGGTGTGGCTTGAACATTATCTGGGGATTAAATTAATACTTTCTTTACTTTTTTTGTTGTTTTATTTTTGAGATAGGGTCTCTTGCCTGGCTTGGAACTTGTGATCCTCGTCTTGTTCTGCAGAGTGCTGTATTACAGGCATGTACTACTACATACCTGTTTGCCTTCACATCATAAAATATATTTTGTCTTTCATTTATTTTTAAAAAAAACCCAAAAAAACAGAATTTGTAAGAAATACACAAGCAGTTTTTCACTAGCAGTAAGACAGAAAAGTCTAAACTGTCATTATCCAGGATTATCAAGCTCAAAACCAAAAGCCACCAGAATGGTTTTATGGTATCAACCTTAAAAAAACTAAGATTGCAAAATGTCATATCAGATTGAATTACATTCAGCCTTTGCACCTACCAGTTCATCTGTATTTTCAACCAACCATGGATGAAAAAATATTCAGAAAAAATTGTGAAAATCTATTGACTTTTTCCTTACCATCATTCCTTACACAATACATTGTAATAACTATGTGCATAGCTTTTGCATTGTATTGGGTGTTATAAGTAATTTATAGATTGTATATGGGAGGATGTGTACAAGTTCTATGCAAATGCTACACCATTTTATATAAAGGACTTGGGTATCCTTGGATTTTGGTTATCAGCAGGAGATCCTTGAACCAATCCTGCATGGATAATGAAGGATGACTGCATCTTAGTGGCTACATTCAACACACAATAAGAACGTACTGTGTTTCAGGCCTACTTTTAAGTACTAATAATACCCTGGTAAGCAAAGACCTTGTTTTCCTGGAGCTATGTTCCTGCAAAGCAGGGGGTGTTATGGGGGAGGAAGACAGACAATAATTTAGATTTGCATATCAATTTTTGATAAGCATTACAAAGAAAATAAATAAAAATTAAGGGGATACAGTGATAAAGCAAGGGTGTTATATTACATAGGTGCTTAGAAATGGCCTCACATCCCTGGGCCCTGCCAATCCTCCCTCCTGCTGTCACTCCATTTCTCCAGATGTCTCAAACTCATTTGCATCTCAGGATTTTTGGAAATGATGTTTTCCATGGCTGAATCCCTTCCTCTTCCTATCAACTCCTGTTTCCTTGATGACCTCCTAGTCTTTTAAGTTTTCAGCCTCAAATCACTCTCCAGGAAGCCTTCTTGAGCCCTCTGGAACACTTCAAGCTCACGATCCCTCTTGATCACAACACTGAGCTTCTTCATTATATTGGGCACAATTTTGAGGACATGTGCATTGGGCAGTTAATGCCTTTTCCTCTCCAGTATAACCTTCTTGAGAGGAGACTATGTGTCTCATTTACTGTGAATCCTTAGAAGCTTGTAGTGTGCAGAATGGATAACTGACAAGTAACTGTTAAATGTCTGTGACTGGTAACTTTCAATATACCAGATAATTTTTATATTGGAAGATTAGTCAACATTCATTGGGGTTATGAATCTCAATACTAATTTATGATGTCACTATTTTCCTTTCATTTTGACAATGTTCACTATTGTTGGAAATATGTTTTGACTGAATTACAATTCAAAACCAACAATCTTTTATTTGTGAAAGACCAAGTCATAAATAGGCAGAATCAACCCATGCTTTTATTTTCATTGCATATAAAAATTTCATATGAAGGTATTGATGTACAGTACTATCCCCATGGGCTGTAAGAGAGTCTAAGAAACCACTAAAAGGATCATCATTTGTAATGCTCACACACAATTTACCACTCTGAAAACATATCCAAAGGAATAAAATTAAAAAACAACTAAAATCAGTAAGGATATATTTTGTAATTATAATGTCCCCTTTATACTGTTTAAAACAAAAGTAATTAAATTCCTTTGGGCCAGGGCTGCTAAAATCTACAGTTTGTGTCAAAAAATAAAATAACGGGAGGCTCATTTTTCCTAAAAAAAAGAATCTCTCCTTTCACGGAAAAGTCGCATATTCCAAGGGCTGGGCAGCAGTGGGACAAGGTTTCCATGTCCAGCTGGAATTTTTCATAGCTTTCAGGAGCTGGCTATTGTGCAACTTTAAATTAATAATTGTAAATGGGTATGTTTTACAGAAACAAATTTTAGAGAACAGTGAATTCTTTATGTTAAGTGAACTGGTATCATACACAACTTTGCATTTAAATACATAGGTTTATAGAGACATAGGAAGTTTGGTTGATGTTAGTTGGAGAAAAATTGTAGGGTTAAACAAATGAGCTCTTTCATAGTGTATAGTCTCTTAACACGACAGGAAGCTGGTGAGCAGGTGATTAAGCAAGATGGCTCCGGTTTAAAATCAAGTTCATTTTCCTGTGAGTTGTAGAAGGCAAAACACCTTTCTATAACTGAACAAGAATATGCTTCCCCAGTAGTGTTTGAAAATAAAAACCAATAAAAAATAACTACCTGAAATAGCTCCTGATCCACAGCTGGCAAAAAGGCATCATCCATGCAGGGCAGCCCATGGCAAGTAGTTAAGAGTTTGTATCTCAAAAGGGTCACAAGACCCTCCGGAGGTGGTCTGTGGTTTTGTCAAATCCAGCTATTGCCAGACATCCAATCAGTTGAAAGCTTGGATATAAAATGCCCAGCCCTAACTCCACCATTACCTTACTTTGAAATGCAGCAAAACAGAAGAAAATATTGGTTAAAGTTAAGGCACAGCCCTGGGACCAAAGACCTGCAGCTATGTTATTTAAATTTATATATCTTTATGTATTTTATAGTTTTCTTGAATCTTCCATAAACAAGCTCTAAGGTGACAAGACTATATTACAGAAGAAAAGAAAAATGTACAAGGAGTATGTATACACACCATTCTCTCACCAAGAGTTTCCAAATATATCAACACCATCCCGTCATAGGATGGTGTTTTAATAAGAACTGATAATTTACAATTAACATTACAGTATGTACATTGCAATAAATACATGGTTGTAAACAGACAAACAAGACTGTATTACAGGTAAGGTCATTTGGTGAGAAAAAAATGCATGGCACAAAAAAATAAATAATGCATTCAAAATTCATAAAGCTTTCTGTAAAATCCACTTCATTCAAGTTTTTTCTTTCTTTGTCTGAAATTTGTTCTATCTACATTATTTTCTTGTGACTTTTAACTGATGCACAACAAAATTAAAATAGCATCATTGTGTTCAGTAACTTGCAAGCTGAAATGTACTGGTTTTATGCAAACTTGGACTTTTTTCCCCATACAGTACCCCGATATTGCATTTTCTTATGGCATTTTAGGAAATGTAAAGCCACTTGTATAAGGATGTTCTTTTTAAAGCAGTGTGCATTTGTGAAGCACACTTTGGCAAGAGAACACAGGGTGAGGGGTGGGGGGAGAAGGAAGGAAAGAGAAAGAAGAAAGAAGGTAAGTAGACTACATAGTGTGTTAGTTCCTAACTCTTGGATATAATGCCTTTTCTACAATTTGATTGTCTGTCGGTGGGTATTTTTTACAACATGGTACCATTAAAACCCAGCAAACTGGGAAAAAACCCCACGTCCATTAGTGTAGTTATAAACCCTTTCAGGAGTGGATTTATGACATATTGCTGCTTTTTAATTGTTTTGATTATGAAGATTCCAGGCACTGTGTGGGGGAAATACCAAGTAGGGAGAGGGAAGAAGTGAGAATGAATTGGAAAGGGGAATAAAACCTAGGCTCTTCGCCTTTCCCTCTAGACCTCCCCAGGAACAAAAAAAACTGAACGAGAAACAAGTTCCCACATTCTTGTACAACCATTTGGTCATACATAGACCTCTATTTGAAACATTGCTGTCTGTTTGAACCTTTACAAGGGAAAAAGGGTAGACATGCCACAATCAATTAGCAGATTCTTATTCTGCTTTATGATCAGATAGATATTTTGTTTTTAATCAAAGGAGCATCAGTTGGATTTTAGGAGACTAAATTTGGTACTATGTTCAGCTTGGCTCATTTCCCTGGCTGATGACTAGTAACTAGTCCCCAGAAGCCTCCTTGAGAAATTCTAACATAAATGTTTTTCAGGGTTTGTAATTTTTAAAAATCTTTTACTTATTTTCTATTTAGTCAGATACCTCCTGTAGTTCCTCCCTATGTATCAATTCTTGGATATCAATGTGAAAAATGACTATGTGTTCAAAACTTTTCACAGAAAAAGCAAATCTTTCATTAAGAATTGACTTGAGAAGATAGTCCCTGCTAAATACATGCCCCATGATGCCAACTGCTGCCAGCAGATAAACTCTGAGAATTAATCTTTAAAATTCCAATACCACTCCTGGTGCTGAAATCAGCCAAGCGTCGTCTCGAATCTTTTATTAGGCAGAATCTTTTCACCAGCCCCACATTTTAGATGGGATCACATCACCAGCCCTCTGCTGTCAGCGGTATTAACTGCCCCCCTTGGTGTGCTTTTAGAAGTAGTTCCATCTTACAAGACATGCTTATGAGTCAATGATAAAGCAGTTTCTACGTGTTACTCAGCTATCCATTAAGAGTAGCTGCTACACTTAAGGTCACTCACTTCTCAGGAATGCTCCTCTTATAGTTCTTAATCCCACTGTGAACTCTCAGAAATGAGAGAGCCGTACTGGTGTTAGTTAATATATGCTTTACAGATTCTTCTAAATTGTCTAGCTAGCTGTTAATTTTCTCTGTAGCCTCAGAGAAAATGCTAGTCATGACATACAACTTTGTGGTAGAAATGAATGGAAACACTAATTTGACTATCTGTTTCTTTTCATCAATCAGAATGGTGGTGATATACTTGATAAAACTTCAATCTAGCCAATATGGACAGAGGTTCAAACACACGTTAAATAATAAAGCAGCACAAGAGGAGAAAATGCTTGTCTTACTATAACTGAACAATAAAAATGAGCATGAAATGTCCAGTTATTACAAGGACATGTACTTGTAAATGCGTGTCTCTTGACACAGCAAAAAGTCTGCAGAAGACGCTAAGTAGGAAAATACCTAAAAAAGACTGACCAATTTAGCTACTGGGTATTTATATATCTCCCATTTGATTCAGACAACACCAACTGATGATTGAGTATCTATGAGGCTTGAGACACATTTGACATAACACACATCGAAGTATTACAGAACAAATATTCACTTTGCACACCGTGAAGAAAAACATTATGGAGAGCAACTATGCTGACTGGGAAAGAGTGAAATAAAAAGTGAAATAAGCAAAGACTTACAAAAAGGGTTTCCGGCAACATAAGGTTGTTTTTCTCTTTTAAAATATGGAAGTCATTGGTATATAAAACAATGAGTCACTACAAATCAGTTAATTGCTATGAACTATAAGGTGCAAGTAAAATTTGTCAATTGGATTTATCCAGTGTAGCACAGATTTGTACTGAAAACTTGCAAGTTACTCCTTAGAAAAAAATAACCAGTGGCAGATGAAGTTCTGAACAGAGTTTTCTTTTTTTAAATATAATACCTCAATACATTTAATAATAAAAGTAAGCTCTACAAAAAAATCTGTTTTACATATCATACAAAATGTAGAGGTGAGTGTAGCTCACTGAACCACACTATTCAGTCATGTATCAGGAAGACTTGAAATTAGAAAATTATGCAGTTCCTGTGGCTCATCCTCCTCCTGGGAACAGACGCACGCTCTGTCCTGTTCATGACGTTTTTGTTGCTTCCTCAACTAAGTTCACTCTACCCGTGAAATGCCTTATTACTTCTGAAAATGTTACAAACAAGAAGAGAACCCCCAAATCCAATCCACTTTTGGGCTATCTGATAAGCCACACTACCTTGAAAACATTTTGGAGTTGATTTTATCTGCTTTGTCAGCTCTACGAAGCTGAAATTGTGTTAAAATGCTGTTTGTGAAAATGTCCCCTTGCTCTGATGACATGGAGGTGAAAAAACTGGTTACGATATTCCTGAGCGCCAGACTGAGTAGTCAAGGTCAGTTTTGTTCAACAACGTCCTGGCAGATGATAGTGAGGTGTGACCATGGTTGCGGCATGTGACATGCACTTTGGAAATAATTTTTCTACTTAAAAAAAAAAAAAGGCATGACAAACTTTGCACTGTTACGTGTCAGGAGAATAGTCTTCTATGACACAAACTTCTGGCTGGCTTTCCTCTGTTTCTGCTACTGCCTCCTCTTCCACCTGTTCATCAAGAGGAATTTCAGTGGACTCTGAGTCTTGAGTACACAGAGTCTTGGAGTCACTGCAGCTAGTGTCTTCCTCCACTTGACTTCCACTGTCCTTTTCGGTGTCTGATTCACCATCTTCCTCTAAAGTTAGTTCGAACTGAAATTTCTCAGTTTGACCCTGTCGGCCCTCTTCTTGGTCATCAGGTGCAGGAGAGGGGCTCTGAGGGATTGTGCTCTGGTACCACTCACGATTGTCCTCCAAAGTGTCCAAAATGTCCTGGGCATCAGGATGTACAAGGTCTGCCCACGTCTCCCAGAGTGGATGAACAATATAGTCTATGAAGCCCACCTAGTGAAAAGAGAGAAGAAATCCAATGGGACTAAGAAACAATGGAAAAGGTTAACTAGATGCTGGCCTACAAATGAACTGGACAGAGGGCTACTACACTTATTTTGGTAAAACAGTCTCTTTTTGAGATAACAGATCATGTTAAAGGGTTGCTATTAGCTGGAGAAAGTTAACTTCTAGAGCTCTTAGTTCAAGAGTAGGTTTGCAATGTAAAAAAAATTTCCAGCTATTTACAAGTAGGGTATGCATCCTTGACTTTTTTTAGAATAGTGAATTTGTAGGAAAATTCAGATCACTAAACTAAGCCAAATATTCTTTCTCTGTGTATGAATATACTATATGGGTATAGTCACAATGAATGAATATAATATCATATGAATGCAAATCAGAAGACTGGCAGTTTTTTGGTTCATAAACACTGAGGTAAAATTGAACTTGTCACAAAGAAAGAAATTTTAAAAACCCAGTATCAGAGGTTATATGTGAGTACAAAGTAGTTAAATACTACAACTGTAGCTTTGCTTTCTCTCTCAAAGCTTTAGGTATCATACATTACCTGTGATTTTTCCACAGATGCATTGTGCTTGTCACACATGGGACTTATCTCCATGCCACGCTCCCTTTCTCGGTCTCCCTGGCGGAAGAACTCCTCCATTATCCGGTCTGTCCACTGGCGATACAGCTGCAGAGGCTTTGTTGGGTTGCTCAGATCTGCACAATGCACCATATTCTGAAGGACCTGCAATTGATGGATGCATTCTTTACTTGGCACCTGCTCCTTCTTTTTTTTTTAAATGAGGAATTCACAAGGGATGACCGTGAAACTTAAAAATATGTGTAGTGTAAGATTTATTTCAAATAGCTCAGCCATGATGTGTCTGTGTGTGGTTCACACTTATATTAATAGCTCCAAATTATGCCACTTCTATCACATCTAAGTGTTATAAGAAAAACTCTTTATGTGCACAGTTGATTAATTCATAGGTTGGTTTTCTGGGTTGTTAGGGTTTTTTTTTAATGTATATGCAAATGAAAAGATCAATAGACATTTACCTGATTAATTATCAGGAATAAGAATATGTTTAAATATCCTGACTATAGTTTCTAAAAATATAAATAAGATGGGAGAAAGGAGGAATAAATTATTTATTTCCTCACACAGACACAAGGGCATGTGCACACACATATACACAGAGAGATCACATACACAGAACAAACTCAAATAATGACTTACCTGAATCCTATCAGAATAATTATCAAGAAGAAGAACCCCAGAACTTGTTACTTTCTTAGTTTCAACCATAGTTTTCAAATCAGCCAGTAGATTCATGTGTTTTGACATGTCTGTTGCAAGTACCTTAAAGGATACAGAATATTTTGTTAAATAGGAAAAAGCAGGATTTCCACATGACTTTTTTCCCCCACAATGTGAGAAGGAAATTACTTCACTGAATGTGTGTGGAAATTACTCTATCTTGGGGCAGAGATTTTTCTCCTTTACTGTCAAGTTTTATGGAAGTCAAGGTAAATCTGCACAGTACCCAGAAACTTTAGGTGCTGGCAACCACTTTTGTGGTGAAAAAAGGAACAATAGATAATATCTTTGGGGACAAAGCATCATCACCCATTTTGATGGGTTTTTTTTTTTTACATTCTTTGGATAAGAATCTGGTTGCTGGACTATGACTCAAGGTTAGTCAAGGACCACTTGGGATATTTTAGTTAGTTTTATGCTTCTCCAAAATAGGTAATTCTTCCCTATGTATATACAAAAGCGTAACAGAATACTTTTTAATAACAGGAGATTTTCCTATGTCTCAAAATCAGTCTAAATAATGCACATAGAGAAAAGAATCATAGATGTTTCTAACTAGATGGAGCAAAGTGGAAAAAAATCTACTTGAGCTCTGGCCCACACCCTCTGCTTTTGCCTATTCATCTTTCTTCTGCTACCAGACAAGACGAGCCCAAAAAATAAAACCTGAATGATAGCTCAAAAAACCCAAAACTGAATAATGAAGGTGATCTTATCACTATTCTTAAGTTGAAACTGCTAGAAGTAGGAAATCTATTATAGAAATCCCTGCTGGCAGCAAGGGCAGTTTCTAGAAACACACTTTCTTTTCCTTGACACTCATCAGTTTTAAAAACAACTTGCATCACTTTTTTTTTTTCTTTTTCTTTGCTTTTATCAGCTACTTACAATGTCAATGACCATTTTCCTTAAAGATTGTCTTTGCTTTTTGGTCAAATTCTGGAAAATGTCACAATTTTCTTCCTGAAGCAACTTAAAGCCCACAGCCAAATGATGGTTCTCTAGAACAGAGGAGTCATTGTACATCAAGGCAAGTTCAGAGTCTGAAAGAAAAACAGACAGAAATCACCAATGCTGTTTAATTAGAAGTGTATCTTACTCTTGCAATTAAGTTACCTTCTACAGTAACTCCCAGCAATCAGAGGGATGGTGAGTCTTAAAGACAAACAAACAACAAAACAAAGAAAGTCCCACATTATATGATACCTTGGTTTAGGATGCAATTTCCCCTACATTATGCTGCCATTACCCTTATATGACAATTTGTGGGAAATAATACTGGATAAAGGTCTAAGAACAGAAAGAACAGTGGACTCTTCAGAATGAATCCAATACTACTGGCTTGAAGCAGGACATTTCACTCTGTGGACCTCAGCTTCCTCCTTTCTGAAGTGAAAGAAGTAAACCAGATGATCTGTAACATCTTCTTGAGATCTGCCATAAACTTAGCAGACTATGCTGCTCTTCCTACTTTCTTCCACAGGATAGCTCTGAAAGTAAAGCTTTATTCGTTTTTCTGCACTTCCTTTCTCAAGTATCCTGGCAGTCATTATATACATAAAATTATGTTGCTCATCCATGGCTTCACAGAGACGTTGTGTTCAGCTACCTCCATCCCCTCTCTCATACTACCCCAGACCAGTGTATAAAAGACAGGAAGAAATCCTGCCTCTTTTCTACTCTTGTAAATAATATACCCAGCTCTAGAAAGTACTCACTAAAACAAAAACAAAAAACAAAATTGATGCTTTGTTCTGTTTCCACGTAAGTCATTTGAACAGACTAAAAGCACATATATTTGATCATTTTCTGACTTATGCATAGAAAATACATTTGCAGATTTCTTCTATGACAGAAATACCTAGTGCTACTCATTAACTGCTTTCAAGGAACTAAGGGGGACAGAAGAGGCTGAGGCCATATCGCTCCAGGAGATCCTATCATCTTGACCCAGCTACACAGAAATCAGAAATCTAAATTTCTATTCCCCAGCTATAGGAACAGAGATGTCTAGAGTAGTAAGGAGTGGATGTGTAGGTAATATTGTTTTGTTTTTTTCTGGAAAAAAACAATTCTGCTCATTTTTCTGAAAGGCAGTATCTGGCTAAGTCTTATTTTCTTCCCTGAGGACCAAACCCTTACTTTTAAAGACCCTTTAAAAAGCCTATATATATGCTCTTAGCACATGACATTACTGTGCTTTAACAGCAGAATCATATTAAATAAACATATTGAAAGGAAAGCATAATGCTTTCTAACTGGAGAAGTAATACTGAAGTAATTTATAAGGGGCCTTTTAAGGGATAATATATGTGTAGAAAAGGGTGTTAACATAGGACTTGACTTGGCTTTACAGAAACATTAGGGATTTATATATCCCTTGAAGAAAGATGCAAGACAAGAATACTCAGAATAGCTGGTACTTCAAAGGAGAGGGTGGCCTGCAGTGCAAAGGCTGAATTCTACTCAACATAAGGATGGTTTTTCTTTTTTTGGCAATATTAGGGTTTGAACTTAAGGGCCTCACACTTGCTAGGCAGACCCTCTACCAACTGAGCCACTCGGCCAGCTCAAGGATAGTCTTCCTTTTAGGGCAGATGTCCAAGGGCACTGACTAACCCTGTAGTGGAAAGCAGTTATCTCCAAAATTTAGGAAAGCGTTCAGACTGGCCACAAAGGCCATGAAACAATTCCTTCACGGAATGGTAGTCCTCTATAGCCTCTCTCATCTTTCGGCTGTCACAGGACTGTGGTGATGACTACTGAATAGTACCACTTCCATTTCCATCCTTGAGTACCGGACATATGAATCCTGAGTTTGGAGAAATGGCACTAGAAATAGAGCAACAAGACTACATTTGCTCTTCTGAAAACATTTCCCCAACCTTACAAGCTATATCCACCTAGATGGTGGTATAACTCAGTCTTCAAAAGTCCATTCTACCAAGCCAGCTGCTTCAGGATGACGAGGAACACGGTAGGATCGATGATTTTGGTGAACATGGGGCCATTTGTGCACTGCTTCAGCAATGAAGTGAATTCCTTTGTCAGAAGCAATAGGTAGTGACAACTCTAACAGTACATAAGGTACCCTATAGTTCCAAGGATGATACCTTTGACAGAAGTATTGTGTGCAGGGAAAGAAAACCTATTTCCAGAGAAGGTACCAATTCCACAAGGACAAAATACTGCCCTTTCCACTATGAAAGTAGTCCAATGTGATTAACTTGTTAGAAGGCTGATCATCCTAGAGAATGATGCTGTATCAGGATTCAGTGCTAGTCTTTGCTGCTGGAAGACTGGGCACTCATCAGTGACCGTAGTCAGGTTAGTCTTGATCAGTGCAAGTCCATGTTGCTAAACCCATGTATGCACAACCTACATCTCTAGCACCATGGCCACTTTGATGATGAGTCCATAGTGATGACAGGGAAGGCTGGGGGAGAAGGCTGACTGGTATCCACAGAACAGGTTATCCTACCCACATGGTTAGTAAAGTTCTCATCTGCTGAGGACCCCCATTGGAAAACATTTACATGGGACACATCTATTCATTTAGAGACATCTATCTACATATCTTCTCCAAATTTCTTTGTTATCAATTTTCCAACCATGTCCCTTTCTAAGTCATTGACCATCCAGCTAAACCACTGACTACACTCTATGAATTAGTATATAATCACACTTGTCCATTGCTCTTTCCAAACAAAGTGTACAAGAAGGGACACTGGGAAGATTCCCCCTCACCACTGTCCTATAGGGGGAGCAGGAGGGCTGCAATTCTTCACATAAGTGGTGGCTGCAGACTGTGCACCATCTGTAAACTAGGTTCTCTGGCAATTGATTTTAGAAAATTCCCCATAATACAAAGGTATAGGTTGGGGAAAAAGACAGTATAGCAGAGTGGGGACCATGGATATTTGGGTCACTTCTTCGCATAACTTACTTGTGCATTCAGTGTCTACTTGAGGCTTATCACATGTATATTATTTCCATTTGATGACAGAGTATTGCTGTGCATGCTTACCCTCATCCTCAGTGGTCAGTAATACCTAGTTCATATGGGAAGTTAGATTCTACAGTAAATTGACCATGGCTAAACATTCAGTATCTACTAAGGCCCAGCAGACCAAGAGTTGTCTTTCAAAAGAAGGACAGTAATCTTTGAAAGATGGCAAGGTCTTGCTCCAAAGTTCTAAAAGTCACTTATGGGGCCCGACCCATAGCTCCAATCAACACCCCTATCAACCACTGACACTTTAAGCACTGTGGGATCTCCTGAGTCATGTGGCTCAAGTGCCACAGTAGCTTGTACAGCAGCCTGGAAGCAGAAGCAGATCCTTCCACTCTGGGTCCCACTCAAGTCACTCAGTGATGGAACAGAGGAACACATCCAAATGAGCATACTGCCTCTAAAATCCAAATAAGCCTACAAATGTGCCTCTTTCTTGATTTTAAGAAAAGCAAGATGCAACAACTTACCCTTTACCTTTCAACATGCCCTAACCACTGGACTGCTTGAAATTTTACTATGGTAGAAAACCTCTGAATTTTACCTGGATATTTTTCCCCAATCAATACTCTCCTTTTAACAAAAAGACACTATAAAAAGCTCATTGTAACTCGGCCAATAACAGGTGGACATTCTGTCTTTGAGTTTTACCAATTTCAGCCTTGCAGCTACAAGGGAAAAGGCTTTCCTTCCTGAGATACCGCAAAGCAATTTATGACATTTATGCTATGTTTGATCTGGGAATTCTAATCCCTCAGCTCATCCTTTTCTTTCACCACTTCACCCAGTCACATTAGAAGTAACCTACCAATGTGATTATTTCCTGCATTTTCTAAAAATATTTGAAGTGTCATATTCGAGATTACTTAGTCCATACCATGGATTATTAGTGCTTTCATTAGTACTGGAAATACTCATGATTGTCTCCAAATTGGTAACAGTAGAGTCAATTCTGGAAACACCATAAGCAGTTCAGAAAACTCATCCATAAAATTCTGCTCATAGCCAGGCATCAGTATCTCACACCTGTAATCCTAGCTACTCAGGAGGCAGAGGTTGGGAGGATTGTGGTTTGAAGCCAGTTGGGGCAAATAGTTCGCAAGACCCTATCTCAAAAAAACTCATCACAAAAAAGGGCTGGTGGAATGGCTTAAGGTGTAGGCCCTAAGTTAAAGCCCCAGTACCATAAAAAAAAAAACAAAAAAAAAATCTGCTCATAGTACTATATAACTCTCAATACCAAAATCTGTATTAACCATGGTTTTCCAGATAAACAGAGCCAAGAGGTTACATATAGTTATACATGCTCCTATGTATTTATTGTAGGAATTGACTGAAATGATTATGGCAGCCAAGAAGTCCCAGTTATGCAGTCTACAAGCTGGAGAACCAGGAAAGCAGCAGCAATTTAGCCCCAGGCTGAAGGCTTTGAGAAAGGCAATGAGGTGAGGGAGGTTAGTGATGTCAGTCCCAGTTCAAGTCTAAAGTCCCAAGAATCAGCAACATTGATGTCTGAGAACAGAACATGGATACTGTAGTCAAAATAAGAAAGTCAATTTGCGGATGTGAGGGCGATCTGGCTGCGACATCTGTCACCCCATTGATCGCCAGGGTTGATTCGGCTGATCTGGCTGGCTAGGCGGGTGTCCCCTTCCTCCCTCACCGCTCCATGTGCGTCCCTCCCGAAGCTGCGCGCTCGGTCGAAGAGGACGACCATCCCCGATAGAGGAAGACCGTTCTTCGGTCAAGGGTATACGAGTAGCTGCGCTCCCCTGCTAGAACCTCCAAACAAGCTCTCAAGAAAGTCAATTTGCTTTTTGTCCATGTTGTATTCTATTCTGTTCTATTCAATGACTTGGATTATGTCCACTCACACTGGTAAAGGTGATCTTTACTCAGTCTACCGATTCAAATCCTAACCTCTTGTGAAAACACTCTACCAGACTCACTCAAAAGCACGCTTTACCAGCTCTCTGACCACCCCTTAGCTGAGTGAGATTGACATATAAAATTAACTATCACATCCTCTTAGATTAGAAATTCCTGGAGGGCCAAGACCTACTTTCTCCCCTTTGGACAGCTTGCAGTACTTTTTACACTGAGGGAAAGTAGTAGCTATGTAAGGAGTTCTTGTTGACTGTGTTACATTTTAAGTAGATTTAAAAGAACTTTATTTTAAATTGTTTATTACCAACAGATGCTTTTCAACAATGGGAGAGAAATGTGATATTTTGAAAAGGGGCCTGAAAAATAAAAACAAATTCAAATTTTTTATCAATCAAATTAAAATTGTTAAAAAGCCCAACAAAACTCAGAGCTGGCAAAAGCATGGGGAAAGGGCATACTGTTGGTAAAAATGTAAAGGGTTATAAGCTTTCTGAAAGGTCAATGACGTAACAGATATCAAAATGTAAAGCAAATTAAACTCTAAGATGATCACATAGTTCAAAGCAATGTAAGCAGAAGATGGGCAGCTTAGGATCCATGAATAGGGGTCAAGTTAATTCCATTACTTTTATCAAGGAACATGTCCAACTAGGTTACTGAGGAGATGAAAGTAATAGGTAAGCATCATAAAAAGTATGAATTTTTACATATCTGAAACTGTATGCTTCTGCCTGTGTGTTTATGTGTCTAGAGAAGTCTGACATAATGTTCAATGAAATTATAATCTTTGAGGGAAGAATTTCAGGTTAGTTTTACCCCCCTGTATTTTTCACATTGTTTTGGTTTTATTTACAATGAACATATTATTTTTATAAAAGCTTAATTGATAGATATTTTTTAAAAATTTTAAGCTGAAAAAAAGACATGTATTTATAGTAAGAGAAATATGAAATAATATCTCAAATTGACCACACTTTAGCATTCAAAAAAGGTAAATTCCATGTACACTCTGTGTATCTGCTTGACAAAACACATTTTTAAGAGTAAGTTAAATGCATATTCATTATATCTGTATTGAAGTAAAATTATAATGAGCTTAGAAATCAAACAGATCTGGCTTTGAAATCAGCACCCAACCTCTCCTCTTTTGGTCTTATCTATAAAATAAGAACAACTCCCACCAAATAGTAGTTAGGATTATATGATATTGCTAGCAAAATGGAAATGTGGGGGGTTCCTAATAATGTCCCCAGAGTTTCTTCCACAAGCTGCCATTGGATAGAAAGACAGTAGTGACTGAGTTGAAATCTACATTCCAGGAGCTCTCATCCCAAGAGAGGAAACAGAGGAAGAAGTATAGAGATTCATAGACAGGAACAGACTGCTTAAGACTCCTGGGGAATGAAAGAATGGGACCTATATGTATGGTAAGAACGTCCGTGTGGTGGGTTGGAGCCAACACTAGGCGATGAGGCTGGAACATGTAAGACAGACAGACTGGAGGTATGGACACCAAGTGTAATAAGTACACTCTCACTGTCATTATCGCTCAGCCAGGCTTAGAAAATGACAGCATGCTATGCGGGTGTTGAAGTTACAGGAGACACAAACAGTCTTCAAAACAAAAATTTTACCCTTGAATGGGGAAGGGAAGTTGTAGTTTTAACTTAATATTGCTTCCAAAGCCAAAGGATTAAAAGCCCCCTGGCTCTCTCACATGGCATCCACGCACTAAGAGCCAGCCCACAGCACGGGGCACCATCTCATGCTAGCATAAGGCAAAGCCAGAGTTTTGTCTTGCTCACCAAGTATTTCCAGTGACTAAAATAACATTTAACACTTAGAAGTCTCTCAGTATATTCTTGTTGAATAAAATAATCTCTGTAGTTCTAGCTACATAAACACATTTATTAAAAATCAATTTGTGCTTATTTTGAAGATGCTAGGTATACAGAGGAAAATAAAATTTTCTATATAATCCACTAGTATAGCTATGGAAAATGTACGTTAAAATAAGATTAGAGAAATTAAAAACGATGTATCCCGGAAAAATCCAGCTTCATCTTAATAGGATGTACTGCTTCTCTGCTCTTGGAAACCAAAAAACATATGCTTTGAATATATGACTAAAGTGAATACATCTTTCAAACTTAGGCATCTTTTGTTATAAACAAAAATGAGTCTCTCTCCAAGTAAAACTTAATGCTATTATGTTATGTACTTTTGACATTGTTTTAATTTTTTAGAAAATAAAACTGTGAATTAAATGAGCATTTTGTGATAAATACCTTCTAGCATGCTACATTCAAAACTTTACGATACTATACCATTTTATGGGCTTATTTACCTGCATTCCTTTTAAAAAGACTTAGGCAGCTTTCCACCTGGGATTTCAGTTTCTCTATATCTTGTTCACACTTCCCCAGACTCCCAAGTCATTTATTAAAGCTTAACCTCTCAATGTACATTATTTTAAGAACTAATAAGTGATCTCCACTTTCAGAACCTTCAGGATGCTTACAATGACTGTAAGCACAATTAGTATCAAAGCATTTGGCACCTGAAACTAACAAACGTGAAAACTATTAAAGAGAACTATAATCACAACTAAATAGGAGCGTAACTGTACTGGGAACCAGCCAGGTGAGTGCTAGAGTCTCTTCCACATGAGCCATGTAATGACACATCCCTCAACCTCTCTGTGCTGCTGTAGCCTCCTTTAAATAAGAGGTAACCTTCCAATTATGGAAGGAGATCACCTCAACATAAAAATATAGCAAAGAACTTACAGAGGCAAGACTAATTATCCTTTCTCCCCAAGCAGGTCACCAGACATCTTTGTAGACATTTTTGGCCACTTTCTGTGCATTTATAATCATCCCCTAAATTTCAACCTTAGGGGACATCAAATTTATCTGTGGACTAGGTTGTGCTAGCTTAAATGACAGTTTCCACAGATGCCCTAGTGCCCCCCCCACCTCGAGTTTTCCAGGTGTTAGCCTAAGCTCAATTGCCTTTGAAAGGTTTACAAGAAAAAAGAATAGAACTGGTCCCCGTTATCCTATTATCCTTAAAAAATATTTCAGAGTACTTGAAAGACTGACTTTATTACCAATTGTTTTCATTTGTTCTCTGTTCTTAATTCTGGAGTTAGAAGGGAATGTTCAATATGGTGCATAATAGAATGTAAAGAAAATTATCCATCTGAATGTTTGATGCTATTAAAGAAAAACAGTGCCTTTCTTAAATACTCAAAACTAAGTCAAAATGAAATTTTTATGTATTTGTTGAAAACTGGTAATATTAAGAACACATCAGTACATGCATCAAAATGCTAAAGCAGGCCAGACTCGTGGAAAGTGCCAGTGTGTGCCAGACTGTATGACCTGTTCGCTCTTCTCGGAAAAGGAAATCAATCCTAAGTGCTAGCATAGTTCAAAACTGGGAAGCAGCAGTCAGTGGGTATGTGTATGCTTTGATGAGTTCTGAAAGGAGCCCATTACAGGTTCTCATTAGGCAGATGGAACATGAAATGTTGTCCTGTCTAACCAGCATAAAGAAATAAATTCCTAACCCAAACTTCTAAAATGCATTCTACTAACCACACATCTCAGGAAACTTGTGACTTTTCCTATCTTCCTCTATATGGGTGAGTCACCAAACTGAATTTTGTTATATGATAGTACAGAGGCTATTAAAAAACAAAACCAGATCTTGATAATCTTAAAGGTTGAATTCAACCATTCAAAGCAAGGTTACATTTAAATTCTCTCTTTAAATGTGGCTACAAGGAAGTGTAGGAAATAAAGGGTGAGCATGTAGACACTGCTCCAGCTACAGTGCATGGGAGGGTTACTGTCCACAAAATCAAGCAGAGGACAGGCACATTCCTAACATGAAAAAAAATTTCAAAACTTTGTATTTTTCATATATTAATGTAAATTCATAATGTTAATCTACCATATTGGGAGGGGATTAAGTTATAGTCCACTTAAGTCATTTGCCTGTAAAGTTCAAGTATGAAGTAGAATTTCAGGTCGAGTATTCCCTTACGCTTCCCACACAGGTTTGCTGTGTAGCTGTGACGTCTATACTGAGCACCCTCCCCTCCAAGTGCAGTGATGACTTCTTATACGTGAGACGTCAAGAAAGTGAGAAAACGGAATGGATGAAAGTCTCAGATTAGGAGAGAACTTCCTGTGATCCTCATTAAGAGATTTACAAAGGAAAAAGGCGGGCTGGGCCTGATGATGGTGGGGAAAGGAGAGCTGCAGCTTCTAAAAGAGATTAAATGATGATCTACGTGAAGGGAAGAAGGTTTAGCGTTAATTCTCAGAAACTTTGCCTTGATATTGAAAAGATTCAAGGGCAGCATACTACCTAAATCTTTCTACACATTTTCCCTTTTGGTTATCCTTGCCTAATAACACAGTGATATACTATTTTTAGAGAAGTACTGGAATGCATGTTTTTCAAACATCATGTGCTTCAAGGGATATAAGGATAATCTTCAGAGATAAATCGTATCTGTCATTAAAATACAGTTTGCACATCTCCAAAGATCATCATGGCTCTGAGTTTATAAAGACCCTTCCATTATTAAAAAACATGAAGGAAAAGTTTGCTCTGCAAAAATACATAAGCTTCACTTACTTGTATTGATCAGAAATTGATTTGACACACCAGGATGATCGACGTCATGTATTGCACTGGCAAAAATTGCTGCAAGAATTTCCAAATCTGTAAACACAGCCTGGGAAATCAGACAGTAACAATTACTCCACGGTTCTCTACTGATATGAACGAAGAGTACAAACAAACGAGAAATAACTCAGTGAAGTTTTAAAATACAGTATCATGATGTGTATCAGGAAGGGTCTTTTAGATAACGATTTACCTATGAATTTCTTTAATTTAATTTTAGAAGAAAATATTTTATATAATTTTATTATATCTCATGATCAAATCTTTCAAGTCATATATACACACACACATATATATGTATGTATGTATGTTTTGCTTTTTTTGAGATCGGGTCTTGCTCTGTACTTAGGCTGGCCTCGAACTCATGGTCCTCCTGCTGCAGCTTTCCAAATGCTGGGATTACAAGCAACAGCAGCCATGTCCAGCTTCATTGTATTTTTTCAAATAATATAAAAAGAACATCTGCAATTATTTTTTAGAAAATATTTTTATTTTATAGCATACTTAATATTCTGAAAATGTATACATTAATAAGACATGAGCAATTATTTTCCTTTCTTTCACCATAAAAAAGGATTTCTAAGCCTTAACATAGTTGACATGTTGTGAAATATGAGACTCTGAGTGGCAGATGGTCCTATCAGGTTTTTAGCAGAATTCCTGGCCTTGACATGTTAATAGCATGTGCAACCACAAATGTGATGACTGTGACAACCAAAAATGTCTCCAGACACTGACAACTGTCCCTGGGGGTTGGAAGAGGGAAAGAAAGGGGGAGAGAAATCATGTCCGGTTGATAACTATTCAACTAAATGACTAAGTATTTTAACAAATTTGTTAAATGAAATCTAAACTATATAGCAAAAGAGAACCTTTTTCCAAAATGTTTAAGGAAATAAAATTCCTTCAGTAAACACTTAATGGAATACCTTCTTAGGATTTGGAAAAATTACACAAGAATTTCCTTCTAAAAATTCTTGGTAAGTGTTAACTCACTACTCATATTTTATAAAACAGTCATCCTTTGAACTAAAAAATACAAAAGCCATCTGTCTAAATTTCAAGAAAACAAGCTAACCAGAAGTCAACAAGCCAGGTGTGCTTTATGAAACATCCACTGGATCATTTCAAAGAAGCAATATCATAAACAGATGAATCCCCAAGTTGTAAACCAACTTTCAGAGGCAAAGTTTATCAGGCTCAACAGTTTATTAACCACCAATTTCTCCCCTGTAAGAGAACATGTTTCCAACGAGGCCAGTTACTGACTTCACTGGAAACACTTCAACCTAAATGTTTAAGAAACCTTTATGAATAGTAAATTAGTGTTCTTGAAATTTTAGAGAGCCAACTTACCTCCAAAGCAGGTGTAGATAACAGCACATGCGTGGACTGGACAACGTCTGCAGCATGGATATTATTGTGATAGGCCACATCAGCATGGTAGTGGTCTTCGAGAGTCATCAGATATGTAATTAAAGTGTCTACTGGAATTTTAAATGTTTTTAATAAATCCCGTTCCTGTAGGAAAAGAAATCCTTTTAACCTTTTTAATCTTTATATTAAAAAAGTTAAACAGAATTTATTAAATGAAAATCACACACCAGGGTTGCCTACAGATAACCCAGAAATGGAAATACTACTTTCCCCTGTCTAGCGAAGGCAATGAAAATATTTCTGAAGATCCAGGAATGTTGGAGATAAAACCGTATTTGAGTTGTCCTTCCGCAGGTCAACAGGGCTGTATCCAAGCTGTATGGTGTGAAGAATGAACTACGACTAGAGAGATTTCTGTGTCCCAGGATCATGCAGCTGCGATAGAGCTACTGACTCAGCCCTGGGTCACACCAGTCAAAGCCCAACAGTCAGTTAAGGCTGGATTTCCCATTATAGTCTCCAGGTATTGGCAACAGCCTCCACTGCTCAATTAAATCCCACCATGAGATGGAGCAAAGGCTCCAGAAGAATGAGAAAGGATAGCAGAACACTACAATGTGATTCAAAAAATTACATTCTGAAGTTTGCCAGCAGGGAGCTTTTTCATTTTTTAAAGTCAGAGTCATGGAGATGAGTTTTAAACTATTGTTTTAGTGCATTCCTTCAATTTCTCCACATCCTCTTTTTCTTAAATGGAAAAAAATCAAATAAATTATTTTGTTTTACTCATACTCCACATTTCTATATCTTTATTTGCCTCTTGATAAAGGAGCATCAAAAGCATCAAAATAATAAAAAGAGGTGAGTAGTAAGGAAGACAAAATGCATGCACAATCCACAGACTGGACATTAAGTCCCTACAATGGTTTGGATACACAATGGTCCCTAAGGCTTAGGTATTGAAAACATGGTCCCCAGCCAGTGGTGGATTTGGAGGGTACTAACTTTAGCGGGTTAATTCACTGATGAGTCATAGCTGAATGGACTTCTGGGAAGTGAGGCATCTAACAGTTATATCTTGTCCTTGGACCCTTCATTCTTCTCTCCTCCTCCTCCTTATTCATTCTCTTCATTCTCTCTCTCTGTCTCTCCCTCTCTCTCCCCCCACTTCCTGGTTGCCATAAGCCAAGCAGCCATGCTTTCTCCATCATGATATTTTGCCTCACCACAGCATAAAAAAGAAATGAAGCAGTCAGTCATGGACTGAAACTCCTGAAACTATAAGCCAAAATAAATCTTTCTTTCTTTTGATTTGCTCAGGTTATTTTGTCATAGTAGTGGGAAGTGACTAACACAGTCCCTAAGTAAAAGAAATGTGACAGAAAGCACATTACCTGAAAAATGGTGTGCATGACAACAGTCAGAGGCCGGTTGCCAGACAGCTCTGCTATTCTGAAAACATGGAGACCCCACTTGTTCACGTCTTCTAGTTCCTGAGGTAGAGAAATATATCAGAAAACCAGAAAGCAGAAGACCACGAGACAGTGAACACAAACACTTAAAAACTGATGAAAATTAATTAAATGGAAAGATTTTTAGATGGTTTTCAAACATGATTCATTTTAAATGTAATGGATACACCATGTAAGTATAGGAAAATTTTAGGCAAATTTACTTAAATATATTGGAAATGGAACACTGTTGCTTAACTTGATGATTTTGACAATATCACATACTTTGAATATCAACCTCAAAGCATTTCTTCAGTGAATAAAATCTATTCATAGAACTTTATTCTTTTAAAACGCATAAGTGAGGATAGATTTCTAACTCTTCCAGGCCAAAAATCAAATGAAAATGATGCAAATAAGTAAAAAAAACACATATACCAAACCACTTGTCTAAATCTACATTAACAAAACCAAATAAATTTACAGAGCTTCATAAAGTGCTTTTCTATCTTAAAAAATAAATAAATAACTAAGCCTGGCACCAGTGTCTTACACTTGTAATCCTAGCTATTCAGGAGGCAGAGATCAGGAGGATCACAGTTCAAAGGCAGCCTGGTCAAATAGTGTGTGAAACTGTCTCAAAAAAATCATCACAAGAAAGGGCTGCTGAAGTGGCTCAAGGTAGCCCTGAGTTCAAACCTCAGTACCACAAAAAAAAAAAAAAAAAATCCAAAAAACATATAAGCCAGACACCAGTATCTTATACCTGTAATCCTAGCTACTTTAGAGGCTAAGATTGAGAAGATTGTGGTTCCAGGTCAACCAGGGCAAAAATGTTTAGGAAACCCCATCTTTTTCTTTTTTTTTTTTTTTTTTGTGGTACTGGGGTTTGAACTCAGGGCCTACACCTTGAGCCACTCCACCAGCCCTTTTTTGTGTTAGGTATTTTCGAGATAGGGTCTCGCAAAATTAATTCCCTGGGGCTGGCTTCAAACCATGATCCTCCTGATCTCTGCCTCCTGAGTAGCTAGGATTACAGATGTGAGCCACCAGTGCCCTGCTTGAGAGACCCCATCTTAATAGAAAATAGCTGGGTGTGGTGGCATGTACTTCTAGACCAGCCTGGGGGGGAGAAAAGTTCGTAAGACCCCATGTCAGTGGAGGAAAAAGCTGGGCATGGTGGCCTGTGTCTGTCATCCCAGCTACAGCAGGAAGCATAAAATAGGAGGATCACTATCTTTAGGCAAGCCTGGGCAAAAACTGAGACCTTATCTCCAGAATAAACAGAGCATAAAGAACTGAAGGAGTGTCATAGTGGTAGAGCACCTGCCTGGCAAGCATGACGTCCTGAGTTCAAACCTCAGCACTGCCAAAAAAATGTGTGTATATGTGTGTATAAATTAATGAACTTTTCCATCTACTTAAAATAGAATGATTCAAGACTCATGCAAAGGCATTATCTCTGAAATCATCTTACCTTGGCCAGGATATCTTCTTGCTCTGTTTTAACACCAAACCTTGGGATACTTGAATTAGTCAGACTAGAGCTGTGCATCAGTTTCTTGACTCCACTGATCTGAGACATTGGCCTTTTCTTTTTCTCCTTTTCCTTCTGAGTTGGAGAAGGAATTTCCACTTCATGTTGCTTATCTTAAAAAATTTAGAAAATGTGCCACATTCACTATTAATGTTACTCATTTTTCAAAATCATAACGTGTAACTGGACAGGTTGTAATTGATCACCCTATATTCTGGGAAACGTTTCCAAGTAAATACTTTTCCTTGCAGAGTATTTACAATTTGATGTAGACCTAATTTGATATCCTCAAACACAAAATTAAAAGAATGAATTTTACTACAGACTAGTTCACATCAAATGTGTACAATAGTTACCTCTTGATAGAATGCTTTAAGAAAAAAATGTGCAGGAATTTTCATGATAGCAGATTTGAAGGAAACAAAATACTAGGAAATTTATAGTGCTCACCATGTCCATTTCAGTGTGAAATTCACTCAGTGGCTTGAAAACTACTCTTGACAACTAAGGACTCCAGTTTTAACATATACTTTAAAATGGCAGAAACTTCATATGCCAATATAATAAAAACAGCAGTGTGTGAACCAAAACAGCTAACGGAACTAGGTCATACTGTGGGACTTAAAATAGGTCATACCGAGGGATTTGAAACAGCATTTTTGAATGACATGGTTACATCTACTTTTTACTTCTATACTCTAGTGAGATCAAGGTTATTATCACGTAATCAGGTTTAATGGGGGATGGGGCCCACAGAAAATCTAAAATAGCCAAAAAGTGAGTATACATACATGCCAATTGTTTTCTGTAGTAAAAGATACAAGATGTCTTGGTATATTCATTCATTCTTTAAGGCAGTGAGCAACCCTAACTCACTCATCCTTATACATAGTATATTTTCAATAAATGACTGTTTAGTAGTGTGCTAATTACAAGTTACAGCAATTTTGTTTCAAAAGTAAACCCAAATCAAGGAAATGTTCAAAATACTTGTATTTACTGAATTTTCTTTCTGCAGATGAGGTAGACGGGTTGTGTTATCAAAAAACCAGTTCTATTTGTTAACCAGTTTACCAGACTTGGTGTCTTTCAAGTCATCAAGGATAGGGAACATTTTTAATTTATAAATACCTAGTGCCCAGAAATGGTGGCATTAAGAATTTGTTGAATGTGTCTATAGATGTCTTTATAAAATATTTTCCAAAATTTAGCACTATGTAAAAACTGGTTGGGGATGTGGCTGGGTGACAGAGCACTGGCATACCATGTGCAAGGCCTGGGTTTGATACCCAGCACCATGAAATTAACGGATAAATAAAACAGTTGATACTTTGTCACCTTAGATGCTAAGTCTCAAGTTATTAATGTGATGAATAAAAACAAATAGAAAATTTTTAACACCTATTTGGTTTCTAAAATGAGTTGTCACTCCAATTCAAAAACAAGCAAGCAAACAAATCAAAAGAAAATATTTAAATTGCATGTTGTTATTCTCACCTAAAAATGTGTTTGATATATACTCTGACACTTGATTTCCAGATCGACTCATTTCAGAGAGATGGGTGAGCTCTCGATTAAGCATCCTTTTAAACTGAAAAACAAAACAAAGTAAAATGAAATAACGGAAGAAATTTTAAGTAAAACAACATAAGCACACACTGAAGCACAAGAAGAAAAGTCCAAAGAATTTTTAATCTGTCTTGACAGTTTAGAGCAGTACTATTCAGCAGAACTTTCTGCCACTGGGAAAACACCGTAATTTGTGCTACCCACGATAGTGGCCATAGGCACTGTGGCTCCTGAGCTCTTGAAACATGGCTAGTGGGAATGAGAAACTGAATTTTGAATTTTGTTTAATTTTAATAATCTTCCATTTAAATAGTCACAGGTGACTAGTGCCACCATACAGGATATCACAGATTTCAACACTCAACATTAATTAATGGTAAAAAAAAAGAATAAAAGAATGAAGATATATTATTAGTATTAAGAGAAGAAAATGTAATTTATAAGCACACAAAAGTGTTGCCACTGAATAGATTTAGTTGGGTAAACTTTCAAGATCATGGGGAAATAAATGAATAAATACTATATACTTCCCCTTTAAAGATTTTTTCAAGAAGAAAGCGTAAGGTGCATTGGTTCTTACAACCACAGAATTTAGCAATCCATTTCCCAAGTCAAGATATAGAAAATAGCTCAGTTTTCAATATCAAACTTCATTACTTCACAATTTATTTTTACTATGGCCATAGTGCCTATTTCATCCAAAAATACACTGGAATTAACCTTCCACCACCACACGGCATCACTGAAATCCATGATTCTCACTAGCTGCTTCTTAGTGTGAAATATTCCTTTGACTCTGAAAATCACCTACCTAGGCCTTTTAATATGCCTTTCATATTTTTCACACAGAGATACAATATATTTTTGCTATCTAGTATAAAAAGCCAGACATTTGAATCTTTAGCAGCTTTAAAAATTTTTAATTTTACTTTAAATTTTAAGTCTCAGTATTGATTTGTTTATTTAGAATTTTCAAAAAATATTGTTTCCCTATCTAATTCATACAAAGATGGCTTAACTCAATACAGTTTGGCTTAACTCAATACAGTTAGACAAATCTCCAAATTAATTTCATTGACCATCTAACTTAGATATAAGAATTAAACTATCATCACAAAACACTGAGTGAGAAAAATAAATTCAATCAACTGTTGGATATAAGAAATGCATATTAACATTCTCTTGAGACAAAAATGAAAACCTGGCCATTATGAATAAAAATTCTAGTTGTCAATTTACAGGTCTAGGGAATTTATTCTCAAACTCAAGAAAACAAAGTTAATCTTTCTTTCCTTTTTTTTTCTTTTTGGTGGTACTGGGGTTTTTTAAGTGAGGGCCTTGAACTTAGTAGTCAGATATTCTACAACTTGAGCCATGCCGCCAGCCCTTTATGCTCTGGTTATTTTGGAGGTAGGGTCTCACTTTTTGTCCAGACCTGTCTGGATTGGGATCCTCCTATTTTACGCTTCCCACCCTAGCTATGATGACAGCGCTCTCCACTATGCCCAACTTCCTTGCACTGAGATGTGATCTTGCAAACTTTTTGTCTGGGCTGGCCTCTAACCATGATCCTCCTGATCTCAGCTTCCCAAGTAGCTAGGATTACACACATGAGCAAGGTTTACTTTCTTTATTCATGTAGTTTTATAACTTCTTGTTAATTATATAATGTACATATATGGTAGGAAATCTAGAAAACAAGAAGCCATTTAAATCCCCACTGCTGAAAGATGACCACAGATAATTGGGTGTATTTTTTTCTATCTTTTTTGGCAGCATGGGGGTTGAACTCAGAGACTCATGCTTGCTAGGCAGGTGCTCTGACCACTTAAGCCACTCTGCCATATGTTTGTATCTATGTCTATCTTTGTACAGGTACTTTAAAAATTGGCATCACGAAGTGCACAAAACATGGGCTGCTGCTTACTTTCCCTCGGCATTGTGGATTACCATCTATTGGAAAAAAAAAATTGAGACTATCTAAGGCTATTCAGAAAGACATTTATAATAGTGCTCACACATTTTGCCCATTTTTAACAAGTTCCGTTTTCTTAAGTCAATTAATTATATGAGCTAATAAGAAGTGTCTTGAATTTAGCCTAACACATACTAGCTGCTCAAT
The DNA here is from genome assembly GCF_047511655.1 of Castor canadensis. NCBI lineage: Eukaryota > Metazoa > Chordata > Mammalia > Rodentia > Castoridae > Castor > Castor canadensis. The sequence continues at coordinate 129,589,221 of NC_133391.1, read as the reverse complement.
ATTATCCAGGTTCTTTCTCCCCCTTAGTCTTCTGTCACAGTCTTGGGCTTCTGAGCCTTTTATATTGATAACTGACTTTTATCATTGAAGGACATACAGATGAAGGACGTGACTGTAGTTATGACTATAGCTAGCTCTCCTTTATCAAATTCTATCAAAGAACTTAGGGCAGTATTAATATGGGAAATGGTGGCTATGTTTCAAAAATATATCAAATGGAATCTCACAGGTAAAAAAATCCTTGCTTTATACATGAAATTCACTGTTGGAAAAAATCTACTCATTAGTTAAAACACATTCAAAACAGAGTCTGCTAAACATTTTAAACAGGTATGCAATGTGGTATTTCTTTGATCTAAAGTTGACCATGTTTTATGAGCTAAAAGCTATTAACAACAAAATCCTTTTGTGTAAAAGACGGGGGAATCAGTGCTGCTTCTTTTGGCCACAGGGGGCATCTCAGCAGTCTATGCAGGAACCAGTTATTACCTTGCACTCTCCTTGATGCAACTGAGCAATGCAAGCATTCTGGGGGCAAGCTAGACAGGGACCCTATTTGCACAGACCTATCTTCTGCCTCACACACAATCTGGTAAGAGTAATATGTTGCATGTGCCCAAGCAGAAAAACGTGCATACTACCTACAGATATACTATAAAATTATCTGCATTTTCTGAAAGAATATATAATTCATCAAAATTACCAGCTAGTACAAACAACTAAGGGAAAAACTCCAGCAAATGGAATCTATTGTCCAGTCTGAATAAATGCCAGACTGTATATTCCATTGAATGTTTGTGCCTTGTATACATTATTTCCTGACTACTCTACTGTCTTTGTTCAAAACACAACATAGGTTACAGAAACCCTTCATCCAACACCTATCTTCCTATCAAGGCTTGCAAGGTGCTTCAAGGAAGTCAACATTTCATTTTAATGTAATCATAAGAGATGATATTTGAAGCAGTCTTCTACAAAATTTTTACTAAGGGAGGGAGTGTGAGGGACTTTCTAAGAACAATTTTTAAAGAATCAATTAAGTTATAACATAGGTTATTTTCTAAAAGGAATTAAACTGTTTTCCTTATTTGCTAGAACTTTCAATCTAAGGAAGCTAAATTAACTACCACAGAAATGATCACAAGTGCTTTCTCCATTGGTGGTTGACCTTACAACTTGGTTTTGAAGTGTATAGCTTAATGCAATAAAGAACAATATATGAAAACATCTGACAAACATTTTTAACTAGAAGTGAAATTTCTATCATTTTGAAATAACTGTATCTAAATCCTTAAAATACATCAAAAGGAGCTGGCTAAAAGCTGAGATGGGATTATGGATGTTTCTTTCATTACTTTCTTGTATTTAAAACAATTACCCCAAAATGACAAGCAAAATTCAAATAATGATTAGAACATTTATTGAAATAGTCACATAAAGTTATCATCAATGGGATGAAAACGAACGATTTAAGAAGCCATAGAGTGTATTCTCAATGCAACACCATTATATTTCTTGATTAATAAATTCAGAAGAGATGAAATAATGACTATTTTTCAGTCAAAACTGGTTGCAGGTTGCAAAATGTACAACAATTTTATTGAGCATTTAGTTATTTTTAAAGTGACCCCTAAATATTTTATGTTGATCAATTTCTTAGGTTCTGGTCTAAGTAGTTTGAAAATAGTATATAGAATCATGGTTGCGACTAAGAAGAAAAGAGGAAGATGTCTAAGTGAATGCTTTCAGGTCCTTTGTTCTCATGCATCAGTGTCTGCGTGCAGCTTTTAAGTAGGCATAAAAGAAAGTGCAAATGCAGTTGAAACTGAATGCTGTAGTTTGTGTTTCAGCACTCTATTTCTCCAACTTACATTCTGTGGTTAAGATTGTCAGGGAAACAGAATAAAGTAATAAAACTAACCACAATATTTTCAAATGCAATCCTCTGTAACTGTGCATATGCCAGTGTGCTGCTGGGTACATTACATATACTCCTAATACACATTTAAAGAGGTGGTACAGGTCGAATGGAAAGAAAATGCTTATTTTTTCCTCTACAACATTCTGCTAAAAATCATTGTATGTGCAGCACTAGGATGCAGTACAAGTGTGGTAGACATAAGTACTAAAAGCTATTTAAATGAGTACTGCATTAACTGCATAAAAATAAATCCTTCTGAATGCATAAGACCAAACCTCTATCTCTTCCCTTCATAAAAGATTTAGGGGTATTCTATTAAAAATAAGCAAAGCTGTACAGTAAAAATTTTCCTCATAAAGATAAGTACTAAAATTCTATATTTAGATACTTGGAAGTCTTGTTCATAATTGTAACACAAACATGAAATCCTTAAAATGCATCAAAATGGGCTGGTTAAAAGCTAAGAGATAAATTCTAGGATGGATTATGGGCATTTCTTAAATTACTTTCTACATTTTTTCTGTGTTTTAAAAAACATTAGCCAAGAAATGGCTAGCAAAATTCAAACAATGAAAGCTGGGTGTGGTGACACATGCCTATCTATGACCCTAACATTCCACAGCCAGAGGCAGGAGGATTGGGAGTTCAAGGCCAGTCTGGGCTACTCTGTTCCCTCCCCCCCTACCAAAAACAAACAAACAAAAAACCCAGGAAACTCACACAATGAAAAAAATATATATTCAAAAATACTTTTAAAAAACTGGAGTATCCATAAGTTTAAAGGGAGGTGAGACATTATAACTTGTTGAACAACCAAAATGTAAAGTTTTCTAGGTTTCTTAAAATTGTGGACAGTCTAAACATTAAAGGGGAAAATTTCCTTCATAAAGAAATGGAAAAATTTTCAATCTGAAAGTCCTTAAAGTAATGGAAAACAAATATTTGAAAATGTGTTGTGATTGGCTCAAATATTCAAGGAGAAACTTCACTTTCTGAAGTGATGCTTCCTTTGGGTCTGAATAAGGTTCTTCTACCACCTACTTCTCTTGTAAAGACAGACTTTGATTCTAGCATTACCACAGGGTAGGCAAAAAGCCTGCCAACATGAACACAGTCTGATCAAATTCAGTGTGCTAATTCATTTCTTGAGATTCACAAAAGTAACATATCTTATAAACCTTTCAATTTTGCAAGCAGATGATCATGTTTTTATTTTAGTAAAACTGTCACTTAAATAGTCATGGAATGTCAATTTTTAATGTCATCTAGACCTTGACATAAAATATATATATATATATATATATATATATATATATATATATATATATATATATTTATATATATATTCCTCATTAGGTTAAAGTAGTACAGATGTTTAAAGAAAGTCACGAGTTAATTGTGTAAAGTTTAAGCGCTACATACTAACTAGAATCCATAAATCAGAGTAAGAAATTTGGTCTGATAATTTATTTGCAACGAATTTATTTAATTGCCTTAATATTTTAAAGTGCAACCAAATTTACACCTCTCACCAAACAGAAGCAATGAAGCTATTTTAGCATGCAAGCTAAACAGTTATACAATTTTATGTCAGACATTATTAAAACCACGTATTTCTTTCCTAGTTCATACTTAAAGGAAGAATGTAAAAATTGCTTAGAAAGCTTAGATACCATTCATTTTTACTTTGTTAAATTACATAATCAAAGGAATCAGGAGTTTTCAAAGGCAAAAATCTTACCTTTATGTAGCCCCAAGACACTGACAATAAATAGTTTGCTTCAGGCATTTTTGATTGATTATATATATGACACTAAGTTCTAAAATGTATATATCTTGCAAACCTTGATACTTAATCTCCACAGCCACGCAGCGTGGGAATTTCAAGATTTATGGTAATTGAGTACACATAACAAAGCCTCTCATTAGGTCCCATCCAGCCGTCTTCCCATTAAAGACATGCCATTTGTAAAACTCCAGAATGGAAAATTCAACAACTATTCTGAATAAAGAAAATCCATGCGATAAAGAAAGAGCTACAGATCTAAGGGTCTGCATCTTTCTCTCCCCACGCTCCAAGGCTTAATGAATAATGTATGTCAAGATGCTTAGCTGCAAGAAAGACTACTTCTGTCAAAAGCTACCAAATAAGGAGCTGCGGGGAAGCCAGGAAGAGTGACAAGAAACCCCTCCCATAGAACCCCAACTATGGACCAATCCCATTCCATCCTTGGTCTATGAGGGCAGAGGGCGTGGACAGGATACAGACTGCTCTGTGATTGGCTGGCGAGGGCGAGCCTTTGGGGAAGAGGTTTTCCTCCTCTCCGGTGAACGCCATTTAATAATGGTCTCCCTCCAGCTCTGAGGCTGCTCGGTGAAAAGATGAATGGGGGCTTCCCTCTCTCAGCAATGGATAACGACCATAAAACGATTCAAAGTCCTTAGTTTGTTCTTAAACAAGGATTGCCAGTCCTTTTGGAGCCATTCCTATGAATTTTAATATTCTCTTCCTTCCAAATAAAATCTGGTCTGAAAATGCCAATCATGCATTTTAATTGCTTCCTTCTCGCTCTCAAATTCAAAGCAAGAGGCTTCCCTGGTGACGTAGACATAACCATGGTTCCTCCCCAGGCCAACGTAGAAACACAATGATTATGAAGAAATACTACCCCTATCCACAATTCCCAAATGGAAATGATGCATTCCCAACCTAGGTGGCAGGGCTGGTCTCAGCTCCTTTGTTTCTATTGTTAGGTATGGCTGAGCTGTACAACTTCTAAAATCTAAACCTGACTGGGGAGAAAAGGAATCTGAAAACTAATGAACTGCGTATGGCTAAAGAATGCAGGGTTTTGTACAGAGATTCAGAATCTCTATTTTTATGGCTATCCATGAAAGAAATGATAGCCAGGAACTCAAGAGCAATCACAGCTTTTAAGAGAAGGGTTAAATAAGGAATGTACATTCTTTCAAAAAACAATCTTGTCCGTGTGGTTCAAGATAGTATTATTTTGTAACTTTTAATACCCTATTTTAACAAAATATTTTACTTTATTTTAACAAAACATTTTGCCCCTTGTACCTCATCTCCATCTCGGTTTTACTACTCTGAGCTTCTATGACGACTTACTGATACAGTTATGACACAGTCTCTCTACCATTTAGGTATTCCTACACCAGGTTTGTGTGTCTTATCATAAACATTCACCTAATACAGTAGCTCCACCTTGTCTGTAGTTTCACTTTTCATGGTTTAAGCTACCCTTAGTCAACTCAGGTCTCAAAATATTAAATGGGAAACTCCAGATACAAACATTTAAGGTTTTAGATAACTGATTATGATATAATATTGTAATTTTTCTATTTTTTAGTTATGGATGTTAATTTCTTACTGTGACTAATTTATAAGTTAAATTACCAAAGTTATGTATGTATAGGAAAAATATAGTATATATACTGTTTGGTACCATCTGCTGTTTTAGGCAGATGTGGGGTCCTGGAATGTATCCCCTTTGGATAATGATGGCACATTGTGCTCTTTGCCTCTTTGACTGTCTATTGGTCCTTTGCTGCTCAAGGTTTTAGCTGCTGTTCACACTGATCGTGTCAATTTCTTAAATTCCTATTAGTACTTCACAAAATAAAAACTTAAATCTTTAATACTCTATAAATATACACCCCTCCCCCAAGAACACTAGGGGCCTCTTTGAATCTGGTCTTTTGTTCTCCTTACCTTCTCTGAGGTGTTCAACCTTGTTTGATTACTCTTCTCACTCACCCCTGACTATCGGGGTCCTGAACGCCTTTGGTTTTCTTTCCACTTCTCTGGCCATGTCTCCTTTGCCTTCTCCTCTTAATCCCTTCACTCAGGATCTCCACAAAGACTGTGTCTCAGGCCTACACTCAATGATTACTTCTCACCTGAACTTCAGCACCAGATTTCCCATTGTAGGATACTATCCCATCTCAAATGACAAAACTGTGAAACATTTTTCTATTTAAAGTAGTTCTTATCATAAACACTCCCATTGCAGTCACTGGGCCCAGGTTTCTTCCAGTGTCAGATAGAGTTTGTGCCTCTTTGCTGCCATCCAATAGGTGTCTCATGTGAACCACACACTATCAGGTGTTTAATATAAATCATCTACTGAATCCTTGGCTGATCCTGGCATGTTCCACTCTACATCACCTTCCCTCCTTCGTTCAACTTTGTGAGTGACCAAGCCCTATCTTTTTAAAAATGCCATTTTCACTCCCATCAACTCAATCCAAATACTCAGAGTGTGAGAAAAAGAAAATACCTTCAATATGATACCCACACCACCCCTCATGATTATCCAAGTTCAAATCCTTTGAAACATGATAATTTTGTTGTTGTTCTTCTTCTTCTTTTTTGGTAGTACTGGGGTTTGAACTCAGGGTCTCATGCTTTCTAGGCTTGCTAGGCAGACACTCTACCACTTGAGCCACTCTGCAAGCCCCCAAGTTCAAATCCTTTAGAACACAATTCTAACCTGTAAATTGGTTACTGTGGCAGCTAGTCTGCTAAGATACCTCCTAATGAACTACACTGCCCTAAGGTGAATGTGAGTTGACCTATGAACCAACAAGTGATGTATGGCTGCCCAGGTCACAAGAAACTTTGTAGCTTTCCCCTTGCCCTGACTGAATGTGCTGTTGAGATCTCTGCACCAACATGCAGAAAGTCTGAGGAAGTACATGCTGATTTCATAGGAAGAGGAGAGAGAGGGGAGGCAAGGCTCAGAGGGAGGGAAGGGAAGAGGAAGAGAGAGAGTAGGAGAGAGGGAGAGAGGGGGAGAGAGGGGGAGGGAGAGACAGAGAGAGAGAGAGAGAGAGAGAGAGAGAGAGAGAGAGAGAGAGAAACAAGCACACATGACCTCAGAATGAAGAAGCATCTCAGTCACCCAGCCCAGTAGACTAATAGAGCTTTCAGTTGACTCTGGTCCTAATGATCATGTACGACTGTCTAGCCAAGCCCAACTAACCCCCCCCCACCAAACCATGAAAACAAATAAAAGCTGACAGACATTTCAAGGCACTAATTTTGAAGTGATTTTTTTATGCAGAAATTAATAACATCAGTTATCAAGAGAATCAAATGAGATAATATATGAAAATACATACACAACAAATGATACATTGTAAGTGGTATCAGATGATGGTGATAATGACAATGATGATGACTGTAACATTTTCATTGTACCAACATTTTTTAAACTGTCATGTTTCTTCTTCTCTTTAAGATATACCAAGTTTCCTTTCAGCTGCATCACATCACTGTGTCTAAGGCCCCAAACATTGCCACTGCTTCCTACCTCATCTTATTGCCACTGACTTCCCCTCCCAGTCCCATACTGAACTCCACTGCCAGACCAGTTTTTCTTAAGCCCAGCCTGTAACTTCAAAACTAGTGACCATCAGGTGGGCCTTTTTGCTTCCTTGTGTGCATACCCTCTATGGGCTCCATACTGCTGGCTGTCTCCTCCACCACCACAAGCCTATTTTCAGCTGCTTTTTCACATCTCTGCTGTGCTCCTCAAAGGCTACTGCTTCGCCTTTCTCAGACACAGTGGGCAACCAGGTTCCCTATCTTTGCTAGTTTATTGCCCAGAATACCACACCATCCTTCTTTTTCTCTGCCTGTCTCAAACTTGTCTTTCAAATATTTAGTAATTTGCCCCACAGATGACATGGTTGAGATGCAAATCCAGGTTTCTTTCTTGGCTTTGTTCTTCACTGTGCATGTCAGCTTATGATCAACTGAGGTTGATGCAAACTCTACAACAATTATATGAATCTAGGAATATAGTCATTTATCCTCGATCCTTCTGTTGATGCTAGAGTGTCTTAAATGAAAGTACCCCAGTTGTTATCCCTGTGGTCAGATCACTGGAGAGGATGGACCCAACAACTAGAATAGTTAGGAAGCAGGTACCCAGAGAAAGGCAGCCCCACCTATAGTGGGACAAACTTATACTTGGGAGTGCATCATGAACAGGACATAGGTTCTTTCATACACAGAGCAGTTGACAATGACATGTACAGAAGAGGGAAAGAGGTCCAGAGAGTCCTCACAACACAGCTTAAGGGGCACTGCCACAGCTAGATCCAGGTTTCCTACTTGTAATCTGCAGCTCTCAAACACATAAATGGTTATATACATCAGTGTGTGTGTGTGTGTGTGTGTGTGTGTGTGTGTGTATGTATGACTTGAAATATAAAAAGTAATTTCCCTCAGCATTCAGTTCTCTTTTTCTGTCTTTTCCTAATAATTCTCCTCAGAATCTCCCAATGACATCCTTATTCCTCATGGTCTCAGTCCTTAACAGATACCCCAAGCAATTAACTATCTCTCTAGATTATTTTGGAGCATTTCAGGATATTTAAAATTCTGCTGATGGAGTTGAATCTTAACACATTAACATGCTGGAATCACTGATTTTGCAACATCAGCCAAGATAGAAAAAAGGCACATTTTGAGTAGGAAAAGGAAAAACAACTGAAAGAATGGCAATGAGGTCTCAGAGAGGTCAAGTGAATTGCTCAATGTCATAAGACCAGTAAGTAGCAGAGCTAGGATTTGAACTCAGGCTATCTGGCTTTAGAATTGCCAAAAACTGTATTTCATAAGCCAGACAGAAGATAAACGCTGCATGTTCTCTCTCATATGTGAAAACTTTAAAGCCAACCTGAAAGTAGACCAGTGATCACTAGGGGCTTGGAAGGGTGTGTCTGGGTATTGAAAAAGGATGATTTGATCAGTATATGCTGTCCCTATGTATGGAAATATCACACTGAATTCCATTAATATATACAGTTCATAGGGGCGAACAAAAAAACATTTCAGAGTTCATTCTCTATTCAGCCTGGAGTCTATAGGAAAGGTCTATTAGCATACTCAATTCTAAGCCACACATTATATTATGGTGCTTGAAATTCTTAAGAATAAGAATTCTTAGATTTCTCTAACCTAAGGAATCTTCCTGAGACTAGCACTGTTTTCAATAGTACTTATATTGTTAGAAAGTATCTTATAATCAATGTCCTATAACCAATCCACATTGATTTTATACCTTTCTATTTAAAATTAAAATTCTGCTAGTTGTTACTGAGAGGTGAATCTATAGAAAGCAGGGTCTCATATATCCTGTACTGTTCAGGTGAACATTCTATTACTAAGTGCTCCTGGGGATATTCTGAGACAAAGTTAAACTTTAGATATTAATGCCAATTGCCAAAGCAAATTAACATCTCTGAAAACTCTTCTTTCCTTTTGTTTTCAAATACCTTAAAAATACTTTTAGAGGCAGACAATAACCAAGAATTCATTATTTTAAATCACAAAATTTTAAATCCATTTTCACATCATGTGAACTGTACTTTCTTTAATTAATGTTAGTATTTAAAAAAAACCCTCAACTCTAGTAAATCACCAATATCTGCTTGTGTTTACTGCCCTCTAGTGATAAAAGGTCTGAATTTGACTGAAGAAAAGTTCTGTTACATTTCATAAAATGAAAATTTCTCTTTCAAGTATTATGGAGATTTAAGACTAAGAGGAACTCTAGGTTGATTTAAAAAAACTAAGTAAACATCTGAAAAACCCAAGACCCTATTTTCTTCACCAAAAATGCTTTATTTAAAATAGGAAACACCTGCAATATTTATTGAGAAAAGAAATTCTAATACAAGAAATTTTATTGAGTGGTTCCTTAAAGCTGATAACATGATACTTATCTGATAGCTGTACTTATATTTCTCTTCTACATAGAGTAACTCATTAAATGTTAGCAGAACATTCTGTACTTGTTGATACAGCTTGAATTTATATAGACACAGAATGATGTCTAACTATTTAGTCAATCTAGCTGGAACCTGTCCCCATTATCACTGTAACTAATAGGACTTTTTTTCACTGAAGAATAACCAGGGCAATAATTGCATATGCACACTACTCAGAAAGGAACAAACTCATAACTAATATCTTATTGAATGGGAATACGTTAGAGCTTTTCCCCTAAGATCAGGAATAGCATAGGGATGCCCACCTTTCCTTACTTTTATTTATCACAGTCCTGGAAGTCCTGGCCAGAGCAATTAGGCTAGAGAAAGAAAGAGGACATTCAATTCTGTATGGAGGTAAAATTTTTTCTGCTTGTAGATGACTTTTTAGATATAGAGAACCCTAAAGAGTTTACAAAAAACTGTTAGAACTAATAAACAAATTCAGTAAAGTTGCAGGATAGAAGTTGCATCAGCACACAGTAGTGGTCCTGAGCCACCATTCACTCATCATTGAATAGACAACAAATTTTGTGTACTCATTCTAGGTCGAGTACTGTACCAGCTGCTAGAGAGAGAAAAATCCGATAAAGTAAGTATAGCTTCTTGCACAAAACTAAATAATTTAAACAGTTGTATTCTTTTTTGTCACTTTTCAATGTTATTCTTTTCTACTCCTTGGTTGTCAGTCTGTTCTCCTTATAGTCAGTATAAATTTACCTCCTTAGAGTCAGTTTATGACCTTTCCCCTATTAAGATGGCTGTCTTGTCTGAGGCAGCATTTCCCAGAATATGTTGTAAAGAACAGCAATCCAATGTGACACTTTTCAGATGACTTCCACCATGAAATAAACTTCTGACATAGTGCTAATCTTTATGGATATTGTGAACATTAGTATACTCAAGGTCTGCCAAGAACTGGAACACATAACCTTGTTTTATTTTGTTTAACATAAAAATGCCCAAACTTATTTTACTGAACCCTTGACATTTCTAACAAGTAAAAATAAACCAAAGTACTAGGGTTTCATAGAAATTTCCTGTGAAAGTAATGGACTTTAAATATCAGACAGTAACATCTCTTAGAATGGTTGCTCACTTTCTCACTCAACAGATATTAAACAGCAACTCTGTACGAGCATGGGGATATGATAATGAACAAGACAAAGAGATAATTCCCTACTCGTGTAAAGCTTGGACTCCAGGGGCAGAAAGACAATAAGATGCACATCAAAAAATGAATGACAAACACTCTGTTCTTAGTGAGATGAGGGTTTGAAATCAGGGGTCTGTGCTCCCAAAGCAGGTACTCTACTGCTTGAGCCACACCTCTAGTACTGATAAACACTCTGGATAAAAAAAATAGAGCAACACAATGCTGTGATGGGGGATTGTAAAATTAGGTAGTCAGGAAAAGTAGCACTGAGAATGTGGTAGCTGTGAAGTGATCAAACTAACTAGAAAAATCCCTTTATTGTAGCACTGTTCACAGATGGCAAGATTCACAATTGCCAATTAAATGCTAAATCAACAAAATGTAATAGTTTACACCATAGAATATTACTTAGTCATAAAAAGAATGAAATCCTGTAATTTTCAATGGCATGGTTGGACCTGGCAAACATTAAATGAAGTAAACTATGCACAGAAACACAATTAGCACATGGTCTCACCCCTATGAAGACTAGAAAAAAGTTGATCTCATAGAAGTGGAAAGTTCTGGTGTGCTATAGATACACATAATATACTGCACATTTCAAAAACCTTAAAGAAAGGATTCTGAATGTTTGCGCCATAAAGAAATGATAGATAACGGAGGAGATAAATATGTTTAGCCTAATTTGAATATCATATAATGTGTACATGTAGTGAAACTTCACCTGGTACCAGAGTATGAACAATTTTTGTGATTCTGCTCTGTTCTACATAAGAACAGAATTAAATGTAAAAAGAAAAAGAAAATGCAGGGCAGAACACTCCTGACAATGGCTGACAGAACACGTTGTGGGGGTGACGATGGGGAATGGGACAGGTACCTGGGATGAAATGAGGGGCAGCGGAAGGCGGGGCTGTGTGGGCCTTGTCAGACTTCTAGAGGGTCTGACTGAGCAGGGAGGGATATGACTTGCATTTTAAACATGATGAGATTTGTATTTTAAAAAGCCATTTCTAGAAAGGATGTTTCATAGAAGGGCAAAAGCAGTTGGAAGAGGAGAGGAAGCACCTGAGGAAGAGCTGACAAGACTTCTTAACACAGACACTGGAAGGGAAGGAGAAGAATCAGCAAATAGAAGTGGTACAGTTAATACCTGCTTTGGATGGGTGATGGTGTCACCTGCTGGGAGGAGAGGACTGGAGGATGCCCAGATTTGGAGGAAACAAGAGGAAAGAAGCGTCCTAATGAGTCAAGTGCAAGAACGTTTAAATACACGAAGGTTTATGTATGGTTTTTAGTTGTCGAGGGAGGGATCTTTACCCCTTCCCTACCATGTTGTTTCCAGAGTTCCGAATAAAGAAAGCTGCTAGAGAGTTGAATTTTGAACAGAGATTCACTTTCAAATACTTCATGGACATTAGATTAGGATGGACCACCTACATCAAAAACCTTACAAAGCGTTTTTAGAACAGTCCAGTAGAAGGGGCATGGATACCCCCTCCTCCCTTTCCTTCCCTCTTCCTTCCTCCTCCCTCTCTTCTCCTCCCCTCTCCCTTCCCTTCCACTCCTCTCTTCTTCTCAAGGCAGGTTCTTGCTATGTAGTTCACTCTGGCCTCAAACTCAAGATTCTCCTGCCTCTGCCTCCTGATTTTTGGAATTAGGTATGCAGCTACCATGATTGGCCTATGTAATCAATCCAGTCTTTAAATATCTACTTCATAATAGATTACGAATGTGGAGGCTTAGGTGTCTCCTCACTAAACTCCATACAAAGTAACCCCAATTAGAGCCCAGCATTTACAACGGGCAATACTTTTAGTAAAGTCCTATGTCCTATTTAAACTTTTTGGGAATGAAGACATAACTGAAGGCAATAATAAAATTTAAAGTAGTGTCAGCATGGAATTTTGTAAATTCACAACAGTGACTAGAAATTATGGGGCATCAATGGTATAAAGCACAGGTTACTCTGCTGGTTGGCTTCATGTGAGTTCCAATCTTTGTTTTGCCTTCTGTGAACTCAGTTATTTAAGAGTTCTGTGTCATGTGAAGCGGATCAAATGTAATGTAGGTAATCTAGCACAGTGTATGATGCATGTGTCAGGAGCTCAATAAGTTATAATATCAGAAGAAATATTGTAACTTATCATAAGAAAAACACTCACATTAAAACAGTGGCATTAAGATTTCTACAATGACAGCTACTCCACAGCATATGCAATCAATGGCTTATCTGGAAACTACTAAAATCACTGATATCGGCTGAGAAAACTTTTGAAGATCTCAAATATACCAGGTTCATTTTCTCACAATGCACTGACCTGAAAAAAATGGGAAGCTCCAGATAGGAGTAGAGTACAACTCTTCATAAATAATAGTCTGCTTCTCCTAGATTTCCTCCCTTGTTGTGGGAGTCCATTCTACTCAACCTGAATGTAGATTACTATATTCAGTTAATATTTTCAAAAGAAGCCCCTTAAAATTTATCTAACTCTGAATACAACAAATGAAAATAAAATATAGCTCAGGGATTACGCTATGGAAGTTGCAGTGAGCAGAAGAGTAAATAAGATCCATAACCATTTCATAAAGATGCTACCAGTGTTACATATAGTAATCCACAGTTGAACATAAGCACTGATAACTGGCCTGTCACTTCCCCTCACAGCTAGGGAAGCAAGTGTATAAACAGAACATATGAACTTCCATTTGGGGTGCTAAGAAAACACACCAAGCAGATGGCTCTAACAGTTTCCAGAATACCAGTTCTAATAACCCACGAAATTGCCTGTCTCTAAAATTCATAGTAAAAAATCATAAAAGCTAAAATTTATTAAGCATCTACTATACGGCAAGGATAGTGCTGAAGTATCTGGAATTATCTCATTTATTTGATCAGTACTATCATTAGCATTTTATAGATGAGCCTTAAGGTCTCAACTATCAACTCCCAGCAGGCATCACCCTAATAAAATCCTGTTCTTCATCATATAGCTAAGTCATGACAATTGAAGGCCTATAGGGCATTTCTACTTAGACATGTAATTTTATCTCAATTTTATAACTAAAAATTTGACTGATATTTATTGTCCAACAATTCCCACCCCAAAATGTCTTCTCCCTGATTTTCTAACCACTATCTTTTCTATTACTTGCACTTAGAATTTCATACAGTTCTCTGGCTGCAGGCAGTCCCCTTCCTCATTCAATCTTTCTCCTGTCTACTTCTCTTGTTTCAATCTCATCCTACTTCAGATCCTTATTACTACAGTGCCTCATTTTTTACGATTCTTCTTGCTTTTAATATTCACCCTCAATATGATCCATCCTGCACACTGCCTCCAGTTGTACCCTTCCAAGATCACTTCATTGTTATTTTCCTAATAATGTTTTCCTTGTAATCAAATGCAAAGGTTCTTTATGATTTACAAGATAGTTGCAAATAGCACTGGCTGGCAAATAAGGCATCCTGCTGTGTGGCCCAGTCTACACTTCTCACACCTCCTCTGAGCCTATAATCTGATTCAATTCTCTGTTCTAGTTAGGCTCATACTTCCAGAACATCTACCACCCTCCCACCCCCAAAAACATACAATAAAGCTCACCAGAAGTGTCCCATTCTACCCTGCTTTCTCTAGCCCTGGACTACATATACCTCTTCCCTTGTTAGCACCATTATGAATCCTAAGTGCTCAAGATCCAGCTTAAGTGGCACTTTTTCTGGAACTCTTCTCAATTACTCTTCTTCTGAGTTGAATGTGCTCTGAACCTCTCTACAGGGCAGGAACACCATGAAGTACTCTGTCATCCATTAATTCACAACAGGCTTATTTCTATGGCTAGCTAAATTGTCAGTAGTATGCCTGTAAGTTTTGATGTCTATTTATCTATGACTTTTCATACAGACACTCATATATAAAAACTTTGCTTTACTTTTGCAAACACTTTGCTTTTCTTACGAACCTTGGAGCAAATAACCAGATTAAGACAAAAATTCTTCAGTGAACCTAAAAACTGGATTGTGGCAGTTTGCTGCTAAAAGGTACAAAGTAAAACTCTTCCTAATGATTTATTTTCTACGTGAAAGTAGTATCTTACCTAGAGAATGGTCAAGGATCAAACCACAAATAACAAAAGACACACCAAATTAAAAATGTCATTCAAAAGAGATGATGTCAATAAAGACTGAAATCAGGGTCATATGTCTAGAAACAAAAAGGTTTTATTTGTCCGAAGACAAAAGCCTTGGTAAAAAAGTAATATAGGACCGGTTTGCTCTAGGTCACTTTAACTTTCGTGTTCCTTGTTACTTCACCTGTAAAATGAAGTTGGTGAACAGGCTGATCTCACAAATCTCTTTCACCTCTAAAGACTTTTGGAATTTAAAAGAAAAAAGACTGGTTAAGCAGACCAAGTTTGATTTCTCTACAAAGCAGCTGACGGTGAGTGGAAAATGGAAAGGGATCATTCACCTATGCAGTGACTCATTTTCAACACTTATAATAACTGCACCACTAGGGAATTTCTTCTCTAGCTGGCTGTGGCTAGTGTCAGGCTCATGACTAAAACCTCATCATGGGGCTGGCACCAGATTCAAGGTCATCTCTTCCATTCCTGTTTCTCATCTGGATTGTCATTTTTAATCTGGGCAAGGATTAAAAGTTTTATTTTTTGTTCTTGTTTCTATTGCATGGGCAAGAGACACCTAGTATCTTCATACTGATCAATATTTGACATGTTCATTAATCATGACCTCAATATTTCACAGAATGAAAAAAATCATTTGGAGGTGCCTTGGAGGTCATCCAGGGTAAGGGAAAAGCAAAGCACAAGCAAAGGACCAATTTTTAGACAGTAGAATGATGATCTGCATGTAACCCTTACAAGTCTAGTAAGTCTTGTGGAACTGCCTTCATATATTTTTTAAAAGTAATCATAATCAAGTAGTCAGTGAGAGTGTAAATAAAAACATGCTATCACACAGTGCTAGGTTACTGAGCTAAAACCAAAATAAACAAACTCAGTGGGCATCACATATGCAAGTGAACGAGGCCCCATAAATCACCATGACTGGGTATCAGGATTTCAAAGGCACACTCTGTAAGCTTTCTCCCCGGCCTGTTGATACTAGCTCCAATTGCACAGGGTTACCTATATGGCAGCATATAAAGTTAACCTTTTCAGTTTAAAAATAGTTCCAGTCCTCATCCCTACTAAAGATAGGTCCCAGTGCCTCCCGTGTGTGTAGCACACTACGTACTTTACGTAAGTTTTGTTTAATTTTCACAGCACTCCTGTGAGCAGCTTATGTTAGTCCTGAATTACAGAGAAAACAGAGGTTCAGAGGGATTGAAGTGATTTAATTATCTAAGGTCACAACGCTACCATGCGTAGATTTACAGCCAAAAGAGGAATTGCTAAGATCATTAGAATTTAGGAGATTTAAAACTTTGAGAAAAAGGTTCACTTCTTCATCTGCTATTTGGTTGCATTTTACTCTTCCAGCATCTAATAATAACTTAGGGTATATTATAGTGAGTTAATCAGCCTAGACTTAAGTTGATGCAGTCTCTTCTACCCTTTTACAGCTTACACGTTGCTGTCCGACAGCCCATTAACTGCTGTTTTTCACTCCCAGGCAACACATTTCTCAGGGGATGACCCAGCCCCTTGATTGAGCAACCTACCCATGTTACTACTGGGCCAGTACTCAAGGAGGCAACAGGTGAAGGAGGAGACACTAGCTATGAGTGATAAAAGAGACCCAGTCTCATGAACTACAGGATGTCCATAAATGTCCCTCTCTAGTAAGTCCTATCCCTCCTCCTCCTCCCCCCCTCCATCACCCCAGCTGACCAGCTGACTATTCTCCCTTAAACATTCACACACTCTGGCTGACCCATCTGGGATTTCTTTTTTTCTTCAAGGCTTTCCTAAGAGCTCATGACAGCCATATTTCACCACATGAGCCCTGAGGTAGAAAGACAGCAGGAACACTAACTGGTCAGTTTCCCTCCAGCCAAGGAGAGCCCTAGGCTGGCTCAGACAGACATTCTGACTTGTTTCACCCCTCCCCTCATCATTCACACTTCTAATATATTCTCTGACTTCTTCTCTACCTTCTTGTCCTTCAGCATTCATCCCTTACTCTATCCATGAGTTTACCTTCTCTTCCCATTTTGACCCTGCTAAAAAAACAGACCTCCAAGGCTACCTCAAGAAGTCTCAAGACCACTTTTTAAAGTCCTAAACCTGCTTTGCCCTCCCTGAGTTTATCCTATACTTACTCTTATCTGCTACTGCCCCCCCACCATCAATAAGGTTTCATCCCACCCAATCCCCAAATCTCAGATCTGCTTAAGACACTGATCTCCTCATCCCACTGACCCCATTGCCCTTCCATTTATATCAGTGCCCTCTTACCCATCTGCCTGCTAGATTTCACTTTCAACCCAACAGATCTCCCATCATGCTCCTCCCACAAGCTAGGGGCCAGGTCGGCTTTGCTCCCATGTGACATGACTTGGAGAAGGAAGACAGAACGAGATGTACTACAGGACTCCCCTCTAGGAATTAGATTCTGCTGAAAGTGTTCTTGCTATTTTAGAATCTATTACTCACTAAATAAAAAAATATGTATGTCTGGATATATTTTGAAAATGCAGCCTGAGAATGTTTGTCCTTCTATCTCTCTACCTTTCCCAATGTGACAACCAAGAAAATAATCGTCTTTGCTCCCATTCAGAAGCATGTGGACCTTAACCAAGTTTAATTGAGTCTCAGTTTTTCATCTATAAAATGAAAGAAACTGTTTTGATATGTGATGTTCTGTTTCTAGGGCTAACCTAGAAATTCAAGGTCTGAGATTTGAGAAAAGTATACACAATCATGCCTACCATTAGAAGGTAAGGTACATATCTGAATTTTCTAATGAGCTATAGTCAAAGGTTGTTCATATGTGTGAAGTGGATAAAGTTAAAATATGTGGCATTAAGACTAAAGGGCAAGAAGTAATTTTCCACTGAATTACAATTTTCAAAGAACAAATGTCTTTCATATAGGTACTAATGAATCAGTGTGTAATAATTCAAGCTCTTTGTCTTTTCTTCTACGTATCCTTTAATCATTTTACTGCTCAATAACAATAGATAAACACATTAAGGTTTAGGCCCAAATGGTATCCTTCAGGAGAAACTAAGCTTTTCCTGGTCTATAGTAAAGAAATAAACCTATCTCAAGTAAAACATTCCCTATGATTTATAAAAACTCAGTTATCACTTACTCTTATGGAGAGCTAATAGAGAAGATTAAGAAAATGAAGAACAGAATATAAAAATATAAACATTTTTATCACAGAAAATTTTTGAAACTGACTTAAAATATTCGAAAGAAAAAGATACAAGAGGACAGATGTTTATTTTTAAAGAAGGGAAGGAATTAGTTAACAGTTATTCCTTGACTACCTAATCTATAACAGGCACTGAGCAAACCTCTCACAAAGTTTTCCCAAATCTGTCTTAATTTTTAATTATTCTTTTAACAAAATTTTAGTTTAACTTCTTTTGTGAAAAGGAGCTTCCTTGCAAATAATGAAATGATACCAATATATATTTAAAGCACTCCTGCAAGAATTCTACCACTTTAGCGAAAGCAATTCCAATTTGAAATCTATTCTTTCCTTAAATTCTTGTGACTAAGCTCATCATGGTTAAATTTACAGTTTGTTTTTCCCCTGGAGCTTGACAAAAATCTAGCAAATTAAGATAAAAGTCTTTCTTGTTTAAATAATCTCTTTCTTTCCTAAAACTTGGAATTGCTATAAAGGCATAAATAACACAACATCACCTTAGTAAGAAGTGTGCCTTTCTTAGTTTTTCTGTATGATTCAGTATAATTTGTAATTCCTTAAAAAGCAACTAATAATTTTGTTCGGTTAATGTTTTCTCTCTCTTTAGTTTCCCACTGCAGTGACATATCTATTCTTTAATGAGTTTGGATTGGAATGATCAAGTAAAATTAAAAGGAAAACTCTTTTGATACATTTTCTCAAAATACTTTGAAGAGTATTATTTCTTTAAGATGTGTTCATTCATATTTAAGTCTAAAACAAAAGTAAAACAACCAAAATAGTTCTATAAGCAGAGATAGCAGTCTCAAAATCAGCCAGTTATTTTCTGAAATGGAGAAGGCACATACACACATTGCCAGAACTTATTCCAACATGGCAGCCACATCTTTGCCTGGTTGCTATGGACACATCCCCATCACGCCTGTGCTTTCTACTCTCCAGACCTGTTTATGACAGGCCGAGGTGTTTCCTATTATGGTGCCTATGTCTGCCCAGCATACTGTTGCCAGGAACAAGTGCCAGAGGCTGCCACTACAAGGATTACGGAGCAGCAGACGAGAGATGCTGATGGGAACTCAAGTACACCCTGGGCAAAACTTCACAGAAAACTGCCTAACAGGCAAAAGCCAACATACATGTCCTTTCTTCCCAAGCTAGTAGGGACAGCATTCAGACAAGAATGCTAACAATAAGGATGCTATTTTAAAATAGGTAGAGAAAAGAATAGTTTAATGCCATGAATATGGCTTGTGCGGTTTTTTGCTTGTGCCACTATAAGCCTTTAATTTAAATAAGACTAATCTAGCTTATGCTGTGATAAAATTTCTGAGAGAAAAAAAATCTATATGCAGAAATGAACTTCTTAAATGAGAAATGCTCAGGATTCTTGTAAAAAAAATACTTTCTTTAAAAGCAGGAATTATAATGCTCAGCCTCTAAGTCTACCAATCCAAGCGAAGAAACGGCATTTACGCTAACCAACATCAAGTGCCTGTACTAATTTATGAGTGTCATATTGACACTCATTGAGTTTGGGTTATGAGAACTGTAGAAAGCCTCATCGTAAGAGTAAAACAAAGACAAAATACTACACTAAGAGTTATGACAGCCACAAATAAAATCCCATGGAAAGTCAGAGAAAGGGCATATATCCAATTAGGGGATCCTAAGTGGGGAGGGATAGAGGAAGACAGGACAAAATGATCTCATACAGGAGGCAGCATTCCAGATAAGCCTTTGAAGATGGTTAATTTTTAAACTTTTTGCTTTAAAAGTTTTAGATTTACAGAAAACCTGTGAAGATGGTACAGAGTTTCTATACACTCCATACCCTGGTTTCCTGAATTTTACATTTTACATTAGTATGGCACATTCATCCCAATTATTGACCCAGTATTGGTACTCCATTAACTAAGGAGCCAAAAGCTTTCCTTAGCTTTCACCTCATGTTCTTTTTCTGTCCCAGGATCCCACCTAAGATACCATGTTACATTTACTTGTCCTGTTTCCTTTGGCTCCAATTGCTGTGAGTGTCTTAGATTTTCCTGGTTTTTGATAACCTACGCAGCTTTTAAGAGCACTTGTATTTTGTAAAATGTCCCTTGACTGAAATTTGTCTGATATTTTTTCATGGTTAGATTGGGGTTATGTATTTTGGTATGGAAATCACACAGACGCCAAGTGTCATTTTTATCAGATCACATCAAAGGTATATAGTATCAACATGACTCACCACTGTCAATGTTGACCTTGATAACCTGGCTCAGGCAGCGTTTACCAGTTTCTCACTGTAGAGTTTCGTACCACCACCCCACCCTTTGTAGAAAAGGCGGTATTACAGCTGCACTTAAGGACTGAGGAGTTATATCCTTCCTCTATGTGAGCAAAGTGGCTATAAAAGTTACTTGGGATTCTCTTCCACAGGAGCTTTGTCTCTTCTCTCCCATTTAATTGTTTCCTCAATCATTTTTATCAACATGGACTCGTGGATATTTGTTTTATATGCTGGGTCATAATCTAACACCACATCAGTTTCTGGCTCAAGTTCTTCCAGCTATGGCCACTAAGAGCTCTTTCAGATCGTTCTCTCACTGGTCTAATGTGTCCCCGTCAGTGTGGGGTTGTTTCTTTGACCAATATCTACTTTCTGGTACCAGAAAATGCTCAGGTATCATCTTTTCTATTTCCTGCCTGAGTCCTTAAAATCAGCTATTTCTCCAAGGAGCCCTGATTCCTTTAACTGGAAAGTGGTGTTAAAGACCAAAATGTGGATGCTATGTGTGCTCATGCTACTTGGGTGTGTTTGCTTTTAGGCCTTCTCAGTTGACAGAACAAGGAAAACACTTTTGGTGTACTGGATGGTTAAGATGGTGTGAGGTGGAATGGAGGACTATAGTCTGAATAACTGTTTTAACATTATGTATTAATAAGAGATTTTGTGCCTGGGTTATTTTCAGTTTCATTCAGAACAATAACAGAGACAGATTCATTTACAGAAAAAACCTGGTCAGACTATTCTCTACTGTTTTATGTCTTTCTGCTAGAAAAAGCTCAGAGAGCATACAATTCCAGCTACTAGAGGCAGAGATAGGAGGATCATGTCTTAAGACCAGCCTGGATAAAAAGATAGCTTAGCCCTATCTCAAAGAACAGTCTGGGTGAGATAGCATGAACTTGTAATCCCAGCTGCCTGTAATTGCTCTTGGGAGGCAGAGGAAGGAGGATTGTGGTCTGAGGCCAGCCTGCATAAAAGCATAAGACTTTATCTGAAAAACAACTAAAGCAAAAAAAACTGGAGGTGTGGTTCAAGCAACAGACTGCATAGCAAGCACAACTTTTATTTCATGAAATCATCATGGCAACTATTTAACAGATGAGCAAACTAAGCAGAAATGGTAAAGTGGTCCAATTTACATCTAGTAAAAGGCAGAGAGTGAATCCAACCCATGCAGCCTGGCTGAAGGAGCGAGCTGCCCAAGGAACATGGATCTGAGGAATGGGAGGTTTCTGCTGAAGGGACTCACACAATTTTCTCCTCAGTGGTGAAATCTCATTGAAGACCAAGAAGGAAAACTGTACATTGTTTAAACCAAACATATCTTTCTAACCAAAAAGTGACCCTCAATATTGTTTTGCTCCTGATTTAGAGGATTACATCCAAAACTATGCCCAGTGCTCATAAGTGGAAAGCAAAATAACTTCAAGGTGACCTCCAGCTGCTTTCTCATTGTGTCATACGTTAATTTGAATGTACATATGAAAAAATATAACTAGAATCTTAAGTTCATGACTTCATGCATGCCACTGCTTAAGACGGGACATTCAAGCAAGTATTCACATTTTAAAACTGCATCAACTTTAAACCTTTAACATCTAATAGTAGACATGAAAACACATGGAACTGACAGTTTGAGAAACACTAATTTAGAGTATAATTTCTTACAGATTAGAAATAAATATTACCTTCTTACATTGCAAGAAGTATAGGACACAGGGTTTTTCTTAATTTTGCTTTCTGTGTATATTCCAGAAAGGCGAACATGTGTGATTTATAGAGTATTTAGTATATGCCCTGCAGCAAACTTGGCTTTGCGTACATTATAGTTAACGCTGTCAACAAAATTTCAGTTTTATTTCCCCTTTTGTTATTAGTGTTTATAAATGAAGAAATTGTGCTTTAGAGATGTGAGGCCTGCTGCCCAAAATATTAGGTAGGAAAGAGCAGAGCTGGAATTTGAAAACAAGTTTGCCTGATGACAAACACCTGTGTTCTTTCCACTCTGCAGAGCACCCATAAGCATCAGTGGTGCACACCACAGGCCAGGGAGTAAATATCACTCCCTGTTACACACAAAGTACAATGAAACCACACCAAAAAAAAAAAAAGTCCAGAGTACTAAAGATAACGATAAATAAGAGTACTTTATTAAAGGAAAAGTATTCTCTAAGAGTAAAAGATTACAAATCTTTTTGTATTTTTGCTTAGTAACCCAATTGAATTTCCTGGTGAATACAGTAGAATTGATTTTTGTTTAAGCAAATAGTAGGCTCGTTCCCCAACTGTTAGTAAAAAAAGAAAATCTCTTCTCACAATTCTTTCAAAGCTAGAGTGAATATTACAATAAAGAGCTGCCATCCTTCCATTTTATAGAAAGATCTCAGACTAATTATACCAATTAAACTATCACAACAAGCAGCCAAATACAGATAGAATTATAATAAACCCCATCTATGTACACTTTTCAAAAGAGTTTGTCTCTCTGTATGAACAAGAAAAAAATCAAATTCTATGTATTTCATGGAGTGACTGAAAAATTATGATAATCAACGTATTTCACACCTGCCATATATTTGTATCTTAAGTAATAGTTACAATCTATGTGACAGTCACAGAAATCTTAAATGCTTCAAATGTATTGCCTATCATCCTTGCTACTTGGAAAAAATTTGTGGTAAAGTACTGTTTTATTCTGGATAAGCCTTATATTTTGATTTTTTTTTTAAAGAGAAGTAGAATTCACAATGCTCTTAAAAGTTACAATGTTCCCATAAGTTAATCAACAAGTAATAACTGAAAGCAAGTTTCTAGTAATGATTAATTTATTACAGATTCATAAAATGACAAATTTTGATAATTAAATATTAAGAATAGTTAAGCTTACTGACACAATACTGACATAGGAAGTGATTTGATGACAATTGGAACATTTTATTGTTCTTTTAGTCCATAGTGTCTTGCCAAGTGAGTCAAGAACCTTACTACTCAATGAAACAAAAAATTCCATTGAGTTTCCTTCTTTTCATTATTACCTCAAAGCAAAGAAAGTATTTGTCTAATGGTTTATAAAAACAAGGATTCTAAATCCTTCATGCTCAATTTAGGGCATGATGTGTAAGCTACATAAATCTTCCCCCCATCCACCTTTATTAAGAAATCAAACTCAAAGTTTGAGTTTTATTAAAAGAAATAAAACTCAAAATATAAAAAATCAAGTTTCTATATCTATAGAAGATATTTTCTTTCAAAAGTTAATGTTTTCCTATAGGTATATTTATTAACTCTTAATAATCCTCTTTTCTAAATTTTAGTATTTTAATGGAGAAAACTTGATTTTTCGCCCCATAAATTAAAACCCCTTTTCCAACTAACTTAGCTTTGTTCTTAGAAAAAGTTATACATTCACTGCTATTACCCTGTACTTATACATTGCTGATGTATCTTAGGACTAAGCCATTTTTAGGAACATCTCAAATTCTTCCAGCATCCTTCCTGCCTGGAAGAAAATCAGCAGACTGCTGAGTCTATGCTATACATTGACCATTACATGCCAGCAGGGGGAGCAGCCAGAGAAAGCACTAAGAAAAACCTCACCAGAAAAGCAACTTAATTTATAGGCAACAGAAACAAGTGAGAAATGTCTGCTAAAAAGCAAAGAGACAAAATAAATTCCAAAAAGAAGTCATAACCACATTTGCAAAGCTAGTCTAAGTACCTTTGGAATGAACTATAGAAAACCCTTAAGTCTCTTAGAAGGATGCTTGAATCCTAACTTCAATACTTTCAGCATGAACCTCAGTAGCTTCCAGCAATGACAAGCTTTGGAACTGTCCCCAAAAGTAGAGGGAAAAACAATGAAGATTTTTATTCTGGTATGTTGTTAGGAGAACTCAAAATAATTTCATTTTCTCCTTCAAACATCACTGCACTTCCACTGAAATGTGTACCATTAGGTCACAAGAGGATTAAGTTACAGGGTTCCAGAACACACTCATTGCAAGCCCTGATGCCCAGAATCCTGTCCTGCCCTTTTCACCACCTCCCAACCCCAATATACTTCCATATGAGAAAGCCAAGCAACCTGAAACTACTCTGCATCAGAAGATATTTGACTAAAAAAAGCATTCTAGCTTTGTAAAATCTGTTCAAAACGACGGACTCACCAACCCACATGACATCTTATCTATCCTAAAGATTAATAAGGGCTGTGTTTTCAGAAAACTGAAAAGTATTTACTTCTGTCTGGAATTCTACACCTGAATTTCAGAAAAGACTAAATTTCTAATTAGAATTTCAAAATGCTCAATTATCTAAGTTAGATAAATATAGTTCATGGATTTATAAAAATCCATAAAACATAAAATGTCTAGCATAAATTACATCTGAACGGTAAGTAAACAACAAAAAAAGAGTAAATATTGTAGCCAAATAGGCAATCAATAAAGTTTGACCTAAATCCTAAACTCCTACACTGAACTTTCAAAATAGCTATTAGTATGCCCATATTATGCTAAAGACAAAGCTGGAAAAGTCTGCATTGTTGCAATAATGTAACTCAGCTAGCAAGGAGCAAAATCATGATTGAACTTCCAGGCTTGTCTGCCTCCAAAGCTTTGAAGCCTCACTAAAATTGCCCTCAATTGTAGCAATGAATTCTAGAGGAAATCTGTACAAATCTCGGACAGATTAATGTGCTTGTGAGGGTAAGTACTGTATATTTAATTACTCAAATTAAATGCCATCTGGAATCCCTTACCTCACTTGGTGCAAGCGCCCTACATGTGTTACAGCCTACCCTGGCCTTGGCCAAAAATTCAATAATTTTCCTGTCTCAATACCATCAACAACCAACATGTCCAGTATAATACAAATACAGAAAATGTAGCTCATGGCTTCAAAAGCACCGTTTAAAAACTATTAAGTGTTTTAGAATCTTTTTGTTATGATTTTTAAACATACATACATTATTTGTTAACCCTTTTGTTAAATAGATTAAGGCATCAGTTTCTTTCTTCCTAACATCCATATCCATCACCCAAAATCAATATTTTCTATTAAAATGCAAAATCCTGACTTCTTACTCACAGTTTCATTGTACTTTCTAATCTATTGAAGTAAAAATTTTAAATCCTCCACAGAGAAGAAGTTAGAGGAAAGTTATCCACATTTTTTCAAAGGCAAAAAGAGAATAAGCTGAAAACACTGACAGGATGGGTGGCGATAAGATAATAACCAAAAAGCAATGTAGTGATGTGTTGAGTAAGCTCCACGTATTTACAGTCCAAATTTAGGGTAGGTGTCACTCACAGGGACCTTCAGATCAGCTGTTTCAACTCAGTTTATGCCTCTTGTGGATGTGACTTCTTCGTCTCTTATCAAGCACAAGGGTAATTTTACAACCCATACCAAGGGTTTTCCTTCTTTCTAGGCTAATCCCTTTTCAGCTCTAAAAAGTCATGTGAGAACACTAACTTAGAAACGAATGAATTAAAAAAGAAATGAATGACCTAGATACTAGAAGTTTAACAAGAGCTTCAGCTGAGCTAAGCTTAATTTTAAAAATAAGTGTTGTCAATAATCTTTTAACCATAAGACATAAACACAGCTAGAACGACTTTGCCTATACTTCACTTCAACTAAATAAACCCACCTTGCACACAAGCCCTGCAACAGTTAACTCAGAGTTCAGTTTTTGAGTGTTTGCAATGAAGTTTTTCTTTTTTTTTTTAATCCCTCTTATTTGGTGCTCATGAAAGAAAGGTATTATTTTGATCAATTATTGTGACCCAGAATGTTTTTATCTTACTGTATACACATAAACTACCTCACAGTTGAAACCACTTAACATACATTATTAGATCTCCTATCAATTATTAAACTCCAACATAGGTTTTGTCATTAAGAATATGGATTTTAGGGAAAGTCACTGTTGCTGCTCAGGTGCATTTTGCTGAAAAAGTACTGTCAAATAATTTTGAAAACATAAACAAACTGTGCATCTGGCTAGGTGCATGCAGAATTTGTTTTGCCTTTTACTACACAGAATCAACCAGACAAAAGAATTAAGAACTCAGACTCACTGAGAAGGGTCTCACTCAGCATTCAGAATACCGGAGCTATTCAGCATATGTCTACTGCTACTGTGAATCAAGTTGTAAAAAAAATTCTATTTTATAAAAATAAGAATTTGCTAATCAAATGAGAACAATGGCACCTAATGCCCCTGCAGGGAGTGACTGTCCCTGTAAGAGAGCACTAACAGGTCATTCTAATAAGGAGCCATGCCAAATTTACAAATGAGGCACAAATGACAAAGAAAAAAACAAAGAACCAAAACACCATAGATGTGATAATCCGTATAGACATGGCATGGACAGGTCATCGTGCATAGTGGTAGGTTAGCATCACCAGGCGGTGTCTCAGCGACCCTTTTTATTTGTTTGAAGCCAACTTTTCACTTCAAGAACAATGCAATCTATACAAGCAATGTTAACAGATAAGACAATCAAGAGGCTGATAGGTGATGGCATTTTTGTAATAACTGCATGAGAAATAAAACAGGTGGGATAAAAACTATAGTAAGCTAAAAAAAGAAAGGCACCACTCTTGAAAGACATGTACACATAAACAGTAAAATGACATAACCTTCCTGACCTTGTAAATAAGTGGCCAAAAATATGTAAGTATCTTTAAGAGGCAATTATGTCTAACTGCCACACAATATTACTACTAGTCCTCAGTGGCTGAATCCCTCGTCCAGGCCATCTGCATCCAACATGCACATGCCTCCTTTTCTGTCCTCTCATCCAGCCAAGTCATTAAAAACATACATAATCCCCATTATTCCTTTACAGAACTAAAGACAAAAAGAATGAGAATTCTCCAAAATGCAGCAAAACTGAAAATACCCTACCTTGCCTTTCAGGCTATTTTACGGTTGTCTCATGCTGAAGGTTACTTCTCAGCCCCCCAAACTCCACTAACTGCCAAGACCAGCGTCTTGCACAAATGCCCAGCTCAAGCCTGGTGGTAACTAAATGACCTCAGAAACCTGGACTTGGTCTCCAAGACTGAAGGAAACATAAGGCAATGATCAAAGTGAACCTTCTAACTTTGTTAACGTTTCCTGTGGATGTGTGTAGCGCACAGAATATATAAAGGCTGGGTTCTTACAGGGTGCCCTGACAACTAGATAAATGAGGGTTAAGATTCCAAGTTCAGTGAACTCTTCTGAGATATGGTGGCATCCAAGTGACACCCAGCAACTCATTTCCAACCAGGAATCCCAAGAATACGTTTAAATATGCCAAGCCACCAGACCCTACTGGGTTTCTGCTACAAGGGCAAAGTGTCACTTAGGAACCCTGCGACTTGGGGATACTAAATCAAACTGTGTCAAAGTTGCTTTTGCAAAATGTTTAGTTTGTCTAGAGTGTGTGGAAGACAGAAGGAAGGCATGGAAACAGGAACCTCCCTCCAAGGAAGCAGAACAGCTAACATGCAATAAGCGTGACAAATTTCTCTATTTCCCCAGGGCCACAGGGACTGGTGCTTCACCAACATGGGTATCAGCAGCCTAGGGGCATCGGTGACAGCAGAGCAGGGGCTTACCTTGTTGGAGGCCATCTCACTGACGGAGTGCCTGGTCTGCAGGGTCTCTAGCTGGTCCAGACACCAGTCCAGCTCCTCCAGGGTCTCGCTGGCCAGTTTCTGGTAGGCCTCCTCTGCGAAGAGATAGGGAAAGGGGGACTCAGTTCTCAAGCGCTTCACGGGGCGGCCAGCGAGTTCAACGGGGGCCATCCTGCCATACCCCGCCATGCTCGGATGCCCGGTGCCCACACATGAGGGCTGCTCCTTCATATTGCCAAGCCCGGCAGCGTGATGGGGGCCGAGGCTCTGCTCCCGGGACGGCGGACGGCGGGCAGGCACAGTTTCTCCAGCTTGGCGTCGCGGATCGGCCTCCAGGGAGGGGCGCGCAAAGTGCGACAAGCCAACTTTTACACTGGGACGTGGGTTGAGGAACCAGGATGCGACTTTTGGACAGCGCGGCGGGTCCGAGTCCTAGTCCTGGATCTCCACACTCTGGAGGATGGCGATGGGCAGGCGCGCACGCCTGGGTACCCGCTGCGCAGAGCAGCGTCTGGTCCACCTCCGGGTCTCCTTGGTCCCGGGTCTGAGCGGCGGCCCCACGCCCGCCCCGCCTTGCCAAGCCTTCTGCGCCGCACTTGAAACGAATGAATCAGCCGCGGCCGGGTGCGCGGCCACCACGTTTCCTGTTTTCTTTCTCAAGTCCTCGGGCGGCGGGCTCAGCACTGCTCCATCGCCGCGGCTTTCCGGGAACACTCCCCCCTCACGCCCCTCACGGCCAGGCGCAGTCTGGCTCCTCCTCAACTCCCTTACAAAAAGATTCCAAATTGCAAAAGCCTGTCCATGCCACCCGCTGCGTCCTTCCACTCAGCCCCGCCACCTCGCCGTGGCATCACTCAGCGCAGCCGGGCGCCGATCGCTTTGAAGCGTAGCCGGGAGGCGCGGGCGCCCGCGTGTGTCTGCAGGGCTGCGGTGGGGCCGCCTGAAGGAGGAGAGCGGCGGAAAACCCGGCGTGGAGCACCCGCAGCCCGCCGCCCGGGGTCGTGCCCGGCGCGGGGCTCAGGCGGGGCGCAGGCGGGACGTGGCGCGCAGGCGCGTGCGGCCGCGCACCTGCCCCGTGGGGACCCTGCGCGCCCAGCAGGGCCGCTGTCCCTTTGGTCGCCAGAGCCTCCACGTCTCAACCGCCCGCAGCTTCCTGCGAGGTCGCACCAGGAGGGCCTGGTGGGCGGCTTGAGCCAGGTGATTTAGGACCGGTCCAATCATTTCTGGAGGTTTAGGTTTTGGGGAATTCTGAGGGCTGAGGATTTACTTACTTTAAGGGAGCAGAGTTGGGGATAAGAGCATTTCTATTAAGAGCAGACTCTTTCAGTACCCAACCCAGCCCATAAGTACCAGGCTTGTAAATTTGGGAGAGGACATAATAAAGTAAACGTAGTGTCGTGGGTCGCAACTTCTTAGGATTTGACAATATGCTATATTTCATATTGCTTAAGAGTTATCTTAAAGCAACAGCAACATGAATGAACCACAGGGTAAGGAGAGTTTACACATGCCCTGCATACGTGCTTCCTTTGAGGAATTGCACAAGAACAGGATGGTCTTGTGATGCCAAGGACGAAAGTCTGGAAGGGTGTTTCTAACCCAGTGTACAGAATAAACTACAAGCGCAAAGACCATACCCAAAGACATTATAGGCTTCTATTTACAAAATCTGATCTGGGGACTAAGGATGCTCTCGCTACCCTGATCACTTCAGAGAAAACTTCACAATAATAACGGGGGTGGGGGGTTTCGCCAACCCTTCAGAGGGGGAGAAGTCCAAACTCCCAACTGTCCCCCTAATAAACTTCGTCATTGTCAGAAAGATGCTGAAAAGCTTACATGAAGTAGTGGAATCCCTTTTTTGTCTTCCAATCTACAAGTATTGCTGTCAAAGAAATTCTGTACTTGAAATTTAGACTCCACAAATTATCAGTGGTACCGCAAAGAATTTCACAGATAGAACGTCAGGATTCTGGGATTTTCCAGATAGGCTTTTACACGGAATTTGTAAAAGTTAACAATAAATTTCAAAGTGTTTGTTACATGGTTTGTTGTTATCAAGGATTCTCGAGCTCTTTGCTCTTCAGTTTGAGTAGTCTAGGTTAAAATTTACCTCTGTTTTTCTTTTTTACTTTTCAGCATCAATCTCTGTAAATGCATACTTTAGTTGAACAACCAACTACCTTAATCTTGTCATGTGAATTAAAGTGTAAAATTGAAGCTTTTCTTCCTTAATAAAAGGAACAACCTTAAAGCTAATTTTAAATGTAAGCATAACATACTTTATCTGTACATTTTCCTTGATTATAAACTATAAAATATTACACGCTTACTATAAAAATGAAACATTACACACAAAGTCCCTTGTAATCCTATAACCTGAAGATCCCAAACAATAATTCAGCCCATGACAGTAACACAACCATTGTTAATTTTCTGAATCCCTTTCATATGTAAGCATATACCATTACTTACTCGCCACAGTGGTATATTTACTCTGTGCTTTTGCTGTTGCTTTTCCCTCCCTCTATTATGAAAAAACAGGAGTATAGGAAATTGTAAAAGGAAATTAACTTAGTTTATGGTCATTCGAGGTGTCTACAGTTAGCAAATCCAATGGGTTGGAGGCATAGCCATTGTGTAAGATTTATTCACTGCCACCTTTTCAGTCATTTTTTTAGACAGAGGTCCCCTCTGCATCTCTAAGGCTCTGTTTTCTATGCTCTTCTTCCGTTCCTCTCTCAAAGCCTGAGCCCCCAAGGAACATCCAGTTCATGAACTCTCCCCCACCACCCCCATTTTCACTAACTTCCTAAAGGTTTTCTGAAATCACAAGTACAAATTCAGGCTTTAGATCTAGCAGGATATTGCTCCACGTATAGTGTTTCAGTATTTACTTTTTAATGTGGAAAAGTCATTCAATAAAGTTTCAGGTTAATGCTTCAAGACATCATGCACTTAGGTACAGGATTTGCTCTTAATGTGGTGTACTGACAAAAGGGGCAATTTATTTCAGAAGATCTACTCGATGCCCGAGTCATGGCTTAGCCATTTTGACTCTCAGGGATTGGGTAAGATCATAATATGATGTATACACGTATTTTAAGTTTCAACATTTACATGCCCTATACAAATCTGAAAAATGACAAAAAGTGACTTTGAACACATGTGTGTGCCAGCAAGAAAGAAAATAGTTACTAACAACAGAAGAAACAACAGTTTCTTTTTATAAAACTGTTGCTGGAATAAAAAATTATTGTTGATATTAGCACAGAGCTGAGAATATTACTTTTTCCAAATTCCTAGGTTAACAGGCAATTTAACTAGCCACAGTTTTCCAAGATCATTATTAAGCCTTCACTTTCAGGAATTTTTAACCCAAGTCTTCTAAGACATCAAATAACTGACCTTTTGATCCCTACCCCCACAAAAAAAAGTCCTCAATGTGGAGTTGCCAGTTATCCTACAGGAAATTGAGTCACCATACCAAACAACACACCTAAATGTCACCTACAGCTAGCAGGACAAAAACAGTGAGCCAATTTAATTTGGCTTTTACTAAGAACACATACTGCATTCATTAATAAAGTATCCCCCAGAGAGTAGTATACACTGTGACCCTACTTGAAAATATATGAAAACTCTTTTATTTAACTGTCCAAAATCTTGCTAAGTCAAGGAACTAACAAGAGAAAACACTCAAGCAAAAACTATTGGCCAAATTCCATACAGACTAGGAAAGGGCTATGGAATAGCAACTGAGAAATAACTTGAGCCTGCTGGCCGTCTCCTCCCACAGGAGCATCAGTTTTCTGCCAGGCACCCTTGAACTATATAACACCCATGGTTCTGTTCAAACTCCCAGATGAACAAGCAGTACTCAATACTTGCAGGCCAACACTTGGCTTCCGTCATTGTGATGTGCGCAAGGGTTCCCCTGACACATGACCTGAAACCCTGCCAGGGGCTCCAGGAGAGGATGCTGAAGCTGCAGCTTCCCCATGAAAAGGAAAAATGTCGTCAGTTCAGAGCCACAGCAGTTAGCAAGAGGTTGAGGTGGCTTTCTTGTGAAATGTTCAGCCTATTACTCTTACCCACAACTTACAGTGATACTGACCTGTGAGGTAAAAGGACCATTTTATAAGATGTGCAACTGTGGAAGTTGGCTTCTTTGTCAACACTTGCAGGGCTAAAGGTCTGTATAAGTTTGTCATAGTTCCTAGACATAATTCCTTGCCATAATTGCTATTGCTACAAATGAGAAGAGGTCCAAAGAAAGAATCATTTTAGATACCATTTGCTTGCTCTTGATTTACAAAGCAATAAAACAATTACCATAGCTGACTCAGATTGTTTTTAAACTAAAACAACCTCTTCAATAGCTTCTAAGAGAAAATACTTAAATATATATGTGTGTGTATATATATATATATATATATATATATATGTATGTATATTGTTCTAACCAATTCCAGTTTCTTCTCTCTTTTGTTCCTAAGGAATTAGTAGATAGTGTGTGAAGTAAGTACAATTAGAGAAAACCATTTTTACTTCACCGAGAATTGATTTGAGCCAGTCACTCCCTGACTTTGCTACAGTAAAAGATTTGGGCAGGTTAGCTCCAACTTTCGCTGACATAATTTTTCTCTTCTGTACATTTTATCTGATGGGAAATACATGAAGGCTCTTGATTGTCTTCCAGTGTGTACCTGTAACAGGTTTAAGCAGAGCTTGCCACTGGGAAGCTGCTCTAATTTCCAAGAGTATTTCTGGCATCAAGTTCTAGTTTTGAAGTACTTTAAAATCTTATGTAAAATATATAAACTTTCACTTAGCACTTCAAAAAAACATCTGAAGTGAAGATGTGTGTACTTCTGTGAGGCTTTTTCTTCTTTTATCTTCCCACTATCTACAATTTTTTTCTAGTACTGCTTAAGGCTCTAGGAGAGTTTTTTAAACAAAGTAAGCACAGTGTGGATTTCCACTGACTTCTACCTCCATTAGTAACTCAACATTTGTATGGCATCAAACGTGTCATTTACTTCATTAGAGTCCACAGGAACGTGATGACTGTATGAATGTGTTCCTCATTCACGAGAAGCCTGGAGTCTAACAGTGAAGACAGTTGTATCTCATTGATGTGGTTCCAGGGAGACTACTGCTGAGGAAAACCCACAAATGTGACACTATGGGTGCTTGATTCCTTTTTCTCTTAACACTGCCCAACTTCCGCTAAAGACATGCTGCCTTTGAACAAATCCACAATTTTTACTTTATCACTTAAACCACCTTGCTTTGGGGGGGCCATCATTTACTTTTTGGGGAGGCAGATTTTCATGAATTTAAGGACAGGGTGAAATTAATTCAGGTGATCGCACAATGATTTAAAACAATGGCTGATACCAGGGAGTGCCTTACTATAGAGTAGAAAATACTCTGAAAGAAGGAACCACATGGGTTATGGGACAATAAAGAGGTCTACTTAAATTAGACTGGGACGGAGGTGGAGGGGGGGAAAGACTAAGTCCCAAAGAAGGAAACAAAAGATAAATGAAGAAGGCAGGAAGGACATTTAAGAGAAAAGAACATGAGCAACAATCTGGACCTATGATGAACTAGATGTAAACGTGTGTGCATGCAGAGATAAATGGAGTACCATGAGTAGAACCTTGCTCAGAGGAAAACAGGCAGGAAAAATCTGAGAAATCTGCAGACACTGGCAATGGAAAGTTTCTTGGGCACCTGCAGGTGGGAGCTTTGGGCTACATTTAAAAGTAGTAGCTGCTGAGTATTTCAGAATACTGTGAGACATGGAATCAGATTTTGTTTTAGATGGATAACTGTAAAGTTGGGCAACAAAGAAATTGGATGGGGCAAGGATGGAGTCAATAAGACCATTATCCTTGGCCATAATATTACTAGAATAAAATTAAATAACTTAGAGATCATTTGCTTCTCTGATGATTTTTCTTATCCAGAACAATCTCCTACGTAGACATATGTGCAATCGGTCAGGCATGAGTAGAAGGACTTCCTACAGGACTTGTTAGGAGACAGTTTTCCTACTACCAAATACCTAATAACTGCAGCCTTCAAGTCTTTGAATTTTTAATCATACCATAATAAGATGGGGGAGAAAACTGTTCCTTCAGAGAACTGTTCTTTCTTACAGCCTACCTGTAAGAAAGTGTCTAATAAAGCTACTTCTGCCAGAAGGTGACACTTGGAGAAACTCTGGCATAGTAAAACTAGCCTGCCTCTTTTACACAGGAAAGTGGAAAAATAAACTGATTGCTGGAGAGGGAGAGTAGGTGTGCATGTGGGGGGAGAGGAGTCGGTAACACCAACCTTGAACCCTTCCCTTCCTCTAGTTTTAAATAAAGTTACCAAAGGCACAGAGTTGGTATTTATTTTAATTCATTGAAGGGACTGAGTTTGAAGGACAAACTGACCCAAGTAGAAATGTCTGCTTGAGGTGACACAGGAGAGAAGAGGCAGAGAAAGAGGAGGAAGCTTCTGGAACTCAGTGTGAGAATGGAGAGAGCTTTCGTCCAAGGGACTGGAGTCATGGCCAAGTTTAGATGGATATGTGTCCTATAAACAACAACATTCCTTAAAGGAAGCTGGAGAAGTAGAAGAAGTTTCCATTCTCTATTCCACTACACACAAGCCACAATGCTAGGGCAATACACCTAATTTTTCTGGGATCTTATTTTTTCACCTATAGATTAGAAATAATAGCATGAACTTTGTAGGCTATTTTAGTTTAGGTAATCCTCTTAACATAAACCTACTGGTTAATACTTAGAGAAAACCTAGGGGTTCAGAACTTTAATACTTACCTGGGGCAGTTTGGAAGTTAATGAGAAAGAAAAACAAAATTCAAAAAAAAAGAAAAAGGAGTCAGTTTGAAGACATTTGTGTACCTTATAAATTTGTTTTACAAAAACTGTGCTGCTCCCAGGCGGCCTCCCAGAAAGGACAGCTCTTGCAAAAGGTTTGTATGAGCTACTGCTTGATGGGCTTCTGGTTTTTAAATAAGAAACAGAAGAAAATCATCTCTGTCTCCATCATTCCAAGGAGAGTGAAGGGGGAATTCCAGGTGCCTCCAATATTCTTTGGGGTCCTGCCTGTGGGGGCTGCTGCCTGCCCTGACCAGTGATCCCAGAAGAGATCTGCCTCAGAGAGCTTGTGATGCATTTAAGGGCTGGACATGCCTGCTGTCTGCCCTTAGTGTCACCACAGGTATGGGTTCTGAGCTGTCTAGTGTAGAGCCCAGAGGAAGAAGTATCTTAGGAACTCTGAAGTGACATCTTGCTCTCCTGTTTGCTGCTGTTAGGCAATTGGTCAGCCTCCTTCAGCCAGCAGTGCCATGCATCATCAGCAGCACATCTGAGCAGGGCGGCCCTCCCAAAAGGCTTTGCTGCATATCCCTAGCTCTTGGCACCTCCCCCTGCCTCCACCCTCAGACCTTACTAGCTTGGATTTTTTCTTCTTCATCCCATAAGTCTTACTCTTAACATCCCTTCTTGAAGGGCTGCCCATGTTCTTCATCTCCTCTCCTCCCCCCATCCCAGTGATGGGCCCTCTGCTTTCCACTGCCAAGATGTCCGTAGATGAATCTGGGTCAACCATGGACTCACACACAGCCACTTACACAAGTTGCCTCTACAGGTCCTCCTCAGAAACATGGCCAGAGCACTCACCTAATAGTGGTGTACATTATGTGTCAAAAGAAACAAAAGTGTTCTCATTTTGAAATTCAAAAGAACAGTCCTGGATGCTGTTAAAAAAACAAGATATGCCCTTTAGGTGAACCTGACATCAGTTAACAGTACTTCCTGCTTGAGAGAAATTTCATCAGGTCACTTGTTCTCAGCCCTTTCTTGCACCCTGTTTTTTTCCCTTCCTTCTCTTATCTCCCCCTCAAAAAGAAAGAAAGAAAGAAAGAAAGAAAGAAAGAAAGAAAGAAAGAAAACTGTGCAGAATTCACACAGATGTTAACCAGGGACCTCATTGCACAATAAACCTAGTTTGCTTTGGACATCTATTTCACTTGTGGTTAAAATGAAAATGGTTTCTCCCGAGCAAGGCAAGAAATACAAAGTGCTGTTTATTTTGGAACAACCCATTCATTCAATCATTTTTAAAGCATGTACATGGTATATGACAATAAAGCTAACTATTAACAAAGTAGTCAAAAGTTCCTGCCTACTCTTAAGTTTTCATTCTACTGGTTATGATGACCTTTTCATTTTAAAAACATATATAGAGCACCTGCTAAGTGTCAGGTACTGAATACACTAAAGGAAGGAAATAACCTTGGACTTCAGGAAGCTCATAGTCCAGTGAGGAAGACAGTCACAGCAGTACATGTGTGTAAGCCGTCCACTAAAACCAGGCAGTAGGTACAGCTGTAATATAAGCAAAGGCAGAGATGGGGAGCAGGGCAGGTGTCACCTGATGCAGCCTTGGAAAGATCTGGAACAGCTTTCTGAAAGGAGGAATGTCAGTCCTGAGTCTCCAAGGATAAACTGAAGCGTGAACTAGGTGGAAAATGAAAGGTGACATTTGAAACCGAGGGCAAATATGTCATTGCCATTTGGAGAATACAAGACATTCAGGTAGCTACAAGCGGATCAGGATATAAGGCTGAAGCAGGCAATGGATGAAGACAAAGGTGGAAAACTAGTCTTAAAAGACTGCTAATAGAGTAGGACTGGAAAAATGACAAGGTCAAGTGTGGAGGCTGGTGACCACATAAGGAGAAAATCTGAGGCAATGCCTATAGGGGGAGGAGGAATGTGCAAAAAAGCAGGTGAGAATCTCTCAAGAGGAAAGAGAATAGGAAATTTTAAAGGAGAATATTGTTATGGACTGCATAACAGTTTGTGTCTCCCTAAAATTTGTATGTTGAAGTTTAATCTCCAGTGTCATTAGATTTCAGTGTACATTTGGAGGTGGTTGGGGGAAGTAATTTGGTCACAAAAATAGAGCCCTCATGCATGGGATTAATGTCCTTAAAGAGGCTAGACAGCTAGCTTGTTATCCTTTTGCCATGAGAGTACAAGGAGTTGGTAGTCTGTGATGGAGAAGAGGGACAAGAACCCAATCATGCTGACACTCTGATCTTAGACTTCCAGCCTCCAGAACAATGACAAATAAATGCTTGTGGTATAAACCATCTAGTCTGTAGTATTTTGTTTTAGCAGCTAAACTAAGACAAATATTAAAAATTTACTATTGATATCTAAGATAGACCATATATACCCATGAGTTTGAGCTGAGGTAGTTGTCATTTCAAATTCATACTTCAGCAACACAAGACTAAAGAAGCTATTAAAGAATGTTAATGAGGGAGCTTTTGTCTAGGCAGTCGCTTCAATAAAGTAGCAAAAAAGTTTTTGCAAGTAGGCTTAAAAACAAGCACTAGAAGAATATATATTATTTACATATTCTTGATACAACTTTAGATCTTTATCTTTATCAATTACTGCACAAATCATTCTTTAAAGAAAAGAAAGCACTTAATAAATGAGCATAATATTCATTAATTCTCTGATTTCTGATGCTATGTTATCTTGGGTAGGTATTAGTTTTAAAGTGGTCCACTGTTAGTTAATATGGTCAGCAAATATTGTCAAGGAAACTCCAGAACTGACCGGATCTTGCCTTAGGTCACATCCAATATTATAATTCCAGAATTTTGAGAGTTGAGCTTCACTGTATACCAAGTGTGGATGTTTCATATATGAAATTGACATATAACTTATTTCTGAGACACAGTGTTATCGATGAATAGGAAATCTTGTAAGTATATTTATTCTCATTTCTGCCTATCTCTACTCCTGCTTCAACATCTCATTATCTAGTACTTTACCGACTGACTTACAACTGACTTCTTAATTTCTGTAGTTAAACTTGCAGTCAAATTCTTGTCTATTCATTTCTACATGTATGTAATAGCCTACAAATTGATCTTACAGGTTCACTTTTCTTACCTGGTCCTGTTTATAAATCAGAATAATTTTTCTTGAAGTCTGTTTTCAGTGCATTGCTCCTTTGATGAAGAACCTGATGCATAACACCTCCTCATGTCTTGATTAATGTAATACTTGTATTTACTAAGCCCTTTTATTCAGCTGGCTTTTCAATACCTTTCCAAACTCTCATTTCTTCACCATCTCATCAACAGCTATTCTTCTTTGCCAATCCTTCCACCTGGACACAATTTACTGGCTTCTGTCCAGTAAATATTATTTTTTATGTTTGTACCTAGGCTTTCCTTAAAAGCCCAGGAAAGTTCCTGATATCTATAAGCACTCAGCAAATAATTATAAGGAAATGACCAATAAGCATTCTTGTTTTCTAACAAATAATATTTCTTTTCAAGTAAGATTCAAGCATCAGTACTGTGCTGAGTATGGCTCCTAGATGTATTCATATTCATCTATCTCTTGTTCAAAGTCTCTTGTGTTCAAACTCTGATCTTTACTTTTCTTTTCTCTCTCCCCTCCCTTTCCCTCTCCCTCCCTCTCTCCTTCCCTTCCTTTATTTCCTCTTCCTCTTCTTCTTTGGTGGTACTAGGGATTCAACTCAGGACCTCATGCTTGCTTGTAAGTGCTCCTCTTCTTGAGCCATGGACCTAGTCCTTTTGTTTTTACTTTGTTCTTTTTCAGATAAGGTCTCATGCTTTTATTCTGTCGACCTCCTCACCTGTGCTTCCTGGGCAGCTGAGATTACAGCCATGAGTTACCATGCCCAGTCTACTCTTTCTTCTTAAACAGTGTAAGGAAATAACATTTCCAGAACTTAGGAATGGTTAGGCAAAACATAGTATCTTGCTGAAGTGAAATATTAGTATTGAAATCCAAATGGCAAGGGTTGTAATGCATATATAGAGTGATCTGATAATGTAAAGTGAAATTTTAAAAGAATCCATTAACACATTAACACACAGGTATGAAATTTTGACAAAACAGGTGAATACACTAAAGATCATGTGCTATCCTGCCAAGATCAGAGGGCTGGATTCCTCATGCAAATGAAAATGGGAATAACAGCTGATCTCCTACAGATTGGCTCAACCAATCTGTAGTGCTCATTTGTATTTTCTAACAGCTACTTAAACTTCTATTCCTTTCTCAACATAACAAAATTCAGTGCTATCTCCCTCCCCATGACACTGTTTTTCTTTGTTTCATCCCCATCATCCTGTCCCCATCTGCTTCCCTACCCCTAGACTCCCATAACACGTACACATTTCTTTTCTAAGGAATTTAGATTTTTACGCTCCAGACTTTAACTAAGATATTCCCTAACACATGAATGTTCAGTCTTAAAAATCTTCTTAACTTTTATAAATGTATCCATTTTCAACATAGATTTTACTTGGATCATAGCTCACTACTTTATCTTGTACACACCATCCTCCTCCTCTCCTGGTCTTTGTTCTGACTTCTCACTTAGCATGTGAACTTTCTTAAGTGATTGCACATAAAGCAGACACTGGTGGAAAGTGTACTTTCTGATTCTTTGTACTTCAAAAAATACAGTGCTTCTTAACCTTTTTGATAGTCTAATAAATCTTTTGAGAATCTGATGTAAACTTTTCCAGAAAACTCAGCATAAATTCATATGATCAATATTTTTTATTCTAAAAATGTTCACTAACCTCCCTGAAGTCACTAAGGACTCCAGGTTGAAAATTCATGTGTAGAGAACAGAAAGTAATTATTTTAATCAACACTGCCCCAGAATCTTTTATTCAGAGTAAGTATCTCTGCTGCCTTCTTTCTTCCCTCCTTTCACTTTCTCATAACTCTCTGTTTTGCATTTATGGTTCTTACATGAAAAGATACCTAAGAGGAGGTCATGCTAAAGAGACAATCAGTGCATTTAAAGCAACCTCAGGCTGAAATAAGAAAAAACACACAAAAAGTTTCTGAAAAAACTCAGGCCTTTTAGATACATTACGAACATATTCTCAGAAGGGCAACTTCTTATGTCTAAGTTTTATTCTCATTACTTGTGTTATAAATCATCCTGATGAGTGAGAACCTATATAAGACTACTGGTAAGCCTGTGTTTGTCAGCTATATATGCATTATGGAAAAAAGTTCCAGAACTCAAGATTACATCAGGTATAATGATTATCAGGGAAAGGTAGCACAACAAATCAGAAAGAGCACGATTTTGAATCGCTTTGACTTTGAATTCCAGTTATTCTCTTGTTCTAGCTGTGCCATGTTAAATTAGTGTTTACATGCCTGAACGCACTATATAAATTAGAGATTTCAGGGCTACAAGAAATGCATGTGAAAATGCACATAAAGCCCCAAAGGCAGTGTCTGACTTATAATCAGACTTATAGTAGCTATTCAATCAAGAGCAACTATTTTGACCTACCTTATGGTGCTGTTAAAATGAGCTAATCTGAAATAAGGTACTAATATAAGAAAGTTTCCTTCCTTTTTTCACAGATTTTTGATCCTAAAAAAAAGTTACTATTTTCCTATCACCAGCATCAGCCCTCAGGCACGTACTCAGAAGTGAGTGGGAGGGAGCAATTTCAGATCAAGCCTTCACTAGACCACACTGAATCATGGGAAGTCACTGTGCATGAAAGGTAAATGTTTACGAGATCTCATAGGTTAATGACAACACATTCCTTACAATGAGGTTACTGCAAGGATCACTCCAAATGCTCTCAATAGAATGTTCCAAGGAATGTTATTCTTCTTGTTAATAGAATTCTTCGATCAAATAAACTCAGGTAATGTTGCACGTGTAGCTGTTTTGCTATGACTTCTAATGGACATGAACCAACCAAGGCTAGACTTCTAGAGTGGAGGCCTATTTCGTTTCACTTAACAAGTGTTGTCTAAACTTGTTTGATTTTGGAGTGATTCTTTTCATACTTGGAACATTTTGTCCTATGCCTATATGTCAGGTGAGTCTAAAGTATAAATAAACACAATGACAAGGTCTGAACTTCCTACATGTTTGAAATTTCCACAGGGACACTTTATTTCCCTTCCTCTGCCTC
The DNA here is from genome assembly GCF_047511655.1 of Castor canadensis. Lineage (NCBI taxonomy): Eukaryota > Metazoa > Chordata > Mammalia > Rodentia > Castoridae > Castor > Castor canadensis. The sequence goes on along the minus strand of NC_133391.1, from coordinate 129,548,038 downwards.
TCTGCCTTCATAGTCCTTTTTCTTTCTTTCTTTCTTTTTTTTTTTTTATAAAATACATGTCTCATTATATTGACCAGGTTGATCTTGAACTCACAACTCACAATTCTCCCACCTCAGCATAAGTAGCTGAGACTAGAGGTGTGTACCACATGACCTGTTTCCTCCTGCCTTCATAATATAAGCTGTTGAGAAATGTTCAGAAAATAATCTTCCTTTTTTTCCTTCACTTTCTTTTCCTCAGAAAGAGAGCAATCAAAAAGCCTCATACATATTTATTGAGCCTCTCTGATGTGCTACTTGCTGTGAAATCCAAGAACATGAAAGATTTAGTGGCCTGGACCTAGGAAGGACCTTACAGTATCCTGCTGAGAAAATCAGACACATGACCAGCTGCTGCCTACAGACCGTGTAAGGTGGCATATAAATTATTCAGCTTGGGAAAGCTATTGGAGTTCAGCGCAGGGAGAGGGAGGTATGGACCGAAACTAAGTGTGTAGCGTGCCAAGAAGAAGCTGAACCCGCATGCAGGTCTTCAACAGTTTGTGGTTTGAATGGCTGTGGGAGTAGGGAGTCAGCTGGCATTTTTCTGAGTTCGAAGAAATGCCTACAGCCTGAATAAGGGTTACGTGTGTGGGTGGTAAATGGTCTGGGTGGAAGAGACTCCTTCCAGGGAGGAGAAGGGAAATAGAGTTCAAACATAAATGTGTGGCCTTGAGCTAATGGATGTTGTAGGCATTGGATAAGTGCCCTGGTAGCCAAGGATGATAAAACAGAGAAGAGACATAGAGAAAGATTAAGAACCCACTGTAGGCTGGGCACCGGTGGCTCTCACCTGTAATCCTAGCTACTCAGGAGGCAGCGATCAGGAGGATTGCAGTTTGAAGCCAGCCTGGGCAAAACAGTTTATGAGACCCTATCTCAAAACAAGCCCTTCAAAAAAAGGGGCTGGTGAAGTGGCTCAAGGTGTAGGCCTTGAGTTCAAACTCCAGTACCACAAAAAAGAAAGAAAGAAAAAACAAAAAAGAGCCCATTGTAGTGGTCCAGAGGCACAGTGGGAAGCTGAGTTCTGGAGGTTTCTATTTTAGTGGTTCCTAGGATAGGTATGAGTAATAGAAAAAGCATAAGGTCCATTGTAGGCTCTGCAAATTAATATCCATATGGTGAATCTGGACAAATTATTTGACTTCTCTGTAATTCACTTTGTTCTTTTGTGAAATAGGAGTAAAAGTGTAATGCTCTAGGAGATTGCCTCAGACAATTTTTTCACATTTTATTTGTTTATTTCTTTGTTTTTAGATTAAATTTAATCTTAAAATCATGTATCCATCTTTGTATTCCTTTTTTTGTTAGATTCATTTCAACTTAAATGCATGATTTGTTGAAAACATGTTTATCGAGTCTATGATAGGTAACACATAAGAGGCTTTTAGTAAAAGCATCTCTTCTCCATCTTTCTCCTCTTCTTTCATTTTCTTTCTCTTCTTTGAAAATGTGTGCATGTCTGCATGTGTGGATGGGCAGTACTGGGGCTTCCACTCAGGGCCTTGTGCCCAAGGGCTCTATCACTTGAGCCACACCTCCAAGCCTTCTTGCTTTAGTTTGGTTTTTCAGATAGGGTCTCATGCTTTTTGCCTGGACTGGCCTCAGACCCAGATTCTCCTACTCATGCCTCCCGTGTAGCTGGGATAACAGTTGTGCACCATCATGCCCAGCTTATTAGCTGATATGGGGCCTCAACCTTGATCCCCCTGATCTCCTCCTCCTAAGAGGGATCACAGATGTGAGCCAGCAGACCTGGTCATTAATGGGTTGAAAAGGAAGAATGATGTAGTATGATTTGCATCTTAAGAAGAACCACAGTTGGTATAGGTGGAAAATGGATTTGAGAGACTAATGAAAAGGTTATTGTACAAATGTAGGTGAGAGTTGATGGACTTATAAGATGAAGGGAAGTGAGTATAACAGAGTATTAGTGATGGATCGGTGTAGTGGGGAGGGAAAGAAGGTCAGGTTTGAGGGAGTGATAACATTAGTATTTGTTGCATTGAACTCAAATATTTAATGAATTTCTGTGAACTTGTTTTTTAAAAAAAAAAAAAAGCAATTCTGTGCTTAGAATAACTACTTGTGCAGAATGCTTCCTTCTTAAGTGAAGTTGAGTTTAGAAAGACCTGTGCCTTGTATCTGACCAAAAGTATCTGAACAAAAAAGTAAAATCAATGTGATTTTTACTTCTGTGTATTTTAGTATTATCTTTTTTTTTACCACCAAGAATAAGCTATAAATTTGTTCACTGTCAATTCCTAAACTCAAGGTCCCCTTTGCTAAAATATGAGCACGCAAGTGTTCCCAGAAATGTAATTCCTTCTCCTCCCTTGACAGCTTTGATGTGGACAATGGCACACTGTGGGATGGAGACCCTTGGGTTCCATGAGCAGTCCAGGGTCAGGGGTAATTCTCTAAGCAAATTTTGTCCACAGTCAATGCTGGGTGTCCTTCCCATATTGATCTGACAGTGATGATGACCTTTCTCCAAAGTCTATGTCCTGGAATTCCCCCATCTCCAATGATATGTGAATACAAAAGTGGACAAGGAGGAGGAAGCAACTACAGAACACTGTGAAAATTCATCTGTAGAGCTGAGAGGACTCTTGTTCAATTGTGTCCTTCCTCTCACTTTTGAAAACATTGGTTGCGGTTTCCTGGTAGTAGTATAAATACATACAGGAAGCCAGGCATGGTGATTTATGCTTACAATTCTAGTCCCTAACTGGCTGAGGCAGGAGGATCTTGAGTTTGAGGCCAGCCTGTACTACAGGGCAAGCCCCTGTCTCAATAAATAAATAAATACATAAACAAAATAAGGTACAGGAATGTTTCTGTATAAAAAGGGATGGTGGTAGATTTCTACCACAAACAACACCTGTGTGTTATATATTACATTACAGTAATCACGACAAAATACATTTAGAGTCTTTGTTCAATACATGGTGCATTTTAGCTTAAGTGAAATCAACAAAAGAAATAATATACACAATGTAAAGGAAGCCTGTATATAATTGAAGCAGTAGCTATGCATACATGCGCAGATAAACATTTGATCTAGTGGACAGTGAACAAAACTTAACACAAAATAGTATGTATCCTTACTATGATTACTATTCATCTGCTCTGATGTTCTCTATTTTATTTAGTCTACAAAATGTATTGATTATGAACCACTGAACTGATACTGAAGCCTACTGAAGAGGCTTCAAAAACACTAAGGAAGGAATCACCTAGCTTTATTTTTGTTCTTTTCTTCTCTCTTCCTTTCCTTTTAGAATACAACTCTCTCTCTCTCTCTCTACTTGTCTACTTCAAGTGGTAGTTAAATAGAATACAGAGCACTCTAAAGTATGAGCTAATGTGTGTGTGTGTGTGTGTGTATTTTGGAAGTACTGGGGTTTGAACTCAGGGCTTCAAGCTTTCTAGACAGACACTTTACTACTTGAGCCATGCCTCCAGCCTCTTTTCCTTTTTGTACTTTAGTTATTTTTCAGATAGGGTCTCATGTTTCTGCCTGGGGCCATCTTGGACCCCCATCCTCTTACCTTTGCCTTCCATGTAGCTGGGACCACAAGCATGCAACCACCACACCCACCTTATTGGGTAAGATGAGATATTGCTAGCTTTTTTGCCCAGGCCGACCTGAAATGGCAATCCTCCCAATCTCTGCCTCCTGAGTAGCTGGAATTACAGATGTGTACTACCACAATATGCAAATGTTTTGCAAATAACTCCTGCATACATGTATAAGTTTACTCAGGGTACTACAGGTTTCCCAGTTGAACACAACAAAGTAGGAATCACTCTCTAAAATGTCTATAGAAGCCAGGCACATCGTGGGAATGGATGAATGACATGGTTGGTGGGGACTTTGGGCATGATGGGAAAGACTGCAGTTAGAATGCTTACCAACTGTTGCCAGATCTTCAAAATATCTTTTAAAAATTAATTTTTTTTAAAAGGCAAACAAAATAAATGTATGGGCCTTAGTGGTCAATTTGTACCTCTAATATCAGTAGTTCTTAGCACAAATGACATAATCCTTCCTGAGAATAGTGTTTTAGAAAAAGACCATAAGGACTAAATAATTTCAAAGTAGAGAAATTAACGTTTCTGCCAGACATGGTGGCATTCAACTGCTGTCCACGGACTCAGGAGGCTGAGGCAGGAGGATCACATGATCTTAGGAGTTTGAGATCTAAAAAAAGTGTTTCTGGAATTCTAACACGGGGTCACTGAGAGACTATTTGATTTGCTGTCAAAATATTCAAATTCCTTTACTGGCTCCAACAATTATTCAGGAATGGCTTTGGCCAAATCATCTCAGCTGTCCCCAGACCAACTGGACTCCTGTGAGATGCGCTGGGAGGAATTCAGCCTGACCAAAAATACTTGACCCTAATCACCTAACAATGATCTATGATCCAACTAGTGAGGGAAAACAATTCCTTAAAGACTCCTGTACCTACTAACCCTTTCACTGACAAATGAGTAGGTAAAGTAATTTCCATTTGGCTCTCTTTTTCCTTCCTAGTTCTTAAAATATTACAACGTATTCCTTGTAAAACTACCTATTTTCTACATCTCTGGTTATTTTCCTCTCTCATCGCCTTCTACATAATCTTATATTACCAAAGAACCTCTTCAGTAATAATAGTGGTAATAATATCTCTCCTTATACAAGACTATATTCTAGAGTTTTAATGTCTATTGGTTTCATCCAAAATTCACTAAGTCTCCTCAAATTCCCTCTAAAATCCAACGCCTAGACTCATCTATCATCCCCTGTGCTGGATCCCCTTCCACCTCTATGTTTTGATAAAAAGTTTCCTAAGAGTCCCATCTCCACATATTTGGTAATTCTGTTTTTTTTTTTATTTAATTAAATTTTTTGCCACTTGATCATCTGTGATCAAGTTCCTGTCTTTCATATTCTGCTTCCTTTAAGTGGGAGTTCCTTGGAAGGAAGTTGTACGTAGACTCCAGTGACGCAGATGACAAGGTCTGCACAGGAGGGACAGGAAGGCCCAGGGTGGTGGTAGTCAGTCCTGATATCATGGGGGGAGGGAAACACTCAGGAGGAGATTCAAAGTAGTGGTTCCCAGAGTGGGAGGGAATTCATGTACATTTTTTTTTTATTATTTAGTTTTACCCAGGGTAAACTCTTTCCATGGGCAAAGATGGAAAACTAGAGGCTTTTATATGATTCATAAAAGTAGAAAGTTGCCTGCTTAAATGTTGGCTTGACTCCTTACTTCTCAAAGAATATTTATTGAACCCTGCCAGGGGACAGAGGGCCTGGTATCTTATGAGGTGCTTAACTTATAGTGCTCAGTTCAGATCTCTGGCTTCAAGGGGTCCACAATGTAGATCACAAGTGAACAATCACAGTGATTTCAAAAGAAATTCATGTGAGTTACAACAGAAGCATGTACGGGTAAGCAAAGCTCAGTGTATCAAGCCAGGCTTCCTGGAGACGATCTCCATGCTACTCTTCACCTGGTAACTCTCCATCAGTTTGCAGTGTTGGCTGAGATTTAGGGAACAGTGGGGCTGGCGGCTCAGCCAGGGCAAGAACCAGCTCCTAACTCTAGGTCTCAGGTGCACAATACACAAAACAGTCTTCACTTGCTCTAAATTCTCTCCCTCTAGGTGTGAGGGACTCTAGGTGTGAGGGAGTCAAGCAGTAGGAAGTTATAACCACTGCAACAAAGGAGGAAAGAATAGTCATGAGAATTTAAAAGTATAGAAGATCAACCAATTGGAAGTTGAGAATATCCAGAAGATAATGTTTGAAAACAAAATTCAAGAGGCAACTGTGGGAAGCAGAGAAGGAAAAAAAAAAAAAAGGACTACCAGATAAGGGCAGTAAAGAGAAACCAATACTTTGAGAACTTGATTCAGTTTATAGCTTGAATTCTTCACTTGCTGCTCCCAGTGCCTATCTCTTCCTCCTTCCCATAAGCTGAGCCCTGTGACCTAAGAATCCTTTTGTCTCCAAGGTACAATGAACATTTATAAATAAATTCATCAGGACAAGTAACCACTGCTAGCATAGTTCTCCTTTAGCATGATGGAGGCACTTGAATTTACCTTGTTTGCTTAGATCAGCTTTGTCCCCCACCTTCTACCCCAATCATTTGTTCAGAAACCAAGGCCAGTAGAATCCCTGCTTGTCCTAATCCTTAAGGTTCCACACACTGGATTATGTTGCATCGGAGAGGGACCTTACAAAGACTGAAATTCAATAGAATAGTTTTTGGAGTAAGGTGGTCCCTGTTTTTAGACCTAAGCTTTGCCACTGAAAGCCTCACATCAGCCTGAGACCCTCATATAAACTATTTTCCTGGTTCTCTAATTTGTAAAATGTGGAAAGTCGTAGGCATATCATTGGGTGTTTCTGAAGTTTAAATGGGATTGTGCAAGTGAGGTGGTGCCTGAAAAGTAGTAAGTACACAGAAAATTACAAAGATGATGACTTTTATGTGCAGGCAACTAAAAGCATGTTAGGGTTTTTCCAGTTGTTCTCCGAGTCCACTCCAATACCTTGCTCTTCTCCAAAATTCTCTTATTCAAGACTGTTTGACTGAGATGGTCATCCAAGGTTGTTGTGTTTTTTAAGTCAATATGGTTAAGAACACTAATCCTGGAATGCACTCTCAAATTATTTATCTAGTTAAACAAGCAAACTTTTTTTAGCTCATACATCTTAAATCTCTGCCATTTGTTTATGTTGATTTGGTTAAAATAGCTCAAATGGTAGAGAAGGGATTTTTAGGTGGAGAAAAAAATAAATCAGCAGTCTGGAAACAAGAAGCCCTGGGTTAAAAGAGCCTTATGACACATTCTGATGAGTCTGTTTGTTTGCTGTGTTGTCTGGCATTAGCAGGGGGCTGGGGAAAATGAAAGTTGCCACTGATGAGTAACTCCCTCCAAAGATACAGACTGGCAAACACCATGTTCGATGCATGCGTGTCAAGTAAGACGATAATTCTTCAAGTCATTAAGTCAGTAATCTCTCACAATGATTTGTTTACTATTAGACTGAATGTCTCCAAGGTTGGCCACCAAATCAAGCTAATTTTTCAGTCTCTGGTGCTAAACACTGGTTGTTACATAGTTGGTGCCCAACAAATGTTGGGTGAATTGAACTGAACTGAAAAGGTGTAGAACATTCTCCTTACCAAGGTTGCCTTTCTGCAATGTTACTGTATCTTCTACTGCATCTGAGTATCAATAACTTGGACTGCTAGAGGAAGATGAACATGATTGAGGGACTTGTAAAGTTTGGACTCAAAGATCTCACAGGATCAGACTTATTTTGGTGCCAGGGGAGAAATTACTGGTAGAATGACCTTTAGCTACATTTTTGTCTCTCTTTATGTCCTATAGAACCTTTTATACTCCAGGTTCCTACAAAAGCCATCATATTTACTTGTTTAGATATTTACTGACCCTTGTGGGTTTTTTTGTTTGTTTGTTTATTTTTGTTTTTTTGAGACTAGGGAGCCCATGCATCCCAATGGCCTGGATCTTACCAAGTATATTTGTTATCCCAACATAATCAGGAGTAGTATTACCTTTCAATATAAAAAAAAGTGTCTGGTATCAATCACATTGACACCCTAATATGGGAGAATTCTTTGCACATCATTCAGCTGCCCAGGTTACCTCCCTTGGAAATCAGGGTACCACACCCTGCTGAGGCTCCACTCTCTCAATTACAGCAGTCACTCCTGAAGAAATAGACACCTCTCTTCTGCACACAAGAAATAAAGAATCCCTAATAATTATATTCCTAAATTTACTGAAATCTAGAGGACCTGCCCATCTGGTAATTAAACTTAAATTTCTCAGGTTAAGCTGCACCTTAATAATGTGACTTATTTTGTCAAATTCAGTTAAGGTCCTCTAATGTGATCTGGAATACATGGACAGACAAAAATTAAACTGACTCATCAAGGTAATCAGAAAGCTTACTTTATTCAGTCAATAACAATGGCAGTTTAGCAGGTTCTTTTTACTACCAGGATGTAATTGTGCTTGGCTTTAATTTCTCGTAATGACAGGACAAATGAAATTACTTCATACTTTTAGGAACATTTGGCTACAACATGTTTTGGTGCTTCCCTAAGCCTAGTGGAAATTAAATCAATTCTGTGATTGCTCATTCTCCCTATTTAAGTGGCATGTCTACCTCGCTTCAGCAAAATGGTAACCACTATCTACCATAACCCAACCCATTGCTGTAGAGGAAAAAGAAATTACCTCTCCTCTCTCTTCCCTTTCAGATCTCCCTTCCTATTTGTATCTATCAAATTTTGAATGCCTGCTGAGGCACAATCTTGTTAGAACACACAGAGCAATTCTCATGTGAGACTTTAGAACTCTACAATAAGGTCAAAATGTACCTGTGATTCACATTTAGATGAGAGTATGAGTTGGTAAGAACATGAAGATCAGAAAACTGTTTGAAGAACTCAAACTACTTTTATTCTGTGCTACTAGTCTCTGTTTTCCCCATTTCAGGTGGGCATCCAAGCTTTGAGTGGGACTCTATTACCCTGTGTCATTAAAATGAATTAGTCTAATACATTTCATCTTTAAGCCCTTATCCCAAGGCAGGTAAAATAGTCTAGCAAAAACTAGCACATCTTTCCTGAATGTTGTAGCTCCTAAACTTACATGGTAAAAGATCATGCTATAAACTGCATTGAAAATAGAGTACTACAGATTGAAAAATATGGTGGAAATTTTATGTACACAGGTATATAAATGGAAAAATGCGAACTGTTGAAACTGTTCCAAGAATGGGGGGAAGAGGGATAGAGGAGAATGATGGAGGGGGTGAATGCAACTATGATATATTGTAAGAACTTTTGTAAATGTCACAAGGTACCCCCAGTACAATAATAAAAAAGAAGAAATTAAATGCAAAGAAAAATAAATATTTAAAATGCAAACAACATTATTAATAAGGAACACTGTGACAGACTGTTAGCTATCCTCTAATACTGATGTTTTTCTTCATCAGTTGTATTAGATTTCAATTTTCAAGTAAGCATATTACTGCCTTAAGTAGAGGAAAATTCCAGACTCCTTTGTAACCAAGTGTTGCCATATAACTAAGTTCTGGTGAATGAATTGATAGTACAAGTGTTAAATGGAGATCTCAGAAACTTTTCTTCAAAGATACACGTCTTGTATCTTTTATCTACTTGTTTTTAGTCTTTTCTCTTTCCTACTGACTAGAATGTGAGTTTGATGGCTAGAGAAGGAGCAAAAATATTAGACAACTAGTAGAATTTAGGCACAGAGTTCCCCACATCTAACAAAGCACCAAAAGGGAAGGAACATGTGTTCTTGAGAGCTCTAAGAAAAATGCTGCTACATTAGCTTTGGACTTCCTACTTTCAGAATTTACATGAGTAAGAAATATCTATCTTATTTAACACACTTCTTCTTTAAATACACAGCCAAATGCAATCCCAACTAACAAAAGTGTCAATAAAAATTCACTGATGATTTAGGATCAAAGCTTAGTATTAGCAATAAGAAGGCCAGGGTGAGATTTGGAAATAAGATGACTAACTTTTAGCTTACTCTGATTCAAAAATATAGTGTGATAATAGCCAGGCATAGTGGTACATGTCTATAATCCCAGTTACTAGGGAGACTGAGGCGGGTGGATCTTGAGTTTGGGGTCAGCATGAGGTACATCATACAGAGACACTGTCTCAGTTTAAAATAAAAAAAAATAAGAACTGACTCCTGGGCTAGGGATGTAGTTCAGTGGCAGAGTACTTGCCTAGTATGCATGAGAGCCTGGGTTCCATCCCCAACACTGCCCCTCCCCATGCCTCTGTGTGTGTGTGTGTGTGTGTGTGTAGTGAAGTAACAGATTACTGGTTAGCAGTTTGTACCAGAATTACCTGAAAATGATGCATGATTTTTAGAAAATGTGTCAAATAAACCCTACAGGAACCACCCTGGAGTTTCTTTTATGATTCATATATGTGTATTTGTAGCCTTACTTGGAAGTCATTCCAGCCAGGAAGTCATTGTGATGAACCAAAATATAGTGTTCTTCCCATGAAGAATATTTTCCTCCTTCTGGGAGGTCCCCCTCCCAGGCCCCTTTGCCTACTCATTTATACATGTGAACATACGGATGTTCACAAATTTCTTCTTGCTCAATAGTGTCTGAGCATATTGCTCTTGTTAAATCATTAAAAGCTGGAGGGTCTTTTCAAAATTATTTCTTTCCATGTTTTGTCATCTAAACCCAATGTTCTCTCCTCCTGAAAACCTGATAGGTTTAAATTCTCCTACATCTAAGTCATACCTAAAAGGTGCGTCAAATGGCATATTGTGATTGTAGTCAGAACACAAATTGTTTTGAATGTATACTATTTTAAAGCAAAAATAATTTATGTGAAATGTCTATTGAGGTTTTAGACCATGGCTATCCAATTTATTACCAAACGCTGAGGTCTTAGAACAGTGCTTCTAAACGTAAATCTGTCCAATGGATAACCGAAGTGTTTACCCTTAGCAGGGAACGTGTTTGCACACACTTGTGTGTACACTGTCAATGAGTCAAACTTGTGGATGACTTTGCAAAGCTGTCTCTGTACTGTCCACTGCAGTTACCAGGGACCTACTCACCTTTCATAAATTGTTCCAGCATCCCACCCTCCTCCTTCAGAAAAGCTTGCTGCCCATTATAAATCCCTGAAACACTGTCATTCTCCTTTGGATTCCCCAATCACAGACATGTTGCTAGATATACTTGGGTAGAGAAGGATATGTATGTTCAAACTCCTTTAGCAGGTAATATGAACTCTGTCATAAGTGTTAGCTATTAAAGTCAGCTGCGTACTTCATGAGACACAAATCTGTCCATTTGTTCACATCAATGTGAACCTGCATCTTTTTTTATTGAGATAGGAAATATAAGACAGCTACCATTTGGGAGCAAAGATGGCTGTGCTGTTGCATCAGAATGAATATCCACCAGATTTCTGCTTCCTTTAAAAGCTAGATTAGCATCACAAGTGCTCTCCCCTCCCTGCCCCTACTGCTCTCTGTTGGGGAGCAAGGCAATGCCATTGTCTAAGCAGACACTACTTCATTGTTTCAAAACCTGGAGTTATATGGTCACAAGAGGACAAACAGGATAAAAATTACAGAAACCCGAGATGTCCTGGCTGTCCTATTACCATTTGTAAGATGTATTACTGAACAGATATTAATTAGGAGTCTAAAATCCTAATTAGGATCAAGATATTGTCAAACAATGAAACTTTCAGGCATGGGTTATATTTATAAAAGCATAATTTAATTATTTGCCATTTATTGGTGTATCATGTATGTGTACAGAACTTGAAATGTTAAGTTCCCCCAGATATTTGAATTGTTCCTCAACTAATAGGTGCCCCATTTTTTCCATAGTTCAATTAGAACTGCCCTCCCCTCAAGACACACAAGGCACCCAGATAAGCTCACATAAGGGACACTTATGGTGCTTCCTGTCTACATGATAAGCATTAGCACAGTACATGAGTAGGACATTCAGACTTGTAATCTAAACATACACTCAACCCCTTGGTAACTCTAAGAGACATTTTAGGCAAAGATTTGTCTTTTAAGACAACGTTTCAAAGATGTAATTTAATGTTGACTCTTATAAACAAGACTGACCTTTTGTCCTTTCAGAGTTGGTTGAAACCAGTCATGGAGCACAACTACCTGAGAACACATCCTTGAGAAAGACAGCTAGGGCATATTGCCCAAACCACAGGCTATTGAAAACTTGGCCAAGAGTGACTGTTCGGGATTGCTGACCTCCAAAATGCTGATGAATACAATGAACTGTAGAAGACATATGATTTGTTTTGAACACATTTACTATGATTGATGGCCCAGATTTGGCAAGTTAGTTCATTCCCAGTGGATGAAAGTTCCACTGCTTTGCCTCTTTCAACATTCCTGTTGAGACAGGTTTCACCCTTATTGGCCAACTAACCAACAAGTCACTTATATTTGCAGCATAATGAACTCATTAGCTACAGTATGGATCAATGCTGCACATAATATTCCTGAGTCAACATGAGATCTTAATTAAATTTCCTCATTAGAATGCCGCTGGAAATTTTCCTCCAGGCTACTAAATTTCAAGGCATGAATCTAAGTGTCAACCAGTTACTAACTTTTTGAGATGGGTCAGGGCCAGAGCCAGTCAGGTTAGGAAGTGATGTATTATGAATGGCAGGTTATAAATTGTATATACATGATTTTTAAAAACCCCACAAATGGACCCAAACCATTCTATACCTCAAATTATTTACACTGAGTATTAGCCTTCTGTGTAAGCCAATTTTAAATCTTTTAGATTTAAAAAAATCTAAAAGAAAAGATTGAAATTGAGATAATTTAGTTATTTGGCAGTGGCAAGGGTGTGGGAATGGAAAAAAAGAAAGTTAAAAATGAGTGAGAACATGGTAGTCCCAGTCCTGTAGTAGGAAATTGAGGCCCTAATTTTAAACTGAAGAATAACTGAAATTCTTATTTTAAGCTGAAGAATATCATGCAGAAATATAAAAAGGGCAGTGATGGGATAAAAACCTAACTCTAAGGTAACTCTAAGGAAGAGGCTATTTGAAATCTGACCTGGAGTGTGGCCAGAAGACAAGGTTTTGTTTTTGTTGCCATTGCTACTATTGTTCTTAAGTAAAGAAACATGAGAGAGGTTTTATTTCTCTTACAGTCAACAGGAAAGGAGGGAAAGATGGGGTCATAGAGAATAGAGAGAGAGAGAGAGAGAGAGAGAGAGACCGAAGACTGAAAAAACACAAAACTCCTGACTTAAGATTCTAGAGTATGCTATATTTCTGCCCCCTTGAACATATCATGGCATAACACCTTGTAAGTGTTTCTCTTAAATTTTATTTAATTAATTAATTTTTGTGGTACAGGGGTCTGAACTCAGGGCCTATATACCTTGAGCCACTCCACCAGCCATTTTTTTCTGTTGGGTGTTTTGAAGATAGGGTCTTGTGAACTATTTGCCCCAGCTGGCTTCAAACTGATTTCTGCCTCCTGAGTAGCTAGGATTATAGGTGTGAGCCACTGTCGCCCAGCCTAAATTTTATGTTTTTAATGACATGTTAGGTTAATTAGCCAAGATGACCTTTTTACCTTTGGTACTCTTACAAGGAGGCTCTGTGGATTACTATCAGAAAGCCCTGGACAAGTTCTCATTGGCACACTTCCTACTAAAGTGTACTATACAGTCTTCCAAATAAACCACACAGCCCTGATGCTGGCCCTGCTAAAATGCAGTTTGCTACCAGATCCTACAGGCTACTCATGTACCAATGTTTTATCACAATATACTGGATGGGAAAGAAATGCCTAGTAATAGGCCATGAATCTATCAACAACAAATTTTCAATATTCTGCACATAGTGATGATTTGTAAATTCAGATTAGGAATCTTTTTAACTAGAGTTTGTTAGTCCACAACATGTCAATAAACCACCTGTTTTAAGTTGTTAATCTAATAAAATTTTAAAAAGGCATTTAGAAACTTTTGATAATATATCCATTAGTGATGGTCCCCTAACTAACTTTATTTTTTCTTTTAGGCACTAGCCTTTTTCTATCCTTCCAACAAATAACTCGATTTCCAAGAATAAGATGTACTTCAGTTGTAGAAATGTTCAAAGGGTGCCCTACTTTCAAAACAAGAAATAAATTGATCCAGCAACCCTAGTTCTTGGTACACATCCAAAGGAATTGAAATCTGGGTCTTAAGGAGAACATTGGCTCTCTCATTACAGCATTATTCACAGTAGCTAAGACATGGGAACAGCTTAAATATCTGTGGATAGATGAACAGATAAAGAAATACACATATCACATGAAATATTATTCTGCCTTTAAACAGAGGAATCTCTAGGTTGGGCATGGTGGTGCATACCTGTGATCCCAGCTTTTGGGAGGATGAGGCAGGAAGATCATGAGTTTGAGGCCAGTTTGGGCAAGATCCTGACACAAAAACAACCAACCAAACAACTACCACCACCACCACAACAAGCAACAAAAAAGAAGGCAATCCTGTCATTTGCAATAACAAGGAGAAACTTGGAGGACATTATTCTAAGTAAAATAAGCCTCAGAAAGGCAAGTATCACATGATCTTGCTTACATGGGGAATCTAAGATGGTCCATCTCATAGAAGCAGAAACTAGAATGGTGGTTACCTACCTAAAAAGGAGGTTTTTGTTAAAGGGCACAAAATTACAATCTGGCAAGATAAAATCTGGAGAGCTAGCACAGGACATTATTAACAACACATGTTACATACTTAAAAGTTGGCTAAGAGGGTAGATACTATGTTAAGTCTTTTAACTACCAAGAAAAATTAGCAAAACAAAAGGATAGTAAGCAGGTGGGGTTTTTGGAAGGTGCTTGGATCATGAGAGCAGACTCCCCTTGGATGTGATTAATACAACATTATAAAAGAGACTGGAGAAAGCTATCTTGCCCTTTGTACCATGTGAGGAAACAGCTAAAAGGTACCATCCTTGACCTAGGAAACAGAGCTGCACTGGAAGCTGAAGTTGCTAGGGCCTCCATCTTGGATGCCCCAGTCTCAAGACCTCTGAGACATAAATTTCTGTTCTGTATACAACACCTGGTTCATGTTTGTTGTAACAGCCTGAACCAACTATAAAAGAAGAGAAAATATTCCTTTATGGAGAGAGAGTTGAAAGGTAGAAAACAGCCAGAGGTTTCTGAAGAGAGAAAATGCTATATGATCACCCACACCCTGTTTCAATAAGGACTTTAAAAACTGCAGTAAATTATCGCATACCTTACCCATTTCTAGTCTATATGATGACACTGAAATACCGACTAAGCTTCTGATACATTTTCTGGAATCTGAATGCCTCTGCAAAGATGAATAAATCAAATAGACTGGATTCATATGGGTCTGCCATATGACACATTTCTTTCCACATAAGAATAGAGAAAAAACTGATTTCACTCAATTTCCTGCCTTATTTGGGTAAGAACAAAAGTCAGTGTTATCTCTCTGCCTAGTCTTTTGTATTTCAAATCTGATGTAGGATTGTGTTGTTACACAAGAAATAATTTCCATACCTTCTGCTTCTTATTTTTCATGGATTTTCATGAAAAAGAAAAAAAACGAACAACAAACAGGATATAGGCTTTCTTTTCTTTAACACCATACTATCCCCAGAGTTTGGAAACTAAAGTTACCAAATAGACATATTGCTTCAGTTGTTTCTCAAGTCTCTTCAATGGCCCATTGCTAAAGAACGACTCATCAGAGTGGTACAACAGGAAGGTGGTGAAGATTTTAAAAAGTGGGCCTTAGTTCTAGGTGTTAGGTCTTTGGTGATCCCTGAAAAGAGATTGCGGGAACCCAGTCTCCCCACTTTTTTCCCAGTTTCCTGCCCTGAGGAGGACAGCTCTTTGCTTTACAGCATACAGCATGACGCGGCATGGGACATGCTGCCTCACCACAGGCCCAAAAGCAATGGAGTCAACTGATCATGGACTGGAACCTCCAAAACTGTAAGAAAAATAAAACCTTTTCTTTTTACAAGTTGATTATCTCAGGTATTGTTACAGTGAGGAAAGATGACTGACACACCTATTAGTTAATTTGCTCAGTAAAAGACTTGCATATATTACACAGAATATGGAAGCTTGTAGTTATGTGGTCAATTTATTATATTTATTAAAAATAAATAGAAATATCAGAAAACCTCAGAGTATGAAGTCCACTTGCATACCCCGTCCTGATAAACCACAAAACACTCTGGGTTAAGGTCCACAGCTTTAAATTTGAACTCTAGATTAAAAACTGCCCATATATGTAAAGTCTGGCACTTCTGTAGCTGGGTAGAGTGAAAGCTCAGCACCTTCATCTAGAAGGAAGTAAAAATTGTCCCTGGTTCACACCAAACACATGATGGGATTCCCACAGAATAGATTTCATTTGGTTTAACATAATTACTGGTATTGGTGATGTATTTCATATGAGCCTAAGACATTTTCTAGCCAGACAAAAAGTTTTTTTTTTTTTTTAAGCATTTTTAAAAAGTAGTTTAGCTAGGAGCTGAAGCTGAGTCTTTCTGCTTCATTCATGTGATTTTTTTTTTTTTTTTTTTGCGGTACTGGGGCTTGAACTCAGGGCCTTCACCTTCAGCCACTTCACCAGCCCTTTTTTTGTGATGGGTTTTTTCGAGATAGGGTCTCACCATCTATTTGCCCAGGTTGGTTTCAAACCATGATCCTCCTGATCCCTGCCTGTCTCCAGAGTAGCTAGGATTATAGGCGCCAGCAATGCCTGGCCATTCGTTTGATCTTGATCATTTGTTTGTTTATTTATTCATTCCAAAATGTATATTTAGCAGTTTCTGTATGGCAGACACTGTGACAGGTGCAGGATTCAATGATGAACAAAGTACCCATGGCTTCTATGTTGTAGGAAGGATCCCACTGTACGGAGAATAAAAGAAGGAATTTCAACAATAAATGAAAAACTTCAATCTGATTAATGTTATATGTGAAAATACAATCCCTCCACAAAAGAAGTGAAGATAGTCCTGTGGGGAGGTAAACATGCAAGCACATATAAAGCAAAATGCTCATTAGGTGACAAAGTTTATAAAAAGAAGGGACTTTAAGGTAGGCAATCCTGGGTTTGGATTGGAGATTCAAATCTAGCTGTGAGCTCTTGCATAAGTTACTCAATTTGTCTCAGCTTCTACTTCTGTAAAACAAGACAGAAACTACCTGGTTTACCTAATGGAATGAGAACCAAGGAAAGGCCAGGCAGCTTTCCTGGGTTCAGTCACTGTATTTTATTTATTTATTTGAGTTATAGAAGCTTTTACATGGGAGGGAACATTTCAACTTTGACTGGAGGTTGGTCAAAAAAAGAGAGAAAAGTTGACAGCACACATGTTCCACTTGAGGCTTGGGCATTCCGGTGTATTCAGGAGATGCAATTACAGGACAGGGAAGTAGAGCAATCCTCCAGCCATCACCCTAACCATTATTCTCTACCAGAAGAAAATCTATCCCTATTACTCATATTTGTGGACTGTGCTCTGAGACAGGAAGCATTTTTATCCCAAGGAAACCCTCTCCTTCTTCTGGGCAATTCCTGACCCATTAAGAAAATGGCAACTAAGTTCAACACTGCTGGCTAGCACTTGCAGGGAGTCTCCCTCTCTCTCTCTCTCTTTCTGTCTCTGCCTCTCTCTGTCCCTCCCTCCCTCCCCCTCCTCCCTCCTTTCCTCTGTGCCCATACTCCAGGCTTGGCACTATTAATCTAATCTGATGTCACAATAAATGTATTTGTTATAAGAACTGATTTTTTTAAAAAATTCAAAGTGTTTATTGCTCTTATTTATGCATGTAAAAGGAGCCTGTCATTATTATAGATTATTTGGAAAAATACATAGAGGTTCAAGAGGAAAACCCCAGCATTTTATCACCTGTAAGTTAACCATTCAGAGATAAACTACTGTGAACATTTTCACATATTTTCCTTTCAGTGTCCCTCCGTTTGCTGTATTAGACTTTGAACTCAGGGTCTTACGCTTACTGAGCAAGCACTCTACCACTTAAGCCATGCCTCCTTTTTGCTTTAAGATTTCCTGCTTTTTAACCCAAGGCCAGCCTTGTATTACAACCCTTTTACCTATGCCTAGCATAGTTGGGATTACAGACATTAACCAAAATAACCAGCTTTGCTGAGGTGGGGTAAAGTGATCAATCTTTACATTTAAAATTCATTTTTACAAAGTTATATAGTCACAAAGTTTAAAGAGTTATCAGTATTGCAAAGATAAAAAAGAAATCTCTATACCCTCCCAAGGTAACCACCTTCAAATGTTTGTTGATGTGTTTACTATATTCCACTGTAGCTCTAAATGACATACCTTTATTGATACTTTTTTAATATGTCAGTTTGGGGCATTTGTGTTGACATGCCACCGTGGAAGATGAGGACTTAGCTCCTTACACATGCATACATCTCACCCTATCTTTCCACATTATAGCGCAATTTTAGTTTGATGGATAGTTATGTGTATGCAATAGTAGAAAGGGAAAACTTACAAGCAGGTGAACTATGTAGCATACTCTGATTACCTTTTCTTTTCTGCACAAGTTTTTGCCTTTGCTTGTTTCTAGGTGTCTATACACTTATCACTAAGCCAATCTCACACTTTATTGCAGAAATCTAAGTACGGTTCAAACATATGGAGAATTTTATCAAATTCAACATTGAGAAGCAATATTTCCTATAAGCCTCTTTGATCTGGGTTGGTTATTCATTGTCTGTTGCTTAGCTGTTACTTTGGAATGTTTCTTCTTCATTGTCCTAAAGACAAGGTTTTAGAGTTTATTCCCTTGTTTTGGTGAGCATGTGTTCTAGTAGTTTCTTGAGTAAGTATGCATCAGAGGGAAATCATTATTCTATGCACACTTTTTTTGTCTGTGTGTGGAACTGGGGTTTGAATTCAAGGCCTGCACCTTGAGCCACACCACCAGTCCTTTATCGAGGTTTTTTTTTTTTTTTTTTTTTTTGAGATAAGGTCTTGGGAACTATTTCTCTGGGCTGGCTTTGTACAATGATCCTCCTGATCTCTGCTTCCTGAGTAGCTAGGATTACAGGCGTGAGCCAATGGCACCCACCTTACACTTCTGATTAATAGTTTGGTTGAGTATAGGATTCTTCTTAAAGAATTAGTTCTTTAAGAATTTAAAAACTGTTGTTCCATTCTTTTCTAGGTTTTACTGTGACTCTTACGCAGACTATGTCCTTTTGATTTATTTTACCCTTTCTATATGACCTGATGACAATCCTTAGAATAGGTCTCTTTTGTTAATACATTATGCTGGATGCTCCCATTAATGGGTTCTGAAATTTTTCTTCAATTATTTCCTCTCATAGTTTTCTTTCTTGAATTTCTGTTATTTGTTGACTAATTATGTCATTATTGATTAATCCTTTAACTTCCCATTTTCCCTTCTGTATTTTGTATTTTTTTATATTTTTGCTTGACTTTCATTAAAATGTTCTCAGATTTATCTTTTACTTCTTCTATTTTTAAATATGCTATCAATTTCCAAATGCTCTTTTCTTGTTCTCTTAATATTTCCTTTTCATTGTACCCTGTTCTTGTTTCATGAAAGCAGTGTTACCACATTCATAGATACATATCAATTCTATCTCATCTTACCTCTCTAAGCATATTATATAAATTTTCTTCTTCCTGAAGCAAATGTGCTTCTTCTAAGTTGGTCTTTCTCTATTTGGCTTGATTTCTTTCCTTCATTTAAACATTTTTCCTAAATGTTTGATAAATCCTATCTATCTACTCATATTTAAGGGATTGAAAATCTGACTGGAAGCTATGTTTGCATGGGTAAGACTCTCAGATACATTCTCTTTGGGGTGGTTGAACTGGGCTTGTCATATAGAATTTTGTGTGTCACTATCTTTGGGTCTTTTCTCTTGGGTTGGTGGATTATCCTATCTAGAGGCTACCTCAATCTCCTGTCCAGAGAGCTTAAGCCTTGTCAGAAGCTGAATGGGGACAGAAGGTTGGAACTCTCAACCCTCAGAATTAATTCAACAAATATTTCAATATCTATATTCAATATCTCTTCTAGTTGCTGGAGGTATGGTAGTAAACAAATTGAAATTTTTTGTATTGCTATGAACATAAATATGTGTTTGTTTAATCCCTCTGTTTTCAGTATGGCACCTCCATCTTCAACTTGCCTGGTTTTCCCATTCAGGGACTGTCTGTTTTATACCCTCCTGAGGACACATGTCTAGCATTTTGCTATGGTAAAGAAGGGACAGTCAGTAGCAACACAGACCACAAGATGGGATTTGCAGGGCCACTTGCTTCTTAAATAGTGTTAGCCTTTTCCCCAGTTCTTAAGGTTCTGGTGTCACTGTTTTCTGAGACTTTGGGTTGTTTTGCATTTTTTATGGGGCTTGCCTTTTGACTTTTCCCATGCTAGAATAGAACTTTTCTTTAACTGTCTACTAAGGCAGTTACCACTTGCCCATTTGTCACCTTTCAGAAGGTGGAAGAATGATAATGAATATGTTAACTGCTCTGTCTTTCATCAGAGGTCTGTGGATTTCTTTTTAGCATTCTAATTTGTCACATATATCTTCTCTTGTGGACTATCTGAACAAGTCTCTGCTGATTTAATATTGAAGTCTTAAAGTCTTTCCCTTCTTATTTGCAGGAGCTCTTTCTTTGTTCATGCAACCATTGATCTACAGTATCTTTTGGAACAACTGATTTAAAAATCTGCTGTTATCTGCGGTTCTTGTCATTTAGAATGTACACAGGTGATGAAACTGCTGAGATAGAACAGATATGAATATTTCACTAAAATACATTTATTTAAAATCATGTAAAGAGCAATGTTCAATCACTAGGCTTTGAACTTCTGCCAGAAATATATTGACCTTTAGCTATATTAATCACACAATCCTTCACTGAACAGTTGTTATGTGTAAAGTGCTATGTCCTTGAGAATACAAATATCAGAAAGAGACTGACAAATAATTATAAAACAGTTAAAAAGTGATCTACATCAGAAGCACAAATCTGAAAGTGATTCACTTGACTTACTGAGTTAGGAAGAATTAGGTAAGGCTTCAAATTAAAGAGCTGAAATTGAGGTGGTTCTTGAATTATGAGCAGCAATCTGTCAGGTCAGAAAGATGACAAAAGAGAATCCCAGTCTGAAAAAAGAGTGTACAAAATGTTGCAGATGTAAAAGTGTTAGAAAGTGGTGAGAAGTATGGAGTTGCAGAAGGTATAGAAAATAAAAGGAGAAATGGCTGGAAATGAGGATTAGGGGTAAATTTGATTCAAAGTGTAAAAATCAGCATCCATGTGTACCAAGTTGTGAAGACACTGCCATTGTCTTCCCAGCAGTCACAAGATTTTATTCAGTTGTTAGATGGTCAATGCTTCAAGGTAGACCAGGCCTCTCCCAGTGCCAGGGTGAACCAAGATTAGTTCTACTTGACTCCATTGCATTTCTCTTGCCAACAAATGACCCATGATGTGATAAGTTCTTTCCAACAAGAAGCTAAGGAGGAAATCTGTAAGGGAACTTCTGGGAAAGGTTTTACATGTCTTAAAAAAGAGAAATGGACATTGTTCGACTGTATTATGGGTAGACCTGCTGTAACCATAAGAGGACAAAAATGAAATCAAGAACTAAAGAGCTTAGGGTAGGTGAGTAGAAAGAAGAAAAGACCTCTTCTTCTTCAAGTCATTAGAATCATTCTCTCACTAAGCTTCTAGCTAATGATTCAGTAAATCTCAATATTTGAGCTGTTCTGAACAGTCTCCTGTTCTTTGCAGCTTTAAATATGTACTCATTCATCCTTCTGACAAATTCTTTCACACATAAATCAAGGAACACTTGTTAATAACTTTACATTATTATTATATGTGGAATAAATGATTGATTTCTCAAGGAAAACTTTCTGTTTTGAAAAATTCTGGAAAGATTATAACAGTGTATTTGTACACATGTTAATATAGGTCTACATGTAACATGAGTTATCTTACAGCAATAATAAAGAATGGTAACTTATGAAGGAAGAGTTGTTAGCTAGGAAATGGAGAAAAAAGTGAGTTATGAGAACCAGGGCAATGAAAATATAAAGTAGAAAAGCAACCATAAGTCATACAAGATTGAAATTGGAGAGGATTTTAAAAGCAATCTATGATAGCTGTTGGCAATAATGGCGCCGATAGGTTTCGGTTCTTACTGCACCCTTAAGCTTCTGTTTTCCAGGGTCACCATCCTGCCTCAAGTCTAGCTTGAATTCTCCTTCTGCCCCAACCTCCAATCAGCATGAACCATAAGATCCTAACCAATCAGATCTTGCTGAGTCCCACTGAGGGGTATTTAAGCCCCTGACCCGCCACCCCTCAGCTCTCTCCCTCTCCCACCCAGCAATAAAGAATCTCTTGGCCAGATCACTCCTCTCCACGTGATCACTTAGGGACCTACATTTCCAACATTTTGGTGCCATGATTCGGATGGGGGCTCCCCACTAATCCTGGTGGGACCCCCATTCCAACTCACCCCATGACCACCCTGAGAATGTGACTGGCCAGGACTCATACTCCCGATCGCTCTGCTTGCATCCAACATTGGACATTCTTTAGTGAGTCCACATACCCTTCTTGGGCTCCCTTTGTAGTCTCTCCCTTTGGTGTCTCTGGGGTTTTCAAACACTCCCCCTGTTTGGCTATCTCTGGGTGGCTCAGGCGGCAGAGGGATTCCCTCAGTTGTCAGGCTTGGATCCATTTTGTCGTGGGTCTCAGAGACCCCTCGTCAAAAAGCCTGGGCCCACATGACCTATAGCTCTTGGCCATTCAGCCCAGCATGCCACTAGAACTCAGTGACGACTGATTCTCGTGGGCCTTGTGCTGTTGTCGGGTATTTGAGTTGCGTGGGGACGCCCCACGATTCATAATACTCTCCTTCCCCATTACGGGACCAGGTCCCACACAATGGGTGCCTTTACATCCTCTTTGCTGTCTACTCCCTGTTGAGATGCCTCCTCAATAATCTAGACACCTTGGGTTTGACCCCAGATATTAAGCCAGCAAAATTAATCTGCTTTTGCACTCAAATCTGGCCCACTTATCCTTTAGACAACCAAAGTCACTGGCCCCTTTTTGGGTCTTTAAATCCCAACCTTTTACAGGACATATAACTACTGTGAGTAATCGGGACAATGGGGAGAGATTCCATTATGTCCAAGTCTTTTCATACCTCTGTCTAAATCTGGATCTCTGACTTCAAACTCTCCCTCTGTACTTTCTATTCCTCTGCGCAGATTCTATCAGCCTGTAAACCAGTTTCTAAATCAGCCAATTCCTCTCCAAACCTCCTCCTTCCCCATGTAAACAGACTTCTTGCACTGCTTACCATACCTATCTCCTCCTATCTTCCTGAAAAACTTTCTCTGTCATGGAGTTAAGCAAGCCACTCCTTGCCAATCTGGCCTCAAGGTGGTTCCAGCTCTGGGAGAGCTCATGCTCCCTTCCTGGGGGCTGAGACAAAGCCCCGGATTTATTTGGCAACCAGAGAGTGGAGGTTTCGTTTCCTCAAAGCCTGCCAGTACCGATCAATGGGAGCAACCTGGAGACACAGGTGATGGCTAATCCCTTAAGCTTGTGTCATGCCTCCAGGCTCTGCCTTCCCCTCCCTACCTAAGATGTCAGCACACCTTTTCTGCCTCCTCCATTCTCATCGCATGTCCTTTGTCTCTGTCTGCCTTCCCCTCCTTGGGCTTACTGGGACCCTGCCTCCCATGAAAAACCTGTAGCATGGTACCTTATAATTTAAGTTATTCCAACTAGTTTGCCAGGCCTCTCAGTATAAAGCAACTTTAAGTCAGCTGCTTTACAAAAGCACTTACAAAAACCTGCAGCTGCCACGCTTACGCTCTAACTCCGCCCCCACAAGGAGGGGAGGGAAAGCAAACAGGCGCACCTGTGCACAGGATGCAGGCTTCTGGACACAGCAAAAACGCCTGCCATAGCTAAGAAAATCCATAGAGAGGACCCAGTACATCCTGGGCCGCCAGCCACACGTGGTGATGGCTGCAGCCTGCTGCCTCTTCCCCTAGAATAAACGCCTGCAGAGTACACAGGAAGGGGGGAGGGGCGACAGACCGCAGGATCAGGCCGAGGCAGTCAGGGTCATTTGTCCCAGATGTGTGTGGAGGGAGTGGCGCCTTGCACAAGTCCTGCTCCTAGCCCCACCTCACACCTCAGGGCATCAGACCCTTGTAAGTCAATTGTTAGCTCAAGGTTATAGTTCCAGAAATAACTAAATAGACATTACTGTGGTCTCTAAACTCTCATTTAGAATTTTCTATACCTTTGGCCTCAACATAAATTTTCCCCTCCAAATATTAGCACTAGTTGTCCCACATGGCACTGTTATTGGCCTGAAATGCCCTCTGAATGCCCTTCTCTAACTTTACAAATGATTTCTTTGTTAAAAAGGTAGCCTTTATTAAAGAGGCTGCCTGCTGTTAGCTAAAAGACAGGATCCTAACGTTTGTTCTTTCTAGATGGGACCTGCATCTTCCAGTCTTCTGCCTGGTAGATGTTGGAAGCTTTGTACTGAGGCCTGGCCTCAGTATGCCCTGGGTGACCAAGAGAAGTGGCCTTCACAGGGTTCCTTAAATTACAATACCATACTCCAATTAGACCTTTTCTATAAAAGTAAAAAAGTAAACTGAGGTCCCCTATACAAATTTCTACCTTCTAAGCCAAGAAAAATGTAGTTTAACCTAGACCAGATCCCTCATTCTTCAAGTGAGGAAACTGAGGCCCAGAACAGTTCAGAGATTTGTTCTCCAGAGTGTCAGGTGTCAACGTAAAGTAACAACTTTACAGCAACAACTTAAAAAAAAAAATCCTCTTACCTTTCTACAGCATCTTAAGGACACTATCAGAAAGCATACCACGGTGGACTCAGAGTCATAGGTGAGAGAGGTTCTCCTCTAAGATAAATTTCTAACAGTCAGTCCCAGATACTCGTAAAAATCTCAGACTGTGTCTGAAGGGAAAAGTCATTGAAGCAAGTAACACAGCTAGCCATGTCTGTATTTATGGCTACGTCTGTATGTCCAGGACCTTCCTAACAGGAGAGAAAAAGATAAGAGACACCATGGCCTCATTGCTGCTCTCAGAGAGGGCCCCACCCGACTGGGGCCTGTATCCTGAACTTGCTACCGTGGTGGACAGGAGAGGCACTTCTGCAGAAAATGCTTAAGAGGGGACAGCCCGGGATACAGCCCCACCCCCAACTGGGACCCTGCCCTCTGCAAGGGTAACCACTGAAGGTCTAAGTGCCCCCATCACTAGATAGAAGAGGTGCCACCTTCTATGGATTGATGGGTCCAAGCCTTCTGTCCACACTCCACTTCTTGGCATCAATGTTGAGGAGCCATAATGGCAGAAAAATAAGAGGTCATTTTCCTCCTAGACAGTGGAGCCCATTTCTCTGTTTTACCTTTTTCTCCTGGTCCCCAGTCCAATGACAAAAGTTATCGTTCGGGGCAAATCTGGCCAGCCCCTAGAGCGCTAGTTTTCCTGGCCTCTGGTCTGCTCTTGGGGAGACCTCCTCTTCTGTCACTCTTTCCTCATAGTACCTAAAACTCCAGTGTCCCTCATGGGACAGGATTTACTATCTCAATTAAAGACTCAAATTCTCCTCCCCCCAGGTAGCTATCTCTGCTGCCCCCTCCTTCAGGAACAAAGAAGATTCCACAGTGTGGACTGATGAGATGAGTGTAGGGTGAGCCATGATGGCCCTCCCTATTCAAATAAAACTCAAAAATCCCTCACAGTTTCCACACCTAAAACAATATCCCCTCAAGCCTGAGGGACGATGAGTCCTTATGCCTATTCCTTAAAACAACAAGGGCTACTAATTAGTTGCTCCAGCACCTATAATAAATTTTAAATTCTTATAAAAGTTAATTTTAAGATACAAGTTACAATGTAAACAACTGGAAAGGATATAGATAGGTAATAAATGTATTTTTTGAGAAGTTAAAGGAAAAAGGAATGGTTTTTTGGATGAGAAGGGATTTTGTAAAGAAGGGTTTGTCCGAAAGATTGTTTCAAATAGGAAGGATAAGGACAAACCATCAAAGGGTTTAGTATGTTGTATGAAGGTCTGAGTAAGTTTGTAAAGTGTATAATAAAAAACTTCGATGTGTGATAAAGTTAAAGTTGAAAATAATCTAAGAATTGCCTAAAAGATTTTTAGGGTCATGTCAAACTAAAGTCAAATCCTCTATGTCTATGAAATAACAAGGTTATCTTAATATTGTTCTGCTCTGAGTAACATCTACAAAAACATTACAGAGAAAGATTTTATCAAAGAAATTATTTGTGTTTTCTGCTGATCTTGTCATGCTTTAAGTACTACTAAATCAGAGTTCATTTACATATTTGCTTATGTGTCTTAAATGATCACCTTATAACAGTGTTATCTGAATATAGTACAAACATTTAAAAGGTTAAAAGTGTCAATTTATATAAAATAATGAGCTAAAGCTCTCTTTTATCCAAGAGTATTATATTTAAATCCTGACAGCCCTTGCCTCCCACAGGTCACCTACCTACGTGTGGCCTTAAAGGGACAGACTCACTCCCTGAGTCATAAATGCATCAACCCAATCTTTCATTTCCCAACCCCCATACCATAAGACAGCTTACAGCTTTCCTGGCAGTTATAGGATTTTGCAGATTTTAGATCCCTAGGTATGTAGTCCCTGAACAGACACCTTTTTATGATCCTCCTAATATTCCTATTTGGGTCTTAGATAATGTATGGCCACCCATTTCTCTCTCTGTAATTGGAGGACTCTTGAAATTGTCTAGGGAACAACATTTCACAGTGGTTCTCCTGGCCAATGCCCATCCTAATGCCTATGTTTTTGTTCTCCTATTCTTAAGCTTCTTCCCTTATATCATACTACATGTCTTCTACTGGTAATCAAAAGTTTAACCAGTTGTACCTCCAGGGATACCAACCTCTCCAAAACGCGAGGATAGTTGGCTGATACCCACCAAGCAGAGGTCGTAGGATTGGCTCGAGACTCTTTACGACCTATGGCTATAAGGGACCTTCATCAACTTCAGGGAAGAAGAAATCTTCATTTTTGGAGCCTGGGTGTTCGCCATCATGAGGCTTACCACCCCAACATTGTTTGCCAACTGACCATCCCTTCCCCTACTCCGCCCCTTGCCAGATCGAAGAAGCCAGAGTGAACACAACACCCCCCTTCCTTAACAAACAAAAAAGGGAGGAATATTGGCAATAATGGAGCCGATAAGTTTCGGTTCTTACTGCACCCTTAAGCTTCTGTTTTCCAGGGTCACCATCCTGCCTCAAGTCTAGCTTGAATTCTCCTTCTGCCCCAACCTCCAATCAGGATGAACCATAAGATCCTAACCAATCAGATCATGCCAAGTCTCACTGAGGGGTATTTAAGCCCCTGCCCCTCTCTCTCTCTCTCTCTCTCTGCTCTCTCCCTCTCCCACCCAGCAATAAAGAATCTCTTGGCCAGATCAATCCTCCCCACGTGGTCACTTTGGGGCCTACATTTCCAACAATAGCCGCCTTCATTTTGCATATTGGAAATCAATCCTAAAGAGTTACAAGTTGTCGAAGAATACTCTATTAGGGATGGAACTTGCACACAATGTTCTGAATTCTTTGGAATCATTTTTTATTATATCACATAGTTTCTTACTTCTTACAATAAATAGAGATTATTTTACTAAAAGTAAGATAAGAGCTGATCAAAGACCTGGGAGACACAATAAGGTTCCAGTTCTAATCCATTTGCTAATGCCTTCTCTAATTGCTTTATAGAGGATCCTGGGGCTTATAGAAAAGACACAGTTTCTTACTTATGTCTACCTTGGCCATGATGGAAGATATACGATGTAATTATTTTTCATGGATGGGAAAACCTAATAGGGAATGAAGAGTGGAAAAGAAAAGAATTATATCATATGTAATTTGTGACTGACCTCATTGTGGATTAGCTTACATTATCAGATTTATTCATTCTTTTGGAAATCATTCAGTTTGGGATTACATTATCTAAAACTCTTCTTTTTTCAACTCTTATTTCTTTTTGTGTTTTAGTTTATTCTTTTGGACAGTAGATGTTTCCTACTCAGTATGTGAGAGAGACTAAGCCATTACTTAGTTACCTTGGTTATTTTCGAGTAGAACATTCATTTTGAAAACTATATCAAATCATTGTGATGTACATTTATTGCATCTTGTGAAAATTTGCTTACTTTCTCACTCAGGCAAATAGGCATATATTAATGTATTGCACTCTTAAAAATTAAAAAAAACAGGTTTTCTTCAAACATGCACTGATTTGTAACTGGGTGTATAGGAAGAAAAAAGTTCTTCTATAAAAGGAATTTTACCAAATTCTATTATTACCCCTTATAAAGACAGAGCTTGTAGGAAAGTCTTATCATTTGCTAAAGTTAACTTTCAGTAGACATTAAGTGCTGTCTTTTAGAATGTTTTTTTATTTTTCTAAGTATTTTCCACAATTCACTTATACTTACTTATTTCTCTATTATAAATACCTATTGTATTTTTTAAAGATCTGTAGTATTCTTCCTACATAATTTACAATAAAATGTTATTTTCTGTAAGTAAATTCATTTATTTATCCATCTTTCTATCTCCTGGCACAGTCCACAGTGCCATTGCAGATCCTTCTAGAAAGTATGCATCAAGAATTGGGCTTACTTTGGAGCTCTTAAGTAACTTGCTGACAGTTCTTAGAATAAACTAGAACGAAGGCTAAAGAGACAAAAAAAATACTATACTTTCCTGAAAGTTAATCAAACAAAATCCCCTGGATCACTTTGTAAATCAATGTGAAACACAATGGCCATTTTTACATCAATAATTTAAATTTTATATAGTACACTATATAAACATTTTATACTTACACTGATATTATACTTACATTTTATTCTTTACACCAATATTTATAAAATATATATATATTATATATAAATATATATATTTATATATATATAATTTTTTGGCTATCAGGATCTTCTTGGCAAATAAAAGAAAAACTTACTCCCATTGGTGAAACACTAGAGTTTAAATTGAGAGAACAAGTCTTCAGAAATCTCAGGAAAAAATCCCTGATTTGTACTGTGGGTAAGCTATTAAGTTTGAGAATACTGCTGTGTAATCACAGAAAATGCCAGCTGAACTAGTTTTAATTTTCAGTGACAACAAGAGAAACACAAAAGAATAAGCTCACTCCATCAACAATGAAAATTTGGAACCTGAGGAATTCCTGGTGAGGATAAATATATACCTTTATGAGCCTAACAAATTATATACAGTTCAAGTATTGAGCACGTTTGATAAATGATTATTACTCTCAAGTTGAAACAAATGTCCTTAACTAAAAGCAATGAATTGTTATTGAACAGATGGTATTACATGTTTTTTTGCCAATTCATGTTCATAATAATCAAAGCCTTGCCTTAAAAATGTCAAATAACTCAGATTTCAGGATAACACAAACTAATTTGTTCTGCCTCTCTCCACCCTATAACTCCCCACTCACAAAGCTCAAACAGATAGTTTGGGTGACATAAATAAAAGCAAATACCATTTTTCTCATTGCTACAAAGTCCTGTTTATAAATTCAGCATTTCAATTATCATATGAAAGATACTGTACTTCAAACACTTGCCCCAAATTCCTTGCTACTCATATGGAAATGCTGATTACCAACTAAACAAGTTTCTTTCCAGTGTGTTGTTAAAACTAGAATTTTAAATATATAATAACTTGGGTTCAAATCCTAGCTCTCCGGCTTATAAGCTGTATGATAATTGGTTGAGTTCCTTAACTTCTCTGTTCTCAAGTTTCTTATGTATAAGTTATTAATAACTTTCAGAGGTTTTTTCTGAATATTAAAAAGCCATACATATAAATATATATGTATAGCACATGACATAATGTTTTCATAGAGTAAACATTTAACAAATATTAGTTTAAATTCTAGAGAACAGAGTTTTAAATAAATAAGAGTTTCCTAATTTTCTAGGGAAGAGTTTTTTCCTCACTTTTCACTAATTTTTTGTTTTTTTTTGAGTTGTAAAACAGATTTGCAGGCAGCTGAAGCAGTTTATACTCCACATATAAGGACTGGCAGCTGATTTTCAACATTTGGCAAGCGTTTTCAATGTTTTTTTCCTTAACATATCTGACGGTTACCATGCACATCTAATAAGCTGGATACTTTGGAAGGCGCTGTAGAGATAGGATGGTGCTTGAGAGTAAGATTGACCAGCAGGTTTTTTCCTTCTTACACATCAGAACCCCCATCTTCACCCAAACAACTAACTTCCAGCTGTAGATCAAAGGAGCTTCTCTCTTGCACAAGAACAAAGATAAAACACATCTTGGTAATGCTAATGTATAGTGTGGACTTTTGCCAAAACTTCTTTTTTAGGATCTCTGAACTCCTAAAAATCTCTCCTGTCCAGTGGAGTATTTCCTAAGAGAGCATCAGAAAGTTTTGTGAAATTTTGTAAATATTCTGTACTTCAGAAGCAACTGATTCCAGTCCCTTTACCCTCTTCTTTCCTTATGTTTATCTCTCAGCTTGTTTCTTTTCATCTTTACAACTAAATAACTGACTTAAAATTAATGCAATACACAAACAAGCATGAGCCACAGTATTCAGTGAAATACTATTTGCAATATAAAAAACGTCCCCATAGGGAAGCAATTAAATATGAAATTTGGCAAACATATTGTACTGCAGTTTAATAATATTGGTTTAGATTTATATGTACAGAAATGAAACAATCTCTAAAACATATTAAGCCTGAGTCAGTCACAGAATAACATTTGTAGTATATCATTTTTGATTAAAAATTACCCATACAGTAAAATATTCACAACTAGGAATATTCAGTTTAAAATTCTGAATGAAAACAATATTGCTTATGGTTAGAATATGTGTTCCCTCCAAAACTCATGTTGAAACTCAATTTCTGTTGTAAGATATTAAGAGATGAAACCCTTAAAAAGTGATTAGGCCATAAGAATTCTGCCTTTGTGAATGTATTTATACAGTTACCAATGGAATGGATTCATTATAGAAGGGGGACTTCAGTAACACCTCTCTCTCTCTCTCTCTCTCTCTCTCTCTCTCTTTCTCTCTCTCTCTCACACACACACACACACACACACACACACACGTTACCTTCTGCCTTGTGGTAACTCAGCAAAAGGCTCTTTCCAGATACCAGCACCTTGAAATTGAACTTCCCCCAGCCCCAAGAACCCAGAACTGTGATTTAATAAATTTCTGTTCATTATAGATCACCCAGTCTCAGGGACAGGTTGAGTATCCCTTATCTGAAATGAGTACCCTTATCTGAATTGATTGGGACCAGGAGTGCTTTTAATTTCAGATTTGAAATATTTACATAGGCTTTTACTGGTTGAACATCTCTAATTCAAAAGCACTTTGAAAACCAAAAAATTTTAGTACCAAATTTTGGATTATGGAGGACTTTAGATTTCTTATTTTTGGACTGGGGATGTTCAGCCTATGTTCTTTTATAGCAGCATAAAATGGACTAAGATAGATATATATCAAATTGTATTCATTGCTAAGAGGATACTTTAAAGAAGAGAAAACTGAAGGAGTATGGAGGACAGCATAATCTTAAATATAGAAAATCTTAAAGATTCTACCCAAACTATTACAACTAATAAATGAATTTAACCAAGTTACAGGATGTAAAATCAACATACAAAAATCAGTAGCATTGCTTTTCACCAGTAATGAATTATCTGAAAAAGAAATCAAGGAAGCAATCCATTTACAGCAGCTATGACAAAAAAAATAAAAATCTATGAATAAATTTAATGAAAGAGGTGAAAGATCTCTACCATGAAAAAGTATAAAACACTAATGAAAGAAACTGAAGAGGACACAAAGAAATAGAACAATGTTCCATGTTCATTGATTGGAAGAATCAATCTTGTTAAAATGCCCAAACAACTTAAAGTGATCTACAGATTCAATGTAGTCTTTATCAAAAGACCAATGGCATTCTTCATAGAACCAGAAAAAAATCCTAAAATTCATATGGAACAAAAAAAAAAAGAAAGAAAGCAAAACAAAAGCAAAAACAAACAAAAACCAAATAGCCAAAGCAATCTTGAGGAAAAAGAAAAAACAAACAAACAAAAAAGCAAAGCAAGAGGCATTATAAGCCAGTAAAAATCAAAATAACATGGTATTGGCATTAACACAGACACAGAGAACCTCAAAGAAAATCCATGGATCTATATCCAACTAAATGTTAATAAAAGTGCTAAGAATACAGAAACACAGGAAGGCCATTTCCTTCAATCAATTATGCTAGGTAAACTGGGTATCAACATGCAGGGGGACTTATCTCTCACTAGTTACAAAAATCAACTTAAAATGGACTAAAGACTTAAAAACACAAGATCTAAAACTGTGAAGCTACTAGAAGAAAACAGTGGTGAAATGCACCCATACATCAGAGTGGGCAAGGAATTTTTGGATGGGACTCCAAAAGCTCAGGAAAAAAAAGGGCAAAAACCGACAAATGGAATTACATCAAATTAAATGCTTCTGCATTTCAACAGAGTGAAAAGATGAGCTGCAGAATGAGAGGAAATGTTTACGAACTGTACTTGGACAAGGGATTAATATTTAAAGTATACAAGGAAGTCAATTCAATAGTACCACAACATGACCTAAAAATGGACAACAGACGTAAATAGGCATTCCTCAAAGGGGATCATACAGATGGCCAATAGGTATGTGAAAAATGTTCAAAATCACTAACCATCAGAAAAATGCAAATCAAAATCACAATGGGATGTCACTTTAATTAGAATGGCTGTTATAACAAGTTATAAGATAACTTGCTGTAAGGTAACAAGTACTGGTAAGGAAGGAGAAAAGGGAACCCTTGCTATTTGTGGGAAAGTAAATGAATAAAACCATCATGAAAAATATGGTGGAGATTCCACACGTTATTAAAAACAGAACCACCATACGATGATGCAATCCCGAAGCTAGGTCCACATCCATCACAAATGAGATCAGTATGTTCATGAGATACCTGTGTTGCCATGCTTACTGTACTACTACTCACAGTAGCCAAAAAGTACAATTGTCCATCAGTTGATGAATGGATACAGAAGAAGTGGTACAAAGGAATAATATTCAGCCATAAAAAGAAATTAAATTCTATATGTGCAATAACATGGAAGGAACTGTAGATCAGTAGGTCAGGTGAAATAAACCAGAAACAGAAAGATAACACCACATGCTCTCACTCGTATGTGGAATCTAAAAAAGTTGGTCTCTTAGAAATTGACAGTAGAATAGTGGTTACCAGATAACAGGATGAAGGGGAAGAATGGAAAACGGTGGGTCAAGAAATACTAAATTATAGTAAGATCGCAAAAACAAGTTCTTGTGTTGTACTGCATGGTGGGGTGATTCCAGACAACAATAATACAGTGTACATTTCAAAAAAATTAGAAGACTTTGAATGTTTTCACCACAAAGAGATGATAAATATTTAAGGAACTAGATATGTTTACCCTAATTTAAACATTATATAACATATATATAAATTTCATATGATACCACTTAAGTATGTACTATTTTTATGTCAATTAAAAGAAAGGGAGCAAGGAAGGAAAAAAACTTTTATGTATTTTCTGACATGAATATATTTGCCTATTTCTTATGCAATAAAACTATACATCAAAGAAAATATTATGGTAGAATTCTTAGGAAATGCAGAAAAATTAGAGAAAATAAAGAATCTATAATCCCATGATCCAGTGCTCACCTCTGTAAATGTTGGTATTTATTTCTTAAAAAAAAGAAGAAGAAGAAAAAAATGTAACTTAAAACTGGGTCTTTTTGCCTTGGCATGTTTACTCTAAAAATTTGAAATAAAAATAAAAAAGTTTGATACCTAGAAAGAAAAAGCACTATGACTGTGGACCAAACAAGCTGTGGCTTCTTCTGTACAGCTTAAAGCTCAGATGAAGACATGATCCATAGATCAGAGATCTTATGGCCATACAAATACATGTTTTCCATATTCCCAGTCCCAGACTGTGCTCAGTGAAGCTGCAAATGGCTTGGGAGCCGGCATGGTTTCAAGCCACTGGCCTAATTCTCATACCTCACTCTGGTCCACTTCCTGCATAAGCTCAGAATGTGTCACTGTAAATTCCATAGTAAGGCAGTAGGTATTTTGGAGTGTGAATCCTGCGATGTGATTCAAATAAGTATGATAAACATGACCTTGAAGCTTTGTGGACCTCACTGTACTCATCTCTATTTTATCGTAAAGACTGTAATTTACTGTAAGCGGGGAAGAATCATGCTTAATCACGGTATAATGGCCTGCTCTCAGAGTTGTTAAATAAGCCCCAAAATGGCCTACAAAATGACTGGTCCTTTACATGTGACTCTTCTCTGTTCTTCAGAATGCTCACCAAACGGTGAAGGAGTCTCTTTCCACCTAGGAACATACATTGTTTTTTTGCCACTCATATTCGAAGTTGTAAAAGTCCTGTGGCAGCAAGTACTCAGCTGAAAAATGTGGCTTCCTCCTTCTTATGAAAAGGCTGCAGGGCAAAACGGGTCCAAACAGCTCTCGTGTAAGAGGGATGATACAGGTGATCCCTGCTTTAGATCTTCTTTGAAGTTTAGAAAAACAAACTTCAATCTGTACCAATACTGATAGGCAGGGGTGTCAGATTCACAATGACAAATGATAAGCTTTCCTAATATTCTATTTAATCCTCTAATATGGATCATAAATCATGTTATAATTCAAAATTTGAACTATGATAGCACACAAATATATAATCTTTTCCTAAATATAACTACCAGGATAAAATCTTCCAAATAAAATCATGGCTTGACTCTATCACCCTTGTGAAGGAGATGAGTAAAATGGTCTTCATCAAAATTCCAAGGCTACTATTTAGACACTTCTAATCAAATAGGGGTAGAGTAAATCAAATAAAATTAATACTTAAATTATTGATTATTAGGTTTGGAAAGTTATTGTGTCTGAAGTGAGAAAAAGACATAAAGTTCTATCTCTTAAGCATTAAGTTCTAACTAGCTGTAAGTAGAATTCATGTTTTTAAGTGATGCAAAATGCTATATTTTGGATTTTAAATGTCCCTCAAAGGCTCTAGTGTTAAAGGCTGAGTCCCCAGCTTGGTTGGGAGGTGGTGGAAACTCTAAGAGGTGGGGCCTCATGGAAGATCTTCTGGTTACTGGGGGTGTGCCTTTGAAGGGGATAGCAGGAACACCTCTTCCTCTTTTTGCTCTTTTGCATCCCATTCATGAGGGGGGGTCAGCTTTACTTTGCCATAGAATCCTTACCATGAGGTGCTTCTTTGCCACAGAACCAAAAGCAATAGCACCAATCAATCATGGACCCAAACCTTCAAAACTGTGAGCCCAAATCACCTTTTTTCTTTATAAGTTGATTGTCTTAGGTATTTGTTACAGTAATGAAGAGGTGACTAACACACCAAGTTATCCATGTGTGAATAGTCTTTTTTTAATTTGAAAACCATAAAGTGGTTTGGTGAAGAGACAAATATAATTTAAGCCACATTTTATAGAAAGCACAAAATTATTAAGAGCAGTAACTATCCTTTAGTAATTATTCTTTATTTCAGGAGAGTCAAATGGTGTCTGATGTTTGCAGAGTAATAACATCCTGTTGTCCAGTTTTCCTTTTTATAAGTGTAAAAGGTGACAGAAGAATAGATGTTTTCAGAAATGACCAATAAATTCCATTTAACATTAATTTTGATTTTAGATCATTTTGCTATATTTGCCAGCTATACATCAGACAAAGGACTGATAACTAGAATAAACAGGGAGCTCAAAAAACTAAACTCTCCAAAAATCAATGAACCAATAAAGAAATGGGCAACTGAACTACCCAGAACTTTCTCAAAAGAAGAAATTCAAATGGCCAAAAAACACATGAAAAAATGCTCACCATCTCTGGACATAAAGGAAATACAAATCAAAACCACACTAAGATTCCATCTCACCTGTTAGAATAGCTATCATCAAAAACACCACTAACAACAAATGTTGGCGAGGATGTGGGGAAAAAGGAACCCTCATACACTGCTGGTGGGAATGCAAGCTAGTGAAATCACTCTGGAAAACAACATGGAGGCTTCTTAAAAAACTAAACATAGATCCGTCATATGATCCAGCAATCCCACTCCTAGGGATATACCCAAAGGAATGTGACTTAGGTTACTCCAGAGACACTTGCACACCCACGTTTATTTCAGCGCTATTCACAATAGCCAAGTTATAGAAACAGCCAAGATGCCCTACTACTGACGAATGGATTAAGAAAATGTGGTATTTATACACAATGGAATTTTACTCAGCCATGAAGAAGAATGAAATCTTATCATTCGCACATAAATGGATGGAACTGGAGAATATCATCTTAAGCAAAGTTAGCCAGGCTCAGAAGGCCAAAAATCATATGTTCTCTCTCAAATGTGGTTTATAGACCTAAAACAAATGCAGTAATATTATTAGACATGGGTCACATGCTAAGGGGAGAACACATACAGGAGGAATAGGGAAAGGTAAGAAACCCAAAACTTGAAAGTGTTTGATGTGCCTACTGCAGAGGAGCTAATACAGTAACCTTAAAATGACGGAGATCACTATGGGAAGGTGACCGGGAAGTAATGAAGAGGTCTGGTAGAGATGAATCAATTTCGATTGTAATACACTTGTGCATGGAAGCAATGCTAGGAATCTCTCTGTATAGCTCTCCTCATCTCAACAGCAAAAACTCTATGTCTTTCTCATTATTGCTTATGTATACTCTTCAACAAAATTGGAGAAGAGGGCAGAACAGGTTCTGCCTGGAAGTGAGAAGGGTGGTAGGGAGAAGGAGGGGAGCAGGGGAGCAGGGGAGGAAATGGCCCAACAATGCATGCACATATGAATAAACGAATAAAGAAAAAACAAAACAAAACAACAACAACAAAAAAACCAAAGAACAGGAAGACAAAACAGATCCTGCCTGGGGGTTGGCATAAGTAGGCTGGGGGCAGGATATAAAGAAAGGGTGTAGGAAGGAGGATGAATATGGTAGAAATACTATATACTCATTTATGAAAATGGAAAAATGATACTTGATAAAGGAAAATGATAGAGAGGATGAATTCAACTATGATATATTGTAAGAACTTTTGTAAATGTCACAATGTACCCCCAGTACAGCAATAATTAAAAAAAGAAAAGAAACCAGAAAAAAAATCATTTTGCTATAAAATATTGTGAATCTGATGGGTAAGAAGTACTCAGGTAAGAAAAGTGGACTTGTTGTCTTACCCATATCTTTAAGTGCAGTCCTTCAGTAGGTATAACCTCTACTTTTGTCCATATGGTTGACCTACTAAACAGATTTTTTCTTTTCCTCAAAATTATATTTATTCTGTTAGTGATTCAGTCTTTCAAAGTATTATTTTTATCATGTTGTTGTAGTGATTCCTTACACTATAAAGTGGAGCCCACCACCTTTAGCACACTATTTGACAATGACTTCAACATAGCCCGTCACACCTATTAAAGAGCTGACAGTAAAATAGAACAGTGTGACTGGTACAATAAAAATAGAAGTTCTTTATTGTGCTAATGAATAACTTTCATCCAATATCGGTAATTAATTATTAAATCAGAAATAAGAAAATGCTGTGCACTGCCTCCACTATTATTTAATATTCAGAAAATAACCTAAGCAATAAAAGAAAAAAAGCAAATACACAGTAAACATGTTCAAAGAAGGAAGCAAAACTTATTTTCATATACTTCACAAACTCAAAATTCAAGATAATCAACTAAAATGCACAAGAAATGAAAACATTACAATTTATAAGAAAGGTAGAATATTATAAGATACATATCCACAATAGGTTTTTTATACATCAGTTACAAGATAGAGAAAATTTTTTATTTATAATTGCCATAAGATATATGAAACAAACTTAATAAAAATGCAGAAGTCTTCTATAAACAATGTTATAAAACATCACTGAAGAATTTTTTTAGTTTCATTTTTTTCTCTGAAGGACTTTTTTTAAACTTAAAAAATATATTTGTTTCTTAGAAAATCATTGCTTTAAAGATATTAAGACTATGCTTAGATTTTAAGTTTTATGCAGCTAGTTTTGCCCTAAAATGTTAAAGGGTTCTTAGAATGCTATTTGAATTATGGTGTCTAATTTTTTTCTTGAAGCCATTTTTCTTGGAACCTGCTGACAACTCTTTCTAAGGTAGGCTGATTGCTTTCTAAGCCTGCAAGTCTAATGTCATACTGAGATTTGTTTCCATAAAACACCTGAGTTGGTCCTGGGTCTCTTTGTACCCAGGTTAATTGTTGTATTGGGTTCTTATTACTTTGTTCTGCTTGAGGATATCTTCAAGTCATATTTCAAAAAAAAAAAAATTAGGAAGGACATGTAGCAGTTAACTTGTAAATTTGAGCCCTTACATACTTAAATACATCCTTAATTTCTCCTAACACTTGATAGTTTGGCTATCACTTTGGGTTCTTCTTCACCACTTTCAATACTGTCTAGTCTATTCCAGCTTCTAGTCTTGCTGATGAGAAATTTGGTATCTTTCAAAAATCCTCTTTTTTTTATTCTTGAAGAGGTTTTAGGATCAATTTCTTAACCTTGAAATTCCAAAATTCCATTAGTAGGTGTCTAGACCTGTCTCCTTTTTCTCCTGGTGAGCATTTCAACTTGAAGACTTGAGTTACTCTTCAGTTCCAGGAGTTTTTTGTATTATTTTTCTTGTCCTTTCTCATTTGATTTCATGTCTTTTTACCATACTCTTCATGTCTTTTTACTTTGTAGATAATATTTTATATTCTGGACCTTTTATCTCTGAAGTCTAAGAAATTTGTTTGGCTGATTCAATATTAAAGCATGTTTAGTCTTTATCCAATCTATTTTTTTCAAAATGCTGCTCTTATTTCCTGTAAATCTGACCATACTTAATAGACATGCTCTCTCTCTCTCTCTCAGTATTTCTGAAAATTTAATACTTTTAAAAAAATCCCATATTTTTCATTGTCCTTGATTTCCCTGCAAAACAAAAGACAAAGTTTCTTTAGAGAAATAGATTTGTCCTGTTTACTCATTAGTCCTTTCTTATTTGTATTATTGGTTTTCTTCAAATGTGTGGTGATCCTTTTTGTCTGGGAATATTTGCAATTTAAGAACTAGGAGTTTCTTAAGTAGCTATCAGCGGTTCATAAGTAGCTGCGTAGTGTTTAGAAATTGCTTATAAGAACTTAATGCAATTTCAATCAAAATCTTAATGGGGATTTTGTGGAAGAACATGAGAAATCAATTATGAAATTAATTCAGCAATTTGTAAGTTAATTTGTACAACTTAGTTAAACCATGTGAAAATAACTGAGAAAATTCTAAAAATAAGATTAGTTAAAAGGGAACATACTCTACCACATAACCAAATATATTTTCACTCCCTAATAATTTTTTCACAGTCCTGGGGTTTGAACCCAGGGTACCACATTTGCTAGCAAGCACTTTAACACTTGAACCACACCCCAGCCCTTTTTGCTTTAGCTTATTTTTCAGCCCAGAGCTGGCTTCAGACCCCAATCCTCCCTTCCACTTCCACCTGCCTCCTGCATGCATGGGATTACAGATGTGAGCCTTTTTGAGATAGTGTCTCGCTAACTTTTTGCACTGCCTGGCTCAAACTGTGACATCCTGCCTTCTCAGACTCCCACCTAGCTGATATTACAGGGCACATGCCAACATGCCTGGTCAATCCATCATAATTGTAAGATGTACTGGAAGAGTATATAAAGATTAACAACAGAACCAATCTTTCTTAAAGTTAGAAAATTGTATAGGACATTTCAAGCCAATAAAGAAATGATGAATTATGCAACAGTGTTCTCGCAATTTAGGAAATCTAGAAAAAGAAAAATCAGAGCCCTGACTTAAAATAAAATGAATTCCACAATTATTAAAGAGTTAAATATATAATGTAAAACCATAAAAGGAGTAGAATAACATACAGATAAACTCACTAAGGAAAAACTCACTAAGGATTTATAAAATACATTTATATGTAGAGTAAATAAAAAAGTCAGCTCTGTTCATTAAAATATAGTATTCATAAAAGTAAAAACAGAAATGGACAAATGTCAAAAATTAAATAAAGAGATACTGATAGATAAATGATAGAGAGATAGATACGGGGATGTAGCTCATTTGGAGAGCACTTGCATAGCCTGCATGCAGCCCTGGGTGTTCAATTTCCAGCATTGCAAAACAGAATAAATCAAAATGATAAATAATAGGTTAATATCTTCAATTTGTATAGCCCACTCTAAAATTAATAAGAAAAGATAAGTAAACTCATGGATAAATCATTAAATGATAATAAAAGATAGTTAACTGTCATTAGACATATGAAGTAGGTTTTAATATTCTTGAAGCTACTTTAATTCAGATTTAAACAAGGTAGTATATGATTAGTCAAAGATAAAACACATGATATATAGTCAGTCACTCCATAAATATTTGTTGCTAATTTTTATAAAAATATTATTGTATATAGAATGTTCATATAATTTTTCATTTAAATATCTACCATTATCAGAGACATAAAGGAGACACTATAAATTATGACATCATATAAATCACAACAGGATAGCCAGCATACATAGAAACTGTCCCAGGCATAACGAAATGTGCAAATATTCTAAAGATGTATCTTGACATTAGAAGTATACAATCTTTCTTGTGGAAACAAGATCCAAATACATGAAGCTGTTAGAAAATAACTTCTCAATAAACACCAGATGTTACTGGAGATCTATAAGAAGTAAGAGATGGATAGAGATAAAAATTGTCCAGAAAGTTTCCTGACATAAGTGAGGATTGAATGATACTTTTAGAACAAGTAATAAAAAGTGTAATATAATCTTCTGTACAAGGGTTGGAGTGGTAGAACAATAAAGAATAAAATATTTAGCAGTAGCTAAAAATGATGTCATGCATATAAAATCATCTCAACTTTTGCAAGGAGTCTATACAGGAGAGCAAATACTAATCTAATAAAGAATTGCTATCATTGCCCACATGTACGCATGAGGAAACAGAAGCTTGGAGGGTTACATATCTTGCTTCACAGGTCACATGACTAAGAGTGCAGAGCTTGGATCTGAACCTAAGCTATCTGTTTTCAGAGTCAATGTCTTGTCCTGTGCTCCAGGAAAGCTATAGCCTCTGGTATAAATCTTTCATGTGTAAGGCTTTGCTTATGACATTTCTCAACCCAAATCCATAACTCTCCTTTCTTCTCTATCAAGTCTCTTCTTTTACCCATACCTGATTTCAAACAAAACTTTCTCCTTGAAAGTTTTTCAATCGTTCCAGTCCTTCTAGTGTGGAATTGAGAACACCACTCTCCTCCTAGTTTTCTGTCTACTCCTTGCCACTGTTTTTCGATTTCTTGGATTCCTCTCTCTCTTACACTTTTCTCTTCTCATTCTATCCTTGCCCCTATGAGTACATTCATCCCTCAAACTATAATTCCCACCTACTTTTCTGCTGAGGATTCCAGCTTAGATTGCCCTTCTACATTCTATAAACTTCCATCTAGATGTGCACAGATATCTCAAACTCTGTATTTCCAAAACTGGCATTTACCTACTCTGGAATTTTTGTGATTCTATTAAAAGTAGATAGCACCATCATTCGCTCAGTTACTGAAGCTAGAATCCAAATAGATCCTTGCAACTCCTTCTCTCAAGTTCAAACTCCTGAAAATCATAACCCTTCTACCTCTTTTACTCTACAGATGACTATTGAATTCTGTCACCTGAACGCCCTTAGTTCAAGTCTTCTTTGTTTTGCACATGATTATTGCTGAAGGCTCTATGCTGCTTTTCCTGGTGCCCATCTGTCCCCTGACCACTCCAATTCTATTGAGCTTTTCTCAAATTTGAGAGGCCACAGCCTTCTAGGGAACTTCCACCATCCATCAGAGGCATGTAGTCTCCATATGAGAATCATTATGAGTTAAAAGTCAAATGCTTTTCCTTCAGGTTATTATGTGTAATTAATTCAATAATTGGTGCATTAGCAAAACATGAGGCCAAAATTCAAGCACATGATCCAGAAAATGCTAGTATTTTGGGTTTAAAATATATATTCCAAAAATGTGAACACAAAAAAAAATGACAAAGAACACTGTAGTTCTAAGTTTTGTTGAAATTAAAGAATATGATAGGCATCATCCAGAAAGTGTTCTGGTAGAAGGGAAAACTGAATGATACTTTGGAATAGGGAAGAGAGTAATGAGATCTTTTCAAATAGGGACTAATGCTTCACTCAGTGGTGTCTCAGTGCCTAAGACACAAAAATCTATGCTCCTTGGCAAAATGGCCAAATATTCCTTAGCAGTTTATGATAGATTGCTCCTCTTAATCATTTCTCCTATCACTTTTCCACCTCCATAGTGCTATCTACTGTAAAC
Source organism: Castor canadensis (assembly GCF_047511655.1). Taxonomy (NCBI): domain Eukaryota; kingdom Metazoa; phylum Chordata; class Mammalia; order Rodentia; family Castoridae; genus Castor; species Castor canadensis. Next base: position 129,505,656 of record NC_133391.1, on the reverse strand, counting down.
TGCTTGGGGCTCTCTCAGGCCTTCCACTCTATAATATTTACTTGGACTTCTGACCTGTAACAATGTGCATCTTTCCTCCCTAGGTTACTAAGTTCTTCCCATTCTCAAAGCCCCAGCTCAAGGATTTTCATCTCTGGAAGAATCTCCAGTTCTCTCCTCTTTTCCAGTCTTCAATTGGTTAAGTTGAAGCATCCACAGCATGATATACTGGAATGGACCATTTACCCTCTGTTAATACCTTTGACAGCTGGGATCTGAAAATTAGGGACTGTTATAATCCATATTTCCATCTCTGAGACTAGTACAATTCCTAAGCATGTAATACATACTTGTTGAATGAATGATCTTCATCCGTATTTATTCTTCCTTTTTCTACTGTCATCAGCTCATTCATTTATTCACTCACTATTAATCATCTAACTTTTAGTTTCTGGGAACACAAAGAGGAATAAGAAATAATTTTTCTCCCTAAATAATAGCTTATTATTGTGTTATCTTTTCTTTTTTTTCTCTCTCTAATCACTTAGCTGTATAAGCCTTTTCTTCAACATCTTCCCTATTCTTCACAGCTCTAAAGTCACTATTGAATCAAGTCACATTTGTGGAAAGCCTTATTTTGTCTTTATGAGATGACTTCTACCAGAGATTCCTGCCTCATGGAAAACCTGAGTGTGACAATTCAATGTTATGTTAGTTTTATAATATTTAGGAATTAAAAGGTATTACTTATTGATATTTATATTTATAGATGCTATTAGTCCTTAATGCTAAATAATAAGGAAAGATAGTAATAGAGTTAAAATCTGTTGAGCCTGGACAAGCATGATTTCTAGCACTTTTACATCTATTAACTCACTGAATATTCACAAGTCATACATATTTATTTGTGGGGAAATGGAAACATAGAGAGCCTCAGCTAACTCTAGTTAGCAAAGAGCTGGGATTCAAATGCAGGTGGTCTGTACTCTTTAAAATTGTTTTCTGTTGCCTACAGAAAGAGCACTGGACTAATTGCTACAAACCATGCTTTTGAACTGAAATTAACCTTATAATATTAGAGAGAATTTAGGGTTACCATTTTATCTTCTGTTCTAATTGTCCTTGCACCCCTTCTAGCCTAGGAAAAGCCTTTACATACTCATAAACTATAAATTCAATACTTTCTTAAAATATGTTAAAATTATTTAACTTTTAAAAACCATTTTTAAGAGTCTGAAGAGAGTCTTCCAGAAAGTCCATGTGAAGGCAGAGACAGGATGTGAACACTGGCACTGAATGTTCAGACACCCACTAACCCAGTTAAGCTTCACATTTTATTGCTAAACCTAAGGGAGAGATTAGACAGGAGGAGACTGAGAAGCAAGAAGGTGTGAAATCTGGGTATTTAGGGATAATATATTTTCTTGATCAGTTTAAAAGCATTAACAATTACTTATGGACAGTTAAAGGGGCTTCTGGAAGGAGTGAAACTACAAAAATATAGTCAATTAAAAATATCTGTAAAGCATATAGAATTTCAACATGTACCTTCTTTTTAAGTAAAACTTCACATTCTAGCCAGTTGCTATTAGAAATCAATTGGAGAACATGCTCATGTTTCATGCATACAAAAGTAACACCTTGTCTGGGACATTTGGTATCGACATAGAAGCTAGAACAGAATCTTAAGTTCTGTTCCCAGCTTTGTTGCTCTCAGTATAAAAGTAGCCATATCTCCACTGGGAGACCTGACTCCTCCTGTGATAAAAGGCAATTGGTGGACTTGCCTCCTCTTCATCTTAAAAGCATGCTGTGAAGATTAGTGAGGAAAGTCTATAAACTTCTCTGCACTCTTTAAAGACAAGTGATGCACAGACATGCTGTATGAGAAGCACCCACCTTCTCTTTTAAAAACAGGAGCAGATGTGAGGGCAGATCTCAACCTATAAAAATGTTAGGTAGGGATGTTAAAAGCTACATGAGAAGAAACAAAATAACACTGAATCCAAGCCAAATTTTGCATTCTGTATTGTACAGATTTTCAGAAGAAGCCTTCATTGAGTGTTTCAAATATTATCAGCAGCTATGTTGAGGAGAAGGCAGGGGGTAAAAAAGATAAATGGTGATAAGTTAGGAGATGCTGCTGAACACATTCCAGTGAAAAGTAGACAGCTATCAATTAATGGATTAAGTTGCTTCTTTTGCTGCCATGTTTTGGGAAATACTCTAACTTATTTAGCTTTTGGTTCCCTAAAAACTGATCAAAAATGTCATTTAGAAAGTTCTTTTCATGATATAAAACCTTCATTAATAATCAGGAAAATGCAATGATCTCATTATAGAGCCTCCACATTTGAAAAAAACAGAAAAACAAAAGGAAGGTCTGACAATGCCAAGTGTTTTTTTTTGGATGTAGAACAACAAGAATATCCCTACATTTCTCATAAATGTTGTTAAACACTTTCTTCATATCTAGGAAAATTAAAGATATACCCAACCTAGGACATCATTCCTAGATATATTCCTCCCTAGGAATACATGTTTATAGGCATCAAGATACATGTATATGAATGTTCATAATTCCTTTATTCATAATATTCCCAAACTGGAAACTTCCCACCTGTGCAAGAAGAAAAGATTAGAGAAATGAATTGTTCCTTTATACAAGAACGCACTATGAGGATCATGAGGTTCAATCTTCAGGTACAGAGAGCGTCGATGAGTCTTACAAGTATAATACAGTGTAAATGAAAGAAAACCCAAAAGTATCCACAAGATAAGTCCACTTACAGAACATAAACAAAATGTAAAAATAGGGAAAAATGCAATATTCAAATGGTAAAATGTTAGCAAGGAAAAGAACTGAAATCTTTCCTCCCCTAAAATGCCAAGCAAATCTGGTTCAATTGAAATTGGTGGCAAAGACACAGAGCGCACTTAATTGGATTTTAATATTAATGATCTCTAAGTCATGTCTGAAATACAAACAGACGTGAGGATTTTTCATGATGTGGAGCATGAATCTGTTCTAACAATTCAGAAGCATACTTGCTCATGAATCTCTTTTTAACAAGCTTTGGCTGGGTGTTCTTCCAGATGTTTAGTGTTGCATACACACATTCTCCACCTCTCTGTATATGATTTAAAACATAGATACAAAGATAATATTTATCTTAAAGAATGGTAAGAGGACAGAACTCAAATAGATTGTCTACAAGTTTAATTACAATGTCTACTGAGGTCTTATGCATCCTGTCAATACAGATAGCATCTATTAATCTGAAAAGGGTTCTTATTTTTTTAAAAACCAAAAATCACTTTATATTACTAAGACAATATTAAATAGGTGAAGTAGTATTTTTGGTAGAGTAGAAAGTCTTTTACATCATGAACATGGAAAATAATTTTGTACACACGCACTTTCATTTAGAATCCCTGCTTAACTTAAGCACTTAATAGGAGGAAGGTCAGTGTGGTAGTTGAGAGAATGCTTTCTAAAGTCAAATGTGGATTTAAATATTGGCTCTACTATCTACTAACCTAGACAAGCAGTATTATGTCCTTACACTTCAGGATTTACTGGTATTCTTATGAGAATTTATATAAAAATAAATGTATATTTATATAGAGAACTTAGCAAATTGAAGCATTCAATAAATGTTAGCTCTCATCATCACCTTGCTGGTCATTTATAAAGCTTACCCTACCCAACCTTTCTGTACCAGAAGGTGCTCTTCCAACTACCTTCTTCCTCAGCTGCAGTTCCCCTGCATTTCCAGAAAAGGATTTTGAGTAAAAGAGGGCAATGTATTATCTTCATTTTCTTTCTCATACCTCACTAAAGTGAAAGTAAAGGAATAAAATCACATATCCATAAATGCACAGAAAACCAGGAAGGAGATCAGCCAAGGAGAGAAGTAATCTGATTTTTTGAAATCAGAAAATAGAGTGGTAATCTTAGTACATTGGAGGAAATAATCATAGCGAGCCCAAGTGAACTATTGTGCTCTGCCAAGCCCAGAAAGATTCAATGTTTGAAGGCAACATTGTAAGAAATCCAGTTTAGTGTGGAGCTTAACCCATATGGAAATTATATGGAACCATTTGATCCTGACTTCTTCCCTTTCTTATGGAAGACAGAATCTTTCTTTTCTTCATGGAATCAACTGGAGAGATTTCATACTGAATACATTAGGCATTGCAGCAAACAAGGTAAGGCCCCAAGTTGAAAAACAGGTACTTAACTGAAAGTCTACAGAGTTCCTAGTAAGACACCCAACCTCCTTATATGTCATGTTCTCCAAACTCTAGCAGTCATGTATATGCCCAGGCAAAAGCCTCCTAGGAATCAATTAAGGAATCCCTGGTAATGACATTGGGAAACTTCCCAAAGAATTTATCAGCTGAGCAATGAATCATATGACAGTGAAACCCTACAGTGGACAAGCTCTACCTGTGTTCTCAGAACTTTTGATGGCATATTTGTTTTCATCATTGCTGTGGTTTGAGTGTTTGTCATGCTTTTAAATAAGAATCAATAGCTTCTTGAGCAAACTCTACAGAATGAAGAAGACAGACTAAAATAAGCAAAAGCATCAAATGAACAAAGAAATCCATAGGAAACAAGAGAGCCTGAGGAAACCTCAAAGGTCATTAATTTGTGTCTTAGAAGATAATATATTCTCCACATAAGAGAAAATGCTATTTAAAAGGAGTAAACAGAGAGTTCTGAACCTTTTTAAAAAATCATGGCCAAAATAAAAATTTTAATAGGCTGTAAAAGCCTATTAAGCAAATGTTCTAGAAGATAGAACACAAAGTGAAAGGGATTAAAAATATTAAGAAATCAAAAGATTTTGATCTAGAAGGTCCACCATTCAACTAATAGGAGCTCTAGGAAGAGAGAACAGAGCAGATGAAAGGCATAAATTATCAGTGATTAAGAAGAGAAATTTTTCTAGAATTGAAGACCACATATGTCTGCAATGAAAAGGTCTAGCATGTGCTAGAACAATGCATGAAAATCCAGACTAAGATAACTGATCATGAAATGTTGGGTCATCAGTAACAAAGAGAAGTTCATAAAAACTTCTACAAACAAAAATGTGTCATGAAAATACATCAGATACACCAATATGTGAAAACCCGGGCGTGATATCTGAAAAATATTGAGAAATACATTTGTGGCCTAGAACTCAACTTCAGTGATTTCAAGCCCGAGACAGCAGGGTTCAGACAAAGGGCAGGTGTACCTGAATAGTATACAGGAAAGATTCCTGAAGAGGAATCTTGCATTTCTGAAAAAAAAAAAAGTGCACTGCTTTTTGCCATGCAGCTGAATCCACTGAAAATATGGATCAGTAGGTAATATGCCATGAGAAATCAAGGCCAAATTTCCATTCTGAAGTCAGTCTTGCTTATATCTTGTGTATTGCCCCCAAATTTTGCAGGTCATAAAAAAAAATTGAGAATGAATGGTATGTTGCTATTAACTCATGATCTTTGTCAGTATTTCAAAGTAGTGAAGTATTTTATTATTTTTAAGCTTATTAAATTACAATGGTAAATATACATTAACCATTCCATAATGAGGTATTCTTAGATGCTAACACTTAAAAGGAATGAAACCAAAAGTAATCAAACTAAAAACAGAATAGCTTTTTATGGTATTCTAGTATTCTTTTGCAAAGGATACTTTTTATCACAGTAATTGATTCCCCCTTTTACACTGGGCTATTACACTAGTAGATGGCTAAAGGATAAACTTAGCTAACAGTGGAATTATAGTTCTTTCAGAAATAAAACAAATAGCTATTTTTGCCAAGAAAACTTACTTTGAACATTTCTTTTGCACCCTCTCATTATTTCTTGCTACCTGGTTGGCAGTGGTAACTCATTTCTTCTATATCACTTCAAGTTTGCTCTTGAGTTCTAGTATTACCTTGACTACCAGACAAGAAAAAAAATGAAGAAAACATATTCTTCACTTTACTTGTACAATATGTTGAAATGTTGGTAACATTAGTTTTTTACCCCTAATATTTCAGTTCATTTTTGATACTTGGCTAAGAATGATTCTAACATATTAACAAGTATGAAACAATTGTAATAAACTTTTCTATTGAAAATAGTAAGAGTTTCCAGAAAGAGAAACTAAAGCAGAATTGAGGCTGAGCTATTGAATAGACTATTGCAGGGATTCTCAGCTCTTTCCTAATGAGGGTAGGTGGCCTTTCATTTACCTTTAGTGTTCTTTATTCATTTCACAAGGATTCTTAATTGTTTGCCATGTACAAAGCATTGTGCTGGTTCCCCTGGAAGGGACTTGAGGACATCTAGTATTTTCCTTCAAGGGAGATAGAGGAATTTTGGGAACCTCTACAAGGGATTGCCCAGCAAGAAGGGCTGGGGAAATTAAGGATAAGTATCCAAGTTGCAAGTAGTGGATCACAGTTCATTTGATAATTAGTAGACTGGGATTTGTTTTTTAACCCTGCTCCCCTTTTTCCTGGGAGTCTATAAATAAATTTGAGCTATAAATGAAAGTTACTGGCAAAGTTTAAGTGAGCAGTAAGACTTCAGAATTGACTAAATAACTGTAATCAGTCTGTTATGAATATCAATGTACAATGAGAAGTTACTAGATCATCAGGAAATACCACTGTACTTCTAGTAGGCAACTGGTTGTTATGGATGCTACTACTTATTTCTCCTTCCAAATCAGAATGCCCCGATTTCCTTTTTGGAACCTCTTTATAGTCAGGTGGAATCACTGTGATAGACTCAACCAAAGGAAGATCTATACAATTAGCTAGGTGGGAACTACTAAAGAAACACTCTCTTTTCCCATTAGGCATTAAGCAGGTGGTACAGATATTGGTCTTGTCCCCATGGAGATGGAGGGTGAAAATGAAGCCAAAGATGGAGAGTTCAGCTACACAACCCAAAAACCAATGAAATCCTCACAGTTAGCTCTAATTGCAATGTTCATCATCTACCTAAAACCTTTTAGGGGAAAGGGGATACAGGTCAGTGGTGGAGAGCTTTCCTCACAAGTATGAGGTCCTGGTTCTATCCCCAGCACAGTAGAAACAAACCAAAACAAGCACAGGAAAAACCACATGGGAACTGTGTTAAGTGGGTGATAAAGTTGTCAATACACTAATGTAGAAGAAATGAAACCTAGAGGACATTTTACCCACTATGAAAACAAGTATGTAACAACTGCTTAAGAATGTATTGTTTTCTTTGTTATTATAGTCCACAATGTCAAATTTTCCCTTTAAATTCATCAGGCTGTAATCTCAATGCGATGGAAGAAAAGAGTTGGCTATCAACGAGGGAAATTTTGGGTAAATATAAGGTGAAACTTCAAAATAGATGTTTTATAATGTAATATTCTCTTTCTGAAACTTGATATGGACCTGGGAAATGACAAAGGTTATGATTATTGACACATGCTTGCCAACAAGCAAAATCAACCAAAACCGAAACAGTTCTTCTGATGGCCCAAAACACAACTTTACCAAATGACGTGGGTAATATATTTTGACTGGTGATACGTCATGTTAGTACTTTTATTAAAACCACAGCAATGTTGTCTTCCTGAAAATAGTTCCTGTACTCTAGAAAAATATAATGTGAAATTTCAGAATAGTGCTGGGCTCAGTCACCTCTGCAGAGCTGTGACAGGCTTTCTAAGCCCTGCCAGCTACATTTCATAAATATCCCATCTTTCCCCTTCCACCTCTATTCCCTCAACAGACAGACAAGCAAATCCCAACAAAGTGTAATCACTGAACACCACAATTTCTGAGAAAGAGAATCACTGAGGTGAATGTGCAAAAACAATCACATAATTACTTTAGAACGGAATTTCTTATAGGTTATTTTCTTTCCGTGGAGCATACATACAAGCAACCTATGGTATTAGTGTGGTTCTTTTTTACTTTTTCACTTGTTTGTTTTCAAGTTAAGAAGAGAAGAACCTGCTTAAAAGCCAAATACGATGATAAATGTTTACTGATAAAATCTTCCAGGTGGGACTACTTTCAAGCAAGGTCAATTACAAGCCTCGTGTCTTTTCTTTCAATGACATCCTTTAATGATCCCCCTCTTCTCCCAGAAAATTGAGTCACAAAAACAACTTAGGTTAAGACTGACCCAGTAATCTTCATAATCACATTGCAAAGACAGACAGGAAGATCAAAGTACAGGTGCACTGAGAAATAGGGGTTTCCATCTTAGTATAAAATGTGAACTTGCTACTAACTGAAGAGTAAAAGTGCTTTTAGCTTCCAAATTCCCAACCTCCCAAATTTTTAAAAATTCTATGGTTTTCTTGGTTAATATAGTTCTCTCAATTTTTCCCCTCCTAATTTCTACTAAATGTTAGTTCTTCTCATTTTGTGGCTATGCTTCCATATAACCATTAACTAACTACTTCTGGAAATTTGGTTAATTATGTTGAAACTCTAATAGCATCAAAAGGTTCCCAAGCTAGTGAAGCTATTGCCTCCAAAACTGCAAAGAGAAAATCCTGGTGGCAAATTATGTAAAGATAACCTAATGTCAGTAAATTAGTTAGATAGTGAATTAAGCAGCTATCTGAGGCTTCAATAAGAGAGGTTTATTTTTGTCACATATTAAGAAAATGTAGAAACAAGTCAAGGATGGAATGATGACACCTTCTGAACATATGCCATCTATTTTCAAGGCCATTAAGTTGCAAGATGGCCACTGATGTTCCAGCCATAATCTAAATATTCACAGGTCAATATTACAAGCAAGTTAATTTTCTTAGTCAGAAACTGTTTATACTTCTCTGTTTATATTTCATCATTTATATCTACGGAAGTCTGGGAAATACAGCCTTTTGTCTAGGCAGAGGTCATCCAATATAATTAAGATGCACTTAGTAACCTTAATTACATTGGTTACCAAATGAACAAATCTGTGAAGAATATTCAGTCAGCACTAGAAGTCTTCTATGCATGGGATCACTAATTTTTCAGCATCGAATAGAACTTTATCTGTGACAAACAGACAGAAAGACTGAGAGCAGAAATATTAAGAAGTTTCCACCAAACTACAAATCAAAGATGTTACTCAAAAAAAATAGGTCCTTGATCTCTCAATAAAGACCCAGACCTACACTGAGAAAGTAAATTCCAATGAGGTCAGCCCAGGAAATTCAGCTAACCAACATGAATACATCTTTCTACCTGGGTCAGACCTCGTGACTCACACCTCAAGCTTTACGAACATAGCTGCTTGAAAGCTGTAACATCCACCTTCTTTGGTTATAAAGTGAGACTCAATATTCACCACAAGTCATGTACGTGTTTCTACAGCCTCTAAGTTACCAACAAAAGGAGAGATGTGCTGTATAATGCAACAGTACAATCTATTGTTGTAGAACAGAATTTTCACACTCATGAACTTAAATGGGTCTTTGAATTTCATGAGCAACTCTAGATCTCTTGTGGTGCTGGCTTTTAAAGCACCCACAAACATATTATCATGGTGTCTCCTGAAATTAACATTCTGAAAATGGTATCCACCATTATGCAAAGGAGGTAGGGATGTTTGGGGCTTTTTATTTTCTAAGGCATTGCTCTTATCTTATCTTTTCTTTGACTATGGTCAACACTTCCTCAGACTCTTTTCTCAGCAGCATTGTCAAACAGAGTCTCCGATCATAACTCACATCCTGTGTGCTTTCCTTAGCTGCATTATTTGGTCCTTTGTACATGTTGATACTTGTGTGCAAAATGTCCTTCCTTCTTTTGTTCATGTAAAAAATCCAAATGGTCTCCAATGTGTAGGTCAGTTATTATCTGTGAAAAGCTGTGCATGGCTATCCAGGAGTTTTTAAAGGACAGAGAACCTTCTCTAATAAATTTGGAAAATGTCATGAGGATAGAAATTGTGTTCATTTTAGTTCAGTCCCAGGTTCTGAGGCACAGACGATACTTAACAGTTTGCCGAATGAATGAATGTCAATTTCTCTAACTAATCTTGTATAGTTTTCTTGAGAGTCTATTTGTCATAATAAGTCTTGTCTCATTTGATTCGGTATCCATAGAGGCTGGCATAACACATAGATGTAAATATTGTTATAACTGTTTTGCTTTTCCATTTAATTGCTGGAACCCAGAACTAACTGTTCAGTAGAAAACACATGCTGTCTCTTTCTCCTTGAAAACTTTTCCTCCTTCAATTTGTCTAAGAATCAGGGTTTATTCACTAAAAAGTCTTACTCTTAACATCTGGCAGACAGAGGCTGGACAGTTAGCATGAAGGCTTCTCTATTTTTGCCATGTGGTATCACAATTAAATGCAGGCTTTTAGTTCTGTGTCCTTCTTGGCTCAGTTCTCCTAGGCTTCTGGGATGGCCTAACTTTGGGCTGTAAGATTAGAGCTCTTTGATTCCACTCTCACTTGTCTAGTGAAAACCAACCCTGCTCAGCAACCTTAGGAGCTTCCCTGGGGCTGGCAGCCTGGTTTCCCTCCCCCTGAGGCATTTACCCCTTCAGGGTCAGGTGCATCAGCATTCTTTCCTGACCACAGATCAGATACTTCTTTTGGTCCATTCTAATGGGTTTGCCTTACATCTAATTCAGGGAGAAAGTTTAGGGAGAGTTTAGTTTCTGCTCTCAATAGACTCCTGAAATTCCTGGGTAATTTAGTCCACTTTCTCCTCATACTGCAGCAATGGGAGGGGTATCTTCTTGTCACATCCTTTGTCCAGTGAAATAAATGACTACAGGTGCAACATTTACACGACTATGGGAATCCACTTAGTTATTTTTTGTAGAAAAAATAAATATATGAATATGAACACCAGCAGGGTTTCTAATAATGAGAGTTAGAAGTGGGGAGTACAAATTTAGAATTTCTACCTCTCTGGTCACCATCCTACATATTCATGGAAATGCTAATTGAAATTAACAGTCATTTTTGTTCAATGTGTTTTAGTTTAGGAACAAAAATCTATATCATAAAGATAAGGTAGAATTAGGATAATTGAGAAATTCTTGCCCCAACTGTCCTTTCCTGATAGGTCAAGGACATAGCAAGTTTGATAATCAACTATAAAAAAAAAAAAGCAGATGGGCTTACCAATCCAAAAAGATTCATTCTGAGGTAAGGATCTGGCATTACAGGGTCATATTTGAGTAGGATTGAGCTTTATAGGTAACAAAATTCAGGGCAGACTATCCCCAAATTGAGGCTTAATTTTTTTGAATTGCCATGACTCTGAAAATGTATATTCTTTACCCATATTTTTAATGCCCGTAAAATCCAGATGTGGCTTATAATCAATGGCAACTTACATCTGATGAAATAAAGTAATTGATCAAATATTTTTAATTCAATAAAATAATTTATAAATGCAGATATAGAAAATCTAGAAATTGTTCAAACACCCATGTTCCAACTCCAAGATCAGGATGCAACCCTAGTGTTCTATCAGCAGATTAAAGCAGAGACAGAGAAAAATAATGATAACCCTTCAAAGGGAAAATAGAGGTCAGCGGAACCCTGAGAGGTTCCCATCTAGAAACCTACCAGTAGCACTTACGAACTTGTTACACAAGTGCAGCCTTCTCAGAATTCTTGGGGTACGGGGTTCTGTAATCTGTGTTGCAACGGGCACTCTGGGGGTGAGTCTGAGAACCACTCCTAACATAGCTAGTCAAAGGAGACGCTTGAGAAGGTGTACTTGTCATAACTGGGAGACCCAGAACATCCTAACCTTTCAGCCCAGTGGGAAGACAATCACAAAAGGGGGGTGATTCCCAAGACCCAGTGCAGGGCAGCACTTTATAAAGCCCCCTCAGTACCTAGCTTCTGACTCCAGATGCCAAACAGCTTCCAGCTAGGAGTTTGTTTCCCAAGTGACTGAACTAGAAAGAGTGAATTTACCAGGTCAATATGGTACCCTGTTTACTCATCAATAAATTTCTCGCTGTAAGTTATTAACATTCTTGCCCTTGTATTATGTTCATGAGGTCTGTGTGTCAATAACATACCTAATCGAACTGGGTTCTACGAAATTCAAATTTCTATACTTGGGGAAAACTAAAGGTCAGCCCTTGTAATTTGTGTATCTTCTGCAAACACAGCTCAAAAGACTCACTACATACCCAAGCCATTTAAATGGGCAATTTAACAGGTCAAGATAAGTGGAGGATTAGGGGCAATTAGGCCACGATTTCACACTGGCATTCCTCAGGCCAGATCTGGCCCACAGATGTGGTTTCTATGGCCCACACACATTGTTTAAAAATTGGAAGTTTTATAAATTTTTTATTTCTTCCTGTCTTAAAAAAACTAAAGATTTGAAAATAGGGTGCCTACCACCAGGTACATTAGCACTAGCCTAGAGCTGAACAGAAGCTGCCTCCTTTAAACAGTTGCACCTTCTAGTTTGCTATGGTTCCTGGAGGTCCTTGCTGTCTTACCTGCCTGTCCCTGGCACATACGAGTTTGAGGTTCACCGTCTTATATAACTCTTTTTTACATGAAAATCTTTTCATGTAAATAATTGTGCTGATTTGAATTAAATGAATTACTCAGAAAGCCAACTCTACTTCACTTTATATCTTTATAGCTATTTGTGTACTAGTGTGACAGAGGTGTAGAAGTGAATTGTTTTTCAAAACAAATACAACTATGGGGCAATGGATGCTGGATACAGTAGAAAGAGTACCAAGCTGAGTCTGTAATGTAGATGTGCTCTGCCACTGACTAAATGCAAAGTTATCCCTGAGTTTCAGTTTATATATCTGTTAAATGTGAATGATAGTCTATCACACACAGAAGTTATTGTGATGGATTAATTAATTAATATGGTTGAGTTCCTGAACTTACAGAACCTCAGAAACGTCAGCTGAATCGAATTTTGATGGTATTGTTACCTGCATTTTACTTTAGAAATTATACCAAAACAAAATGAACTTTTAGGGGAAAACCTGACCCTTCAGTAATCTTACACTGAAGACATTTTTGAGTGTAAAAATTGACATTTACTGAGTCTTTGACAATTACTGACATAATTGACATTTACTGAGTGTAAATTATGATACAGGCACTATACTGTGGGCTTTATATACGTTGTCTCATGGAATTCTCATAGCAAGATTGTGAGTTAATATTAACTATCCCTCTTTTACGAATTGAAAAAGTCTAGGTAATTTACCCAAAGTCAAACAGCTGCATTGATAAGCAGGTCCATCTTACTCCGAAGGCCTTGTATGTGATTACTTTAGAGTGTCTCACTAGTCTGATTATAAGAATCATTTGGGTTAATAGTTAATCAAGTTCTCCTTGTTCTAACTTGCTCAATCAAAATCTAAGAGGAGTAGCCTTGCGATCTGCATGTTTTATCAGAGCCCCGGGAGAGTTTTAATAATAGCAAGGCTTGAAAAATCTGACACAGTGGAAAGAAACAGAAAAAGAACTGCTTTGTAATATAGTCAATGGAAGAAAGGAAAGAAGGTAGAAAGGTAGGAAAGAAGGAAGAAAAAGGGAGGGAGGGAGAAGGAGAGGAAAGAAAGGAAGAAAGGAAGGGAAAAGAGAAGGAAGGAAAGAAAAAAGAGGAGACAACGATCCTGAAGCTGAGGAGGGCAGCATTTGCAGGCTACGTGAACACACTTACTAGAAGGATGCTGTCATTCTAACTGCACCCAGCCTGTTTACAGCAATCCTAAGCAGCCAGCCAACAGGAGGCTCAGCTTGCCACTGTAAAGACCTTTGAGCTTCAGGCATCTTGTACACCCAAATTACATAGTGTGACACACGCAGTATTTGAGCTTTTCCGCAATACGGAAGCCAATTATTCTTGGCACACACTTCTGTTGTGCCATCCAAATTACCATCCCTCACATGTGGAACTATGCCACATCAAATGCACCAAGTTATAAATTCCTTAAACTCTCTGAGATGAAAGTCAAAAGCTGGAGAAAAAGATAGTTTGGTACACACACTACGTAGCAGAAAAAGACGTCTGCTTGACTTTGTACTGGTAGATCTATTACGAAAATCTAAGACAGCACAGTTCTGCCTCAGGAGTGTTGCAGAGTATAAACTAAATTTTTTCAATGTAACTCAGCAAAATCGTTACATATTCAAATTTTAGTAAAGCTGCTTCATTTATAGTATTCATTTTTTCTTCTTACAAGGAAAATTATTGTAGAAGGGAATAAGCTTTAACAAAAACACTCCCTATACCCCCTTTACAATAGCACTTTAGATGGATTACCGCACACACGTGTTCACCCATGTGTGTGTGAGTGTGTGTGTGTATGTGGTGATGGATGGGTGTGGGGAGGATTAAGAAAAAGACTAGTGCCAAAAGGCTAACAGGGTGAACATCTGGACTTTACGTGCTGGCTTAGAGAGGACCTAGTACAGTGTTTCTCAAACTTTTTACCTTAGAAAATATTAACAAATTCATAGGAACTCTGTAAAAGGTTTTGATTTATATGGTTTCACAAAAATCAACTGTGGTCTGATAATATTAAATGGAAAAATGATAGAATCCAAGAATGTTAGTGCATGCTGGTAATTTCAGAAGGCTGAGGCAGAAGGATTGTGAGTTTAAGGCCAGCCTGGACTTCAAAGCAAGACCCTATCTCAAAACAAACAAATGACTACAAAAAAATTCAAGCAAAAGAAAAATTGTAGGAATAAACAGCTCATAAGTTTGTAATAACTTTACAGTATTTTGATATAATTATTCTAGCTTATTATTTCATTATTAGTTATTGTTGACTACTTCCTGTGCCTAATTTATAAATTAAACTTTATCATAAGTATATACATGTTGAAAAAATAGGATATGATATATAGGGTTTGGTACTATTTGCAGTTTCAGGCATACGCTGATGGAGTCTTGGAACATACCCCTTACAGAAAGGAGGAATTGATAGGCACGCATGTGTGTGTGCAAGTGTGTGTGCATATTGTACAGGCATATCCATACTGAAACAAATAATGAATTTACTTAATAATTCCCTATATGTGATACTCCTACCCTTTTCCTATTCCATTCCATTTCTTGTTTTCTTATTGCTGGTTGGACCCCACTAAATTGATATCATAATGCACAACTTGATTGTTACCCTCAGTTTGAAAAGCACTGTCCAAAGAGGTATTTATCATTCCATCAAAAAAAAAAAAACTTCCTTAAATCCTGTAGGTTCTGTGTACCCTTTGAGCGTAGTGAAGAAAGTAGACACGATCCTTTCTTTTGTGGGCAAAATAGTCCTTAAACAGCAACAACAAAATATGCACACAATAAAATATCATTTCAGTTTTAATAAATGCTGAGAAAGAAAAGTATGGGTACCCTGAAAAGATCTGGTAAGGAGATCCCACTGGACCTGGAACATGTAGTAAATGGATCTGCTCATGGATGCCAAGTTAGGAAAAGCCCAGTGTAAGAAGGGTCAGTCTTCAAAACACTCTGGCCTACCAAGGCTGAGCAGGAAGGAACTGTAGGAGGCTACGCAGAAAGCCAAGAGGTCCTCAGCTAAGCTAGTGCTTCCTCTAATCCCATGCTGGGTGCAGGGGCCGGTGCATGCCTTAGCCTGTCTAGCCAAGCTTATATTTAACTCTTTCTGACAATTCTTGGCTTGTTAGATCTGAACAGAGTTCAAGGGGTAAAAAAGAGTGAAATATCTCCCTTACAGACCAGAATGTGCCAAATAAAATTTGTCAGAGTCAAATTATGAGATCTAGAGTCATGAAAAAATCATTTCCAAAAGACTCTCAAGCTAGACCATGACAGTAACTGTTAAGGGCCTTAACATATCTGATAAACGAATGCTCTCTTAGAGGGAGGCTGTTCAGGAAGCAGATCAGGGGAAAAGGAGGTTTGCCTTGTGCCACTCAGGGGAGAGGGAGTGCCTATGGGGTTTTGTCCATTGTCCTGAGGAGGGTAACCTTGCTGCTTACACGGATGTCCTAGGTCCTCAAAAACATAGCCCTTGACTTTCTGGTCACGTGTAACTTTGTCTATTTCAAATCTGAGCTATCTGACAATTTAGCCTTCTGAACTTACACCCAGAGGAAGAATGCATACACTGGTAAGGCCAAAGCACTCTGTAACTTTCAAGAAATGAGCTGATAAGGTAGCATCAAGGCTCTTGTGAACTTTGAGAGGGATTTTCAGGGGCTATGACAGTGGCTGTGACACCTTTCTGAGACTGTATGGCTAAGGGCCAGACCCTGGAGTATAGTTAATTCACCAAGAAAAGTACTAGTTTGCTTGAGAAAACAAACAAATCAAATGGCTAACCAAATGTTCTTTCCTAGGCTCCACAACACCAACTTTGCACCATTTTTACCTTACAGTATCTTCAAGGGTGGTAGCTGTAGCCAGCTTCTTGAATGCTGACCACGTAGTAGGCATTGTTCCAAGGATCAGGCAGATTGTCTCATTTCATCTGCACACTGAGGCTGGCTTTATCACCTCTCTTTTACTGCTATGGGACTAAGGTTAGGAGCACAGTTTCTCACAGCTAGTAAATTGCAGGGCTGGGATTTAGACCAGTCTGGTTCCAAGGCTGGCACCTTTAACCAATATATAACACTGCCACTTGTCAATGCTTCTAACATCCAGAAGGACCATTTGTTTCTAAAATGTGGCTTGTGAAGTGTGTATTCTTTAAAGGAAGAGGGAGAACAAATCACTCCTGTATCTTTGCTTTGATAATAAACACCCTTTTGGTATTTCACAGGACTTCAACATTTTTTCCACAACTTATCTGATGCTCAGCAATGAAATCCCATCACTTTTCTTTCTAGCTTTTCTCTGGGCCAAAGGGGAGAATTTCTGCAGATTCTCAATTTGTTTTAACGTGTCTCCCTCCAAACTATGACTACATAAGCATGGTCTTAGAACTGCAAAATGGTCATCAAAATGCAGGCTCATCCTTTGGGGATGGGGGGGAACCTTCCTGTAGTTTCCTAGGGAGATAATAGAAAGCTACTGAGAATCTCACCCTCTAACAGGCTCTCTAACAGACTGTTGTCCCCATGTCTACTCTCATTGACTGGCCATTTACACAAACTTCAATTCCTAACAAAGACCTTGTTTGTTTGATTGTTTGTTTTTTCTAAATTTCATAATTTTTTAAAAATGTATTAAGTATAGGATGTCTGAATGTGACTTCTACCTACATTAGTCTCTTCTAAATCCAGAGGGAATTAGACAGAGACCACATTCGTTAAGGACCAAACGGATGATGTCCTCAGGTGTTCTTGACCTGCTAATACAATCTTTTTGATTAGATGGGGTTAGCAATTAGAACAAGGCTCTTAATGGGAAACTAATGAAGCCAAGTCATCTCTGTAAGAAAAACTAGATGGGCTGATTGTTCACTTATTCAAGAATGCACTGAGAACCCTGCATGGCTGAGGTGCTGTTCTCTATCTGTATCAGTGAACAAAACAGATCCTTGCTCACAAGTGGCTCATGGTCAAGCAGGGAAGGGAGATAATAAATAATAAATCTAGTAAATTATGTGTTAGAAGCAAAGACATACTATGAAACAAACAAGCATACGTAGAGCAGGGACTGGGAATGGGGTGATATGGGAAGCAGGTGAAAATGGAATGGTCATTATGGGCTCATGGGAGAAGATGTCAATCATTCAAGCCAAAAAAGATGGTAGCTTGCCATAGGGTAGAGACTGACTGTAGAGGAGGTAAGAAGGACCTGGGCTCTGGGCATATTCTGAAAGTGGAAGCTTCAGAAGTTCTGATAGCTTTGAATTTGAAATATAAAAGAAGGGACACAAGGATATCTCCAAAATTTGGCCTGAGCAACTGAGATAAAGAAGCTACAGCTAGAGAAATTGTGTGGGAAGTGGTTGGGGGAGTCTGGGGTTCAAATTCCCCCCATCTCTCTTTCCCTTCCTTCCTCCACCTTTCCTTTCTTCCCTCCTTTCCTTTATTCCTCTTTCTCTCCCTCCCTTCCTCCATTCCTTCTTTCTTTCCTTCCCTTCCCTTTCCTTCCCTCCCTTTTCCCTTTCCCCTTCCCTTCTCTTCTCTTCCTCCCTCCCTTTCTTCCTTCCCTTCCTTCCTTCCATCTGCTATTCTCTCCCTCCTTTCCTCTTTGTTCTCTTCATTCCACCCCCTCTTTGTTTTCTTCTTCCTTCTCTACATGCCTACCAATGCCAGATGTTATACCTAGGGATACAGCAGAAGGAAGGCATCTTTACCAGCAAACAGAATATGAAGGACAAAATGTGGGGGGTGTGGAATCAATGGTAGCAAACCTCCCACATTCTATTATCCCCATCTTAAAAATTCAGATTCTGATATTAGCAAGACAAATTTTAAACATAATTTTGAAAATATGTCCACACTGCTACATAGATTCTACTTCAAAAATCATGTTAAACCTAAATTTAGGGTTTCATTTTTAAACTGGAGGTACATTTTGCTCACTATATAGTGAGAAATGGTATCTTTTTTTCTCTCCACTAGTCTTTAAAGTTTCTGGCAAGTCAAATAGCTAACTATGTTATTTCTTGGTTTTATTCTAAGAAAGGTAAAGCTGAGTGACACACTCTGGTAGAAAGAATGCCATAAGGTACAAAAAACGCAGATTAACATTGTGTTAGGAGGTTAATCTTTGCAACAGGCTTCTCCAGTTTAGTCCTTGCCTCAGTTTCCACAGTATAAAATATGAAGAATAACATTCTGAATCTTAGATTCTTGGTGAGGATTATGCAAAGTTCTTAGGATAATGGTACGTGCTTGGTAAATGGCATTACTTATGAGATACTGAGTGTAATTGGGTTGCTATCAGTTCTATCATACACTACAGAATTCTCTCCTCCCTTCCTAAGAGTTTTTTTTATGTTTGATGTTGTGTGTCCTTTCTTCACTTCCTCACTTCCAATACTTATTTCTTTTTAAAGAAACAAGCCTGGATGAAAGGTTGCAAAGATGACATAAATGATAAATAAAAGCTAGAACATAAATGACTATAAAATGATTTTGAAGAAATATAATTTGAGACAGAAAGACATTCATGTTATTTGTTAAGTGGGAAAAGGCAATGTGTGAGTGTGTGTGTGTACAAGTGTTTGCATTTGGAAGGCTTGGAACCACGTGACTGAGCTTGTATGAATCATCACCCAAATGTGGACACACATTTCTTTGGCTAATTGATGTGCATTATCTTTAGTGGGTGAATGTTGTGAACATCTATTTTGAGTACCCAGAAACCTCATTTGCTTCCTTCCTGATGCTGATTTACTTTCCAGGAGAAGAGTGACTCTAGGAGCTGTGGGCTGAGTCTTGATAGCTGTACTATACAGTGCTGTTCAACAATTAAGGCTTATGTATATATCATGCTTATCAACATGCAATGTAGACAACTAAAGAAAGGCTGATGGAGCAGCCTGTATTATTATCAAGATTTACTGCTTTTCCATGAAACCTACATACTTAGTTGAACAATTTTATCACAGTCTTCTGTAAGCCATAATGTATGGTTGCATAAATAAGAGTTTTTAAAACAAACTTTGCTATGATTTTGGTTCTGTTTAAATCTCCAATAACATAATTTCCACAGTATTCTGGCAGATCAATAATTACTATTGGAAAACACATTTCTTGTCTCACAGAGTTCCTAAATTAATGCTTGCAATATTCCCAAAAAATAAATATATAGACAAACCTTGTGTAAAAAATGCAAAAAATAAAATGAGAACCTTTGTCCAAATCTGTTAGCAACTGCCTTCTGTGTCTACGGCACTGAGCTGTATTGCACTGTACGTTTTTGTGTGAAGTTATTCAAGAATTTGAAATGGCTTGAGACACACAAGTTCCCATTGTATAATCAGAGTAAACAAGAAGGAATGATGTTCAGAAAGCTCATCCTTCAGATTTTTTAAATGCATGGGTTATATGTAATTTACATTGTACAATGAGAGCACAAATCTTTATTTTTCCTTTTTGACACTGATTTATCAAACTTACACTGCCCGAACCTGCACAGTTTCTGAAAATAACATTCTCCAAGAACATGTGCAAACATGTTCCATGAGCATCTAGATAACATATATTTTAGTACCTTTCCTGTCTTTTTTCACTGAGTGCTTTCGAAATCAGCATAACTGCAATAAAAAGCACTCACAACAGCCCTATTATTGAATTGCAAAGCAATGTGTGTAGGAAAAACCCCTCAGAGTTTTAAGAGGGTCAAAAGGAAGATGTACTGCACGTACACCACGAATGCAGGAATTCTGGAGAAAGGAGATATCAACCCAGAACTGCTGCAGTGATGACTACAGCCTGGCAGAGGTGGGGAGGGTGGCTGGAGAACTGGATTGGCAGGCAGAACAGCATGAAGTGGGGAGGGTGACAAAGTAGAAGAGCAGAAAAGACAACAGGAACCAGAAGGGTTTCACATGCACTGCTGAGATAAACCTAATCCAAGTTTCCATTTTTCAAACACGTTTTTAAAAAGTTCAAAGAAAGAAGATGACTTTCTGCAGGATGAGAAGTTGCTTAAGGCACACGGTTTTAAATACCTAGCAATAGCTGGTGATTATTCAATACAATCATTAGCAAAACTAATAGTAAGACCAAATGCCAACCAAAATACTTTACAGTCTACAGAGGCTCCATGGGCCGACTCTCTCATCTGAATTTATATCACTGTATTCAGCCACTCTTACTTCTCTAGTTTCACAGTACCTCTACCCATCACTCAGGGATACAATTTCTCAACAAATGAGTTATAAATTTCTGAGTTTGCTGCTGAGTTGAATTTCTCTCGCACAAGGTAGGTTTCATTTGCAAACTGTTTTATGCTGGGGTCTCACTGCTATCAAATCCTCAATTTATTATCAAATAAGTCTTCCTAGAAAATTACATTTAACGAAATACCACTATGTCCATCTAGATTCAAAAACTACCTGCTAACTTGAAGTCTAAAACATCTTAGTTTGACTAGCCAAGGCTTTCATAGCTGAAATTCGTTCTAACTAGCCTCACTCGCCTGGACCCTGTGCTACACAATTATCACAATCATCACGTGTATACATGATTCAACATTTGTGCATCACATTTGGAGTGCTTGCTCCTATTTATCTGATTTTTTATCTTTAAGTTCCATATCAAGCCGTATTTCCTTGATGAAATATTTTCTGATTAAACTAGTTCTCAAAGATCTCTTCTTTTCTTTTTTTCCCTTGTGTTGTGAGGGATCAAACCCAGGACCTTACGCATGTCAGGCCAGTGCTTTACAAATGAGCTACATCCTCAGCTCCTGTCTTCTTTTCTGCAGTACCGATGTGACTTACTGGTTCTATTTTATCTGACATTGAGAATTAAAGCATCACTGTTGCAGTGGTATGCCAGAACTGGATCTTGTCAATTGTTAAATATTCAAGAATTTTGCAAAAGAACCATTAAACCCATGGTAGCTTCAAGTCAGGCATGGTTGAAGTGTTTACACTATGGTAATAGTACGCACTGCATGTCAGGTTTTTCCATTTTGTTTTGGAGATGAGGTGAGGAAAGGTATAAGGAGAAGAATTTGCTCCCAGCACACCATACAACAGACCCTCTAATCCAACTATCTTTACTGCACTTAATATATTTTATCAACTCCCTACTATAGCTCTCCAGTATAAATTTAAATACTACCAGGACTAAGTGATCCATGGCTTCCCATGAATTTAAATTCCAGGTCTGGAGCATGGTTGAAGTGGTAGAGCGTTTGCTTAGCCCTGACTTTCAAGGCCCCAGTATTGCCAAAAATGAAAAAAAAAAAAAAAAGATTAAATAAAATTCTAACATGGGCATGTATTATGTATATGTAAATTAAATTTTATGTTCCAAAATAGCTAGCCATACATCTTTATAGTTTGTATTTTTCATGCTTCTCAGCACAGAGTACAGTAAAAAGCATATTCTTCCACCTTTCCAGTCTCAGATTCCAGGGCTCCACATCACCCTTTCATTTCTAGCCTTATTGAACATCAGGCCATTCCTCAAACATATCAGGTGTATCTTACCCTTGTAACTTTCTAGAGGCCACTTCTCTGCCTTGGCGAATCCAAGTTGATAAAGTTCTCCCTTCAATGAGTGGCCTTTTGACTTTAATAAGCCTCCCCTTACACACATTATATTTTAATTATGTGGCGATTTATCTAGCTGTGCACGATAAACAGTAAGCTGTTGAAATTTCAAATTCTGTCTTTTTGTCCATTTTCCAGATTCACATTTTTCAAATCGAGTAAATGTTTCATTTGGTCCCATAGTTATGGCATACTTGTGTTGGTCATATTATATTTAATTTCCAAAGATCAACCTACAAAACCAATTCTCTGATCTGTGTGTTTATTTAACCCTACTCCTATGCCTCAAGATTTCATCTCTAAAATCACACACAAGCTTGTCTTTAGCTATGAGTAACAGTAAAGATGATTCTAAAAATATTTTCACTGCATCTTTGTTTCATTTTCTATCAGCAAATCCTTCATTGATATTTATTTTCTGGTAATTCAATTGATTAAAACAAACAGACAAATTTTTTCCAGGTAATCATTGTTTCCCCTCCATCACCTGCCATTTATACATCCTCTTAATTCTTCATTTTGCTAACCATATCCAGATCTTTTTTCCTACACTGTTGTCTTGCCATCAAAACAATGATTGCAATCCCTATGACCTTTTCAGTCCACTTACAACAGCAGCTGCGAAGTTTCCTGCGTTTACCATGGGGATTCTTATTGCTAGCTTCACACCAAAGGTTTTATCCTCATTTTGAAGACTATTCTCCATTACAAGCATTCTGCCCTTAAACGCTTACAGATAGGAAATGTGTATGCCATTGTAATTCTGGATTTTCTGGGTGTGGATGTCCATGTGTCAGATAGATTAGAAGTAACTCATAGAAGTAACCTGTGCCCAGGCAGCACTGCAAAACCCAAATGGCTTTACTGTTCATAAGCTACATGACCTTGGACTAGTTAAATTCTTTGAGCTGTTTCATCTGTACAATGTAAAAAGGCAGCATTGTTTAATGGACAAGGTCTTGTCTTTACAGCACTTTCAAGTATTTCCACAACTGTTGAGTCAATCAACACATTACCTCAGAAGCTGCGGAAAAGGCATAACTTTTGAAAATTGTAACTGAAAAGCAACAACTTTCCTACCTCAAGCTCAGCCTCTGGTTCTGCCCTGAAATGTATCCATCTATAAATCATAACATTTTTCGAGGTCTCTGCTTAGTTATTTACGAATTGAGGGAACTCCAGGGAAGAGTTTTGTTGCTTGTATTTTGGCCAGTTTTTTTAACTTAATTCTAAAAGATTTATGCCTGCCACATGAAGAGCTAAGCCGTTTCAGAGCTCTTGCTGAAGAGTTCAAATGCTGAGGCAAGGCCTATACTACAAACATGTGTAACCAAAGCCACAATGCTCTCAGTGTTTCTACTGTTGGGTTTCAGCAGTTACAGGAGGGTGAGCTGTTTTGTTTCCATGGCTCATTGAGCCAGGGCTAGACTGATGTCCACAATCAAATTTACTGCACTTATCTCTGCCTCCTTCCTAAGAAGTGAGGCCAGACCTTAGGGAAAAGAAAGACTACAAAAAAGTCTCATAACCCCCAAGTCCCTGGTAATTCTGTCCAGAAGGGAAATTAGCACACCTGAAAATGATTAATTTTTTTCCCCTTTCTAAATGATTCCCTTCCTTAAGCTTCTCTGCCAGTTGACTGCAAACTCTATTTTCTAATTCCCATCCTGCATCTGCCTTACTAGCACTTCCTGATGCAAATTAGGGCTCAGTGAACCCAGCCTCATTTCCCAAACACTTCCAGACTCTGGGGGCTTCTGGGCTTTCTGCTAGACAGCCTGGTGCCAAGAGCATCTCAGAATCATCAGAGCATGATCAGTCAACTTGGGTGAGAGTGCTCCAGGTGTGAGGAAGGGATGTTAGAAGGAAAAAAAGAAGGTGAGGTAAGAAGAGAAGTTTCCCATTAGTTTTTACTGGAGGAAATTATCTGGTTGGAGAATAATGGGGTAGGATGAGGCAATGACAGACATGGCTGAAAGGAACCACTTAGAGAGACAGGTCAAAACACTTACAATGAAGGCACATGGCAGAAATGGTGAATGGAATGGGTGTAGTTGGTCCATACTGTGTTGACAGTGTTAACATCGAAGTCATGCTATTTATCTTTGGGGTGGGGGTCAAAGTCTTGTGTAAAAGACTCTGGTCTGCTTGTTCATCCTCATCATTACAATAAAACAACACATACTCGCCTTCATACATTGGAAACAAGGAGTTCTTATCCTCTGATGCACAATCCAGGACCCTATTGTATCCTGGGATTCATTTTCAGAATCCTTTCTTTTTATAAGTATTTAAAAAGAGACAGAAAGGAAAAAAGAAAGAGGGAAGGAAGGAAGGAGGGAGGGAAAAGGGGAGGGAGAGAAAAAGGGATTCCATTTATAAAATGGAAAAAAAAAACCCCAAAGACAAAATAAAATGAAAATACACAGCAAAAGTTAGGCAAATATGAGCCAAATTACAGATTTATCTATGTCCTTCAAGAGTACACAACCTAAATTCCCACGTGAATCATTAGCCATCTTTATTTCCATTATTACACTGAGCAAGACAGGTTAAACATACATAGTAAATATACTTTGTTAAACTCCTCCTTTTATTTACTCTCCCAAAAGAAGTCCATCGAACGTAACCGTTACTATTTCTAAGAGCAAATGGGAGGCAAGAGTGGGTTCTACCTTTAGTGTGATGTGGTTTTGAAAGAAATACCGTTTAGTGCTTCTTCCTTTTTTAAAAAAAGAAATGGGTCTTTGAAAAAGACCCACCACCATTACTACACATCTCTCTCTCTCAAGTGGCTGCTCCTCTAGGGCCAAATCATTTGAAATATAATGCAATTTATTAAATCCACGTTTCCTGCTAGATTTTGCTTTATGTGCATATGTTCTTTTGTTTCCCTGCTAACATTTCCACTGCTCAGAAATTCTTTGTGGTACAATTGAAAGGTATGGATATGAAAATGATTTCAGCAAAATATTTTATGGATGTGGGACGCTATCAATCACTGCTATAAAATAAAGCATGAAATAGCTGATATCATCAAGTCTATCCTATGTCTTTTTAATATTGCTAGGGAGTGGTGGCGAAGGAGGGTGGAGCCTGCAGGACAATAGGGAGTAAGAGGCAGAAAGGATGGAATTAATTGTGGAATTTGGAAGTGGGGACAATTTACACTAAGGAATTGTTTTCCAAGACTTCCTAACCTCCAAGACATTTTCCACTCTTCTAACCTTTGAATTACAGCTGGAGGTGATGTTCTTGGAGCTGCCTCTGAAAGCTGAAATCACAACACACCCGCAGTGTCCTCTTCCCAAACCCACAACTTTGTCATTTTCTCAGGCAGCCACCCAGACACTGAGAGTTCACAGCACTGTGTGTGTGTGTGTGTGTGTGTGTGTGTGTGTGTGTGTGGCTATGGGGGCGTGTGCGTCACTTTGTGGTAGCTCCTTTGAAGTGTTTAATTCCTCCCTTGTAATCTATTCATGAATACACATTTTCAGCCTATCAGTTTTAGTTCAGCGATTCCATTCTTCCGGGCTTATATTTTTCTCCTGTGGTTCAGGACCTCTGTCCAGCACCTTGCTGCAGCTCGTTTTATGTGAATTCAGAAATGTTCACAAATGGGGTGTGTGTGTGTACATGTGTCTGTTTTTTTTTTAATACAGGAAATGCATAAAATACAGACAGTTCAGCTGGAGCCGCTGCTTCCCTTGCTGCTCCTTTCCCTCCCATCCCCCACTCCCTAGCACCGGCTTTTAATTTTCAAAAGCACTGCAATTGCTTGGTGTGGTTTCAAGAGCTGGGGTGCCATTCTCCCTGATGATGACTCTGCTGACGTCAATGGCATTCTTATCGTGCCTAGTGCGACATCAGAAACCAGCCCTCAGAGGCTCCTCTTACTCACAGCGCCTGGGCTCTCAGCAAAATGTGGACCGGATTTCCTAGCAAGGCTGCCGTGCAATGCAAACTTCTTCTGACTGTAGGCAGTTTGCCAGTTAGGACTCTTGTTCCTTCGTGTCCTCTCCTGCAAGGAGTCCCTGAAGGAGAAGTGGAGCACAAAGCTGCCTCCTGTCTAGCTTGCAGATGTGTATGTGTGTATATGTGTGTGTGTTTGTACACAACACTCCCCTCCACCAAAGACAGAGACCAAATGACTCTACTTCTGATCAGTCTTTAGGTTTTACTAAATATATAATGTGATTCTTTCAAAGCCCAAGTCTTTGAAATGGTTCTAGTTTATTCCCTGGGTCAGCATCAGAGCCCAACTCCAAAAGTCAAGAATGCATTCCCTTCAGCTTGCAGCAAGCAGTTGGTCTTGTCTCTTTGAATAAATAAAAAACTAGGTTGGGAGGGAGAAGGAAATAATCATAGCTCAGTATGAAAACAGAGTCACCAAGAACTAAACATTTTCCTGTAAATACTCACGACTTTTTAAGAGACTTGATCTCAAAGGCTGAATTCACAAGGGAGTCAGAAGATACTAAATCCATTATTCACTTCCTACCCAGCAGTTTGGTGATAGCTCTTAGAGTGATGATGAAACTTTCTCCATGGGAAGTGGAGTTTATCACGGCCCAAATCTACCCGAAAACATTTCAGAAATGTCTACAGCTCAAATCGAGATGTTTAACAGTCAAGGTCATTGAGTATGATGATGGAATGCTACATGTGTAAAGTAGGCTTCATTTGCCTGATCTTTGACACAGACAAATCAAAGTTATCTTGGTGTCTACCAACCAAATAATAACGGTTCCTCTAGGATTACTAACCCACCCACGATAAACTTATAAGCATATTAGAAGCAACAGTTCTGGAGAAAAGTTGTTTAACCACATACGAAATGTACAATCATCAACTCCACCTAGAACTGTTTAGAATCATAATACCAAAGAGATAATCAGCTTGCATCTGATTCCCCCCTTCCTCCTTCATGTGAGAAACTGAGGTCCAGAAGTTGTTTTGTGACTTGTCCAAGGTCACATTACTATTGGGCGTCAGGACTGAAAAACTCAAGCTGTCTCACTCTAAATGGACTGTTCTTTCCACTGCAACACATTGCTCCTGATTTTTTAAAACCTGACTCAGTCCTAAATCCATTTGTCTGGGAAATTTCCATTTGTAAGTAAACCTGAACAATGATTCTAAACTTCTTGATTAAAGTTAATTTTCAGGAATTTTTAGATGAGTAGAATTGTAATAATTTTCTACTTTTTTTTTTAGTGAGTTTTACAACTAGAGAAAAGATTATTAAAAGGAATGGAACAAAATAATACATATCAGAATGCATGAAATTATTAGACCGTTTTTAAAAAATAATGATGGGCTCTTGGAAGAAAAAGCAAAAATTTACCTGGGTTTCAAAATATATAAGTTCCCTGGCTAGGCCTGGCTATTGTCTCATTTACCACACAGCTCTCACTGCTATTTGTGTACTAAGGTAATTTGTTCCTCAATTCAAGTCATTGAGTTAATGTTTGATCTTTATGGGCACTTTCCCCCCACCCCTTCTCTTCAGAAGACTATGACTATTTCTATTAATCTCCTTTCCGTACTTTGTTTTGGATATCTGTGTTTCATATTCTGTCCAGAATGGAGAAAATATGCAGCAGAGTTGAAAGGTACTGGCTATAGGGGAAGAAAAACCTTAGTTGGAAACTTGGTTTCACCACTTGCTACAATATAATTTTAGGACTTTTTTTTAATTCTCTGAGCTTCAGTTTCCTTATATGTTAAATAAGAATAATGAATCCTACCCTCCTGGATTATTGAAAGGGTTATGGATGATGTTTACTAAGTCCCATCAAAATGCCTATCACACAGGAGAAGTCGATAAGGATATTGACACTGATGAAGATTTAAAAAAATAAATGAGGAGAATCATAAAATTGCTAAGGACTAATGAAGTAGAAAGACAAAGGACCGATAGTATATTTCCTCTTATAATCAGAGCCAGATCTTCAATGCCACTAAAATTAGAAGGGCAATATTTCTTTAAAGAATTTTTCTAGTGAGAAACTAATTATCTTAAGCAAATATACAAGCATCAGCCTGCATTATGAATTTCCATAAAATAGAGTGGAATGCATTTTGCACTGAGTATCTGATTACAATTGGATGTCAAGTAGCTGCAAAACCTAATTGTGCTCTTAAAAATTCTTCAAGGATTATTTTGAAACTGGTCTGTGAGAGCTAATTTGAAGGTAAGTGATTCTGGACTAAGCCAATTTCTGGTTCTCCTCTCCCTGACACAAACTGCCAGCATTCATCTAGGTCATAAGTAGCTTTGTGCACACTAAGAAGGCAACTCACTTCCTTCATCTTAAAGGCAGACCCACACTGAAGACACAAGGGTTTGGGAAGTCTACCTGTCCAATTGTGAGATGTCACACCATCAGGTTATAAAGCACATTTTCACTGCATATCATGTTATGACAAAGTTAGGCTTATTTCATTAATAACAACTTTTATCAATCTGTAAGTACTTTCCCCCTTGCAGATGAATAACTTCATATAAAATGATAATAGCATTTAAACTCAGGAACAAATAATACTTATGACCTGTTTAAGTTGGCTCACCCAAATTTCAAAAGCAAAACTAGAGTGGTCTGTGTAAGTTCTAGATTGTATATGAATCAGTGAAACCCAAATGTCGAAAAACGGTGTGTGATTCACAAGACGGTATTCATCTTTGTGACTTAGCTCTGAACCAATCATTCTGCCTGGAGCACTGGAGAATAAGAACTTTTATTTCTAATGCAATCATCAGGCCTAACCTACCTGATAAAGATTTGTACTCGGTTGATATCTTAGTAAACTTCTAATGGACGATCTCTCTTCAACTTCATTCAAATAAATGGAAAGAGGTTAGTCACAATTTACAACTTCAAACTAGTAAATAAGGTTGAAGCATACATTTGACCATGCTGCTCCCTTCCTCAAAACTCTTCATTAGCAATGGTCCATCACCTTGCTATGCCCCAGCAGGCAGGACTGTTTTAGTCAGGGAAAGGAACTTCATTTTCTAATTCATCAGGCAAGGAAACTACCTCTTGCATCTATGTCTCAGAACTTATGTCTACTTCAAACTTCGGAAAGGCACAGGGACAGTCTGCTCAGGTTTCTGTTTAAGACTGATTTCAAATTTGGTTACATGCTTTCAGGCCAACTTACATTTTGCTTTCATGATTTCACTGCTTTCAAGGCATTTCAGTCATATATTTTGTCTACTTTTTTTTTCCCCTACTAGAATGTAAAGTAAAACTGTGACCACATTGTTCACTACTGTAATGCCATCTCCTATTATAGTGTCTTGTACACAACTGTTTGATCAATAATATATTGTCATTTAAAGTTGGCTTATGTCACTTTAATGGTTGCTATGCTTTTACTAGAAGTTAGATTTGAGAGGGTACGAAATAACTCAATTTCCTCAAGAATGACATTTTCATGGTCATTCCCAAATACTGTGGGTGTGTCGTATTGCAAAATCAAGTCTTACTGACTCTGAGTAAAATTTAAGGTAATAACAATAGGAAGACTAATGCGCCACACTTACCCACATGAAAGTTTTCTGTAGGCTCCTGTACAAGATGATTGCTCTTTTGGTCCCATTTGTGATCTTAACTGTGTAGAATCCACAGTGATGTAGTTCTGGTATGAAATCATGGCTCTAATGTATTGTACTTGCTTTGTTAAAATAGCTTTATTTGGCAAAAACGAAGAGTTTTTAATTCTATGTTGACTCCATAATCTTTTATTTTGAAATTCCAAGGCCTGGGAACCAGAGACTTTGGAGCATTTCCCATCAGAACACAGACTTGAGGGGTTTTGTGAGGCATGTCTTACTTGCTGATCACATGTGGCTCCAGTTTACAATTGTTCCTTCTTTTACTTCCTCATCCTTATTCTTGCCTTTTCTGATATTTCCCACAACTGTGTCATTTCCTGACTTCATTATTTTCAATGTGCAATTCTGTATCGTGCTCGGCCCCCTCCCACCCAGCTAATACTTAGCTTTAAGAAAAATAGGTTATGGTCTAAATTTTTTTTACTTATACTCATAATAATGGGCCTGGTACAACTCACTGGAATCATTAAAGATGTAACCTTTAAAGGTGAAAGTAACCAAGCTTTATTTGTACACGAGACTTCCTAAAAGAGTGTAAAGGACTGGGGATTACAGGTGAGTCAAAATACTGACTGTAAGTACTTTCTCCTTCAACCCCCTCATAGCAAATGAGGGGATGCTATAGTTTCGATGTTGAATGCACCCCACATGTTAAGGGCTTTGTCTCCATCGCAGTGCTAATGGGAGATACCCTGGAACTTTTGGGTGGTGGGACCTAGTGGGAGGACCTCAGGACAGTGGGGTTGTGCCCTTATATGGGGTTGTGGGACCTTGGCCCCTTTCTTTCCTCCCTTTTTGCTTGCTGGCTCATGATGTAAGCAATTTTGTTCCAGCATGGTGCCCCCACCATTGACATTCAGCACCCCACCAGGGACCCGAGCTAATGGAATCACCTGATCCTGGCCTGGAACTTTAATTAAAAAAAAACCTTTTCTTTTGTAAGTGAATTATCTTAGTCTGCTGTGATAGTAATGAGAAGTTGACTACAATGGGAGACTGAACACAGCCATATCTTTTGTTTACTATAGTTTTCACTATAAATGTGTACCTTGAAGTTAAAAAAAAAAAAAGGAAATCACTGACCTAAACACTTTTACAATGATTCAGTACATGCATACATAGAAATCAAGAAGAATAAATCTCAAAACTATTCAAGGGCCTTATTCAAAGGTGTGAGAGCATTTCACATTTCATATGCTAATACATTTTAAGTTTTTAAATAGTTAATAAAATAAAGCATGAAATCGAGGAACACATGGAAATAACACTACCTTCATCTCCTTTAAGGAAAATTGCTGTTGCTATTCCTACTACATACTTAGGCTTGAGGCTTCATGGCATTGATGGTGTGTTGATAATATTAGCATTTTCACCTGGTGGTGGGAAAGGGCATTCATTTTCAGCTCTGCTTCAGAGAGCTGTTAACCTGAGGTCAAGACGATATACTAGAAATGTCCTTGTCGGTCAAAGCCCACAAGTAGCAGAAATGATCATGTTTTTAAGTATGTTCAGCCTGATTTCACACTGGTAGCAAGTCAAGACTGTTCTGCTGAAGAGGGATCTTAAATTGCATCAGGAATTTCTTTATTTTGCTAAAATTAGTATTATAATCGGTGCATGCCAAAGCATAGATTGGGATTAAACATACTGCTCATTCAATTCTCTTTCCATTGCTTATTACTTGCAGAACTCTCTCTTTCTCTCGCTCTTGCTCTCTCATACATACAGGTACATGGAATACAAAAAAATTAAAGATAGAGATTTTGTTACTAATGTGAAACAGAAAAAGAGGACTCCCTCCTTATTACTATAGATACACAGCAGGAATTCATGCTTTTCTAGCAGAAATAGTAAAATGCATGTTGATTCTGTAGTAATGAGAATGTATGGATTCAGAAGTAGGAAGACCTAGATTCAAATTCTAGCTCTGCTGCTTCCTAATTTGTGAATATGAACTAGTTCCTCAGCCTCTTCATATTTCACTTTTCTCAACTGCAAAATGGAGTCCATCCAGCTGTAGGCATTCAGTAAGATAATGCATTTGAAGCATTTAGCACGACACTTCGTACAAATTATGCATTCCTGCAACAGGTGACACCACTAAGCTACAGTGCACCACACTGGGACATCAGAGAAGGGTAATTTAACAGCTTTCTGATGTGATCTGTTGTAATTCTGCCAGTGAAACAGAGGTGAGCACCATGGGCCCTGTGAATGTCCTTTTCAGGTCAGCTCTGCTCAATCCACACCTAGGGTGTAATCTCTGGAACAGCCTGGTAAAGCCTTAGTCATCACTGCAATTACCTCATCTTTGCCTCTGCTTTCTGGAGGAAACAACTGGCTAGCCACCTCTTGGGGGACAGAACCCACCCAGTTACATGCATGGTACAGGCAGGTTCTGGTTTCCGCGGGCACTTCTGAGAGTCAAGGAAGTATGAGAGTCTAGAAAGCAAACTCTGATAATGACAGACAGAACACATGGACAGAAAAGATTGTTCCTCATCTCTCCCCTAGGTGGAATGTTCTAGGACACAGTGGTTTTACTCAGTCTCACAGGCAATGTCTCTTGTAACTTAGCAACTAGCTGCATTTCTTGTGAAGATGTGACAAGCCTGGAAATGAAGTACCTTGCATTTCCTTTCTCTTCTTCCCTAGGGCTGTTCTTTTCAAGCTCCATTCCACTTTTGCTTCTTTGGGATTGCATGAATTCCATCTCTCTCATAAACTGTTAGCATGTAAGGTATCTCTAGGGAGTTAAGTTAGGCTGAGTGTGAGATTTAGAAAAAAGAGATAAATTAAGAGAGAGAGAGAGAGAGATTCATGATTCCTAACATTAATTCTTCTTGGATTCCTCCACTAGTGGAAGCTCCTAGGACACATTACCACTTTATTAACAAAGAAGAATTGATAAAATCAAGTAGAACAAGGGACCTTTGAGGAAAAAAACATCATTCATTTCATTCCACAGAATCTAATTTCAATTATAACCTAAGATTACATGGTTAGAACTTAATGCTATCGTATGAAAGAGAAGGAGAGGAAAAGGAAGGAAAGAGGAAGGGGGAGAGGAAGGGAGGGTGGGAGGGAGAGAGAAAGGAATAGAAAAAGGGAGGGAGAGGGAGTTATTTCTCTTTGAAAAGTCATGTTCCTGTAAATTTAACTAAAATGTAACGGGATGTTAAAATGCAACTCTGACATTCTTTCCTCCCAAACTACAGCCGCATTTTTTATAGAGAAAGCTATATATTGAGGTTCTGCATAAAGCAAAATGCAATTTTCACATTAAACATAGATTCTAAAGTATGGCATTTCTCCTACTGCTTACACATACTTATCCATAGTTGCAGTTTCTTCAATAGTAGTACTCTTGTAGTAGAACTCCACAGTAGTGGGAACTGATTCATGACACATTCTGTGACCCTCTCAAATAGTGATGGTGGTCTTCAGTGCCAATGCGCCTCACTGCCGTCTTCCTCCAACTTGCACCCACACTGTTCCTGTTATGCCTTACTGCATCGTGTATGTGACCTCTAGGTTGTTGTAAGAGCTTCTTTTATCTTCATTTTCTCTATTTTTTTATGACCACTTTTTGCATAGGCACATTTGCTGAGTTGGCACCTCACAGGTGGTTTGGTTTATGGCATATTTTAATAGCTATGAAAGCATGGGTTCAGCTATTGGGTTGCAATGAGTTACATAATGCATATACAATTTGGTGCACCAACAAGAGGATTTTTCTAAGACCCCAAATGACCCAGGAAACTGACACATCAAAAGGACTCTCACTGAACGTGTCCTGATGAGGATAAGCTTAGCCTGAAGGATGAGCCCTTACTATGAAGAATGGGGTCTACAAATCATCCAGCTACACTAGGGCACATTTACTCCTGTTGCTATCTCATTATTTTATTTTGATTGGGTTTGTTTTCTGTTCTTAGCAATCAGGCCATTTTATGAGCACTTTGGCAAGCAGCAGTAGTGGCTGTTTTCTCTAGGAAATTTTTAACCTTTCAAACACAACAAGATGTAAAAGACTATAAATTCAATTAGATGTGGTCCCAGATCTTAGGTTGATGGTCGAACTCTTTTCTTATACTTACCGCTCCTGCTTAAGATTTACTTGGAACCCAGAAATAAGCAGGAGGCTCCACCAATAATGGAATTGAAATTCTTGGCTTAAAGACACACAGTTTTCTCTGGTCTGTGCTCATTTGCGAGCCACCATGGCCAGGTCAATACCTGTCATTGATTCAAATGGACAAATTCCAAACAATTCAAGTTCTATTTATCTCATTATTCTCTACAATGTATTCATTCATTCAACACATATATCTCCATATGCCAGCAGTGAGCTAGGTGACAGGGACATCATGTTGAACAGAACATCCAAATTTCTGCCTTAAGAAAAACATGCATAGACTTCTGTTGAAGGATATGTTTTGGTGTTACTTTTACAAATCTCCATGTATCATGAGGAATAATTAAAAGAAGTACTCCTCCTTACTTATTTATTCCAAGTGAAATATTCACTCACTTATTATGCATTCATTGTTCATTCAAAAATATTTATTTAGAACCTACTTCATGATAGCTACTGCACTAGGGAAACTAAGATAAAAGATTTCATAGGGTGTCCAAAAACCATCCCAAAAATATTATTTTAATTGCAAAAATATTTTAAAAGCCTAAATGGTAACAAAAGCAACAACATAAAACTACCCTAAATAATAGGTAAAGTCAAATAAAGAAAAAGTTTACAAAAAGAGAAATTCATTTCCTTAATGTACCCAAAACATCAACATTTCAGTAAAAACATTTTTTTAAACTAGCTTAAATTAACTGATCAAATGAATCTTCCACAAAGCAGGTAAAGAAAGTGACCAATAAGCAAATGAAAAAGAAATTAACTTCAGTTGCATTAAATTAGACTGGCAAAATACATTGTTTGTGAATCCCAAGGTTGGTGAGTGTGAGAGTACAAGCAATTCTCATGTTGCTGGGCTTATAATTTGAAATAATCTTTTTAGAAGACAACTTGGTAAGTAGTATCTATGAAAATTCTAAATTCAATTTCACAGCTAAGAATTTATTCAATGAATATACTCACAAAAGAGCACACAGATTATCAGGCAAAAGAATGCTTACAATGTGATTTGTAGCAGTAAAAAAACTGAAAAGGACCCATAAGCCTATCAATAAAGCTTAAATAGATTATTGCACAAAACAGTATACTGTGTGTCAGATAATAAGAATGAAGCAGATCACTACATCCATAGATGTACATAAAAAAGACCCAAGATGATACATTATTAATTTTAAAAGAACTTGGCATAAAATAGTATTTGTAATAACTCTAGCAAGCTATGAGAAACTATTACCATTTCACTCCACACAGCCATGACCAAGCAATTAGATTTGGCACAGGTGACAGCAATAGACATTTGCTGAATTACTTTTAAGTAGAGATGTGCTGGCTCGAGATTTGGAATATTTGCATATAGCTAGAATCATGAAGAATTGAAGATCAGTGCATATTTTTAAAGGAATGAGGATTTTAGAAGGGTAGAAAGAGAGAAGTTTAGAAAAGGGAAAGTGAAGTGATCAATTTGCCCCAAATTCCCAGGGCTTCTCCAGTTGTACACTGACTGCTCCATATCCCAGGAAATCCCTCAGTCCCAGGCAAACTGGAACAGCAGGTTATCTGGGCCTGCCTAGGGTAAACAGAGGCTTATGTGTTAACTGAACGCACTGAAGAAGCTGAGGTGCTCTCATTCCTGCCCAAACCCCAGCTTCCATGTACCTCTGCCCAGAGGCCACACCACAGGGTCTTGGCAATTTCCCATAACCAAAAGTCCTGGCGTTTCCACCTCTAGGCTTTGGTGCAAGGACTTGTACATTTGTTTTGGTGATGGGACCTTATGGATCAGAATTTGTAAAACCAGCTATTTTCTGGAGTTTGTGTGTAGCTTTATAAGAGAATAAAAACTACTATGAAAGAGGTGGGAGGGAAGAAATTTGAATATGAAGGGAAAGTTGTTATTTGTGGGACTCGGAATAATAAATCCAAAAAAGTTTTCAAGGCAAAGAACTCCAAGGGCTGGATGGGCAGGGATAAAGGAGTATTCATTAGAACAACGGAAATGGTTATCTACGAAATGGAGTTAGATTTTAAAAGGAGGGCAATTTAGAAGAAGTTTTCAAACCAAAACATACCCACCCTGAGGACCTGTGTTAGAAGACGTAATCAGTAATTTATATGCTCCTGACACTTTCCATACGACCCAGACACTCTGGTGGGAATAGATGAGTACAAGCAAAAGGACTAAATTATTCCCAGTTGCAGGTGTGGTACTACAATGTACGTTCACCCTCATCAACCCTAATGAGAACTCCCAGAGGAATGTCATTTACAGTGTCCATGGTAAGAGGGGAGCCCCACACTGGGCACACATGCTGCTCTACTTTGTCCCTGAGATCAAGTAATGTTTCAGATTCAAGAATGCATCAGAGACAAGCTGTGAATGCATGTTTTTCCATGATGATGCTGGCATTTACTTCACCTCTAGGCCAACAGTAGCCAGTTACTGAAGGAAAGCTGAAGCTATTTTGGCCTGATCACATTTTCCACACTTTCCTATTGAAAGAAAGTCTCCTATTATTCTACAAACGATCTAATCTCTTACTTCAAATATTTTTGCCCATTTAGGGGGTGGGTGTGTTGCTGTTTTCAGTGACAGATCAGTAGCTATGCCACCATTCTCAAAGTTTTATTTTTTTTCTGTCTTCTGGATCATTTATTTAGTTATGTAACTAATATTTGCTAGGAAAATGACTGGGGCATTGGGGCTTCACCTATGAATAAAATACAGTGTCCACTCAGGAGTTCAGGCTAATAGAGAAGCAGATAAGCCACCTAAATTGATGATATTGTAAGAGGAAAGAGATATGGGAAAGATTTACGGAAGCATAGGGGGCAAAGTTTAAACTCAGAAGGAATTCAGGACTTTCTATTTTAAGAGGCAAGTAGTTTCTGTATAAGATCAGGGTGGAAAAGGCTTCCTGGAAAATAGAACAATATTTGTAAAACCTATAGACATATGGGTAAGCCTGGCTTAATCAGGAAACTACAAACTATGGGCTGAAATAAAGGGATGTACTCAACGGAAGGCCATGCTCGTGGGAGGAGGAGGCCTAACAGGGCAAATGGGACCACAGTATGAAGGGAAGATAGAAGGAAAGCACTCATACTTACTGAGCATTTATTTTGTGCCAGGCCTCCTACCTCTGGCATGTCATGTGATTATACTGATAACCTTGTGACAATGTTTGCTACTCTGTTATGCAGATGAGGAAAGAGAAGATGAGGAAGGTTACACCTGGACTGACCCAGTGTTGAAGGCCAGGTACATCCAATACGAAAGCCCCTGGTCACTTTACCAGGGGTCACCATCTCTAGGTGAAGGGTAAAGCAGTTCAAGCTTTACCCTGACATGGCAGAGTGACTCTCAGCAGTTGAGACAGCATCAGAACTGCACCTTAGAGAAAAACTGACCAGGCAGTCACTGCAGGAGGAGGAACTGGGTGGCTTTCTCTAGGAGAACAGAGAAACATTTTCCTATAACTTAAGTGTACTGGTACACACAGAGAAATGTAGGTTTCCTCAGTTCTTGATGTTGTCATACTTTTGTTTGTACCTAGACACATTGTAAGCCTGAAATGTAAGTTACAAAACAAAAATGACAGATCCACAAACTGATCTACCTTGGGGGAATGAGATAGGGGAAGATCATGAGGGTAAAATAGCATTACAACTCCAAAATAGAAGAGCACCAGGAAAATGTGTGCAGACGTAGCCCATGTGTGGGCCAGGCTGGTTTGAAAATGGACACGCTCTGCAAAGGCAAGAAATAGAGTCTCAGGGAGCTGATGAAGAAGTTTAAACTTGCACTCAGGTAATTACCGCAGAGGGCTACACTTCTGCAGATACTCCTCTTGCTTTAAAAGCTTGAGATTATGCCTGGGCTAAGAGCTCTCTTGAGCATCTCGGTGTGGCTATAAATTTCAGTCAAGTCAAGTCCTGCAAATTGGGTCTAATTAACAAACTCAAGAATAGAACTGGAGGTGGGTTAGATATATAGCCAGGGATGGAGGAGTTAATTTGCATCTTGGATTAAAAATAATAATGACTATCATAAACCTTTTTGGGGTTGGAAATCAAGACATTTACCTATACATTCATACGGCACAAATGAAAGTGGTAAACCAAGAATCAGAGAGTGCTGAAGTTCTTAAATTAGTTTTTATTGCAAGCTCTAGTAAGGAAGGCTAAAGACTACTTCTGAGAAAATTAGGAAAAATATTCTAATGAAAATTTGATTGCTTAATCTTTTTTCAAAAATAGTAATGAGACATCTGTATTCCTACAGGTACATGCATTTGCACCAGAAGGTCAAGGTTTTGAGGTACAAACCTGATTCAAGGCTATCTTCCTCTTCACAGGAACTGGAGGAAAAGTAACATTCATTGTTGTAATTCTTACAAAAAGGCTAAGAACACCTTTGCATCTCAGAGTCAAGGAGACCATCCTCTGAAAGTTGCAAAGGTCTGATTTGATTCAGGAAAATGTTCCACTGAAGGTAAAAATGACATTTGTACATATATTTTCTACTTGTAAAAGCAGAAAGAATCCTCTGTCTTTAAAGGCCTACCAGAAGAACTAAGCACTACAAATGGATATTTTACTTATATGGCAAAAGGAAAGTAACAGAGGTTTCAGAATCCATAGGTGATAATAAAATGCAAGTAGTACACAGGAAAAGGCAACATATTTAGTGATTTTTAACTCCTAACAAAAATACATTGGCTACAAATTTTGTTAGCTGAATATTCACAAGGACACAATCATTTCTTTGTATCCATAAAATACAAAAATATTCCAAAGAGTAATTTATATCACAGCTTAAATCTTTGAATCCTCCTTTTGCAGTCAACCTGCTGGCCCAAATAAACTGCACTAACAAATGTTCAAGTTGTTCCAACTAGAACTATCCTAAAATGTAGGTTAGGTCACACCTGTGTTTCATCAATAAGGCCCAGAGAGATTAAATGATTTTTTCCAAGTCACACAGTCTATTAGTAACAAAGTCAAGATGAGCACAATTCTGGGATCTTGTTCCTTGGTGCTTTAGAGGTTCTGTGACATCTGTGAGGCCTTTTCTGGAAAGATAATGTGGGTAAGTAGCAACACAGTAGGGCTCTAGACCTCCCACACTATTCCCTCACAGTAGGTCTGCTGTGTTACAGAAACTTATAGACTGGGCTTCTTTTTAAATAACATTAACTTGAAGAAGGGGAGGGGGTGAGGGCAGGGGGGAGAAATGAACCAAGCCTTGTATGCACATATGAATAATAAAAGAAAAATGAAAAAAAAAAATAAAAATAAATAAATAAATAAAACCCCAACTCATCTATCTATTTATAAACAAAAGGACCTTCTAATACCAAGATTGCAAAACAAAGGAGAGTCCTTTTCAAGAAAAGACCTTTGTACTGACATACCCCCCAAAAAAAAAAAAAAAAACTTGAAGAAAGCCCTCTTCTGCAGGAGCTGTTTAGATGTGCGTACTGTGGACCATGCTGATGGACAGGACTGGGTGTGTGGAAGAGATGTTCCTGATATTCATGGACCACTTACCCATTCTGGAAAGCAAGGCCTAGGTCCCACTCATTTTGAAATTTTCTCCTTGGTGCCTTTCATAAGGCGTTTTAAAGGCAATAGGGTCTGAAGTTTCTTATGTCTCCAGGGGCTCTCTTGGAGTTTCTAATTATCCCTGTTTTCTTTCACTAACCCATGGGATGTGGTTAGTTTGTTTCTATTAAGACCAGTCCAACTTCTTCCTGACCCACCTACTTCCAAGTTGGGAATACAATATTCCAATTTGGCCTCATTACATTGGTCCTGAATAAGCCTTTGAAGTCTCTCCTAGTTCACCTTCCTTCCTTTTTCAATTCTAATTGCTAATTAGGTCACTAAAGCTGACAACATTCACAGACACTAAGAATTATTCCCATCTGAAAGCAAACTTCAAGTTGTAATCTTCAAGTTCAAAGTTTCTTACCCAGTTTTATTCTGAAAAAAAAAAAAAAGTGACATCAGGCAATCACTGATAAAGTGATTTTGCTTCATGTAAATTTTTACCTAAACATGGGCCCTTTATGGAATCACAGAGTATGGAAAGCACACCAAAATTTTCTACTAACACTTCTATGATTTTATATTTTCACTTCAATGATATATTTACAAGTTATGTTTTACCAGTTTCAAAGACAAAAAATGCTCATCTGAAAATCATTACAATGAGAAGATCTTGCCTACAACGAGATTTTTAAAGTCAGTTTCTGAACCAGAAGTTTTCAGAATTCTTCCCTGTGAAGGTAGTTTCTTGGGAAATCCAGAAGAAAAGTTTTTCCCACTAAAATAGTTCAAAATGGTTATAAAAAGATCTGTAAATAATAAATTATTTAGGGGTTAGGTGGGAATACACAGGAGCACTGAGAATTGTGTTCTGAAATTTATATACATGAAAGTTACTTACTAAAAGAGTTTCTATAGTGGTACTAAGTTACTTTCCTTTTCCTTTCTTTCCCCTTCCCCTTTCCTTTCATTTCCCTCACTCCCCCTTCCCATCTTCTCCTTTCCTTCAGTAAATACTTAAATGCTCAGTAATCTTTAAACATTTATTCAAATCCAATCTTCAGTCCATTTGACTGGCTTTTATAGCAAGAGTTCTATTTTGAAGAAAACTGAAATAAAATATCACCATCAATAAATAAACTGAAGGATCAGAGGATGTGTAGCATGGGCAGAGAAATTACTTTAGCATGAGGATTAAGAGGTGATCAAGTCAGCCTGACCCAGTCTGGATTCAGCTGTATCACTTGCAGTGCAAGTCCTTGAGAGAGTTAATTAAGGTAAATCACATGCCTTCCTATTACAATGGGGATAATACTATTTCCAAGCATAATTGTGAAGATTAAATTATAATATATACATAAAAAGCTTAGATGATGCCTGGAACATAACAAGTACTCAACAAATACCATAATTAGCATAGGGTAGCAAAACATAATGTCTCATTGCAAAATGATAAACCAAAGGACATTCTAATATTCTACCAAATTAAGCAGATGAGTTTTCTGACAATAATATAATTCATGTGCTTCCAGTGTTGTTTGTAATTATCTCATTCAAATGACATTTTGTAAGAAGTATTGGATGCCCCAGCTGACTTAGTTCTAGACCTATATCTTGGAACCAATAATGAATTGATGAGCTTGGAACTTAGGAAAAAGTTTGTGATAAAGTCAAAATTTTTAATTCCACAGGACTGGAGTTGGTCTGTGACTTATTGTGATGTGCAACTCCATCTGTGGAGCTGGCTAGCAAAGCAGAATAAAGTAAAGGTACTTCAATTCCTTCACAATCATATTTTCACTTTAATCCAATTATAGACAATAGCCACATGCTTTAAAGATCACAGATCAAACTAAAGGAACTATCCCTAGGAATTTCTATGACTTCTAAAAGAGAAACACCTTCTATGGTTTTATTAGCCTAATTTTCTATTGTTAAGAGAGAAGAATTGTCTCCTTTGTTCTTCACTAAGGCAGCCAGTTGTGTAGAAAGCCAACTGTGGCCTAGGAGATGCAAGGTCAGGTCTCTGAGCAGCCCTGACCTCACTGAGTGCTGAGACTGGCTCCCATTTCATTTTTTCCTGGTCTCTAAAGGGGATGTTTGCACTACTGAGATCTTTTCTAGACCTCATGGTCTATTATTTCACTCCAAGGAATTTTTCCAGAAGAACTAGAAGGCTATAAATGGCATGTTCAGAGAAGGGTTATATTTGTGTCCCCAGAAAAAGTAAAGAAAAAATATATATCAATGAATGCTATTCAGTAGACTGTTCAACAAGAACACAAATGAGTAGTATTTTGAATACTAATCTTCATATTTCAACTATTAACTGGTTGCATTCTAAGTAGGAATTACAAGTGACAAAAGTGCATAGAGCTTACATCTGAGCATCACGGAGTATTACAAAGTATGGGTTCATAGTCTATCTTGTAGAGCTTGCAATCAAGTGGACTGGTAAGAAAACTGCACATTTACTGGACATTACTTAAAAGGTTACATAAAAATCACATCAAGACAGAATCAATCTAGTTAAATTGACTGGTCTGGGTTATAACTTAGATAGTTTACATGTTGGTCTTTGGATTTCCCATTTAGAGACCCTTCTTCTTTAATAAAAAATTTTTAAAAACCCTCTTATCCAGAAGCCACTTTTGGTTCCTGTTGCTTTATAGATATCTTTGCTTTTTCAAAGAGATGTTAAATTAATGTGTTATTTTTAATAAAGATTACTTTGAAAATGCAGAAGATAGATTTTTTTCTTAAAGTAAAGGGTGGATTTAGTAGGTGGCCATTTTTAAGTGCAAAGGTGTATCTGTTGGATGCTTTGTGTGTGCTGGGCACACTCTCCATGCTGTCTGATTTCATCTTTGAAATGATTCATGGTTTTATCACCATACTGGATGACTATAATGAACACGAAGCTCCTGGAAATCCAGTGGTTTTCCTGAATGTACCAAGGTTGTAAGTTGGTGCGAAGGAATTAAGCCCAGGTCTGGTGGGTTCCAGGCTTGTGCTCCTCCTACTCTCTCATTCTTCTCATCCTCAGGACTGCTCTGGAATTGTGCTTATAGAACCAAAAAATAGGCAGGCACTTTCATCTCTGATTTATAGATATCATGAGAAAATAATCTCATGAGACTTATTGAACAGCTTGAGTTATTAAAAATGTACATCTATCTTCCCATAAGATTTTTTGAGAAATTAGATTTCCAA
This sequence comes from Castor canadensis, assembly GCF_047511655.1. Classification (NCBI taxonomy): domain Eukaryota; kingdom Metazoa; phylum Chordata; class Mammalia; order Rodentia; family Castoridae; genus Castor; species Castor canadensis. Next base: position 129,463,031 of record NC_133391.1, on the reverse strand, counting down.
TGAATGAATTTAAAATGCAATGTTACATTCACTTACAATGAATGTACAAGTACTTACTAGAGATATAAGAAATCTATTGAATGGAGCAAGAAAAACACTATCCTAGAGATGCAAAGGGAATCCCTTAGAAGTATGCTTGATTGACATAAAAGAGACCTTTATATCTAATACTATTAAGTCCTTATTAAAAACTAACTTTGCATAATTCCAGGTGTGGAAAACTGTGTGGTGTTTCTAATGGACATAAACATGTTTACAAACAGTTAAGGAAAATACAAGATATGTATTTAAAGACAAATTTAACAGGTTAAAAATACACAACTATAGGAAGCTTTTCTTTCTTTTTTTTTTTTTTTTTTTTTTTGTGGTTCTGGGGATTTGTTTGATGAATATAGGATCTTGTGCTTGCTATGTAAGTACTCTGGTACACTCCCAGTCATTTTTGCTTTAATTATTTCTCAGATAGAGTCTCTTCCTTTTTGTCCAGGCTGGCCTTGGACAGTGATCCTGCTATCTACACATCCTGTGTAGTTGGAATTACAAATGTATACCAGCATATCCAGCTCATTTGTCGAGATGGAGTCTTGCTGACTTTTTGCCTGGACTAGTCTCAAACTGCAATACTCTAATCTCTATGTCCCAAGTACCTGGGATTACAGACATGAAACATCATGCTTGGCTGGAAGATTTTTCTTCCCCCCACCCCATAGATATAATACAAAATATTAATTTTTTAAGATTCTCCTACTTTTAATATTGTGATAACTATGTATTTTGCTTCTATAAGCATAAAATGTGTACATAAGACATGACAAGCTGTTAACATCTGAGGTTTATTTTCTGGGACACATTTTGAATTTTGAGCCATGGGAATCTGCTATTAACATATTTTTAATTTAAAAAGTTCTATGTATGAGTGGAAATCACTACAGGTAAGGTAGGATGGGATGTGACACTTGCAAAGCCACTGAAGAGAGTCATTTCTTTGAAGTTGGTAAATGAGTTATTGTTTCCTCAAGAAATGGAAGTGCTCTGGCTCACTTTCTTCCAAATCATACAATTTAGTCTTGTGCAAATTGTTGAAAAAGTTTTGATTCTTTTTTCTCCAATTTGATTTGGCATTTCTTCTTAGTCAGATTCTCTATAAAAAGCAATGGGGAACTTAGACTGATGAGGCTTTATTTCCTGAGTAAAAAATTACTTTAATAAAATAAATGGAATGCTGAAAAGAGTATATTAAAGTTAGAATTATACTCCCCCTGAAGTCTCTTTCATATTTCTGGCCCTTATAATACTAACTGTTAAAATTATCTGACAGTTCCACGAAAATTCTAGTGCTGAGTGTTGTTGCAACTTCTGCTATACATATAATATTCCTTACAATACAACAAAACCACAAATTCTTTTTTGCTACAGTTGATGGTAGACAACAAAAACTATATTTGAAAAGTGGAAAAGAAATACTAAGAGTTTTTAATTGAATTAGAGGAGGCTTTAAAAAAAAAATACCTCATTGCCCAAACCTTCAATTTGTTCCTCAGATGGATTTAGTTTCGATACATTATCAATGTAAGATCACTGCTGGTTACAATTGCCTGTGTTTTTCACCAAGTTCAGAGTGGTATCACTTGTCACCACATTGGCCAACCAAGAATCCTGTGCTTGTGATCCACAAGTTCAACTTAGATTTGACTCCTGAGGATCCATTCTGACTCTTTAAGTCTCTACTCTTTATCATTTGTCTAAATAAATGCCATTTAGAGTTTTTTATGGTCCTGTTTTGTCTCCACAATCCTAAACTGTATTTAAAAATATAAGGTAGACGCATAGCTTTAACTTAGTAACAGCGTTTGTTAACAAGGCTCTTTTGAATAAAATGTCTATTTCCAACAAAGTCTAGTGAAACATGGGATTTGACTAGGTTAACTTTTCATATAAAATTCTATCATTTGAGTAGCTTTTTTCTTGACTTCCCAATTCTCTCGTGTCTATAATATCTCAAGTAAGAGAGCATGGCATGAGAATCTCCCACACGGTCTATGAGTGTGTGCGAATTACTGGTATGAGGAGATTTTCAAAAGTCTTTGGAACCCAGGGGCCTTTTGTTTCATTTCTATCTGAGTGATTTCCTATTTTTCTTACTAGAGGAATGGATCGGTATTCAAATCTATAATATTTATTTGCTGATGTGAAAATTCAAAAATATATGTATTTCCAAAATTGCTGGTTTTACGTTATTGAGATTTTGATGTCAGTGACTTGCAAGTCTTTGCTTCTACAACAGACGTTATTTCACTTGATGGTAGAGGGGAAAGATTGTATTTGAGAAGAGGAAAAGAAACAGGCTTATAAGACATCTCCACTGAACTGGAGGAGATTTTTGTCTTTTCTGTTAATCCTCAGACACTATGTAAACCCTCAAGTTATTATTTCTCTGGTCTAGGATTCAGCATTTTGTCTGTATGATAGAGAAAATAGCAATAGACTCTCGTCTCACACAGTTGGGAAGATGTGCAGGAATGATGAGATACAAAGTTTAACCCAGCAGCTGGCATGGTAAGCACTCAAGATAAGTTGCTCTTATTTTAATTGGTTATTAATTATATTTTACATATAACCTATTCCTTTTGTAATAAATCTATTACCAAAGAAGACTTTGGTTCATGCCTGTAATCTCAGCTACTCAGGAAGTGGAAATCAGGAGGATCAGACTTTGAGGTCAGCCTGGGCAAAAAGTTAGTGAGATGCCAATCTCAATAAACTGTGTGTTGGTGCATGTCTGTGATTACAGGTAGGTGGGAGGCGGAGGTAGCAAGATCAAGCTCTGAGGCCAGCCCTGGGGAAAACATGAGAACTTATCTAAAAAAATAACTCAAGCAAAAACGGGCTGGGGATAAGGTTCAAGTCATAGAGCACCTACTTAGCAAGCAGGAGGCCTTGAGTTCAAAACCCAGTACTACCCAAAAAAAAGGGAATTCCATAGATGATTATTCAATATGTATATAACACTCTATCTACTGGAAATACCATTCACCAAAACCAAATACACACACACACACACACACACACACACACGTGTACACGCGCAAACACACACACTCTTTTTTGTTTTTCTGAGGTGCTGCAGATTGAACTCGGGGTCTTGCACAAGCTAGGCAAGTGTCCTACCGTTGTACCACCGATCTACCATCCTTAGTCCTTGACTTTTAAGACACTCTCATTACACAGCCTATGCTAGCTTTGAGCTCATGATCTCTCTGTGCTGGGATTCCATACGTATCTCACCACACACACAGACAAACACAGATTTTTAACAACTGGTTTTATATTAAATAGCAGAAAAAAAATCTTTCCATTACTTTAAAACCACATGTGATTTAAATATACCAAAGATACTTAACCACTGCTCAAAGGAAAAGCTGACCAATACTAAGCTTAGGAATCCCATAATGCTTGTGTTCACATTGTTCTGGGTGTCATGATTTCAATGTGTCAATGGAAGGAATTGGTCCTGTTTGGTAGTAGTGGTAGATAATAGCCTAAACTTAGCAGTCATCAGCTCAGAGAACATGGTACTTCAAGTAAAGGTGTTAATTATTCCCCTTTCACTTTTTAGTATCATTTTTCTCTTAACCTAACATACATCCTCAAGCTTAACTAGGCAGAAAAGCAAACAGAGAAGAACGAGGTGGGCAATTTGAATTAAAATCAATACTCTACATAGGAGTGGGAAAACCAATTCCAAATTCAGTTTGATCAGTGGTAAGAAATTTCTTCTTAATCACTTAGGGGTCATTGGGACTCCCTAAGTCCTCTTTTATGAAACAGAAAGAACCAGATTCTTTCAGGTGCTATCTTATTTGGAATTTAATTTCTCCTAACATTCCTCCAAAAGCTATTACAGTACACCACATCACTGTATCCCATTTAACTCCCAAACCACAGAGAAGCTGGCTGCAGCATCAAACAACACCATTAAAAATACCACAAGGGAACCTTGGAGTAGGAATTCCAGGCACAAGTAACTGCCTAGGGACAAACAGAGGTTGTAAAGAGTTTGACTGATAAAAGGATTTAGGGGAATTTAACAGTCTGAAAAGATAGTCCCTAAAATCTGTATGTTGGTTCCTAGGGCTGGATCTCTGTGGTTATACCAGTTAGTTAAAAGATGAGAGTAAACTTTAGCTTTCTCCCTCTACTCGTATTTTTCTTGTCAACAGATTTGGGACCAAGAGTAACCATAACTCAGGATAATTTGGCAAAATTGTCCAAGAAGAGTTCCCAACCCCCATCAAATGTGCTTTGCAAAGGAACAACAGACTCATTAGCACAGTTTCTTTCTCTAATCTATGTATATTTATTGTGCCATCTAAGCAATTACTTGGATGTCTTCAGGTTGAAATCCTCACTCTAGGGTTTTAAAATTCAAGTGCAGAAATTAGCATAGCCAAGGGTACCCAAGATGCCCCAGGCATTGCAAATCTGAATGAATGTTTTGAAAATCCAACTGATTTAAAGGATTAGTCTTTATTTAGAGTCCTGCCATGTGGGAGGTCCAAAGTCACAGCCTTAGAGTTGGGAGGAAGATGTTACAGCTGTGTGGCATTGAGAGAGGTGGTGGTGTTGTGGAAGCAAAAGTATACTTTTCTGGGTGGGTGGACTGGAGAAAGAGAAGCCACTGTTTCTCTTTCAAGCTCTACAACAGAATCACTACAAACAGAGCACAAAAATAGAACAAATGATTTTTGACATCATCTTGCCCATTCTCCTTGATGGTCCAAAATCCCCCTGGAATATTCTCAGAAGATCTAGTCTTCTAGAAAGAAGTATTTATTTTCCCATGATATTCCTAGAGCACAGGTAGACCAGGCTTCTTCTGGTTTTCCACTCTCATAGAATTTTTCCTTCATATAACATTCTCCAGTTTGGAATATTACATTCAGTACTATAACTATTTGATTCATACTGAGTTCCCCTTTCTTGTCCCTAAATTATAGGGATTAAGACCAAGAATAATGATTCTTTTTGGTCCCCATTGTATCCCAAGAGCTCTGCCTAATGCCTGACACTTTCAGATTCTCAACAAACTATTTGTTAAAAGAATGTTTTATAAATTGCTAAATGAATCAGCTCTGGATATCTAACCCAAAGGGAGACAATTCATGAACTTGCCAAGTAGCCAATGACCTGTAATATGTGACGACAATGGAAAGTTGTCTAATCCGATTTGTAAATCTGTATTGTAATTGCGATTGTAAATGGCAAATTGCAACTAAGGTAATTGGTGTCAAGAGAATTATAAAATATCATTATGATCATCATCACCATCACCATCTACAGATGGCCTGAAGTAAAATTGGATCAAGAGAAGTTATGGCAAGCCATGTATAAACTGGAATAATGAGAAAGTAGATTCTGCAAAGAGAAGAGGAACTGTCTCCAGAGAAAGGAAACATGCCATATATGCAAAAAAACAAACAGAAGGCAGAGTCTCAAGAATGATACTATATTTCCTACAAGCTTAAGATGAAGTTTCATATCTTTAGAATTGTGGTAATTCCTTCCAAAACATTTATACTTTAGTCTACCTATATCCAAGTAAGAATGGCATTTATTTTTATCTAGTTATTTCTGGTAACTAAGCAGATCTGAAGGATGCTGTCATATTGATGAGGTCCCTCTGTGATTTACTACATGAAGAAAAGATGTTTACTTATCGTCAGTAGCTTGAGAATTGGGAAACCATTCCTGAAACCCTCAAGGTGTTTCCAGGGAAAGTCATCAAACAGCTTTGACTCAAGAAAATGAAACTCTTCTGTCCTGTGTATTGGTTAGTTCAAAATATGGTTACTCAAGTAAAAAAAGATTTTGTTCAAGTACAACATCACACGGTACCCTTACATACTGCTCTAGTGAGTTATACCTGGTAATTGAGCTTAGCTTGGTTCTCACAGTTATGCATTTGGTTTTTATCTGCTGACTATAACTCACTTCCTGGTAGTGACCATAGAAAGGCATTTTCTGTTTATAGTCACTAGAGACAATCTGAAGTTCAACAGTAACTTAATTTGTGAGCTCTCTGGCAGAAATGAGATTCTTCTTTATAGTCACTGATAGTACTTTCTGTAGGGGCACTGAATGACATAGAGTCTCCTTATTTATCCTCTCCCTGTCTTGTGATTAAAGTTGCCACCTCTACTAACTTAGGGAGAGAGAGCCTGTGGTGAGGCAGCAATTTAGGGTAGAAGTTCACAGTGGAACACAACCACTTGCCTCATGACCATAAAGCAAAAGAGGAAAAATAGAAGAGGCTGGAGTCCCACTGTCTCCTACAAGGGAATCTGAAATATAACTGCCAAACTTTGAATGTTGGTTCCACTATTTTTCAGAATAACTGGTAAAAGAAATTTCCTTAAATTCTCCAAGTTTTAGTTTCTTCTTCTATAAAATAGGAGTAATAATTTTATCTGCCTCATAAGGATGCTATGAGAATGAAACATGGTCATGTTCATCAAGTCCTAGTGTGCTACTCGGCACATAGTCATTGTCACTGAGGTTGAAAGAAAGAGAGGAACAAAAGAGCAAAGAAAAGAATAAGATGGAAGAACAAGACAACAGAAGTGTGAAAAGAATGAAATGAACTTCTGCTAATTTTAATCTTTCTTTCCATTAAAATCCAGGCCTTTGTCTACTATAATATTTCTACCTGTGTTAATGACACTTGGAGAAAATACATATGTATATATACTATATATATACCATACACACACACATATATATGTATGTATGTATATGAATACATTTAAAGTACATTTTTGTATTAAACTAGCAGACAATTTTTTGCCAAATAGATATTCACATTTCCTTAAGAGTTGAAGTTATTCCCTAGAAATGAGTAAAATCAAGTCTATAACAAATTAAACCAGTCACCCCAAAAAAATTTTGTTTATTTTTCCTTCCTCTTTACTTTATTGACTAGCCGTTTGATGGAATTAACTAAATTGACTGGTTATTTTGAAATGTGTTAACCCAGCTGTAGGCAGTGGAGGAAACAGAACCCCCAGTGTTCACGGTAGTGTTTCTTTCCAAGTTTCTCTCCACAACACAAACCACTTCCTTTTATTTGAACTCATCTTGCTTTTCTCATTAGTCTCACAGTCCAGGGGCCGCTGTTGAGTGCTGAGGTGGCCCTTAGTCCAAGACCATGAAACAAGCATACAGAATTAGCCCACCACATATAAAAATAGGGTACCACCTAGCCAATCATCCTCTCTGCAGCAAAGGAAGACAAAAAGTGGAAGGAGGGAAGCGAAGGTACATAATGGTGGGAAGGAATGAAACCACAGCTCAAATCAGAAGAAAAAAATGGGAGGGACCAAAAAACCCTTCTGTTGACGCTCCTCACAGCCTCACTCTATGCACCTGACATGGAGCTCACACTTGTCAGATCACAGATGTGTTCCCCTGGTGTCTCCACAAAGCTGAACAAATAGTGTTCTCAACTGACTGCCCAGTAGCAGTGGGGGAGGGCAGCCTTTATTCACCATTGTATTCTTAAATGCTACTCAAAACACACTAAAAGGGATTTTGTCCTTATCACAAATTCATGGCTTTTTTTGCAGGACTGTGCCAGTTATTTACAATATTGGGCAGTGAAATAAATACAGTAATGGCATCACTTTGCATATTTCCCCCATTCTGATGCTGAGGGCTGACCAAATGGAAAACATCATCCCTCACCTTTTTCTTTCAAGTGATTTCTCCTATCAAAAGAGCTGAGAAGTGTACTTCCAACCAACTTTCTTTCTCACGTAGAATCAAAGCATTTCCCACATTGGCTTGTACTGTCCCATGTTTTGCTTTTACATGCTACTTAATTATTTCAAGGAGATCTATAAAGAGTGACATAAGACTTAGCTAACTACTTCTGCTCTGGGTCTACTGAACACCTGTAAGTCAGGCACAATGATGTGATGAAGACACAACAAAAAAAAAGAATTGATATATGGGGCCGACTTCTTGAGAATAAAGAGGTATAGACTAATGTCTTTAGAACACTTCCTTTTTTAAAATTTTAATAATTTTTTTATTTTATCATTTTTACATTTACTCATGTGTGTTCATTAGGGCTATGATGGAAGTAGATTTGGGAGCTATGAAAACATAATTAAGAGAAGAGCCTGTCTCAGCCTAGGGAAGGAGACAGAGCTTATATTTTTAGGTATTCTCTCACACAAGATGAGCTCCAATAAGCCACATAATTACAAAAGAAAGTAAGTTCTCTAGATGGGGAGATGATGAGATGATGGGAGCAAGATGGTGAAGAGAGCTGTGAAACATGGTGTGTGCATGGAAGAAGGTTGCTGCTGAGAGAGTCAGGCAAGGGATGGAGAGGAGATGTCTAACTAAAGGGCCTTGGGTACCATGCTAAAAAGGTTAGATTTTATCTTGTGGCTGATGGGAGGTGAAGAGGGTTTTAAGCAGGAGACTGACATTTTCTGATTAATTTTTCAGCTAAATGAACTTAGTTGTACTGTAGAAAGCAGAGAAAACAGACAGGCCATTTAAGAATGTGGTTCTTTAACTTTTGGATTTATAGTAAGAAATCTACTTGCATTACAAAATGTGTGTGCATATGTACACGTGTGTGTAGCAATGAGTTTATAAAACGATACTTATCCTTGAATCATAGGTGTGGTTTTATACTCTATTATTTTCTATTCAGTTTTATATTTTTCTAAAAAATAAAATGTTAAACATAACTGACAGCTTCAAAATCTCTATTTCAGGTGTTATTGCTGTAATTCAAGAAAGAGGTAGTGAGTGTCCAAATTAGAGAAGAATTAACAGGTAGAGAGAAGAGCATAGCTTTGAGAAATACTTAGAAAATAAAATAAAAATATACTGATTTAATGGAAGAATTGTGATTTCCAAGTTTTAATCTGGGATAAAAGTGCTTTACTAGCTGAGGCAGGAAAAACAAACTTGGAAAGGAATATATGAGTTCAGTTTTGGTTAGACTAGACTTGAACGTTGGGGTATCAGTGGCTATTAGCCACTCATTATATAAATGAGTCTGAAAATCAGTGCTAAAAATTGATGAGAGCTACTAGTTTGGGAAGCTTGGAAGCAAAGAGGTTTGGAATAAACACCAAATGCACTGAGAGGAGTATTAGCCAAGGACAAAATGTCAAGCATACTGAGGGTCTTCTGAAGTGAGAAGTCTCGACTTTGGTGGAATTGGGCTTGAATTAATGTGGATTTTTTTTCCCCAGGAGTTTGGTAAAGAAAAGGAGAAGGTAGATTGAAAGAGTGAAAGAGAGTGGGGTTTTTCCATTATGGTTAAGGAGAACAGGGTGAAAGGGAATTTGAGAGAGACTGGGTAGCCAAAGTTAGGAAACGCTCATTTGCTTAAAGGAAACTGAAATCTCTGAATTAGGACTGGCAAGGAAAAAAAAAAAAGTCCTTTATTTTCTAGTCTGCTTGGCAGCTCAGTATGGCTTGTGTCTAAACTCTAGTCAAGGAAGTGTAAGTAGAATCATTATGTGGGGTTTCTGGAAAAATCTCTTCTAGAAGGAAGAGTGTGAAATTCTTCCTTTTTCCATTTTGCTGTTGGAAACTTAGATGTGATGGCTACTGCTTCATCTTGGATCATGGGGACAAATTCCATCATCTAGGCATGATGGAGGAATTATCTGAAAGAAACTTGGTTCACTAATTGCCTTAGAGTAGCTATATCAGCTCTGGACTGCCTACTCGGGGTTCCTTTTATGGGAAAAAATGAATTTCTTTCTTAGTTAAGGAAAAATTTTAAATTGAATTTCTTAGACATTAATTTTTATTGTTTGTATTTTAGATATACAATTTAATATCTCTTTGTGTGGAGGAGTGCTAAGAACCAAACTCATAGCCTCACGCATGCCAGGCAAATCCACTGTTACTGAGCTACACCCCCAGCCCTACGACTTTATGTTTTGAAAGACATATGCATAGTGAAATTTTCTGGTCTTTTTCACTATAGATTAACCAAATTCTAGCTAAAATAGTACCCTGAACAACTTAACACTTAGAAGTTTTCTTCAGAGGTTTCTTGGAAGAGAATGTTAAACTTTCACCACGTATTGCCTAAAAGAAGAACTTATAATATAGGGTCACAATTCCCATGGGTCAGCATGAAATGGTTAAATCCCAAGCCTAGTAAATCACTTGTATTGGATTGTTTTCAAAGTGACTAAACAGCTGAAGTTTTCAAGGTCAGCCAAATCATCTGTCAGGGTCACATGTGTTTCACATGTCAAGTAACGAATATGGGTTCAATTCCACCCAGGATCATATGGAAAAAGACATTTGCAAACAAGTGATCTCAAGCCATGTTTCCAAACAGCTGCTGTGGTTACTCAGATAAGAGTTGCTATTGTGAACCACTTGAGTTTAGGACTGTTTTCAATCACTCTTCACAATGTCTGACCCAAGAGGATCAGTTCCTGATCGTAGTGGCTCTGGATAAGTATTCATGGAAAAAGTAATACCATATAATTGTTATTGCTATCATAATGACATCGTCCATGTGCAAGTGAGAAGAAGGTATACTGGGTATAAAAACAACACCAACCAAACATATAATTAAGATTAAACGTGGTTAAACTGCTAGAGAGAAGACTTCAAGTAACAAGACTTGGCTAATTCTTCTCCCTCCAATTCTTGCTCCAGGCAACACCAAAGAGATGCTATGGACATGACTCCCGGATGCTAATAACTCCTTTAACAAGCTGTAGTAATTGGTATCATGGAGCCAGACTGATGGAACAGAAAGGGGATGACCTCAGGATTTAAGATGGTTAGGAGAAGGGAAACTTCATTTTAATTTAGACTATAGTTAGAGATGTCTGGCTCCAACTGAGAGAAGGAAAGGGTATTGATTTTTGTGAGCTTCTCCTCCTCTGGGTTCTGCTAACTCAAAAGAGTTAATTGCTTTGGAATAGTAGCTCTTACATTGAATTTTTATTGAATTTTCATAATGGTTTTTGGTATGTGCCCTTCAAAGGCCAGTCTTCTTACATTGTTTAAATTTACTAGCATAACAATCCTTTGTGCTTGAGAGATGCTGAAGGAACAAGACTGTCTTCTAATCATTTAACACTTCTCTGTAGGTTTCAAGGTTGGCTTCTATATTTTATCTAGGAAAATAGTAGACAACTACAAGGGAAAGGAGTAGTGCAGACAGGCATAGACAAATGCGCACTCTAGCTAACTATGGGCTCTAGTCAAGCTGAAAGAGGTCTCTCAGCTCTGAGTCACTTACAGTGAAGTCCCTCAACATGTTTCTGTCCCTAATATTTTGTTGCTCTGGGCAACCATCAAGTCCTCATGAGGACTTCTGCCAACTGGGAAGGATGACTAGCTAAGGGAGCCAGAATTTTCTTTTAACTCTTTGTGGAATATGCAAAATAACAAATGGTGTCAAGGATACACCATAAAGATCCATATTGGAAAGAATGGAATTCACACATTGATGTAGCATCTCTTTATTTACTTCTTAGAAAATTATAACTAAAGAAGAGAGGGCCAATTAATCAGAAGGATAAATTAAAAAAATAATAAAATACTATGAGAAAACTAGTTAGATCCTTAGATATTAATAAAACATCCCCAGTTTTAGAAGAAAAATCAGGTTAAATTACTGATCAAAAATTACACAGGGAGATGGTAGCAGAGCTGGTGTTACTGCTCTGGTCTCTGAATCCTGAGGTCATGGTTTCTGCCTTGACTTTCAGAAACCCAACAACAGATGCAAAATGAAGAACTATTAATAATCACAAATGATCACCTCTCTTTTTTTCTTTTTTCTTTTTTTTATTATTCATTTATTCACATGTGCATACATTGTTTGGGTCATTTCTCCCCCCTGCCCTCTTCCCCTATCCTTTCCCTCCTTCCCCCCTTAGTTCCAGGCAGGTCCTGTTCTGCCTTTATCACTAATTTTGTTGAAGAAAAGACACAAGCATAATAAGGAAGACAAAGCAGTTTTGCTAGTTGAGTTAAGGAGAGCTATACAGAAATATTCCTAGCATTGCTTTCGTGTACATGTGTTATGACCCATGTTGATTCATCTCTAACGATCTTTACCCTGGTTACTGATCTCCTTCTCATGATAACCTCTGTCGCTTTAAGGTTTCTGTATTAGCTCCTCTGGAGTGGGGACATCAAACGCTTTCATGTTTTGGGTTTTCTACCTATTTCTATATCACCCGTATGTGCTCTCCCCTTGTCATGTGATCCAGTCCAACCACATTGCTGCATTTGCCCTAGATCTAAAGTCCGCATATGAGAGAGAACATACGATTTTTGGTCTTCTGAGCTTGGCTGATCTTGCTCAGAATGATGTTCTCCAGTTCCATACATTTACCTGCAAATGATAAGATTTCATTCTTCTTCATGGCTGAGTAAAATTCCACTGTGTACAAGTACCACATTTTCTTGATCCATTCATCAATAGTGGGGCATCTTGGCTGTTTCCATAACTTGGCTATTGTGAATAGTGCTACAATAAATATGGGTGTGCAGGTGCCTCTGGAGTAACCTGTGTTGCATTCCTTCGGGTATATCCCCAAGAGTGGGATTGCTGGATCATATGGCAGATCTATGTTTAGATTTTTAAGAAGTCTCCAAATTTTTTTCCAGAGTGGTTGCACCAGCTTGCATTCCCACCAGCAGTGGACTAGGGTTCCTTTTCCCCTACATCCTCACCAACACGTTGTTGGTTGTGTTTTTGATGATGACTATTGTAACAGGGGTGAGGTGGAATCTTAGTGTGGTTTTGATTTGCATTTCCTTATGGTTACAGATGATCACCTCTCTTTTTAATAGCAAATGGTCATGAAGGAAAAGGGCCAGTTTGCTGGGATACTAGAAGTAATCATACAGTTCTTCAGCTAGGTAGTAATAATTCACTGCCACTCCCATTACAGAAAGCCTGGCCATGGACTTGAAGAGTGTTCAAGGCCCAGCTGAAATACCATGTTTGCTAGAAATCTTCATTTCTTATTATGCAGACTTGAAACCCGCCTATTGAAATTCTTACAACACTTTCTTTTCCTATGGCAAAGTAATGGTACTACCTAAGAATCTTAGGGTTTTTTTCTTTCGTTTCTATGAAACTCAGAACACAAACTTAAGCATGTTTTTGTTGATTGACCTATGATACATCGTTATTAATTTTATTAACTCTAGAAGTATACTAACAATCAACTTGCCCATAGATTTAATTATGGCTTTTTTTCTTTTTCTTTTTTTTTTTTTTTTTGGTGGTTCTGGAGATATAGCTCATGGACTTATGCATGGTAGCAAGGGCTCTACAACTAAGTTTCCCCCTAGCTCTAGGGTTTTTTACTGAAGGGACAAAAAAAAAAAAAGTGCTTCATAGATCACTGACTAATAAGCACACCTGTGAATGACAAAAAGTATAAAAGTGGATGTTCATAATGATGACCAGAGCCATTAAAAATGATTTTATTACATTTGATGCACTTTTTTCAAGTAGTTAAGAATGAACAAAGTACCTTTCAAAGATTTTCATTCTAAATGGTTAAAATAAGATTATGATCCTTGGTTTTCTAGAATATTCAATATATTTGACACATTCTCCTACTTGAAATATAGGAAATCTAGACACTGAGATAAACCAATTTTAAATTATATATTGGTCTCTTCCAGTAGACCATCTACATCTGGCTTTGGATCTTCAGCACAGAGGTTTTTACCTTTTCTCAGGTGCCATTTGATGTTTATGCACAAACAAAGATGGTGGGTGGGGTAGCTCTCTCAACTTTCCTCTCTTTTTTTGCAGGGAAGTACCTGAGGGGATCTGCCACATGTTACCTATTTTTATCCTACATACATTACCAAGAATTGTAAAGTTTCATACATTGGAAGAAACATTTTACACATCCACCTTGTAAAATCATACAATTAAGTTACTGAATCCTACACATTTGTTATTCCTTTATCTTTTGTATCTCTTTATTTATTGTCCCCCTATCTAGCTGCTCTACTACTGTAAGGCCTTCATTACTTCTTATGTGTGGACATTGCTATTGTCCTCCAACTGGTCTCTTACCCTCTAGGACTATTGTTCTTCACTCTTTGGATTATTTTTTAGAGATCCCCAGGTGATTCTAATGAACAGACAATTTTGTGAACCACTACCCTCAGTGCTTAGCACACCATTCATTACATCTTAATTACACCCTGGGATGGAAGTAACTCCTTCAATGTCAGACATTGTATGTCTGTGATTTCTGAGCTTAGCTGCTCTTAAAAAATAGTTGCCTTTTAATGAATGAAGATATTCACTGTTGGTGAAAACTGTAGTCCTCTTCATTTCCATTTTTCCTTTTCATTTACTGAACAACTATTTTTGAGCCGTTCAGCCCATCTCTTCCAGTAGACCATCTACATCTGGCTTTGGATCTTCAGCACAGAGGTTTTTACCTTTTCTCAGGTGCCATTTGATGTTTATGCACAAACAAAGATGGTGGGTGGGGTGGCTGTCTCAGCTTTCCTCTCTTTTTTTGCAGGGAAGTACCTGAGGGGATCTGTCACATGTGTAAATCTACCCTTCTTTGAAGGTCTGATTTGAAAGCAGACTGGGCTTCATTTTGCACAAAAGGCATATTAAACATGCAGGTGTGACTGCCCAAAATAACAACAATACTTTGAACTTTTACAGAACCTTTCATCCAGTGATATCAAAACATTTCACCTTATTAAAGCCTTAGGAAGCTGGTGGACAAAATATGCAGTTGATACACAAATGGAGATCTGTTGCATTAACTGGGCTGGTGATTTGTTTCAAGTTTCTACACAATTGGAAATAAAGCAGAGAAAGCCATCTTGTTTATATAGGCTATGTCTCTGAATCTTGATATTTAATTTGCAAAACCTCCAAGAAAGCATGATCCACTTTCTTTCTAATTTTCTGGCTGAATTCTAGAGTTACCACTTCATACATGCTTATTTGGTTCCAGAACCTAATCTGATCCCTTAATCTAACCAAGCATTAGCATCAACTTCAAGTTCTAAAGCAAAGAAGCCCATTGAACACACAAATAGAAATGGACTTCACCTGTGGTGAGGGAGAACTCTTACTTACCTGGTTGATTTTTAAATGAACAATGGATCATACAAATCTATTAACATTCATCTGAAGTTATTAGCATTCAAATCTCTACCTTTATACTATATTTTTCAGGAAAAAAACCTTTTAATTTATTTTCTGCTTTCCCCCTTCTGGCTTCTTTCACACTTTTTTCCTTATATTGTTCTGAGCTCAAGATAACAAGTATTCTAATTGTTATCTATTAATTAATTCTATTTAAAATCTATTATAAATAGTTATGAGTGAAATGTGTCTGAGGAATGTTTATTAGACTATGGTTTTTTGTTTGCATTGTCCTAGTATATTAGTTTTTAAAATCTTTCTCTCCATTTCAATGGTTTCTTTGATGTCTTGTTTTGGCCAGCTGCTGAGTTTTCTGTGGCTGTCCATTTACATCATTTAAAAAAATGTTACAGAAATGAAATTCAAACAAAATCCATAGTACTTTCACATTGTTTCAGAATCAAACATGTTCCTAAGGAATTTGATTTGTGGCAGATGGAGAACAAAACCTTCCAGAGGGAGGGCTGTTAAATGAGTCTTAATTGCTTGCACATGAAAATATAGTGACTAAGATTGTGTGTACAATTAGGAATTTAAACATGTAGAACAGAAGTGGCCAAAGAAATAGGCAGACATCTTTTGCAGGCATAGCTACTTCTTATGAACACAGAGAATAAGGGACAAGTCAGTAAAGGAAAATAACTTAAAGAAAAATGTAGTTGTTTACTTTCTTCTTACTTATGTTGATCTTCCAATTTTAATGATGATTCATTTCTCTTTTAACTTCTCTGACAGCAGTGTCATATATATTCAAGACAGGCGTGTTTATTCAAGTCTTAGTATTTCTCTTTTTAGGTCCTACTATGTGCCAGATACCAGGCTGGGTGCTTATTCATCTTATTAATCCTTATTTGGCACTCCAAGATAAGACTGTTATTACTCTCATATTGTAGATGAGAAATAAAAGCACAGAGAAAAATTTTCTCATAATCAAATGGCTAACTGACTCAGTCAGGATTCTCTGCAACTGATTTAATGAAGCAAAAGCCCACTCACTTACAATGCCTGGCTCCTCTCCTGGAAAAAGACACATAGCTTTTTAAAAAATGTAATAGATATATACATGGAGTGTCATAATGAAACTTCCTGTGTAGCCATCTTAAACAAACAGAAATGTCTTTTATCAAAAATGAAGGACAGGTAGGCAAAACTGAGGAGTTGGTACCGGGCGGGGGTGGGGAGGGAGGAGAGAATAGGGAAGGGATGAAGGAGAGTGAGTAAAGTAAAAATATTATGTACTCACATATGAAAATAGAAAAACGAAGCCTGCTGAAAGTATTCTAAGAAGAGAGGAGGGAGACAAAGGAGAATGATGGAGGGGGTGAATTTGACTAAGATACATTGTAAGCACTTCTGTAAATGTCACAATGTACCCCTAGTGCAACAATAATATGATAATAAAAAATTTTTTTAAATGAAAGTTATTAAAGAAAATGAGCAAAAAATGAATGAACCCCCATGAGGGCCAGACATTCAGTTTTGAGTTAACAGTGCCTTCTTTGTGTTGAGTAACATGGTGTAGTGTGTTTGGTGAACATGCCAGAGTTAGTCAGGTCTGGGGACAGACGGGATGCTGTTGAAGGTGTGGTAAGGAAGTCATGATTGGTCCCAAGGGGAAGGGAATGACTATGCTTAGGGTGTGGAAGGTCTAGACTGGTATGGAGGCTGACATGATGGACTTAAGCACAAGTCAGCACCTGCTTATGGGTTGGGTGTCTGGGTGGCTTCAGAAGCTTGGTTACAATGTGGGGTGGGAAAATGTGGAAGTCAGGTAAAAACATCCAGCCAGAAGTCAGCACCCAGGGCTCTGTAGAAAGCAGCTATAGTGACAATTAAATTGTATCTGATTGGTTCTGTCATGGTGTATAACATATAGTCTAGCTTCCCAGAACTAGGAGTTGGGCTCTCCATCCCACAATGACTCTGACCTTGCAAGGGGTAAGCTGTGTAGTATTCTTCAGTGAGCTTCTATTGGTCCTGAAGGATTTAATTTTATCTCATTCCACTGATGATTCAAAATTCCTTGTCTAGATGCTATTTTGAATTCCTCTTCAGGGCCCATAAGCTAAAATTTTGAAAACCAGCATGTAGAGCTATTGGGAGGTGGGAGAACATTTAGTGGTGGGGATTAGTGGAATGACATTAGATCATTTGGGACATGCCTTTAAAGTTGATGTAGGTCCCCAGACTTTGCTGTCTGTCTTTGCTTTCCTGGCCTCCATGAGGTAAACAGTCCTTCTCTGTCAGGTATTCCTCCAAAGCTAAGGAGCTAAGAGATTGTGGACTGAAACCTCTGCAACTGTAAGCCAAAAATAAACCTTTCCTCTTTTTTAAGTGATTCTCTCAGGTATTTTTGTCACAATGACAGAAAGCTAATATGCTAGACAACCTCAAATTTTCCTTCTGATTCTTTCTCTTAGGAAACTTGTACTTACCTGAAATTGAGGTGGGGCTGGTGCTAAGGGACTTTGGTCAAAAAGTTCAAACAATGAACCTTCAAATAAATTTAGAAACTCAACCCATTCATACACTAGGTCCCATTCAAAGTTATTTTCAAAAAGTTGAGAGTATCATAAACGCTGTAATTATGTTTCTATTATCCAGTATCCTTGAAAGTAAATCTAATTAATGAGTAACTTATTAGACAACAGTCCATTTAGATTACTATCGAGCAAAGATCATAGGGATGCAAATTATTCTTTTCTTTGTTTATTAAACTTGAAAGTAAATTAGGAACTACTGGCCATAGCACCCTGTATAGAACTAAAAAATAAAGGAGGTGTCAATACATGTGTGTTGGACAAAGCATGTAGCATTTGCCTAGCATATACAAAGACCTCAGCACTGTATAAACAACAAACAAACAAATAAATATGTGTGGATCAATCAAATAATTTTTGTGCCTCCTGAGGAACTAGGTTTCCAGAGACACATAAATAAACAGGTAACATCCCATGTCCTTCAGGAACTGAGTATCATAAAGGATAGTTCACTGAGGAATAAATTGTGCATTTGGGTCAATTATCTTATCTCAGTATAATCAACTTTTTTTTTTTTTGGCTCACCAGCATTTTTAAGAGCACCATAATTTCTTCTAGGAAGTTACTTGACGTCTCCATTAGATAATCCTAATAATAGTATAACCAATAATGATCACGTGCTTACTGTGTGCCATGCATTTCACTTTATTTTTCATAAAGGTCATCTTAAAAAACATTCACAATCCCTCAGTGAGGTAATTATTATGCACTCACTTAAACATGAAGAACTTAGGCTTTCAGGTTAAATGAATTATTTGAGAGGAAACATCTTTAGGTGGTGGAGCTACAGTATGTATCCACAAACTGGACCATAACTCAGACCTTTACTACATCATCCATAGTACGATGGAACTGAAGCCAGATTCCTTTTACTAGGTGCAAGACCCAAACTAGACCAACTGGACCCCTCACTGAAGTTTTGACTCAAAAGAATAGTAAGAAAACTAGAAACAGTTGCAGGGACCTCACTAGCTTGCTCCTGTCATGGGACTTCCCCTTTCTAGCACTCTGAAGATGCATTGACTCCTACAAACCTCATTCTCCCCACTATTTCTAGGAAGTTGTGAATTCTTATAATATTCTTCCACTAAATTTCATTTTGTGTATATCAGTTGAATTGCTTTTTGTCTTCCAACCAAGGAATCACTGCTGATCACCATTCTCTAAAGGGAGGTTATAAGTCAGCTGAGGAAGAATTGTATGGAATCTTCAAGGAACAAGATACTGAAGCACTGTAAATGCCCAGCAGTAATTTAATAGACTCACTGAGGAATAATGGTGTGCCAAAAAGGCCAGGGCAATTTCCTCTGCTGCCCCTTCTATGAAAATGATGAGGGTTCTTGGGCCTCTTGGAGCCAGTGGGTTCAGGCACATTTGTCTTCTTCTGCATATCCAGTACTTTCAGCAGTTCCTAAATGGTACCCCATTGGGAGGACCTGCAGAGATGTAGACTATACCATGTGTGACTGAGGGAAAATAAGAGATCTCCTAGAGATTGCTTTTTTTTCCTCACACACTGGCTACAGATGAAACTGTCCCCATCAAAGTGGCACTTGGGAAAACTTGTGTGTAGGCATATGCTACTGTAACTAATGATTTGAGGACTTCCAGTCTTGGAACTGTGTTATATTCTCTGAAACACGTCAGAATTGTCTTATCCCTTTAGAGTAGCTTCAATTCCAGAGTTAACCTCATCTATGCTAATGTGGCATCCGGTCTGGTGAGTAGGGTTGGTGATCATATTGTAAGTAATGTTCTTGGTTAAAAGTAAAGTCACACAGTACATGAAGGTATGACTTCTCCTTGTATAGCCTGTAAATAGTTGCTAAAGTCATTTCCAAAATACGTTCAGCAATGACAGCAGGGCTCAAATGAAATGGAGAGTTTCCAAAGATGACTACTTTGAGTATCAACAATAATTGAATATTTATGTCTACTGATAGTTTTCAATGATCTCCCCTATATAAAGTACTTTGCACATAACTGTTAATAAGATCTAGCATTTATCATATATTAAACACTGTGACAATTTCTTATTACATGAATTAGCTTGTGAACTATCTCAAAATTAGGAAAGTATTATTATTCACCCCCACTTTAACAGAAAAGACTCAAGATATTTGAGTAACTTGTCCCAGGTTACACACAAAGTGTATGAGTAGGACAGTCAGCCATGAAACAACAGGAGGGGGGTCAGATTATTTTGAATACTGACCCCTGCTCTTTCTCTTTTGCCTTGCACAACAACAAACAAAACTATTAAAGTTTGGAATTTTTTTAAAATGGAAGGAAAGAAAGAAGGGAGGAAAAGAAGAGAAGAAGGGAGGGAGGGAGAGAGGAAAGAAGGAAACCTAGGTCTATTTCCATATAAACAATTTTAGCCAAACAGTAGAGTTAGTCCACAGTCAATGACTTCAGAGATATCTTATAGACTTTTAACTCTTCCTCAAGCCTGTGGTCTCAGTTCCAAGACCAGCCCATTTCTACTTTCCTCCATGGCTACTTGAAAAGCATTTCTTCTTTTCCTGCTTTTGGCCTTTTCCTTTCTCATGCTGCTAAGTTTCTCCTGAGTTCCAGCATTGGTTCCCAAAGCCTGTTCTTCTCTTGAAGCTAAACAACATTGTGAGGAGTGTCTTGTCTTTCTAGAAAAAGACCTCCTTCTGTACATTTCATCTTCCCTCTCTCCCTTCCTTATCTTACTTATTCATTCAAGTATTTTATTTACTCTGTGTTTTAGTTACTTCGTGTTCTTTGTCATTCATTTTACATTTTACTTCTCTAAGCTCCAGACTCTTCTAGGGTGATGGTTCTAAGGCTCAGCAGAGTATTTTAGGCCTCAGTGTGTTTTCAGAGTATAAGCGTAGTCTTTCACACACCTTAGGGACTGAATGAGTAAAAAAGTAAAACCTAAGAAGACATATGGAAGTGAAGTTTTCTATGTGGACAATTCAGTGTGCAATATGCAAGCATCAAAAATATGTCCAGAAAAAGATGTCATATACCTATCTTTTAGCAGACATACAGGACACAGTGATACAGGACACAGTGATACAATTAGAAATACTTCCACAGGGCCAGCAGTGCTATCATAAGAACCACAGGAAACAGAAGAAGAAGGCATATTAAAAAGCACTGGATATTCAGGCATCAGAAATATCTGGAGAAAGTGCTTTTGGGGGATGGAGAGCTGGGAATCTCATGCCTAGAAATGGTACCCAAGAAAATAACGAACATGAAGAACCCCAGAAGAGCACACACAACTTCACACAAGGAGAAGGACAGAGCCTGGTATTTCAGAGGCTTCATAGTGTGTGGTCTAGAAGCAAAGTGAGTAGCAAAGCCCAAGCAGGGCTTCACCGGATTCTTTTTGAGCCACTGTATACCTGGGGCCCAGCTGGGCACCGCTCTGGCACAGATACTCTGCTGACAACAGAGGAATCAGGAAAAGAACTGAGGAAACTGAAATGTGCTTAAAGAATTCCACATCCCAGGCAGGAATCCTTTTCTTAGCTTGTATGACTGACTTCTTAGGGTTTCCAAAGGGTTTCTCTACATTCATAGATCTTACCCCTCTGCTTGTCTTACTCTGCACTTATTTACATTCAGTAAAAGATGACATTGATTCACACTCTATTCTCAAAGGGAAATGAAAATAAAGAAAATTAAAAGGAAGAGAGGGAGGAAAGGAAGAAAAGATAGGGATTAATGTGGGATCCCAAAGAGTGCCTTGGCCAATGGCAGATACAAGAGCTTGTGTAAATTTTAAGGCAGAAAGGCCTTAACATTCTGTCTTTAAGTCAGGCTTCATTTATACTTTGTCATTTGCTAGCTATATATCTTTTATCAAATCATTTACTTCTGTAGCCCATTTTCTCATCTATGAATCTGGAATAGCAACAGTGTCTACCTCTTTGGATTACTACAGTGTTTATTAAGATTACACATCTGCAATGTTTAGCACACATCAAATGTCAGAAAATGTTAACTTTTGTTAATGTTAGTATTAATAAAATACTCAACTGATTTAAAAATGTTTCTTGAGATAATAAAAGAAAGGATACCATGAATGAACTCTCCATTTATTCATAATTTAGTATAACATTTAAGCAGTAAATCTTGGAAACTAATCACAAGGGAATTTTAAATGTTTTGTCCCAACACAGTCATTGTATTTCTGAGTTTGCCTAGAATTGTTTCTTAAGATTCAAATGGGTGGGAAGCACTTAATGGATAAAGGGAGTGACTGATGAATGCAGCTTTTGTTGTTCTTTTCTTTTCTATTCTTTATAAAGGAGACTTGATACTGTGTTTGTGAAGACAAAAAAGAATATGGTTACTAAACATAATATTTTCCAAACTCCTACCTCCATACTCAAACATGGACATAGTACTTCATTTTCTTCTAGGAGCGGAGCAAACTGGCCTACTTAAAATCTTGTATACGTATTGAGAGACAACAGAAACGATGACCCTGAGGGTGGTGACTGTGATGACGAGAATGGCAGATAATAACATCACCTTGTATTTCTTTCTGCTAATTGCAGAGACTTCACCACATTATCTTGCGTATCCTAGGCTGCACTGTTTGTTAGATGGGAGTGTGGGTGTCACCACGCACATTTTCCAGAAAGAAAATTTCCAACATTTATCAGCAATTCAATGACAATACTGTACATAGGCAACACTCTCACTTACTTCGTGCAATAGTCTCTTATTCTCCCAAATTGGACCATCAAATTTGCTACCTAAGATCACTTGTTCTTAATACAGACTGAGCTTTATCTCAAGGATTCTTTTCTGGAATGTGTGGGAATCATTCTTTCTGTGTTTGTTTCCAAATATCCCTTGGGAATTCCTTGGATTAGGTAGGTATGGGAAATTTTGCCCCCTTTTAACTCAAGGACACTGGTAGGAGTAGGCTTTACTGACTGTGTCCTTTCTGATCAATTAGAAAAACAGAACAGTCTTGCCATATGCTCAATAATCAGTAGAGTGGTTTCCTATCCAAGATATGTTATTATTGTTGTAGCACCCTAATACTGAAATACCATTAGGTAGTGTCTCCCTAGAACTTTTCCTAGGCAAGGAGAGGCTGCCAACTGAGGCCTGAAACATGCTTCCACGTTCGTCACTAGATTCTATATAGAGTATGATGTGCCTTTACCAGTAACTAGTTAACATCTAACAATGCCTTAAGTTGAACCCAATGCACATAATGTATTCTTTCAAAGAGAAACGATTTTCTGTGTTATTAATATTATCTCATAAATAAATCACTTTAAAACTTTTATTATGAAGCTCATACCTATAATCCTAGTTACTTGGGAGGCTGAGATCAGGAGGATTGCAGTTTCATGAGACCCATTACAGCCACTAAAATTCTGGGCATGGCATCCCAGCTATTTATCCAGCATAAATAGGAGGCTCTGGGTCCAGGCCTGCCCAGGCATAAAAATAAAAGCCAAAAGGACTGGCAGGTATGGCTCAAGTGGTAGAGCACCTGCCTGGCAAACACAAGGCCCTGAGTTCAAACCCCAATACTGAAAAAAAAAAAACCTTGTGACCTTTTTTTATACCTAAACAGAATTTCTTCATACTATTTAGCTTTTGGGTTGTTTTCAAACTTTTATTCATGTTCATGATGCTGTGATTAATATGTATATATATGATTTCATTTTGTACTTTTTCCTGGCTCTCCAGTATAATCAACTCCCAACTCTTAGCTCTATCTCTGAAAAGTGCTGTGAATCTATTCCTTATTTATTTCTACCCTCCCCCCACACCACCACCTCAGGTTATCATATACAAGGCCTGTACTCCTTCCAATTACTGCCATTTTAAAGCACACATTTCTTCTCCTGATTAAAAATGATTGATAGGGCTTGAGGTATAGCTCAGTGGTAAAGTACTTGCCTAGCATGCTTGAGGCTCTGGGTTTAGTCCTTGGCATCATAGAAAAACAAACAAATAAACAGATAGCTGATTATTTTCCCTTGCCCATAAAATGAAGTCCATGCTATTTATATAGGGTTCTGATAAGATCACCTTAATCTTCTTTTGGAGCTTCATGCACTTTTAACAATAATTGTCCTTTTTGTTCCCAGTGTCCTTACAATGCTTCACACTTGCTCACACTTGCTGGTTTTCTGGCTTGAGATAATCTTTTCTTCCTCTACCTATATGGAAAACACCACATTCTTTTCTTTTTTGCAGCACTGTAGATCAAACCTAGGGCCTTATACATACTAAATATTCTATCACCGAGTCACAGGCCCAGACCAGAGAACACCATATTCTTCAATGTTCAACAGAAAGTTTGTCTTAGGTAAAACCATTTGCCCCTTCCTTCAATCATAGTACTTACCTAGAACTCAGTTAGTCATAATTTGTTCTCCCTTATGTTGTGCATTCCTTGAAGGCAGTAGCCATGTTTCATCCCCAACCTATATTGTTGCATACCATACTTCAGGTTCTGTTAGCCAATGGACAATATCAATAGTAATGAAATTATAGTAATAGTGACAACTAACATCACACATTCTGGGTGCAAAGCATTATGCTAAGCACTAACTTAAAATTCACTAGTGAAAAAACAAAAGCTTAGAGATTTTAAGTAAATTGATCACCATACACAGTTAGGTTTCCAATCTAAATGCCTGGGCTTAAGATTTTTTCTATGTTTGCTAAATAAATATTCAGCATCAACTAAAGTTAGAGCAATGTTTCCAAGTCAGATACTCAGGCAAAAGAGGTATAATTAAATTAGTCTTTCTACACAATTGTGGTATATCACTTGTTTTCACTGTTTATAAAGCCACATGTAACTTCAGTCACCTCTTCGTGAAAATGTCACTGTGTCAGACCCTGTCTTTTTATATATTAATAGGTATAACTCTACTTGTCTTAATAAAAACATAAGAAGTCAAAACAAATATTAAAATGAATTATACTTAGAAGGAAGAAAACAGCCCTTTACTGCTCTAATAGCTCAAAAGTTTAACTAATAAATAATCATAATTCATGTATTTAGCTTATCTTGTATTTAGTTTTTCCCAGAAAAGTCTTTTCCATGTAGGGATTTTTATACAAGTTAACTGTTTTAGCTTAAAAATTCAGAATACCTGACAGTCATTATAGATATCATAGATAGATTAAGTATAAAAGTGTAAACAGGCAAACAATTCTAAGAAAATTCAATCATGCACACATACAATCCTTATTAATTTTTAATGAAAGATATTAAACATAATGTACCATCAGCATTTTCAAGTGCATCCTTAACAAGCTCACTGAACACTCATTCTCTGCCATTATTTTTTTCTGTAATTATTAAAGATTTGCCACCATACTTGTTATTATTAAGAGAAAATTTAAAAGAATGACATGAGGGAGCAAGTGCCTGTGTGTGGCTGGTGAGGAGGGCAGGGCTCCTCTGTCAATGGCTTGGCTGTCTGTCCTCTTACACTCTGACTCAACACACATTTTGTTCAGTGTTTCCTTGGGACTTAGGTAGCTCTCTTACAGATTCCTCCTTTCTTTGTGTGACTCTTGCTCCCAACCATTATCTCAGTTATATCTATATCTATCTATCTACTTACCTATCTATCTACATGTATATGTACATTTCTTTTTATATCATGTATCATTTCTTTTTACATCATGTTTTTTGATCACACAACGCACACAGTTTTAAAAGGCCTATCTAAACAAGTATCTAGCATCATTATTATTGGCATGAAATGCTTGTCTTTTCTTTAATAAGCTCAAAGCATTAAATGATAAATCCAAATAACAAAATAATTGTTCTAGTTAAATATCTTCTTGGTGTTTTTCCCCCCTTATGTTAGGAACTGCTTTATACTTTACAACAACAAACATACAATGGATTACATTCCTTCTCAGTGTGTTTTGACTAACTAATATTTGGATAGTTTACTTTTTAATCTTCTGCTTACTGATTAATAAAATCCCATTTAGAATAAGCTTATCTTTTTAAATGGAGCCATGAACATTCAGTGTAAAAAATACAATGTGTAATGGAGAATTATATCAAATTCTTTTTGGGATGGAAACTAGTTTTGTGCTGTTTTATGCTTTATACTGCGTCATGTGTCTCCCCTACAAGTAAAGAGAAGGCAATTAATTTTACTAGTTTTATTGTTTGGATAGAAGAACTTGGAGACAAAATACAAAGTCCTTTGTTTCAGGCTATCTATTTCTCTACCTCTAGGATAATCAGTGGACAGAATTAAAGTATTTCTACCTATACAGACATGTCCAGTGAAAAGTTGGTACAAATATTTTCTGTCTATGAACAAATAATGCAGTGCTACATCTATTACTCAGATATTAATAATCATTAATATTTCTTTTACCTTATCTAAAACATATACTTCTATGAACTCGAAGGCTACCATATTTTGATGCATTTTGTTATTTTATAGGGGTATAAGAAAGACCTTAGCCTCAGAAAAATGACACCATTATTCTGCCACTAAGTAGCATTTCCTTTCACTAGGTCTTAGGGTTCTCATATTTCAAGTAAAGAAATTTAAATAGATTTTCTCTAAGTTACATTCCTGCATGAAAATCCTCAAATTGGAAGTGATTAAATAAAGAGGATGAAAATGTGGAAGTTCAGAAGCATACTGAAAGTGATACTGTGAAGACATGACAAGGTTTCATGAGCCACTGCAGAACACATTTCTTAACATCATTTTAAAATGAAACAAATGCTCAAAAAGACTGATTGTGTCCTATGTGACATGGCTCTGCTCCAAAAAATGGGGCGCCATCATCTCCATACCGGCAGGACTTGGGCATCTTTGACTCTCTGCTGCCCTCTCATGGTTCAACTTCCTCTTAGGTTCTAGTACACACCACCAGCTAAGGACCTCTCAGGTGAGCCAGCCTCTAAGTAACACTGCCTCTCTTAAAAAAATGTCCTGCCATTATAATACGAAAATAAAGTTGTTATTGAAGTGTAACAGAAAAGCCAGTATGGTGTCATTGTCCTCTGTCACTTCTACTCTTCCAGTTTCAAATTATGCTTACCAACACAAAATGTCAAGCATGGGACAGGGTTGTCAAAAGAAACACTTGTTTAGTTATTTATCACCTGCTGAACTCTATCCTCAGTATAACTTCTCCCCTTGGATTCTGATAACAGCCCCCCAGAGCTAGTCACTCACATCTCAATTCTCCAAATTAGGAAATAAAGTGAAAGAGAGAGATGAGATTCACATTCAGGCTCAAGATACCACATGCTAGCTTTGTGCTGTATCACATTAAAGAACAAAACAGCCCTTCAGTAGAAGTCTCCCCTACAAATGCCCCTTGAGAAGCCTTATCTCCTTAAGGAATTGTGGATTATTTTAAGACCACATAGTTATCTCTCATAAATGGAAATAAAAATTGACAGGCGACTAACATGTTTTAACTCAATGCTATGAAATTAAACCTTCCTGGCTTTAAAGCTTTTCAATAGATTTACCTTAAAGGAGGGAAAAGGCATTATAAGTTCTACATTAGAAATCCTTAGAAAGGATGCTATGCTATGTATAGACAGTTGAATTTCTTATCTCCTCTTTTTAAAATATTAAAGAGTTAGAGCTGGCAGAGTGGCTCAAGTGGTAGAGCACCTGCCTAGCAAGTGTGAGGCCCTGAGTTCAAACTCCAGCCCCACCAAACAAAACAAAACAAAAAACTGTGGTTCCAAAGTGCTTAGACTTCACCTATCCTTTTGCCTGTGTGTGGGGGGTATGAGTATGACTGAAATACTTCATATGCATGTATAAGGATAGAATAATGAAGCACATTAAAACTGTTTTAAGAAGAAAGGAGGAAAGATGAGAAGGTAATGGAGAGAGTGAATTTGGTCAAAGTACATTAGATGCATATATGGAAATGTCACAATGAAACCCCTCTCTACAATTAATATATGATAGTAAAAATAAAATTTGTTTCCTGTAGGCAAAAAACAAGTTCTCAGGCTTTTAAAAAAGTCCCAAAGAATATTACCTAAGTCACAAAAGCCCTGCACTTATGACAGTAATGAAGGGAAAGGGATACAGAACTGGGACAACAGAAGGCCCCATTTTGACAGACACTCATCAAGTATGTCCATATGGAATATTTTGGGGATCCCCACATTTTGCTGTTATCATGCTGCAAGTGTATTTCTTTCCACCTTCTCTTTTCTTTCCCCACTTTGGTCTATTCTTTTCACCACCCCTTGCTAAGGACCAAATGTGTGGGCCTCTACAATTCAGATTGAAACCCTAGCCCCCAGTGTGATAGCATTTGAAGGTTAAGTCTCTGGGAGAAAATTAGGTCATGAGGGTAGAGCCTTTATGAGTGGAATTAGTGCCCTCATTAAGGGACATGATCTTTTGACCTCTTTCTCTCTTATGGTGATATGAGAAGAGTCAGCCTGGACAACAGCTTTTACCAGAAGCCAACCATGTTGGCACCTTGATCTCAGACTTCTAGCCACTAGGACTAGGAGTAACAGATTTATGAGGTTTATAATTTTATAAAGACCAATGTTCGGTACTTTGTAGAGCAGTCTGACTTGTCACCCCTGGTTCTCTATACACAGTGGGCCCTAAAAACAAAACCAAATAAAAGTGCTGACTCTGGGAAGCCCCATGCTAAAGGCATGCATGTTAACACATTCAACCTTGAAATAATGGTCTGAAGTAGGATTATTATTTGTAGGTGGGGAAAGTGAGGCAGAGAAAGGGTATGTAACTGACCCAGGGTCACACAGCTCTCATGACAGAGCATGGCTTGCCTCACAACACTGCACAATCCTACTGGCACCACCTCAGTGATATTCCATGAAGTTATCCTCCAGGAGAACCTAGAGTTATGCACACAGCAGCCTTTTGTCCATCCATAAACTTCACTAGTGGGCTATACTTTTCCTCCAGATCCTGAACAAAATTTCTAAGAAGACTATGATCACCAGAAAGGGGCCCTCGCTGACTGTTCTTTATACTTTTCTGCCCTGCCCAGGACTTTTCCAGAGGACTGACCAAGAAGGGAAGGAACACACACAATTTCCATGTCTTTTGGGTAACTCAAGGTTCAAAGTATCAAGCACCAACGTGTCAACTACTACCACCACCACCATCATTACTATTACTATTATCATCATTACTCAGGTTTCAGAGTCTGTTTTTTAGAAAATGGCTCAGAAAGAGGAATCTTACCCTGCTGTTGCCCTCATTCCCTGACACCCCATCCCATGTTCCCTCCCTGGATTGTAATGCTTGGGCAAGTAACAAAGCTTCCATTGTCTGGTGAAGTAATTTCCTGTTGTGAGCTGTTAGGAGTTCAGCCGCTCTAAGTAGTTAATGACAGTTAAATTAGTTTCCCTTCCCAGATAAGGTATTTCTGTAGCCCCACTGTAGGCCTCAGGTCAGGAGCTAGTGGGTACAAATGAGGCCCTATTAACTTTAATTATCCAATTCCAGTGGTTCACAGTTCTCTCTCTAGGGTCTTGCTTTATGTACAAATGTCTGCCAGCTCCATGGGGTTTCTCACATGTGCATCCAATTCTGTGCCTTCTTCTTGTAGCTGTTCCCCTGTGGATCTTGGCAGGGCACCTACCAAGGTAGCTGGGCAGCTGCCCTGACCACTGAGAACCCAACTATCTCTTGTTGGATATAACAATCTCCATTGATACCTGAAACTGTTCATCTGGGAGGCTGTTTCCCTAGCTATGAGGTAGCTCATATGTGACTTCCAGCTAAAAGAACTATCAGAGACCAAAATAGCAATGCATTCTACTCAAACCACAATGACAGTCTTTCTTATTGTGCAAGTGGGTGGGGGGAAGGTAGCTCCTTTCCAGAGGGGTGCACCGGGTGCCTGGAGTTCCTATAGCAGGCGTAGGGAGGAGGTTCCATGTGATTTTTCTCACTAGAAATCCCAAGCATGTGGACACAACAATAGGCTTGTTTACCCTTCAACATACTCAGGAAAGTACATAGTAAAGAGGGATCCACTCCCACATCTCCATCTTAGCATAGGCTTTATTTATATTGAATTTGAGTTTTTAAAGAAGAAACCTGTTACTCAAAGAATTTATTTTAGTATATAGTAATTTTTACTGTTCAGCTCTTGATCAAAGTCAAGAACATATACTATGAAAATGATAATGGAAAATCACCACCAACAGCATCTTGAAAGAGACACATGGAAGGAAGATCCAATAATTTAATTGTTGCTGAAATACAAGTCATGTTTGATAGACTTTCAGAAAAGAAGACATTAACAATGGTTTCAGAATCAACCTTGATGTGATGAACACAAATTGAACCAATTGAGTGGCCATGATAAACTTAAATTTCATGAAAAATATACTCACAAAAAACTTGGTAAGGTCCTTCTCTACATATTATGGGTTGGGGGTCCAAAGAAGACGTTTGAATCAATTGAAGTGTTTGTCTAGTTTGGAGAATTTTCTTCTGGCAATAATTTTAAAAGTCATAGGTTTTCTTTTCCAGAAAATTACTTTAATGAATCAATTGGGGTTTAAAGAAATAATTAAATGAATTCAGTTTGGTGCTAGGTTCAGCAAAATGAGATCATTCATTTGGTGTTGGTTCAGTTGAGATCAAGACTCCTATCTGAATAGACTAATAGGAACTGGAATAATTTTATTTTGATACCCATTACTTTCCTCATCCTTTCCTCTACTTTTCTTTCCCAAACATGTGTGGATCTCTTTCTTTTGAATGCACTGAACTTTTCTGTGTTGCAGAATAACTTTTCTTCCCATACAAACTGAACTTATTTTCAGCTGTAGGTCCCAGTAAGGATTACTGAAATGGCAATAGTTTTCTTTCCTATATACAACTGGGATATGATTAACCAAGAATGTTTCCCTTTTATTTTTGGTTTTGTTTTCATTAAACTAAGGTGCTACATGTTGATAGTCAAGCAATGAAGCAATATGGCAAACATTCTGAAGGTAATGCTATCTCTCCAAATACAGCTGCCCAGAGTGATACTAAACCGAGTACAAGCACAAAGTTACCGGTTAAAAATACGGTACATCTGTAAATATTTTCTGAGGAATGGCTTAAATGGAAAACTTGTGAGATCAATGATAGTAAGGACAATGTACAGAGGAAAAAATTGTTTCTTTAAAATTTTTAAATTGAGATATAAAACTGGTGTCAGTATTGCATGGTCTCTTAGAAGATACGGCTTATTTCTGGACACAAAAAGAGTAAGTTTTCAGATCTCTCTTACCTGTTATGGTGGCTTTGTTGATGGATGGTTGGTTGCACATGGGTGATCTTCTGACAAAGGAAAAAAAAAACACAAAACAGTAAATATGTGGTTATTATCAATTTCAGTACTCTTTGAATCATTTCAGACAGGACATTTTAATTTAAAGGATTATTTTAAAGTTAGGACATACAAAGAAAGATTTTCTTTCAGACTAGCCTGTCAAATTCCTGGCTGGCCTTTTATTGTGGCTCAGATCACAGACATAAAACAAAAACAAAAGCAAAACAGGGAGGGAAAAAAAGGGAAAAGAAAGTTGTTGAATCTTATGGTAATAGACATTGGGGTGGAATAAACAGCTTTGTGACAGAGATATATAAAATGAAATTCTTATTGATAGACTATAATTAAGCTAGGGCTTATAGAGCTAACCAGACTTTCTGAATTTGAAATAATTGTAAATTTACAAAGGCACAAAAAATAAAATGTTAATTAACTTATTTTTGGTATAAAGTCTCATGATTTCCTATAAGTTATCAGAATAAATGATTCCTTATAAACTATTCTACAATTAGAGAAGGTACTTAACATTTTCATTTCTATTTTCTCATATTGAGAAACATCTGATACATTTGTTAAAGAAGTATATTAACAACTTATTGAAATAGATGATACAGTAATTTAAGAAATATTACAAACCAAAGGTGCTTAAATAGATTCCACCTGGTATTCTTCATTATTTTTGTTTAGATGTTTACCAAGATCCACAAAAGTCAAACAACATATTCTATTCCCTATGAAGTCCAGCACAATGGATCCAGTTATTCAACCAGTGCCTACTAAATTACATTGAAAAGAAAATAATTCATAACCAGCAGCTTTTAAAGGATAGCAATCTCTACTAACACTTTAAGAATACCTAAGGATGTCTGCAGAATATTTGATGTGTGTGTGTTTCTTCCAGTTGCTACCATTAATAAGCACTTACTGCATATCAGACGCTGTGCTTTATAAATGAGCACTTTAAATGAATTATTTCACTTAATCCTCACAACAAACCTTATGCCAGATGAACTCATTGTTCTCATTTTACCAGTAGGAAAATAAATTTGGGGGAAGTTGAAAAATTTGCTCAGAGTAAAAAAGCTGAGATTTGAACTAAAGTAATCTGATCGTAAGGTTGCACTCTGCTCTGTGGTCTTACTGTCAGAATGTTTCTGTGGAAACTGGATAGATAGCAACCACATGCACAGATGGACGCAGGCCCTTTATCTGCCCTGCTGAGATGACACAGCAGAGCGGGGGGCACTGGGCAAAGCAGTCTCTGGCTTTTTGTCCATTCTCATTGGTTCCACTCCACCTCTGGCTCTGCATCATTGTCCTTAGATTTCTTGGTATCAGTTTGGGATTGAAATTTTATCTTTGATTGAAAAAACACCAAGATTTACTTCTGAATTATTTTATATTTTTATTATAAAATAAAAATGGGAATTTAAATTAAATGCCTCACAAAACAAAAAGGTCAGTATTTTAAACTGCTGCTCTGATAGCTCTGACCTATATACTAGTGGTTATCTAGTTTCTTGTTGAGTTTATTATTCAGATGAGACTGGGCATGTTCGGGGTGGTATATTGTTGTTGACTTGAGTTTATTCAAGCAATTTACACATTGATTACTGCTTTTTAGTTCTTGCTCTGTGAAAAATTTGAGAACATTGACTTTGGTCCAAGAAAGATATCAAATGAAGATCTTTACACTTTTCTATAGTTTTAGAAAGCCCAGGAGTAGACTCATCACCAATTATCTCCAGTTAATCTCAATCCTATGACTGACAGGTAGGTTATAACATCTCAGCAAGTAGCAGCAAGCAGGAAATATTAATCATTGGATCATTTAGTGAAGAAAGAGCCACAACTCACTTCTGAAATTAAAACAAAATCTCAAGGGCAGGAAAGAGCAAGGTGATAGGAACCAGAAGTAGATTAGCAAAGTCAGAAATCAGCATCAGGATATCCACTCAGGCCTTGGGGATTGGCTACACTCTTCATAGACTCTTTATCTTATTCTGTTTTTCTTTACTTTTCTTTTTTTATTATATCATTGTTGTCCCAGGGATTACACTGTGACATTTACATAAGTTCTTACAATATATCATCGTTGAATTTACCCCTTCCATCATTCTCCTTTTACCCACTTCCCCTCATTCTAGACTCTTTTTCTATAGCAAATAAAAATGTGGATTGTGCAAGGCATCACATACTTTCCTCAAACTCCAACAATGATCTTGGAAATCGCTTAGTGGCACTGTGAGTGTCCAGAAAGAAGATTCTGATTCCTCTAGTCATTAAGCAATACATCCTCTCTGCTATCACTAAACAGAACTAGTTGTCAGGAGATTGAGTCCTTTTGGGATTAGCAAAGGAGGTACCATTCTGTGTTGACCAAAAGGGAAACCACATCAGCCTTTAGAGTCTACTAGGTAACAGTGTTTGGTTAGATGCCACCTTAGCTATTGCATCAAGGATCAGGATCAAGGCAGGTGTAAGCTTAAGGGTTAGTAATGATGTTCTGTCCTTGACCCCCCACACACAATTTTAATCTGTCCTCCCCTCTAAATCAATTGAAAACATCTCTCTTATGTAGAGTGGGCCACACAGCATCTCTTTGGAGACAGAAAGGCCAGTGTGATATATGCACTTCAACTGTGTGTTTGTACCCAGGTAACCATACCTGAAAGAAGCTTAAAAGCAGTTAGATTATTGTTCACCTTTTAAAGACAAGACATTGATTTCTTAGATGAAAACTGAGACTAACATATTTGAGTGACAACCAATAATTTCATTTTTTCTGCAGAGTTGAGATTTTCCAAAAGTGAAGCAAATGTTCCTACAAGCTACAGAATGCCCAAAGCTGCGAAGGGCGACTGAGATCTGCACAGTTGACTATGCTGAGATGGATGGATTCCTCAAAGCACATCTCCAGGTATCAAATGCTGCATTACCACTGTCCTCTTTCAGCCTACAAGTGTAGTTAATCTGTATTAGGAGAGGTTCTGGGAACCAATTTACATAATGTGAGTCCCTCCTCACTGGGGACTGACGTTGTTAAGCAGCAAACGGTCAAAGAAATGAACAACTGGAGCACAGAGAGACAAGTGCTGAAATCAGAATTAAGTACAGGATGCAACCAATGGAGATGGAAAGGCACATCAGCCAGTTTGGGGCTTGTGAGTGTGTGTCTGTGCTGGGTAATATCGGGGAAAATGCCCCCAAAGCACTTATGCTTCATCTGTGAACTAAAGATTGAATTAGTTAGCCAGTGGATGAGGACAGGAAGAAGATGAGAAGTGTTCAGTATGAGGGAATAGGACTACAAAAATCATTACCTAGAAAACATGACAATCAGCTGATGATTCTAGGTTCCATTCCATTTATTGGCACTGTGGCATTCTACCAACGGTTTTTAAAAAAACTTTCTGTATCACAGGAGGGACTTGCATATGGCCAGATCTTTCTTTAATAGTGGGAATAATATAATACCATTATATTATTATGGAAAAGAAAGTCCATATTTTTCATATTCTTTAAGAAGTAACAAATACTATGAAATTGTATACACTTAAACATACAGTCAGCCCAAGTAAATTTCTCTTTAATGCCCTCTTCATATTGACTTACATGTCTTTTCTCTTAGGGAAAGTTTTTGTGGGTTTGATGATTTGGTGATACTTTATTATTGCTAATAGTTCCAAACATTTGAACAATAGCTTATCAGCTTCCCACTTAATCTTGCAAAATTAGCTTTTTCTTTATCAAGACCCCCAAATTATAATCATTTCCCATCTCAGCTTTCTCTCTTTCAAACACTTCCACTGTAACTAAATCAATCACAATTTTTAATGGCTCATGAATACTACTGATCTGAGTGTTAATAAGCAGGAGAATCAAACACCTTTGCCATGATATGGTGTTTCTCTAATTGTTCTCTTAAAAAATCAAGAGGATGAACTTGAACTTGAGTTGCCTTTAGGGCTTAATGAGATTACTTGCCTGTGGTTTATTTACGAAGTATGACAAAACCATGAAATTACTCTTTGTGTAAATTACTGAGCATAAGACCAACCATGCCAGGTGATTTCTGACAGATGGAATCACCCTATTTATTTATCACTCTGTTTCATTTCTGGTATTAGAACCATCACTACAAAGTGTTTATAGAGGATGAACAGACTGTCCTATGAGCTACTGTAGACACTTCGACAACATGTCTCAGAGAAGTCTGCCCTGAGTTCAATTCAAATTGATAAGTCACTATGTCAAAGTTTAGCATGAAGGAGGGGAAAAAAAGGATAACTTACTTGCTAGGTGCTCGATCTTGTAAATTAGTTAATGCAGCAAAGTTGTTTCGTACAGTTCGCAGGCTGGCCAAGACCTACAATGACAAAAAATAATTCTTTAGACTTTTTGAACTAGGGCAATTAAAAATGTTTTCAGGGGAAATTTGATATTGCTTGCCTCTTGCACTAAAGAATCATAATAGCACTAAGCAATCTCCTAGAACTTAATGAAGTTTCTAGGTATCTATATTAAATCCAGAGAGGTAAGACTGCAAAAATTTTCCAGAAATCCCTCCCTGGGCACAAATATGGCTAACAGCAGCAGTGGTTTCCACAGCATTCCTGGATCCCTTAGTCACCACATTGGGCAATACGCATGGGGCATGGTTACATTTTATGCAAATATAAAATAGTGTAATATGAAATATTAATAAAATCTCACTTTAGGGATTAAAAAAAAACACAACTCCAAAATTCCATCCAAAAATTTACCAAGAATCCTGTGATTTCAGAAAGCTAGGTGAATCTTAAACTAATTTTCTGCCATTGTGTGTAGTTCTTCTAGCTAGTACACAGACATTCCTTTCCTTTGTTAGTGCTGTCATAGTAAGGATTTTAAGAAGTCCCTGGGGAGGCATTTCTCACATTAAATGGTACTGCTCTGCATGTGCACAGTGCATGGCACATAGAAAATACTCAATAAAATGTGCTGAATAGATGTAATATATCCGCAAACATAACAAGACGAGAGAGAGATGCTACCACTTCTGATAGCCCTTTCCTTTTTTAAATTACAATTGGAACTAGAAGGTGGCCAAAGAATGGATAAGCCTAGGAGAGAAGTTATGCAAACCTACTGTCCCTCACTGTGTCCTAGAATGGGCAAGTGTCTGCAGAGCAGAACCTATAGTAGGTGGGATGACATGTGATCTGCATGTATCTAGAATGATAAATTAGTCTACAATACACAATTGAGCTATCTGGGTATGTGCTACAGTATTACATAACAAGCCAGTCTGCCTGACTCTGTTGCTTATTAAATGTGTGATTTGGACAAGTTACATAACCTCTGTACCTCAGTTTCCTTAAGTGTAAAACTGGAGCAGTGATAAGAGCATCAGGATTGCTGTGAGGAAACGGCAAATCAAGTGTCAAGAACAGGGTCTGGCAAGTAGGAAGTACTCAGTGACTATAAGCCCATTATGGTGACATTTCATTTGATTACAGCGAATTCACTTAAAGTCTCTTAGTGATAATGCAAGAGGGCTCCCAAATTGCTAGTTGTGTTGACAGTAGCCTAGTTCCAGAGGGAACCAAATGTGGCACTGATAGACTGAAGTCAGTCTATATTTCTTTTCTAAAATAAAAATGTCTCTGATATTATTTTTTTGAAGCTGATATTAATTTGTGTAAGTCAAAGGGAGCTGTTTAGCACTGGGACAGTGACCTACAGCACTTCCCCGAAGGAGTTAATGGCACTTCCCAAGGAACCATTAACTTAGTCACTGGAAAAACCCAGCTCATTATCAAATATAAACACTCACAGTTCTGAAAGGTCACACTGCCTATGACAGAGTATCCAAATAGCTAAGCGCTGACGTCAGACCACACTGTCTTTCCTAAGGCACAAAATCTTGAATGATGTAGAAATAAGTTGGATAAATGATCCACTGTCATTAAGTCATGCAGGCTTAATTCATGTTTTAAGAAGTGAATATCAAATATACTAATAAAACATGTCAAATAAGATTCTTGCAGAATTTTGAGACTTTTATTTGATACATAATAGTTTAGCTCACTATATTTGACACTTGGCCAAACAGAAATAGTTCTGCAGTAATTTGTGTTCTGTGGAAAATAGTACTGCCAATAATTCATGCTATGATCATTTGAAAGGAAAACATGAGCTCATCAAAGAAATATTTTCGGTAGAGTTTTTGCCTCTGTTATAATGATAAAGGTATTACTAGATTATTTTCTTTTGGGTTTTAATCTGAATTTATTTGTATACATTTTTAATAATCCATGCTTTTACAAGTTGCAGGATTTATACAGGAGAAGGACTATTAAGCAAAAGCACCTCAATAATTAATATAAAATCAAGTGATTATTATTTCTGAGAAAAGGTAGATAGAGGTCATCAAGGAAAGAAATTTAAGAGGCACTAAGAATATTGGTACTCTTCTGTTTCTTAAACTCTTCAATTTATTATTATTACTTATGCTTTACATATCACTAGATATATTCTCTTATATGTATGAAATATTTCAAGATAAAAAAATGAAAAAAGAAATCTCCCTTCTATTTTTTTCCCTCAGGCACTCAGCTGCCTGTCCCTGGCCTGCTGACTTTCAGGTTGTCTCTTACTGTTTCCTTTTACACACACTGTGGTGGTAAATGACATTGAAGATATATTAATGTGTGCGAGCCTTAGATCATTGTTTTTATGTGGTAGGACAAAGTGTATTTTATAAGTGTTGTATGAAGTGTGGCCTATTATCCTCTGAACTATGACATATATGATATTTGCAAACATGTAGATAAAAGTTCTGGAAAAATCTTTTAAGGGGGTTTGCCCTAGGCCTGGCTGACTGACTGCAGAGGTCTTTATCACAAATATTGCTGCATTTATTTTTTAAGCTCTTTCTTTCTTGTGGGACACAAAGAGAAACTGTTACTGTGGGCTGTGGGGGAGAAATGGAAACAGTTTTACTGGAGCTCATGAGTTGGGTTCAACCAATCTTTGCTTTTGTTCCAAGGCAGCTCTCACTTCCACTCCCCCTGAATTCAGCCCTCCAAGAGCTGTAGTCAGAGCTATACTGCTCCTATAATTTTCTACCCTCTTCAGTGCTTGCTAACCAAAGAGGTTTCTGAGGGTTTTTCCACAGGGCTCAATGGTAGAAAATTAAGGTCATTGCTTTATTTTCTTCCCTACAAGTAAAAGTATAATTGGTTAAGGTAAAAGAATACCAGTAGTAGGAAAAAAATACCAGTAGTCCAGAAAAATTTGGGGCTGAAATGGTTCATTTTCTACCCCATGGGTTGAGGATATTATTTACACACATTACTCTTAGACTCTCTTAGGTGATTTAAAAAATTTATTAGCAAATAGGATGCTCTGAAATTAGTGGAAAACGTGTTCTTTAAACAAATAACTGGACATAATATTGTCTGATTGAGAAAGAAAAACAGTGTTGAGGGTTGTTTTTCATTCCAAATCTACTTTACGCCTCTAGATGGCAGTAAAACACAAATCACTGGTTTGGGAGTAGTGATGAAGGTATGTGACCTGAGATATAAACAAAACACTGGAGTCAGAATCATTTACAACCTAAAAAAGGTCATTTTTGGTGGAAAAGTAAACCTACTTCCAAGTTATTTTTTAGTTAAACAACACCAAATTACTTCTGTACATTAAAGTCATTGAGAGCTTCCTGTGGCTTAACCTAATAAGAACTTAGATGTCTAGAAGGATGCTAGCTATAATTTGCATTAATGAAAGCTAAAGAAAAGCTGAAACAAAAGCAACTGGAATGAGATGACATCTTCTTCCGCTGCCTGACAGTCAGGGATGGTATCTAGGCCATAGATCACTGTACTGGATAAAATGTGTGGGAACATGCAGGGGCACTAAGAGATACTGGTCACGTTTTATTACCAACTGATGTCAGAATAGTTAGTGCTAATAACTACCACAACTACCACACCCGCCCCCACCCGCCAAAGGACCCCAGGTACTGTATTTTGGTTAGGGTAAAGGCAAAATGAGGTGACTGTTCCTAACCTGTATTTTCAATAACCAGGTTATCTCCCTAGTCTGAACATATGATGGTCTTCCCAGGAACCTAATGTTTGGGTAGGAGCTTCTGTCTTTTTCTTATCAAGGATTCCACTTTTCGTAACATTACATGTTTCTGAATGAAAATCCTACTTGACTTAGAGCTTTACAAGGTAGGCATAGTCACAAACAGTTGGACTATGGGGCCGAAGACAGCTGACTGTGGAACAGGGATCCAGGCATGGCAGCACTGTTGCTCCTCCTTAGTGCTCCATGTCCCCTACACTGGCCAAACTGTTCCTGTGCTCACTGGGAGGAAAGGGCAGTGGCTGCCAGCATGAGGTACATGACAGGAGTATTGGTCTCCACACCAAAAGATTTCAACAGAAACATTACAGAATATTTCTACCTTGAAATACATAAACAACTGAAAGCTGGCACACTTCCTGGGGATACTGGGGATTCTGAACTTATATTGGAAAATGTGGGAAGCTGGAAGTAGAAAAGAGTTGAGATTAAATACCAGCAAGAATCTCCACTGCTCACCATTGTATTGGACATTAAAAATAAAACATGGAGGGATACTATAGGATTCGTTCTGAAAGTCAGGTCTAGCCAGGATGTTTTCAGTTTCTGCTCTACCCAACAAAGTGGAATATGTCTTTGCATGACTTCTTAAATTCTCCTGTAATTTAGGATTTTATTATCTTTGGAATGAACATGAGGGTTCTTTCATGTTTTGGAGATGTACTCAGGCATAAAGAATGGGTTTTGGATGCCAGGTGTGGTAGATCATGCCTGTAAACACAGCTACATGAGAGGTGGAGGTCAGGAGGATCACGGTTAGAGATCAACCCAGGGAAAAAGTTAGGGAGACCCCATTTCAACAAATAACTCTGGAGTGGTGATGCACATCTGTAATTTTAGCTACAAGGGAGGCTTAGGTAGGAGGATCATGATTGGAGGTCCACCCCAGGCAAAAACATGAGACCTTATTTGAAAAATAAGTAAAGCCAAAAAAGGACTGGAGGTGTTACTTAAACACAATGCCCTGAGATCAAAAAAAAAAAAAATGGTTCTGAAGAAGGTATTTGACCACTTCAGAGAGAGGGAAATTGTTTTTAGGAATTGTAAGAAGGAAAATGATGCACAGAAACCTAAACAGATAAAAAGTAAAATAATAATTATTCTGGAAGTTAGGATTATAGGAAATTTTTTCATTCTTTTGCTTTCATATTTCTAAACTTTTTATGCAGTAAGGCTTAATTTTGAGACCAGGGTATCTTTTTCATCAAAATTGAGTGTGAAATTCTACCTCCCAAGGCATGCTGGGAAACAGGTATGATTCTTTGACCTACTGGCTGAAAACTTTTCTGAGAGTCTTAGCTAAAATCAGTTATTTAAAGCAATTATGATATGTCCAACCAAATAACGTTGGTATCACTTCATGTGACATATATATCTTATACATTTAGCATTAGTGTTTAGCATTAATTGATAAGTGCTCTATTCTGTATCACACAACACTGTATGCTAGTTGGTCTCAAGAGAAGGTCAGAGACAAACTGACTTAGCAGACCTTGTGTCTTACCTGCTAACAGCCTTTTCTTTTTTACATCCTGTTAGAGCTTTCCAGACTTTATACCCCAGGTAAAATTTTTGTGAAAGCTGTGGTGAGGTCACTTAAAAAGAATTTGGGACCTTGGGCAATGAGCACTTTCTACAAGGTAAGTGATTCATTTTGCTAATCATAAGTCAAGTCTTCTAAATACATCTCAGGATTCTTTTCAGGCATTAGGTATTTCTGCAGATTGCACAGAGTTCCACTTGCACAGGTATTAACCACACATCTTTTTTTAATTTAAATAGTTTATTAGGGTTGCAGACTTAAGTAGTAGAGTGCTTGCCTAGCATGCACAAGGCCCTGGGTTTAATTCTCAGTATTATTTACATTGTGCTGTCTGATTTGATCTGCTTGTTTAGCTCTCAATGATTAGATACAGCAACCAATTAAGAATCATTTTCTAAGATTCTGACATCACAAAATATGATTAAAATACATACTTTTTCAAGAACAGAAATATAAGTACTAGAAAAAATTCATGATCTTCAGCGAAAATAATCTTAAGCAAAGAAGCTATTAACCATCTGAAAGATGGTTAGTCTGAAAGAGAGGGTGGTCATATTCCAAGTGTTTTTGAAGTGCTGGGGATGGAATACAGAGCTCACGCATGCTAGGCAAATGCTCACCCCCAGCTCCACCCCCAGCTGCACATTCTGTTTCTTACAGTGCATATAATGTGGTTTATGGATTGATTAAATTTTGGAGCTAAATAATAGCTACAAGAAAATTTCAGAAAAATTTAAAAGATTAAAGAACTACACATAATTCCATTATCCAAACACTGCTATTATTTTTTAAAAAATACCTATGAGACATTTTGGAGATAAGAAAGCAATTTCATTTACATATAACTAATCCAATAGCAAGTAAAATTCCTTAAATATTAAATCTTGTAGGAATTGTATTGAGCGCTTTATAACCCCAGTTTTCTTTTAACCTCTTAACAACCTTATGAGACAGTTATTCTTGGAATTATCAATTCAACAGGAGAGGAAACCAGGCCTGCAAAGGTTCACGGACTTGCTCAAAGCCATTCAGAAAAGTTAAGTTCATTGCCCAACGTGCTGTTGTTATTCATGACATAACCCTGATTTAATCTTTATAATCACTCAGGATTACTTCTATTTAACTATTCAACATTTCTTATCAGTCAGTGTTAGCTGAAACCCTACTTCAGGACTTAGGTTAAATCATGGTTTATCCCATGCGTAAAAAGACGATGGCTAAGCTACAGATGCTTAGCTCTAACCTCTAGAGTTTTGGATGTAGTTGAACAGGAGTCTAGCCACGGGCATTGGGATAAGGACACTCTAGGTGACTCTCATGTGTACAAAGCACATCAAGTCATTAACCTTTTTAGGCATATTCCAAACACTTTAGGTCATTTTATCACATTGTATCTGTGTCACATGGTTAAAGTATTTTCATTTTTATATGCTTAAAATGAATGAGCATAAGCATATCACCTAGCAAAATCTTTCCACAAATGACCCATGCAAAAAGGGAGTAAATAAGGTATCAGGTTGAATCAGATTACTGAACTCCAAGCACTGATCATGTTCCTAATTACATTAAATGTCATTTACTCCATGATATAGCCTTCTTTTCCAATGCTTATGCCAGTTAAAGAAATATGGGCCCATTGAAGTCCTCTACCACTTGAGTAATTTTTTATTTGAAGTCAGGATACGCTTCGAGTCTATGGATTTATAGAAAATATATCTATAAGGTCAAAGTCACATTCTCTAGCATTGCCTATGAATTGCTTGAACAATTAACATACAATTTTTACTTATACTTGTGTTTGGTTTAAAATAAAATTAAGAACCAGAATTAAACCCCCAAATCAAATTTCCCAATCTGTGAGAAGCCCATCCACTCACCAAGCTGTGCTTACCTGAGCAAATGGAGTCACAATCAAGTCATCTCCATGTCTGAAAGACAAACCAAATCCTGTGTTAGAAGTCACCAATAACTCTATGGCCACTTTTGATAAGTATCAAATGGTAACTTCCACTTTTAGAAATCCCCACAGAGATTTATGGTAATTCCATCCTTGTTCTTCAGCATGTTCTTCCCAGCTACTGGGTTGAAAATACATCTTCCAGCATGTTAACTATTGTCTAACTCCCTAGTTAAAAAGGGGGGCTTTTTAACATCAACCAATGTCACTGTTGCTTTTTAAGCATACAGAATATGCATAGAATTCTAGGGAGCTACAGTGCTGGAGCCTGAGTTTTACAATTGGTCTCTTACTGTTGAGATTAGTCAAAAGTGCTGTGGAAGGAACCAGCTACTACTTCACTGGTTTCCATGAGAGGACCCTGGGCCATCTAACGTTCAAAGGTGATTAACAGAGTGTTTGTCATCATCATGTGTAAGTCTTACACCAGGAACTGTAGATAGGACTGCATCATACACTAATAAAAACCCCGTGAAACTTTCAACTGACTCACGTCCCAGCCACTGTAGTTACCGGGGAATGTTACTCCATGTGTGCTGTTGCTACAGCAACCTCAGTTACACCAAGGCAGGGATACAGGAGGAAGGTGTCAATGTGATGTGCCTTAGAGGGACAGGAAAAGGCGAGCAAAGTTGTGTAACATTTTACTTGGAAGAAAGTGAGAAACTGGGGCCCAGGACTCTTTCACAGCGTTCCCTAGCACAAATAATTTGAGAGACAGATTTCCCAAATCTCTGTGGGCTGTTTCTTAATCTAGCTCTTTAAA
Source organism: Castor canadensis (assembly GCF_047511655.1). Lineage (NCBI taxonomy): Eukaryota > Metazoa > Chordata > Mammalia > Rodentia > Castoridae > Castor > Castor canadensis. The sequence goes on along the minus strand of NC_133391.1, from coordinate 129,419,558 downwards.
GCTCTTTAAAAAAAAATACTTTATTTCATTTTATTTATTTTTGGATAGGGTCTCTACATAGCCCGAACTGGCCTAGAACTCATATTCTTCCCACCTCAGCCTCCTGAGTGCTGGGATTACAGGTGTGAAAAACCACAGTTGACTTTCATCAAAGCCCTTTAATCAAAGGAATGAAGATATTCTACATAGACAGCTTGCTGGACTTGACGCTTATGAGAACAGTGCAACCGAACTGTCTGCTCACTTGTGAATAACTGAAAAGGATCAAAGTAGCCTAAAGAAGCACCCAATGGAAGGAGCATAGGAAGGCTCCTCAGAATGGATTGTTAGCTAAAAAAATACCAGTTGTTACAGCTATCAAGTCATTCAGAGATCCTGAAAATTAAACTGTGAAAAATAAAAGCAGAAAAAAATTTTAAAAAGACACCTTAAAGGGTTGTGTTGTTTTGTGGCCCCTTCATTCCAAAACATTTTGCAAGGGACACCTGTTATTTTTAGTGATTATTCACAGCATCCTAGACTTTAGGAAGGAAGGTTGGGCATCAAATTTTATGATCATTTTATAGAAGAAGCAACTGAAGTTCAGCCAGGTTATAATGTCTAGAAGCTGATAAATGGTAGAGCCAGGAAGTCAATCAAAAAAGGTCTCCTGAAGCCAAGCCCAAAAAGGTTCTTTCCTAGAAAAATGGCCCACGGTGAGAGCGTGCTTGGTGTATGGAAGTGGTAAGGGCACAAGCAAGAGGAGACAAAGTGAAGGAAGCACAGTAACCACCTGGGTGAGAGAAAACATGGTATATTTGAGGAGCCAGAATGAGTGGTCAGTGATTCTGGAGACTGCTACTCAACACTAGAAATGCAGGAATAGTCGTTGGTGGTGAGCCAGGCAGCAGATCATGGAGCCCTGGTCCAATATGTGAAAGAACTTGGACTCTACCCTCCGATCAAAGCTTCAGTTGGAATTTCAGCCCTGCCACATTCTAGGTATGTAACTTTGCACAAGTTATTAAATTTCTCTTTCCCTTAGCTGTCTTACCTGTAAAATGGGGTAATAGTATTAAGTTATGAGAAATGTGTACAGCATATAGAAAATGTTAAATAGACATTACTTATCGTAATAATTAGTCCAATGACTTTTGCTTTCCTACACAATCAGGAAATTACAACTACTAAGAAATTGATAGTTAAGAAGAACCCTTGAGCCATTGCAATAATTCTCTAAAGGACTGAAGGCTTTGAAGCAACAAAACTGGAAGCAGGGAGAGCAGTTCTGAGGACAGAGGAGTGGAGGACCTACATGGAATCAGTGGTAACTGAAAGAGAGAGGGAGGAAAGGGTGGGAAGGGACTTCACTACTGCACAATACACCTGAGCCTCTTGAGATGGGAAGAGAAAGTTACGGTTTCTTACAAATTGACTGAGAAGCTGGATTCACATGTACAGCGTGAGTATTGTCTGGGACCTGAAATTGTGTCTCCTGTATGAATATGAATTTGGGAGTATTACTTAATATTATCTTTCATTAAAATAAAAACAAACCTAACAACAAACTTTGACACAAGGTATCTTGCATCTGTTCTAAGGGGGAAATAGCTTTTTATTTTATTTTATTTTTTTAAGAACTGTAGTATTTGTGAGCTACAAGTGAGGAGACAGTGAGGGTGGGGGAAGCAGTTCCGGAAAGAGCTCATTTTTGATAGTGTGTACATGTATATATGCATGTGGGGGAAAGAAGACTAGATTCCAGAGAATAGCCACAGCAGGGAACAAGTGCAGAAACTTCCAGAGTAGACAGAACAAGCCACTGTAGGTCACTGTGGGAGTCAGTGTCACAATGGCCTTAAGTCTTGTGATGTGGAAAGTGGTACCACATGCTCACTCACCTGCCCTGGTTACCATGTGCTGACCCTGAGTCACCCTCTGTAGCCCTAGGGGGTCCCAACTCTCTCTTCTCCCAAAGAAAAGCACTTGCTGTTTCCAGAGCCAGTGGTACTGGGGACTTGGAATACACGCTCAACAGTACATACTCACTTTCCTTTATTCAAAAAGGAATGCAAACAGTTAAGAATGCATTTTCTATGCCTTTTGCCCCCTTTCCCCTACTTCTGTCTCCCTTCCTACTTTATTTTCTATGCCCATTCTTTTTGTAAAAAAGAGTCAGAAATATAGACAAGAAACTAAGAGAGAACCAAAAGTAAACTTTCTTATGGAGACCTTGTTGCAATGCTTAAATCAAGTACAGTACTTAAATATGGAAAAGTGCATTGTCATCTTAAAAAAACAAGTTCTCCAACATCAGCACCTGAAAATATAATTCCATAAATAAGTTCATTTCAAGACTATGAAACCTTTCTTCTTCTTGGTTTTGGCACTGGGAGCCTTTATAATATATTATTTTTATTTCTTAAAACAAGATTTCACTATAGTTCCCTTTAAAATTACAGTACAAATATATGATGAAATTTATAATAGTAATAATTATAAATAATCATAATTGTTATAAAACAATACCCATAACTGCTACATACCAATTGATTAATATGTGCCCACCACTGTGCAAAGCACTTTAGAGTGATTATTTCTTTTCTAGATGAGGAAACAGATGTCCAGAAAGGTCACAAAATCACATGCCCATGCAGTGATTCACAGGGAATTTGCATTCAGGTCAGATGACTTCAGAGCTCTGCTCTTAAACCCAGTGCAATTCTCTACCTATAATCCTTTTATCATTGCCAAAATCATATTCAAAGCAATGCTTACTCTTTATACATTTTTCATTTCATGAAGGTGATACTATAAAGATAAGAATCAAAGCAACAAAATCCAACAAGAAAACAACACATTTCTGACAACTTAGAGAACCAAACAAGCTTAGCTTACCTAATGCTTTTCATGTCCTATAAACCTAAAATCAAATTATAAATAAATAACAAGATAATTTTTGCTTTGTCATTCAAGTGTAAAGTCTGGCAGTCAAATGACACACATACATCATCAGGGTGCAATAAAACCACAAGTAACAATGACCTGTGAGAATAGCATGCATGTATATAAAAATTCATATGTAAATATGTATAAGTAAATTTATATATGCATATTGTATATCTATTTTATATATGTATGTGTGCATATAATCCTAAGGAAGTTTTGTGGGCTCCCATTCTTTTCACATAAAATTTGGTTTTCTACCCTCTGAATTTCAAATGGGGAAAAAGTACTACAAGGGGAAAAACCTGCTATAATCTTTTTTGCCAGTAAAAGTATTTGCTATATTATTTATACTACTCCATAGGAAAGTCCTTAAAGAAAATCTGCTCTGTAAACTACATTTTCATTTGTATTTCATCTGATAAAAAATAGCATCTAGGAGGCTGAGGGTGGAGCTCAGAGGTAGAGCATTTGCCTAGTATTGTGAGACCCTGGGTTCCACCCCTAATACCTCAAAAAATATGTATATATGTATGTATAGATATATATGTAATATACATCTCTTTATATATATGTATATATACTTAAGTTAAATATATCTATATTTAACTTTAGACAATATTGCGATCTTGGAAGATACTTAGTCTTCTAAAATTTAAACCATTTGCTCACTTCTTATTAACATTTTAATAATTAAGAAATGACTCAATAGCAAGAAAGGAAACTATTCACAATAGCCACTGTCCATCAGCAGATGAACAGATAAAGAAAATGTAATATCTCTCAAATATGATGGATATATTAAATATGATATGCAACAGAACACTACTCAGCTATAAAGAGAAGGAAATCCTACCATTTGTGACAACAGGGTTGAACCTGGAATACATTATGCTTAGCAAAATAAGCTGGACAAAGAAAGAGAAGTACTCCATTGTCTTACATATATGTGGACTCCAAAACAAGCAAGCAAACAAAAACAAAAACGAAATTAAAAAACCCACTGAACTTACAGAAGAAAGAAGGCTGGTTACTAAGGGTTGGGAAGTGGGGTTGGAGTTGGGGTAGGGTTGATTAAAGGGTACAAAATTTTAGTGAGATGGGAGAATTATATTCAAAAGATATGGAGTATAGGCTGCTGACTATAATTAATAATAATGCACAGTATATATGAAAATTGCTGAGAACAGATTTTAAATGAATGTTTTCATTCCCAAAATGGTAAGCATGTGAGGTGATGCATATGTTAATTAGCTTGATTTAATACTTCTACAATATATATGCCAAAATTTACCCTGAGCAAAAGATTCTGCAAGGGATTCTGCACACAGAAAGTGAAACCCAACTTAACCATGAAAAGACAGGCAGCACCAAACCACAGGAAAAGAAAAAGCAAGACAGTAGAGAGTAACATCAAGTTAGGTACACACAATCAAACCTTCAAACAACTAAGACAACTAAATGGCAGGAATCACTACATACCTATCAGTACTAACGCTTAATGTTAATGGACTTAATTCACCCATCAAAAGACACCGTTTGACAGAATGGATTAAAAAAGAAGATCCAACAATTTGTTGCTTACAGGAGACTCATCTCACTGACAAAAATAAGCATATGCTTAGGATGAAAGGCTGGAAGAAGATTTACCAAGCCAAAGGCCCCCGAAAACAGGCAGGAGTAGCAATACTTATCTCTGACAAAGTAGACTTCAAACCTACATTGATGAAATGAGATAAAGAAGGACATTCCATACTAATAAAAGGGGAAATAGACCAAAAGGAAATAATAATCATCAATCTGTATGCACCCAATGTCAACGCACCCCATTTCATCAAACATACCCTGAAAGACCTAAAAGCATATATAAACGCCAACACAGTGGTTGTGGGAGACTTTAACACCCCATTATCATCAATAGATAGGTCATCCAAACAAAAAATCAATAAAGAAATCCAAGATCTAAAATATGCAATAGATCAAATGGACCTAGTAGATGTCTACAGAACATTTCATCCAACCTCTACACAATATACATTCTTCTCAGCAGCCCATGGAACCTTCTCCAAAATAGATCATATCCTAGGGCACAAAGCAAGCCTCAGCAAATATAAGAAAATAGAAATACTACCGTGCATACTATCTGATCACAATGCAGTAAAAGTAGAACTCAACAACAAAAGTAAAGACAAAAAACATGCAAATAGCTGGAAACTAAATAACTCATTACTTAATGAAGAATGGATCATCGATGCAATAAAAGAGGAAATTAAAAGGTTCCTGGAAGTCAATGAAAATGAAAACACAACCTACCGGAACCTATGGGACACAGCTAAGGCAGTCCTGAGAGGAAAGTTTATAGCCATGAGTGCATATATTAAAAAGATTGAAAGATCCCAAATCAATGACCTAATGATACATCTCAATTCCTAGAAAAACAAGAACAAGCAAATCCCAAAACAAATAGAAGGAGAGAAATAATAAAAATAAGAGCTGAAATCAATGAAATAGAAACCAAAAAAACCATACAAAGAATTAATGAAACAAAAAGTTGGTTCTTTGAAAAAATAAACAAGATCGATAGACCCCTGGCAAACCTGACTAAAATGAGGAGAGAAAAAACCCAAATTAGTAGAATCAGGAATGCAAAAGGGGAAATAACAACAAACACCATGGAAGTCCAGGAAATCATCAGAGACTACTTTGAGAACCTATATTCAAATAAATTTGAAAATCTAAAAGAAATGGACAGATTTCTAGATACATATGACCATCCAAAACTGAACCAAGAGGAAATTAATCACCTGAATAGACCTATAACACAAAATGAAATTGTAGCAGCAATCAAGAGTCTCCCCCAAAAGAAAAGTCCAGGACCTGATGGATTCTCTGCTGAATTCTATCAGACCTTTAAAGAAGAACTGATACCAACCCTCCTTAAACTGTTCCACGAAATAGAAAGGGAAGGAAAACTGCCAAACACGTTTTATGAAGCCAGTATTACACTTATCACAAAACCAGGCAAAGACACCTCCAAAAAGGAGAACTATAGGCCAATCTCCTTAATAAACATTGATGCAAAAATCCTCAACAAAATAATGGCAAACCGAATTCAGCAACACATCAAAAAGATTATTCACCACGACCAGGTAGGCTTCATCCCAGGGATGCAGGGGTGGTTCAACATACGAAAATCAATAAATGTAATAAACCACATTAAGAGAAGCAAAGACAAAAACCACTTGATCATCTCAATAGATGCAGAAAAAGCCTTTGATAAGATCCAACATCATTTCATGATAAAAGCTCTAAGAAAACTAGGAATAGAAGGAAAGTTCCTCAACATTATAAAAGCTATATATGACAAACCTACAGCCAGCATTATACTTAATGGAGAAAAACTGAAACCATTCCCTCTAAAATCAGGAACCAGACAAGGATGCCCACTATCTCCACTCCTATTCAACATAGTACTGGAATTCCTAGCCAGAGCAATTAGGCAAGAAGAAGGAATAAAAGGAATACAAATAGGTAAAGAAACTGTCAAAATATCCCTATTTGCAGACGACATGATCCTATACCTTAAAGACCCAAAAAACTCTACTCAGAAGCTTCTAGACATCATCAATAGCTATAGCAAGGTAGCAGGATATAAAATCAACATAGAAAAATCATTAGCATTTCTATACACTAACAATGAGCAAACGGAAAAAGAATGTATGAAAACAATTCCATTTACAATAGCCTCAAACAAAATCAAATACCTAGGTGTAAACTTAACAAAAGATGTGAAAGACCTCTACAAGGAAAACTATACACTTCTGAAGAAAGAGATTGAGGAAGACTACAGAAAGTGGAGAGATCTCCCATGCTCATGGATTGGTAGAATCAACATAGTAAAAATGTCGATACTCCCAAAAGTAATCTACATGTTTAATGCAATTCCCATCAAAATTCCAATGACATTCATTAAAGAGATTGAAAAATCTACTGTTAAATTTATATGGAAACACAAGAGGCCACGAATAGCCAAGGCAATACTCAGTCAAAAGAACAATGCAGGAGGTATCACAATACTTGACTTCAAACTATATTACAAAGCAATAACAATAAAAACAGCATGGTACTGGCACAAAAACAGACATGAAGACCAGTGGAACAGAATAGAGGACCCAGATATGAAGCCACACAACTATAAGCAACTTATCTTTGACAAAGGAGCTAAAAATATACGATGGAGAAATAGCAGCCTCTTCAACAAAAACTGCTGGGAAAACTGGTTAGCAGTCTGCAAAAAACTGAAACTAGATCCATCCTCTGATTACATCCTCTGATGTAAGACATCAGAGGGATTTTCCAGGAGTGCTGATGTCACAAATGGTCGTCAGTGGCTTTGAATACTGGGTTGAGTCTGAATTCTACAGCAGGGAAGAAGGAAGGTGGGGAGGGCTGTGTACACAGCAGCAGCTTCCCAAGTGCCCTCACTTTGTGTTCTAAGAACAGGCTCTTCTTTCACAGTGTAAATTATTTGACAGGCCTGTTCTTAATGTCGGTGGCCCTTGTACTCTTGGTTTTTCTCCTGCATGGGTTTTTGGGTGGGAGATTTATGTGTAGCGAGTGTAATCATTTTAAACATCTGCGTGTGGTAGAAAGATTTAGTAGGTTAAAAAGAAGGGCTTGATCAAGTAGAGAGCAACACATCAAGTAGTGAGCTTGATCAAGTAGTGAGCCTCCTCTGGGTATAATATGAAGCTCACTTGCACACAGTATGAGAGTCTGAGGAGCCTGCATTAATGGTTGCTCAGATTCCCACTCCAAGATAAAGAACTAGGTTCTGAGAATTTAAGTAACTCACCAGTGGTCACACCCTTGGTAAATGGCAGAGGTCAGTGTTTTCCAAATGCCAGTCTGAAATCTGGGTCTTGCTCAATAGAGTGCTCATTGGTCCTTGGCAAAGTGACAGTATACATGGACCATGGAATGAGGTGTTTAAAAAGCTAAGTGTATTCTTTTATTCTGAGTATTCTGAGGTTATGCTTTTTTTTATTGAGGTGAAAATGCCTTTTAAAAATACAGTAAAATATTGTGTGTGTGTGTGTAAATTTTCTTGTTAATGTCCACTACCTGGCAAATGAAGGAGTTAGCAACCCGAGGTTGGTCTCCCAAGTGGATTTGGATATTTTAATGACGCATGAAACCCCACAGCATGGAAAAAACACTGTAGCGGGATTTGAGTGCAAGCTTTAAAATCGTTTCAACCATACTTCTTTGTGGGTATTCAAATGTATTCAGAATCCCCATGGCAGTAAATAGTCTAGGCTCTAGAACAGCACTACCCAATAGAAATTTCTACAATCATGGAAAAGTGTTCTGTCTGTGGTCAAATATGCTATTTTCCAGCTACAAACAGACAAATGAAAATATCACCAACTAAACAAACACAACTTGCACTGGGGGCTGTAATAAGTTGTGAAGTCCTCTAGGTACCAAAGAGTAATTAATTTTGAGAAATGGGAAAATGAGATGTACTGCAGCAGCCTTCTCCCTGGGAATGCAACAAGGAGTTAAAGAGCTCTGGTCTTGGGATCATTCATAACATTTACTAGGAGACAATGTTATTCTCTGCATTGTTGAAAAATTTCCTGCCACATCACAACCTCTCACGTTTGTGGAGGGGTTGATCTTTTGTTCTTTCTCTTTCAGTTTTTAACTTGCCTGCTTCTAATCAAAGTTGTGGGAACTGAAGTCTTATATATGGTTGCACACAACTGTCCAGTAGCTGATTATTGCAAATTTTTTCATGACCCACGGTTAACAAAAACCCTGAAGTTTCAAGACACTTAACAGAAATCTTATACAAAGCCTGAGGGATACTGCAGTAGTTGGAACTAGATGGAATTATTTGGGGATGTTTCTTCGTCAAACCCCACCTAAATCACACAGAACAGTGCCAGAAATTTGAGCACAAAGCCCAGTATGTCTGTGTTCTTGACTTGATTTTTCTGAAGAAAAACCACAGGTCCTATAGTTGCTTTTCTTTCTCCACACTTTGTAAGAGAATATCTTTAAAAATTTCATATTACAGGGAGTTGAAGAGAATGATTTAATAATGCTCCCTACTAAATCTTATCTCAAGAAACACATCCCATAAACAGTCCGGCAGTGTGACTGCTTCTCCGTATATGGCTCAAAGAAGACCCTGAGAACAATTTGCTGAGGAGCCAGGACTGGCAAACGAAACAAATATTTAAGGTGATTGATGTGCAAGTGAAAACAAGTATTTATATGGGAATAAATGTCAATACTGGCTATCTGTCTCCCTTTCAGTCTAGAATTTAAAAAATAAAGACAGGAATGTGTACTCAAAATACCTTTTGTCTTGTTTTCATAGATTTATGGTATTTTCAAGTGATATCCTGATATGGAGTAGGTGTTATTGATATTTGCTGAATGAGTAAAAGATGATACTCATTCTGAAATATCAACCAATTAAAACATTCCTAATTTAGGATGAGGTGGCAGACATATATTGATTACTTCTTATAGAAATCACCTTTTTCAGCCTGCTACCATCTGTCTGGCCCCTCTCCCACCACCCATTATTAAGATGTAAATTTCAGAACAATTTCTATTTTGTAACACCATGGAGCATGATTTCGATTTTAGTGTTCTTTAATACGTAAAGGAAAGAGGGTGGAAGAAAGAAAGCAAGCGAGGGCACAAACCCTCTTTTGTAATGGCCATTTGTCCTTTGCAATTTGAAGGAGCAGGAAGAGCCAAGAGTTTTTGGCTGTATTTCTTTCATAGGCCATATTGCACTGAAGCGCTGTCCAGATTTCTGGGACAGTTTTTTTTTCTCTGAAGATGGAAATCAAATTTTCCTGATTGTAGTTAGTTTATTTTACTAAAAAATTTCTCTCAGAGATTAATTTTTTGGTATACATTGGAAAATAGGCCAGATCTTCCTGGACCAAGACAATCTAGTTTGCTGTTTAGCAGGAATCTGAAGTCTCTTAACTAAAAGATAATCATTTCATTACTAAACTACTCCTTTTCCTCACATTTAAAAAAAATAGGTGTTACTCTCCATAAAATATTAAGTTTGAGATTAAAGTATAATTATGTAATCAAATATTTACAAATTTAAATAGTTCATCTTCACATTGCTTGTTTCCCTTACGTACAGGAGTTGAGAAAGACTTAGGTGAGAGTTTTTCTTTATTGTATCTTTCTTTGCAAATAAAACTAGTGAGAAGCACAATGTATGGAGATCAAGAAAAGAAAGGTGTATGCTACATATTAGGGCAAATTTCCCTTAAGATGTTATAGAATTGAGTAACCTTATCACAAATTACTACGATGTTTGGTCAGTATGCATCTCTTTTTCTCTGATTTAAGACATTTTTGTGACTAATATATATGTCTCCATAGTTCCTAAGACTTCAAGAAATGTCTTTCTTTGGTAATGATAATCAAGACATTAGAACTTGTATCTTAAGTAATTTGCTATTTTAAAGACTGAAACACAATGCAATGACATGCACACATGGTGACACCATTTCACTACAGCAATGCATTAAAACTGATTCCATAGCATTAAAATGTGACTATTCAAAACATCAAAACATTAGGACTTCCTTTTATGATTTTTTGAAGCATGAGCTTAAACTATAAAATATGTATTCAGTTGGTATTTTAAATTAATTACTTTAACAATTAAAAAAAGGCTTAATTTATATTTTACCATTCATGGAACTCCTACTTTTTTGAGTAAGTAATAAAATGACTTCCGTGACTGAATAATAAAGAACAAAGAAACAGAATGGGAAAAAAAAAAGACTGAAAGGAAAGAAAAGAAAGGTAGCACAAATGTATTCTGGTAGCCAATGACATGAGAATGTTGTGCCAATAGATTTCTTGGAACAGTGTTAGTGTCTTCATCAACACTACACAGTAACAACAATAAAAATGGTCAGGTCACAGGAAGGAAGACAGAGCATACTGTACCTAAATTGTTACCAAAATAATATCACATTTGATGATAATAAAAGATTTGGGTTACCTGGAATCCTTACAGGATTAAAAACAGGATAAAATCTCTAGTCTAGAGCTCATTATGGCTTTGGCCCTATTGTTTTTCTCATTTTTAAACAAAAGTTCTCTTCACATAGAGATTTAGTTTAACTCCAATCCTAAAAATATGAATAAATACCTAATGCAGAGGTTTTCAAACTTTTCTTAGTTTGTGGAGCCTTTAATTTCTCTTATAGCACCCTTTTGACCACAAGGAATAATTAGTTGTTCTAATTATTAAGTAGCTAAGTCCAAACAATTTAATAAGGTCTTTCCCCAACAATTTAGTGTCCATCAAGCACTGTACACATCTCATTTTGGAATGAGATTGGTTATTACTTCTTGCATTTCTGGTTCCACACTGATTTTTGCTTGGTGCTTTCTTTTTTATCCAGCAACAATTGAAAACCCAGGTTTGCAAAGATATGAGGTCACAAAAGGGAATTCTTGCTCTAAAGACGAAGTGGGGAACCATTTAAAGCTATGAGTGTTTCAGGTGACTGACAAATATTTCTGTTTCCCTTGAAAATTAAAAACATCCCTTGTACCCATGTGAGTTCTCTCTGGTGTCACAGGGTGACCCAAAGCACACTTATGAACCCTGGCTCTGGTCTTATTACTCCTACTGCTACAGTTGGGAAAACCCAGGAATTGGGGCTCTATAAATTTGGCCATCATTTATTTCTATATTTAGTTAATAGAAGAACACTTTCAACTGGCAAATCAATTCACTTTAAAGTGTTCATTAGTATTCTACTATCCAAAATCTGGTTAGGAAGGTTTTAAAAAGGTTTCTGTAGATCAGTGAAGACTAGGATGTTTGCAATATAATATTTTTTTAGATACCCTAGTAAGACCAAGGAAAAATCATGTAACCTGGAGTACAATGTATAAACCAACAAACAGGCAATCTTTCTGCCTTTGTCAAACTCAGTTCTGGAGGCACGATCAATTCTTCTACTCAGTAGATACAGCAGTGTGGAGGGAGGGCTATGACTAAAACCCACAACAGAGGCCAGAGAGGGACAAGGCACTGCTAACTGCTAAGGAAAGTACAGCTGCCTGAGAGATAAAAGGTGGAGGCTAGTGTCCGCTATCTGAGAGAATACCCATGTGGGGAAGTGATGAATGACCTCTAAATATTGTTATGATACATGGAGATAAGCCAGCTGGACTGTCAAGTGTGCCCCAGCCTTTTATGGTACATTGAGTCATGCTCACCTCATGGTTTCTTCCACACACACAGTCCTAACCATATTCTGTAGGTAGGAGTGAAGTATAGAAATGTGAGTAAACATCCATCTGGGTCATTGCATTCTGTCTGTCAGTATTTATTGAGCAGAAGATGGGGGGTAGTGTGTCAGTTATCTGGTGAATTGATTTTTTTTAATTAAGTGGTTTGAGCAGTAGCTTATATTCTATAAATCAATAACTTTATGACTAAAAGGCATTTGTCTTGTCACTGCTAAGTCTCCTGTTAATCTTTACAATCCACCACATTTTTGTTTTCAAATATACACAACATTATATTATTGGTTGATGGGCAAAAATAGAAGCAACTGTTATTTCAAAGGTAAAATAATTTTAAATGTATTTTGAAGAACTTTGACAGAAAAAAAATGTAATTATTTTTTCTGTAATTTTTTGGGAGTGACATTGGGATTTAAACTCAGGGCCTCAGGCTGGCTAAGTAAGCACTTACGGCTTAAGCCACTCTGCTAGCTTCATGCTATCACTAGGGCAACCTTATATTACCTAGTCATTTCTACAAAACTTTTACTTTTATAAAAACTTCACTATTTTACTATAAACGATAGTTCAAATTAATTCATGACTGAATTAATTAATTAATTTTGAATAGGGTCTCTGTAAGTCACCCAGACTAGCCTTAAATTTAAGATTCCTTCCTGCTCAGACTCCTGAGTGCTGGGATTATAGACGTGTACCACTATGCCTAGCTCTAGTTGACTTTTAATAGATTTATTTCTTTTACTCTTCCCTTGTGTCTTAAATAGGCAATTATTTTGAATCCTGAGTTTAGGCTAGTCATAGAGACTTGTATATATTTTCTTAGTTACATATTTGCTTTATTACTTCTTTAAGTACTTTGAGATTTTTGACTTATTTTATTCTTAAAGTTACACAGTGCTAAGTAATCCAACTAGTTAAAATAAAATTAGTTTAGCTGCAGAAGTTCACAGAATTTGGTCCATGATAACATCAAAATAATATTCTTCAGAAATGATCAAAATGTTGTATATAAAAAAAAGAGATTAAGATGTCTGAACTGTGGATCTCTCATCTGTTAAATGGCATATTAATGTCCCTACTGAAAGGACTGTGAAAGCTTCAAATGACACAGTAGGTGTGAAAACACTGGGAAAAGAGAAGGGTGAGACACACACACAATTTGTGCCATGACTACTATTGCTATCATTATTGGTCTTTGTGTCTTTCTATGCTTCGGCTATTTTACTCGTATCTGTTATAGATTATAAAATGATAATATGCTAAGTATTAGGAAGCGATTGTTGTATTTCTTTTCATTTCCCCAATAAATTAAATGGTTATACTCAAAATTACAGAGTATTTAAAGGTTTTCCAAAACATTTCATTCAAACAGATAATTACAAACCTTCACTCTTATTGTTTGTGTTTGAAATTTTGAAGGGATTTTCTTAGTAGGAAAGCTAAACAGAGCTACAAATATAGACTCATCAAGAGAATAAAATGTATTATAATGTCACTCTTTGTAATGCACAGTTGGATTAGACATTAGACAGTCTTCACAGCACTATCATGAAACAGGTAAAAAAAAGCCTGAGATTTACACATGGTCACATGAGATGTCAGATGAAGAGAAGACACAATTCTTTATGAGCAAAAGGTATGTGTTGTATCAGGTTCAATCCTGAATTAGTAATTATCTATTCTGCTTATCTTTCTTCCCACGGAAACTTCATCTCCCTGGTAGAGGGAATGCTTTCCAGGTGTCAATGAGTGTGAAAGGAAAACCTTATCACTCCAAAGTAAATGTCCAGAGGGAGTGGGAAAGCTAAGCTTGTCAAGACATTATTTTTCAACAATAAGAGACTCTGCTGCACTGTGGACTAATTCAATTTATCATTCTTACATGAGTTGGAACAGATAAAGAAACTCTTGAATTAGTTCAGAGTAAAATGCGGTCACTCTTATAAGTGGGAGTTGGAAAAAAAAGATCCTTTTAAAAATATGAAGTATTAAAAGCTTTTCATAAAATGCATGTGTGTATTTATTTAGTCTTCATTAAATAAATATAATTATTTAATTTATTGGGGAAATGAAGTCCTTGAAAAGAGGATATGAAAGAGATAATCTATGCACTGATACCCAAAAATCAATTTATTACACTTTTAGAAAATAGAAGCTATAACTAGATAAAATAGGAGTCAACTAACTCACTGTGAGTTTTTCCCTGGCTCTGTAAACCGGAGTAGCCTATCTTTGATGAAGTTGGCTTTCACTGGACATCATTTATACTGTCCATGGTGAACCACTCAGCTCTCTTATGTTCTGTTTGTTCTGCATAGTAGCTCTTTTGATCTTTCCCCCTTTGCTTCTCCTTGGATATTAATGGCTATACCCTCTAATTGAATGTAAAGGTAGACATCATTAGTCATTAATTCTCTAAGTATTTCACTTCTTCATCTCCAGATTTGTATTTGCTTCTTTCTTTGTTTTTCTAAAGAAAAGCACACTTGTCTTTACTGCTTTTTTAGAGCAGTCTCTTTACTTGAGCTCATGAACATATATTTGTCAGTGAATACAACTCCATCTTTAATCTTCTTTTTTCTTGGAAATTTTAGACTCTATCTTTGGGAGACTTCACTCAGCTAAAGTGTCTTGAATTAAAAAGAGTTTTCTCTTGAATTTATTTCTTCCTCAGTTAGCCTTAATTCTCTCCCTCCCTTCACTCATCAACCTTCTAAATATATGCACACACTGACTCACATCTCCACTTTCAATTCAATCCTCAACCTACTGGGTTTCTAATTCCATTACCTAAGATGCTTCACTCAACTGTCATCTAAGCCTTAATATCAGACCTGAAGCTCTGAAGTTAGTACAGGAAAAAGCAGGGAATACTCTGGAAGTAATAGGTATAGGGAAGGTCTTCCTCAATAGAACCCCAGCAGCTCAGCAACTAAGAGAAAGGGTGGACAAATGGAACTTCATAAAATTAAAAAGCTTCTGCACAACAAAAGAAATGGTCTCTAAACTGAAGAGACCACCCACAGAGTGGGAGAAAATATTTGCCAGCTATACATCAGACAAAGGACTGATAACCAGAATATACAGGGAACTTAAAAAACTAAACTCTCCCAAAAATCAATGAACCAATAAAGAAATGGGCAAGTGAGCTAAACAGAACTTTCTCAAAAGAAGAAATTCAAATAGCCAAAAAACACATGAAAAAATGCTCACCATCTCTAGCCATAAAGGAAATGCAAATAAAAAACACACTAAGATTCCATCTTACCCGTTAGAATAGCCATCATCAAAAACACCACCAACAACAGGTGTTGGCGATGATGTGGGGAAAAAGGAACCCTCATACACTGCTGGTGGGAATGCAAGCTAGTGCAACCACTCTGGAAAAAAATATGGAGGCTTCTTAAAAATCTAAACATAGATCTGCCATATGATCCAGCAATCCCACTCCTAGGGATATACCCAAAGGAAGGCAACACAGGTTACTCTAGAGGCACCTGCACACCCATGTTTATTGCAGTGCTATTCACAATAGCCAAGTTATGTAGCCAAGATGCCCCACTACAGATGAATGGATTAAGAAAGTGTGGTACTTATACACAGTAGAGTTTTACGCAGCCATGAAGAAGAATGAAATCTTTTTATTCTCAAGTAAATGGATGGAAGGAGAGAACATTCTGAGCTAGGTTAGCCAGGCTCAGAAGACCAAAAATCGTATGTTCTCTTTCATATGCGGACTTTAGATATAGGGAAAATACACCAATGTGGTTGGACTTGGGTCACATGCTAAAGGGAGAGTACATACAGGAGGTATGGGGATAGGCAGGAAACCCAAAACTTGAAAGTATTTGATGTTCCCACTGCAGAGGAACTAATACAGAAACCTCAAAGAGACAGAGGTCAATATGGGAAGGTGATCAGGAACTAGTGAAAAGGTTAGTTAGAGATGAATCAACTTGGGTTCTAACACATTAGTACATGGAAGCAGTGCTAGGAATCTCTCTGTGTAGCTATTCTTATCTTAACTAGCAAAAACGCTTTGTCTTTCTTATTATTGCTTATACTTTCTCTTCAACAAAATTGGAGAAAAGGGCAGAACAGGTTCTGCCTGGAAGTGAGGGGGGGTGGGAGGGAGAGAGAGGGAGAGAAGATCAAGGGAGAGAAATGGCCCAAACAATGTATGTACATGTGAATAAATGAATAAAAAAGAAAAAGAAAACAGTGGATTTTCTATAAGCAGCAAAAAGTAAAAAAAAAAAAAAAAAAAAAAAAAAATTGTCATCCAAGGACCTAGTAATTAGCAAAAGTAACTGGCTCTTCTAATTTCTTCTGGACTGTTGTTTCTCCTCTTTGTCCCTTATTTCTCCTCTCCTCATCCTGTAAAAGTCACTGGCTATCCCCCAACAACACACACACACCCCCTCTACACACATACACTCACTCACATGCACACCCACATAAACCTCATGCCCTGTAGACCTGGACCAACCTCGTTGTTCCCTGCCTCTGCCTTGATCCAGGTCTTCATCACATTTAGTCTGCTGTGTTTCTGTGAATTTTGACATAAACCACTTCTCTGTAGTCACTTCATTGTACAATCTTTCCACAATAGAGTAACTGTCATCAAAATGCCATGAAGCCATGGGCTCCGGTGGTTCACACCTGTGATCCTACAATCAAGAGGACTGTGGTTTGAAGCCAGCCCAGGCAAATAGTTCATGAGACCATACCTCAAAAATACTCAACGCATACATACACACACACACACACACACAATGCAAAGAAAACAAGAATATGATCAGGCAAAACCCCAGCTAAAACCTCTGTAGCTCTCAGTTCACGTAGGATGTATTTGAATTTTCTTTCTCTCTAGCCACATTTTGCAACACACATCAGAGTGTTACTCCTTAATTGAGCCATGACTGTCCATTCCTCATATTTTGCACCTATTGTTCCCTTAGTCTGGTATTTTCTAAACCCTTCCCTTGGGCAAAGAATCTTGTTCTTCTTTGTGTTCCTGCAGTACTTTGCAAATACCATGAGGAAGGTGGCTCACCATACGTTATTACAATGGTCCAAAATGCCAGACCTCCATTCCCCCACACATTGGGAGCTTTGAATACACCATAGTTTTCAAGAAGTGTTTTCAGCCTGGCACTCATGGCTCAAACCTATAATCCGAGCTACTTGAGAGGCTGAGATCAAAAGGATCATAGTTCCAGGCCAGTCTAGGCAGGTAGTGTGCCAGACTGCATCTCAACCAATAGCTAAGCATGCCTGGCACCAATAGTGGGCAGTCCTATCACCCTAAGCTATGAGGGAGGGTGAGATCAGGAGGATCGTTGATTCTGGCCAGCCTGGCAAAAAAGTTTATGAGACCCCCATCTCAATGGATAAAAGCTGGGTGTGATGGCATGCACCTGTTTTCTCAGCTATGGCAGAAGCTTAAAATTGGAGGATGGTTATCTAGGCTGGCATGGGCAAAAAGCAAGACCCCATCTTCAAAAAAAAACAAAAACAGAGCAAAAAAAGGACTGGAGTTGTAGTATAGAGCTCCTGTCTAGCACAGCAAGCACAAAGCCCTGAGTTCAAACTCCATACCACCAAAAAAAGTGTTTTCATTATATGTTAATGAATAAGTAAATGTCTTGAATTTCAAACCTATATAAGTGGGTTAAGAATAACTTACAAATATGGCCATGGGGAAAAGAAAGTTGTTTAGCAATGAAAAGTAGCCATCAATAATACAACCGCTAAAACATAGCAACCAAGAACTATAGAGTGTAACACAGTAAAGAAAAGCTCAACTTCATTTCTAGAGCCCTGTTTAGACTCACTGCAATTAGGACACTGGAGAATAACACTAGACCCTTAGTGGTTCCCTTACAACGCAATTGCTGTAGGGTGAATTGCAACCTGTTAGGAGGTTCTGAAATGGTGTCATGGTGAGTATAACTGGAGAAATGTCTAGATCTGAAGGAGAGTGAAGAACAGTTCTATGAAGACAATTACCAAAAGTGACAGTGAGGGTATTGGGCAAGATTAAAGACCTGTGCAGAAGGTTCCTGAACACAGAAAGACATAAACAGTACAGCAAAAAACAAGAATAAGATGTGACGTGAAATGAACTAATGATGACATATGATCCCCTGCTTGTCCATTTTCATTATTTTCCAACCTGTGCCATGTCGTAAGTGATATTCAAGTCTGTCTAATGTTTCTGTGTTTGTCTCTAGTGATTTATGTTTAAAAATCGGTTTAATTTGAGCAAAAGATCTCTCAAGTGACAATGCTATCATCTATACACACATCAATTGAGATATGGTCAAAACACAATCCATTCTAATATCACAAGGATTTTCAAATTGATTTTAAAGCTTTTCAAAGTAACTTTCATTGTGACTGGGTAGCTAAAACTCAAGTATTACATAAAATGTAAGCTGGTGTTTTAAGGCTAAGTTTTCATAAAAATGTAAGTCTCACTTTTCCCAGCTGGTGTATTTTCTGGGAAAATAAATGATTCTTATCAAGAATGACAATACAGTCAATTAAATCTGTCATTCATTTTCAACTTGTATAATTTTACTCATTATTCTTTCTGTGTGAAGGAGAATGATGAGTTGAATGCAAGCCATTGGTTTTGCTGCATCGTGAACTCTGGAGATGAATTTACTTGATGTCCTATAAGCACTCTCCTTGTCCACTTTGTACTCACATATCACTAGCGATGGAGGAGTTCCGGGACATAGATTTTGGAGAGAGGTCATAATCACTGTCGGATCGATACAGGAAGGACTCCCGGCGTTGACTGTGGACAAAGTTTGCTTGGAGAATGAGCCCAGACCCTGGGCTGGTCATGGGATCCAAGGGACTCCGTCCCGCAGATGTGCCATTGTCCACGTCAAAGCTGTAAATGAAGGAGAGGGAATCAGGACGTAGCAGACACTTGCATGCTCATATTTTACCAAAGGTTCGAAGGAGTTTAGGAATTGACAGTGGGAAAGTTTACAGCTGATTTCTGCTGGTGTAAAATGATATTTAAATGATTTTAGAGTGGAACGGTAAAAAACAACACACAGTTTCTAATGTCACAGTCCTTATAATCGAGATAAACTTTCCTCAAAGAACTTTTCTAGTAAAACATCAACCAGTATTAAATAAAGGAGACTCTCATGTGTTTTTAAGAGAGAAGAGTGATAACTTGAGATTACCCACGAGGTATGTGGTTTAAGCAAAATTGTTGAATGAATAAACTAATAGCTTCAAGTTTAACTGTCGTTAACATTTCAATCCTTACCATTAGAACCCTATCAGGAGGTGGGCGGGTAAGCGCAGTGGTAGAGCTCTTGTAAGGCTCTGGACTCCAACCCCAGCACAAAAATAGTTCTTTTTCAATTTTTTTTCCAAGCTGTTAACCAGCTAATTAAAAATTTTATATACTTTCTTGTAGTTATTAGTAATTAGTATTATTACCGAAAGATTGAAGCTAAACTGGGAGAATTAAGGTAGAGAGGTTGATGTGCATGAATGACCTATGAATCGATGACCAAAGAATATTACTTCCAACCCAATTCTTAAGTAAAAAGAAGAAAAGTCATCATGAGTTTGACCAGTTTAAAATATGTTTCCCAATTAGAAATTTTCTCAGAATTGTGGCACCTTACAAATTTATTTATTTGGTCCTGCAAAGACAATGACATATTATCCATATGAATAGATTCATTGTATAGACAATGATACCAGGTCCTAGAAAAGTTAACTGACCAAAGTCATTGAGAATTTGTCTTCAGAGAAGATAGTCAGGGAAGCTCTTCAGCACAAAAACCTAAATATGTTAATGTACATAAAAATGATCATGTTGATTTCCTTTTAATAGAAAGATGACCTTACTGCTAAAAAAAAAGGAAAATAGCCTTTCCTTGTTTTTCATGAACAGAAATGGAGAAGATACAGAAGTATGATTTTTGGTTTAGTTTTCTCCATTTCCATTAACTAACTACCAAATAAGAAAAAAATCATTAATTTGTATTTTTGAAATTGTGATAATCATTTCAATTTCAATTTAAGCAAATATTAATTTACAGAGATAATACACTATAAATTTGGAAACTAATATCTTTAATAACAATAGCTTAGTATCTTTGGAAACTAAATATCTTTAAACATTTAACATTTTTTGCTATAATATCTATAAACAAAGACATTTATTTATAGGTCAGAAATGGCTGATAAGAGATATTTTAGTGCTTTTGTCATTTTTCTTTGTAGGTTGTAATATTAGAATTTGTCCACTAGATGGAAGTAATTTTCTTAAATAAGAAAAATACATTTTATTTATGTTTTTGGCAGTATTGGGGTTCGAACTCAGAGTTTATGCACCTGCTAGGCAGGAGCTTTACCGCTTGAGCCACAGCCCCAGCCGAGAAAAGTCCATTTAAAATTAACTTGAAGGCCTAAATTATCTATTACATACAGACTCATGAAAACAAATCAAATACCAAAAACTAAAATCTTGCAATCTATAGAAAGTGATTACTAATATTGATAAAATTATATTAATCTAAGAAATACTCGTATTAGCTTTATTTATTTTACTTATATATATATTTCTTTCTTGAAACAGGTCTTGCTATGTTGCCCAGGCTGGTCTTGAACCAATGAGCTCAGTGATTCTCCTGTCTAACCTCTTGAGCAATTTGGACTATAGGCACATACCACTGTGCCCAGATCAGTATTAGCTTTAAAAGAAATGGAAAATGAAGAGCTGAAAAATACGTGCTGATGTTCTTTTAGATTTTTATTTAAAAACAAGAGGACATAACTAAGTTTCATAACACATAAGTACATAGCTTGCTGGGGTAGAGTACTATGAGCATCATCGGTGGTCTGGGGAAACGCTAAGTTTGGGTCACACAAGCTTTCTCAGAATACAGTCTGTTTTGGGAGGTGGACCCAGGGTCTGAGGTCATTTGCATGGTAGATTTCATTTACATGAAATACTTCTACAATCAAAACTCACTATCTGGAAAAAGTAATGTTACTGAGATTCTCTATTATGGAATAAGCATTGACAAGCATCTGTATAAGCAAATGACCTTATAGAAAAGAGACTTTATATTATGAACGATTCAGTGAAGAAACTTTTGCAGTTTGTCTTATTTCCTTAGCTTAATACTGGAATAAACACAAGCATATTAAACATAGCACTTCTCAACAAGGCAGTTGAACACCAAGCAATCAGAGACTAAAACCAACCTTATGCCACCCACATTAAAGAGTCTACAAATAGTACAATACTATGATGTATGAATTAGGCAATCAGAAGTGCAACTTAGACCATGAATGCAAAGGCTGTTTAAAGACTGGAAGGAGGTGTGTTTTTGAACGACAGGAAAAGAAAATGTCCAGGCAGAATAGAGTGGGATGGGGGTAAAAGGGTATCCAGCTAATAGGAAGCAGCAAGAGCAAACCAAGAAGGAATAAGTGTTAAAACAGGAAAAAGGGTGTCTGGCTTCATTTTGTTGCTGGTGTTAAAGAATGTTGGGGACAATTAAATGGCAGTCTATACAGTTTAACCCAGTAGGTAGGACTGGGTATGCTTTTGAAAAGGCAGAGAGCCAGCAGAAGTTTGCTATGAGGGAATATGTGAAAAGACACACATCAGCTTTTACCTGATATCCCAGGGGAGCTAGATGGGGAAGATTATTTGCTTTTTAGTTGTATACTTTCAAATTCTTTGATTTGTGAAAATAAACATATCATTTTTACATTAAGTGGATGCAGCAAACCACAATGTAGAAAACCATAAAAATAGAAAATAAATAAACCAAAAAGGAGAACAGAACCATCCCCTCCAAAAAAAATAAAAGGCTCGTTCATTAATTCCTTCAAAAATTAGAAGTGGGGAACATGCCTTGGGAGAGGTACATTTTGGATTTTAAAAGATCCTACTTTCTTATTCAGTGGGTAGTAAATAGTTAAACTGAGAGTTAGACAGTGGTCTACTACTTCTTAACCTTCTGAAAGTGAGCTAATTTAACTGAGAATTAATTTGTGCTGAAAATATATACGGCTTCAAGTAAGCTACTTACTTTTGAAACATAACTTTATCAATAGTCAGGTCATGGTAGTATTAGTAAAATGAGAAAGTGATAGGAAAGTAGCCCTAACTTTAGTTGCTGGTACCAAAGAGATGAGGAATTATGGAATTCCCCAGCCTTTTTCAACACACACTCAGATATGGGGAATTCTCTTTTGACTCATTGTCAATTAGATAGATCCCAAGCACAACAGTATCAGAAGTTTGGAAGAGCAACTAAAGAACTGACGAGGGTAAAAATATCCAGTTATAATAATGATGGTTATTATAATGATAATGAAAATAATAAAACTTGGGGGCAATTTCCACGTGCCAGGCACTGAGCTTGATATATCCAGATAATCTTATTATCCTCACCCTTCGAAGCAGGCACTGTAGAATCCAAGGCATAGAGAAATGGCTCTATGTTAAGTAATGTGTTCAAAGCCATGCATCTCACAAGTGAGTTTTAAACTCAAGCTGTCTGTTTCTAGACTCTGAGAGAATGGGAAACCGTGTTTCTGTCTCAGTTACAGGATCCTCTATCAACCATTCAGAAATACAAAATACTTCTTACCTTACCTGGATGGAACCTCAAGTGTTCACTCTTTCAATGTGACATTCTGATTAACATATAGGTCACACATGCCAAGGCTAATTCTGGGACCAGGTTTTCATATGACCCAACATTTTAGAATTTCCTAAACGAGTTTCTTTACAGATTTTGAGATTTCATTTGGAATTAAGCGAGGGCCAGTGTGTCTGAAAAGTCTTGACAACTAGAACTAAGTGAGATGCTCTACTCTGCTGCATGTTTTCTTTTCTTAATGCAATTTAGACATGCACACATTCCTTAAAGGTGCTGGCTTTTACCAGAAGGAAGTTGTAGAGAAACAAGGAGGCATCTGCTCTGTTCCATCTGAGATGGCAGTTAAAGTCAGGACCAGCTGGCCTATGGCATTCAGAGATCTGGAAGGCTGAGTGTGTCTGACACTCTTCTATGGAACCATCCCCACACTAGAGACAGACAGAATCAGACAGACTGACTAACCAAAAAAAAACTGCTCCCAGCTCTCTGCACTGCTCCCAGTGTATCTTACAATCATTTGTCTGCCAAAGGTCATTTCCTATCCTTTTGAATTCATGCTACACTGTTTCTCTGGTTTAAATATTTTGCAAGTCTTCATAACTATCATGTCTTTTCTCAACTGGTTCAGGGTCCTGTTACTGTCCTGGGTAAAGAGCTCCTCTCATCTACTCCTACCCTCAGGACCTTATACTCAACACTGACTGGCAATTTGGAACCTGAAAGAAGTAGGACACAACAAGAACTTTGATGGAATATCTGTTGGGAGTCCCTATCAACATAAGACCCCATGACCAAGGCTTCTATGAAGGGTTTCCCCTGGGAAGAGGCTGCCAAATGCAGCTGGGCATGCTGGGAGCCTCCACATCTACCAGGAGCATCTGAGAGCTGCTTCTACCTCTAGGTGTTAAAAATAATGGTGCTTTAACAATTTTACCCTGTTACAAAGTAGGGAAACACCAAAAATGTTCCTATTATAATATTTACTTGAGAGTTAGAAAACAAGGGTTAAATTTCAAATCTTGGTTCTGCCACTTTTCAGTTTCAAGCTCTTGGCCAAGTTACTGTATGCCTCTAAGCTTTTATTTCCTGATAAGGATAATTACACACCAAGCTCCATTATGAGGATTAAAAGAGAAAAATGTTTGGAAAGCATTTACCAATTGCCTGGCAGCTAGTACCTTCTCAATAGTTTAGCAGCTATTGTTTTTATTACTTCTTATCCTCCAGGTGATCTTCCACTTAGGTCATTCTCTTTACCTGAGTCACTCTTTTAACCTAAGCACATGACTTTGGCCAGAGCATTCAAAGGGAAGTGAGAGAGGAAGGGAGCTGAGGGTCAAATCATGTGACTCTGTCCTGGCAATCACAGAGGTGGCAGATGCTGGAGCCTGATTACTTTTACAGTTTCAGGGGGGTTGACATCTCCACCCTCCTCCATAATTCCAGTGTGATAACATCCAGGGAGAGGGTGCGGACTATTGATTTTTCTCTAGATATTCCTCACCAAGGAGAAAGAACAATTTCCTGGTAGGAAATGTGGAAGGTTTGGAGGTCCCCACAACTTGGGTGGGGCCCTAGCCAAATATAATGGGCAGAAATAATCCTTCAGACCTCAGTCTCCAGACAAAGTAAGGCAGGATAGATAGATGAGGAGGGAAATTATATTTTAATCAATATTTAAAGGGCCAGACTCTTGACATTGGAAAAGGAGAACCAGAGGAGCTGGCTGGGAGACAAAGAGGCGCTACCTGCTTCTGCTTTCCTCTTTCAGAGGTTAAGGAGCTGCAAGGTTTTTTGGATGGGTGGAGAAATAATCATGTCTAGGAAAGGGAAGTTCTGAAGCACCCTATTGTCTCTGATTTAGGGTGTGATTTGGGAGCGTGACCCCTCCCTGTCAGTTATCTCAGCTACCCAGATCCATTACCTTTGGCCACCTATATTTCCCCAGCTCTCCAATATAAAACTAGGAGTTGGGGACCACCATCTTGAGTCTTTGCTCCCATTTCATGTGTAGGGAACAGGAAATATTTCTCTCTTTCTCCTCACCCCTACCCTGCTGTCTTTACTTTATCCTATTATACAAAAGTAAATCCTTGCTAAAACTTTCACCTTGTGAGACTCCTTGTTGTGAGACACCTTGAAATGCCTTTCAAAGTTTGTGGATCTCAAGGACCTGTGATTTTGCATGGAAACTGGGAAGCTGTGGAATCCCCCTCATCCATCCTCTCACAGATAAAGATGCACCTTGAGAACTCTGGGCCACAGTAGCATGGGCTGTTTTCCCTCCGTGTCACCTCTCCTGTGTACACTGGAGTACATGCTGTTGGCTCTGTGGTGGAATCCACTTTATGCTTTGCCACTCAGGGAACGGTTGACCCTTGAGCTTAATGGAGGTCAACTACAGTCGATTATTTAAATGTAATTTAACTACAGTCGATTATTCTCTTAATAATATTAAGTATTTGGCTCATTATGATCAATATCACAAAGTTATGAAACTTGCTCCTAATTCATGCTGGCGATAGGTTCCCATTCAAAATTTTTCTGCAGGTCAAATAGCTTCTGTAGAGTAAAGAAAACATTACTTTTCAGAATTCACTATTTTGGGGAGGTACTGGGATTTAAACTCAGGGTCTGATGTTTGCTAGGCAGGTACTATACAATTTGAGTCACACCATCAGCCTTTTTGTTTTTTCTTTTTTGTTATTTTTTCAGATGGTGCTTTTGCCCTGGGCTGGCCTTGGACCACAATCCTCCTACCTAGCCTCCTATGTAGCTAAGATTATAGACGTGTTATCATCACACCCAGCTTATTTGTGGAGACGGGGTCTTTTAACTTTTTGCCTAGACTGGTCTCAAGCTAGGATCCTCCTGATCTCTGTCTTTCAAGTAGCTGGAATAACAGAAGTATCCCACCATGACCAGCCCCTTGAAAATTTACTATTTTAATATTTACTTTGCTTTGATTATCTATAGTGATGATACTTAAAAAAGACCATTTGATAGTGATATGTCCGGAGAAGAATTTTTCTTAGTTAAAAACTGCCCACCACATTGCAACAGGATCCCTGAGAGGATATTTAGCTACTTTACTAGAGTACGTATTGTGTCTGTCAGTTTGTATAGTCTGCATATTTGCACAGAGGAGAGGCATTTAAGAACAGGAACTAAACTTTATCCATCTTCACAGATGATTTTCTATAAACAAAGGCCAAGCACAAGGATATTTGCTTCTTTGTGAGAACAATGCCAGGTGATCACTGGAAACATACAACATTTGTTTCTGGCTTGTCAATGTCATTCTCAAGTAATGATGGCTCGAGTTTGATGTCTGGATTAGAAACAGGAAGTAAACTAGACTTGTTTCATAGGATTTTTTGCCAGTAATGTGGTAAAAGGTTGTTTGTATGAAAAGTGATGTACTAAATGTTGTCCCTCCAAAATTTGTATGTTGAAGCCCTAACCACAATGTGACTGTGCTTGGAGACAGGGCCTATGAGGAGCTGAAAAAGCCTAAATGGGTTTGTAAGGTGGGGGCCTCTATCCAATAAGGCTGGTGTCCTTATAAGAAGAGGAAGAGAAAACTCACTCTGTCAAGTGAGGACAAGCAAGAAAGTGGCCATCTGCAATTTCCTCACCAGGAAGTGAATCAAATGCACCTTGGTTTTCTTGGACTTCCAGCCTCCAGAACTTGGAAAAAATAAATGTCTGTTTAAGTCACTCACTTGATGGTATTTTGCTATGCAGCCTGAGCTAACTAAGATAACCAGAAAGTCCAAACCAAAAATTGTTTTATTTGAGGTTTGTGAATTTCTTTTAATTCTTATCATTAAGAAGAGTTCTGTTAAGTTTTACTTAAGAAAAGATCTCAAATCATTGTCAAAAACAATCCCACGAAGCTTTTCTCCTACATTTGCTTGTTGGAGCTTTAAAATTTCACTTCCATTTATGTCTTTTGAGTTGATTTTTGTGTATGGTGTACAATTGAGAATTCTATTTCATTCTTTTGTGTGTGAATATCTGGGTTTTCCCAATGTTAGTTGAAGAAATTTTTCTTTCTCCAAGATGTATTCTTGATGACCTTGTTAAAGATCGATTGACTGAACACGTGTGGACTTATTTCTGGGCTTTCTGTTCTATTCCATTGGTCCATATGCTTGTCTTAATGCCCAAACCATTTGATTACTGTAGCTTAGAAATATGTGATGAAGTCAGGAGGCCTGAGACCTCCAGCCTTGTTCATCTTCTTCATGATTGCTTGACCTATTCAGGGTCCTTTGTGGTTCCATATGAAACTTAGGATCACTTTTCTATTTCAGTGAAAAATGTCATTGGAATTTTGGTGGGAATTGCATTGAATCTGTACACTGTTTCAGGCAGGATGGAGATTTTTAACAATATTTTCTTTGAAACCTTGAACAAACACAGGCAACAAGGACAAAGATACACAAGTGGAATTATGTCAAACTAATAAGTTTCTCCACAGCAAAGGAAATAATGCACAGTGAAAAGGCAACCTACAGATGGGGGAAGATATTTGCAAACTGCATTTCTAATAGGGGTTAATATTCATCCTTGAACTCAAGAGCAAAAAAGATAATCAAATTAATGTTGCCCAAATTAAAAACCCAGTTAAAGAGATAGACATTTGTCTAAAGAAGACATGCAGTGGCTTAAGGTATATGAAAAGGTGCTCAACGTCACTAGTCATTAGGGAAGTGCAAATGAAAATCACAATGGGATATTGCCTCACAGCTCTTAGAATGGCCATTATTTTAAAAGATAATAAAATGTGTTTTTAAGGTTGCAGAGAAACTGGATCTGTGGAGAACTGTTTGTGGAACTAGAAAATGATGTAGCTGTTATGGAAAACACTATACAGGTTCTTAAAGAAAATAAAAATAGAATTACCATATGATCTACCAATATAACTTTTCCATATTTATGTAAAAGAAATGAGATCAGTACTGCTGCAGCACTACTCACAAATAACCAACATGTGGAAACAATTTAAATGTTCACCCAAGAATGAATGGTTAAAAAAATGTGGTATAGACATATGATGGAATATTACTCAGCCTTAAACAAGAGGGAAATGCTGACATATGTTACACTATGATGAATTTTAAGGATATTATGCCATGTAAAATAGCCACATAAGAACAAATTCCACTGATACAAGGAATCTAAGCTAGTTGAAAGTATACAAACAGAAAGGAGAATGGTAGTTTCTGGAGCCTGAGGAAAGGGGAAATGGGAATTGCTATTCAATTGGTATTAAGTGTCAGTTATGCAAGATGATATGTTCTGGAGACCCACCACAAAAACAATAATGTACTGTACACGTAAGTGGGCAGATCTTACGTTATGTGTTTTAACCACACTAAAAATAACTGAGGATCTCAAGGGGGCTGTGGTGTTGAGACCTGAGAGGGAAACTCTGCACTGCCATAGTGAAGCACAAGTTGGCATCAATTATCTAGAAATACCAATCCATTCAAGTCGTAGCTACACACAACTCAACCAGAGCAAATGCCCATCACGGAACACTGGACGCGTCTATTGCTACAGTTCTTGGCACGCCTTGATTTAGCTGATATTTTTCCCCAGGCTTGACTGTGCTTGAGAATGGAATAAGACAGCATGTTTTCCTTCCCTTACTTCCTGTTACCATTTATTGATCACAACCAAGAGCACAGAGGGAGCTGCAGAAGAGCTCAGCTTTGCAGGCTGGGCTGGCCCTGGGGTCAGATGCAACCCACAAGACAGAGCAGTTTTATTGCCTGCCGCAGACACCCCAGCCTTTTCCTCTGGAGAACTTCTAAGGGATTATGTTTTCAAAACACAGTCTTCCTCTAAGCAACTTCAGCAAGCTGAAGTCTAGAGGAATAGTTGGGAGTGGAGAGTGTTTTTGTACTTCCTTGTTTTTTTCTGTTCTAGAGCAACTACAATTACTCTAATAAGCTCACACTGGAACAATGATATTGTAATGGCGTGCCCTTCCACTCCTTCACATCTCCCCACCACTTATTCTTTTTATTGAAGACAGACTTTTCCTCCTAAAACAAAAATCAGGTGCCTGCAAGACCCTGCTCCTTGTCCCCCAATAGCGGCCTATTTTATTTGGGGTAATTGCTATGTCCTCGCAGTACTGCCAAAAAATAAAAGTAAACTTGCAATGTAATTAAGTTCAAATATGATGTATGTCACTAAATCCTGCTACTGTACTTGGCCCCTTAGGCCACATGAAAATAATCTGAGATGCTGGGCGCTTTACCCTTTGCCACATCTAAGAGTGTCTGCTGCTTCGGCTGTCTTGGTGGAGACAAAAGAATTCCTCCCAAAGGCCTTCCCCCCCACCCCCCCACCCCCACCTCTCACTTTGTCCCACATTTCTTTTTATCATTATTTTGTTTAGAATTATTGACAGACAGGTCACCATTTGCATGTTCATACAGTAAGCACATTTCAATATACGTGGAGATGTCCCACCGTATTTCTACAGCCCATTTACAGGACAGGGGTGTGTGGATCATTATTTTCATTTGTGGGGGAGGAATCTGAGGTTCTCTAAGGATGGTGTTTGTGTGCCAAGAATCTCATAGATTTAAGAAGCCAGATTATGACTCAAACCCAAATCTTCTGATCTTTGGGCTAATCATTTAGATGGAGGATTAAACAACAGGATTGGTCTTAATTTCATAAAGCTTGAATCAAAGACAAATTTTTATTGTAATTTTTATTAGCACCCAAAGATCTTATCTAGCTGAGCACAATGTTCAAAACCTTTGTGTAGAACATGACATTCTGCTGAAATGAATGGAGATGTTTGTATGTCCTCAAAGAACAGAATGAAAAACTTGAAAGAGATTACAGCAAATGCCTCAACTTAGGTAAGTGTTAATTACCCTAACAATATTATAATGTCTTATATGGCAAATGTTTAATAACAGAAGAAGATACTGCAAACAACCATGTGGTTAAACTTAGTTAGGCCAGCTTTGCAAGTCATATTTCCAAAGAAAATTTAGAGGAAAAGAGAAGGTATTTCTTTATTACATAGAGATAAGAACTAACCCTGGGGGTCTAGGAGAGTGGCTCAAGTGGTAGAGCACCTACCTAGCAAAGCAGAAGCCCCTGAGTTCAATTCCCAGTACTGCAAAAAACCACCACCACCACCACCACCAAAAATCCCTAACCCTGGGCTATAGTACTGGACTGAAAACTGGGGGCCCTGAGTGTGAGTTTTGACTCTGCTACTACCTGGTTGTGATTTTGGCAACTTCTTGACTTCTCTGAGACTATCACTCATTCTCAATTACTGGTTTGCATATCACTTTGGAAACGTTTTAAGAACTACACTTTTGGGCACTCTGAGTCAGTAGGTCTGCATCTGGACTCAGAAAACTGTATTTTTAAAAAGTTGTCATGTGTTATCAGGTTGGGAACACCAAATCTCCTGATGCCTAAAGTCCCTTCCAACTTCAACATTCCTTATTCCAACTGGACAGCTCTGAGTTCGGCTCATATTCCTCTATGCATATTCCTCTATGCATCAGGAGGGAGGGCATTCAGGGCCAAAGCTGTCCTTGCCCAGCTTGCTCAGTGGTATCCCTGCCCACTGAGCAACATGTCCTATGCTTCTGCAACATTCTCTATGCTGCTGGTAGAATTTGTGTACAACTGAATGAAAGGAAGAAAGGATAGAAAGGAAGGGAGGGTGGGTGGAAGAAAAAGGAGATAACTTAGAGTTATCTATATATAGATAAAGCCTATATATGGATATAAAAAAGAAATAGGAATGTGTATTTTGACTTAAAAACAATGAAATACCAGTTCACAGGCATTTATAAATGAAGTTAGAAAAAAATGTCATTTCACTTATTGAACAGCTTTGGTGTATTATGTCTGACATTCTCACTCGAAATGACAAACCTGCCCCTTTCCCACCACTAAACAGAAAGAAATGGAGGGAAGAAAAATGTGTCATATTTTAGAAACTTTCCTCCTATTTATAGTTATCTTTTGAATACTGTCACAAGCTCAATTTCATCTAAGGAATCTCATATACATTTTAATATAGTTAAAATTTGCAGTAACAAAAATATATGCTACTTGTAATGCCAAAACCTTCCTCAGCCTGACATATGGCATGAGGTAGGGGCAAAGGTATTTTTTACGTCAAGTTCGTAAGTAATGTGAGATCAGTGGCTTTCGAAATAACTAGAAACCTGAGATATTTATTGCACAGACATCATGTTAAGATGACCTCAGAAAGGTAATCTTTGGAATGGTAGATCAAGTTGCATCTAGAAGGCCAGTTATTTCTGTTACCAAAATAAACACTGCTTAAGCAACAGCAAATATGGGAGAGAGATCAAAGAAGCAGGGTTTCCCCTATTCTTTGTTAGAGCTCTGTATGGTAAAGTAAACAATTTTGTACAGTTGGATAGGTATCGGTAGTTTAAAAAAAAGTAAACAATTCTGGTTAAGTAAACAATTTTGGGGGCTCAGCATGTCAATCCACCACAGGGAGTCTAACTGTCAGGGTTGCAACTGCTGCTGATAGATGTACGCATTGCCCTGGATGCTTCAATGCACAGCTGATGTCCTGAGAGAAGGTGTGGTCTTTCGTAGCTCTGGCAACACTGATCACTTTGCCGAAGTGCCTCCTCACGGGGGTCTTACAAACTATCAAACACCCCCAAGCTTGCTCTCGACACTGCATTCCCAGACAGGATGAGAGCTGCTATACTTGCAGACTCCAGAGCCAAGCCACCCAGACAGCCCATGGGTGGATGACTCAGGTCCATGGGACCTGGTTGTCCCTGTTCTAGGAGACTTTTCCAGAGGGCAGCACAATAATAACAGAGAATGTACTCTTCAACATTTCATATTCCTTGTCTCTGGTTTTTATTAGTAGGCTGGATAAAGAAATTGTGTTCAGAGAAGTCACTTGGCTTCAGTTTGCTTTCATCCATCATACTTCATTGTGTCTCTAGGATCTAATGACCCCCTATTAAAATATTGATGCAGTTCATTAGAATTAGGTCCCTAAATGATATTTAGCTCTCCAAATACCATAGCACAAACTATGTGGGCTTTTGAAAGAGACCTGGATTTTGAATATGTTCTGTTGGCCTCTCTGAGATTGAGATTCCACACTTGTTGACAAAAGTTTACAAAAACACACATTTAGAGAGCTAAAATGGGTTAGTGTTCCATTAAAGCACCTAGACAGAGTTTTTAAAGTAGTACATGCTTAAAAATGCTCACTCCCCTTTTATTCTTCCTCCTTTACATTGGCATCCTCCATGTACTGTTTTGGGTTTTATTAAGATGGATGAAGTTATCACAGTCATCCCTTAAACTTATCAGAACAAACATCCAAGGCACAACTTTCTTAGTTCAGAGAGTCTGCCTATATTTTTAATGACTATTTACAATCTCTATCAGAACAAAATTCTGTTATAACTATGACACTAAGACTTCTATGTTTGTGCTTGTGATATTGTCCAAGCAGAGAGAGGAAGTAACTTTAATCCTGGTTCAAAAACAGAGTAATTTATTCACTGAAGACCATAGACTAGTTGAAATTGCTTACTGAACAGCACATTCCAATAGATGACTGGGGGAACATGCCAGTATTAATAAGAGATGATGCAGCTACAGAGTATTCCAAGTTTATGATTTCTTTCCCCTCAAGCTCATCTACTTGTTCCCCTGCAGCTAAGCTAGCTCTGCAGCTAGTTATGAGGAATATAAGAAATAAACATGTCTACGAGGCACTGGGCTCTTAGTTCAGGACTTACAGATCTTTCTAATGAATTAATCAAGCAGTTCAACTGTTAAGCCAAGTCCAGAGTCTCAACAGCCCTGGATTCTGCAGCAGATTGTGTCTGCTCAGGCCATTCTAATAAAAGGCCATGCTCATTGTCACTCTGCAGCAGAGGATTTCAAATTTTGGATGTCAGAGATTCCCTAAAAAATCAGATGACTTAGAAAATGTTCAAAAATAACAGGCTTCAAACATTCATAACAGAGCTGGGGATGTGGCTTTAGTGGTAAAGTGCCTGTGTAGCAAGCACGAGGCCCTGAGTTCAACCCTTGCACATCACTCCAGAAATTTCGGTATCGGGTAATGACTAAGATTGAGGACTTTAGAGTCAGACAGACTGGCTTAAAATCATGAGTTCACTACCATAGAGCTCTCTAGCACAAACCACATGAACTGCAAATTATATAGGCTCTCTAAACTTCGTTTTCCTCAACTTCAAAATAAGAATTAAAAAATGGAGTCGTTATGAAGATTAGGGGGATGAAGCACACAAAGCACTTTGCATACTGTGTGACAATAAGTGCTTTGTAAAATTTTGTTACTTTTTTGTAAGGCGTTACGGAACCCTAAAGTTTATTTGTAGGCCACAGATTAAGAATTTCTACTATGAAAAGTGGACCAAGTTCAAACCAATTAGAGATAATCTGCCTACCATAAAAAACAAGAGTCTATTGAAGGATCTTGTTTAAATAATTATCCAGAAAGGGGCATTCAGTCACTAGGTTTGCCATTCTGATCAAGCAGGACAATAGGCCCAGCTACATCACCATTCTTTCTAAGGAAGGACAACAGTGCTGCCTCCTGCACCCGCCTGTACCAGCCCCAGCTAAGAACTTGGCAGCCGTGATTGCCTTTTGTGCTTAACTGAAAAGGAAAAGAGCTTTTGGGCTGCCTGAACCTTATAAGGCTACTGTCCTATTTTTGACACATTCTTTACAAGGTTCTAGGTATGAGAAAGAGATGTTACAGGTTTTAATGAGAGAATATTTGCTCAGTGCCCAGCTTCAGGACTGACACACAGATAGCTCTCCATCAGTGCTGTCTCTTTCCATGTGTAGCAGGAGGGAGGGTAACACAGATTGACAAAGTCACAGTCCTGGGAGAAATTCCACTGACACTCAGGAGACTGTCTAACTTAGGTAGTTTAACTAAACATGACTTGAAATAAAGAGCCCTCTGAGAGGGCTTTTCTTTGAAAGCAATGTAGAAAAATGAAAAAAAAAAAAAAAAGAAAGCAATGTAGAGATTTTGCTGATGTGATGATACATGGCCTTAATACATTAACTCATACTATGTGGCTTATTTTAGTCAAAGCAGATTTTTTTAGACAAATCAGTGCATTTTGAAATGAATGGAACATCTAGCAGCCAGTAATTTCAGGTACATTAACTTTTCAAAGGAAGTAGGCTTCAATTGAACAGTGTCTATACGCTCTGCATCATGTTGTATTGTTTAGAAAGATTATCTCAGAAAAAAGCTAAATTAAGTAACATTAATATACTCATTTTTGTATTCCTAGCACCTAGTATAATTTTGACACCAAGTATAGAAACTTAATAACTACTTATTGGATGAATTTTCTCTATTAAAAACTTTATAGAAGATATATAAAGATATTTATATATAGACTTAAAAATTTTCATTGCGACTCCAGGTGTGTGGTCACTGTGCCCTGCTATAAACTTCCCTGTTTCTTTTTTTTTTTCTTTCTTTCTTTCTTTGATTGTATTGGGTCTCACCTCAGGGATTCATGCTTGTTAGAAAGGTGCTCTACTGCTTAAGACACTCTGCAGTCCCTTTTATGTGTTCTGTATTTTCAAGATAGGGTCTGGCAAATTATTTGCCTGGGCTAGCTTCGAACCTTGATCCTCTTAATTGCTGCCTCCGGAGTAGCTACAATGACAGGATTACAGACGTGAGCCTCCAGTGCCCAGCAAAATTCCTTTTTTTTTTTTTTTTTTTTGCAGGTCTGGTATGTGAACTCAGGACCTACACCTTGAGCCACTCCAGCAGCCCTTTTTTGGGATGGATTGATTTTTTTTTTTTTTTTTTTTGAGATAGGGTCTCATGAACTGATTCCCCAGGCTGGCTTTGAACTGCGATCCTCCTGACCTCTGCCTCCTAAGTAGCTAGGATTACAGGCGTGAGCCACCTTATTGCTATACCTGGTGCAGGGGAATTTCCTATGCAAATGCTGCTACAGCTGATACAAGATGCATGCTACAGGCTGCCACAGCCCGGAGAACCTCATACTTGCTGGTATGTTCTCTGAGCAGATAAGCAGCAGGGTCACTGTTTTATTTTTAACAAAACTTCATTGATGCTTTTTCAATGAGTGTTCCCAAACTCTGAGTAGAGCCTGCTGCTTTTGGTCTCAACTTGGTTCCAACTCCAATGGTGTGTATGGGTGAAGATGAGAGAAAAATAAGGGGGAAATATTTAAGTAAATACAGCTTAACCATGTTAGAAGAGACAGCAGGACAAATAATAAAAATCTACCAGTGATGCCAGTCATTTAAAATTATGCATTCTCATTTTCCAATGCAGAAATAATGAATTGATATGATACCAACAATAACAGCAAAAATCATTAGTTGAGTATTTACTGCCCATTAAAGACTGTGCTAAATTTATTTGCATAGCTTATTTCATTTAAAACTCATAAAAATCCCAGATGGAAGGGATAGGCCTTTCCCTGACTACGTTATAGATAAGAAAGCTGAGATAGATTTTAGTTAAATAAATTATAGTTCAAACCCCAGTTCCACAAAAAATAAATAAATTACAGATGCAGAAATAGTGACAAAA
This sequence comes from Castor canadensis, assembly GCF_047511655.1. Classification (NCBI taxonomy): domain Eukaryota; kingdom Metazoa; phylum Chordata; class Mammalia; order Rodentia; family Castoridae; genus Castor; species Castor canadensis. Next base: position 129,383,996 of record NC_133391.1, on the reverse strand, counting down.
AACCAAAGATAGAATTCTAAATCATAATGCTAGTATTCCTCACAGCGTGACTTGGACAGCCTGACTCAGAATTAACTGTTAAAAATGAATAGCTCTACACAAGGGAGGGGTGGGGATAGGTAAGACACCTAAAAAACTAGCTAGCATTTGTTGCCCTTAACGAGAGAAACTAAAGCAGATACCTTAAAGCAACTGAGGCCAATAGGAAAAGGGGAACAGGTACTAGAGAAAAGGTTAGATCAAAAAGAATTAACCTAGAAGGTAACACCCACGCACAGGAAATCAATGTGAGTCAATGCCCTGTATAGCTATCCTTATCTCAACCAGCAAAAACCCTTGTTCCTTCCTATTATTGCTTATACTCTCTCTACAACAAAATTAGAAATAAGGGCAAAATAGTTTCTGCCGGGTATTGAGGGGGTGGGGGGAGAGGGAGGGGGCGGAGTGGGTGGTAAGGGAGGGGGTGGGGGCAGGGGGGAGAAATGAACCAAGCCTTGTATGCACATATGAATAATAAAAGAAAAATGAAAAAAAAATGAATAGCTCTTTTATTTTAATGTTTTTATTAATATGTAATAGCTGTAAAGGGGATTTCCATGTGACATTTCCATATACATGTACAGTGTACCTCAGTTTGTTTCAGCTCCTCCACTATTCTCCCATTTTCCCCTCTCCCTTCTTAAAATAGCTTCCACAGGTTTCAGCGTTCCATATTTGTACATGTGCAGAAAATACATCAATCATATTCACCCTCCTTAACTATCTCCATTCCCTCTCCCCCTCCCTCTGTGCCCTCCTTTTCACAAGACCTGTCCTTCATTGTTTAAGTGTCAGTTCATTGTTCAGTGGGGTTTTGACTTGGTATTTTACCTGTAAACCAGTCTAACTAACCCATTACTCTTCCTTGCCCTTTCCCTTATCCTGTATTGTCCAACCGTTTTCAGTGCATTTCCTTGTGTCTTGTTCCTACACATATGCAATGTATTTCAATATTATTCTCTTTCTATTGAAAAATGAGTAGTTCCTGATGTTGTCTAGAACAACTGAAACAGAGTCTGGGGAAGAAGCTCAATACTTTGCATTTAAAAAATGCAGGCACAACATACTTAATGGGCAAAACTGAAACTATTTCCCCTAAAGTCAGGAATGAGACAAGGGTGCCTACTCTCCTCACTCCTATTCAACACAGTCCTGGAATTCCTAGCCAGAGCAATAAGGCAAGAAATAAAAGGAATACAAATAGGTAAAGAAGTAGTCAAACTATCCCTATTCGCAGATGACATTATCTTATACCTTAAAGACCTTAAAAACTTCTAGACACCATAAACAGCTCCAGCAAAGTAGCAGCATACAAAATCAACTTACAAAAATCAGTAGCCTTTCTATATAAAAATAACAAACAGATTGATAAGGAATATAGGAAAGCAATTCCATTTATAATAGTCTCAAAAAGAAAATCAAATATCTAAGAAAAAACTTAACAAAGGATGTAAATGACCTCTACAAGGAGAACTACAAACCATTGAAGAAAGAGATCGAGGAAGACTACAGAAGGTGGGAAGATCTCCCATGCTCATGGATTGGCAGAATCAACATAGCAAAAATGTCTGTACTACCAAAAGCAATCTACATGGTCAACACAATTTCCAATAAAATCCCAATGACATTCATCACAGAGATTGAAAAATCTACCCTAAAGTTCATCTGGAAACACAAGAGACTGAGAATAGCCAAGGCAATACTGAGCAAAAAGAGGAACACTGGAGACATCCCAATACCCAACTTCAAACTATACTACCATAGCAATAAAAACAGCATTATACTGGCACAAAAACAGACATGAAGACCAGTGGAACAGAATAGAGGATCTGGATATGAATCCATGCAACTACACTCACCTAATCTTTGGTAAAGGTGCCAAAAACATACAAAGGAGAAAAACAGCCTCTTCAACAAATGTTGCAGGAAAAATGGTTATCTGCCTGCAGAAAACTGAAACTAGATCCATGCCTGTCCCCCTGTACTAGTATCATTTTTAATTGGATTAAGGACCTTAATATCAGACCTGAAACCTTAAAGCTCATACAGGAAAGAGTAGGGAATACACTGGAAACAATAGGAATAGGCAAGGACTTCCTCAGTAGAACTCAAATGGCTCAGCAACTGAGACAGGATTGACAAATGGGACTACATGAAATTAGAAAGCTTCTGCACAACAAACGAAATAGTCTCTAAATTGAAGAGGCCACCCATAGAATGAGGGAAAAATTTTGCTAGTTGTACATCAGACAAGGGACTGATAACCAGAATATACAGGGAGCTCAAAAAAACTAAACTCCCCAAAAATCAATGACCCAATAAAGAAATGGGCAATTGAACTAAACAGAACTTTTTCAAAGGAAGAAGTCAAATGACTAAAGCATACATGAAAAAATGCTCACCATCCCTTGCCATAAAGGAAATGCAAATCAAAACTACACTAAGATTCCACCTCACTTCTGTTAGGATGGCTACCATTAAGAACACCACTACCAACGAACTTGGCGAGAATGCGGGAAAAAGGAACCCTCATACACAGCTGGTGGGAATGTAAGATAGTACAACCACTCTCTTCTTAAAAAACTAAAAATAGATCTGCCATATGATCCAGCAGTACTACTCCTAGGGATATACCCAAAGGAATGTGAGTCAGGTTACTACAAAGGCACCTTCACACCCATGTTTATTGCACCACTATTCACAATAGCCAAGCTATGGAAACAACCAAGAGGCCCCACTACTGATGAATGGATTAAGAAAATGTGGTATTTATATACAATGGAATTTTACTCAGCACAAAGAAGAATGAAATTTTGTCATTCGCAGGTAAATGGATGGAACTGGAGAACATCATCTTAAGTGAAGTTAGTCAGGCTCAGAAGGCCAAAAACCTCATTCTTCTTCATATTCAGATTATAGAACTACAACAAATGCAGTAATATTATTGGACATGGGTCACACACTAAAGGGAGACTGCACCTGGGAGGGATAGGGATAGGGAAGAAAACCTAAAACTGGAATGTGGTTGATGTGCTCCCTGGAGAGGAGCGAATATAGTAATCTTAAACTGGCAAGAGCCCACTATGGGAAGGGGACTAGGAAGTAGTGAAGAGATCTGGTAGAGATGAACCAATTTGGGTTGTAATACACAAGTGCATGGAAACAACACAAAGAATCTCCCTGTATAGCTATCTTTATCGCAAACTAGCAAAAACCCCATTTTTAAAAATTATCTTTTATGTTTTTTCTTCAACAAAATTGGAGAACAAGAGGGCAGAACAAGTTCTGCCTGCTGATGTGGGGGGTGGGAGGGGGAGAGGGAGATGGTCCAAACAATGTATACACATATAAGTAAATGTAAAAAGGATAAAATAAATTAGAAAATTAAAAAGGTTTAAGGAAAAAAATGCAGGCACAGCATTATTTAATTTACCAGGCTTTGAGAACCCTATTTTAGCACTATGAATCTCAGAGCAAGTTCTCACTAGATGAACAAGATTGATAAAATAATTCTTGTTTTAGTTGTAGAGGACATACTTCTGAAACCCAAAATATATCACAACATTTGAAAGAAGCATTGATTCAGGCATGGTGGTGCAAGCTTGTAATCCCAGCACTTAGGAAGCTGAGGTAAGAAGATAGTTTTGAGGCCAGTCTGTACTACATAATGAGAACCTGTCTTAAAATAAATAAGTAAAATTTGAAATATTCTCCCACCCAAAATGGTCACAACTATTAGATTCACTTAAATGGAGAATCCAAATTGTTTCTCTTCTGAATTGATAATACAAGTGTAAGTGCTTTTGGCCAGGTTTAGAAGATAAGATTTGTTTTTGTGTTTGTCTCTCACATGAACCTTAATTTCTCATCTGTAAAACAGGAGAGTGTGCCTAGACCAAATGTTTTCAAAATTCATTTTTAACTCTCAATTGTAATTGTTTGCTCTTTTTAAAGTAAATTGCATAAAATATTCAACACTTTATAATGATAAAGTAGGCTTTGTGTTAGATGATTTTTTGTCCACTGTACACTAATGTGAGTATTCTGAGCACACTGAATGTAGGCGAAGCTAAGCTATGATGACTGGTATTCTACACATATTTTTATACAATATTTCCAACTTACGATGGGTTTATTGAGACATAACAGTTGTAAATGGAGGAGAGTTTGTACATGGAAATAAAAACACTAAAATATTCAATTTCTGTGATCCAATTTTGTTAAATCCCTGTTTATAGATAAACATACTTTGTATGTATGGGTATCTAAGTATTTGTGGTGTATGAGTGTGTGTATAAACACACACACACACACACACACACACACACATACATATGCTTAAAAGATATGCAGGAAATAAATCAGCATGTTTTAAAATGATGGATATTCCTGTGTCTTGTGGTGTCAGATTATAACAGGTATTTTTTTTGGAGTCTCCAATTTTTTTTATTTGGTAGCTAGAAAAGCATAGGTTATTACAAAATGTTCACTGAGAAACTCCTTTTGGAAATGCATTTATGAATCAGAATACAGCCTGTCTGCAACATACTCCTTGCTGACAAAGAGGCCTCTGAGGCAGCCTCGCCAATGTTCCCTCTGACGGTAAATTTGGCGATAATTGTGCTGTCAGGAGCTCGCAGCTCAAATGCTGCAATTATAAGCTTGGGTACACAAGGACACTTTGGAAGTGCAGGCAATGGTTGGCTTCCTCCAACATACTGGTCAAGCAAATGTGTGCTTTTGCCCAAAAAGGAAAGTAACGTGGCTGTAACTGGATATTGTAAATAACTGGTCAAAGGATCCCTAAATAAGCAATATCACATAAGCCTCCCTGAAGCATATTTTTCCTTCTGGGATCCATGTCAGGCTCACAGACATGAAGTCTGCCAGGAAACTGTTATCTGTTTAACCTCTAAATTATTTTTATAACTGTACATGCCAGTAATGAGAGAAAATGTTTCTTTAAGAGAAAAATAAAATTAGAAATGAACTCTGAGTTTTTGAAAAATCTTCCTGAACAAAAACTTCTTCTTATCATGTAGTTATAAAACCTTACCTAGTTAGAACCATTTTTAACTGCATGTGTGTTAGTGTTGGAACCTTGAGAGCTGGCCTCTAATTCTGGCTCTACAAATAGCTTTGGGCCTTTGGGCAGATTTCTTGGCCTCTTTACATCTTGCTTTTGCATCTGTAAATGTAGACAGGATTATGTCACAGAAGGTTTGGAGGTCACATTAGAAAATGTAGACAAAAATTTCAGGCACATTGTAAACACTGAATAAAAGTCAGCTTGATTCTTGTCCTATGCTGCCATATAACTAAGATGATTTCAGGCATCTCAAAAGTATTTCAATACTGGAAGATAGTCCAACAAGTATGTGTGTGTGTGTGTCTGATGAACATGTATATGATATCTTTAAGGCTAAAATAATAGTTACTATTTATGTACACAATAACTAAACCTTTAAAAATCCTTTACCAATCTGGGGAGTTCAGGTCAGGTAAAAATACTCACTGGCAAAAGTTAAAACAATTCAATTCTTTTCTAGAGTCAGCTTTGTATGAACAACACATTTAAATCAGTTCAGAAGGGTACCAATGTTTTTTTCTTTTAAAATATGGATGCAAGTCTCTCAGAGGGTTCTTTAAAACCAATGGTAATAAACGTATTTCAACCTCTGTTTGGTTTCACTGTGGGCTCTGTGTATGGTTAGTGTATGAAATAAAATTACAAATATTACTTAAAAACAAAAAAATCAACACAAAATGATGTTGGATATTTTGCACTCATTATTCTAATAACAACACATACATGTATAAAAAGAAATAGACATTTATCCATTGCAACGTCCATGTCTTATGAAATAATAGAAATTAATGTCCTGGCTTTAGTCAAAAGTAGGAGATGCTTTTAGCCATGATGACTAATAGTTCCATAATTTTATATGGTCCTGTTCCTGAGAGAAGAGTAACCATTTATGGAAATCTTCTGTATGGCTGTTCCTTGTTATACATGCATGTCAACATACTACTATGTTGAACTTATTTGACGATTTGTAATCACGGTCATTTTTATAGTTCCAGATGCTATTTGTCCTGATAAAATGAGTCTATTTTATTTGTTTGTTAGAACTCCAAAACTAAATATTTATAACACTAACATATTCTATCACAGTTCAAGTATATATATGCACATTATTAGAATCTAATTAGGTTTTATAAACTCTATTACAGTTACAAGCCATGCAACTGTAACACACATATGCCTGTAAAACACCTATGTACACAGACATACACCCATGTACTATCATGATATGGATTTTTAATTATGTCATATACTTAACCTCACTTGGTCATAACAGAAACCACAGTGTCATTGAAATCACTGCCTCTGCCATGAAACTATTGTCAGTTAGTGACTATAAAATCTCTTGATTTATAGGAAGATCTATTCTCCGGCTAGGCTAGCTGAGCTAATTAGTGATATATGTCATCAATGCCTTGTTAAATCATGAACTGTTCTTATATTAAAAGGCACACAGTAAAGTGGTGACTTTTAGGAGGTGTGTTACTATTTTCAATGTTTGTGGGTGCTATTCAATGTAGAAGAAGGAAGCCTGTGTTTATTGCATAAAACTTTAAGAAATAAGAGACTCTGTTCATGTTCACTTGACTAAAGTCAACTTCAATTTTTTTTCCTTCCTTCCTTCCCTCCTACCCTATCCTCCTCTTTCTTTCTAATCAGTCAACTTCAATTTCCCAGATCCTGGGCAATGGGCACTTCAAGAAAGGTGGGGATAGGATGGAGGGTTTGACTGGACAGAACACAAGGGCTATTTATTTATTTATTTATGGTGGTACTGGGGTTTGAATTCCAGAACAAAAGGGTAGAACAGGCCCTGTTGGGAGGGGGAATGGTCCCAATGGGAGGTAAAAGAACGTGGAGAAAGGATGTGGGAGGGTAAAAATGGTGCAAATACTATGTACACATGTATGTAAATAGAAAATGATACATGTTGAAACTACTTCAGAAGTGGGGGAAGGAAAGATAAAGGAGAATGGTGGAGGGGGTGGATTCAAGTATGACATATTTGATATATTGTAAGAACTTTTGTAAATGCCACAATGTGCCTCCACCCAGCACAGGAATAAAAAAAATTCACAAAAGACAAATAGCTACTAAACACAGGTGTGTCATTCACACTGATAGTCTCAAAGTGCTAAGAAAAATATCAAAACATTATTTTAATCTTATATGTTGATAAATATTTTTTACTATAAAAATTCTGATGGCAATGCAGTAAGGTGGGCGCTCCTTTACAGTGCTGCCTAGGATGGAAACTGGCTTAACCATCACAGTAATATTTTTGCAATATGTATTAATGGTTTTAACACATTCATACCCTTTGACACAGTTATTTTACTAAGGAAATAATTAGAGATAAGCCAAGGTTTCAGGTCAGGACAAATATGTCCCTTGCTGATATTTTTAATCCCTAGGAAAAATTAAATATACAAAACTAAATATTGCACTAGACATCCGACAATTGACAAATGTTTAATTTATGAGATATTTTCAAATTGGAATATTTTTCATGCATATAAATTGTGTTTTAGTGATATGGGGAGATGGTTAAGATAAAATGCTAAATCTCAGAAAGATGGAATTAAAGTTCTAGGAAAATACCTAAGAATTAACAGTGGTTATTATGGGGAATGCTAAGATTATTGAGTCTTTTTCTTTCTATATTTTTAAAATAACTAAAATGCACAGAAATTGTTTTTATAGTAAAAATTGTCTTAATGAAAGAGGATATTCAGGGTTTATTTTGCCTTGAATGCAAATATTTTGCAGATTATATGACAAGAATTTTAAATTAATGATGTTTTCCTGTTTGACTAAAATAGAAAGGAATAGTTAGCAATAGAATCTAGTTAGAATCCATGAAATATTTCTATTATTCATGTTTGATTAGAGGTAAACCACTCCTTGGCCGCACATTATTTAAAAGGTTGTGGGGCTGGTAGAGCGCCTGCCTAGCAAGCATGAGGCCATGAGTTCAAACCCCAGTACCTCCAAAAAAGGAAAAAAAAAAAAGTTGCATATAGGCAGTTTCCCACAAGGCTGGTTATCCAAGAGTCAGTATTGTAGAGTGGCCAAAAGTATAGGTTTAGGCAGCCAACTACACACCTGACAGTGTGTCCAGGTGATTCTACCTCTGCAAGCCTCAACCAGATAAAACACTGTTTGGTCACTGCGGTCCCCTATATGGATATTATTTTCTAATACCTGAATAATGAATCAATATAACTAACACAATTATCAATATTAACAATTAATCAATATAAACACATAGTACAGAATGCGCAGGGTAAGATCTAGATCTAGCAACAGACAAGCACATGAGCGATGCCCTAGCCATTTCTTTTCTTCACTGGATGCCTGTGCTCTCCAGCATAAAAATGTGCACAACACAGTCAAGCTCAGCCCAGCAAAGGTCCTTAGCATTTACAATGAGAGCATGACCAGCAGTGAAGTCACACTCTCTAGTCACGTTATACATAAAAATGTCAAAGAATCTTGGCTGCTTTTCTTCTTTTTTTGGTGGTGGGGGGGTGAGGGAGTAAACTAGGCCACTGTGAAGTTTTTACAACATAAAATTCTTTGTTAACTTTGTTGACATTTGGCAAATGAGTTACCAATTGCTTCATGGAGCAAAATCTTTATTTCTGAAAAAATGCTCTAATTAGTCAGTGTCTTCTCGTCTAAAAAATAAACAATGGTCCAGCTTAAGGGAAAATGTGCCATGATTTGAGAGAAATATACTTTATTATGTGTGATATCTCCATATTTAGATAAAATGAATATTCATCTCTGTATATGAATTCTTCAGGAATAGATTATTGAGAAGCAAGTTAATGGGATGTAGTACTTGCTCTGGAAGCATCTTATTCAATTTCATTACCTTGGCCCCTCCACCTGCAAACACACAGTCTCTGCCTATAGCATACACATCACTCTCATAGCAGGATGTAGATGATGTGTGAAGAAAAACGTGTTCATTTCTTCGCTCATGATTTTATTCTTCTAAAAAAGACTTCTTAGCACTAAGTATAGTCTGTCGTATAAATTTCTGATAAAATAAAATTGTTGCACAGTATTCCTAAAGATTTAATTTTTATAGGTTCTCTTCTATCTTTCTTGCTGTGGTTTTAAGCAAATCTTATATTGATTACTGATGCTACTTTTTTTTTCATTTTCTAGAAAGACTAAATGAACTAAATTCATGTTATTTACAAAATCAGGTTTGGTTAATATATCTGAAAACACTTGGATTTTGAACATTATAAAAGACACTGAATTATTCTTCCTCTAGTTAGAAATCAGAAACCATCGATCACTGTGGAATAGTGTCTATTAATTAATGCTTACTGAATAAATTAGAAAGAACAAATCAACAAAGCAAATGAAATTTAGTTCTTTCCCATCCTTTAATAAGGAAAGGAAATTTAGCTAGAGGCAGAAATCAGAATAACCTGGTGTGTTTCGCATAAACGCTTATAGATTTTTGTCTTAAGTAAACAGAAAAGGCCAAACCAAGACACCTGATTGTCTGGTGAAGATGAGAGCAAACACAAAACATTTCACAGCTACCAGTGGGATGCCTGCAGAAAGTCACAATTTCCTCCTCAATCCCCAATGGAGAGAACTTGCAGAAGGATGTATGGGCAACAGGACTCCAAACTTGCGAGTCCCCTTCTGGCACACCAGCACCAGTCAGGTCTAGTTCACACCCTATCCTCTTTTTTCTCAAATCTGACATTCACCTAGATGTCTACCTAGTTTACTTTTTTGGCCTTTGAAGTAGATTGACTCCTCTAAAAAAATTTGAGGAAACACTATTTTAGAAGAAGAATTAAACAATGTCTGTTTCTGAAATGACACCTTGGCTCTTAAAGATAAGAAATCAGTCATTAAATATTTCCCTAACAACTAAAAATGACGTCAGTCTGAGCCAATGGCAACAAGAGAGGTTGTGCAGAGCCAAGCACCTCACAGTGCAGGGTGACTAAAAAAAGTACAGGCTAACAAGCTCCTGACCTGACCAACAGGAAAGGTACCAGAAAAACACACTTTTTCTTCTTCACATTAATGAGTCACATTTTCAACTGAAAAGTTAATCAGTGCATTTAGTGAAAATCCCCCAGATTCAAAATGGTGAATTCCTAGTCTCCTTCCATCTCAGATTCCCAGCCCTCCAGCTGTCTCTCTCCAAAGCCAGCAACTTTCGCCATCCTCCTGAGTAGAAGATGCTTAGAAGTGGAAGATACTTACGTGTGCTGAATCTTTGTATTTTTACACTAAAGGGAATATTGTACCTGAATTTCTTCTTTGAAAATTATACTTGGAGTAAATTAATGATACAGGCATTCAATAGTATAGCTTTCTGCTGTTAAAAAAAAAAGGGGGATGAGAATTTAGGGAATTTGGAAAACAGTTAAAAAGTTAAACATGGAAGTACCGGGAGAATCATCAATTCCACTATTAGGTAGACATCCAAAAGAGATGAAAATGCAACCTAATGCAAAGCAGCCACAAGTGAAACAGCCAAATGTTTATAAAACAAAATAAAAACAAACAAAATATGATATATTCATAGAATGCAGTATCACTTGGCTATAAAAAAGAATGAACCCCGGGCACAATGATGCTTGCCTATAATCCCAGCTACTTGGGTGGCTGAGGCTTTTGGACCTCCAGTTTGAGCCTGGGTTACATAGTGAGATCCTTTCTGAAAAAATAAAATAAAATAATAAAACTGCTTTAAAAAAATAATGAGATCTAATACATGCTACAACATAGATGAGTCTTGATGACATCATGCCAAATAAAAGACGGCAGTCACAAAAGACTACTTATTACATGAAACATACGGATTGGGCACATGTACAGATTAAAAACATAGATTAGTGAGTGGTTGCCTAGGGCGCAGGAGGGGCAAGTAAAGGCAGGGTGGATAAGAGGATGATAGCTACACAGTGAGGGACTTCTAGTTCCTAAAATTGATTGTAGTGATGTTGTACAACTGTAAATATGCTAAAAATCACTTTCTATGAGTGAATAGAATGACATACGACATATATCTCAATAAAGTGTTTGAAAAAAAACAAACCCAAGCATCTTCTCCATATAGCAACATATTGTCAGGAGAAAACAGCAAACTGCAGACCAGTGAGTATGCAGGTTATGCTTCCTTTTGCGAAGAAGAGTGAACGGAGTTCATACTCTCACTGTGTGTATTTACATGAACCCTAAGGGAAACACCGAGAAAGCTTATGAAAGGCGATGCCTGCACCTGAGCATCATCTTTTCAAACTGGAGCAACAGCAAACATCACGAGGCGGCAGCTTACACCAGCACAAGAGAGATCTTCCGCATAGACACACAGTGTCCCACTGCTGTTACACACAACTGTCCCACCATCCTACCTGATGGACACTCACGATTTTTCTAGCTTTCTGTTACAAAAACTGTTGCAGAACATTTTTGTACATATATATTTGCACCTAAACACATGCACACAAAGTAAAACTAAAACATTGTTAAAGACAGACAAAATAAGAAGTCTTAAAGTGATATAACCAAAGGACATCCCTTAAATTTGTTGACAACTGAGCAGCTGTAAAACCCCTGTAGGGCTTAATTACAATTGTTGAGCAAAATGCACTTTTTTGTTTTTTGAGAAAGACCCAATGGAAAGTGGGACGTTTCCATTCTCTACAGATTGAGCACCAAAGAAAGCACCACAATAAGTTCCTTTTAGAAAGAAATTTAGACAAAAACTAAATGGTTTATTCTATATAAGCTGTAGAACTTGGGAAAGAGAAGCCTCCTTTTAATAGATACGAATTTATTGGAATTCATTATTTGGTTTTCCAAATGCTGCACACATTTAAAATGACCTTTCAGCCTCCAAGTAGGAGTCTCAGAGTAAAAAGATGAAGAGAATCTGTTTCAATTAAGATAAACACCAAGTACCAAGACCCAATTATACTATTTGAATTCTCAGAAGGCAAAAGTATTGTGCAAAAAAAAAGGAAAGGAAAAGACAAGCAACCATGGAGAACATCAGGGGCCATGTAAACTTGATAAAATTTAGTCGTGTGATGTTTCAATGATGCAAGGAGATGTTACTAAGTGTTTATGGAACATTGCTATATTTGGACGTGTTCCTCTCCTTCCTGTCACTCTCTTTGGCTCATTTTGGAGTTATTTGTGAGAGATTCTATTTAGCTGCATTGTCATTTTTACTTAAATGAACATATCTGAGTAGAAAATATTTGTTATTTACTATGGTTAAGGAATGGTCAGTATTAACTAAGAAAATGTTATAGCTGATAGAATAATACAGTTTTTTATATATGTGTATATATATGTACACATGCATGCACACATATATAGATACAGATCTTTAGTGGATGCTATGATATTGAAAGAATTTCACAGTGAGATATATTTGATATTAAAATCTCAATTCAGTTATTTTTGTTATTGCTTCTTTGGTTATGAATTTTTTTGTTGTTTGATTCAGAAAATACATGAAAAGTGAAGGGTAAGCACAAGATGGTGATAGAGACAATGCTTGATGGTGGGTTTTAGGTCACATAGGCCCAAAGTGTGTTTCGTGTTTGAAGCTGATTGGATCCATTCAGAAACTATGTAAGAGTGGCCAGGACAAAGAACTCCACATAGGCTGTGGTCAGTCTTGCTAGTGAGATCAGTGCTTGCCTCTGACATGTATTATGTGTGGCTCCTACATTTACCCTACTCCAGTTTGGGGCATTGTCACTCATTCTGTCTTTTGCACCAGAGTTTTTACTCCAAGCACATCCTACTTTCAACTGAAGACCAGCACTGCATCTTTTGGAAAGAGTGCCCCAAACAGTTGGTATCATTTTTCTTTTCCTCGCACATATGTATCTATTAAACAATTTTTTTGGCAGTACTAAGATTTGAACTTGGGGCCTTGAACCACTTGAACCACACCTCCAGCCCTCACTAAGCAATTTTTGAAAATGAATTATGGCTAAATTTTGCCCATAGAGGTATTAGCATGCTGAAAGCCACCCACTTTTAGCAAGAGATAATTTAATAACAGGTTGTCTGGTAGATGCCTTTCTACCTAAAGTCAAGGTGAGATCTTATGCCTAATAAAAATACTCTTCCAATCTAGCAAGATGAGCTCTTGGCAGGTTCTACTTTGTATAAAATGGAGAGGTTTGCAGCAGTGTAGAATTCTCAATGGCTGTCTTGCACCTACATAATATCCCTTCTCTCTGACCAAGGTCTGTCAAGAATAAGAGGTAGGTATCCACAGAGACTGGGTCCGTAGACAGAAAAAACAGCCCAGCCAAAGACAACACCAATGACTGACAGTGGGAACACACCATTTCAGGATATCCAACTTTTGATCAGAATCTGTGCATGAGGGCCATATAAATACAAGTCACTAAATGAACATTCTTTCCCTTCTTTTTTAAAAGGATTAAAAATGGTGACTTTGCTTTCATCATTCCACTGGACAGTCAAGGTCTACATAACAGATGCGCTTTTTCTTCCAGAGTTACTGGCCTGATTCCTTTAATTCTCAGCTTTCCCGACCACCCCAGCTAAAGTGTGTTTCCAGAATACACAAACACACACACACCACATTGTTTAACTCAATGCCTACGTACTCTCACTACACTTAACCAGGACTTGAAGTTATTTCATGTTTTTAATTACTCAAGCTCAGTAAAGGAGGGAGACATCATTACAGAGCATACATATATATATATATATGGAGACTACCATAAACAAAGTTATAGGAAATTATCTTAAACAAAAGTGCTATTGTTGAACTATTTTGCATACAGAAAATATCTCTTATATTCTTAGAGCATCACTGTAGGCTACTATTAAAATAAAATTTGTATATTGAAGAACTGAACATAAAGTAACATGTTGCTAAATAATACACTATTTAGAAAATAATATATATATTTTTAAGAAGGACATGTCAAACAAGACATGTATAGTTTTGGCTAGAAGCCACACTGATTTTTTTCCATATTTTGTAAATTTAACCAAGTAATAAACATTAAACCAACATTCACATTTGGATTAATTTTCAAATTAAGAAATAATTACATTTTGCCTAGAGCTGCAATGGCATTCTGCTATCATTTCACTTGTGAAATATATACATTTATGTATATATCATGTACCATTTTGTAAATGGCTAAAATTCTTACAGTCTCAAATAGTAACTTGTGTCAAGACTAATATGGAGACAGAAACATAAACATGAAATGTTAATAGTAATTTCCTCTTCCTAATAATAAACTGACTAGCATTTACTTGCTTTGTATTACTTCAATGCTTTCTTACATGCTAGACATTGCTTTATCTCCCCTGAATTGTAGATGCACTTTCCCCACGCTATCTCATTTAATGTTCACAGAATCCACACAATTTTTCCCCGCTAAACCATTCCCTTTGTATTCAATTAAGACTGGTTTTTAGGATGAAAATTTTTTATGGATTTCAAATTTATAAGAAAATTTATAAGTTGGGATTTTTAAAAGGCAATTGAGTAAAAGGAGAATGGTTCAGAGTGATGGGCACCAAAGGAATTTGGTACTTTATTTTAATCATTTGGGAAGCCCAAATTTGTATGTGTAGTTATGAGTTCTTCATACTTCAGTTCTTATGAACAGCAATGAATAACAGAAGCAAACATATTCGGTGCTTCAAACAAATCATCCAGCTTACTGAAGTAAATTATCTAAAATTTTGTATGCAGGGAATTCAGACAATTTCTCACCATTAAGAGATGGCAAATGCAGAATTTAAAAGAATGAATCTGTGTTATACACAAAATTACTAACAATTTATGAAATTTAAGACAGTGAAATAACCAGCACAACAGAAACAGAAGAAACAAACTTTGAAAGCTAAGCTAATTACTTAGGAAGGAAGGAATAAGGGTATCAATTAAGAGAAGGATAAATTCAAGGTAGAAATTAATTTGAAATTCAGTCGAAATCTTAGGAACATAATGCATAATCAAAGTCTTACAGTTTTTCCTGCCCACAGCTGGCACTGCCCAGGCAGCAAGTACTAGATGGACTGGTTCTCAAGTCACTGGTTCAAAGCTGACCCTACAGCTGTGGCACTATCTCAGTGCAGAGAAACATCCAGAGGCATGACTGGGAATGGTGAAATAATGTGGTCCACTGTCAGAGTCTGATAATAATTTGATATCTTGTTGCCAAACAGGTTTCCACTGTTGCATGGAGTCCTTATGTGCAGCTGCAATCCTCAAGGGCAGGCTCTTTAACTGTACTATAGAGGGTATAAATATATTTTCTTCTGGTTTCCTGCATGGAATCTGGTCTTTGACAGTTCTTTCAAACTTTTCTGCTTGATGAAATGACCTCACTTTGATTAACACTATTATAGTCAGGGATTAAGCATGATAGAAGAGGGCTACAGTTTCACTCAACCATAGTAGTAATAGAATGAGTTTATTTTGTGAGCCATTAAACAGCTACTAGCAATTATTTGTGGAAAGAAAAAGTTTATCTTCCTTACTAGTGAAACAGAATCACAAACATTTTTCAAAATTTGATGAGGACATATAAAACTCGAGGTCTCCTGAAGATTATCTATAAAGACAGATTTTAACAAGTTAAATTAGGTCAAATATTAATTTTATGAGTTAATTTTGTTTCAGTTACTTCTCTCCAGATATTTTTTCTGATATGCCTTACTCTTTCTTGTCTTCTTTCTATACACATATTAAAATGCCCTAGTTTATATATTATATGTCTGAAAAGTTAAAATATAAATCTACCTAAAAAGACATCTGTTGATTTAAAAATTTGTTTAAATAAAATAATTTTAAATATTTAACTTGGTTAACTTCTTAGGAAGTGATTGTAGAAACAATTTATTTAGAATGAAAATATTTCTTAATAAAATGCCATAGATTTCCAGACCCAAGAAGGAAAAAAAAAAGAAAAGAAAAGAAAGAATCTCCCTAGCCCAGAGAAAATTTTTCGGTCTGAAAAAATTAGATTTTCCAGATTTATTTTATATTATCCAAATTCAAGTAGTAAAGTTTTTAAATTATCCTATGCATTGTTGGATTTTTGAAAGTAACTAAAACACTTTTTAACTCTAAATATAAATATACTACCACAGTAGTAAGTAAAACTAGAAATCCTGGAGCTCATAGGAATATCTTAACTAGTCACTAAACTGTAAATTTTATAAAGGTGAGGACTACATTTTTCATCCTTGTCTCTGCAACAGCTTGTCTGGGGGGTAGAAGGAGCTTGAACAATCATTCTGAAATGAAGTAATGAAAACTGTACCTTTACTTTTGCAACTAATAAACTCATAGAAATGAAATTCTTCTTTAAGTGCAATATTTTTTAAGTTACAGAATCACCCTATAGGGTCAAGTGGCTAGAAAATGTGTACAATATTAAAACAAATCACTATCTCTATTGTTAAGGATTAAGCCTTAATTTTTTTAGCATTGCAAAATATTTAAGTCTAGAAGTGTAAGAAAGCTGAAAGCTGACTTCATAATGGGGAAAGTTCACAACACAAATAGGAATGCTAACCCTAGATTGCTCCCTGACTCTGAAGGCAGAGGTCAACTTCCTTTGTTAGGGTTCTAAGATAAGCTTCCCTTTTGTTGGTCCCTGGCATCAGAGTTATGGAATCTGCCTGGATGTGAGAACTGGATTTGGATTTTATCATAATGAAGATAACAAAGTTAGCCTGTGAGTCTGAAGTGGTGGTCTTAGTACTCACCACCAACAGGTTTCTCATCTTTACCCATTGTAGTTACCAATGGATAAAGTGATCCAAGTGCAAACCTTGCTATGCTCTCTGTATGTACCACTGATTACTAGTGGATGGTACTGAAAAGCCTCAATAAGCAAGAGAACATTTTGAGGAAAACTGGGAAATACAGATTCCAGAATGGGAAATACACAAGGGAATGGAGAGTATCCAGAGATGTAAACTGAGGACAAAATTCTCAGTGTAAATGAAGGGTGATAGAAAGACAAAGGAAATAAGCAGAAATCATCCTAAATACTTCACAACTCTCTGCCATAAACAAAATTCTGTCTCCACAACTCCCTTGGTATAGTCTCTAAGAAAATGGCATCTGGGCAGGAAAAAATAATAAAAATTAAAAAAAATTGTGATATTACTTATGATCATGCAATCCACTATTCTAGTCTCTGTACAATTGAGCAGATGTTGACTGCTCACCATGGAGCAGGCATTATGCTAGAACGGGGGTGCATCCCTGTACAAAGATGAATAAACCCAGTTTTTTCTATAAGATGCTCACAGGAGAGTCAGGTAAGATAGTGATAAGACAGAAAAATGTACAAGTTTACATGAGAGCACAGAGAAGAGAGTTTTAATTCTGAATGGGGACGTCTAGGAATGCTCTTTTCTCTTTGAGCCAATGCAGCCCTCAGTAAATTATGTCCATATAGCTCCTACAAATTATGAGAAGTTGCCTGTAGATGACAAAGATTTGCCATCTTGGTTTTAAGCAGTAGGGATGTCTATTTCTTTATCATTTATATGATAAAGACCTTATAATAATAGAGGAACTTTACATGCATTTCTAAGGAGGGGTAGAATTTCATACTATGTATGCAAAATTATTTTCTCAACTATTATAATACCTTCATAAAGGCATGTTTGCTATAGCAAGTTTGCTTCTTTGTGTCTTTTATTTTAACCTAGTAATACTTAATTCATACATAATTAGACTTCATTTTAACAAGAGGACTCAGATAAATAACTGGTACTACTTTTTTTCCAATCAAAGTTCAGGGAATTGTTCCCTGAACATTTTTCCCTGGAAGTAGTTAACTCCACCCTCATTTATAACTCTTCACCCAATGTACAGTTGTTAATTATGACAAAGTAATGATTTTTTTGTAAATATTCATAATAAAATAAGCAGGTAACATAGGCTGTGGAAGGTTAATTGCCTGCTCTCACTCCATTGCATTCTTGACATTTGCAGCCTCTGTGGCTGAACAGCTCACCCTGAAATGACACTCCAGGTGTCAGGAACAGACTTCTGCCAATCTCATATTTTGCTCCTTTTCTAAAGAAATGAAGAAACAGACTTAAGCCCTTTCTGCTCAGCTAGAATGGAAGCATAAAGAGGAAACTTGCCCAGTCTGTGGTCTGATGAAGATGAAGACTCAACTATGGACCTGTGAATAATGATCTGTGAATGTTCTATAAACTATGCATCTGTGAGTAACCATCTGTGAATAACGATCTATAAATAATGGATCTATAAATAATGATCTGTGAATTACACAACCAAGAACACATTTTAGAGACTTGGAGAAGTAAGGAAGGCCTGGCAGTGTCATTACTGTAAGTGTGAACCATCAGGCCGCCCCAGATAGGAAAATGACAAAGAGAAAGGTCTTATGGATCCATCTAGGGACAATGTCCAGTCATCAAGCCATTTCTGTCAGATTAAACTTTTGCCTACATCTGCTTCCCTAGAGGATTCGGACTGATTTTTAGATAACCAAATTGGGAGGGTTTTTGCTTCTAGTTGATGACTTATTATTCTGACACCTTTGCTTCATTGACTCATCCACACAAAAGTATGTCTTCTTTGAGTCTAGTATTAAATGTGATTTATGCGGTGTATCTAACACTACAGAAATGCTTCATTCTGAGGTATGCCTGAGAAGACGACCTTATAGAAAAGAAGCCCAATGGACTACATCAACTTGTACACTTATAGCTCTTGATTAATTAAAAAGTCACACCAATATATAAACTTGGAAAATTCATAATATAACACTTTCTGGGCACTCACAAGAAGCCAGCCACTTATGTTAAATGCTTTAGACCTATTAACTCATTTAGCATCAAACAAACAGCTACATCATTGCTGAAGGTAACAGCTTATAATTTTAAATAATATGTGAATACATGAGCTTCTCTTATTTGCCACACAACTTGGGTTAAGTCACTACCAGGCTTTGTTTCCTCATCTGTAAAATGAAGACTAAGAGTGATGGATGGGGAACAAAGGTGGCAGACTTGTTCAAAGTACACTGTACACATCTATGGAATTATTGCAATGAAACCCCATTGTACTGGTAATGTATGCTAATAAAAAATAGTAAATAAAAAAACTTAATGGAAAAATAAAAAACACAGAATGATGGATACCTTATACTATTTACCATGAGGAGGAGTTGAGGTAGGGAGACTAGGAAGTTATTCTCTGTAGTCTTATCCATTTAAAAGTTTATGGTTCTACAAACTGGTCCAATGCCAGAGAGGAAGAAACAGTGCAATTTATAGTGTGACTAGAGGGACAGGGTCAATAAGCTGTGAGTCAGAAACTAGCTAAATCTCTAAAGGGATGGAGCTGTGTCAAAGTCCATGTTCTATTTCTTGACACATCTCTAGGGTTCGTGGTTGAAGGTTTGAATGCAAAACTTGGGAGAGAAAGCTGACAAATACCAAGGTAAGTGTGTTCCTAGATCCACAGGTTAAGGAGAAACTTGAACTACCTAGGACAGGAAGGGAAGTCGTAAGTAGTATCATAGCTAGACATAGTGGCTATCATCCCAGCATTAGGGAGGCTAAGGTGGGAGGATTGTGAGTTCAAGCCCAGCCTGGGCCAGAATCTAGTAAGAGTCTGTCTGGAAAAAAAAAAAAAAAGTAGTAGCCTGCTAACTACTTTTTGTAATTGTAATGGCATGAGTCAGAAAGAACCACATAGTATCTGAATTGCCAAATTGCCAAAGCAATTCAGATAGTGCAGAAATGCAAAGAAACCAAAAGCAACAATACAGCAACAAAGTGGAATATAGCATTGGACAGACCCGGGGTTTTCTGCAGCAGTATGCTTTTATAAGCTGCATGGCTTCAGTTCTGCATGATACAGTTGCTTTGTGGATAAAATGAGCTCAGTTGTTAGAGCATCAAGTTCAATGCCTGACAAGAAGCAGATGCTTCACACATTTGTAGGGCTCATCATTACTAAGGTCACTATTTCAATTACTACAGTAGGTTTAGGAAGTGCTGCCCCGAGCTGGCTAGTGATCTGGCTACCAATCAGTTAGTTGCCTGTGTTCTTTGACAAAGTTGCAGTTTCAGAGAAACATCACAGGCAGAGAGACTTATAACATGCTAGAGTGCCATTAGGTATAAGCGGACGTATTTTGCAGTGGCTTAGCCCAACTAAAATGGTATTTAAGTTAAATAAATTCCTTGACACAAAGAAAATTTGTGCCACATTGCAACGGAATGACATCACAGAAGTTAGGAATTATAATCATCTGGGTTTTACATATATATGAATTTTTCATAAATTTAAAAAGAGCTGAATTTCTCATCTTGATATATTTTAAACAGGTAGGAGAGTTAGGTACAATGGGGTCACTCTTCTCTAAGCAGTCGGAACACAATTACATATCGAAACTATGTTTAATGAAACATTTCTTTTAACAAATCACAGTGGTACCATTTACTTTACAATTTAAAGTGAATATTTTGCAACGTGAAATGCAAAAGGTCAAGAATATTGACAAGCAGTTTTCAAAAGTCATAAAGAATCTATTTATCTGATTCACTATTTTTGTATCTGCTGATAACTAGAGGGAAATGGGTTAAAATTTAGCAAGGGAGGTTAGTATTAGTTACAAACAAAACTTCCTAGTCATGTGGGCTCAGAACATCAGCCTGGTTTTTTTGTTTTGTTTTTCATAAGAAAGTTTTGGAAGCTCTGATCTCTGGTCACAGTCTCCAACTAGCTTCTAGTTTCCTAATTTTCTAATTTCCTGTTCCTCTGTCATGTCAGGTGAAGTAGAGAAAGGAGAGAACTTACAGTTTATACCCTTCACCTCTGCCAGAAGATCCTACAGCAGAGGTGAAGAGGAAACCGTCTTCCAATTCAAGTACATTAAAGGCAGCTTTTGCCATCGAACTAGCAGTGTGATTCAACAGGGTAAGTAAGGGCTAGATGGTAGCTGTCTGGCTAAAAATGGGCTTGAGTGCTTATACTGGTCTCTTTCTACAATCTTCCTCCTTTCCTGGTCTTTCTCTGGCCATACTTGTCCAGCTCTTTCCTAGAAATCTCTCCACTGTATATTTCTAACATTTTACTCAGAAGAGCAGTTTTGCCTTCTGCTAGCTTCTCCCATTCACATCCTCATCTATAACCCAGGATGCACCTAGGAGAGCCAACTTCCTTAGGTTAGGAGACTGAATAATAAATATTTTGAATTTATGCTTCTGTTACCCAAAGAAACTGTATCCACAGGCTCTGGGATTCTCCCTACTTTCCATTCTTTTGAAGCACTTCCTAATTTAGGTCAAACTTGACCACAGAGCTAGGCAACTTGAGAGCAGAGACATATCTCAGGCATCACTTCCATTAGTTATGTCTACACAGTTACATTGAACAGTAACTTACCCAAGCACCCTGTCTTTGTGCTCTTGTGGCACCCCAACCCTTCCTCCAGGCCCTTATTCTTTGAGAAATATGCTGCTTTGGGTTGAAGTATACCTTACTTCTCTTCCTCATTTTCTAATACAATTTTAGCCCCTATATTATCTCTTAAGAAGGTGGATCATGTCTGGAAGGGCTCCTTCCAGAAATGAAAATCTCTGTTGGCTTTTTGTGGATTGTAAGGTTTGAGGAAAAGTGTTACGTTAGGCATGTTTCCTAAGACCTTTTTTCTTTTTCATCAGTGACATAACAGAAAAAGAGAATCCCACTTGAAATGCCTAAACTGAACAAGCACTTTCTTCTGGAGAATTCAATACCAATTTGGTATTTCACCAGTCACCTTGATGAATTTCTGAATTGTCAGTTATGCATACATTTAGTGAGTAATGATATTCTCTTTCCAGACAAGTCTAAAATAAATTTGAAAACAATGAAATGCTAAATAAAATACATCTCAAGTATTATAGTCGTAAGCCTTCTAGGATTTCTCAGAAGTGAAAAATATCCCATAGCTGCAACTTTGGAAGGCAGAGACATTGGAACTATTGGTATTGAACTTTTTCAAGAGGTTCAATTACCTGTCAGTTAATCCCTGTTCATATAGGAATACAGAAAACACAAAAATGACTTTTCAGGGGTAAGACAGCACTACAGACTATAAGTAATTAGTAGAACTATAAACACATAAATAAATAAACTATATAAACTTTAAAAACTAAATTAGTAGAAAAATAAATAATTTTTAGCAGTTATTAGCTTAGCAGTTTTCAAACAATATACCTTGGAGGACTAAAGGTTTTTACTCTTTATTGTATTTATTTATTTTTGTAGAACTGTGGATTGAAGTCAAGGCCTTGCACATGTTAGCCAATGGGAACCCAGAGTTCTTTAGAGGCATCACAGGCATTGGATTTACAATGGGGACAAAGGTACAAATTTAGTGACTGCTTTATTGTTTTATGTATGCTTAATATATTTGTACTTTTGTGTTTCATGCATATTTGTTTTTAAATTATTTATATCTATACATCAAATACACATTAATTTTACTTTCAGATATACACACATATTTATATTGAACTCCGAGTCACATTTCATTGGTAAAAAGTGTTCCATTGAAAAAGAAATGCTTGAAATTCACTGGCCTGGCTTACCATTTTTATTTTATAAGTGATTTGACTTTAGAGAAAATAGGTGACTTCTCCAGGGACAGTGCATGTTAGTATAATGGACACAAGGATTTTTTTTTTTTATAGGGAATCTTACAACTTATGATTTTAAAGAGTAAATGTATCTGTGTTTCCTTAGGTATGTTTTAAATAATACAACATCTTAGTCACTTGAAGAACCTGTGTATCTCTAGTTCTACTGCACAACAGATGTGGCACTCACATAACTAGTGGATCAAAGAAGTATGCTGCATGATTAAAACTCCAAGCCAGCCTTAAAAGTAGTCACTTATCTATACAAAGTCACAATATACATTGGAAAGATACTAGGTATGCAAATTCCCTTTGTCTTCCTATTTGCAAAAGCTTATAAGGTAAAAGATATAAGAAGGGAGATTTAGTACCTTTTTCAAAGTTGAGAAAACAATATGAAACAAAGTCCAAGACATAGTACTTGTTTCTTTCCTAAAACCTGCTAACATCTTTGGAAAGATGATCTGTTCTAAACTGGGAGACAATGACATTTTGCTCTGTGTTCTCTTTTGTAGGACACAGACTTTACATGCTAGCAGTGGAGAATATAATGGTCTAAAGAACACAGCTACAAAAGTCTTTCAAACAAATATTTCCCAACACCTATCATCAGCCCTATGTTTCATTAAGTTATCATCCCTCTAAAAAGACAACTTCCATATACTGTGGTGCACTTATATGTACTCACAAGATGAACAATTTCACAGTCGTTACAAATAATAATTACATAGACAGTAGAGAGTGAAAAGAGCAGTAGTGAATGGACTTGGGTTCTATCCCCAGTCTTTCCTCCCAGGTACTAGTTACATCGCCTTGCCTGAGTTGTTTCATCTCAAGGACTCATTCTTTCTTCTGTTAAGTTTGGATCCACAACGCCCTCAACGAACAAAATAATGTTTGTACATGGAATTGTCTCAGAGTCCTCTCTTATAAAAGACACTCCATAAAATGAAATCCAGAAGTATTATCAGTAGAAAAAAAAAACCAGTGATATGTTAAATGAACAGGCAGAGTATATAGAAACAGTAGCTACGATATTTAAGATATATAAGTTAAGTTGAAAATGAGAATATTTGATTAGGATGAGATAATGGACTTCTGAGCCAATGTATTTTTAAGTCAATGATACTACATCTTTTTTATTCTCGATTATAAAATTAGTCATGTAAGCACAAGAAAATGCTTTCCATTGTGGTCTCAAGGCCAGAGTAAGAATGTTCTGCCAGTCTGGATTTTTACAACCTTAGGACAATGAGCTAATTAAAAAAAAAAAGGGACAATCATTTATTGACCTGAGCTGCAATTCAATTCAGAAAATTATATTTGTCTAGTATTGCAATCCTGCTTACTCACCATATTTTGATATTTTGGTTCTGAGCAAATTGTTCTTTAATGGATATATTGACATCTACACATATAAATGAGCTTGCTTAAATGCACACATTAATTATATTTTTAATAATTTAAACCTTCATGTAGAATATTTTCTTGATGAAACACACACAACATAGAATTACAGTGAAAAGTGAGAGAAAGTCTCCTCTATCTCCTACCATGTTTACTCCTATAAGGTGACCACGAGCAAAAGTTGGAATAGAGCTTTTCACAACTTTTTCTATGTCTATCAACTTAAATACAATTTGTGTATTAAATACTCAATTTTAAATTTTGCCCTCAAGAAGTCATATTTGTGAGAGTAGCATCTCTTTTCACTAGATTACATAATAAATGTAGTAAGTATGATGAGTGAATCCTAAATACTAAATATTCTAACAGCAACAAAGTCAGTTTTATTTATGAAAGTTCTCTTTATATTTCAAGCTAATGATTTTTTACTTATATTAAACTAAATCACATGTGTGAATTATATTAATGAAAAGATTATCTGGGATAAGTTTGTAAATGGAAAATGCTGTTATACAAGTAGCATTCTACTTATATATGCTTTATATTTTTATTTAAATAGTTTAGATTACATTTTATTATATTATATGTTATACTGTGTGTTACATTTCAAGTTATATATATTATATAAATATATAAAATGGTATAAAGACATCAAGGAATAAAATCATATTGTAATATATAATAGCTAACAAAATCAGAAATTTAAGACGTGTAAAAGTCAACTTATGGAAATATAATGTCATTTTTTATACATAATTTGAAGGTAGAATATTATTACTGAAGTAACAGAAATAGAAAAGCAAACAGTGCCCCATCAATGAATTTGCTAATTTTATTAAACTTATGAGCCTAAGAAAATATACTTTTTCTTTAAACTAATGTTTACAAATTTTTTAAACAAATGCTTAAGAATAAATACCATAATCACTTTCTGCAGAACCTGGCATATAGTAGGTTCTCAGCAAATCACTACTGAATAAAAATGCTAGTGACTTCTTTTATATTCTTATTATATAAACTCAAAATCTTTGACACATAAGAAAAAACACTAATTTCAAGATTGTTTTTATTTCTTTTCTTAAAATTCATAAAATTTTAATTACAAGTAAGGCTGACCTTTTTCGCAAGTGAAATAAGATGAAAAATATAAAACATCATTATTAATTTGCTATGAAATCCCTTTTAAACTGTGACTCTGCCATTGGGACTAAATTAAGGATGTAAAGAACCAGTCAGTGTGGATGGCTAGTTATGGTTGTTGTGGGGGAAGGGAAAGGGGAACCAGATAAGATAAGGCAGAGGAGAAGTATTCAAAGCACTGGATTCTTGCTTAAGACACTTAAGAGAATTCCAAAGGTAGTGTTTGGCTTGGGGGCATCCTAGGGGAAAGTAGGCAGATTTGGAGAAAGTGGGAGAATGGAAAAGAAAATAGAGCACAGATTCACAAAACCAGAATTAAGGTGGTAAAGCCAGAAGTTGGGCTGCCATGATCAAAGTATTCTGATCAGAATGAGAAACAAATCTGATAAAGGGATAAATGGTACATCAGCAGGTCTCATTCATGAGAAGCCAACTGTGAAAGAGGACTAAGTAGGCTTCAAGTTTGAAAAGTAATGGGGGCGGGATGGGGGTGGCTGAGAAATTAGAATAGGAACTGTAGTTGGAAGACATTGGTCAGCTGAGTTCTCTGAGGCCTGTTGGTTCTGAGTGCAGAGGAACAGGGAAAACACTTGTTTTTCTTCCCCAGTAATGGAGCAAATATATATGTGTGCTCATCTGTGTATACACACAAGTATATATTTTGTCTGTATACCTAATATATATTGATTTTAACATGTATAAATAAAAATACATATAACATGTTTGTAGTTTTTGAATGATAAAAAAAGAACAGTAAGATGACAGAACTGTAATTACAGCCCATGACAACCTCAGGTCAAATGATTGGAAAGCCACAGTGATACACCCAAGCAATTACATTACTAAGTCAGATGTTAGATTAACTGGACAGGTTTCTGTCTTGTACAGTTATATCTGGGACTCATTAGCATACAGGGAGGCATTTATTTCTTATGCAAAATCATTTTGATCCAATACTATATAGACTACCTAAAGTTAAATGGAACAATAGGCACATTAACAAATCAATATTTTTGTATGCATTTTGAATTGTGGCCGTACTTTTTTATGAGGCTATCTGACGCATTTTATAATAAATAAATAATAAAATAGAGTAGTTGTGACTAAATTAGACTAGGACAATTGCTGCAGAGCAAAGGATGTCAGTATTACTAGTCTCTTGATTATTGCCAATTGAGCCTTGAATTTGAAAATAAGTCTTCTGGCAATTTAGGCAGTAAGGGAAATAGATGGATAAGGACTTTTGTTAAAGTATCAGCTCTTCTTTTCACATAGATAAAAATATAAATCACAAATAAGATTCACTTATTTTATGAATTCTGATTGCCTACGTCAGAGATTTAGATTAGCTACAATAATTCACAAATGATTCTACGTATTTTCTATATTTCCCAGTATTTATTGTTTGGCAAAAAAAACAAAAAAAGGACCTTCCAAATATATTTGCAGATGCAAATGTTTCTTTCAAAAACTCAGTTTTTGTGTCTATTCTTTTACAAAGAATGGTATTCTAACAGGAAAAAATCTTCATCTAGAATTTACTAAAACTCACAGAAATACTACTGAAGGATACAGTCTTGCTTTTAGTCCACTATAAAGAACTAGTATAATAACAGCAAACAATTACCCACACACCTATATATGGGCTGGATTTCTTATGCAAATAATTTGAGTGTTTAGATGTGTGTTTTCCTGCTGACACAATGCAAAATAGATTTTCTTGCCGGCTTCCATCCAATTTCCACCACCAGCCTCAATCATTGCTTTTTATTGCCCCGGTTCAAAAATTATCATTTCCATTTCAAAGAGGAGAGCCTAACTGTTTATTTACAATCACTAAGACAAACAATCAATAAGATTTTTCTGTGAGATAGCCATGCAGTATTCTAGAAGCAGTTATTCTAGACTCAAGAGTTAACTTTATTGGAGTTTTACTGAAAGATCATATGCCTATGAGCACATCATAACAGCACTGAGGAAACAGCCGCATAAGTATCAGAATAAATTGAAATGAATTTACATTTTATTAGAGAAAAATGTTAAAATTATCAAAAATATAATTAGTAGGGAACATCTGTAACAAAATAAAACATAAGAAATGACTGATTGATAGGCAACTTGATAGGGATTCAGCCTCGTAATTTTATATTCAAGCTGTTTTCATGTACATCAGTAAAGACATCTAACATTATTAATTCCTAACACATTTGTGCTAACAGCCAAGATATTATGCTACAGCCAAGGACGAAGTCTGTCAACTTTCTAGCTTATTTGCAGTAAGCAAAAAACATGAGAAAGCAAGCGACCAAACCAGACAGTGAGAAATGGCAAGTCTTCATTTTTAAAACTCCCCAAATATTTGCCAGTTTCTTCCCGCCTCTAAAAATTATCATCACATAAATTGCTATAGTCCACAGTGAGTTGAAAAAGAAAAAAAGTGAGCACCTCTTTGGATAGAACCAGGCGGGAAAGCAGAAGAGAGAATAAAAGAGTCGTCAATATTGTGTTCTTTCTCACAAAGCCTGAACATCACACACTTTGCCAGTAATTACTTAATAACCAAGTACTGTGTCACTCTTAAAAGGGAAGGGGAGAAGAGAGAAAAAAAATCACTTTACCAAACCGCCTCTGTAGTCCTCAGGGAACTTGTAGACCGGGATCTTGGCTTCATAACAATACTCATTTTGAAAAGAAAAAAAGAAAAAAAAAAGGATATTTTCAAGTATTTTGATCAATACATTTCAGCTGTCTTTCTGCCAAGATCTTAAATATATTCCATTTCCAAAGGAAGCTGTTGAAAGAAATCCACTTTTTCCGGCATCTGCCTCGTGCCCTCAGTCCAGCTCATCAGAAAGGTTCCGAACCACAGGCGCGTTTTCCTCTTTCATGCTGAATTCACTCCAGTACCAGGCTGTTCAGAACTGACAGTTTCTTTTCTGTCCTGCTTTGCCAAGGGAGGAACAGAATTTTAAATCTATTCTTCATCTGTGTCACAAGGAAAGCCAGCATGGTGAAAGGGTCACTTGATCTCTTTTTTGCAACTCCATAATGACAGGTTTAAAGGTTTTCCCACACTGAAAGTTCTCAGGTAGAGCGAGAGAGAAGGGGGAAACAGAAAACAACCTGGAGCAGTGTAACACGGAGAGCTGTCAAGGAAGTTTCATTTCAGGGCGACTACAGGAAAACACTCTCCCTGGTGGAGCAAAGAAGTCAACTAAGGAATAAAGCGCTCCTCACTTCGGGTGGGTGGGGCGATTTACCTGCCAGTGTAATTTCCGTTGTGTCCCCTGAGAATTTGACTCTAAGCCTTTGTGAATGAGAACTATCATTCAATCTCACCAGGCAGAAACTATTCCTCAAGGGCTGAATGACGTCTGTAAGAAGGCAGTTCAAAACATAGCAGGGAAGTGAGAAGAAAAAAAAAAAAAAAAAAAAAAGCACCCAGCCTGGTCAATTGCTGAAACTTACAAAACAAGACCTTTTGCAACTTGGAAAACAATTTCCTCCTCTGGAAAAGAGGTGTCTGGGTTATTCACAGCAAGATTCTGTGAGCACCTTTGTAAGGACCACATCACGGCCCTTGCCGTCAAGTTTGGTGTTTTTTGTTTTTTTTTTTTAACCACCAAAAAAAAAAAAAAAGTCCTTTTCTCTTTTCTCAAAGCACCACACTGAAAACTCGAATTTCCCATCAGGAGCAAAGTGGAGAGGACTTGAGTTTGAGAACCCCACAGCTGTTGGTTTTGATCAGATTCAATAAAATGTCTTGCCTTGCTTGGGGTCGGCATATATACAGATGTAAACTGTCCATTAAAAATTTAGCAGAGTGTAGCAAGAATCATTGAGAGAGGTACTGGAACTGAGACTTTTAATGTCTTATTGCTGGATGAGTGGCTACATGCACTGAGGTGTGTGTGTGTGTGTGTGTGTGCATGTGTGTCTGTGTGGACAATGTTTTCTAAGACTTTTTTAAAAATGATATGTAAATTTCACTGATTTCTGCTAATTCTTAACAGCTTTTTAGTAAGGAATGCTGCTTTACATCAAGCCAACTTTGCTTATTTTCAAAACCATACCTCCCCCCACAGCCTACATCTGAAATAAAAACTGTTCTTTTGTGGTAGATACAACCTGGGCAATTTCCACTTGCTCCTAACAGAAGGAAAGTTCGTCCACCTTTGCCTACTCCTCTGAACATTTGTGCAAAGGATACATATTCCTCTGAATGTGCTAACTTCAATTATTTCAGAGGTGAATTACCAAGTGAAAAGAGTTTAATCATTCTTATTTCTTAAATGACATTAGTTAGTGCGTTGGTTCTGTGGTCTGACGTGAACTTGGTATTTATTTAGCATTTGCAGACAGGATGTTGGAGAGCAGTTGTGACCCACCCAAACAACTTGGAAAATTAATGTGTGAGGCATCCGCCAGAGGCTCTGGCTGCTTATTACAACAAACCCTTCCACTCCTAACCGTCACACTTCAAGGTGCATTTGTGATTTTGGTCTTATTTTGGGATTCTTGGGTTTCTTAATGTAAGTGCCAATAAATTGCTTTGCACATACTTCTCTCTTTAAGTTTTGAGCTTTCCTCTGACTGCACAAGAACCTTCACATCTTCTCAGTTGGGACCCATGCTGCGTATATGACCTTAGGCAGGTTAACAAAGTCTGTGAGACCACTACTCACTGGGGAGAGGAGGTCTTAGGGGAGGAGGTTTACTTTTTTTCTTCTTGGAATTTTAAGATGGTATAAGGAAGGGAAAAAAATAATGCCCAAGTAAAATTAAGCAGCTTCTTTCTATTTGTAACTTGTTCTCTTCCACCTAAGGTCCACCAAATGTCTTCTGGTTACCGTGTCAGAACAAAAATGACAATGATCAGAGTGCAATGTCTGAATGTTGTATGTTAAGCTCTCCAAAAATAATCTGCCTTGTGTCTGCTGTTTTCGAGAAGACCCTGTCTTAGTGAGATTACCTAGTGATGGCCACGCCCACCTCTGTTGGTGGTGCAGCTCCATGTTGTCCTGTGCCTTATTTACTTGCTCAAAGTTCCCCCATGTACCAAGAATCTTTGTCAGAAAGCCCAAGTGCACTTACTGAGATCTACTAAATACTGCATGATAGTCCCACACTGACTAATCTATCATCCCCATCCTCAAAGAAAACAAGTTTAAGTGGGGAATCTGCAAACACGAATCTAGCCAGAATGTTCCCTAAAATCTCTTATACAAGTACTGAGGACACAAATACAATGAAGGAACTGTCACAGGTGACTGAATGGACCCTAAAATGTGATTTACCTTTCTGTTGTCATTCAGTGATGAGCATAACTTACGGAACTAATGATTTATCAAGAGCCATGAATTTATTACATGAGACAATAACTGCAATCAATTGGATGGGACACTGAAGGAATTATTTTTCTATATTCCTTCCAGGTTCCTCAGACACTGACAAGTGGGAATTCTCTGCCTGCTGTCCAATCTTCTTAAGTAAACTTCTATTGTCAGATTACAGTAGACACTTACTGCCCAGTCTGTCATGAACAGACTTCTTAGAATCATACTGTAAGCTAAATATTTAGGCCTTTCAAATATACTTTAATTAGGAACTTCAGAAATGTCAAAATAACTTTTTAGGAAAAATGACCATGGAGTTTCAAGTTTTACAGTTTCCTGGTATTCTACATTGTACTTGAACATTAATGAAAACAAGTCACTTTGAACTCTTATAGCATTTCGTCAGCATTGAGAAGTAATGTGGATATTTTCCTTATGTGGAGGGGAATTTTAAGTAGATTCCTAGCATCCCTTTTATCTTATCACACTCACCATATACACAACTAGATCCAAGGACTTTCCCATTGGCAAGAGATTCCTAACTTGTTAAATTCCCAAGAAGTCCAGAGTATTATATTTTAAAGGGTTCTTATCTTCAGACTTCCCACTTCTTTCAAAAAATGTCAGGTTATAATAAAAATCAGTATTATTTATCAATCACTTTCTAAGCACTACGTATACGATACTTAGCATATTTGGATTTTAGGTGGTATACACTCTTATTTATCCATCACAACATATCTGCAAGGTAGATGTGACAATACTACTTTCATAGATAAAACAAGCTAATATGTTCAAAATATTTGGATCCAGTTGTATGTCATCCCAATGTTTGTTCCTTATGATGTGTGTATGTGTGGTAGGGGGGAGGAAGGAAGAAGAAGAAAGGGAGGTTAAAAATTGTATTAAAGTTCTTGAAATTTTTAAGACATCCATCCTCTTCAGCTGTACAGTGGCAATATTAAAAACCGTGTGTGTGTGTCTGTGTGTGTGTGTGTAAAATGCATAATACAGGCGGCATGTTTAACAGCTAGAAAAATTTTAAAATTTCAAGGTATTTGGGATTAAACAATCTGACTTCACTGTCACTGTTTTTAATTTTTAGGCATAAACACTAAAGGAGTATGACAGTATCATGAGTCTATTAGCCGTTAGGTGAGATAAGGTCTTTGGTCCTACTCATAACATGAGTAATGGTGGCTTGCTGTTCCCTATGCACACGCAGCACTTTGACTGCCTTGTAAGGTAATACTCGACAAGAAATGATCATTTCTAAAAGTAACAATACACAAGACCTTTGATAAGATACAGATTTCAATATTTGCCAACAAATTTTATTGTCTTTTAAAAGGTACTGAAAACTAGCTTGTAAAGCTAGAAACATTTCTGGGTGAGATCAATGACAATGACATGAAATGTATTAAGTAGTTGACTTTTAGAACTTTGCACACATTCAATGTTATATTTCAAGGAGAAAATTGTAAGAAGCAATTAGATTGTCTAATAAGTGCTGCTGCATTTCCACTGTGTTATACCTCCTCCCTTTTCCTTCTTTTACTCTTTATGCTCTTCTTCATTCTAAATTCAAATTCTTCCCTGCAAATTTAACCTCATTTTGGATTAAGTAGTTTAATGTTAGTAATGAAGTACATGAAATGATTTAGTCATCCAGTGATAAGAGTAGCATTTTTAAACTCCTGCACTGACTCCTGACCCTATAGGTCACACCTGAGGATAAGATCCCAGAAGTGATGGGAGGTGTGTGTGAACGGCTGGGGCTTGTGCACTGCGAGTTTTTGTGCACTGTCACTAGGTATCTAGCAGGCATTTTTCGAGGCTGTCTCAAATGTCATTATTGGTAGGATTTATCCTTTGGAGTAGTTCTGTTTTCCTAGAGAAGGATATGTACCGGCCTGATAATGATCTACTGTAAGCAGGAGGTGGAAGTGATGGAATTGATGAGTTCACAGGTATTCATATGATTTGCCTGTGCAAAGCCATTCCTCCCCCTCTCCTCTGCCTAGTATCCTGGACTCTCTGGTCCACAGAGAGGGACGTGATGTAAACTGATTATGCTGAGAAAGGGCGAAGGCTTGTACATAAATGTACATTAGACCTACATCCATATACGTGACAGTGCTATCGTGCACATTCACCACCACCCTCCTCCAGGACTTTTCAACCTCCCTCACTGGAACCCTTGCCCATTAATTAGTAGCTTCCTAGTCCCCTCTTCTGGCCTGGATGACCATCAGTCAGTCCTACTTACTAATTCTTGAATTTGACTACTGTAGATACACATGAGTACAATCAGAAAGATTAAGCTTTAAGGCTAGATGTGGAATATCATAGCCAGTTTTGTTCTAGCTGTCTTATTCTTAAGGAGAAAATCAAATCATTGAAAGACAAGGTTGGGGGACAATTCCCATGCTGAGAAATTACTTGCTTGCTCCACCACTTACATTTTTTACAAAGTATCTGCTCGACTTTGAAGAACAAAAAACATCTCTGCTTTGACCAACAGCTGGTAATTTCTTAAATCATTTTTGGTTTGTTTTTTGTTATTGTTGTTTAAATATATACAACTATCATTAGCACATATCCAGACTGACCATATTAGAACTTAAATTCTCATTTCAAATTTATAAGGTCCCCTGTGTTTAATCAAATGGTTTGTATCTCTAGATACCTATCTTGAGGGATAATGAAAAATTACTTATATGAATAAAAAATTATTTACAAGATTTTTCAAAAGATATAAAACAACTGGCTAATCATACCTTATTTCTAACACTGGGATAAGTTGGGGTTATCATTAAAATAGGGTTTGAAAAATAACGTGTCAAAATGCCCAAGGAAATGTTTTAATAATCATTTCATCTTATGTAATAAGTTAATGAAGAAAATTTATTAGAAAGCAAACTTTCATCAGGGCTAGTAATCTACATTTGTTTGAGAACATTTTCCTGGGTATATTTTAAAGGAATGGTGAAGTAATATAGACACCTTCTTCTTGAGCATGCATTAAAAATAAGTTTTGTTTGACTTAAGAGATCTGCTGTTTGATTCAATGCCTAATAACTAGGAAGGGAATGTAGGATCAGGCAGGCACTCTACCACTTGAGCTGCCGCCACCAGCCCTGTTTTGTATTGGGTTTTTTTTTTTTTAAATAGGGTCTTGAGAATTATTTGCCAGGGCTGGCTTTGAACTGTGATCCTCCTGATCTCTGACTCTTGAGTAGCTAGGATTATAGGCATGAGCCACAGTGCCCATCTACAAATAAGTTTTAAAAGAGAAATGAAAACAGAAAAAAGCAGCTTTAAAACATAAAAATAAATGTTGCTATTTGATACTACTATATTATTATTTAACTTAAAATACTTGCTGTGTGTTTTAATCTTAATTTAGATCCTAACTCCCTGATTGCCTTTACATAAAAGAACATACATACTTTTCCTGTCTTTTAAAGTTTATTCTCTTAATATCTTTATCTTTCAAAGATATAAACCTTACAATGTTATATGATTAAGAACTTTCAATATTTCTTACAGAATCAATGCCCACCTTTTTTGTTTGTTAAATAGGCATTTTTACCATTTGGATACAATCTATCATTGAAACTTACCCTTGATCACTAATGTTTCCTCTCCTATGATGGCAACCACACCATTCTACCTGCCTCAACCCAAATCTGCTCATGCCATTTCCCAGTTGCCTGAGGAACTTTCACCTTTGTCCCCATCTCTGCTGAGCATGTATCCTACTCAGCCTGCACGCTCTGATGAGCAGCAGGAAAGCCAACTGATTCCAGCACCAACTGAGAAGTTCAGTCTCTTTGCTTGATCTAATCTGTAAGCAACTTGAGTTAATTTAGTTATTACTATTATATTTTTTGATGTGGTATCATGTATTTGCATCATAAGGAAATACACAGTGGATGATACAGGGGCATCAGAATCTCAGTCACTGTTGAGCTACTGATTTTGACTGTGTGACCTTGGAAAACACTTTATCCCTTCAAGGTTCCATACGTTCTTCTATAAAATGAAGATGTCATCCATGTGTACCATCCTCTCAGAGTTGCTCTGGGATTAAACGAGAAGACATTTTGCCTATTCCACAGCCCCTTGCTCTTTCACTTTCAGATCTTTGTTTATGCTTTTCTGGCAGGATTATCCTCCTTCACTCCTTCACTCTTACCTCTTTTATTTCTTAGGAGTTTGATTTAGGAGTCTGCTCCTCCAGTTTTGTTAATTTTTCTGTCTGATTAGGTGCCTGCCATGCAAACCTCTAGATACTGGTGCTAACTCCTCTCACAGTGCTTATCAACATCATTTTCACCAGATCTTCAGTTGGCTGAGTGACCACTAACTTAGAAACTCCAAGAGAAAAGACATGTTTTACCTTCCTTCTATTCCTAAGATCCGGTCCTGAATAGACACTTGGAAGTCTTCAATGCTGTGAGTTCCCTGAAGATAGGAAATGGGGCCTATACATCTTTGTATTCAGAGTACCTAGACAATATCTGACTCATGGGTTGTTTGCTTAACAACAGAACAAATCCTTGGTCAACAGTGCAGATAAGATTTTACAAATTTTCTTCCTGGGCCCTTTTGTGGCATTTGCTTCATAGATGGAATTAGATTTCCGAAATTGAGTCTTGTCTTTGTCTTCCTCTTCATAAACCTTTATTCCTGAGAGTTACTTAGACCCCCCCTTGGTCAACACAGAGCTCCTACAGTATCCTTACAATAAAAGAATATTTTCCCAAACAAACAGGAACTGATGGGGGTAAGGAAATACACTGGGCAAAGTCTCCCTCAGGCAGGCATGGGGCTGCCTCCAGCATCACTGTTAAGAAAGGAAAGATTTTTTACTAAGTGCTTAGGAGAAACAGCCTTGTTCTGGAGAAGCTATTATGCAATGTGCTATTCAACCCAGACAGAGTATTAGAATTCTAACAGGAAATTTTGGAAGCTCAATTCAAAGGAATGCCTTTTCCAGGAAGAGTTTCCCCACAGCGAGGCAGGACAATGGAGAAGGTCCTTGTGACATATGGAAAAATCTGCCTTAGTCAGTCACCTATGAAAGAAAGGGCTGTTTCTCTGGAAGGGAAGGCTGCATCCTGACCAATGCACTAACCTACACAAAACCACTAATAAATGTTTTACACGAATTAACATATTGATGTTTATAGCCAGCACATGAAGACATTGTACACAATACACAACTTCCAGATGAGGGAATAGAGAGTTGAATGAAGAACCAAAACAGAACTTGTGTCTTCTGGTTCCAAGGGAGGGGATACAAAAATGACAGGAAAACTCCATTCTCCTGTCCTCACCAGGCAAATTGTCCCTTCTCACACTTAACCCTTAAAACAAACTCACAAGCTAGGAACTATTGCTTTCTCTTGAAGCTGAGGTCTATAGGAGGTCAAGTGGTAGGCCCAAGATCTTAAATTGAGACTGAAATTCAGTTACCACAGCCAAGTATCACCTGGGAAAACTAGGACAAGACACATAGGCAAACAGTAGCATCTCAACAAGAGAAAACTTTTTTTAAACTTGCAATTCTTATTTTTAGCAAAGGTAGCTCATAAGGTACAGGAAATAGCATGCTAGCTAGAATTATTAAATTACAATTAAGCAAGTCTTAGATAAATAATGGTCAGATGGATAAATTTATCACCTGTCCTATTTTCTTTTTTTGTGGAAATGACATTGAAATCATTTAAAAAATCAATCATTGTTTTCATTCTAGGAATTAGGACTTTCAAATATTTTAAGTATTTTCACACCAGTGTGTGTGTGTGTGTGTGTGTGTGTGTGTGTGTGTGTATGGTATTAAAGAGTAACTTTCCAGTAAAAGTTTGTTCAGTAGTATGGGTTTTGAACTCAAGGCTTTGCACTTGTTAGGTAGGCATTCTACTGCTTGAGCCACACCTCTACCCCTTTTCTGCTGTGGTTATTTTTGAGATAAGGTCTCACTTTTTGCTTGGCCAATCTATACCACAATCCTCCTATTTATGCTTGCCACACAGATGGGCTAACAGGTACACACAACCATACCCAGCTATTGGTTGAGATGGAATCTTGTGAATTCTTGTTTTCTTTCTTTCTTTTGCCAGGGATGGCTTCAAAACAGTATCCTTCTGATCTCCTCCTGAGTGGGTAAGACCATTGCTGCCTGGCTGGAAGAATGCATTTAAAAATTTTTTTTACTATGTTGGTTCTTTTTTGAAATGACTAATTTTCCAAAGCACTTTCTATGAATATATCATATTTGAAGTAATTATTTTGTTATTTATCAGAACACACAGCTCTTGTAAAAGGGATAGGAAAACCAACTAAGATACTATTTAACCTGACTTGTCTATCAGTCTGTGCTCTTCTGGGAGAAAGCATCCCAGACATGCAGTGAACTCTAAAAAAATACTCACAAACAACACAGAACTGTAAATTCCAGAGAAATGGCTCCTGTGTGTTCCCTGTGTTCTTAAGGAGACTGCTCTGTGTGATATTTTTCAAAAGAGTTGAGTTTTAAACACGATACCTGGCATAAGTAGTTTTGTGGAAAGTTGAAGGCAAAAGAGCCGGAAGAAATACTGCCAAAATACTCTATTCTCAGGGCAGAGTGTTATTCCATATGGAGAGAGGATATGAAAAAGCCAACCACCCAGCCCATGCAACGGAAGCCTTCTTTCAGCTGACATTTCTGTAGTGAGTCAGTCAGGGCTCCTCCAGCCTCCCTGATTGGTTTGCAGTCTTCTCTGTGGATAGTTAATTAACCTTTTTCTTAAGAGTCTTCTTTAAGTAACTGAATGATCATGCACAAAACACAAAAATGCAAAGAGCAGTGATTTTTTAAAAAGCACTTTGTGCATATAAAATAAGCTATTTTTAAAAACAACAACCTTAAAAACAATTAGTAGCTCAGGCAGGACTGTGTTGACACCTTTCTGGGCTTCCAAACATTAAAATGGATCCACTTTTCATATTATTCATTTTTCTATAAAGGTCTGGGAAAAGTCCTTGTAATTTTGCTTTTGAAATGATGTGGCAATTCTGAACCTCATTTAACTAACAATGGCTCTGATTCCTGTGCAGCCATCCAACATACCTAGAAATACTTTCAAAATGAAAAAAGAAAATCAGTCCACAAGTTTTTACTCAAATGTAATAATTTTTATGAATATTCACTTGACAATTATTGAAGTTGACATAATGTTATGCTTTGAACACTTAATAAAACTTTAATCCTTGTTTTGCAGTTTTCTTTTTGGATTTTCAGTTCTCAAACGTTCACACATTCTAAGAGGCTCATGAACAGGTCATAGGTTCCAGGCACTGAGGACCAGAGTGCCTGCTGTGGACAACAGAGCCCTGGAGGTGGGATCAGTGAGAAAAGAGAATTCCGGTATGAAGTGATTCATGCAAGGAGACATATTTAATATTTCCAGATAGTGTGTTTTTTCTTGTACCACACTGATAATTACAAGGTAGCTTGCTAATGTGGTGAGGTAAGGAATCAAGCATTTACTGTGTGAGGACTTCCTCATGACCCAGCTCATACTCAATATCATAGACAATAACAATAATAATAAAAGCATAAGTTGGGGTTGTCATCTTGGAGGACCTAATGCAGCTATTCATCTTAAAGTCTTTTTGCTTTGTTTTGTTTTGTTAACTGAACACATGATATTGCAAATAAAAACATCAAGTGTTCAGGGTTTTGATTATTAAATAGCCCAAATAAAACAATAACATGGTTTTGTGGATTTGTTAGATCATCCTTTGAAATATTTGACTGGTGGACTGAGAGAGTCTGAGAAGCAAGCTGGTGCTGGTGGCTCCACAGGCTGTCCTTAGGACAGGGCTAACACAGCAAGAAGATGACTTTCTTAGTCCCAGGAATATAGTTTTGAACTGGGGTTAGCTTCCTTCTCTAATTAGAGAAACTGGAAACACAAAAAGATTTTAGACCAAAGTAAAATTGGTATACCAGAGTTTAAAATTCTCACTTCCATTCTGGTCAGCTGCTCAGGTGATCTGGTCAATATTTTCTCTTTGAAATGAACTTTATTTTCTAAAGATAAATGGAACATGGAACATATTGTTTTGCAAATGGTACAAGGTACTCAACAGAGGTCTGAAAGACCAAATGTTGTTTCTTCGTTATTGTTCTTACCATAGGCTGTAAGGGAAGTAGCCTGGCTTTAGTAATGCAGAGAAGTCCTTGCCCTTCTGCAAGTGGACTGGATGCCCAACAGGTTGACTATGAGTTCAAATTTCACTTCTTGAGTGACCCCCCCTCACTCAATGACTGTCACACAGCACTGAAGGCAAAAATCAGGCTGCAGTGTCACGCCATGTTCCATTGGAGCATGACGAGTCACCGTTTCATACTAAGCTCTGCAACAGCATGGAAAGGTCACCACCTTGTTCCTGCAGCCCAGGGAAGCAAACCTGTAAGCAACCTGTCTCTAATTCTGTACACATCATTTCCGAGTACATTGGTTTTTAGTTATTACTAAACATGACATGAAACAAAAGGAAGGGTTTAATTTATGCTGGAGAATAATCAGCCTTTGGCTAATTTAAAATTGTGAACACTTAATGTTGATCTTTGATTCCAAGAATAAGGAGATACCTGTTTTGGGGCAGCCAGTCCACTAAGAACCACTTACAGGAAGGAAAAGAAAGCTTTTGTGTGACAGAGCATTTAGCAGGTCCACTACATTATGTCTGTATAAGCTGAATATTAGACAATTGCAGGGATGCCTTTGACACAAACTACGATGTGAATTGTGCTTTTGGAATTGTACAAAATGATGGACCTGTCTTTCTGTTTCTCAAATAGTGAGGTCTTTCCCATCTTTAAATATACCCCCAAGACTCAAGTTGAATCACTAAGGCTATCACTCTAGGCTATACAGAGGAAGCACAATAAAACAGTTGTTAGGAACATTTTGGAGTCATACTGCCATCATTTAAGTTCCCAGTTGGCCCTTACCCCAGCCAAATTGCTTATTTCTCTATGCTTCAGTCACAGAGAAGTTATATGTCTTACTTAGTTATAAAATGGGTGAAATCAGCATGGTTAGGAGAATTAAATGAGATAATGTAGTTAAAAATACTTTAAAGAACAGAATACACAGTCAAGGACTCAGTAAATGTTAACTCTTACTAGTAAAGAAGACAGTGTTTCCCTTTTGTTCAATCATTAGAATTCTCAAGTGAATAAAAATGGTCAGTAAAGGTTTGGGAATGTGGCTCAGTGGTAGAGTGCTTGCCTAGTGTGCACAAGGCCCTAGATTTGATCCTTAGCACCGCAAAAATAAATCATTTTTATAACTATGATTCTGCCTTAAGAAAAATTATGTTTTCAGGGGAAATGTTTTCTGTGTACCTATGATGCTGAGAACTCGAAGCAGTTTAAATGAATGATCTTAGAGAAAATAACAACTGGAATTTTGTGGCTATCATTAAGAGTTTGATTTAGTAGTTGTATCTGCTAAACACTTTCAAATGTAGTTATCACTGAAGGCTAATAGGAATTCAGGATATTAGTAGAAAGTGTGATAAGCATTAAAAATATTGAAGAAAATCTACAAAATTGCAATTACCCTTTTTTTCTCACTTGTTTTTCTTTCAGAAGGTACTGAAAACCTAACAAAGGGTCATTGGACCATTTGAAGATTTTTATTGGGGTAATCAGGTAATCAGCTGCTTGTTAAGAAAGTTAACCAAATGCCTTCTTAATACTGACTAATAAACTTTTCTAATAACCTTCAGTTTTACTGCAATAAAATATTAGATGTTGTTTAGTTTCTCAATCCTGGTCTAGTGATCCAGAAAAAACACAAGGGAAACCTGCACTGAGTGGAAGTTGTATATAGGTTGTTGAGTCCTATGTGATAGTCCAAGGCTAACTATGAAATCAGAAGTGTGACCTTCTCTTTGCGTCAGGCCAGGGTGGTCTTTTGATAGATCTGAACTCATGCATACCCACTACCCGGATTCTAGAGTATCAAGGTACTTCTCCAGTTGCTCAGGGTATTCTGTCACCTCCATGGCTACATGATAATACCAGGTGGGAATGAGCCAAGAACCTGCCCTCAGGCTGGCCATTGGTTGTAAGGGTATAGACCATATGAAAAAGGTGTCACCTTCAAATTAACTTCTCTTTGTATCCTGTTTTTGTACCTTCCCATCAAAGATTTAGAACTATCATGCCAATATAATGTCTTTTGTGATCTGTTAAAATAGAGGCTCCTTTGGAGAAGATGCTTTCTCTTCTGGGTTTCCCTCCCCTTCCCAACTCCAACCTCTGTCTCAGAAGCAAGCCAGGCTGAGTATAAGGGATAAAAACAAAGTAGCATTAGAAAAGTGGACAGTAACTCATATTTGCCCTCAATGTCAGAATGATAAGGACTAATGGAGCTTGGGCATATTGAAAATATAAATCTTAAAATCAAGTAACTATTATTTAGCTCACTCTGTCCCCAAATATGAGATTCCAACATGGCTTTTCCATTTGTAAAGATACATGTGAAATTACTGTGAGATCTTTCCATATTAAATGATAGTACAAATTTGAAATTTTAAAAAATACTGACTAATGCTGTGACAGCAAAACAAAATAAGATTGGGGTAGTGGTGGTAGTTGTGTTACCATATTTTCATTTAATCAGTGTCTAGATCTCCTGTTTCATTAATCTTTAAGAAACTCATTTACAAGGAGTAGTTAATGCTAATATTTATTTAATATTTTAACATTTTATATTTTAATAGTAGATATAGTAAGTATAATAACAACACAGGGTAATCAATTTCTAATGGTAATCATTTCAGCCTTCAGGGAGAAAATTTTTGAATTAGAGAGTAAACTGTGACAAAAATCACAAGTGCCTACTCTATCCATGCATAAAACCAATTCTAGTGGACCTGATTTAAAAAAAAATCCTGCCTTATTACTCTTTAATCATTAGCCAAAATGAGTGACTAGTTGAATGAGTAATATGGTTTGGTTAACTACAGAAGGTGGGAGGAAACTAACACTTAACATCTACTACTATTTTGTGCTTTATCTGTAAGTAACCCTACAAGGTAAGTGTGATTATTCCTTATTTTTTAGTTGTAAGTTGATGTTTAAAGATGTCACTCTTAACTTCTAATCATGCTCTTCTCTTATACACTGAATATATTGGTGTTACCAAGTGTTAATTAAGAAGCTCTTAAGTTAGCAATCAGAAATACACATGCACACACACACACATGCACACACCAAAGCAAGGTCAGCTGTCACATGATAATTTAAAGAAAATAAATCTGTGTTGACAACTGGTGCCTTTTCCACCTTAGTTGAGTCACCCTGTGTCATTGTTAGGCACGGTTGACATTGTATACATTAACTGGGATCTCATAATTCCTTATACCCATTATAAAAATCCATACAGGACTGAGTGTAACTAGATGTGAATGGGTGACTCAACTTTTCAGGCCTTTCTAAATTAGAGATGGGAATCTGGTGAGGTTGCAACTAGGGGCTCAAGGAAGACTAGAGAAAGACTAAGGGTTGGGAAAGTCTGTCTTGATTCCAAAAGGTAGAAAGTGGAAAGTGAAATTAATTTATATATTTCCATGACAGCTGCAGAGTTGTATACTATATAGGAATTACCTACCAGCAATGGTGACATTTGTGCAGGCTTCCTTAAGTAGGAAATGTATGCTTCCATGTCTATTAAAAGTATTATGGCATTAACTTATTCCAACATCATATAAATCCCAAATGATTGAATTTACTATCTATTTAGAATAGTATTATTTACCAATGAAGATGAATCCATCAATAAATATTTATGAATGATTATGATAAATATGAATAAATGAAAGAGATAGTACTTACTTTAAGAAGTTTACAACAAAAAGAGGGGATTGGTAGTAAACCACCCAAGAAAAACAACTGAATATTGAGTTTTATTCACTTCATGGTCTTATAAAAATTGTGGTTCTTCACTATAGGTCTCACATACTAGAATATAACTTCATTGAGTGCAAAAATTAGGTAATTTTGTCTTATATCCTTCTATATGACCAGTACCCAGGAGAGTGCCTGCCACAAAGGAAGCATTGGATAAATATTGGGCAAATGGATGAATGAATGACAGTGAATACTATGATGAGGAAGTAGAGAAGGAAAAGTCCTCGTGGGCTGGGTAGTCAGAGAAGATGTCAAGGAGACAGGATCTTAGATCCATACCTTGAAAGATGGCAAAGAAAGCAAGCAATTCCCTTTTGAAGAATGGTGTATACAAAAGGACAGGCAAGTTAAGGTCAAGAGATGTTTGGGGTGAGGTACATGTTATTCTATCAGTAAATCTTGATGAAGAGATTTGGGATAATTACACAAATAATTTTCTAATAAAAATGGAATGGACTCTCTTGTGGTTGGTGGGAGAGGTAATTTCTGTGAGGATAGGTATCAGGGCTTTGGATAGAAGGCCATAAAGTACAAATGTGATTGTGGCAGTTCACCTTGATGCATGGGTGGAACATTCAATGTTCCCTAACCTTGGGATCCCAGGCTTTAGTTTGGGCCTTTTTGCTGAAATGATGTAGACAGACTTAAAATTCTTGAATTAGTCCTAAATGGAGAGAAGGCTAAATTAACCACATGGGTTATGTTTCATTTGATGTAAATTTATTTCAGTTGGTGGAAAAATTTGTTTCACAACTTAACTCTAGAAGTGGTCATTTAAGAAATATTGTCTACAGATTCAGAAGATGTTTAGTCATTTGTTTTGTTAAGGAGTTATGTTTCTAGACATAATTACTTAAATATTTGATCAGAGGTATGTCAAGATGATCACCCAATTTCCCATATTATGAATATGTGTCACTTCAGAGTTATGGAGCTTTACAGTCCCAGAATCGGGTTGGTGATTTGGATCTGGAATAAGTATAATCTTAAACTTTATGAAAATTCAAAAATGACATTTTCCTTTACATGTTTGTCATTGCTAAAATAGTCCTGTAAAAAGATACTAGGTTCTACTGGTCTTTGAACAGGGAACATATTCTTTATGTTATAATGATAATTAAATAGCTGATGACCATGTTTTAAAGCAAGTGAATGTAGCTCACTTGCTTTGGGTGTGAATTGGAAAAAAGGAAAAGGAAGGAATAAAGGATTAGACCCATCAGCAGGATAAGGCAACATAATAAAGCTCAGAGTTAGTTTTCATTTTGCCATTGGTTTGTATGTAAATTTTATTTAGATAGGCAGAAGAAGTTAGGAAATCATC
The DNA here is from genome assembly GCF_047511655.1 of Castor canadensis. NCBI lineage: Eukaryota > Metazoa > Chordata > Mammalia > Rodentia > Castoridae > Castor > Castor canadensis. The sequence goes on along the minus strand of NC_133391.1, from coordinate 129,339,978 downwards.
TTGGCTTACATAGAGGAGAGAAGAAAGGTTGTATCTATGTGATGGATTAAAAGTCTTAAAAGTCTCTTTCTCTCTCTCTTTCTTTTTCTCTTATTCACTCCTCCTTCCTCTCTCTTTTTGAGACAGGGTTTCCCTATATAGCTCAGGCTGACGTCAAATTTGAGATACTTCTGCCTCTGTTCCTGAGTGCTGGGATTGTAGATGTATATCACCACACCTGGCCCTAAAACTACCTATTAACTTACCCACAGTCCCAGCTCTGCATAATAAACTAGAAATTGTAGTTGGTGTCAGTTCCACTTGTGGACTGAGGAAACAATTGTCACCTAACATAATTGATGATAGCTGTGAACTTGACATGTTGCCTACACAGAGGCAGACAGATGCCACAATAACCACAGGGCACCTGCCTTCTTCATCCATATGAAAACATATATCACCTTACACAGAGGACAGAGGTGAGAAATGAGAAAGTCTGCCCTTAGACACTTTACTCCGGCCTTCCTGCCTCAGTGGAGCATTTCCAAGTCTACTCTAGAGACAAGACTATGGTCACTCAAGAGACACTGGTCATGGCCTCAGTACAAAGGCATGCACCACCTCTTTCAGCTGTCAATTCACACTGATAATTTGAGACCTAGCAGCTGGTGACGTTCCATCTCCACACACCAGCTGCCTCTTGCAGGCCAGTGTACAGCTGAGCCAAAGATGACGTTTCTGGCACTTGCCCACAGGTTGAAAGTACCCCTGGCTTGGGGGCACCACTTGGCAAGAAGGGAGGAACTTAACCAATGAAGGGTTTAAGAAGAGCACATGTTGGCCCTTCACAAAGAAGCGGCTGCATTTACACTACTCACTGGAGGAGGCAAAACGAGGGATGCACATGGAAGTGTTATCTGACTTCGGCAGTCTGTGAGAGGGAGGCCAGTTAATTTTTTGAGCCCTTATCAAAATCAATTAACACACTGCTACACTTCGATAGTCATTCTAGACAGGGGAACAACAAGTTTCTCAAACAGCCTTTTAGAACACATCTTTTAGGTCCATCCCACTGTATGTTTCTGCAAATTCAAGACATGCCAAATTACAGACATAATTATTTAACAAGGGTCCACAGACCCTTCAGGAATACAGAGTCAAATTATGTATAGATGAATCTGCCTTTTATATTCACAAATGATTTTAAATGATTCTGTCCCTCCTGTAGGAACCTGGCCGTCCAGGCATATGCCGAGAGCTAGCACGAAGACTACATGGAGACAACAGAGATGCCCTGACCAGGGCAGATGTGCTACTTACAGGAAATGAAAGGCTCTAAAGCCCAAAGCATTTCCCTTAATTTTTTCCACATAGTTCCCTTGAGGTCAGACTGCTGGATACTCTCCGAAGTAGAAGTGGACTGGCTTAGAACAAACTATTCATTCTACCTTCAGACAGACACAAGCCCTCCCTTATGACAGTTGACTCCATTATTCCTCAAGCCAGAGCACGTGTGTATCTATGTTCTCTGATCTTAACTTCTTGGAAGACAGTAAGACTAAAGATCCTTTGGAATTTGTTTTGTCACCAATCTTACTTCTTCCTTTAAAGACAATCATTTTTATGCAAAATAAGCCTGGAGTAATTGAGTTTTGACAAGTGACAGAGAAAAGGATGGATTTCTAAATGAACTAATGGAGAAGCCATTTTTATAAATATAATATGGCTCATTGACACATCCAGTGAATTATTTCAAGTGGGTCTTTTCTGTCCTATTAGAGGAAGTTATAAGCTAAAAATGACACACAACACACAAAGCATTTATTCATTGCCTACTGTGTATGTTATCTACTTTTTACACATGATAAAAGTAATTAGGGTATAGTTGAGCAACTTGCGTAGGTCATATATCTAGAGATAGGTACCTAGAAAGGTACTGGAAAGGATATGAGGTCTCAATTTTTTGACATTCAATAATTAATTAGTTAAAATTATATAGTTCTGTGCCTTTGCTTTGATTTTTGTTTTTTAAACAAAGATGTCTGTTCTTTGGGGGTCATCTTGTAGAATATATGCAATACAGTTAGGTTGAAATTGCTTCAAACACACTAAGCAGCCATTCAAGAAAAGGTTCTGAGTGAGGGAAAATGTTCTCTTGTACTCAAGGAGCAACTGAGAACATTTGCAGACTGAGAAAAATTTATGGAAATAGACAATGTATAAAGGAATGTAAAAAATGTTAAACATCATGTGGTACAGTGGTAGAATGACAGGCAGGGTTTTTAAATTAATTTTTCCATAATTTTGTGGATGTATTGTTTTTTACAATTAGCAATAGAGTATGAAAGAAATGATTATGTAAGTTCAGTCTCTTTCTGCATAAAATGTATGCTGATATCATGTATTTTAGCCCAATCTATGTGCAGATGAATTTTCCTGATCTTTTATCTTATAACCAACAAGTTGGAAAACTCTTCTTCCTTTACCTTAAGAAAAAGACCATCGTTTTCTTGTTCATTTTGAGCAGTCATTAGTTAAGACAGCACAGGCAGGAAAAGAACTGGTAATCAAATAGGAAGGATATTAAAAAAAAAAAAAAAGTCCCTCCTCCGAAGACACTCACAATCTAAGGAAGGACAAGTTAAGTTTGTCATGGAGATGCTATGATGAGTCCTTAGATCACATACTGATGTCAGATGGGATGATATGTATATGTTCGTATGGATATCTATTTTTCCAGAAGACTTCCTTCTTTCACATTTCAAAGAATGTTATTTTTCTCAATGGAAGATAATATGAAAGAAAATGGTTTGGGTTGACCCAAAACTCTGAATACTTGAATTCTAATTTGGATCTAAAGTCAGAAAGAAAGACTATCCTCCTGGTAATACTTTAAAAGCACATGGATCCCATCATGCATGTAAAACTAATCTCCTGACCGTTCATGGTAATTTTACCCACTGAAAACTTTCTCACACTCCACTGTGGCAAGGAAACAGACATTTGCTCACAGTCTGTAGACTCTGGCTCAGCTGACAGTAATTTTCCATTGATGGTGAGAAAATCATTAAAATTACATAGCTAGGGTTGGCTTTAGAATGGTCCTACATAGACTTCAGCCATAATTCTGTGTCAGTTCTTTTGTGTAGGAGAAATATCAAGTAAGTCTCATAAAAAGCTGTTCTGATATCTTTGCGACAAACTATACTGTCTGTATCAGATAGAGTTGTATCTCTGTATTATATGTATTTTCTGCATTTATAATACACAAATACAATGAAAATTCTGCTAAGAAAAGCAGTAAAGTACTCTGTTTGGAAATTGTTTCTACAAATGCAGAGAGTGACATTTTCATTAGCTTTAAATTTTCCATAGGAGATTTAGAAATGTATTTTCCAAATGCAGGTGGGAGAATACTTTTTAAATCTTTAGCCACTTCTACAGGAAACAAGAGAAATGCCAAAAAGTTAAATAAAACTCTCTATACCATTTCTAAGGCAATGAAGCAAAACTACTGTCAAGGATGAGTGGAGCAGCTACCCAGCCTTGATACAATAATGCCAGGATCATTTTGGTCACACCCTGTCACATCTTTCCAAGCCTCTGCCCAGCCAATCATGTGCACTGAGATCCTTGTTTCCAAGTGTGTAAGCAAACTCACTTATTAGGGATGAAGTGCTGATAAGGTGAGAGAAATACTAGCCAAACTGCCTAAATAATTTAATAGATGTAAAACACTTAGAACAGTACTTGGCACTTAGTCTAGAACCATATCAAAAAGGATATTCTCAATATATTAAAATATAAAATATAGCCGGCATCATGGGTCATACCTGTAATCCTAGGTATTTGGGAGGCTGAGATTCAGAGGATCAAGGTTTTAGGCCAGCCTAGAGATTCCATCTCAATAGAAGAAAAGCTGGGTGTTGTGGGATGCCCCACCCATGGCTACAAGCTTAAAATGGGAGGCTCACAGAAAAAGTGAGACCCTATCTCCAAATTAACCAGAGCAAAAGGACTGGAAGCATGACTCAAGCAGTAGAGCTCCTGCCTTAAATGCACAAAACTATGAGTTCAAACAGCAGTACTGCCAAAAAAATAAAACAAGATAAAATGTTAGATATGTTTTTAAACTTTATGAACACCACCCTGAATATGAGAAATATTCAGATTATGAGATTATGAGAAATCTATATACAGGGGGAAAACAGAGTGAAATATTTTGTTTGAGGGTGATAATAAGAGCTTGTTGAAGTTTAGGGGGAAAGTTACAATAGGCCACAATGGACCAGGTGGGAGGCAGAGCGAAAAACAAGGTTTTTTTTTTAACCATAACAACTTACTGAATTAAGAAAATTTTTCCTTTGGTGGTACTAGGGATCAAACCCAGGGCCTCACACATCCTAGGCAAGCACTTTGCCAACAACACAGATTTCTAAGTTAAAAATATTTACTTGTAATTATGCTTATTTGATATAAAATTTATTATTATTATTTTGTAATATAATAATGTATAAAATATTAATAATAATAATAATGTACAAAAACACTTCAAGTAAGGAAGTAACATTGTAAATATCTCTTTAAAATTCAAAAATTATTTTAAGAACACAGCACGTTGAAAAATGACAAATCTAGGTTGTGCAGATTTTAGAAAGTGGAATGAAGATCAGATTAAGAGAATGTAAATGACTAAGTAATTAAAAATGATGAAATAGACACATATGTTTCTCTTACCATTCTCTCTCCTGTTTCTATTCCCCCTCTTCTTCCTTTCCTTTCCTTCCTTTCTTTAGCTTCCTGCCACCCTTCCTCCTTCCATCCCTTCCATCTCTCCTTCCCTCCTTTCTTTTTCTTTCTTTCCTTCCTTCCCTTCTTCCTCCCTACCTCCATTCCTTCCTTCCTTTCTTTCTTTCTTCCTTCCTTCCTTCCTTCCTTCCTTCCTTCCTTTCTTTCTTTCTTTCTTTCTTTCTTTCTTTCTTTCTTTCTTTCTTTCTTTCTTTCTTTCTTTCTTTCTTTCTTTCTTTCTCTCTCTCCTTCCTTCCTCCATCTCTCCCCCCTCCCTTCCTTCCTTGTTATTTATTTATTTATTATTTAATCACTCCTCCAGCCAATCATGCAAAAGTTTTTTGAAGGTTTTTTTTGTATTTTTCATTAAGACAAACCAATTCAGTAATCTATTATTTTTTCTATTGATAAACTTGTTCATACCAAGTAAAATTAGCTTAAGGTTAATCTCTAAGGTCTGTTGCTCTAAGGACCCATTCCAGGCTAAGTGCAGGGGAGCAGACATGAAGCACAGGGTGTGGTAGCATTTGTATCAAGCTTGACTTGGCTCTATTTATCCTTCATTAGGTCTCAGTTTATTATGCATCTATTATGCTTTCATTCCCTCTTTCTGAATCTCCTTATATTCTTGGTCCTCCAACATGGCACCCTCACTGGTTCTCTCAATGATCCTGCCATGTTCCTTAGCCCGTGTCTTCTTTCTTCTCCCTGGAAGACACTCACTGAAACTTGCCTTGATCAGGGCCATTGTCCTATGATATTTGTAGCAATGCATTCTCCAATCTATTGCCCTACCTGGACAAGGTATTTATGCTCGGGGGGGGGTCCAAATTTTCAAGGATGACCCCTGTGATAGGTAATATTTAAAGGTCTCAGTAGAATTTCATTTGTAGAGGATTAAGCATGAACATATATCTTTGATTTCTTCTCCTGCTTGGCTTCTTCTCTTTGTATTCTCTCTCTGCTTTTTCCCTTCTCTAAAATATCTCCTTCAATATTAGGATAATGACCTGAAAGAAAAGCTAGAGTTTTTCTCTGAAATGCCTTAAGGATGGTGTAGAAGAGTCTCAGATGCCTGGAAAGGCGGGTTTCTTCACTGTCAATGCCAGTAGCACAGAAGCCCAGAGTGAAGTGAGAAAAAGCACTGAATGACATTTGAGAATAAACAGAAACAAGAATTGAGCTTCCCTGGAGTATTATGAAACATGATTTTATAAAAACAGGGTGAACACACATGTTCATGTGTGCACACACATTGTAAGTCTATGTAAGCACCACAGAGATATTTGGGTTTGAGAATTTAGGCATGAATTAGATACAATCTTAGTTATATATCTTTGGTTCAGGAATTTTAAAAAAATGACTAAAATCTTTTGGTTACATAGCAGCTAGTTCATAATCTAGAGATAACATAGTTTGGGGATACCATCAACTCAGCTGTGCAGTGGTAGAAAACTATGTCACTTGTATGGACCACACATTTCCTTAGGGCTAATTAAGATATACTATTGGTATAGTAATCAGCACACTGACTTAATTTGGCTTTCATAATGTACTGGATTTGTCCAAAAACTACACATTAAGGAAAACATTGTAATCATTTTTATAGCTTAAGTTCTCATCACTTACTCAGTAGTACTCATGTGCAAGGCAACACCAGCCTCCAACTAAACCTAGGAGAATGGACCAAAACTGTTGCATGAGACCACAGGCAACCCTGATCATGAGATGCTACTTAAGTAGCTGATTCTAATCTGACCAATCAATCTCATTGTTTTAGGGCCCAAATCATACCTTTGTAAGCAAGCCCAAGTATAGTGCAAGAAAGGAAGGCACTCCATTGAGTTGGCTCTAACTGAGTTGTCACAAAGCCCATTGAGTACTCCAGTTGGGAACCCTGCTGTTCCAGGAGCTTTATGGCCCATGGGTCATATTTGATACTATCAATATTTATGTCATATAGATTAGATCATTGTTTAGCAAAATTTCATTCTCCTTCTCTTGCTTTCCCCATTCCTTCAGTGACATTAAGCTTTCTCACAGTGTCTTTTGGCTAACAGAATATGGGCACAAATGATACTACCCATCCTAAGCTCAGGTCTTATAAGGTATCAAGAGTTTCCACTTGCTCCTCCAGGAGTGGTGAATTGTGCCATGACAAGAACACACTGTAGGAAACCATTAGTCCAAGAAGAAAGAAATTCCTGAGGGAAAGCATAAAAGCAACTGCAGCCTAAGGCAGACCTAGCCTGACCATGCAGATGCATGAGCAAGAAAGAAATGCTGATTATCAACTGATACTGATATTCTGAGGCTGTTTCTTATGTCACAGTATTGTATCAATGGTTGACTAACACATCTAGTAATAAAAGATCAATATAGGTAATATGTGCAATTTTTTCATTCAACTAGTCCACTTTCAACTTTATTTTATATATTCAAAGTTGCCCTAGCAACCCAAATTCTTTCCCTTCGTCAAATCTGCCTCACATAGAGTACAATGACCCACCCCTCTTCAATTCCCATTTGTGTAATCTTTATAGGCAAAATTCAACTACAATTTGTATCCTTCAGGAAGAGGGATTCTTCTACCTTTTTTCTCCCTCATAGAGGAACACTTCCTTTTCTAAACACCTTTATCTTTCTCTTGTTTTACTTATCACCCTCTGCAATAAATTATAGTGTCTCCAGTACTGTCCTCTATCACATATTGTCTAACACATCACTTAGCATCTGCAAGTGCTTTCAAGAATGGATATGTCTCTTGAATTTCAGGCAGAATATGCCCCTCACTCTTATTAGGTACAATTTAAATAAATCCACCTTCTCATTAAACTGTTTGTCTTTTGGATATCTTAACCCAATAAATGTCATCTCCATCTTCCCAGCTACCCAAACCAGAAATCTGGGTAATAATTGATTACTAAGTTTCTCATCTCTCTGTTAACCAAGGACAGTTTAGCAGAAATTCCTATTAAATATCAATCAAATCTAACCACATCTCTCTGGCCTCCCTGACAGTATCTTAAAGCTCTTCAGGATTCTTTCTTGGACCATTGCAATTGATTCACACAGGTCCTTCCTAACTCTGGACTCGGCCATAGGCAATCCAATTTCCCATAGCTGCTATCTATCTATCTATCCATCTGTATAGTACTGAGGTTTGAACTCAGGGCCTCATGCTCGCTGGGCAAGTGGCACTTGAGCCACTCTACCAGCCTTTATTTGTGTTGGGTATTTTCGAGATAGTCTCATGAACCACCTGCCTAGGCTGGCTTCGAACCATGATCTTCCTGATTTTCTGCCTCCTGAGTAGCTAGGATTATAGGCTAGGCATAAGCCACCGGCACCTAGCTTAATTATGCTTTTTTGAAGTATGTATCTGATCATGTCTTTTGATACTTAAAATCTTTTATTGGCTCTTTCTGTGACTTGTCAGAACTTGCTTATCTACAATTTATTTCTCTAGCCTTATTTCTGACTGATTCTCCCCCGTCCCTGACAATTGTACTTTACACTCTAAAATAAACTAAAATTTCCACATCTCCCCAAATGGGTATGTTCCCTCTTATTCTCAGTCACGATATTCTGCCTATCTGGTACCTTCTCCCCCGCCCCCTTCCCTTTGGCCACCTCTTCTTATCTATTTTGCAGCTCATGTCACATAACACTTTGTTTAGAAGTCGACTCTGATCCTCTCCTTTCCCCCTTGCTCTGGCAAGCTGAGCCAGATACCCTTCTTACGTGTTTCGATAGCTCCTTGTATTTACAGTCTTTCTTTTATCACTCATGGACTGTAATTTCTGATTTGTAGCTGATTATATAGGTAGCCTAACTATGAGCCATTCCTCCTTTTTTTACTACCTCCTCAGTGTAATTCAAATATCCAGCTACGTACTTACATTGAGGTTAGCCTCAGCCACAGTCTCCTTATGGGAAACCTGCTTCTCATCATGGAGGTACCATTTCTGTAGTAATGTACAATTTTGGCAAAGAGACATTAAGAAGAAATTGACTAAGAGAGTCTGTCTAGGGAGGATTTTTCTCTATCTTAAAAGCAAACATAAACTAAAACGAACTTTCTTTTTTGGCTGGTCATAATTATCTGCATATGATAGATAACTAGAACTTTAGCGGACACCTTGAGATCATGAGCAAACCTGCTAAAAAAGTCACCGACACTTGAGGATAGCAAAACAGAAAGATGGAAAGGAGTTACATTGCTTCCCACACCAGGACGCTCATGGTTTAAGCTAATCGTTTTCTAGTTTTCTGCTAGTTAGAGTTGCAAATATTCTGACAAGTGTTGGACCTCCTCACTGCACTGATTGTAGTAAGAATTTAGATTGGGAGGCAGAACTGCGAAAAGAATTAGGAATTTAACTCAGAAGGCTGCATGACCTTATGGCAATAAGGACAACTTTATTAATGGGAAATCATTTAGAGAATCCGAATCAGCTTTGAGGAAGGACTATCATAGCCTTCTGATTTCAGCTCTTGGTCAGACAATAAAATGAAAGTGGAATAGCCCTTTGAAAAGCTAGGGCTAAAAGGATCACAGTTGGTTACACAGTACCAAATTCAGAAGCCTCCAGAAATGTGGCTTAATCAGTTTCTTCTCTGTACTGCCCCTTGCCTTTCATTTCCCATTTCAATTCTGCTTTTACTTCAAAAGCTGAAGAACTCAAAAAGGGGAAAGCCCTCCAACATATTTACCTAGCCTCTGAACAAAGATCCAAGAAAAGGTCAACGTGATAGCTAAACCCACAATGACATGAACTTTTCGTGGAATTGAACATTGAATAGTGCAGGATTCTTTTGCATTATTATATTATATATTATATATTATATAAGAATATATTATATTCTTTTGAATAATGCAGAATATGTTAGAAATGAGAATCTGAAGAACAGAAAGAAAGAGAAATCCTCTCTCTACCCTCACTTTTATGCATTTAATATTTAAGTGCTTGGCAAGAAGGAACAAAGCAGCAGTCGATAAATCACCGGCATTCTTCTCTATGTCAACAGAACCAACTTTTTATTTTCATAAGGATAGCCAATAAAATCAAACTTGGAAAATAAGCAATAACAAAAATACTGTAGCTTTTAAAATGCATAGTCATTTTTTCCACGAGATTCTACAGCCATGATGTCTAACAGGACAGCTCAAGCCACATGTAACTATGACATACTTGAAACATGGCTATTACAAATTGAGATGTGCCAAAAGTATACCAAGCTCTCTGGGTTTGAAAATGTTTAAAAAAGAATGCAAAATCACTCGTTAACAATTTTATATTGATTAACCAAAAATTTATTAATCAATTTTTTATTGATTACTGATATACTTGTTGAAATATAAATACTTTGATTATATTGAATTAAATGCATTCTTAAAATCAATTCCACATATATTTAATTTCACATGTTGTTTAAACTTTTACAGAGTGGCTTAATAAAAAGTTAAAAATGATATATGGGATATGCATTCTGCTACACTGGGCAGCACTAGGCTAGCGTTTGCTCCAGCTCCTGGCACCTGGCCTTGCCACTGGCATATGTGTAATCCCAATAGCATATGTTATGATGAAAAAAAGCATACTCCTTCCAAATAGATGTGTGATCTTAGGAAATATGTATGACTTTCTGGGTTTCTATTGCTTCATCTTACAAATAAAAGGGCTGGATGAGATTATTCCTGCATTACATTCCAAATCTCATATAGTTAATGATTACCTAATTTTCATAGTTCCAAGGCTAGGGAATAAAGTCAGTGATAGCTCATTTCAGTGTTATAAATATTTCTGGAGCATCTATCATGTACCAGCTCCTATGATGAGGTAATTTTACATTGGCACACCCCCCAGTGTATTTTGCACTATTCCTGGCAACTCTTTGAGAAATTAATGAATTCATACATTACTATTCTGCTCTTTCCCAAATGTGAATATAGAAAGGAAAATACACACACATGCACTCCAAACTGGTTATGAATGAAATGCTAAAAAAAAGAAAGAAAGAAAGAAAGAAAAATTGACTTAATTTTTTTTTAGCAGAAATTCAAGTACCTGTACAACTTAATGGTCTCTGAACCCTGCAGCTAAAAACGCTTTGCTCTTTCTGAAAGATGGAAAATGTATTGTGATTCTAAAGTAAAGAGCACTCCAATTTTAGCTGCCCTTATCTTCTTTGAGGTTTGACTGGGTCAATTGACAGTTTCTGGGACTGAAGGAAGGAAGAGGATGATGAACAAGTGCAAATGAGCTACCTCTAAAAGCCAAGAGCACGAAGCAAGAGAACACTTGAGACTTCTCTGTCAAAGGTGCTCAGATTAGGCAGGCCAAGAAATGAGAAACTGAAAAGTAATAAACAAGAACCTAGCTGCATGTGCTTACTTAATGAAGGCCATTGTTCCTGCAACACATTTTCACCTTCTTCTTTAGTGATAACTTCTCAGGGTATTCTAAATGCTTCATTAAAAATGCTTCTCCAACTTTACTGGGGTTTGTAAAATTCTTTTTACTTTCCTTTCTAAGCTGTGCAAGAAATAAATGAGGAGACAGACTGATATACTACTAGGAAGAGTGCTGGACCAACAGTCAGGATATATGATTTATAGACTCAGAACTTCTACAAACTTATGATGTAAAACTGAGCAAATTGTTCAATCTTTTTGTTCTCTTTCTTTATCTGAAAAGGAAGATAAAGCTCTAATGGTTGGTAAGGGGATTAAATGAGATAGTGGGAAGGAAAAACATTTGCAATTTATAAATATTGTGAAAATGGAAAGTATTTTGTATGTAATCATCAGAGAAATCTCTCATGAACTAAAATCTGGTGAAGACTAGGAAGAAACAAATATAACAAAAGTATTACATCTTTTATGATAAATAGCACAGTATCTATAAGCTAATACTTAAAATTATATTGTGCAGTGGGTAAGTGTACAAACTCTAGAGACAGACAAGGAAGATTTGAGGTCTGACATTACCATTTACTAGCAATGTGATTTAAGACATATCATTGCAACTTTATATACTTCAGTTTCCACATCTGTAAAAGGGGTTAATAATAATATATCCCTCATCTGTATGTTGTGAGAATTAAACAACTATATACATAAATATATATATACACACACACATATATATACTATATACATATATATATATATACATACAGTAGACTGGTGCTGGCACATAGCAGGTATTATATAATTGCAACTGTTACTTGGGAGTGTATTCTATGATGCTTTAAAAATCTATGTTAACCTCCTAGCTAGCATTTGTATTACCTTGTTTGAAGAATATACACATTAAATGTTGGAATTACCACAAATTAATGCTGGGAGAACAAAGAAAAGCAGTGATAGTACATAGTTCACAAAAGGATAGCTGAGATGGGATATTGGAATGGATTTGAACTGTACTTTTCAGGGGCTAAATTACATGGCAAAACATAGTCCATCCATGTGAGACCTGGGCACATGTGTGTCTCTCCTTGTTTCTACGTTTTCCTCAAGTACTGACATAATGACTAAAAGTGCTTTGTATTTGCATTGTATTTCTAAAAATCACTTTCACGTCCATTGCCATGTTAAGTTTAGGGCCATTACCTGGGACAGTTAACTTACTTTCATTCTCACAAATCTCTTTGAGGAATTAAGTCAATTGAATATTCGTATTTGAGAAAATAAGTGAGTTCTTTGCCAAATATTTTCTTTTGGCACATGATAAGCCTGAGCTTTTCATCTGAGCAGTTGGCTCAGAGAGACAACTTCTGAGCTCAGCAGCTCTTATTGTCCCCTAGAGGTGGGCACCATGGCTGCCACACCTAGCTGATGGTCAGTGAGTGTCACAGGCTGCATCCTCCTGACCAACAAGGCCACTTTGAATGTTTCACCAAGGAATCTGTGAGTGGAGAAGGAGGATAAATAGTTGGGGACTTCTAGATTTTCCCAAAGGCCATGCCCCATTGTATCATTCCATTTGTTGGATTCAAAGGTGATTTTCCACGAGTCTACTGGAAAGGAAAGTCTTGAGCTACTTCTTACCAATTTGACCCACTCTTACATCAACAATGTTGACTCAAAGCCAAAGCCAGGCACATATGGCAGAGATGGGAATTCCATGTAAATGTTTTTATGGAGTCATTTGCTAGGAAATCCCCCAGCAAAAAGCTAGACATGTGACTTTTTAATCTAATCAGAACACTCTCTCAGAAGAAAATTGCTCTCAGAATAACTTCTGAGAACATGGTCTAATCATGTTTATATCTTTTGTATAAATTTTCAGGCGAAATCATTAAAAATTTTATGACAATGCTACATACATATTAAATTTAATCTATAAGTATAATATCTGAAGATCATGACTTGAATTGTCATGATAATACTTCAGGTTTCAAAAAATATCAAATTGAACACATCTGTTGCACTCTTTTCTTTGTTCTTTTTCTTTTTTCTCTAGATGGTTTCATTATGTAGCAGAGGCTCTCCTGAATTTTGTGATCTTTCTGCCTCACTCTCCCAAGTGATGGGTGTATTACTCTTGGACAAAATAAGGTGGTTTAAAAAAAATAAAATTACTTCTTCATCTTGTATCATTTAATTTTATTCCTTCCTCCTGTAATTTAGACTTAAAACTAAAGGCTCAATAAAATGTAAAAGAAAGAAAATGTAAAGGCAGCCTCTCTGTGTACTTTTTAACATATAGATCAGTACCTAAAATGTAGTAGGCATGCAAAAATATTTATAGAATAAATGAGTATCTGAGAAGCTTGGGTCTATCTAATCAGAATAATACTTTTTTACTTATCTATAGCCATAATGGTCTCAAATGCATTAGGGATATTGTTCAACATTAGCAAAAGCAAAAATGTTTTTCATTTGCAGGAATGGAATACTAAATTATAATTGTGCAAAGTCAAAAAGTATTCTACAAATTAATTACAGAGCATTATTATTAAATGAGTCAAAGTCATTCAATAAATAAATAATGCAGCATTTTTCTAAAAGTTGTTGCTATTATGTGTGAGCTCTCAGGAACAAAACTAGGAGTCCTATTTTTAATAGATTCATCACATTCATTAATGGACAATATAAACAATTCATGCAACACTTCAGCCAAGCATTTCTCTTGAGGATCAGAGGGATATTTCAGTAACAAGAGATAAAAGCAATGAGCACTGTTTTGAACTAGAAAACTCATTCTAAGTTTTTCTTTTTCTTTTTTCCAAAGGCTAGTGTTGAAGAAAAACCTGGCACAGAAGTGGAATATTGAATTGAAGCCAGTTTTCCCTTGATAAGTTAAATATGACGCTTTCACTATTGTGAGATGGTTGGGACTCTGTCCTTACCCTGTCCCCAGGCAACCTGCTCTTCCTGGCATTGTCATCACCTCCTTCTGTACCATCTCGACCCTCAGAGCCAACAACTTAATGCTCTCCACTCCCTGCTGATTACTCAAGATTTGTTCTTGGGAAAGAATCTAATTTCAGATATTCACACTCACATGAGTCAAAATCACCATTTTACCTTCTCATGAACTGTTTGCTTTTTGTGGTCTTGGTCTCTGTTTGGAACAAAAACAAAACGAAACAAAACAGCAACAAAATATAAAGCAAAAAAAAAAAAAACAAAAGCGAGCCTCCTATAGTGAAATCTTGGAGAGACGCTGGAGACACACTTTGCAGGCATAATCACCGAGAAAAGGCATAACTTTGACTCCTCCACATCTCCAGCCGGCGCAGAGAATCTCCACTTCACGTTAAACGGAGAACCGAGGAGGCCCCCGGGGCCGCCAGTGGCCGGCGCCCATACGGCTTGGGAAGACGCGGACCAGGTGAGCTTCGCGGTACCGCGGTTCCCCCACAGACAAGCCTGGGCCAGAGCAGCATAGCCCCCTGGACAGACTGACCTCCACCCGGGAAAAAAAGAGAAACTGAGTACTAAGCAATAAGAACAGTTAAGACACGCTGGAAAGAGGGTGGGGCGCCCTGAGCGCTGAAGATTGGGGGAAGGGAATCCTTCCCGGGACTGGAAATAAACGAGCCGGGCGGGCCGGAGAGGCTCTGGCGGGAGCGGGGCGCGCCAGCAACCAGGAGCGGGGACGCTTGTGAGAGGAGGGAAGACCCACTTCCCACGTGAACTGTAAATAAACACGCAGGCCTGACAACGCGGGGCAGTGTCGCCTTTCCCAGTGCTTGGAAAGGGAAAAGCCTGTAACAGAGGCCCCCCTCCCCCGCACAGGAGAACTCTGAGCAAACAAAGCCTGTGGGACCAGGTGAGTGCTAAGCTCACCCCAGAGATCTGCATAAATAACGCCGCCAGCTACAGGCAGAGAGCAGCAGGCAGGCAAGCCACAGTTGCAGATACCACTCTCAGAACTGCCTCCAGATGCTTTTTTTTTCTTTTTCTCCCTACCTTTGATGAGAGAACAACCGAATTACACCTGCAAGCCGAAAAACTCACTGAAACAGTATTGCATTTGAACTGGGGACACTTGGTGGGGCTTTTTTTTTTTTTTTTTCTTCTGTGTGTGTGTGAGTGTAGTTTTGTTCTACTTTATGCATCCCCTTTGATGAGACAACTACAGAACAACATCTGAGGCACCAACTCCAGGACTGGAGATTGAGACGGACATCCAAATTATTAAGACTGAAATTGCATTGCATATAAACTTGGAAGTTTTTTGGTTTTTTGGTTTTTTTTGTTTTTTTTAATTTTCTATTTTCCATTTTATTTTAATTCATTTTTATAAATAGATATTACTTTCATATACTTATTTTTTATTTTTTTTATCTTTGATTTTCAATCCTCTCTCTGTCACTCTATTGTCTGTTCAGCTTACTGTCGATTAGTACACTAACACTCCCTGTTTATACCTTTGAAACTCTCTTGTCTGATACCTTGTTCTGCTTTCTCCCTCTTGTCTGTATATTTGTTTTCCCCTTTTCTTTAACTTCTTGCTTTCCATCTCAGCTCACTCTTCCATTCTCAATATTACCATTGTTATTATTACAAGCTAGAAAATACTCAATTACACACAGTACAGGGACAGTAACAACACCAAGGACAATGACAGGAAGACAGAAAAAACAAGGAAACCAGTTTCCCCACAGCAAAAAATTAGTACAGGAACCAGAGGGGAATGAAGAGAACAGAAACTCAGAGCCAGACTCCAACAAAATGAAGATAAACTATGCCAAAGGACCCAATGAAGCCTACAAGAATAATTTAAAAGAAGACATACTACAAGTACTCAATGAGAATTTTATAGAGATGATACTGGATAGGGTCAACCAAAATGTACAGGAGACACTCAAGAAATTCCAAGACAATAAAAATAGAGAATTTGAAAAAACAAAAGAAGAAATAAAGGAAACCATAGAAGCACTGTATAAACACCAAAATGAAAGAGAGAACACAATGAATAAATGGATAAATGAACTCAGGACAAAAATAGACAACAATAAAGAAGAAAACAGCCAGGATATGGAAAACCTCAGAAAAAAGAACGAAACAGAACTGCAAAACAAAACGGAAGGCCAATCCAGCAGAATAGAACAAACAGAAGACAGAATCTCAGAACTTGAAGATGAAATGGTAATTAAAGGAAAAACTGAAGAACTACTAATTAAACAACTCAAGACCTGTGAAAAGAAAATGCAAGAACTCACCGACTCCATCAAAAGACCAAACTTGAGAATCATGGGCATCGAAGAAGGAGAAGAGGTGCAAGCGAAGGGAATGCGTAATATATTCAACAAAATAATAACGGAAAATTTCCCAAATCTAGAGAAAGATATTCCCATACAAATGCAAGAGGCCTCCAGGACACCAAACAGACCAGATCAAAATAGAACTACTCCACGACATATCATCATTAAAACAACAAGTTCAGAAACTAAGGAAAGAATATTGAAGGCTGCAAGAGAGAAAAAACAAGTAACATACAAAGGTAAACCCATCAAAATCACAGCAGACTTCTCAACAGAAACATTAAAAGCAAGAAGAGCGTGGGGTGAGATCTTCCGGGCACTGAATGAAAATAACTTCAACCCCAGGATACTCTACCCAGCAAAGCTATCATTCAAAATAGATGGAGCAATAAAAGTCTTCCATGATAAGCAGAAACTAAAACAATATGTGACCACAAAGCCACCATTACAAAAGATTCTGCAAGGGATCCTGCACACAGAAAGTGACACCCAACTTAACCATGAAAAGGCAGGCAGCACCAAACCACAGGATAAGAAAAAGCAAGACAGTAGAGAGTAACATCAAGTTAGGTACACACAATCAAACCTTCAAACAACTAAGATAACTAAATGGCAGGAATCACCACATACCTATCAGTACTAACACTTAATGTTAATGGACTTAATTCACCCATCAAAAGACACCGTTTGACAAAATGGATTAAAAAAGAAGATCCAACAATTTGTTGCTTACAGGAGACTCATCTCACCGACAGAAATAAGCATATGCTTAGGATGAAAGGCTGGAAGAAGATTTACCAAGCCAATGGCCCCCGAAAACAAGCAGGAGTAGCAATACTTATCTCTGACAAAGTAGACTTCAAACCTACATTGATCAAACGAGATAAAGAAGGACATTCCATACTAACAAAAGGGGAAATAGACCAAAAGGAAATAATAATCATCAATCTGTACGCACCCAATGTCAACGCACCCAATTTCATCAAACATACCCTGAAAGACCTAAAAGCATATATAAACGCCAACACAGTGGTTGTGGGAGACTTTAACACTCCATTATCATCAATAGATAGGTCATCCAAACAAAAACTCAATAAAGAAATCCAAGATCTAAAATATGCAATAGATCAAGTGGACCTAGTAGATGTCTACAGAACATTTCATCCAACCTCTACACAATATACATTCTTCTCAGCAGCCCATGGAACCTTCTCCAAAATAGATCATATCCTAGGGCACAAAGCAAGCCTCAGCAAATATAAGAAAATAGAAATAATACCATGCATACTATCTGACCACAATGCAGTAAAAGTAGAACTCAACAACAAAAGTAAAGACAAAAAACATGCAAACAGCTGGAAACTAAATAACTCATTACTTAATGAAGAATGGATCATCGATGCAATAAAAGAGGAAATTAAAAAGTTCCTAGAAGTCAATGAAAATGAAAACACAACCTACCAGAACCTATGGGACACAGCTAAGGCAGTCTTGAGAGGAAAGTTTATAGCCATGAGTGCATATATTAAAAAGATTGAAAGATCCCAAATCAATGACCTAATGATACATCTCAAACTCCTAGAAAAACAAGAACAAGCAAATCCCAAAACAAATAGAAGGAGAGAAATAATAAAAATAAGAGCTGAAATCAACGAAATAGAAACAAAAAAAACCATACAAAGAATTAATGAAACAAAAAGTTGGTTCTTTGAAAAAATAAACAAGATCGATAGACCCCTGGCAAACCTGACTAAAATGAGGAGAGAAAAAACCCAAATTAGTAGAATCAGGAATGCAAAAGGGGAGATAACAACAAACACCATGGAAGTCCAGGAAATCATCAGAGACTACTTTGAGAACCTATATTCAAATAAATTTGAAAATCTAAAAGAAATGGACAGATTTCTAGATACATATGATCATCCAAAACTGAACCAAGAGGAAATTAATCACCTGAATAGACCTATAACACAAAATGAAATTGAAGCAGCAATCAAGAGTCTCCCCAAAAAGAAAAGTCCAGGACCTGATGGATTCTCTGCTGAATTCTATCAGACCTTTAAAGAAGAACTGATACCAACCCTCCTTAAACTGTTCCATGAAATAGAAAGGGAAGGAAAACTGCCAAACACATTTTATGAAGCCACTATTACACTTATCCCAAAACCAGGCAAAGACACCTCCAAAAAGGAGAACTATAGGCCAATCTCCTTAATGAACATTGATGCAAAAATCCTCAACAAAATAATGGCAAATCGAATTCAGCAACACATCAAAAAGATTATTCACCACGACCAGGTAGGCTTCATCCCAGGGATGCAGGGGTGGTTCAACATACGAAAATCAATAAACGTAATAAACCACATTAACAGAAGCAAAGACAAAAACCACTTGATCATCTCAATAGATGCAGAAAAAGCCTTTGATAAGATCCAACATCATTTCATGATAAAAGCTCTAAGAAAACTAGGAATAGAAGGAAAGTTCCTCAACATTATAAAAGCTATATATGACAAACCTACAGCCAGCATTATACTTAACGGAGAAAAATTAAAACCATTCCCTCTAAAATCAGGAACCAGACAAGGATGCCCACTATCTCCACTCCTATTCAACATAGTACTGGAATTCCTAGCCAGAGCAATTAGGCAAGAAGAAGGAATAAAAGGAATACAAATAGGTAAAGAAACTGTCAAAATATCCCTATTTGCAGACGACATGATCCTATACCTTAAAGACCCAAAAAACTCTACTCAGAAGCTTCTAGACATCATCAATAGCTATAGCAAGGTAGCAGGATATAAAATCAACATAGAAAAATCATTAGCATTTCTATACACTAACAATGAGCAAACGGAAAAAGAATGTATGAAAACAATTCCATTTACAATAGCCTCAAAAAAAATCAAATACCTAGGTGTAAACCTAACAAAAGATGTGAAAGACCTCTACAAGGAAAACTATACACTTCTGAAGAAAGAGATTGAGGAAGACTATAGAAAGTGGAGAGATCTCCCATGCTCATGGATTGGTAGAATCAACATAGTAAAAATGTCTATACTCCCAAAAGTAATCTACATGTTTAATGCAATTCCCATCAAAATTCCAATGACATTCATCAAAGAGATTGAAAAATCTACTGTTAAATTTATATGGAAACACAAGAGGCCACGAATAGCCAAGGCAATACTCAGTCAAAAGAACAATGCAGGAGGTATCACAATACCTGACTTCAAACTATATTACAAAGCAATAATAATAAAAACAGCATGGTACTGGCACAAAAACAGACATGAAGACCAGTGGAACAGAATAGAGGATCCAGATATGAAGCCACACAACTATAAGCAACTTATCTTTGACAAAGGAGCTAAAAATATACGATGGAGAAATAGCAGCCTCTTCAACAAAAACTGCTGGGAAAACTGGTTAGCAGTCTGCAAAAAACTGAAACTAGATCCATGTATATCACCCTATACCAAGATTAACTCAAAATGGATCAAGGATCTGAATATCAGACCCCAAACTCTTAAGTTGATACAAGAAAGAGTAGGAAATACTCTGGAGTTAGTAGGTATAGGTAAGAACTTTCTCAATGAAACCCCAGCAGCACAGCAACTAAGAGATAGCATAGATAAATGGGACCTCATAAAACTAAAAAGCTTCTGTTCATCAAAAGAAATGGTCTCTAAACTGAAGAGAACACCCACAGAGTGGGAGAAAATATTTGCCAACTATACATCAGACAAAGGACTGATAACCAGAATATACAGGGAACTTAAAAAACTAAATTCTCCCAAAACTAATGAACCAATAAAGAAATGGGCAGGTGAACTAAACAGAACTTTCTCAAAAGAAGAAATTCAAATGGCCAGAAAACACATGAAAAAATGCTCACCATCTCTAGCAATAAAGGAAATGCAAATTAAAACCACACTAAGATTCCACCTCACCCCTGTTAGAATAGCCATCATCAGCAACACCACCACCAACAGGTGTTGGCGAGGATGCGGGGAAAAAGGAACCCTCTTACACTGTTGGTGGGAATGTAGACTAGTACAACCACTCTGGAAAAAAATTTGGAGGCTACTTAAAAAGCTGGACATCGATCTACCATTTGATCCAGCAATACCACTCTTGGGGATATACCCAAAAGACTGTTACTCCAGAGGCACCTGCACATCCATGTTTATTGCGGCACTATTCACAATAGCCAAGTTATGGAAACAGCCAAGATGCCCCAGCACTGACGAATGGATTAAGAAAATGTGGTATCTATACACAATGGAATTTTATGCAGCCATGAAGAAGAACGAAATGTTATCATTCGCTGGTAAATGGATGGAATTGGAGAACATCATTCTGAGTGAGGTTAGCCTGGCTCAAAAGACCAAAAATCGTATGTTCTCCCTCATATGTGGACATTAGATCAAGGGCAAACACAACAAGGGGATTGGTCTATGAGCACATGATAAAAGCGAGAGCACACAAGGAAGGGGTGAGGATAGGTAAGACACCTAAAAAACTAGCTAGCATTTGTTGCCCTTAATGCAGAGAAACTAAAGCAGATACCTTAAAGCAACTGAGGCCAATAGGAAAAGGGGACCAGGAACTAGAGAAAAGGTTAGATTAAAAAGAATTAACCTAGAAGGTAACACCCACGCACAGGAAATCAATGTGAGTCAATGCCCTGTATAGTTATCCTTATCTCAACCAGCAAAACCCCTTGTTCCTTCCTATTATTGCTTATACTCTCTCTACAACAAAATTAGAGATAAGGGCAAAATAGTTTCTGCTGGGTATTGAGGGGGGGAGCGGGAGGGGGTGGAGTGGGTGGTAAGGGAGGGGGTGGGGGCAGGGGGGAGAAATGAACCAAGCTTTGTATGCACATATGAATAATAAAAGAAAAATGAAAAAAAAAAAAAAAACAACAAAACCCAAAGGGAAAAAAAAGTTCCATTTCTTTTTCTTTTTTCAGAGAAATTTTAGCATGAGACACCAGAAGAATAATATCTTTTTAGTTTGTTTATTTGGTTTTGCGGTAAAGGCCTTTTTCTGACATTGAAATTACATGTACAAAGCCAGGTGCCAGTGGCTCACACCTGCAATCCTAGCTATTCAGGAGGCAAAGATCAGGAGGATCATGGTGTGAAGACAGACCCAACAAATAGTTCATAAGACCCTATCTTGAAAAACCCATCACAGTAAAGAGCTGGTAGAATGGCTCAAAGTGTAGGACCTGAGTTCAAATCCCAATACTGAAAGAAAAAAAAAAAAGAAATTACATGTACAAACTAAACCTATCAATTCCATCAATCATAGAAACTGCTTGAAAGGAATTGCACAACTCATTCATTGACTGTTCACACTGCAGTGCTTCTGTTTATACACCTCATTGGTGAGCCTGGCACCCCATCCATGCCTTTGTGTTTGACACATGGTCTGACTCTCCAAGGATGCCTCTGTTCTGAGAGCAGCACCTCCTCATCACAGCACCTCCTCAACACAGCCATCATTTCCTTCCACCACCCACTATCCTTTCAGATCACATAGGTCCTAGTCTTCAGATATCAGTCTTCACTGATCCATTGCAAATTTCAACTATGGACACCCTTACAGTGTTTCCAGAAACTACTATTTTTCCTATTTTCACCTCTCTTAGCTTAGTTTATGGCCTTCTTAACTTTTAAAGTAAAAATAACTTCTCGATGTCTTACTTCCCTAGGCTTATCATGACAAAATACTAAAAGACCAACATAGTAGAACATTTTCTCATGGTTCTAAAAGCAGATAGTCTGAGATTAAGGTGTCAGTGGTGTTGGTTTCTTCTGCTTTCATCTCTTTCTTGGCTAGCAAATGGCCGTGTTCACAGGGCTGTACTTGTATGGTGGGAGGGGGATGCCCTAATCTTTTCTTATAAGGATGCCAGTTATATATACATCTATATATATACATATGGTCTTTTGTGTGTGTATATACATATATACACACACACACACACGCGCACACACACACACACACACACACATACATACATAGGACAGCTCTTGCTGTCCCCTAGAGATGGGCACCATGCTTGCCACACCTAGCTGATGGTCAGTGAGTGATCACAGGCTGCGTCCTCCCAACCAAGAAGGCCACTTTGAAGAGTTATATGTTCACAACTCTTCTGTACATTCGTTTTTCTCTGCCAGCTTCTAAGCATTCCTTAAGGGAGGGCTAGTCATATCATGCATGTCTATAACACAGACATGATGTCTGAAAGCTGCAGCAGTCATCTGTTATCATGTGGAAAGAGCCAAGAAAATGTCATAAATGCTGGTAACACCCTGCAATAGCTGGGACACTCCAGTGGTCCTCTAGTTAGAAGTAATCCCAATTTGTTCAAGTCATTGTAAGTCCAGCATTCTTGTTATTTCTAGTAGAAAGCATTTAAAATGTGTGCACGCCAACCACATCGAATGAAACTTTGAGTTTTCCACAAAAAGAAACTCTCTGGTCATAGCACATATTCCCCAATCAAAATTCCCTTACAAATCCACAAATCTAGTTCCTTAGGTCAAAAGGAGACAATGTTAGCTATCTTTACACAGGTGACTCACTTCTAAGGAAATCTCTGATATCTTCATTCTTTATAGATGAAAGACAGTACTTTTCTTTGCCCCCCAGGGATTGTTAACTATTTTCTGCATATGTTGAGAATGGAGAAAGTAACATTAGAAAGTAGAATAAAAGGAGAAACCTTATGGTAACCTTCACTTAATCTGCTTCTTATGAATGAAGAAAGCAGAGAAAGGCATAGGATGTTGAGTTCCATCTGCTTTTTTTTTTCTTCAGTCATTCCCAGTACACTGTGATCTGTGGCTGGCAAGAACTCCACTCATTTCCTGCAGACACTCAGAGGCTTGGGATGTCTCTTTCGACCTCATGAGCAGTTTCTGCAATGCTGCTTTTCAGGCTGCAGATTCTGTAATTTCTGTAGCCCAACTCATGATTCATTTTTATAGAGGGCTTCTGGTTCCAGCCCTGCTGAGTTTTAAGGAGTTCTAATTAAATACTCCTTGGGGAGTTTTTCCTTGATCCCCTGGATTCAAGATTCTTTAGTAAATAACCACCTAGGATTATTTCATGGAGGGATAGTTTATCTTCAATTTTAATGCTCTAATTGTATTTTACACATAGTTTAAACCCTGAGAACATCATCTCATTAAGTAAATACAAAACTGTATATATTATAATAAAAACAATACTCTGTTAAAGGAAGTATGCAAATCTTTAAACCTGCAGGTCTTATTTGTGTTGATCCAAAGCTAAGAAGTCTTTAAACAGAAGAATAGTGTTACTTATTTGAATAATAGATATACTCTTTTAAGGCTAATTCATGAGGCCTTTTTTTTAGGTTCAAAGTATACTCATAAAATGCATAGAATTACAACTCTGGATGCTTCAAAATTTAATACAGTAACATTCTTTCTACACAAGGCTGAGACTCCTTGCAGGATGAGAAACTTGTCTGATAAAAATCAGCCAGGAGGGAAGGCATAAGAGGAAACAAGTTGGGGGAGGGGATGATAGTGTATTTAGATTTTATGTTAGTTGTGAGTACATTATTTAAATCAATGCCTCCCAGGCACCTTTTGGTACTATCATTGATTTACGCAGGTTTGCAGGAAAAGAGAGCTGTATTAACGTGGGAGCATAATTTTAAGCAGAACTTCTCCTCTCCTCCCCATTCCTGGACAAAAGAAGAATTCTACCTTTCTTCCTTTTTTTTTTTTTTTTTTTGTGGGGCTGTTTGAACTCAGGGATATTTGCACTTGCAAAGCAGGTGCTTTACTATTTAAGCCACACTTTCAGTTCATTTTGCTTTGGTTATTTTCGAGATGGGGTTTTGTGAACTATTTGCCTAAGTCACCTCTAACCATGATCTTCCCAATCTCAGCCTCCCAAGTAGCTAAGATTACAGGAGTGAGCCACCAGGCATGTGGCCAAAAATATTCTTATATTCTTTTATCTGACTACACTATATGCCTATCTTTCATGGAAGAGATAAATCTATCAGCTAATTATTCCTTGTTAAGAATGATGGAAATCATCTGATTCTTCTCTCTCCTCTTGAAATGTCCCTGGTGCATGTACTTCCTGTTCCTGAAACACTGTTCCCTCTGCTTTTCACTTGGTTAATTCCTTTTCGGTCTTCAATTTTTCAGCTTATAAACTATTTCCTCTCAGAAACTTTGATTTCCTACCCACATATTAATTGGTTCTCTCCTTTCTTGGGACTTTCACTTCTCCTTCAGTACTCTTTATCTAATTATGCATTTAATTATGGGCTGACAGGCTTGATGTTTTTCTCCTCTACTTCTGCAGAAGGCTCATGAGGACAGAACCATGTCTGCTACATTTGCTGCTGTGTTCTCAGAGGCTGGTCCAGGCCTAGCATAGTACAGGTGCTCAAGAAATACCAGTAGCGAAAATCTCAGATTGTCTGCCTGGGCTCAGAGCACAGGGATCAGCCCGCTCTTCTTCAGATACTAAAATGCTGTGAAAATTAAAAAGTACCCAGAACTTGGGGAAAAAAATAGTGAAGAAGAATTACATCTATTTCATAATGCTGCTTAGGGTCCTGGTGGTGGCCACTAATCTTTGCTACTGAAAAATATGTATTTTTTTGTCCCTATCGGTGGGAAATGCTTAGTCATTGCAATGCATTTGAACCCCACAACCTACATTCATCATTTTTACCCAGGGATCAACTTAAAATGGAGATAGACAAAGTAAAATAAAGATGAGGGATATATATGTACACATGCACACACTCACACAGATACACAGGTATATGTGAAGATCCTATTGCATTTAAACCCCAGTACCACCACAATAAATAAATAAATAAA
This sequence comes from Castor canadensis, assembly GCF_047511655.1. Taxonomy (NCBI): domain Eukaryota; kingdom Metazoa; phylum Chordata; class Mammalia; order Rodentia; family Castoridae; genus Castor; species Castor canadensis. The sequence goes on along the minus strand of NC_133391.1, from coordinate 129,314,590 downwards.
TAAATACACTTGGTTTTTTTCAGCCGTGTACAGTGGCTCACACCTGTAATCATATCTACTCAGGATGCAGAGATGGGGAGGATCGAGGTTTGAGGTCAGCTCAGGCAAAAAGTTCACAAGAGCCCCGTCTTAACCAATAAAAACTGGACATGGTTCCATGTACCTATCATCCCAGCTGTATGGGAAGCATAAATAGGAGGATCGTGCTCCAGGCCAGCCTAGGCATAAGTGGTGAGACCCTGTTTGAAAATTACCTAAGCCAAAAGGGCCGGGTACATGCCTGAAGTGGTAGAGTCCCTGCCTGGTAAGTGTGAGACTCTGAGTTCAAAATCCAGTACTTTCAAAAAAATTTTTTCAGTACCTTATAAATGTCTCCATCTCAGAGATGAAAGATATTTCTTCTTTAAAACAAATCTTTTTGTAAAACAATGGGAAATTCCTGAAGACAGAAACAGAAAATAGGTGGCAGCAGACTGATTTGGTTTAATCAAAAATTTTCCATACCCCATCAATGAATAGAAACAAGCTTGCTAACAATCAGTGTCAGTATTCATATAAATAATATAAATAGCTGAAAAGAGTGCAGAAATAATTTTCTAAGCTGCTTCCAGTCCTTTGGCATAAGCGTAGGTTGAAATTTCCCTCTTCTTTGTAATTCTGAGAAAAATGACTTGATGTCTATGACTATATTCAGATGGTTCCTATTCAGAAGCCAAGAATATAGAATAGACCAACTTCCTCAGCACTGACACCACTGGGAGAACAAACTGGCTCGAGAGGTAACAAGCACAACAAAAAAATCCAATAACACACTTCAAGCTAATCAATTTAGTTGCATTACTTTTTGCTGTGACTCTGAAGAAAGCTAATTTAAACTCTGAAAGTAGTATCTTGCTGCCTGGAATTGGTACCCACAAGCTTCAAATAAACTATTGCATGAACTTGAAGCTGCCCTTGACAGAAAGGAGGACACTCAGCTTCAAGCCATAGGGGAAGGTATAATTTTACAAGGCCAGACAGCCAGGGAAGACGATCCTCAGAGGGAACCCTTTCTAGACAACACTTTGTGTTGCCCTCTCTTTGTACATCAGTAACCTCAACACAGCTATTTCTGGATTGCTTCTCTTTATTCCTTTTCAGTACTATTATAGTATTTTTGGAAAAATTAATTTTAGTTGTGAGAAGCAAGTATAGCTAATAAGAGTCTGGGTGCACACGTAGGAAGCCCGGAGTTCAAATCTCATCTTATGAGCTACTTCTCTTAGCCAAATGACCTTCAGCCAGCTGCTTGTCAACATGACCTCTGTTTTTACAGCTGTTAGTAAAAGGGCAAGGGAGGGGACAGTGATAGTAATGTCACCTCTCAGAACTGTTGTGAGGATCATCGACTTTACTATTGAACATGTCTCACACAAAGCCAGGCTAATAGTGTGAACTTAATGAAATAAGACCGCACTCTTTGCTATCTTTTGTGGCTTTTCCTTCTTCCCCACTCTTCTCCATCTTCTAAGGACCAGCCTTGGTAGACAACGATTACCTGCCAAGATGCTGTGCATGTTAGTTGCCTGATAGAAGACACAGTGCCATTAGGAGTTTAACCTACATACTCGAGGCTCAGTTCACATTAGAATGCACAAGCTGTGTGTGTCTAATTGCTGATGTACACTTTTTTTGTGGTGCTGGACCTTGCACAAGCACTCTGTCACTGAGATATATTCCCAGCCTGTCTATTTACACTTTTAGCCCTTCAATTTTTATAATTTCCTGTGAGCAGATTCTACAAAGGATAATATAGAAAGAACAAAGGCATTGGTATCAAGAAGCAAAGATGTGTGAAGGTAACACAAAAAGATGAAAAGAACGAAGGAAGAAAGGAGGGCTTCAAAAACCAAGTTGCAGCTAGATGTAGTGGTGTTTACCTATAATCCAACTACTCAGGAGGTGGGGCAGAATGATCTTGAGTTCAAGGTCAGCCGGAGTAAAAGTAGTGAGACCCTGTCTTAAAATCAAAAACACAATAACAACAAAGGGGTAGGGGCATGGCTCAAGTGGTAGAGTGCTTGTTTAGCATGCTTGAGCCCCAGGTTCAATCCCCAGAACCATAAACACACACACACACACACACACACACACACACACACACACACAAAGCAAACAAGCAAACACCAAGCTGTGTGCCTTGATCACTCTGTTGAGGCAGCCTGCTCTGAACTTGCCAGCTCTTCAGTAAATCAGGCTTGCATGCTTCTTAAATCGCCACCTGTTAGCTTTTCATGTTTTTTCTAAACATTTTTAAAGACACATTTTTTTTTCACATTTTATACATATATATTTATTTATGCTTTTTTTTTTCATTTTTCTTTTATTATTCATATGTGCATACAAGGCTTGGTTCATTTCTCCCCCCTGCCCCCACCCCCTCCCTTACCACCCACTCCACCCCCTCCCGCTCCCCCCACCTCAATACCCAGCAGAAACTATTTTGCCCTTATCTCTAATTTTGTTGTAGAGAGAGTATAAGCAATAATAGGAAGGAGCAAGGGTTTTTGCTGGTTGAGATAAGGATAGCTATACAGGGCATTGACTCACATTGATTTCCTGTGCGTGGGTGTTACCTTCTAGGTTAATTCTTTTTGATCTAACCTTTTCTCTAGTTCCTGGTCCCCTTTTCCTATTGGCCTCAGTTGCTTTAAGGTACCTGCTTTAGTTTCTCTGCGTTAAGGGCAACAAATGCTAGCTAGTTTTTTAGGTGTCTTACCTATCCTCACTCCTCCCTTGTGTGCTCTCGCTTTTATCATGTGCTCAAAGTCCAATCCCCTTGTTGTGTTTGCCCTTGATCTAATGTCCACATATGAGGGAGAACATACGATTTTTGGTCTTTTGAGCCAGGCTAACCTCACTCAGAATGATGTTCTCCAATTCCATCCATTTACCAGCGAATGATAACATTTTGTTCTTCTTCATGGCTGCATAAAATTCCATTGTGTATAGATACCACATTTTCTTAATCCATTCGTCAGTGGTGGGGCATCTTGGCTGTTTCCATAACTTGGCTATTGTGAATAGTGCCGCAATAAACATGGATGTGCAGGTGCCTCTGGAGTAAGAGTCTTTTGGGTATATCCCCAAGAGTGGTATTGCTGGATCAAATGGTAGATCGATGTCCAGCTTTTTAAGTAGCCTCCAAATTTTTTTCCAGAGTGGTTGTACTAGTCTACATTCCCACCAACAGTGTAAGAGGGTTCCTTTTTCCCCGCATCCTCGCCAACACCTGTTGTTGGTGGTGTTGCTGATGATAGCTATTCTAACAGGGGTGAGGTGGAATCTTAGCGTGGTTTTAATTTGCATTTCCTTTATTGCTAGAGATGGTGAGCATTTTTTCATGTGTTTTCTGGCCATTTGAATTTCTTCTTTTGAGAAAGTTCTGTTTAGTTCACATGCCCATTTCTTTATTGGTTCATTAGTTTTGGGAGAATTTAGTTTTTTAAGTTCCCTGTATATTCTGGTTATCAGTCCTTTGTCTGATGTATAATTGGCAAATATTTTCTCCCACTCTGTGGGTGTTCTCTTCAGTTTAGAGACCATTTCTTTTGATGAACAGAAGCTTTTTAGTTTTATGAGGTCCCACTTATCTATGCTATCTCTTAGTTGCTGTGCTGCTGGGGTTTCATTGAGAAAGTTCTTACCTATACCTACTAACTCCAGAGTATTTCCTACTCTTTCTTGTATCAACTTAAGAGTTTGGGGTCTGATATTGAGATCCTTGATCCATTTTGAGTTAATCTTGGTATAGGGTGATATACATGGATCTAGTTTCAGTTTTTTGCAGACTGCTAACCAGTTTTCCCAGCAGTTTTTGTTGAAGAGGCTGCTATTTCTCCATCGTATATTTTTAGCTCCTTTGTTAAAGACACATTTTTGAAGATATTAGTACAAGTGAAAGGTATTCATAAGACTCTCTTCAATGATGAATGCCACCAATAGCAATAAAAAGCTAACATTTATGGGGCACCCACCATTTTGTCAAGTACTGTACTAAGTACGTCACACGATTATTCCATCACTTAATTCCCCAATTAAATAAATTGCAATTTCAATTTATAGAAGAGGACTTTGAGTCAGAGAGGGGAGATAAGACAAATGATAAGTAGTACAATCAGCTAATAGGCAATGAATCCATCTGGTCTGGCTTCAGAGTCTAGGACTTGATCTCTCTTGGGTGAGAAGTTACTGAACTCAATCAGACTTGAATTTTGTTTTATGATGCCATACAAAATGATTTCATAATGTGTTTTTTTCCTCTGAAGTGAGTCTTGGAGAATTTTGAAAGGGCATGGGGAAATTTTAAGAGGACAAAGGGGTGTGATTAGGACAGTGGTTAGGAAGTCCCATGCAAGTGTGCAGTTTCCAAGTCCCTAGGAATTAGGCTAAGGACAGGGGTGGCCCTGAGATATGCTGACTGGAGCAGAATGGTTAAATAGCATCCTTTTATGTTCTTACTTCAATTCTTACAAATTCCTCAGCTATAGCAGCTATTAATAAAAGTTTGTTTTTATTATCTTCAACCACATTTTAGTGTAATTTATAGGAGAAATTCAGGTAAATAAAAAAATAATGTAAACTAAAAGGTATGTTATGAAGCTTTTGTACATTATATAACCAGTATTAACTTCACAGTCATATATGTATCTAATGGTGATAGCATTTATCTTGCCATTGTTTCTCCAAATCTCAATTCTCTACTTAGAACTGTAGCTTCAACATGAAGGTAAGCCCTACTCTATACAATGTACACAGAGTCCTAGATAGTGTTCAACCTCAAAATGAGTTTCTTTGCATCCCTATGGACCTGTAGTATAGACACAGGAATAGTCAAGTAGACTTTGAAATACTAGGTTTGATTTCTGCAATCAAGCTACTTAATATCAAATTATGTATTTTCTGAATATTTTATGTTTTCTTAAAGTCATTTTCCCTATCTATCAATAAGGAGCAATAACAGAAAGCAAGCAAGCCATGGTGGCACATGCCTGTAATCCCAACACTAAGTAGGCCAAGGTAAGAGGTTCATGAGTTTGAGGCCAGCCTGCAGTACATAGTAAGACCCTATTTCAAAAACAAACCGAAACAAAGGCAACAAAAACCACAAGCAATGGACTACTTCAGCCTTTTATACAGTGTTCTATGGAGGTGCAGATCCCGTATCTAAAGGTTTTAGAATAGATGATCTACGATACATAGATGAATATGAAGTGAGGGAAGGGTTCTGTGGTAAGATAGTTTGCGAAAAAATATTTTTTTAAAAGTCAAACAGCTTTTCAGGAATTCTTAAAGCCTTTAGGATGCTGATGAATGGATAATGTGCAAGAGGAAAACACCTTACGATTTTTCTTAACGCTAAGTTTAGGGCCATCTTTTGCAGAGAAGTTACAAAAACCAAGGTTTCACAAGCACACTCTATGTCTCTCACAAGAGCTTGGGGGTCATACAGAAGTGAATTCCTGTTAGAACTCAGAAGAACCCTGCAACCTTGAGAGAGTCATTGAGGCACTGTAAGCCTCCATGTTGTCACCTGGGTGTGTCCTTTCAAGGGAAACTGCATCACATCCTTGGCATTTAAATGCATCTCTTTAACCCCACCAAACTCACTAGTGTCATGGTAGTATCTGTTTTTCTGTTAGAAAATTTAGTAAGCCAAAACAAAAGTTCTCATTAGTGCTTTGATACCTGTTATTTTACAGATATGTGTGTGTGCAGTTTCCTTGCCTTCTCTGGAATATCATTTCTAGCAACATCATTTGCATGCTAAAGTTTCAATTCTCACTTGATAAGCAATTCTGCGGTGACTAGAAAAATTTTTCTAGAAATGGGTAGACAAGGCAGGCTTGCTCCTAGACTTTGATCTCATTGATCACTTTTAATTTCATGGTTTAAAAATTTTCCTAAGAATACTTTCTAAATTAGTGCTGCTCATGAATAGACACAAAGGTGAACCACATATTCAATTTTAAGTTTTCTGAAAGCTACATTACAAAAAGTTTGTTTAAAAGCCAGGTAAAGTTAATTTTAAGGATATATACTTCATTTAACAAACTAGTTATATATTACTATGTAAATAGTCAATATTAAAATTTCTAATGAGATAGTTTTCACTTTTGCTTATAAAGATTGAGCAGCCCTAATCCAAAAAGTCCCAAATCTAAATTGCTCAAAATCCAAAACTTTTTGAATTTTATCTCTGTTCTTGTGATAACAATAGTTAACATGAACTGACTGTGCACTAAATGGCAGGCACTCTTCTAAGGGTTATACACGTATTATCTCACTTATTACTCACAGTATAAAGTAGTAGGTATAGAGGTACACTTAGGAAATTTAACAAATGTCATACAAGCCACAAATAGGAACGCTGTAATTTGTTTGTTTGAGACAGGGCTTCACAATGTTGTCAAGCTAGTCTTGAACGCATAGGCTCAAGCAATTCTCCTGCCACAGCCTCCTGAGTGGTTAGGACTTCAGGGGAACACCACTGTGCCTCGTTTGGAGAGCTATAACTTGAACTCAGAAATTGCTATTCAATCATGAAACTAAACTACTTAATTTAAGTGCACAATGTTCTAAACACTGTATTTTTGGATGATTTGTTAGCTAACCAGAATTAGGCACTTGAAATCAATTCAATATTTCTTATGACATTAAATACCTCTGGAGACTTTAATGGGAATGAAATTTGTAAATACATAGTTTTATACTTGGCATAATCTCCTATTTTATTTTAGTGCACGATCCATGCATGAAAGGCTCAGCTTCATTCCTTATCTCTGACAAATACCAGAATCTCAAACATAGGGTGCCTCATATCTACAACATTTCCTCCAGAGCTCGCATTCAGCTTTAATGTTGATATTTTGTGGTCTAGTGGCTCTTGAGGGTTGACAAATACCTTTCTCCTTTGAACTGTAAATAGCCATATTTGGACTTGCTTCTTCATGCAGCTTTCAGTAGTCCTTTTTATTTCCTTCATGTTTAAATGGAAACTTTGAAATGATCAAATCTATTTTAATAGTACCTTGAAATGTTTGTTTGGTAATTCTATGAAGTTTAAATTACTAATAGTTGTACGGAAACCAGTTGAATCAATGAAACAAGGAAATAGTCTATTAATTTCTCATTAATCCAGTTAGGAGTTGGCAGCAGGGAGATCTCTGTCTTGGAACCCCACAACACATGACATAAAATAAGAACTAGTCTTCATTTTTACACTCCTCCTCTTCTAAAATTTATTTTTTAAAAAATCTGACAAATAAACATTGTATATACATATGTATGGGGTAAAAATCATGTTTTGGAATGTCTGTATCGTAGAATGGTGAAATCAAGCTAGTTAACGCATGAATCAGTTCATTTATTTATCATCTTTTTTATGGTGAGAACACATTAAATCTACTCTCTTCATGATTTCAAGTGTACAACACAGTGATGTTCACTACAGACACCATGATGCAGAATGGAGTTTTTGAATTTATTCTTCCTGCATAACTGAAGTTTTGTGCTTGATCAATATCTCCCAGACCCTGGTAAACAACCACTGTATTCTCTGCTTCCAGAACCTTGAGTCTTTGATTCTGAATATAAGTGACACCACATGTACATTGTTCCTCTTGCTTATACTTATGAACATTCATCCAAAAGAATAACGATAAAAAGAAAAAAAACAAAAACAAAAAGAATAATGATAGTGACACAGTCACTTTTGATATTCTGCCAATCTCTAAACAATATGTACAACATAAATTTGGGGGTTCACAAATTTATCAGATTATACGTACTCAACAAACATTTGTTGAATGAATGATTGAACTGTATGAAAGTTCATAGGAACATTGAACAATCGTTTGATCTTCCCTAGGCTTGGTGTTGATTTCATGACTGAATACTTGCACATGGAAAAGTATTTAGGCACATATCCTGGGTCATGTATGGTTGTATTATGCTTCCATAATACTATTTCTAGAAGGATATAGTAATTATTACTCTACATATTCAATTTCAAATGAGAAGGCTGAGGCCCTGAGGAGTTAAGCAACTTGTATAATGAGCCAAGATGGGAGTGGATAGCCTGTGCAGCTTGCTTGCTATTGCAGTAAAAACTAGTAGAGATAATGTTATAATTACCATATGAATGAGACCTACGGAAATGTGTGTTGGGATCTTATTTAGGATAATAAAGAAAATTTATATTAAAAGTAAGAAATTATAATTTGCATGGTGACTTGCATAGTAATCAGTAAACAAATGAAATCTAAAATTGTATTTGAATATTAAAAAGCTATATTATGCTTTTATGCAATATACAAAACAGTTTATGGGAAGGACTATTTTTGCAGGCGTAATAGTAAAAATGCTTTCTATCTATTATTCATTCCTTAGTAGTGATTATAAACCAAGGAAAACTAAAAGATGTGTGGATCCATGCCTTACCACCCCATAGTTCCCTGACATAACAGTAAAGGGTTAGTGAAAATGCTTAAAGGGGTCCATGAACTTTAAGTGATTCCAATTTTAGCACAAACATCCTGAGATCTCAAGTGGCACCGGATAAGAATCAACTTTACCAGAAATATAGCAAATTCTTCTCTGAGAATGGGAATAATTCTAGTGGATGGGGCCAGGTTTCAGACCTAATTTGTTAAATTCTTACTTTAGCTGTCTTGGGGCTTTTCGTGGTATGGGTCATGCATAGAATACTAAGGTTCACTGACTAACCATTTTGGCAATAGCAGAAGGTATAGAAGCCTCATTATAGGCATCACACACACAAAAACAAAACAGTTTGCATTCTCTTTCCTTCATATGCATCCTCCCTCTCAATCCTATAGCTTTAAGACTGCTTCTGTCAATTTGAACCAGGAGAAAACCATTAAATACTGTAAATTCTTATTTTAAGCATTCACAAAATTGACTTCTTTTAGTTTGTACTTTGTTAGTGTCTCATATTATAGCATTTCCCCTATACTATTTAGAAAACAAGATTACTTTTGGACACTACTAAAAGGACACCAATTAATTTTTGACTAATTTCACATATACCAGGTATTTGTGTCAGATTTTTAAAATTTATTTTGTCTGAAAAATTCAGTCGAACATCTGTATCCTAAAACCTTGAGATTCTAACTGTGATCGAAGGACCAGCAACATAGGCACCATTTGGAGCTTGGTGCTGAGGCAGAATATCAGGCCTCAACACAGATTTAATCAATCAAAATCCACATTTTAACAAAATCCCCAGGAGATCTACGTACACGTGCATGGTTGAGACACAATGGCCTAAGACAGAATTTTGGTATTTGTTTATAAATTGCCTTGTAAATATAAGCTTCTCTTCCAACTTCTGGTGCTGGTCCTATGCTATTCAAATATATAAGGTGCTTCAAAAAGAAGAAGAGAAGAAAAATCTTCCCAAGGTAAAATAAATCCTGAAAACACCATGTCCTTTGTTTAATCTGTTTTCTGAAGTTTTCTTTTACTGTCATACTCTTCCGTCAAGCACCGGTTCAGATTAACTTCCTCACTGAGCTCAAACTCTTTGTGGCAGTTGGTCAATTTGCATTCAGTGAACACAGGGATAATTATCTGTTCAGAAAGTGATCTTGGTCTCTGTTTACCCCTTCTTTCTGAATTTAGATATTTCATATCTTGTTATCATACCTGGCAGCAGGCAGGATAACAGAGAGTTGGAAACAATGATAAGCCATTCTTCTTTACTTTAGTAATTTTGTTAGACAATCTAGTGGGTTGAAAATATTAGTTAAAATAAGTTCTGTGGATTTTAATTTACCGTACTACATTGGTCACTGACAAAACAATTAGCTGTTCTAAACTGTTATTTGTTATATACTGGAAATAATATTTTAGTAAACTGAAAAAATGAATATGACTTCTAGCTGAATCCAGGGAATTATTTAGACACTGAGGCTTGTTGGTTTTGAGGACTTTAGGAAAATCCTATTTCTGAAGAATCTAAAAGTAAAACTCAAATATAACATCTTTTAGAGATCAATAGAGATTAAAATTTAGAAGAGGATATAATAAATTTTTAACTATTTCCCCAGTTTCTGAATCAGGTGTCTTGCATGTAGCAACTCTCGTTTTTCAAAATGCATGATTTGAAATGGGGAAATAATGTTATATATTGTTTCATGTCACAAAACCCTTGAAATGCATTTATACTGCTTTGATGTTCCTTTTGTTCTTTAAGACACAAAGAATTAGAATGCCATAGGACTAGATTTTTTTTTTTTTCAGGTTGGCCTTGAACTCTCAATCCTCCTGTCTGTAACTCTTGAGTGCTGGGATTGCAGGCATGTTCCATCATACCCTGCTGCTAGAACTGGCATTTGAAAGGTTCTAGAAATAGAACCTAAAGTGATAACTCATGCTGCATTTCTCCAGACATTGTCAAGAAATTAATTATCACATTTGGCATGGTACAAGCTGAGCCTAGATCAATTTGTTTGCTGGATGGATATGCCAGGAGCCAAATTAATACCATCATTCAATTCATGATTAGCTTTCAAGGGGGTTACATACAGGGGAGGATTATGTATCACCAGATCGGTGACATTAAAAAATAATAAATACAGCTGGTGTCAGTGGTTTGCACCTGCAAATCCTAGCAACTCAAGAGGCAGAGACCAGGAGAATCCTGGCTTGAAGCTAGCTCCAGGCAAATAATTCCTGAGACCCTATCTCAAAAAAAACCATCACACCCACCCACCCACTCACACACTCACACACACACACACACACACACACACACACACACACACACGAAAGGGACTGGTGGAGCGCCTGCCTAGCAAGCCTGAGGCCCTGAATTCTGATGCCAATGCCTCCACAAATAATCATAATAATAATAAATATAACAATGATAATGAGAGAATAAAGGAAAATGAACTGCTTTACATGCATGGGTAAAATAAATCCTTGTAAAGCAATCTACATTTATAGTAAATTACTTACATCACCTATGTATTTGCTAGAGTTCTAAAGCAATAACTAATATAAACATTGAGCTTCCTAAAATTTCCACTCCAAATTAGAAGATAATTTGTTGCCCCAACCAGTAACTTTTTCTGTTGCCTTCTCCATATTTCTGAAAGTCAAATATCCCTGTCATGTATGTTATCTCAGTCCACCTGTTTTTGCTTTTCATGTATTCAACCAAGAGCTCAGGAATCAGCACATTCACCAGCCATTGTATCAAGTCTCCTGTCCTCTTTGAAAAGGGTAACAGAGGACACAAATGTGTCCACAGAGGCAGTGACCCTGGCCATCTCTCTACCATTTGTGCTTGAGGCATTTTGAACTTTCTAACTAGGAGCAAAACAAAATTATAGTGGAAAAATACCTCATCCTTTTCTAGGAATCAGTCAGACATGAAATGAAACAGTTATCAGTGCAATGAAATATTTTCATCTTTTTAGTTCACCTGAGATCGGGGTAGGAATATTTCATGGAACCCACAGATGAGAGTTTTTCATCATGTCCAACCTAAAGATAGCAGGAGGATTTTTTTTTTCTCTTCTCCTAAAGAGACCATCCTTTCACTAGAGAATGTACTGACGTCATCAAGTTAACATGACTCTCAAACAGGACGTAAATCTTCCCTTTGGATGAGAACACTAGTCAGGTTCAGCTAATTTTTCATTATCTTTCTAAACACTGCTATCATGTTAAAAGAAAAATTCCTGAAAACCAAAGATACTTTACAGTGTTAAACCTCTCCTCCAAGCCAATGTATTTTGTTATCCTATATAAACATACTGTGCTATTACATTCCTTAACCATAGCAACTTCCAATGGATAATCCACAAGTCAATTAAGGACAACTGAATTGCCAAAGAGGATCAAGTGACAAGCATGAGAAGCATAATATTTACAGGCAACAACCTAAAAATGTATGTGTCAGAGAAGAGTTTGGTCTGGCTAGCTTGCCTTCTAAATGTAGAACTGAAAATTTATGTGGTTGGTTTTGAAAACCAAAAATTTATTACATAATTACTCCTAGCTGATGATATTTGTATTTTACAAACAGACGTGGACAGATTCATCAAGTACAAAAAGGTGCTAATGTGAGGCATACTACTGCTATTGATCTTTAACTTTCAAGTTTTTTACTTTAGTATTTTCTACATATGAAACTTTCCGAAGATTCTATGAAGAATATAACAGAAAGAATATCATAAATTACTGTTCCTCCTCCCCTTTCATTTCTTCTTCCTCATCCTCTTCTTCCTCCTATTTGTATTTTTACATAATTTACATAATTAGGTAGAAGCAAAGGAAAATCTGGTGAAGAGACTGGAATCTGGTCTAGCTGGGAATATAAAGTCAGTAAGAGATCAATATCCAAGTGGATTCATTGTTTGGTTCAATTCTGAGTTACAGACTATTTGCTTGTAACTGTAAATGTACTCGTGGATGTATGAAAAGGTTATGTTTCAATTTATAACTAATCATTTTCTTGATGAAGGCTTCTCTGATTTTCCCAAGCAAAATCTCCTATCCCAGTCCCTATTTCTTTTATTTATTATTAACTTGTTTATTTTCTACAGAGTCCTTATGCATTTTACTGTACTTCTACAATCAGGTCAATGTTTTCAGGTGGTAGGTGTAGAGATGTGCTGGAAAGGTTTGAACAGCTGGTGAAAGCAGGCTGTCACATATTGTAGGGGTTGATTGTCATACTCAGCAACTCTTAGAAATCATATAAAATTAAAGAAAGTGCAGTAAGACAATAGTGATAAATATTCAAAATTTATCACTTCCTAATAATCAGACTACACTATACTACTATCTATGTTTTGGGGCCATTTTCATCTTACTGAATCTGTATGGTAGAAACACAATTTGTGCTACGTACCTCTTGTCAATTCTACACTGAGTACCTCTGCAACTTGAAATTGGCTGGTGGGAGAATTTTTGACAGAGAAATCAGTAAGTACTACAAATAGGTTTTTTTTCCCCCACAGAGAGCTGGCTGTCAACATTTGCTAGCATACTGGGCATATCATAAGAATCAAATAAGTATTCTTTGAATGGATAAAGTAATTTTTATATTTTTATTACATTCAGTGTTTTATTCATGGTCATAATAGTTCTTGTTTTCACATAGTCTATTCTTTTAGCCTTATCTTTTTTGAGGCTCATTTCAAAGCTCTTCTCTTTTGGAATGCATTGTGTATGCCATACTTGCTACTCTTGAAATATCAGTATTTTCATTGATGTAACCTAATTAAAGTAATATGTATTTACTATATTCAAAAAGCCAGATTTTCTTCAACATTTTAGTTTTTCACCTCCAAATTTACACTATTATCAGGTATTAAATTACATAATTTGACAAAATTACCATACTGTGCTCTTTCTTGCTTTGATTCAAAGTGACTCTAGGGTATTTATTTAATTAAGCCTTACAGAAATTCAGAGAACTCACTTCAGTCCGTCATTGTGAAAGATAAAAAAAAATCTTTATAGTGAACCCCAAAAAGATAGAGCTAAAGGAATAAAAGGGTAGGAAAAATAATGAAAGTAAGGAGTGGAGAGACCGAAGGTGAGAGGTGAGTAATTGGTTGTGGCATAGAACATGAGAGGAGCTGTGTCCTCCACAACAAGGCATAGCAAGACCAAGTGCACAGAATTGAATTCTTCCACCTTTTGTAAGAAAGTTCCTTATTGAACTCTCATAAACTGCTGGTAGTAATGTAAATTAGTATAACCACTATGGAAAACAGTATGGAGACTCCTCAAAAAACTACAAATAGAACTGCCATATGATCCAGCAATCCCACTCCTAAGGACATACCCAAAGGGATGTAAATCAGGTTTCAACAAAGGCACCTGCACACCCATGTTCATTGCAGCACTATTCACAATAGCTATGCTATGGAAACAGCCGAGATGCCCCACTACTGAAGATTGGATTAAGAAAATGTGGTATTTGTATACAATAGGATTTTATTCAGCCACAAAGAAGAATGAAATTTTGTCATTTTCAGATAATGGATGGAACTATAAAACATCATCGTAAGTGAAGTTAGCCAGGTTCAGAAGGACAAAGGCCGCATGCTCTCTCTCATATGTGGAACATAGACCTAATACAAATACAGCAATATTGTGAAAAACAGGTCACGCTAAGGGGAGGTCACATATGAAAGAGGGAGGGTAAAGGAAGGAAGTGAAGAAGGTGACAATGGTTGATGTACTCTCTACACAAGAATGAATACAGCAGCATCATTATAAATCCTCTGCAGCGGGAAGTGGCTTTCTTTTTTTGCCACCTTGATTATTTCCCATCTCCCACTCATCCACTCTGACAATTCTCTGTGCTGATCCATGGCCCACAAGTAACCTATATCATCAGTACTTTTATATCAACTAAACAGAATTCTTCATCTTCCTGTCTGTGGCTGCAGTTTTGATAGTACAGAGCACTCACAACTGTACTTGCCCCCTCTATCTCTGTTTTTAGCCTACAGTGATAATTGCAGACATTCTTTTGAAATAGACGATGTGACTTTCTTTCAATTTAGAAAAAATTCAGCTAATGACTTATGTGAAAGTATTTTAACAAAGTCATTCCTCATTATAAAAATTCTATTGCATTTTCTAGGTAACATGTCTGAGCTTAGTTTTACCTGGAAGAAGAGTTTCTCTATTTTTCAGAGGCCTATCTTTCCACGGTTGTTGCCCAATTATGACTGTTATGATTTTCCCCATTTGTAAGAAATGAGCCCCAAGTAAGTCCCCCTGCTGCCTAACTGAAGCTATTAAGTAAACGGGAGCTGGACCAAAGTGCGGCTATAAAGTTATGGAAACAGCCAAGATGCCCCAGCACTGACGAATGGATTAAGAAAATGTGGTATCTATACACAATGGAATTTTATGCAGCCATGAAGAAGAACGAAATGTTATCATTCACTGGTAAATGGATGGAATTGGATAACATCATTCTGAGTGAGGTTAGCCTGGCCCAAAAGACCAAAAATCATATGTTCTCCCTCATATGTGGACATTAGATCAAGGGCAAACACAACAAGGGGATTGGACTATGAGCACATGATAAAAGCGAGAGCACACAAGGGAGGGGTGAGGATAGGTAAGACACCTAAAAAACTTGCTAGCATTTGTTGCCCTTAACGCAGAGAAACTAAAGCAGATACCTTAAAGCAACTGAGGCCAATAGGAAAAGGGGAACAGGTACTAGAGAAAAGGTTAGATCAAAAAGAATTAACCTAGAAGGTAACACACATGCACAGGAAATTAATGTGAGTCAACTCCCTGTATAGCTATCCTTATCTCAACCAGCAAAAACCCTTGTTCCTTCCTATTATTGCTTATACTCTCTCTACAACAAAATTAGAAATAAGGGCAAAATAGTTTCTGCTGGGTATTGGGGGGGGGGAGAGGGAGGGGGCGGAGTGGGTGGTAAGGGAGGGGGTGGGGGCAGTGGGGAGAAATGAACCAAGCCTTGTATGCACATATGAATAATAAAAGAAAAAAAAAACAAAACAAAAAACAAAGTGCGGCTATAGCACTGGGGCAAAAATGTTCACAGAAGTCCACAGAACTGAAAGTTCTTGCTCTGTCCAAGAGACCCCTCAAGTCTCTTCAGCGCTAAACCTTTGTTCCCAAGAAAGTGACAAAGGGAAGTAGAGTCTCCCCACACTTGTCAGGGGTCTGAACAGTAGTTTTATTTGCTCATGAAAAAAAAAGACAAAAATCATGGTCATGCAAGCTAATATTTTAGTATTAATAAGAGCTAACATTTATCTCAGTGCTGTTTATGGCTAATGCACTCAATCCTCACAATGGCCTGTATGATGGATGAGGAAACTGAGGCACATGAAGTAACTCGTCCAATGTCAAATAGCTGTAAACGATAATGTGGAAATTTGAACTGGCTCTACGGTGTGCCAGCTCTCACCCTTCTGCACACCCTTTCCAAGGTAAACCTATGTATATATATACATGCATGATGCTTATAAGGTAACTGACTATAAGTTAGCTATGCTGGGCTAATTCTGTAGCCAAGAGTGGTCCCAATGATGATGCTTAACTGCTAAACATATTTGAAAAGGAGCATCATAAAATTCTTGAAGTGATAAGGGAACTTAGACGATGTGATAAAAGAGGTGGTATATAAACCTGTCTTTATGTGTATATTTTCAATTAATATGCACAATGACCTATGTAGCAGGTATTTTCATTTTCCATTTATAGACATGAAAATGTCCTGTGGAGGTTAAGAATACTGAACAATTGAGAAAGCAGCAGAGTTGGCACTCAAGCTTGGTCTGTTTGACTCCAAAGCCAAAGTTGCCTCCTACTCCATTCTACCTCTTTCCATAATGGGCAATGATTATTGTTATTCTTAGGAATAAATGTTGTCTATAGAGTAACAAGTTTTCATTATCAACTTAGCCAATATTACTCATAATTTGGAAAATCATAAAGATGGCTCATTTCCAGTAGTCAAGACACTGCCAGTATAATGGACAGACATGCTATAGGATGAAGCTGGCCTCTGTAACTCAGAGAATCTTCTGGCTCCTCTGAGCAGCTGGCCAAGGAGCAACAATTTGGCAGTAAAATTCAACCACGTGACCAACATTTTTGGCCATATAAAATGAGCCAGATGGAAGTCCTTGGAGCAACAGCCAGGGAGGAGACAGAAACAGGCCACATAAAATCGCTGAGTAGTTTTCCTTTCATTCATTCTTTCTTTTTTATCTACACAAGAAATACTTCGGAGACTGGGAGTGTGGCTTAGTAACAGAGCATGCATGAGGTCCTAGAATCCTTCCCAGCACTGTACAAAAACAAGCAAACAGAAAACAAACACCAAAAACCAAAACCATCTTATATTGATGTTTTTGTTTTACACTACTGTAGACCATTATCAATTAGGCTAGAGGACAATTTAGATATTGTTTAGTAAATTTATTTATATCTTAATTGGTCATCAGTATCTCTTTTATTTTTTACAAATTTTATTTTATTGTTTTTACATTTACTTACATGTGTATACATTATTGGGCCACTCTACTCCCTCCCCAGCTTCCAGGCAGAAATCACTATCTCTTTTAGGTTAGAATATTAGAATAGTAAATTAAGATATGAGAACAGTGAATAATATATTAGAACATGTTACAGTGACAGATTATATATGATAGTATCTATTCTATATATTCTGTGTACTATATACAGTATACTATAACATATTATAATACTGTATTAGTACTATGTATTAGAATGATACTATGCTACTGTTCTAAGATTGTGATTTCAACAGAGGAAGACAGCAAGTCAGTTGGAATTGTACCTCTCACTATGGAATTTCTTATGGTTCAGGGATAAGAGGATCTGCTCAGGAAACTGGAGGCAGGGGAGAGACTATTTATAGGAGTCTGGGTTGTAGGATAATCTGTCAGAGTTCACCCTTGGACAAGTTCTTAGCTTAGCTTCCTCATTTGTGAAATAAAGGTACTGATAGATTCACATCCTGGGGCTGTCTTGGAGGATGACATGGATGAGATAATGTGCCTACAACCCTGGGAATACTGCCTAGTACAGGATAAGTGCCCAATACAAATTAGCTCTTATTACTCTGGCTCCAAACTTTCTGACCACATACGTGTGTGGTCTCTGGTCTCTGAACCTCCACTCTTCCTCTATTACTTGACATTAATTATACCCATGCTACCCTAAAGAATAAAATTAGATATATTAGGGAACAGTTGATATTATACCTATTACATCTGAATAGTTTTGAAAACTGAAAAAAAAAAGCTATAGAGGTATTCTTGTGGCACTTAGAAAGTGACATCTTAGTGTACTGATTCCTAATGGCACTTAACCCCTTTCTAAAATGTGGGATCCACAAGGATCTTAATATCAGACCCCAAACTCTTAAGTTGATACAAGAAAGAGTAGGAAATACTCTGGAGTTAGTAGGTATAGGTAAGAACTTTCTCAATGAAACCCCAGCAGCACAGCAACTAAGAGATAGTATAGATAAATGGGACCTCATAAAACTAAAAAGCTTCTGTTCATCAAAAGAAATGGTCTCTAAACTGAAGAGAACACCCACAGAGTGGGAGAAAATATTTGCCAACTATACATCAGACAAAGGACTGATAACCAGAATATACAGGGAACTTAAAAAACTAAATTCTCCCAAAACTAATGAACCAATAAAGAAATGGGCATGTGAACTAAACAGAACTTTCTCAAAAGAAGAAATTCAAATGGCCAGAAAACACATGAAAAAATGCTCACCATCTCTAGCAATAAAGGAAATGCAAATTAAAACCACGCTAAGATTCCACCTCACCCCTGTTAGAATAGCCATCATCAGCAACACCACCAACAACAGGTGTTGGCGAGGATGCGGGGAAAAAGGAACCCTCTTACACTGTTGGTGGGAATGTAGACTAGTACAACCACTCTGGAAAAAAATTTGGAGGCTACTTAAAAAGCTGGACATCAATCTACCATTTGATCCAGCAATACCACTCTTGGGGATATACCCAAAAGACTGTTACTCCAGAGGCACCTGCACATCCATGTTTATTGCGGCACTATTCACAATAGCCAAGTTATGGAAACAGCCAAGATGTCCCACCACTGATGAATGGATTAAGAAAACGTGGTATCTATACACAATGGAATTTTATGCAGCCATGAAGAAGAACAAAATGTTATCATTTGCTGGTAAATGGATGGAATTGGAGAACATCATTCTGAGTGAGGTTAGCCTGGCTCAAAAAACCAAAAATCGTGTGTTCTCCCTCATATGTGGACATTAGATCAAGGGCAAACACAACAAGGGGATTGGACTATGAGCACATGATAAAAGCGAGAGCACACAAGGGAGGGATGAGGATAGGTAAGACACCTAAAAAACTAGCTAGCATTTGTTGCCCTTAACGCAGAGAAACTAAAGCAGATACCTTAAAGCAACTGAGGCCAATAGGAAAAGGGGAACAGGTACTAGAGAAAAGGTGAGATCAAAAAGAATTAACCTAGAAGGTAACACCCACGCACAGGAAATCAATGTGAGTCAATGCCCTGTATAGCTATCCTTATCTCAACCAGCAAAAACCCTTGTTCCTTCCTATTAATGCTGATATTCTCTCTACAACAAAATTAGAAATAAGGGCAAAATAGTTTCTGCTGGGTATTGAGGGGGGGGGGAGAGGGAGGGGGCGGAGTGGGTGGTAAGGGAGGGGGTGGGGGCAGTGGGGAGAAATGAACCAATCCTTGTATGCACATATGAATAATAAAAGAAAAATGAAAAAATAAAATAAAATAAAATGTGGGATCCAATCAGCATTTTCTAGTAGGCATTTGATTAGACAATTACTAATGCCCTTCCATGGCTTAGGTTTTAGTAAAGTAGGTATGAGATCATACTCTTCTATGATCCCTGCTCATATCCACTCCTATAAAATCAACAAGCTCGAAGTGACAGATGTGAGTATAACTTTTTAAGAGTACACGGGATAATGAATAAGGTTATTTAGACTTCCTCATTTTAGCAAATATTGCTTTATCTTTTCATAGCTTCAAGATCATTTGTGTCACATTCAGTGCTTCTGCTCTATGTTCCTTTAGAATATTTTACTTGCTACCCCTACTACCAGAAGTACAAGTTTGTTCAGTGTGTTGAACAAATCACCAGTTTGGCAGCTCTACTAAAATGCTGGGGAGGGAAAAATGTTGAAATGGTTTGCAAAAATGAGATTGGGAGATTTTGTGAGAATTTCAATTTTGCAGTGTATTCCATCAGTATACAGGGAAAGAAAAATAGAAGCTATTTTCTGTTACTGGCCTGCAGGATGCTATGGAATCATCTCTGTTCTACAGTAGTTGTGTCCTACATGTTTTTCTATTTTATTTGCATGGCACCTACCCTGTAATCACCACATGAAATTTTCCCTTGAACATTCCCCTGTTTTGTTTTGTTTTGTTTCAGTACTGGGGTTGAACCCAGAGCATCCCACATGCTAGGAAAGTTCTGTAACACTTCAGCTACACACCCAGTCCTGTAAATAATTTTTTGAGGAGACACAAAGCAGAAAGTTTTACGATTTCTTCTAGCTAGAAGATAGACCTATCTCTAGGACAGTAACTTTCTATTTTATGTTTTTGTGAACATTACTGCAATTTTCAACAATATTTTTTAAAATGCAAAATTTCCTAGTGTTCTCTTACTGGAGCTGTCAGCCTTCACAGCTCACTGAGTCTTATTTCCTTGATTCTTGCTTCCCAGGTCATGTTTTTCCCTAATTTTTTCTAGGTACTATTTTTACACCATTAACATAAGTCCACTCATATTACATTCTCAAAAATGACATAAGCATTTCATTCTCCTTTTCTTCCCTAAGACACATGTGAGGGGTATCTCTTTAATGAGGTAGATCTTACAACAAATATGCCAGGACCTAAGGTAACAAATCAGTGTCTTGCCCTTCAAAAGAGCAGTCACCTCTGTTAGTATCAGGTCACTGATTCCATTGCTTTCAACATTTTTGGCGCTCTATTGTGGTTCACAGAGGAAGACTAATTTCTTTATTCTCTCTCTCTGTCTCTGTCCATCTCTGTCTCTGTCTCAACTCTTTCTTTCTCCCTCCTTGTTTCTCTTTTATTCTCCTCCTTCCCTCAACCTCTCCCTCTTTCCTTTCCTCTCCATCTCTTTAAATCTTTCTTTTGACATTAAATTAAGCATAGCATTATAAACTGTATATAAATACTTGGCTTTTTTTTCTCTAAAAATGTATTTTACTCACCAAAGACAAATCTTGTTATCACTGAAAATCTACCTTCAAATCTATTTTGAGTATTCTATAATTATCTAAGATTTTGAGTATTTCTCAGTGGTCAACATTCACAAATAGTTATGTTTGTTATTACTTTAACAAATCAGACTCATCACCTAAATTTTATACCTTATGGACTTGACTTTCTTTTAACCTGAATGCTCCCAGGAAGCAAAAACATTGCCAAGGACACTAAAAGCTAAGTGTGCCACTAGCAATATTCCGTAATATCCACTCAATATTCAAAAGAAACAATGGCACTATTGCAAGCTCACTTGAATATTTTACAGAATATAAAATATTGTTCTTGACCAGTATGATATGGGACAGATCCAGAGCAGGAATGTTGAGTTATATGCACTTCTTTTAGTTGCTTCAATAGTGGAATCATAGCCAAAGCCTTGTAAAGGTCGACAAAAGCTTAAGTTATTTTCATGTTTTAAAGGATATTGTATATTAAAAAGGGAGCAAACAATGCAAATACAAGGCTGTAAAATTAAAGGATAGTTTAAATGTTTGCACTAACAGTTTAGTGCTTCAAGTTCCAGGAATGCTGTGCAATAAAACTTTGCATTAAGAAGATAAATGTAACATTTAAGTGTATGTGCATACAAATGCTTGTGTGTGTGTGTGTGTGTGTGTGTGTGTACACATACATGTATACACTTACTTATGGTGATAAAAATTTAGCTCTAGATGATAAACATCCTTTTCCATTATCATCAGCACATTGCTGAGGCTAACTGCATAATCTCTTTTGGAGAGGTGAGGGACCTCTGTAAAGGTGAGACCAGGCAGCCAAATGCCCTCCTATCTTCCTAGCCTTCCATTCAACCCTTGATCTGTGATAGTACAATGCTATCAACAATTTGGCTCCTCCCATAAAGACATTATGCAGTGATATCAGATAAGAGAGTGCTCCTTTGAGTTGGTATAAATGGCATTCCTGTTATATGTAAGGGAGCATCTGACCCCTAAGATGGTCAGAGTCCCTTTTAGCAGTCAAACTAGGAGGACAAAATAGAAAACACAACAATGAAAACAATACAGATGATTAAATTAATTTTTATGTAGGCAATTAAGATCCAAATGAATAGGAATGAATGAGGGATGGAACCTATCAAGTTTCTAAAGGAGAATGGTCAATGATGGTTATTTAAGACGTCATCCTCACCTCTTACATTAGCTACAAATGAAGCTTATTTAGGAAGAGGGACACTTAGAGACCTGCAAAGCTCATCCTCAGCCACACCAGTACTTATGTTTTAGAAAGGGGTCAGAACTAACAAGGAAATAAATACACTTGATAGAACAGGATGGCAAGTTTCACATTTGTGAATCATATAGTAGACATTAAAGTCTGCATTTCTTGGGATTTCTCAGACCTTTTAGTTCATCAAGCTATTATATTCGTTCTATCTAACCAGAAGCTAGATATTTATAATATTAAGGAACCTGCTATTTGATCTCAGTGATGAGGAAAGCCTCAGGAATGTTCATAAATCTTTGATAACAGGTTCTGAGCATATAATGTAGCACATAATAGGTGTGAGATGCAAATAACAAACAAGAGAATCGTGTTCAGTAGAATGTGAAGCATGTCAAAGGCATGCAATTTCTAACCAACCAAATTTCATAACTAGAACAAGTTAACATAATTGATAAAAATAAGTTGCAGTTATTTTGCTTTGAAATGGAAATACTATTTACACCATTAGCTGACAACTTAGATTTATCTCTTAGTGAGTTATAATTTTATTTATCTGACTTTTATAGTTCTCTATAAAAGAAGGCACTATCCTTCTTGCAGTTTAAAGCAAGTAATCCTCACGATTATTTTAATTCAAATGTTGAATGTTTCCTATGCAGACAAATCAGAACATATTTTAACCCAAAGCTAGTGCACACTTCTACATAAGCCTGGCAGCTTTCACATTTGTTGTTTTTGATCTAAGTAAGAAATATCTATTCTTAAAATTATGCAAACAATTTCACTTCTGTTTACTAATGCTGAAGTATCTTTCAGTAGTATAGGTATTACCAGTCAGAAACACAACATTGTGAAAAATTAATCTTTTCTTTATAAACACCTAAGATAGTCTATGAAGGGCCTGAGGTTGAAATTTTTGTATGATTTTCAGAGAAATCTTTAGAAATAAAAGATTAATAAAATATTTACTTAGAACTTACAGTGTCTAGGTCTGCTAGACAAGATTAAAACTTTGAATTGCCACTTTAACCACAGAGATTGTTTCAACTTTTTCATATGAATATGCTCTGGAGTACTGTAAACAACACTGTAATGCTTTAGTTGTTTGGTTAATCAAACAAGAACCCTTTCCTAATATTTAAAGAGTTGGCTTAAAGCTAGTTGGCCAATTTGATGGTATTAATCCATTAGGCAAGTTAATATACTGTTCTTCCAGAACACAGCACTATGATATGAATACTTTTTTAAGTTTACCACTCAACTCGAAGAAACAGCTTTTGGAGTTAAGCAACTTCCTTCTACTTCAGCAGGTTCCCACACACCCCCGACTACTTCAAGGTTCACAATATATTATGCCTTATTTCACAACTGGCAATTTAATTAACCTCGTGAATTAAATCAATCCACACGAGGCAAAGGCAGATTTACAAAGGACATAAAGCAGATGAAAATTCTTTGCCAGCTGCAAAAAAAGAACAAGGCATACCTGTAAGACTTTGAGAAATGCAATCTTGATTTGGCTCTTGGAGATGGTCCTGGTACTGTGACTCCCAGAGGGTCCCAAACAAAAGCCATTTGTAAAGAGAATGCCAAGATCCACGGAAACAGGAGGAAGTCAGAGCTGGTGCAGGACCCTGGGGCCGGAGGACCCCGTAAGCAGCAGGAAGCACTTGTAGCTGAGTGAGGGCATTTCTTCTGTGTGGTGGTATGCACTGACAGAGAAGTGGCAGACTGGCTGAGGCACAGCTGGAAGGGGTGGCCAGGACTTCCTGCTGCATGACACTTGCCCTTTGCAACAGAGCTTGCTTCACTGACACACTTACACTTTATCTCATTATTAATGTGAGAAACACTCCCTTGAAATTTTGTTTTTCAACGTAGCCCTGATTAAACAGTGTAGTCACAGGCCACTCCTGAAAAGCATAACACACACACACACACACACACACACACACACAGGTAGGGCTGACTTGGGTCAAACTTTATATTAAGTGTGAACGTGTGAATGTTACAAAATAGTGTGTAGAGGGCGCTGTTAAAATGAGCAAACGCATGCTTATGGCTGAGAAATCCAAGAAAGATTACTAAATTATACACAGCTGCCATATATCACTTTCCTTATTTCAACCATTCTTAGAAATATGGACGGACAATCATTATTAGCAAACCCTTCACAAGGGTTTGAGTAATAAATTATTTTGAAAGCACCAGTGCTTCCCTGCAAGTCAGTGTGAGAAGAAAACAGGCAGATCACTTTCACAGCCTCTGGCAGCTTTTCCCTTAAAGAGGTGTGGCGTCACCTTGGAGATGAGCTCTAATGCAGAACTCTGACAACAAAGATCAATTTGCTTGTATATGATGAACGTCAAATAGAGTTCTTTGCATGCTTTCCGAGTCTGGTACATCTTGGAGAGGCATATATTTCAAGACATTCTACTCAAGGAGTCAAAGGACCCTGATGCTGTCATCAGTTCTCACCACCCAGTGGTATTTAATGCTAGCAATGCAGCATAATTCCATCAGTCCCTGTCCAAACACTGCCTGGCGGGTGACCTCCACTGTAAACCAAGGCAGAGCTCCACTTTTCAAGGATAAGATTAGAGAGGTTTGGAGAGTCCAAGAGGGAACTTAACCCCCTCTTAACTGGAAAAAATTGGCCAGTAGTTCCACTCAGTGATCATCCTCATCATGTCTTCCAAATTTCCAGATGCCTAAAACTCAATCAATCTCTTATAGACCAAAGAGGATCAAAATGTTCGAGACACTTTCATAAAAGACTGATAGTAAACGTGCTGCTTACTTTCACAGCAGCATCCAGCATGCCACAGGTTTTGAGACTGGTACATGCTTCATATCAGCTTTGGGGATGAGTAACAGAAAACATTTTTACCATTTCACTTCTTTGTTATCTGACATATAGGCTCCAAGAGAGCGGGTGAGTGATTGCTGCCCCAAATAGCAACAACCTTGGAGGAACTGAAAGTTCAAAAGCAGACATTCTCTAGGAATTGACTTGCAATATTTTAATGCTTCACAAACTGTCTTTTTGCTTTTGTGTAAGGATCTGATTTCACATCAGCCAAACAGGTGATCGCCTTCCTGGTGTTCTTTGTGAAGGATCACGAAAGTGCCCATACCTATTAATCTGTCCTTCTGGAGCATGAAATTCCATTATTAGCACTTCATTCCATAGTATGAGTTCATTTCCACTTCTCAGCAGCTCTTAGGCAATGCCAACAGTCTTGACAGAATCAACACAAAGCTAAACAACTTGGTGTTTAGTAGAATGGCTTCATATGAGCCGGAAGGGAGACAACATAAGAGATCTGACCTTATTGAGGTAAGGAGGGGAGGAGCCCCTGAGGGCTGATGGGGAGGAGTGAATGGGAGTGAGGGGAGGGGAGGACACAGAGAAGCAGGCAGCACAATGGTGGTACTGTGTCATCTTCACGAATACAAAGCTCTTGTTCTGTCCAGTGAGGTTTTAAGTTTTGTAAGTGAAGCAGCATCACTGCTGTCTGATAATAAAAGATACAGTCCATGTGCACAGTTTTGGAAGCAGAAAATATTTCCTTCATTGTTATCCCAGTTTTACTTATAGTAAAACAAATCCTACCTTTCCATCCAGGCTAAAGTCAGTAATAAATATTTTCACTAGTCATTAATCATCCTTGTGTTTTCTTACCAATTTATATTTTTAAAAGAATGTGCTGTTAATTGATGTCTAATTAATAAGATACAAGGGCACAATAATGATGCTATTGAATGCCCAGCTTTTTGTCAAAATTACAAGGAAGGAGAAACAAATTTGTCTTTTCCTCCTGATTGCCAACATGCTTCTTGCTCATCTCTCTGCTTCTTGAATGGTTAAGCAAGGTAAGAGCAATGGACCTGTAAGTGTGAAAGTATGAACAGGAAGTGGAAACTTTGGTCCTTCTTGCTAATGTGAAATCGGGT
Organism: Castor canadensis; assembly: GCF_047511655.1. Lineage (NCBI taxonomy): Eukaryota > Metazoa > Chordata > Mammalia > Rodentia > Castoridae > Castor > Castor canadensis. Next base: position 129,288,538 of record NC_133391.1, on the reverse strand, counting down.
AGAGACTTTAGAAGTGCCTGTCCATGCTAATGTTATTTTTCCTTAAAAATTACTCACCCCTTCTTTCTCGTTTCTTCTGAACAGTTACACATAATCCCCCTTGGGCTACCAGACCTTAACAGGGTCATGGAAATAAGCTTCTTATTTCTGAGATTAATCACGAGCAACAGTAAGCCTTCATTTCAAATATAAAGGTCAATATTGTTTTGAGGGACTGGCTACTATTTCACAGATATGAGTATTTAGACAACTGGGAAAAAATTTAAAAACAAATATGATGTTTTCTAAGATGAAATTTTGCTGTTGTTTATATTCCAACTAGCAGCTTGTAACTTTGACTTCACAGGTACAAGGGAATAGTAGAAATATTTTTAATATCTTAATTACCATCAAAACCCCACTACTGCTAAAAAAAAAAATAGAAAAGTGTAGAAAATTGAACCATCACATTTTTAAATGAGTATTTTTCTGAAGAATTTTAGTGGAAATATAATTGAATGGCTAGGAGAAATGTTTGATCCCCGAAACTAGGTCTTCTTTTGCAATTTGAAAACCCAACCTCTTTCCCGGGGAAAACAGGATTCTGACATCTAAATATTTCTCCATTTAATTGTTAGTCATATAATTCCTAATCCCCCTTAAAACTCAACAAAATGTTCACCTCCTGCCAATTACTTAGGTCTTCTGTTCTGCCGAGTTCTAAATAAGGAGTCTTTTTTGGCTCTTAAATATTTCTGGATTTTGGTTCCGCAATTCCAGATGCTACACATGACAGATTTGAGTTTTGGTGTCGGACACAGAAACTCAGAATTTCCTTCCTAGGAGATAGCTACTATAATATTAGATGACCTCCCAAATTTAAACACAGGAGAATTTAGACATCATCCACACAGGCACCTATTTACTTATACACCAAGTCACTACTTGATAGGATTAGGGAGGGGAGGGGAGCTAAACTTGAGAGAAATACAGTTACATTAGTGGTTTGTGTTCTGTTGAAACGCACTGCTTCAGGAAAGCGGAGCGGGCAGATAGAAGAGTTTCAGGAAAATGCTGTGTTTCGAAATAGCTGCTGGTCACAGACTCAAAGTCAGAAGAGGTTAGCATGGAAGCAAACAATAGGCTGGCATATACACATATTGGCTGCCTCTTATGAGCATGTCATTGTAAGAACTGCATTTTCAGAGTAATCCATTGCGAGAGTATAACAACAAGATGTTTGACAGTTTGTTCAAACAAATGTTCATTTAGTACAAGTCACTGTCCTTTCTTTAAAAAAAGGCTTCATATTATATTAATTTATTATCATAATTAACTCTAGTTTATTTCTACAATGGAAGTGCAGCAATTCAAAGAAAATTCTAAACTTATTTTGCAGCATTTCCATTTGTAGAAATAAACTGTTCATTCTGACATGCTATGCAAGTCCATCGATTTAGAGGTCAGTCATCCCATGTTCTAAAATGGGGAGCAATTATTTTACGTGCTGGAATTTGGTGAAGGGTGAACAGAACTGGAGGCGCCCTATAGTCCTGAGAACACTAGGAAAGGGTGCCCTGTATTTAAGCTTCTGTGAAGATATCCTCTATTCATATATGTCCCAGGACACAAACGAAATAAATTGTAATTAAAATGTCCATTAGGATATCAAATAAAACAATAAACAAAAGGAATACCTAAATATAAGAATGTAAGATCAATAAAACTATAGGCTATGAATCAAAATGTTTTGTTATACACTTTCCAGCTACAGTGGAGTATTTTTAGGAATGTTTTAGTGATTTGGGAGATAATTAGGTTAAGCTTTTTCTATTCAATAAGTCAACAGGGCAATTGAGCTCCTTCTAAATACTTAGGAAAATGAGATTAAAGGACAGAAATTCAGGAGGAAGAAAAGGCAGGAAAGGAAAATAAATTTGATGTTTATTATCTACTAAGTGACTCACAGTCCTGGGAGATTTTTCTAATCAACAGGAAATATTTCTAGAGTCAAGTTCTTTAAAAATCTTGAAATTAAAACAGGCTAATAACTTGAAATGCGGAATGACAGGGTTTTGTTTTTTTTAAATTGTGTGTAGAAGTCTTCTGGGATCAATATTGTCTAATTGTCCAACTCTCTGTATTTAAAGATCTTAAAAGTCAGAGAAATTCTTCCTTTTCAAAATTGTACTTATGAATACAATATGAAAAAAATCCTCCTTCTTTAGTGTCTGGTGAGGGAAAGGGTAGATGTAGACTTGCTTAGTTACATCCTCCAGGAAGCCTTCTGTGCTTCTATAGACCATGTTATATCCCCATGGCACCCGGTACATCTTTGTCATGTCAACTCATTCAGTCGTTTATTTTGTGGCTGGGTTCCCTGACAGACGTAAACATTATGAAGCCCTGGGTCACACTTTGCTTTACCCTGACCCCTCACTGTGGAGCAAAAATCTCGAAAAATCTTCATAATAGTCTCCAATTATTCCACGTTTGAAATGGAGGATGATTATTTTATGTGCGGGACTGCTAACAGAATTGAAGGTACCCTAACATCTCGAGAGCTTTAGGAAAATGCGCTCAGTAAAAGCAGCTTCACAGTGTTTGTTTAATAAAAGAACAAACCAGTATCTATGGGGATCATGTCTGTAAAACAAACGCACTACCAGAAGTGTATTATTTTATGTACCTAAGTAGCGATGAAAAGTTTCACCACAGGTAATTTAGGAGGGCCTTTTACTCTTTCCTCACATGCTATTTCTGACAAAGCCAAGATTGTTGCAATAATAAATAAATAAATAAATAAATAAGAAAATAACAAAACCAGAAAAATTATCGTCGCTGTTATGGCCAATGACTCTTTCTCTCAAATGATTTTATTTTCAAATGAAACATACAAGAAAAGTGCAGGGGAGCATGGGTATGAGGGATTTGAAATCAGAGCCACAGTAATGCCATGAACTTGCCTTATGACCTTGGGCACTGTTGCTTGACCTTGCTAAGTTTCAGTGTTTCTCATTTGTGGACCACTGCGGAGAGTTTTGAAAGGACTGAATATGGACTAGGACAATTTATATAAAAACACTCAGAAAATACATAAAAATTCAGATACTTCCCCTAATATTATTTAGAAGCTTTGGGAAGAGGAGGTATGGAACCTATTTTTATACATTTAGAAACATTTTCAGTTTAAAAACTGTCCTCTAGAATTAGTTACATGATAAATAGGGATAGCATTTTATCTGTTTCAAAAAAGGCATCAATTGTCGGTTTTCATGGGTAACTTTTTTTTTCTCTACTTGAAATCCTTTTATCCTAAGTGTGTAAGAATAGAATAGCAGTTATTATGTCTTAAAGGTTAGTCCTATAACAAGTCTTAATGCTTTATTTGCAGCACTAAAATCTTCCATAGGTTTTATTTACAATAACTAAAAAAATTAAGTGGCAAGGAAGTCTATGAAAGCTAGCTGATGGTATTTTTCTTGATTGTTCAAAATCCTGGACTTCTCTTAAATATAGGACTGTCTCCCTTTTTTATTTGAAAATGTACAGTATCCTGCAGGCAGGGTGTTTAGGTGGAAGAGCATTTGCAGCACTGAGTGTAACATGTGCTGCTCTAATTGCGGACCACACACCAAATAAGGAAACAAATGGTTTCTTCCAGCTGTTTAGAACTATGTTAACAAACAAGCAAAAGCTGTGATGGAATTACCAGTCTTCAGAACAAAATCACTCTTTCAGGAGGACAAAAAAAAAAAAAAAAAAAAAAAAGAGACCCCGAATTGCAAGAATCCCTAAACAACAACAATCTCATACATTCAATTTTGGTGACATGAACTTGTTCCATGACTGTGTTTAATGTCTCACTAAATCTGGATGTCTATTTGTTAGAGCCAATAGTCATAAATGTTCCCATTCATGGACACTTTTGATGACCTGTCCCCTGAAGATCCCCTCCTTACCCTGACACCTCTTGTGCACTAAGTGACACTATGACTCAACATCACTACAAGGTCAGGGTGACTTTTCTAATTCCTTTTCTTACTATGATGATTTCAATCACTTATTTCTTGTTTATTCTGTGATAAGGGCATAAGATATGTTACATGCTTATCTCAATAATCTATCTCTGACTTTTGCATTATTTTTATTCTTTCTTACTACTGAGGAAGTAGAGGCTTACAATGTTAGTAACTTGTCTCTGTGATCCTACGGCCAATAGGTGGGAGGTCTGAGGTTAAAGTTGAGGTTGCTCTGATTGCAAATCCTATCATCTTAACCAAAATGTGCCTTGAATGTAAATGAGTGAAGGAATGAATGTAGTCAGGTCCTCTTCCTTGGAGAGTTAAATCAAAAAGAAGTTTTAGATTTTCACAAAAAAAGGGAACAGACATCAAGTATAACACCTAGTCTTGTTCTACCAATTCACAGGCAAACATTATTATTACCAATTGATAGATGAGAAAACTAAGGTTCAGAAGGTTAAGTAACTTGACTATTACCACAAAGTTAATAAATGACAGCGGTGTGGGTTCAAATTAGTTCTTCCTGCCTCCAGATCTTTTCTGTATTATAACAGTCTGCCCAAGTCCTTTAACTTCTACAAGCTAGAGACAAGCTTGGTCTGTGAGCTTGGGGAGATACTGAGGTTGCAGGCTGAGGCTGAGTGGGCCCAAGAGAGGTAACTAGAATGTCACAGACACAGGGGATGAATAAGCTTAAAAAAAAAAGTGATAGCGTCAGCGTGTGCACATATAGTACATTGCCCCATATTTCCCTCTGCATATTCTACATAGAAGAGAAATATGAACACTTCAGGCCATCCAAACAATGGTAGCAGTTTACTAGAGGCTAAAATAGAAATTTGTATATTTGAGTTATAGTCAAATTAAATAAAAAAACGAAGTCGTTTATTTTTGTTATTTGTTCTTGTTCATACATAAAACTTAGGGCACTATTTCTTTTTTAGCTCTCCTAAAACCACCTAAGAAATTTATAACACACATTTACACAACTAGGCCATTAACAAGGCACTAGGGAAGGTTCTGGTGTTTGCTGCCACTGCTACCACTGACTTTATTTCTATTGCTTCTGAGGGCCTCAGTGACTTTCTCAATTTATTTTTCTTTTTGCAGCACTGGGGCTTGAACTCAGGACCTATACCTTGAGCCACTCCACCAGCCTTTTTTTTGTGATGGGTATTTTCTAGATAGGGTCTCATGAACTATTTGCCCTGGCTGGCTTCAAACCAAGAGCCTCCTGATCTCTGCTTCCTGGGTAGCTAGGATTACAGGTGTGAGCCACTGTGCCCAGCCAGCTTTCTCAAATTTGGTGAGTGAAGTAATGGAGACTTCATTGAAACTTTAGTTCACCTCTGAATTTTAGAGAATAAACCATTTTTTATATTAGAAATTCCTCTAAATGGAGAAGTAAATTTGGAAAGACACAATTTATTAGTTCATTGGCCAAGTAATATCAATAAAATCTCTCTCTCTCTCTCTTTTTTTTTTTTTTTTGGCAGCTCTGAAGTTTAAACTCAGGGCCTCATAATTGTTAGGCAGGTACTTTTACAGCTTGAACCACTCTGACAGCCCTTTTTGTTATGATGGGTTTTTTCAAGACAGAATCTCACAAACTAATTTTTCTGGGTTGTTTCAAACTAAGATCCTCCTCATCTCTGCCTCATAAGTAGCTAGGATTACGGGTGTGAACCACTGGTGCTCAGCTCAAGTAATATTTTTTATACGAGAATTCTGATTTAAATTAGATCTGTTTTGCTTTCATATAAGATATAGATGACCTGAGGGTTTGAATTTGCATATGAAAATAAGATGAACTGCCCTCACTTAAATAAAACTTTAAGTGTGGATTTTTAAGCACTAAATGATGAATTTTACTTTTTTGTTTTCGTAGTACTGGAGGGGTTGAAGTCAGGATCCCACACTTGCTAGGCAACTTCTCTACCACTTGAGCCACGCTGCCAGCCCAAAGCACTAGATAATGCGGTGTTTGGGGTAGCAAGTCTTTTTCTAGATACGTCGAGAGGCTCTAACTCATAAAAAACCCTTTGAAATCAACAGAGCTAAAAAGATATAGCCTAGTAAGATAGTTTATATATGGAATTTTGATCACTGGTTACTCTAACCAGCCTCCCTTGCTCCTTTCCTCCCCTGTCTCTTCCTAACTCCCTCCTTCTCTTCCTTCCTTCCTCCCTCCCTCCTTTCCTTCCTTCTGTTCTCACCTCCACTTTATATATATATATATATATATATATACATATATATATATGTACAGATATGTACAGTAGTTATCTATTATATGCCACATGCTAAGCAGTTGCATGCTGGTGATCAATGTGAATACAATTCATGCCCAAAGACAATCTAGGAAGCTGAGTGCACTAAAAACTGACACTCAAGGCTTATCAGATATTGGACTAGCTGGGTGCAGTGGTTGAAGCCTGTAATCCCAGCTACTTGGAAGGTGAAGATCAAGAGGATGGCTATTTGAGGCCAGCTGGAGCAAAAAATCAGTGAAATCCCATCTTAACCAACAAGCCAAGCATGATGATGTGTGCCTGTGATCCCAGTTATGCATAAGTCCTTGACAGGAGGATCTTGGTTTGAAGTCACCCTGGGCAAAAAGAGGTGACCTTACCCAAAAAATATCTTAAAAAGCAAAAACAGGCTAGGGGCATGAACCCTAGTGCTGCCAAAAAGAAAGAAAAGACATTGGACTAGGTTTACATTTTTTAAAAGTACCAATGCATTAGGAAGAGGAGGAATATGGATACATAAAAATGGAAATTTCTTGGGGTTGTACTAACAAAAAAGCATATAGTTAGGGTCGTGATCTTTCATACGTCAACATTAAAAAGGAACCAAATGAGATAATTTTGGTAAAACACTGTAAGGAACAGTGGCTAGGTGAAATGCTTGTCCTCTAACATACGCATCTTCATATTATGGTAAACTGGGGAAGGCACTGAAAGATGCACTTGCAAAGAAGTTCTTGGCTCAGGCATGGCTCAAGTGGTAGAGCACCTCCCTAGCAAGCGTGAGGCCTTGAGTTCAAACTCTAGTGCTGAAAAAAAGTTCTTATTTTATGCTTAACTCGATGCTAAGTGGCTGTGGGTGGGCACAAAGGGACCTGGCACCTCCTTATAGACACTTGCAACAGGGAAAGAACCTCATCTCAGAAAAGCATCTCCTGTGGTAGCAAGCTTGCATTCCCCCAGTAAAATACATCAGTGAGTTCCCCAGTACCACAAACCAAGAAACAAACAAACAAAAACAACCTCATAGGCACAGTGGCTCACCCCTGTAATCCTAGCTTCCTGGGAGGCTGAGATCTGGAAGATCATGCTTCCAGCCTGGGCAAAAAACAGGTTCATAAGACCACATGTCAACAGAAAAGCCTGGCAGGATGGTGTATCAACCCAACTATGCTAGAGGCATAAATAGGAGGGTCCTGCTCCAGGCTGACTAGGGCAAAAGTGAGACCCTGTCTCAAAAATAATCAGAGCAGGATTGCAGAAGCAACTCAAGTGGGAGAGTGTTTGAATTCAAACCCCAGTAGGGCAAAAAAAAAATCAGTCAATCAGTCAATAATTATTAGAAACAAAATAATCAGAGCAAAAAGAGCTGGAGGTGTGGCTCAAATGGTAGACCACCTACATAGAAAGCACCAAGCCTTGAGTTCAAATCCCAGTACTGCCAAAATAATAAGTAAATAAGCATCAACAATGCTCACAACTTAAAATTAACAAGATAACCCTTGGAATACAACTTTTATGAATACAAAAAAAAGATATGTGTCCTATAAGTATAGCAACCAGCCCCAGAATTGTCCAGAATAAGCTGAATAGCAGGCATCTAAGACACAAACTTGATAGGACATAAAAAATTTTTTCACAACGAATATTTATAACATGGTTCTTGCCATATCGAAAGAGATTTTTAACAAAATAATACAAGCATCTTCAAAAATACAGAAAAATGAAAGAAATTTCACAGTGAATACCAGTGTATCCAAGTTTTTAATAGATGGTTATAATATTGGGCCTAAGCAATAAGACCTGTGGTATAATTACGGGTTGTGTCTTATGTCAAAGCTAAATTATAAGTTGCTATGCTTTCCATGGAGTCTATTTAAAAGATATACTTTGTACAGAAAAAACAATGGCATTTTTTCAATGTAGTGCAAAACACAAAATAAGTTGAATTTCTAAATTCAAATGAAGAAATTAATTTTAAGAAGTAAATGTGAAAGGGCTAGAGGCATGTCTCAAGTGGTAGAGTGCCTCCCTAGCAAGTGTGAAGACCTGAGTTCAAACCCCACACCACCAAAAAAAAAAAAATCAAATGTTAAAGATTTGCTCAAGGATTATGAATTATAAAAATTGATATTTATTCAAGTGATAAAAGCTACCACCATGAAATTTGATTCCCCTTCAGTCCCAGGTAATATGTTTTCTGAATTGCTTCGTACAGGAAATTCTTAGCAAATTATGAGTCAGTCATGTGCTTGGTGGTGCAATGATTAGGAATTTCCAGTTCACTGATACTGTACAAAATATCCTATAAAATCCATAAATCAAGTACATTTCAATAAATGATAACTGTTTGGGGTTTTGTGGATTTAATTTTTCTTTTTGGTTTGTTATATTTTTCAAATGACTATTATAAATAAATATTGGGCTTAGTTATGGACAAGACAATCTGCCTTCCTAATAGATGAAAAAAATCTAACTCACTTCCATGACTGCTTTTCATCAATTGTTTCCAATGCACTTAGTGTAAATATCAGCTTGGTATCTTCTTAACAATTTGCAATTTAACTAAAGGTCAAATGGCATCACAAGTGTAAGAGAGGAAAGTTAATTTTAGTCTTCTTGAAACTGAAGAACTCACAGAAACGATCATGGAACACTCTGAGCCCTGTCTGCAGTTGTATATGGCAAAGTAATCCATCAAGAGGAAGCAGGTAGTGACGAAGGTGCTGGAGGGAGCTGTGAGCTCTCAGATGCTCTGAGGGCCCTGGAGCAAATCATGTTCAAACAATCAACTTTTCAGTCACACTCCAGGGTATGGCTTTGCAAGTCTAGTACAAACTCACTAAAGCAGTTCAGTGAAACAGCCAATACAGCTGTAAGTAAAGCATGGGATGGCACTTTTTAAGTCATTAACAGTTTGTGAGGAAGTGTATGATAAAATGGCTCCTGAGAATAGGCTCAAACCTGCAATCCCAGCTACTTGGGAGGTGGAGACAGGAGGCCAGTGCAAAAACCAAGAGAGCTAATCTGAAAATTAACTACAGCAAAAAGGGTTAGTGGAGTGGCTTAAATGGTAGTGTACCAGTCTAGCAAGTAGGCAGCCCTGAGTCCAAATCCTGGTACTGCCAAAAGAAAAAAAAAAATACTAAGTAGCAGCTAATTACGCCTGAAAATCATTTATCAATTAAAACCTACTAATTAAAAGTAGACACCAAAATACTGACAATGTTTTTCTCTGAGTAATATGATCATAGCTGTTTTCAAACATCCTTTTCCATAATACTTCCTACAACAAAGATTACCTTTATAACCAGATAAAATTAAATACATATTAATAACAACAACACTAGTAATACAACTTTGGTAGTCAAGTTTCTTTTTTCCTACCAGGAGTTTTAGGTTTTTAATTGATTCAATTTCATCCAAAGGTCACGAATGAAGATCTCTGAGTCCATACTAAATTAAATATGACTCAGATACTTTACATATTGCCGAGATGTCAAAGGGGCAGAGCCAGAAGCGGTAGGAAGCCCAACAGGCATTTGCATCACTTAACACCTATCGTGATATGGTTAAAAATCAAATTAGAAGCAGCACGTTGTAGTCTGCAGTGCAGAACTACAGAACACAGAGCGCTCCACCCTCCAGAGCTGGACCAAGTGTGATGACCAGGAACAAGTAAAGCAGAGAAAGAAATTGGGTTCTATAGACTTAAAGAAATCCACTTCATACTGGCTGCAAGGAACTTCTCCTTTAGGGAGAAAGCAAGCTTTTGCACAGCACACCCTTGTGAGGAGATGGTTTCAAAACCGTATTTCCACCTCAGGAAAAAGCCAAGCACTTCATTCAGCCATGCATGATACTCACTTTGCTTTCGTCAGCTCAGACTGATCTGGAGACCTTTAAAGATGCAGATGTAGCTATGGGCAACATGTAAACTTGATGTCCTGCTTCTCTACTGTGACATGTGCACACAAATACTCGGCATGGCTGTGTTTCTTAAGGATAATGCCTTAAAATGAACTCCCTAGTTAGGAAATCAGCATCTACCCTTATCCCGGCTACTTGTGAAACGTCCTCTGTTGCTCTAATGAGTGCTTTCTCCATTTAACAAAAGAAAACCGAAAACTGAAAATTGGAAACTAAATTAAATTTTTCATTCATCTTACAATATGGGACCATTTATGTAAGAAATGATAATGTGCTTGAATGTCATTTGAAATGTATTAGTCGCTTGAACTTTCATCTGATAGCCACTGAGAAGAAATTGCCACCTAATTAATGTGAGAATTAGGGTAATTTTATGTGTTTGAATTAGCCCATTAATTAGAATTTAAAAAATCTGAATTTATGTAAAAATCTTTATTTTATTGATCTGCAATAATCTAGGTAATAGCTTAGCAGGAAAACCCAAAATCTGGATGCTTCCAGCAAAGGGAAAGTTGTGCTAGAATGCGATATAAAGTGTGCAAGAGGAGCTGGGCTCAAAACAAAAGAGAAGAATGATCGGCTCTCACATTCAGATGAACAACTGAGATGTGAATAGTCTTCACAAGGCCTGTTTCTGGTTACAACAGTTAACAAAGTGTCATTCACCCCCACTCACTTTCCTTCTCCAGCCCTCAGACAAACAATGCTCTGAACTCTGAGCCAGGGCAGTGCTAAGTATGGCTTAATACAAACAATTTTTTTTGGGTGGGACTGGGGTTTGAACTCAGGGCTTTGTGCTTGCAAAGCAGGAACTCTACTGCTTGAGCCACATCTCCAGTCCATTTTGCTCTGATTATTTTGGAGATGGGGTTCTCTTGAACTATTTGCTCCCACTGGCCTCAAATCTCCTCATCTCACCCTCCCAAGTAGCTAGGATTACAGATGTGAGCCACAAGCACCGGGCTTCTAACTATTTTTAAAAAGCAGTAACACCATCAAAGGATGGCTTGGAGTGCCCCCATTAGAATCTCCACTAGTTTTCCCCAAACCATCTCAAATAACCATATATCAAAAGTAAAAATAATATGCTGCTTATGCAAGTTCAGATTCATTTTAAAAAAATTTTTATTTTATTCATATGTGCATACAATGTTTGGGTCATTTCTCCCCCCTTCCCCCCACCCCCTCCCTTACTGTCCCCTCCCTTACCCCCACTTACCCCTCGCTACCAGTCAGAAACTATTTTGCCCTTATCTCTAATTTTGTTGAAGGGAGAGGCAAGTTCAGATTCAAAACAACTCCCCAGGACCCTCCCTCCTTCAAATCAATTTGTCATCTCTTCTCAAGCTACTGTGATATAGAAATTGCACTGTGGCCTCTGCTGAAAGTTCAGACTGCCCTTTGACGAGCAACCTTGAGATCATGTCAAAAAGCTAACATGAGGTAGATAAGGAAGGCTCTAAGTCTGAATAGGAAACCATTCTTGTGCAATGGACTTTCACATAAGCTTATAGAAGACTCTCCCAATTACATCTCCATGTCGACATTTTCCCTAGTTTTCAGATTGGAATATTCACCTCCTTCTTGGATATTGAAATTTGGATATTTTACAGTCTTAAATTAAATCCCTCCCAGGCCAGACCCTGCAAAATCTTGGTATGGGTAGTTTATTTGGAGGAGTCAGAGAGATGATTCTATAAACTGGGAATTAGGGAGTGAGGAAGTGAGAGAGTAGAGTGTGCATTAGTAAGCAGATTACCACTGTGGGCAATCAGATTCAGTCTTTGCAGGGACTCTCTGAGGGACCATATACATGAACTTGGGATCCTCTCTCCAATTCTGGCCTCTGTAGTGTTTGAGGACTGTCACTGGAGTGTGAAGTCCCTCACCTAAGGTAAGCTGCTTTCTACTGAAGAAAGCCCCCAGGTACCTGAGGTGGGAAGGTAGCTGAGCACACAAGAACTGCCCACACTAGCTACAGGTGGGCCAAGGGGAAATGGGATGGGATTGGAAGGTTTTGTCAAAAATAGGTCTCTCAAACTTAAGATGCTGGAACTGAACTATTCCTACCACTAAATCTACTCCTCCCTCCTCTTCCCCCAGCTCAGCAAATAACAACACAAGTTTTCAATTTGCTCAGGTCAAAACCCTTGAGTCATCTTTGACTCATCTCTTTTCCTTCCTTTCACCCCATGCAATTAACCATCATTGAATACTGTCAGCTCTGCTTTCACAGTGTAGCTAGAATACTTTTCATCACCTTCAGTGCTTTAGCCTGGTCCAAGTCAACCCCTCTTTCTTACCCAGACTTCTTAACTTCAATGACTTCTTAACCATGTTCTCTGCTTCTGCCAGACTCCAGGCTATTCTTTGAAAACGTACTTAGTTTCTCTACTCAAATCCCTCTACTAGCTTTCCCACTTCCTTTGAGACAAAAATTCAGCTCTTTACATTACAAACACCTGCTCACCTCCCTCTGGCCTCTTTTCTACTCTTCTCCCCTTTGCTCATCCAGTTTCAGCTACACTGGTCTTTTTCCTGTTCCTTGAACACAGTGTGCCTGCTCCTGCCTTTGGAGCTTTGCATTTGCTATTTCTTCTTCCCAAAACATTCTTCCTTCAGATATCTGCATGGTTCATTCACTTTATTAAGATTTAAATATCCATTTAACTGACCAATTCTGACTATTCAATCTGTAATCTTTAGCCTGCATTTTCTTCATAGGATTTACCATCATAACACACTATATATTTTATGTTTGCGTATTTTATACATTTTAAACCATCTCCCTACAATAAATTCAAATTTCTTTATCACAGAGACTCTGCTTTTTCACTGCTATTTTATCAGTGACTAGAATAAATTCTAAGATTGGTTGAGGTGTATTATTTGCTAAGTGACTGAGTTTACTTGTCTGAGAGCTCTGAGATAAATACTGATACTTATTAATCAAACATTTACTAAACACTGTGACTAGTATTTTCCAGTAACGTAGAAGCATCTGTGGCTCCTCAGAAGAATGAATACCCAAGGAGTGGTGAAAGTCATCAGACTTCAGAGCAAGACTATTACACACAGTGGTAGGTAGGAAAAAGAAGGGAGAAAAGGTTGACCACAGACTGTGAAGATCCTCCACTGCTACGTTAGGAGTAGGAACTTTGCTCTTTGTAGAACTGAAGTATCTAATGTTGGTATTATACTTTTCAAAATTGTTGGAAGAATTCATTGTGAGCCATGTGGGCCTAAGATATTTCTTCCGGACAGATTTCAAATTACTATTAAGTCTATTTATTAAGTAAAGTACTATTTAGATTTTCAACTTCTTCTGGTACCAGAGTTATATTAAAAGGATACTACATTGTAAGTAAACTGAGATTATTGTAGGAAGGCAAATCTATTTTTACATTCAAAAAAGCAAATCACACTGACAAGAATAAAGTGAAGAAATTCATATGATCTTCTAAATAAATGCAGAAAAAATAATCTCGTAAAATTTAACAATTTATTGGGAGAGGGGAGAGAAACTCCCTTAATTCAGTAAAGAATATCTGTCCCCCAAAAGGAAGCAAAAAGCCATCAAAGATTTCTGAGCAAGGGAATGAACTAATAGAAGCAGGATTTCAGAACAAGTAATGCTCTGATTCTATCCACAGGGACTTGTGTAGGGAAGACTGATTTTTATTTCCCGCGAGTCCATGTTTTTTTCCCCAATATTCAAAATACCGGTGCATATAATCCTTCTTGCAGCTTCTCAACATACTTTTTAGAGGACTGTATTATTGCCTACTTTTTGTTCTCAGGCTTTTTCTTACTGTGGATATTAATTAATATTCTTTGCTTAACTGAAGGAAGATTTGTCTATGGTATCTCTGGAATTGAAAGTGAACCTATTACAGGTATGAAAAGCTCAGGTCCACTCTAGTTCTTTGTCTGAGAGCTAATAGCTTCAGTAGTGAACAAAGACAAGTCTGGAGATGAGCAGTCTATGGGTTGTCTGGTGAGGTGCATGTATGAGAAAATGCAAATGAGCATGTGAGCGGTGCCTGCGGTGATTAGAAACGATTCTTTACAGCTCTAATTTGTTTCTTATCCATGGTACAATGCATAACACAGTCTTTTTTCCTCTGAGTGTTGTGGAGAAAAAGTATGCTGTATGTTCAGTGTTCTACTGGGTTATGAACTTCCTGGGGTTATGTATCTTTGGGACTGTCCTGAATAAACAAATAACTAAATACATGTGTTAAATGAATCCCTCAAAATTCTTAGAAGACAAACTCCCAGGAAAATTAATTATTTTCCTCTAAATTCTACTTCCCTTCATATAATGAATATTTAATTTTGCCTTATTCTAGAATAGATTTAAGGCTTCTTTACTTCCTTTGGCAGTTAGTGTAAATAAACCAACTCACTCATCTCCCCACTTGTCTGATGGCTAAGAGTGAATGTAGTGTGAGACCATTTCATATCATAAACTGGCAAGTACTTTTTGAGGCTATATATTAGTTAACTTCAGAATATCTGATGTAGTGTTGTAAATAATTCCAAATGACTGTTTAAATCTGTCAGTTTATTTCATAAGTCAATTGGTTCAATAATTTAAAACAAAGACAAAAAAATGTATAGAGGAGTTTAATTCCTAAGAGTTGTTTGATGGAATTAAGTAGTTTCAATTCTATCTTTTCACTTAGTTCATTAGATTGTCAAATACATATGTGATACAGTTGTCAATCTTTTAGATACTCAAGATTAAAACTCTAAGGAAATTGGTTTTAAAAGCATATAGTGGATTTTAAAATATTGCTTATAGCACTGACTTTGTACATTTACTTATGCTATGTTCACAAATGAAAAAGTAAAAAAACTCTACATATTAGAAGATAATTTATGCTGCTAAAAAAGTCAAAAGAAAAGCTGAGCCGAAGCTAGTACGAGCTTTGATCTTGCCATATTACTGAGGTATTTTTGCCAATATTACTTATGGGATTTCTTTCCATAATGCCATGTCATTCCTAAGCAATTCTGGGCTCAGGGCAAAGTATAATTTAGCATCCTTAAATCTCCTCTTGCCTGTCTCTAGCTCCTTTCCACACACATGCAAACAGAGAAAGACAAGGTTGGAAGGCAGATTTTAAAGGGCAAAAAGAAGGAAAAGAGGGGTGTGTGTGTGTGTGTGTGTGTGTGTGTGTGTGTGTGTAATGTGTCCTGCTTTGTCAGTGCCCAATGAGTATACAGAGTAGTTATATGTTAACATCAGCCCTGCAGGCTTCCCAGCAGGCCTGAGCTCCCTGGTCTTTTCCTTTGGGTTCCTCTCGCTGGCCACCATATAGCAACTCTGTCACAACATAGAACCTGAGCTATGTCACTCCAGCCCCATTCAAAGGTGATCCTCAAGATGTGTCTGCTAACAATAAGGAGTTCATTTACAGGAATTTTATGATGAATAAAACAACGTAATTTTCTTATCTACTGACTTTTACCAGCCTGACTTAAGAATCAGAGCCAAAATAGTGCTGTCAGAATGCTGAAATAGTTTTCTGTCTGAGTAACATTTATTTGTTATGATTATGTAAATGATAGATATTCAAGATAAAATATTTAGAAAATGCAGAAAAATACAATGAAGAAAAGGAAAAATTCAACTATACCAAGAGGTAACTTATAAATCCTGCTCACTATCATTATTTTTATGTGTAAATATGAATATTTATGCATCTAATTTTAACACTCAATTCAGATTTTAATGTCCATGATTTTGGATTTTGCTCTGTAATTTAAGTCTTACTTTAAGCAGCTGACCATATCATATGTTATTTTGAAAATAATTATTAATGGCTGATAAAATTTGGCTTGATCTAATATGAAAATTCACTTAAATATTAGTTTATGTGAAAAGTATAGATTATATTAATGTCAATAATATACATACTTTTTGGTGAATATCTTTGAAAACAAATCCTTTTAGTATTTCAAATTACTTCTGCAATCCAAATGTCTATAAGAATAACTAAAACATAGGAGTACTTTTTAAACATGATTATTTTAAATCAGTTTTTCTGTAATAGAAACATTAAATTAATTAAAAAATCAGTATAACAAACTGTATTCGCTGTAACAAACATGATTTTGACTTTGTAAAAGATTAGAAAAAAGATAGAAGAAAACCCTGCCACCTTTTATGAAAAGGCCAAAAGTAATTAAAAAAAAAAAAAAAAAGGAAAGAAAGAAAGACATATGGTTATTATTATAGCAACACAAAGGTGGTCAGCCACTTCAAGTTCTTGTGGCCAGTGAGGTCATGAAAGCTGCAGGCCGACATTGCAGACAAATTATGCCCATTGAGGTCACATTGCTGTACATGAGGCAGTTTTTCCTAATTGTAATGTTCTGTTTGCAAAAGGTCCTTGACTTTAAAATACCCTTTTGTGCCCTCTAGTGTTTAAATAGATCACAACTTTTGAGAAGTTTATATCTTATTTTTAAACTGTGGTTGAATACCATTTCCTTCTTTTTTAGACCAATTGATAATCTGTATTCAAAGGTAGCTAACATACATACTGTCCCAAAATATTTAGTTCACTCAAAACCTTTCATTTCAAAGAGAGCTACAGTAATATTGGAAAACTATCACAGAACAAAGCCTGCCCTGCCCACCACCCGTTGCTTGTTAATAACGTTTAGAGGAAGACATCATGCTCATTCATAGTGTATCGATTGGGAAAATGCACTTGCTTTTCTACAGCAGAGTTGATTAGTAACTATAGAGACCTTATTGCCAAAAATGCTAAAAGAAAAATTACCATCTGGAATGTCACATCAAAAGTTTACTGTGCCAGAAAATTTTACATTAGATTAAAAGCCATGACATTTTAGGATGTTTAATTCTATTCCTTTCTACTAACTACCCAGATACTAGTTAAAAATATAGTTGTGAGCCAATCAATTAACTTTGTAGTTCAACTACCCACACTGTACTTTCTTAGTGAAAACATTTACTGTCCTTGATTTTTGTAACATCTACCCTACTTAATGACCCTTGATAGGATTATGCTGGAGAGAATATAATGAGGTCAAATCTCTTCACCCATTAAGACCAGGACTAGAAGAGCTTTGGGGCCTTCTGTGTTACTCATTGCATCAGTCAGTGTCCTATCACTGTAACAAGTACCTGAGAGCCGATTTATAAAGATTAAAGGTAAATTTTGGCTATGGTTTTAAAGGTTACATTCTGTTATTGATTGGCTCTGTTATTTTGGGAGGATACAGCACATTATAGTGGGATTGTGTGGTAGATTAAAATCATTCATTTCATTGCCAGGAAGCAAAAAACAAAATAAAGGAAGGGACCAAGGTCCCATGATACCCTTCAAGGGTTCACAATGACTTAAAGACCTCCCACTAGGCCCCATCTCTTGAAGGTTCCACCACCACCAATACCACCACACTGAGGATCAAGCCTTTAACACATGGGCTTTGGGTGACATGCTAGGTCCAAACTACAGCACTGATTAGCTGGAACTTAGATGAGTAATGGATTAATATCCCTCTTCATTTTGTACATTTAATAACAAAACTTACAATTAACTTTTGGAAACATATATAGTCTTCCTAGGATAAAGTAAACTCATCATTTATATTTAATATGGAATTTATTTAAGTTCATGCTTGATTCAAACCTCACGCACTCACATCTTTTATATATGAATGAAAGTACAGTACATGATAATAAAAACTGTTCCCCTGTAATTGACAACTTGACTGGTTACCTTATTTTCTCAGTACAAATACATCTTTCTACACTCCTCTGATATTTTATCTTTTCTTTTTGTGTATCTAGAAGCTTTCGTGAAATTTCCTATTCTTACCTAAAATGATTGATATATAGTTCATTAGAGCATTTAAAAAATTATGGTTTTCAGGAATTGGAAAATTATTGCTTTCTAACTTAAAATTTTACTTCTGTTTAAAAATGGTTCTAGGCATTCTTTTCTTTCAAAGATACACATCAGCAACAGCTTGGCCAGAAATTTTGCATGATAATAAGAGAAAACACAAAATAACAGGCTTAGAAAAGTGAATGAAAACAGCTTTTAGTTGACTCTTTTGCTCATGAAAAGGCATCTTTTTCTTGTGCCAGGCATTTCTGGCCATTATAGATTAAATGCTTAGATCTAAAGAGGACTGCCCTTATTGGCTTTACAGTATCTCCTTGCAAGCATGTGCCTCACTCTTCTTATTTTTCCCTGGCTTCCAAAACAATTGTTTGCACCTGACATAGAAATCATTTAAATACAAGCAGAAACACAAATACTGCCAAGACTTACTTAATGGAATCACATACTTACCACCTCTGAATCAAACAATTTAATCTGGTAATGTTGCTTTTCAAATATTTGTAACACCCAACAACTAATTGGGTAGTGAAACATCACTCTTTTCGTGCTCAATGTTAAAAGCAATTTCAATAAAACACAGGGAAAAGAGACACCATACCTTCATTCCATAAGAAAAAGAAAAGTCCAAACTTACCTGCAAAAGAAAAGAGAGTAATAAATCTCAAATCAGAAGTGTGTATCAATTTTTTTTACTGAATTAGGCAAATTTGTCATTATAAATATATTCTCAAATATCACTATATGAATCATTTTCTATATTTTAGATCTTATATTGGTCAACAGTGATTATACTCTAATGACCAGTTTTCACTCTGCATAAGATCCTTTTCAAATGTAATGTGTTACTAGGAGAAACATTTAAATAATTTCTGGAGCCAGGAAATCCATGGATTTTGTGGAGTTAAATACAAACAATGGAAAAACAACAGAATAGATAAAGAAAATATGATATATGTACACACACACAGTGGAATACTATTCAGTCCTACAAAAAAGGAAATCCAGTGCTCATTTCCACAGCACATAAACTAAATTGGAACAATACAGAAAATAATTCTGCACAAGGATAACAAGCAACTTCATGAAGTGTTCCATATCTTAAAAAATGAAATCCAAATTACATATTTTATTTTGTACAGAAGGAACATAAAGGATCTTTGTGACGGACACATTGTAAGTAACACAGGCCCAATATAAAAATTTTATCTTTGTTGATGTAAGGAATACAAAAACCCTAAAAGCTAGAAACACTTTGAACACTGACTTTGGAATTAAAAATGAAAGAGAAGACTTTAAAATAGGTCCTGAGAGGGAGGCAGGGTGAATCGAGGAGAGGAAGGTGAGGAAATATGGTTGATAAGCTCTGTATACATATATGAAATAGAATGAAGAAACCTATTGCAACTATTTTAAGTGGTGGGGAGACTTAAGAGGAAGAGATGGTGGGGGCAATCTAACCAATGTACAATGTAAGGCAATTCGGAATTGTCCCAGTGAATTCCCCCTGCAAAATGAATATATGCTAATAAAAATGAAAAAAAAAAAAGATCCAGCTTGGGGTCATATTTTATTATGGCTGGACATGGCAGCTCATACCTGTGATCCTAACTACTCAGGAGGCAGAGATCGAAAGGATTATGATTTGAGGCCAGCTTGGAGAAATTGCTTGCAAGATCTTATCTCAGTAAACATGGGCATGGTAGTGTGAGTCTGTCATTCCAGCCATGTGGGAGGCATAAATAAAGGGAATACAGTCCAAGCTAGGAAGACTGTATATAAAAAACACTAAATCAAAAAAGGGTGGAAGTGGCTCAAGTGGTAGAGCACCTGCCTAGCCCAAGCTGTTTGAACTAGTCCTGAGTTCAAACCCCAATACTGCCAAAAGTATTTTTCATCTTGATTTTAGTTATTAATTAATTTTATTTTAGGAAATCGTGTACCATGTTTGGAAAATAAAGGTAAATGTGATCATCTCTTAACTTTTATCCAAATCTTTTAGATTTTCACTCTATAGTATACAAAATATAGGGACTAAAACTATGAAGGTTCATGTGTGAACTACAGTGGTATTGGGAAAGCCCCTGATATTATCTTTGCATTTTTCAATGGAGTAGAACCATGGATTTTAGCCACTCTGAGACCCCTCCTTGTAAACATCACTTGAGAAGATCATCTGTGAGGACTTAACTTTCTTTCTATTAACAATGTTATAAAATTTGTTAAGGAAGGTATTGTAAGTAATGTTTGTGACTTATTTTTAAATAGCCAAGAAACTTAAAAGTCATTGTAAAAACAAATTAATTTGTAAGTATTGATTTAAATGTTTAATTATAATTAATTAAATTAATTTTAATACACTTTTTCTATTCTACAGCAGAGACAAGAGACAAACATATTATCTAAAAATTTTATTTGAGTGGGGATCTCACTTGCCCACAAGGTGGCTCTCTGTAATCTTGGATATGTGAATTTCCCTAACCAAATTCACAAAAAACTATTTCTAATGTCTTCTATTTCCTAGAAGAAAGAGTTCACCCTGGGCAAGCTGAAGCCTCATTTCTATGGGAAGGAGGAAGGACGGTGATGTCAGACTATGCCTATGCAGGATCACCCCACCCGTGCTTATGAAGGCACTTTTTTTCCTTCATGAATGTACATTACCAAATAAATTAGTTTGCTCCAGCTTCAGAGAGTCACAGCTTTGGAAGTTACTTCCCATGGCATCCTTATTTGTTGCAACTAAATTTCACTCGATGTAACAACAACAAAACAATAATGATTCTCTGTCACTAGTTTACTTCCATGTTTGTACATCACAAGTACACACTAGTATTTTTTTTTGAATGAATGATTAATGAATGGACATTTTAGACACTCATAAATTATTTAGTAAATTTCTGCTACATTCATAGCTCTAAACTGTGCTATAGTGGTAGATTTTATAACAAGCAAACACAAAGAGTTAAAAAGTTTAAAATGCAAATCATGGTTCCTGTGTGTTAAGTAAGATAAAGTTTTTATATCAAAAAGTTTTAAATCTATTTAAATGGAAAATGATTAGAATAGATATATTATAGATGTATAAACAAAGGAATACATTAATGTAGAGTTTGATTAGAAAGAATGCTTCTTGAATTGGTTTGTGCTATGAAGAACTAACTACAAGGCTTGTATGAGAAGGTAAGGGTATGATCTAGAAAGGGCAAAATAGCATAAGAAGTAGCCTTAAATTTTGTGATCATGGCCTCCTTCTTGATAAGGCCAGATGAGCTGTCTTCCAAGGGGAAGAAAGATAACCAGTACTTACTGAGAACATACCATGATTCATGGAGTCATTAAATTATCCCCTCTGCTTGAAAATACATAGACATGTGGGGGCAGGGGGGAGAAATGAACCAAGCCTTGTATGCACATATGAATAATAAAAGAAAAATGAAAAAAAAAAAAAAGAAAATACATAGACATGACTTTTTGTAGAGTATTGGAATCTTGGTGCTGTTTTTGGCTCTTCTGAGTATACACTGGTCCCAAAAATACTATGCTAAATCCCTGTTCAATCACCAGAAGAAAAAAGCATCCTTAGAGAGAAAACCAGAATTAAGAAGTGGGCCTTGGGTGAGCAATAGACCAAAGCTCTGTTGTCTGATTATCAATGTCTTGAGTGAGGACTGTCTTTTAGAGGCTGCTCCTGCATGAAGGTTAAACATGGTTTTAGCTGTGCAGTGTGAATAGGAGCCGGAATGAAAGCTTCTCATACAGGACTGAATTACAGCAAAATGTCTTCCGTGATAAGTAAGATTACCTAGTTTCATGTTGTTTGGGTTTTATATATTCTTTTTGTTAATAAAATCTTGTTTTAAAAATTCGCCTTTTAACTCTGTTGTTATGCTAGAACAGTGAGGAGTTTTTAACCTTTATATGGAGAGCAGCACCTGTCTCTACAAAAAATGATAGAAGTGAAAACAAGCATTAGGTAGACTCCAAGAATGAGCATTCATTTGGGGGTAAACAGGGTTGAGGAATGTGGTCTTTCTGCTTTAATTTAAATTGAGAATTTCTCTCTATTTCAACTTAGCCCTCCAAACTTACAAGTCAAATTATTTTCTTATAGACTCTCAAGGGTTTGTAACACAGCCTCTGATCTTTCTCTCCCAGCATACTTTTTCTAATGGCTTATCCATCCTACTTGGTGGCAATTCTTTTCAGTTGCTCAGACTAAAAGCTTGACATTGTTGTTGACTCCTCACCATACACCACTTCCAATCCATAATGAAATTCTATCACTCTCCCTTTGAAATATATCCAAATTGGATGTCTTTTTGCCCTCCCTACCATTCCATTCATGCTGGCCAGCCACCACCATCTATCATGAAAAAGCCTTCTCACTGATCCCTCTGCTGCTTCTCTTTTCTCCCTGAAGTCCATTCCCAAATTACTAGTCAGGGTGACCCTGTTAAAGCCTGTTCAAAACTGGCATATTGTTTTACTCAAAATTAAAGCCAAAGTCAATAATAAGATTGAAAAGGCTCTACATAAAAAGTTGACTGCCACATGCTACCCACCTTATGTTTCATCTCCTGCCTTTCATTGTCCTCTCTCCTACTTTACTCCACTCTCAAGGCATCCTTGCTGCTCCTCAGTCACAGCAGAAAGAGGTCTTATTTTCCCTCTGCACAGAATATTCTTCCCTTCTTACTCATTGAGGTCTTTCTTAACTCTACTTAAAATACTACCACACACACACACTTAAATAATTTTTCTTGTATTTTTACAAGAACATATAAGCACCATGAGAGTAGAATTTTCATCAGTTTTGTAAACACTGTATCTTCTCCAATACACAGTATGCCTTCAATATGTATTTATGGAACACTTTTTCAAAAATCTGGATTTCTGTGAAATCGGAAAATCTGCCATCACTGGCCTATGTTTTCACATGGTAACAACTATTAGAAGCTCACAAGTAGTTGCACCTGCAAATGAGGGGGTACCCACCCAGTTTCCAGGATCCCCACTTCCCTTCCTCATATGCATTATCTCTGGACCTTTGCTGATGTCTGATTTGTGACTTCTGCTGGGATAGTCCTGAAATGGAGAGTAGGGTGTTGAAGTGAGGGCCTTCAGTGTGTCATGAGGGAGTCATGGTAGGATTGATTTAACCAGGATGAATGCTGACACAGTAGTTAGTATTTGTTGTTCAAATCCATATGTAAATGGATGAAAACCTGCATGAGGCTAATACAGCAGGGGAATGAATGGTAGAGAAAGTAGAGTGGAAGGAAAAAGTTAATAAAACTTAGATATTTGAAGTGAAGGAAAAGAAAGGGTAATGATAACTGAAGTTTCTTGCCTGGTTGATTGAGTAAATGATAACTCTCATACAAAAAGAAAATTTGAGAAAGAGTTAAATTTGAACATAAATCATAAAACATGCAAATGAAAAGAAATACACTGAGCTTAGTGAACAGAAGTTGAGTTTCAAGACAGAGACTCAAAGGTATTTGATAACAACAGCAAAAGGACTTTGAGATCAAAGCCAGGGATGGGAATTTAATTTTGTACACTGTTCATATACTGTTTGTGAAAAGGCACCTTATCATGATCATTTCAAGAACAGAATATGTGGAAAAATGGATAAAATGGGGGAAGAAAAAGGATTCTCAATTATAGGTAAGGTAGTTGGAATGAGATTTAAAGGCAAAATTCCTCTCTGTCCTACCAAAAGTACGTACACCTATCTAAACACAAATGTTAATATTTCAATGTATTAAAACTGGCTCCTTCTACACTCTGTGCACATTCCACCTTTCTCCAGTCATACCTAAGAGATTCTCACTCTAGTGACAGCTTACATTTTAAACAACACCACTGACATTTGTGACATTTCCTCCTTTTCTTTTCCTGACTTTGTTTTTCCAAATCATATATACTTTGTGGACACCTGTAAGTAATGATAAGATAGTTCAGTCTGCTAACTTTTAGAATTAAAAAAAATACCCCAGTTATTTTAATTCAGATATCATGCAGAAATTCATCTTCTTCAAAAAAGACTGGGGGGAGGTTACCTCTCTCCCTTTCCTTTCTTCTAAAACTCAAATATGAGTAACATTTTTATCATTCCAGAAAACATACACTTTAATTAAAAGTAGACAATGAATGCAATGAAAGTTTTCTTTGAGTTCTTTAAAACAAATTCGTTCTATGAAGTATTATTTTCTGTTATTTAGCTCCGCTTAATGGTTTTGATTTTGGATACTCATTTCTTTGGATTGAAGGTGTCATAAGGTGTTTTCCATTGTTAATTCTTTGAAATGGTTCCCCTTGAGTTGCTAAAATATAGTCTATGGTGATGGCTGCCAAACAGACTCACAGAGGCCTATTTGTATTGGCAGATAAATGACAGCACATGGAATCAAGCATGCACCCTGTCTCATCAGTAAGACTGTAGCCTTAGAAAAGGGATGTGACCCTGAAGCACTGTGCAGGTTGTTCATCTAGCATCAGTGTCACTGTCATAGTTGGTAAAAGGGAAATTGGCAAGTCACTATACAAAGAAGGCAAATGACACCTCACAATTCCTATAGGCAGATTCTCCTCACTCACATCTTGTCTTTTTGCCGAGAGCAGACTTCTGGGCCAAGGTGTTTTGCCAGTCTGAATTTTTTTCTTTTCCCAGTGTGCAGAAAGATAATTAATAATACCACAAAAGCATGCGTTGCCCTTAATATTAATTCCTTCAGTGCTATCAATGTACTAGGAATTGAACACAAAAATAAATTAACAACTTATCAAGTATTCACTATATTATGGTTTACTATGCTGCATAATTATACTTTTAAAATTAGTATCAGTGGAACAAATGAAAACACACACTTTAAATTGCTTACCAAATACAAGGCACAGTTCCAAGGTTTAACATTTATTAAGTTTTTAAATTCTTATACACTGAAGGGATTAGCATTGCCAATCTCATTTTAGATACAAAAGAACGCCGTAATCATTAGTATTTATAGTAATAATAGCTTACATATGAGTATTTATTGTGTGTTAACTTCTATTGTATATTATACAAATGTATAATGTGATATACACATACACACATATACACATGTATTGGGTACATATATTAACTCCTTTAATTTTCATAGTATCTCTATGAATTTAGGATTGTCAATTTAGAAATGAGGACTCAAATAATAATAATAATGAATAGTGCGGATAACAGTAATAGCAGCTAACTGTGAGTTTAATACATATCAGCAACTGCATTTTCTCATTTAGTCTTCATAGAAATTGACATTATCTCCCTGATTTTAGAGACGATGAATTCAAGACCAAATGATTAATAAGTAGGAGCCTAAGTTTTTAACTCAGATACTGAGTACAAGCCTGGATCATTCAACAACATGCAAGACCAGGAACAACACATCCTTGAGGCAGGTGTGATCACAAAGAGTTAATAGAGTGGTATGTTTTACGACATATTGCATCAACTGGAAAATGCAAGTTTACACCTGTTTACTGAAGGCCCACTTTGTGCAAAGATATGTGCTAAAGCAGTGAGAAAAATGCAAAGATTGAAAGTAATACACAGTAATATGTATTCTAGGAATTGGGGCGAGATCACTGCTATGAATAATGCAAGAGAGAGAATGAGGCAGGCAGAGTTGGGAAGGGGCAAGTGACCGATGAGCTGTACATTGGAATACTAAGTTTATGGGATGGAACTCTGGGGAATTACATGGGAACATTGCAGGCTCTCTCTGGGCTGTTTGTGTCTTTCTCCTGAACACCATTTGCATGAAGCTGTGCTGAAACTTCTCTTGCAGGTACTGGTTTCCTGACTAACAGAAAAGGAATAGGTTAACTGCCTGAGTGCATCTGCTGTGGCTGCTCAGCAGGAGAATTATAGAAGGAAATCTCTTAGCACCAGGAGATTCTGTTTACTCCATTCTCAATACACCTGTCTTTCAGGAAGCCTGGCAGTCTAATAAGCAGATTTTAGTCTCATGCTGGAAAAACTTTCCTTTGGAAAAAGCACAGGGCTTTTCTGCCAAATTAAGGAGCCCTCACAGGGTGTGTTCTGCCAGCCACCTGAAGGTCGACACATATTTCTGGATGCTTTTGAGGCAAAGGGAATTGCAAACACAGGAACAGCCTAGCTCAGGGTAATCTTGAGAGACGAAGAGTGATGTAAGGAAGACACATGTACTCTGGAAGCTATGCACGGACAACCAACTTCCTTATGGAGTTTCACTCAAGTGTAGTCAACGATGGGGTAGAAATCACATGTTCTTCCCTAACAAGGATTGCCTCAGTTGAAGTGTGAATTCAGTAACTCATTCCATATCAATATCAATCAATCATATCATCCTGATGACACAAGTGTCCTACTTGCTAGTGAAAAGGCTGGAAGTGGAGAGTACCAGCTATCAGTCATCTTTGGAGTGAGAGTCGAAGTAGGGTAATCCAACACCTGGACAGCACCTACTGCTTTCAACAACTATATCCTCACCCGAGAGTTCATGTGCGGGCTGACACCACCCGTGTCTCTTCCCCCTTCTGAAAGATCTTGGGTAGCCAGCATCACCTCTACCAGTGAAGAACACTACCAGCCTGCACACTACAGTTTGTAACAATGCTGAATCTGTCAACTAGTGAAGAGGAAATGGAATATTCCATTTAAATATTGAACAATTCCAACCCAGGACATTTAACTATGATCGTGTTCATAAACAGAGGGCATTTATCATGTTTGGGAAATTGCTTGCTTTTGTTCCTTTTAAATTCACAAAAAGTTATTTTAATAGATTTTCTCCTAAATTGTACTGTACAACGATCAGGAAAAGATACAGGAAGCTTTTGCGGTGCCCATCTCACCATGAGACTCAAACGCTTCTATTTTTTTTTCTCCATGCTTTAAATTGACTTTCCATCATAAGCATGAAAATTTCATATTCTCACCATCTCTTTCCTCCATTTCCCTCCTTCTAGCTTCCCAACACAGTTACATAATAAAAATTAGTGGTTAAATGAATAGTCATTATCCCTGCAAAGTCATGTTTACTGACAAGCCAATAATGTGCCAAGATAATGTTTCATTTATTGAACAGTTTTTCTTTCTAGAGTTATAAATTCCCTCTTTTAAACAATTATGATTAATTTTATGTGGCATTATCAGTAATTTCTCCAGAACTCTCCACCATAATTTTTAAAAGCCCTTATTTTCTGCTTGATTCAACACATCAATTATTTGATGGGTTCCCTCACAGCTGAATGATGGTTTAGAAATCATTTTTTACTAAGTAGCAAAGGAATTTGAATGTTATTGCTCAATTATCTTCCAAGCATCAATAGGGTTTTGAGAAGATAAATCAATGCCACAAGAATCCTGATCAGAAATGTAGTCTCTCTACATTTTTTCTTCTTCTCTTTTGGAAAAATTTATTGTATTTCTATATGGTGCTCTGATGTGTCAAAGCATAAATATCATATGGGCCAATTTTCCTTTGTGTGCCTTTTTAATGGAGAAAAATGCAATAGTCTTCCATTTCGGGAAATTTTTGCCTTGTTTCTTTGATTATTTCATCCACTCCTTTCTATCTCTTGCTCTTCTCAAAGTCCTATTAATCAAGTATTAGCCATAGGATTGTTTTTTCTAATTTTCTTGACTTCTATTATCCTATCTTTCTTTCTTTTTGTTTTATTTGCTGGTAGATTTCTGAAACTTTATATCTCTTGAGTTTTTATTTTTATCTACCATGTTTTTGAATACTAATAGCATCTTTGTCCTTATTTGTTAGTTTTGTGCAGTAACTTTTAATTGGTTATTTATGTAGTAACTTCTCACCTATAACTAGTCTGAAATTTCTATTTATTTCTTGAATAATTTTATTTCTCACTAGTTATTAGTGTTGTTTTTATTTGTTTGGTTTAGACTTGATTTGGGGCAGTTTTCCCAAAGGTTTGTGGAGCCTTGGCTGTCCATTCATATAACAGAGGGTGGTACTAAAATGCTAACTGGGAGCTCTGCATGAGTTAACTGAGCATGAAGAGTCTTGGAATTCACTATAAGGTGACTGGGGAAGAAAGAACCCTTCCTTTTTTGCTGGACAACTGTCCAATGCTAGGTCTTTTCTCTGAATGGTGATTCAATTTTTCTATAGAAGGATTTTTCTCTTTGCTGCCTTGGCATTATAAGCCCTAACTGAGTTCTTATTCCCAGGTATCACCAGAGAAGCCAGAATATCACCACTAAATGAAAGCAGGCTTTTAATTAATCTCCATCCTTCCACTGTGCTTGCTATATCCAGGTCACAGCCCTCCCTTCTTTTATTTTTTCATATTTATTCAATTTATTCATATTTATTTCAAATTTATTCAATTTCCACTTTTGTTATGAGGATGGAGTAAAGCTGGTCTCCTAGTTGAGTAGGGTAAGAAGAGGACCTGTGGAAGAGACCACTTTTTGTGCAGTATTCCATCCTGCTTCCCCCAATTTTTAAGGGTAGTTGATTCCTCAATTCCCTGTCTTTCCAGATTTCCACAAAGGGAATCAATCCTTTGCTTCTCTGAAGGCCTGACACTTTGTAATTAGCAGTCTCAATATTGCTAATTATTCTCTGCTTTCCATTCTACTTTCTAAAACACTCCTTTCATGGCTCTAGTTGTCTCCTCTCTTACCCCTTTGTTCTTGGAGTTTATAGTCTTCTATCCCTTTACCATCACAGTAAGAGGATTTTCAGAGGCAACAAGTAAAAATGTTTGTATTAATTTCCTAGGGCAGCCATAACAATAGAAATTCATTTTCTGGGTGTACTGGAAGTTGGAAGTCCCAAGGTGTTAGCATGTTTGGTTTCTTCTGTGGCTTTCTGCTGTCTGTCTTCTCACAATATATTCACATGGTTGTGTGTGTGTGTGTGTGTGTATGAGAGAGAGAGAGAGAGAGAGAGAGAGAATGTGTCCAGTGTTTTTCTTTGTATGTTCAAATTTTGCCACACTGGATTAAGACCCACCCTAAAGACCTCATTTTAATTTAATCATCTCTTTAAAGAGCTTATCTATAAATACAGTGACATTCTAAGGTACTGGGGGGTTGGATTTCAGCATGTAAATTTTTGGGGAAGAACACAATTCAGCCCATAACAAAAGTCATCTTTAAAACATTTAAAAAAATTTCTCACCACCACTCATAAGTATACTGAAAATATTCTCAGGATTGGGTATGTGGATCAGTGGAACAGCAATTCCACACTATTTGAGAGACCCTGGGTTCAAAAAGAAAGAGAGAGGGAGGGAGAAAGAGAGAGAAGGAAGGAAGGAAGGAAGGAAGGAAGGAAGGAAGGAAGGAAGGAAGGAAGGAAGGAAGGAAGGAAGGAAGGAAAGAAAGAAAGAAAGAAAGAAAGAAAGAAAGAAAGAACTATTCTCTATCATTTTACTTAAAGACACAAAACTCATCTGTCCATATCTGCAATATTTTCTGTGAAATAACATATCTTTCATTAAAGCACTATTGTCACTAATTAAATAACAACAAATGAGCACCTATTTTTGCAATATTCTTGCTCAGCCACTCAAGGGACTCCAAGTAAGTTAAATCCAATCTCTGTCTATAAAAGTTTCATTGAAGGGTAGGGCAGGAGACATACCCTGTCATGGATTTTAATAGGATGTATTAAAACATAAGATAACTGCCAACTCAATAATGACTCTTGAATAGAAATTTTAAATATTTTAAAGGGGATGCTAACATAACCCATGTTTTACAATAAATGCAAACTTTTTCACTTTTATTATTTTTTTAAAAGCCCTTTTGTCATCTAGTTGTTGGGTATACATAAAGGTTGCCTTGTATTACATTTGCTTGCTGCAATTTCACTTAGAGAATGTAACAGTTTAAACTTCATCAAAGAACAGAGAGAGACCAATTGAATAACATTAAAAGAATTCACCAGCTTTCTGCCCCTACACACCCACATTCTCCCTCTCCTTAGGGTAAGCTGGGAGGGGAGCCCGGTGCTGGGGATGAGCTAAGGGTCTTGCTAAAGCTGCAGCACAACACAGGACAAAGCTCTAGCTAACTTAGCTCATGGCTTTTTCACTGGCAAACACATGGAATTGAAGAGCTCTGGCAGATCTCTTGCTCCTGGGAGGTATTGATCCACGGAAAATTGTTAATGATTAACCTAAACTTAAGCAATACAATCAGAGGTTGATACTTTGTACTAGACATTTTTGACCATGGAAATCACATGCAGAATGCACGTAAATGACCATTTCATGTGTGGGTCAGTTATCCTGATCCTTCATCAAAATATGAGGACTCATTTTAGTCTCACCTACAACTCCTCAAGGGGCTATTCCTTCAATGTCTTGTGTATGTAGCTCCCTGGCTATGTGGAAATTTCTATGAATATAAGGATAAGATTAAGATGATAGTTTATCCAAGGTTTTCTTTATTCTCTGTTTTTTAGACAATTTTCTGTATTTTGGCATGGCTACTGCTATATTATGGTCCAGATATGAAATTCAGCCAAAGTCAAACTTGTCTGCTTTGTGCTGAAGAACATTTGGGAAGAAAATTATCTACATTTTAAGATTTTATAGTCAAAACAAATGCTTGTTATATGTTATTATATTTATTGATTTACTAATAGACTGTTCTTGCTCTCTATCAGGAAAAAGAAATGTGTCATTTGTCTCTCCTGACACCAATGCTGACTCACAAGCAAATACCATGGCTGTCTTTGAGGTATTCTTTCTCTGCCTCCCATGTGATGAACTATCTTTCTTACACTCATATCTCCTCTCTCCCTCGCACATCCCTGGGTACAATGGTGCATAGATAAAAAATAGACATGTAGTTAGCGTATAGATGGATCAAGCTAGAGAATCTCACAGATGAGATATGTGACTAAGAATAGAATCAAACAGATTTGGGAAAAGTGTAAACATTCTTTGATGTTCCTGCCTCTATCACTTTAAGATTGACTTGGGAGGACTCAAACTCTTAGTTCTTTATGAATAAAGAACTAAGTTGATCGGGGGCACGATCAACTTCCTCATGTAACAGTGCTCTCCTGGGAGGACCGAGGCAGTCGATGCACAAGGAATTGTCTCTCTCTTGATATCTACAAATATATGTGTATGTATCTATGCACTTGTACCCAGAGTTTAACTAAATGCTAGTTGTAACCCAGACACTTTCAGTTTAGTTTGAAAATCAAATATACATTGTATGATGGTCCAAATGACCACAATGTCTTAGAATGGGAGATATTTTAAAAGCAACATAAATGCCCACATGTCCACGACTGCACTGAAATGAGAGGCCATGTATACTCTCTGAACCTCACAGAGTGCCACTACAGACATTGTTCTTAATATTCAAGACAACCCTACAATTCAGGGTTTGTTACTCTTAATTATATAGATAAGGAGTACGATGCTCAGAAAGGAAAGCAACTTGATCAAGAAACAGAAAGAAACATATCTACTGGGGCCCAAGCCTGGCCTCTTTCCGTTAGCCGTATTTGATTCTACAACACAGTGGACTATATCATGGTCTCTGGGCTCATCAAGGGGAAGGATGAAAGAGTAGAAAGGGAAGAAAGAGTAGAATTTGGGCAGATTAAGAGAAGGGGACTACTTTAGAAGAGGAAATGACGTGAACTATAGCACGGATATAGAAACATAGAAGGCATATCTGCAGGATAGTCATAAACTATGTTGTCTCTAGATAAGAGATCTGTGTGGATAGAAAGCGGGAGAAAGAGCCAGAAAAGTCCATTAGAGGCCTTGACTGCCAGGCAAAGAAGTGTCATTCACAAGCCCATATGGAAGATGAGAACTTATCAATGAACTATGCTACAGAGGTATTAAGACACAACACAAAGCCCCAAACAAAAACCAACAGCAGCAAAGTGGTCTCTGCCTTTGTGGGGCTTGGGGTCACTTCAGCCCAGTACCTGGAGCAGTGCTGTGAGGGCAAAAGAGCCTGTGGAGGATCTTGGCAGCAGGGAAGGCACTGTCATTTGGAAATGCATAGAAGTTGTCAAGATAGGATTCACAGAGAGAAAGATCTATTCTGAAAGTGACTGGAAGCAAAGAAATGGTTTGAACAGTGAACTTCTATGATAAAAATAGCATTTGCAAAGGATTAATTCAACAGCAGCATAGAAGAGACCCAGTGTGGGGTGATGGTTAGCATCCAGAGACAGAGGCTAATTAAAAAGGACATCACTACAGTTGTCCAGGCAGAAGGAACGATTGTGGCAGTGGAAAAGCAGAGCCAAGAAAACATGAGATGTTGCAGGAAAACTCTCAAAGGACAGATGGTGGACAAAGGCTGTGAAGTACAGGAGGGTGTGCTGATGACGCTAAGGTGTAAACTTTGGTAAATAGCATTGTTCTGAAGAGGAATATGTGAGTTTTACTCAGGAGAACAGATTCCAGGAGAAAGGTGAGTTCAGGTAAGTAAGGCAGGCACTTTGGCAGACAGATACATCGTTAAGAGACATCTGGAGCAGCAAATCTTACATTTCTGCATTTTGTTCAACATCTACCTGATTTACAGACCCTGAAGATGAGTTTACTTCTGCAAGACACTTAGAAGTTATAGAGGGATAAATGATGGAAGCAAATACTTGACAATATTGACAACAAAAAGAATAAAAACTAGTATCTGTTGCAGGTTTATTATGTAACAGGAACTGTGCTAAGTATTTTATAGGTGTTTTGTTATTATTTCATTTAATTTTCATAATAACTATAAAAGTATCACGCTTATCTCCATTTCACAGATGGTAACACAGTAAGTGAACAACAGACGCTGAGTGTGCAAGCATGTAACATAGTATAGACTGTCCAATTCAGTAGCCACGAGGCACACAGGGTGGTGGAGCACTTGGAAAGTTGCTGAATTTTTAGTATTACTTACTTTTTATTAGCTTAAATTAAAATAAAAAACAATAGCTGATTCACAATTTGAGAAATGTGTAAATATATTTGGAAATACATTTGTAACAAGTTGGGTAAGAGAATCTAATTGTTAATTTTATAAAAATTTAAATACAGCTCTTCCAGTTTTCAGGGAAAGCAGCAACCTTAACTGCCCTTTCTTGGTATATCTGACATTTGTCTACCTCTCAAAGGAGAGTTCTTTCCTTCACAGCTGTTTTGTTTTTTCATCCCATGCTCTGTCTTTATGTCAATTTGTATCTACAGCCAATTTTATCAGAGAATCCCAGAGGACAGACTAACAAGAATGATAACTAGAAAAGTAGTTCATTCAATGTCAAAGTACAGTCTTCTATGCCTATTTTTTTAAATGGGAGAGTCTATTCTGATTATGCATCCTAAACAGTACTTGAGAACTACTGACAATAATACAGACCTTTACTCTTCTTAGAGTTATACATACAATAAATTAAATGTTGAGATTTTGGCTGAGTGAGGTGGCCCATGCCAATAATCCTAGCTATTTGGGAGGCAGAGATCTGGAGGGTCATGGTTGGAGGCCAGCCCAGGCAAAAAGTTAGCAAGATTAATCCCATCCAGTTAGCCAGGCATGGTGGCACGAAACAGTCAGTCCAGATATGTGGGATGTTACAGGTAGGAGGACTATGGTGGTCCAAAAATAAAAAAGAGACCTGATCTGAAAATAACCTAAAAGCAAAAAGGGCTAGTGTCATGGATCAAGTGATAGAGCATCTGCCTAGCAAGGGTAAGGCCCTGAGCACCATCCCCAGAACTGAAAAAAAGTTAAGATTTTAATTAAAGGTGGGAAAAGCAGTGATAGCTAAGCATTTGTGAATCTCAAGGGATTGCAAAAATTAGGGAAGTGTCACTGGTCAAGAAAAGAATCTCCAAGTTTTAAGCTTTTAGTGTATATGAAGCAGTGTATCCCCAAAGTTAGAATCATATGGATCCATTCTTTTATTTCTCTCTAAGTGCTGGAGGTCCAACCCAGGATTTGTAGCATGCTAAGGAAACACTCTATCATGAAGCTCTATTCCCAGTGCTCATCCCAGTGTTTAAACTGGTCAGCATGAACATAGGATTTGTTGCAGGTTCACCCAGGTAGAAAAGTCACATCTCCATGCAACTAAAGGAAGTAGTATTTTCCCACTCCCTATGCCAGCTGTGTTAACATAACTAGCATTGACCCACAGAGTAATTCTGATCATTGGATTTATAGTCAATCGTCATTACAAAAAATGCTAATGAAGCCTACGTACAAATCTGTATGCAATATTCATGAAATAGTTCAACCTTTATCAGAAACCCCAATCTTTCAGAACACTGCATGGAAACTCTTAAGGCAACAGGTTAACAAATTTACTTACTGCTTTTTAACCTCTACTTATTATCTTAGAGCACTGACTATACATTCTTTGTAAAATTCTAGCAATAATTTCTCAATAGATTTTTGCTTACAGATTATATATCATATACTCAAAGTATGTGTGCTAGATTAAAATGTTGTAATTTATAAATTATAGTAATGAGGTTCCTGCATCTATAAGGCAAATGAAAAGTAACATCCCTGGCCAAGAGCACCGGGGAAAAGTTAAACAAATCAATTACAGAAGACATTAAATGCATTTGAAACATCCTCAATAAAATGCTGAAGCTCCTGCAAAAATAATGTATCTAACTCTTGATAAAAACTGTTTTCAGAACCACTAAAAGGCAATAACACAAATACCTACCTGTAGCCAAACAAAACGACCATAAGCCTATTGAACTTCCAGTAAGAAATTTTTAGGTAAAAAGAAAGGTCTAGTTTAACTTTAAAAAGGAAAACACAAGCCAGAACACTCAATTTCATGGCTAATTTTCAGTGTGTGGCCACAAACATACATCTTTCTACTGACTGGATAATAGCACTTTTTTGTTGTTGGTTTCTTCTCTGCTCTACACTGTAATTCCAAAATTGTAGACTTTTATCATTGCCAACAAATTTCTATAAACATTATGCCAATTTTGGTTGATTTCTGGCAATTGCAGCACTTAAACAGTCAAATACATTGCTGAGAATGCAACAGTAGAGCAAATCAGTGTTGAATCACTGATGTCTTATTGTTAAGATTTACTTTTTTATAAATGTTTGTTGATTAAGCTCAATATTTTATACTGGGGCTAATGATAACTTTATTTTCTGATTAAAAATTAATGGTCAGTTTAAAAATGAATGCAATTTCACAAAGTACTTGAAATTTATGTATTATGCAATTTACTGGAGGTCTGAGTATCTCAGCAATAAAATATTTAGAAATAAAGACTAATGTATTTTGAAATTTTTTAAAATTCAAGCTATCATAAAAAGTCTGCACAAAATAGCACATGGGAAAAGTAAGGTTTTGAATTAGAGAAAAACAAATAAACAAAAAAGGCATTGATTATGCCTTTGAAAAGTTAAACTTTGACTGTTAAACCTAATTCTAGCCACAAATACAGATGTTCCCATGAAACTAGGTGGGGCCCACTTCTGTTTTCACATCTCCAACCTCAACCTCTTTTTACTCTGTTTGATATTTGCCTTCTTATCTCCATCTCTGTTCTGCCAAATTCTCAAAAACCAGTTTATCTATCAATAAGTCATTATGTTAACTCCCCAACCTGCTCCTCTTCTTGATCTTTATTTATTTATTTATTTATTTTGGCAGGACTGGAATTTGAAGTTGGCTTTGCACTTGCAAAGCAGATGCCATGCCTCCAGTCCATTTTGTTCTGGTTATTTTTGGAGATGAGGTCTTGGGCTAGCCTCAAACCTTAATTCTCTTGATCTCAGTCTCCCAAGTAAATAGGATTACAGGTATGAGCCACAGTCTTGATCCTTATTTTTGTTAATTGTGGTACTCTTCTTCCAGAAATTCAGGATTCATATGGTGTCTAGGTATCATCATGTGACCAGCATTCTCTTTCCTTTTTTATTCACACTTTTGTGAATAAGAAAGCCTTCTCCACAGTATCTCCAGCAAATATTCTCTCCTATCTTTTATATTACAATCATGCACCATTAAATCTTTCTTTTTTAAAGTTCTACATGAGGCATGCCATGAATGTCAATTCAAGCATGCATAGAATCAACATCACAAGAACATGTGAAAAATAACTAAGTGGCCACAAGTACATTGATCAGTTATTTTAAAAATTTTGAAGAGAAGCTGCACCATTAAATCTTAAGCCCTAACTATACACTCCCTGAAACAAAAACTTTACTTTCCCCAATAAATTTTTCTATAGCCATTGCAGAAAATATAGAATATACACAAAAGAGTAATAGTGATTAATACTATAATCCATCACCTTGTATTAGTTACTGCCCTTTAACTTCTATAGTTAAGATTGCTGCTCTAAGTCTTCCCACTGATCTCCTCATTCCAGTATTTCATTATTTTGAGTTTTGTATTCATTCATGCTACTTTAGTCTTTCTTAAAGTTAGGATCACAGAATATTCTTCTTCAGAAACCTTCAATAGTTCACCTTGTCTTACAAAATATTCCTTAGCTTCAATTTCATGGTCCTCCCATTCAATTCTATTTCCCATATTTATTCTCAAGTTTATTAAGTTTCCCCCCTCACACAATTTTCCCCATAAATGTTCACTTATTTTCTCACATTCACACTCTTGCTAGATTGTTCTCTTAGTCTGAAATTCCCTTCATCCTCAACTCTGCATAACTGAATGCAAACCTCAAGAGCAAATCCCACACTCCCACTTGGAAGTAAATTCTCTTTCCTCAGAGTTGCTAAAACATTTTACTTCTGCTTACTCTATAGTACTTAAAATAATACAGAGCACAAAATTTAGAGAGAGACAACCTAGGTGTGGTCCCTAATTCTAGCACTTAGCTAATTCTATGGTCCAGAGCAACACCCTTGGGTCCCCTGGGTTTCAATGTTCTCATTAATTGATATGATGCTCAAAGTAGACGATATATTAAAATCTACTTTGCAAACAGGGCCACTACCCTTCAGAAGAACACCTTACACTCTTTCACAATCTAATTTGTTACTTCTCTCCTGATTGGTGGATGGTAGAATTTGGTTCCAGGAGCTTCTAGAGGATTGTTAGCATTCTTATGTGATTATAATTTATTTTTTTCTTAGTCTTTTTGCCTGAGGTTGACTCTGATCTCTTTGAAGTCTGCGGATTTGTCTTTTGCAGTTTTGTACTCCTAGCCAAGATCTTTGAACCCAGTTCTTGTTCGATAAATACTTGTTGAACAAGTGAATGAATGAATAAGTGAATGAATTCAATGGTATCTGGATTTTATGGACAGTATGGCACTGATTTCTGGGAGTACATTCAATCTTAATATCTATTAAACTCTGCAAATGAGGCAAATCAAATTATGTTTACTGTCAACCTTACAGTACCTTCTCAAATTGAATTTTTAAAATGTTTATTTTGATGGTAAGTAACACAAACTTCAGTGGGGACCTAACATATCAGCCTTTGAGGCATATACATACATATACAATGCAAGCTTGTTCGCCTTGTGTCAGAACCAATGGAAACTGAGAAGGGCAGAGAGTTACAGATTTGCATCTCCTACATTGAACTTACTAGGGAATATAGATTCATCACAGATTATTGCAAGTAGAGCAAGTAAAGTTTCTCTGCTTAAATTGCTTTTCCTCTATATCTCTGGTTTTGCTTAACATGTATATTTGAATTTACATTATGAAGTGATTGGATTGTTCAACTCTATTGGATTGTCCTTTTACAGTATCAATCAGGTCCTCCTTAGTCACAGTACATGTAATATCTCTCAATAGCCTGGAAAGATTAATGGGTTTATACAAACCTCATTAGCCCCTGGGTAACTTAATCCTAAACATCCTCATAGTAACTTAAATCCTAGTCTGTCATAGAGAGTCTGGGGTGGAATAGTCAAAATATCAATATAGCTTTAAAAATTGCCAGTGATGTGAAGGTTAACTGCCATCTTCCTACTCTGTTTTTGAGGTGATTTTGAACATATACTGAAGTCAGAAGCAAGGGCAATCTCGGGGTTGAGGTGACTGGTTCCACAGGACTCATCGTGTTGGATACTTGGCATCTATCAGCCTGAAAATTCAAGCAAGTTTTCCCCCAGAAGGAGGAAGACTTCCCTGACAAAGCAAAGCATCAGACAGAAGCAAAATCTCTTGCAAGTCAAAACTGATAGGCACTCTCTTGATAGCAGAGTGTGAATCCTACCACAAGCAACAAAAAGGAAGAAATGGATTGTGTTACTCTCTGTGTCATAGCCACTGGATTCCTAATGCACACACAAAAAGAGCGAAAGAAAAGAAAATAGATACCCTAAGAGAAGAAAGAGCTGCTAGAATTTATAATGTTCTTGTTACACACATGATGGATTACCATGGTAACACAAGTATCACATAACTCATCCTACATGGGATATCAGCATACACTGTTCAGAAATAACAACACAAATAAGAGCACATATTTTCATTCAGAGTACAGTGGGGGCAGGAAGGCAATGACAAATTTGGGAAAACTGTATACCCATCATAAGGCTTGGATAAATAAGCTTTTTCAACAGATTTTGTGACTTCTGCATATATGTATAGTCTAATTTTTGCCTGGATTAAAAATCGATGGTTAAATGTTTACACTAATTCCCTATAGATTATGATAAATTTCAGGCTATGCATTTTGTGCGTTGGTTTACTATGAATTCTCATAGAATCATAAGCTCAGATTTCAAGAAATCTTTAGACTTTTGAATGTTATCACAATGAATATCAGACAAATTCATTGTTTTCTTTCTCAGCCATTGCTCAGGAAGAAACATCACAAAGGCAGATATTTGCAACTTTTCTTTTTTTTATTATTATTCATATGTATTTGCAACTTTTCATTTGAGATCAATTTAAAAACTTTGTACCTGAGCACCAACTACTACAATGGTTTTGTTGCAATTTTCATGTATTTCAGAAAAATGAATACCGCTATTGTAATAAACACAAACCCAAAGAGCTTTTGGGTGCATTATTTGGAAACCATCAATATGGAGATCATAAAGAGGTTCTGGTAGTGATTCACACTAGTGATCATATTAGTAAAGACAGTAGGAAGGACTGATGTAAGAATTTAATAGGGAAAAGAAGATTTGGTGATGAGAAAGGGAGTTAAGATGAAGGAGGTGACTAAGGGGATGCTAGTGATTCTAGTTTGGATGACTGTATAATCAGTCAGACCAAAAAATGAAAGAAACAGGTTTTAGTAGTAAAGATGAGTTCATTTTTGATCATAAGACTATCTAACAAAATTTTTGAGTAGTGAATATGATACAAATTTAAAGTGAAAACCTAGTCAGGGCTTGAGATTAATGTTCAGAGGTTGCTAGGATGGATTTAGTAAGTTTCTCCAAAGGGCGCACATTTATTTATTGACTCTGTTTGCTTTCCTTTGCCTAGTCAGAAAAAAATCATCAAGAATTTGTTGAAGAATGCCTGCTCTGCACTAGACCCTGTACAAAGCACTGGACACTCTGTGGTCTAACCAAGGCTCATTTTCTGTTCTCATGGTGCTTTGATTGAATGTGAGAGGAGACCAAGGCCCACAAAATACATAAATATGTGACTACAATAGTGAGAACTGCTCAAAGACCCAATAAGAAGATATAAATAGGTACCCAACATAGTCGGAGGAGATTGGGTGTTTCCCTGAGGACGATGTGGGCTGAGGATGAGTAATCACACACTAGTGAGAGCCACACGAATGAAGCCCTGACCATCTTTTGAAATTCAGAACACATTCCATCTTGTCTGAGAAGATGATTATCTTTTCCTTGGATACCTATAATGTCCTTGTCATCAAATTTCTTTTCTTCAAGGTCCTTCTCTTGTCACCACTAGCAAAACTGTCTTTTTGCTGGAGCATCCTTTTTCTTAGGCTCATATACAATCACAGCATCAAGTCCAACGTCATGGCTCTTGTTTCAAAGGCTCTTTTTGCCTTTGTTTCTTTCAGGCCTTCTTCACCAATATACAATCTGTCTGTTTAAGATGCTATCCTAAACTCCAAATACTTTGTCAGCATTCACTGCTTTGTTTGCCACAATTTCGAAAGTATAGAGGATGACAGATTTCCCCTTGAAGTTCAAGTTTACTTATATAATAATTTTGTTCAATATAAGAGCAAAGCAATGAAAAACCTTAAAATATTTCAAAGGGACGTTAGTAATTTAATGTCTCTAATTGGATATAGAAATGGGCTAACATGTGAAGGTCACCATGATTATGTGCTGTCTCTTGAACCTCTCTGGCAGTGAACACTCTAATTATCCTCTCAGCAAAGGCAGTATAGTTTGGTGATGGGTGAATACTAAATTAAAGCAGAACAAACATTAACAATAACATTTACGACTTTTTATTAATCCCCAGTATTGGGGCTAACTGGAATATTGGTCATTTTTTAAATTCAGTTGGAAAATATTATCCAGTGTTCATTTAAACATCTTAAAATCCTCAATGGTAAACAAGGCACAAAGAATATGTTTTTAAATTACATTATCAATGACTAAATTAATGAAAGGAATAACCAATGTCTCTCTCCAAAATGAAATGAATTGTTTGATGCACTTTTTAAAAAGAACAATCTCCCTTGCTGCCTTCTCCACTTTCTTTTTCCCACTGTCCTCCTTCTCTCATTACATATCAGACATCTCACCTTTTAGTTCCTGTAACATTCACATGGGGCTTTGTTCAAAGGGTTCTCAGCAGAATATGTTGTTACTTATCCCAAGGCCTAATCCTCTCCAGGGACACAATTCCCCAAATGTTCCAACTATGTTAGGTACCTATTTATATACTCTTATTGGGCCCTTGTCTCCAGTTAGCAGTTCTCACAATTGAAATTACATATCTATGGTTTTTTTTTTATAACTGTAAAGATACTGTCCCAATCACGATTTTATACCACTTGCTTCTATTAATTTTTTTCAATTTATGTCACAAGCCATTGACAAATTCTTTTTCCTAAAACAAATGTTTCCATCATGCTACTCTTAAATAGAAGAAAAAACAGTAAATTGGAATTCATTATGATAATGCTGTAATAGACACATAAGAAAAAGAAAATAGAGAGACACACTTGCATTTAGAAACAAGGAATTAAGAAAGGATTAGTGAAAAAGATCTGCAGGATGACTTAGGGTTCATCATGAAATGAAGAGAGAAGGAAGCTGCCGTCCAAAAAAGAAAAGATATAGCTAGCAGTTCTTTTTGTTTGTTTGTTTTGACTCTTTTTTTTATTCATATGTACATACAATGTTTGGATCATTTCTCCCCCCTCCCCCCTGCCCCCTCTCTTAACCACCCAACCCCCTCACTCCCCCCCCCACCCCCTCACTTCCAGGCAGAAACTATTTTGCCCTTATGTTTAATTTTGTTGAAGAGAGAGTATAAGCAATAATAGGAAGGACCAAGGGTTTTTGCTAGTTGAGATAAGGATAGCTATACAGGGAGTTGACTTGCATTGATTTCCTGTACATGTGTGTTACCTTCTAAGTTAATTCTTCTTGAACTAACCTTTTCTCTAATTCCTGGTCCCCTTCTCCTATTGGCCTCTGTCACTTTAAAGTATCTGCATTAGCTTCTCTGTGTTGAGGGCAACAAATGCTATCTAGTTTTTTGCATGTCTTACCTATCCTCACCCCTCCCTTGAATGCTCTCACTTTATCATGTGATCAAAGTCCAATCCCCTTGTTGTGTTTGCCCTTGATCTAATGTCCACATATGAGGGAGAACATATGATTTTTGGTCTTTTGGGCCAGGCTAACCTCACTCAGAATAATATTCTCCAGTTCCATCCATTTACCTGCAAATGATAAGATTTCATTCTTCATGGCTGCATAAAATTCCATTAAGAAAATACCACATTTTCTTAATCCATTTGTCAGTAGTGGAGCATCTTGACTGTTTCCATAACTTGGCTATTGTGAATAGTGCTGCAATAAACATGGGTGTGCAGGTGCCTCTGGAGTAACCTGTGTCACAGTCTTTTGGGTGTATCCCCAAGAGTGGTATTGCTGGATCAAATGGTAGATCAATGTTTAGCTTTTTAAGGAGCCTCCAAAATTTTTTCCAGAGAGGTTGTACTAGTTTACATTCCCACCAGCAGTGTAAGAGGGTTCCTTTTTCCCCGCATCCTTGCCAACACCTGTTGTTAGTGGTGTTGCTAATGATGGCTATTCTAACAGGGGTGAGGTGGAATCTTAGTGTGGTTTTAATTTGCATTTCCTTTATTGCTAGGGATGGTGAGCATTTTTTCTTGTGTTTTTTGGTCATAGCTAGCAGTTCTTTATACTAAAATGCAGAATGTATGCCAATGACAAGGGCAATTTACAAGGATAGAATTGGAGGGAGTAGCTCATGATTCCAACTAAGAAAGTTTTTTGGTAGGTGAGGAAAAGTTAGTAGTGTAAACATAGAAGCACTATGATGTTTCTAATAAAAATGGATCTGTGGATAACAGGAAGAAGATGCTGTATAATAAAGAGTTCAGTTAAGAGTTTAGCAGTCTTTCAGGCAGGAGAGGATGAGGACTTGATGGATGACAGTAAAAATAGGGATTTCAAAGAAGGGCAAAGTGAAGGAGGAAGAATATACCTGCAGCCAGACAGCAGTAGAGTGTTAGCTGCAGGAGGGGAAGCACACAAGAGGACTTCAGTCTGTGGCATGGATTATTATTGAGCACATGGAGAATGGGGAGGGACACTGGGTAATCTTAGTTTCAAACATATTGAGTTTGAATTCTCTAGAGAATATTTGACAACATAAAGCTCTAGTATTGAGAACCTAGTGGGGAACTAGAAATACATATTCAAAATAGAATGATAACCACCAATAATTTTTATCCAGATGTAGGTATGATTAGAGGGATTCTAAGGATAATTAGAAGTTATATTTGAAGTGAAAAGAAGGGCCTCTCATCAAAGAAAGAATGCTCCTTTTTCTCACAGAGTTTTCCTCTTATGAAACTTGTTCTTTGTTGTTAAGATGAGTTGGTTACAATGAAAACACACCTATGGCTTACACATTCACAATCAACATAGCCATGTAGATAGCTGACAAGAGCCTAGCAGAGCTTCATACACCAGACTAATGGGATGGTTATTATTTTCTGTGTAATTTTGCTTAGTATTTTCCACCTCTCCTTGAAAAGCAGATCAATGTTCAGCAACTAGCCTAGAGTAACTAGAATGTATTAAATCATTTATTAAACTTTCTTTAATGAAATTTCAGTAGTACCTCTCCTGAAAGAATAATAAGTCCTGAAAATGCAATAAAGCTGCTAATT
Organism: Castor canadensis; assembly: GCF_047511655.1. NCBI lineage: Eukaryota > Metazoa > Chordata > Mammalia > Rodentia > Castoridae > Castor > Castor canadensis. The sequence continues at coordinate 129,245,138 of NC_133391.1, read as the reverse complement.
CAGATAAATAAGAAGATACATTAGTTTGAATTACTGAATATTTGAGATTATTTTATGAGGATGACGGTTGTCTATTTTTAACCAGGCTAAAAAAGCATTGTTTAGTGGTTACCGAAAACAAGATAAGAGAAAGTATTTTCATGAATTCATAAAAAAGTAAATTCTCTGGATATAAAGAAAGGTCTTCAAAGAACTCTGAAGTACTTCCCAATTTAATTTGATACAGAAGATTTCTCAATCTCAGAAATAGTGACTTTTGGGTAAAATAATTCCTTGTTGTAGAAAGATGCCCTGTATATTATATTTAGCAGTGTCTGGGTCCTTTACGTACATGGTAGCATTAGCCAACCAACCCCACCCCAACTTGTGACAATCAGGAATATCCCTGGTCTTTCCAAACATATCCCTTAGGTTGGAGTTGGGGAACAGTGGTTAAATCACCATCAATTAAGAACCACTGGTTGGATGGAGACTACAAAAGCAAATGTTGGTCTAAGCCCTGTTTGAATGAGTTCAGAGTCCAAATTAAAGTGGCTCTGTTTGGTAGAGGTTTATTGCTTACAATGTGTACTTGTTTTCCTTCGGTACAGAAAGTGAGAAGTACTGTTCTGTACTTTGCAATGTCTCTTTGCTGTAGATTCATAAACATTGGTCAAATCCATTTTTATAAATATGAGGTCACCAATCACTCAGGAATCATTGTCCAGTTCCCATTTCCCTCCATAATCCTTATCAGTAAATCATATCTATGGACATAGTTTGTTTGGGGTTAAATGGTATCTCTTCCAAAATTCATGACTTGAAGCCTTCACCCACAGAATTTAAGAATGTAACTGTATTTGACACAGAACTTTATAAGCATGATTAAGTTAAAATGAAGCAGTTAGAGTGGGTTCTGTTCCAATCTGACTGGTGACCTTACAAGAGGAGGAAATGTGGACACAGAAAGAGATGCCAGGGATGTGTGCTCAGGAGAAAGACTGTGAGAGGACACAATGAGAAGATTACCACCCATGAGCCAGTAAGAAAGGCCTGGGATAAACCAAACTTGCAGACAACTTGATCTGGGACCCCCCTCCTTCAAAATTATGAAAAAGTGTATTTCCATTGTTTAAGCCACCTAGCCTATAGTATTTTGTTTTAGTAACACAATGAAATTAAGATACCCTTTGAGCAAATGATTAGCTTGATGATTCCAAAAAAGTGTAAACACACAACTTTGTAATCTTCCCCCAAAGAGAAAGCAGGTCAGTTAAAATACATTCAAACTCATTGTATTTGTTTCTTCTTCTGACTCTTTGTAACTCTGCTTTTCCTCTAACAATAGAACAAGCCTACCCACAACATTCAGAAAAGCAGAGGTCAGAAAGTATGTGAGAGAAGTGACATCACTAGTAGAAGGGAGCCAAAAGCAGGGTGCAGGGCATTGCCAGTGAACCAGCTGAAGCCACATTGGTGTCGATGTCAAGTCACCAAAATGTGGGGGGAAGGCAGCAGGGGGAGATAACAGTACTGGACTTAGTTGTGAAAAGTATTGTCCTAGCACACAGCTGCTTTCCATCACTTGGGGTGCTAGCAGCTCCTATCATACCCCTCTCATTGCTTCCAGCTTTTACTTTTCATTTTGATTTTTTTTTTCAATGTGAGTTTTACATTATAGTAGGACAAGCAGAACTGAGGCTTATGTTTCACAATTTTTGTTTCTGACTTTATAAACTTTTGTGTTTCTATTACATTTGTTACAGTTACATTATGTTCCTTTAGGAATTCTGCCTGCCACCTCTGCAATGCTTTTTCTCCTCTGTTCTGTTACTTGAATGCACAAGCGAATTTAAGCTTCCTTTGGTAGTAACACAATGTAACAAAACGTATGATCCCTAGCCATTTGCAGTGGTGTAAAGTCAGCACTATATGCAACTTCTATAGTGAAATAAGAAAGGGAATTCAACTGATACAGAGGAGTACCAGCAAAAATCCTGCCAAAGACTACAAATGTATGGAATTACCACAAAAAAATCCCCTTTGTATTATTAATATAGACTAATTCAAAAATAAAACAAAATTTTTAAAAATCTTGCTGAACACTCTGAAGGTGGCATCCAAGAAAGTGATACAGATAGCTGTGCTGAAACATGTAGCATGCATTTTTCATCACTTACATATTAAATTGAATATTTATTGTTTAATCTGTGCTGGGCTCTTTGCTGGACACTGAGAAAATAACAATAAGCAAGACATGAGCCACACACACAAATCCTATAGCCTAAGTGGGTGAGGAGCAGTTAGATTTTTTTCAATCTATATGTATTATAATTGATATTCTAATTGAGATACCAATATTTTATAAAATTAAAAGGAAACTATGGTTCAGGCAAGAGTAAAAATAGATCCCTAGACTGTGTGAAGGCTACAAAAAATTAAAAAGAAACATTTTAAAAATCACAAATTCAGAAAATCATAACCACAGATGGTAGGGCTGTCATTCCTTCAACACTGAGCTTAATTAAGATTTAGCAGTTTAGCTACTTTGGTAATGTCTTTATTGTCACTCTTGAAATAACTAAGAACTAGTAAATGACCATTGGCCATACTGCTGATATAGTTGGTTTTAAATTCTGATTATTTCCCTATGTTCCAACACAAATATGCTGTTCTTTCAATCAGTCCTTATTTTATAAGGTTATACTTGGATTTAAATTGAGCTGTGTTTTACATTTATACATTAGATTTCCTACTTCATTCTCCCCATGGATTTTACTGAAAAGCCAGATTTCTTTTTATACCCTCAATCTTATGCTTCATTAGGGACGTTAAAAGAACACATGGTCCTCTTCTTTAGATTTTTTCCTTTCATTTTCTTTGTAACCCCCCTCCTTCCTTCTTTTCCTCTTTTCCCTCTCCTTTCCTTCCTTCCTTCTTCATATATTTTTTTTGTAATAAGAATGGCCATTTCGTTTCTGCCAAAAAACCACAAGCATGACTATATAAAAATAAACATAAACATGCTATGTTAGATGCATCTTAGACGAGTCCAAGCAAGCATCCTAAAAAGGTAACCAATAATTCAGGGTGGGTTTTAGTGAATCTAGGATGATGAAATGCCACTATGGCAACACATTAAGGAAAACCTAAGGTTTTTAAATTTACAGCTTAAAAAGTGAGTTATAAAGTAAAATGCATTCTATATGATTTGGATGTTCTTTTATTCACTCATCTCTCCCCTCCCCCAAGTATTGCTTTTATCACATTCTTCTTGTCTATACGTCCATGGAATGAAAGATATACATAGAATGATTTAAGTTATACATCTTTTACGCAAAAAGTCAGTTAATTGACTCATTTACTGGATATAAACAATGTATTATACTAAAAGAAAAGCTGGATCTGGCACTTTTACGAATTCCAAGGTTTATGCTGTAAAATACTGTTAATTATAAAACGTCTTTTAAAACTATTTACTTGCAAAAGACATTGTCATGTTCAATTTTAAAACTAATTGAGAAAAAGTCTGAAATTTCCTTGGTATCTGCGCATATACATCAGATTACATAAAAACATAATTGAACCAATTTATACAGAAAGGTGATCACTTTTAAGCAGATAAAGAAGGTAACAGGGATAAGGATATTGCATTTATGTATGGGATTGTCACCTTGTGTGGGTTTGTGTTAACAACCCTCTAGCTAGAAAGAGAGAGAGAGGTAACTGACAGAACCAAGTTGTGCAGGGTGTCTCAGGACACAATTTGCTGACTGTTCCTTAAAATAGTTGATTGTAGCTGGCAGCCTGTTATAAATTAAAAAAGTGCCACAGTCAGACAGACAGGCTTGATATCCTGGGAAAAACTAAAATATAGGTCTTCACTGAATATAAAAAAAAGCTCATTCCCATTAAATTAAAAAAAATGAAAACAAAACAAACAAAAAAGAAAGAAAGAAAAAGAACCAAAACAAAACAAATCCCAACAAAGCCACAAAGCCCAAGGCATGTCTGAAGGTTTGCAAATTTCTTTTTTAAAAATCACTCCAAAATGTCTAAATGTTCCTTCAAGTTTATAATACAGTCAAATCTGGCACATGGATGCTTTGTAAGTGCATTTGTGTGTGCTTAATTAAAAAAGGAAACACAGAAGAGTAAGCTGGTAATGGTAGTCTTCAAGTAAAATACATTGCCTTCAAAAGTTTAGATTTTTTTATTCTGGGAATTCATAAAATTAGGGAGAACTGACATTTTCACAGAGAAAAATGAAACATCTTTTAAAATGTTTCTGAAGCTCATTGTTAAACTCTGAATAAAATGTCTTTATTTAAAAACCAAAATTGAGGGAGGACTTTTGGGAAACATCACTGCTATTTTGATAGGGCATTAAAAAGTCTGGAGGACAGAAAGAATCTACTTAGCATACATCGTCTGTCCCTGTGATGAAAACACAGAGTTCTGCTCTGAAATTCCTAATTTTACATGAGTTTGCCTGGGTATGTTTTGGAGGTGGTGGGGGTGGGGTGGGGGTTGGAAACTATGAGTTAGCACAATTCTGGAACACTGATCAAGAAATGACAACTTCCTTATAGGAAAAACATATTGCCCTCTGCTGGAGTGACCACATGAAAATGAATGCTTTCGGTGCAGTTATAACACAGCTGTTGCACACTGGTATTAAGGAAAGACAGATTGTGAGGTGCTGGGCTCCCTGGTACTAAGTGCTGCCAATAAACATATCCATTTATTTCGCTAAATCCTCTTTCAAATTCCCTTTGGGGATGAGTCTGATGGCACTAACAATCTCTCAAATTCTTAAAATCTATAGACCTTGAAACCAGATTAGCTTTTGCTAAATTGCTAAACTAAGAATAGATTTCGGCTTTCTCCTTAGGTTAATTTTTGCCCAAACTCTCCAGTATGCTGAATTTAACAATTATTCTCTCCCCCTGACCCCCCCAGTACAGCAGATCTCCAAAACAGTTACCAAAGGGTAACAAACACATTTTCACTGACAAAACAACTAGAAAGGAAAACAGTTACCATCTCTTCTGGGGCTTAATGTCAATTGGCTTGTTGATTGCATAAGGCGATCCGTGAATATAAGAGCTTCGGAATCTAGCCATCTTCCCCAGCGTTAGGTGCTCACAGCTGGTTGGCAAACTCATTTTATCCAAAAGGCAGGAAGTAAAAGCAAATCTTAGTAGTCAGCCCAGCACTCCTGGGAAAGCTGGAAAGAACGTGTCAGATAATGGATTTCAGCCATATGCAGCTCCCTGGAGCCGGGTACTTCTTTTTCTTCAAAAGTAAACGTCTGTTTCTCTGAGGCTACATGCTCTACCTTGTTTTCTGTTCATGGATACGGAAGCTTGTTGCTTATTTCCAACCAGAGTAGAACTCTAGCCAATTATTGGCTGAGCAGATGAAATAGAAACTCTGTAGCTTCACAAAAGCCTACTTCCACTCAGACCAAATCTCTGAGCAGGCAGCAAGGTCTAATCCATTTTCATCTAACGTCTAAAAGGATGTCAATTTAATGCAATAGTGTTGAGTAAATCAGCTATTTTCCCATATACCAAGCATGCATCTGATGGGAAGGGAATAATCAATAATTTGCTATATCTTCAGGGACGAAATTGTTTGCTAAACCGATTATAAATAAGAAAATCAGACAGGCACATGGAAATGATTATGGGTGGTTTCCAATTTTCTGGTCAAAAAATTGTGGGTTCTCGTTCATAAATTACTGTTCACAATAGAACTGAACTCAGCCTTCAGGAACATGAAAAACTGTAAGCAAAGGCCTGTGTGTACTCTTGACTGTGATACTTATTTTTGTTCTTCATCAGACATTTTTCAGAAATGCAGCCTCTTTGGATGGAGAGCTATTCAAAAATTAATAATGAAATTTTTACTAATTCTATGTAAGCGAATTTTTCAAAGCAGTGCAATTAAAGGTGACAGTATATAATTCTATCCAGCGCATTAATCTCAGGTGAAAGTTACAGCTTTCAGTAGTCCACAGTTTTGACTAACCCTCACTCCATTTTCTAGACTTACAGCAGCAACAAAACCATTCAGCCCTTGCTTGTAGCTCAAGATAGCAGGTGTTCAGAGTACTGTGTAGGATAATTTTGATATTTGAAAAAATTATTTCTTGCCGGGTTTATTAGTTACATTTGTTGTTACTGTGATCAAATACCTGTTAGACACAACATAAATGAGGAATTATTTCTTTTAGCGCATCGTTTCAGAGGGTTCAGTCCACGGTTACTTGGTCACGTGCTTGGGCAGAAAATCACGGTGGCAGGAGTGTGTGGCAGAGGCTAGCTGTTCACCTCATGGCAGATAAGAAGCAGAGAGAAAGTTACAGAAAGGGACTAAGGCAAGATATAGCCCCAGTGACATGTCTCCAATGAGTAGGCCCTATCTCCTACTCTTTAAGACTTCCTAGTAATGTCATCGTGAGTTATGAATCCATCAAGAGATTAATACACTGATAAGATCAGAACCTTCATGATCCAATCACTTCCCAGAAGTCTATCAGCCGCCAACCAAGCCCCCAGTATCTGAGGCTACAGGGACATTTTGTACTCAAACTGGCATAGTGACAAAGGTGACACAAGCCTATAATTCCAGCACTCAGAGGTTTAAATAGGATGATCATGAGTTTGAACCTAGCCTGGGCTCTACAGAGAGACCCTAACTCAAAAATAAATCCATAAATAGGAAAAAAAAAAAAGAATGTTTATTGAGGTTTTGAGTATATGCAACCAGTTTATTTAAGAATCCTGGTGCCTGGTCAAACAAAATCTGTTGATAGAAAACTGTATTTAATTCAGACAGATGCAGCTTGAGTTTAAACAATAGACACCATTGAAATTCAGAAATTTAAAGTTTGAAAATGTAGATAATTTTCCATTTGACAATAAAAATTTCTATTCAATTATTTTCATCTATGTATATTTATATGAACATAAAATGATACATGCTCTTTAAGTGTGGGATCTTTCTTTGTTACCCAGTCTGGCCTTGAGCATCTAGGCTCAAGCAATTCTTCTGCCTCAGCCTTCTGAGTAGCAGGGATTACAGGTATCTGCCAGTGTCTGGCCTTGCTTTTGTTAATGTCAAATAACACATATAATACACGGCATATAAATAAACTTGTTCTTTTTCTTCCCATTAATTCTATCCTTTGTCTTTACGCTTATTCTACCAAATATATTTAGACATATGCACACATGTGTGTATATGGTAGTACACACATGTACACATAATACACATGCTCACACATGTACAGGCCTTGCTCTTTTTTGTGAAGTGGAATCATGCTACATATAATATTCTGTAAGTACTTTTGTACTTAAAATCAATCAGGGACAATTTTACAGCGAATGCATGAAGATCTAGTGTGTTCTTTTTAAAAGTTACATTTTTACTGATTAGTGCTTTTCTTCCTGAAAATGGGTTGCTAGAACATAAATTATGTGCATTTCCCTTAATATAATAGTTCACAGGCTCACAAGTCACATGAACGCCCCCATTTAAGAATCCTAAGAACAAAAGCACAATAAAGCAAGATAACTTAGGAGTTTTGTCCAGCAGCAGAATATAAGAGCTGATTTATTTTGTGAGAATTTCCTAAAGGGGGTAACAATCAGAAATTGAAGGGCATGACATCATACTCTATGGAAAAGAACGTCCTCTCATGGGTAAAATTCTTAGCAGGGACACTTTTGCCTGACTGGGCCATGATTTACCAAAAGCATGGAAGGGACTCTTAGGATTACTTGTACTTAAATTGGGATGAGAAGAGATTACTGTTCAAGTCCAACTTGCCAGGATGCCAGAACATCTGAGAACTCTGGCCAGTTAACAGGTAATGCCTGTAAGAGAACACTGAATGTTCCGATCTGCAACAGCGCCCTGTCTCTGGGGCTGGAAAGTAATAGTTAGGAACTTTACCTTTGAGAAAATAAGAATACCCTGGAGAATTTAATTTCAGTCTGCAACTGGCTTGCAGCAAAATAGAGCTCAAATCTCACTAAGTATCACCAGAACTATCTACCTGTTTTGTGTGGTTTTACATATTATGATTTCTGTGACCGACAGGCATGGGGTCTGGCACACATTCTATTTATCACCCATGATTTTAAATCCTTGAGGACATTAAAACAAAGGCAGAAATCACATTTAGGTGTCTGTATCATCAGTGTTCTTCAGTATACTATGGATTGTGATGCAGGTAACGTCCAGCAGAGCAATTAAAAGCATTTGCTAGCAAGTACCAGTTGGAGGCTATAGGATTTGCCGTCTTATAACTGCAATAATATTTATTAAAGAAGATTCTTTCAGCATTTAGCCAAGACTAAGTCTAGCAATTTGAAAAGTTGTGGGAACTTTTAGGACAGCAGGAAATTATCTGTTCACAACCATATCAGCATGCAAAAATCAACTGAATCATTTCCCCTGGCTTGATTTCCCCTGGCTTGTGACTTGCAGGGACTCCACAGACCCCTCCCATCCAAGTCTTGTTTTCTGCTCCCTGCTTAACCCCTGGACTAGTGAGCAATGCTCCCTGGGCTCAGATATTTCCCTCCAACTCTCTCGGGTCTTTTGGCCTCCACACTTCCTGGTCAATGCATCCGATCAGAGACTTCAAATACTTCTTAAGTGCTAAAAACTTCCCATATCTTTATGTTGTTAACATCAACCACTAATAAGCAAAGTACCATTTGAAAGTCTCATGGGTACTTCATTAAGCATTTGTAATTTAATTCACATAAACTCTTTTTCCCCTATCTTCCCAACACATATTTCTCCCTGTGTCTCTGGCACTACCACGTTTTAGCCAATGATCTGACCGTCACTGCTAATCAGGTCACAAGTCCCACAGACTTGTAGGACTAGTAATAATCCTACTAGTACTAATAGTAACAATTTATAAAACTGACACGAATCAGATACTTTCTGTGGCTGGCAGGAATTCATGTAATTCTCATGAACTCACGTGAGTTGGACACTAGTGTTATACTCACTATTAAGATAACAAAAACAAGGCACAGGGGATTAAGATGTATACCTGGGTCACAATGAACGCTAGGTGATAGAGTCAGATTTAGGAACCAGTTAATTTGACTCCAGAGACCACCGTGTATGTTTCTCCTATCTATACGGTGTACTTTCCTTAAGAGCTCTCCTGCTTATCATTTTTTTCATATTTTACCTAGACTTAACACTTCCAGTTTTTCTTCCTCAAATCTACCCTTCTGCTTGACTGCCAAGATCATTTTAGAATGGAAATTTGAACTTGTTAGTCACTTGGTTGGAATTATTCAGTGACTTTGGTGAAAAAGTTCAAAATTCAGATGTCTAAATTCAGCATATGGATGGTCTTGCTCTCTCTTCTTCTCTTTTATCTGCCCCCAAGTAACACCTGGCAGTGACCTTCTTGGGAACAGCCTACATTTTAATACCTCAAGGCCTTCACAAGGGGATAAGTCCTCTAACTTTTCTTTGTCTCTACTTCCCTTTTAAGTGTTATCTCTTCCAAAAAAATTTTTTTTAATTTTTCAGTTTTACTTAGATGCTTCTTATCTATTTTTCCATCTACATATGACTCTCACACTGCTTCATGACTATTCATGTATTTATAACTCTCCCTGGTGGCACTATCGTTGCTTGGCAAGTTCTGTCTTGCTTATTAAATCAGGTAACTAAAGTTGTAAGGTGCTCATGTTCCTAAGACCTATTAGATTCTTCTCTTAGCTACTCTGCCAACAATAATTAAAATTTTGGTGATTGAAACAGGTCAGAAGTAATATCAATCCCATATTCAGTATATATGATCAAACAGGACTATTTTGCCAAAAGAACCCACCAGAACATGAGAGTAATGTCTTTTCTTAGGGAGTGAAGGATGTGTATGGATTTTAATAAAAAGTGAGGGGGCTACCCTGTCTGAGCTGAAAGTTTCAGCTTAGTAAATAAAAATTATCAAATTAGTTATTCAACTATTTGAATAAAGACAGTATCATGGGTGAGTGTTTTGAGAATACACTGGCGAATTCAAAATTTATTAATTAGTTAACGAATTTTCTTCTGTGACAGGTTAGCTACTTAAGGCTATGTATTAGGATTTTCTGATAATCTACTTCACAAATACTGCAATCGTACTTCACAGTCTTATACACAATGGTTATAATCGGAAGAAAACACCATGAATGCAGATGAAACTATAAAGATTGTCACAGTGTTTTCCAAAATAGTAAAAATGTAAATTTCCTTAAGATACTTAAATAAAATATGAATATCCAGTCAATGTGACTATCATGTGTCCATTAAAGTGATAATGTTGAAAAACTTCCCTTGGTATTTTCTCCAAGGAGTTGAAAACTTATGTCCTTGAAATTATCTTCACTGATTGAGACAAATGGACCGTTCTGGTGGAAGATGTTAACATTCTGTGATATTAATAGTCTCAGGAATTTTACTAACATGACTTAATTTCTCAATTGTGAAAACCACTGAGACTAAATTGTATGCCTTTTAGAATTTAAGGACATAAAGACCTATGAATCAGCTAGTCTACAGGCCTAACACAACTGCATAACAAGGACAACTGGATTAAATTAATGTATGGATTCAATTTTATAAGAAGGCAAGTTTGTGATGAATGACCCACAGCGTCTCATTTCTCTTTAAAAAGCTATATTCTCAAACTACTGAAGTCTCTTTTGAGAACAATTTCTTTCAAATTCTATTTTATGTATTAAATGCCAGTACCTCAAAAGCCCAGCAGAAAGGTGTTAATGATATAATATTCAGTTTATTTAACTTACAGAAGTAAGGGAGAAGTCCACTTGGACAAACTCTTTGAAGCTCTAGAAGAGTAAGTTCATGAAGTAAGTAGCTAAGTAAACTTTCTTTGTTCTCGGTTTTGTTAGACACAAAAGCAGGAAAGTGGGCCTTGTGCCAGTAATGTTTAACAGGGATATGAAATTATGTTGTCTTCTATTCTCACACTCAAAAAACGTCCATACTGCTAATAATCTTATCTCAACAAAACATTATACATCCAAAGTTCAGGTTGAACTAAAGTAGCAATAAAATGATGCTCATTCACTGGTTTCATTTAGGCCCACACAATTCAGGTCTCCAAGCTTTCTATCACTGTTTGAATGTTAAACAGAATGACATTTTGCTTTAGAATGCATGGAAATGGAAACAAATGAGTTTAATGTACACAACAGGCTTTGACAACATGTCTTCTTTGACAGATACGCTATACTACTTCCTATACTTTCATACAAAAAAAAAAGCACAGTCTACTCACCAGTGTTCACTTGCAATAGCATTTCCAATGTTAAGAAAGAATTAAAACATTTTAAGCTTATTTCCAAGTAGCCAAATGTCTTATATCATTATAAAAGCACAAGATAAGATGTAATCATGCTGTAAGTTTTATATGCTGTCAGCTCACTGGTTGAACAAAGAGGAGGTGTCTTTGGCAAACACTGCTCTGTATTTGGTTGTTAGATGATTTTTAAAAAAAAAAATCTGTGAAATTATTCTTCTACTTCAGTTACTCAGCCAGCCAGTTAGCATTAGTTGAGCATATATTTTATATACACACAAGAAGTGAATGACACAATTCTTATCAAGGAAATACATTTATACACATGTGTGTATGTGTCATTTGATGTCCAATTTATGCATCATGACAGAACCAATTTAACTGACATGATAGAGGTAGGAACAGAAAGTGATACAACATCAGTAAACTTACGTGAAAAATTGTTGGCTAGCTTGCTTCAAGCTTATATTCAGCTTATAATATCATCTACCGTTATATTGCATTTTTTAGTGTTTCCTTTTTTTGAACACAGGAAATCTTCAATTCAAAGAACTGGATATACAGGTATTAGAGGATTGAAAATGCCAATGTCATATAGAGATAATAACTGCAGAACGTATCTTCTACTTGTATAGCTTTTGGAACAAAGAGAAGAATTTAGGCTTATTAAAAGTGTTCTAGAATGGACTATAAACAATTAAGTGAGCAGTTCCATGTCTTATTTGTCTTTGAATTTTCCAGTGTCCAAAAATTGCTCTAGACATAATGCCTAGTATATTTCTCTGCACATAGTAGGTGCTCAGTAAATAATTGTTACAAAAAAGACTTGTACCCATATTTTATCAATATTGATTTTTTAAAAGTAGGAGACCCTACTCTTTAGTTTGCTACATAGTGTATACCAATGTGCTGGAATTATTCAATGGTCCTTCCTTTTGCTCTCAAAAGCACCATTGTTTGGACTATAAATTGGGTGGCTATCATTGGATTCTGGAACTTCACACTTGAAGGTTGCTTCAGCCACTTGGGCGAAAGCAGTTCAAAACAAAGATAGACTTTTACTCATTACTGCTTCTCCAAATCTATCTCTATACTCAAATATTCTAGAGTCTGCATGGTGACCCAAGGTGAGGGGTGGAGAACAGATGACAGGGAAACTTCTGATAAACTAAATTGGATTAAATAAATTTAGAGAAGAAACAAAATGTCAAGGAGTGACTATGTAAGCAGATACTCACCTAGACATTCTCTTAAATTTAGATGATACAAAAATTGTTTTCTTTAAGGTCTGGAGGTTTGGCTCAAGTTGTAGAGCACCTGCCTAGCAAGCGTGAGGCCCTGAGTTTGAAACCCAGTTCCAAAAAAAATTACTTCCTTTAAATCCATACAGTAGTGAAATTCATACATTAAATCCATATAGCAATAAAATACCATTGTAATTGTCAATACTTCCAGATCCCAGAATTCATTAAAAACAATTAGTAAGTTATTTGTAATATAAGTAGAGAACATGAATAGTCAGAGCCACGTGACTTTGGTTCACAACTCTGTACTGTCATAAAAGGCTTAGGTAAATATGGGGGAGAAAATATGCCTTTCTAGCATTCATTTCCATGATATTTAAGGTTTATTCATTCATTCAAAAATATCTGTCCAGTTACTATTTTTGATGTTGGGAATCCAATAGCAAACAAAACAGACAATAAACAGTTGCCTTCATGAAATTGGCATTCCAGTAGAGATGGGAAGATGGACATATTATGGGATGATAATACATGAGAGATGATAACTGACATGAAGAAAATACAACAGGAAATGGGCACAATACAGGGGTAGGAAGGAGAAGGGAGCTTGCCTCACTGTCATGGAGTCCTTGGGATTAGGAGCAAGTCTTCCTTTGATGACTGACTCAAAAGGATAAAGAGAAAAGAAAACTATGTAGAGGCTAGGAAGAAGACTCAGACACAGGCATTGTTTAGTACAATAGCTATTTGATGAATAAGTGAGTGAATGAACAGGTGCTATTTGCTGCAATCAGGAGACACCTTTGAAGGGGGCAAAAATCCTATGATGCTAACATGACCTAGAACTTGACATTATTGAGATTTTTCTGTTGCTAAACTGAAACATTCCTCTTAATTAGTGAAAAGAGAGCCATTTTTTCTGTCATGATTCCTTTCTTTGTTGATTCACTATTTCTATGTTAGTCATTAATAATTTAATATAAGTAACTGATTTAGCAGCTACTTAGAGTTTTCCTGTTAAATTTGATGAATGAGTCACAATTCAGGTGGAAAAGAAAGTAAAGGCAATTATGGAAAACATAAATTAAGAGTAAATCAGTAGGATAAGATATTATTGACTACCTTAATTATTTAGCAACAGAAGCTGGTGCTAAAATTTTAAACAGCTTTAAAAAATTTAAATGTCTTTCTGTATTCCCCACAGACAAATAATCAGTTACAAATTCACTACAAGTAACAATGACAGCTAAAATATCTACTGAGTATTTGCTTGATGCTATTAAGCACTATATGCCAAAATCTTTTCATGTAACAGATCCTCCTAGTTGTATGGTCGACTGGAAGTGACTGGAAATGCAGCCTTCCCCTAAAGTATAAAGGCTCTCCAAAGAGAAGCCAGTAGCTGTCATTAGCAGGGGAATAATTTGTTACATAGGACAGCATGCTTGTCTTAGTGAAGATCTAAGTATCACAAAATTCTTTGTCCCAAACTGAAAAATCAAGCCTGAATCTTTTGTCACATGACAGCCCTGTGATTGTCTGAAAAGAACTTTTCAACTTTTCATCCTCTTGCTTTTCTGGACCACATAATGTCAGTTCTTTTTGACTGCTCCTGAATGGTCATAATTGCTCCCTAACAATATCATAATTTCCAATGTTTCATCACCCTGGCAATGTGCATGTAGAATATCTCCTGCTTGCCGATTTCTCTTAAAGAAATTAATCCAACACACCAGGTGTGATATGACTGTTCCAAGTCAGCTTCAACTCTCTATTCCCTGTATATCAACAAATGAGGCTAAAGACCGAATCTTCCACATAGAAGTTCCCTGATTTACCAGAGAAGTGATAGTATGATAATGTGAAGCCTTTTTGTAAATTAGGACATGCAAGCAATAATGATGGGCTTTGGAAAGACATTTTTATTCATGCAACCGGAAGGTTTGTGAAAGAAAAGTGGAAGAAATTATATCACTCGGAAGACCATTCAGATATTAATTTGACTTTGTAACATGAAAAGTCAATTTAGCTGAGTCCAGGGCAGTATAACTTGTGGAAAGTGTCAAATAGCAAACAGAAATTGGGGAAAGAAAATGTGGCTTACCAAATTAAGCATACATTCCACACAGGTTGGTGACAAATCTGCAAGTTAACAGCTGAATGCGAAAGCAGAAGGTCAAGTTGCAACATCAGGGTTTGAACTCATTGTCCTGTTAGACTCCTTGGTTAGACAGAGCCCACATTCAGCAGGAAGAGTGTCTGTACTCAGAGAAAATTCAAAGGCAAATACAGTGTGCCTGAGAACAATGTTTAAACAAATGGTACCATTTTGTCAGGCCATAAAAAGACAGGGGTGATTTAATGATTGGTTTCGGAGCCTTTTTGCAAAGAATAATGATGCCTTCTATCCTCTCTTAGGAAAAATAAAGATGTGCTCTTTAAAAATAAGCAGAGGGAATACATGCAGCAACATAGGAACATGTCTGACAGTGGAGGGCTGGCTAGGAAGCACTGGGCTTGCTGGGAAAACCTTCAGAATGTCCTCTAGGGCCCTTCCATTCAGATTTTCCTGCCGTAGCAGGTCAACAGGAATGGCCTAAACTAAGGACGGACAACTTACGCACCTAAGTCAGGTGTGGATAGGAAAAGTCAATGGTGTCCAACATCATGCGCTACCAGAAGTGACATCTTTTTGTTATCTTTTCTCACTGTTTTACACTATCAGAAGTCAATCAATTAATCATTATCTTGTCTTTACAAACATCCAGCCGAGCAGGAAACTTTGACACAGAAGGATGATGAAATGGGCCTTGCTCTCACAAAGTGTACAGTATTTTTTGAGAAGAAAAGACTTAAATACATGAATACATTTTTAGTAAACGTGAAACTGAATGTAGTGTGCGGTTCAAACCAAATGTTATAAGAGTTCAGGAAAAATCAATATCTAGCCATTCAGTTTACACAGAGGCTCTTCCACTGTACCACTCCAGGCCAACGACAGAATCCCGAAAACAAAACTGATTGCATGTTTTCTAGAATATGAATATGACAATTTGACCATTTCTTTTATGAAAGAAGGGACACGAAGAAGCAGATAAACGGCAAATGTTACACTCAGAGGTTTCTACAATATTACCTTAAACAATGGCTATGTCTACACTTTATTTTTTATTTTCAGAATTCCTGAACTGCATGTTCCATTTAGGAAAAAGCATGTACTCTGTTGTTCTTTCAAATACGGGAAAATCAATGGTGTAATTACATGGAGAGAGAAAAGGTTAGGTCATCTGACTTACCATTGTCATTACTATTATGAATAAGACAGTCCAGTATCTAGAATTTATGTAACATGATTATTTTGCTATCATGGACAATGTTAATCCTTAAGAGGATAGATGGTTTAAAGCATATTTTAAATTATTCAATGAAGTATGCTTTTTAAACCACAGATGCGCATTGGTAGAGTGGATACATTTACCATTTAACCTTTGCTTATGTTTTTGCCCTTATATATTCTAAGTAATAATCCTAGTCAACTGAGAAATGTCCATTCCTTTCCTTTGACTTTTTGGGTACAAAGGTGATAGAAACCAGACAATGGGGGAATATCACTGAACTTAGTCTGGAGATTAGAAGAAAACTACAGAAACAGAAGAATACATGACTTTTCTTTGGTGGTATAGTAGGACAATGTTGAGGTTACAGTCTTTTCTTAACAAGCTACTAAGACTGAACAATTTGAGATCAAGTCAGAAAATATCTATGTCTACTCACTAGTGCCTTCAAGTGGACCGTATGATTTTAGGAAGTAAGCATATGACTTAAGAGATTTATAATAACCAGAGCACATTGTCTTTAAGCTTCGGGCTATTTCTCTCTACAGTACAGTCAGAAAACTAAGAGTCCCTCTGGGAGTTTTTATTTATTATATTTTAATCTACATATTTTAATTATATATATATATTAATAGGGTTCAGTTTGATATTTCAATTCATATGTACAATATACATTAATCAAATCCAGCCTATCAGATGCAAACCCAAGATCTGGCTATAGATCTTGGGCCTTGCTCATTGTATTAGTTCATTACCCATTGCTATAACAAAATACCTAAAGCTAGATACTTTAAAAAGAAAGGAGGTTTATTTAGCTTGTTTTGGAGGTATAAGGGCATTGTGAAGGCATCTGCTCAGCTCTGGTAAGCACCTTATGGTGGATGGCATCACAATGGCAGGAGTGTATGCAAGAGCAATCTTGAGATAAAATGTGAAGAGGGCCCATCCTGTCTTTTATAAGCTCTTTACAAAGCACTTATTCCAAAAGCTCTGCAATCACCTCCTTTGTTGTATATCAATAATTATCAGCCTGTCATAGTGGCTCAAGTCACTAGTAACCCTAGCTATCTGAGAGCCTGAGCTCTGAAGGACTTCCAGGCAAGCTGGGATAAAAAAGTTCATGAGACTCCATCTCAACTCCAGAAAAAGTTGGGTGTGGTGGCACATGTCTGTCATCCCAGCTACAGTGGACATCATAAAATAGAAGGATTGTAGTTCAGGCGAGGCTGAAAAAAGTAGACCCTTTCTCAACAATAACCAGAGCAAAAAGGGCTGGAGGCATGACTCAAGCAGTAGAGTACAAAGCCCTAAGTTCAATCTCCAGTAGCACCAAAAAAAAAAAAAAAAAAAAATCCACTATATTATGAAAAACATGCATGCGTTTACCAATACAGAGTTGTACTTAAACCAATATCAATACACACAGTCAATCTAGTGAGGAAAGAATCATTCAATAGCCCATTTTTCATACCCTCAATAGACATATATTGAGTTTGTGTCAGGAAACACTTTCCCAACAGAACTGACATGTATTGTTGGTCTGGTTTATGGCAACATCTCTACAATTTCTGATAACTCTGTCCCCAATATTAATATGTCATTGAATTGATCCCTACAGATTCAACTGCCTGAATATTTATCCTGTTGCACTTTGTCAGCAGTTGTAAAGATAATCAATTGTTTAATGAGAATTTAAGAAGACTGTCCACGTGACCTTGATAATACCAACTGATTTAGTCAAAATTATTGGGCATCATGCAGACAAAATGACACAGTGAACAAAAACAACTTTCAAAGCAGTACTTTCAGGCAGGCATAGTTTACATTCAGTCTTAATCAAATGCTTTAGATTAAATTTCATAGTGTGGAAATTATGTTATGCTGGTTATTTATGTGTACATGTTTCTTTTATATATGTGCAAAGAGAACATATATCACTTTGGAAAAAATACAATACTTTCTTCTGCCTCACAATATTACTTATTTTCAATGGTTAAAAATATTATAAAAGAATAAGTATGATGAAAAGCAGCAATTTTTAAGATGGTCTCTTGTCACTGACTACCTTTCACCTGAATAGCTTAATGTTGGCTAGGTATAAAAGAATCCCCCCACTTAGTTTAACACTAGCAGCCCCAATAACTAAATAATTGAGTTAGTATGATTTGCCAGTTTGGGTTTCTAATACAACAGAGGTATTTGTTTAAATGCAGAATATGGAAATTTTCAATGGAAATAGCTATAAACATTTTAACTATGTGTGTATGTATTATATAACATATACAATCTTTTTAAAAAAGAGTACATAAACATTACATATAATTTGCAGACCATTTTATATTCATTAGATATAATTACCAAGAAAACTACCTGTAAAGTAACATGAATGACTTTTAAAAACACATACAGTAAGCCTGTCTTATTTGCAGATACATTACATGTGGTTTTGACTAAGCACTATCAAATAAATAATCAGAAGAAATTTCAAAAACAAAAATTTTAAAATTCCTACCCATGCATTATGTGCTCAATGGGTGTGGAGAAGCTCTCAGTCAGTCCTGCATTATTGTCAGTTGTGAATCATTGTGTGATCTGCTGAGTGTTTCCCTGTTCTTAACTTTATGGAAATCTGCCTCCCCTAAAGCAAATGGTGCCCAAAAGGCAAGGTAAAATCAGTGTGCTTAATTTAAGTGATCAGGTGAGAATTTTAAATTTGTTAAAAGGTGGCATGTCATTAGCGGAAGTTGGGCGGCTTAAGTTATGGGAAAAAATGAATCAGGCATCCTTATCAGGAGCAAGAAATAAAATCTAGATTTTGGTACATAGTGTTAATATGTACAGCTTTTGTGACAGAATGTGCCTTACTCCATGCACTTTCACATTAGGGAAGCTCAGACCTCCTGTATGTACAGTATAGGGAAATGTGAGTAATTTTAGAGTACTGACCTCTATGCATTCTGAGCAGTCACAACGATGATCTCCTTGGAGCCATAAACTTGTGGATACCACATGCAAATTCAAACTTGTGTTTCCTAAATGATTGACCTCCATGGATAAATAGAATACGCTTGCTAAATAATAAACCTGAGTGAGTAGTACTAGAACTAAGGATATTTGGAGCATATTTTAGGAAATTATCTTACAGGCAATTTCTTTTTTAAAAAATACATGCTTTTGTATTGTTTATTCATTTATTCATATGGGTATACATATCCCGTCCACTGACCCCCTCCCCCTCTCCTCCACCTGCCTCACTTCCAGGCAGAGCCTGTTCTGCTCTTTTCTCCGATTTTGTTGAAGAGAAAACATAAGCGATAATAAGAAAGACATAGCATTTTTGCTGGTTTGAGGTAAAGATAGCTATACAGAGAGATTCCTAGCATGGCTTCCATGCACATGTGTATTACAATTTGAATTCATTCATCCCTCCAGACCTCTTCACTACTTCCCAGTCACCTTCCCATAGTGGCCTCTGCCAGTTTAAGGTTACTTTATTAGCTCCTCTACAGTGTAGAAGACTTTTAAGTTTTAGTTTTCCTTCCCTTTCCCTATTCCTCCTGTACACGTTCTCCCCTTAGTGTGTGACCCATGTGCAGTAACATTACTGCATTTGTTTTAGGTCTATTGTCTGCATATGAGGGAGAACATGTGATTTTTAGCCTTCTGATCCTGGCTAACTTTTCTTAAGATGACGTTCTCCAATTCCATCTATTTACTTGTGAATGACAAAATTTCATTCTTCTTTGTGGCTGAGTAAAATTTCATTGTGTATAAATTCCACATTTTCTTAATCCATTCATCAGTAGTGGGGCATCTTGGCTGTTTCCAAAACTTGGCTATTGTGAATAGTGCTGCAATAAACATGGGTGTGCAGGTGCCTCTGGAGTAACCTGTGTCACATATCCTTAGGAGTGGTATTGATGGATCATATGACAGATCTATGTTTAGTTTTTTAAGAAGCTTCCATATTGTTTTCCAAAGTGGTTGTACTAGCTTGCATTTGTACCAGCAGTGTACGAGGGTTCCTTCTTCTCTGCATCCTTGTAACATGCAATTGCTAACACACATAAAAAGACAGCCTTTTTTGACAGTTACTTAGCTAACTGCATCATGAACTCTTTATTTATTGGCAATACTGTGGTTTGAACTCATGGTTTTGTGCTTGCCAGACAAGTGCTCTATCACTTGAGCCATGCCCCCAGTCCTTTTGCTTCAGTTACTTTTCAGATAGGGTCCTGAGCATTTTGTCTGGGCAAACCTCAGACTGTGATCCTCCTACCTCTGCCTCCCATGTAGCTGGGATCACAGATGTGCTCCATTAAATCTGACTTATTGAGATGAGGTTTCTCTAAATTTCTGCTGGTCTTAAACTGTGATCCTTCTGATTGCTGCTTCCAGAATAATGGGGTTACAGGTCTGAGCTACTGGTACCCGTCCAGAGCATCGACATTAACCATCAGACTTACCGCCAAAAGACTTTTGACAGCTTCACAGAACCACATTTACCTTCAACAGACAGAGATTTGCCACCAAAGAAATCTACAACAGATATGTGCAATGAAGGCTGGAAGGGAAGTTCAAAGGAGGAGTTCCCTGAAACATTAGAACAATGGCAACTTCTCCAGAAGTCACTGCTAGTGAGAAGCTCGAAACAAGCATGACGTAAGCAGATTTAAATCCACTGCATCACTGTGCACACTTTGCTATGTTCTAGTCAGTCTCTCTCCCTGCATTCTCTCCTGTTTATACACATTTAAAAACAGTAAATCAAAAATTGTGTAAATTCCAGAGCCAATGTCAAACTCCCATGCCACTTAGACTTTTTGTTGGGGGCCAATTTTAAGTAATGAGTTTACAATCAGTAAAATGTCACATCAGAAATGATGAAAAGTCGTTATTAGTTACACATTCCTATAGTGTCTTGGAATCATCTGAGTCAGTAAAGATTTGTTTTGGGGGAACTTAATAAGGGCCAAACTTCTCTGTTTGTGGGCAATTACACTGTTACTATCCCAGTCTCTGTTTCTGGGAGATGGATCAGACGTGGCAGAGGCCAAGCTTGATGTGACATGGACTCTCACATTCAGGATACAAAGCTGAAAAATTAGTTTCATGCAACAAGACTACAACTTGTTGAATCCATCAACTTCTCTTTCCCTGGGCCTGACCATACTTTTCCATCTCACAAACTCCAAACCATTCTTCAAGACTCCACTCATTCTTTTTGCAAGATTTCTTATTAGAATGGAGTAAGATATAAAAGTAGGGAAGGCAAAGCAAACACTTCCTCACTCATCTATTCATTCATCAGTAGTTAATAAATGCTTATTAGGGTGTCTGTTTTGTCAGTCACAAAGGTGAATATTATATTGCTCTGTTCCTCAAAGATTCGTAAGTTGTGTGCCAGAGATAAGCAAAGCATAACACAGCGTGCAGAGCACTACTGAATAGATGTGAATTAGTAAGCATAGCTAGGAAGAAATGAACAGTAACTTGTCAGTGAGGAAGTAGAATAGGGATAGTATTAGAGGCAAAATTCTGAATGCATGTTAAATATTTTAATTACTTTAAAAAATTAATTTTGAAGAATGTGACAGACTTGATATCGTCAAAATATTTAATGGCTTTCTGTACCCATTTCTGCTTAAAGTTCAGGCTTCCTGCCCCAAGAATGCCACATTTGGCCATGCCACTTGCTTTGGCTAATGACATGTGAGCAGAAGGTTTAAAAGTCGCTCTGTGGCCCTACCATATATACACCCCTCCTCCCAATTCTGTCTTCTTTGGAAGGGCTTGTTCCAGGATGCATTGGTACTTGAGGTTCCAGAATGAAAAAAGATAACAGAGCAATATGGGTCAGCCAACAACATATAACAAGAGCAAGAAATAAAAGTGTGGTTGCAGCCACCAAAATATCAGGGATCTTTGTGACCTCAACACAACTACTCTAACAGAGGAAGTTCCTTGTAGTCAAGGACAAAGTGTGAGAAGCCTTTTGTATTTTCTTTATTCAAAGTATGCTGACTGACAGATTTTGAGTTGGCATTTTGTGAAATAAAACGGTACCTTCTCTAACTTTTTGCAAGTTTTTGGGTAATGAACTTCAAGAAAAGGCTCTGGATGGCAGCTGAGATGGGAATTTCTGTGCCATGCTCCAGTACTCCTCAGTCATACTGGTGAGAAGGTTTTTCCACTTTCCCTTCTCCAGGTCCCTTTCCCCGTGATCTGGACTCTGCTTTGCCAAGTGCCTTTCCCTAGTGTTGCTGCCTCACAAGTAGTGCTGAGGGAACATGGGCTGCATTGGAGAAGAACTTGCTCCAATTTTTCAGTTCATCAGGTTATCGCTTCCAGTACCATTAGAACAACACATTAAAATTCACAACAGACATAGTGGCAGCCACAATTAAAAAAAATACAGTCTGAAATGTGCTTTCTCTGAGCCAACACAAAATGGAAGAATGTAGAAGCTTTTGCTTAGATGCATAGGTTATGAGCCTCTATTCCCATACATTTCTCCTGACACCAGTCCAGGCTGAGAGATCTGATGCACCAGTGTGAAAGACTGCTGATAGTAATGTGATGCCTCTGAAGCACCAAGACATCTAAATACTGGTACTGCCTTCAGTCCATGTTCTAATGTGAGCAGCTAATGTACTTTTACTCAAGAGCTTAACTTCTGCTTGGCCCAGCGACTTCCTGATTTACCTGGGATAGTTCTGCTTTGCATTGTTGCTGGGTTTATAACTGTTTTCTTGTAACACTATTAAAAGTCCTCCTTTTACTTCTGGACAGCAAATTATTTGGTCACTTCAAGTCCAAGTTCATTACCAAGAAATGTTTAGGCTTGGGAAAATTTTGTGCCAGCAACTTTCCACAGTTCCCTCTCATATATGGCACGTGTGGGGTTTTCTTCCCAAGTTTAATTCTTTAAAAACAAACAAACAAACAAAAAACTTGCAGTCATAATCCAAAAATTAAAAAAAAATTAAAATATCTTGCCCAATAAATTCCTGAATTTATTGGACAAAAGTATTATTAACTTAACTTTGGGGCATTTGTATTAATTCCTCATATTGAGCTCCCTTGCTTACTTCCCTTCTCTTACCTGTCATCAATTCTTTACTCATAGCATCCATGGCTTCCATTAAAGGACTGATTGGAGTCTAGGATTCAAATGAACAACTTTCTTTTCAGTACTTTAAAAATGTCTATATTCTTAATTTGGTTAAATTGTGTAGTTCTCTCACACTTATGCTTCATGCCAAGGTTGGGAGATGATGGTATGCACAGGAGTTCAGAGTGTCTAGATAAAGCCAATGTCCTGGTTCCCACCCCCCAACACACCATTTTCAATCTGAAACAATGGAATGCTGAGGAACTCCATAGTTTCCTTGAATCACTTGGACTTATAAAACATTATTTGCAGGGATTTCAAGAAGACGATAGAGACTGATTCCTATCATTTCAGTTACCTAAGGGAACACACACCTTTTTCAAATGGTGGCTGACTAGCAGAATTCGGTTTTAATGTGGTGTTTGCCAGTAAGTTATTTTTCCAGCATCTCTTTATATGTACCATTCTGACATCCAAAGCAATGCAATTTCTGGTTTATTTTAAGATAAAATGCTAAGCCAAAAGCTCTATTCTGACTATGTAAATTATCTCTTAGTGCCAACTAATTAGCATTTTTAAGGCAAAGATTTGGAAGAGATGGTATGTTAGGAACATTACACTTAGTGTGAAACAAATCATCACTTGCTAAGGTTTTTGTGGCACCACAGTCTTTTTCTGCCCTATAAACTGTATGCAAAATTGAGGGATGTGTTATTTAGTACTTTTTTTTCTTGCTTCAAAAAGAATTCTTGATTCCTATCAAGAAATTCTCTACTTGATTTATCAATTGACCAGTATAGGCTGGTAACAAAATGAAAATGGCCAGTCAGCACCTTAGTACAGAGTGCACTGTTTCCATCTAGTGGTCAAAAGGTGACTGCATGCTCTAGAGGGGTTTTGGGAACCAAAGGTAAGAGAGCAAGGCTGTTAATATTCTTTAAACAACCATAACCCTGGGTGTACATTTAAAACTTCTAATAACTATTAAGTAGCTCTCTCACATTTTTCCGAAAGACCATCACAAATGTCATTTCTTCTTCTCAAACACTTGAGGTTCCCACTTCCCACACAGAGCAGATGATATTCCTACTCAGAGAGAAAATAGTAACAATCAAAAAGGAGCATTCTCCAAGTCCAGCCACCAAAGCGGCAAACTCGTCTACACTCATCTTCATCATTTCCATTTTCCCTCCCATTACTGCCTCAGGCAAATGCTTCCACCTGTGCTTTAGATCTGTCCTTCTTACAACCTCAGAAACCCAGCCTCATCCATTATCCCCTTACTCTTTTTTTTCTCTCTATCAAATCCTTTCCATAAGGATGGAAATGTAATCAATTATTGCCTACTGTAAAAAAAAATAAGAAAGAAAAAAGAAAAAATTACTTCTTATCTCCCCTTCATTCTGAGTCTAATTCTCTGAAATAGTCTTGTTATATCTACTATCCCTTCATTGCACCCACTTCCATCTGGTTTTTCTTCCCGCCGCTATGGAAATTTCTCTCACCAGTTTACCAACTGAGGCATCTCACTAAATCCAGTGAACATTTCCAAAACTGTTGGTCACTCCCTCATTCCTGAAACACTTCTTTCCCTCAGCACCTAATTTCTTGGTTTCTTCTTAAATCTCTGTTCACTTCTTTGTCTTTATTTTTCAGCCTTCTTCTGCTTTTCCTTCAAATGTGGGCATTTCTCAGGGCTGACACAGGCCTATTCTGCTTTCCTAATCTTACCTACCCTTCCCATTCACCTTATTGACTTAAGTAATTTCCATGACCCTCTGTGGACCAACAACATATGCCTCAAGTTCAACCAGGGAACTCATCCTCCTCCAGTATTTTCTTACTGAGTTCTGACTACCCTTTGCCTTATTTTGAATCCTGGGAACATCCCTACTCCTTCCTTAACATTGTATCCGAGAGCCTATCAATTACCACAACATGCAGACTCTACCTTTTATCTCTATCTCTCATATTAGCTCACCTTTGTCCATAACCTGAGCCATCATTCTGCTGTGTGGGGAGCAGATTATAAGAAGCCTATGAGAACCTGACATAAGCACAGCTGTGTCAAATGATTGACAGGCTGAGTTTGGCATGGCCCCAGCCACAGAAGAGTGCAAAATGCAGCACAGCTGCTTTTCTTAAATTGTTTATGTTCAGAGAAGTAGGAACGAAGGCTTCTCTTATTACAATGTCACACCCCTCCCTGAGAACTGTTTACCACTGGGTATAAAAGACTTGCTGAAGGAGGACATGGGGTTTTTTGATGGGGGATTGATGGAGAGTTTTTTTGATGGGGGATGGTTGGCAGCTTGCGAGCGGGCTGCCGCAGAATGGTACTGCTGCTGCTGCTGCTGAGTTATGCTAGAGATTAGAGGAAACATGGGACAGTGCAAGTCTAAGCACAAGACTTTAAGAAAGCTAATGAGAACATGGGACAGTGCAAGTCTGAGGACCGAGACTTTAAAAGGGAACATGGGACACTGCAAGACTGAGGGCCAAGACTTTAAGAGAGATTAAAGAAAACATGGGGCAGAGCAAATCTAAGGAAAGAGACTTTAAAGAATAGAAAAGAAACAAGGTTTTAAAGAACTGTAAAGGAGTATGGGCTTAAAGAATAGAGAAGAAAAGAAGCAACGAGGCTGCTGTGCGTCTCCATCCAAGCACCCAGCACACCTGGCCCCAGCTTTGTGCATGTTTGTCTATCATTTGTCCTTTTGCATCTCCTGTCACCCCCAGTTAGGTTCAGGAGGAACAAGAGCTTGTGAAAAAGCTCACTCCACTGCTGCATACCAACATCACCATATGCAACTACCATCTAAGCGGTTCCCTTCCTCCTTTCCAAACAAGTCTATACAAGGTAGCCATTGACATTAAAAAAAAAAAAACCCATAAAACCAAAACAGATATCCATGCCATTCCACTGTAATGTTGTAATGTCATTCAATTAGTTTGAATCCAAATCCTTAAATCCTCTAGCATGTTTTCTCCTCCCTTTCTCTTTCTTATACTTCATATACTAGCAGTAAGTCACATCTTTAGTTCCTAAAATGTGTCTCATTTTCTCTGGCCTTTTACATGATCTAGAATAGTCTTCACCTCCTCCACTGATAGATTTCTATTTGTACTGAAGTTTTAGCCTAAATTCTACCTTTTCAGGTAAACTTTTATTGACTACTCTTCATACAGGCTCTCTCTTTACTACTCTTATTAGAGCTTTATCAAATGGTATCAAACTAAGAAAAGAGGAACACTATGCATATGAAAAGTAGTGCATTTAATAGATTTAATTCATTACACTGGTGATGGAAGAGTTGAGATGACAACTAGGTGACTGAATAGAAAGCTATGAGCACTCCTGGTCTGGAGGAGAAAAGAAGAGCTTATGTTTTCACCTAACTGAGCCTTGGAGAAGACATGGCTACTGCTTGAGATGCGGCCTCCGGCTGAGAAAGGGAAACCCTGTGGCTTCTTTCTTCCCTCCCAACTCCGCTTGTACCTCCAGTGTGTTGAATTTATGGCCTTCCAGGGTTAGCCATGGACAAAAAAGGGCAGAAAGGAAGAGCAAGATATGGACCTGGGAATACAATTGCCAAAAGCCAACACAAAAACAGTAATCAAAATTAAGGTCATTATTGCCAAAAATTTCCTTTCACTTAAAACTGTAAAGTCCATGAGGGCAAGGATTTTTTTACTTATTTATTCACTCAGATATTTATTAAACATTTTATAAGTTTGATGACATCAAAAACTGTGTGAAACAAAACTATTGATTATGTTCATCACTGCATTACCAGAATTGGACACATGCCTCACACATGACATACATAATATGCCTTCAACATATGTATGTATGGTGAATGAGCTATTGAGTAAGTCAGTTTTAAATGACAATGGCTTCTTAAAATAGGAAAAGAGAGCTCTTGACCTTAAGGAACTCATGGTGAAAGCTCACTGAAAAGGGTCTATGAACTAATAGAGAGAAACTGAAGGATTCAGTCCGTCAGAGGACTCCTCACTGCAATTAGAGAGGTGCCATTTCTTAGGCTTGAGTGGCTGGTTTCACAGCCCTCCCATGATGGCTGAATTGCATTGCCTGCTAAAACATTATATTTTTGGAAACAATTATATAATTGATTAAGCAAGGGAATAAAAAAACAGATTGGTATACAGTTAAATCATAACTATTTTTGAAGGTGGTAAATCCTTAATCTCTCCTCTGTCAAAATAAAATGACAATGCATACAAAGAATGCAGAAGTTTAACAGACATAGCCTCATGTGTTTTAACATTAGATTTGCAGTGAAATTTGATTTCACTTACATGAAATTTTTTGTTCTTTGCCAGTCTTATATACTATTAACAATGTGAAAATGTCTAATTTGCACAAGATAAAGCAAAAAAAATTTAAAATTAACTTTAAAGTTGTTTGCTAATAAGTTTACATTTTCCTTCAGTACAAAATTTATAATTAATAAATATTCAATGCTTAATTATCCCTGTAGAATAAAAATTGTACTCAATGACCCTCCTAACTGGATTCTTAACTTTTGTTTCTCTCTTATCTAAGGAGAAATCTTGCTTCCTTCTTCACTGAGAATTCTGAGGGGAAAACTTAAAATTTAAACAGTGGTATTTTTAAAAACCAGGTTAATTTTTAAAGTCTTCATTTGGGGAATGTCTTTCTCATTGCAAATATCCTCACAGTGGCTAGGATAGAGGCAGATTTTAGTGCCCGGATTTTTTTTCTATATTGATAGTTCTAATGGCATTTACCTGTCTCATGGCCTACTCATGCAAGCTTCAGGTCCAAATTTTCAACTCTAGTTGTACTTTGGCTCGAGCCCTAACCTTGACAGTTAAACAGAATCAAAGTTTCTCCAGGCCAGGACCAGACGTCAGTATTTTAATATTACCCAGGTGAAACTAATGTATTGTCAAGGTTTCAATCTTACAGGAATTTGACACAGTTAATCTGGTCACATGATTATCAAAGGTAGCTACCAAGTACTAGGAGTCCTGAATTAGATTTTGACTCTAACCGTAATTGACTTTATGAGTTTAACTGGGTACCTGCTTGACTTTATTACTGTTAGTTATGGAATGAAATTAACTCAGTCCAGGATGGTTCTTAAATAATCATACATTTCTAACTATCTGACAAAGCTGGCCACACATATTCAGAATACTGAACATCTCTACAACATTTTGTGTACAATTTCATTGTCCCCAGACCATGTGAAACCAGTCATCGATTTCTCTAAGACACAAGGAGGAGATGCCTTGCTAGGGCACAAAACTGAGAGCAACTGACTTATAATCAGGAAATCTTCAAGTTAGTATAAGAAGACCTTCCAAGAACTAGGAGCTGCCTTATAAATACAATTTTAAGAAGGTATTACATGGGAAAAGCAACAACCAAATGGCAATGATACAGAAAAAATGTTTAGAAAATAAACATAAGTGAAAAAATGTGGAACACAAATATATATAGTTTGATTACATTAATTTGAAAGGAATATAAATGTGAAAAACCCATAGAAAAATGGATTAAAATTTTATTGTAGCATTCTCTTAGTGAAATGATAAATTTTCTATATAAAATGAAAACAAATAAACATTATGCTAATTAAAGGAGTGATTTTCATGATCTTGCCTTTGTGGAAGACACTGCAGGATAAGACAACGCTAAATTTCTTGGAAACAGGTATTGCAGAAACCAACTGTGTTAGAGAATTGAACATGGGTCATCAAACCACAAGGTGATGCAAAGATATCAGCTTTGTTATTCTGCAAGCCTATCCAGGAACAATGATTTAACCAGGAGTGGTTTTGCCAGAAAATAACCTAGATTATTCCCAGCGGGTTGTCTGGACAATAAGCCAACTGTTGTCTGCATTCCTTCTCCCGCCTGGAGAGGACTTCCCCAAATTTCGTTTCCCATGAGACTGGTTATTTCTTTTTCTTGGAAATGCCCATCCTTCTTTGAGGTGTCCAGGACTGCATATCAACTCCTATAAAGAACTGGCATCCAAACACACAGTCTGGAAACCGAGAGGTTTTCTGTACCCCTACTATAAAATTTCTGTTTATACTTACCCTAAAAAAGTGGTAAAGGAAGAAGGATGATGCAGGGCTGGGAAATCACAAGTCTCCTCCTATTTACATACACATTTGGTTAGTAAGTCACTCAAAACAAAGCCTGATCCTTAACCCATACTCCATGCTGTTATGGGATGTGAACTCTGCCAAGGTATATTGCAACCACCAGGGAACACACCTACCCTTGTGTGTGGGGGGAAGAAGATGTTAGTTTTCTCATCAGAGCCAAACCATTAAAGGGCTCTTCTCAACTATCTAGAGTTCCCCTAGGGGATTATATTGCTTTGCTCTGTTTATACATTCATAGATAGAACAACATGGATTGCTGTAAACAGCGGAGAGATCTTCTGTAAAAAAGAAGTTTGTTGAAAACCATGTGTAAATTTCCATTTCAATAAAAACATATATATTCACAAATAATAATTTCAATATTCATACAAAAACTCAGAAATAGTTGCCTAAGGAGAGAAGGAAGATGAAAAATGTGCTTTCTTTAAGTCTTATATTTCTAGAGTATTCAGATTTTTTTACAAGATTTTGACACTTATATAACTAAGAAAAATAAACATTGAAAAATTAAAACCATTTAAGTTCTTTTTGGACACAGTTTTGAAACTTAGTTTCTTAAGGGACACATCTGGTCTTCTAACTCCCTCAGTAGCACCTCCACCACATCATTTGGTAATTAAGAAATTGTTTTCTAGGTCTTTCTGGTTGCTGGCTAAGACAAAACAATTTGACATATTAGTATGCATTCAGTTCAGTTAAGTACAATGCAAGATGATAAAAAACCTAAACATACAGACTGAACTTCATTTTTAAAATATTTTTTCTAGTGAATTGTCTGATTTTTTTCAGTTTAGTGAATATGCTGTGGTTGGCTTATTTGTGTAGGCCTTAAATAATCATTGCCTCAAAAAAAAACTAGACTCTTTCCTAAGGACTGTTCTTTAGACATCCAGTTTACTTTTCCTAAAACTGGACAGATTTTTCTGGAATCTGGAGGTCTTTTCTAGAGGACCTCTGTGGAAAGAGATCCCTCCCACTCATGATTAAGTTAGGTCCCAATGTTTTGTTCATTGTAATAGCTCTTGGTGGAAAAACAAAGAAGTAGCAATTTAACAAATCACTAGTATTTTGTTAACAAGGACACTATCTAAGTGACTGGTATTTGCGAACTGTCAGATTAATTAATGGAGGCTCAAAACATAAGATAACACTCACAGAATTACCTAGAGTGATCAAAAGACTGCATTAGGTAAGTTGTTATTTCATATTTGATTGTTGTTAGTTTTCAGGTTTAAAAATTTTTAAAATCTTAGGAGAGTAGCAAGTAGAACTTAGCCTAAGTTATCTTCAGTTTCTTTCACTAAATTATTTTAGTCATAGTTTTATTATATCATCTGCCAATTGTGTTACTTGACAAAACAATCTCATTGGAGTCTACCAGTTTACCCTGGCACAGTTAGCTAATGTCTCTACATGGTACCAAGATATCCCTGGTGCATGTTGATTCAGTCCAAAGGATGTGCAGCTGGTCCTCTAAGTCTGTCTGTAGCATCTCCAGCAGATCAGCATATTTCTGAGCATCCTGGGATTTTTGTGAGACAGATGAAGTACAACTGACTAACTGTTTTCTGACATTCCATCATTGCAAACAATATGCTGTCACAGTATTTTTAAACAAAGGGGGTAGGTGAGTAAAGGGAAAGAATGACTTTTAATAAAGCAATTGAAGGAATCTATAGGAAAACTTTCTTTTATTACCAAGTATTTATTTAAACTTCATACTTAAGAGACCCCTGCATTGTTCCCACATAGTCTTTAAGCAAGTGTAACAACTAAGGTCTCCAGAGTCAGTAAATTCAATGGATAGTTACTGTATGGCTAAAGAGCACGAGTCACAGTGCAAGGTTAGATGAAATGCCAACCTGGTTCACAGGACGTCTTGAGGATGGCGAGGAATAGCTGTCCCAACACTGAATCATGCACTCATTCAGCTTTCTCTTCAAACAGGTGAGCGGGAATTCATCTCTAATAACAAAGCTATTCTAAGGGAATTTTAACAATCCTTATATGGTCTGAATTTTCATTGCTGGACCATGTAAATGCTCAGAGAAATCAGCAAAGTGATCTTGTCAGGAAGTTTTTCTGGTAATTGAGTCAAATTACTAACTGTACTTGTATGTTTAAATCAACATTTCCTTTTAAGTGTCATTGATTTAGAACACAGAATATGTTGGGATGTTAAAGAATCTCAGGTTATTCAGGAAGCATATGTGTAAAAATAGCACAGTAAAAACATCCAAAAGGTGGGAACTAGCTATGTGTTTGCTATAACTGTACCAACTCTGAATTTCTATCTTCTTGCAAAAGCAATGAAGGAAAAAAGGTTTTCAAAATATAACTTTGAATATATATGGACCTCACTTCCCTATCCATGAAAGCCTTTTATTGGCTTCCCTCATTCTTAGGGTAGAAGACAAACTCCTTGAATACAGTCTATAAGGCCTTCCCCCTCCCACTCCCACTTTAGCTGTATCTCAAATTAGTCTTTGTTTTTAGTGCTCTACACCAGCTTCAGCAGCCCTCTCTCAGTAAACTGTATTCTCCATACTGCTTCCCACATCTAGGTCTTGCCCATGCTGTTCAGACTCATTCTTCTTTTTATTTCATCCTCTTGCTTCTCTTCCACCACCATCATCCTGACCATATTACTATGGTAACACATTTGCACGCATGTATGCCTAAACATGCACACATGCGTGTATACCTTCAAACTCTGCTCATTGTTACATGTTAATCTTTTCAAAATTACCATGCACACTTAAAAAAGACAGATTTCTACAAAATCTCCTAACACTGTATACATTTACTTCGTAAAACTCATTGCTTTTATTGCACATATATTTTGGGGCCTTTTTGTTAACATGCATTTCTTCATACAAGTTAGGACACTGTTTCCTCTCATTACTTATCCAACACATAGCATGAAATACATGGATACAAATACTTAAACATTATTTAAGGGAGGTGAAGAACTCAACTAATGCATCAGCTAGATTTGCATCCCTTCTACTGTTTTGCCAGGACTGGGCTACCTGTTTCGCGTATCCTAATTTAATACCTGCAACTACATGGTAGATATTTTTGATTTCCTTTTTCCAGATGTAAAATCTCAGACCCACATGGTCTTTAGTAACTTGCCCCAGGACAGTAACAGCCATCCTGAAGTTTGGTGGATTTTACATTTTCTTAGGATTTTCTATAAAATTGTGGAATCATGTTTATAATTCCATTTAATAAGCATTTACATGATTTCAGCTTAGGATGATTCTATTTGAAAGAATAAAAAGTACTTCTGAATGCTGGCTGTAGAAATTATAAAAACTAGACTACACCAAAAACGAACCAACTTTTTTAGTGCCAAAATTTAAGAATTATTTTATAGTATGCACAATTAGAATTATTAGTAAAAAGTATGATTTCATAACCTAAAACATAATTATGTTAAAAAATTTTTCCCCTCCAAAAACCTGATAACTCTGAATTAGGTCATTATCTTCAACAAGCCCAAATTATTTTCTGTGGCACGTGCCTGGGTTTAATGCCCTCTGCAATTTTGCCCATTTGCAAAGGTCAGCATTTCCTTTCACCAGGTTGCCTCTGCTGACCAGAATGCTGACAGGGCTCCCAGCGATGGAGCAGAGACTGCTCATTTGACCACTGCCTGACCTGAGACCTCCGGTACTGGTTTCTTTCTGTGAAGATTAGGGGAACTTGAAGTCAGCAAGAATTAAAGAAAGGTTCCTTGCATTTGGTCCTTTCACTCTACTGTTTCTAGCATTATCAAACAACAAATGGTATTTAATGTCATGTGTCCAGCCCTCCAGGTACTTTAAATGAAGCAAATAAGAATTTAAGTATTATCAGTCTTTATCGTTGATGGACTTGTGTGCTAACTGGGGAAGACAGAACTAATACATATGGAATAATTGGTCAATAATTAAGTGAGAAACTGTAATACGGACTGTTGGGGCTGACATGCATACCCCCAAATTGTATGCTCAAGTCCTATTCTTGTGTTCCTCCCAATATGAAGCCACAGTCATGTTCTACTTAATGACAGAGCCATGTTGTAAGAAATGCATTGTTAGGCAATATCATCATTGTGCACACGACATAGAATGTACTTATCAAACTAAGATGGCTATGATGTCACTTGGTGATACAATGTTATGGAAAACCATAGAACAGAAGTTGCCCTTGACCTAATCATGGTTATGCTGAACATAGCTGTATTTGGAGAGAAGGTCTTTGCCATTAAGTTAGAGTGAGGTCATCCAATATGATTGGTATGCTTAAAAGAAGAGTTTAGGACCCAGATACACAGAGGTCCGGGGAGAAGATGATCATCTGTAAGTCAAAGAGAGAGGCTTCAGAAGAAACTACCTTGATGACCTCTTGATCTTAGACTTCTAGCCTGCAGAACAGTAAGGAATTAAATTTCACCCATCAGTTTGTGGCGATTTGTTACGGCAACCACAGCAAACTAATACATAGCTTCTATTGAAGAATGATTTTAGGACAAGAAAAAGCCAGTGTGTGTCGGAACACTGAGGAAGCTTTGTGCAGAACATGGGCTCTGGGTTGAATAAAGATCGTAACTAAATGATGGAGAGCCAGAGGAATGATACTCCAGGAAAAAGTAACTTGCTCAATAAGATCAGTTTAATAATTGGGAGAGAAAATTAAAATTCAGTCATGGGCAACAGCTTCTAAGACCTTTGAACCTTTCCAATCTGTTCATCTTAAATTTTAATGTATTTCTTTAATAAGCTATTTACTTATATTGGATACATTTAATTTACATTAAATGTATTATTTACATGTAAATTAAATGTACATTAATTGTATTATTATTATTATTATTGGTTCTGGGGTGTGAACTCAAGTCTACTGCTTGAACCACACCCTCAGCCCTTTTTTGCTTTTAATTATTTTTTAGGTAGGATCTTGCATTTTTGCCTGGGGCTGGCCTCAGATTGCAATCTTCCTACCTATGGTCTCTGATGTAGCTAGGATCAAAGGCATGCATTAGCATGCCTAGCATATTAATTGAGATGGGGTCTGTCTTGCCAACTTTTTGCCCAGGTTGATCTCAAATCATAATTCCCCTGTTCTCTGCTTCCCAAGTACCTGGGATTACAGGCATGAGCCACCATGCCCAGTCCTATAATGTGTTATTATTAAAAAGGCTACACTAGGATGAACAGGAACATACTACTTATCATACATGTTTAAATCTTGAAATCCATAGCCATAAAAATGGCTGTGAATATAAGCAAAGTATTATTGAATAATTATAAATACATTTGTATTTTGCAAGTTATTTCATATGTACATAGGAACTGTACATGTAAAATAAGAGACAATACCTTCAAAAAGGAATAAATTAAGTAAGAGTTCATTGGTTTCTTTCATTTATCCAAATTCTATATACTTATTTTCAAATGCTTTAAGGATTCTTCTTATTCATGATCTTCTGTTACTGATTTATTTATGTTCGTAACATCATAGCCATACAAATGAAAATTAAATAGTAATAATATTTTTTTCTATTTTTAAATCCCATTTACAGATAAACAGAGTAAAAAATACCCCCAACATTGCCCACATTTGTTTCCATTTGTGATTTTCAGAAACGATTTAAAAGCTCCACTTAAGTGAATAATTTCAGTCTGGAAATCATGAGCCAGCTCGGAACCATAGGCTTATCTAACCAATAAGCAGATGTGAATGAATATTTCATGGCCATTTTCTTTGACTGTCTCTCCTTGCATACAACAATCCCATCCCAGCCACCTCCCCCACCTTCCTATCCCGCTACTCCCCTCCCTTAGGACAGAGGTGTGCTTGCATGCCACTTAAAATTCTTACCGGTATCGGTAGTGTGTCACTCTTTACTGTTTACTTTATTGTTTTTTACCTTTTCATTTTTGTTTTTAAAAGCCACTTGTTCTTACAACAGGCAGGTGCATTTTCTTTCAGCATTAAGGAAGAGGAATATGAAAAGTACTTACCTAAAAAACAAAACAGAGAAAAAGAATCGTTAAATTGAGTTCACAGACACACTTTGACAAAGCATGGGGTGGGGCTAACAACACCATAAGCACCCAAAGGTGATGAACTATATGGCAAATATAAAGTGTGCTAAGGAACGCACAGGCAAGATGCACACTTTTCTGAAACTCAAGGGAGCAAATGGTTGTGCTTTATTTATTTTTAAAAATGAATAGGTGAAGCAATATTTTGATTTCCTTCTCTTTGCAATTTTCTAAACAACTTACATTATCAGAGACTCCCTCCTGGAGAGACTAATTTATCATCTCTCCCTATATTTTAACAGGATTTGTTAACTGACTACAATAATGTTTTCATCACTATAAGCCAGAAGACCTTTATTCTAGAACTTATATGACTTCTAAATCAGAGATTCAATGCTATGTATCCCAATAGCATAAAGACTGCACTGAGACATGCCAGACACTGGTCAGTTATGACAGAAAAAAGGTTTTGCTGGCACTCATCTTTTTTCATGAAGCCAGGGCCTTCCTTTAATAGGAGACATTGTCATGTTGGCAGAGGGTACACTTTCTGAGACTTTGGGTGCTACTAACATAGCTAACATCACAGCTAACACATACGAGAGATGGAGCATGCAACAGAGAAAAGTGAGTTTTACACACAATTAGGAAAAGTTACACTGAAATCATAAACGGCAGTCTCTAACTTTCATCAGTATGTCAGCTGGGTATGGGTTTGGTGTCTATGACAATCTTCTGATCACAGACAACAGAAAATGGCCTTGGCACAGCTCTAGTGAGTGACAGTTCTGGAATGGGTGGTAGAAACCATTAGACTTCTGTTCACTTTGTCAGTTATCAAAAGTCAAAGACTAATTTTCCCTCAGAAGAAGCAATTTTCCCTAGAGAGATAAGAGAAAAACAAAAGAAAAAGTACCAAGAGAAGTAGGCCATAGATGAAAGGAGAGGCGCTTCCACTTACAAAGAAGAGAGAAAACATCCATGTTTTGATGGCAGTGACAATATTCAGATGCCTGATCTGGTGGTGGCTGAATAAACCAATACAGAGAAAGGCATTGCTTCATAAGCCTGTGGGACATCAGAGTCCCCTGGGCTGCTTGTCACAAACATAATATTCCCAGGCCCACTGAGACTTACAGCCCCAAACCAGTCTGCACATATGACTTAGGAACCACATACTAGAAAGCATGGCCTCTTTCCTTTTTAAGCGCTGCTTAAAGAGAATGATCTTGTCAGAGATCATTCTCTGGGGGGACTGAGCTACTTCATGATGCCAGTAGTTAATGAAATATGATTTAATGAAGCATCAGAAACAAAGCGAGGGGAGGCATGCTTCTTTTTTATTTAATTCGCCTCACTAACAAACTGCTTATAAAAAACCTTGCATAAAATAATTATTTTGAATTAAATAATATATTTAAAATATATTATTATTTAATATATATTGCATAAAATATATTATTTTTAATTGATTTTAATCAATGCTGCTATCCTTTCCTAGAATGTGTTGATTCATGTTAGTAATAGTGCATTCTGCATTACCACTCACAGAGGGCACTGTTTTCTTGCTCACTATATTGCAGGCAGTTGATAATAACAAGAAATAAACCCTCATAATTTCATCAGTCAGGTAAGTCTATAAATAGTTTTGGATATTACAGAGAATATAGTAAAATTTCTTTTGCACAAACCCCCATGAATTTGGATTGACTTTGATTTCTGGCATCTTAACCTACAGTACTTTCGTTTTCATTAATGCTGCTTCACTAGTTAGTACTTGGACTATTTTTATCTGAACAAGGCATAGTAAAAAATTAATTTCAATTTTTTAGAAAAGGTTTTGATCAGTATTTAATATTTCTTTGCCGTAGACATTTGGAAATATTCATTTCACTCCCAAGATTTCATGTCATACTTAAAAGATTACAAAAGTGCTTCATAGGAGTGTATAAAATTTAATACGCTTTATATAGAGATTTTTTTGTTTTCCATGTAATGTACTCCACTACTAAATGAAATATAACTTAAAAAATTAGTTGTGGTATCAGCAAACTCTTAACTGATTTTAATAATTACATTCATCAGCGGTGAAATGCAAATACCGTCAAGTATCACATTTGCAAATGAATCTTTACTGCTAATTTAAAAGATTTTTGTAAGTGTTTGTCTTGGCATATTAGCATGCACTTCGTGTTTCTCTAACAGAGTCATGTGAAGATTAAATTTAAAAAGGGTTGGCTTGGAGCTAGGAGACTTTAGGTGAGGGTTGGGGGGAGACTAGTTTTTAAAATATATCCTGCATCTTACAGCATAAAAATGGAGTAAAGATGAAATATTACCTGACACAGGGCCAAAAAGCACCACAAAGCAGTGCAAATAGCTTTAAAGGCTTCTGGAAATCCTAAGGATCATCATGAGATTCACATCCTTCTACACTTCTTTGAATCCTATTATTAATTTCCTTCCCCTTTCCAACTGCACAAGTGACAGCAGATACAAAGTACATCTTCCAAAAGGAGGATTGTTTAAAAAGCCTGAAGAATAGAAAGTGAAGAGCAGGTTGGCTCCAAGTGCACCCTCTTTCTGGTAGCACATAGAATATTGTCTTTCGTATTTTCTTAATTTTTAAGGTGTAGAATAGCATAATTCAGTTCCACGGCAACTAGCCAAGCTTCCAGAGATAACTATGTTAAGATAATTTGTTTATGATAAAGATTCCATTTTTTAGTTATGGGAAGAAGAGTTTTAAGAAGCTATTAAAGTGGTTTTAAAAATAGAGTAACAAGAGATATGACATAAATTTCCCTACCAAAAGGAGGTCAGAATACACACGACAGAGGAAGATTAAAAAAAACCCACAAAAACCCTGAGGAAAACAAAAGGGAAGGGGTAATTTTTTTCAAAAAGATAAATCACATATATACTGTCTTTGAAAGCACATTTTATTGAGGACAAATTAATCATGCTATGGTCCCAGCAACTTGGGAGGCCAAGGCAAGAAGTTCAGTTGATTCCAGGAGTTCCAGATCAGCTTGGGCAGCAAGACCACACATCCCGCCCCGCCCACAAATATAAAAAAAGAAAAATTATCAGGGAAAAACTGAGCAGATTTTGTCTTAGTTTAGCAATTAAACTACGAAGACTAAGTAAGCACAAATTTAAAGTGAACATGCCTGATTACTGAGGCATCCAACGACAATCTTATTCATGAAGATTATACTAAGCAAAGACAGGACGGGAAACCACACTTAGACTGTTCATGTGATTTTGTGTTGGACACAGGAGAGAAGAGGGAGGTAAAAAGTAGGAAAAGAGAGGTGCCAAAATCAACCCAGGTTCTGAACTAGGTGGGTTTCACTGTTTTCATACACGGTAAATCATTTTCCTAAAGGCAACAGCTCATTTCACTTGCTGACATCACTCCTGAACAACTTGTCTGGCAAGTAGCTTTCTCATTAGCTTCCAGACATCCTACTTACACTGCTCATCTCCTGCAAATGCATGAACATAACCTTTCCATCACCTTGACTTTTAATTTCCCCTTCAGAATAGGAATTTTATGAATTGACTTGACAGGTCATATAAGTCTCTTGACACTATTCATAAAACTTACCTTGCAATATGCTTTAAAATTAAGATTTAAACCAGTTCCGTATTATCATACTAATGTCTACCTAAACCTATGCTGAAGAGGGTAACTAACCAGACTAAGTCTAATCAAAAGGCTAATAGTTCACAGAGGAATTCAAAAGTTACTTTAGATTTAATTCTATTTGTTCATAGTTTACAAACAACTCTGAGTAGAAATGCTCTCAACATGGGAAGAAATTAAGGGCTGAAAGAAGACTCTAGGGAAAGGATTACTTTCATATTTGGTATTCAACTTCTTCATTCTCATCAGATACACTATATAGGAAGAAGTTTGAGTTTTTTGTCAGAAGAAGCTGGCTAATGAATCATTCTATTTCCTTGTGAAAAAAATGTGCATATAAAAAAAGAATGACCTAGAAGAAAGCCTAGAATATGGAAAATAAACTGAATAAAAGACTATTTTGAGTCTTTTGCTCTCTCACATGAACTAGCTCAGATAGCCAACTTTCTCTCACAGTTTCAACTACGTTAATGACTTCCAAATGCATAGCTTAGATTCTAACTTCTAATCAAAGCTTTCATCCTTAATTTCCACTGGCCAGAATAGAAATAACATGTAATTATTACAGTATTACAGTAATAATATATGCAATTCATCTAGGACTTTTAAGTGATGATATGCACAAACATATGGCCTAACAAGTATAACGATAGTCTATAATTACTTGTGTTATGGAGAGGACTGTAGCCAGTGCCAGACTAGTCCATATAATTCAACGTGGACATCTTTCCTTCCTATGGGAAATGGTCTGAAAGGCTTGGTTAAGAATTTCTATTTATTCTGCAAGGAAGAGAATTTCTTATTTCATCTGCTTTCTCAAAATGCCTTCTTGTTCCTCTGCTTCCACAATAACAGCTCTGTACCAGTGATTTGCAATGTCCACATTTCTAGATGTGATTATTCCTGACAATGAATCTGCATTTATTTCATGTGTGTTTAAGAAATCTGTGAAGCTAGAGCTCATCTAACCTGTCATCATCACTCTTTATCACCCTCAAGCAAATGGTCAGACTGAAAGAATGGTGCAGACTACTAAGGGTGCCCTAAAGTGAACTTTTAGAAGAAAATAACCCAGGAGATTTGCCAGTTTCTCATCACTCAACATGTCACTCCAAGTGGGACAACAGGAGTCAGTTCGGCTGAATAAAAAATGGAACAACATTGCAATTGTCCCTTTGACAGTTCCTCCATTAGGCTTAGCTTAGAATTTATAGACAAATCAGAAGGCATGCTGGGTATGTGCTCAGCCAATTCATCTTTGCCAGAAGGCTGGTCCTGAAAACAATTTTAGAAGTAATAGAGAGAGGTATGTTCCTGTGAAACTGAAATGATCACTCATGTTATTGTAAGGGCTATAGATGACCTTCGGGTGGCCTAACACTAGTGAATTAATGTTATGCTCAGTTTCAAAATCCCTCCTTGTATTCTATTGAAGTTAATTACATACCATTGTTATACCTGCTTATTTTAAGATCAGTGCATTACAGGACATAGTTAATCTGGAATTATTTTTTTCCACCAAAAAATAAGACTTAGTCTCTTTTTTTTCTGCTTGACTTCAACCAAATTGCTAAAGAGTCAGGAGAATTTTGGTGGTGAGTCCAGAAAAGAGTGAAAGAATGACTAATATGTTTACCATAAACTCCCAGCTTTCTCTTTGGGGCACCTGAGGCTATTGCCTTTACTCTCCCCTTTGATGTCAGGCATGGCCATGTGATGTACTTTGACCAGTGGATTTGAGCAAAAGTGATGTGTGTCACCTCTGGGTAAAGACTTAAGATACCCTGTGACTGATTTATTATATTCTTCTTCCCTGGTGAGGAAGCCTGAGTTGAGGTAGAGAGATCCCAGATTGACTACAACAAGCACAGCCTTTTGTCTATCATCTTGGATTTGAGGAAGAATACAAAGTAAACTTTTGTCATAAACTCACTGAGATTTTGGATCACTGTATAATAACCTAGCCTATTCTGACTTGTACAAATTAGTACAATTCATTGGAGTAACAAAAGTAATGAAATATTAACAACTGAAGCCATGGTTTTTGTACAAAAAAGTTAATTATACACTGTATATTTTTAAGTGTAGTTTTAAGTTCAAAGAATGAAAAACAACTAAGGGTTGACTTAATTACTATCATCAAGTATAAAAATGTGGTTTGTTTGTTTTTCTTAACCTTTTCCAAAGAAATATATTTTAGTTTAACAAGAGGAAACTAACTTGAACCAGGAAAATCTTGGTTTGCAAGTAAGAGAAAATAAAAGGTCTCAGTTCAGAATGAAGAGGATGAAACCAAGAAGAGGTAAAGAATACCTGTGTAGGCTGCTTCCTTAGGTTACCATAATAAAGCACATACCTCCACAACTCCCCGACTGTTTCCCTTGGTGCACTTTAGAACTTGGAACTTTAGAATAAGACTTAGGGATTCCTAAAAGAATTTATGCATTTACTTTACGGGGTCTGTGAACTGAGTAAGCTAACAGCTAAATTGAAGCCTAAGACAAGCTTGAGTTTGAATCTGCAGCATTCAGAGCAGAAAGTCTATAGCTTTACTTAGATTCTTGGAGCCAAATTAAGGCAAAGAACCATGGTTTGATACCAACCACACTCAAAATAGAGAACCATATAATTGAGTTTTCTTCGCCAACCTTTTTGAAGACAGCAAGTCCCTAGTTTTATTTTCACCTTCAAATCAGTGTGCAACAGGGTAAGAATTTTACTTCTGCCTCTTTAAACTACAAATTAGCTTTGCAAAGCAGAAACTCTAACTTGAATATCTAACCAGGCTGGTAATTATAGCTGACTTCAAAGGGTTTAGAAATAATATTTCAGAAAGGCTGTGGATTCTCAGACTTTTTACCCTTTTCCCAAGGTCTGCTGTTTTCTCCTGTCTAGAAAGATTAACAAAGAAAGGTTGGCTTAGCCTCATTGATACAGAGCTTCACTGATACAACGCTTTTATAGACTTGTCAGAACGTAAAATTTCCAGATTCATTATCAGATGGCCCTACCTTGCTGAGTGATGTACGTATGCTTCAGTGTCCCCAAACTCCCAGTGAACACTGATACACAAAAGGAAATTAGAAGGCAGACTGGTCTTTCAAAACACTTTTTTCCCCCACATTTCTTATTATTTCCATTTTATTATTAAAACCACACAAAACTAGCAAAAGTAGATGTTTTCGAAAAGCCTTGCCAAGCACATCACAAAGACACAAAGTAAAATTCTT
Source organism: Castor canadensis (assembly GCF_047511655.1). Lineage (NCBI taxonomy): Eukaryota > Metazoa > Chordata > Mammalia > Rodentia > Castoridae > Castor > Castor canadensis. Next base: position 129,203,019 of record NC_133391.1, on the reverse strand, counting down.
AAAGCGTGCCTGATGGGTCATAGTGCAGGGAACTAATGAGAAGCCCATGTTCCTTCCACAAACCTATCCCTGTCATCCTTCCCTTTGTTTGATGAAGAAAATGGCAACATTACAATGGAACTGAGTTCTGCTTCTGGCTATGATGAAATACTTTACAAAAAAGCAACCCTCTCACCAAGAACACAAAAAGTTAAAAAAAAAAAGGGAAAAATCTAATGCAACGGAACAAAGTGTGACTGGAGTGTGGTACCTGAGGCTTGGTAATGGTCTAATCATCCATCAGATGATGGTTACTTAGATGGGTTCATTTTGCAAAAATCCAACAAGCTGTTCACTTATAATTTGGCCCTTTTACCTATGTAGTTTACATTTCAATAATATTTATCTCTAAAAAATGCTACCTGAAAATACGTCTTGTAAAATGTACGCATATGTACATTTTCTCTGATTTGTAATTTCTGAACGTGATATTGAATGTGTTCATACTTATTCCTACTGTAATTGCTCTCTTCTGGGAGTTTTACATAAACAATAGCAGGGGATGGAATAGTCTTTTGGTTCATGGGGAATGCCATCTTACACAAAGCAATGTTCATTTGGCACTGCATTTCCCTTGATTGTGATTTGGGTTATGTACTTTGGAAAACTGCATTTCATGTGGCCAAATGTTCACCTACTCCTCCCCAACTCAATTGATCAGTTTAACTATGGGGAAAAAGAAGAGATTTTGTAATCTATCTAGCCTATAATTACAAAATAAATATCCTGTATTGTAAGTAGGTAAAACTTTGCAATATTGCTTGCAAATTACACTTCTTAATGATATCACAACATATACCACTAGATCATTTTAGCAAGTAATTAAATTGTTTCAAAAATTTATAAACAAATATTCAGAAATAACAGTAACACATGAAAAAGAACAATAGGACCATCAATCTGCAAATATGAGCCAGGAAACACAAAGGCAATACAATTATCAAACTCAAGAGCTTTAATTCCCATCTACTAGTAATAGGGAATATTTTAAGGTAGCTGTAAACACCACCTACAGAAAATTTAAATGAGAATTCAAATTTTGCTTTGGGAAAAAAACCTGACAGTGATATTGCGATAAGCACACAACTTGCTTAATGTTCCAGATTGAGCAACAGTGGCTACGAAATTGATTTTACTCTTATAAAACAATCATGAAATCATGAAATTTTATGAAAAAATTCATAAAATTTTTTTATTTGTCTGTTCATATGTGCATATATTGTTTGGGCCATTTCTCCCAAGATTCATAAAATTTATCTTTGACAAAAAGTTAACTAGAGTTATATATTAATGTATAATAATGTCATAAAGTATGAAGCCCTCCATGTAAGCAAGATGTTCATTTATATACCCCATGAAATCTGTGAAGGCTAAGATGAAGGTGTGTATAATTCCACAAGATTAAAAGAAATAGATTGGTTAGGTACAGGTAACAAACTCTTAGAGAGCTTAAAGATACTACATTCAGTAATTATCATCATCTGGGAATAGTCATATCTTATTCTTTCAAGCATCAGCAATTTTTGCCACAGCATTATCTAATTAGAAATGGTATCATTCTGTACAAGCATAGAATTGAGATTTATAGCTACATCACTTCTTTCAGACAGATTAAACACATCTAAACTAAATTTAGAAATCAGATTACAGGATTTCCAAGATGGCAGCTAGAGGTAGGAAGCAGAAAGCGAGCCTCCTATAGTGAAATCTTGGAGAGATGCTGGAGACACACTTTGCAGGCATAATCACTGAGAAAAGGCATAACTTCGACCCCTCCACATCTCCAGCTGGTGCAGAGAATCTCCACCTCACGTTAAATGGAGAAACGAGGAGGGCCCCCGGGGCCGCCAGTGGCCGGCGCCCATACGTCTTGGGAAGATGCGGACCAGCTCACCCTTCCATTCTAAATATTACCATTGTTATTATTACAAGATAGAAAATACTTAATAGCACACAGTACAGGGACAGTAACAACACCAAAGACGATGACGGGAAGACAGAAAAAACAGGGAAACCAGTTTCCCCACAGCAAAAAATTAGTACAGGAACCAGAGGGGAATGAAGAGAACAGAAACTCAGATCCAGACTCCAAAAAAATGAAGATAAACTATGCCAAAGGACCCAATGAAGCCCACAAAAATAATTTAAAAGAAGACATACTACAAGTACTCAATGAGAATTTTATAGAGATGATACTGGATAGGATCAACCAAAATGTACAGGAGACACTCAAGAAATTCCAAGACAACAAAAATAGAGAATTTGAAAAAGCAAAAGAAGAAATAAAGGAAACCATAGAAGCACTGTATAAACACCAAAGTGAAAGAGAGAACACAATGAATAAACGGATAAATGAACTCAGGACAAAAATAGACAACATTAAAGAGGAAAACTGCCAGGATATGGAAAACCTCAGAAAAAAGAATGGAACAGAACTGCAAAACAAAACAGAAGGCCAATCCAGCAGAATACAACAAACAGAAGACAGAATCTCAGAACTTGAAGATGAAATGGTAATTAAAGGAAAAACCGAAGAACTATTAATTAAACAACTCAAGACCTGTGAAAAGAAAATGCAAGAACTCACTGACTCCATCAAAAGACCAAACTTGAGAATGATGGGCATCGAAGAAGGAGAAGAGGTGCAAGTGAAGGGAATGTGTAATATATTCAACAAAATAATAACGGAAAATTTCCCAAATCTAGAGAAAGATATTCACATACAAATGCAAGAGGCCTCCAGGACACCAAACAGAACAGATCAAAATAGAGCTACTCCACGACATATCATCATTAAAACAACAAGTTCAGAAACTAAGGAAAGAATATTGAAGGCTGTAAGAGAGAAAAAACAAGTAACATACAAAGGTAAACCCATCAAAATCACAGCAGACTTCTCAACAGAAACATTAAAAGCAAGAAGAGCGTGGGGTGAGATCTTCCAGGCATTGAATGAAAATAACTTCAACCCCAGGATACTCTACCCAGCAAAGCTACCATTCAAAATAGATGGAGCAATAAAAGTCTTCCATGATAAGCAGAAACTAAAACAATATGTGACCACAAAGCCACCATTACAAAAGATTCTGCAAGGGATTCTGCACACAGAAAGTGAAACCCAACTTAACCATGAAAAGACAGGCAGCACTAAACCACAGAAAAAGAAAAAGCAAGACAGTAGAGAGTAACAACAAGTTAGGTACACACAATCAAACCTTCAAACAACTAAGACAACTAAATGGCAGGAATCACCACATACCTATCAGTACTAATGCTTAATGTTAACGAACTTAATTCACCCATCAAAAGACACCGTTTGACAAAATGGATTAAAAAAGAAGATCCAACAATTTGTTGCTTACAGGAGACTCATCTCACTGACAGAAATAAGCATATGCTTAGGATGAAAGGCTGGAAGAAGATTTACCAAGTCAATGGCCCCCGAAAACAGGCAGGAGTAGCAATACTTATCTCTGACAAAGTAGACTTCAAACCAACATTGATCAAACGAGATAAAGAAGGACATTCCATGCTAATAAAAGGGGAAATAGACCAAAAGGAAATAATAATCATCAATCTGTATGCACCCAATGTCAACGCACCCAATTTCATCAAACATACCCTGAAAGACCTAAAAGCATATATAAACGCCAACACAGTGGTTGTGGGAGACTTTAAAACTCCATTATCATCAATAGATAGGTCATCCAAACAAAAAAATCAATAAAGAAATCCAAGATCTAAAATATGCAATAGATCAAATGGACCTAGTAGATGTCTACAGAACATTTCATCCAACCTCTACACAATATACATTCTTCTCAGCAGCCCATGGAACCTTCTCCAAAATAGATCATATCCTAGAGCACAAAGCAAGCCTCAGCAAATATAAGAAAATAGAAATAATACCGTGCATACTATCTGATCACAATGCAGTAAAAGTAGAACTCAACAACAAAAGTAAAGACAAAAAACATGCAAATAGCTGGAAACTAAATAACTCATTACTTAATGAAGAATGGATCATCGATGCAATAAAAGAGGAAATTAAAAGGTTCCTGGAAGTCAATGAAAATGAAAACACAACCTACCGGAACCTATGGGACACAGCTAAGGCAGTCCTGAGAGGAAAGTTTATAGCCATGAGTGCATATATTAAAAAGATTGAAAGATCCCAAATCAATGACCTAATGATACATCTCAATTCCAAGAAAAACAAGAACAAGCAAATCCCAAAACAAATAGAAGGAGAGAAATAATAAAAATAAGAGCTGAAATCAATGAAATAGAAACCAAAAGTTGGTTCTTTGAAAAAATAAACAAGATCGATAGACCCCTGGCAAACCTGACTAAAATGAGGAGAGAAAAAACCCAAATTAGTAGAATTAGGAATGCAAAAGAGGAGATAACAACAAACACCATGGAAGTCCAGGAAATCATCAGAGACTACTTTGAGAACCTATATTCAAATAAATTTGAAAATCTAAAAGAAATGGACAGATTTCTAGATACATATGATCATCCAAAACTGAACCAAGAGGAAATTAATCACCTGAATAGACCTATAACACAAAATGAAATTGAAGCAGCAATCAAGAGTCTCCCCAAAAAGAAAAGTCCAGGACCTGATGGATTCTCTGCTGAATTCTATCAGACCTTTAAAGAAGAACTGATACCAACCCTCCTTAAACTGTTCCACGAAATAGAAAGGGAAGGAAAACTGCCAAACACATTTTAGGAAGCCAGTATTACACTTATCCCAAAACCAGGCAAAGACACCTCCAAAAAGGAGAACTATAGGCCAATCTCCTTAATGAACATTGATGCAAAAATCCTCAACAAAATAATGGCAAACTGAATTCAGCAACACATCAAAAAGATTATTCACCATGACCAAGTAGGCTTCATCCCAGGGATGCAGGGGTGGTTCAACATACGAAAATCAATAAATGTAATAAACCACATTAACAGAAGCAAAGACAAAAACCACTTGATCATCTCAATAGATGCAGAAAAAGCCTTTGATAAGATCCAACATCATTTCATGATAAAAGCTCTAAGAAAACTAGGAATAGAAGGAAAGTTCCTCAACATTATAAAAGCTATATATGACAAACCTACAGCCAGCATTATACTTAACGGAGAAAAATTAAAACCATTCCCTCTAAAATCAGGAACCAGACAAGGATGCCCACTATCTCCACTCCTATTCAACATAGTACTGGAATTCCTAGCCAGATCAATTAGGCAAGAAGAAGGAATAAAAGAAATACAAATAGGTAAAGAAACTGTCTGCAAATCCCTATTTGCAGACGACATGATCCTATACCTTAAAGACCCAAAAAACTCTACTCAGAAGCTTCTAGACATCATCAATAGCTATAGCAAGGTAGCAGGATATAAAATCAACATAGAAAAATCATTAGCATTTCTATACTCTAACAATGAGCAAACGGAAAAAGAATGTATGAAAACAATTCCATTTACAATAGCCTCAAACAAAATCAAATACCTAGGTGTAAACCTAACAAAAGATGTGAAAGACCTCTACAAGGAAAACTATACACTTCTGAAGAAAGAGATTGAGGAAGACTATAGAAAATGGAGAGATCTCCCATGCTCATGGATTGGTAGAATCAACATAGTAAAAATGTCGATACTCCCCAAAGTAATCTACATGTTTAATGCAATTCCCATCAAAATTCCAATGACATTCATTAAAGAGATTGAAAAATCTACTGTTAAATTTATATGGAAACACAAGAGGCCACGAATAGCCAAGGCAATACTCAGTCAAAAGAACAATGCAGGAGGTATCACAATACTTGACTTCAAACTATATTACAAAGCAATAACAATAAAAACAGCATGGTACTGGCACAAAAACAGACATGAAGACCAGTGGAACAGAATAGAGGACCCAGATATGAAGCCACACAACTATAACCAACTTGTCTTTGACAAAGAAGCTAAAAATATACGATGGAGAAATAGCAGCCTCTTCAACAAAAACTGCTGGGAAAACTGGTTAGCAGTCTGCAAAAAACTGAAACTAGATCCATGTATATCACCCTATACCAAGATTAACTCAAAATGGATCAAGGATCTTAATATCAGACCCCAAACTCTAAAGTTGATACAGGAAAGAGTAGGAAATACTCTGGAGTTAGTAGGTATAGGTAAGAACTTTCTCAATGAAACCCCAGCAGCACAGCAACTAAGAGAGCATAGATAAATGGGACCTCATAAAGCGAAAAAGCTTCTGTTCATCAAAAGAAATGGTCTCTAAACTGAAGAGAACACCCACAGAGTGGGAGAAAATATTTGCCAACTATACATTAGACAAAGGACTGATAACCAGAATATATAGGGAACTTAAAAAACTAAATTCTCCCAAAACTAATGAACCAATAAAGAAATGGGCACGTGAACTAAACAGAACTTTCTCAAAAGAAGAAATTCAAATGGCCAAAAAACACATGAAAAAATGCTCACCATCTCTAGCAATAAAGGAAATGCAAATTAAAACCACGCTAAGATTCCACCTCACCCCTGTTAGAATAGCCATCATCAGCAACACCACCAACAACAGGTGTTAGAGAGGATGCGGGGAAAAAGGAACCCTCTTACACTGTTGGTGGGGATGTAGACTAGTACAACCACTCTGGAAAAAAATTTGGAGGCTACTTAAAAAGCTAGACATCGATCTACCATTTGATCAGCAATACCACTCTTGGGGATATACCCAAAAGATTGTGACACAGGTTACTCCAGAGGCACCTGCACAACCATGTTTATTGTGGCACTATTAACAATAGCCAAGTTATGGAAACAGCCAAGATGCCCCAGCACTGACGAATGGATTAAGAAAATGTGGTATCTATACACAATGGAATTTTATGCAGCCATGAAGAAGAACGAAATGTTATCATTCGCTGGTAAATGGATGGAATTGGAGAACATCATTCTGAGTGAGGTTAGCCTGGCCCAAAAGACCAAAAATCGTATGTTCTCCCTCATATGTGGACATTAGATCAAGGGCAAACACAACTATGGGATTAGACTATGAGCACATGATAAAAGCGAGAGCACACAAGGGAGGGGTGAGGATAGGTAAGACACCTAAAAAACTAGCTAGCATTTGTTGCCCTTAACGCAGAGAAACTAAAGCAGATACCTTAAATGCAACTGAGGTACTAGAGAAAAGGTTAGATCAAAAAGAATTAACCTAGAAGGTAACACCCACGCACAGGAAATCAATGTGAGTCAATACCCTGTATAGCTATCCTTATCTCAACTAGCAAAAACCCTTGTCCCTTCCTGTTATTGCTTATACTCTCTCTACAACAAAATTAGAAATAAGGGCAAAATAGTTTCTGCTGGGTATTGAGGGGGTGGGGGGGAGAGGGAAGGGGTGGAGTGGGTGGTAAGGGAGGGGGTGGGGGCAGGGGGGAGAAATGAACCAAGCCTTGTATGCACATATGAATAATAAAAGAAAAAGAAAAAAAAAAGAAATCAGATTACAGAGGAAATGTTGAAATTATCTAAAAGAACAACCTGTTTTAAAGAAATTCTGAAATGTCTGTTTACATGTAAAAAATGGATATATTAACTGAGACTCATTTTAACTTTTATTAAATTGGGTACAGAAAGATCCTCTGCTTGACAATATTTTAAATATCTAAATTAGCTTACTAAAATTTCAAGAAATGTTTGGGAAACAGCTCAGCAAGTATGTATCACAGAGACTGTGCATGTATTTATATATATTCATCAGTTTTAATTAAAATCTGTAACAAAATTATAGAATCCACTTCATTTTTGAAAGCTATTAGATGTTTTAAGTACATTATTTAAATATATATAAACTTTCAAAAGTGTCCACTTGACTTTTAAATATCTCCTGATGCAGCTAATAAAGTAGTGCGTAACATGTAACCTGTTCCTATCAATGGATTCTTCATGAGATTTTTATTAAATTACAGCAATAATAATAATATTTTATAATAAATATCATAAAACATAAGGTTTAATGATGTGCTAATTGTTCAATTTAGTCTTCATTATTTTTAAATATCTATTACTCTTAGATGATGCACATGAAGCACCTTACAAAATATGAGATAAAGAGAACCATTAGAATGGTGAAAATGTTCAACGTACCAGGCAGAAGCATGGGCTCAGAGTTACAAGTGGTGACTTGGGCCCTGGTTTCATATTAGAATTAGCTGTGAAAATTCACAAAAATATTAATGATGCCCAGGTCCTATGCTAAGACTGGGATTCAATTGGCCTGGAGTTTCCATGGCTTCTGTATTTTCCTCAATGTTTGCTAGATGGATTCCAAAGTACTGTTGTGGTTGACAGGCCGCTACCATAACAACTCAAGCAGGCACTGTATTTAGTCTATCACCTGCCCTTTCTAGCTAGCCATGGTTAAGTCTAAACAATCCAGAGAGCTAATTAACTACATTTTAGACTAATTACCTTATCTCTATCCTCAAAGGGAAGAAAGGTAGAAAAAAAAAGACGGAAATTTTTCTGTTTACTAAACCTTCCATCCTTAATAATCTAAATTTCCCATTTGCATTTTTTTCAGTATATATCAAGCTGTGGGCTCATGACTGATGGGGGAATTGTGACTTAAATTTTGTGTGTTTTGACAAGCTTAGAACTTAACAGACTAGATTATAGTGGTAAAATAAAAGGTATTTCTGCAGTAGGTTTTTGGGCTGTCAGCACATCTACAATGTCATCAAATGTAGGAGTTTATAGAATCACAGTTTTAATCAAAGAAATACTAAAGTCATTAAAAATTAGAACAGTGGCATATATTCTGAAAATTAATACTGCAGTGAAGAAGGTGTGTAAAACTAATGTCTAATTTCTATTGTTAAGGATTTTCTTGATCGTCTCTAAATATTTTACTAATGTCTTATGCCATACAGATTGGTCTTCCTATTTACAGAAAACATTTTTGGAGGTTATTATACTTTTAAATTCTTTTTATCAATATTGAATTTTTTTCTAGGTGTGAACAATAACTTCATTCAAGGAGAAATTCACCAAGATTTTTTTTTCTCAAATTCCTTTTTATTTTTATTGTTCTGGGTGGGGGTACATTGCAGCATTTACAAAGGTTCTTACAATATATCAAATATATCATATTTGAATTCATCCCCTCCATTGCTGTCCTTCAGATTCCTGAAATAGTTTCAACAGGTATCATTTTTGCATTTACTTATAGGTGTATATATTATTTGCCCCATATTGATCCTCCAACCCCTTTCCCCGCCACAACCCCTCCCACCGGTGCCAAACTTCCTACCCCTAGGCAGAACCTGTTCCGCCCTCCTGTTCTCTGATTTTGTAGAAGAACAAAAAAAGGTAAAAAAGAGAAACATGACATTTTTGCTAGTTTGAGATAAAGATAGCTACACAGGGAGATTCCTTGTATTGTTTCTACGCAACCCAAATTAGTTCATCTCTATCAGTCCTCTTTACTCCTCCCTACTCCCCTTCTCATGGTGGCCCCAGCCAGTTTAAGATTTCTATACATATTCATTGCTGTACATTGAGCACACAAACCACATTCAAGTTCATGGTTTCCTTCCCGTGCCCTATCCCTTCCTTACACAGCCTCCCCTTAGTGTGAGCCATGTCCCATATTATTGCTGCATTTATTTTAGGTCTATAATCTTCAAATGAGGGAGAACATGCGGCTTTTGGCCTTCTAGCCTAACGAACTTCACTTGAGATGATGTTCTTCAGGTCCATCCTGCAAAACAACGAAATTTCATTCTTCTTTGTGCTGAGTAAAACTCCATAGTGTATAAATACCACATTTTCTTAATTCATTTGTCAGTAGTAGGGCATCTTGGCTGTTTCCATAACTTGGCTATTGTGAATAGTGCTGCAATAAACATGGGTGTGCAGGTGTCTCTGGAATAACCTGACTCACATTCCTTCCAGTATATCCCTAGGAGTGGCATTGCTGGATTGTATGGCAGACCTATGTTTAGTTTTTTAAGAAGCCTCCATATTGTTTTCCATATTAGTTGTGATAGCTTACATTCCCACCAGCAGTGTATGAGGGTTCCTTTTCCCCCACATCCTCACCAACATTTGTTGTTGGTGGTGATCTTGATGATAGCTCTTCTAAGAGGAGTGAGGTGAAATCTTAATGTGGTTGTGATTTGCATTTCCTTTATGGCCAGGGATGGTGTGCATTTTTCATGTGTTTTTTAGCCATAAGCAATAGACATAGGCAAGGACTTCCTTAGTAGAACTCAAGGGCCTCAGAAACTAAGAGAAAGGATGGACAAATGGGACTACAAAAAAAAATAAAAAGCTTCTACACAACAAAAGAAATAGTCTCTTAATTGAATAAGCCACCCACAGAATGGGAGAAAATCTTTGCTAGCTATACATCAGACAAGGGACTGATAACCAGAGTATACAGGGAGCTCAAAAAAACTAAACTCCCCAAAAATCAATGACCCAATAAAGAAATTGGCAACTGAACTTTTTCACCAAGATTTTTGCTCATGACTGTTCTAGTACTCAGAAGCTTATGATTTTTTTAAGTTCAAACTATTCAGTTTGCAAAGTTATGAAAACAGGCAGATTAATTTATGCAAAAGAAAATGTTTTTCATAGTAATATTGTTGTCCATGTACATTGAAAATGTGTACTACTCTTCTAAAAATAACTTCTCAAGAAGGTTGTCTAGTGTAACAGTGGAAATAACACTCCATGCTCTCTGAATGGTCTAAGATTTTAAATACTGCCACGCCAATGTCACAGATTACCTTCTTCTTTTTTTGCTTCCCATTATCACCCAACACCTAGGCTACTCAAGAATGGTTTTATGTTCCTTCACTCATCATGGGCACTAAATTTGTATCATCATCTGTGTGCCATGTTGGTTCACTGAGATCCTTTAGCAGAGAGTTAATGGAGCCAACATGCCAGGATGGGGCACTCTGTGAAGTCAGGTATTACTTTTAAGTAGTCATTTCATTTAAGTGCATTTTATTTTTCTAGCAAATCTCTTTTTGTTTAAGTTAATTTTAATCCATTTGTGTTCTTACTGAGCATGTACTGTGTCCAATAGGTAATGATAGCCTATATGGGAATATCATTTGAACCCTTATAGAATCCACTTCCTTACAAGCAAACTTGCCTTGATTAAAACAACCTACAGTCAAAGGTCCAATTATAGTCAAGGTCCATGGGCTTAGTGTTTGCAGAGTAAGTGGGGCAGCAGTCACCAGGATAGCACCATACACACTGTTGTACATAAAGTCAGTATTACTTGCACAGCAAGCTGTTCCTGGAACTCTTCCTGTCTGGTTTCAGCAGAAGTGAAAAAAAAACAAAGCAATAGATAGCAAATAATCCCACATTTCGGAGTTTCCAGACCATCTAGTAAGGACTTTCAAAGTTTAGCTGTTCTGATCCATAGAAGCTGACTTTCCACATGCAGCTTTTAAAAAGGCCAGAGAGACAAAGGGCAGAGGAGAAATTCCAGAGGATTTCTTTTGAAAGTTGCTGGTATACTAACAGCAGTAAAAGGAAAAACAAATGTTTTCTAACTATCCTCATGAGTCCTACTGATTCAACATGGTGGCTACACTTTCTAATAGATTGAGGAGTAATTTTATAATAAAGAATATATGAGTGAAAATGGAAAAATGAGATGCGTTGAAACTATTCCAGGAATGGAGGGAGGAGGGAGAAAGAAGAATGATGGAGGGGGTGAATTCAACTATGATATATCATAAAAGACTTTTGTAAGTGCCACAATGTATATGCAGTACAACAATAACATGATAATAAACAAAGAATATGTGACTGAGTAAGTCTAGTCTAGGATTGGTCATCTACTAGCTAGGTTCCTCTCTGTGGTTCAGCCACCTCTTATATGGAAGCTGAATTAGGACTGTGCAATACTTCAGGTGGGAATCTCCACCACTTATGGCCCTTCTTCACTGCTCACTGGGTACAGTGAAACAGTAGCAGGGCATGGGTATCCCAAAACACAGTTTTAAAATTTTTGAATCTTCCTGAGTCTCTGAGCTTCTATGATGTCTTTCAACATTTAAATTCTATGATTTCACTTTTCTTGGAAGTAAAGCTCTTTGGTCACTTTGCGTTCTCATCACTGTCACTATTATCCACACTTTCTTTGTGGAAACCCTTCCTCAGTTGGCAGGTATGATTTCTCTTTAGATTCTTTGTGTATATACAGTCTACTTCTTCAAGGAAAATGCAACACACATATATTCACTTTGTTTATGAACAAACATGTTTATAAACATGTTTTAAGTTCATGCATCAGATGTTGAAAAGTAAAACTCTAGTCTTCATCTTCCCCTTAATCCTCATACTCTCTCCAAGTTGACAGCAAACCAAGTAACTGATGTTCTTTAATAGTGTACTTAACTGAAGCTTTTCATGTTCTATAATGTTTTTTTTAATTCCCTGAATATTGCTTCAGTTAATTGCATGATGTGTTTGTTGAAACATGCTGCTTCAACTACTGTCTGTTGGTCTCTTCTTTCTAGGGAAAGGCTACAAGAGCAAATAGAGAGGAACCATTTGCTTTGATACTGTTCTTTATTTAAAATGACCTTTCTTCTACAGTGGTAAGCACTAAAGGAAGTCATTTTGCAGTGAGTGACACTTTAAGCAATGAGACAAAATCATCCCTGTAGTAATAAAGGAACATGCCCTTGGAAATACAAGATTTTTCATAAACAAAACAGTGCAATTTTTGACTCATTAGTGGTCATGATAAGGACGTCCTATTAATCATAAATTACCTTTTTTTGTGCTTATCTCTAATAATAACCACTAATTTTTCATATTCCATATGAATTCACTATTTTACACATGAATAAGTATACATGACATGCTGTTTAATTTTATGTCTCAATTTCACTGGATGTCCAGATATTTGGTTATAACTTATACTGAATATGACTATGAAGATGAGGCTGCATAAAATTAACATTTTATTTGGTAAACTGAATAACCAGATTGCCCTCCCTAATCTGAGTGGGTCTCATTCAATCAGTTGAAGGCTTGAATAGAACACAGAGGCTAATATAGAAACTGCCTGCTTGACCTGGGTTCATCAACTCTTATCCTAATTTTAGACTTAAAAATGAAACTGTTTTTCTTGGGTATTAAGCCTGCCTGCTTTGAACTTAATCTTATACCATTGGCTTTCCTGGTGACTACATATCATGTTACTGTTCAGCCTCCACAATTCTGTGAGCAAAGTCCTTAAAACAAATCTCTCTCCATGTATGTAGAAACCCTTTAGTTCTACTCTGGAGAACCTTAATAAACATGGAAACAAAAATGTAAGTCTTTTAAATAAGAAAATATGTGAGCATCTCATATACATAATCTTGAACCCATCTCCTTCTCTGGAATTACACAGAAAAAATACATATAGTTTCTAAAATTCCTTAGCAGTCCAAGGACCTTTTCAGTGCAAGCAGACCAATACTTTTTTTTCTTACATTTTCTAGGAGAAGCTAGTAGCAAAACTCTTCCACTATTGGTGATATTAATGTAATCATCCATGCCCTTGCTCCTTGCTGGGTTACAACCAGGAGCTGAAGGTAGAGGGGGAGGGGCAGGAGATCAGGAGTAAGCTCTGGATGGTACAAAGTGGCTACATTTAAAGTGTATTTGCATGTGTGACTTGCTAAGATTGGTTGCCTGGCAACAATGGCATCTTGTGCACACAGTGCTCAGGATGCAAGTTGGTTCTTAGTGCCCCCTGGTCCTCCCTTTATCTTTAAGGCTGATGCTTGTGTTTCTAGAAAGAAGTATGCCCTGTTCTTCCTTATTACAGCTAATCAACGATCATTAACTAAGTGAGCACCATCAGTGGCCTAAACACAAACTTAGCCAATGTAGCAAAGGTTATTGTGGTCTTTGTTCAAGTGACAATATGACTACATTTTAACAGGATATAATTTACTGAAGGTTGGTGCCAGGCACAGCATTGTTTTCTCATGGGCCTCTGTCCCTAATGGGGCAGGACTGACTCACCGTGCTCTATCTCCTCTGGTCAGGCTCAGCTCTCCAACATGATCAGCTACTGAGAAACTCTAAAACCTGTCTGGAGAACTACACTGGGATCCAAGACTCCCCATGATGGGCAGGTTCTCAGAAAGGAAGTAAAAGCTATGGTTGTCAAGGGCTTCTTGTCCATATGACCTACATAAAATATCCTTATCTTAAAATTCACATTAACTGATGAATAATGCTTACGTTCTTATGCATAACACATAATGGGCTATTGTCATCGAAGGCTAGCCCCATACATGTCCTTATCTCGTCCCCAGTCAGTGGCACCAACACAACCAAGTTACTGTAGCTTTATTCTCATGATATGTTAGTTTTATCTTTATATCATCTTATTGCACTACATTTTTTAGATAAAAGACCATATATATTGGAAAGAGTAGCAATGCGAACAGCCTGTAGCTTACCTAAGTTCTGGTACTAACTAGTTGTCTGCCTCTGATGAAACCACTTAGTCATTTTCTTGGCATTTGTTCACCTATAAAATGTGTTGCGGGTGAATTCTGAATTTCTCTGAGTGTTCTAAAATTCCATAATTCATCAACCACCACTTGACAACCAGCAATATCTGCATGATGCATGTAATCAATTAGCTAAACAATCACCATGGCAAAATTAGCTCTGGTTTTGGATCACTTTTTAAAATAATTCCCAGAATCTCTGGCAATTCCCAAATCTCCTCGGGAAGATGAGAAGATAACAGAATCGGAAGATAATAAAGATAAATCAAATTGTATTATGGTAATATCTGATATTTGCTAGGTTTCTATAACCCACCAGTCACTACTACAGTGACTCATGGAAAACACAGTAGTTATTTATTATTTGATAGAGAGATAGATTAAAAAATGAATACTAATAAGTATTCAGGAAACTAAGGGATAATGACTACATGGTGCCTCCAATGGTTTGCGCAACATGTCAGCCATCTGGGCTTTATTTTCACTGTGCGCCATTGTTATTTATTAAAGTGTATGAATTAACACAGAGACATCTGGCCCTGCTTGTAGACCCACACTGCAAGTTAAAAAAATACATATGAAGGAAATTAGCATTTATATTTGGACATAAAATTTGGCTTAATATTTTATTTAAGTCTGTACTAATAAGGTTTGACAAAATAACCTTCTTTCCAAGAATGATGCATTGAAGAAATGCATCTATTAAACATTGCAGTGACATAATATAGGTTTATTGTACAGTACTTGTATTTATTATACAAGTATTTACTGTCTTACTGTGGGATAGTTTTCTGGAAGCAATGTCTTGATTGAAAAATCAAGAAGGTAAAGTTTCTTAATGCTTTCCTGTTGCATAAGATCAGAGTCAACACTGTCAAAGAATGATTAATACTCAGACACTCCCACTACTGTCAAAATACTGCACAAAGAGGCAGAATGCAGGATTGCCTTGGGCATTCCCAGCCCCCTGACGTCAATTCAGATCAAATTCAGATAACTTGCTATGCCAGCTGCTTGATTCTCCTTGGTTCTGTGAAAATCCAACTCTCTTTAAAATGAGGCTGCCATCTAAATACCATCAAAGCTACTTTGAAAAATTGACAAAAGGGTTTAAGCTTTTTTTTGAGTGCCTTTCACCATCCCGCAACAGCAAACCTTTAGAAAAAGATCATCTCTTTCTGATTTCCTTCAATGATGATCATAATCATGACACAAAATATTGTTTCTGGACACTATTGTTTGATGTAGAATGAAAGACAATCTGCATTCTGTTAAGGTTTAGTTCATATAAGGTCTTGGACATGATTTGGTTGCAACTCTGTAAGGCATGTGCCACCTTCAGGCTTCTGAAAACAGTGTTGCGCAGGAAACCATACTGTTTGATTTGTTTCTCCCTCATCTCCCACCTCCCATACTCACCATTCCTGGTTTTTTCTCTCTGTCACTATCCAGTGTCACTATAAACTTTTCTTGATTGCTCTTCAGAAATGGAAAAAAGAAATTCAAAATTTGAAATAATATTATCTTAATGATGCCTCTTCTAATGGTTTAAACTTTTCACCATAAATGTTTTTACCACAAATGTTTCTCTGCTCCATCTTATATTATTTTTTAACAAATTGATAATAGTAACTGACACTTATAAAGTACTTACTCTGTGCCTACTGCAGACACACTTCATATATATATGTAATTTCAGTTAATTCTTGCAATACTTTTATGAAGTAGATATTATTAAAACCCCTATTTTATAGGTGAAGAAATGTAAGCCCATAGCTGATAAATGACTTGCTCAGTGTCACTCAGCTTGCAAGGAGTAGACCTAAGGTTTGACCATGTTGCTAGTTTAAAATGTCCTCGTTATCATGTGCATCTCCTTTTTAATATAAAAAGTACATTAGAGGCTCATACCTGTAATCCCAGATACTCCAGAAGGGGAGATTGGGAGGATTGGGGTTTGAGGTTAGCCCAGGCAAAAAAAGCAAGGCCCTATCTGAAACACAGCTAAAGAAAAAAGGGCTGAAGGTATGGTTCAAGTGGTGAGCATTAACCAAGCAAGTACAAGACCCTAAATTCAAAACCTCAGTACTGCCAAAAAAAAAAAAAGTATGTAAGAGAAAAGGTCTGTGAACTTTTAAAGCACTAAATATCCAACACCTTTGCCTAAAAATATTAGGTTATTATTACTTAATTATCGTAAGCCAATGTTTGACGAATTCATGTTGTAGTATGAAATGAAGAGAAAATAATAAAGTGTTTGCTCTTTGCATCAAGAACTTAACTTATAGATATTATGTACTCATGTATGAAAATGGAAAAATGAGACCTGTTGAAGCTATTCCAGGAATGGGGGAGGAGGGATAAAGGAGAATGATGGAGGGGGTGAATTTAAGTATGATATACTATAAGAACTTTTGTAAGTGTCACAATGTACTCCAGTACAACAATAATATGATAACAAAAACATTCATGAGCACATAAAAAATCTGCTTTGACCAGTTAAAATTAAACAAATAAATAAATAAATACAAATTTTATGTAAAAAAAGTTAATATGCCTTCTTGTTTTAGTGTCCAGCCCAAGAACTGTTCAATTCAGGAATCTTAGAAAAAAATAATAGAGGATCATAAACTCATCATTTAACATCTTAAGATCATAGTTTTAGTACCTGTAATCTAAACTAAAACAATGAAAATCTGTCAGTTTGAGAATGGGGAAGAAAACAATGCTCTTTCATGATAAGAAAGGCTTTGTGGGAAGGAATACACACTGTCTTTGAAAACGTAAGTAGAATTTCTACTTGGGGTAAAAAGGTGAAGGGGGAATTTCAAGTTCATAGCACATAAAATACAGAGAAATGAAAATGAATAAAAGAAAAAGTCCATGTAAAATTTTCATTCGTGCTTGGTTAGAGAAAATGAATGAAACTGGAAGGTTTAGACTAGAAGGCAAGGGTCTAGGTTCACCATGCTCCTTCACAAGGGAATTTGGAATGACCTTGTCAAACTACTTAAAATAAGGTTCCTTCTGGGTAAAATGTCTAGTTAGGTAATACTATTCTTTTTCTAGTTATCTATTTCTCTATTTAATTATACAAAACCTTTTTCCAGAAAAGATTTTAAGAAGTTTACAAAGATATGTAAGATAAGCTAACATGAATTAAAAGTGATAAGAGAGGAGAAGAGCCAAAAATGTGCCTGAAATGAAGTGTATTAACTTCATCAGAAGGTACATCCTGAAGACCCATTCCTTGGCTATGAGCTTTTAAGCAACCATTGATTAAGTGAAACCTGGTAAGTTAGTTGCAGAGCTGAAGAGGAGAAATAGCTGCCTCCTAGCATCGTGAAAATCAAGTGGGATCCCACACGTAACAAACAGGAATATCCTTCTCACTCGGTACTTTGTGTAACGGTGTGTAGTAAATGAACTGATGAGGAAGGAAGGCTGTTGACAAGACTGTCATTAGAGAACATCTCAAGGCATCTCTGTTCTCTTCAGTCTTCCATCAGACACACAAATGTGTACACCCACAGGGGCACCGATCTCCCACACTGCACTGTGAGAAAGATTCCTGAACCAATTACTTGGACTTGGCCTCTGATGGCTTCCTGGTTTCTCAGGGTTCACCCAGGTTGTCATTTACAGACATGTGTACAGACATCTCAGATCTTCTGATATCAGCAAGAGCAAAAAAAATTGAAGCAAAGTAAAAATAAAATGAATTTTAAAATGCTACAATTTCTAAGGCCTGTAGGACACTGAGTCTATAGCTTCCATTTGCTTTTTTATCTCATATTTTCATGCTTTACTAGTTCCAAATAATTTCAGCTATTCAGCTGATGCAAGCTGAGAAAAAACTGCAGACAGAAGCGCATCTTGTAAGATTTGGAATATGGGTATTTAATCTATCATAAATGAGTTTAGAATAGATAAGCTGTTTAAATACACATTTGAAATCCCATTAATGGGAACATTTCTTTTCTCTGTATTGTGGCTTTTTAAAAATAAAATCGGCAATGGTGGCATTGGTGCGTGCACAATTGTGCATACTGTGTTCAGAAATTATTTAATACCAGGATATTCATTCATATGAAAAATTATGTATATTTATATATATTCAATGAAAATAATAAATTTAAGAATAAAATATAACCACTATCTTTTCTGACATAGGGGAGCTCTTCACACAGCTTTCAAAGTAAGTTGGAATATTCCATGATTTTAAGAAATATGTATGCTTTCAGATACAACAGTTGAATGTATTGCATGATGAAGTAATTTTGGATGTGATAGGATTGATGGCTTGGATGATAAGTAAAATTTGGAGTGAGTGGGAGAGCGACAGATGCAGAGCACATCTGTGCTTTCCAACTGAGTCAAAAAGGAGGAAAATGACAAATGTCTTTGGCAAATAAGCTTTAAACCATTTCCTAACTAAACCAATTTTATTTTGATATTAATAAGAGCTGTTGCTCTGCTCCCCCTGGTTCTGCTTTTGTTTGCCTAGTCTCTTTTGTTTCTTATACAAGCATTAGCCTCTAGAAAATATTAGTCTCTCTTTTGATAGGTCAGAAGTATTCTTTAATATAATTTAAGGTGATAAATGGAATTACTTTATTTTATAGGTCTGCATATTTCTAGGGAAAAAATAAATTTTAAAATTCATACTTAAGGAATTTCACTTGGATAATACAGAGTCATTTGGGGTAAGAATCTGTTATTTTGATGAAATATATGGTAGTTTTTCTTTATTGTTTAAATATTCTCAACATTTGAATTAATCAAATTTGGGTGCATTAGCAGTATGGATGAATTCTTACTCTTTTCTTTGCTCCAACATTTAAAAAAAAATGGGCTCAATATGACTCATTAATGAGAAAAACTTAAAAGAATTGTTTCATGGCTGAGTCTCAAGGGAGACTTGATAATATCATGCAATTTTCAGTTTTCTCCTTTTTTCTTTATGTTTTAATAACCCACCAGTTTTCTAAGGAACACATCTTTCCCCATGCAGTTGTTCTCCCACGTATACTAATGATAATAGTTTTCTAAGACTTCAACTTTTTAAAAAGTATGTCCTCAATAAAATCCCTGATATGTCTCTAGAGATAATGAAATTATAATATCAGCATTGCCTCAATCAAATAACAATAACATTTTAATTGGTTGTTACCACCAGTACAGTAAGGATATCATTTCTCAAATACTTGTTTACCTTCTTGGATTCATTCTCATATGCCAATAAAAATGAGATAACTTTACAAGAAGTAAATTGGTATGTTTCCTTTTTTAAAAAAGCATCTATGGAATAACTATCATCTTAAAATGGGTTTCCATATGTTAAACAATTTTCTAAGTAGCAGATGGTTGATCTCAGTCAAACAAAAACATTTAAAAATATTTGGTATACTGGATATCTCCCAACCGCACACAAAATAGCTTGTTTGTTTGTTTGTTTGTTTGTTTTAGGTGATCATAGCAAATGAGTATTGAGTAGCATCTTGTGCCAATCACTCTGTCATCTCATTTCTTCATAGCATAAGTATTATGATGTCTACAGATGGAACTGGAGAGGTAAATAACAAATGTAGGAAATAAAGCCAACTAAAAATAGTTTCTGAAATTAAAAAAAATGCACAGGATTTAAACCATTTAGAAATATAGTATTGCTTAATTGTGGACTTGACATTTGTCATTTTTGTGCATCCATTACCCCTGAATTTTTGTGCTCTAATGACTAATAAAACTAAATTGAGGTAAATTAAACTGTTCTAAATTATCTTGCTCTCTTGATGGCACAGAAAATAATTAAGCAGGTAAGAGCATAAATATGTTATTAGGTGCCAAAATTAATTGGCAACTAATATGCTACCACAAATGTAAAAGGCTCAATCATTTTCCTCCACCTAAGACAACTGTAAAATATTGTAAAATATCTCCATTAGGTCTGTGAACTCAATAGGAAGAAAGAGGAAATTTGCATAGTGCAGGGAAAGGACTAGAACTCTACAGCCAACTAATGGAGAGCTAATCTGGGCTCTTTTTACCAACCCAGGGACATTGGCCATGTTCATTCCTCTCTGAACTTTCTTTTCCTTAACTTGAACGTGTAGGGACAAAAGCCATTTCAAATACATCCATGGTATTTTATTTACTTTAAAAAATTGTTTTTATTCATTTATTCACATGTGCATGCATTGGATCATTTCTCCCCCATGCCTCCCGCCCCCAACCTCTCCACTCCTCCCCGCCTCGCTTCCAGGCAGAACCTGTTCTGCCCTTATGTCTAATTTTGTTGAAGAGAAGACATAAGCATAATAAGGAAGACAAAGCATTTTTGCTAGTTCAGTTAAGGATAGCTATACAGAGATATTCCTAGCATTACTTTCATGTACAAACGTGTTACAACCCAAGCTGATTCATCTCTAACTGATCCCCTGGTTCACATCCCGGGATCACTGGGTCCTGATCCCCTTCTTGTGTGACTTCTGTTGCTTTAAGCTTTCTGTATTAGTTCCTCTGGAGTGGGGACATCAAACGCTTTCATGTTTTGGGTTTTCTACCTATTCCCATATCTCCCGTATGTGCTCTCCCCTTGTCATCTGATCCAAGTCCAACCACACTGCTGCATTTGCCCTAGATCTAAAGTCCACATAGGAGGGAGAACATATGATTTTTGGTCTTCTGAGCTTGGCTAACCAGTTGCATCCATTTACTTGTGAATGATAAGATTTCATTCTTTTTCATGGCTGAGTAAAATTCCATTGTGTATAAATACCACATTTTCTTGATCCATTCGTCAGTAGTGGGGCACCTTGGTGGTTTCCATAACTTGGCTATTGTGAATAGTGCTGCAATAAACATGGGTGTGCAGGTGCCTTTGGAGTAACCTGAGTTGCATTCCTTTGTGTATATCCCCAGGAGTGGGATTGCTGGATCATATGGCAGATCTATGTTTAGATTTTTAAGAAGCCTCCACATTTTTTTTTTCCAGAGTGGTTGCACTATCTTGCATTCCCACCAGCAGTGTACGAGGGTTCCTTTTTCTCCACATCGTCACCAATACCTGTTGTTGGTGGTGTTTTTGATTTACTTTTAAAAATTATCTGAAGCAAATTTGACTTATGAGATGGCTAGTATTATTTAAACTTTTGGGTGATGGGTATACATAAGACTTTATATTGCTTGCTGCACTTTTCCATGTATTAGAAATATCTATTTATCCCTTAAAAATAACATGACAGTTGAAAATGCCTGCTTCTAAAGGGGAAGGTTCAGATAAATTTTAAATCAGATATTATATGTGAAATGGGTAACATATGGTAGATACCTTTCCACTATTGGCTCCATTTCCCCCTTACAGTTATTTTCTTGACAATATGACATCACATTGTAGCTAATTTAATTCACAAGAGTGAAATGAGTTATAATAGTCAATGTCAGAAGTGATTGATAAAATGTTAAGTGTCTAATACATAGGAAAATCACATAACATTGAAAGCAAATTTTATTTTTTTTTTTTAGAAAACCTTTGTACTCATTTTGAATTGTAACTGATACCTAGGTTACATAAAATTCAAGTGTTTTCTCAGTTTCTGTCTGAAAAAATGATATAAAAATTTATAGCACTTTCAATATCATTATTTATATTCTATTTACACAGATACAAAAGGATCTTGTAAACATTATTTTTACTTTTTTAAATTATGGCAATAAATTCTATGATAAATAGCATGTATAAGTTATAGATATTGACCATTATTATTATAGTAATAAAGCAGGAAATAATAGATCGTCCACAAAAAAGGAGATAATGGATGGACTTTTGGTTTCTCAGACAAGAAGTAGGAAAGGAGAAATAAGAAAAAAACTGCAGATTTATTTACTAAACTTACAATATTATCTACTGGATGATTAAATGTGCAACCCAGACACCATTCAAGACAGAGTCATTCAGTCATTCTCCCAGCAGTTGGTTGTGTTGGCAGGTGATGGCTCTCAGCTAAGTCCCCCTCTAGAAATTGCCTTCAGCTGAAGAAAGCTAAATCTTACCATCTTCACTCCTTCATAGGTGTTGATCTTGAGAAAAGCTCCCCAACAAGTTTCCTGCACATAAATATCTGCCTCTTGTTTTCCAGAAAATCTGACCTATGGTGTGCTACATTATTTCTTTTTCTGAGGGATGCCACTAAAGACCTTCAGCACAAATGTCAGGGACCATGGACATGGATTCGGTTTCTATAAAAATTTATGGGGACAACAGATACCCATACTACCTTTACTGACAATGAACTACATAGAACAGTCACACTTCTAACCCATAAGAAAATCCACTCATGATTAAACACCTTCATATTAACTTATAAATAATATAAGAAACATTGTCTGATTAGTGACAGTGAGGTTTCCCAGACTTGACACCTGACTGACTATATTTCCACATTTAGCTTGTGCCAACAAATACCAATATTGTTCTATTTTTTAACAGTTAAAGGCAAATGCATAAGAGTATTTATTACTCATTTGTGTGTAACCAGACAGCCCACTATAGAATTTTGCATAAAATAATTTATTGATAATGAATTATATTATTGAATGTACAAATGAATGAATCAATGGTGTTTTTGACAGGATTGAGTTCATCTAACTTTACAAGTTGATTGTACATTGGATTCCACAGCCATAAACTGTTGTCCCATCAATGCAGCAAAAACAAATAAACAAAGATGTCCAGTCAGATGAATGCTCCAAATTAATGTGGAGTACCTATTTCTACTTTAACTAATCCTGACTGAATTTATGGCTACCTGGAGTTAATCTTTAGGTGTACAAACTAGGGAAGTTTATTAGCATAAGGAATTGATAGCCTCATACAGTCATTTTCGTAAGAAGTGTCTATTGATTTATATTGCTTATATATACTTGAAGGCTTTTAAAAAACTCAGATTGGTATCCAACTATAATTTTTATTTTAATAATTTATCCCAATCACTTTGGTAAATACACAAATAAAAAGACTATTCTAAAAAGTACAGAAACCTTATTTTAGTTCAGTTTTGGCAAGTGACTAACATCCTTTGATAAGCTTCAAAACTTAATGTAAAGCCATCGAAACAAAAAGTCTCTACTGAATCTTTTCTCATTCTCAAGTTAAATTGCCTATTAAATGACCAGCATCTCTTCCAGTTATAAACAGAAATTAAACAATTTTTTCCTTTAACAAATAGCAACTCAATCTGGAGACACCAAGTGATAGACGTCCTCATGATTTAAGTGTTAGAATTGCAATGTTTTAATATATAGGTGAGGTTGGCAGGGAGGCACAAGTGGTAGGGTGCCTGCTTAGTAAGTTCAACCTCAAGTACTACCAAAAAACCCTTAATGTCATTAAAATTTTTCAATGTGGCATCAAAAATGAAAAGCAACACAGAAACATGGGCAATATAATGTTCTGAGTGTTGTTATCTGAGAATTCAGACTAGCAACAGCAGGTAAAATATCCTCTAAGCTTCCAGAATTGTGTTCCATTTCTGAATATCACAATGTATCAGACATGTAGTGGAAGAGCTATCAAGAAGTTGTATAACCATTAAACTTCTGAGGCATTGCCATGTAAGTATAATGGTGAATTAAAGACCTCTAACTCGCTAGAATTGCATTACAAATTGACCTCCTGAACACCTGTTATGGCAAGTCAGTGCCCTAATTTGACATGAACATCAGATCTGTCAGCCCAAGCAAAAAACATGGAAACTTCTTCCTTGATCCACATAAACGTATACCAAAAGTGAAACATTAGGAGAAAGTTGAAATATTAGTCATCGCTTTCATTTATTTGAGGAGCTTTTAATTCTGTTGTGTCTAAATTTTTATAAATTTTTTAAATGATTTTCATTAATCATTGCAAGGAAATATGGCAAATGTTGTATAATAATTATTTAAGATATTATTACTTATCCCTAACATCCATCTTTCAAAGAGCCAAAGAAAGTTCTAAATGTCTAGCAACAGATTCCATGCACCCACAGTAGGACATGGAAAAGCTTCACATTTGCCTACTTTGCCCAACAACATGCCAAAAAAAAAATTACTCAGTGACTATAGAAGACTTCAAGGTGCGCTCAAAACTTACTCCTCACTTAGAGCCTTGGAGTGAATGGATTTGTTCTACACATTTCTCTAACAAAAAAAGCTAGGCTCTAACACAGGCAGCTCTATTCAAATGCCCTTCAGGCTATGCCCTCAAATTAGCAGCCAGTGAAGAAATCCCTCTGGTTGTTAATTTTTTCAATATATTGTTTCTACCTTGTTCAGCCCAGTTTAATTGCTACCGATAATTACCCAACACCCCCCGCCATGCCCAAGATTTTCTTGAGTCTTCTCTAGCCTTAGTAATATTGTGAACAAACTCATATCTTCTTTGATTACTTCTGGAAAAAACTTGTTCTGCTCCTTAAGCAATTTCAAAGTGCTTTCTATCGAAGGGTTCTTTTTTATAGCCCAGTGGCCTGCCTCTACTCTTTTATAAGGCTTCCTGTTGGCAAGTACATTGCATCAACTTATACCATTCTCTCTGAGTCTCTCATTTATCAATGTATGGACCTGTTTCTAACTTTCTTGGTGGAATTTACTATGAAACTTCAACAAGCCTCATCACAAATCTTCCACTTTTATCTCTGTATTTCATGTTTATCCTTCAAAAATGCAGATGTCTGTGCTACCTCTATATGACCGGTCACTGTATCACTTCTTATGAGTTCACAAATTCTAATCTGCTATTTTTTTTTAAATCTCTTGTGATTTTCTCTCTTTCCCAACTGTAACTTTCAGTACTGTAGTTCCTTCCTATTTTTCCATATTACAGACCAACTTATTTTCTTCCTTATATATTAACATCTCTGAATTAAACTTTCTAACTATGTCCACATTAGCACTTGAATCTATATGTTTGGTCTTCAGATGTTCCCCCTTATGAAACCCAAACCTTTTTTCCATCATTAATTTTTCCAAGTCATAACAGAATTATATCCTTAACTACTTGGTACATACATACATACATTTTCCTCAGTCTGTCGTCTAATTTTGATTTTTGTGTGTTCTTGTAGTTATTTTCCCTATAATGTTAGTTTTTAGTTAACCCAATCTGTCAGTGTTTTTCTTTCCCACAAAAACTACTCCTTAGTTTATTCTTTATCTGTGGTGAGACCCAAGAGATGTCAGAAATTAACTTGGAACTCAATATGATTATAGTAGGAAGAGACGCTATATTAAAGAATAGTGAGGGAATGTATCCAGAGGTATAGGGAGACTTAGTTGAAATTCAAAAGGTCAGAAAAAGGCAGCTAAGGGAGGCAGAGGGAAATATATGTTCTAAACAGAAATTACAGCAGCTTGTGCACAAGAAAATGAAAGCCGCTACACAGGAGAAATGAATAGGGTTTCTAGACACCCAATCAACTTTTGAAACTATAGTCCCAATATAATAAATGAAAGATCTCTCTTTACTCTTGATAGTGCCCTCTTTCAACATTTTTAAAATCATACTAAGTAATTTGGAGGAAAAAGGTGAAATAAATGAGCTTCAGGAAATTGCTGCAGACCTTCCTATAGTTTGGGGAACTTATCATTTGTCTCTGGAAATCACTGAAGAGTTTTAAGTAGGTCTCACAAGGTTAGATTTAAGCTTTGGATAGGTTTATCCAGTGGCCACTTGAGCAATGAATTTAAAATTAGAGAGAAGGAAACAAGTCAGGAAGGTATTACAATAGTTCAGTTACAGACGATAAGGACCTAAGTTAGTGAGTCATAATAGAATCGATAAGAATAGAAGATAAGAAGGACTTAAGAAATATTCAAAGAATGCATCTCAGTGATTGATTAGGCTGCACCATGTAACTATACTGGCAAAACATGTGCTTTAAGAGGCCAGGAGAGTGATGTGAATTTAGATTCTGATAAGCAAGGGTTAAGATGCTAATTAGAATATCAGGTGGGTTAGGAGTAGAGACTCGAAATCTTAAGGGATAATTTAGCAATGGAGATAAAACTTGAAGATGTATAAACATGTTTGTGACAGTTAAAATTCTGAACTAACTTGTAGCTTCCCTAGAAAGTTTAAAAGTGCCTTTGGTATTCCAAAGAAGATGTTTTGTTCTATCGATCTTTCTATTTCCTTTTATTGGTGTTCTCTGCTAAGTTATAACCTCCCTGAGGACTCAGGCTGTGCTTTCTCCATCACCATATTCCTTATGTCTCATGAGACAGCGGGTCAGTGCATTGCCCTTAGAAAACAGCACTCAATCAATGTTTATTAAATTAAAAGGTCCTTAAGAGCATAGACATATAACTAATGGATGGATTCAATTTATGTAGAATACCAGAGGACAGCAAAATGCCTATATGCATATGTTCCATTGATATTTAATTCCATCTGTGAGTATAATCCAGAGCAATGAGAAAGAGGTCAGACAGTCATGACATGACTTGCAGAGGTGAAGTACCCAAATAATTCCTAAAAGAACAGATTTCTGTTTAATCATCTCTAACTGCAGAGGTGTCAGGTCGTTCTCGAGGAAAGTGGCTCAGATTTAGAAAGCTGAGCAATAGGAGTTTGTTCCATATACTTTCCTCAAATTAAAACCCAGACTAAATAGTACAAATATAAGTGACATTTTGTTTATTTTTGGAACAAGGTGAGTAAGGCTTGGATAATTATTTGGTTCAATTAGGAATGTTCAAAGCATCATTATTTTCCACTTAGATAACTTATTCCTAAAAGTATTATTTTTTCATAGTAAAACTCTTCTTAGGTAATACTGCAGTAACTGTTTCACTTAACATTGATAAAAAGGTGAAGCATAGAGAAATCCCAGTGGAAAGAACATGCTAACAGCTGGCTTTACCCGGATTCCCTATCTTTCATCCTAATACCTTGATGCATGGAAGTGTTTTATAGAGGACTAAAAGGCCTTGAGCTTTTCAGCTGTTTCTTTTTTTTTATTTCCTGAAGTTGCTTTTATTTGGTTGCTCTTGAAGAACTGATCTCACTATTCTCACTTTTCAATGTAGGTAATTACTATTAGGAGAAAAGAATCTAGAAAGATCTATAGTCTCATGCAAAGCATTAGAAAGTATAAATAGGGGCTGCTGTAGAAGACCCCTCCATTCAGTAGCATTCAGGTAGGGAGAAATGGGGTGAGGCCACAATACTTCAGCATGTATGCCCATTCCTGGAAGAAACACAGGAGAAACTGTAACCAGGTCCTGAGAAGCTTGTGCTATCAAAGAAGAGACAAATAACAGGAGTAAAATAAGGCTAGATATGGTAGCTCAAAGAGGTAATCCTAGCTACTCAGGAGGCATCTCAGCTACATGGGAGGCATAAGTAGAAGGATCATGGCTCAATCTATGGCCATGTGCAAAAGTGCAAGATCCTATCCCAAGCATAAATGAAACAAAAAATGCTGGGGGCATGGCTCAAGTGGTAGTGTGCCTGCCTGAGTTCAATCCCTAGCACCACCAAAACAAACGAGTAAAAGAACTCCATGCAACCAATTAGGTTCATTCAATGGAAGTGTTCTCCCTATTGGCATATGGCAAAGATTCCCATGAAAATCAGTGTACACAGCACAGTGGTGGTGTTATCCACCTGTGGATATAAGCAGATAAGAACATCTGATGTAAGTACTTAGGTACCATGATCTACAGCTGTCCGTAAAGGACAAATGCAGAGTAGAACGGAGTGCACAGAGCAGGGTTTATTCCAAGTTTCATTAACTTGATGCTTCATTTCCTCACTTTGTAAAACCTTTATAGTTTATATTCTCAGAATTCTCCCACTGTGTTTCACTGGCTTTCAAGTTTGGTTTTATCCTGGCTTCTGACCTTGCAGTGAGCCAGAGCAGTGATGTGGCCCTGACTGTGATGGGGGGTATCCGACACTGAAATAGATGGTGGTTTACTCCCTTGATAGCATCAAATGACTTCTTTGAGTCACGATGTCCAGAGCAGTACAGGATGGAGGGCAAAACAAGATTATTTAAGATTTTTGTCATAATAATGATACATCTATCTTGTTAAAATGTGTTTATTTATAAAGGATCTAGAAGTTTAAAACAACATATCCAGGATGCTAAACACAGTTCTCTACTATAGATCTTATACAGTCATGTGTGGGGACATGTGAGAAACACGTTGTTAGGTGGTTTTTTGTCACCGTGTAAATTTTCAGAGTGTGTACTTACATCAATAGCTACAATAGGCAATATAATCTCATGGGACCACGATTGTGTGTACAGTCTCTCATTGACTGAAATGTCAACGTGCAGTTCATGACTACATTGTACATTTATTCTTCTTTCATATTGGGTCTGGTATGTGTTGAGGGAACAGTAATGTATTGAATTAACAAAATAAATAACAAATAATAAAGCAATCATTAAATACAATGATATATGTTTGGTGCAATGGGTGGTATAGTTTACATTGGGCCATGAGAGATAAAACGTAATACAGGGCCTCTTTGAATTCTAACACTGCTTCCTTACTCTGTTTATCTAAGAAGATTACGTACTGTGTTATTTCAAAATATAATCATGAAGTTGTATATATATATGTATAATTACCTGTAACCTATTTATTTTGTATTTGCTAGTAAGAAATAGAATATTACTTTAAGTAATTTAAAACAAAGAGCATTCTTCCTACTTGTGTAACTGAGATTCAAAGGGAAAATCCAGCAGTTAAGTTTGATGAAATAGTGTTAATCATTATAATCACATGGTTTTTAAAAAATACTCTCAGTTCTTATTTGTAGGAGACACTGTAGCATTGGTGTCTATTACTCTGCTCCCATATATCCTGATCTCTGTAATAAGGAGTCTAGCTCCATTTTTTTTATGTTTGACACATCCTTTTATTTCCCCTCTGCCACACATCTGGCAAACTAACAAGAAAGCCAGGGTATTTTCTCCTTTAGTGCTGGTAGGAGATGCAAACCACATCAGCCTTTGCCCACATAGAACTCTCCCCTTGGCCCAACCTCTGAAAACATAAAACCCCAAGGTTTTCCCTGTCCTTTCAAGCCATTTCGTATCATGGCAGGTCTGCCCTGCTCTCTCTATAAAAGTCTCAATTTTGCAAGTAATAAATATTCTCATAGCCCCTTCGTATGTGGGGGTGAGAAAGGAGCGTTCAGTCTTAGATTCAACTCAAATTTTGGATGGAGTTTATCTGAATGTATACATTGGTTTCAACAGTCTCATTTCATAGATCTTGGTTATTTGGTTTTCCTCTTCTGCTCGTCTCCTTAGGAGGGAAATAAAAAGCTCAAATTTGTGTTTGCAGGTCACACACAGAACTTAGCCTAAAGGAACTACAGCTTTAACAGAGCATGAAGAACTTAGGGGAGGGTACAGAAGTGATATTATTATTAACTGAAGTTGAAAACATCCACCTGCCTAATTCTGAGTTGGCGCTGGAATCAATAGTCTTTAAAGAATATGTTCAAATGGCATTATTAGTAGAGGGTGTTGAGAAGTGCAGGAAATTACTCTTTTCATGCCTGTATTTGATTGGTCTCTTGCAGCGCACTAATGTAAGGGTATGTGGCACCATTTCCAAAACTAACGTTAAGGAAATTAACATGGGAAGGGGAAAGGAGATTTTCAACATTTAAGAAGAAAAATGCTAAGCTAAGTCTTATTCATAACACAATAGCTGTTTTAAAACACTGCTTAGAATTTTCTATGTGCCAAGCACTGTGTTAAGAATTTTATAACCATTACATTTGTCATCATAAAAACCTATAGGTTAGATATTATTGCCATTTTACTGATAAAAGCCAAAACCCCTGTATAGCCAGAAATTATCAGAGATAAAATTTTTCTAATTGAGTATTTTCTTTAAATTGACACATATTTGTACACATTTATGAGGAAGCACAGGATAATTCAATACATGTATACAACAAAGAATGATCAAGTTAGGATAATTATTATTTCCATCTCCTCCAACATTTATCATTTTTACTGTTTTGAGAACATTCAGACTATTCCAACTCAGATTTACTCTAATCCAAAATCCGTATTTTGACATACTTAGTCTATGTTTTCAAATCTATATTGTTAAAGTGATGAAATTTCTTGCTTCCTGATAACTTTTTAAGGTATAATAGACCTTTATGAAACCAATTAGCTGGTAAGCTCCCTACTGGAATATAGGGAGACAATATTTATTATCGCTGTTAGAATAGACAAAATATATAAAAACACTGATTGGCGTGCTTTTTTGATTTAAGCTCCATTGCCCTGAAGAAATGAAGAAATGAATGTAGATATTGCAAGACAATGGAATAAATGCCTTTAGAGTTTTTTTCAATGGTTAATTACTGAATTATGTCAAAGTAAATATTCTAGTAGATACAAAGAAATAGAAAGAGGTAGAGCTCATGTTGCTGACTTCAACACGCTTATACCCAGGAAAATAACACAATGATAATAGCTATTATTAATAATCTGAATCACTAATTCCTCATGTTAGTGTAAATGATTTTATGTTATAAGTCAAATTGATACTTGAAAGTATTAGCTCGTGTTTGTTTTTTTGTTGTAGTTTGTGATGCTTGGGATAAAACCCAGGGCCTCCTGAATGCTAGGCAATTACTCTGGCACTAAACTACACTCTAGCCCAAAGTATTAATTTTAAATATTCTTATCTTTTAGAACAATAATAAAGGTTCATACTGAAATTAAGAAGCCACACATATATTTCCCACATATAATTTACTAGTTTAGTTATAAATTTTAATATTACATTGGTCTTGAGTTAATGTCTAAGTTGGTTTGACATCTCACTCTGTGAAATGGAGATGCTTCTAGTTAAATAGCTTATCCTTTAAGAATCAACAATTTTAGAACTAACTATGTATAATCGACAGATATAAAGTTTAAATGGAAAACAGCAGGGGGAGCTCAAAGACAGGTTGGGTAAATCAAAGGTTGATTTCAAGAGTATCAAAATAATTATTGTAACGCAGCCTTGAGGAGAAAGAAAAGAAAGGTAAGAGTAGAGACTCACAGTGAAATTATTGCATGATATATTATACAATAATCCCTAGCAAATATCTAGCTACTAATAAGACTGCTTTCAGGGAGCACTTCAAAAGGTCAGATAAATGTTTTTAAATGCACAAAATCACTACATATCAGGAAAATACAAATGAAGCTACAGCAAAATACCACTACATACTCAGTAGAAAGGTCAGAATGAAAAAGATAGATAACACCAAGTGCTGGCAAGAATGCTGAGTAGCCAGAAGACTGAGATGGTATTGGAGGGAATAGAGATTAGAAAAACAACTTCAAAAAACTGACCATAGCAGAGTGATTTATAATAGCTTCAAATAAAAACCCAAAAGCTTATCAACAATAAAATGGGCAAATAATTTACTGCACATTTATCTGAGAATGAAAACGAACAACTCCATATTTAAGACCCATGATTTTCCAAATGATGTTGAGATAGGAAAGCACTGTTGCAGATACTAAAGAATCTTCTCTTTTGTGAGCAGTGGCAATATGGTGTTAGAAATCAGGATAGCAGCTACCCTGGGGTCAATATCTTGGAGGGGTCAGAAAAGGAGCTTTGCCATTTGGCGATGCTCTACATCTTGACCTAGTTGCTGGGCACGTGGAATGTTCTCTTTGTGGAGATTCACCAAGCTGTATATTTAGATTTGTGTGCTTTTCTGTATTATGATGGAAATCAATAAAATTTATTCTGAAAATTGTATTGGATGATTGCCTTAAGAGTTAAATTAAGTTTCTGAGGCTTGAAATTAAGAAAATATGATTCTGGAGTGGTAAATAAGTATTTGAGCTAATGTTTTCCCTGAAGACATCTGTCAATCCTTTGTGTGCCAGGGAAAGAATCGAAACTAAGGGTCTAAACAGAGGAGAAACTCACATTTAGACTCCACACAGTCTCACACCCAAAGTCAACACCCACAGTGGGTAAACTAGATAAAACCTTTCATGCAGGACAAGACTTTCTCGGTTCCAGGTAGTGTATCTAAAAACAGCTTCTTTCAATTCACAAGTGTGAGTCCATATCTGATCAGATGCTTATGTGGTCTGAAAGTTGAACGTTTAATTTGTAGTAGATTGATGGTTGGTAGATCATACAATTATTTGAATCATAAGCAAATTCCCTAGAAAAATTACAATTTACACAAAATAATTCCACAGATAATATACTAATAAGCATGAGCTCACACGCATTTAAAAAAATCACTGCATAAAGAAGTAAACTGTCATGAGAGATAATCAGCAGAAATCATGAACTGTAGAAGCAGACCAAAAAGGCTGCAGGTATTGGAATTATCAAGTATAAAATAAAATATTTAATCTACTTAAAGAAATGGTAGAAATTTTAGGAGCCAAGTAAGAGACCATTAAAAAATCACCAGGCATTTCATCTAAACCCGTGTTCTTTTTTTTCCCCAAAAAAATTTAAGTTTATGTTATCATTTTAAAGGTATATTGGCATATTTAAAATAAAAATAATAGAGTCTGTAAAACTGAACACCTACTAATTTCTTAGGTTAAGTAAGAGATTAGACACAGTTGAAGGTTGAATTTGTGTGCTGTAAGACCTAGATGAATGAAATATGCAGAATATAGTTGGAGAGGAGATGGAAAATATGAAGAAGAAGTTTAGAGAAATAAATGCTAGCATGAGGTCAACATAAGTCTTAGCAGGGTTTTCAAGTGAGTGAATAAAAGGAATTGAAATAAAGCAATTTTGAAATGACAATAGCTAAGAATTTTCCAAAATTAACAAAACACACAAATAGAAAAACCAATGAATTTTAAGCAATTTTAATCAATCAAATTAGAGTGCAATTGCACAACAAAGATAAAAACAATTTAAAAGCACCCAGAAAGAAAAGTTACACCAAAATAATATTAGACTGAAAAGTGATGTCTCTAAGGACAATTTAGTATTACATTTAAAGTGCTAAGAGAAGTAGTTTCCAACCTACTAACGCATATATGCAAATCTCAAGTCTAAGTGCAAAGCAAAGATTTTTAAGAAGAAACAAAAAACTCAAAAACAATCTCCAGTATGAAAACTCACTAGGGGAACTTCTAAAAGTTGTATTTAAAAATAAGGAAGGAGCCTGGCACTTGTGGCTCACACCTGTAATCCTAGCTATTTGGGTGGCTAAGACCAGGAGGATTGAGGCTTGCGGCCAGCCCAGGCAAACAGTTCGAGAGACCCCATCACCAAAATAATGACAGCAAAATAGACTGGATGTGTGTCTCGAGCAGGTGCTTTGCAGGTGTGATTTTGGTGAGACTGAGTTCAAACCCCAGTCTCACCAAAAATAAATAAATAAAATAAAAACAAAAGAAAAAGGAAAGTCTGAGATGCAAAAACAACAATAACAATGTTAAGCAAAGAAAATGGAAAGTGTGTTAGGAAATATTCACAAATATTAACTTATTAAAACCACAATAATGTCTAAAATGTGTGGTAAATATGAGGAGAATAAAACACATTCCTTTATGCTGTTCAGGACGAGGGTGAAGACAGTGTTTAACTTTAGCCTTCATTAATTTAAACATTCAAAGAAATGTGTTATTACTAAAATAATAGAATTAGAGTCTAAAACTTATAGATTAGTAGGAAAAATAGAATGAGGAAAGGTAGTCTCCTTGACCAAAAATATTGCAAAAAAAGGAAAAAAGTGAAAACAAACATCAAAAAGCAGGGCAGATAGGTAGCCTAAAATAATGTTTTTGAATACTTCAATTATCATTAGCCCCAGTATTCTTGAATGAATTAGTATTTCCAGCTAAAGCTAGTTTCAGCAAATGTCAGAAAACAGGTATTATATAAATACAGGCTCCAATAACAGCAGAACAAAGTTAGAAATTAATAAAAACAAAATAAATGAGAAAAGTCCTTTGGAATTATATTTGAACAGAATTTCTAAATAAAGTTAAACCAGAGAAGAAATCATAACAGAATTTATAAAATATGTTGGACTCGTGGCTAAAGCAGAATAGAATCACTGTTAGAAATAAACACTAAAAATTAATGCACAAAGTGATGCACCTAAGAATATAGAAAAATAGCAGAGTAGACCCAAAGAACATAAAAGAAGGAAATAATAAGAGTAAAAGAGAATTTTCAAAGAAAAGCCCAAATTTCAACTATTATGTTACTTAGTCATATTACAATGGCTTCGGTGAAAAAGGTTTAGCTTAGATGCACAAAAGAACATCCGTGGAAAGAGATGGTGGTCGTGTGATCTAACAGATATGCTAAAGCAGTATGAAAATATAACTATATTTTCTCTAACTTTAGGCCTTTTAAAACAATTTAGTTCTAAAATATAAACCTAAGTACTTAGTACTGGCTATTATTTAAATAGAGAAAGAAAGAATTTGACTCATTTGTGAACATCATTCTGAGTGAGGTTAGCCAGACTCAGAAAACCAAAAATCTATGTTCTCCCTCATATACAGACTTTAGATCTAGGGCAAATACAGCAATGTGGTGGACTTGGGTCACACGCTAAGGGGAGAGCACATACGGGAGGTCTGGGGATAGGTAGGAAACCCTAAACTTGAAAGTGTTTGATGTCCCCACTGCAGAGGAGCTAATACAGATACCTTAAAGTGACAGAGGTCAATATGGGAAGGTGACCAGGAAGTAGTGAAAAGGTCAGGTAGAGATGAATCACATGTAAACACACTTGTGCATGGAAGCAACACTAGGAATCTCTCTGTAGAGCTATCCTTATCTCAACTAGGAAAACCACTTTTTCTTTCTTATTATTGTTTATGTCTTCTCTTCAACAAAACCAGAGAAAAGGGCAGAACAGGTTCTGCCTGGAAGCAAGGGGTTGCGGGGGATAGAAAGAAGGCGGGGAGCAGGGGAGAGAAATGGCCCAAACAATGTATACACATACGAGTATATGAATAAAGAGAAAAAAATGATTTATCAAATAAGTCATTCAAATAAATAGCATCTTTATCATTACAAACTGGCAGAGACATAAATAAGATTATAGAACGTGATGTAGTAATTTTACCACTGAGTAGTTATCCTAAAAATGATTTACAAAATGAAGAAAACTTCTGAAGGTGTTTCTAGAAAAAGTATTTCTAATAGCTGTAAATGAGAAAGAGAGCTTGAATGTCAGAACTATAGATTTTAATCAAATCAGAATATTATGCACCAATTAAAAAAGTATATGTAAAAATCGTGTCAGAATAATGTGAGATTTAAAAAGTAGTAAAAAATTATGTCTGTCATTGTAGTTTCATGAATATGTATGCAAACTACACATTTGGAAAGAAAAGAAGAAACGAATATTGTATCTTGGTGGTAGAATTACAACCTAGTTATTAAAAAAATGTATGTGGGAACTCAGAAACAATTCTCTGAATTTTGCTTATACTTGTTGACTAGCATGTACAATGGGAGTACGGAAGACCATTAGTTACATTTTTTGAATTCACAGACAATACACAAAAAATACAAAATTCTTTAAATTCATGATCTAGAAGTCTAATAGTTATGTTGCTTTCCAGTTTCACTTAGAAAACTATGAACATGAATAGTAATTTTCAAAGTAATGGAGCTTAGCACAGATTACTAAGCAGTATCCGTTGTAGCTTTACAATAAACAAACAGCATCCAATCAAGTCCATTTCCTTAATAACAGACCAGGCTAGAGCCTGTCGGACAATGTAACTTTGGAAGGTTTCCCACACAAGATTCTCATTAGCAATATAAAAACATTAGATTTCTGTTCCATAGACTTAGAGCTCCGTATTTCCAAAAATTGTTTTTAAAAGTGTGGTGATTTGAGGTTGGAACTGAATTCAAAGATGCAAAAAGTCTGCAGGGTCAGAATATAAACAAAATATAGCATGGGTGTAGATATCTAAACTCCTGACAACATTGATCTTAACTTCTGGTTTGTAACTCCTCAGTCTTATAAAATGTCTAAAATTTTACTGAACCAGTGTTAAAAAAAAAAAAGAGAAAATTAAGCTCCTCTATTTGATAACAGATTATAAATTTTTCAAGATTCCAGAGACAACGCCTTTGGATGATGTGGCAACTTGTCTCTTGGAAGGAGTTTTTTTCCCTCTGCCTCTGTTTTTATAAAGAGCATATTCCTCTCTGAGTCAGTGATAGCAAACTTACAGCACGAATAACCACTTATCTATCAACATACTCTAGTCTTCTGAGTTTTGGAATTGTGGATGTCTCATAATATTTTAAAGACATATTCCAGGAAGCCACTACCAATTAATGAAAACAGTTTTTTACCATACCTAATTAAAAAGGAAATAAATAAATCAACGTACATGAAGGCAAATGTTTTGAAATTTTCACTTCAAGAATTTTCAACTCCATTGAACTACTAATGCCAAAATTCTAAATACACAGAACCCTTTATCTTTATTGAAGAATACAACACTGGATTTTCCATTTCAAAGGAATGGAAGATGAAAAGATAACATTTGCTCAGAAATCAGTTGATATAAGTTAAATCAAGGGACATTTATTTAAAAGAAATTAGGTTAACATTCTATACAAATAGGGCCATTTTCTCCAATAAAGTCTGAATATTATAAAGCAACACTGCTGTTGGGCAAACAAGTAAGAAGCATAACCAAGGGTAAAAAAAGGAAACCTCCATTGTTGTAAAGAAATTAGGTGATATCTACTTTAAAAAGAAAAACGTGTCAAAATCCAAAATCCAGATATTTTATTTGACCTCACAATTTAGGTTGTTTTTCTCATTAAGATAAGAGCATGTTACATGTTATTTCCAAAGTCTAAATGTGCCATTTAAGAAACCAGTCATCACTGGTTGATGGATATGAAGCATAAAACATTGATCTTAAATAATGAGATAAAAATATGGAGGTTTATCATGCCCATATCTTTTTAATAACGATTGAATCATATTGATTTATAGTATGGCTATTTAATTACATTTACTTGTTATTAAGAGAATTAGATCTTTTTTCCTT
The DNA here is from genome assembly GCF_047511655.1 of Castor canadensis. NCBI lineage: Eukaryota > Metazoa > Chordata > Mammalia > Rodentia > Castoridae > Castor > Castor canadensis. Next base: position 129,165,347 of record NC_133391.1, on the reverse strand, counting down.
TTTTGATTATCATTTTACTGTACCAGGGGCACAGTGTGACATTTACAAAAGTGCTTACAGTATATCTTAGTTAAATTCACCTCCCCCAACATTCTCCTTTGTCCTCGCTTGCCCCCATTCTTAGAATAGTTTCAACAGATTTCATTTTTTCCATTTTTATATGTGAATATATAATATTTCCACCATATTTTCCCCTTTTTTGTAAATATTTCTTAATTGAATCTGCCATTTAAAAATTGTCAATAGGAGTTTGTCCAAATGAATTATCAAAACTTGGAAATATTTTACAACTCTATTCCATATTAAATAAGATTTTAAAATGGAGTCAAGAATTATGCTGACAAAAATCAGTCTAACACATTGTGTAAATAGTGGTTTCTCAACCTCCCAGGAAAATTAAATGTATTAATTGTGCATATCAAGCTTTAATGAAAAAACACTGTGTAAACATGAACAAAATCTTTTAACAGCAGAGACAGTAAGGTGGTAAGAGACTGTCCTGTTCTACCTACTTTTATCGACAAGGAAATTGAATCTTTAAGAGATTGAATGATTTGTGCAATTCACACACTTAATGAACAGGATAATGTCTACTGTACTTTCCCTCTGCACCATAATAACGTATCTTTGTGAAAGGAAAGGAAAATGTTTTGTATTGAAAGACATGACTCGCATGTGCTAACAAATGCATATAACTTAAGAAAGATTACTTGATAAGGAAACGGTGTGAAAGGAATCACATACTGAGTGGTGAGTAAGCATGCTTCAATGTGTACCACAGGGTTTCATGAAGGATGATAGACTCCCATCTTTCTAAAGTTAGGTATGAAGAGACAAGGTTAAGTCTCAGTAAGAGAGACTGAGATTCAGCAATAAACAATGCTTCTGAAACTAAAATCCTTTCCAAAGTTTTCCTGGAAAGGTTATTTTTAAAAGGATAAGCATGTACTTATTATTCAATTATGCTAAATCATTGTTGAATTAAACAGAAGGCTAATGATAAATGAAATCAGTGGGCAAACCAAGCATTTGGCATAGGCTGTTTAAGGCACAAAACTGAGGAAAGTGTTTATATTCCTCAATTTGGAGTCCAGGCCCTGCCACTACCACCACCCTTCACAGGGGTTGGGAAGCTGTTAGGAATCTTCAGAGGCCCTTTTCAACCCCACCATGATATTTTCAGGAGCATTGAAAACTGTGTATAGGATTGAATGCTGAATTCAAGGTTGCATTAGTGAACTATGACTAAACAAAACTCAACTTCTTCATTATTAAAATGCTGATAATATAATCATTATCAAAAAATTACCTTAAGAAATGAGTTAAATGTAAAGAACTTGCATCAGAGGGTACTCCTAATTTGTTTTACAGAGATACTTTAAAAATTTAAAAATTGTTGGGGATCATATGACACAAATCTATATCGTGAAAACAGGTTAAGAACTGTAGACCACATGTTAGCAAATAAAGCCAAAATACATGCATATTTGCACATGTAACTATATATACATATATGCATAATATAAAGAGCTATAAACCTAAGTTTTCATTATGACATCACTAGACTACAGGAAAGGACTACAGTTGTAGCTCAATAAATGTATAAAACTTTTTAATTCTATGATCACTGATGCTAAAAAAAATGATGACACATTTAGAATAGAGGGGACTTGCTAAACTGATAGAAGACATCAACTATTTACAGCAAATATCACCCTTGAAGGGGAGATGCAACTGCATGCACTTCAACTTCAGGAACAAGTCAAGGATGCTACTCTTTTCATTTCTATTAAATGGTCTACAGAAAATCTTTCCAATTTGGATGAGCATTCGCACCACCACCAGGGAACTTCCTGACCTACTACTGAACCAAGGTCTTTATTTTGATATCATCTGTCAAATTGTATGTACTTTAAGTTTGAGAAGAATTGGCCTCATTAGGCAATATATATTTTTAAAAAGCAGGTTAAAAATGTAAAAATGTGCTGTGCTGTATAAAATATGTATGGAAGAAATACATCATTTTATTATTCATAGATGATATGATATTACATATAATACTTAAACAGATCAGAATAAAAATTATTAAATGTTCAACAAAGTTCAGAAAGTTTTCTGGATATGTGAGCAATATTAAAAATTACCAGCTTTATGTGTAATTGCAGAAACACTTAGAAAGTGTAACTTTGAAGATTGCTGTCATTTTATTATGGCAACAAAAGCATACATGCTTATGAATAAAAGATGTATGAGGTCTTTGTAACAAAAGTTATGAAATATATTTTAGAAAATTAGAGACATAATTAATGGAGATGTGCATGATTAGATAGATAGGTAATATCCTGAATATATCACTTCTTTGTAAAGTGATTTGTAAATTCAGTTAACTTCAATCAGTACCACAATGGTTTATTTTAAGGGAATTAATAACTTATTTACAAATCTTTTTTTTTTTAATGGAGGTGATAAAGAATAGCCAAGATATGACGAAAGAAAAACAAGGTGAGGGCAGAGGGAAATTCTGATCTGCTATTGATAATTATAATGCTACAGATAGCAAGGCCATTGACTTTGGAAAAGACAGGAAAAAACAGGCAAAGGGAACAGAATAGAAAGCTAAGACATAGACTAAGAGTAGGGAGAAGCTCAATGCATGTCAAAAACAGCAATCAGTGGAAATGATGGATTAGTCAACCAACATGCTGAAATAACTGGTTATACACAAGGAAAATGTAGAGAAAATTGGAGCCCTTCTCACACAACACAAAGAATTCATTTCATAAGTAAAAAGACAAATATAAAATACAAAACTTGAAAACAGTTTAGAAGAAAATTCCTGCAAATAAATAGTTGCTTCTTGGTTTAAATATCCTACCAAAGTAGAGGGCTTTCTTTTCATCATTCTTTTCATTGGGAGAAGATATTTCTAAAACATATGTTCCACAAAGAATTGCAGAAAATGAAAATAATTCCTGAAACTCAATCAGAAAGACATTCTAAGAGAAAAATGGCTGAGACTGGAACAGAAGACTAATCCTCATATTTTTAATCCTCATTAAAAATATGTCCCTTATTAGTTATCAAGGGACTTGAAACCAATACTGGGGGTGGGGATGTGGCTCAAAGAAAGAGTGCTTGCCTGGCACATATGAGGCCATGGGTTCAATTCCCAGCACACAAAAGTAAAAAGTGATAATTAATACCAAAATTAGTATCATTTTATAACAATTAGATTGAGAAATATTTATCTGACAAAGAACCACTTAGAGGGCTGGGGGAAATGGCTCAAGTGGTAGAGTGCCTTCCTAGGAAGTATAATGCCCTGAGTGCAAACCTCAGTACCTCCAAAATTTAAAAAAAATCAAAAAAAGAAAACTACTTGAGAGAGTTTACAAACTGCATGTGACCACTTTCTCCAACACTTGCTGAGAAACACTAAATTTTATATAAACATGTACAAACACACATACACATATAATCATTTAAAATATGGTAATTTCTCAGTTACTTAAAAATTTTTGTCATGTAAAATGTTAAACACTTTTTTCAATGCTTGAACTTAGTGGTTATGGAGAAATACGAAAAAGTAACTTTTCTTGATTTAATACAGTCAATACTGTAAAGTAAAAATAGAACACTTGGGAACAAGATTATCTTATTTAATACACCTCCCATTAATTAAAAATGTATTATTTTTGAACCAATACAGAAACCTTAAAGCAACAGAGGTCAACACAAGAAGGGGATCAGGAACCAGTGTAAAGATCAGTTAGAGATGAATCAACTTGGGTTGTAACATGGAGCAATGCTAGGAATCAACTCAACTAGCAAAACACTTTGTCTTTTTTATTATGCTTATGTCTTCAACAAAATTAGAGATAAGGGCAGAACAGGTTCTGCCTGGAAACAAGGGGGGGGGAGGGGGAGAAAGGGTGAGGGGGGGAAATGACCCAAACAGTGTACACACATGTGAATAAATGAATAATAAAAAAAGAGAAATCTGGGGGGCCTGTATCAGGTGATACAGCACCTGCCAATCAAATGCAAGGCCCTGAGTTCAAACACTAGTACTGACAAAAATAAAATTAAATATGTAAGCAATAGAAATATTAAAGCCACTATCCTTTCCTAAAAAAAAAAAATGTATTATAGAAAAGGTACTTCACACCTATTTTATACAATCACCATTACAAAGCTTATTAACCTTGTATAAAATGCATGCTTACTCTTTGAAAGTCATTTTTGTGAAAGACGTATATTAGAATTTTATTGTAAATTATAATGATGATGGAGAATGCCATCAATACAGGCAGTTCAAATTTTCTTAGTTATTAAGGATCAAATGCTAACTTTTACAGTCTACTTTCAAACTTTTTTTTTTTTTTTTTTTTTGCGGTACTGGGGCTTGAACTTAGTGCCTATACCTTGAGCCACTCCACCAGCTCTTTTTATGTTGGGTGTTTTCAAGATAGAGTCTCGAAAACTTTGCCTGGGCTGGGTTTGAACTACAATCCTCCTGATCTCTGCCCTGAGTAGCTAGGATTGCAGGTGAGAGCCACTGGCCAAACTTGTTTTTGATCCTAGAAATACTTCGCTGTGGCTGTGGCTTGTAGCCTAGCTAGGTGAGTAGCTCAGCCACTTCCTCCTATATGATCTTGGTAAAACAACAGAGCCTCACTGAGCTTTGATTTCCTCACTAGCAAAAGGAGGCAGAAAGGAGCACTTACCTCATACAGCTATAGCAATCATACGAGTGGAAACACCCTGAACTGCTTAGAGAAGTGCCTGGGTCATAGGGAACGATCCAGCAGTGTTAGCTATTGTTATTCACATGATTCACACTTAATAAGAACAGATCGCACTGTAGAAAACAGTGTCAATGTGGTAGTGGTCATCTCAGGCAATTTAACTTTTACTCTTGATAGAATTTTAGACCTTGAAAGTTTCTAGATAAAATAGAATGTTAGCTAACACTATGAATAATAGTAAAGCAGAACTTCACTGACTATTCAAATATCTAAATGCATCAGCAAAAGAAATTTATTATTTATTGTTTCCCACTGCCATTAAAATGTGCCTAACAGTTTTATGAATGGCTTCCTATTCTGGTCTGTATTTTTAACAGGTTTTAATTTATAAGCAGTCAGATTGGATGCTGGAATTTGGGTCCTATTTACTCATGATTTTGTCCTAGTGATTAATTTTTCTTACCAGATTTAATAAATATTCATATTATTTATACTGGTGGCAAAATAGCAATTTTAGTTTTATAAGACAATAAGATGTTTGCTAACATCTTTAATTAAAAATGCACAAATAAAGCATGATTAGGTATTTTGGATGTCTGGACATTCTTTAATCCCCTCTTTTACTGTGTAGATGAGTCATGATATAAAGAACAAATAGGTATTCTTAATGTTCTGCTACATCATTGCTGGGCTATACATCGTCATGGTTGCCTGGGAAGAGGGGGGAACAGGACACGATCACTCACATCAGAGATCAAACACCAATTTAAGAAGACAGAACTAAAAGATCCAAAATGACCGAGCAATGTCAGCTTCAGGTCAGGCTCTGATGTCGTAAAGGAGTCTAATAAAAAAAAGTAAGTGAGAAGGAGGTGAGGAGGGCAACAATCAGGGAATGTTTCATGGCTGAAGTGGAAATTGCAACAGATCCAAGAAAAGGAGTTTTGCAGTCCAGTTACTCCCAATTCAGGCACTAGAGCACCAGCTGTATACTTTTTCCACATCTACATTTCTACTTCATGATTTTTGTTATCCGAGTTCTTTCAATAATATTGCTTATTTTTTAAAGATTTAAAAATACATTATATTTTTAAAAATACCTTCATTTAAAGGAGAAACTTTATACCATTAATATGCATGGAATATGCACTTGCTATAAAAAGGGGAGGAATGTATCTGAAAATACATATAAATAGAGTAACCCTACTAGTTTCTATACCGATAATGTTGCTTTCCAAAGGCTCTAGTCTAAAAGCCATTTTTGTCATTGTTTGGGATATCAAGCAGGTATTAAGAAGTGTTAGAGACTTAGTAAGACAAGCTTAGGACTTGCTCCTATCTTTCCTTCCTCCATGCTATTCTCCTTCCTTTCTTTCTTTTTTCTAGTCTTCCTTCTTTCCTTTCCCCTTCCTACTGCTTGCCAGTCCTTCTCTCCTTCCCTTCCTCCTTCTTTCTTTTCTTCCTCTTTCTTTCACAAAAAATTGTTGAGTGTCTGTTAGGCTCTGAGGATACAACAGTGAAGAGACAGAAAAAAGTTCTACCCCTCATAGATCTTGTATTCTTGTTGGAGGAAGACAGTTAATAAACGAAGAAATAAGAAAAAGATGTAGTGGGTCACAGGTGCCATGAAGAAAAATACAGCTCAGAGTGTCAGAGAAAGGAAAAGTGTGGAAATAAGCCTAAAACAGTGGTATGAGCACCAACCTCAAAGGCAGGATGGATCTAGCCAGATGGATAACTTGGAGGAGGAGACTCTCCAGCACTGAGAACAGTAAGCAAATGAGGGCAGAGTGGAGGAAGTGAGTGGGTGAGGGGGAGAGTGGTTTGAGAAGAGATCAGATAGTGGAGATCAGATCACATAGGTGTTTAAAAGACACAACAAGGATTTCACTCCAAGATATGAAGCCATTAGATGACTCTGGGAGGAGAATAAAACAGTGTGACCTAATGGCTCTTTTTTTGTTGTTCTTTTTTTTAGAATAACTCTGCCATGTGCAGATTAGACGGAAAGGAAGTAAGACTATAAACAAGGACACTAGCTAGGAAGATACTGCATTCACCTGAGGGAGAATATCTACTTCTGAGGAAAGCACTAGAAGCAGTAGAAACTCTGAACTTGCTGTGTGCAGGGTGCGCCCACTCTCCCCACTGTACCCCTATTACATAAAAACGAATCTCTACTTTAAGCACTTACATATTTGCAGCACTTGGCACATGGTCTGGTCATGTGGCAGTTCTCCCTGACCTTGTTGTTGAGAGTGACCAGCAAATCATGCCTTACTCATTATAGTACCTAAAGTAGGTGCTTGAAAGGTCTGTGGATGTGAATTCCAAAGGAGTGGGATGTGGTAACTATCTGGGACAAGAAGAGCCCTGTGGGAAGAGCAGAAAGGTCATAAGCACTGGGGAGAAGGGCCTTTGAGGGAAACTGAGGCTCATATCAAAATGTGTTATACACGAATGAAGCAGAAATAGGAGAAGCAGAAGAAGAAAGAAGATTTAAGATGATGGGAAAGAGGCCAAATTTCCTGGAATCTTTATTCAAAGAGAAAAATCCAGTATGGGTAAGAGTTACAAAAGAGGTCAGGATTTATTATTTTTTAATTTTTTAAATAATTTTTAAATTTTAAATATATTATTATTTATTTTTATTTTTAAACCAGTAAAATCACAAGCCCTTAAATTTCAACTTCCAATTCACTAAATAATGTCAGTATTTTGGCTTATTTTGCTGCTTTTAAGAGATTTAAGAAAGAAAAAAAGAGAGCCTGGCATGGTGGTACACTTCTGCAATCCCTGCAACTCAGGAGATGGAGATAGTAGGGCTGCAGTTCAAGGCCAGTTCAGGAAAAAAGGCTAGCAAAATATTATCTCCAAAAATCAGTCAGTCACAGTGGTACACACCTGTAATCCTAGTTACTTGGGAGACAGAGGTAGGAGAATAACAGACTCTGGCCAGTCTAGGAAAGCATGAGACACTGTCTAAAAAATTATACTAAAGCAAAAAGGGCTGAGGGCCATCTCAAGCAGTATAGTGCTTGTGGCCCTGAGTTCAAACCCTAGCACTGAAAAAAAAATTAATGTGCTTGTGGATTAGGAATTGTTTCAACACTGTATGAAATCGCTCCTTTAGATACACAAGGAAACTTTTACATATTTTTTTAGTTTATGTTTTAAATTTTTACCTTGTAGGAGAACTCTTTTTTTTTTTAGATGACTTCAAAGCTATTTTATTATTGACACTTTTTGGACAGAAATCAATGTTAATATCTGGGGGTAGAGCTGACATGTTCCAACTAGTTTCAAGGAATTGTATTTTATTTTATTTATTTATTTATTTTCCTTTTTAAATTTTTTCTTTTATTCATATGTGCATACAATGTTTGGGTCATTTCTCCCCCCTTCCTCCCCCTTACCTACTCCGCCCCCTCCCTCTCCTCCACTACCCCCTCGCTACCAGGCAGATACTATTTTGCCCTTTCTTTTCTTTTTTAATTATTGTCTTACTTGCACAAATGTGATAACTTGATACATGTAGACAGCGGGTGGTCACCAATCAAGGGTAATAGTTAACACAAGGAAATTAACTCCTGAGATGAAGGAACACACTGGCATCCTGAATATGTCCCTTTCACGGGAGCCAAAGGAGTAATTGGGAATCACAACTGGAGAAAAAAATCTCCCCTACAAAATTAAACTAGGCAAGACTGGGAGGGAGCAAGGCTGTGGAGCTGAGAGTGGGGGACGGGGCATGGAGACAGGAGGGCCCAATGGAGAGGCTGCTGGAAAGAGGAGAGGCCTCCTTACAAAGACACATGCCTAAGGCTGTGTCAGGGAAACCTGGCCCACCTGGCATAGAGGAGCCTGGAGGGAGGAGAGACAGAGCTAACAGTCTCTTGCTGGGACGTTTAGTCATGACCTCCCAATTGGCCTTGTACATGTATGCTTGTCCCTCTATACACACTCTTCACTAGTCAACCATAGTGCCTCGAAGCTGTCCTCAGCTAAAAGTGAAATCCTGTGTTATCTGGTTCTACTCCATTTCCTGACAGTCTCTTTGACATTGCAAATTACATAACTTCCTGGTTAATACTTGCGAAGTTACCAGTTCTAATGCCATCCCTTACTGGCTCCTCCTTGTCATCTCTACAATTATGCTTACATCCTTGTATCTGATTCTGAGGCAACTCCCATCTCTGTCACAATATTTGTTGCACTTGTAATTTTACACCTGCCTTCCCCAGAGTATAAAAAAGTGCTTGGTACATAGTAAGCACTTAAATATTTGTTAAGTATTAAAGGTTAAATGTTAACTACTGATGAACATGAAGATATGAAGGCAGTAGTTCATCGTTTATTGAGAATATAAAAGGTTTTTGCATTAATTTACATTTCAGATAAGGAGCAGCTGGCCCTCAGATATTTGAAAAGGAGTGCTGAATGAATAGCAACAAGCCTTCATTGAGACTAAAGGAAATGAAAACTCAAGTTTGGAAATTTTCTAGAATATAGTCTCTCATACTCACAATTTTAAAAATATAAGGACAATACAATTTAATGAAGATAGAGTTCTTGTAAAGAATATTTGAGAATCAATTCAGCTTCTTATAGGAAAAAAATTTACCTGGAAGAGTCGATTAGATGACTATAATATAAATATTTGTTTTTGAACGAAGGCTAAGTATGTAAAAATGTGAGAAAATTAAATTTAGAAGTGCATTTATTTGGAGTGTAGCTTTAAAGTAAGTCCTATGAGTCAAGGTAAATACTTGTGTGTGTGCTTCTGGTCCTGGACTGCACTTTATTATCCTATAAATTCAAGACTTAGAGACAGTTGCTAGCCACATACAAACAGCTTCTCTGTGCACTGCTTGACATAAACAGTAATTGAGTGGCAGGAGAGGGTGATTTCCCTCGACCGGGTTACTTCTGGGTGTGTGTCAGATGTTTAAGGTACACATCAACTAAGTCATTTAGGCCACCATGCTAACCCTTGATGTACCAACTCTATAACTTGAGAAGACTGACTTCCAAGAGAGCTGGAAAAAATCTTAAGCAATTTTAATACTTGCTTCTATCAAAGTGTGAGTTCCAGGCAAGGAATCTTGTGGTAGAGTGAAGTCACTTTGGCCGTTTCTCGTTGACAATCTGCAGGATGTAATTCTGAAATGCCTGCCATTTTCACAGCATTGCATATGGAGAACTTCCTCAACTCACAGAGAGGCTCTGCTACTACAGGGATGTGTTTCTGTCAGCCTGACTAAGTATTATTCTTAAAAGGGATAGAAAATGTCGAGAGTGGAACAACACTGACTTCCCAAGATTCATAGGCTTATAGTTTAAAAAATGTTTGGCCTTGGAACAGAACATTTGCTATCATTATAACATGAAGATTTATGAAGCACTCTCAGTAGGCTTAACTCAGTCTCTGTCCAATTAGCTGATTATTAAATTAGTCCTAAATGAAAATCTTCTAAATTGGGTAGTTGACTTTTAAATGACTACTACCATGGTCAATGGCTTTGTATTCTGCTGCTTCTCTCTCTCTCTCTTTTTCTCTCTCTCTCTCTCTCTCTCTCGCTCCTCTTTCCCTTTCACTTTACACATACATGTTGTTCACGCTCCTGTCTCCATGTTTTCTCATTGAACAGATGTAAATCAAGGTATAGATGCAAAAGTAGAAACCTTGTCCTGATAGAACTTTAAAATCAATACTATAGTTTGTACCTGAAGATAAATGCATGTTATATGAATGTTTATAGATAATCTGACACATATTTATAAAGTTATCAAATTATCAGTTTGAACCATGAAAACATTCCTACGATATTTACACAAAGTGAACTCAGAATAGAGTTCTTTGTTGCCGTTTAAATTTCACACATTAAGATTTCCTACAGTTCCTGAAAGGTCCAGATTTGTACTATGGTTGGTTCGTTGCAGATTTCTTATAGAATTAGATGGTGCATCTTATTGTGTACTACATTCTTTCTTCAAGACACTTGTATTACAATCATAGATGATCACTTGCTCACAGAAAGTAGAGAAACCTGCCCCCATGAAAATTACTCAACAACTTTAACAATCTGCTCTGTTAAAAAAAAAAAGATAATTCTAAGACACATTTCCTTTTAACAAAAGCAAACTCTTATAGACATAAACATTTCCTTTTTTTAAACACTATCAAAAATAGATATTCAGCAAAATTGTAACAGCGCTTCCTGTGCCCTGTGCTGCACTGTGACACCTGTTGAGCATCCCGAGGCACTGAAGTATTCATCTCCAGGTAAACATTCTCAAATAACAGTACAGGACAAACAGAGCTACAGAAGCAGACCACAAGACTTTGCAAAAGGATATGCTGTAGCCCTGCGTACAAACCACCATGAGGCAATGTGAAACTGATGACGGCTCTCAGTATCAGAATATTTCTTCTAAGCCTGCAAATCTCTAGTTGCTTCTCTGCAGGCACTCACAGAGGAGAGCCAAAGGGCCATGCAGCAGAAGATGAAGAAACACGGTGGACACCTTTCTAGTGTGACTAGACAATGTAAAATCTGGAGGAAATAATTTTAAAAAAATGTATGCTTGCTTCAATGTATTTTTATCTTCAATTTTTGTCTTAAAGCAGAAAAACTAAATTCTTGTAAGTTTTTATTATTTATGACAATGACTATTTCAGGAAGTTACCTTGTCCTGTCATCTAGTACCATAGGAAATCTGAATGTTGATCAACTTTTAAAATGGTAATTGGGGGCTGGAGGTATGGCGCAAGTGATAGAGTACCTGCCTAGCAAGCATGAATCCCTGAATTCAAACCCCAGTACCACAAAAAAAAAAAAAAAAAAAAAAAAAGACAACTAAAATCTTTTCCTATTACTAAATTTTATTTTTTAGTTGTCCTATTTTATCTATGTAATAATTTCCTTATTGGTAGAAATTTTGTTCATATACATTTTTCAGTTTTTTAAGCCTTTTTGAGATAGTGTCTGTTTGGCTAAGCTAGCCAGGAACTTGCCATGAGCCGAAGCTGGCCTTGACCTCTTGATACCCCTGCTTCATTCTCCTGAATGCTGAGATTACAGGTATATGTCACCATGAGCCAAGTGTCACTATTTCAAAGAATGCTTTGGGGAAAACTTTTAAATTAAAATTATTTTTCTTATGCTAAAATAAGAGTTTATAAAATAAAAAACCAAAAATGTGAGTATTTGAAAGTATTTGAAATCCTATTTACTCTGAAAAATACATTGAATGGCTTGGTGGTAGTGGGGTGTGTGCATGTGTATGTATGAGAGAGAGAGAGAGAGAGAGAAAGAGAGAGAGAGAGAGAGAGAGAGAGAAAGAAAGAGAAATTTTATAAGAATTAACCTTTGGTCTCTGGACATAGAGAACAATTAAAGATACACACTTCCAAAAAACAGATGGCACAAAATTACCTTTCATTTCATATTTATTTTGAATCCTCTGATGCTTTTAAAGTATTCAAAACCCTATACATTTTCCATTACTTGTTCACAAAGTATTCACTTTTTAAAAAATCAACCCCCCATAAGTATATTACAGCAGGCAAAAAAGCAGTTTGATTAAAACTTATCCTAACGTTTGAAGGGGATTTGAATGGATGAAACTCCATGCACTTAAACCTAAGGAGATAATGTGAAATCTACCTTCACATACTTCATACCTTTATTACAAAGTAAAGTAAGACCCATTTTTATTCCTTGAAAAATGTTATTTGCTAAAGGAGTTATGGTGCCTCTGAGTGAAAGGAATAATTTCATGGGCTTGTCTCTAAATTGTAGACCAATTCCTCCTGTTTTGATTCTGCTGTCTCAGGTATTTAATTAACAAGAACCATTTGTAGCAAGGGGTTTCTCTATAATTTTATTGAGTCACCCACTTCTGAGTCATCTATTCTGAATTACTTTAAAATCAAATGCAAGATACTCAGCTAACATACAATCACCAAGAGCTAAGAACATATTAGAATAAAACATAAAGCAGCATAAAAATAAGGTTTCTTTGAGGTGCCCCTACTATCATTTGAAACTTCTATTTTGGTTGCAAAAGTATGCACTGTATTTACTGAAAGGTATTTCTTGAGCAGCTTTCTGTTACATAGAAAACACCAGGTTCTTGACTCCTTTTTTACTTCTCAGCCCTCAGCCATCCACCATCACACAAAGTCTGTCTTTTGAACTGTATACTTCAACGTGAGCAAAGCTATGAAGAAGAAACAGAAGATCCTTGATAGCGGGAGTGTGTAATCTAATAGAGAGCTTGTGATTAAGTGACATGCTGAAGGACACATACAGAAGTGCCAGAAAACAAACATACATTTAATAAAACCAACTCTGGAGATGCTATCAGATATATGATCAAGCTTAAGAAACAGTGGGAGAGCAGTGACAAGGGAAAAGGGTGGGGCTTGAATAAAGACTAAGATGACTTGATGCTGGGAGGACATCTAAGAGAATGGATGACAGAATCAGGATATAAATGAGCTTTAGGAGTCAAACCCAGTAAGATGGAGTTAAACAGGGACACATTTGAAGTCTTGCCCTTTGGTCAGAAAAAAACATCTAATTGAGCAGCTATCAGTTAAGTGCATGCTGTGACACAACTGGATGTGGAAGCCAAAGAGTTCATGTAATCTAAAGTGACATTCATTGATAAATAACATACAGGGTGAGTCAAAAATAGAATCTGTGATGCTTTGAGCTAACTGGGTCTCATTTGGAATTTTTGGAATTTGTTCATCCCTGGGACACAAAGAAATAATGCTATGAAATAGGAGCTAGACTAAAGGGGAGTCACTAGGGCAGGAAAAGTAAGTTGTGACAATATGGGTATTTAACATAAGGAATAGAAAATATAGGGAGCATACTTGATGGTTACAGATACAAAAGTCAAGTGACAATGGAGTTTCACTTGCCCTCTATATCGTATGTCCAAGCTTCACAAGTAAGAGCAAGGCTACTTGGAAACTTCATGGAGACAGAAGTTGTTTTAATAAAACCAAGACCGAGGTAACAATGTATAGCTGATCAACAATGCATAAAAGACACCTGGGAGAATGATGAGCTCTCTGTGAGAGCTGTGAGCAGGAGTAAGCATTGACTTTTGAAAGGTCATGTTATATCTTATATTAGCACCAAACCAGACATTAGTGTCTTCTTTCAACTTGAACATGCTGATTCAACAAGTTTGTCTTCTTCTTTGTCTTCTGTATTCCCAAAATACCTTCCTTTGAACTAATTAAACTTCCATTCCCTTTGTCCCCAACTTAAACTACTGAGTCTTTAAAAATATGGTGGGTAATTTAAGGTTTTGAAATCTAAGCAATATATGGCCAAAAGGATTGATGAACTCTCCAAAGCATAACACTAGCACCTACTTGCCTATAGCTAATTGCTGAGGCAAGAAGTGCTAAGCTGCCTAGATGAGAACAACCGCTCAAAACTAATGTGTTAGAGTACCCTATAATGTGAGGTCATATGATAGATCTATTAGGATCTAAAAGGTGGTGGGACAATTCATAATGAGAGCTCTAGTATTTGTTTCTCACAACAAATGTGCAAATTAATCACCTGGCATCTTATCAAAATGCAAATTGTGACCCAGAGAGTCTAGGGCAGGATCTGAGTCTGCACTTCTGCCCTGCTCCCAAGTACTAGGAGTTCATGGAGCACACATTGAGTAGCAAGGTAGCATATATTTCCCATGAAGCATCAGTACAGAGTATTTATTACTACAACAATTACCTGGGAATTCCTTTGCTTTATATACAAACATTTCTACTGTCACAGATCATAGAATTTCCATTCTCCTCTTTTGAAAATTAACCATATGATATAATAAAACTTAAAAAAAAAGTAGTCAGTTTATTTTCTTCCAGGTACTTAAGAGGATGTCTATATAAAACCATTGATCTGGCCTCAACCAAATTACTTGAAAGTATCAACAGATGATGTCATCAACATTCACGCAAATACTACATTGTATTAATAGCCTACTTTTATATTTGCTTATTTGGCATAGGTAAGCCAGTCTCCGATAATAAGTTAATTACAATAATTTTCCCTAGTACTTATTATAGCAACAATTCAAGATCAAGAATAGTCTTAAATGTCTATAAACTGTTGGCTGATAATGATGTTGAATAGATGATCCAAAAAGACTCAAGTCTGAATGTCTACAAGTTGTTTGCTTTGGACAAAATTTTTAAATACTTAAAGCATTTATATTTTTGGAATATGATCTGAGTGAAATAGTATCAAATATTTTCAGGTATTTTCCAGCAAATCTTAAAAAGTGAATGATGTTTAGACAAGGATGTTTATTTCATTATTTCAAAAATCAGAATGGTGTCTATGGACTTTTGAGCCTTTCCTAAACCATCATGTGGTTATTGGGGGGGGTTGAGGTATAGTTTTTGTACTTTAAATATTAATATTCAGAATCTGGTCATTTTGGGTCATTGCTATGGTTTAGATCTAAAATGTCCCCCAAAGGCTTACGTGTTGAGAGCTTGGTTCCAGCTAGTGGTGAAATTGGGAGGTGGTGGGAACTTTAAGAAGTAGGGATATAGGAATAGGTAGAAAACCCAAAACATGAAAGTGTTTGATGTCCCCACTCCAGAGGAACTAATACAGAAACTTTAAAATGACAGAGGTTATCATGAGCAGGGCATCAGGAACCAACGTAAAGATCAGTTAGAGATGAATCAACATGGGTCGTAACACATGGGTACATGAAATCAATAGTAGGAATCTCTCTGTATAGCTATCCTTAACTCAACTAGCAAAAGCACTTTTGTCTTCCTTATTATGCTTATGTCTTTTCTTCAACAAAATTAGTGATAAGGGCAGAACAGGACCTGCCTGGAACTGAGCGGGGCGGCGGGGGGGGGGATGATGGGAGGGAGGGGGAAGAGTAGGGGAGGGGGACAGGGTGGAGAAATGACAATGTATGCACAAGTGAATAAGTGAAAACAACAACAAAAAAGAAGTAGGGTCTGGTTGGAGGAAGTAGGTCACTTGGGGGATCCCTGAATCCCATGCCTTCCTTATGTGAGTTCTCTCTCTCTCTCTCTCTCAGTTTCTCTCTCTATCTCCTGTCCAAAATGAGGTGAGCCACTTAGCTCCATTACATGCTCCCCATCATGATATCTACCTCATCATGGCACCAGTGGTAACACAGTCAAGTGACCATGGACTGAGATCTGTGAAACCGTGAGCCAAGAGAAATCTTTCCTCTTTAAAGTGATCTCAGGTATTTTGTCACAGCAACAGAAAGCTGACTAATACAATTATCATCCTGGAGTGAGGGCCTTGGTCACCTGCTATTTGTGTGAAGTATTCTTTCCCTCTCTCCTTTAAGTATTCACATGAATTTCAACATGGAAGGCTACCCAATCTAAAACTGTATTTCCTACTAATTCTCATTCCCTCACTTATTTTCCTCCTTATCACTTATTACTATCAAACATATAGCATATTTTACCTGCTGTTCTTGAGTATTGTTCTTCTCCCCTTTATTAGTTTTCTGTTGCTTGTATAATAAATTATCACAAACTCAATGATCTAACAGTGAAAAATTCTTAGTTTCTAATTCGACAGGTAGAAGTCTAGCACAGGACTCCAGAACACTTGGATGTTCCAGGGAAAATCTGGTTCCAGCTTTCCATGTTTCTTGACTCATGGTTCCCATCCTCCCTCTTCAAAGATGGACTCTGACAAAAGTGTAAGTACTATACTGAATCTTTTGGAGGTTATTGTCAGGAAATTCTGGCAATTTCTAGCTTGAAAAAGCCTAGGTCCAAACAATGGTGGTGATAAGAGAGGCCAAAACTTGAGAAACATTTGGGCGAGGTTTAATGTTATGGCCAAGGGGAAAATGAGGAAACAAGGTGGTTTCTTGGGCTTCTTACTATTTCTTAATTTGTGGTGTTCTATTTATTTTGAACTAGGTATTCATACAAACTTTTCAAAGTTAAATGAGGTTTTTGTGCTTAGATTGGGATAGGAGTGGAAATGCATGTATCAGGTACCCAAGCTGTTCAAGTGGTAATTTTTCCAGAATGACAGGGATAGATGGAAGGTAGAATCTCTGGAAGGGGGTGCAGGTGTAGACCCAGTTCCAAATGAGCAGTTCTCTAAGTAGAGGTCAGTGAACCTCTAGAATCAAGGAGTCATGGGGGATGTTAAAAACATATACTCATTTGGGTCCTCTCTCCAGAAATTCCAGTGTCATTGGTCTGGGTGCATGGCCAAGGCATAAGATTTTTAAAAGTTCCTCAGGTGATTTAAGGTGGGTAAGAACTACTACTTAAAAAGATATGAAGGTTTTTCAATTTGATAGTGTATCTTTAAGTTTTATTCTGTCCATTTTCCTAGTAAGCTTCTGGGATGCTAATGAAACCAAAGTGTCATAGATTCATCTCCTAAGGATGATGTCAAACCAAATAAGATAATATGTGTGAAAGAACACAGAGCTGGTACTTATTTAGACCCTATTATGAGCACCGGTGTTTCAAATTTTTCCTAGAAATACTTATAAATCACTGGAAAAATACTACAAAGTAGCATAATTATTCACTTTTACCTTCAACAGGTAGGCTACAAAACTGTCACTCAGAATCACCATCTGTCATAACATGATAAATATATTGTTTTTATTATCATAAGATAAGCATATATATATGTATATATATTTTTAAATGCATCAGAGGAGCTATAAATGCAAACTGGATCTTTTTTTTCACAAAAAGCCCTATAAATAGAAAGTCCTTAAAATCCTGAAATCCTAAATTGACCTCATCTTGTGAATACTTGATATTCAAGAAAGACTCTAAATGCCTAGACAACACTGACACATGAGTTGTATCAATGTAGAAAGACAGTATCACATTGTTTGCATTGAGTTGTGCTGAATCCATGGATCTCATCCAAGACTTAAAGAATAGTGACTTCTGAAACTTAGCAGAAGGAAACTCTTGGGCAGGCATGTAACTAAAATGCTCTGAAATAATTAAAATGTCTAAAACAAAAAATGGAAATATTTTTTCATGGCACTGATGTGATTATAATTTTTAAATTTCTGAGGAGAAAGAAAGAAAATGTAGGAGATCATAGAGAAAAAGGGGGAAAAAATCTTACAGGAGCTTAATTAGATTATATTTTGAAGTAATTTAAAAGCCAGAGAAAAGAATAGATCATGGATGTGGTTATTTTAGGCACATGAATGTGGAGTATATCAAATAAACATAAAGAGTAAGGCTTAGCTACTTGTAAACATTTTGAACATGAATGTTGGAACTACCCAAGTTTACCTCTAATCAAGATCTCAAAGCTTCATGGAATTACAGTATTTAACACCTCCCACTTTTTCCAAATCTTTTAAATTCAGCTTTTATGGAAAATTTGTAAAATGTTTATTCAACTACTCTTAGATTTTAAAATATGCTTTCTTTTCTCTTTAATATTTAGGTGCAGCTACAATATTAAATGACTCTGGAAAAAAACCCAGTTATCATAGTTAATCTACAATTCTCTATTCTTTGTGAATGAGCTATATCTAATGCTTATCATTATAAATTTGGTATATCTTACACAAAGTAAAACCGCAGTTTTAAATATAGGACTCACCTCAAATTTAAGCAGACTTATCTGAAGCTCATACAAGATTTGCTGTAGTATTGAGTGGTGTGTGTGTGTGTGTGTATGCGTGTGTGTGTGAGAGAGAGCGAGAGAGAGAAAGAGAGGGAGAGAGAAACACACACACACATACACACACAGAGAGAGAATGAGAAAGAGTGCTCCTTCACTGAGTGGTTCACAGCTCCCTACTGAGTACTTAAGACAAGAGTTATAACAGAACACTGTTTTGGCTGGAAAAAGCATTTATTAGTGAGAGTAGGTTACAAGAACCTACCTTAGGACAAAGAACACAGGAAAAAGAAGAGACTTCCAGAAGACAAGCTTTGACAGTTTTGACCAACTCCCAACCAGTTCTGCTATAATTTATATGTATTTCAAGAAAAAGCTTCCTTGTAGGATGTCACAAGAGTAGGTTTAATTGTCTACCTAATAAAATATGTCATCAGAAATAAATTAGTGATGCTTCCTAACTTTTGTAACTTGGTAATTTGAAAACATTAAGGAGATTCAAACATTTTAAATTTAGCTAATGGCAATTCTTGCTCCCTTTATTTCTTCAAGGCTAATTGAAATTTACGTGCCTTTATATTAAATTTTCTGATCAACTATAGTCTCTGAAGAGTAAAATAACTTCAGAATTTTTATAATCACGGAAGAGATTTTTGGTATTTACAGGATAGTTCATAACTTATGTGGGATTTTTCCTTTTTTCTTGACAGCTATCATTTGATCATGAAATTATTCAGTTAAACAGATGGTCCCCCTACTCTTCTTTTACATGATAAAAGAAAGCTTCCAACATTCTAATTTAAATGCTCTATTTTGAAAATGCATCCTATAACGTCACTATAAACTTAAGGAGAGTTGTGCAGTAAACACAGTACTTCTTCCTCAAAATGGGAATATTTACTTTACCCTTCAGCTATTATATTCACCCATTTAATATTTTAGTGTTACTCTCACCAAACAACACAATGGTAGTAATTATATCTACATTTTACTATTACAGGAAAATGATTTGTAATGACAATGATCTTAGAATGCTTAACCCGTGGTTAGACCATCCAAGTTATATCTTCCATTGTTGGAATAAAATCCTAAATCAAAAATAATAGGTCTTGTTAGTTGGTAAACCAAATTGCTTTCTAGGACTGTTTTTGGCAGAAGAATTCCATAGTTCTAAAAATCACTTAGCCCTTAAAACTGGCTTCAAGAATAGTGCCCTGTCATTATGGGAGTCATCCAGGACCACAAAGAAAGGTCTTTGACTTTAACCCTAAAAAGCATGAGAATTATTTATGAGAACAGAAAAACCTAAGTGCAGAACACAGATCATGTGTGCTCTAGGCTTGTATTGCTTTCCTTACAGTTAATTGGAGTATTTCTTCCTTGAAAACCACAGGTTTCTCAAACCCTGCTTGCCCAAATGGAATATATGATTTCATCCCAAAATCTGCTCCTTCTCCACTCCCCTAGCTCAGTGAACGGTCCACTAGTCATCCAGTTATCACAAGTGTCTCCCTCACTTCCACTCTTGACAAATCACCAGGTCTCAATGAATCTCTTTCTTAAATCTTTTCACTTCTCTTCATTTGCACCTTGCAGGCTATGAGTACTTGTCTAAATTAGTGCATCAGTGTCATTGTTCTCCTTTCTTCCAATATCTTCTGTGTAGCCAAGTCTTACAACCTCAAAGACTTCCTCTTTTGTTGGAGTAAAGAACCATGGCTGTGGATGACTAATGCACTTGGAAAACCCTGGCCCATCATAATGAAAAGTCCATGGAAGGTGCTCCACAAATATTTGTGAAATGAATGAATCTGAATGTAGTTATGTACAAAGGTCAGAGTTTAAATTTCTGTTTACACCATTAGCTATCCAGTCAAAGTATTGCAGCGAATAGTACATGATAATTAGTTATAAGCTTATTACAAAGTACCTTTCTGCTATACACTTTCACACTCCCTCCTCTCAAAAGATTTTATTCGATAGCTAGATTTAAAATTTTTTGATTCTATTTCTTTCAGTCTTGGTAAGAACTGTAGGAACCATCATTATATTTAAGAAGGGAATTAAATTACTAATATTTGTTTGCCAATATCTCCAAGAAAATAAAATTACTTCTCTACAGAATTAAAACACATTTCCCTTGAACTTGATAAAGTCAATTTTCTATTGTGTATCCTGTCCCTCCAAAAAATATACATCAGACAGAAAATCAGTGAAGTTTTTTCCATGAGGTATTTTTGTTTTGCTAGAAGACACTTCATTATTCCTACAAAATTTCATAATTAGCTCACTGTACCTCTTTGCTCATTTCTTAATTAAAAAAAAACACAGGTTAAAGAAAGCCTAATCAAAAAAAAAAAAAAAAGACTACTCCACATTTCCTAACAGCATTCTGCTGACACATATGCATACACATACACAAAAACTATGGATTCTGTACCCTTCTTCAAATTTCTAAGCACTGTCAAATTCATTGTTTTCTCTGTATTATTTGAACTGGTATGTCTCAGACTACAGCACACACATGAGTCTTCTAGAGGTCTTTCTCAGTGCAGTTTGTTTGGGCCCACTCCAGTGTTTTTGAGTCATTAGGTCTGAAATGGTAAGGCTCTGCATTTCTAATACATTCCTAGGTAATATGGTGAGATGTGCCTCATATATGCAATTGACAGTATAGCAGATGCTGTGTCTATGCAATTCCATCATGGTGCTTTGGCATGTGCTATCCCGTTCTTCTCTCCCTTTTTTTTTTGGTCACAGTACCTAATTGCTGATGTAACTGAGCATATGAAATAGGCGAAGCAAGTACTGCATGCTGAAACTTCGTGCAAGGATACATCATTTTCTTGAAAAGAAAGGTCTATTTCTACAAGTTTAAAAAAATAAATGTAAAACATCTCAAAATTTTCCCTGAGTTTTTAACCTTCCACAGCAAACATGTTTTTCCTCAATTGTGAATTCTTTGTTCCAGAGCCAAGCTGGCACAAAGAGTAGGAGCCATTTATTTAATGTGATGATAGTGTAGCTCTTTGTAAGTCCTGGAGCAATGAGGGCCCACACATAAGCTTCCTTGAAGTTCTAATTCCTTCTCTCCCCATATTGCTCATTCTAAATTCTCAAAAACACAAAAGAAGGGGAAGATTTTCAATCCTGTCCCACCCTCTCCCATCTATATCACTTATAACCTTGACATCTAGGAGCAATCTTAAGTAATCTTCTTGAAACACCTTGTAGAACTGATCATCAAGTCCACTAGCAAGCCAGTGGTTTGGGAATTTCTTTTCCTTAAAGGCTTTCCGTGAATTTCTGTTCCTCTGTTGTATCACTGTGCTAAGATAAGCAAGTTGAAAATCCAGTCTAGAGTTGGCTTGGTAGAAGGATTATTTCTGTCTCAGAGACTTATTTCAATCTTCTTCTTAGGAGGAAGGTGACTTTTAGGAAGCTGAGACCCCTAACGTAAGAGGTCTCACAATGCAAAATAAAAAAGTGCTGTGACCATTACAGCGTGCTGTGTACATTCTCACTCTTCTAGTTCTTTTAGCATAAAATTCTTTCTTTCTTGTTCACTGTTCTTTATTCCTACAATTTAGAATAGTTCTTAGAAAATACAAGGCACACAATATATAACAATTATTGCCTCATTATCACTATAAGAACTATAGGAAATATACAATAAAAATTAGATTAATATGCCACCAAAGCTCATAAATTAAATATTACCAAAACAGAGAGTATTTCTACAAATGAAAGAAATTAATCAGAAGATGCCTTTTAAGCATATCACCTCCTCTAAACTCCTGTCTGTACAAATACATCCATAATCAGATAGAGAGCAAATGCAATTTTATGGAACATTTCCCTTCATATTTTCAGACTTAAATCTCTGCTTTTACATTCAGACAATTTCCATATGAATTTTCACTTAAATAGTCTGTCAACTGACACATGGGAAGGAATTTCCAATGTGACTCTACCACACTCCCTTCCTTTACATAAGCAATACAGTTTTGGCTGAATACTTTCTCAGAATTGTATAGGAAGAGCATATAGTTATTAGGTCAACAAATGTCACTGCTATTTCTTTTTAACATCAGTGATTTCCTAAATATCTCTTCTCTATTTTGTAGGTGTATCCACTTAACAGTTCTTTACATCTTCTTCAGCTGAGTCTACTCACTACAAGCTCAGCCTACCCGATTTAATGAAAGATTCTTCCCAGGAAGGGATTCATTATAAAAGTTTCAGATACAATTAGGTCATGTCAGTCAGATCTGAATTGAGGTGTGACTTCTGGCTTCTAAGTGATCTACTTTTTTTCCCAGGATACTCAATTACTGAGATCTATTTCATGAACACTACACCCTGAGTTGGACATTGATATTATTTTTTACATAGAATTTAAATTTTTTTATTGAGAAATATTACAAATCATGGACACCCTGGAGGAGCCAGTGCCCCAGTTGAGAAGTTGTCCCTTCCCACCATCAGGAGACCCTTCTCCCTGCTCTTCCCAGGACTTCCATTTGCAGCTGAGCCTCCCTGTGGATAAACTCTCCTAACACCTGCCTTCTTCTCCTCAACATTATGCTTAGGAAATTCACCCACACTGGACATACAAGCCATTCTGGATATGATATTAGGATAGCCTCATCCCATATATATATTTTCCCCTCCTGGCTTTGGATCTCCTATATCCCAAGGAAGATTAAGTTCAGTCATACTCTTTCATGTCCTTTGAATACTATTTCTCTAATGACTCACAAGATCAGCTTCAAGGGACAAACCAGTTCTCCCAGGTCTCTTCACTAGTATACTAGTGCAATTTTCTTTCTGCCAGTTTCTGATTTCCTTCCCAGTGTCTGTTACTGAAATCTCATTTACACCCTCACAGACACCCTAAGTCTTGGCAAGGTACAATGTTGCTGTCTCAAGTTTATTTTCAGGGGAGAATGACTAGTCACTCAGCACCAACGAAGCACATTGTATAGAGAGTACAGACACTGGGATGGAGAAGGGCAGAGAAGAGGCCCTTGGTACTGCAACACATTTCCACAGACTAGAATCATCTGGTGAATTCTCATGTCCAGTGTGCGGATCGAATTGATGCACTACTTTAGCACTCTCCAAAGACGTCTCCTGCCTCATTTCTGCACAGAATTTCATTTTATGGAAAAGCTCCACAATTTTTAATATACTGTATCATTTCCTATGTAGTAGTTTCTCATTTTAAGAATTACAAAATGCACTCATTAAAACATTTTGGCACAACATGTGCTATGTATTACATGTTTATATGTTTTTAAAATCTTGCACAAATCTCTCTTGAAGTTCTGTTTAAAATACAACCACAAGCACAGACCAGTATGATAGAAAAAGAGATAACCAACTCAGAAAACAAGCACCTGCCCTAGAGCTGCAGCAATTTGAAATTTTGATGGAATTCGTTTGGAAATTCTGAAGTCTATAAGAACAAAAGAAGGCTACAACATTTCCTTTCTTTTGGACCACACGAAATCATCAGAAATGAAATGTCCAACCTCCTCTAGAAATAAAAATCAAGCCCAGAGAGCATGAGTACCATCAGTCTGTGTGCTGCCAACTCATCTTCAATCCAGGACAGGCAGAGCCAAGTGAGAGTATTTACATTCATTCTTTTGCTGTAATAGAAGGGATGAGAGTAAAAAGGATCTGCTGAATCAGATTGTATTTGACTGAGGAGTGACAGAGGAGTTTTCTTCAATTAATAGCCAGCTGCATAATTTGAGATAATGCCAGCTGGGTTTTTGTCATGAAGTGACACAGAAATAAATTATTCTATACTCAGGTGCTGGCATGGTAATGTGAATTCATCTCTCCAAAAGTTAGGAACGGGAGAGGGACAGTTGATGATGCTGAGTTTTATGAGTATATTTCAGCAATCATTTTAAGGACAATGAGTCCACGCTAATGAATCCCAGTGGATTCATTTAGGCTCAAATACTTGTTTGAATGAACCAGTTCTTAGAAGGGAGGAAGCAAACAGGAGACATGGTATTGTCAAGGTCATATCAATTTTCTTCTCTGATTTGTGAAATCCATTTTCACATTGGACTGTTAAGGTCAATGGAGAATGGGCACAATGGATCTGTTAAGGGCACTGTTTGCAAAGGGAATTCTTAGGGGAGGTAGCAGAGGAAACCAAAATGTGCAGAGGATACAAAAGGAATCCAAGATAGGCTTACAAAGATCAAGAACCTGCTAGTTTATTCATAGATGAACAAACCCAGCTGTGAGGATTTTCTAGCTAGGTGACTGTCCTGATGGTCACAAATCCAAGTGTCTTCTGGCTGCCTAGTCACATTCCTGTCTGTCTGGATGGAAGGGCGCCCACCCACAAATCAGACCTTTTCATTACTGGGAAAGTTTCTGAGCTTCCACGTCAGGCAAACTTCACTCACCCATCGCTTCATGTAAACACCACTTCTTTGGGGATTTCTTAAGAGAAAAATCCACTTGAAAACATCTAACAAAAGCATTCAAGGTCAGAAAACCAGAAGCTGTGTGAATATCTAAGTATAGAATATGGAGGCATAAAAGATGCTCTCCAAATGAGGAAACAGTGGGAGCTTGACCTGTGAATTCTTTGCTTTCTGTTTGCTCCCGTAACATTCAAACAGTTGCCCTGGAAATATAAACACACAAGTCTAAGCATTCCCAGGCCTGTGACATCAAAAATGTTGCACATCAGCTTCACAACTGGGGCATGCAAACCATAAGGAAATAAACCATCATTATTCAGCTCCCCACACAGGCAGTTGGCAGCAAATTCCTGGGTTCTCTCATTCATCAAAGAAGGATCTCAAGGATTGAATTACCCAGTTGACGCTAGTTCTACCCATGTCAGAGGGCAGAAGTTAGGACTGCCAAAGGCCACAGTTGCTGTGGATTTAGGCAGAGTGGCTTGAAGTTCTCTAGTTGTGACAGACAGAAGTGTTAGGAAAAGGGCTCCTCACCAAGTCTAATAAAATGAGCACTCCATTCGTACATCAATTTTGGAGAAGGATTCAGGGGATCATGTTCCTAGGACTTGACCCTTAAAACCTGTTAGCACCAGACTGATGAACAATCTTTGCTGCTGGTAACACAGGAGGGAAAGGGCAAAACAAACAGCCTGTCACTGCTTGTTACGTTCAGAACAACAGAGAGATTCCTACCATCAGCCAGCACCCTGTTACACCACAGCTTAGTGAGCCTGAGAGATTTTAAGCTATTCACTGCAAGATATCTCCACAGTAAGTCCTGGGGGAGGTGACCTGGTAAGAAGCTGACTTAGCAAGTGTTATTTCAAATGTCATGTGGGCTGTCCAGTGTATGCCCTAAGTGTAACTCCTTCCCAACTTAGAGCCAGAACCTGTCTCTCCATATAAGATTGCAGGACATTTCCTAGTACGAATTTACATCATTCAATAAACTGACTCTTTTTACATGAAATATTTTATATTCTAGCACTCCCTATGTAGTACTCAAATGTGTAGATAAACACATAACATTTTGATTATCAACCCAAATATTGTCTTGTTCTTGTAAACTTTGTTAGGGAATAGGCAGAGCCTCTACCTGTGCTAAAAGATATGCATAGATATATTAACAGACTCTCAGGAAAATACTAATGTATTTATGCATAGTCTTATCTTTTTCATTCAGGTTACAATTATCTGATGACATTTTTGATTAATCTTTTCCTTTTGATCTGCTCTTTATCAGGAAAAACAAAAAAATAAAAATAAAAACAAGCGTAATAACAATTAGAACCTGTTGTATAACTGTATGCAACAGGCCCAAGCTGGACATTTTCTACATTTTCATCTTTAAACCTAACAGTCTTCTAAATCTAAAATCCACTCTCATATCAAGCAAAAGAAGCTCAGAGGTCCAGACACAGCCAAAACATCACTACGCTCTAGCTATACCCTTACATTTTATCTTTTTTTGGTAACTTTTCATTTGGCCATGTTTCCTTTACACTATAATTTTGTTAAAGGTAGGATCTACATCTTGGGGTTGTTTTTTTGTTTGGTAGTTACTGGGGTTTGAACTCAGGACCTCATGCTAGCAAGCATGAGTACTCTACCAGCCCTTTTCATTTAGTTATTTTTCAAATAGGGTTTCACCCTTTTCCACAGGCCAACCTCAAACTGTAATCCTCCTATTTCTGCCTATCAAGTAGCTGGGATTACAAGCACGCACCACCAGGGCCTGACCCAGGAAGTACATCTTATTCATGTTTTCATCCTTTGTGCCTAGAATATTGCCTGGCACCTGTGAGACAGAAATGTGAGACGCAAATGTGAACCATGAAGCTGGTTAAGGACAGGGCTGTTTTCAATTCAGAAACATCTTATTCCAACACCTCCCAGGTTAAAAAAAGTGCAGTTTATCAGTTATGGTTGGCAGAAGAATGGGTATTGAAGTCAGTTTACTCAGTTCGATAGTTCACAACCAGGAGGTTAAGAAATGGTTGTGGCAGAATCCATGCATCAAAGTTAGCTCTATTTCCTAAAAACATAGTGAACTGGGAGCTA
Source organism: Castor canadensis (assembly GCF_047511655.1). NCBI lineage: Eukaryota > Metazoa > Chordata > Mammalia > Rodentia > Castoridae > Castor > Castor canadensis. Next base: position 129,138,365 of record NC_133391.1, on the reverse strand, counting down.
CAAATTCAGATAAAAGTCAGCTTCAATGGAAGGCACAGGCGTTTTTATTAAACATGAATGGGCATTTACTTTGTCACACAATAGGTTGACTTTTCACCTGGATTTCAGAAAAAGTACTCCAACGTCAACTTTACTTTGAAGAACTATATACTGAGTAAAATTCAAAGTGCTCTCTGCAGGAAAAATTCTAGTTTTTCTTTATTGTACAAATTCGCAATGTAAATACAATCACGATGGCATTTCCCTTCACAGCATCTGCCATTTAAAAATACAAATCTCTGAAGAATAAGAATTTTTAGCAAAGGAAATAGATTTAAATTCTGTGAGAAGACTCCAGGCAGCAAACCTGAGGATCTTCAGGTGTGGTTTTGTGGATGCAGGGGTATGCTCACCTCAACCAATTCCTTTCCTAAACCCTGGACTACTTCCTCCCATCCCACTTGTAGCAACTAATGTTAATAGGAAAGACACATTTAAACTAGAAAGATGAACAATAGGCAGAAAAAAAGTTGTCTGATGTACCTAATTATCTCTAGTTCATAGCTTCATATATAGCCAGTCAATAACTAGCCTGTCTAAAGCATAGTGGGCATTATGCCCAGAGACCATGATGCTTTTCGGAGCCTAAGAAAATGTTTGAATTTCTTTTTAATGAGAAGAAAAAATGAATCTAATATGGCTTGGACTATATCTATGTTTGTATTAATTCACTTGTAAAATACAGTTTTTATTATTTTTTTAATGGAGGAGACCCACAAAGCCAAAAGTGAGTAAGGCCCATAAAATCACAGTATAGCCTTGAGCTATGTTATATTTAGTCTTTATAAATTTGATGTGACATTATAATTTGTTGGAATACTAGGAGAACATTAATATGCACTTTTTGTTTCTCCTTCCCACCACAGAAATCATTACCGTGATAAAGCTCGAAAACTCTTATCAATTGGAATGCATATGGATAGGATGTCAGCAGATAATAATCACAAATCCAATTTAACCAGGTGATGAAAGAAAATGATTTCCTAAGAAAGTCTCCTTTTCCCCCCCATATCTTCTATTTCTTACCTGGAATAATTTAGAAATAATCACAGTTTCAGAGGAACAGAAGAAAAGATGAACTATGTGCTGTAATATTGTACCTTCATAAAAAACACTAATTTCGAAAAGCTTTTTTTCTCTCACAATGAATTAGCTGATTCAGTGGAGTAATTCCTGAATCTAGGGATATACTTTAATATTTAGTCATACCTAATTACCGATTCTGTACTAAATTAGTAACCCAAACTGAGTAAACACTCAGTGGGTAAGAAGATTGGTGTCCAAGCTAAGACTGTGCAGGCCTTTCTTCATACAGTCCCGTATAAATAACATCTCGTAGGCATTATGTTTTCTTGTTAGCCAACCTACACCTTGATGTTCTGATTCTTCTGCCTGTGAATCAGTTTTATGTTTATCCATTGAAAGGATATCCTTTTAAATATTTTAAATATTATCTCATTCTTTCCACTATTCTGTGGAACACAAAAGCAAATGGTAGGAGTTGAAAAAAAATATCTTCAATTTTTGAGTCTTTGGACTCAATTTTGCAGTCTTCCAGCTCTTAGCATAGAAAAAGGTAAGAAATGATGGCGGAAGTGGAGTTTTAGCATCTTCTGTGAACAGTATTTATCTATGAGTACCTATAATTCTTTATGGAAAAGAGAAGTGGTAGTACATATATAATTCAAGTTCCAGTATTTGGAAGGAAAAATTTTTTTTAGAATTTCTAGTGCATTTTTAAGTAATCTGTTTTTTAAATACAAAAGAGAATTAGGAATTAATGTGAACATTAACATGGTATAAGATAGAATGATATAAAAAGAAAATAAATAATAACAACCTCAAATAAATATTCTCTTTTTACATAGCTAAAACTTAGACTTTTTTACATTTTTATTTTATCTCCTTTTCACTGATAGTGATAATATCTCAGTGATCATGTAGGTAGACCAATAGACTCTGCCACTGAAAATAAAGCCAAAATTCAACATTTTTTCTTTATAAAATACAACTAGGCTACTTAATATGTACTCATTTGATAAGAAAGCTTATAAGAAAATAGAACTTTAAAAAAATGTAGAACTCTGTTCTGCCTCACTGTAATGAGATAAGATTTTAAAACAATCTACTTTTCTAGTTACAGTTCATCTCTGCATACTTGTCCCTTCTTATTCGGATCACAGTTCTCAAATTTTCCTTGGGAGAATCACCCTTCAATTGATGGGACTGACTTCCTCAATCAGAATTCAGAGTCATGGTGAGTCACAAAGGATTCTGGCTGGAGTTGGATCCATTTCGAGTCAGCCTTAAAGCATCTTTGCAATCACTGGGAGATGGATGCTCTCATTTACTGGAATTACTACTGGTGGATTATGCTTGGTGTTGCTTTAACTTTCTTTGCCACCACACAGGGAAAGTTGGAGCAAGAGGAGCAGAGGAAGGTAGGCAGTAAGAAGGAAAAGGGGGAAAAGGACAGACTAATGTCCTAACCACATCATAAGAGGGTCTGAAACAAAAGCCTTGCAAACATTAAAACCAGCTGTTGTTCAAAGATATGCCAGTTACAAGACCCTGTAAACTGCCTGTTTGTTTAAGTCACTTTAAATTTGGTTTCTATTACATGAATGAGGGAGAAAACTCAATTTCACTTTGTCGTAGAGCCTTTCTTTTTCCTTTTTCCTAGATCTTTTCAATGATAGAAAACATAATAGAAATATTGATATGATGCAAGTTCATTCTTGCTTATTTAATCTTTGCTGCCTTTGTATTTGACTGAGAATAAGGGATTTCCCCACTGTTTCCTGTTGCTCGGTTGGGGAAATACATTCATTCAGTCAATTCACTCATACTCAACAAATGATTGCTATACCCTATTTTGTGCTAGGCATACACACTAGGAACTACAGATTAATTGAACACTATCAACCAATTGTTTACAGCGCTAAAATTTATAATATGGTGGGAAGGAGTTGACCATTGACTAATATATAAAGAGAGCCACATGTAAGTGTTTTGGATAGCCATATATGCAATACAGAATATTAATGTAGGAAAGGAAATACAGAATGTTTAAGTTTAATGATAGGTTTTGTTTCCTTAAGAGTAAGACATGCAAGCAATGGCCTGTAGAAAAAGAATTCGTTACTGAAGCAGGTGTGGGTTCTAGAGCATAGTGTAGGCTTGTCTCAGTAGGATGGGAGAAAAATTTTCCTTTCCACAATTTATCCAGTTACACAAGAGAGAAACTCCCATTGATGCCCCACTAGAACTTTTTGCTGCTAGCTCTTTGGGGGAACAGAGCATGTTGGTTTTGTTTCACTTGGCAAACAGAAAAATGAGTTAGGGATAGCTGTAGGTTCTGTGAATCACTATTTTCAGTGTATACGCTCAGGCGTAAAGGCTGTGATGTGAATTGCCGACTAATTTTATAAAGCACCTGGAGCTCCTCAGGGCAAAAGCACTATGTCAACACCAACATTAAACAAATAGCAATAATTGGCCAAGTCCTCTGGTGGTGTAAGGCAAATAAAATATGTTCCCTCTTGGAAGTTCATGATGTCTGCCAGGTTAAGCAAGAAGGAGGCAAAGCATTTTTAAAAAGCCACTTTCACTCTCGTATATGGCCTCTGAATAGCCACTGTGAAGAGCTGAGTATTTAACAGCAAATTAAAACTGAGTATGTTTTTCATTTCACTATCACAACAAGGGTACTGAAAATCACTGTGCTATTATACTTTATCATTTTCCAGGCAGTTTTACTATTACTCAAAAGTAAGAGGAGAGTGAAATTCATTAGATAATAAAAGCAGAACCATTTTCTACCCATTTTTAGAACACATACAAATCTCTATTCAGCATAAGGAGTTTTTGAAGCATCACATCTCTTACAGTTTCTCAGAGTGAACTGTGATTTAAAAAAAAAGCCTACCAAAACCAAGAATGTTTCAGAGGATTCCAAATGGTACACAAAACACAAAAATATATATTAACAAGACCTCTTTGTGTTTCTAAGAATTCCATAGGGAGACCATGTAATTTCATTGCTTGCCTTTTACCCAGCTCCACTCTACACATAAAGAGGCATTTGTGACAGAGAAAGCAATATTTATATAAATATATTATATACACACATGTAATATATACACACATATACATACATACATATATACATGCATATTTGTACATATATGGACAATTTATAAACAAATATCAGATTTGAATTTTAACTAAAAAAAGATAGCTCAGGATAAACCTGATTTTGCTCTAGTAACTGCAAAGTTAAATGAGGAGAAAAAGTAACCATTTCTTAAGGCTATTAACCATGATTTCTCATAGAATTATGAAATGCTTTTGCTTAAAGACTTTAGAATTAATCTAGTGTGACTCTCACTTCACAGATGAAGAATTAAATCTCTAGGATGTCACTTCACTAGGGTTATGGAAAGTAGCTACAAAACCTTGAACAACTGCTATTGTCATTTTCTTGAGACACCTTTCCAAATGCTTTCCTATGTACTACCATAACAATATGCTTCTTATTTTAGAAAATGAATTCTCATCTTATTTTTTCCTTTTTTAATTTTTATCATTTTTATATTTACTCACATGTGTATACATTGTTTGGGCCACCCCTCTCTTCCCTTCCGCTTCCGGGCAGAACCTGTCTACCCTCTTGTTCTCCGATTTTGTTGAAGAGAAGACACAAGCAATAATAAGAAAGACACAGCATTTTTGCTAGCTTGAGATAAAGAGAGCTATACAGAGAGATTCCTAGCATTGCTTCCATGCACATGTGTATTACAACCCGAATTGGTTCATCTCTATCTTATGTATTTTTAATATTTTTTCACTTAACATACTGTGAATATCTACTGTGTGCATCAGTATTCTACCTTATGTGTTTACCTTCATATATTATTCCCACTGCCAGATGTTTGGCTCATTTTCTTTTTCTTTTCTCTTTTTTTTTTTTTTTTTGGCTTATTTTCAATTTTATACCATAATAAACAGTGATGTAGCCAGACCCACATTCTTAATTACTTTCCTAAGATAAGTCCTTAGAAATTAAATTGCTGTTTTGTAGAACTTAAGTTTTTTTTTTTTTAAGGTGTTGGTAATTATTGGCGAATTGTTTCTAGAAAGTCTATTTGGATTTTCACTGCTAGTGAGTAAAAGTACTCTGACTTGAACCTGAATTTGTTACATGGCTGTGCTTTGGTGTTTAATCTTTGACACTTATTAGAGGAAATGTTGGCTCACTGTTTAATTTGCATTTCTTTATGATCATGGATTTTAGTTATGTTATTGACATTAAAAATAATATCCCTTTGGCAACATTAGAAATATGTCCTCTGGTTTGTCATTTGCCTTTGCATATCATCTATGGTGTCTGATATGCAGAAATATCTGATTTTTTAATGTGCACATATCTATCAGAATTTGCTTCATGCTTTCTAGCTGTACTTTAAAATTTAAGAATATTTATTTATATTTTATTTTAGTAATTTAAACTAAACTAATTTTAGTTGTAATATTAATGAAATGTATATTACAAATTGATAAATAGTATTAATCTATTTCTATTAAAAACTTAATCCTATAAAAGTTTTAAGTAAGATGTAAGAAGAAAAATAGTCTAAGTTTCTATTATTTTCCTGAATAATTGGTTTTTGTCTCAATACTATTTCTTCAACAGCCAACCCTTTACTCATGGTATAAAATGCTACTTTAACTATAAAGCTTAACATGTAAATACACATATCCATACACAAACACACAGCACATCACAAGGGTCTAATTTAGGATCCATAGTGTTTCAAATGATGTTTATCTAATTTTTCACCTGAATAACTGTCCTAATACCTATAGTTTTTTATAATATAGATTCCAGAACGGTGAGTTTCCAGCTCTGCACCCTTCAACTGCTTTTTAAATTTCTTATATTTTTACTATTTCCTTTCAGTCTTCTTTTTTTGTTTCAAATAATTGTACTGACTAGAACTTCCCAAACAAATAATGTATAAAATATTATGTTACATCATAGTACTTCTAATTAAGTTTAGTTTAACACAAATGGCTTGCATTTCAAATACGTTTGGCTGATGAGATGGATGCTATATTCTTCCACTGATATTTCATCGTGACCTTTAAAATAAAAACAGTGGGCTAGAGGCACGCCTCAATTAGTAGAGCACCTGCCTAGCAAATGCAAAGTCCTAAGTTCAAACCCCAGGACTGTCCAAAATAAAATAAAACAAAAACAATGAATAAATCTTAAATTTTGGTCACATGTCAAAAGCCTGTTGCTTTCTCTTTTAACTTATCAATATGATGGATTCTGTGAGAAGATTCCCTGAAATTAATTATGTGTGCATTTACAGAATCAACATTATTTGTCACAAGCAGGAATCTTTTGATAAAATAAAAGATACAATTTATCAGTACTGTACTTAACATTTTAATTTCTTTTTTATAGTAGGAATATTGGTTGAAAGATGTACCATTGCAGCTGGGTCTACTTCATAAAGTGAATCATAAAGTTGACTATCTTTTCATAATTCTAGAAAACATTAAGTAATACACTACTTGTTCATTAAAATTTTGGAAATATTCTTAGAATTTCTCTAGGCCTGAAGTCTTTTCAAAGGCAGTTTGTTTAAAACAAATTCATCAATTTTTTACAAGATGTTGCCTTATTGAGGTTATATATTTTAATTTGTGTCAAATTTGGTAATATGTAGTTTTATACAAATGCATCATTTAATCAAGATTCTTTGTCTTTCCTATGTTTAGCTTTCTGACTTGTTCTCAGCCTCACTCCTCCATATCCCTGTTTCACCAATCGTTAGGTTTGTAGGTTGTGTCATTCTCTCTCAACACAGAAAACCAGGAAAGAAATCTTAGAAGGTGAGAAACCAAGCTTTCCCTCTTAAGTTTTCACCATTTCCCAAGAGAAACATTTGGGGTCACCATGCCTACAGGGAACGCACTGCTCCATCATCACTTTCCCTGATCACCAAAGAGTAACTTTGCACTGTGCAAGAGCAGGCTGGGCCTATCCTCTAACTGCTAAATGATTTAATAGGTGTTCTGTTAAATTCAAAAACAGTAGGAAGATTTATAACACAAACCCTCTAAACTGTTGGTCTCCAGTCTCACAGCTTGGGTCTGGATACAGGGAGTTCTTTGGGACTCATTTCTGAAGGAACATGTACCTGTAAATCTTATATAACCTTTAAAGGAGTGCTTAGTAAGGTTTTTCAAATAGAGATTACAGTTATTTTATGCCACCAAGAAAGATTAACAGAGCATAATAAGTTATACTTAATATTTTAGCAACCTGTGTGGTTACCCATTGCTCAATAAAAAGCAAGGTGAACATTCCAAACTGAAACCTGGAGGAACTAAAGCTTCTAACATAATTCAACCTTCCCCTCCAGAAGACCCCTGTGGAGCACTCTGTCACATGCTGAGTTTGCAACAAATAGACAAGAACATGGAATTTAATAGTAGCTACAGGTTTTTGAGCTCTTGCCCTCTATCTGGCATAATGCTAGGGGTGACACACATCAGCTGCAAGGAAAGCTGTCCCCATTTTGGAGATAAGGAAACTAAGTATCAGGTCTTAAGGCCACAGAGCTAGCAAGTGACAATTAACACTGTAAAGTCTATTCTTTTCACGTTCACTTTCAGGTTTGCCTCAACTTGTTTCTGAGATAGGAACTAACTTTTGTTAGTTGCTTCTAACACGTTAGAGACTGCTGAAGTGCCTGACCTGAGCCATGTTTTCAAACCTGCCCAAAGACCTTTGAGAACAGGTACCACAATTACCCCACCCCCCACTCCATTTTATAGAGAAAGAAATTGAGGTCCTTGTCCAATATCACATAGATGGTAAGTGACAGAGACAGCATATGAGCCCAGACTAATTCCAAACTCTAAGCTCTCAATCACGATACTTTCTGGAACACTCACCAAGAAAGATGGCTGAATTTGAGAACTATCTATAAGGCAAGTGTAAAGCAATATGAATCAAAGCAATCAGAAAAGAAGGCTATGACTTTTAATGCCAGATGAGAAGTTCTCTTTAGTTGTTACTATTCTAAATCTTCACTGTGAAGGGAGCATAATGGTATACAGCTGAAACTGTGTCTGGGAAGTTAACCATGGAAGCACCATAGGCATCTAAGTCAGAAACAGGTCTCACTTTATTGAGTGAGGTCAATCATGCCTAACCGCAAAAGACTGTAGGATCCTGTTTCTGTGTTCAACACAGTAATTTAGAATGACGCAGTAAACGTAAGAAAAACAAAGAGGGAATAACCATCTGAGTGAATGTGTTTCCATCCTAAACTTATGAGAGGAAAGGAGTATACAATAATGAAACACATAGGGTAAAGGTAAATCTATTTGTGGTAAAGTGTAGGAAAAAGAGCAAAAGAAAAAGCTGTCCCCAGGTGACAAGTATAGCTCTTTTCTTACAGACTGAACTCCTTGTCACCCTACATCCCCAAATTGTTGGAAAACTAAGATTCTTGAGCCTCTTTAAAGTCTGTGCCCATTCATTTCTTTTCACTCACTTATCAGAAGTCCCTGGCATGGTGATATTTTTTGAATTCCAAGGTGGGTATGCAAATGAGCTATCTCTTCCTCCACTTCTATTTCAATCCCTAATCCTCAACCCTCCTATAAAAGAACATAATTATGAAGCACCTGACTTTGTCTCTAGCTAGTATTTTTCTTTGAGCCAGAGCTTCCTAAGGATGTTATAATCTGTGCTCTGTGGGACCTCAGTCACCTCAAGTTAGTTTGCTGGAGAAAGAGGAATGATCTTCCAAGTAAATACACAACTCAAGTTCCTCAACTTTTCTAAACTTATACTCATGTTTTATGTACTTTCTGGATGGATTTCAGAGTTGATGGACTCTGCCCTTGATCAGTATTAAAAACTAAGCTTTCTACAGAATCTCATGCAAAAAGTAGGCCATTACTACATTCTTCGACTATGCTAAATTCATTTGAGGGCAGTAATGTCACATTACACTCCCCTGGCCTGCACACCTGAGAGAGTCCCTCATACATACTTAGCAGAATTTTTGTGTATTCCTTATCTGGGTATAATGCTCTGATTTTGACTTTTTAATTAAAATTCTCTCATTCTCTCTATATTTCTTCCGCACATACTAGGTTAGGTGTCCACTTCAACAAATGACTGCCATTTACTCAGCACAATCACCCTATGAGAGTGATATATTTTGTATCTAAATTCCAGATTAGGTTTAGAGAGGTTCACTGACTTGCACTTGGATTCATCCTTCCTTGAGAATCAGGTTTGTTTTTTTTTTTTTTTGTGAAGCAGTAGTTAAGACACTAGTTCTTAAAGCATTCATTGTTCTTTATCCAAATGGTATCTCACAATAAAACACATGTCAGTCAGAGGAAGCATAATGACCCTTATGGAAATATGTACTTTCTCTTCATTCAATTTTCTTCCTTTTTAAATTCTGAACTAAAACAATCTTTATTTCCTTTTTGTAAAGAAGGAAGGCGGCAAGGGGAGAAGGGACAGAAGGAGGGTAGGAGGGATGGAAAAATCAGGAGGGAGAGAGGAAGGAAGAGGGGAAGAAAGGAAAGGAGGGAGGAAGAGAGAAAGGAAGAAGGGAAGGAAGGAAATCAGAAAACAAATAAAATAACTCACTGTTTATATTTTTAAATTATTTGGAAGTCAGTTTTCTAATGAACAAAAGCTAAATGAAATGCTATCTCTACAAATCCTTTATATAAAGCTTCACCAAATAACAAAAGAAGTAAGAGCAGAATGGTTAAATACATGAACTGCTTGTAGGCAGAGACGTCTTTGACCTTATGTTCCTTATTTACCACAGTTTAAGGTTACTCCACAGTAAACATATGCCACAAAGATTTTTGATAAATATAATCTCAAAATATAGACTATTCTAAAATTAAATTTTGTATAACTATGATTTATACTTTATTTGTAAGGTCATTCAAACCATTCTAAGAACATACTTTTCTTGATTTTATACAAATTTGCAATTTAAATTATCTCCCCTTGTCTCCTACATGGGTAGACATTTACTCCCATGATATCACATGGCCAGTTTAACTTTTGGCTTCTTGAGATCTAAAATCTTTATATGCCTTCCCTGCCATTTTTAGTGACCTGCTGGGTGTCTAAAAGACAGTGATCTGGGACAAAGATTGTGGTCAATTCTTCACTTTGTCAGAAGTTTAAAATACAATGAAGGCTTATAGAATACACTTTAAAAATAGTTCTGTCAGTAGGCTTATGTCTATTAATGTATGTCTTGTGAGGTAACACAGGCATTTTATGCTACCAGCATAGGTGGCGAATCCTTCTTTTAGATGCTGATATACTGAGAGAACAAGGCATTTTATTTAATTGCAGAACAAGCTAAAATAGCACTGTGGAAATATAGAAAATAAACACTGAAACCACACAATGCTAAACATAGGTCAGCACTGCTATATTTGCAAATGAAGTCAGCTAAAGGGAGGAAAGTATGAAGGCCATGAATCCATCAGGGAAAATGAGAACCTACAGAAGGAAAGAGCCCAGCTGACCTGTGTTCAGCAATTCCAGTCAGAAAGGCCTAGTGACAGGGTGATCTGTAAAGTGACACTATGAAATTAGGTCAGTTTTATATGGACTGACTCTAGAAAGCACTCTAGAAAGTAGTATATAGGAACCATATGTTTTCTAGACATTCACTGTGGGCCATTTTCCCATCATTCTTCTGACAAATGCTTATTGACCATCTGCTATATGCGAAGTGCTATTCTAGGTTCTAGTGATATAATAGAAAACAAAAGAGAACAAACTCCTTTTCTCCTGTAGTTAATATTCTAGTTGGAAGACATAAATATTAAATAAAATAAATAAGTAAATTTTAAGGTAAATTAGAAGTGACCAAGTACAGTAGAGAAGAATTTAGCAGAGATGTCTGTGGGGTGGGAGGTAGGGATGGGCACTGCAGCTTTCAATCTGATGGTTAGAAAATGCTACACTGAGACACTTTGCAATAAAGACTTGAAGGGAGTGAGCCATGCAGATATCTGGGGAAAGCATATCGCTTTCTCATTTGGATTTAAATGCAAGGTGGAAAGGTAATTTTATGCTCTATCGCTGTGTCTCTCAAATCACAGTGTGAAGATGACAGTAATTTGTAAACAAGAGGAGTGAAGGCCAACAATTTGGAGAAAAACAAATATAGAAAAATAAGAGATTGGAAGACAGATTTTAAGACATAACTGGCAGTATTAAAAAATTTGCATGTGATACCATAACTCCAAGCTATTCTCTCAGGTGTCTGTGTGCAGTTTCTTCTGGCATGAAAATTTCTAGTAGAAGAGACAAAGGAGCCCTCATTTCTCTGCTGGGACAGTCATGTTGGGGTGGTAACTGAGTTCAGGGGGATTACAGAACACTAATGTTCATTATACTCATATTGTGTGCAAAATATCACAGACAAAATATGTGCCCAGTCTCAGAAACAGCAAACAAAGCACAAGGGTTTTTCATAGCTCTAAACTACGTGAGGTAAGGAAATCAATGAATTGTGTGTGGGTGCGGGCATATGTGAGACTTGTAAGCGAGTCGCTTCTCAGGATGAGGGTCAGGGAAGGAGGGTTTTGAGACAGGTTCTCACTGCATAGTCCAAACTGGCTCAAACTCGGGTTCTTCTTGGCTTTGCCTCTTGAGTGCTGGGATTACAGCTGTGTGTCACCATGCCTAGCACTTCGTCTTTTTTCAGCAAGTGCAGCCTTGATTGATGGCAAGAGGTGGAAAGATAAAGAACAACCAGAAACATTCATATTTAAATTAAATTATAGCTCCATGCTCTGTGGTCAGGGGGAAGCTGCATTAACTTTAGTCACTGCATTTATTAAATGAGTCTATCGATAATAATAATGGCTTAACATCTTTTAAGGAAAAATATGCATTGAAAAAATAAAGTTGTTTAACTATATGTGACCATGATGTTATTTGCTAGTTTTAAATAAAAAGAAAACTCAGAAATAATATAATTCTTAATTCATATGAACCACGAACCTAGTAATTCTGGGCCCATGGATATGTGTGATTCATTACAATGCTCTAATTACACAATGAGCTGATTTCATTTAATATAAGAACTTTAAGGAAATTAACAGAAAAAATCTGAATGTTTATTTTGGAGAAGTTTCATGCTATTAACTTCAATGCACCCAAGCCTCCAGTGGTGCTTCTGGAGCAGAGCTGGAGATAAGAGTGTGAAGGAAGCTGGTTGTTCTGAATGAAACTGCCTGGTGTGTAAACACTTCACCTATAACATCAAAGGTCAGCTAGAGTTAAGAGATCAGGAGCATGTTCCCACAATATTGAATATTTTGGTAAAATACACTTCAAAGACTTTCTGATAAGGAAGTCTAGAAAAAAATAAAAGTTTTCCTAAGATTATGTTGGAAATTTTTATACCTTACTCAAGAAGAGTTTTTGTTGTTTTCTGAAATGATTCCTTCAAGGATCAATTGTGTTCTCTAAGGGCTAAATAAGTTCCCCAAATTTCCATTTCTCTATCCAAAATGCATGAGGATAATTTATATATAAGTGAAGAAACACGTCATTCCTTAAAAATGTTACTTACTTGATACATAGTCCAATGACTTGCTACAGTTTTGAGTCTTTAATAGACTGGAGGTGAAAGGAATAGGAAATTATTTGGAAGGCTTTCCAAAGCACAAAGGCAGTCTTGTTTTGCACAGAATGCTTCTTACAGATTTAGTTAACAATATGACACAAGAGGCCTTGGCAATGGATACTCTGAAGAAACATAAAGTTTCCATGAAAATCAGTCCCAGATGTGGTTTATGAGTGATTCCATGTTTTTAAATATTGTCTAATGTATAATGTCGAAATGTAATAAAGCTTGGAAATCCATGCCTAGTGATAAAACTAGGTAAATTCATTTAAACATTTAAACATTTGTTTTGCACCTATTCTATGAAATATCCATCTTAGATCCTATAGTATGTACAATGATGTAAGAAAAACACACTTCTCTGAAGAATATGAACAATCAGATGGAGTAACACAGGTAAACTCTATTCACTCATTCATTCATTCAGCTATTCATTCATCCATTTATCCAACACAAATGCATCAAGCCCCTTTCTAGCTTAGTCTTTTGGTGACTTGCACATAAGTGAGCTCTGGTTCTTGTTCTCTAGAACTTTTCATCATTAATGGGAGGAGAGACAGGTAAACAGCTGTTATACCTGAATAAGAACTGTGTTCAAGTTTGCACAGGATGCTAACAAAGCTCAGAAGAGCTGAGGTGAGGTGGGATGACAGGTGAAAGAACTGCCAAGGAAAACAGCAGGTGAAGCTAGTTAGGGAGAGGCTATCAGTCTATGGAGCAAAAGATGCAAATGCAGAGAAAAGCAGGTAAGAGATAGGGAACAATATGCTCATTGTTTCTGGGGAGTCTTGTGGGATATGGCAAACAGAGCGAGGAGGCTAGGGAAAGGCAGGTGAGTACTACTGACGTCAAAGAGCCCTGCAGAAGAATTTGTGTTTTATCTTTAGGATTCTGAAAACCATGACTGTGTAAGATAATCCTATGATCCTCATTTACAAATTATGATAGACATTTCAACAGTTCACCCATTTCCAGTTTCCTTCTGCTTCTAACTGCATAAGGAGAATTGTACTTCCCTTCCTCTTTGAGAATATCAAAGATGTATTGGTTTGAAAAATGAACTCTAACTCACTTTTCTAGGTGAAAGAATTTAATTACTCCTGCTTGGCTCCCTAACCCTTTCTTCTGTCATGGGGATCGTAGACATCTGAGGTTTGTACAAACATGTTCCTCGAAAGAAGTCTGAGGGGTTGGGGGGGAGAGGGAGGGGGGCGGAGTGGGTGGTAAGGGAGGGGGTGGGGGCAGGGGGGAGAAATTACCCAAGCACTGTATGCACATATGAATAATAAAACAATAAAAATAAAATAAAATAAAATAAAAATAAAGAAGGTATTTTAATGCTTTAAAAAAAAAAAAAAAGAAGTCTGCTGGCCTAGAGGTTACACAATTCCTTCCGGAACTGCTCACCTGTTTCTTGTCCTGGTAATGGAAATATCATCACCTCCAGATTTTGGAAATGACAATTAATAGAGCTTTTAATTATTCATTTACTTATAACTAGTTTTTGGTTTGGGGAAATTGAAAAATACAGACTACAAAGAAGAGAATATGCATTTATTTTCATCAGTTTTCAGAAGAAGTAGTCATCTAAAAAGATAGTATCAATATTATAATTTTTAAAAGAATAAATAGGTTAGCTCCCAAAAGTGAATAGTGTACATGTTTGTGCATTTTATCCTTTGTACTTTCTGGCTGCTGCTTGCTTACTGCCTGCCTCCTAGCACCAAATTTTCTTTAAATGAAGAATGCAGAGGAAGCCAGAAGCCTGCTTTCTCAGACATGCAGATAAAGGTCTTAGAAAATGGGAAAATTCATTGATTGGCCATTCTTCAGGAATGCTTTTAAGCCTTCTCCACCAGCAAAGATTTCATATTAGTATCACAAAAGGGAAATTGCTTATTCTTATGCTTTTAAAAACATATAATTTATCTGATCTAAAATTTTACTTGGAATAGGTCTGAAAGAAGGAACATCCTATGCCCATATTTTATGCAAATAAGATGTTTTTTTAAAAACAATAGTAGTGAAGGAAATGCTTCCTGAAGCAACAAGATTAAATTTGCCTGTAAAATCAGAATGTTGTAGCCAATCCTTTGAGATTTGGCTAGGGTGTTCCCTTGGGTAAGGTACCTAACCCTTTCAAATTGCATGAAAATTAAAAGACAAATGAAGATGTTAAGGGTAGAAATTCATTGCCAAATAAACTGCTGGGATGGAAGTCACTAGACTAATAGCTAGCTTTTTAAAGTATTTTTTCTTTTTGTCACAATTATTTCAACCTTGTGTACTTTCAAGTGTATTTGTCTAGTTAGATTTAAATCCTTGTTTAGAAACATTTCCTAGAGTTATTTTTTAGAAAAACAAAATGGCTTTAAACAAATCAGAACCCTACTATGCACGAATGCTGATGGCTGAGAAAAACAACTTATTTTCTATTTTCTGTGTACTAGAAAAAAGAAAGAAAACCTCTTTCTTTTTTTCACATGCTACCTACATCTCAGTAGAGTTAAGTCCTCAGGACAACAGGGCATGGTAATTGCAAGATGTTTTATGCATGGCTTAACCATTTGTACAATCAGAGATGGGGAATGAACCAGAGGCTCCTTCTTATTCCTTTCCAGTGGTGGCTAGCTATTGTAAATATTCAAATACACCTGATTCAGCTGCCAAATGTGGAGAGAGGAGCCATCAGCTTACTGAGTTCAAACTATGTTGCCAGGGGGTTCCAGGTTGGCCCAGCCCTGCTGGGTATTGCCAGGTCCCTGAGGCAGTGGCCAGGTGGGGATGGCAACAGGTGTTGGAACTGCTACTGAGCAGATCATCTCAGCAGGCCAGAGGACAGCAGAGAAGGGTTACATGTGCAGTGCTGAGCAGCAACCCCAGAGGAATTTCAGCCTCAAAGAAATGGGAGTGGAAAAAGGTTTCACAACATTTAATTCACCCAGGGGTGGAGCAGCAGGATTCATAGAAGGAAACAAATATAAGAGCCATGCTAGTTAACTCTCAAGGGAAAATACAAGTCCTTGCAGCCATAGTAGCCCAGAAATATATCCTGAAATGGCCCTTCAACTGAGACTTAGGGACATATGTGGGTGGAGAGACCCTTCAGGCTATGAAGGAATTATAATAAATGACCTTTACTGAGTAGTCATTATGTACCAGATATGCTTGTAAGCATTTTGGGGACATTACCTCATTTGATCTTCATAACAACCCTGTGAGGTATTATTATCATTTTGCCCTGTTGTATAGATGTAGAAACAAAGGTATAGAAACTCTCCCAAGTGGTTACAGATATTAAAGGAAAGAGCTATCCTATAAACTTACACTCATAACTACTACATGTCACCATCTCAAAGAAAACTCCCTGTCTTTGCTTCCAAAAGGAAAGACAAGTTATATTCATGAAAAGATACTGAACATGAGAATACAGAAGATGATAAATGCAAAGTGAGTGTCAAGAAATGCACGGTTATTGAAAGAGGTCTATCACACAATTGATCAGAAGAAACAAAGAAGGTGAGAAATGGATCACGGAGTT
The DNA here is from genome assembly GCF_047511655.1 of Castor canadensis. Taxonomy (NCBI): domain Eukaryota; kingdom Metazoa; phylum Chordata; class Mammalia; order Rodentia; family Castoridae; genus Castor; species Castor canadensis. The sequence continues at coordinate 129,122,063 of NC_133391.1, read as the reverse complement.
GAGCATGAACAAGCAGGGCCAGGGCCTTATTGAGGCAGAGAGACTCAGAAGGGCCTGCGTTCAAGTCAGATCTCCTCAACTTACAAGTCACAGGAGCTTGGATAAATTATTTAGCTCTTCGTGCTTTAGTTTTCCCATATGCATGATAGTAAACCTAAATTGCAAAGTATTCATGAAGATCAGTCAAAACTAATTACATGTACATCTTAGTATAGTGCCTGGTACAAGGCAAATACTTACTGTTTTTATTATTATCCAATAGGGGAGAGATGGGAAGGAAGAAAGTTTCAGATGAGGGAACAGTATGTGAAATGAACCTGTAAATCCTAGAACTACAACTTCTGTCAGTACAGTTCAAGCTGGCTGAATAGATGAAGTATCTGACATGTGAAGCATCTGACATCCAAGAAAAATTCCCTTGGATGATCACTAAGAGGTCTCAAAGCTGTGAGGAGTTGCCATGTGATCTTTTTGGCCAAAAATTATCATGCATTTTGTTCAAACCCATGAGTAGGAAGAAGGTTAGAAATCCCTGAATAAGTGAAACTCATTCTATTTGTGGTAGTGGTGACACAGTCCAGCCTGGAGCTGTGCTTGTTCAAACAAGAACAGAAAACTTGAAATGACTGACCAGAAGAAAAGAAAACAGGCATTCATTCATTCATTAAAGAAATGTTTGCCATGTATCAAGTAAGAAGCAGGCTGTCAAGTGTTGTGTTAGGTGTTAGGGCATACAACAAATGAGGTAGAAATGACAAGGAACCCCCAGGAAACTCATTCTTGCGAGGGAAACAGACAAGACAACAGCATGCACCATCCTATTAGAGAAGCAGGATTTGGAAAACAAAACAGAAAGCAACACACAGGCTGCAGGTGCTGCACAGAGATGGGGGATTTGACACAGGGCAGAGTGAGGAAGGCTCTTAAGAGAACATAAGCCTTCATATGAGTCATGAAGGAAAAGACTGGTCTCATCAGCAGTTGAAGGTGGGGAAGACATTCTGGTCAGAAGGAACAGCATAGGCAAAGACTGATAAATGAACTAGTATGACATATTTAAAGAACTGCAAAACACATCCCACAAAAAAAGCGAAATTAGTGTGCGACATATAAGGTTGTGAAATCATGAACTACAGATGTTGGAAGAAGGTTGGGATGGTGGCCCACCCCTGTAATTCCAGGTACTGAGGAGGCAGAGGTAGGAGGATAATGATCTGAGGCCAGCCTTGGCAAAACCCTGGCTGAAAAACAAACTAAAAAGCAAATGCACTGGGGGCATGGCTCACATGAGCCAAGAGTTCATTCCCTAGTTCTGAAGAAAAAAATGCTAGAAGAATGTGTAGGAGAGAGATGAACTCTGCTTTGCTCCTTAGAGCGATCCCATGGAAGGAAGGATAATGCAGTAGGTGGCAAGACTAGAGGTCTAGACACTGTTGAGAAAGTTACTACATGAATCCTCAGCAAGAAATGGTTGCAGAGTCACTGGGAAGGAAAGGGCTGTGGTATAAACCTAATGAAGAAAGGTAAAGCATCCAAGAAGCCTTAGTTTCAAGGAAAGATAACAAAGTGATGGAGCAGAAGGCTCTGGAGGAATGCTTGGCATGATGACAGCTTCAGAATGTGCAGGTGCAGCTGTTCCTCTCTATTGTTTTCTCTCTTCTGTTCTCTGCCACATTCTAAGATACCTCCCCCATCTCAGAACTGAGAAATGGAAATGGAGTGCTTGAGTATCAGGGAGATGGCCATGACAACAGAGGACAAGGAAGAGAGGAAAGAGAAGGTGATAAACAAAGCAAGATACATAGTGTTTTTGCTAATTCCATTGCAACAGTGAAATGTGAAAATAAGATTTTATAGACGTAAACAAATTCATGCATACGTGTGAGTGGATTAGACAAACTATGCCCTCTCCTAGCCCGAATGATCATTTCTAATCACATTGGGAAATGAAAGTGTTAGAAGCTGTGGTGAGTAGTATTTGTTTTCCCCTTTGAAAGATGGTTGTATTTTGACTTTTAGAGGAACACAGATGGGGAAAGCATTCCTGATGTTGGAAATGTAGTAGTAGGAAATGTACCCACCTTCTGGATACTGTTGGGATCTTCAGCATGGCCACCAAGAACTGAATGGGCCAGCCTGGTACATCTGCTTATTTGCGTAGCCTCATCTCTCTCCTCTGTGCCCATTTCTACCTTGGCACGTTTGGTTTCTTTTATACTCGCCATTTGTTTGTTCACTACATAAAGTTCTCTTTCATGTTTTTTCCCATAGTTAATTCTTACTGGTCCTTCAAATCATAACTCAAATAACTTTTCCTTGGGGAAGCCATTTCTGATTTCTCTAACCAGGTGAAATATTCTCTTACAGACTGAACCTTTTGTACCTCTCTTCCATACCATCTGTCCCCATTATGGTTTTATATATGTGTGCATGCAGGTGTGTGGAGAGAGAAAGAGAGAGAGATGGAGAGAGATAGAGGCAGAGAGAGAGAGAGAGAGAAAGCAAGAAAGTGAGGGACAGGGAAAGGGAGGGAGGGAGGGAGAGAGAGAGGGAGGGAGAAAAAGAGAAAGAGAATTTGTTGAATGCTTTTGAGACACACTTAATTCTAAATTTCATGTGAGCACTTTCTGATTTTGTACATCATTTTGTCCTAAATGTCTACAAATGAATGGTGAATGGAAATAAGTAAGTGTGGCCATGGGTAGATAATGTCAGGGTGAGGTAAAAAATTGAGAGAGCTGCAGCTAAGAAGAGTGTCAAAGGTCAATTTAATTTACTTACCATTTTGCCTACCCCAAGTATTATGTTCACATTGCATTTCTCCTTTATAGGGCAAATGCAAATTTTTGTTCCTTTGTTTCCTAAAATCTTATATACAAACAAAGGCACTGCTGGGAAGTGTACTTTTATTAGAGCCCATGACAAAATGAGTATGTTCTTGAGTCTCATGATTTTTTTACATGGCAGTTTTTTTTATTAGCTTCAAACCTAACACAGAAATTAAATACAAATTGGAGGCACATTAACTATTTTTGCAAACTCTTAACATTGTTTTCTTTAGGACATTCATTGAAAATATGGCTTATTACTTCCAGTAAAGTGAAAATTTATTCTTTAGTGTTTCTAACCCTCCAGCCAGCTCAAAAAGAGTTGCTTGAATGTCTGAAGCCAAATCAATCCCTGCTTTTCTTAGTGAGTTACAAGGACTCATAAATCACAATATGGCTAATGGCCAATTGAAAAAGTTAGATCCTACAAGTTATTTCTTTCTTTGAGCTACCAGGTGGACACAGTCAACTTGCAGTTCTTTTGTATCTTCCCCAAAAGTACAGATATTTATATGTGAAAAAGTCAAAGCAGTCAATTTTCTTATTATGGGGAATATACTAACTAGAAAAGAAGATGAAAGTGATAGAGGGTCTTAAATTGTAGAAATATTTAAGAATTTCCAAATTATTGTGAACAATATAAGGTTGACTATAGCAATATTTATGTACAGAAAAACATCTGGGAATGAAATGTATTTTAAGGTCATAAAAGTTTTCAGTGTAAAAAACATTTTTTTGAGGAGAAATAAAACTGAAGTTTTCTAAAGCTTTGAGAGAAATCACGCTTCTATTTCTATACTCCAACTTTAGTCAGGGTAGATGGAACAACTTCACCGGAATTGAACAATTCTATAAACAAATATTGGACGGTCAGAGCCAGGTTTCTCACCGATGGAGTGGAAAGTTATAGTAAGCAAGAGGAAGAAGGTAGAATGATCCATGTGGTAAGGAATTGGAGTTAGAAACATTACTATGAACTCATGCTTGTCCAGGTATCCGTCCATCCATCCATCCACCCATCCATGTATACATATGGTTGTGGGTATAAGTATTGCAGATATATGCACACACACACACATGTTAAACATACACACATGTATTTCCTTGCACTGTCAGCCAAGGAAGCCTAGAAGAAATGATACCCAACAGCAATGAGCACGCCTACTACTCACATCTTGGTTTTTAATATGATTCCTCAATAAAAAAGAACTAAAGTTCATAGGAGAAATGGCTGAATGCAGGATGCAGGAGCCATATTGATAAGTGTCAAGCATTTTATAAAGCCAGAAAGTAAGAAAGGGTTCCAAAAACAAAAAATTCAAACAAAGAAAAACATCAGTTATGGGTATATGTCAAAGGAACAAAAGGAACAGCTGAAAGAAATCTTGTATTAATCAGTTTTTCATTGCTATGACAAATACCCAAGAAAACAACTTACAGGGAGGAATTATTTATTTAGGATCATAGTTTCAGAGGCTTTAATACATCATGGTGAGGAGGGCATGGTAGAGCAGATCATGGCAGAGAGAGAGCAGCCCTGTGGCTAGGGAACTTCCACCTTACATTCCATCCAGTTTCACACCTACCCACATTCCGAAGAGGCGTTTCCCCTTTAGTTAATCCTCTCTGGATCCTCATCCTCTGAGACACACAAGGAGGTATACTTTACCAAGCTCTGATGTGATTCTCAATACAATCAAGTAGACAAGATTAATCACCACAGCTCCCAAGGTTAAAGCTAGAACAATCTGAACAACACGATAAATAATTATTGGATTACTCCTGAAGTAAGGTTAAAATAAATATCCATGAGTCCACAGTAGTATTCATAAAGGACTGAATAAGTAATTAAATACATTTAATTTAATCAAATAGAGAAGAGGCAAATCTTATATGGAGAATTTCAAATATTTTGCGTAAATATTCTTCCTTCAAGGAGGTAGGGCATAACTTCATTGTACTTAAGTGTTGCTTTTAGTGACTTCATTACAAAAAGTAAAATATGAAGATAAGGAAAAATAATAAGTGCATTCTGGGAAAACCTTTGCCCAAAGCACCTCAGCCTCAGATTAAGGTTAATATCTTCAGCAATATGTCATGTTGACAGTGCCATGAGAAATGCTCTTTACCTCTGTAAACTTCTTTCTCCCCCAAAATAATACTAACCTAATCATCAGAAAAATATTAGAAGATCCTATTTGAGGGACATTCTACAAATGCCAGCCCAATACTCCTGCAAACTCCTGTTCAAATCCCCAAAAACAAGAAAAATCTGAGAAATTTACATGCCAAGAAGAATCTCAAGAGACATGAGAACTATACATAATGTGCTAACCTGGATGGGACCTTGGAATAGAAAAGGCACATTAGGTAAAACTGAGGATATATGAGCGAGTACGGACTTTAGTTAATAATACTGAATTAGCATCAGCGAATTAATTGTAACACAAATAACACATGGAAGGTTTAATAAGAGTGGGTGGTGGGCACGGAGTATATGGAAACTGCACTACCCTCATATTTTTTTCTGTGAATCAAAAAACTTTTAAAATTGAAAGTTCATTTTTTTAAAAAGTCCTGAAGGCCTGGAAATTTAAGAATAACTCAATAGTAAAGACTAATCATACTGATATAAGTTAATATTTAATTCTCTAAAATAAAAATGTATAGTATTCTTCATATATTAACCTCTTTGACCACTTACTTTCTCTCGATTTCTTTAGAAAATAGTAGATCACATTATTTATTGTCAATTAAAGCCTGATTAGAATGTTGGGGAATTGATAAACATATGATTCATTTAAGGAAGGGTTTACCAAAAGTCAGGAAACAAGTTATACAGATAAGCATTTTATATAAAGAATGCATCTTTCACAAATCCGAAGAAAAGAATCAAGGATAACTTAATGTTCAAAGATATACAAGATTGGAGGCCAAACTAAGGAGGAAAGTTTAAAAAACAAACAGCAAAAAGATATAAATTTTGTCAAATCAGCAAGACGTTACATCCTTGGGAGGCTGAGGCAGGAGAATGTAGAGTCTGAGGCCTGCTGGGTTACATGATGAAAGCTTGTCTCAAAAACATCATGCTATATACTCTCGACTTTTGAAACTTTCAAACTATTTGTCAACCATCCCTACTTTGCCACTTGAACCCAAGCAGGACATGTCACATAAAATGCTTGTTCTGATCATCAGAACATTGAGCTTCATCTGAGACTTCGGTCTCACTAGTACTTATTCAGCTTAACAGACACAGCCATAAAAAATCAGCCTCTTAAAAGATCAAGGATATGTCCTTAACTGTAGATTCCTGCCCGCTGCTTCAGCCTTCCTACTTTGTTATATTTTTGTTGATACTGATATGTCTTTAAAGAATTCATTAAAATCCATAGTCAGTTTGGTTTTCCCCAATACAGTGAATAAAAAAGTTGCAATGGCTCTTTAAAAAAAAAAAAAATCATCCTCTTCCAGGAATCAGTCTCTTTAACAGTTACTGTTCTTCAAACACTTTCTATGTGACAAGGTATGAATTTGTTTCCCCCTTGTCACTCTTCTCTGAGTCCTCTTAGGTTTGCTTGCAACTGAATCTATGCTCCAGGTAAGGTCTGAATGATGCTGGGTCAAGTGGTGCACTCATTCATTACCTCTTATTTTTGATCATTTAACTTCTATTGATGCAGCCCAAGATGTTAAGTGAAATCTCCAAAATAGGTTCCATATTTTATTTCAAAATCAGTTGGCAGATACAAATACTACATTATCTGTGATTACTGTGAATGAAGTTAGCACGTTATTATTTGGTTGTGAATATCATATTTGGCTTCCTGGAGGCTTTGAGTATTCATGTATCAGAGCCCTTCTGTGAGAGGTCCCCTCAGAATGCCATAACTTCTAGGCTTCCCTAATTCTAAACACTTCCACATTCTTTGTTCTAGTTACACAGTCATAAAATCATAACTGAGTGAAGAGTACTATTTAATCTCAGTACTTAATTTCCTGATACTTTCTGGACATGTATTCTCATGAGAGATACTACTGCTTGTATAATAAATAAGGATGTCATGCAAAATAAACTGATTAGTAAGTCAAGAACACTATAAAATTCAGGTGTCAACATATTTTTAAATCGTTAACTTGGTCAGTTGTGAAAACAGTGCTGGAACAAAATCACTTAATGTGGAGGACAGATTTTCTTGAAATACTCTTAAAGTCTTATCAATCTATGAGTTTTAAGTCTGTCAATTCTACTGAGATATTTTAGACTTTAAAGCTTTCAGAAATATACAAATCTGGTAATGATCAAGTATTCAATCCTAGCCAAATGTCTATCTCAACTAACTCTGGGATATCATTGTTATCTTCAATTGAGAAAGATGAATAACATTACTCTTAGGAAGTTTATCTGTAGTGGACTTAGATTAAATAATACAATTAACAACTATAGAATCAGCTGATCTCCTCTGATCAGAATCAGAGGAGAGGAAAAACATATTAATTAAGCAGACATGTTAGCAAATAATAGATTAGTCAAGATTTTATTTGAATAAATTAGCAGTGGAAAAAAGAAATACTCAAAGTATCGCAATTTTTAGTTTCTTACAAAAGAAATAGTGCTGTTTGTTTTACATACCAACTCATAAATATGTCCAAGAAAGAAACAAAAATTCATTTCTGTTCTGCATACACACTATAACATATACAATACATGAAACAGGAATTTACTCCTCTCTGAAATGTTTTGTCCTGAGATTTTTTAAAGTTAACACAGGAGTGAAGGGGAGTCTTTCCTATAGAGACGTAAAGCTTTCAAACATGCTAACTTATGATGTAAAGCATATTTATGAAATGTACTGGGGACCTCAGAAGATGCAGGGATGAGGTACTTTGCTTCCTCAATGCTGTACTCAGCAGTTTTAAAGCAATTAAAAGTAATGAATTATCATGAAGAACTGGGTACTGAAATGTCATTTCCTTGAAAATGAAACTTTTTTTTGAATTATATTATCTTTTGGTTGTCTTGATAGAAGCTCTGTAAAAGCATGATAAAGAAGGAAAGGGGAAAGCATTTGCAACTCAGATTACCCAAAGGAGACACTCATGATGAGGTTGAATGAAAATAGATTCTGGAGAGAGGTAGGGGGAAAAGAATCCATAATCTTAAAAATTCTTTTGATGTGTTGTTACTGCTTTCAAAGCTGTGGCTTTTCTTTAGATAAAGCTGTTTGATGCACATGGACTCATCTGTCAATCAAGCATCTTTTATTCAGAGCTAAGTGAAACATTTAACTATTCCAGGGTTAGAATCAAAAGTCTAAATGCCAATATGAAACAGTCAGTTCAACTATCAAGCAAAAAGAAATGATTGCAAAAAGGAAAAATACACTAAGCTTTATGTCTTGTGTTCCAGAACTGCATTCGTCTATGTGTCAAGTACTGATTTTGACTTGGGGATTGAACCCAGGGTTTTACTCAAGCTGAGAAGGTATCCTACCCCTGAGTTTCATTCCTAGCTCATATGTAGTTTTTTTTATTTGAGGCTTTTTTTGTCTATTTGTTTTACTTTGTTTCTTTGTTTTGTTCTACTACCAAAGGAATTGTTTTAGAGTGAAAATAGTAAATTTAAACCATATCACACATTACAAAAATATTCTATTTGACATGGCCTCATATGTATGAAGGATTTCATAAATTCCAGAAGCCTGAGCATTCGTTGACATCCCCTTTCCAGACTGCCTGTCATCTCCGATCATTTTCATGGCTCTCATTGTCCTAATCAATTGCATGTGTGCTTGAAACACTCAAGAACATTTGCCACTAAGATTCAGGTCTCCATAAAAGTCACACAGGTTATATTATGCTTTACTACTGTTGAATAACAAATGACAAAGGTGCCAGGCTTCTAAAACCTATAGCTATGATGGATTATTAGGAGGCTCAAATATGTGAGAATGCTGCTGTGCTTTTAACTTCAAAACTGTAAGTTGAAAGACATTGCTTTTTTTTTTCATAAAGAACACATTTTTCATTCAGATTATCTTTCTATGAATACCATGTCAACATTATTTAGTCAGATTTTAATGAAATCTGGTATGGAGGCTTTCTTTTTATTATGAACTAATAATTGCATTTACGATTTTCAACGTTTTCAAACACTACAGTCCTCACAGAAGCTTATGGAGAAGGAAATGGACAGGAAGGGACCAAAATGTGTCAAACATCTTCAATATATCAGGTGTGACAATTTTTCATATATCTTATTTCTCTTCATGTGCCACCTTAGGACAAATTTCCTTCTGATCTTAGTCTCAGAAGTAAGTGTGTTTCTTCTGAACCACTGAGTTGTTTATATCTGATGGAACGATACTGAAGCTTTCTGGTTTACACTGGACCCTAGGAAGTTTAATGGGAACTTTACAGTCCATCTAGCATCTTCCTAGACTTCATGGTCTGCTTAACTCTTAGAAGCTGGAGGATCTATGCCTCCCTTGGGACTAAATTGGTATGAACTTCCCAATATCATAACAGGTGAAAGTCTAAAACTCACCTCCAGATTTCCAATAATTTCCTGGGGGGAAAGGGTCATGACCTCTTTTTAACAGGAAACCTTGAATTTACAAAGGAAACCATCTCCCCATTCTTCATTGCCTAAAAGTTACTCCACATACCCCCCAAATCACTGACTCTCTACTCTCCTGACACGTGAAGTATGATTACATACATACATTAGCTGTCTTTTTCCCCCCTCTCCATGGAGAAGGATCTGTTTATGAAGTAGTATACATTTTTCAGCCTACCTGGAAATCCTCCCTTCTTTCTCCCCTCTTCCTCTTCTCGTTTATAATTTCTCTTCCTTGTCCCCACCATTCCAGTTGACTTTGTAATAAACAACAAATTCTACCTCTGTTGTGCATAGTAGTTTTCACACTCAGTACACCTGAGCACCGACCTGAGGTCAAATCCTCAGGATAAATCCCAAGGTTATCTTCAAAGTGTCTCCTGCAGCAAAGGGCCTTTTTCTTTCTCAAGCAGATTCTCTTCACTCAAGAGTAGTTGTTAAGGCAAAACAATTTTTCACCTCATTATACATATATATATATTTCAGTAGGAACATCATACTTATTTCCCCGTGCCTTCCCTCATCTCTCACTATGGGCAGATATGTCTCTGTTGTCTGCCTGGCACAAGGTAAGGGTTAAACAAACAAATACATATTATTTCACCGGATGCTAACAAACCTGGGTGATTGTGGGGTTTTTTTTTGTGAAAGAGGATAGTGAAGCTCATAAATCAAGTGGTTTGCTCAAAATCAGTCAGTCAGCATCAGAATTGAATTTGGATTTAGTTCAATAGGGCTCTAAAGGTGGAAGAGATGGGTATTCACTTCCTCATATGCTTTGTTCAAAATACACATACCACCTCCTCTACCTACTCACCCCTCCACCACAGTCTTATCCTCATGATGGATAGGTAAGGACTAATACTTTTGCACAAACTTGTGCAAATACTTCTGACATGAAACAACTGCCTTCTCTAATAACACTTGCTCCAACTTTTATCATCTTTATCACATTGAGAGCCAGTGCTATATATACTTCAAATATTGAAGCTGTATTTAATTTTCCTGGGTATGCTCTGACCAAGAAATATATAGTATATAAAATACTTCTTGATACTGTTTTGCAATAAAATTGAACTATATTATAATATACAAAAGGACTTTAAGTTTCTAATGATCATCTTAACTAATAGATATGGTTGATAGATGAAGTGAAATATGAAAAATATGGCTACATGCTACCCAATTCAAAGTCTCACCTGAGAAATTATTTTTCTTACTAAATTTCAATATTTCAAACATGATTTTTTTTTTCTTGGCAGCACTGGGTTTTGAACTCAGTTTGCACTTGCTAGGCACTCAGTGTATTGTTTGAGTCACAACTCCAGCCCCTGAATATTTTTCTAGAGATTACATTTAATTCCTTCTTTTGAAAACAACTAAAATCAAATCAATATCTTTGGGAAAAACTATAATTGAGTAGGTGAACTTGTTCAAGGTACACAGTACACATGTATGGACTTATCACAATGAAATTCCCTCATATAATAAATAAATAAGAAAATAATAAGAGCAATACCATCAAAGTTCTAAGCAGATATTGGTTACTTTAGAATCCAAAGAATCCAGCAGATACCATTGGCTGGGATAACTATTCCTTAAGAAGGACTGTGCCAAGCATTTTACATACAATATCATATTATACCCTTACAGCATTATGATGAGGTAGATATTTCAGCCATATTTTCTAGATGAGGAAAAAGAGATGAAAAGAAGTTATAGAATTGCCCAAGGTCATACAGCTTATATGTGGGAGAAAAAAAGGACACAATTCTGCTGTCTACTTCCACAGCTCATGCATCACTGTTTCTCAGTTATTCGTAGCGTTTGCCAAGCATGGTACAGAGACGTTTGTGAAAAAGATGAGAGGTATATAAAACACAGATATTTTTGTTTAGCCCTGATATATGTGTCGAGTACAGAACTTCACTAGATAGCAAATAATCAAACACTGCAGTCTTTTTGTGTTAATAGGACTTCAGAGAAGTGAACTCTCTGAGGTCAAGGAAACCAGAATACAAAAGGTCCCAGGGAATTCTGGTCATAGTATTTACATATCAGGGCCCTGTCCCCTCAGCAACCACATGCCCAAGGAGTCCTAGACTAAGGACATGCAGCGTTCTACCTAAGGCTTTGCCTGCATGAAAATCAGGCTAGAAATGCAAGCAATAAGTGAAGAGCAGAAGTTGGAGGAGCAATACTTCAGTGTTTTCATCCTTCAGGTAAATAACTCTGAAGCAAGTTTTTTATCATCTTCCTGGTTGATTATTTCAGTTGTTTGACTATTAATCCACTGTATGCTCAATTACTTACCTTTCCTATCTCACTATCCCACTCCCCAACTTGGTGTTTTCTGGGATTATCTCCCAAATAAACCATTCACACTTCAATCTTTCTCTCATGGACTGGTTCTGAGGGAACCCAACCTGATACCAACCCACAACAGCTCTAAGAACAATAGACCATGGCAGACCACTTGCATGTCAAATGCTGTTCTATGCTGTAATGCTTCACTTATGTTACATTTTATCCTCATGGTAGCCTAGGAGGTAAAAACTACTATAATCCCCATTCTGTGGATGAAGAGCTTGAGAGGTTAAATAACTTGCCCTGGGTCAAAACCAGATTTGAAATAGGAAATCTGGATCCAGGGCTGATACTCTTAATTGCTATGTAGACTGTCTTTCTTACCATAGAAACACTACCTGTGATATAAGCAAGTATAAGAAGCTGTAGGAGAACAGAAGGAATGCTTAACTCTGCTTAGAGTTTAGGGAAAGCCGAGCAATCCAACACCTGATGGTCTAGTGGGGATTTGCCTTGGAAAAGTTAATTGGGTGGAAGTATGTTCAATACAAGGTCCACTGGAGGACAGTGTCTTCAGATACCATCAAGCTGCTGTGAGGGGAGAGGGTGCCACAGGTAAGGGTTGTTGACCAGCTGGTCTCCAGCTGCCCAGCCCTTCTTTAAAAGCACATCTATGTAAATCTGATCACCAAAGGTTTCGGTCACTGCCTAAGCTTTTGTTTGAAGGAAGGGCTCAGTGACTTAAAAGTACATGTTTGCATTGATAGCAGCAAGTTCTGGTGGGTGTGTGGAGCAAGAGGAATGCTCACTCACTGCTGATGGGAGTGCAAAGTGATACAGCCATTTTGGAAGACAGTTTGGGGGTTTCTTATAAAAAAATACCCTTCCCATAAGATTCAGTCATCACACTTTTCAGAATTTACTCAAAGGAACATAAACTACTGGATATCTTCACAAAATACTGCATGTGGATATTTATAGCAGCTTTGTTCATAATTACCAAACCTTGGACACATTCAAGTAGGTGAATAGATAAATAAACTAAATAGATAAGTAAACATCAAAACATTTTGGAATATTATTCAGTAATAAAAGAAATGAAAAGACATGGAAGAAACTTAAATGCATTTTACTAATCAAAAGACAATATGAAAAGGATATATAGTGTGTGATTCCAATTATATGACATAATGGAAAATGAAATACTATGGAAATGGTAAGCTGCTGTCAAGAAGAAGGGGTCAGGGAGGGACAAACAGGCAGAGCACAGAGGATTTGTAAGGCAATGAAACTATCCTGCATGATTCTATAATGGTTGATACATGTCATTACACATCTATAGAATGTACAATAGTGACAGGGAACCCTGATGCAAATACCAGTCTTGGGTAATTATGATGTGACAAGGCAGGTTTGATTATAACAAATGTACCACTGTAGTGAGAAAATGTTGATCACTGGGAAGTTAGGCATATGTGAGAGCAGGTGTTGAATGGGAACTTCTATAGCTCTACTCAGTTGTGCTGTTCTAAAACTAAAGTGTATGATTATGTTCACTACACTAATGAATAACTTTTGTGGGACTTTTTTGGAGACAGGGTCTCACTGTGTAGCCCAGGCTGATCTTGAATTAGCAATTCTCTTACTTAGGCCTCCCAAGTGTTGGGATCACAGGTGTGTGCTGCCTCACCCAAACTCAAAAATGAATGTATTTAGTCAGGCATGGAGGCACACATCTGTAATCCCAGTACTCAAGAGGTTGAGGCAGGAGGATCACAAGTTTGGGGCTAAGCTGGGTTATATAGTGAGTTCTGGGCCAGCCTGGGCTACACAGTGAGACCCTGTCTCCAAAAACAAAGTACATGAATGCATTTAACAGATGAATGAATGTATATTAAAACTCGAATATAGAATATGTGTGCAGGAATGAGGATAGAAGATATTATGGAAATTATTTTTTTGAGCTTAGTTTGACAGTGTTTACTGGAGGTTAGTCTATGTAGGAGGACCAAATCATAGTACTAAGATAAAATTAACTAAAATGTAAAATAAATGTTATAAATGCAGATAGGGACATAACCAAGCATCACAACCAGCTGTAGACTTAATTTATATAATTTTGTCTTGCCAGGAAAATAAAACATGTATATCTGGAAGAAAAGAGAGATCCTTTTGTAAAGTGAATGAGCTGCTTGTTCATTTTGAAGAAACAGTATCTAAGATAAGATGATTTGAAGCGTTTGAATTTTCAGATTAAACAGTATTCAGCAGGATGGTTGCTTCTGCAAATTCAGTCAAATTCTCCCAAGTGTCAGAAATCAAGATGTGTGGGAATTATTTATGTTGAAGATGCCAATATTATAGAAATTTTACCTATCGAAAAACAGGGACTGTTTCCTGAAAAACTGAAATTAGTTGTAATAGCACTAAATTCCAGGGGCACAATTCTGGAAATACTATACTGAAAAGCATTTGTTGAGTACCTACTGTGTGTGAGACTAATGATGAAGGACCTGGGTAAGACAGTCCATAAAGAGAAAATCCATTCTGCATGAGGTAGTATTGATTTAACATGGGAGGATGCAGTGCTTTCACAAGGGCAGAGGATTCTTCTTGAGGCTTGAGAGATGAGGAGAAATGTACTATTCCATGATTTACACTTAACCCTAAGTGGTATCTCCAGTAGGTACTGAAAAGTCCTGACATGTCATACAGACAAGGCGGTTTGGTCCTCTGAGACACCTAGAGCTAAAAGGGTAAGATCTAGATTGGAAAGGGTTGCCTCTGAGCCACTAGACTACTTGAGACAACCTGGTTAACTATTCACAGCCTAGCTTCCTAATCTGTACAATAACACTAGCTAACATTTACTTGTTACTTACTCACAGGTGCTTTTCTAAAAACACTGACTGCTGTTTTTCATTTAACCTTCACAGCCACCCTATGAAATGAGAACTATTTACTGCTCTTGTTTTATAAGTGGGGAACGTTAGTCATAGACAGGTTACATGACTTCCCTGAGGTTGCACCCTTAGTAAACAGATGACAACCCCTGTCTCTGGCTTCAAGAGAATTAAAGAGATATTGTCTGTGAAGTGGCTTTTCTATACTTGATATATAAGCTCTCCAATGTGGTGACTGTCATTATTACTGCTATTATTTTTATAGCATATGTCCCCTTTCCTCATTTGAAACCAAAGTACAATAAAATTAGTTGAACATGTGAAAGAATGTTAAATGAACTATCTTTTTTTGTATGCACATTTTCATTCAAGAAAAATACTATACAAAGTCCGTACTAGGTACAGCACTGTGCCAGACTTTGAGATACAGAGTAGAGGAAAGTAGTCAAGGTGCTAGTCTCAGGAATAGCCTAGAATATGACCTGTTACTATGAAAGTTCCAAGGCTAACTTGGTCACAGAAAGTTCCTTAAAGCCAAAGAATATATAGTGAAAGCCTTGAAGAATGTAATCAGCCTTTTGAATGGTGACAACCTGATCCACCTTAACTTTCAATCCTTCTCAAAAAGCAAACCTTGCATGGATTACTTTCTAAAATATGAGATTTTTCAATGAATATTTTCTTCTTTTAGAACTCAAACATCCCCAGAGTTAAGACTCCAAAGCTTTGCTTAATGACTTGTACCAAGCCTCTTCCACTTCTGTCAATAATGTTACAGTGCCCTCAATTTTTCCCATTATTAACTTGCTAGCTTTCCTTTCTTCTCTAGAACATCAAGAGATGTCTTTATGCCAATTGTGGGGTTTAACTCACTGAGCAATCCAACAACAAGGTTCCTGATATTAAAATCCTCACACCCTGTTATTTCTTTAGATGTGGCTAGATGAAGAAAGGGACTGAGATCTTTACCAAGAGAAGAGCAGGGAAGATGTGAAAGATGCACTCATTGTATGTTGGATATGTTTTCTCAACTATTGTGGATATCAGTATTCATGGACGTAGTGATTCTGTCTTACCCATGAAAAGGCTGCTATCTAAAGATGGATTTTGTGGAGAAGGAACTAAACAAAATACCTACAGCTGAGAGACTAGGGTTTTCTACAGAAGGATCCAAATATTTCAGGAAAGCATCAGACCTTGGTTCTAGAGTAGTGTTGATCAATGTATTATTTCCCTGAGTTACATTGACTTGAAGGACACTTGTGCCTAAATGAGTAAATTAATTAGTTAAAATATGTGGTCATAGATTTTGTTTTAGCACCAGAGTGATAGTCAACCTCACCATCTTCAGATATATAAAATAAGAAATTGGAAATTCATGGGAGAGAAATAGTAAAATTCTCTTATGTGTCTAAGACTGCTTTATACCTTATTTAGGTTTTGGAACCACAGCAGAAATTCCATAAAGAAAGCCCTGTAAAGTAATGGTGAGACCTGAATGTCAAGAATTTTATAGAAGTTCTGTTGACCTGCCAAAAGTGCTGATGGAATATATATGTTAAGCTCTTGGTACCTTCCAGGGTTTTCAGTATGATGAACATAAACTCATCAGACTATTTAATAAAATCCCTTAATATTCATATTTGTCATTTTTTTCCTCTGAGGCATCATGGAAATACAAAAGAGAATTTAAATTAATAACTATTTAAACTAGGTTGGACCAGTTCTGGCTAAAGCCATGTCATGCTTTGTTATTTTTAGTAAGTTTCCCGGAGAATGGTGATGCTTTCAAGTAAACTTCACAAGGGTTTTGAAGAATCTTTGTCAAAGCAGGTTACATATATATGGATTTGTGACATTCTAACATAAACTAAGAAAAGTTTTTGCTAAAAAGTGAGCAAAGCTGAATTATTTTTCTTCTCTTCCCACTGTGATTTTTATCCAATTGAAGATAAAATTCAAAGCAAACATCTTAGAGCTTCTGTTTGTCACACAAGAATAATTTCCAGGTAGCACAGGAAATCTCACATTTCCAAAATCAGGTCATGAAACTGGAACCACAATCTAACTAATAGGTTCATAAAACAGTTTCTACCACTACCAAATGGACAACAACAAAAACAGATATAAAATCAGCTTTGCATTTTTGTTTGGAATCTCCAAAACACAATCTACAGGAGATATTCTAATCATAAAATAATTCCTAACTTAGTAATGAAGAATTACACCATTTTCATCACATTTCTGCCTATTTCCCTGATATAACACTTTGTATAAACAATTTTTAAAGCAGAGTAAAATATCCTTTATTGACTTGCTTATTTGTTCAGCATCATTAACCTTTTTTTCAGCTTGCTTGGCATCCTCACACTTCCCTCTTCAGTAGCCTTTCCAAGTCCCCAAAGTGCTGTTCCATTACTTTGTAAGATCCCCTACCTGGTCCTCCAAATCCTTTTGAGATGTGGCATTGAATTCTACTTCCCAGAGAGAAAACAGACAGAGGTCATGAGACTAAACTCTTTCCTGTTCTCCTTCCATCTATCTAATCTCTATTATCTTCATCCCATCCTCCTATTCCTCTCTCCTGTCTCAAAGGAACTTAACGTCCTCCACTAGTTTTTAGCTCTGTGTTAGGAAACTTCCTTCAGGAACCAACCAACCCCCCCACCCCATATATACACTCTTAAAAAGGACCTGATGTTCTTCACTAGCAACTAGTTTCTCCTCTCTCCTACTCTGCCTGCCCTCCCCTCCATTCTCTCTCTCTACTGTTCTTTCTGTCCAAAATTTTGAAGGAAGTAGTTTTATTATTTTCTCCAGTTTTACAGCTTTTGAAATATAACTTGTCCCTAGACACTACCTTAAATTGCTTCCCAAAGTGTTACCAATAACAACTAAATCTCAAATCCATCAGATATTTTTTGGGTTTTAAAATATTGAAAGTCAGATATTTTCTAGACTTTAAAATATTTGGATTAAGCCAATTCAGTTCCTTCTTTCTTTGGATTCCATAACATCTTTTACATATCTGTATTAATCTGCTCCCTTCTTTAAAGAGAGCAGATTAATTATTTATTTCTATAGCTGTTCTCCTTGCCATTCTATGAGTGTCTCTAAGACAAAACCCTTATCATATTAATTTGGAGATCCCTTATGTTTAAAAAATTAGTATGACCAGCTGTTCTAATATAATTCACTAAAATGACATTTCTCAGCAACTCAGGTATTGGTCTATTTCACGATTAAAATGTTTCTTTGATTAGCATTTATCTTGATTTCAGATCATGTTAACATTTTCAACCTATGCTCAAAATAAATCTAAATATCTCTAATCAGTTGAACGTTCTGAAGAAACTAATAATGGTGGCAGTAAACCCCAAAACTGGTATGATTTTATTTTTGTCAACAAAGCACTCTCAAAAACATTTAATCTGACTTTCACAGAATACAGTGGTACCTCTATCAAAGCAGGACCAGGGCTGGTTTAGACATGGCTCAGCAGCACCCTGTGGAGATGGTGAATGGAACTGACTTTTCTGTGCTCTGCTCACCAAGTGTGTGCCCCGAGGAAGGGGGCACCTTTCACTTTGTACAGAGGCTATTCACCTAGGACTGAAGTTTGCATTTCTTATTCATCTGCTCAAGGTATATCAGGCTGTTTTTCTAAAATATCCACCTGAGGAAGCACTTTTACTAATTCACAAAGGACACTGTGGGTCAGAATGGCCCTGGGAACACAGTTAACTGCAAATTTCTTGTAAACTTTTTCATTCTGCAAAAACAGAAAAGGTGCTGACAGAGACTAAGCATAGATCATAGTGTTAACACTAATAGGAAGGGTTTCTTAAGGAAAGACCGTTCACATTCAGTAGGCACCCTACGTACTTACCCAACTTCTTAAATAACAAGGTAAATCTGGTTATTTTTTTCTGGTCAACTACTAATCTGTTTTTCAGAAAACCCATGGAAAGAGTGCTAAGGCATCTGCCACAAAAACAATAGAGTAGATTAAAAAGACATTGGGATTTCAAATCTGACTAGATCCTGTTTTGAGTGGTAAGACCTCAGAAGGTAACTGTTGCTATCAAATGACCTAATTCATGGGAAAACACATGGCACGGTCAGGAGGGTTCAATCAGTGATGATTTCCCCATGGTGTGTGCAACAGTTACATTTGTTGCCTGTATATTTTAAGAAAATTCACTCAAGTGTCTTTAGCACGTGATTCTAGTGAATTATTATTACCAACAGTTGAAATATATTGTCTTGTACATGTTCATAGGCTGGTACTTCTCAAACAACTAGAAACACAATCTAATAGTCCATCAAATGATTGTTAGTTGTAGTAGTTAAATGATAACTTGGAGACATTTTTGAACTATTGTTAAAAAAGTGGGATGAGGCTATAGCTAGACATAGTACAATGAGTGTTTACTGTTGTAGGATTTAACTGAAGGAAAAGGAGAGAGGGGTTAAAAGAAAAAGAAATTTTTCACTTGTGACAAGTGAGAAACTGATTTTGTTAAGTTCCCTTAGGTTCTTGTTCCACCTCAGATTTCTGAATTAGTTTCCTCTTATTCTGACTTTCTTACTCTTCTTTGAGCCTAAGTACCTCAGCATTAGAGGAGTAATTCAAAAACAGACAACTAAAAGAAGAATAGCAACAGGGGTAAAAAGAGAAGAACTTTACTAAAGCTGAACAACCTAGTCTTAGTTGATGATTTTCATATGATGGAGATTTTTTTTTTCCTTTTTTCCTTTGTTGGGATTTCCTAAGACCTCCCTGGCTTGGGCCACCCACTTAGCCCACTGAAGACATAACCTGTCAGCAAACTATTTTAGAAATCTAAAAAGTCTGCTAGGACTAAAAACTATACTTAATTTCCAGAAACTGTGGCCATAGTGGTTTTACTAGTGGCAAACTTCCTCCTCTATCATATCATTCCTAATAAAATTTCTTCTTGTTTTCACTTTTAAATGCCAAGGTATTACTAGGAGAAATTAAGACTCATACAACTTTAAGACAGTAAAATAGAAAGTCAAGAGAAAAACTGCATGATTAATATCAAAATTTAACCTAGAAAACACCCTTTTCTTTATTCTATCTAAAACTGAACCTCTGCCTGACTTAAGCACCGAGGCCAGAGACTGGTGAACAAGATGTGTTTATACAGTTATGAGCCTTAACTTTCTTGGCTGTGCTTATAAATAAACTAATTGGCCCTAACAGGATTCGGAAACAAGCTGGAAGTCTGGTGCTGGATTTTAGAATTTCTGGATACTTTTGTCACCCAGAGGAAAAGATACCACTGAGGTAAAGTCAGCTGACTTGAAATCTCTTTCAAAGACACACAAACAATGGATAACTTTTAGGTTGACTAGAATGAGCAAAAACTCCATTGTTTTGCATGAGACAATACATTCTCTTCTTCAATGCATATACTATCATTAAACTCAGCATTTTCCTACTCACTAAAGTTCAAATAAAACAAGTGAGATTATTTTATTGGGCAAACATGAACTCTGGAAATTGTGCTTCTGAGAATTTTATAGTTTCAATGTTTAAAGAGAAGGAAAATCTAAAAGATGACACTAAGTGTCTTAATAAGGAAGAATTATCCCGTAAGAAGTAGGCCATCTTGCCTTTCTCTGAATTCTTACTTATTGGGTTATATGTGTGTGTGTATAATTATAGACATACATATGATTATTATATTATTGATAAAGGATTTGTATCTAACAGAATAAAACAAAATGAAGTAGTCTTACAGAGGGACAACCAAACTATGAAATGTTAGGCTAAACCTCATATAGGAACTGATTCTTGGAAAGGGATCACCTGACAAATGAATATGGAGGCCTTGAAGAAGTAAAATGGCCTCATTATTCAGTCAAGGTACCATAATCACCCTGTTTTGCCTCTTGATTGGCCATCTGCCAGCATCACCAAGACAATTTGATAAAAGCATTTCGACATTTGGGCCCTTACAAAATGAAACCCAAAGCACCAAATAAGTAAATAATTAATCACCATCCGCAATCACTAGTCCCAAATCTTCCTCTGGCGTCCTCAGAGGGCACTCTGATGACAGCACTGAACAGCCTCCCCCAGCAGGAATCTTTGGCTTCTGTCATCCACTGTCCTGTCTCTAAGTCATTTGAGTTCATCATAAAATGGATGCAGAAGTATTCAAATAAAATGCACTCCTAAAATTCACAACTATAAAATTTGATTACATTTTAATAGACCTAATATGTCTAACATGAAATTATAACATTTTTACAAAACAGATTATACAAAGTTATTACATACATACATATTACATGTATATATACCACGGAAAAAACTGCAAACATATGTCACACCATGTGTGTCATTCTTAATAGACTCTTGTATGTGGTTCAATGTCATGAGGCTTATAAAGAGTTCTTGTCATTACTGCTAGAACGAATTTAAATTCCTAGAAAGCCAACTTGCATTTCCTTTCTTTCAACCACGCAAGACCAATTCCTGAATTGCCAGGCTACCATTCTATTCACACAACTAGCCAGAATAAAACAGAGGAGCTATATAGTACTTGTTTACCCAGTGAGGCAAACCCTTATCTTTGTTTGGTTTGGCAGTAAAAAGACTGAGAAGTGTAATGGAAAGTAGCCTTTGCAATAAAATACTCCAGCAAATATTTCTAATGTAGTTTCAAACAAGAAGACATATTCTTCATATAACTATTTAGCACTCAAAGGGTAGTGTTCTGTTGAGCTGAACAAAAGAACCACTTACTAACTTTAACTTGTAACAAATAAAAAACAAATTTATAATATGATTGTGCAATTATTAACAATTAGTCTTAGGACTGGAAGATGACAGTTTCTATTCAAATCAAATCACTACCTCTGATAAACTTTTGAAGACTGCTTCAGACCTGCTGTCTCAATTTTCTCTTATTTTTTCAGAGTAGGCCTATCTAAATCTTGCCTAATCAAAGGACTTAGGCCCTTCATATAATTGGGCAAGGGCTCCTAAACCCAAAACACACATCTTCTTTAAAAATGTTTATGTCCCCTGTTGTTGCTTTGTTGCTATCTTCTTTTATGCCCCTCCATGAAGAAAAAGACCTGTATGTGGGAATGAAGAAAAGGGGAGTCTCTGTAATGGAGAACAACTTAAGAAACCCTTTCTTTTTAGCATGGACATTCATAAGCATGGAATCTGATCCAACAGGGACTCTTACAGTAGGACAAAGGGAAAGAAGGTTTTCTGTCAACAAACACTTAGACTCTCTTACTGCAGTATTGAAAGGTGAGGTTAAAAACAGGAGGAAAACAGCAGCAACTAGGGAAGTTGAGAACCAAGTACAATCCTAACTGGGTCACCTGGAAAAAACCACCACACTTTGAGACCAGTGTTTCATTAAGAGGCTCAGGGAAAAACAGGTACACAGAGCATTCACATTCCCCATTGGCTCAGTTTGGTCACGACGACAACAAATTGGTACATCATGCAGTGAGATCGATGAAGGGTTACCTAGCTCTAGGCACAAAAGAAAACCACCAGGACTCTCAACTTCTCTATTCTGCTTTCAAACATATGGATTACAGATCTAGAGGAGCATGAATAAGCAAATTTACATTCTTTGCAAAACTACAGAGTTGAATAGCTCATTTCTTTCCAGGCAAAAGTAGAGGTGAGGTTAATGCAACAAAATAAAAGGTGATTGTAATGTTAGGTATTCAAAAAGTACATGCATCCTACCTATTGCAACATAAACAAATGGACTCAAACAATAGGACTTAGCTAGAACAGAAACTGTTGCTTTATAGCAAGGTACACTTCATAGAAATGAGAATGGCAATTTTTCCACCTAAACAAATCTCAAGAGGTATAACATTAACCCTCAAGAAAGACATAAGGAATAGAAAAAAAAAATTGACAAATGCCTATTATGTACCAATAACTATTTCCAGGACCTTCTAATCCCAGTATTAAGGGTTACTGATGTGAAATTTTCTGTAAGAATGACAAGGACCTTATGCTGACGTCTGACCCTCACCAACAGGACAAGCAAGGTATTGGCACCAAAGCTCCCACTGAGCCGGGAACTCTGGTGATGCAGTTGGAAGTGGGCCACTGAGGTTTGCAGGCATGTCACCCAAGCTCAAAAGCACATTAGAGCTTGGGGATAGTGCCTGTGGTCAGCAGAGAAGGAAGATACGCCACAGTGCTGATTCTGGATGTCTCTAGTTGGTAGAAAATAGATACCTGCCTAGAGTAAAAAATGATGTCTCTCACTCTTCTCTGCAATGAATATTAGCTGAAAGCCAAACCAGCAGGTGATTCTGGTGGTGCTTTAAGCAAGAGGTTCTCATTTGAAATGTTGTCAGAAAAGCAGCTGGAAAAACCTCAGAAACCTGTATTTGAATATCTATTACTTATGCTAAGTCCAGCCAAACTATTTACCTGGGAAGCACAATTGGAAAATCAGACACAAAACAGTATTTCACACAACCCATGCTGGTTGACATAAAGACTTACAATGTGCTTTTATTATGCATTCACCAAGTTTCTGCATTGAGGGATTGAATCCAAACCACTCTAAAGGCATAACAAAAACAAGCAATTTAAAAAATAATGACCTTTGCACTTGCAATACCCTCAGGAGTTAGTTCATATACACATTTAGTCATATTCTAACGAGAAATGGCACATGACAGCACATGTTCAGGGACCTTAATACATGGCACCGAACATAAGATGACCAAATATTCAGGTGTGAGCAAGTTCTCTAAGAGTCTCAGTGCTTTATGAGTCTTGTGTTAGAAATCTATTGGTTCATTCTTGTGTTTCTTGACTAGCTAAAATATTCTTGAATGTAAGGCACTAATATATCTTAGAATTATTTTAAAATCAAGTTTCCCTTAACCTTCTTTTGGAAATTCAGGCCAATTAAAAATTAGATATCAGAAATTCATGTGTGCCTATCTCTAGAAAATTTTCAAGTGAAAGAAAACAAAAACAAATCCCCAAATTCTCCCTTTTTCTATTTCTTAATTATTTGTCAGTCTCAACAATTTTTATTGTCTGATATCTTGATCATGAAATATTAGCATTTGTAAATGTCCTCCTGCTATATTTCTTATTTGGGATGCTTTATAATAAGTAATTTCTTTATTGTATAACCATTACTTTCTCAAACAACCTTTGGCTTTATGTTTTAGTTTTCATTCTCACTCGATACCAATATTCTTGCTCAAGACAAATTCTGCTCTGGTACCTGTCATGGAATTTTAGAAGTCTAAGTTTTCAAACTGAAGGGGATATTGATTACTCACCATATCCAGGAATGCCTTCTAAAGGGGAAATTATTCACGTGCATCATGTTCGCAGATCTTTGTCATTAATATTTCCTTGTCTCCTGTGTTACATGTAGTGATTTTCACAGATGACTTCCAACTCTCTTGTTTGAGCAGCTATCATGGGCAATTATTGCAACAAGTATTAAATTCCAAAAAGATCCCCCCTACTCCCCCCCCAAAAAAAACCCCCAAACAAATAGCAACAACAAAAGCCCTTCCAGGATTTGAAGAAAGAAACATCACAGAGCACTGCAGGTATAGGTCCATCCATTTAGGTTCCACTAGTTAGTCAACACACTAAAATAGCCAGTCCAACCTCTAATCCTAAATGATGGCAAATATTGTCCTGGTAAAATCCAACTTCCTTGAGTGTAAATTAATTCATCCTCGCAGGAAGAACTATGGAATGTGGGGAAAAAGGAGTGAAAAGACAGTTTCTTGTTATCCTTGTTAAAGAAGTGTTAGAAGGGAAATGGAAAAGTTCAGGTTGCTTTGCCATGATGTCCTTTAGAAATGAGTATTGCTTTTTCTTCTTTCTTAGGCACATATTCATGTGTGGTCACTTTAACGCAGTCTACCGTCTGAGACGTGTCGGACAAAGACCTGGGCAGAGGGGCTGGAAACCATGGACAGCCAAAGCCAACTTCTTCCCCAAATCTCAGAATTGCTGCTTTCAACTGTAAAAGTAGGAAGGCAACGAGTAATTTCTGCTTTGCAGGACAGGATTACCATCAGCTACCATCATGATTTCAGAAGGTGCTGTGGTGATGAAACTCATCTCTGCTATCTAACCCCATAATAAGGCTGTCTGCTCTCTTTAAGTGAAATGACTAAGCTATTGATCTTTTCACTGCAGAATCCCCTCTAATTTGTTATTATCAAAACCATGTGTGGGCTTTTAATATTTTGCCTTGTAAAGAAAACGAATTTCACAGCTGCAAGTCAGACGTTGTCTAAGAATTTCTTCCCCCACTGTCTTTCTTTCCGCTTCTCCTGACTCTTTTGTTTTTCCTTACCCCAAATTCAGTTCCCCAAAAGATGTCATTTACTCTGATGCTCTGACATCTTCTGAAAGATTCTCACGCCCAGACTATACAGACCTTGCATGCTTTTAAAACACAATGGCAACAGGCTCCTGCTGGAGTCCCCCCTCGTCGAATCTCCAGCAGAACCTTTGGAGTCGTCGCAGTCGCCTTGTCTGCCCTGGGCTGTGGCGTCCCAGCTCTGGGCAGCTCAGGACACTTGCAGGCTCCGTACTGTACATTAACTCTGCAGCAGCCCGCCTGGCCGCCCGGCTGCAGGCTGCTGCCTGACAGGGATGTGCTGGCGTCAAGGGGGCCCTCTAGGTGGGTTCCCAGACACTGCAGAGTCGCGCACTCCTTGCTAGCCTCCAAGGAAGGGCGAGCAAAAGGGGTTAAAAGGAAGAGCTCGCCCTAAAGGAGTAGATTTCTTTCAATGAGTAATTACCAGCAAGAAACCTGTAAATAACCTCACAAGGAAATGACACCTTGAATACACAGATATTATTATGTAGGGAGGTTTTGTTTTGGTTTGGTTTTACCTTATCCAATGGAAAGAACGGGAATAAGAGAAGTCCAGAGAGAATTTGCAAATGACAGGGCTTGGTCAATTGACTCTCAAAAAAATAAAAATAAAAAAGAACAAATGGGAGGGTGGGGAAGTCTTGCTTATTTGATTTGAAACCATTTCACTACAGATGTCCAGGCTATGATTTTGACAGGAAATCCTGGGGAAGCCAGGTCTGCAGAAGTCAGTTAGACTTGTGTTGCAATTGCGCATGTCATAAAGCTGCTTGTTTGATTAGGGGGTGTGTAGACAGGAGGAGTGCTCAGATAAAACATGCCAGTGGCTATAGTTGGTATTTTGCATTTCCTCAAGCTTATTCTTTGTGCAAAAATTCTGTTCAATAATCCCCTGAAAGCACCCCATCATTGTTGATGCCATTTTGGAGCAAGAATAAAATAGTAAACTCTTGGAATAGTAGGTTGGCACTTAAATGGTGTTTGCTGGAAATCAGAAAATAGGCTTTACAGTAGCACTGTACTCAATATTAATATATCACTTTTAACTTACATCTTTTAAAAGGCTGTTATGCAATTGTTTAATTCTAAATGAGATACTGGCAACACTTAAGTTGTATATTCAGTTAGGATTTCCCCACCGAGATCCTGTCCTGCTGTCCTGGTAGGGAGCATTATCCAGGGTTGAATATTTGTGTGTGAGTTGGGAGGGGGGTGGCGGAGAGAAGTATTTCTCATAAATTCAAAACCAGGTATAAAGAACATGGTTTTGAAAACTGCTATGATTTGATCAACTGATGATCCTACTAGAAGCATTTATTCTTGGGAAGAAAAAGAACAGGGAAACTCCCTTAAAAGCAGTTTGAACTTTAAGTTCAGAAAGATGGCACCATTGCACAAAAGGAACTCAAGGGTGTTCCTTAGGATTTCCTGTAGCCTGGGCAGTGTCCTCACAACTATTATTATTATTATTATTATTATTATTATTATTATTATTATTTTAAACAGGGACTGAATCTCTCCATAAGGTCATTTGTGATCTGACCAGAAAACTCCAGTCTGAATTATTTTGAATAAGCTTTGAATACTTGAAATCAAGCATCACAGAGTAATTCAAAGTTTGTTATTACAGTAGATATTTAAATATGATTATTTAAGAGCTAGGACCATTGACAGCATCCCAGGCCCTGTTCTAAGAGCTTCCCATGATGATCTCATTTAATCCTCACAACAACACTGTTAGAAAAGGAAAGTTATTAGCCTTCTTCTACAGAGAAGCATTTAGATGTTAAGTGGCTTGCTGAAAGTCAAACACTTTGTAGAGTTAGCATTTGAATCAAGAAGGCTGGCCCAGGCCTCAGGAACTAGCACTATATTCTAGTATACACAGTGAGAACACCACCTTGCCTTTCTTTGATGCTAAGCTTTTACATGCATTGTTTCAGCCTCACGGAATCATGTCAATGAGTTTAAGACATTTACTATGACATTTTGGGGCTAAATCTCTAAAAATGCAGTATTTGTTCATAATCACCATAGCAGAAAATCTGGAGAAAATTCAGAATATTGACTTGAATTAATTTTCTTTGATGATGGTGATCATGGTGATGATGATGATGACAGACATTAATCTAACTATTTTAAAAAACATTTACTTCTTACACCATGAGAGAAATTAGGCCTCTAGAGAGAGTTACAAATACAAAGATAAAAACTATGTAGAAGTAGATTTCCATTGTAATAAACATTTTTAACTTAACATTTCATTTTTTCTTTAGTTTATGCTATTCCAATTCTGTTCAGAAGTCTAAGCATTACCTCAGGGAGATATTACAGCAAAACTATTTCTGAATATTTCCCAAATACTATGTAAGTCTACATTTAATACTGGTTAGCTTCAATTTGTAGTCAATGATATAAAGAAAGCACTTTATATAAAAATAAACACAAATGATTTAATCATTAGATAATTAAAGGACATTTTAAATTAAAATATACTTTAAGAGGATATTTCAACTGAATATTTTAAAGTGAACTTTCTTTTTTTATTTTTATACATGAAACTGTCCAAATAAAGTATAATAAATTAGAATGAAAGAAACTCAACTGAGAAGCTATTACAAGTAGTAGAAAAGTCAAATTTCTGCTTGAAGAATAACAAAGAAAAATGTAACTTATTTCACAGTTCAGGGAACTATAACTACACATTAATAAACAATAAACCTTCAAGAGACAAAAGTTAAACAGAAGTAATAGGTTTATAACTTAAAAACAAGTTTTCAAAGATGAATAATATTGAAGGACTAAGGTATTAATTATTTGGTTTGCTCTATTAAAAGATAATGGTCCTTTCATGGAACTTCTAATACCAGCAGTATCATGAAAGATTGCTTTTATGGCCCATCCTAGCCCCATTATTTCAATCAATAAAGGAGTGCTAAATATTAACAGGGCATCATAGATTGCCATAACCTTGGTGAAGTGCCTATGGCTATGGTGTAGCCTCAGCTCTACCAACACAAAGGCTAATTTGGTTTTGTGATTTTTAATACTTTAATGCATGATAAGCCTAAGAAATTGTTCTCTCAAGAATGGGCTCCTATGAACTATCCTCAAATAAGAGTGATGTAGGACAAAACAGAGTATCAGTTTATTAATGAAGTATAAACTACAAGGTCACAACAAAATACTCTAATCAACACTTTCATTAAAAATCGCTTAGTGCATTTTGACTTCAGGCAAGATAACTATAATTTCAAGGTGAATAGGATGTATTCTTAAAAATGACTGTTTTCAAACTAAGTTTCTAGAAACCCCATGGTTTTGCAAAATTGCCTTAGATCAACCGAGGGGCAAAGGCGAAGCCAGGTACTTTGCACTGCTTCAACCAAGGCTTCTTTGATTTTACCAGTGTTATCCCAAGGTTTGTTTTGAAGAAAGAGTCAGTTTCTTAAAAAAAAGTTTATGAAAACCTAACAGTAAGAATGAATTTACACTTTCTAGTCAAATACTTATTATCCTATTATAAGTTTCACAACTCCATCTTCTTCAAACCTCTTCAATTTACAGGATCTTGTACAGTAATAAAATGACTAAGTTATACCTATATGCATACCTGTATGCACAGTAAAACCACACCCTCAACTCTGAACTTGGGTGTTTCCTAAACTCTTTAGTCACTTGTACTTATCAGATATGGAGGGTGGGATGACTTTACCTCATTGATTTTCCTTCTCCCTGGCAGAGTTTCACTTTTAGAAGTTAACTTAAATATCAAATATCAAGCTATGTTTTTTTCCGTCACTAATACATTCTGTTCTAATCAATGTTTACCTCTTATATGGATAAAAATCAAATCACTCTCTTTTAGACATGAAATGACAAGTACCTAAAAGATAATCTTTTATTTATTTTATATGAACTTCTAATTAATCAGTTCAGATGTGTTAGGAAATCCCCATTTTTGTATTTTCTTATTTAATCTAACTACCTACCTATCTGGCAATTGTGTGCTCTACCACTTGAGCCACATCTCCAGCCTGAAAGTTCCCTTTCTCTCAAAAGATTTGTTAACTTTTGTTCTTTAGGTGTCAAAATTTGCTACCTCATTTTACATATTTGGCTTCTGTGAATATATTTATATATATAACTATCCATCCATATGTTATATGTATGTCAATAGTATAAATATCATATATTGAAGGAAACAGAAGCTATAGTCACTTGGGTGTCTTAAGGAATGTGACTAAAGACAAAATACAATCTTATTTTAAATTTTCTAATAAAAATGAAATTTATGTATACTTTCCATATGTGTGCACATGTATGTATAAACATACATACATTTGCTCTTTTTATTGCATATATCATCAACTGACAAAGAGATGAGAAAGACATTTCAACTTGTAGAATGAGACCCAAGATAACTACACACTCCCCCATTTCACCTCCCAGCAGGAAGAGAACATTCCAGATCAAATTCTTTCTCCCACCCTTATCCTCTGGAAAGGAACAGTGTCTTCCACTGTGTATTTATAGCACCAAAAATGTTACTGGCACTTGGTAAATGTTAACTAATGACTGTATTGATAGTGATGACTTCAAACTTCTGGCAAGTCCTAGCAAAGTCTGAAGGCATGCTGCTTAGCACCTTTGTAACTGAAATAAGAGAAGCCCTTCATGAAGTCATGGTTTCAATTGCTAAGCGTCAGACAACTGCATCACGCATCAGCAACTTGCAGTAGATTCAATTTCTACAGAGTCTTAAGGCCAAGGAAACAACCACCAATTGAAAAATGGAAAGGAAATCCATTCAACACCCATTTTGATTACCAAAAAACAACAGATGCTTTGTTGGACATGTTCATGATTTAGCAAATACTTAGCTAATAAAAACACATCATTCTGAGTCATATAGTTAAAGTTTAAGTCTTCTATCTTAAATGATGAATATGTTTACTAACAGAAATAGTGGTGTGCTATTAAACATGTTCTAAAAATGGAACATTTTACAATGACTGCTAATATTTTCAGTAGGAGAGTTAAAATACCTAATATTAGCTAGAATACAAAGAAAGCACTTGATATTTATATAAAAAATTTAAATATGGAGCCAGACACGAGTGTCTCATGCCTAATCTTAGCTACTCAGGGGGCAGACATCAGGAGGATCGTGGTTCAAGCCAGCCCAGGGAAATAGCTCTTGAGACTCTCTCTATCACGAAAATACCCAACAAAAATGTGCTGATGGAGTGGCTCAAGTGGTAGAACACCTCCCCAGCAAGTGTGAAGAACTGAGTTCAAACCCCAGTACCACGAAAAAAAGTTAAATAAATAAAATAAAAATGTCGGAAAAAAATCCACAGCAAGTTTGAAGAAGGAAAGGAGACTTTGCATTCTGTCTTGGAGGCTCAAATACATGAACCCTTAGTTTCAGGTACTTCCTTTTGCTTTTTATGTAATTTTTATCAACTCAATCTCTTTGAGATGAAATTTGTTGTATGCAAACATTAGCAAGTTTATATGTTATTATAATTTTGAACTTACTGAGATAAAGTTATAGAAACCTACTTTGTAATATGAAAAGAGCTTTTTTTTTGTAGCACTGGGGCTTGAACTCAGGGCCTATACCCTAACCCTGAACTACTCCACCAGCTCTTTTTTGTGATGGGTATTTTCAAGACAGGGTCTCATGAAGTATTTGCCCAGGCTGGCTTCGAACTGCGATCCTCCTGATCTCTGCCTTCTGAGTGAAAAGAGCTCTTTAATGACATTCACATTTATTTTCTAAATGTGCTTATTTTAATATAAAATACATAGATAGTCCACCCAGTCTATAATTTACTTGAATCAAAATGAAAAAGCAAAACAACCAAAAATAAATGAAATAATGATACAAATCTCTTCTGAAGTGGAATTGTATTTCATTTTGTCTGAAAATTTTCTACTGACTTTGTATCACATTTAAAAAAATATTTCAGAGATACTTTATATCATGTTTCAGAAATCCAAATGAGTAAAATATTTTCATTGGCTTTAAAATATAATCATGCTATTGAATATTATACATTCCTAAAGTATTTGCAAAAATATCTGAAATAATGCTAGGTTAAATAAAGCCCTCAGCTTTCAGAAAAAAGAACCAGAGAGATACACAACAAATTACTGGCAAATTACCTATAAGATAAGGAAGTAGAAGGAGAGAACATTTAAAAATATTCACCTTTTATTTTAGACAATTCTTAATTGATAATTTTTAAATAAGAATGTATCTGTGCATTATTTATATAATAGAAACAATTAGGTGAAGAAGATATTTATTAAGGAAGAGTAGTCATTTGTAATTAACATCTACATATTGGAATATCAAATGCAACTTTCCAACACTTGCCAGATAGGTTCTCTGAAACATTTGAGAAAACTAACTTCAAAACTTAAAGAGGAATAGTTGAATTCAAAATATATATTCAAGAACCCAAGCATTCCAGTGTTTTTAGCTGCATCAATATTGAGTTTTAAGAATAGACATAAATAGCTGATGTACCTTTTTTCATGTCCATAGGAGCACTGTAACTGGGACTAGAAGCAGTAATCATTTGAGTTGAGGCTATTATTGACAGTAAAGCTACTAGTAAAATGAAACAACTCACTGAGCATCCTGATAATATTATGCTCCAGCTCAAATGTGTGAGTATTTTCAAAAACCATGTGTGTTTCAGCCTGTCCCCAGTCCCTTTAATCCAGAATGTCTTTACACAACCATACCAGAATGGGGCAGGTCAGGAGTGATGTTGTTTTAAGCAGCAACAAGAATACACGATTATCTTTCCTTTCATTGACCCCAACTGATTAGATGTATCTAAATATATTTTCCAGCATTGATATTCTAACCCATGATGACAGCTCTTCTGCCACTCATTCTCCCAGCTAAAAAGTAACACAATCTTGTTCTTAAAGAGCTTGCCTTCCCCATTTTGATGAACCTGATTGGAATATGTGAACGTGACTCACAGCCACCCAATTCATTCACTGGGCAGCAGTGAATGAATTGGAACATCGTTCTAATGATGTTCGGTCATTAGAATGTGATGGGACCTGAGTAAAACTGAGATTCTTAACTAGTGCAAGGTAGGGTTGAACCAGAATGTCACAAAGATTTAGGGAATGAAGAGACGTTGACAGCAATTACAAAGAGAAAAAAGGGAGGCGCAGAAACCGAGAGACAAATCAAAATGGACAATTATATGTCCCCAAAGAGAGTAGTTGCCTACATTCCATAGCTTTCTAAATATAATAGGCCTATTTCTGTTTCTTTTTTTCTTTTCTTTTCTTTTTTTTTTTTGGCAGTACCAGGACTTGAAATCAGGTCTTACACCTTGAACCATTCCACCAGCCCTTTTTTGTGAAGGGTTTTTTTTCAAGATAGGGTCTCATGAACTATTTGCCTGGGCTGGCTTCCTAAGTAGCTAGGATTACAAGCGTGACCGCTAAGATGAAGAGCTCTGAAATGGATAAAGAAACGAGATCTTTCTAGTTTTGCACAAAATAAAATAACATAGCTGATAAAACACTTAATTTACTTTTAGAATTTCTCCTCTTTTCTCACTGACCCTGTCCCTTCAGATTAGTGACCAATCAGGGGTTGCAGCAAAAGACTTTTAAAGCAGGAAGTAGCTAGGTGAGCACACAGTTTTTGTTATCAGAACTTTCAGCAAGTCTCACCAAGTTTTGAAATTGCCGCCTCACTTTTAAGAATGAAAGTTATTCAGAAAGCAGGGACAAAGTTAAAGTATCAATCACCTTCTCCTCTGTCTCCCTAATTACTCATTGATTAGAGGCTCAAGCCATTTGAGATGAGGCTGTCAATGTGTGCAGGAAGGTTAAATAGGTTTTGTTCTAGCAGACAGATCTAGCAACTTTGCAATACCAAATTCCTGCTGGCCTCTGTTCATAGAATGTAGGTGTAGTGAGCAGGTGACAGTCCTTAACCCTAGTCCAAAGCAGTCTGACGGTGTAAATAATTTTCCTCTCAAATATTAAGAGGAAGATAGAAGGGAGATACATGCAAGCAGAGATTCAAATGTGATATGGTATTAAAGAGGAATAGTTAAGATATTTTCAAAAGTATTTGTAAATGGGTAACAATGTGTAGCACCTTTTGAAAATTCAGATATGCGATACACATTTTATTTTGGTTTTCCACTGCCCCTTTAAGTTTTATTTATGGAGAACGCCATGTGATTTTTAGGGAATTGTTAGGAATTGGATAGCTTTACATTCACTTTAGACCATCAACTCAGATTGTATTCAAAATTTAGAATGTCCATTCCAAATTACAACCCCAACTCCACACTTCATATACCCTCCCAGCTGGGCCCCTGTAAACTACCTGCTTGTAATTGGGAGAGAGGATGGGAGAGAACAAGATGTATCTCCCCACTTCCTGGCTCTCCAGCCCAGCCTGCTGTTGG
The DNA here is from genome assembly GCF_047511655.1 of Castor canadensis. Taxonomy (NCBI): domain Eukaryota; kingdom Metazoa; phylum Chordata; class Mammalia; order Rodentia; family Castoridae; genus Castor; species Castor canadensis. Next base: position 129,088,541 of record NC_133391.1, on the reverse strand, counting down.
CTCTGACTACTCTGGGGTTGGATGGTTAAGAAAAGGAGATGAAAGAAAGGAGAGGAGGTTTTTTTTTTTTTTCCCTTGAATTGGCACCATTGTGAGATGGCATCTCACATTGGGAACCTGGCAGATGTTGAAAGTTGCCTCTGTCTCGCGGGTACTCTTGTGGGTTCATCAGCAGCATCCCTGCTGGGCCCCCTGGCTGCAACTCCTGTGACTCAGGCAGAGCCTGTGCTCCAAGTGCTGCTGGCTAATCAGCCCCCCACCAAGCCCTTGCTTTTCTAGTGGTCCAAGCCCTACACATTCTTGCTGTTGGAGTCTAGCTGCCTTTCCCAAACAGTCCTCTGGAGAAAGACAAAAAAAAAAAAAAAAAAAAGGCTCAAGGCTGGGTCTCTGTCTTATGTATGAGGTGAATTTGGTTCACAGGAAACCCTCCCACCATTGATGCCTCCTTCTCTGGGCTTGATGTGGATGGGATGACTGCAGCCCCTTTAAAGGAGGGAAGGGAAGGGGACGGGAGGGGAGGAAAAACGAGGGGAGGACTCACAGGATTACATGATTCTCTCACTCTTAAAAAATATTTTCATAAGTTCTTGCAGAGGCCAAAAAAAATTCCTTTTCTGCCTTTGGACCTTTGGCCTGTCTCAGGACACCCATCACGTGTTAATGAAAGCAAAGGGTCAACATGGTACAATGGCTGAGTAGAACTTTTGTGATTCATTTGAGTCTCTTAATAACCAGTCCTATAACAGCCTACCTTGAAACTTCATGTCATAAAACAGTAAATGTGCCTTCTTCCTTTCTATTAACTAAGTCAGTGAATTGGGAGCTACAAACTTATCTCCACAGTTCACCATGAAATAGTTATTATGATCCAAACCAGGACCCTTCTCAATAGGTAATCTGTTATGGACAGGAAAAAGATGCTATGTTTTCTCACTTTTTCTTTCCTAAATAGCTGGAGGGTGAGCTCAGTTGCACAAAAAGTACTTTAAAATCAGATGTTTATGTTAATTTTCACAATTGGAATTGCTATTATTGAATTGAAACAAACAGTTGTGATGACACCTGCGATAAAAACTATAAATAAAAACAAACAAAAGCCATGTTCAATTTGTGAATCCATCTTTTATCAGTAGGCTTAGATCTCTCTTGGAGTTCATGAGAACAAAAAGGTTCCTATTATTACATGATATTTTCAATATCCAGGGCAATGATCACATTTCATCTTAGAAAAATTAGAAGATAATGTGTGTGCCAAAAGCCCTTTGCAAATCAAATTGCACTTTATGTTGATTTCCACTTAGAGGATCAAGCACGGACCTATTTTACTGTTCCATACTATGATGTGGGTGTGCTTATATTAAATCACTTTCAGAGAAACACTAGGTGACTAATTTGCAACAACGATATGTTTGCAGACTAACACATTCATAAGAACAGCAGAATAATGAGCTAATTTGTAAAGGACCAGATGGAATTTACTGAAAGTCAGTGGCCTAAGCTATCATAATTGTCCTTTATACTCCCAGAAGACATTTCTAGTAATCTTGCTACCCACATCTTTGCTTTTGGATAAACAGGCCAAGGTATAATTAATGCTCTTCCTATGAGGGCAAGCCACAGGTATTCAAATCTGCTTGCTCCTGGGGACCTGTTGCAGTGTACTATTCAACTTCTTTCACCATTGTCTCAAAGACATTCCATAACGAGAGATCATTAATCTTAACTCTTCTCCAGTCCATGTCGCTGTTTTTCTTTTGATGTTGTTCACAAACACTGAAGTACATTCACATTTTATACTTGAACTGTCACCACGTCTTTTATTTCCTCTGTACTGACATGTTTCAGCTCACTGCCAAGGCGCCTTTTCCTTAGCATTTTTGAGGTTTTTCTTCCTTTTTCCCAAGTTAGCCCAGGGATACTTTATCCCTCTTATCAACAGTTTCACTCTTCCCTTCTCTCACTCTTTCTTTCCCAAGAAAAGCTTGCAATTGATAAACCTAAACCCTGGTTTCAGCTTTCCCCGTTACACCTCAGAGCCACAAGAATGTTTTGGACAGTAGGTTATTTTTTTTTGTCCTAAGGAAAGCATAGTTTGGTGGAATGAGCACAGGTTCTTAGCTTTATCAGATAGTGCTGAGGACTCTTATTACCACTTCATTTACTTTGGGCTCATTCCTAACCTTCATTTAATCACGATTTTCTTTTGGTCCAGAAAACAGCCATGATCTGTATCTTTTAGATTCGTTTGGGATTTAATTAGAAGGCATGGATTAATCACATAGTACATGCAAAAATTCAATATATTGTTTTCCATGACTTCTTCAGATGTTTGCCACCTAACCTGCTGACTGCAGTGGTAGGATGTCAAAGCAGGGAAGAAATATGAGGAGACTGAAAAATGAACACATCTCCAGTAATTACTGATGTAAAGGTGAGTTGGCAGGGTCAGCTGTGAACATAGCCATAGTATGGATTTTGTGTCATATTCCTTAAGAGGAGTCTATAGATTAATTAGAATAAAACCGGCAACCTAAAGAAAAATGAGAGATGGATGCAAATAAGTACCACAGAAGGAGAATTACAAATAGCCAATAGCCATTTAGAGTTTGAATCTCATTGGTAACCAAAGAAATAAAACTACAATGAGGTATTGAGCCTATCATAGTGGTTAAATATTTTTTTACAGACTAAAAGTATCCAATGATGGTGAGGGAGTAAGAGACAGGTAGTCCTATATTTACGGAAACATGGTCTGGGAATGACCTTTTGGGAGTACAATGTAGTAAACCTTTTAAATATAACACACACACACACACACACACACACACACACACACACACACACACCATTTGATAATAAATCTCATTTGTAAGAGTTACCCAAAAATGATTACTCAAGTGTAAATATATACACACAGTTATTCATTTTAGCATTGTTTATAATTTTAAAAATTCTGTTTCTGTCTCTCTGACCATTGCTTAATTTCTAGAAAGGAGGCCAGAGAGAGACTTTCTCATCCCTCCCAGTGACTTAAAAATGCATATTGGCTGACAAATGACTAGAATATTTTTATTGTAAACAGATACCTTATAATTATTATTATTTTAAATTATAAAAATTGTAGGGTTTTTTTTGTTGTTTCAGAGGTGAAAAAATCAGTATTTTGTAATTAGCAACCCAAAAGCTTATTCTTTTTTCCATAAAACATTTTTGGAACATTTCATAAAATAATTGGGATTTTACTCACCCTTTCAACCCTTTGTAAGTCTCATTCTTATTTAAATAAACTTGTTATTTCTCAAGACAACATATTCAAGAAAATTGAAAGATCTCATCAAACACAATTTTGCCTTGTTTTGTTCTTTACTCCCACTCTCCTCCCATATATATACATATATATATAATATATATATATATATATATACAACACTTTGATTTGCTGCCAGCCTTTTCCAACATTTGAAAAACATAAGAAACATTGTCATTATCAGCCCAAACTGATCTCATTTATCCCATGTGTACAAACATTTTAAATGACGGTTTAAGCTCCTGTTACTTTCAAACACAAAGACCATGCTACTACTGATATTATCAGCAAGGAATGTCTTTGTGTCACTTTTACCAGCAGTGGAGGTGGGATTGGGCCTCTTTAGTCACATCATCTAGACCGTGGTGACATGGTTAAATTGTCTATGAGTGAGCTGCCTGACCTGTTCTACGAAACAGACTAAATGGAACTAATGTATCTGATATGGAAACTTATCAGACAGATAGTCAGCCCAACATGATTACTTTATTTTAGATAAGTAAGATCTGATGACTAAGAGCTATACTATGCTACACTATATAAAATATAGAACATAGTTACATACTTTTATGTATATACACATTTTATATATATATGCTTATATAATACATATGTATGTAAATACAAAGAGTACTGCAGGGTTCTCAGAGCAGTATGCTTACAGAAAGTCATTTCATCACTTGAGTCTCAAATCAGCAGGTATAAACTCTATATCTTTATATTTCTACCAATATAAATTGAACCAAGCCTCTCAAAAAATACTTTGTATTAATTGAAGGAATTTAGTGAATAATTAGTATGAGAAATTAATTAACTTTCTTACCTTTTGGTAACATGCTGGAACTAGGGAAGAAGGGTAAAATCAAGCTAAAGATATTTTGAGTCTCTCTTCTGGGGAATGCTTTCTGCGCTGAGGCTTACACAGGTTATTTCCCTTGATAGTCACAACAAGGCAAGTATTAATATCTCCCATTTTATAAATGAGAAATCTGAAGAAACTGGAGAAATTCAATTACTTGTCCATGGACCCAGACTATAAGGAGATGGATTTCAAAATCTACTTTGCCCTCCATGCTGTCAGACCAGCATCATCCCATGGATTTAGCTGAAAAGGATTGGCTTGGAGGGGTTCAGTCATGGAGACTGTGGATGGCATAATAATGACCATGAGCTTAGCAACTAGGAATTCCAGGCACCTGACTTACCCTTCCTCATTTATTCTTCTGCAAGAGTACTACTGCTTTTTCTTTTTTGTATTGAGGAAACTAAAGCACCAAGTAATTAAACAAGTCATCCAAAGTTAAACAGCTAGTTAAAAAAAAGTGTTATGATGCATTCATAGTATTTCATTGTTTATCTCCTTGTCCTTGCTTGATTGTTTGTACTGATTTCATATGCCTTAAGGAGTTGAAGTGTCTTTCTGTTAAAAACAATAACCAATACCTTGATTTACCTTTGGGATGCCAAGGTGCTATTTAGGAATTTTGGAAAGTACTTTATTGACATTCTGCTCATGTCAACAGATATGCATAGAAGTAGGCTGTACTTTGAGTACTAACCCTACTGCTGACTCTAACCCTTCATCAAAAATACTTGCATTTAGTTCCTTGTTCCATATGCAAAATTAAAACAGTGAGGTGTTTTTGTTTAAAAATGTTAGTAAGCAATTGGTAAAGACTGACATTTTATCTTTTCTTGCTGGTGTTCTGGGGATTATTCCCATAGCATTGAGTGAGCACCCAACATCCAAATCCCTCCCCTTTGCTATTTATTATCAAGCTGCTGCAGTGCAGCTTTGAAACATCTGATAATTTAGATCATTAAAAATCAATCCAATGACCAACCAGTTCTGTAAATTTTAGAAAAATGACCAAAAAAAGTACAGTATTAGATTGCTATTAACTTGCTCTGGGTTTTCTTCTTACAGCTGCCAGGAAAGTCATTTGGTAAAATTGATTAAACCAGCATGCCAAGGAGGAGAGGAAAAGAGCAGAGAAATGTAAACAGAGCAAGCTTCAAGAGGAGGGCTGTGTTTTTCTTAGGAATGAAGTGATATGTTACTGGGGGAGGTAAGAGGGGGCGGGTGGGAGGAGAAAACTTGCATATAGTGAGCATACTATAATTTAGGGTATAAGAGATTCAAGATGGTAGGAAAAACAACCACAGTGCAGAAACAAGAGAAAGAAGAAAGGAAGGAAGAGGAAGCAAGCTGTCCTTTGTTTTTAACAGACTTCGCATTGGTTACACTGCAAGGTTTGGCAGAATTAATCCAACAGAAATCACTGACACAATGGTAAGAAGCTGATTTGAGGATTCAGTAAGGAGAACTCTTTCAATAGCAGACGTAGGGGGGACTCAGTAGTTTCTTGCTCAGTGGGGTTTATTCTGTAACAATTTTTAAAAGAAAGGAAAATAAATCTACTTTTGCTTGATAAAAAAACCACAAAAATTATAAAATTCACACTGTAGCTCCCTATTTGCTATTGCAGCTGCCATACATATTCCTTCTCTCTCAAGAGGAACTGCATTCCTCTTACAGAACTACATTTTCCCTCCAATACCTTTCAACAATTTCTTCATCAATCTAGAAAGAATTCTGGTTTGTGGAATCACAGAGTGCTGACAAGGATGGATTTTAATGTGAGTTTTCTGCCACTGTGTCAGTATTTCTAATTCCTCCCAGTGTCCTATTTAAAGTCACACTTAGGTCAGACAGCTCATGCTTCTATAGAAAGGGCAAGAAAAACTATCAAGTATTTGTTCTTATTTGTTATACACCAAGGCTGCTAAGATTTCAAGTATAATAACCACCTAAATACAACAGACTTAAAAATAGCATTTAAGACATTATAAATAAAGCAAATGTTCTGTGGAAGAGTGCATGTATTTCCTTGGGTATTGTACATAGGAAATGATATGATATAAGAGCCATTTAATTGCATAGAAGAGGACCAACACTCATCTGAAGGAAGGGACCCCCTTGGGAGAAGTTTTAAATCTCATTTACTCCATGCTGGCTATGTTACTTGGCAGAACCTAAGATTCAGACAGCATTTATTTGCAATCATGGGTTTACATGAGAGTAAGCGGCTTTTTAAACATGAGTGGTATCAAACTTTCAAGAATGACCCCCAATTACCCCATCTCCTGGTAGTCACATATTTGTATAATTCCTTCTCACTCTATTCCAGTGTTGGTCATCAGGCAGAAATGATGGAATGTCACTTTCAAGATCAGATATGGAAGACTGACTAACTGTGATTTTTGTCTTAGGATCTCTCTCTCTCTCTCTGATACAAGCTATCATACTGTGATCAGTAGTATAGAATAGAAACAGGCCTGCCAATGACTTGACTACATAAGTCACTGTGACTGAGCCTCAAGATGACTATTGTCCAAGCAGAAACTCATGAGAGACCTTTAGCCAGAGCCACTAACAAACATGGGGGATCTAAAGGCAGTTACATAATTGAATTTCATACATGTCAAAAAGTCAAGCATGAGTAGGGAAGAGAGAGAAGGTCATAGCAGGAAATTTTCAACAAAGCAGGTATGATCATCATTACTGCTGCTATCAGGCATTCCAGTTCTTCTTCAAGCACATGGCAACATTATATTTCTTGTCCCTTTGATGTCAGGCATAGTCACCTTTTTTACTTTGTGTAATGAAATGTGAGCAGTGCTAGACATGATATTGAACTCTCTAATTTGTATATGGACACTTATATGTGTATCTTGTTGATTTGAGTATCACTGTGATCATGAAATATGACAAGAAAGAAAAAGGAAGAAGGAAGGAAAGAAAGAAGGGAGAAGGGAGGGAAGTGAGGAAGGGAAGGAGAGAAAGAGAATGGAAGGAAAGAAGAAATGTGAAAAGAAGTAATACATGATACATGTTGACATGTCACTTCCAGTGAGAAGCTATTAAGAACCTGTGTGTTATGTCCCTTCTTATTTACCCCAGTGACTGGGAACTTTCCAAGTGGTAAAGTCTCCCATCAGCTATGTCTCTAAATAAAAAGCAGAATCCTCCTTCATTTCTCACCAACCTATAATGAACAGATAGCATGAATGAGAAATAAACCTTTATTGTTTTAAACAACTGAGATTTTGGAGTGATTCATTGTACCATGACCTAGCTCATCCTCACTAAAACAGAATGTAAGTCTCTGACTAAGAATTCACCGTATGGAAAAAAGAAATCTGGCATGAATGACCAGACTCAGCTACGAAGTCTGATATATCTGAAAAGCATGCTGATTTTGGGTAGACTGTGGGGATTGGCTTATGAATTCTCAGTCATATCCTAGAAAGACAAAGCACTATATATGAGAACTTGAGGAATTTTTTTTTATAGATTCCTAAAAGTTGAGAGGCCAAGAAGAGCCCAGCAGTTGACTTCCCCTGGGAAAGCAAGAAGGAAGAATGTATTCTCCTTTCTACTCTGCAGGTGAATAATGTACAGGCACTGCCCTAGGTAGAACACAGAACATTAATTGCTAGGACATGTTGGCTGGTGTCTGGAGTTAGGCTTGAGACACCACTCAGTGTGGGTTGAGGTCACTGGCAGAGTAGAGGCCAGGACAAAGGCTGTCACACAGGGTAACTGTGAGGTGCTTAAGTGATAAAGGGTACAGTTACTGAGAATGGAGTATTAATTTTAATGTAACCTATCTTACAACTGCCAGTTTGGAGATTAAACCCATAAAAACCTATCAATTTATTATTTGTTCATCTATGTATCATTATTAATTAATAATTATCAATGCTTTATTTGGTATGTTAACACATCCCACATCCACAAGTTATCATGGAATTATGTGGTTTTACCTCCATCAGGTCTTAACCTAGGAATTTAAAATCTGTTAAGAAGTGAGAAGAAATGGGACCTCGATGACAGATCTTGATGTCTTTACAGAGGATTCACACATATCTTAGTCAAACACTTCATGAATGATTAATTGAACCTTCAAAGGCAGCTTTTCATGTCAACCTAGTTGTCTTATTAGCCCATTTGGGCTGCTGTAACAAAATGCCATAAAGTAGGTGGCTTGAAAACAACAGAAATCTATTGTTCACAGTTTGGAAGGCTGGAGAGCCAAAGTTCAAATTGCTGTCAGATTCTTCAGAGCCTGTCTGGGGAATGTCCTCTTCCTGGTTCATGGACAACCATCTTCTCACTGATACCCCACATGGTGAAAGGGTCTATTTCATGCCTCTTTTATAAGGGCACTAATTCTATTCATGAGGGCCCTACCCTCATGACCTAATCACTTCCCAGAGGCACTACCTCTTAACAACATCACCTTGAGGGTAAGGATTTCAATATATGAATTTGTGAGGGAGGAGAAGTTCTGACTGTAACACTAGTTTAACACCTCTGAGTCCTCTTCTTCTCTTGACTAGTCCCTTCCCTTTTCCCTCCTACTCCTCATTGCACCCTACACTTACATATTCATTTGTCTGTCTACCTCTCTATCTTTCCAACTAGGACATAGCTTCATAAGGGCAGGCTTCATTGTCATGGTCACAGTTGTATACCCTCGCTAGCACACACAATACCTAGCATATAGTCACTGTTCCATAAATATATGTAGAATGAATAAATCAGTACCCACACATGAAAAAATTTAAGATCATTAAGCTTCATGGATACAAAGTCCAATTCTGAAATTGTCCTGACCTGTCTTGGCCTACTACCTGAAATGAAGTTAAATGAAGTCTTAGAATGAATTGCAGCCCAGTAGTTCCTTATACCTTTGTACAACCTTGTTGATGTTTGGGAGTTTTCAATCAGGTTTGGATAATATAACAGACAAAGCTATCCACATCACTAAATCCAATCAGCCAGACCGTCATTCTTACTCTGATGCTATTTAGAATGTGCAATGAGCCACCAGACTCCACTTCCTAAAAACTAATTTCCCTAGAGCTTTTGTTCTATTATTTTATCAATGCCCCTGAGGTCAGAAACTATGATTTCTTCTCTCCTGAACAGTACAATGTCTCATTAAAACTTCTTCTTATAAGCCTGACTATTTCTTTAGAAATTCAAGGAAGTTTCAAGGATCATGAAGGATCTTTGGTTCAATATCAGTTATATTTAGTGCTTTGAGAGCAACGGCACAGTCAAGTTCATTAATGACCCAGAAACAATTAATCCCATATGTATTCTGATTCTTTGATTGGCAGTGTTTTTTTTAATTTGAAAAAAAAGACAAAAAGAATTTGAGCAATCTTTTAAAAACACATGTATTCAATGCATTTTTATATATTCCAACAATGAAGTTGGATTATCATATTTACATATGAATATGAAAAATTCTGATAACTCCATAATTCATATTTTATATTGTCTGTTTCCATCCCAAAAGAGGACTATAGGAAAGAATCATTCATTTATTCATTCAACAAATATTTACTGACTATCCCACATTCTAAGAAGTACTGTTGAGGACGGGGATACTGCAGTGAACTATGAGCTCAGAGAGGTAAGAAGTACAGGAAGAAATATCAGGAGCAAGTAATTCTGGCTGAAGTGAGAGAAAGCACGAAGTCCCTGAATGGGACTGTGCTTGGAGCACTGATGAAATAGAAGGTGAACAGTGTGACTGGAGCAGTGCAAGTGCAGCAGGAGCTAAATCAGAAGGCGACAGGAACCCACAGGTGATAGGCTATTACGAAGATCAGGAGTTACTGAAGTGTTCTGAGCAAAGGAGTGAGCTAACATGGGAAGCCCCACTGTGCTGACACGTGGAGAACGGACTGCATCTGGGAGACCAGTCAGGGTATGGTGCAGCAATCCAGGTAGGAAAGACCACTGACCAGGACCAAGCTGGAAGCAATGGAGGTGGTGAGAAATTGTCAGATTCCAGGATCTGAAAGATAGTTGCCTAGATTTTGCTAACTGGATTGAATGTGGGGGTGTGAGAAACAGAGAGGAGTCAAAGATAACTGCAGAGTTTGGCAGAGATAGGGAAGTCTGCAGGAAGAACAGGTGTAGTGGTAAAGAGCAAGACTGGTTTTGAATGTGTTAAATTTCAGGCACAGTCGACTTAACTCTGTGCTTTCCAGTTTCACTTACCCACAGTCAACCACAGCCTGAACACAGTAAATGAGAATTATAGCAATAAACAACTCAAAAGTTTGGAATCATGTGCCGTTCTGAGTAACAAGATGAAATCTCACACCTTTTTGCTTCACTCTGCCCATTCATGAATCATCTCTTTGTCTAGCATTTTCACAATCTACATGCTATCCACCAGTTAGTCACTTAGTAGCCGTCTTGGGTATCAGATTGACTCTTGTTAGTATCACAGTGCCTGTGTTCCTTCAAAAAATCCTTATTTTAGTTAATAATGGCCCTAGAACACAAGAGTGGTGATGCTGTTAACCTGCATATGTCAAACAGAAGCATTACTGTGCTTCCATTAAGTAAAAGAGGCGAATGTTCTTGACTTAATAAGGAAAGAAAAACAAGTAAATGTGAGGTTGGTAAGATTTATAATAGGAATGATTCCTCTATCCTTAAAATTATGAAGGGAAAAGAAACTTACTCTAGTTTTACATCTCAAACTGCAGAAATTATGGCCACCTGCATGGAGAGTGGAAAAGTCACTAGTGTATGGGTGCATGTATATATGCATGCACATATAGGAAAAACACATGGTATATATTGGGTCTGGAATGCTTTGTAGTTTCAGGCATCCACTGGGGGCCTTGGAATGGGTCCTGGTAACAAGGGACTACTGTTTACTATAGATATTCAGCTGGAAAGGTCAGAAGGCAGTTGAATATAAAAGTCTACATTCATGAAGAAGTCCTGAACGATGACAGAAACCTGACAGAAGATGGTAAGCAGATTTGAAAGTCATGTGATGAGATGAGATACAGGAGATGTCAAAAGAGGACAGAAGTCTGCTAAGTCTGAGCTTGAGACATGTCGATGCTAAGATTTTGGGGGGAGTTGAGGAGCAAGCAACAAAAGAGATTGAAAAGAAATGACAAAGGCAAAAAGGCACCCAGGAAAATGAAATGCCCTGAAACCCTACTGAAAAGAATATTTCCTCTCTGGATATTATTAAGCATCAATATAAAGACACCTGCTCTGTAGTTTTCAATTGGTTGTAGGATTCACAGACCAATTGACTTTCATCTGGATTAACATTAAACTTGGTTTTGATATTTTAGAGAGTCAAGTAACTGATAAAAGAAAACAAAACAGGAAGAAATTCCACAAATGATGAAATCTGTAAAATTAATTATACATTTGTGAACCAAAATCAAGTTATATTAAGACAACCATTAAGTTGGATCAGAAATTCTATATAACCACAACTATCTTAAACTTTGTCTCAATTACAAAGAGAATAATTTGAATGCAGGTTTAATTAGTTGCATTTGTAGCATACTTACGTAACTAAAACTTATTTTCAAGCAACTCCATAATTTAAATAAGTTCTGACCCCTTTCTTAATTTCTGCACTGATGGAATTGACCCAACCACAAGCACACAGTAAGTTCAAAGAACACTCTGCATTAGATTAGCCCCATAGGAACAGGCCATTTTAAAATTCAAATATGTAGAATTCAGAAAGAGAATCATGCTGGAGTAAGCATTTTATTTTTGGAGAAAAACTAGAACTGAATTTTATGTCAATTAAAATATTCAAGCTTCATGTTATGATAGGAATTATGATTTTGTTTTGTCTTGGTTTTTAAATAAAACTGAAATCAAAGAGTTCTTATAAGTATGGGAAAAGTGAAATTAAAAATAAAATAGAGTTTTGGGTATATGCACAGCTCTGATTCTATCATTGCACACAATCCCAGCTCAGAACTACAACACTGTCTGTGTGACTACAACTTCAGCAACATCAGGCAGAGTTACAAGCTATTTCTTTTCTTTTTCCTTTTAAAAAGGGGGATGTAAGTCCTGCTTGTCTAAATAGATGAGATTATATATTTAAAACTTTTTTAAAGTCACAGACTATCACACAACACTAGAGGATTAATTTAGCATGACTTCTCTTTAATGGGTGAACATGTTTAAAGTACCATTTCTTTTTTAGTCACTGGGAAGGGACTTACCTTCAAATCCATACATTCTCATGACCCTATGATGATGCTAAGATTGAGTTATTCAAAATTTGGACTTTTTGACATTTTTAATGTTTAACACTTTTATCTGAGCCCCGTATTCCTTGTCTGATGTCACTAGTATATGGTCTAAATACATCAGACCAGCATTTTGAATTAATTTTATTTATTTGTTTGGCACTACTGAGATTTGAATTCAGAGCCTCATGGTTGCCAGGCAGTCACTCTACCACTTGAGCCTCATCCACACCTTTTTTGCTTTACTTTTCAGATAGCATCTCATGTTTTTGCCTGGGGAGACCCTCTGTCTGCAAGTCTTCTACCTACAGACTCCTGCATAGCCAGGATTTCAGGCGCATGGCACCATATTGGACTTACTTGTTGAGATGGGTGTCTTGTGGACTTTTTGTCTGGGCCGGCTTCAAGCCTTGAGCTGTGATCCTCTCAATCTCAGCCTCCTGAGTAGCTGAAATTACAGGATTGGGCCACTATGCCCAACCAGCATTTTAAATTTAGATGTTATGAACTAACTCCAAGGTTTCCTAGGATGTACTAGACAAAATGAAATTGTCTCCCAATATTTTTAAATTCTGAGCAGTCCTGGTATACTATGATTCTCTGGTCTAGACACAAAAGCTTTAAATGGGCTCATAAACTTTAAGGTTTCTTGGACATTCAATACTTCCCCATGACATTTTGATGAGCCTAGTGTAAATGAATCAGAGGCACACAGATTAAATTCCCTATGAGATACTCATGGCTATGAAACATTTTAGGAAAAGTGCTTTGGCAAAGAGTCAAATATGTTTTGCTAACCCTTCAATAGTTTCCAGATTCTCAGTGGCCATAGACTCAGTCAGAACACTCAACAAGATGTGTGACCAAAAGTGCCCATTTGCTTGGACATCACCAGTTTTCCTGTCATCTTAAATTGTGAGAAAATGAAGTTCTTCCACAGTAAAGCTCACATTTCAGTCTCAGTGTGCAGGGGCAATCTGACCTCCTGATTTTACTCTGAGCTTACTTTGAATGCAATCCTAGAAAGCTTTAAATTCTTTATGCTGCCTTCCTTACACTCTTGACTAGCTAGTTAGCTAAATAGAAATGGATTTACAACAAAAGAGCATCTCACAGCAGAATATAGACAGCTTTCAATCCATCTCATAAGTTATCACAGGAGTTCTCAAAATGGCCTTCCAGGTGCCTAGAATACATAAATGTATTTTCTAGAAGCATTTACCATTTATCCCAGTGGTAAATTAAGCAGTAAGGCCCTCCCCTCTGACTTCCAGTGCAAGTTAAATGTGTTAACTGAACTGATTTTTCTTGAACTGTTGTAGACTCTGGTTTACAATGGAATTTCAAAACTGCAGACATTTCCACTGGTTTGGTACTTACTTGACTTGATATACAAACCAGTTGTTTTCCAGTTTTGAAGTTTTTAAAGAGTTCAGCACAATATTTTGGTGTTTCAGTACTATCTTTCCATTTTGAAAAGGAGCCAAGTATTGATGTGGTCAGATCTGTGACTCTTCAACCCATAGAAATTATAACTGTGTGATAAATATATTGAATTTAAGCACAGGTGCTATCACAAAAATCTATTTCCAAGTCATCATATGTCTGTCTTTTTAACCATGCTCTACTCTCAGCAATTGTCCTAAATAGTGGGGTGCAGCAGTGGCCCCATCTTTTCAAGTCCTTCTTATCCATAAAAATGAAAGCAAACTGCTGAAGCCATCCTACAATTTAGTATACTAAGACATATCCATTTTAAACAGAATTGCTAAGCATGTACTCTGTCACTATTTTTGCTATTTTTTGGTATAAAGTTGCTCCTATAAAACCATTCCCTCTAAAATCAGGAACCAGACAAGGATGCCCACTATCTCCACTCCTATTCAACATAGTACTAGAATTCCTAGCCAGAGCAATTAGGCAAGAAGAAGGAATAAAAGGAATACAAATAGGTAAAGAAACTGTCAAAATATCCCTATTTGCAGACGACATGATCCTATACCTTAAAGACCCAAAAAACTCTACTCAGAAGCTTCTAGACATCATCAATAGCTATAGCAAGGTAGCAGGATATAAAATCAACATAGAAAAATCATTAGCATTTCTATACACTAACAATGAGCAAACGGAAAAAGAATGTATGAAAACAATTCCATTTACAATAGCCTCAAACAAAATCAAATACCTAGGTGTAAACCTAACAAAAGATGTGAAAGACCTCTACAAGGAAAACTATACACTTCTGAAGAAAGAGATTGAGGAAGACTATAGAAAGTGGAGAGATCTCCCATGCTCATGGATTGGTAGAATCAACATAGTAAAAATGTCTATACTCCCAAAAGTAATCTACATGTTTAATGCAATTCCCATCAAAATTCCAATGACATTCATCAAAGAGATTGAAAAATCTACTGTTAAATTTATATGGAAACACAAGAGGCCACGAATAGCCAAGGCAATACTCAGTCAAAAGAACAATGCAGGAGGTATCACAATACCTGACTTCAAACTATATTACAAAGCAATAATAATAAAAACAGCATGGTACTGGCACAAAAACAGACATGAAGACCAGTGGAACAGAATAGAGGATCCAGATATGAAGCCACACAACTATAAGCAACTTATCTTTGACAAAGGAGCTAAAAATATACGATGGAGAAATAGCAGCCTCTTCAACAAAAACTGCTGGGAAAACTGGTTAGCAGTCTGCAAAAAACTGAAACTAGATCCATGTATATCACCCTATACCAAGATTAACTCAAAATGGATCAAGGATCTTAATATCAGACCCCAAACTCTTAAGTTGATACAAGAAAGAGTAGGAAATACTCTGGAGTTAGTAGGTATAGGTAAGAACTTTCTCAATGAAACCCCAGCAGCACAGCAACTAAGAGATAGCATAGATAAATGGGACCTCATAAAACTAAAAAGCTTCTGTTCATCAAAAGAAATGGTCTCTAAACTGAAGAGAACACCCACAGAGTGGGAGAAAATATTTGCCAACTATACATCAGACAAAGGACTGATAACCAGAATATACAGGGAACTTAAAAAACTAAATTCTCCCAAAACTAATGAACCAATAAAGAAATGGGCATGTGAACTAAGCAGAACTTTCTCAAAAGAAGAAATTCAAATGGCCAGAAAACACATGAAAAAATGCTCACCATCTCTAGCAATAAAGGAAATGCAAATTAAAACCACACTAAGATTCCACCTCACCCCTGTTAGAATAGCCATCATCAGCAACACCACCAACAACAGGTGTTGGCGAGGATGCGGGGAAAAAGGAACCCTCTTACACTGTTGGTGGGAATGTAGACTAGTACACCCACTCTGGAAAAAAATTTGGAGGCTACTTAAAAAGCTGGACATCGATCTACCATTTGATCCAGCAATACCACTCTTGGGGATATACCCAAAAGACTGTTACTCCAGAGGCACCTGCACATCCATGTTTATTGCGGCACTATTCACAATAGCCAAGTTATGGAAACAGCCAAGATGCCCCAGCACTGACGAATGGATTAAGAAAATGTGGTATCTATACACAATGGAATTTTATGCAGCCATGAAGAAGAACGAAATGTTATCATTCGCTGGTAAATGGATGGAATTGGAGAACATCATTCTGAGTGAGGTTAGCCTGGCTCAAAAGACCAAAAATCGTATGTTCTCCCTCATATGTGGACATTAGATCAAGGGCAAACACAACAAGGGGATTGGACTATGAGCACATGATAAAAGCGAGAGCACACAAGGGAGGGGTGAGGATAGGTAAGACACCTAAAAAACTAGCTAGCATTTGTTGCCCTTAATGCAGAGAAACTAAAGCAGATACCTTAAAGCAACTGAGGCCAATAGGAAAAGGGGACCAGGAACTAGAGAAAAGGTTAGATTAAAAAGAATTAACCTAGAAGGTAACACCCATGCACAGGAAATCAATGTGAGTCAATGCCCTGTATAGCTATCCTTATCTCAACCAGCAAAACCCCTTGTTCCTTCCTATTATTGCTTATACTCTCTCTACAACAAAATTAGAGATAAGGGCAAAATAGTTTCTGCTGGGTATTGAGGGGGGGAGCGGGAGGGGGTGGAGTGGGTGGTAAGGGAGGGGGTGGGGGCAGGGGGGAGAAATAAACCAAGCCTTGTATGCACATATGAATAATAAAAGAAAAAGGAAAAAAAAAAATAAAGTTGCTCCTATGGATATTGCAATTCTGCTTTTTTCTATTTTTTCTTTTCAAGAGCTAAAAGTAGTGTAGAGAAGGATGTGTGTGTGTGTGTGTGTGTATGCATGTGTATTTTATACTTATGTCACTTTCTTCTTTTAAAATAGTGCCTCTGTTTTTCTCTGCTGCAATTGCTGAGGGTGTAGACTGGCATCTTACTTGATATCAACATTATGACTAAAACATATACTCTCCAATATGCCTAAAAGTCTCATTTTAGACATGTAGATTTCAAGCTTTGCTTTGCTTAATAAATTAGTAAAGAAAAAGTTGCTACAATTAGGAGCTCTAGTCTCTACTTCCAACCTCAAAGAGCCCAGTTTGGAAACCACTGTGGTAACTCTGCATATCAAAAGTCTTTTTTTTTACTTTTACTTTTTTTTTTTTTTTTTTTTTTACTTTTACTCTTTTCTAGGACTACACATTGTGCTGTAATAATAAGTAGTCTTAGGTAAGAGACTGATACCTAATATTGGTATACAAATGTCTGACAATGATAGTACCGTAAACAAATCAAAAGTCTGTCAAAACTTCATTAATCCACTCTTGTTATGGATTGAATTGTGTTTTCCACTGGAATTTATACGTTGTAGTCCTAACCCCTGGTACCTGAGAATGTGACCTTATTTGGAAATTAGCTGAGATCATACTGGAGTAGGGCAGTGCCCTAATCTAGTGTAACTGTTGCTTTTATAAAAAGGACATCATATGAAGGGACAAACATGAACACTGGGGGGATCTCACATGAAGATTGGAGTTATAGTGTCACACGCAGAAGACCGTTTCCTACTTAGCACCCACAGCAGGACCATGCGCCCCTGACACCCTGATCTTAGACTTTCTACCTCCAGAACTGTGAGACAACACATTTTGGTTGTTTAAGCCACTCAGCTGTGGAGCTTTGTTAAGTAACCATAGAAAACTAATACAGCATAGATTTCTTAAATTCCTCCATATCAAAAAACATTCTTTTCACTAAGCAATGAATGACCTTCCCTTTTTTTGTCTGTCAGCTCAGCTCATTCTATCTGTAAATTCTGATCTGTAGCCTCTCTCCATCGTTACTTTTTGACTTCTTTTTTTTACCAACAGTTCTGCATATTTCTTCTCGTTTCGTTATTTCAACAATTGTTTGTTCTACGTGATGCATAAAATATTCTACAATGGATAAGAATATTTCTGTACTCAAGGAACATAAAATGAGATGGAAGAGAGAAGTAACTGGTGAGTACAGCACAGTCTTGTTCATGGTAAAAAAAAAAACATATGTAAGAAGCTCTAGAAGCCCATTCTGCAGGATTAGGCAAAGATCATTCTAGAAAGTGATACAGGAGCTGCAACATGAAAAGGGCTTACTTTGGCAGAGGTGAGAAGTGGTAGACCTCAGCCAAAGAAAAGGGAGTGCTCTAGATAAAGGGAAAATGGAAAATTTACAGAATTTTGATCAAAACTGTGTACAGAATGCAAGGGAGGACCTAGCAAGAAAACAGAACAAGAGTCTGTTCCTGATGAACCATGTACATCATGTCACAAAGTTTAGCTTTATTTATGTATGTATGTGTATATATATGTATTTATTTATTCATTCATTGGTGGTACTGGGGTTTGAACTCAGGGTCTCACACTCTACCACCTGAGCTATGCTTCCAGCCCAAGTTTAGACTTTATTCCAAAAGCATCAGATAGTCACTGAAAAATTTTAAGGAAGAAATATATGAAAATATAGCCATATTTACCTCTTGGGAAAAATATACTGAGTGTCATATGAGGGATAAGTGGAAGTAAGTAAGACTGAAAGCAGTTAGGAGGTAATTACAATATTTCAGAAGAAAAAGATGGTGGCTTCACCAAAAATAGTACCTACGTATAGCGGAAGCATGGAGTATGTTACAGAATGCTGAGTGGAGCCCATATGACTTGATCATTAATTGTACATGGAGGATAAAGGTAAGGAATAAATTTAAAAATAATGACCACATTTCTAGCTTGTAAACTTTGGTGACAAGTGATGTCATTAATTAAGATAGAGCACAGTGGGATGAATAGAGTTGGAAGGAAGGTGTGGGGCTGGAGGTAGGGAGGCAGTTTTAGATCACTAAGGGTAGAGATCCTTTGTAGTTATATCTAGAACACATGCCTAGGATCTATCACATTTGTCATGAAGGCATAGGCATGAATAAGTACCCAGGCTGTGAGATAGTGATGTAGCTCAGTGGTCAGGTACTACTTGTCTAGTATGTGTTAGCACTGGGATCCATCACCAGTATCCACAAAAAACAGTAACAGAAAGCGTGCTATTTCTCAGTGCTGGTTGGACATCAGGATCACTGGCAGAATTTCAGAAAAATGAAAGTGCCTGGGCCCCATTCCCCAGTAATTCCAGCTAGAGCAGTGGGGACTGGTGTATTTTCCCAGGCTTGGCAGGTGATTCTGAGGGATGGCCCTATTTGAACACTCCTGGGATGTGGCATAAGAATAGAAAGGGCTAAGGACAAAACTCAGGAGAACACTCACTTCAGAGATGAGCAAAGGATCAAGAACTTCGAAGTATCAAGAACTGGCAAACTGCAAACAGATAGCTAAGGAGCCCATGGAAAAAGAAACTGTTTTAAGAAGAGAGTCAGTTGTGAGCACTCTTTAATACAGAAAAGAGTACAAAAAGACTAAAATTGCCAGTATCTTTGTGAGGGAAAATGTAAAACTGGGGGGTATGTAGAATCCTTTGACTATGAAGAAGAGGAAAGCTGAAGACAAAGGGAAAAAGAGAGTCAGTGAAAATTTGTTTTTGGCGTGGCTTTGTTTTGTTTTCGGAAGGAAGTGTTTTAAAGTTTTTAAGTACAATATTAAAAGCCAAGAACTTGGGGAAGGCTGATGACCTAAGAAGTGGCAGATGAAGGAGCAAGTCAACTGAAAGAAAGGGGTGAGATTTAAGGCCCAGATTTCTGGCTCAAATAGGAAAGAATGATAGTTTCCACCTGACAGAGGAAAGGGGTTTTACTGTCAGAGACATGGACATAAGGCTGCCTAGAGAAGAATGGAATTTCTGATAACAGGTGAGTTCTTTCTGATTGTCACTAAAGACCATGAACTTGTTGTGCCATCAGTTTATGTGGCTGTGACTTCCTTCGGAAATGTTAGGGGTGAAACGGGGAGATTACGTGGATAGATCAATTCTGCTTTACAACTTTTCTTTTTAGGTTCAGCTAATAACAATGAAGGCTTCAGCAAGAAAGCAACAAAATATCAGACTACTGGAACTTTAATGTAATAAGAGGGGCTAGACAGAAAAGAGACTATGAGATATTTTTGCTTAATAGTTCAACACTGGTTGGAGCAGTTCTGGCTAATGAGAAGGTCTGTAGTGTGGCCATGGAGGCACGTAGCAAATGTAGACCTGAAGTCAAGGTCAGTGGATTTACGGAAGGAGAAGAAGAAAGAGAAAGACTGGTTCATATACTTGGTGCACATTAGGGTCACCAAGAAGCTACAGAAGCTCTCAAAGCACAGGCCTAAGTAAAATTAGGATCTCTGTGTAGAACTGAAGCATGAGTATTTTTTTTTTAAGTACAAACATGACAGAGCTCAGTTGTTTGTCTCTTTTGTTTAACTGAATCCTGAACTCACTCAAGATGGAGAATTAGAGGAAAATTTTTGGTTTTAAGACGTTTACTTCGGACAAAATTAAAGGAGGCAAAGAGTTTGGCGTTTAAAATAGATAGCATGGGGAAGTAACAGGATTCAAAAGCTCCCAAGTATGCTTGGCTTAGTATTAACAGATAAATGAAACTAGAATAGCATTGTCAGATTTCTCTCGTTACTTTTAAGAAATATTAAATTCTTTTTTAAACAGGATCTTGCTACATAGCCCAAGCTGGCTGGAATTCAGGATCCTCCTGGTTCAGCTTTCCAAGGGGTGGGATTACAAGCCTATGCTCTCACATCAAGCAGGTCTTTTTTTCAGAAGAACCTAGGGAGATGTCCTAAACCCTCAATTCTTTATTTTGACCCCAAGATGTAAAGTCCAACACATCTCCAGTTCCTTTGGAAAAATTCAATCACTACGATTACTCAACTCTGGAACATTCATCCTCTTGCTTCAGGTTAATGCCTTGGATTTAGGGTTTTAAACAGGCCTCCCCTTGCTAGTTTTTCAATCAACACCCAGTCCCAGAGACTGGGAATTGATTGAACAGATACCTTCCAGAGGCTGTGTATTAGCATTACTGTTTGCTTCACAAATAAAGCTCAAAATTAAGAGATATCTTCCTTTGCTGAATTGAACATCTTTATCTGGGATACATGGAATATAAAGCCAGGGAGTTTTTCTTGTCACCACAGCAACCAAAGCATTTCTGAATTAGAAGTTTTCACAGGAGTTCACCCGGATGAAGGCTTTTAATATGACAGGAAAGCAAACCTGCTCATGCCATAAATGCTGCTTCAGCTCATGAAAGCAGCAAGATAATGACTGGGTGTTCCTAGGCACAGTAACTAATTCCTACTAGTTTCTTATTAATTAAATCTGAGGGGCCTTTTTCTCCCTGTTCTCTTTCCTGAAGCAACACAGCTCAGCTTTTTCTTAAGAGGTCAAGAGTCAAAAAAGATCTTGGTTATAAACAAAAGCAGTCATAACACTGCCCCTTGTAAAGTTGGCTTTTAATTTTTCAAGAGTTCTTTGGGGTCAGGTGTGGTGGCACAGATCTCTAAGTTGCTAGAGAAAGTAAGATCAGGAGGATTGTGGTTCGAGGCCAGCCCCTGTAAGAAGTTAGCAAGAATCCCCATCTCAACAAGTGAGCTGGGCGTGGTGGCTCACACCTGTAGGACACATAGGTAAAAGTATCCTAATTTAAGGCCTGCCCCAGGCAAAAACTAGGATACCCTATCCAAACAGTAACTAAAAGAAAAAAGGGTCAGGGGAGTGATTTAAGTGGTACAGTGCCTGACTGATGCATAGAAGAGTTTATATGCCCTCTCCCTTTTTATTCATGCATCATTGTATTAGATGATGTCTTATTGCTAGGAACTATTTCTTATCACTTTGTGTTACTTGGTTTATTTCATTTTTCCTGGTAGCTCAAATGACAGAACTCTCAGCATCTTTTCAAGTCCTTGCAATCTGATTTATGTCTTTATAAGTTCTGATTGCTATATTCAAATTTCTGCAAAAGTCAACACTAACCAAGATTTATAGCTATTATTATTGTGTATTAATCTTAAGCATTTAAAATGCTTAAATGCTTAAGATTAATATAAAGTGATTAGCTATTCTATATTTCCTTCCTTTATAATATTGTTTCCATTGTTCAAATTTACTGATCGGAATTAAATATCTTAGCTGATGCAGAATTCTACAATGGCCACCATTAACTTCAACCCTGGTATCAATCAATTGTTATGCTAAGTTACATGGAAAGTGGGATATTTGGGATATAATGTAAGGTTAATGATCAGTTGTCCTTTAGATAGGAGGATACTTGGGGTGGGTCTACACTAATCAAATGAGTCCTGTAAAAGCAAAGAGTTTTCTTTGACTGGACACAAAGGCAGAATTCAGAGAAATAAGTGTGACAGAGAAGTTTTGCACTATTGGGATGGAGACTGCCAATGAGAATGGCCTCAGGGAGGAAGGAGGGGCCATGACCAGCAGCGAGCAAGGACAGGACATTCTACCCTATGACTGCAAAAACAATTAATTCTTTCAATAGCATGAATGAACTTGAAATATGATCCTGAGCTCCAGTTCAGAACATAGCTGGGTAACACATAAAGTTCAGCCTTGGGCTTGAGACTGTGAACAGATAACCCAGACCTGGATTTCTGACCTAAAGAACTATGAGACTTAAAAAAAAGAAAAAGAAAAAGAAAAACTGTACTATTTTGTTTCTCAACAACAGAAAATTAGTATAGCAAAAAGTATCTGGATAATTTATTGCTACATCTTTCATTTGCCCAGATAAAAATGGAGCATCTCATACCAAAACATCAATTTACAAATTTTCCTTTAAAATAAAGGTTCGTGCAAGTGTTAGTTGGAAAATGTAAGCTTTTTGTTTGGGACTAGTCTGTTTCAAAAATCAGCACATTACTATGTTTATTCATTGGTTCCTCATACATTCTAAACTAATGGCAAGTATCCTTATGAGAGTCAGTGTATTAAAGGCGCATTCGTTGGATTTCATAAAATAACAATTGGCCCTGAAGCATTCAGTGAAATGAGGTTCCTATACCCCTAACAATAAAGCCAAAGTCAATGACAGAAATAGATGGTTCAAACAAAATGTCAATATGGAATCATGGTGATGACCACTTCACTGTATATATATATATATATATACATATGTATATATGGTTTGAGATAAATATATAAGAAAAAACAAAAAACCATCAAGTTGTGTACGTTTAATACACACAATTTCTATTTGTCAATTATGTCCCCCAAAAGCTGAAAATGTATATTGAATTATTAAAACACATGGAGCCATAATTTGTTGTTCAATGTCAATTGCTTTACAGAACAAATAAGTGATTTCTTAATGTGGAGAATGTTACATAATTTTGGTTAGGCTAACTGCAAGCTTGTGGTTCACAAAAAACATGGAAATGAGCTTTTTCATAAAAATTTGTAAGCTGAAACAAAAATATTATAAAAAGCATTAATATTTTAGTTGTGAAAGGTGAGAATTATTTCATTTAGCTTTCAGTGGTGAAAAACACTTTAAGATCCAAATCATGTCACAAGTTATTTGCAGGATGAAAACAGAGTCAATATTTTGATTAAATAAATTAAGGTAATAACTTTAATGAGCAGTGACTAAAATACCAAAATGGATTGATGAACAGAGGAATTTCAAGACCCTGAAAATGTATGTTTCTATTGCTTCCTGTGCTTCAAACATAAATAAGATCCTTAGTCTATATCTTAAGAATTGTCATTCATAAACATGTTCCTTTTTTTTCTTTTCTAAAGTGCCACAATCCTCAAATGATAACACCTCTATTTCTTTTGAAAAACAGCTCAAACGGCCATCAGGAAGCTTTGTATTTTTCATACATTTACTTTTTCATTCTTCCCCTGTTCTCTCTCCAGGAATAGTCTATCCAACAATCACATTTGAACTATAATAACTCAGCTATGTACCAGCTTCGAGTCTAGACCCTCTAGTATCATTTTGAGTTCTCTGCAGTAAGTGGCCTTGATTCGCTGGAGGTAACCAATAACTATTTCTCAAATTAAACTGGATGGTAATGAGTTGAAGATGTGAATGATATTCTAGGAATGAATACCCAAGGACAACCTATTCTTTTGAGAAAAGTCACTAAGCAGGCAGCATTGACACTGTTGCTACTCAAATAATGAATAAAATGATAGCAACAGATTTTAGAAAGCACTCAATTTCAGGGTTTCATCTTTATTTTTTTTAAAATAGAAGCATATTCCAACTTCATTGCCATAATATTTCACATTTTATTCTTATCCGATCTCTGAATTTTATATAAATAATATATCAATCTCTAACTGCTTTATGTGTTAATTGTGCTTCCCCATGCCCTTTTATTTAGCAAATAATATCAATGAATCCATCAGTAGGAGTATGATTCAGGATTCAGTAATACATTTTGAATGTGTACTATTTTTTTGAAGCATCAGATTTTTATATGATACCACACGAGTTTTCATAAAATACAGATTATTATTTATAGCAATGGTTTTCTCCATCAATCGTAAGAAGTGTTCAGGAGCCTTTGGTTACTTTACGAATATAAAGTTACCACAGCAGTGCTTATACCTAAGATAAGGTCTGAACAATGATGATGAAAATCGGGTACTTTCTGTGCCAAGGAAGGCAATGTGCCCACACACCAACACCTGATGGTCCCAGTGAGCCCCACCTGCACCTGCATCCACATTGCATCCTCAAACTAGAAATAGCTTAGTTCTTTGTCTTAGGAGAACATGCTTCTCAAAGAGCCATTCATATGTTATGTAAAACAGAATCTTTAGATGAAGCATCTACACCTAGCATTTATTTACCTGAATAGCAAAGAGAACAAGAATCAAAATTAAAAATTGCTGCTGCAGTATCCACAGCAATTATGTTAATGAGATTCTCAAGACAACACCTTCAAAGCTTTTTAAAACTTCAAGTTATATTTTTAATTTAATAACTGAAGAAAAGAGTGTTTGCAGTACAGTACACCTGTACCATAAGGAAGACAAAAGCAAAGAGGGTCTGCTCAATGGTGCCAGAGAGCAAAATGTTGGGCAATACTGTGCAACTCTTCAGGCAGCACTGGGTTGGGCTTGAATTTTCTCTAATATCCTCCTCTGTGTTTCTGTGGTCTCTCTTCATGACCAGTTATGTCCAATGGAACTTTGTATAGTAGCTCAAGTATTTTGCACCTGAACTCCCCAATTCTGTAGCCACAGTGGTAATTTTTTTTTTATTATTCATATGTGCATACAAGGCTTGGGTCATTTGGGCAGGGGGGAGAAATGACCCACAGTGGTAATTTAAATTTACATTTATTAAAGTAAATTTTAAAAATAGTTTCTTGCACATGTGGCTACAAATTCAGAGGCTGGTTTTTAAAGATTGTTTTAGCACTTACCATTTATTGGGCCAATTTCTTTTTCTTCCACTTCTTGAGGATCTGCTTTGTATCAGGCACTACCCTGAACCCTGAGAAGAGAACAATATCCAAGACAGGAAAGGTACAAGATAGGCAAGTTAGGTCCTTACCCTGTGAGCTTTCAGGCTAGGATCAGAGAAATAAAAGGAAGAAATAACCTCTAAGTTCCCCAGAAACTGACTTTATTTGGAAACAGGGTTTTTGCAGACAGAGTTAATTAAGATGAGCTCATATTAGATGGGGGGGAGGAACGAGTCCAATGTCACTTGTCTCCTTATTAAAAAAAGGGAACTTTGGACACAGAGATGCATGCAGAGGGAAGATAAAATGAAAAATACAAGGAAAGTGCCCTTGCAAGCCAAGGAGGGGTGTGGAACAAATCCTTCCTCATGGCTCTAAGAAGGAAACAACCTAGTCAACACCTTTATCTCAGATTTCTAGCCTCTAGAACTGTTGGATAACAAATTTCTGTTGCTTAAACCACCAGTTGGTGATGCTTTTTTATAGCAATGCTAGCCAACTCATTCAAGTAGAGACTTGGGTGAGAAAGCCTTGTGAATCGTGTATGTGTTATTTAATCCTCACAGCTACCCTCTGAGTTAGGTGTTGGCACCTCCATTTATAAGAAGAGAAAATTGAGTTTGAAATGATTAATTACTTTGCCTGAGGAACTTTTGCTCTTATGTGGCAGACTTAAGGCAGAAATCTGAGTTGAGGTGACTTCTAATCATGAATAATCTCTTAAATCTGCTCCCTTTGACTTATCTTTCCCCAAAACTAACCATATGCGATTCAGTAACAATGAAGTAAATATTACAAGTAAATATGTTAAGCTGTATAGTTATGGTTTTACTGTAGCATTTCAGTTAAAGAATTAATGCCTAACAGAAATACCTTATTGGGCCTTTTGTTCAAAGCTAATTCAATGTTTTGTCTCACCCATCTCCCTTTGGAGTATGGAGATGTGTGTGTGTATGTGTGTGTGTGTGTGTGTAAATATACATATAAATACATATATGGACAAACACATCTAAATATACTGCCTATGCTATTTTATAATTTAGACTAAATATGATACAAAATCTGCAGTACCATTCACTTAATCTTCCATCCCACTGCCTTCCCTTTCTTTCATGTGTACGGGTTGACACTTTTATATTATCTTGCTTCAGCAGACATCCACTTCTTTAAAGTCATTTTTCCATTAGGACAGATAATTCTTTATTAATGAATGAGTGTGCACATTTATTGAACCTCACCTTTTGTCACAGGAGCTTTAATGTTGTACTTTTTTCAAGAGTGTGGGAAGCTGATTTTGAAAATACAAGTTCTACTCTACTGAGAACAAGGGTGGCAAAAAGTCCTTATGAGAAGATGTCCAATGGTTTTTGTTCAACTGATGGAAAGAAACCACTTCCGTGGACAGAAATTATTCCCAAAATGAGGAAACCTTTATAGAATTGTTCTAAATATGGCCTGACTCTAATCAAGCAGTGCCATCTGTTTTATGAGTGGCAAGGTAACAACTTTTATAATAGGAACTTCATCCAATGCCAGAAATGAACATACAAAAGTCCAACTTCTGCCTACACGAAACATGCCTATCCATGTTCTAAGAAGCATATTTACATGACCCTTGATTTGCAGTGGAGTTATGTCCCGATAAGTCCAACACAAGTTGAAAATATCTTAAGTGAAAAGTTCATTCAATTCACCTACCCTACTGAACACCATTGCTGAACAATGCAGGACACACTGTAGAATGTCAGCTATTTTCCCTTGAGATCACGTAACTAACTGGGAGCTGGGGCTCACTGTTGCTGCCCAGCAAGTAAGTGTCACATCACATATGGCTGCCCTAGGAAATGATCAATACTCAAAAGTTAAAGTCCAGTTTCTACCGAATGTGAATTGCTTTCACACCATCAGAAAGTCAAAAACTGTCAGGGAATGCCTGCCTATCTGTTAGCCTCCTGTATGACCAGTGTAGCAGGTACTTTGATTGGTCTGGTAAATTGAAAGCCCTTGGCTAAGACACTTAACTTTACTGAAACTCAGTTTCCTTCTTAGGAAATAGGATTAAAATTTTCTGTGTTTGTAGTAAGGATGAAATGAGGTCATATTTGTGAAGGCACTTTGTGAACTGTAGAGTATAATGTAAGCAAAAGGTTCAATTTTTATAACTATAAGTAATGGCCTCTAGAATAATAAAAAGTGAATTCAAAGTAACTTTTGAGTAATTATTTTGTATCAAGCACTTACAAATCATTTTACTCTCATAATCTCTCTTTAACTCATAACAACACTCAATTTTGTACTATTACTGCTGGAATTTTGGAGAAAAAGAGACTAGTATTTGAACAGGTTATGTGAATTGTCTAAGTGACATAACCAGGAAGTGCCAGAGAATAGATTTAAATCCTAGCTGGTTCACCCCAGCACACTTGTGTGTGTGTGTGGTACTGGGGTTTGAACTCAGGGCCTCACATTTGCCAGGCAGGTGCTCTACCACTTGAGCCGTGACCCCAGCCCTGAGCCTGTGTCTTTAATGACACTTTCTCTGGTATCTCTTGCTTCCATGAGAAAAAAAATTTAAGCAGATTTTTTAGTTTTTTATTTTATTACTGAGATAATTACTTTCCTTTTGCTTGCAGAAAAAGATTTTAAGATTCACCATTAATTTTTAAAATTTTAAAGAAAACTAATAAAATTTGTTTACTGTATATATACTACAATAGAAAATCAATACTTATGTTGAAAGCCATAAATATTATTCAATATGGAGTATTTTAAATAGTATTCTGACACATGTTTTAAGGTACCACTTTTTAGATATGACAAGTCAACATAGTAATAACAAAGGTGTCAGCAGTAATTACTTAGCAACGTTTTTCAGAATTCTCCACTAATCTTTGTGTGTGAACATTTAAACCAATAAAATGGCTCAAATTACTTGATTTCATGTCATTATTCATGCCAATTAGATGTCAGAGTAGAAAAGAAATCCGTGAGTATATAGCAGGTAACAATTAACAGAGACAGAGAGTAAAATTATTTGAGAAGGGATTAGATTGATCAGTTCTTGTGTTTTTGTAGCAGTGATTAAAATATTTATTTTAAATGAAGGCTATCATAAAAATTTCTAACACACTACATTAGATGGAACTGAACAAAATTATTTCTGAATCAATGACGAATCATCCCACCAATGTCAGAATACACGCCAGATGCAAAGCTACTTAGGGGAGGGGTGGGTGTCATGCAGACTCACGCCTAAATACTGGTCCTTCGCCTCTCAAGTTTTCCAAAAGAAGGAAAAAAGAAAAGCTGACTTGCTCACTGAGGATGTCTATATGTAATACCAATTCCTATCACCACTAAAGAAAAAAAAGGGAATTCATCATAAATTCTACTTCAAAGACAGTCAATAAACCAACACAAATGTTTGAGAATAGCTAACTCATATCAGAGACCTCATCGAGAGACAGATATAGAATTAAATATGTGAACAGCAGGCTTTACCATCTCCCATTCCATCCCTCAATCCTTACATCATTTTCTTAGGCCTTCAAAGATAGGTATGAACATAGTTTTCTAAACAAAATATAAAGGGAAGGCTGTGAGCAGAGGGAGTGAGCCATAGTGGATTGAGGATAGTGTGCAGAATTTCATATTAGAGATTTTACAAAAAAAAACTCTTAAAAAAGGAGGCAGATATGGGATGTTCCATAGTCTCCACTTTTCTCATCTTTTGGAACATTAGTAAATCTGTTATATGACGATTCAAGGTGCTGAGTTATAGTACTCTGAGCAGCCACTGAAATTCTTGCCAGAAGCACTGTCTTTTGTAAAGACCCACATAGCACAGCTTTTGTTCATTTTAGTTTCATTTTTTGGAAGGTAGGGCAAGAAAAAAATCCTACTAAATTCTACCTAGAATTCCTGTTAGATTTCTGCCTAGAAATCTCTTTTTACAGTAAAATGTTTTCCTCACAAATTTTTCTATGCATATTATTTAGCAAAATTGACATTAAAAAATAACTTTAGTATTATCAGTGATTTTTCAAATTACTATATACCTATCTATAATACCATTTCCAATTCTATCCTATAGCCTATGGATATAACTAATCCCTTCTTCTAAGGTATTTTTAGTGCTTTTCTTCCCTTCCTGCATTTTAAACAATATTGTGAAAAACAGTTTTTAACATTTATCTTAGCTAATTTATCTGAATATGCTACAAATTCAAATCCCTAGCAGGAAGAAAAAATCTTGTGTTTTAGAAAGGTAATTGGTGTTTCAGAAGCATAGTTCTTGCTAGTAGCAATTTGAGGAACGAATCATTTGGGAAAGAGAGAAGCCTGAAGACTAAAGAACCCATAATCTAAACTTGGGTAGTGGAAAAAGAAGAGCAGATGAGAGGAGCAGAAAAGATATTTAGACAGTGGAGTCAACAGGATGTGGAGACTGATCCATCTGGGGCAGAGGAGAGGTTCTTTGCAGAGAGAGAAAAGTCACGGGTGACCTGAAGGCTTCTAGCTTTAACAACTGGGGTGTAGATAATGAGCTCCAAATTGGACATGCTGAGCGTGAGGTACCTTCAAGGCATCTTGGTAGAAGTGGTCAACAGGCAGGACACAGGTGAGAACTACATAGAACCGCAGGACACAGACCTGTCCAACTCTACACAAATACAGTAAAATAGAACATAGTTTTGTTTCATAATATTTGCTTTACCATCACAGGCTTATTTTCTTGCTCCCATTATCTTCTTTCACTCCCCAAATTTTAAATACACTCTGGGATGGGGTGAGAATGGGGTAAGGATTATACAAAGACGTGTACTGTTTTTGATGAAACAGCTTTTTAAAATTTATTATTATTAATGCCTAAACCTTAATAAAAATCTTTTGGTCTCATTATAGAGAATACTGATCGACGAGGAGAGGAGTTTTCTAATTTAAAACTAAAGTGCATCTGGCACAAAGCACATGACTGGACAGTGATAATGAATCAATGCTTCCATTGAAGAGTAAACATTACACTACCCAATCTGTAGTGTCTTGTTTTAATTATTTATTTAATTTTTTGCAATGCTGGGATTAAACACAGGGTCATGTACATGCTAAGCAAGCATTCTACCACTGAGCTATATTCAGAGCCCTATTGTATTTTTGAACAAGATTTATACATGTCTAAGACATATGACCTTTACCATAACCTTAGGAAGTATATAAGTTATTGATACTAATTTACATACATATCTAAACAAACAGATTCTGACAAACTATACCTTTTTTTTTTTCTTGTTTCACAGCTGGGACTTTAATTCTGGCCTTTAGATTCTAAGACCAGAGTTCTTACCACCCTCCAGCTGCATAAAATTAATTAATCAGTCAATGAATCATTTCATGAAAATTATAGAAGTGCCTTTGTGCTACCTTAGCTGAGCAGAGCCCAGTCCTTGGAGGAAGGCCGTTCCCACTGTGGAGAAACAGTTTGCTCCTTGCTGGGATGGAACATGAGCCTGGCTGACTCACAGCCTCTGCACATCACTTGGCAGCTCTTCCAGCAGCATGTCCTTCTACTATACTCTCCAGTCACCTTCACCTCCATAAATCCAGCCTGAGATTTGTGTGTGGCTGAAGCTCACAGTGCTTTTTAAAATCATTGTATTTCCACCTCTTGTATTAAAAGGAAAGATTTTTTGAGATGCTTCCTTTCCAATACTGATCTCTAAAAATTTATTGTAAGGCCATTTATAATTCTTTAAGCCCATGACTCAGAGTGAAAGCAGTTCTATACTCCTTTCTTTTTCCTTTCCTGTGTAGTCTCCACACTCCTTCAATTCCAGAGATTTATAGCCAATTGTTCCTATATAATGCTACTGAAAATGTCTTATTTATTTTGGGGGTTTTATAGGCTGTGTCTGATTTGGAACCACTCATTTTACTGGCTCAGTTTCCTTCATCTGGAAGGTGAAAATGACTTTCTTTGGTTTCCCAATTTATTTTAGGAAGTCCTTGTAACTTTGACAGGAGAAATCTAACCAAGATAGCACAAAAATATTCTGATAAAACTCAATCTTTCCTTCTGACTTAAGTCTATTTATGTTTGGTGCCATTTTTAAAGTAACAGTTTTATTGAACCATAATTGGGATAAAATAAACTGCATATTTCAGAGTGTACAACTTGACAAATTTCGATATATGTACACATCAGTAAGAACATCATCAATAGCCAGGTAATGAACACATCCATCATTCCAGAGCATCCAACTTTCCGTGTGCTCTCAGAATCTCCCACTTTTACCCTGACTCTTTGCAGGCAACCAGTTAACCATTAGAGGCTTAACACATTCTTGAAAAACTCACTATTGAAAAATAATCAAGTTGTCTTCTGGTTTTCCATAAAATCAAATTTATTTTAATAAAAATCATAACAATAGTCTTAAAAACTATGACAAAATTGTATAGGCAAAACACAACTCTTAAGATAAGCTATTATAAATAAGAAAATGCAAAGAAGATGAACAAGTGAATATAAAAGTAGGCAAAGTCCATAGATAGGAAGAAGGGGTGATTGAAGGGAACAGAAAAGATTTTGGGTAACGTATAAGTTTGCTATTTTGATCTGTGGGTTTCATGCAGGTAGTGTACATAAAATACTAAATTGTGTATTTTAAATATGTGCAGTTTATTATATATCAATTTTATCTCAGTGCAATTTTTGTAAATATTATAAAGAAAAAACTAGTGAAAAATGGACTGATGGGATAGGATCTTGCTCAAATTCACCGTTCTTATATGCATGGTACAACTTAGCATCAATTTACAATGACATCTCTTCATGCTACCCAGTGATATCATAAGAAAGCAAGTAAGGATGCTACCAAAATTCCTATAGACTTTGGATCCAGATTTGGGAAATTACTTTGAAAAATCTTGGCAGTTGCCCTTTCTGGATCAAAGTTTTCCTTACATGACTGATTACTCTTAAGGAACCATAATTCACTAATAACACATAAGTCTGCAGACCAGCATCTGTCCTCTTCCCAACACTGATAGTTCCTATCAGCATCTTTAGATGGAACACCAATGTTATGAACTCCAAGAAGGGCAGGATTGCATGCCAAGAGAGATGCAATAATGGATGGGGCTGAGCCTAGGGTACTTAGAAAATGCCTTGACTCACTGAATAGTGGTGGCTAGTCTTTACATAGGACATTTGTAGGAAACCAGGAAAGCCAAGTGACCATGTTATATAGGACAGGCCTGAGCTACATACACATCACAGCTGGAATTTCCATGTTTCCTGAATCAGCAAATTGCCAGTGTGACAAATTTATCTATATTGACTGCTCTTGACCAGCTTATTTGAGATAAAATAGGATTTTGGCAGCCACAGAAGGGGACTTTTGGCACCGCATTGGTCTAAGTAATGTATTATTGATCTCCAGCTAACCTGATTGGAAGGTCAGACTTCCAGGATTTCTCTCAGTGTCACATTAGAAATCAATTGTTGTCTTTTAGGGACAGCTATATCAGAGGTTTCTGACTCATCTTTAGCCAGAACAACAGGAACAAGCCTGGTGTTTCAGTATGTGGGCTGCAAATGTAACAAAATTAGTGCCTCTATATTTGCTTTGCAGATTTTTCCTGAATTATTGTCCCATGGTCACGCTGCATTGCTCACTCGAAGCTTCTATATTGAGAGAGTATTTAAATAACCCACTTGTTTACACTGGGACTTAGTGCATACGTTCTCATCACTGTTTATTTCAGGTTTTGCAGGTGAAATACTTTGTCTACTCATATTAAAGCAGACATAATTTTTATTTCTCATGTAAGTGTGTATGGGGCATGTGTGTCCTTTGTCTTTTAATCAATGAAATAATAGGGGCTTCTCAGCTTCCTGAGCACTATACTGAAAAACCTAAAAAGATAATTTAGATTATAAACAGCATATTCTTCTCACTAAATTGGGATTTCATCCCATTATCACAAGTACAAACCAAAGGGAACATTTCAGATGGAAGGGATTACTTTTTCCTATGTAAGACATAATACAGAAAAACAAATGAACTGAATCTCAGCTGTTTCCTCTCTCAAAAGATCATATTATTCAATGACTGGAGTGATTTAAAGAAATAGTGAAAGTTGGTGAAATGTTGGCTATTAAAAAGGAGAACGCATCAAACGAACTTCCAAGAAACATCCTCTGAGAAATGGTACTGAACACTAGAAATGTAGAACTATTTTTGTATAACTGGAAGGTTGGCTTCTTTGTCTCCTTAAGCAAGAAGATTTCCCGTGGTCTAGAAATTTTCTCATCTAGCACAGAGGT
The DNA here is from genome assembly GCF_047511655.1 of Castor canadensis. NCBI lineage: Eukaryota > Metazoa > Chordata > Mammalia > Rodentia > Castoridae > Castor > Castor canadensis. The sequence continues at coordinate 129,054,904 of NC_133391.1, read as the reverse complement.
GGATTTATTATAAAGTTAAGAAAGGTGAAGCTTCAGGGCCTCTCCCCTGCACTGACCCCTTTCTAACGCACTGGAAATGGCTCTAATGGTGGACTGACATGTCTATAGGCTTTTGAAGTTTTGCAAGAGGCAAGAGTAAGGTATTTTAACTACAGAAGCTCAAGAACAAGGTCTATATGCTGATTTTTGTCTCCATTATTCTTTCCCCTGGGGTTCAGTGGCATTAGGGTGACTGGGTCTTTTGGGGAAGCTGGCTAATTAGAAGTTGAGTTAAAGACACATTTAGTTTTTGGTTTGGTGTAATTATATTCTTGTGGTTCTCAGTCTCTTCCATGTATCCTTAGGTTATTGTTAGTTGTCCTGGTGTGGGAACAGCTTCCACAAACACTCCTAATGACCAGAGAGCCACAACAGGAAGGTGCGTGGCTAAAGGCCACACTGTAATATCAATGTACCCAGGGCTCCAAGCAGCACACTGTGGTATGCAGGAGAGATGTTTAAAACCTATAAAGCCAGGAACTGATCTTTGAAAATTCTTCCAAATCTTGCAGTTCAAATGTGAAATATATTTGACAGGACTTTTTCCAAGTTTGCCCACAAGCCTAAGAATGTATTTGAAATCACCAATAAAAAATTGAGGAACTTGATTAAGCTTTTCAAAACTACCAATAATAAAACATCAGATTATAATCAGTCACACTAGAGGAAAGACTGCATTATGTTGTTATTCTCAACACAGAAAACAGAACCATGGTCAAGGGAAAGCAATCAGAGAATAAACAGCTAGAAACCATGAGCCAAAAATTCATATGAGTGTGTCAAGCAATTAATTAGTTTTTAAAAGTTAAATTACCTTTATTCATTTTGTGATGCTTATAGAATCTGTCCACTATATTAATTTTGTAATTTGTTATTGTTGTTATTTTTTTAATGGTGCTGGGAATTAAACCCAGGGCCTCAACTAAGCTAAGTGTAATTTCTGCCACTGAGCTACATATTCAGCTTATTGTGGTTTCTTTTTGCATACAGAGTAAGTGCTCAGCTTTTACTTGATGTTGTATGCATTTTCCTGCAAGTGGGATCCCCTAGTTGTATAAAGACTCACATACCAAAAAACCTGGATTAATCCTTTGTCAACTACCATTGTCACTCTGGGAGATGAAGAGGTAACTTCCTCTGTACTCTGACAAATAAAATGGATACAGATCTATTACGAACTATGAATTGTGATATTTCGCAGTTTTAAGGGACTGATTTTTAAAATCACCAAAGAATACAAATAGAATGAATCTTATTGTCAATAAATACTTTATCTTTTCTTGATTTCATTGAAATAAAAAATTATTTTTGTTATATTACATTTTGAATTTAAGCTGCCTTATAAATGTTAATTCTATATGCATAGTTCTCCAGAAATGCTTTTTAAATCTTTATATATAAAACCACATTTTATATATACAATGCATAGCAATATGATTTAAACACTTGTTTGGCTAAATACAAACATATGTAAGCTAGAAATGGCACTCCAATTGGGTTTGTACATTTTTTGCTGCCAAAAGTGAAAAAATGTGTAAAGACAGATTTCACAAGTCTGTCAGACTTGTTCAGCTCTGTAACCCTACCTTCAAAGTGCACACAATCTGGCATAATCTTAGCCTTCCCATCAAAACACAGTTTTCATTCAATTCAGCAAATTACATGAGTCCCACATGACAAAAGACAATTATCACAGAACTAGTATTACAGTTAATTTCTGCTTAATAATTTATCTGTTAATATTGGAAAACTAGGCCAAATATAATAAAGAAACATAACACTAATCAAGCCTTTATATTTAGCTACTAAGGGGACAATATTATTATTTTTGTGACTAACTTGGATATGTTGAACATCTGTATGATTCATGCAATTATTTCCTAGTTTTATTTCTACCTTATTTGTATATATACATATTAAAATTAATTTTGAAAATGTAAAAAGATGTTTTTCTATTCCTATAGCTGTTTAAATATATCTGTAAAATGTGCAGGTTCTGACACATTTTAAAGAATAAAAAATTATTTTAAGCTACATCTTTTACTAAATTCTCTATAGGAGATAAGTGAGGAAAAGACTAAAGAAGGTTGGAAGTTAAGGATTCACAGAGAAAAAGTACTTTTGATATTTTCAGTTATGAAAACATTTTAGAAAGTATACAGAAGAAAATGGTTGTATCATAAGATTATATAAATTTATCTACATTAGGAAATCTAGCATTCTACAGTAAACACTTGATTTAAAATTTAGAAAATAACTTTACCTTAAGTTACTGAATGGAACTATTAAACACATAACTTATTAGTACAATTTTGGTTTTTTTTATGTCTTTGTAAGAAAAGATAAGTATAAAATGAAGTACAGATAAATCAATGATTTCCCCACCTTGAGTCCATATCCTGTAGAGGGAATTCTGATATGATTCCAGTAGTACATGTACCTCTAATTTTAAATACAAATTTTCTTGTACGATTATGTGCATATTTAGTTTTCAAGAGAATGTTGCCAGATCACATTGGACCCTCAGAGAGCTCCAAAAATTCTAAAAGAGTAAAACACATACAAAATAGGCTATTTTATTTTCCGAATGGAATAGAGCATTTTCACTAAGAAAGAAAAAGAACTGAAGTTCTAATTGTGTTGGTGATGACCCAACCTCACCCACATATCACAAGATGGAGAAAAAAAATTCCAAGAGGATTTGATAATTTCAAGGAACAAAGTGCTCAGGAGACATACTCACCGAACAATTCCCAAAGTGCTCATGTGTGAGCAATGCAAAAATTCTAAAAATACTGTTCAGTGACATCTCAATAGTTCTTCAAAATACCAGACTAAAGAACAGTGTTTTTCCAAGTCAAACTCTTAAACAGGGTTATGCATCTTCATTTCATAATAATTTTAAATAGTCTTTGATCCTATGGATACAGTAGTAACCAAAATACTACGAATACAGTTTTCGTAATCTTTAAAGGATAAAGAAGATGATTAATTATTGATTTATTTTAAGACTATGAAACTCTTCAATATTAACCACAGTAACACATAGGCAACATTTAGGCCAACACAGACAGCAAGCCATCTTGTAAATTGTGCTTACCAAGATACCATGTGAAAATTCTCAAAAACTGATGCAAAAGGAATTATTGAAGCAATTTAAGCCCCTAACCCTCAAACACAAAATTTTAATGGAGAAAAAATGTCTGAGTTCTGTTGTATCATTAAGGCATAGAGGGATTATTAAAATTATTTTTTATCCTTCCAGCTACACACCTCATATCAAGGGAAGAAAGTGGCAGTGAAATAGAATTCAGCATAAATACTGTTCTAAAAGTGAGTTCTTGTAACAAGAAAAAGGCTTGTCTTTGAGTCAATGTTCTCTTTTGAAATTAGGCAATTTAAGCAACAAGAACTTTTTGAGTTGGATTTCTACACCAAGTGGGAAGTAGGATTCTTTCATTCAGGAAATCCTTGTCAGACTGAAATTCTATGATTCTGTGATTTGTTAAGAATAGTTGTTCGCTGCTACTAAAGACAAGATGATACAACAGAACAACAGCTGCCTAAGGACCATCCTTAAATAGTTGTAAGAGAATGCTGAGTGTGAAGAAACAGAGGTCATTCTAGAAAGTTGTGTATAAACTGCAAGGTGATTTGCTGAATTTTGAACCACAGCCCAATTGCTTTCTTCTATGAGAAGATACAAGAAATAGATCAAGGCTCTTCAAGGCAACAGCATTATATAAATCCACAGCATTTTCATCCTTTGGAATGTGTCCCCACAAAGAAATGTCAGCAGAAGGCGGAATCTGAGGTGATAAGGAAAAAGAAGTAAGCAGAGGCAGAATGGTAAATGGTCTTGAGATAAGGATAAGTAATTGAAACTGAAATTGCTGGGAAAGAAATAGGGAGCCAGTAAAAGGATCTGAAATGATGAGCAATGGAAAGTCAGATTAGCAAAGGTAGACAGATTACCTTAGGAGGCCAGATTTTGAAATGATTCAAGATAGAATCGAGATAGGAAATCAAAAGACAAAGATGGATAGACCTATTCCTGAACAAGGAATAATACTTCATGAGGCCCCAGGAAGGCAGTTTGTAACTAATAAAAAACGAGGCCTTTGTTAAAGATTGGGTAGTGCACGACATGGATCCCTAGTCCACCATCAGGAAATGTTTGTTTGTTGCATGAATAGTGAAAATATAGGCCTACTCTTACATAAATTAATCACTTAAGATCATTTGCTTGGGAAATAAAAATTGATCATTAGATTAGAAAATATTGATAATTCTGCTACAGAATTTCTTTTTAAGAATTCCTCAGACTTTTGTCTACAAGTGAAAGGTAGTACCAAGTCTTAAGGTCTAAGACTGAAAACAAAAATTCTTTGCTTTGAAATTATTCTTAATGTAAAGGAGGCTTGATATGGAAAAACACAGTCAAGTTAATACTGAAAACAGCATGTAATTTTCATGATGAAAAATATAAACCCAGTTCTCCCCACTCATACACATTTTTCAAATTACATTTTGCAACCTGATTTACATTTACCCACATTTTTTAAAAACTAAGATAAATGAATTAGAAGAACTGTTTAATTTAGCTGGGCCCTGATGCTCACACCTGTAATCCTAGCTACTCAGGAGGGAGGCAGAGAGCAGGATCTCAGTTCAAAGTTAGTCCCAGGCAAATAGTTAGTGAGACCCTCTATTGAAAAAACCCATTACAAAAAAGGGCTGGTAAAGTGGCTTAAGGTGTAGGCCCTGAGTTCAAGCCCCAGTATCGCAAAAAAAAAAAAAAAAAAGTTTAATTTAAAAGGTTATTTCCTTTTAGTAAATATAGCATTTATGGTACTCAATAAAAGAACTGTTGCATCAGTCATGGAAAAGACGGAGAAGTTCTTATAATCCTCTCCTCTATGGGTTAATGCAAATTATCTCTAGGAGCATTTAATTCCAATAGTTAGTGCACAAGAGCTAGGAACATGGCTCAAGTGGTAGAGTGCTGTCCTAGCATGCACAAGGTCCTAAATTCAATCCCTAGTACTGAAAAAAAAGGTAAAAGAACAGACCTTTGGAGGCTGAAGTAAGAAGTCAGTGCCTTCATCAAGGGAAATAATTATCAGAGTAAAGAGACAGCCACAGAATAGGAGAAAATCTTTGCCAGCTGTTCATTTGATAAGGTATTGATACCCAAAATATATAAAGGGCTCAAAAGATTAAATATCAAAAGAACAATTAATCCAATTAATAAATGGGCAAATGAATTTAACAGTTTTTAAAAGAAGTACAAATTGTCAATAAACACATGAGGAAGTATTCAAAATCCTCGACCATCAGGGAAACATAAATAAAAACAACATTAAAATTCAATCTCACCCCAGTCAGAAAGGCTGTCATCAATAAAAAACCAACAAATTCTAGTGAGGAGGAAGAAGGAAGAAAGGAAGGAGGGAAGGAGGAAGAGAGGGAAGGAGGGAAGGAGGGAAGGGCGGACGGAGGAAGGGAGGAAGGAAAGGGAAGAAAGAAAAAGAACTCACCCACATGGCATTTCTCAATGACTACTGGTTTCAAACTATTTCATCAATTGTAGTGAATAAAAAAAATTGTAGTGAGTATTGTGATGATCTCCCTTCAGGAACAAAACTCATTTCCCTAGGTTAGGGAAGTGCTCTCAGCTCTCAGCTCTCTTTGCAAATTGCCTTATCCAAGCATCTAATATTGGTTCAACATGAAGGTATCCAGGTTTAGCTCCTCACTCAAATTTAGGATAATTCTGAAGGGCAGCCCAGCTTCAGAACTCCCCATAGGTTTACAAAGGCCTTGAGACTTGCATTGCAAGCCAACTTCTCCTCCAGTTTCCTGATTAGCTTTCTTCTCCCTCCCTTTGCTCCAAAGGTGGTGGTCCCATGAATAGTCTATAAATAAGCCTCTTGTTCCCTTATCTCTTTTTCAGAGTTGGCTTCTCTGGAAACCTAATCCATGAATTTATCATCTAAGCACACTGACAATACACAGATTAGTCCCTTTCTCTGGCCATTCATTCTTCACAAGAGTATGCTACTTAAATTAAGACACCAAAAGATGAATCTTAGAAAATTTTTAGTTCTTTCTAATTTTCCTTACATCAATCTCTACTAATATACCACATAAGCGTTTACACATAGCATCTCAGAGTCTTTATGTGCAGAATATGTTTGTGTTGTGTGCTCAGGATATGACATAAACATCGAGAGTGTATTAAGAAAACTTCCCTGCAAAATGTATGAAACTCTCATAACTAATGTTAATATCTGCTTAAAATAGGAATAAATGCTAATATAATTAAGAAGTATGCATTTAGCAGTGATCTTTTATATTTTCCTTAGGTTAGTAGAAATCTCAAGACCATATTCTTTTATCTACTACTTTTCCCAGAAGGCCAATTATAAAACCTGTCTCCTCTACCATTGTCTAAATTTCAATACTTGCATGAATTGGAGCTCAGGAAACACTCATTTCAATGAAGAAATACAGTTCTGATTGCAGGTTTTAAAAAAAATTACATCATGGAAACTGTCAGAAATATAAATGTAGTTAACACAGGGTTGACAAACAAGAGATACTAAAATCTATCTGGTAAGCCAAGAATTCGTTCCTGTCAAATAAGTGTCTTAGTGTTATACAGTACGTAAATACCACTTAGGTGACTGACTGGTTATTCAAAACAAATTCACTGATATTAAATAATAGTAATTAGAATTGAAGTGTCACATTCCAGAAACATTTCAATGCCAAAAGACACTTTATAGAAATATTAATTTCTTCAACTGAAAGACATTATTCAGTATTTCAAAGCTGAAACATGTAAAATACATCTATTGATTAGGCTCACACAGCTGGATAATGAACTGACTATTCTTCAATTAAATGTTAAGCAAAAATAATTTGTTTTTACAGGCAGTGATTATATGTGGGAATATAATAGGAGCATACATCCTGTCCTCAAGGGATCAGCTGAAACCATGATGAATGACCATTTGTATGCAGAAGGGTAGCAGGACAGAGATGCTAAGAGCATACCGCTGGGTAGGATTGGAGATGCATGTATAAGTCACAAAAACAGGAAAAAAGGAAGGAATACATACACAAAAATTCCTCCTATCATCAAGTGAGCTACAGAGGTTTTATCCCAATTCTATACTTTCCCAATCTTGTCTTCGAAATCATGAGAAAAAAAAGACAGTTATGTCAATGCAGACTTAACTATAATTCAAATTAATTCATGACAATATCTGTTTATGGAAGAGGGTAGAAAGCAGTACACAAGGCGAGAGGGACAGGGAGAAACAAGGAGGAGAAAGAGGAGAGGGAAGGGGAGGGATGAAGAAAAGAGAATGTTCACCTAACATGGTTTGGTGTCTGTTGGCTCCAGATTACATTGTCATACCTTAAAGCATTGAGGATTGCTTGTCTATTCTCAGGCCCTGCTCTTTTGCCCTTGACAAAAGCATCAGCTTACAGGCAGACTGTGGTTTGAGGTGTTTTGTGAGTACAAGCACCACCACTCCTGTCTGCATTTGTTGATCTGTATCAGGAAGGTCATGACCAGCTGGCTCCTCCCAGAACTACTGGTTCAATAAATGGAAAGCATTCACTACTCAGGAAAATTGTTTTACATTTTGTTTTAATAGCTTTATGTGGACATAACTCAAATACCACACAATGTACCCATTTAAAGGGCACAATTCAATGACGTTAATACAGTCACAGAGTTGCACCTCCATTACCACTATTTAGAACATTTTCATTGACTTGTAAAGAAATCTCACATCCCTTAGTTATCAACCTCCAGTAGCCCATCACTCCCCAGCCCTAGGCAACCCCTAATTTCTGTCTCTGTAGATCTATTGTGGATATTTCATATAAAATGAATCGTTCAGTATGTCATTCCGGCTTCTTCGACTTATTATTATACTGCTTCAAAATTTGTCCCTGCAATAGCATACATTACTATTGGTTTCCTTTTTATTGTTGAATAACATCCCTTGTATGAATACATCACATTTGTTTATCTGCTCATCAGCTGATAGACATTGGATTGTTTCCACTTTTTTGCCTATTATGAACAATGGCTGCTCTGTACATTTGTATGCAAGTTTTGTGAAAGTTTATGTTTTCAATTCTCTTGGATAAATACCTACAAATGGATTTGTTGGATCAGATACTAACTCTGTTTAACTATTTGAGGAACTGAAATATCCCATACCATTTGCATCTATTCCTATACATCTAAAAACAGTTATCTGGGAAAACATTGCCTAATTCTAATATGGTTCAGTTTGCTGCCCCACACTTTAGGCCAAACCCTCTAGTTTAATTGCTCTTGGTTGTTCTGTGAATTAGCACAGTAAGTACATGATAAGCAAAGAACATTCAGTACATAGCATACAACTCTCTTCTTTTGCTATCAATTTATATTATCAATAAAAAGTAATTTAATATTTTCTTGAAGGTGTTATCATCACAATATAAAACATGATGTTGGAAAAGTAATGCCATTCCTAATTTTAAAAAATTCAATATTTTACATTTCTGCTACATTTTACAGTTTATCAGTAATTCTAGCCTGAACAGTGCTCATTTAATTCTGAGAGACTTCATGTTAAAAACTCTCTTCTAGAGATGAGAAAACTGAGATGTAAACAGGCTAAACTACTTCCAAATGCTCATTGCTAGCTACAGAGCTGGGTGGAAATTCATCCCAGACTCCAAAGTTCAAGTCTATGGCACATTCAGTTATAATTATTCTGCTAAGCAGAGAACTGTCAACTATGCCTGTTTGTGCAATTTCTACACTCTCCTTTTCATTCTACCTCCCCTAATCCCATACAACACATACATGACTTCAGACACATATTCAATTCACACCTAGGTGTGTATAGCACACAGACATGCCACATTTCTCACATACTATAGACACAGATTATAAACACTCATAAACACCTCATATACAGAACACATTCACATATACACATCACACATATACATAAATTTCACACACATTCATCCCACAGACACACAAAACACACATGTATATGCTGTGCTCACATAAAAGTCTTATGTACATAGTACATAACATTCATATATATATATATATACACACACATCACACATAAACCATACACACATTACAATCAACTCACATACACACACTTCCATAGGGGAAGAAGAGTGAATCTGCTCCATAAGATTAAAAAGCATTGGGCCAGATTCTCTAGATAGCGGGCCATAAAGTGTGAAAAAACCTGTCACACGCTCTCTTGGGTGTTTGTCCTCCAGTACTGGCCAAGCAGGTGGAGCCCCAGGGGTCATATCCCTTGCTAGAAAGCACCTCAAGTCCATGTGTCATGTTGGGGAGCAGTCAGCAATTAGAGCAAAGATCAGGACTTGAGCTCTGGGGAAAAAAGGCATTCCTACCTCATACCTAATCCACATGTAGGGCACAGCAGAGGAGTATTAAGGTGTTCTTGGACCTTTAGTCATCTTACTATAAGTAGTTGTGAGGGCTTTGGGAGGTTTCTTTAGCTTCAGATTTCAGTGTCATTTTTACCTCTAACAGCTATTTGTAAGGCCTAAGCAAATAATCTACATAAAATCTGAGGCATATGATAAAAATTCAAAAAGGGTAGCTTTTACTGCCATCACAATTGTTTCTTTTCCCACACAACATATACTTAGAAATATAGTTGCGACATAATTCTTTTTGAAAGGACAAATTAGAAAAAAAAACCAAGCAGACTACTTGGAAGTTCTATCTCTGTAAAGGATATAACCACTTGCTGTGTTATGAATTACTGTTTAATCATAATTTTCACTATTTTAATTGCCAAAATTGAAGAGTGTCTTAGAAAGTGTAATTTATTTCTCACAACTGTTAGTACCATTGCAATACTGGAGAATCAAATAATTCCATACAACTCTCGTTAACTCCTCCCCAACCCATCTTGCCAGTGAGGACTTTCTCACCTCTACTAACTTAAGGATGTGCCTTCGTCTTACTCTATGAATATTTAAAGTTCATATGAATCTCCACCATTGAACAGCTAAAAGTGAGAGATTAACTTTCCGAAGAAAAATAAACTTCTTCACTTACTTCCTAAAAAATAATAGCAGCTCTGTATTTTTCTCTTCCAGTTTATAATAATTATACCATCCATATATACTATCTATGCATTTATATATATGTGTGCACAGAGACAGACAGACACACACATATATATACACCATTTGTTTATTTTAACTTAATAAGAAGTCCTATCAATATTTGATTTCATGCTCAATAAAATGGTTCTTTATCAAACTGGTTCATACTCATGTTATTAGCAGACTCATAATAGTAAATTTATAAAACAAATGCAAAGATAAATGTCTTCTTCAAGATAAAAAGTGTTAGTATATTTATTTTGAGTCACACTTTTGTTGTATAATTACTGTTTAACATGTAGCTATTTGAATTTAACCAATGTTTATGTTACTCATCTTTGCAAATTAATACAACTCTTATCATCACAATTATGAAAATATTTGAATGTATTATATAAGCTTTACCAGTGGCTTGAAAAATCCTAAGTAACCTGGTCAGTAGATTTAGGGGAAAACTGAAATTATTCTTTGCTAGATTACTGTTAACAACACTGTTATTAAGTGTCATTTGAATTGGAATCAGTATATTTAAAAGTAGTTATGAATAACCATTTGCTATTCATTTACTCTATGCCAGATATAGGAATAACTAATCTTTAAGTGAATCTTACTTAATGATGACATACTTATAAAAATCATGGCAAAATGGTACTTTTTCTGCTCCTTACATATTAAGTAGTAACTTTAGAAAGTCCTGAAGCTTATGAGAATACTGTCCAAAAAAATGTTAATTCTGAATTGCTGAGTTCAGGTCCTAAGGTTTGAAACTCTACTCCGCTCTCTACCTAATAACCCAGAACGGAGGGTGAGGTTTTCACATGGGCGACTGCATGTGTGGTACTCCTGAAATGACTCTAGTAGTTAATAAATATAAACTACCAGTGCCAAAGACATTCTTACTGCATTGTTTAAAATCATGGTTGTGATCTTTACACACACATACATATAAAAAGAAAAAACCACAACCATACATGTATATATGTAATATATGTATACACACATATATATGCATGTATATTTTAAGACCACCTGGGAGATATACACCCTTAAGATTGATCTCTATGCTGGAAAGGGATGTGTTTGATCAGTAAATTAAAGCATTTTTTGAATATTTCTAACAAATGCTTGATGGGATGAACTGCTCAGAGCAAATCACTTAGGTGGTTGAATTAACCTATTGGTTCCTCTCAGGCGAATGTAGAGTTAATAGTGTCTAAATCATTCTTTCCAAGAAGCAGAAGAGGAGAATGTTGAATAGAAGGGAAATTAAGCCCTAAAAATACCATTGTGTTCCATAGGAATTGGAATGAAACAGGCAGAAAAGAATTCTAATGCTATGCACTCAGGGTCAGTGTGTTGGTAAAGAGCAGTGACTAATTGCATTTTGGTTTCTTCTGCAAACTATTTGAGTACAGAAAACTGTGATGAAAGCCAAACCACAAGTGTTTTCCTATTCAGAGTGTGGCTTCCAGGCCTCTCCAGTAAGAACACTCTGAGAGAAGAGATTAGGAGTGTTAACAGGTAAGGAGTCTAAAGGACAGTCTATTCAAAAACATTGTTTTTAACTTAGTACTTTGTTTCAGCTGTGTCCTTTCTCTGGTAGTGTTCAGCTACACTAACTACATCTACATCAAACTGCCTAAAGATTTTTAACTGTATTTGACTTTTCCCAGTCAAAGGGCAGCCTTCTGCTGTGGTGTACATGAAATGGTCTGAGATATGCTGTGCATCCTTGGGCTCTGTTTGCTTCAGATACCAGCAGTAAGACCCCTATTATTTCTCACAAGTCTCTCAAAACAAACTTCATTTATTTATTTATTTTAGAGGGCCTCAAGCCTTCTAGACAAGTGCTCTTCCACTTGAGCCATGCTCTGCGGCCACCCAACTCTAGTCAATTTGCTTTTAGTATTTTTCAGATAAGGTCTCCCAGACCGGCCTCATACCCAGGAGCCTCCTGCCTTCACCTCCCCAGTAGCTGGGATTATAAGCATGTGCCTGGCCATTGAATCAATATATGCCTCTTCTGGAGATGATGGCATTTTATCCTAATGAAGCCTCTTTGTCCAGTACTTGTCAGCAGAATTCATTCTACTAGCTTAGACAAAAAGCTTATCTTTTGTAAGTTTTTATGGAAACTGTATTTAAAACCACTTTTAATTATCTTCTCTTTCAAGGAGGAATGACCATGAAATTTAATTATTTTTCTTCCCTTTTCTCTCTAATTTCTCCTTTCTATAAGGAATTCCTTTTCTCCAATTTCAAGAGCCACCTGACAAGAGAGCAGCTACTTCAGACAAACTAAAGGCAATTGTGTTTTTGCCATTTTAAGAATGAAAAATTTGTGTATTCATATGTCTTTGTTTTTGAGGTTGCCTAGAATTTAAACCTCAGGGATTAATATTGTACCCACCAAAATGATGCTAAATTGGACCAGAGGGTTACTGTACAATTTTGATTTGTGTGTTTCATTTAATGGAGGACAATCAGCAAAACTAAGAAAAATGATTGAAATATGCCTTATAGTCATAGGAATAGGTGAAAGCTGCTGCAAAAATGCTTCAAGGAGTCATTACAAATTCTAAGTGTTGTGCTTAAAGTCACAAAGAGGAGAGCTGCTTTTAAAGATACCATTCATTATGTCTTCAACCTCTCCATCACTCAGAGATTAGAATGCCTAGAGTAACCCCTACTGGCCAGTCTACCTCATAGCTAATAGCACAAGGACACAAGAACAAGGATAAATTCACTGATGTAGTTGCAACCCAGGAGTCATTCTCCAACACTGCATTTAACAGAATATCATTAACTTTTTTTTCTTTTTGTCCTGTAGCTCCTGTAGTGATCTTCCTTAAGGTTGAGTATATCTTATTTTTATGAAATTATGCTTTAATTAACATATCAGAAAAATATGAATTTCTACTCAATATTATTTAAAATCAGATAAAATTACTTCTCTCAAGTTAAATAGCTTTCACTTAATAACATTTTCTGAAGATGGCAAATTATTGAATGATTCTTGAAAGCTCCTTTACAGGTTGCATCTCTTATCCAAAATACTTAAGATCAGAAGTGTATTGTATTTCAGATTTGGGAATATTTGCATATACAGAATGAGCTATTTGGGGGATGGGACTCAAGTTTATGTGTAAATTCATTTTTGGTTGATATGCACCTTATACACAAAGCCTAGTAATCTCATACAGTATTTTCAGTGTGCCTGCATTTTGACTTCAATCTATCACATGAGGTTCAAAGTGGAATTTTCCACTCTGGCACCATGTTGACTTTCAACCTGAAGCCAAGATTTTGGGGCATTTTGGATTTCAGATTTTTTAAATTATGGATGCTCCAAGTGAAGGGGTTAGACAGGACAGAGAATGAATATAATAGGTGTGGTGTCACTAGGATAGTAATTTACATGATACAAATTAACGACAGGTAAAGTGAGTAGCATGTTGACAATTCAACTGTTATGCCCTTTATTTTCTCTGTTTCAAAGTATCATGAAACAGAGCCTAACCCTAGGCTTGCATAAACCACATGCTGATTCCCCTCTTTCCTACATGCTCAAGGAGCCCAAAATTGTTTAATATTCTCTGAACTAAAATTAAGTAAATGAACTTGTGTATCAGGAATTAAGTAAGCAATCCAATTAATTTTCCCTATCAAGATATCCAAGCAGAATCTAGACAGAGGAAAAAACAAATCACACTCAGGACAACATTCTCACTTCTTCCTGGTCCACTGCATCTCTCTTGCCTTCCTTATAGGTTTATAAAAGTCAGTTTAAAATGACCAGATAGTAGCTCATTTCATGAGAAAAAGATGCAAAGGAGCCAAGCAGGCATTTTGCCCTTTCTGCCTGCTTGGGGCTGCTAAATCTATGAACACTGTATGCTGCTATGGATCGCACTTTTGTTCTCAGTCCTTCACTCTTTTCCCTCTGAGATGACTCGCTACTTGAATTTTTAGGGTTTCTGGTGTGGGGCAGATATATTGTGCAGACATCCACTATCTGGTTAATCATAAACATGCTTGGGTGAATGGAATGTGAGTGGATGTGACAACACTTTACCTCAGAGCTGACTTTAAGAAGCATTGTGTACGTCAACTGGCCATTTGCTTTTTTCCCTCTGCCCAACCAGCTGTTCCCTTTGGAGGATTAAGCCATCTCCTCCACTTTCTTCCAATGAATCTAAAGGTCCAGTTCATTGAATTGACAGGAAAGAAAAAATAAATAAAAACTATTTTGGCTGGAAAAGAATTCTTTTACAAGATATTCAGAAAATCGTAAGGAATTCAGACTTGTCTTTGAAAACCTTATTTGTCAACGGTCCAGGTACAGGAGAAACACGGTATGCTGCCACATCTGGACCTCATTTTTGCCAACCTAGCAGATGGAGTGATTATCTGAGCTTTCTTTCACTGATTCTGTTTTTGTCAAAACCGTTTAAATGCTTTTCGTTTCAGTTTCCCACACATACAAGTCATATCACTCATAATGCTTACTTTAAAGAAAAGTTTAAAATAAAATGTCATGAGAACTAAGCAACATTGGTGCACTGGGGTGGCCATTCCTGAATTAATTACATAAATTCAAAGGAAAGAAAAACCGTTTTCTAAGGAAACCACTTTTATTCTCCTTTTAATTGCTTCCAAAAAACCAAGTGAATCACCCACAATGAAAATAACTTAGGTCATTCAATGTTCACTGTTTTATATTTTAATTTGAAAACATTTTATGTGCTAAACAATGCAATAAATATTGAGATTGGGCTAAGAGATTCCTGGAATTCAGAAAGACATTTACTTCTGCTATTTGGTAGTTTTCTTCCTTTCAAAATAATTTGTAAATTGCAGATATTTCCAGTTCTACCCAAAAGCTTTTATGAAGAAGGAGAGGTAACAACAGATAGCTAGGATTTTTAAAATAAATTATTTAATTTTGAGTCGGAAAATGTTAACCCTAGTTTAGTATGCCTGGGCTTAAAGAAGTATTTATGATGAGCCAATGCTTCATATTAAACTTTGCTATTTACCTCCCTAATACTTCTAAAACAAAGTTATTTCTTAATCACTTTCAAAGAAAAAAAAGATTTAGAATTTACCCACCTTTGCTTATTTTCACTGATATTTTTAAATGAGAAAAATCACTTGTGAGATTTCCCCTTTCCCTATGAAAAAAAAATTGAACAATCATTTCATTTGTCTGATGCTTGCTTGGTTATATCTTGATATTTCTAAACTATTTATATTTTTATGAACAAATGAACCATTTTACCATATGTTCAACCTCCCACGGAACCTCAGATAATTTCCCAAATAATGGCATTTATGCAGTAGGATGCTCTAGTTATAAGCTGACCACATTTTCAGTGTAATTATTGGCAACATATTCCTAAGTAACTGCTGTGGAGACAGAGGATCAAAATACAACGCAGAAATCTGAACCACAGCATGCCTGATGGACTTGATGAAGGCTAACAGGCTATCCTACCATTCAGCTCTGCTCCTTTCCTTACCGTCATCTCATCTCAACACATACGCAGGAAATCTCTGCATCCCTCCTCATTTACATTCCAAACAAAATGTAGAATTTTATTCAAAATTGAAGCCAAAGTAGCCAAATGTTTGTCTATCTTTAAAATTATTTCCTTCATTCTGATTACTTTAGGAAGTCACAACATTGACAAAGGAATATATAGAGTCAGGGAAAGTTCTGATGCAAACACCAACATTTTCTCCCTCACTAAGTTCCCAAGGACTGAAGATCACCAGCACCACAGAAAGCTACATGTACATTTTACTCCCTCATTCTGTCCCCCACAAAAGATCAATAATCTTTGTTTATTGATGTTTTGTAGCAAGAGTGATGCAAACATATACTTTAAGTTATCATGTTGGCTTACTTGATCCTACAACAGAATTTGATCTGTGTGCACCATATGAATATATTTATTTTGGTATGTAAAAGTTATTAATATTTTGACAAGTACAAGTCAGTTAGCACTTTCCCTATGTATTATTTCAATTTAAGTTTGAGAAGCAGTCAGCCCTTGATTCATGAACAGCTTTGTTTTCTATGTTATATATTTAGTTTTTTGTCATAGTCACTGAGAAGCATTGGGCAGCTTGAGGCTCACTATCATTTTCAGAATCAGTCCCCTGATGAGGACAGAGAAATAGTCTGTGAAGCGGAGTATGTACAGCACAGGAGCTGACCAAAATTACCACAGGGGATGAGGATGAAACATAGGCACACATGTATACACACTTCTATTTAGTTTTGACATTTGTTCTTTAACTTGAATATTAGCACATGTATAAAACATATATGATCACATATGCAACCACATATGCCTAAACAAACCTATAGTGGCTCATATTCAGTCTTTTTTCCCTTTGATGATAACATGGAAGGTCAAAAAATTTAGAAACTATTAACAAGTGAATCAGAATCAGAAAGTCAGTGAGGTGCCTATGAGAATAGTCTTGATTAGAACAGAACGAGAGTTGAAATAAGGCAGTAGAAATAGAGAAGAGAGAGGAATAGCACATTCTTGAGAAACCATAATGATTGACAGGATGTGCAGAGAGGGCAGGACAAAGAGAATGAGTCCAGGATGCAGGTCAAAAAGCCTCACCCTCAGGGAAAAACCAATTTAGGATGTCACAGACTTGGGAATCAGTTCAGATTTTCTCAAATGTTGAGGGAAACTAGCAGAGAGGAAAAAGATGGAAGAAAACAATGAACACACAAATGTTTAGATTTAGACTCATTCCTGTCCTAAATCTAGCATAATGCTTTTGTTTCATCTGCTTTCATATACTGGAGTTTTGTGCGAGACTTTGCAAAAAAAGGTTTTCCAAGAATAAGGAACCTTTACATATTGTCAGTGGGAATGTAAATTAGTCTGCTCTCTAGTGAAATCAGTATAGAGGTTCCTTCAAAAACTAAAAATAGAACTACCATATGAGTCTGCTATACCACTCAGGCATATATCCAAAGGAATTCAAATCTGTGTACAATAGAAATCACTGCACACTCATGTTTACTGAAGCACAATTCACAATAGCCAAGTTAGGGAATCAGCCTAGCTGCCCACCAATAGATGAATGGTTAAAGAAACTGTGATGTATACATACACAATAGAATATTATTCAGCCATCAAGAAGAATGAAATCAGGTCATTTGCAAGAAAATGGATGGAAGTGGAGATCATCATATTAATAGACATAAGTTAGACTCAGGAAGAAAAATATGTCCTATCTAATATGCAAAATCTAGATTTTTTAAAAGAAAGACATGATTAAAAGGAGGACTATTTGGGAAGAGGAAAGTATAGCAGCATGGAGAAGAATAAGAGATGGAAATGGGATAGGGAATCTAATCAAAGTACATTACATACATTAATAAAAATGCTATAATGAAACATTATTTGAGTAATAAAAATAAATAAGGAGAGATTTTCTGATTTTGTGTGTGTGTGTATGTGTGTTGCTGGGGATTGAACCTAGGGCCCGTTCATGATAAGCATACATTTTACCACTTGGCTCTATCCCCAACCTAGCTTTATGATTTTTAAAAAATGAAAAATAAAAAATGACAAGAGAATGAGCTAATCAAATGAAACAACTGAGAACTATTGGCTGAGAAATCAATACCTAATTCTCAAAGAATATTTCCAGCCAGGGAAAAAGCCTGCAAAAGATAAATATTTGCAAACAAAGGCAATAAACCCAACTAACTGTTTTATGCTTAGGAAAAACCCAGCTTCTCAAATGGGAAAGAAAGTTCTGTATGCCAGACTAAGAGGAACTGTTCCTCTCAATTCAGTACTGTTAGCACCAGTTTTCTATTGATAAAACTTTCGGAAATGCTATCCCATCTCCAAAGAGCATATTATTAATGTCTCTCCTCCCCCAAAACTGGAGCCCAATTTGTGGAGTCATACATCTAATCACCAATATAAGGTACTTATTCTTTTCGTTATCATGACCCCTTGTTCTTCTATACTTCTGTTCCCCAAGTTGGACACCTGTAGTTTCATACAAATAACAAAATTGGAATGTAACCAGAGGAGTATCAACTAGTTTTTTCCCTGAAGTTTTCCAGGAATGGCAACAGTAAATGTGCTACAGCATAAACTTGGGTATGTACTTTGAGCCGCCTCCAGATATTCTGGCAAGCAAATTTCAAAAGAAACGATGACCTTGTCACCAGTACTAATGGACAGAAGCTTTTACTTTATGTTTGTGGGGTTACTAGAGTAAAGTTACGATGCTTCAAGGTCTGTTACTGATACTGACATTCCAAGCAACTTTAGGCTGATGGAGTAATTATCATACTTTCCTCTGAGTAGACTGTCTGCCTCAGGCCACTGAACCTCTCATTTTCCCCAGCATAAAATTTCTATCTAAAAAGCAATCTAACATAACTGAGGAAAAAAGCTATGACTACATTACATTTAGAAGAATTCCTCCTCAGACCCTCTAGCAAAGTCCTATAATTGCTTAGTTTACACGTTGCCTATGTACAGAGCTGCACAATTATTGTGGCAAATGTTAATATGCAGAGAAGCTGAAATGACTGCTATGTCTGGATGTTTGTGTCTCTCAAAATTTATATGTTGAAATGCTTACCAGTATAATGGTATTAGAAGCTGAGGACTTTAGAAGGTGACCTCAAGAATGGACAGTTCTCCAGGAAAATCCTTTGCCCCTTCCTCTGTAAGGACACAGCAGGAAGGCACCAGGAATGAACCAGAAACCAGGCCCTCACCAGACATCAAATCTCCAGTACTGTGATCCTGGACTAAAGAGCTTGCAGAAAGTATGAGAAATAAGCTACTGTTTGTAAGACTCTGTTTATGCTCTTTGCTATAGCAGTCCCAAAGGATTAAGAAATGACCTAACTTACCATTGATGCAAAAAAGATGAATTCTTCTACCATTCCCTAGAGTCTGAAGACATTTTTTTTTTTTGTAATGAACTTTCTCAGTTCTCATTTTGGATCTGAAGACAATTTAATAGGTATTTCTCTAAAAACATAATAGTAATAATACCAAATCTTCCAAAAGATAATTTTAGAAAAAAGATGTATGGAATTCTGGTAATTAATTGCAATTCATTGATAAACACAATCTCAAATCTTTTGGAATTTTTCAACAAGCAATAAAGAATCTCTGCCTAAGCACGTTTAAAAAAATCCTAAGGAGAAACCAAATAGTTTTGTCACTGCATTTGGATGCAGTTGCTGTGGATTTTATTCTTGCATAGCATGGCTTACTAGGACTAAAAGACTGCTGAACAGCAGATTTTATAAAGAGTAAGCAACTGAATTATAAAAGGTCCCAGCGATAATAGATCACACAATCCCTGAAGAATTTGTCCCTGCAACTCTGTTGATTTTTGGATCCTGAGAAGAATGAAAGTGATGGCTTGTAATTAGCTTGACTGTGTTAGGGGCATGACAGATGCGGTTGGCCAGCCCTGATGCCAGAGTGAGGTCTGCGTCTTCTCATTGTTATTCCAGCTCTCTCCCGCCTGATGGACTGCAGCACCGTCTTTCTGAGTGCAGGGACTAGGTTTCTGTGCATGTTGTAAACATACATAAGGCAGGACCTCGGTGCTGTGGAGATGAATAATGTATCTGTCTGAGTCAGGCAACAGCCAAGGAAATGCCAAAAGGAACAGCAAAAACAAACAATTCTGTGAAATGGACAAGAGGGTGAATATTACATTCCAATGCTACTTTGTGTCCAATTCAAATTTGATTTGCCAACTGATGTTCTCTTTAGCAGAACACACACATTGTCAGAGTTAGCCTGAGAATTTTCACCAGGCTAGCCCAGCAGTCATGCCAGAGATTTTTACTATGGTTCTTAAAACATTACTTCTTTTATGTAACTTTCCTTTGGAATCTTCCAGGTTTGGGTAGTTTCCCAAATATAAGAGTAAAGTTAAAATTAAAATTTTATATTGTGTATCAGTTGGAATATTTCCATGTGCCAACTGTAGAAATCTATGACTCTGTTGGCTTTAAAACATAAGGAAAAATAAAATCCAGCCACTTAAAATCCAGAGGCTGGTGACTGCAATCTTGATTAAAGTGGCATGACGGTGACGTCAAGGAACCATGTCTGTTCTGTATTTCTGCTTCATGTCCTCAGCATGCCAGAATTCCTCTGGCTACCTCCCTGGTATGTACAAAATGGCTACTTTAGCCATAAGGTCATTTGCACAAATCCTGAGAAGAACAGAGGCTCCTTCTGAGCAAATCTATTCCAGGAACCCTCCAGCGAATTTCTCTCAGACTTCATTTTTTCCAGAATTGTTTCTATCTGCCTATTGCTAAGACAATCACTTTTAAGGAACTAAGGAGAAACCTGATAGAACACCAGGCTGTACTTCCAAGCCAGGGACAGGATTGTCTTTCTTGAAAGGGTGACACATGAAGAAACATCTGGACTCTTTAGTAAGGGAGGAGAGAGAATATATCTGGAGAGAGCAACCAATGGTGTCAGATACATTAGAAGATGCTTGACTTTGATTTCAAATCAAGTCCCAATTTCCGTCTTTAATAAAAATATAAGTGTTGGAAAAGGTGTGAGTCACTAAAATCACCCCACTTCTCTCATTTCATTCAAAACAGTATCCTGATTTGTTCATCAGGTTGACTTTAAAGGTTGGGTAACTGTTACCTCTCTTTCATGAAACTCTTTCTGGAGCTTGCAGGACATTTTTCTATCCTGGCCCTCCTTCTACTGCTGTCAACTTGGGTTCAGTTTCTCTTCACTGACTTTGCATCTATTTTCTGATCCCTTTTAAAGATTTCTCTGTAAGTCCCCTCATTTTCTTCTAAGTTTCACCTATCCCTTCCACAGCTTCAGGTAGCACAAGTATATGACTGTTCATCTGACTTCACTTATAAGTGAGTGTAACTTGCTAACTTACACTCTCTTACATACTCTAACTCAACAAATCACACCTAGCATCTTCTCCCAATTGCTTGTGATTCCCTATTTCTGTTCCTCACTCATCATCCTCCCAGTCATGCAGCCCTGAACCTGAGAATTATCTTAGGTGTTTTGCTCCTTTTCCAACAGCATACTAATTTATGGACCATCATGATATGTCTTTGAAACATCTCTAATATCTATTTCTGAGTCTTTCCATTTCTGTTATCACCACACACAATTCCATATTAGCTCTTACCCTGTATAATCCACAAGCCTTAATGTTTCTTAAACCACATACCCGGTCAGTGCTCTCATGAAACCATTTCAAATGGATCTTCCTTTAGCATTCCACCCACATCTGCCCACTAATTTCCTTCATCCTGTGCTGGAGCTCACTAGCTTATTGGCATTTCCCCAAAATTACACCATGCTTCCTGTGTTTGTGTCTTTGTCGAAGGTTCTTTTCTTTGCTTTGAATCTTGTTGTCCCTACTTCTTGGAAATCCTACCCATCCTCAAACTTTAAAACATTGAGAATAAAACTATATAGGATGACTACAGCAGTTCAAAACTTCCTGGAAGTTATTAAATGATAGTAAGGAAGTCCTTCAATTATATATACAAAGGCACTCCTCCATAATTGGAAAGAAGGTGGGAAATGAAGATAATACTTTCTCTGCCTCTGATACTAAAGAATAATTGCAATGAGCAAGCATTTTAAGTGAGGTGAACATGTAAAAGCAGATGTAGATGATATACTCTGTACAATGGAAAGTATTGTCGTCCAATTGAATGATGCCTATTGATGTAGACTTATGGGACATCTTCTTGGGATCCCACTAAGTTTAATCATTTTTTATAGTCAATGCTATGACTGCTCTTTTAGAACTAGTTTACACTAAAAATAGGTCATTGGCACTTCAGGAATATGCATTCAATTTGGAACATAATAGAATTACAAATACTTAATAAATTCTCTTGGGGAATGAAAGAAATGATAGATACAAATTATAATATGATCATATGTATATTATGTCGTATTATAATGTAAATTTTATTTTAAATACTCTCATAAATACATAAATTAAGAAATATATTTAGGTATAAGTATTGACTGAAGAAGTCATTAGGCCATCCCTTGAAAGACTAGTTTTATACTGATTCACCCCATATTAAGGTTAAGAGGCAACTATTTCTGGAGTTTGCTGTGACCTGCTGAGCACACTAGGAGCCATGTGCTGGTGGAGGGTCCTAGTCCAGGAGACTTCTTTTGAGCACTTAAAACACTTATGTGGGAAATTTTTAAGATCTTAGTTTCCATTTCATATTTTAATGTTGCAATATTGACTATAAGAATTTTTTTCTTTTTGCATGACTAAAGACTCCCATCCTCTCAGAATTTTGTTTTTTTATTTGAGAACATGGAATCACATTTGAATCAATTCAAATCTGCATTTTATCAGTCAGTGGTACCATTTAAAAACTCAGAATTTTGGTTATTATCTAGTTCAATCCCTTAATTTTACAGTCACAGATCCGTAACACTGCAGATTGTCCATTTCCTAAAAGTTCCTCCAGTTTCACATTATGCAAAATTGACTAGTAATGTTCCACATTGTCAGTTCTATGCCACCACACTCCCAATTAAGAAATGCAGAAAAAGCAGAGATGAGTTAATAAAATAGAACAGCATTATAGGAAAGATTAGATTATCTGTTTCTCAAGTTTTCTCATCTAAAAAACTCTAACACTTATGTATTTAAATCAGAGTTGTGAAGATTAATTGGCTTAACATATTAAATGCTTAAAGTGGAAATCATGATGTTGAAGAGACACCTGTACTCCCATTTCATTGAAGCACTATTTGTAATAGTCAAGACATGGAAACAAAGTGTTTATTCATTGACTGCTGAATGATAAACACTGACAGAAAATGTGAAAAATACACAGTGGAATCCTATCAGCCATACAAAAGAATGAAGTCGTATCATTTGCATCAACAAGGCAGAGCTGTAGATTATTAAGTGAAATAAGACAGGCACAGAAAGTTAAGTACTGTGGTGACTTCACTCAAACGTGGAATCTAAAAAAGTTGACCTAATAGAGGTTGAGAGTAAAATGGTGGTAACCAGAGACTGGGTAGAGTAGGGAGGAAGAAAAGATGGGGGGGTGGGGCTTCGTCAATGAATGTTAAGTTACAGCTTGACAGAGCAAGAAGTTGTGGTGTGCTATTGCACAGTAGATTAACTATAGATAACAATCATGTGCTGTACCTTTCAGAAAACTCTCAGAATGGTTTTTCAAAGTTTTTATCATAATACTGAAAGTGTGAGGAGATAGATATACTAATCTCACTTAAACATAAACAATATATGCATGTATTGAAGTATCACGTAGTATCTCATTAATATGTAAAATTTCATGTTTGCGTGTATTAGTTAGGATACATTTAAAAGTGTTTAAGGTAGTACCTGCCCCACAAATACCTAAGTGTCAGCTGTTATGATTCTTGTTGCCTTTGGTATTATATTACAGGATTCCATTATTTCAATATTCATAGTGAACATATATGACTAGTCCTCAAATTTTTGAGAGAAATAAAATAAAGAAAATAGGAGAAACTCTGTAACAGGTATTAATATTTTTGTATGGTTTAATGAATGATTAAGATAGTGCCTTTAATTATCACTCTAATGAAAATTTTAAAGTACATACACCCAGTATATACAAACACATTTTCATTGTAAAAAGTATTTCTATAGATAGAATATAACAGAATAAGAAAGGAATGAGCTCTGGCTTTTTAGTCTGACAGCTGTGGCATAAATACATCAGTGTTCGGGTCTTGGTTCAACCCAAGCACTCCAATTATTGATCTGTGAGGCAATGTATAAATGAATCAGATGCCCACCTAGTTATACCTAATCCTAACCTGCTCTGAGTCAGGGAGTTTAGGAAGAAATCATAAAGATTCAAATAGCAACACAGGCAGCAGATCACTATTGAAAAGAAAATAACTATCTTAAGTAAGGGTAACTAGTTTGGCTACCTTGATTCCTTTCCACTTGGAGTGAATGATAGGTGATAAAAGTATAACAGCCATCATGGTAATAAAGAAAACAAGCAACCATTGCTTCATTAGTTTCCCATAAAAATTAAAAATTTAGAAGATCATTCTATTAAAAACACTATTACCTATTAGGCAAATGTTAGAATATCTTGTCCTCGAATCCTTTGGAAGTAATTAAAGTCTTCCACTCCAAGAAAATTTGCATTTAAGAATATTGTTCCTGAATTCAGGCTTTTAAAAATATCTGAGTTGCTCATTATCTCTATAGCACACTCTTGGAGGTGTTTCATAAATTCATGGACTCTCCCTAAATCTTGGAAAATCTTTAGGCTAAAGCAAGGCTGGAGCCTGAGATGAAGCGAACACGACTTCTGCCAGCAACAGCATGCTTAGTCAGGCCTATCAAGTTTGCCAAGACCACACATAGGGAGAATAAATGGTAAATTAGATTTATTATATTTCTTTTTACAACTGGAAGCCATTCTAAACTCCTTCCTAGATTTGGGGAAAGTGGATGGGGGCCAAAACCAGAAACCATTAAAGCTCAGAGCTAATTATTATGAAAAACCAACAAGCATCTACCTAATGACTCCCCAGGGCTACTCCAAGAGGAAGGAATGAAAAGAAAAAGTTTGTACCACCCACAACACAGATTCATTGCAGTCAATGAACCAAAGAAGAAAAAACTAGTTCTTAAATTTGGTAATAAGCTGATACAACTCTTCAAATTCCTGAATATTTTGCTGCATTATAATTGGTTTATGCATTTGTTCTCAAAATACCAACATGCAATTAAGTTCAGTACCCTGAGCAATATTGTCATCTATAATTCCTTTTGTATAATCTCTTTTAATTTTTATTATTGCAGATTTTTTTGCTTCCAAGTTCACGAATGGAATTGCTCAACACAATGTTATAGAAAAAGTCTAAGTTACACCACAAATTAATCTCTAGGAGTACTCACTAAATATATAGGTTGAAATAATTGCATGCAAAGTTTAAAAATCTTTTCCAGCTCTAAAGATTTAAGAAATAGCTATTTTTTCAAGTGCCATTCAAGAAAGAAAAGAATCTTCAACATTCTGAGCTCTTGATGCTTCAACTTTCCAAGTTATAAGCATTAAGCATGCATATTTATTGACAAATAGCTTGAAATCATAACAGAAAATGTTTCACGAATGTATTGTGTTTTGGTCTGATAAAGTCTTAATTATATGAAATTGCTTCTTCCATATTTTTCCATTGTAACATAAAATAAAAACAATGAGATAAACTTCCTTTGAGTTACTTTTAATTTTCTTAAAACCTATAATTTCAATAACATCCATAGCACTTTCTATTAAGAAGTCTTCTATTCAGCAAATACGACTTTTTTTTTGTTTGTTTGTTTAGGATTCATTAATACTACAATGGCATTTCATGGGAAGATTCCACAGATGCTTACAGTATATTTTGAGCAAGTTTACCACCTTGTATTATATTCCCTTATCTCCTCCCATTGATACTATCCCAGACAATGTTCCCTTTACACTCAAATCCCATTATTATTATTTTTATCATTTTGGACGCATTGCATATGCATGGTAATGTGATATTTGGTTTTTTTTAGGTTGGCTATTTCACTCAATATAATGATTTCCAGTTTCATCTATGTGATGAATTTTTGAGCAGGAAGGTTAAATGAATACTCCTTACACATCCCAGTGCTTTTAGGGATGTGGCAATCCTTTTTTAGGTGGGGCAATAAATGGTTCAACTGTTTGTCCAAGACTAGAGCAAATGCAATTTATTTTCTACTGAATTTGCAAAAAACAACTATGAAGACTTATGGCATTCACCAACATTATTTTCTTCAGCTAGAATAAACAAGGATTCAGTTTTCCAAGCAGGTGCAAGACGTCCCCTTGTTTCTGATGAGTTTTGAAAGGTAAAACAGACCTTCTGAATTGCCTCCTAAAAAAATGTTTCATAGTACAAACCAAATCATTATCTGCTTTTTCAATGCAAAACAACAAATTATAATTGTCTCTCTGATAACATTAATAAATCAAAGCCCTATGGGAAGCACAATTGCCCATCTTCTTCCAGGTTTCTGTGTGAAATATTCAGAACTACACTTGCAAATTCCTGAGCAGCTTCATTCTAAGGGAAACATGATGCCCTCTAGTGATCAGACAGGAAATCACATCCGTGCATTCCCCACCCCAGTTTTTGAGGCGTAGTATATAAGGAATTGGATCATACATTAGAAATGAAAGAAGAGAAATACAATAAAAATTCCTTGGGCAGAATGTTACCTAGTTATTTGCTACATACATATACTGCAGAGTCAGTACTAAAAATATATGGGTTATAACAATAATAACACAGCATTCTTACTCTCTTTTTAGCTTCAGTCTACCATTGGGTTAGTTATATAGTTTCCAAAATAAATGTCTTTACAAGGAACATTTAATTCCAATGAACTGTGTCTTTGGTTCATTAAATGTTAATGTAGCTTTTGGAACATAATTCCAAATACTTCTCTGTAAATTATATTTACTTTTAAATGCTTCATTTTATTGACTCTAAGTGATACCTTGTTCCAATGATACCAAAATTGCTGAATACTTAAAAACACAGAAGCATTTAGATTCAATAGATGAATACTATTTAAAGATTAAAACATTCCTCAAAAAAAAATTCCTCAATATGGAACCCAAAGTATTTCTCATTGTAAGAAAAAAAAATTCTATTTTAATTAAAGTATTATGCAGATATCAATAGGATAAGATACTTTAGCCTGACTAAGGTTAGATGCCTAAACTGTTCCAGTAGATTTTGTTCTATTTCCCCCTTCTGGAAAGTTCAGGAAAGATAATGACCATGTCTGATTCATCTTTTCATCACAAACCTCTGTTCACCCAACCTCCCACCATCAGCACCACACAGACATTCAGCATGCTTCTGACCACAAGCTAGTAAACCATTTTCCTGTATCTTCTAAGTCCATGATTTTGGAGATTCTATTTATGGAAAAAATACTCTCTTATCTGTAGGCTCTTCTTGTGAGATGCTTTCTGTACAAGTGGCACCTTATCTTGTTTTGATATTCAAATAGATGTGTCCCAAACTCTTTAGAATATTGAATATCCACTCCTTCCATGAGTCATCCCTCTAACAGTCAGGCATTATAGTTAATACACTATTTGAATGAAGAACTCTTATTTTTAGTACTTTTCAATGGGTAGTATTAATATAAAATAAGGAAATTTCAATTCTGTAACATGTAAGATATTGCTCATGGTTTAAAATGGGTGCTTTCAGCACAGTGGGCACTAAGCCACAGTGCATCATTTAAGATGTTGTGGCTCAGAAAACCAACAAATCCTCAAATACTGCAAAGGAAATTTCCTTAATCTCTTTGTTCACTGACTGCTACAATATTATGGCACACATGTGTCAATATTGAATACATCATAACTAACCTGCACTCCAACTTACCATCACTAGGTTTCACTATGGGGCATAATACATTCAATGAGAACATTCCTTAAATAAACATTCCAAAAATATTTAATTTTTCTGTATGATAAAACTTTAAAAACATGTAGATTTTTCTCTGATATTGTTGAATTGTGATTCAAGTCACTAATATTTGTTTCTATAAGCTACAGCAACTTCTCATCATATTACTAGTCTTAAAGTACAAAGAGTGAAATGGAGTTGGAATGGAAGGTATTTTTAAAATCAACATCCAAATGGGCTATACAATTCCTAGTTACAAAGTCACAATTGTGTCTGTGGTCAATAGTTCAAGAGTTATAAAGTTATCATTGTCCCCTAATTTATAGACCTTCACTTATACAAAACGACAGTAGACATACAGTCATGGTATTTTTGGCAAAAAATCAAGCAATGTTTTTTTTGGAAAGCAAAAGGGCTTGGGAGCCTTCTGACCTAGGTTCAAATTCTAGCTCTTCTTCTTAGTATTAGCAAGTCACTGAACCTCTCTAAATTTATATTCCCCCGTATCTGTATGGATACGTGCCCAAAGTTCCAATTTTGGCATGAATCAATCTTTAAAAAGAGGAATAATTTTTAAAGTAATTTTGAAATTTCTGCTTAGAAAAATGGCTGTGCCAAATACAGGTTTAAGAGATTACAGTGTGACTTATAAAGATGCTAAATTTGGAGGGGCTTGGGAGCTAAATGAGATGAGGGATCAAGTTATACATTAAATAACATAGGCCAATACTTCTGCTTTGTGACCCAGAAGACATGAGTTCTACACCAGGATAGTGTAAACTGCATTTATCAAAATAAGGCAAATCCCAACTGGAAAAGGTCTTCAGGTACTAGTGTTAATAAATCATTTCATTTGATGTATCCCTGAAGAGATTTCTTAGAAATTGATTTTACCTTTAGCATTGACCTTGTGCTATCTGATACTTTTTTGATGGTTTTCATATATTTCAAAGGGTAAAAAACATTTATTCATTTATACTTTTATTAAGTCAACAGATATTTATTAAAGGCCTCATCTGTGCTAAGCCCAGATTCGGGAACAGTCCCGGTGTGTTTCTATGATACAGATTAAATCAAGAGGCCATATTAAATTTTTGATAAACTAATGAGCCAGTAGATAGCTTGTGAATAGGTGAAGGATTTTATAATTTCATAGAGCAAAAAAAGCCATTTTATCTATTTGAAATCTCGAACTATTCTGTATTGAAGAAGAAATGAAAGGAAATTACTCAAGCTTAGTGAGAAAGCAGTAGGAAAGAGTGTAGATGACTTTAAAAAGAAAAAAAGATTAGCTATATCTCCAAATATTCCAATCTGTGTGAATTGAAAACAAATTGCTTAAAGATACTTAAAAAAACCCAGTGATTAAGCTTTTTGTATATCTCCCCATAGAAAATCATAGTTAAAACATAGATTCTAAGCACATGAAGAAAAAGGAAAATGTTTTCCCACCATTTATTAGTCTCACACTAGTGACTTAATTTACATGCCATCAGTATTCTAGTGATCTGGCCTTTCTTGATCCTCCTAAATAACACACAATTTGGCATTTATCCACCCAGTTCTAAGTGGAAGCTTAAGGTTTATTTTGAGCTAATCGTCTTATTGACTCTTATACTGCAAGACAGCAACAAACCTGATCTATCCGGGACAAGAGCAAAGGAAATGCATAAAAAGTCAAGTTCACCAATGGTAACTTTTTGAGATGTGGATTTCTCAGAATTATAGATTATAAAATTCAGCCAAATAGTTTTTTCATACAGTATATTCAGAACTGACACACAGAATGGCAGTTCCACATGACTCTAACACTCTTGCTGATCAAAAACTAACTTGAGGACATAATGTCTACAGATGTTATTGTAATGGTGTTTAATTGGAAATGCAAAGGATATCTGAATTACTCTCAAGTCAAGTAAGCAACTCAAGGATCCAGAACATTCCAGTGACCATTCCATCTGTCTTCTGTTATCCCTCCTGAATGTGACTCCAAAGTAGTTATCTTTTAAGGCTTCTATATCCCTGTACCACGTTGTTCACACTTTGGTACAGACTAACATTTACTTTTCATGTTTATGATTATATCCTCTACTATACTTTTAGTTTTGGGGAACCAAAAATCTTATTTATCTTTGTATTCTCAAGTCTTATTAAGCACATGGTAAATATTCAATAAATACTGAGTAAGTAAACATATGAGTGATACCATGATTACTTAAAACTGAGACTCCTACATAAATCACCATAAATCAGTAAAATAAGTTAGTCCTTCAGGAATTTTTTTTTAATGGTTGAATATTTTATTTTATTTTATTTTTTTACCCAATGTCTTTTTTTTTTTTTACATTTTTATCAACTTCCTTTTTTTTTTTCCTTTTTCTTTTATTATTCATATGTGCATACAAAGCTTGGTTCATTTTTCCCCCCTGCCCCCACACCCTCCCTTACCACCCACTCCGCCCCCTCCCCCTCCACCCCTCAATACCCAGCAGAAACTACTTTGCCCTTATTTCTAATTTTGTTGTAGAGAGAGTATAAGCAATAATAGGAAGGAACAAGGGTTTTTTGCTGGTTGAGATAAGGATAGCTATACAGGGCATTGACTCACATTGATTTCCTGTGCGTGGGTGTTACGTTCTAGATTAATTCTTCTTGATCTAACCTTTTCTCTAGTACCTGTTCCCCTTTTCCTATTGGCCTCAGTTGCTTTTAAGGTATCTGCTTTAGTTTCTCTGCGTTAAGGGCAACAAATGCTAGCTAATTTTTTAGGTGTCTTACCTATCCTCACCCCTCCCTTGTGTGCTCTCGCTTTTATCATGTGCTCATAGTCTAATCCCATAGTTGTGTTTGCCCTTGATCTAATGTCCACATATGAGGGAGAACATACGATTTTTGGTCTTTTGGGCCAGGCTAACCTCACTCAGAATGATGTTCTCCAATTCCATCCATTTACCAGTGAATGATAACATTTCGTTCTTCTTCATGGCTGCATAAAATTCCATTGTGTATAGATACCACATTTTCTTAATCCATTCGTCAGTGCTGGGGCATCTTGGCTGTTTCCATAACTTGGCTACTGTGAATAGTGCCGCAATAAACATGGGTGTGCAGGTGCCTCTGGAGTAACCTGTGTCACAGTCTTTTGGGTATATCCCCAAGAGTGGTATGGTAGATCGATGTCCAGCTTTTTAAGTAGCCTCCAAATTTTTTTCCAGAGTGGTTGTACTAGTCTACATCCCCACCAACAGTGTAAGAGGGTTCCTTTTTCCCTGCATCCTCGCCAACACCTGTTGTTGGTGGTGTTGCTGATGATGGCTATTCTAACAGGGGTGAGGTGGAATCTGAGTGTGGTTTTAATTTGCATTTTCTTTATTGCTAGAGATGGTGAGCATTTTTTCATGTGTTTTCTGGTCATTTGAATTTCTTCTTTTGAGAAAGTTCTGTTTAGTTCACGTGCCCATTTCTTTATTGGTTCATTAGTTTTGGGAGAATTTAGTTTTTTAAGTTCCCTGTATATTCTGGTTATCAGTCCTTTGTCTGATGTATAGTTGGCAAATATTTTCTCCCACTCTGTGGGTGTTCTCTTCAGTTTAGAGACCATTTCTTTTGATGAACAGAAGCTTTTTAGCTTTATGAGGTCCCATTTATCTATGCTATCTCTTAGTTGCTGTGCTGCTGGGGTTTCATTGAGAAAGTTCTTACCTATACCTACTAACTCCAGAGTATTTCCTACTCTTTCTTGTATCAACTTTAGACTTTGGGATCTGATATTAAGATCCTTGATCCATTTTGAGTTAATATTGGTATAGGGTGATATACATGGATCTAGTTTCAGTTTTTTGCAGACTGCTAACCAGTTTTCCCAGCAGTTTTTGTTGAAGAGGCTGCTATTTCTCCATCGTATATTTTTAGCTCCTTTGTCAAAGATAAGTTGCTTATAGTTGTGTGGCTTCATATCTGGATCCTCTATTCTGTTCCACTGGTCTTCATGTCTGTTTTTGTGCCAGTACCATGCTGTTTTTATTGTTATTGCTTTGTAATATAGTTTGAAGTCAGGTATTGTGATACCTCCTGCATTGTTCTTTTGACTGAGTATTCCCTTGGCTATTCGTGGCCTCTTGTGTTTCCATATAAATTTAACAGTAGATTTTTCAATCTCTTTAATGAATGTCATTGGAATTTTGATGGGAATTGCATTAAACATGTAGATTACTTTGGGGAGTATCGACATTTTTACTATGTTGATTCTACCAATCCATGAGCATGGGAGATCTCTCCACTTTCTATAGTCTCCCTCAATCTCTTTCTTCAGAAGTGTATAGTTTTCCTTGTAGAGGTCTTTCACATCTTTTGTTAGGTTTACACCTAGGTATTTGATTTTGTTTGAGGCTATTGTAAATGGAATTGTTTTCATACATTCTTTTTCCGTTTGCTCATTGTTAGTGTATAGAAATGCTAATGATTTTTCTTTGTTGATTTTATATCCTGCTACCTTGCTATAGCTATTGATGATGTCTAGAAGCTTCTGAGTAGAGTTTTTTGGGTCTTTAAGGTATAGGATCATGTCGTCTGCAAATAGGGATATTTTGACAGTTTCTTTACCTATTTGTATTCCTTTTATTCCTTCTTCTTGCCTAATTGCTCTGGCTAGGAATTCCAGTACTATGTTGAATAGGAGTGGAGATAGTGGGCATCCTTGTCTGGTTCTCCAGGATTTTTTTGAATGGGTTGAACTCAGTACCATATCAAAAGATAGCTTTGGCTTGCATTTAAGAAACATGTGATTTAACTCAATTTGTTGCTACATAATTTGCATTATAATATTATTTCATAACTTTTTATTATAAAAGTAATAGCATTATTTTAAGACTTACTTAAAGCATAAATATAGATACAAGGGAGTAAACAATTCTATCATTCAGAATTGGTTTCCTCTTTTAGTATAAACAGTGTAAGGAAATGCATAATATATAATTCAGGGACAAATTTTAATGCCAGATATCATCATTTTTGTAAATATATGTAGGTATTACAATTTAAAATACTCTTATTAGTTTACATATCAACCTCACCCCTCAACTTCTGACCATTAACAATTAATTTATTAGCATCTTTATAGTCATCTTTGTCCATTTCTCTATTACCTGAGAACAAATGTTCAGAAGGCGAATTGGTATGTCAAAATAGTATGAACATTTTTATATGAAGTGTTAAAAATTACTTTTGTTGGTATATCCAATTTATAGTCTCTTAAATATATATGTGCTTTACACTAGGTACTATTAAAATTTCTAATAATTTCAGTATATTTCAAGTAAATTTTCAAATTAATCTCAGAGAAAACTGGGAGACCATCTTATTCCCTTATTTTCTTTTCTATAATATGACAAAATACAGCAATAATAGAAGTCAACATTTATTTTTTAATGTACAATATGGAATTATGTGATTAGCCTCTCTAACACTATGATAGAAAGAGGACAATAAATTTTAATTACAAACTGCTAAATCTAGAGATATTGCACAGATTATAGTGTCTGCATGTCATAGTAGCAATGGTTTAAAAGAAAGATGTTTTTGTGTCCTTAACATAATCAATTACCTACAATATAACCAATTATCTGGATATATTCCTTACTTTTGCATTGTAAAACAAGACAAAACATTTCTCAGTTTATTATATTTTGTTGCTTTTGGTCATATCAGAATCAGCAAATAATTGCACTTCAAGTAATACCCATAGATAATCAGATACATCTGTGGTTATCTTGTCTCCATAAGTATTTCTTGATGATTTTGTTAACCATAATCCTGTAATATAAACCCTCTGGATTTTGCTCCAGTACAAATCCCAGATTATTTGCAATCTACACAAATAACTAAATGCCAAACTAAGAGTTACTTAACTTCTGTAATCAAGCTCCTGCTAGTCTGAGTTGAGACAAGTGACAGATAAAAATGATAATCTAATAGCAAAGCTGAAAAGAATTCTACTATGTGTACTAAGCTCTTTCCCAATATCAAGTCACCAAATCTATGGTGACTTAAATCCTTATAGAAATACTTACGTACACTGGTGGATTAAAGTTTGACTTGTATCAAGGCTAAATACAAGACCATTTATTTCTATCCATGATTAATAATGTACATTCAGGTTCTGTTAAAATTACTGTTAGACACACCATTGCTTAATTTGGTACAAAGATCTTAATGAGAGGTTTTAGAATTAATTAATTATAGGAACAAAGTTTTCTCTCCTAAAATAAAAAATACTAGTTTTCCTTTTTGGCTATATCTTTAAAGAAAGCTCAGGTCTCAGTTTAACTCCAAATACAAAATATGTTTTAACATTTATGATTCTAAATTAACTACTTAATCCCCATTAGAACAGGACCTTTAAGAGGTGATTAAGCAAGCACAAGTCCCTGAGATCAAACCCCACACTCCCAAACGAGTTGAGAGAGACAGAAAGAAAGAAAAGGAGAGAAAAAAAAGAAAGAAAAGAAGGAAGAAAGGAAGAATAAAAACAAAAGAAAGAAAGAAAGAAGGAAGGAAGCAAGGAAGGATGAAAAAGAAAAAGCCCACCTTCATGAATGGATTTATGGGTTATGGTGAGAGTAGGTTCATCACAGAAGGATAGGTTCAGCCCCTTACGTTTCTCTGTTGCCCATGTGATGCCATCTGCTACGTTATAACACAGCAAGAAGGTGACAGATGTGGCCCTTATATCCTGAACTGCCCAGCCTCCAGAACCATGAACCCCAACAGCTCCCCCCACTCCCCCACCCCCGCCCCACCATTCATTCATATGTTGAAATGTAATCACCAATATGAGGGCATTTGGCATGTGGGGTGTTGGGGGGGCCTTTAGGAAGTGATTAGATCTTGGCTCCAGAGCCCTCCTGAACAGGATTAGTGTCCTTATAAGAGAAAAACAGTGTTTTTTCATTTTATGCCATGGAAGGACACAGTGAAATGATAGCCATCTGTGAGCTAAGGTTCCAGCCCTCACTAGATACCCAATTAATAGGAGCCTAGATCAGGGAATTTCTAGCTCCCAGAACTGTTAGAAGCAAATTAATGTAATAAATATTAAGATTTGGGGAAACTTTGTGAAGAGTAGCTGGGAATTCTTTGTGCTAAACCTGAAATTAGATCAAATTAAAAATTAAAATAAATCTCTTTGTTAGTGAGAAAGTACTTAGACTCTTTGTCTAGCTTTTGTTTTTCAGGCCCGATTGTAATGAATGGCTCTAAAAATCTCCAAATGTACATTTTCCCATATCACTACTTTCCAAACTGTGTGTTGCAACCAATTAGTAGGTTATTAAACCTACTCAGATATGATCAGCATTTTTTAATGGACTTGAATACAAGAGAGAATATAGCTAAGAATCTGGTTTTGATACTTGTATTGCAGTTATATACAATTTTATGCTTGTCTGTGTCCTGGGACATAATGTAAAATGTATTTCTTTCTGTAGTTCCCACTTACAAAAACACTGAAAATACTATGCATTTTTTAACCGAGGGTTTAGTTTTGCTAGTATGTATGCGTGCTTTTGTCACTTTGCAATCCTTTAACACTCATGTACTTAGCATATTCTGTTTTCCAGGAGCTACAGAATTCAACAACTATTCCTCTTCCAGTCTCCTTCACCTCTTTTTCTCTTCCGTACAGAAATCCTTTCCTCCCGACTCAGTAAAACCAAATACATCTCATCAGTAGACGAGAATCCATTCTACCAATTATAGAACCTTCATCTTTTTTTGAGAAGCCATGTGATTCTACAGTATTTACATTTATAATTTTCTCATTTTAAAGTTATTCCTGAAAAATTGTCCTAAAAATGTACCTTTTATATTGTGACTCTTGGCACGTATAAATGTACAAGACAATGAGCCTGTACATGCTAACCATAAAATCCTGTGTTTTGATAGTTTAATCTATTTGATGAATAATTAGATTTTCCAGTTGTGTGCTTATAATCCACACAGTACAGAAAGGAAACATATACAGAGTAGAAAATGGTCAAATCTTAATTTTGGGCCTTATGCCCTATGTTTTTCTTATTTTATCAAAGTGTGAATTCTTCATTATAACCTATTTTATGGTAGTTTCTAAATAAATACAAAATATTTGAATGCATGGCAATATTTTTTGTTTGTTAAAAATCATCTCCTTTGGGCATGGCATAAATACTACTGATGATTCAGCCAGGTCCAAACAACTTTGAGATGTTCTGAATTAGATTAAAACTCATAGGGAAAGGTCTAAACTATTTACCAAGACCAGAAACCCCATAGATTCTGGCTTTAGTCAATTTTGTAGACTCACTTTCATCATAACACATGAATGCCCTATAGAACATACGAGTTTCTCCACACTACACACCTGTTCTGTTTTCCTTCAAACCATCACTGCCTTGAACAGGTGTCCATTCAACCATCAACACTCAATTAGCTCTACTCATCCTTCAGGGTAAGTTCAAAGCCAACTCTGTTTTTTTGGTGGGACTAGGATTTGAACTCAGGGCTTCGTGCTTGCAAAGCAGGTGCTCTAACACTTGAGTCATACCTCCAGTCCATTTTGCTCTGGTTATTTTGGCTTTCTGAAGTTCATGAACTATTTGTCCAAGCTGGCCTTGAACTGTAATCCTTCTGATTCTAGTCTCCCAAGTAGCTAGAATTACAGGTGTGAACCCTAGGGTCTGGTTCTTTTTGTTTGTTTGCTTGCTTTGTGATCCCCATTCCCTCTCTAAGAACACAGGAAGATATCTAGCACAAGCACAGCTCTCAGTAACTTTTTTTTGGACAAATGAATAGCAAAAAGCAAAAAATACCATGGGGAAATTCAGGGAATTATAAAATTCCAAAAGAAAGTAGTACTGTATTATCCAAAGAGATCCTCATGAAGGAAGTGGTAACTGATTTGAGCATGGAAAATTAGCAGGATGTGGATAAGAAAACGCTGGTAGGAAAGGACATTGTAATTGAGAACAAGAAACAGAAAGGACCAATACCTAGGAACCTCAATGGTGGCTACAAGCATCCACTGAGACTCCAACTATAGAGACCATACCCTGGCCAGGGACCCTAGCTTCTGCTTCTGAAACCCATTGCAGCATTTGAGCTAAGTCCATACCTCCATGGTCTGCTCCCTCACAATGACTGAGCACAGTTATGATATTGCTTGTTCCCAGGAAAAAAGGGGACTCCGTGGATGGCCAGTATTGGTTTGAGGACTCATATGGGTTTGTCTAATCCAATCTAGATGTTCCATTCAACCCCCTCCCTCTGTTCTCCTCTCAGGTCCAATCAATCATGAGCTGAAGTCTAACTCAGCTGTTGCTGGCTCTCTCCCTATTTTCTCTTACAAGGCCATTTCCTAACATCTTTACATTTCTAATCCCTTATAAGAATCTGATTCTTGGAAGACTAGGCTAATGCAAAAACCACAGATTGTGCATGGAGCAAACAGTGGGATTTTAAGCAGAAGAGCAATAGGGACTTTTCATCGAGGACAGTTAGTCAGTTCCATAATTTGCCTCAAGGCGGATAAATCTTAGTTTCTTAACTGTCTGTGTCATTTCAAAGTTTACCAGTGACAGATTTCATAACTTCCTCTTGCAAATTGTTTCATAGTTTAATCGTCTTTCACATCTGACTTAGATCTATACTAAATCCCTTATGATTTCAGGTCATTTCTTCCAGTTCAGTCTT
Organism: Castor canadensis; assembly: GCF_047511655.1. Classification (NCBI taxonomy): domain Eukaryota; kingdom Metazoa; phylum Chordata; class Mammalia; order Rodentia; family Castoridae; genus Castor; species Castor canadensis. The sequence continues at coordinate 129,017,420 of NC_133391.1, read as the reverse complement.
CTATGTTGATACATTGCAGCCCACTGTAGAAATACTAACTTAACTAGGTCAACTTTCACTCATAAGAGGAATTTCCGGTACAATATCCTGCACAGTCTTTTCAGGGCCATTTGCTGCTTTTTCTAGGTGATATAAAATTGTGCCTCATTAAAAGAATCTAATCACGGAATACCTGCTCTCTATACGCAGAAAAAAACCATTCTCCACTTGTAAGCAGAAACACCAGTGTGCTTACTTTAGAGACATTTTATGATTTGTAGTAGAAAGAAAAAAAATCCTCTACTACAAAAATCTTTCAAATAGTCTGCTTTCTACTGACAGAGTAAAAAACTCAATCTTCAATTATTTGGATTAAACATACCATTTTATCTAATTTAAAATAATGGATGTATGCTTTTTCTGCCAAAGAGTTGAAGGAGAGATGGAAAACATGTGGGAAGTGCTGTAATCTTTGCAGATCTCTGCTTGAACAAGATAAAGACATTTTTTTTTTTTGACTGCAACAAGCACACTGCCTGGTCCAGATTCTCCAAGAATGCAAAACAACATGTAAAACCCCAGCAGAAAGACTTACCCATCTGCAAAGAGCTTCAAAAATGAGGATGTACTTACCTAAAATAGAAAGAGAGATGACATTAGTGACGTTCATCACAGCTTAGGCACAGAGTGACAAACACATTCTAGAAGGCATTGAGAGCATCTGCTCCCCTCACCATTGCCAGACCCAGTTTCAGGGCTTTTGTTTATGACACACAGGCCAGATGGTGGTGTCTCTCTCATTGACCAAGTTTACTCTGAGTACACTTCATAGGTATTTGCTCAATAAATGCTGAAAAATATTATAAAAATCAGCTAGCCAAGCTCTGTGTTTTAATAACAACAGCAAATAACATCCATTGAGTACTTTCTTACCTACCAAGCTTAGTGTGATATATTATGTGTGCATTTCCTCATTTACTCTTCAGAAAATGGAGGTGAGGTAAATCTGATTATTATCCACATCACAAGTTCATTAACTTTGCTAAGGTCATACATCTACAAAGTGTTGGGGTTGGGCTTTTCACAGGCTCTCTACTCTATAGCATGATCTTATAAGCTTTATGCTCTTCTGCCAAAATGCAATGGAAAGGAAAGATCCTATCATTAAGAGTACTCTATTAAATAATAAAGGAATAGAATTAATCACAATGTTAGACCATAGGAAAATGAACAATGACTGAAGCCCAACAGCTACTCAATAATATCTGTTGGATGAATAAAAGAGTAAATAATAAGCAAATGAATGTCAGTGATATTTAATAAATGTACACTGGTTATATATCCCAACAAGGCAAATATTTGTACAACAAAGCACTCTAAAGTATAGGTTATTTCTTTCTTCCTGCAGATGGCCAGGTACCCCTGCTTTTTATGTTGGTCATCTAGAAGTGAGAACTGCACAATCTTGAATGAAAAGGATGACAGTTTGACCTAGAACAAATGGCCAATATGCTACAAATGATGGAGGTGTCAAATCCTCAAATGACATGTTGAACAACCTGAAAAATTCTTCAATTGTTCAGGAAAGAATCAACAAACATAATTTACTAGTTTTATTTTCTTTAGGTTTTAGATGGCTCTTTTGTAGAGCTTCTGATTAAGAAGGAAATGTTAAATATATAGCTGTGGAGAAATTGAACTAAGGGGTCTGGATTATTTGAAAGATCATGGCAAACTGAGAAACAAAAGAAATAGCTGGGCTTCAAATTAGTGGAGAGAGAATCAAGTTATCTTATATTTTAATATTCATAACCTATCCAAAGACTTAATTTTAAAAATAATTAGGCCCAAGAGCAAATTGATCTCTAGAAATGCAATTCTGTATTTCCATAAGTCAGCACCAGAGAAAAATAAATGACTGACAAGGTGGTGCTTTATTCAGATGTCCCAATTTTTACCTAAGGACTCAGTTTTAATATATTTTATGTGAAAACTCTTTAGACCTGTGATGTTTTTCCACTGATTACCCCCATATTATTTATAGATTTAGGCTATATGTAAAATGTAATTACTAAAACTAAGCCAGAAAAAGGAAGGTTGATTGTGCCTATTTCCTTTAAGATCAAACATAACCAATCTAAAAAAGAAATCACAAGTCTGAAATTTTAGTGAAACAAATGAAAGGAAACTTTACTCTGAATTCATTGTTTAGCTTTTTATTAGTATAATTTAATTGTACAAAGGTGTTTCATTGTGATATTTCTATACAAGAAATATTTCTATTTCTATTCAAAATATTAATTATGAGTAAGTTAAAAATGTATTCAGTCCCATTTTGATAACGAGCCTGGAGAACATGCAAGCAGCAAAGGAATTAACACATAAAGTTGGCAGGATTTGATGGAATGTACTTGTTGAATAAAAATGACCAATTTTTTTCTTTTACCAAATTCCTGTGATGACACTAAGGTTCTGGTTAATGATAGATCTGTCCATGGGCAGATAAAGGAAAATAGCCTAAATTACATCCTATTTCAACAAGTCTAAAATAATCTATGGATTAAGATTTATACCACTGTTCCATTGAATATTTAAATCAGTTCTATGAGATGAAAATAAGATATTAAAAGCTGATGACATAATGGCTGAAAGGAGTAGAGATGCTAGCATTTGATTTTATATTCAAGAGGAGAAAGACTTCAAGAAATAGTCATATTTGTTCACCAGACTGAGGCACAAATTTTTCCAGTCCTAAGCGTGTGGCACAATTACTTACCCAGCCCAACCCTAACTGCCATGCCAAATATATTGGACATCTGGCAGTTTCTTTCTCTTTCTTCTTTCTTTCTTTTTCTTTCTTTCCTTCCTTCCTTCCTTTTGACTAATTGGAAATTCAGTCGTTTCAATTCACAAACTCCCAATAACTCAGGATATTTACTCATTTACGTAGTATGTGCAGATTAGAGGAATGAGATACACACAGACTGGCCTCCTCTGCTGGGAGTATGACTAGATCAGCTTGAGGTGAAGTCAGTGTTCCTGGTTTACACGGTATCTATCCCTGGTTCTGTGCAGTGAGCCTCTGATCTTAAAGGAATTTTATTTTAATCTTCTTCAGAAGGCAAAATATTCATACATGAAACAACTCTTAAATGATACAAAACAACTTATAATTAAATATAAATTATATGGTAGAAGCATCAACTGCTACAGGAATTAAAAGAAAAGAGGAAAAGATGTTTCAGTTGTTGTATGGGATTATGGTAATATGTTGCAACTCGGTGGGAAACCATGGCACACTCTTGGATTTCTGTTATGGAATGTGTAGCCAGTATGTTATCTTCTGGCCAGCACTCACTACGTCCAGCTCAGAGATTTCTGGATTAGAGGGGAGCTGATTCAGAACCAAGACAAAGACTTGGTGGAACCAGGAGTCTACAGTGATTTTTTTGTTGTTTATTTACTTGTCTTTTGAGACAGAGTGTTGCTCTGTAGCTCATGCTGGCCTGTAACTTACTATGTTGCCCAAGCTGGTCTCAACTCTTGATACTTCTGTCTCCACCTCCTAAGTACTGGAATATAGGCATGAACTGCCACGCCTGGCATTTTTGAGGAGCAAGACAAAGTATACTCTGCAATCCTATGATCAATTCTTCCTACAAATCACAGACTGTCGATTGGCTATAGCAAGTAACCCACAAAGAAATCTATGTTTAAATGACCTTTACTAATCAGTATTATGAATGAATTTCACTAAAGCATGTTCAGTATCCATTCAATAACTACTCATGGAGGATCAACTCTGTGCCATAGACGTACATAATCACATTTCTTTTAAATTAAAGTCAAACACCTCATTTACACCCACCTGTGTTATACTGACATATCTAATTCAATTTGTCAGCTTCCTGGAACTATCCAAGATCTCTAAACCTCTAGATCACCTATTCCTTCAAAATTCAATGAAAAGTTCAAATTCCTGTTGCATACTTATTGGAGGACTGAAGCATGTATATTTTAATGATGTCTCTGTACTTTTGAAAAAACAGGGTCAACTCAATGACTATCTCTTTTAGAGAGTTTTCTATTACTTATCCTACCCACCAACTCCTCACTCCTTTTGTACTAGGTTTTGAACTCAGGGCTTCGTGCTTGCTAGGTATTCTTACTATTTGAGATATGCCCTGAGCCCTTTTTGCTTTTATTATTTTTAAGATAGGGTCTAACATTTATACCTGAACCTGCCTGGACCTCAACATTCTTATTTACACTTCTCTCATAGCTGGCATGATAGGCATATACCATCACACCAAGCTACTGATAGAGATGGGGTCCTGTGAACTTTTTACTCAGCTGGCCTCAAAATGCAAAACTCCTAATTTCTGCTTCCTGAGTACCGAGCATCACAGGCATGAGCCATAGTGATCATTCATCCCTCACTCTTAAAATTCCCTTCTCTATTTTTAAGTCCTCAAAGTACATTACAGTGTTTTTTCAAATCAGGAACGGCATCACTTATTGTAATATAACCAAATGTTGTCACTGTACATATCACCTCAGAGGTATGCAACATGTTTGTTGAAATGATTAAATTGTTCCCTTAGTTATCATATAAGCTAATTCCTCAGGCAGTGGTGAATCCACTCTTATTTGTGCTCTGACTCTGCATGATACATGTTGAACACTGCAATCCTTTCAGATGAATTACATACTAAGGGCGTGTCTGAAAATGGTGCATGTTTGATTTTAATCTTGTTAAAGTGATTTCAACTCAGTTTGTTTGGTTTCTCAAACTCACTTAAATTCAAAATATAGAACCATTATTTTAGGAACCATTATGTCCTAACACTTTTAGTTACTGTCTTTTTTCTTTTTAAAAATGAGAAAGTCAAATATGATTTCTGTGTACATAAGAAAGAAGAATGACTTAACTTTAAAAGGAGCCAAAATTAATTTCTTACAGTGGGTTTGGTGGTACACATGTACCATGCATTTTATACTCCCAACAGCCCTGGGAGGTAGGTACATCTATAGAATGAGTCATCTGAGATCATGTAGCCAAGAGCAGTAGAGGCAGAATTCAACCTACGCCATGTGTCAGACTCTCAGTGTATAACTGCTAATCTCTACTTCAATAAATTCATTTAACAATTATCTACCAAACGCCTGTCACAATTAATTGTTTGTTCTAGGGTAAGTCAGTGGCTAATACATCCTAGCCCATATTTGAAAGAGACTGACCATAAGCAATAGCAAAACATGTAAGTACATTGTATAGTATGAAAAAATGGCTATCAGTGCTGTGGAAAAAACTGAGTGAGGAAAACAGGAAGAATGGTGGTAGTGGAGAGGAGCACATTGCAATGGTAAGTAAGGTGGCCTGGATAGGCCTCATTGAAAGAGCATATCTGAGTTTTTTTTACAACTTGAGTTATATTTTTTATAACTTGAGTTATACTTGAACACATCTATTTAATGAGAAACCATTAAAAGTTGAGGACACAGTAAAGGATAACAACAGAGTAAAGTACTGAAGCTATCAACTAATATCTTTTAAAAGGTATTTATCCCATAAACATGTACTTTAGCCAATTTTGGACCATGCTTTATTATTTTGCAAGTTTCTTCACTGGGATAATTGTACTCCATACATCTTTATATCCCTCCACAATGCTCAGAAGAGTAGATGTTCTAATAATGAGTGTCTGTTGAAGAAAGGTATGTCTAATGGAAAGACTGAATGCATAAGAATATTTTAATCCGAAAAGAACGGTGATAAAATCAATTTTTTAAATGATTATCAGTAAGCAAACTTAAAATATAACAAGTCTTGAAAATAAATTCATGGAGTTCATCAAAGAGTCTTCAGATGATGACAATGAATAACATGTTTTGGACAGAATGGGAGTAGTTTTCTTAATGTTGAGACTGAAGGAGTTGAATGAGGAAGACTTCCTGATTGGGGATACATGGGATGAAGCTAAAAATCGGAGGAGACATTTCTCAGGTTGAATGAAGTTATTCATCCATTCATTCAGTATTTACTGTGACTCAACTATATACCTGAATTTATGTGAGTATATTCTATTTATGTGTTTATATTCTTGCTAATTAAACAAAAAGAAACATTATTAATTAATTATCATTGTGTTAAGTGTTATAAAAGAGCCATAGGTAGAGCCAAAAGGACAATCTTTTCCAGGGTGTCACAAAGGTAACCTGAAACATGAAACATGAAAGGCATGAAAGGGAAGAGGAAAATGAGAACTCCATAACATAGGTACTATGCTTATTCATCTGGTCTTGTCTATATTTTGGTATTATATGCACCAAACACATGCCATCACATCTAATCTTCACAAAAATGAGTACTTGTTTATTGCATCTCTTTAATGGATGAAAAAACTGAGGCTCAGAGAGGTAAAATATCTTACTCAAGATCACACAAGCTCTTAGCCAAGACTGAAAATGAATTACATCATTTTCTCAAGGAACTCAGTCTGATGAGGGTTCATACCCCTAAAGAACTAAATGGAGTGTCTAATATGGCAAATGTTACAAAACATTACAGAAAGCATTTAACCCAGTGGAAGAGAATCCTAATTTTGCTTGAAGCCTTCTCATAGGAACTGGCCTTTGACCTGGAACTGGAGTGGAGCAGCAGTATGCCAAGCAAAGGGAGAAGGAAGACAAGAGAAGGTCTGCCATGCTTGGTACACAGTAAGTAATTGCTGGTTGAGATGTATCTGAGAATGTGTTGGAAGGGAGAGAAATGGATTTATCTACCATTAAGCAGAAAACACGGAAATTATCTTGGACCTGACTTTCTGTATTATACTGTGGGCTACTCTCTGGCATGGACCCTTTGAGACTATTATTAACATGCAGAGTCACACAGAAGGAAAGCGATGTGAAGTATCACATATGCTCATACTCAAACCCATCACCATGAACTTTACCTACAAATTAACTTAATATTGTCTGAAAATACTGTCATATTAAATGTAAAAAGAATGTCAGCCCCATATGGTGCTTAGAGGTATTTTAGGTTTATTCACTTTTTACTTATTATTTCCAAAGTTGAAAGACAGCAAAAACATGAAGATACAGCATTTGCTTTAGAGTCCAAAAGCAAATCTATTTACAGCAAAGCCAAAATTATACATGCTGCTCTTATGATAGGGATGCCAGCATCAAATCATCCTGAAGACCTACATCAACAGGCATTTGGCTTGAAGAACGGCCTTCATTAGCACAGATTCTTACTTGTGAGCACAGATTTATATAAGGCCAAGAAATCTAATTTCCCTGTCTCTGAAAACTGAAAAACCACTTTGGAAGTTGCTTAATTTTCCTGAGAGTTGAGGTTTTACTTGATACTTGGTTTGAGATACCTCAAAGTAGGCAATTAGCTTGTGGATACACAGTGTACTTTGTACCTCTTCACTACCACATCTTCCATTGGCTCAAGCAGAACAGAAGGGTGTTCAATGTCAATGGTTTGGACCATTGGAGAACGTGAAGCAGAATTTCTTAATCCATTCATTTCTACTGTCTCTCAATCAATCAAATAGCTGGAAAGTGTAACACTCTCATAAGTCTATGACAACATTATAGTTTATTAGAACAAAAAGGAGGTATGTTAAAATTTCAAAACAAGTATTTCTAAGGGGAGAAGGGAGGGATAAGAATTAGGAATGTATGTTAATTAAGAATTTAGTACACTTAATGTGGCAATAAACTCTAACTTCATAGCTAGGAGTCACAAACAGTGTCTGAAAAATTAAAAAATAAAAAATTTAACTCTTCTGGTATCACCTAAAATTTTACAAAAGAACCAATAGAATCAGAACTTACTGGATTCTAAATCCAGTTTGAAAGCATGACATTAATTTTTTTTCCCCTATGGGTGTTATTTAGAAAGGTGGTAAGGAGTAGAAACTTAAAATGTAGTCTGTACAGCTAGAATGCCTGGTTTGAAGCACAGGTAAATCTGAATGTCCTAGGGTGGTAGCCCTTTTTAGTAATGATGATGGTGGTAATGGTCACTGCCATGATCTAGAAAAAAAAAGAGGAAGCTGGAAAGGGTGATTTTGTGATCAAAGTTAGTAGAATCTTCTCTGTGGATGATGGCGTTTGCAGTTTTCCTGATAGGACAAGAAATATTTTACATCTCTACCCCTTCCAAGTTGCATCAGAAGCAATTTTTTTTCAAAATCTTCCCACAGCTAGATTGATGCCAATTAAAGATCAGTATATACCTCATTTTAATCACCATCTAATAGTTCAATCCAATTTAGATAGGCTACCTCCTGAGAGAAACTTAATAGCTTCTTTTGCACAGGAATGATACAGTATTGATATGATGGTCTCAGGCAGGATCCCTTGAGATTGTATAGATAGTCTTAATCTAATAGTGTGCTGAAATGCCAATAGCTGCTCTACAAGGATCCCTGTTCACAAATTTCAATACCTTGAACAAAGACATTGCATAACATATCCAATTCTATTTACTTGCCAACTGGGAACATCTAGAAACCTAATAAAAGAGAGAACAAACCATTCAGAACCATGGGGATGAATGATCCCAACTCTGTGTGTTTTGGTTTAATTTGAAATCAATTAATTGCAAACAACTTTGTAGTAGTTTCTAACTAGTAAAACATTATACCACTTTACCATCACCCCAAATTTGGGCAATCTGTCAGGCACCGGTGGCTCATGCCTGTAATCCTAGCTACTCAGGAGGCAGAGATCAAAATGATCGCAGTTCAAAGCAAGCCCAGGCAAATAGTTTGCAAGACCCTTTGAAAATAAAAGTAATAATAATAATTTAAAAAAATCACAACAAAGTGGCTGGTGGAGTGGCTCAAGCAGTAAGAGTGTCTGCCTAGGAAGTGTGAGGCCCTGAGTTCAAACTCCAGTGCCACCATACACACACACACACACACACACACACACACACACACACACACACATTGAGCAATTAGGCCTTTGACATTTTCATTTTCCTGCTATAAATCATGCTGCTAAGGTTTATGAAAACAAATTAAATGAGATAATGCAATAATTTACCAATTAAAATGAGATAAGAATTCACCTTTCAGAGATTAAGTAGAATGGTCACCTCTTCATAATTCATATTTATTCAATACCAAAAATGATATGAGAAAAAAATCAACAAGTAGATGTCACAGGTACTTAAAATATCTAGTAAATAAAAAAGGAGAATAAATTTATAGATATATAAATATATAAGTGTATTTGTGTTTGGATATTTATTTATACTTACTTACCTGCTAGTTTTCTCTACCAGTACATTTGAAAGAACCTGAATTCCCTTCCTACCTTCATTCCACCTGCCCTCAAACATCACTTTCTTCTGGTCTTATTTATCAATCACCAATAGATGACCTGACTCCTCTCCCCCCCACTGCACTCTCAGAGCATTCCAGCTCTATCTACTACACATGTATGGAGTCAGTGTTCTATTGTCAGTCCTTAGCACCAGTAACCTAGCACAAGCACATGTGTGTTTTGCCTAAGCCATAGGAGTAACCTCTAAGCACCCATCTTGTTTCTTGTCTGTTTGTTGACATTTTTCCTCTAACATTTGACCTTGTCATATAACAACTTGAAATAGTTCCTGGTTCTAGGATGAACTCAAAGTCCTTAAAATGACATACAAGGTCCCTAGAACCTGGTCTTTGTGCGAGGATCACATGTTGCAATTGACTATTTCTAAATAAATTTTTATTAGGATATATTCACTATACAGGGGGGATTCACAGTGACAATTCTGATTAGACTTATATTGTACATTATTTACATCGCCCCCATCGTCTCTCCCTCTCAATCCCTTCACTGCCCCACTTCAAGCAATTGCAAGAGGTTTCTTAGTTCTGTTTCATATAGGTATATAAAGTCTATCAACCATATGCTGTCACTTTATCTCCTTCCTTCACCCTCCCCTTTCCACTAGTATCCCCCTCCCTCACACTGTTCCTTTGGTCACACATCCTATGGAGTTTTTTGCCTCAATGTCTCTGTTGCCACCACTGCAGAGAACGATGTGAGAAGGCAGGGAATAGATGCATTCATATATCAACAGCAACTTCATCTGGAAATAATATTTGATTTTCCGAGTATCTATAAATTAGGCTCTTCCTTTAAAAAATGTGATGGTGCTGAGGAAAGAAGACTAAAGCAATGTTTTCACTGGAAAATGCATCACACAGTACTGTAAGTGAAAACTGAACTTCTTAGCAGCCAATATGAGAAGGGCACACAATCTCTTATGTAATTTGGAATTATTCAGAAAACAGAGCTATCCTTGTTACTGGAGAATCAGGAAGAAATGTCTCCTATGATCTCATTAGAAAAACACTGAAACAATAAGCACTAGCTTTACCATAATATTTTGCAAATATGATATGATATCAAGAGTAAGAAAGGCATTTTGGAAGAATGCTTTAGAATAATCACCTAAAAGCCTCCTGCTCTTTACTATAAATCCACATGGATAAATTACCTCATGTAAACCACAAAGAACTGTGGATTTCACATCAATTTTATATCACCCATTGCATATCTCACTTTAGCATTTTTACATCAATTTCATATCAATCATTGCATATCTCACTTCAGCTTTGAGACACAACTATTAATAAAAAGAACATGTCATGTCTTATTTTTCAAAAATTTTTATTGCTCATATCCTTGGTGATTTTCAGACAATAAACACATTGTTAGTATCGCCCTCTGTGAAGAAAGTAGCTTACACTTCAAATAACCCTCACCAAAAGAACAGATGATCCATGCAGACTTACACAACGTTAACAATGGATGATCACTCAGAGAGGCACCTTTGGAAATTGAAGGGGAATCTGGCAGAGCTTCCTTTGTCCCCAGCCGACTTCTCAATGAAATGTTTCCACTTTGCACCCTTTGGGTTCAGTTGTTCAACCGGTTACAATTAGTTAGATGAGTAACTGGTTGAACAACTGTAACCAAAGAGCACAGATTGACATGCTGAGGTGTACTAGAGAGAGGTTTGCTAGTGGTGTTCAGCAGGGCTCTGTCTGTCCTCTTCAGTGTTTGCATGAATGACTTGGAGCAAGATACATACATTCAAGAGAAATTCATTAAACATCCATTCAGCATGTAGGACTTGCCTATAACAATGACAGTATGACAGGGAATGAGGGTACAGAGAAAACATTAGTTATATGTCCCTGGCACCAGATAGGGAGACAGAGGAAAGAGAAAGGGAGGGAGAGAGAGAGACAGAGAGAGAGAGAGAGAGAGAGAGAGAGAGTAATATGTGCCTTCTAGCTAGGAACATTTGAACGAAGTAAAATATTTCCAGGGATGTGAAGAGAGGTAACCTTCACAATTTACAAATTTCCCATTGGAATGAATATTCAATCACTGTCAACAGTATGGAGCACATGTCTTGCATTTTACCTTCATTTAGTCAAGCACACATTATTACATAGGTGACATATTAACATGTCTTATTTAACAATATAAAAAAGAAAACACAAAAGCCCTATTTCATTAAATTGAAAGCAGATGTATTCTTGGGGAAACTTATTCTTTCAGATGGGATGTTGTCTGTCTGTAATAATTACTTCATTTCCCTAAATCACTTAATAGGTCTACCATGGACAGACTTCTACATCCTGGTAAATGTTGCTCATTTTATCATTTTAATGTGAAGGATTCTTTTGCAATTCTCCAGCATTGACTGAGAATTTGAACAGTTGTCAGCATTACGCTTAACACTGGACAAAAATGGTAAGGAACACAGTTATTCTCAGAGAATCCACTTTTCCTTTGTGTTTCTTTGCTACAGTTCTTAATCCAATGAGATTAGTTTGTGGGTATTTTCTGCTGTTCCAGAACCTGTTTTTTTTCCCAATTTTAGTATGAAATTTAGTATTTACAAGACTGTGTGTCCATAAACAGTATCCAGTGGGGTCCAACTGTGGGCTTAAGGGGTGGCTCTCACATTTCAGACTAAGTGATAACATAGATATAAAAGAATCATAATCCAACTTACTGCAAAATGGAAAAAAATAGGACCAGGATATTTGAAAATATTTTCTTTGAATATATGTGTCTTTCCATTGGATTTATTTTGGTTTCCTAAAACTCTGTAGAACTGAAAACTCCAAGTGCAGATATTTGTCAAATCTGTTTAAAACCAGGCTTCCCTTATTTACAAAAGGCAGTTTTTACAAGACAACTATCAAGAATAAACACAAAAAGAAACGAAAACTTTTCCATTTCTAGCAATTTGCCAGAGTAAACTGGCTGTATATTGAACACAGCTGTCTCTGTGAGAGATTTTTCTTCTTTTCTTTTTTTCTGGAATTTAATATTGACTGTGCTCTTGTGGCATGAATATAGTCAATGAAAGATTGTCCTGGGCTTGATAAGAAGAGAGGCCAGAAGCAATTGCTCCCACGGGTCTTTCCCCTCCTTAATAACTAAACTGCCATCTGCAGCCTCCTGAGTAAAAGCCCATCATTTGTCATGTCAATTACACACAAACACAATGTTCTAGGACTTTTCTTGCCACTTTTCTTAACCTGAGGAAGACACAGGCCCAAGAGGGAGGTGGTTCTAAAGATAAAATTGAAAGTAAGAAGGCAGAGCTCACATGTAAACACAGGAAAGAGCCTCTTGTTCCTTGCTCTTCTCACTTTCCATCAACCGTTGAAAACTCTTTCTCGATGAATTGAATTCTTTTCAAAAGAGAAAAACCGTGACATTTTCCCTTGGGCACCAGTACATATATATGCTTGCACATGTTATATTTTGTTTAATAATAATACTGATCAGAATTAGGTGCTTTTAGCATCTAATAAATTAAGAAGACATTTCCTGCTAATATGCCTAAGAGCCCATTTAGGTTAATATTAATAGTTAAATTTTATCAGGCTCTTAACTTTGTGGGAGGAATTGTCTACAGGGCACACATTATGGTATTTATTCTTCCCCAAAATTTGATGTAATAATGCTTGGCATAGCCATCTAGAGATCTTATTCTTTGATGGGAACAACTATTCACAATGGTAGATTGCAGCATAATGTTGAAAGGCTGTGCTCTGGAATTAGATGGCCTATATTTGAATTCTAGCTATAAGAAATTGAGCAAGTAACTAAACAAAAACACTAATACTACCAAATCTTATAAGATTTCATCACTTGATCAATATCTCTACCTGCACTTTGATCTCTGTCTGATACACTTCCTGAATTATGGGATATTTTTCAGAACTGCAGATATGAGATACAGATTCTGGCATTCCTAAAGATACCAGTGATGAGTTTTCCTGTCACCAGTTTAAAGCTATTTGGCAACACTGGGAATATGAATAATGCTAGGATATCATAAACACCGTGATTAAACCAAAGGACTGAAGAGTAGTGACTGACACCTATAATCCAAGCTACTCAGGAGGCAGAGGCAAGAATAGTACAAGTCAGAAGCCAGCCCAGCAAAACCATACCTCAAAACAAAACACAAACAAAAGGGCTGGGGCTTAGCTCTAATGGTAGAGCACTTGTAAGTATGAGGCCCTGGGTTCAATCCCCAGTATCAGACAAAAACAAACAAAAAAATCCAAAGGGCCAAATCAACAAAAGCTTGACAGTCTATGGTCAAGTTCTGAGGCCATCAGATATAAGAACTAAAAATATCTATCCACTAGACAAGAATGAGAACACAGGTCTATGCAAGCTAAGTTCTTCTCCAAATGTGGTTTATAGAGGTTTCATGGACTCTATCATCTTACGTGTGTGGTTTAGAAAGAACTTGATTCTGCAATGCATCATTTTTACAAGGACATGACTCACATTTATAGAGAGATTTTCAATATGAAAGAATTAGTGATGGGTAAGAGGAGCATAAACTTGACTGTAAGGAAATATAAGTCATTTTTCTGGCTCTTATTCCTTAAACACACACATATTTTATAAAATAATGGCTTTTAAACATTTCAGAGTAATTTCCTCAAAATCTAAAGAGAGTAACTGTATCAGTGATTCTCGATTGGTTTTGACTATAAACAACAAAAACAAATTGGGTCCATCATCATGAGAAACTTCAAATGAAACCAGCAATACAAACATGGACTCCAATAAGATTTTACAGCAGAACATCTGCAAACAGCAGGAACTTAGTGCATTATGTAGCACCTCACCTTTGCAAGAGAGTTTCTTTTATAGTCCTTGATAAAATATGTCTTGTTATGAATAGTCACATCACTACTTTAAAACCTGCATCTCCTTAGCTACACATGAGAGTGAAGCGTGACTAACCAGAAATTGTGATATAAATATCTTCAGATCAAAAAACAACCTGGCTCTTGTTCAGAGATAGCAAATGGTAAAATAATGGCTTCATTTTGCACTTCTTTGTGAGTTAATTCTTTAATCCAGCAAACATTTATTGATTCCTATAGGCACGGAGGGAAATCAAAGAGGAAAAGATACAGTCCTTGAAAGAACTCCTAGACTGCATAAACTCATTAACAACACCTTATCACTTCCAGGTGTTGGTCTAACTACAGAGTTTAGCAAACTATGGCCTCAAATCAAGCCTGAACCCAATTTTAAATATTTTTTTAACACAGCCACATATATTAGATTACCTATTAACTATGGATGCTTTTGTGCTAGAGTATCAGATTTGCATAGTTAGGACAGAGTCCTTATGACCCCCAAAACTTAAAATATTTACTAATTTGGCCCTTTGAAAGAGAAAGTTGCCTTATGGTCTCATGAATAAAAGCATTTGTTATTTTCAATTAGACATATTATTTAAAAAATAGGAGTTACCACATAATTATGATCACCCACCCTAATAAAAACACAAAATGTTGGTAACTTAACCAACATGGACTCTTACATAAATTTGGATATATTATTAAAGTAGAATACTATTTAAAACAAAGCTGCCTTATATATACTGATATAAAGATATCCAGGAAAATTTATAGGTAAAAGAAAAAAAGGTATATACGGAACATTCTCTTATATATATAGATAAAAAGTTATCTACACATTTATGTTTTTATATTCATTTATTTATCTACACATATATGTTTTTATGCTCACCCACCTCCCAAATATAATGAATATAAATTACATTCTAAACAGTGTCCTAAACCTGGGATTATTTTTTAAAAATTACATAAAAGTTGGTGCAGTCTTCCTCCTAAAAACAGAATTACTAGAATGACTTTTCTGTACTACTAGAAATTTGTATCATTTTGTAAAATGATCAAGATAAAAAATACATCTTACAGTATTTCCATGTGGTATAAAGTGCGTCCTTACATGTGTTCTCATGCATGTTGTACAAGAGAGACAGAGAGAGAGGAATTTCATTCAACATCTCAGGAGCCATCTTTGATATAAGAAGTACCACAATCCAGACATAGCATTTACAAGACTATCAGCTATTACTCTCTTGTGTGTTGGCCTAAAAAATGTGCCAATAGGAGAACTGAGTACTATTCAAAAAGTGCTCGTTTCAAAAACTCTATCTTTGTGACTGATGAACAGGAATAAAAGAATAAGAATCTAAATAGTGTCCTAAACCTGGGGTTCCAATTGGGTCTTGTGTTCTGCCACCATAAGTGGAATCTGTCACCACACTCCATGGCTATTTCTGCTTCAAGAACATTGCCACACCAGTCTGGCATGGCTTCCCATGTAAGATACAGCACTTAGTAGGAGACAGAAAACTGGGAGTCTAAGAAACTTGTAAGAACCGTCTGAATGATAGTTTGTGCCTACTGGATAACAAAAGCTTGAAGGAATTCAGAATCAAGTTCAAAACGTGCTTTCATTACTACATTACACATGATGGCTTGGTTGTGAGCCTGAAGATTCTTCCAATTATTGTAAGCCACGACATTCTCCTGAAGGAAGGTCAGGATGTCAACATTCAATGACTACTTTAAAAACAAGTGACTGATCTTGATAAAATAAGTATTACCCAAGCGTCAAGTAATGAATGTTCAACTTACTTCTACCTGGGACATGAAAGTCACCCTGAAAAAAGTCAGTATCTTTGACTCAAAAGTCTTCAATTTTTCATCAAGATCATTTTGAAAACCAAGGATATCACCTCCCCATTACCAAGTATATTTTCAGCAACACTAATGCTAAGTCTTATCTGCTGTTGAGAAGCTGTGAATTTGATGGCAGAATCCTGACTTATTATATGTGAAAGTTGCTTTAAAGAACATCTATTTCGTCTTCCCTCTCTATGCATCATTTTCTGCATGAGGATGTAAACGAACTTGACTACAATGATCTGAACCAGGCTCAGAGCCCTTAAACCTAACATTTTCCTCTGCAAAACAGGAAGAGAGATTCATGGAGAATATAAGGAAGTGTTTAACACTTTCAGTTAAGCACGGAAGTTACAACAGTGCCTCTCCAAACAAGAAAAAAAACAAAAACAAAAAGTAAACTCTTCATGAAAATAGACCTCCTTTGCTATAATACATTCACTGAAGTTACTTCACAGCTGAAAGCCTAACTAGTTAAAAACTGATGGTGGGTGGTTTCACTAAAATAGTTTCTGAAAAGCAAATTAACCGTCCAAGGAAAAATATGGGATTACACAGAAGAAAAGGGCTAGTGGTGTCAAGAGCTTAACCCTGCTGAGAAGTTCCCAGATAGCAAGAAACACAGCAGGGAGGAGAAAGAAATGGAAGTTACAAATGAAACTGCTCTTCAGGCACAGACTCAGTTTCTGACAGCTCTTGAAAAACCTGGGAGCAGTTGGACAGAAACGTTAGTCCAGAGGCAGCCTCAAGGCTCAAGTACTCAAGACTTTCCATCTCAGTATAAATATTGCAACTTCCTCTCATCCTTCTGCTGGGGGAGGAAGATGACACAGGGGAATAGAGACCTGAAGGCAGCTGCAAAAGAATGACTGGTAGTGTGCAGAAAAGAGCTTGGATCCCAACATGGATTTTCAAAAAAGAAAGAAAGTCGTAACTATGAGAATAATGAGACTACAGATCCCAAGGCTCAATTCAGACAGACGCTGTAGGAGACCACGTCAGGGAAATGTGGGGCAGTAAGAAGCCTTCAGTCATTTCAGCAGGTTTACTGATTCCCTCCTGTGGGCACAGCATGGTATTGAGTGCTCTTGAGAATATGAGGGAAAGAGGAGATGGGCCATCTTTCCTTAGTGCTTCTGATTCTGGATGAGATGGTAAATATGTTCATGTGAATTTGTCACAAAGACCTAAACAATTACACAACAAAGCATAGCTGTGCTGGCTCAGGACCCAGGGATGCGGGAAGAATTCAATTCAGAACCTTGAGTCAGAGATGAGGCAAGAACTGTTTTATGGAAAAGCCACATAGTCAGCTGAGTTTATACATGAGAGGGGAGTCGGTGGTAAGGGAGGGGGTGGGGGCAGGAGGGAGAAATGACCCAAGCCTTGTATGCACATATGAATAATAAAATAAAAAAAAAACCATCACAAAAAAAAAAAAGAGGGGACTTCATTAGGCTACAATGTACAGGATGTGCTTCTGTTTAGTAAGGTAGGCAGGAAAGTAAGAAACCCTTCATTTAGGTATGATAGGGTCTAGGGGATATAGCTCATTGTTAGAGCAGTTACCTAGCATGTGCAAGGCCCTTGCTCTATTCCAGAAGTGCAAAAACATTAATAAAAATAAATATGATAGAAGAGCCAACCAAAGCTTATGAACTGTAAATATGTCAAGAATCTACTCCTTATTAAAGAAGAAATGTACAGACACATGAAAATGACAGAACCCCGGGATTCTGCACTTTAATAATTAAATGACAATGTCCACTGCACTCAAGTCCCTCAAAACACAATTCGTAACATAATTACATCTGTTCTCCTAGCAAGAAAAAGAAAACCCAATCTAAAATACCAAAAGATAATGTTTAACTTAATGTCAATAGTAAAATTGAAGTAATAAGACCCAGTGTGGTACTGTATTTCACAGCTATCAGAACTGTTATCATAAATACTGTAAATAGACATTGATTAACATTGAGAGGAAAAATACTTCACTTGTGGGGCTCTAATGCTGGTTTCAGATGAAACAAAATTTCTTACCAATATTTCTATTCTAATTTCTCATATTTTAAAGTCACATTTCATACTTTCAATCATGTAAAATAATGGCTTAACTAATACCTACCACCTACATAGCACTACCTCAGGAGTGTGCTGTGAATTTACATGGTTCTGTAGTTGATACTACTGGACTCATAAAGTACCCCAACTCTATTCACAATTTATAGGGAAACCAAGGAAAGGAAGACATAGAAAGCTAAAATAATTTGCCCTTGTTCACAGAGAGGCTCCAAACCATAGAGTATATTAATCAATTTCATATATATCACCTCTCAGAGAGTTCTCAGTGTCTTTTTTTTTTTTTTTTTTTTTTTGGTGACTGGGGTTTGAACGCCGCTTCATGCTTGCAAAGCAGGAGTCCTACTGCTCCAAACACACCTCCAGTCCATTTTGCTCTGGTTATTTGTAGAGATGGGGTCTAATGAACTATTTGCCCTGGCTGGCCTTGAACCACAATCTCTCAATCTTACCCTCCCAAGTAGCTAAGATTACAGGTGTGTTGCTGAAGAGAAAAAGTAAGAGACAATAAGAAAAACATAGTGTTTTTGCTAGTTTGAGATAAAGATAGTTATACAGAGAGAGATTCCTAGTGCTATTGTACCATGTAAATGTGTTTAATCTTTGATTTTTAAAATAATTTTAATTTTTTAAATTAAAAATTTTATTGAATTCAATTTTTAAAAACTGCTTATTATGGCCACAAAATTATTTTTCTCCTTGATAACTGTTTAAAAGAGATAATGTCTAAAAGATAAATTTATAAAAACATTGGTTTTACCAATAACATGACCTAATTAGTTTATTATAGAGTAAATGAAAGCCTACAGGATAAACAGAGCATAATGAAGCAAGATAAGGTAATGTATAACACCTATGCAATTATTATAATCAAATCAACTCAATAGGAATTATGAATATCTAGAAGTGTTTGCTTTTCTTTTTTAAATGCAGAACTTCTTTAGCATTCAACATCCATAGAAATAAAAGGACATGGGACCTCAACTCCCTCAAATGCAAATTCTAAATAATAATAGTAGCTACTTAAAAGGTTAGTTGTTATATCAAGCATGTGAATTGCATTTTCTATGTGCCATCCATTGATACAAAATTAGTGCCATTTGTTAATTCATTTTAGATCAATAAAAACCATTTTCATGGTGTCTAGTTTGAATTATATTCTACTTACCCCTATATATCTTTTAATAACTCCAATCTAATACACATGAACATTTTTTGAATTCTATCACAACACATCCTGTGTCCTGTAAAGCACATCAGAATCAATTTATATCCAAATTTTTATGTAGTTTTAGAAACAATCTGATGAGTAATTATTTAAAATAAATACTGCAATGTCTTTAATATAGCATTAAAATGTAGGGAAATTATTTAACTTGACACTTTCAACATATCACCCTTCATACAAAACAAAAAACAGACAAGAAACAAAATGTTATTTATTTGAGCACAACGTTACACAAAATTGTGTGTGTCCACTAGGCACTCTCCGGAAACCACATGAAATCACAACCAGTTTGACACTCTAATTTTCATGGCAGTTTTCTCAAAGACTGTCATGGATATAAGCATATTACTATGAGGCATTGTTGCTTTTTAGGAATAAAACCCTTTCATGATGGTTCTCATTAAGCTCATTGCCAAACACAAATGCTGTGTGTCACTGACAGAGAACTAGAGAAGAGTGTTCTCACATCCATTCTCTTCCAGTGTGGTCACATTAATCTGTCCTCATTTTATGGCCTTCCCTACATGGCACACATCTCTGTCAGCAAGACCTTCCCTGAAAGAACTGTCTAGCACTCTGGAAGGGGATACATATTTATTCTTACTTTGAAAGATAAGCATTTCCCCTCCTTTGGAGGGGGGTGAGGGAGGTGGGGGCTACAACTCCAGTGAAGAGCTGAGCTTTTGGAGGATCCCAGGTAAACTAAAATCTTCTATTATGACTCTCTGTCACACCATCATTATTTCTGATAAATGCTATTTGTTTGTAAAGAATATAATTAAATTCCACATACAAAATAAAGACACAGCCAAGATTTTAGAATGACACTCTACATTTCTGAAGTAATAAATATAAGTGTAACCTTTTTGGAAAAATGAAATGTTCGAATAAACTATTTATATGTGTGACTATGAAAATTACTAGGGCAAATACTCAACCCCCAAGATTATATCAAATTGAGGACAGCTCTTTAGTTGTGTGTTGGCCTCATTACAGTAATAAAGGAATCTTATAGCTGCAGTGATTAAAATAATCTAGTTAGCTTCCATTCCAGCCAGAACCGATAATCCCTTGACGAAAGTAACAACAGCAGTAGTGATAATGATCAATCATGTAGCACTTAACTCTAAAACAGCATTGTTTTAAACATTTTCCATATATGGACTCATTCAATTCTCCAACAACCCTACTTTCACTATTTCCATTCTCCAGTTGAGAAAGAAGAGGTCAAAGTTGTTGTTTTTAAATCAACAGGTCACAATTTTACTGCATAAAACTCTTATGAGCATGTTGTAAAAACAAAAAAGCAAATTTTTGGCCATCTCCACATCCCACTCTAATTTAGCACAGTTGGTTTGTGGTAGACGGCCAGCAAACTAAAATTGCAATCTCTATTCTCAAGTGGTCTGAGAATGAGGGAAAAACAGCGCCAAGGTTATACAATTCTTTTCAGTATTCCCATGGACTGTCAATGCCTCTCTGCCAGTGTTTGGGTCATTGGTTCCATGTTTCTGGGCAGTCTGTTTCCTTTCATTTCCTAGTGAGGATATTCATTTTGATCTCAATGAATTTGATTCCCTACTATGTCTCCATGTAAAGTTTAATCAGAACAAACTATATTGATATTTTATATCTTAATTGTGTTAGATACACTTCTCCTCACCATGCACTTGTCACAGGTTGGGGAGCACTTACCTTCCCTAAAACACCTCCTGAAAGGGAAATTCTTAAGATCCTTCCATACATAAACATCTGCTGAAGGAAGCATCATAACTCTCCAAGGCAGATCTGAGGAATTCAGAAATGCCTGAAGAATGCTTAGCCATCTCGCCAGTCACAAGCGCACTTTTCTTTCTTCAGAGCCCTCATAAGGGATGAATTCTTTGACTTCTCTGGCAGAGCTATAAACTCTGAGAAACACCCATATTCTAAGTACAGTTGCTAGAAAGATCTGGAAACTGTGCTCGACTAAACTTTTCATTTTCTTATTTCTATTAAGATGTAGAATGATTTTATGCAGAGAAAGGAGAAACAAACCATTGTTTTCTTTATCCATGGCTACATTCTTCTTGGCTTTATAGAAAGATTGAAAATGTCTTTCAAATTGTAGTAATATAAAAAGCTGTGAATGATGACAAAAGAGGAGTGTTTATCAGACTTTGGTGGGAAATGTTTCTTGAAAAGGGTTCTGAGACAGTTTTTAATAGAGATGAGATAGAAGAATAATAAAGGCTCTCTATCCTCATAACCAGTTCCACTTGTAGAACTGAAAAAATAATCTTGTTTCTGGTCATGCATGGGAAGACATGGGGCTTCATGCTGAACAGGGGTGGGGGCATTACTAAACATGGAACTTTTGAGTCATGTCATAAACCAAAATGAAGCTATGCCCCCAAACAATTGACTCTTTCTGTACCCTATTTTGCACCGATAGAGGGGCAAAAAAATCCCCGATTATTGTAGAATTTTTATCAATTTCCATGGTGCATCTACTGCCACCTTGTCTGATTTCAAGCTACCAAAGTGATGGTACGAACTGTGGAGTTAGGAGGACATGGCCAATAACATATCGTGTCACCAACCACAGATACAAGTTAAATAACTTCAACAGTACATGATAATAGTACAGCCATTAGTAATTATAATTAGTAATTGATAATTAATATCAATTACCTTAGCTTTAATAAAATTTAATAATTGCTGTGCTTGTCAATAACTGTCAAAAATCCCAGAGTACATAACGATCAGCTCTCATGAGCTGCTACTGCCTGGTTCCAGTCCATGGAACATGAAATACTGCATGTATTTCACAGCAAGCAAACTTTCCACATCCTGATCCATTTTTATATTCAATCATTTATGAAGAAATTTACAATATAATTTAAGTAGAAAGCTTTACCCAACAAATACAACTAAGGTGTAATTAATGCAATTCAATATCTATATAATTTTACAGAATGATTGCACCGAACCATTTCTGTAGTAAAAGAGATTTTAGAGACCATCTGACCTAACTCCTTCTAAGATTTTCCATGAAGACTGTTCAAGTTACCATTCTTAGTCATTGTCCTCCTCCAAAATTCCAAAATCTCCACTCAATATAAGGAATCACATTCAATTCACTCTCTGACTACTCCTTGAGGACATTTGTGATTTCACTCTAATAACTCCACTGATTTTCTTTTCTCCTTTTTATTTCTGTAGTTTCTCTCACCCAGCATCCAGCATGACAAATCAGAAGTCATCTCATTATCTTCTATAGGTGTCACCTTTATTCTCCCTCCTAAAGTTAATTCTCAAGCTCTATCAGGCATTCATTCACTTGCATTTAAAGACTTAGACTATCTGAGCAATGCAGTCTAGAAATCTGCTTTCTGTTTATTTATTTTGGGACAGGCTCATGCTATGTTGACCAGGGTGGTCTTGAACTCTCGGGCTCAAGTGATCTTCCTCCTGCCTCAGGCTTCCAAGGAATTGGGACTATATACCACAGCACGTGTTTTTTGGAAATCTGTTTTTTAAGCAAGAAGCCCTTAGGTGACTGTAGATCTTTAAAAATTTCAAGATCAACTAATTTACCAAGTAATAGCTAAACCCTAAAATGAGAATAACATAAGATACAAGATCAATTGGCTTAGTGGATCTAAAACTGTGTATAGCTTTGACTCCAGGAGTACTATAGCATAAAAGTTCAGAACCAGCATTAAAGAGAGAATGACAGAATGATGAACACTTATCAGTGAAGAGAAGCCTCTTCAGCAAAGAGGTAAGAGCTAAGCCAGGTACAGAATAAAGTTGTTCTCTAGCTGGGTCTCAAACTTCTAGGCCAAGAGTAGCTGAAAATGACTTACACAGAGCCTGAGCAAGGGCCGTGAGACATTTGGAACTCCTGAGACAGAATTTCCAAACTTGCTTAATAAAAATCCTTTGGACACCACACAAAAACAGATTCCTGAGCACTTTCCTCTCTTATATTACAGATTTTGACTTAGGAAGGTGGAAAAGGGCTTGGAAATCAAGAGAAACTGCTATAGCAGCAAGGCATACAAAAAGGCCTTGCATGGGGAGCAATACTTTCAGCTTGAAGTTTTAAACCAGTACTTCTAAACTTTACTTGCTTTTTTTAGCTCAGGTTAAGTCTAGCTCTCATTGAATCTTGTCTGATTATCTTAGCCTGTACTGGTCTCTTTGATCTGCCACTGGACCTGGAGATTGACAGAATTACTTAGTTCCTGTGTACCATTCCTTTTCTTTTATTGCCAGCCTTTAGGAGTGGAAATAGCTCATCTTTCTGTGTTCCTCAGAATGCCCAATGCCGGCATAAATACACAGATATGCAGGAAATCTCTGTAGATTAATCAGTTCTGTGCATCTTCTGTACCTCATCTTAGCATCTAGCATGTTCATTAGGAGTACATTAAGAGATAACATTTTACAAAAACATATGACGTGTCACTCATTCTTGGAATTACTTTACATGGGTTAACTCAACAATTTTATAAGATAATTACTACTATTATCTCTATTTTATAGATGAGGAAACTGAGACTTGGTGATTTTCCAAAATAAACCTGCTACAGATCCCATGCTCTTTGTTACTAAGCCATGTTTCTTTTCCCCACCCTGTCCCTCTAACAATGCAATTTAAACAATGACTATCTAAAAAAAGATTGAAATTTGATTCCATAGTAATAATTTAAAAAAATAATTAGTCCAGAATTCTTTTTAAAAGACAATACTACAAACTGTGAAGCAGTCCAAAATATTCTAAAAATTCCCAGACTAAAATTCACATCTTCCAGCTCTGTATCAGTGACTTCCACACAGGCCCTTTACTAAACAACTCCTCTGTGCTTTCTTGTCCCCACTGACAGTCACACGGCAGGAATGGTGCATCCATGGGTGCAGCAGCAGAAATGACAACACATCACAGCCTCAAAGTCTGTGACAAGCCAGGCCTTTTGATAGTCTAGTGAGGGGGTGTGCCTCCTGAACACTACCAAATGTGTCACGATCTTTGTTCCCCAAATACTCACTCCCTCTTGGATAATGAAACAGCAGAAGATACTATTCAGGACGACAAAATGGGTTCTAATATTCCCATACCCTATAATTAATCTGCATTCAATCATAAGCATTTCTGTTCAATCTTTTCTGCTGGAAAAGAAATAAATGCTAATAAGGTATGAAAATGTGACTCTTGGATGATGCCAGAAAATGGCCTTCATTTCTCTTCTTTTGACATGAATAAGATGCTTTTGATCATATTAATGAGTGAGAAATGCACAAGTCTCTAGTACAAGATTTGCTTAAATTACATCCATCCATGGAGATGAGTAACCTGAATTTAAAAGAATAACTTGGTTCAAAAAAGTCACATTGCAATCAAAATCTAATCTTTTTTGAATTATACTTAAGACATTCTAGAATCTTTAAAATGGTCCACATTATACATTTCACCCCATTTATTTTCAATGATTTTTCTAGCTCCTCCTAGCTCCTAAATTCTATCTCTTCTCTGTATATGTTACCATGATGATTTTATTTATTCTAGATTTCCTGCTTCTGTAAAGATTGTTTTTGGGTGTTTGTTGCTACCTATCACAAATCTAATGAGAATAAAAATAATCCATCTGAGGACACATTAAACAAACTTTATTGGGGTCCATCGATTATTTCTTACCAAGTTACTAAGCAGTTTAAAGGGCTCACAGAAGAGATCCAAACTGAAAAATAACTTCACCTACTGAATGTTTAAGCTCATTATTGACCAGAACATTACTAGGTTGATGTGAATCTAACTGAGCTCAGTACATTTTGGCATGCTCAAAGCTCTTGCTTATGAAAATACACAGTAGAAGCACATTATACATCCATGGAATGGATGTGCTTGCCCTTTTTTCATTGCATGATGCTTCCAGAAATTCAAGAAATTAATGTGAATGGTTTTGAGTCTTTCATAGTTGCTTTACTGTTAAATAATCATGATTCAAACTTGTTTAGAAGCTAACAGTCTTTAAGGAGTAATAGAAGAGGTGACTATGATCAAAGTACATTACATGCACATTTGGAAATATCACAATAAAATCCTTTTATACAATTAATATGCACTAATACTCTTCAAAAATCCGGACAATGTTTTTAAAAATAATCTTTATAATTGGTCTCAAAGCTGACCAGAGTGTGACCCAGCACTGAGTCAACTGCAGAGAGTACTGAGGTCACATCAAAACCAAAACAGTCTTTCATTCTACAGATCAAGGTCTAGCTGGCAAACAGAACATGAGAAGAGGAACTGCATACACCTTTCAATGTTTTTGGGTGACAGAGAGGATGCCTTAATGTGCAAACTTATAAGGAGTTCCCAGGGGTATTTGAATTCAGGATTTAAGCTGGGAAGTACTAATGACATATGGGCTCCAATTCCCCAGGGCCTCTGGTTTTCTCATGACCAGTCTGTGAATGTAGGCAAATTATTTAATTAGCTTAACATGTTTCATTGCTCATATAAGAGAAAGATAGTAAATACCTTTTGAATGCTGGTAAGACTAAATAAAATACTAAATATAAAACATTTAGTACAGTGCTAGCACAGAGAAAATATTTAAGAAATGTGGATGACTATTGTTATATTTCTAGGATTTAGATAATGTTTACTAATTTTGGCAGATAATATAATGGAAATCTCACCAAAAGGCAAATAGAAGCTGTGTTGTGTGAGATTTGATCATTTACCTGTAAAGGGGTTGGCAAACAAATAGGTATGCATGCATTGCTCTTGGAAGGAATGATGGAGACCTGCTTGGGCAATGCATTGTATATCTGATTCCCAGAAGGTACCCCATATCTGAAACACTCAGATGGGTTTTCACAATGGAAAATATTGAGCATCCCCTCTTACAGATGCATTTTGAGATCCACATAAGGAGATGTTCAAAATAATATTTTATAAATTTGACATGACAGCTGGGTTTGAAAAGGTGCTTTTAGCAAAAGCAGAACACTGATCAGCTTTTCTCCTCGCAGTGGTTTACATCAAATCATTTTATCTGGAGAAGGGAGTGAGAAGCTAATATTCAGGTTGCGGAGCATTCTGTCAGATTTCACTTTTTGTTTTCTTCTCCTTCCCCTCATTTAGCAGAAAATCATGGGCTTACAGGGAAGCAAAGTTGGCTATGCTTTTCAGACTCCTCTTATTCTTGACTTGGAAAAAGGACAGATTGAGGAATGGGGATTATAGAAAACATTGTGTGAGATTTTCCTTGGGCCTCTAGGACCTATTTAAGGCTGTTTCAGAAGAGGGTGATGGCTGACATTCATAATTAATAACCAATGGGAGCCTAGAAGGAGCAGGCTGGGGTGTTCCAAAGTGCTAAATAGGAAAGTTTCTACATCCAGAATAGCCAAAACATTGCTGGCTACTTGTGGGAACATTTAGATACCAGAATCCTAAAGAATATAAATTCCAGAATCACTTCATCAAGATTTTGTCTCATTCTGATGGAGAAAGGTTATTTAAGTAAGACTGGAAACAGAACAGGTGTTGATTAGAAAGTAAATGTTTTTATTTGCATCTAATTATGTATAAATAAAAGTGAAAATGAGGAAGTCAGGATGCCAGTATACTTCACTGGCTCATCCACAGATACTCTCCTTTCTCCACTTCTGTCCTTTGCAGTGGATGTGAGTGCGCCACCAGGTGGTGACACAATGTAGTGACGTGTCAGATGCAATACTTCTTAAGTTGGGGAGAACTTTGGAGGTGTCAGAATGGAAAAACTGCAAAAATATGGCCCTGTTCCTGGGGCTTTTGTGTACTAGAGGTTATGCTTCTGGTTCTGATGAAACCCAATAAAAATTAGAATGTATAGTAATATTATAGTAAAATACCTTTTGAGATAGAATTTAAAGTCTGAGCAAACATACTTTCATCAAGCCTGGTTCTGCTTTTCATTAATTTTGTCACATTGTGCAGTATGTTACTTAACATTTTTGAGCTTCATTTCCTCATCCATAAAAGTCGGGCTAATAGTCACTGTCAAGAAATAATTTAATGGTATCTTGAGACTTTGACTACTTCTGTGAGATGCTTACCCTGCTGTCCCTCCTTCCTCATCATCACCATTGCATACACTATTCCTTGTCTTTCCCATCTCTTCTGGTTTACTGGAGAGTGGGGATAAATGCCCATGTACACAGCACCTCCTCAGGCAGAGCTGCTCAGCCTGTCCCAACATATCCATGTCAGTCCTCATATGGTCTTTAGTCTCTGGATTCTCCACACTGCTTAGGAACCAATCATTTCCATGAGTTTTATTCACCATTGAACTGGGAGGGCTGGGTCCATATTCTGAGCATCTTTCTTATTCACTCAGGCATTATGCCCAGTACATCTATACATTGTAGCTGTTCAGTGAATGTTTGTAGAATACTTTTAAAGAACAGGAAAAAATCTTTGAAATGTTAAGAAAAAAAAATAAGCAAAACAGTAAGAAGACTTTCTGGAGGAGTTCATTCATTGCCCAAAAAAGGAAATCTGTCACTTGTGAGGAAGGGAGAAAGCTCTTCTAGTCAGCATGCAAATATGATGATGGTGACCAGTGGATACATTGCATGTAAAATTGATTTATAGCCTGGGTCCTCTGCAAATGTTAACAGTAAATCTAATTTGAAATGTTATTTGGAAAAGAAATATTAATTCAAGTCATAAGTGTTTACTTCAAATTGTTAAGAATTAGATTGTTTTGCTTTTTATTGGGCTCTCTTGAACTTAGGAAACAATCACAAATCCTAAGGGTTATATTTAAATAAACAGTCTCCATACACATGAAGGTTAGTTGCTTTTTTATATTAGTAACAGATCAGGTTTCTAAAAATTTACTTTATTTGGAACAAAGAAAACTTTGATTCAAATCAGTCTTTAATCCATTTTGTGACTGGCCAAATTAGTCTACTTCCCTGGAGCTCAAGTTCCCCAGGAAACAGTTGATAAGACTGCCCTAAGGACCACTATGAGAATATATGCATAGCACTCTGCCTGGCACATAGAAGAGCCCTGTTAGCTTCCTTTGTTTGTATTCATGCTTGTCCCTTACACACACATTTTCCCTGAAGTCAATAAATAAATATCTTTGCAATAAATATCTTGTCAGTTAAATGAGATCAAATATTAAATGCACCTTGGGAAAAAATATCTTCTCAACATTATGATATTGTAAATGAGTTTCAGGCATTAGATCATTTAAACATATTAATTATGTAAATTTTTTGCCCAACTTTTATATGAATCATAGCTTTGAATTATATTGTCGTAAAATACAAGATACTCATCGTGTCTTGAGAGAACTAAATTGTATCTTTGCAAATTCATTTGTTGTGATTGTATCTGGCGGTGGGGCCAATGGGAGGTAACTAGGTTTAATGAGATCATGAAAGTGGGGTTCACATGATGGAATTGGTGCTTTGGTAGGAGGCCTCAGAGAGCTTGCTCTCTCTCCACTAGGCAGGAAGGTGGCTGTCTGCAAGCCAGGAAGAGGTCCCTCACCAGAAACTGAACACGCAGGCCCCTTGATTTCAGACGTCCAGCTTCCAGAACTAAAAGAAAATAAATTCCTATTGCGTAAACCACTCAGTTAATGGCATTCTGTTACTGCAGCCTAAGCTTACTTAAACATCCATGTATCAGTGTAACATCATTTTAGTTATAAATTCAATATTGATATAACTTTAGCTAAAGGAATAAAATATGCATGAGAAGTAATGTAACTTTTAAACAGTGGGACAGTACAGTTCTCTTTATTTATAAACTCACATTTACTTTGCATGCATACATGCAGAACACTAAATACATGGAATCAAATATATTGCCATATAGTTTAACTCATTCAGTTTAATTCATCAGATTTATGGAGTGCCTGATATGTGCCAAGCAATGTACTAAGAACTGGTATAGAAAGAAGAACAAGATACATTCTTATCATCAGTGAATTCATAGCCCAGTAGAAGAGAAAGACAAAATATAAGGTCAGTAATAAAGTGTGAAAAATGCTCAAGATTACAACTAACATAATACTAAAAACTTTTCTCATTCTTTAGAACTGTTCTTCCCTAAAACTGTCAGTACTGATTTTACCTAGATTAATCCAACAATTGTCTTCTGACATTTTTCTTATGGAGACTTATTTAGAAGGCATCTAAGGCAGAATAAAGGTTTCTACCTTAAGGTCAAATATATCAACAATGTTATAAGTAAAAAACAAAACATAAATTTTTTAGTCTCAGCTTCTGTCAGTTGAAATGAAAATACACAGTTGGTTCAGCATATGTTGATTTCTTACAATCGGAAATAGACTTTCCCAGCAATATGCCTCAGGGAAAATAAAACGTGTGGGCTGGTTGACTCATTTATATTAAAAGGAAGTTTCCAGCTGATGTTTGATTACACTCCTGAAGAAAAAAAAAACATTGTAATGAGAAAATCACAATTACTTTTTCCTCAGGAGTAAAGACTCAGTCTGAGAACTTGCTTCAAATCAGTGGTTAGCACATAAACAAATAAATAAAAAAGGAAAGAAGTGAGAATGGGATTCCTGGAATAGCTTCTAAATCTGAAGTTCTGGAGTCCAAGGGCCAGTCTGAAGTTCTGGTTCTGACACCTACTAGTTACCTGCTAGAGGGAAGGTCTCTAAGGCTCAAATTACTCAGCAGTAAAATACAGCCAAATGAAGCCCATTCACAGAGTTGCTTGAGAATTCAGGAAAATAATAGATGCCAGGTGTGTCTGACTTACAGTGACTCTCAACATTGGTAGTTAATAGTAATAATTATTATTGGAAAGAAGAGAAATAAGAAGGACCAGCAACTTGAAAAAGTACCCTTGACACCATTGATGTTAAGTCATTGCATCTTTCTTCCTTTGACCTTCTCCTCATATATGCCAGCTGATAGTACTGCCACCTGCAGTGTGTGCTGAGGGGCTCCCAGATTTTGCAAAATTTTTTGCTTAGTCCATATTCAATAAACCCATTATTCCCACTTGAAAATTGAGAAAATTAAGGCATAGACATATTAAATGCTTTGTGCTGGGTCACACAGTTTGGAAGAGCTGAAGTAAGAATTTGAACCCAAGTTCTATCCTGTCCGTAAAGTTCATGTGACTCTGAACTAATTATAAAGCACACTCGTACATAAACAGCATAATGCAACTACTAGATTCTTAGCCTCCTGCTCTGTCCTCTTAATGGAGCCTGAACGATCTTAGGATTGATAGAAAAATTAACTCAAATATCTTCAGGAGGCCTAAACAAGTAAGCCCTCTACCTTGACCTTTCTTTCTCTTTTTCTCTCCTTTCCAGGAGTTCAAATGCACAGTAATAAGAAGCTTTCCGTGGAATGTGGTGAGGTGTAAATAGCTGGCCATTCTCTAGGTGGTAGGTCAATTAGACACCTTGCTCTTGGTCTCACTCTGTAGCTTTACCCTCTAAATGGCTTGGCCATGACTGTCTTCCATAAGCAATTATTCATGATGTTATATTATTAGTATTTAGAGGGAAAATTTATGATGACTAGCACAGAACATAAAATTGTGTGTAAATGTTTGTCTTCTGCTTATCCTTTTCAGTTAGTAAAACACAACTAATGATTTATGTTTAATTTATTCCCCCACTCTAATCTTAGTCATACAAGATTAAAATTAATGGCTGTTGTTATTATAATTATAATAATTATTATTAGTGGAATAGTGGATATTATAAGTAAATTTTTTATTAAAAAGTGAAAGCCATAAAAAACATTTCCTATTTCTAGATGAGATATACACATCCTAGGCTTAGAACATTCATGGATCTTAGATTTTGCTAGTGTGAAGGTTTAGAAACATCCCTCTGAAAATGTTTTCCTTTCCTTACAGAAAGGAAATGCCATATGTTATAATCTGACATTTAGGAAAAGCTGTTGACACCTTTTCTTTAAGTAAAAGAGAGTAATAGAATGAATGAGCCAGGGAGAGGGATCATTCTGACTGGATTAATCCAGAAAGCACCTTGGCCTAATGCACAGGCCTGCCTATACCAGGTGGACTTTAGAAGTGCAACTTTCCAATCCATGCCACTACTCACTGTTGACCACATCTAGCCTTCCAAACATTAAAGCTGCAAGTGCCTGAGGCTTTAATATAGCATGGATTCCAGTGGCTCCTAAACACAAATTCTTCTCCTCAAGAAAGTTTGCCAGTTTATACAGAAAAAAGATAGTGTCATATATTTGTCATTAAGCTACATTTACTAATTTAATGGACTATCCCTTATATTTACTATCTATGTTTTAAATAGCCATTATTTTATGAAATGATGAAAGTACAGTGTTTATTTTTTTAAATGACCTCACTTGGCATAATAAAATTAGGCAAAATAATATAAGTCACTACATTTTTAAAATCTGTATTTTTGGTAGAAGGGGATAGGACTGCAAAGTAGGCACACTTGAGCCACACCTCCAGTTCATTTTGCCCCAGTTATTTTGGAGATGGGGTCTTGCAAACTAGTTGCCCTGGTTGATCTCAAACCATGATCCTCCTGATCTTAAGTCTCCAAAGTAGCTAGGATTACAGACGTGAGCCACTGGCACTTGGCTTAAAAATCAGTATTTTAAAAAGCAGGATCCAGGAACATATGTGGCTCATACCACATGTGTTTACTAGCAGAATCACTAATATGGTGACATATGTTTTTCCTCTTATTATATATTGTCTATCTTCAGATCTGGAAATGCATATGAAGGTGGACATAGAAAACTTGCCAACTCATCAATATTTATCTCATGCTGTTCAAAGGAATATATATGTCTGTATCTTTTGTTTTCCTATATAATTTCAATAATATGGACTTTTAGCTACATAATCAATGTGAAATAAGGAGTATTTTGACATTTAAATATTTGCAGACATATCATACTACACAGTTGTGCTTTTAGCAGGAAAAGCACACATACAGAAAGGCATTCTTCGGATGAAGGAGTTAAGATTCAGTTAACAATTTAGCATCTTGCAAAATCCATAGGAAAAACTGATAAATCTGGAGAAAACAGAAAAACATAATGAAATGTTCAGGAAGGAAAAAAATTGTTCAATTGTGTACTTCCAAATCATTATCATAAAGCTGACAAGATGGTCCAGGGGGCAGAGGGAGGAAAAGCATAAGCCAGATCTTTTGGAAGGTTATTTCAATATATTTCTCATGAGGAAAAATCATTACACAAAATTATTATTTTTATTTTAAACCTACATGTATTATAGAGTACTTAGAAAGCAGGAAGCAAGTAAGGAACATTAACATTCTGTTTAGAGAAAGGGTCTAATGCCTTGGGAGAATATTCTCATTGAGAAAAGAGATTTGGAATCTGAAAAGGGGAAGAGTTGAGACATTTTTATGCAAAATTTTGGCCTCTTTTTTGTAATTTGTAAATAAATCCCAGAGTGTATTGATATAATCCCTTTGAAAACTAATAGTACCTATTAAATCTGAGTTCATTAACACTGCAAACTAGCAATTCTACTTCTGGTCATATACTCAACAGAAATGTATGTCTTATAAACAAAAGGCATGCTAGAATATTAGGAGAAGCAGTGTTTGTAATAATCCCAAACATGTACATTACCCAACAGTAGAATAAATACATTTTAGTCTATTCCCACAATGGAATATGGATGGTTGCACAAATTAATGTTGAACAAAAGGAGGAAGTCCTTCTTAACAAAGTAATATTAATGATTCTATCCATGTAAAGTATAGTGAGAAGCCAAACTCCCCTGTGCGGATGTGAGGATAGTGATAACTCATGAAAGGATGAGGAAGTAATTGGGAGAAGACAAGAGGAGAGTTTGGGTGGGGTATGGGGACTTAAAATGTTCTATTTCTTGATCCAGGATCTGGTTACCTGGATACCTGGGCCTGTCCACTTATAGTTGTATACATATTTGCATGTATGCTATGCTGTAGTTCAGAGTAACAAAGAAAAATACACTCTTAAAATAAATAAATGCATTGTCAAAAAGGTTAATAATACCAAACAGTTTCTAATGCAAAAACAACATGACACTTTTTCTAAATCTAGAAAGTTGCTAGAAAGAAAATAAGATCAGAATGAGATTTAGAACAGATCTTAACATTTACAAAACACTGTATCTAAGAATACCAAGCTCTTTTCAGATCTGTATCATGTCTCACTGAAAACATTATTTTCTATGACATTATTTTTTGTTGGAAAAAATACCAACACTAATCCTGGAAAATTATTTATATAATCTAATGTTATATTAGCGTAATCTATCACCTCATTCTGTATGGTTTGGTTTTGACTAAGACTTCAACTTTGACAAAAATTTTACAAATAACATCATTTTCCATGTTATCTTGGTAAAAGCTTGAAATTCTAGGGTACTCGTACACTTCTTAAGCAATCCATATGTTTGGGACAACATGGAATTGTCAGAAGATCTGGCTTCAATTTTCCACTTTGAGTCTGATCTTTTTGCCTTTTTGTCACCCTGAAAGTGATTACATTGATAATTAGCCATCGAAATCCTTTTCTTCTTTAGCGCATGGTTAGATTTCATTTCTGAGCCACCACTGCAGTTAGGCAGGGTTACATGATTGGAACTCTGTTCTGCTCTGCTCAAGTCTCTTTTTCCAGTTAAGCTATATGGAGTAGATATATCCCCAGGGTCAATGTTGGAAGACAAGCATTAAAGATGGCAAATCTTCCACTAACTCCAGTCCTTAGAATGGCGAAGGAGAGGAGCTTCTCTTGTGTTTACATCCCCTATACATTTTGTTCCTTAACATAAATCATATACATTGGTAATGTATCTTGAAACTCCAAAAAATTGCTAAGTTCTTATGTCTATGTGAGGTAGAGTAGGGTTCTGTTTCCTCTACCCTCTTTATACTTTTACATCCTTATCTCTGATGGACAGTGAGGGATTTTAAGCAAAGTAAGGCATTAATTTATAATAATATATTATCAATTTTAGCAATACAGACAGACTATGTCTTAGATTTATTCCATTCTAAAAATGGGATGGAGAGTGGGCTGGGAGCAGAAAATAAAAGGGGGGTGCTTGCAAAGGTGCTTTGCAAGACTTTTCTGGACTCCTAAGACATACATGGCCTGCCATGAGTAAAACTGAATTGTCTATTTGAATGGCAGTAACTTCATGTCCTTTCATATGTGCTGGGGAATAATATCTCAGGGGAGGGAAAAAGGAACAACTTCCTTTCAAGCAAAACAGAAGCAAAGTTAATGACAAGAACTTTTGCTTCTTCAGATGAGAAAAAAACAACATTGGACTTCATGCCTTCTATTAATTAACTTGCAATACCACTCGATTTCTCTGGATATTGGGTCATTACCATGCAACCAATTTATTATGCCATCTGTGACTAATTCAAATGTCAGAATAATACATCTCCATAATGCATTCTTTTGTACACAATTGAAGCTACAGACCCTATTCAAGCCGATTATGACCCCTTGAATAGCCAGGACAAGGAGTCTTTCATCTTCACATTTCTGAGACTTAGGACAACAGCAACATATAAGAAGCACCCAACAGACAATAGAATGAACAGATTTTAAGACACTCAACACTGAGAGAGATCCTCGCTCTAGGACAATACTTCCCAATCCAATGATATTACAGAGCTAGTAACATAATTTATTATCAGCCAGAAAACTCCAGAAATAAGTGAGCTGAGGTGGGGAGAAGCTATATTCCATCACTGAGAGGAGAAACAGAGGAAGAAGTGGACACCAAGCAATGGTTGGTAGGACACCAAACCAGGGGAAACCCAGTTAAAGTGAGACAACATTATGGCTATTTCTGCCTTGAACCAAAAGTATTTTAAAAAATTAGTATAGCTGTTTTTAATATTATCAGCTATTAATTGAGACAGAAACATTGATGTTTGAACTTTAAAACACAGGTTGATTACCAGCTTTTATTTTCAGACTCTATTTACACACACATGGAATAGTTCTGAGTTGAAATACACGTAATTTAAACTAGTTCCAAATTTGAGATTCATTTAACAAACTATTTCAGACCAAAAGGGGACTGGCAGCTGTTGTTAATCAGAGAGTTCCCTCATTCTCTTTCAGTTTAGAATTGGCTATAAATAGACTCCAAATCTGGTCATTTGATATTTTCTGCTGCTTTCACAGTTCTTCACTGCTTGACAAAACAGGATCACTTTGAATTAAAGATCAGAGAGGCTGAATTTAAAACATGAGCATTCTACAGGAGTTGGTGCTAGGCTATAATAATTCAAGAAAAACCACCTTCTTAATGTTCATCATGTAAAAAGACATTCATTCAGCTTTTATTGGAGTTAGTTTCCTTCAGTTATGTCTTTCTTTACAAAGCATTTTAAAAGTAAATATATGCAAGTTAGCTACCTTAGAAATTGCAAAAAGAGCAGAAATATTTGTATGCCTAATTCAATCTTCTCTTCCTTTCCTATGTTATTAATTCATTTGGTGTAAAATGCATTATAATTGAATGCTATTCTTGTATTTTTTGCACACCAGTTGTCATGCTAATGTGCACAAAGGTTTTATAAAGCATGAATGTATCAAGTAAATCCCAACCCTTAACACTGCAAATGCTGACAGACTGAATAAAACTGCTGACAATTTCCAAAATCTATCTAGATAGATCACTGCTTTGCAAACATCATTGCAGGTCCTGACAGACAACTAAAGTTATTCATATTAGGCATTTGCCTTGTTAATCTCAAAATAACAATAATTATGCATTATTTATTTTATCTATGCATTCTTTCTAATTATCTGGTAATTCACTGTATAGTGTGAGTTTCAATAAAATTTACCTCCTATTCCTATATTTGATTTTATCCTAGGATTAAAAATAACCCCTACTATAAGCTAACCCATCCTTCTATGAAAGTCTGTATCTTAATCTATGCTAATATTCTTTAGGAAGAGCCATGTTTTGTAATTTCACTGATTGTCAAACTACATTGTGTATTTCAGAACTCAGGAGATTAAGACAGAAAAGGAAAGACAGAGACAGAATTTCCTTTCTACCAAAAGGGCTTTGTTTTCATGAGAATGTTTTTTAGACTCATTGAGCAACTTACTTCACAAATCAACAAGAATCCACTATAAAGATCTGAGTCAAGGAGAAATGGAAAACTTCTGACCTTTTAGATCCTAATTCCCAGATTAGCTTTTTCCATACTCCCCCTATTAAATTCTGGCCATGATAACTATCAGCTTTCAAATTGAGGCAAAGCAGCTAAAAGCAAAATCTTGCCTTTTGACCAAGTTAGTAAAGGGAGAATTGGTGGTAATTTAATAATAAAATTGGTTTAAAGAGGCTTCACTTCTAATTCTTTTTGGATGGATGCAACCTAAAACCTACTTATGTCAACTAAATAGACAGAATCATTCATTATGCAAATATGACCTTTAAAGTCATATTACCACTATAATGTGAATAACATACCTATGAATAATTGAGAATTGACAGCATTTAATATTTATTAAGTGCCTTTTATATGGATTTGAGTTAAGTAAATCCATCCCAAGGACCCAGTGATGGTATCTATTTAATGATTTATACAGCTTCTAGCTAGGATGAGCAATGCTCTGCATAAGAGAGTGAGCTGGAAATTGCACAAATGGAAGTTTCAAAACAAACAGAACACTGTCCTATTTCAAATTTTTCATGTGGTAAGTTCCTTGGGGAGAAAAATAATAGCTCTTCACAGGATGGAAAGGTCACTCTCCCCATTAGATGGTTAGTAACTAGAGTTAAAGGTATGAATTGATCAAGGACCTTACGGATGGATTTTGGTACATGGCACATTCATAGGACAGCATTTCAAGCATACAGGAGGGTAAAATCAGCAGGCAATGGAAGTTCAAAATTTAACTCTTTTGAGCTGAGATACAAGCAACAGATGAGATCTCTATCCTTGATAGATAGGCTGTAACTAGGATTTTAAAGGGGGGGGGAATTTAGATTCTTTTGAGAAGACAGTGGAGTGAGAGAGAAGAACAAATTGGTGAGAAGTCACATAATCAATCTCAAGGCTTCCCCCATCCTAGCAAAATTTATTTCTACTACTTCTACTTATGATTAAGTGGATTAGAATGTTATCGGCTGTGCTGACACAGAACTAAAAAAACTTACTTAACACAGGTGGCCGTTAAGTGTGTGATTAAAGCTGCTACTTTACTTAGAGCCAAAATACTGAAACATCATTTACCCCAATTTTATCATTGTGAGAAGAAATAGTATCTATAACACCATCTTCTTTCTTGTTTTCTCTTTCCTTTGTACAGTCTTTAATTTATTTTTAGTCATTTAAGCTTTGTGGGTGAGCACTAAGCACAAAAAGTAGAAATTACCAATTTTATTAAATTTTAAATGCTGAAATAATGATTTTTAATTAGATTACTATTTACAACCTCTTCTTGACTATGACAGAAAGAATAAACTTGAGTTTTGAGCTAACAGATTAAGACTAAATGTGTATTAATCAAAATAAGAAATTCTTATTGGTTTTCATAACCAGAATCCAGGGAATTATAAACTTCTACCCAAACAGATCATCTGAAGCTCCTCTCAATTTCATTGCAGGATGGGAAAAAGAAATCTTCACAGAGATGAGACAGAGATGTAATCCTCAAGTCTATGTGTAATATACATACATTACATATTGTAGAGCATATGACATATACATATAATATTCTATATGATATATAAATGTATATACATTTTACATATTACATATGCATATATAAAAATACACAAAATGAATACATGCCCTCCCCTACTCAGGCACTGGTTTTATTTAAAAATACTCTCTTTTTACTTAATCTATGCTCATATCATGATTCATAGTTTAAGGAAAGAACCAGTAGAGTAAATTACAGCATAGTCTGTTCATAAGAAACTCAATGGAATAAATTTCATATCTGATGCTGAGCTTTTTAAATATGTATTAAAAATTGCATATAAATGATAAAATCACTAGTTTACCTCCTTGAATCTACTTGTCTTAAAAATTTATAACAGAATTAAATTCCTTCAAGTAAGAGGTACTACAGTGCTGCATTACTGAGTTAGGTTCATAAAGAAAAAGTTGCTTTGACTTTGTGGTCTATGACCTTGTAGCTTGTACAAAATGGTCAAATATCTTATAGATGAAGTAAAGGATGATTTTTATCAAACATACTCTATTCAAGAAGGAAGTAAAAGTTTTGAGATAACGCCACATATTAATTCATTACCATTGTGCATAGTGTATGCCCTGAACTGACTCTCTCTCTTTCTTCCTCCCCTCTTCCTCTTTTTCCTCCTCCTTCCTTTCCCTTTCTCCCTTTTTTTGAGATAGGATCTGCCCCTCAAAGTTTGGGTTCTAAGTTATTCAGATAACTGACTTGAAATATAACCAAACAAATGCTAAGTTGTAACACATGAAGACGATCTCACTATCTCAATTTTAAAGTAAATGGCAATAGGAACTGTCAAAATATTCAGCTCAGAAATTAACTAAAATTTGTAAAACAAGAAAACAGTAACAATGCACAGTCATAATCCTCTTAATGAGAGTGATATGTGTTTACAAACATGCCATTCATTAGGTGATTTCATCAATATGCAAACATCATAGAGTGTACTTACACAAACCAAGATGGTACAGGCTACCACACAGCTAGGCTACAAGGGAACTCCACTGCTCCTAGACTGTAAACCTATATGGCATACTATTATACTGAACACTGTGAGCCACTGTAACACAATGATAAGCAAGTGTGTATCTGAACTATCTAAACATAAAAAGGCACAGTCAAAATACTAGGTGATACTAGGTGGAAGGAATGTTTTGACCCCATTATAATCTTGCGGGGCCAATATGGTCTATGCAATCCTTCATTGAATGAAATATTATGTGGTGCATGCCTGAATTTTATAAATAATACTGAGACAACATATCTTGCATTATTTAGCAAAGTATATTCCATATAGAATAGGTTTAATTTTTCTAAATATAAGCATTAATATAAAGCAGAATGTCATAGAAACAAATTGTTTTTTTTTTCAGAATTGTTCATAGGTGAATTTATTTTATTTTACTTATTTTTATTGTTTTATTAGTCATAAGTGCATACAAGGCTTGGGTCATTTCTCCCCCCTGCCCCCACCCCCTCCCTTTCCACCCACTCCGCTCCCTCCCTCTCCCTCCCACCCCCTCAATACCCAGCAGAAACTATTTTGCCCTTATCTCTAATTTTGTTGAAGAGAGAGTATAAGCAATAATAGGAAGGAACAAGGGTTTTGCTAGTTGAGATAAGGATAGCTATACAGGGAGTTGACTCACATTAATTTCCTGTGTGTGTATGTTACCTTCTAGGTTAATTCTTTTTGATCTCACCTTTTCTCTAGTTCCTGGTCCCCTTTTCCTATTGGCCTCAGTTGCTTTTAAGGTATCTGCTTTAGTTTCTCTGCGTTAAGGGCAACAAATGCTAGCTAATTTTTTAGGTGTCTTACCTATCCTCACCCCTCCCTTATGTGCTCTCGCTTTTATCATTTTTTAAAATAAAAAATTTAAAAACAAAAGGTAAAAATCCAGAATTAGTTACTCAAAATAAAACAAAAAATCAAATAATAAATATTTCACATACATAAGAAAATACATTAAGATCCATCAGCTAAATGTTTAACGCATTTGAGCAGAGTTAAGACAAATGTAATTACAAATAGAAAAATATTCATCCTTACTAAAATAATAATAATATTGTGACAGTATTTTATGCCATCTACAAGAGAATAGTATTCTGAGAAAGCTATTATATTCAATATGACTTAAATGATACAATATTTTGGGCACATTATAACTTGATATAAACTTCTTTGAAAGCAATATAGTAGATGTGCAAAAAAGATATTCACCACAGCACTAACTACACTAGTAGTAATTTAGAAACATAAATAGCTTAAATTGGGAGAATACTTTTTTCAAAAGTAGGATTGTAATTGTTTTAAATTTTTCTCATTTGTAATTTTGCAGTCTTCAAACATTTAAAACAAAAGAATTACTTTGGTAAACAGAAAATCCCTGTCAATTAAAAACCTCAATTTAATACATGTATAATGTAATATGAAAAATAAATATAAATGTGTTAGCTTGTGGAATTTTCCACAGAAATTAGAAATTACTAAGAAAACAATTTAACACTAATACACTCTTTGAAGTTCCCTTATATAAACTTGCTGGGTTTACGCAATAGCAGTTAGTTAATTATAGCACTGTTTTGCAATCTACTCTAATGGCTGTGATGGCATAACATAAAACCAAGACATAAAGCATCCATCTTAGAAGAAAGGACATTTCAGAGAATCTGCTTTTAAAATACTAAAATGTTATTTATTATTATTCTTTCTTTTGCATAGTTTCTGAAATGCTTTAAGCATGTATTGAATTTCCTAATTTTCTTTATAGGAAGGTGCTAAGTGAAAATTGGATAGAAAATCCTGAAATTCTGGCCAAGAATCAGCTCTGAAATTAAAAACAAAAAAATGTGACCTCCCAATCATTGTCAACATCTATGTAATGACAGAGTTGAAATAA
Organism: Castor canadensis; assembly: GCF_047511655.1. Taxonomy (NCBI): domain Eukaryota; kingdom Metazoa; phylum Chordata; class Mammalia; order Rodentia; family Castoridae; genus Castor; species Castor canadensis. Next base: position 128,976,381 of record NC_133391.1, on the reverse strand, counting down.
ATAATAACTTGGCACTTTAACAGGCTACCTTATACCTGAAAACAACTTTATACCCAAGAAATTAATAAAATAACATATTTTATTAAATTTAAGAAATCCTCATAGTATAGAAAAGCATATTGTTAATATTAGCCATAAAATTTCAAATGTCCAGATGAAGGCTAAAAGTGATTTCAACTTTGTATATTTCTAAATACTTAATTATTTAAAATAATATATAGTATCTTGCTGTTGACCCAGTGTTTAGCTTAGTAGCAGAGGTTTGCCATTTTCGGAACAAATATAAATACACCAATACATGAACCTATATAAATAGCTAGCTAGATATAGACATATATACTATACACAGTCTCTTAACTCCCAGTTTTGCAAAGACAGAACTGTTTCCCAAAACATATTTCTTTCTATACAGAAAATATGCAGAGCCATATTTTCTACCAGCTCATAGTATGAATTAAAGATTCACTATGCTTTCCATGCAAGGGATACTATTTCTATGGTATATTTTGATTCAAATATCTACATATAGCAAATAAAACAAGCATACCCTGTGGGATAAAGACAATTTAAATGAATACCTCAATTTTACAAAGCCACAAGGAGCCATACATGGGACAGATGCTGACATTTTTGTGTAAACCACTTGTCACATATCATACTTTATTGTTAGATTTGCAGAGTATAGGAAAATAGGGAAGAAAAATAGGGGAGAGAAATGTGACGTAATAATATTTTCTCACTGTAGTTAAATTGAATGCAATCAAGGACAAACAGGCACGATTATTAACTTTCTGAACTGGCAAGAGGAACCATGGCTTTTGAATACATACCAGTACCGAGACCACAACTCAGGAGAAGTAGACATCTCATAGCGGTTACCTCTGGGCAAGAAGGGAAGACAACAGAATTGGGGAGAAAGATGTGAGGGGTTTCAGTTTTATCTTCAATGTTTTCTCTCTTGAGCTGAATGATGCATACAGAGTTATACTATCCCCTATACTTTTACATGCCTGAAGTATTTAATCAACTAAAAGTAACAGTATGATACATATTTTACACATGGGTGTATCAAAATTTATCTTAAATATTATTCAATATTTAAAAGAATACATATTATTTATCTATATGTGTTCACTGCAAACCCTGTGCATATTTTTTTTGCTCATTTATCTTTTATCTTTTTCAATCTGTATCAAAATAGTATAAAAATGGATTCTAAACCAAATTATCATTTTTGTTTTTGCAGTACTGGGGTTTGAACTCAAGGTTTTGCACTTGCTAAGCAGGAGCTCTACTGCTTGAGCCATCCCTCCTGACTTCATATATCATCTCTCAACAATTTTCAATGATTAAAATCAAGGTGATTTTGAAAAACTAAAGAAAATAAAGATTAATTTGATGCAATTTTAAGTTGAGGAAAGTTTTCACATGATTGAATGTAGCAGACAACATTTTCCAAGAGTAATTTTTTGACTATGATTTTCTGTAAAAAAAAGAAAAAAGAAAAAAATCAACATAAAAAGTAGATGGCAACTAACACTGAGAAAAATATTCTTATAAGAAATAAGATGAAGGAAGGAAAAGCTAATATCCTGATAGGCAAATAAAATACTAACATCAAATTCAACAAAGAAGAAATAGAAATTCTTAGGCACACATGAAAATTTGTGTGAATTGATTGAAACATGCTATTCTTCAACATATTAACTTGGCAAATATTTGTTAACAGTAAAAAAAAATTCGTATTTGGAATGAGGATGGATATGGTAGTATAATACATGATATGTACCCTGTTAACAGCTTCTGGAAGGCAGATGACAATGTCTCTTTAAATGTATTTTAGTTTTAGGGCTCACATTTCTAAGAATTCATCCTGAAGCAACGATGAAGTTCTGATCTCCAAGAATATTTATTTCAAGATCATTTTTAAAAAGCCAAACATTCAATGTTAAAAAGAACAGTTGAACAAAAGATAGGAATATAAAATTATGTGATAGAAGTTTATAGGATAATATAAATAATAAGTATTAATATTATAGGGCTAGGGTACTATTTGGGGGGGTAGTACTGGGGTTTGAACTTAGGCCTTTGTGCTTGCTAGGCAAGTGCTTTGCTGCTTGAGCCATACCACCAGCCTCTTTTGTTGTGGTTATTCTGAAGATAGAGTCTTACTTTTTGTTCAGGTTAACCTGGATCATGAGCCCCCTATTTTATGCTTCTCACTATCACTGGAATGACAGGTGCATACCATGCCCAACTTTTTCTATTGAGATGGAATCTTGCAAATTTGTTTTTTTGCCCAGGTTGACCTGGAACTGTGATCCTCCTAATCTTAGCCTCCCAACTAACTAGGATTATAGGCATGAGCTACCATAAAAGCATAAAAGTTTCATTGGTTGTTGAAGATTTGAATCCCACTCATTCTGACTGTACAACTGCATTGTAAGATTTATTCTTTATAAACTCTCTAGAATAAGAATTAGTGGATCACTAAGTCTACAAGAGTAGTAGGAAAGAAATACTGTATTACTGTTAGTGTTTCTTAAACTGAATAATAAATGCATTTATAAATCATTTAGCACCTTAAATATCTATTGGGTCATTTTTTATGCTAAGCATAGAAAATTGTTAGCAGTCTAGACCTTCCAAATACATAGCCTTCTGAGCATTTATTCTTTCAATAATGATCAAATAATCTATTTTCAATAATAGTCAAATAACTTATTCCCATATGTTTACTGGACTAGTCATCCATTTCTTCTTCCTACTTCTATTTTATTCTAAAATAGAAAAGAGTACAAGAAAAGATGATGGATTATTTTATAATCATTATTTTCAATATATGTTGCAACAAAAGCAAATCTCATAAAATTTCAAATGCTTACCTCCTTTAGGACTTAAATAGTGGCCTGGTTCTAAGAATTTAGCTTTGCTTTTTTTTTTAACCATGTCTCAATACTTTGAATGAAAGATTTCACTTCAGGCTATGGAATTGGTGAGACAGAATTGTCCAAATGCAAACACATACAAATATAATAGTGGATTTAAATTTGAGATTTCCCTTTCTTTTGTGTTTGAGGGGAATAGGCAATCAGCAAAGAACCAAGTGATATTGCTGCTTCAGCAACCTCCCAGAATTAGTCACGTGGATAAGCACTGCATTATGCACTGGAAAGGATTTTAGGGATCAGCTACTTAACACCCCACTTTTATATGTGAAGAAATTGAGCCTATGAAGATTTAAACAATTATCTGAGATTACTAAGTTAGACAGTGATGGACAGAAAACAATAACAAGTGTCTAGATATACAGTAAATTTAATTCATTTCTATAAAAGTTCTTCTTGCATTCAAGGCACCTAGTATAAGTCAAAGTTAGGTATGCAGTATTGAAAATGGTGGTCTCTTTGAACTCAAAATTCAGAGTCCAAACAAGAGAAAAATGAAACAAGAGGGACAGAAAAATAAAACAAGTGAATACTGAACAGAGATTACAAGTTTTCACCAGTCTCCTTTCAGCCCCATCACAAGTGGCACTGGGTCAGACTGAAAAGACCACTGGAGTACACCACACAACCTGTGTCTAGGTGACAAAACGTGTAGCCTTGGTTCTACTTTTCAAGTCAAAGGAGAAAAAGAACTTTTGCCTTAGTAACATGAAAGTGACTCACTATATCTCAAAGGAGCCACCATTCCATATCCAGTTTCCTTCCTTTTAGTCAACCTGAAATTACATTCTTCAAGTAATTAATAAAACTTTCATAGCTAGTGTAATGAAGAACACCACATGAATGAAAAGCTGGCTACAGAATTGTTTTTCTAACAGTATGTCATTTATGTTTAATAGTTTATTCTAGTACCTTTTTGTGATTTATTTTTATTTATTTAAGATAAGATCTCTCTATGTAGTTGGTGTTGGTTTTGAACTTGTGATCCTCCTGTCTCAGCCTCTTGAGTGCTGAGATTACAGGTGTGTAGCACCCTTTTGTGTTTTAAAACTTCAATGAGCAGGTGCTCTACCACTTGAGCTTCTCTGCCTGCCACTGAACTCATAATCTTAGTAGGATTTTATACCGCATAGGGACTAGGAGTCTGGCCCTACTACGTCAAGGATGCATAGATATAATGTGCTTTGTACCAGAGGTATCTACTGTCACCATTTTAGTGTTACTGATAACAAGTATCTCATCATCATTTTTAGCACATAATATTGTATAAAGTATCCAACCTAAAAATTATCATATCTGGTCACTAAGACAACTGTTTTTAAATTTTTCATGTAGGTTATTTATCTCCATTTGACAAATGAGAGGACCCAACATTCTGAAGGATTGTAGCCATCCAATCTTACAGCTGATAATACAGCAAAACAAGCACATGAGCAGGCCAGTTTCAAACTTCTCTTCATTTATCTGTATCTCAAGATGACAAGCTTTTCATGTAGGGACAAGGATTTTATATCTCCATACGTGGTACAAGGCTATCAGAGATTCTAAATTTATCCCAAGAATTTCACTTAGGTAATGCCCTGAAGCAGATGGCTCTACTCCTTATTTAGAAACTCCTGTCATCATCTCACATTTAAAAAAAAATAATCATTCTATATGGAAATATTCTATCACTTTGGCCTCAGATAGCACAGAAAATGTTTCTCTTTATTTACTCTCTCCAAAAGAAATGACATTGGGAAACTTACTTAATATTTATTTTGAAAGGAAACAGGGCTCAGTAAATAGAATACTAAAGCATTGGAAGCCTATATTGCAAATATTTAAAGCTATCACAATAGATGAAGTTTATAATTTAGGACAATGCAAACAAATTTTAACAATACATCACTGTACATAGTCCTAGAGCAATCATTGTGGTGACAGGTGTGGTCAACATGGCTATCAGTAACAAAATCTACTAAAGTTTGAACCCTACAAGCTAGTATGTGGTCAATGATCATCCTGTAAGTTGAGGCTGGGACAATGGGACAACAAAAGTGGACCTTTTCCTATTCCCCACCCCTTTCTGTGGTACTGGGGAACAAATCCTGGGCCTCAGGAATCCTAAACATGCAGTGTAATAAGGAGCTATACCCTCAGCTCCGCTTATACATTGTATCAAAAAAATTACAGAGAGAATGGAAATCAAGTAGAGGAAGGCCTTAAAAGAACTGGAATAAAAGTGACAAAATGATGACTGTAAACTGAAGTCATATTTGTTAAACATGACATAAAAGTGGCATTGGGAAAAATGATGATCAACCTTAATATATTCAGAGATTTTTAGAAATTAAAAAGAAAAAAAAAACAAATAAAAATGGGCAAAGGACTTGCATAGACATTTCAATGGCCAACAAGCAAACAGAAAGCTGCTCAATAGAAGTAATCATCAGAGATATGCAAATCAAAACCACAATGGATGAGACACCATTCCACATCCATTAAGGTAACTACTATCACAAACAAACAGAAACAGAAAATAAGTAAGTATTGGCAAGGATGTGAAGAAATTGGAACCCTTGTGCCCATTAAGTAGCATTACACAATGGTAAAACTGCGAAGGAAGGCATTATGGAGATTCCTCAAAATATTAAAATAGAATATTATATGATGCAGCAGTCCCATCTTAAAAGCAGGGTCTAAAGAGATATTTGCACAACCATGTTACAACAGCACTATTCACACCAGCCAAGAGACAGAAGCAACCCAAATGTCCACTGACTGACGAAGGGATAAACAAAATGTAGCGTCTACATGAGAGTAGAAAATTATTCAGCCTTAAAAAGGAAGAAAATCCTGTCAAATGGCTATAATGGGGATTAACCTTGAGGCTATTACGCTAAGTGAACTAAATCAGTGACAAAAAGATAAGCAGTGTGATTCCACTTATATGAAGTATTCAAAGTAGTTAAATTCATGAAAACAGAAAGTAGGATGGAGGGAGGAAGGAAAGGATGGGTGTTGTTTAATGGGTACAGAGTTTGAGGTTTACGAGATGGGAAACTTCTGGCAATGTGTTGCAAAAGAATGTGAATATACTTAACAGTATTGAATTGTATACTTAAAAGTAGTTAAAATGGACAATTATCACATAGGTATACATTTAGACACTGTAGTGGGCTAAATGGTGGCCCCTAAAAGAAACCTGTGAATGCTACCTTATTTGGAAAAAGATTTTGGCAGATTAAATAAGGTTCTTGAGGAAATCATCTTGGATTATCCAAATGAACCCTAAATCCAATGGCAAGAGTCCTACAGGAGACGTGTAGAAGAAAAGATGGGGCGATATCACCACCAGCCAAAGAAACTGGAAACTACAGAAGCTGCACATGACATGGAGCAGGCTGTGCTCTAGAGACTTCAGAGCCAGTGAAGCCCTGCTGATGATTTGGTGTTGAACTTCTGGCTTCCCAAACTGTCAGAGAGTAAATCTCTGCTGTTTTAAGCTACCAAGTTTGTGGCCATTTGTGATAGCAGCCCGAGGAAACTAATGCAGATGGCTTTCTCCAGAAGACTCAAGGTCAATAACAAATGCTCCAAGTGCACATTTGTCCTCACTGTTACATCACACCTCATACATTTTTGCCATGGTTTAACAGTCAACATGCCATCATGGCCAGTACATATTGCTGAAAAGACACCACTCTGCGTACGGTGCTTCTGAAAAGAATCCTTTCTGTTAACCCTGCATCACTGTCAATGTAGTTGACCTGAGCCGTATTCATCACTTCTGTAATTCTCAACCTGTACCAACCTTACGTGGGTCCCGAAGGCTTTTCTGTTTTATTAATCTCCTATTAAATTGCAAAACTTCCTAAAATATATAACTTTCTGGGGTAGGGGCTCTAATAGTTAGGTTACCTTTTATATGGCAAAATATTACTATATCTGAAAAAAAGATGAGAAAGAGGAATAAAAGCGTCCAGGACACTACCTGGACTTAAAATGTTTCCTAGAACACCTGACCAAATTCCCTAAAATGTCACATCATCTGAAAAACAAAAAACATCCAATTATATACTGGGCTAAATGTTAGATCAGAAAACGACTTTCAATGCACAAGTAATGATTGTCTCACCAGGCACCTTCCATAAAGGGAATAAAAGAACTCACCTTTTCCTCATTCTCATTGTAATTACAGTTCCAGAGTGTGTATTAACAGCTGCCCCAGTTCCCAGTGAAGAGTGCTCAAGGCAGAGCAGTGGAGAAGAATTTTGCCTGGGAATGTTGGCAGATTTCTTTTCCCCCAAAAGCCTTGAAAGTTGGCAATATCTTAGAGACAGTACAAGGTTCAAGCTTTGTGGACTTGGAATCTGGAATCTCTCATCCCATGAGGCTTAGCCATTCTCTCAGGATCAGACTCACATTGTAGGAGCTCATAGAACTGGTGAACAGAATACAAATTCCAATTTACTTCTTTTCATTGAGCACTAAAATCATTGCTTAGCTCATCGCGGTTCCAGCAGCCTGACCTAGTACTTTGTTACACAGGACTCAGTAGAAAGTATAGGTAAAAATGGAAACTATAATCAGGAGGATTCTTTGTGAGCATAGAACTAGAACAAAAGACTGACAGACATACAGACAGACAGGATGCTGTTAGTGGGATGATTAACATAATTTGAAGTTTAAGGTCGGTTTGTTAACCGAGAGTTCCTCACTCCTGGGCAATGTATAAATACATACCATCAATTATTTCTTTTGCTGATTCTCTTTCATGCTAGGGAAACCCTGAACAATCCTGCTATCTGATTGGCCTATAAGTTCACTTCTTTGAAAGTATTCCATCTTAGCTCTGTTGCATTAGCACAGATGTCCTATGTTATATCACAGGGGAAGAATCTTATTTTGCTTAATTCTACATCTTTTATGTCCTGTTGTACTGCATACTACAGCATAGAACCTTCTGGAGCTAAATTGTGACCATAATGTTAAGTGTTGCCAGTATATAGCAGAAGAAACATTGCAGTGGAACATTTTAAAACATTTCTATTATGTAGCCTACGACTTTTGATCACTTTACAAAGTCATCCTTCATTATCATGAGGTGTTGACAATGACACAAAGGCGGCAGCAAGAAGCTGATGACCTTAACTTTTCAGGTGGCCCTGATATAAAGCCTGACTTTGATGTGTCTAAACAAATATAAATATAGAACTCATGATGAGGTCTATTAGGATTGTAAAATCTTCTGAGAAGCTACTACAGCTTCCCTGCTTAAGAGATTTAAAAGCAGACAGATCAAAGCATGTGTCATTGAAAATCCTGCTGGCTGTCATGAAAGAAGGGGTAAAATTGCAAAGCTATTCAGCTGTGTCCATTACTGTAATGACTGGAATAGGCTAGGATGATGAAAATGAAGGGTGAGTAGCATGGGGTCATAACAGTATTAATCACAGGTTATGTGCCACTGATACTAAATTTGTCTTTTATACAGCAAAATCAGTTGCTGTTGTTGTTTTCTGGATAGCCGTGGTAACAGGTTTTATTTCTGAGTGCCCAGCTTCCTGTCTGTAGACATGTGAGTATTAATGTCTATCCCAAATATTCGCTAGGTTTTTGAGGATGAGTCAAATAAAACAAGACGGACATATGTCAAAAGATTTCATGCTAGAAGAAATATTTCCATTGAATTGTCAAGCCAAATTTTGGGCAGGCAAAGAGTTCATTTCACATCTAACACTTTCTTTAATGAATACAGTGTTAGGATTATGTGGATAGAGAAAAAAGACTAGAAATGCCTACGTGTCTAGCATGATGAAAGGGAAAGTCTGGAATGGAGATTATTTTTTTCAGGATATGCTATTCTTTTTAATTTACAGTTTAGGATGACTTCTAGGGGGAGGGGATGAATATTCTTGGGTGATGTTCATTATAATTCTATGCCCTTCAACTGACAGTGTCTTTCCCTAGAACATACTCTTCTTCAAATTGATGCCTCTTTTAAATGGGCCACCCTGTATACTCTGAATGAGCTTTTTCCAGTAAAGAACTATGTTGATGTAAATCTACGTTGGCAAGGGCGTCATCAGAGTCAGCTGGGAGTGACAGGCATGTTCCAGCCAATTCTGGACAGTGTGTTGAAATATGCTTCCCAGGCTACAAGAGCAAATGCACAAAGCATGCCCACATATTCACAGGAGTGACGTGCTGATCAGCAAAGCCCTGGCTCTGTTAGAATGTAAGACACATACCGGGAGCATTTCTTGAGAAGTCAACCAATCAGTCACGCAAGAGCTGTATAATCCTTACAGTTTAAAAAGTGCCAAGGCTCGCCCTTCCCCTTGGGGGTGGGGAAGTTTGTGCGTGTTGCTTTGCAGGACACAATTCTTTTCTAAGACACAAAAGATCATTTTTCCCTAATAATAGCAACCAGCTTCCAGAACATAAACCCACAGTGGGCAATACAAATCAAAAATTCAAATTACAAAGAGAAAGATATGTTCTATTCATTTCATACATCTTTCATTTACAATTATGTCAATGAATGCATTCTAGTATAAATGTTAAGATGTGGCATAATCCTGTTATCTTTTAAAAATATTTTATGCCAACACATGTTCAGTAAAAGCAATATCATTACTATAATTTTGTGCAGAAACTGCTATGGCAAATTACTTATTTTTTCAAAAAACGTTTTCTCAGTTCTTCAATATCTAGTCTTGCATGCTTGTGAGCAGAATTGTGTGATTCAGGAAAAATAATGGCAATTTCACGTTAGAAAATCTGCCCTATGGCCATACATCTAGAAACTAGTAGTTTCCCAGTCACCTTTCTATATCATCTGTCATGTATCTCATCTCTGCAGCATAAATATACAGTAAAGAGGAAGGAAGAATGTGGCTTCACCAGACACAAACTGTGACATGCAGACTGCTGGCATACCTGGCCAGTCTGATTCTTATTGCCTCTGCCCTCCATTTCTACATTTATACTGGCATTGCAGTGTCAGGAAAGAATTGAAACAAACAGACCTAAGAGACTGGTCATCTCAGCAGAAGGGTTTGGGCTTGTCTGAATGCAAGGTATCACATAAGGTCCTTGCCTCCCCCTTTTTATTGGTATGTATTAATGGTGCAAAATAATGGGTTTCACTGTGACATTTTTGTATCTGTATATAATGTACATTGGTAATATTTCTTTAACACTCACTCATCATTACAAGAAGCCCAAGACTGCCAGGTTGTTGCTCATGATCAAACAGCTCTGTAAATCCCCTAGTCTGATTTAAGTCTCCAGAACTCTTCCAGTCCCACAAACTTTCTATTGTGACTTCTAACAGCCACTGCCTATCATCAGTAAAATCTCCTGTATCCATGGTGTCTTCTGTGTTTCTTGTACCTTCTTAATTCCAACACTCCTGGCTGCCCATTGAGAATACTGATTTACTTTCAGTCCTTTGATATGGTGGCAATTTTCCTTCTCACATCTTTGTACCACTGCCCCTAAAGAGAATTAGGTACCTTTCCCACTCTTCTCTGATGTTTCCAGGCCATAATCTCTCCCCTGCCCTAAAATGTCCTTAAAACTCACAATATTGTCTACTACTTTCCAGGTTCCATTCTTCATAGACTTCCAGGTTGCTCTTAACCATGAGAAATTTTTAGCACTGTTTCTCTCCAAGACAAATCTGAAATGATTCATAATAATTGTAATTTCCTCTCATGTCCTTCCAGATCCTTGATCTCACCTCAGATTACCATATTCACAATTTCACCTCAGCTATGCCACTTTCAGAACCATACCCAAGGCTTTGCCATTAGTAATAACATTCAATAACCACTTTTAAATGTCTCTACGTACCTTCTCACCAGCTCATTTTCTCCAGTATTCTAACTCCAAAAGTTTTCTAAATCCACTAAATCCTCTAATACATTGACTTTACAAGTTTTTATTCATCTGCATCATCCTTGTGTCTTCTTTCTTTAGCAGACTTAGAATAAACAGGGCATCACAGTTTCTCTGCACCTTCTTCAACTCAGACTTGACTGGAATAATTCACCCCAGTTCAGTCCAATTTTCCCCCAGTCAATAGTAGCTGAGGAAAAACACAACCACAACACTGAAGTGGTTCCTTAGTGTGGTTTGTCTAGGTGATATACTCTCTCTTCCCTGAGATGACTGATCATTTCACATCCTTTCATCTCTCCTCAAAGTTCTAACAACTCTTTCTCTTTCTATTCTTAAGCTGATGGCCTTACTATTTTATAACAAAATAGAAGCAACTAAAAGAAACTTTTCATACAGTCCTGAAACCAAATCTACCAAGCTACTGGCCATCCATACTCCCAGATTCATCTACTGTTATTTCTCATTCATTATGATGACTAAACAATCAACGCTTTCATTAAGAGCAGCAACTCTTCTTGTGCACTAGTACTCTGGATCCTCCTCCGTATCCCCATCCCTCAAAGATAATTGTTCCTGCAATTCTCTCTAATCTTTCATGACAAAATATCCTTTCCATGGTTCTTTCCACAAAATCATACCTACAGAAAGTAATATCTACAGTTAGCAACAAACCTTTGACCCATATCCAACCCCATAGCCCATTTTTCTTCATATTCCCCAACCTATTTTACAGCAAAACTCCAAGAATTAACTATTACCTCTAACCCTCTCATCATCTCTTAAGCCCACTTGATTTGGTCATTTTACATGAAGCCTTTTGCTTCTTGGTAGTCACACCTCTAAGTAGACCTCTTCCCTACCATACCAGGGTTTTTGTGTAGAATACAGCAGAATGATGGTGTGTTACTTCCAAGTCTAGGTTATAAAATTCAATGTGGTCTTTGCCTTGACCTCTTTTGGATCACTCACTTTGGACCATATCATAAGAATACTCAGCCTTTTGGAGAAACTCAGACAGCAAGGAACTGAAGTCTTCTGTCAACAGCAGATGAGGCTGCCTACAGACAGTACCATCTTGGAACCTGACCTCCCAGGTAAACCTTCACTGACAGTTTGACTGTAAAGTCTTGCAGGCGCCTGTAACAGAATCAGCCTGCTAAGTTGCTCCCTGACTTTTAATATTAAGAAATTGTATGAGATAAACACTTATTATTTTAAGCTACTAAGTTCTGGAGTAATTCGTTATATTTCTCTTCATTATATCTGTGTCATCACTCTTATCAAATCCACTCGTTCTGTAGGCCACCAGTATTAGCTCATCTCCAAGCAGCGTTAGACAGAGTCTACCACTTTTTTCTCCTTGAGCCACTATTCACTTTGACTCTATCACTCTTGATTTTTCTTTCACCTCATTGGTCACTCTTTCATGGATTCCTCTGATAATTTTTCCTCATCTTCTACTTTTCTAACTTTTGAAGTGCCCCAACTGTTGTCAGCCTTTTCTCTATGCCTACTCCCTAGGCAAGTGAGTTTGTTTCGTGATTTTTAATATCTTCTGCATCTTAATGACTTCCAAATATTGATTTCTAGTGCCAATCTCTGCTCCAAACTTTGTACTCAGATGCCAATTATCTAAGTGACACCTCTATTTACAAATCTAAAAGTCATCTCAAATGTTATATGTTTAAAACTAAACTCCTGAACCATGCTCCCCAAATTTGCTCCTTCTACAATCTTTCTCAGTTCAGTAAATGATTACATTCTCTCTGTTGATGAGGCCCCATACTTGGAGTCATTCTTAATTCTTATTTCTCACTCTTCACACCAATCAATCAGGAAATTAGGTTGGCTATGCTTTCAAATTGAAGACAAAACTGTGACCATTTTATACTATTTCTATCTCTCCTACTCTAGAACTTTTATATCTCACATAGATTATCTCAATAGTCTTTTAACTGGTCTCTCTATCTCTACCGTTTCTCTGCATCTATATTTTCTATACAGGAGCCAGAATGACTCTTACAAAACTTAAGACATTCTGTGTGTCTTTCTGGAGCAGATAATCCCATTACTAACCATTTTCAACTTGATATATCATATTCATTATTAAGGAAATTCCAAGCCTTTAATATGGCCTCAAAATACTACATGATCTGACTCATTTCAATGGCTTTGACCTCATTTTTATAACTCCCCTCCTCCCTCAAACATGCCAATCTCATCCTCCCTCATGAACTTTGCACTTGTTTTTTCTTCTGACTTAAATATTTTTTTCTTAGATAATCATATCTTCAGATCTCTGCTCAAATTTCAACTTATAGAGAGTCTTCCCCAAAAAATCTAACATAAAACTCTCTTTCCCTTCATCCTATTTTCTTCTTCACTGCACTTGTCATTCTCTGATCCACTGGAATATTTATTTATATGATTTTTTTCTCCTCCATTAGAATATGTGTTCCTGTCGGACTTTGTCTACTCTGTTCAGTGCTGTGTCCCCAAAAGAGTAACAGATATGTAGAGTAGATACTCAAATTATTTTTGAATGGCTGAAGAAATTATAAGATATTTACCTCCTGACTTCCAAACTGATGAGCTAGTCTTGAAATAGGGAAAATTGCCTTCAAAGCATGACAGTTTTCTATGCCTAGTCCATAAGAACTGCTAGATGTGTTCTAAGTGTTATATTCTTGCAACTCAGTCAAGAAAAAGTAGCACAGTCCTCACATAAATAATTTCTTGTTTTATGCATCAGAACACAAGTACTACCAGTGGAATGAATATAACTGATTAGAATGGAAATACAATTATATATCCCATTTCAGAAGGATTATCTTGGAAAGCAGTAACAGGGCATTAGCTAGCTGAAAGATGGTTTAGATTGGTCTAATTGGTCTGAATCTCACATTCCAACTATTGAAAGTGTTTAATGCATACACTTGTGGTTTGCAAGCTTAGTATGGGGTAATAACTCAAAATGTCACTTCCTTTTATGTAGAATGGAGCTGTTAAGATGATAAAACTGGTCATGTTTCACTTAAGCATATAATCCTTGGTGTCAGGGGAAGACAGAAGATAAGAGGAAAAGAGAGGGAGGGAGAGATGGGAGATGTTAGCTACTCTTCAAAGTCTGATTCCAGCCTACCTTTGTAACCCACAGATATTCAAACCCACCCAAACACCACATAATGCCCATATCTATCCATACTGGTCTCTTGGTAAGAGGAATTCACCTTCTGCCACTTCTTCTTTCTCATATTTTACTCCAGTTCTTTCTCTGCTGAAATCTTTTATGCTTTATATCTATAGCAAATTCCTTTCCAGGCCCCATTCTTCTCTTTGTAAAATGGGATAGCAAAACCTAAACCTTATTGGTTGCTATGATTATTAAATGAGTCATCCCTGACCACCTTCAATGACCATATTTCTTTGACTACTTCATCTTATGTATGAACTCTAGAATGATTCCCACAATCAAATATGATCTCCACCTCCTGTAAACTCCCACCACTCCTTGTATTTATTTTTGTGATTTTTATGGTTATTTAAGTAGTTGTAGTCTGTTCCCCACCAGATCATAGTCCTTGAAAGCAAAGACAATGCTCCAATAGAATCCCATATAGCACAAAGTAAACACAATATAGAAGTTGAATGAAGTTTCCAATTTTAATAGGTTCAAACCTAGTTTTACATTATATTTTACTAAAACTTTATTCTTTTCAAAGGGACTTTTTGTTGAATACATTATTTGAGCTTTTTAAATAATTCTATGAAGTATGCATGAATTAGTAATAGCTCCATTTCCAGATGAGATTAATTGTGGCCTGTGGAGTTTAAATGATACCCCTAGAATCCCGTGATGACTGGTGCAGAGTAAGACTAGGCTATAGATTTCTGAACCTCTTTCTATGTCACAAGACCATGGTAGGCATGAGGGATACACTAGTGAATGAGGTCAACTGGGTCTTCACTTCACAAAGCTTACTCTCTAGGAAAGTCATTCTTAATTAGGGACAATTTTGCCTCCTGGGGTACATTTGGCAATGTTTGCAGACCTTCTGGATTTTCATGAAAGAGTGAGAATTACTTTCACCTAGTGGGTAGTGGCCAGGGATAATTTTTAACTTCCTATGATGCAAAGGACAGAGTATTATTCTGGCTTGATTGTCAGTAGTGTCAAGGTTGGGAAACTGCTCAAGATTCAGCTCCAGAATGAAAGGCAGTGAAAGATCCATAGGAAGCGCCAATAGAAACAGTCATAGAGAGAGGTTTGGAACTTTAGATCAAGATTTAAATGCCAGTTCAGGGGTATGTACTTCATTCTATAGATCAGATTAGCAAACTATGGCCAGTGGGTCAAATCCAGACTATGTTTTAAAAACAGATTTATTGGAATATAGTTAGGGCTATTTGTACATATGTGGCTACTTTTACACTACAGTAACAGAGATAAGTAGTTACCATAGAGACTGCATGGACTTAAATATTTACTATCTGGCTCTTTAAAAATGAAAGTTTCCTCATCCCTGCTACAGATTATGGACAGCCAAAGAGAACTTTAAGATAATTAATGAGATTCCATAAATAGGACATTCTTAAGGGGAAGGGGCTGACAACCCAAAGATGAGTTAGGATGTATAGAGATTGCCCAAATGTAAGGCTAATTATTAAAATAGATGGTGGAGTTGGGAAACAACAGAAGAGCTCCTAAGTGAAATGACCCATAGGTCTAGGCAGAGTGAGGGAAAGGTAGAAGTCAACAATGATTTTAGTCTGTTCATTAGGAAAAGAGTGGTTCTGTGAACAGAAATGGAAAATCAGACAGGAGGAAATAGTAATCTTGCTTTTTTCAAATTAAATTTAAGGTAAGAATAGATTTCCAAGTGGAAATGTCCTGAGGAGGCAAATGAAACTGGAGCCAGAAATGTGAAGTTTAAAATTCAGATTTTGTTAAACAAGCTTGCAGTGGAGCTGGGGAAAGTTCAGATGCTCAAGGAGAATACTGAAACAAGATCAAAAGGCTAATCATGGAGCACTTTAATTTAAGGTGCTGGAAATGAAGATAGTGGAGGTGGAAAAGAGAAATCTGAAAGAAACAGTGTTAAACCACTGAGTGAGATAACCATATCACTCAAGGAGGTATGAGCATCAACATCAAATGATAATAACATACTGCCATTTCTGATACTGAGCATATCAATAAGTGATTTGAAATGCAAAGGCAATGCTACTTCTATTTACTTATGTATGCAATTACTTATTTGCAAAGAAGATACTGGTGACGATAATATCTTGCCCTAATCATTTACAGCTGTAAATGGCTCTCCTTGAAACTTTTATTATTTATGTTCCATTGCATAGTACAGTCCTCCTGAGTCTCTACTGATGCTGTAAAAAAAGGACACGGAGGTGATGAATCAAGATGTTCCTCTAAGACAGAGTTTCCCAAAGGACAATGTCATCATCACCTGTAGGGCTTATAAACTTGGCTCTGGACCCTCACTTCTGAGTACAGGTTCAGCTTCAGGGATGTGACCTAGATGGTTGCACAATATCCTCCTCTCAGAAGACCTCAATATGGAGCTGAATGTCTTGCTTTTGCCATTATGAACTTTTTAAGAAGGGGCCTTAACATTTGCATTTTGCTTGGCCTGCAAATTATGTAGCAATCCTTGTGCAAGTAGTGCAGTCTAAAGAAAAAGTTCTCCATGACATTATAGAGATATAGTAAAAAATTAATTCCTTACTTACCTCAACTTTCACTTATTTGTTTGGAAATCTCATTCTTTAAAGAACATACATTTGTGCCCTTTAGAAGTACATCCTGGGAGCTGACATTAGCAGACACAGTATTTTTCATGGAAAGATTCTATACTTCTTTGCATTTGTGTAGCTACCAGTTTGTAAATTAATAATTACAAGGTAAAAGTCAGGATGCCAACACCATACATTTGATTAGGAATTGGAATCATTCAGTTAAAATCTGTGTGTTTACTTTCAACTAAGAAATTCAGACCAGAGGAACTACCGCAGGATCAATATTCCTGTCCCTGTAGTGGAAGTACCAATGATTGGGGACTATTCAGTTGGTATATTAGATGTTTTGAGTCATGCGAAGATAGTATGAGGCAAAGCTAATGGGGCTTATTGAATTTTAAAATGTGGAATTAAATAATGTTATTTCCTTTCCAAATCTCTTTCAGTTATTCTTATTGCCTTAAGGAGGAAAACTTCATTAGTCTTCCATATTGCTATATTATTTACCAAATTCCATTTTAAATGAAGAGAGAGAAGCCCTCAGGCTTGAGTCTTTTTCTGTCACAGTATCTAGGTAAATTTGTCGTTAATATATGTTTTTCAGTTGTATTCTATGCATTAGAAATGACACTAGTTTCCCGCTTACAGTAATTATATAAAACTTCATTTAAAAACAGATATAATATTATTGGAAGTGGGTCACACTAAGGGGAGAACGCACACAGGAAGAATAGGAAAAGGGAAGGAAACCTAAAACTTGAATGTGGTTGATGTGCTCACTGTAGGGGAGCAAATATAGTCATCTTAAACTATGGGAAGAGGACCAGGAAGTAGTGAAGAGGTCTGGTAGAGATGAACCAATGTGGATTGTAATACACAAGTGCATGAAGCAATGCCAGGAATCTCTTTGTATAACTGTCTTTATCTCAAACTAGAAAAACCCCTATATCTTTTTTATTATCTCTTATGTTTTCTCTTCAACAAAATCAGAGAACAAGAGGGCGGAACAGGTTCTACCAAGTGGGGGGGAGCCCAAACAATGTATACACATGTAAGTAAATGTAAAAAGGATAAAAGAAAAGGAAAAAAAATGAACCTTTAAATAAAAAGGTAAATCTACTACACAGTACAAATATTTCACAGATGTACCTTAAACTGTGAAGGTAAGATAGGAATGATCACAGTATTAATGACACTGCTATTGTTATTAGTAAGAGGACTTTATTAAAAGAAGCCTAGCACTATTCAGAAGAGAACCATAGAAGTCTGCCTTGTGCGTCATCAGCCTGCAATTCATATACGTTTTAGATATTACTACTCATAAATCATATGCTGCTCTACTCGGCACTCACTCATTAGAAGGTCATAAAAAACACACTGCACAGAGTAAAGCAAAGTAAAGCAAATACTGTAAGCATAAAGATGGTAAACAAGTAGAAATGATATCCATGTAACTTATTAGTCAGAATGTTGCTTACTTCAAAAGGTCAAGTTTTGAATAACTCACCATTATAAATATAAATGTGAAATCAGCTACGAAATAAATTAAAAAAACCAAATACCCTGCTAATAATGATATAAAGAGGAAAGTATTTTACTTTAATAATAGCTAATTTGATCAGAGGGCTATCTCATAAAGGAAATTTGTTGGTTTGAAATCACTGCAATGTAAAAATGAATATATATTGAACAATGGGCAAATATTTTTTATTAAAATACCATTTCTATGCTAAATCTCTTCAAAAGGGCATCCTATCAGTTAATTTTAGTTATTCTGAATATAACTAAATGTAAAAATGAATATATATTGAGCAATGGGCAAATATTTTTATTAAAATATTATTTTTATGCTATACCTCTTTAAAAAGGTATCCTATCAGTTAATTTTATTTATTCTGAAGATATACTTTAGAAAAGTGGTACTTAGTTTGTGCCAGGTAAAATTTTTCCAAATTGTCATACTAAAAAAGGGACTATCCTGTTTTTTTTTTTCCCCCCAAATTTCTCCTCAAAATCTTGGCATTTCTTTATAAGCTTAAATCTTAGCTATAATTTAATCAGTATAAATTCTAAGAGATAAGAATTAGTCATCTGAGTTCAACCAGATAGTTACTCAGTAATTTCCCAAGAATCATAAATAGGTTTATTTTTCAGAAATATAACAACCATAAATATTTTCAAAATATTATTAAAATGCATGTTTTGACAAATTATTATCACACTATCATTTGCAGATACTTCATATATGCTAAAGCAAATCTATGTCAACCTAGGAATATGTAAACCCAGAGTACACATACACACACACACACAAAATCTTAGGGACAAAGTCCATACAAATGGTTAATCATTGAGTTTGAAATTTCTTTCCACCATGGCAATCTAGAGTGGTATCACTAGGAATTCTAGGCTGGTATGGATCCCTTTGGGTGTTCAGCCTAATAGGTACAGCAAGGAAGGTATTTTTCTCACTTGATCAAACAACAAATACTTACTGAACACTTATTATGTAGGTGGCACTTAGACCTTCACAATAGAAATAAAGTTTGCTGCATGTGGAAGTTCTGCTTTTTAGGAACTAATAACCCAGCAGCATAGTCAAAACATATATGTAAAATAAAAGACATCATAAGGTAGAAAGTGCCGAATAAATGGCAATACATCATGTCTGAGAATTCAAGAAAAGATCACACCAGATGACAGAGGCAATTTTGGTTCAGCCTACACTTGTTGATGAAAATCCAAGCCAGGCCATCAATCCTAATGTTTTCACTCTCCTATCATTAAAGCTTGCATTTTATTTATGTTACAGTCAACCAAAGAAAACAATCTTAGAAATGTTAAGGAAGAAAGACAATTGCATTTACTTCAGGTCCCACAGATACTTCCATTCTAAAAGCAGGTATCTTGTTAAGTCAAAGAGACTATTCTGTAATGGTGGGATTTGGTGTGAAGGCTAGCAGATGAATGGGAGGAATTGTTTTGAGGTAAGATGGTCCTTGGCCCTCCTATCTGGCCACATGGGTCACTAGCAGACAGACTGTGAGTCAGGCCAGATCTGGTTACCAAGCAGTGTGGTGCTCTGTTGCTTAGTAACTTGAGCTGTGGACCATTGTTTCCAGCTGGCTTTTCGGGAACCAAACCTTAATAGATTTTTGACTTGATCTTTTGCCTTAGAGCTTAAGCCGTTCATGCCTTTTTCTCTGAATCATTGAAAATAAAATTATTCCCTGATTGGTTTTGTTTTTAAACCTGTCTTATTTATAAATCATTCTGAATCAGAATGTCCTCTGTTGTCCTTAAATCCATTCTTCCCCAAAGATAATGTATTTCTCCTATACATACACATTCTTTATCAGAAAGGATGTCAACTTTCATATAAGATACATGTATAAACAAATAAACTGAGATTCCACACTAAAAAGAGTTTGGTCCCTCCACTTCTGTTAACTAAATACCATTTTGTAAAATCTTTCAATATTCATTATAATAGCTTCAATATACATGTAGGGTAGGATAATAAATGTGAATGTGACTCTTAGCTCAAAGAGAGGTGATACTGAAAGAAACAACACAGGATGACTTAGGAAGACATGAGTTCAAATCTTAACTCTGTTGGTTTCATAGCTTTATATAGCTGAATAGTTATATAATAATTTTTGGGCCTCAGCATCTGCATATGCAAAGTACAAGTAATAATACTTAAATTTGACCTTAGATTATTTTGAAGATTTAATGTATAAAAAGATCCTGACATAGCAGGAGTTAAGTCATGGATGGTTACGTTACAATAAACCTAAGGTTGCAAAGCTGTGTTATCATGGACCTAAGACTTTTATTCCGAAGTGAAATCAGATAACTTCTTTTACTTTTGAAGACCTCATTTTGAGAATATCTCATCTGAAACAGTTGAAGAACATTTTTGTCATTAAAACTGCACATGAAATTATTTTTCTATTTTGTATACACAGTAGAAAAGAATAGTGTGTTAAGATGGTATAAAATGAGATCTAGTAAAATGAGAATTTTATGTTGGAACTCTTATAATGATCTATAGATTTCCATATTTTCTACCAAAAATCATGACTTTCAAATGGTGTTTTAGGGTAAATGCCACCAATACTTCAATTCTAAAGGCCCAGAAACCTTCTATGAATCATAGAACTATTCAAGAATTTGTTCCTTTGTTTTTACCCATTAAGCATCTACCCCACTGTCTTACAGCAGCAAACTGAAACTTGTTTTCAATCACTTATCTTAAATGTACTGTAGTTTGTTATCAATTTGCAAATTTAGTTAGTCGATTTTTTTACTTGTAATTATCAAATGCCTTTACAGCCATATGACTTTTGAATACAGAGCCTACAATTCAAAAAGGTCAAATAACTAGGGTCAAATATCAAGTGGTTATCAGACCTGGAAATACCTGGCTTCAACTGTATTTAAATCAATCACAGCTTTAAAAATAAGATTTTGTTAGGAGCAAAACTAGTAAAAAACAATGACAAAATTTTGCTCCTCTGGCAATGATAAAGTTTCTTCCTGAAACTTGAAGAACAAACTTGGTAGCTCTTGTCTAAGAAAGAAACAAAAAGTGCTAGCAGTCATTTAGTTACCTGAAACCACAGGAGCCTTTTGTTTGTACAGAATAATTTTAAAAATTAAAGTCATGATTGAAATCATTTAAATGAACTTTAGGAATTAACTTTTTTTCCTTCTCATTCACCATTTCTACTAAGTTACAAGAAAGACTGTGTTTTGGTTTGAAAACATTTCACCATTAGTAGCAAACAGCTTCCGCTGGTACAGATAGGCTTCGTATCTTTAAGATTTACATCACTGGTCACAGGAAGTATGCAAGAGTTTTAAGCTGCCACGTCATTCAATATATTTTTTTCTCAGTAATTGTCATATTTTAACCTTTATAATGCTGTAAAGATTATAAATCAATTGATGTGTTCCTTAAGAGAAATGCCCGAGGCTTTCAAAAACTAGACACTCTGAGCTTGCAGCGCCTCCACCTACCATGATTCCTGGTAAAGGCAACATCCGGTTATACCACGAACATAGCTAAAGTCTGGGCTACTGCCCAAGCACAGCAGCAGGACTTCCTGGTGCACTTCCTAGATGCTCTCCCCTGGAAACTTCTTTTCCACCTTCTAGTATCACCCTTACCTACCACCCTCATCTGGGTTCCTACCTCCCAGAAGAGGTTTTCCTCCTGGAAGAAACTGTTTTTCTTTGGGTATTTTTCATCATAAAAGACAGAGAAGAGGTAACCTTAAAGCTAAGTAGAGTAATGTAGGAGAGCTAGAACAAGAAATAAAGAGTCCTCAAATAGAGTAACTAAACAAACGCTTTAAAAACCTACTCAAGTTACTTGTGTACACGAGTGTGTGTATGTGTGTATTTTTAGCCTACACACTAAATGGTAGGATTTTTCCTTCATAGGTGACAAATAGTTTCTTCCTCCTTCTGCAACTTGAAAAATATTTACAGTATATTTCTCTCTTAAACAACAACAATTAAAAACTGCAGATGGGGAAGAAATGATGACTCAAGGAAACAAATATATCCTTTTAAACATGAGCAACTTTATGCTTAATGCCAATGCCTGATAAAAATAAATTTATAATAAAAAAACAAGTCAGGCACTGGTGGCTCATGCCTGTAATCCTAGCTACTCCAGGAGACAGAGATCAGAAGAACGCCCTTCCAAGCCAGCCCAGGGAAACAGTTCAGGAGATCCTATCTCAAAAAAGGGCTGTTGTAGTGGCTCACGTGGTAGAGTGCCTGCCTAGCAAGTAGGAGGCCCTGAGTTCAAACCCCAGTGCCACCAAAAAAATAATTA
The DNA here is from genome assembly GCF_047511655.1 of Castor canadensis. Taxonomy (NCBI): domain Eukaryota; kingdom Metazoa; phylum Chordata; class Mammalia; order Rodentia; family Castoridae; genus Castor; species Castor canadensis. Next base: position 128,953,935 of record NC_133391.1, on the reverse strand, counting down.
AAAATAGAAAATATGATCACAACTATTTATCTAGCTCCTTAAAAATCTTTAAGATTTCCTAAGTCTCTGAAAGAAGCCTTTCAAATTCCAATTTTAACCCTAAGGAAATTATGGTTTTGTTTAAGGATGTTACTAAATTACTTCTATCTTTAAATATGTTGTAATTAAAAGAACATATGCATACACAGAAGTTATAAAGATAATGTCAGCTGGGCACAGTAGCGTGCACCTGTAATCCTGGCCAGTTAGGAGGTAGAGATCAGGAGGATTGTGGTTGGAGGGGACAGAGATCAGTTCATAAGACCCCCATCTCAGCCAATAGAAAGCTGAACATGGTGGCACATGCCTGTCTGCCCAGCTAGGCTAGAAGCATAAATAGGAGATTGCAGTCCAGGCCTGCCAGGACCTAAACGTAAGACCCTATCTCAGAAATAACCAAAGCAAAAAAAGGGCTGAGGGGTATGGCTCAAGTGGCAGAACTCCTGCTTAGCAAACATAAGACCCTAAGTTCAAACTCCATTAATGACCAAAGGGAAAAAAAGGTAATTTCAGTATTACCTAGTTACCATGTTTTCCAAAGAAATCCTATTTTCTAATTTCACTTACATACACTCTAGAATGTATTCTTCAATTCAGGAATGTTCTTAATATTCTTAATTAGGAATCTAATTCCCAATAAATTATTTATATTAGAAAATTTTAATATTTTTATTATATTAGAATTCAAATGTGTTTTTGAGATATAAACATAAATAACCAAAATCAGTGGATCTTAGTGATGGTCCTCCATCAATATTAGTTTTTAATGGTTAATAGTTCCAAAGTAGCTTGACATACTTTAATATGTTGCATTGACTGTTAAATTCTGGAAATTGCATTTTTATTTCCATTATAGTAAAATGACTCAATAATTGCTTAGATTGAAATATGATACCAAAGACTATAATAACAATAGTCTAAGATTAGATGAAAATTGACTTTTTAGCGACAACTCAATGTATACTATTTGGCAGTTTAAATGAATGATCTATATTAATGCATATCAATAAAACTAAAGTTATATACAATGGAGTGAAAAAGAGAAAGTTGCTAAAGGATACATATCTATGACAGATACTTGTTCTTTTGTATGGCAAAATGTAGAGTACACACACACAGACATGTACACACACACTGTTCCTAAAAACACAAACATGGTATATATATACATGCAGTTAAAAGTAAAGATGTGTAAGGAAGAGGACAGTGACTTTGGGATCCTCCAAGAAGGCTGGAGAATAGAAAAGGATAAATGGTCGTTTTCACAGTATTGGTAATATTTTATTCTTTGATAAAAGGGAAGGTAGGGTTGTAGCTCAGTGGTACAGCACTTGCTTAGCAGGTGCATGGACTCCAGGTTTGATCCAGAGCACTAAAAACAAGTAATGCAAACAGTGATAAAAAAATTGACATTAAAAAATCTGAGTGATGGATATTTGAATTTATATAGATATGAAAAATGTTACAACTTAAAGGTGGTCATAATGAATAGTAAATTACTTCAAAAAAAATTGGAAGATGAAAAGAGTAGAGGTTCTGGGATTTCAGTATGAATAAACAATAATTTTTAAGTTAGACTGAAGACTGAAACCAGAAGTTCTAACTTGTTCTTCTACAACACTATTTAGTCCTAAGACAAGGGAAATACGCTAAATCCAAGTGAGGAGAAAACCTGAAAAATATGAAGAATTTCCTGACTGTTTCTTCTAGCATGAACTAGGACTCAGAAGTTCAGTTTTCTTTATCAGAGATTCCACTGACCTTGGAGTTCTTGCTGATGTCAAAGAGAATTCTCTACTTAGATGAAATCAGAGCCCCATATACAATCAGTAGTGTGCAGTGTGCTATGTATTAAGTAAGTGGTAGCAAGCATGCACGCAAGAGAATTCTAATCTTAACACACCGTGGATAGCCAAATACCAGAGTTCAATAAATATTAGCAAGTGATATAATTATTACCAATTAGCATTAAGAGAATAGCAGAGGTAAGATATACTATAGAAAACTGTAAACACGAGAGATTACTTCTGGTTGGTAGAACCTGAGGAAGCTCCCAGGAAGACAGGGACTTGAGAGATGTATGGAGAGAGCAAAAAGAGAGAGGCAAGCCACACTGTGGTTCTCCTCAGGAGTACCTCACCTTCCTGGCATCTCCTTTCCCTCAGTCATGAAAGCGACAATCATTCCTTTGAACTCTTGATCTCTTCACATTTAATCATGCCAATTCATCCACAAACAACTAATAGGTTAATCATCTAGAAATTTAGACATCAATAAAGATTCATGCAGACCAAGGCTGGAGTAGTGTGCACATAGTGAATGATAAGGAAAATGTTAACTTATGACACTGTCTATTTCTGCACAACAACACTTTAATTATCACATAGATACTTAATAACACTATAACCCCAAGTAGATATTACTTCCAGAAAATTGGGTAACAGAGAAATTGAAGCATATCTTAAGTAACTTGTCCAAAATCCTGCAACTTGTAATGGAAATTGGGAATCTAATCTGGTTTCTGACAGCTTAGATGCTCTGTCCTTGAATCACATAGCACTCAAAGTATTGTGTCAACTCAGTAGGCCGCTCTTTAATAGGTCATGAAAACCCAAATGATGTTTCATGATAAGAACAACCAGGATAAGAACAACCACACTCAACTTCATAAATACAGGTTATAAACAGGCAAAATAATAGGGTGTTAAGAGAAGTCATCTTAAAAAGTATGAGAACATTAAAATGTTAATAAATGTATTTGGTTACCAGATATTTATAGAGCATTCACCACTGGCCAGCAACATGAAAAGGATGGGTGTAGCAAGATGAATAGGACAGGGCACTGGCTCTCTGGTGAGTGACTCTAAGCCACTTGCCTTCAGAGCTATGTAAGGCAAAAGAGCAAAGGTTCAAGTTGAGTAGTTTCCAAAGCATCTAGACCCATGAGTGACAGAGGAGAGAAGACGTTCCACTGTTTATAAGCAAGATGTTTCAAATCAATAGATCTGTCAAACAAAAAAGATTGCTTCAGTGATTCTCACCTAAGATGTGCGAAGTGGTTTAAGAACTTAAATCTTAAACATTATCCTAGGAATTCAAGTATGGTATGGAGGGTGAATAAGGTTGCCAGTAACATACTGTAACCGAGGTGAGCTAGCTATTCACCAGAACTGTTTTACCTTGTTCCCTTAAACATAACTGAGATATGTTTCCCAGCCTCCTCTGCAACTATATGTGGCCAGGAGCTGAGTTCTAGCAAGGGGAATACAAGCCTAAGTGATACGTGTGCTTGGAGGCCTGCTTGGTAAACACTCACACATGCTGTTCTCCATGCTCTCCCCCTGATTCAGCTGAGACTGACAACCTTGAGAATTGTGTGTTACAAACAGTAGAAGCACAAGATGGGAGGATCCCAGCTCCCTCAAGTACCCTAAGGCAGGCTGCCTCCCCACAAAAAGCAGAAGCAAGAAACAAACATTCACTGACATTTGGAGAGTATTTTGTAGAGCAGCAAGATTACCTTACTAACACAGATGTCTTCCAACGTGATTTATTTTTTTCTAACTGAAGTGTAAATTCTTTGAAACCAAGGAATACCTCTTGCTCAACCTTACAATCATTAGGTACAAGTTAAACACGTTAAACCCAGTAGGTATTAAATATACACTTATTGAATGGACAGGGACCAACATTCTGAGGAAGTAACACACAAGTCACAGATTTAAGTAACTGACAATTTAGAAAGAAGGAGAAGATGTGGACATTGTAGTGATAACAACATACTAGATAGCAAGAGTGTGTATGTGTACAATATGAAACGTATTTTTTAAATCCTGCATAGTGCTTAATACAAATTCTGAAAGCACAGATGGGATAGTATTTGTCAAAAGATGTCTGTGGATATTATAAAAGTCTTGGGGCTCATTGAAACAATATGGAAAATTTGAGTCTCTCTTTCCAACTCCCATGCTGGATAATTTGAGCCCATGAGGGAAACTGTTTCCTCCTAAATTAACTGAGAATTATTATAATTTTTATTTCTATTTCTATTGATTCTTTTTGCCTTCTTGATTCTGCTGAGTCCTATAGACCAAAATGAAATATTGATAGAAGTCATGCTCTTGGAGTTTTTCCAAACAGCACCAGAAAAGGAAGTACCAGAAATTTCAGAAGAAAGCCTGTTTTCATGAGATTTCCTGCTTTCCTTACATCTCAACAATTCAAATAGCTCAGATAACCTGCACTTGAACTCCAGGTTGCTTCATGCAGACAGAAATCAAGGAGCAAGTTGAGGTTTCTCCATCAGCAATGGGTACAATTGTGGAACTATAATACTAAAGCAGTCATCCAAAAAGGATCCCTGCCCTTCCTCCTTAGGAAGTGAAGCCTGCTTTCTTGGTCTGGCCCCTGATGCCACCTCCCTCCTTCAGTGGATCTTCTAGTATTTGTCTATGCCTTTCTCCCATTCACATCTTGTAGCTGGCAAATGTTTTCAACAATACCTTCCTTAGACAGAAGTCATCATTTTTCAGTATCATTCTTTAACAATGAAAATTCCAGTTTTTGTCTTACCCTTCTTATTAATTCTATTAATTAGACTCAGATTAGTACCATCTAGTTGTTAAAATCTTGGAGACAATAAGAACACTTCTCCAACTAGACATCTAGCTACGTAAAAGTAACATTTTGAGGTTGGTGGTGTTTTGGGGTGTGACATGCCTTTTACTTCCTTTGTCATCCGTGATATTAATGCATTCCTTAGTACAGCCACACTACTAAGCTAAATCTTGATTCTCTCTACCTTTTGTTGCTTCCTTTCTTGAAGCCTTTTCTCTGTTCTTTTCTACTCCAGGCATACTCTTTGGTTTGCTATGGAAAACTGTATAAAAGTCATTTAGTCAGACAGCTTTCATCTAACACACTCATTATTTTCTCTTTGTTACACTGTTTTCCTTATCTTAACTTATATTTCTTTTACCAAAATGGGTGGTAATATATAATACCTACTACTACCTAAAACTAACCTGGATCTGATCTGAGCCCGGAATTGCTTCTTAGGCAGAAACTCCAAATAAGCTCACACAATGGTTTATATAAATATCTTTTTTTCCCCAAGAGCAGGAAAACAAAAGAATCCTCCAGGAAAGTACAGGAAACACATGCATAAAACAATTTCACCCATTTATTAAGAAGATAAAAATACTCATAAAAAAATAAACGTATTGACAAAACAATCAAACAATTCAAATTCAAAGAATACAATAATACCAAGTACTAGCCTGCAACTTTCTGCACAGACTTCCTAATTCCTCCCTTCCTTTTTGAAAGGCATGTTTGAGATTATAAATATAATAGAGTCAGTAGTGAGGAAGGATTTTATGCGGACAAGCCATTACACACACATACATGCACAGTGAGCATCTCTGCTCAAGTGAGGATCATGTAGAAAAGAGAGCTGAGTCTTATTTTTCTCCCTTCCTTTCTGATCCTTTCTTTCCTAAGCAGTTGGAGAACCTGGCAGGGATATTAGCTTAAGAAATCTAAGAAACGCCACCACATAGGTATGAGAGTAAAACTGCATTCTTATTTGACATCTGGAATCCAATTTTCTTGTAGGAACTTGCAATAGGAATTGAACTTTGAGAACCACCCACCTCAACCACTCCTTTTACCTCTCCTAAGGATTCCTGCCTCGACTTGGACATTTGTGGGGTTTATTTAAAGATTACTTCCGATAAATCACAGGTGAGGAATGATGATGATCTACCCTTCCCACCTCCAGAATTAACGGCAGGAGGAGCACCCATCACAGAGGGGAATAGCCACCATTTCTGTGCAAACCTTACCACGTATGCGCCACGGTGAAACGCCGTTGCTTGGGGATGTTGCTACTGAGGAGCATCCTGCGCAGGAGCCTGGGGGAATTTCTCGGAGAAATCACCGGGGAGAGCTTGGGAGAAACGGATTTCCTCGCTGTCTTGGACTTCTCATGCTGCAACAGGTTTTCCCGCAAGGACTTCACGAGATCCTCATTTAGCCAAGGGTTTGGACCATGCGGATTATCCGCTTCGGGGACTGTCAAGGTGTCCGGGCTTGTTGTCTGCTGAGCCATTTTCCTGGTCAACTTTGTACAGTTGGCACCAATCCAGGGCAACGTGGTTGCCTGGCCTCTTTCCAGTGATTTCCCTCTCGCTGTGACTCCGGGAAATGTCCGGGAAGCGGGTGGGATCCAGCTGCTGTTAGTTCCTTCGGCCGCCTGCCCTGCCTGCCTCAGTCTCTCGGTGGAGACGGGGCTGGGTGTAGACCAGGCGAGCGCACTCCCCCGCGGAAGCCGGTTCAACGTCACCCTCCTCGCCTCCTCCCCAGCCCCTGCCAAAGATCACTGCCGAGCTCGCATGGCAAAGGAACATGGAGGGAAAGCCACAGCGCTAGCTCGGCTTTTGTGTGCGCTACAAAGCAGCCTGCTAAACTATTGGAACTAATGCGCCGCAGCTGACGAGTGACTTCTGCTTATGTACATAAAAAGTCCTGGGGGGAGGGCTTAGCCATCAGATGCCTGCTGCTCGCCTGTTTGGCCAAGCTTTCCATTTGCTTATTCCTGAATCCAAAGGAAAGAAAAACTTTGAACTTGACCTTCCTCGCCGGCAAGGGCCCATTTATCTCCCTACAGTCTACATTCATAAAAGAAAATTGCTAGTTCTTTTTTTCTTTTTTCTTTTTTTTTTTTAATAAGGGAAGAATAAACAAGCACCAGCAGGACAGGCAGAAATAGTTCCCTGCTTACTAAACTCAGTCTGATGCACTTTATAAGACAAATCCCAAGAGAATAAAATGGACTCTCTCTCCTCCAGATAGAAATCAAAAGAAGGTTTCAAAATATTACACATAAAACACATTTGTTGATGTGTTGGTTCTACAACCTTGTTAATCAGGGCCGTTTTGAATGACCAAAACAACATTATTTGGGCCCACAAATGGTGATCGCAATCTATTTGTATTTAAACTCATGTCCTCCCCACAGGTTGTTTTCATAAGAATAGTTAAAAATGATTTTAAAGTTTCAATTAGTATGTGTGTTGTTTTAACTTCATGTATTCAGTCATAAAAGGGTAACACAAATCAAGCTTTTCTTAAGTTCTTTTATTGCTCTTTAATATGAGGTTTTAATTTGTGACGAATATAGCTTCAATAAACTTATTATTCAGAGGAGGTTTAAATAAGTAGAAGAATTTATTTTGTTACTGGAAAAAATTAAAGATGTTATAACAAGTCAAGTAAGTAAGCAATAAAGTCTGTTACGTCTCAATGTCTGGATACTAGAAAGCCTTGGGAAAGAACCTCAGCAGCCATACTGCAGGCAGTGTGGTATTGAAATCAAATCAAATTTCTGAAGGTCTAAGAATATTTCACATTTTACAAAAACAGTAACTTAAGAACTACAAAACACATCTAGCCAAAAGGGAGTCTGGAATAGTCTGAGGCAACGATTTTTTGAGTGGGTTTCTATGAGTGGGTTTTTGAGTGGGTCAATTTTAAGTTTCAACCCTCCTCTCACCCCAGTTGATTCACTTTAAGTTTCAAGTCCTTCCTTGCCTTTAAAATGTTAACAATTCACTGAGACGTGTGTGCCCTATAGATTAACCAGAATGCATTATGCAAATTTTAAACTTGAAAAATCAAGTGATTATTCTTATTTCTAAAGAATTTTTTTTGCCAAAATACAAATTTCATCAATGCACATTAAGTGGTAAGTTTCCATAGTGAAGTAAAAGGAATACACACACACACACATATATACACATATATAAACATATGCACACTTAAACACACATATGTATACATATAAAACTTATATACATATCATTATGTATACTGCATATAGTGTGTGTATATATACTGTGCTACATATAAATATGAATTTCTATAAATTGGGCTGAAAAGCTGACAACTGCATTAGCAGTTGTGCAAACCATGTGTGCAGTGCCTGCTCTGAAAGGGCTTATTTTAATTTAATTGAAAAAGAACTGAGCAATGCTTAGAAAAATGCCCAGAACATCTGAGAGATGATATCATCAAGTACAGAAAAATATATTGAAAATGGTAGGCATATGTGACAAAGGAACCCTAAAATGAAGACTGAAGAAGGAAAGGTTAAAAAAGTAATGGAAAGGGAGCTCAGAAGGAAGGGCACTCTGGAATGAAGAACTAGAAAGTGCATATGCAATAGAGGTAACTAAAGTTCAGCAGTCAAGCAGCTAGTAGATATAAAACCTGTTCAGGTTCAAAGAAATAAAGAATTATTTCTTTATTTAATAAAGTGAGAAAAGCCAGTATTGAAGCAACTGACATGGCAAAATAAAATTTTAGAAAAATTTTCTACTTTCTTAAAGACTCAGTCCCATTTGACAAACACTGATGGGCATTTGTTTTGTGCCAAGCACCATACTGCTTAATGTTGTTCTTGCCCTCAGGGAGCTTATAGTTTAACAGGACAGATAATAATGGCAGAACTATTGGCATGAAGAATGGTAGATCCAAGTCCCATATGAAGAACTTGGGGGCAAGAGATGTTTAAATGTCTGGTTCTAAGCATCAAAAGTGACTTGCAGTGACCAAATGAAGAAAGATATACTACTAATAATGATACAAGCTCTATATGAGAAAATCTTTAAGTGCAAGGGACCCTTGATTCAAGTTCATGTTTTCAGTGACCTTGTATAAGGTACTTAAGGAGAGTAAACTATTTATAAGCTGGACTTCTCATAAATGGTACTTTATGTAGGCTTCTCATCTAAACTGGGCACACTGTTGATGATCACACCTAAGGTAAAACAGAAGATATGACAATATTCTATCAAAATTTCATTGAGTCTTGTGGTTAGACATGGACTAAACCTGAACAAAGGCATTCTGCAAATCTTCCATTGCCTTGATGTTTTAAACGGTTCTATGGTACAGAGGCAGGATTGACAGCCTCTCCATATCCTAAAATTATTAGTTCAGTTTCCTAACAACCACTATTTCTCTCCTGGATTCTGCAAATGATTGATGGATGACATGAATACTGCTTTTTGGAAATAAAATTTCATTTTGTTTTGAGAATCCTTTACTACACCATTGAAATAATTTTTAAAACACGACTCTGTGGCAAAATCATGCTTCAAAATCACTGCCTTAGGAAATTCAAATCATAAAGTTCTGAAGAGAACGAAAGGCTTGGGTAGACTGGCAGTGTTCTTTATAATAATGCAAAGAGTCAAGGGAACTTCTAAAAGGAACACTCCAAAGCTTGCTTTTTGAAGAAAATCTCTTAAAAATTATCTGCCAGGAGCTTATCTGGAAAACATTATACTAAAAATGACAGCCAAATATGGCCTTACATTGTAACAAGTAGAAATATGAAGGTAGGCAGAATGTTTTGATAAAGTCACCCATGCTTAGAATAGCAGATAACATCTCAATTTCACAAAAGTTTTCTTATATAATTCATGGTGGGTTTTTAAAATTTGTGTGTTTTTAGATGATTTGGAATACTTTAAAGATTTTTTTCATTAATTAGTTAGTCATAAGGAGTAAAACAAAAAAAACTAGGTTTATACAGGTTCTGGGACGAAGACTGGAAAGTGTAACTCTTGTCCTGGTGAGTACAAGTTCTGGACTTCCCACAATTGAAAGGAAACAATGGTGTGGTTCATTCAAAAGAATGAATAAATTAAAATGATTTATACTTGACTAAAAAACATTGTTTGCTTCTAACTTTGTTTTAATTAGGTAAATATGTATTGAAATGAGACTGCTTTCAAATTGCTCATAGAATGTGGTCTATCCTGAGAGTAGGAGAGGCTGTTGTGTGATGGTTAAGAGGGTATGGGGTACAATTAGAGATGAAAAGCTTGTTTGAACCCAAGCTATGTATACTTACTCGCTGTATTATTTTGTTTGTCTGTGGCTGAGGTCCTCATTTCTGAAATAGAATGGTGATGATGAAAAAATAGCTATTGCACAAAAATGTTGCAAATGTGTATTAACACATTTGATATAAAGTGTCAGAAGAGTACTTGATACAGAATAAGCATCCCATAGACAGTACCTACCAGTGAGTGATACAAGGAACTTACAGAAACTCAGACTTAGTAGATATCATGTATGTGACAGGAATTTTGCATTTTATTTTATTTGGTTCTTACAATCATCCTAAGGATGTTGTTTTTATACCACTATTTTATAGACGGGAGCACAGGAAGATAAGTACCTTGTCAAACATCATTAGACATCAGCAATGGCAGACATGACATTTGAATCTGTGAGGTGCTAGGGCCTCTTATTCTGATTCAACACCACACCACCTCAAAAGGAAAGTTAATCTGGTATTTAAATCAATTACAACTATTTCTGTGGAAAATAATAAACACCTGAGTGCCCTGGAGTCTTGCTTCAGAAAATTCTGCCCTTGACTGCATTCAGAACTTACACCATGACAAACTGTGAAACCTGCCAAGTCATAAAGTTCTTAGAGAGGCAAGGTATTCAATTAATGGCAACTGGAGGTGGAATTCCTGAAGCGTTTTGTTTTGTTTTTCCATCTATATACCTATACTACTTTGATGTGAAGGAGTTTTAATTACACTAGATGCTAGGTTTCTACATTGTCAAGTAATATTTCTAGAACTATTTTATTCTAAATGTTCCCCCGTGATAGTTTTCATTTAGAAATTATATCGTTATAAATTCTGATGATAAAATTATATAACTGCTATATCTAAAATTACATCTGAACATTGTAGAACAGGGCTTTTCAGATCATCATCATCATCATCATCACTGAATTTTATTAGGGTCAAGGCTAGTTGGCAGAGATTTTTTATAAAGTAAAATGTCTCCTTGGAAATGGAAGATATATACAACACTCCCAACAAAGATAAATGCTAATATCAAATTAGTAATTGAAATGATTGGTGCCTCAACAGTTAAAATATCTAGACATATGGTGAGTAACAAAAAAAGAAGCCAGACTTGAGTTACATCTTGAAAGATAGTACAGGAGTGAAAGAATGTAACAGCTTCCAGTAAGAAGGTAGTATGGGGAAGTAAGAGATGGGATTTTTAGATTCTTTACTGTGAAAAACTTCAGTAAAACATTCTTGGCATATAGGTAAATAACATATGGAGAAATTTAAATAAGATAAATCTGATGACAAAATATTACTATAATTTGGAAGAAGATGAGTCTGAAGGCTGTTTATTTCAATTCAATATGAGTTTCTGCAGAAATGGAAAGAAAGAGGCTTAATGAACCAAGAATTAGAAGAATTTATTAATTGACTATATATGAATGTGTGACTCAAAAGAAAAGTTAAAATTGATTAGACATTTCTTAGGATAATCAACTTAATTAAGTATGGTCTACCTAATTAATCATTAAGGACCTATTAATGTACCTTAAAAGATTATGTAGAATTTATTGAAAAAACAAATCTATGTCTTCATTTATATTAGTTACATTTTGAACATACAATGTATTCTTTGCAAGCTCAATTCATTTTAATAAAAAGATCAAATATAGTTAATTTTTTTCTAGATTAAAACTAATTTTAGACAGATACCTACCAAAACAGTATGTCAGTATTTCACTTGAAAAAAAAGTTAACACTATATAGGACACAACTTATATAGCAGCATTAACATGGCAACATGACACATTGATTTTATTCCTGTGAAAAATGACAAGACAACCTACATAACAACTTTTCCTTTCTTCCTGAAACATAAAAACAACTTCCAGTAATACAACAGCAAATGCTTTTAGTTACTTTGCTAACATGAAACCCCAGAATGTCCTTTGTAAATATTAATCAAGCTTTAATACAGATAGTGAGTTTTAATGGCCACTAAAAATCAAATATATTTCCATACTCTCTTATTCCTCAGTCTTATTTCAGTGGAAAGAACAGTCAAGCATTTTGCCTTCATCTTACAGACAAAAAATTTCCAATATCCCCATGTATCCGTCACAGTGAGAAGGTGAGAGCATAGGGCAGTGAATCTCAGCATTATGCCTTATTACTTAATTTGATTATCAAAGTCCATGCAATGAGGTAAACACTATTATTTGCATTTTCAAGTTGAGAAAACTGAGATCCAAGGGAAAGTGAAATGACTTCCTCAAGATCATGCACACCAAAAGACCTCCAATTTTCTCAGTCATAAAGTAGCTCCAAATTCACCCAACTTGCTCATGGTATTACAAAAAACACATTTAATGCATAAAAATACTTAAGTAGACCTTCTGTTAACAATGAAAGTTTACAAGAAGAAAATTTGTTTTGTTTTAGTCCCATAATAGACATGAAAATAAACAGAATCCAATGTATGTCCTAGGTTCAGAGGAATATAACACAATTATGTCTATTTAAAACTGGACACCAAGGAACACACTTCCCCATCTTTTTTTCCACCTACTCCTTCCCACGCTGCCCTGTTTCTGGCCCCAGGAAAGGATTTTTAGAGCCTTTCTCAAAAGTAACATAATATAACTAGAAAGCTTTCTCATGACCCTCACACATAACATCTGCTTCAGGCATCTTGGTGTTTTGTTATGGCTTTCATGAGGCACAGTATTTATAGACTTAAAATTGTCTATAAATCATAGGTTTATAATTGTACTTACACCTTAAGTTCAACATACCTAAACTGATTCTCATAGGCAAATCATATGTCCATGGATAATCTCTGTCATACCTAACTATGAGAGATCTTCTGAAACCTAGTCATTTATGTGCAGTTTTACAGAAAGCATTATAGAAACCAGAGCTTTATTCTCAATTCTACTAGCTTACTTAGCTTTGTTATCTTGGACAAGTTCATTTAATTGGAACTCTGTTTTCCAGTTCAAAGTTGTATAACTTTACTGAAGTGTTAAAACTTAAGAATTCACAACCCAATTTGGTATGTTTCAAGTATACGTGTTAAATGCACAATTTGTATATGTGAATTCTATCTAAAAAAAGCTGTTTTTAAAAAATCCACTCACCAAAAAGGTTCCTTCACATATAAAAACAAAAACAAATATCAGATCCAAATCTTTGATTGCAAGTTTTAGTTGTGTATGAGTTAAGAAAATCGATTACCTGGTCTCTTCTGCATACACATGTGGTTAGTATATCTCACAGAATGTGTTGAAATAACAGACAATGAAAGGATATATTAAATGTTTAGAAAATTGATGATGGAAAACAAGAGAGTGCCACACTAAACAGGTGTCTTACTGATGCTTTTATGGCCCTGAACTTATGAAAATTCCTTCCCTAACTCGGTAAAAAAATGTGTTCTGACATCTGAGTCACAGCTTGGGAGACAGAGTGGGAGAGCAATGCCTAAGTTAATTTAATATTTGGAATCAAAGCATTGTTTTACTTCTAAAATAGTAAAACTGCAGAGAGAGGTATATTCAATGTTACATAAATCAGACTTTCAAAAATTCAGAACTTAGCCTTCTAGGCAATAAGAGGAACGTCTGAACTCACCTTTCCCAAAGCATGTCTCACTAAAGACTAGTTTTGTCCAATTTTAATCAGTATTGCATGAAAACCCCCCAGAATTTTATGATTTAAAAGAAATTAGACTGTGCTGAATACATTGAATGTATTAGACCTGGAAATAAGATCTTGAATCTTTTAATATGCTAACGTGATTTGTGAATGCAGTCTTGCTTGGCTCCAAACACACCTGCATCCTTCAGCATTTCCAGAGATGGATGTTTCCAGGAACACTTCACTAGACTTACTACAAACAGCTCCTTGAACATGACTGATAGATAACGCAAACCCTCTGGGTCTCCTGATGTGTGTGTGTGTGTGTTTATATTGAACAGTAGTCAAAAATAACTCTTCAAGCAGAATAGTAGGTTAGCTCTGATATTTCTTTGTACCCCATTCTAGTTATGTTCCTGTTCCAGGTCAGGCCCACCCTTCCCTGCAATTAGTGTGTTTCAAAAGGTAAAAACCATATTCTTTATTGGAGCTATGAAAGAACTGAAGCCCTGAGTTAAATGAGGTAGGCTGCGTGCTAGTTAGAAGGTTGTGTATAGACTGAGGGGCTAGAGAAGTAAGGGACTAGATGACTGCTTGTGAGAAGACATATAAAGCCATATAAGCGCTTCTCAACCTCTAAAGTAGCTAAGAATCACCTCCCCATGCTGAAATGCAGATTCTGTTTTAGTATGGCTGGTGTAGAACTCAAGATTCTGAATTTTAAAGCTTTCAGGTGATGCTATCGCCAGTCCATCCATCGTCCATGGACCAGCGTCATATCCAGTATCCATGCACTAGAGTTAAGTAGAGGTGGGTGGCTATGAAATCTAGTGAATGAAATCAACTGACTTGGCTCATGTGATGCTGCTTTTTAATATTCAGTCATAATGTTAAATGACTGAATTTTAATAAGTAATGCAGTCTAAAGTAACTTATTATGTAATAGTATAACAAAATCATAAACCATTTTTTCAAAAGAACACACATAAAGATTGTAAAAGATTCAATTCTAGAAGAAAAATTTGTTATATTAAACCTGCACTTTCAAGATGAAGCAGGAATGACTTCATGGAAGTTGAATCAAACTCTTATAAGTGTTATAAAATTCTCTGCTTGTTTATATATTATTAATTAAAATCATAAGACAAACTTTTAAGACTTGTAGCTTGTTTTACTGAGTGCAATCTTTTTACTTATTCTATAAGCATTTAATGGGGCAAATATTATGTGCTAGGTTCTCTTGGCACATCATGGATGTTGATCCTTGTGTATCTGGAGACAATATTTGTCCTCACAGGCAGCTGGGACTTTCAGTCTAGTCTTCTGTGCAGTACAAAGCACTGCAAAAGACAATTCCCAAGTATTGCCAAAAAAAGGGTGCAAATCTATCAGCTCTATATGTCTCACCTCATCTCATAGTCAGTCTGTGGATAATTGTAAAAGCAGGGATTTGCTTTTCTTTGTGGCACTTTCAAAGACATTATTCTGACCCAGATGTGCTCCAATGATTGCCAAATTATGTACAGCAGTTTAATTTTTTCTCCAGTTATTATTATCATTTTTTTGTGTACTGAGGATTGAACCTAGGGTTTTGCACATGTTTGGCAAGCTCTGTACTGATGAGCTATACCCCCAGTCTCTTTCTGAAACTAATATTATAAGGCCTTATAAAATAAATACAGATACTCATTATACTTATATTATAAATACATATATATATTCTGGTGAGCTTAATAACTGTCATTTGTATTCTGTAATTTTATAACCATTACATAAAGCCAACCAGTAATTATTTAATCAGTTCCAAAGGAAAAGTGATGCCTGACAAGGAAATGTTCTGGTACCCGTAGTGAAACACTTGCCTCTTGATCCTTACCCTTTTATGCTGGAACATAACAGATGCTCAGGTGAAACTTATTAAAGTTATGGAAGGGCAGGGGAAATGGTTCAATATATTTTGCTTCAGCATTTTCGTGTGTGCTTTCAGGCTAAAAGGACAATGTGTCTACCAATTTGCACTGACTTATCTAATAAGTCTTCAATATTTTTGAAATCCTATTGCCAGGCAAGCTTTTAATTTTGTTAAATGTGTTCATTTAAAATTAACTAAATATTATATAATCTATTTTTTGCTGTAAAAAAATCTTAAAGTTAGGTAGAAATCTAAAATTTCTATACACCATCATCTTCAAACTTGGCCCTCTCCCCAGGTAATCCTGCTATCAGTGTATTTATCTTTCTAAGTCTCTGCTTCCCATTATAAAGACCACTAGTCAAATGTGGCTCCTGAAAGGCACAAAGGAGGAAGTGAATTTTACTAATTTAAATTTGAATAGCTTTTTATGACTAGTAGTCACCTCACTGAGCAGTAATTCTAGATCTTCATGTGTATCACGAATAACTGTGTGCATATCAGGAGATACAGTACTATATATGAAACATGGCTTCATAGATAATGATAATTCAGTAACCAGCTTTTTCCTTCAGCAAAGATCTCCTTGCCATTTTTAGGTGAAGATAATATTCCATAGTGCAGCTATTTCATAGTTCATTTAGCCATTTCCGTACGGAAGGGCATTCAGGTTTCAAATTTTTCAGTGAAGCACAAAGAATGGCCTTGTAATTCCTTGGTCATACATTCCAAGAATTTTAAAATAATAGATAGAAGTAAGATGGTTAAGTGGTAAGATATCTGCATTTTAAAAATTTTAATAAAAACTGCCAAAGTGTTCTTCAAAGTGGATGATTCAATGTACACTCCCACCAACCGTGCTTGAGATTTCACATTCTATTTTTTAGCTCAAACAGCCTTATGTTACCACCAGTTTCCCTGCATTGGTTCTCAGAGCCTTTTTCCCCCCTAGAATGGTTTCTATTTTTGGGGGAGGGGGTAGAGGAAATGAGGAAGATCATCAGTGGCTACCATTAAAATTCACAGAAGAGGGAAGATAAATTTCACTTTGCTTTCAAGTGAATGTTCAGATTTTTCTCTTTAGCAATTTTACTTGACCAAACATTTTCCTGGAGTGTCTCTGATATGACATATTCTACACATAGGAGGAGGCTTTTGAGAAGGAGAAAGCATTAACTTTCTTTTTCAGTAATGTTTTGGCACTACTCTATGTTTTAGATTGCTTTTGCTATAATAAAGATAGATTGTGCTGAGATTTATCCTTCTTGTCTAGTCCCTCATTTACACATCAGCACAGAAGTCATACCTGGTCAAAACACTATCATTCTTTTGTGGAATATTTTCCTTGAACAAAATCAATGGTCTACAGATAAGGGCTGAACTTGAACTCATAGACTCATGGGTCCTGGCCTAACAGTAGTGTCCTTGCAGCATCTTTAGATAAATACTTTTGTATGAGTAAAGAACACTTGACCAGTAGTCTAGTCCTGACTGTGCCACACTTGTGCTTGATCTTGAGGTGAGCCATCCACTTTCTAGGGCAAAGCATTATTTTCTGAAATGATGGTGGAGCACAGGGAGAGCCAAGCCAAAGTTGTGATTAACAAGGGAATGTAATTTCAAGTGACTGCTGCTTGGTATTTTGGCTAATATTAACAAAAATGAAATGACAAAAAAAGTATGTTGTAATTTTACTCATTTGTTAATAACCAGGGAATTTTTTTGGGCTGACTTTTAAATTCTAAAAGAGTTTCCTCTATTTTTCTGCTATTTACAACTTAATGGCTACAGACATGATACATCTAACTTTGATCTGGATATTATTAACATTTTTCCATCACTTTCTTAACTCTATGTATAGCATTTGCTGGTATCTATGGTAAACTCACCCAAACCGACTTTAAGATACCAATGTGGTGTCAGAGAAGGAGTCCCTTCTTCTCTGAGGGAGAGGTATAAAATATGTTTTAATATTTCATGAGTGCATAAAAGCCTACTCTAGTAATTACCATCTTATGTAGAGTTGCAAGACCTAAAAGTTAAGAATCATACAAACTTAAGATTGTAAAGGAAATTAAAAGCCCATTGGTCCCTTCCACCTTACCAGTCTATGTTAGATATATGTAATACCCAGCAGCATCTCTTGCACCAAAGTAATAAAAATTATACATCCATTTAAGAAATAGTAGCTCAAGTGCCTGGGAAGTGTGAGGCCCTGAGTTCAAACCCCAGTGCCGGCAAAAAAAAAAAAAAAGAAAAATAGTGAATCATAAGCAATTTTGTTCTAACATTTTTGAGATTCTTGTGGCAATATATTTGGAGACTTGTAGGAGTGAAAACCAGGGATGAAAGAAAGACACTGGAACAAATCCAATTTATATAATAAAATGTGATAATCTAACATTCCTTTTTGCTTCATGGGATGATCTTGGCCCCCTTTGCCGATGTTTTGGGATTTTCCTAACTCCTTCTTCTCTTCCTTCTCTGACATTACTTTGCTTTGTGGCCCCTTGAAAACTATGCAGCACCAAATATCAGTACAGTTGTGCTCAATATAATTCATATTAGCCAGGAGCTTCTAGAAAAAAATGTCTGAACACATAGGAGGAACAATAATGAGAAGAATTTTAAACACTTACAGAAGGGCTGGCTTTGGTATCCTTCAATCTACAGCTGCATCCTCAATCTTGACTACATATTAAAATCACCTGAAAAGTTTTGTAAATATCAGTGTCTGGGCCATGCCTCAAACCAAATCAATGAGAATATCTAAAGGTGGGATACAAGGAATCAAACTTTTTGTGAAAGCTCCCCAGGTGACTGCAATGTGTAGCTAAGTTTGAGATTAACCCCAGGTTGAGGAAAATGGTCACCCCCATTTATAAATTAAGCACATTCACTGTGTACCCTCTGGATATGGCCGTCTGGTTTCCACAATTGTGAGGAAACACTGTCTATTAATCAAAGGTATGTAAGATAATCCTTTTCTTTTGCCGGTCTGAGTTATCTTGGCTTCTCTCTCTTGTCTTCTTTTTCTCTTAAGTCTCCCATCCTCAGGCTCCTGTGCCAATCTTCAATCTATCTGTAGTATTCTAGTCTAAAACATTCATTTCATATGAAACAAAATATTATCACTTCCTAACTAAATTGGAATTGAACATAATTCACACGTTTATTTAGAAAACACAATTTGATATTTGGTTGCATTTAAGTAGCTGTGGGACAAGTTAAAAAGTTGTTCTTGACATTTCGTGGTTCAAGTTACAAGTCAAAAGGTGCCAGGCAGATTGTCTGAGCTCCAAGAAGTGTTAGGATTCATCTATGTAAGAGACAAGTGATTGCCAGTCAGGGAAGAGAACAAGGACACCCCTCCTACAACCCAAAAGGAAGTACATCACTAAGATTCCCAAAAGCAACTTTCAAACTAAAGGTAAAATAAAAAGAATCTGCTTTTTATTTAAAAAATTCCTTTCAGTTCTTTCTGACTGGAATAAAAGGGTAAAAGGTACAGAGTAAACTCTTACAGGCCCTGACAGAGGGATGTAATGAAGGCATGGCTTGGAACAGGCCGAAACATGAATTTTAAAAATGTGTATGAAAGTAAACCAGATGTCAACCTTTACATTTGTTAAGCCATTATCTTTAATATTAGTATTTCACAATATGTTTGGGTTTTATTAACATAGAGCTGACTCAGTATTTTGGGGAGCCTATTTCAAAGGAGCAAATACTATACAATCTGAGCCACTAAAACATAAAACAATATACAAATTAATTATTCTGGTACCCAATTCATGTCTTAAATTAAGCTTGCTTTAAGATTGACACAATATTTTGGAAAATGTTTATTCACTATAAAGTTATGCTAGTCTCTGAACTGACATGATGCTTACACTTTGCAGTACCAGGTACAAATATATTAGTTTACAAAATTCATATCTCTCATCTCAAAACAGTGCAAGAAATGGTATAGGAAATGGAATGACTGTTATCCTCAGATTTAAGTAAGTGTAGATTTTATTTGTGATTATAAGCAAATTTCTCATAGTAAAATTCTTACTAGAAGATTGTTTCTGCCAGGCATGGTGGCATCTTCTGTAATCCCAGCCACTCCAGAGGCCCAGTCAGGATGATCAAGGGTTCCAGGCCAGCCCTAGCAAAGTTCATATAAGACCCTATCTGAAAAACAAACTAAAAACAAAAGGATGAGCGCATGGTTCAAATGATAGTGCTTGCCTAGCAAGCTGGAGGCCCTAAATCCAATCCCTAATGCCAAAACCAGAAAAAGACTATTCCTAAAAATTAGCACTTTATTCATTGATTCACTAATTCATTCCACATTTATTGAGCACCTACTGTGTTCTAGGAATATATGGTGTGAAAATGGCACAAAGATATATAAGTCTCATCACTGACCTTTCCTGGTGCCCAGAAGGGAATGTGACCAATTATACATAGCAGCCAAAGACAGCAAGTTCCTGTAACCTCCCTTGATTTTATGGTGTTATTTCAGAGAATAAAGATAAGGAAGGGGTTGCTGATGTTCATGCTTAGAGGGCAGACAGATGACTGTTTTAAGACCACCTTTAGACAAAATAGTTTTCAATAGCTACTATGAGAAAAACCTGAGCATAATTAGCTTTTGCATATGTCTATAAAATTTTGATATGGGCTTTCCTGGGAGGCACCTTTTTCTCATATATGAATAGTACAAATAATGTGTTTCATGATATTTTCATGCATTCATTTAACGCACTTTGAGCATTATGCCCCCACATTGGATATTGCCACATTGTTTGCAGCTTGTCCTCTTTCCTTCTCCTCTGTGGAGTAAAGTGTGTGGTTAACTTGTGATGCAACTCCTGCATTTGTTGCCACTGACAACGGTTGTTTTCTTCATTAGGTTTCGTGTGGTTGGTCAGGTTATGTCATGAGAATTGTACTAAGAAGAATTATGAGTCAGTTGAGTGTCAGCTTTGTGCAGTGAGCACAGTGTGGGGTGAGGGGAGGGAGAGGGAGCTACCATTATTACTTTTGTTAGGAGAACAGAAATTCAAACTCCTGGGTAGACTGCATGAGTTTTCCACATCAATTGGTTTCTCCTTTCTCCTACCCCAGCATTTATTGTCTAACCTCTAGAAAATTGCATATAAGTGTCTGGAAAGTTCCATTGATCAGATCTTTTCTGTTGCTCTCCACATTTCTGTGGCTTCAAGAAACCTTGAACTACAATCTCCCTCTTACAATGCGTCACTGAGAACAACTTTAGTCAACTATAATTTTCAACAGATCCTAAACAGGGATTTGGAAAAATAAGGTGTTATTGAATTGAATTATAATAAATTCAGGCTGTATTCCAATTGCTTCCTGCTTTTCCCCTCCCTCTGTGGGTTAACAAGTGTTTCCAAAGCCATGGGGCATTCCTGAAACAGCTAATTAACAGCGCTGGTGTACCTCATACGAACCATGTGGGTTCCAGGCTGCTGTAAAACCTCAGCTTCCTGATGCTATCAGAAAGGAGATGGAGAACCTGGAATTGGATTTTGACATTCTGCTCCCTGCCTGTGGCAGAATATAACCTGGGCAGTCCTTTCAATTAAAAAAAAAAATCTCATTGCTATGACTATGAAAAAGTAAATGAACATTTCCTTATGTTCAGACTGTGACTCACAACTGGCCTGTTAGTGGACAAAAGCGGCCTGAGGCATAGTCTTCACACATTGTCGAATCGAGTGAAATATTGGATTGGTGAGAGTCTGAGTTTCATAGCTTCAGATCAGCTATCAAAATGCAGATAAAGTCTAGGCAAAGAAGGTTCTTAATGTTCTTTTCCAACTTTTCCTTTTTCTACCTATCTAAAGATTTTTTACCATGTAAACAAATAAAAGTGATAACAAAAAGCTTACCATTTTTTTCAAAAGCCTCAGACAAGTTGAGATGAGCTAGCTTCATCTTGCATGCATTTGTGTGTAAGCTATGTGCTTTATTAATAAAATCATCTGCCATATTGACACAGAAAAATCTTTATCTTGCCTCCAGCCTATAATCCATCTTCTACAATGTCATCAAAAATGTCTTTCTAAAGTATGTCTTTCCCTACTTGAATGACCTTGATTTTTTCCCCATTTCATTGTACATTATATGCACATTTATACCAAGGCTATCATTAACAGATTTGCACCTGTATCATTTCATCCCAGGGAACCAGGCTGAATATTGTGAATTCTAATGCTACAGCTACAGAAATTTAGTTCCTGACATGTCCTGCCCTTTCAAGCCTGTTACCAAATCCACCCAAGTACTTGTCTCTTTCTGTTGAATTCTTTGTTCTCTCTTAACGTGTTGTTTAAATGTCACTTGCTCTATGAACATTTTTTTTACCCTCTCAAGAAAGAGGAATCACACTCTCTATCCCTTCTATTCTCTCTTCTGTCACCCATATCACAAGCATAAATTTGTGAATTATCTCTTTGTCCATGATGTTAACATTGTGTAGAATATACAGAAAGAAAGCAATAAATGGATAACTAGATGAATAAATGGAATTAGGTCTTGAACTAGAATATACCTAAATAATCCTTTAATTCTATAATTCATTTTATAACATGTATTTTAATGAGGAGGGTTTGAAGTAATAACTAGGAAATATACCAGTCAGCAGTTAAAATTAATATTCAGTAACATTTGAAATTACAAGTGGGATTTTAAGTCATTCCTGCATAAGTATGTCTCTTCTATATAGGCTTCTAATTAAAAAGAACAGAGAAGCTCAGTAGACTGAAATATAAATCTAAGTCTAAAAGAAGCTAAAAATCTGATTTGATGATTAGAAAGTTAAAAATTCACCTTTAAAATGTATATATAATACCAAAAACTGGGAATGATGCTAATGCATTATGTTAAGGTAGGAAACTATTCACAAATGCTTTAAAGTCAAGTGGATTAAAAGTTCGTCACATGGCACATCACAATATTTTCTTATTACAATAAGCTAGGTAGAAAACCCAACATTCTTTAGAAAAATGGATAAATGGTGTATCTGTAAGATGAATATCGTGGAGAACTTACACATGATGTCTTTGAAGAATGTTTAATGATTTGGTAACAATATCTGTGGTAAATGACCATTTCAAGAAGAAATAGTTCAGGGTTTGAACAAGTCTAACTGATCAGTTAGTGGTTTTCTTCCTCATACAGAGGAAGGAGCCAGTCACATGGAGTTTAACCCTGTAACAAAGCCTTGGCTGTCTAAAGGGAAGGACCATCCTGAATGGAACACAGCAGCTGTGACTTGAATGCATTCCCAGAGATGAATCTTTAGGACCTGGGGGAAAGAGAGAGCTTTAAGGAAGAAAGGGAGAAATTTTAATGCTCATTAGAGTAGATACAAAGTAAAAGCATTGCATTGGGTTATCTGGTGACACTGTGACCTGCTCAGCCTTGGGGCATCCAGACTGCTGCTGGGGCTGGTAGAAGAACAGTGATATCCCCAAAGGGGAGCTTGTTCTTTTGAGCCACCATTGGAAACTCTCAGAAATAATTAAATGCATTGCATAGGTGAACTGCTTTAGCAAAAGCTACGACAATTTCAATTATCCTTTGTTACTATACACACCAAGCCTGGCAATATTTAGGGTAAATATTCTTTTTAAAAATTTTATTATACTCAACGAAACCCAGCAGCACAGCAACTAAGAGATAGCATAGATAAATGGGACCTCATAAAGCTAAAAAGCTTCTGTTCATTAAAAGAAATGGTCTCTAAACTGAAGAGAACACCCACAGAATGAGAGAAAATATTTGCCAGCTATACATCAGACAAAGGACTGATAACCAGAATATATAGGGAACTTAAAAAACTAAATTCTCCCAAAACTAATGAACCAATAAAGAAATGGGCAAGTGAACTAAACAGAACTTTCTCAAAAGAAGAAATTCAAATGGCCAAAAAACACATGAAAAAATGCTCACCATCTCTAGCAATAAAGGAAATGCAAATTAAAACCACACTAAGATTCCACCTCACCCCTGTTAGAATAGCCATCATTAGCAACACCACCAACAACAGGTGTTGGCAAGGATGCGGGGAAAAAGGAACCCTCTTACACTGTTGGTGGGGATGTAGACTAGTACAACCACTCTGGAAAAAAATTTGGAGACTACTTAAAAAGCTAGACATTGATCTACCATTTGATCCAGCAATACCACTCTTGGGGATATACCCAAAAGACTGTGACACAGGTTACTCCAGAGGCACCTGCACACCCATGTTTATTGCGACACCATTCACAATAGCCAAGTTATGGAAACAGCCAAGATGCCCCACCACTGACGAATGGATTAAGAAAATGTGGTATCCATACACAATGGAATTTTATGCAGCCATGAAGAAGAACGAAATGTTATCATTCGCTGGTAAATGGATGGAATTGGAGAACATCATTCTGAGTGAGGTTAGCCTGGCCCAAAAGACCAAAAATCGTATGTTCTCCCTCATATGTGGACACTAGATCAAGGGCAAACACAAAAATGGGATTGGACTTTGAGCACATGATAAAAGCGAGAGCACTCAAGGGAGGGGTGAGGATAGGTAAGACACCTAAAAAACTAGCTAGCATTTGTTGCCCTTAACGCAGAGAAACTAAAGCAGATACCTTAAAGCAACTGAGGCCAATAGGAGAAGGGGACCAGGAACTAGAGAAAAAGTGAGATAAAAAAGAATTAACCTAGAAGGTAACACACATGCACAGGAAATTAATGTGAGTCAACTCCCTGTATAGCTATCCTTATCTCAACCAGCAAAAACCCTTGTTCCTTCCTATTATTGCTTATACTCTCTCTACAACAAAATTAGAAATAAGGGCAAAATAGTTTCTGCTGGGTATTGAGGGGGGAGGGGCAGGGGGAGGGGGCGGAGTGGGTGGTAAGGGAGGGGGTGGGGGCAGGGGGGAGAAATGACCCAAGCCTTGTATGCACATATGAATAACAAAATAAAAAAATTTTTATTACAAAATATAGGAGAGGAAGATTTAGAAAGTTCATGTATTATTAAGCTCAATATAGGTGGTGACATAAGCTTTATAAAAAGAAAATAAAGAAAAAAACCAATAATACAAACTCTAAAATAAATGATGTAATTTTAGACTTCTCTAACCTCTATAGTAAAATGTGTTTCACTGGAGACAATCAGCTCACTGTTCTCTGAATTAGGTTAGGATTTGCCTGACACAAATGACCATGGTCCTGACGAACAGGGTTGTTGATGGGCCTAGGTATCTCTTGAGAGAAAGGGTTCCATACTGAAAAATTCTCACTCCAAACTGAAAATTCTCGCTTAAAGAGAAGTCACTTAGGATGGCACCACAGTTGTTTCAAGTAGTGAAGATCATTTCCAGGAAGAAAATTAACAGAAATCTTAGAATTAAGAATAAGAGGTGGGCCATATTGAAGGGCAAACAAATAGGTCATTGTAGAGGATAGTTTCTAAAACACCTTAGCTGTCTGATGTTAAATTCAACTGCCTAGAAAGGTGTACACGTTGTGTCATTCTAGTTCCCAGGAAAAACCTATCATCAGATATGCAGTCATGGTAGATTCTGTGCTGGGTAAGTGATTAAGTTACATGATGTCTATCTTTCTTCTTCTACTAAGATTCAAAATTCTTTGATTTTTGTCTGGTGAAAAACAGTATTACCTGGAATCATTATAATTTTCTTGGCCTCCCTAAAGTCTTATGTGCATTTAGTTACTCATTATATTTTAAGGCTCATACAAGCATGAATCTATTCTCAATGTAAATGTATACCCTAAGTGCATATAAATTATATTTATTTATTTATTTTATTATTAGCATACTATATTTGTACAGGGGCTACATTGTGACATTTACACAAGTACGTACAATATATCTTAATTAGATTCACCCCCTCCATCTTTCACCTTTGTTGCCCTTCCCTGCTTCTTTTTATACATGCATACAAAATAATTCTACCATCTTTGCCCTCCTTCATCCTTCCCTTATATCTAACTCCCCACTGGTACCCACCCCCAGGTAGGACCTGTTTTACCTTCCTGTCGTTCATTAATTAAAGAACATTTTTGTTAGTTTATGATGGTTATATGGGCGATTTGTTGTAACATTTCCATATATACATGTGTTATACCCCAAATTCTCCATTATTTCATTATTCATCTCTTCCATTATTCTCCTGCCTACCCTATTCCCCTTCTTAAGGAGATTCAATAGGTTTCAATGTTCCATATTCATACTTGTATTGAAAGTACATCAACCATATTCACCCTCTTTACTTTCTTCCTTTAACAGGACCTGTTTTACACTCCTATTATTCATTGTTTAGGTGTTTGTTTCTTGTTCAGTGGGAATTTTGCCTTGGTATTTTACCTGCAAATATGCCCTTCTTAAGTCAGTGTAGCCCCCTCCACTACTATTCCTCACCCTTTTTCTAGGATAAAATAGTAGTCTCTGATTTAGTCCCATTTGTTCTGGATCCCTGGAGGTCTTCATACTCGATGGCCACCTCTACCTAGTTACTGAGGTTCTGCAAAACAGAAGTTTGGGGTCAGCAATTTTCTAGGAATGGAGGGAGATCCTGGTTCAATTTCCTCTAGAACTAAAGTTATGTTGCTCTGAGCTCAGAGTATACAGAGCTGAAGCTCTGATAAATAATTTTATGCCTGATGAGCTAATATGATACCCCACTCAGTGTGAACAATAGAAATTGAAAGACAGGAAGAGTTTCTTATATCCTTTTTGCCACTTAGTGGGAGTGCCACTGGAAAGGAGGAAGAGATGTCATTCCCGTCTACTATGTGTTAGACTTGTGACAGAGATACACAGAGCCTCCTGCAGGCTTCCAAGAACTGGAGAGACACAGAGTATCTCCACACTATAGAGGAAGTAATGCTTCCGGGGGACAGTAGTTTAGTTAAATGTAGAGCCCAGATAAAACACAGCTCTGGCAAACCAAATCTTGTCCACTGTCAAACAAACACAACAAAATAATGATGTAAACACTTAAAAATGTTGTATTTTAATTTGGGAGGTAAGAATCCACTTTGTTTTGTTTTAGATGATTAGCCTAAAATAAGACTACAATGGAAATATTTAAGTCTAAAAATGTATTATTTACCTATTTCAAAAAATTCAGGATTTCATGTGAAAATAAAAAGCCTTAAAAGATTAACCTCAAAAATTGAAAAGAAAAGCAGATAAGCAATTTCCCAGTAAAGAAAGATTGCTGCAAAGTCATTGTAGAGTGTGTGGAAATTTCAAAGGGCAGTGAAAATGTATTCTGATACCCAAAGTGAATAACAGGATGTGTGACTAAAGCTATTGACCTACGACCAGCTCACTCACCTCAGGACTACGGAGCCACTGACGTTACTTTTCTTTCTCTTTCCTCTTCCTCTCTTTGTCTTTATTTTTCATTATACTCCCTGCCTCAGTTCTGCTTCCTCTTTTGCTTTCTACCTTCTTCTCTTCCTCCTTTATCTTTAATTTAGTCTAATGTGAAACTCTTATTATGAAATTAATGAAGCTAATATGGAAATTTGTCATATCATGAGACTCTGCCTATTGCTATACTTTCTTTTAAACCAGGCAGATGTGATCTGCTCCTTCCCCTGATAAATTTATTATTATTGTGTGCTACAATGGTTCTTCTGCATTACCCCACTGTCCACCTCCAGAGTGTGTATGTGGTGGGGCAGGAGGGCAAGCGTCACTGTCACTACTCTGTGAGAAGGTAAAGTCCCCTTTCTCGCTCTCAGGAATACTTCTGGAATGCAGGCTCAGAGTCATGACAATCATCCAGCATCAAGCAATGATCCACTGCATCATTTTATAGGAATAATGTCAATGGAAGAATAGCATCCAAGAGAATTCAAATAAATCTCTTATTTAAAATATCTCTGTTGAAAGGAGCTTAATACTTTGTAAGGTACATACAGTCTAAATGTGTTGTCCTTGGATGGAGAACAGCTCAGTATTAAAAGCCACAAGAACAAATACTCTACTAGATCTTAGCCAAAGGCTAAAAAGTTATGAATATATCAGTGAGAGGAAAGTTCCCTGTGTTCAGAGCAACACAAAGCAACCTTAGAGAACCTGCAACACGAATTCTGGCTCTTCCCAGCAGGTGGCATTGAATACTTCCTTTAACCTCAGGATTCTGTGTTTTAGAATGAAGACATTGTGTTGCTAATCCTCATAGAAACAGGATAAATGGTGGCAAGGCCACCTCCCCTCCCTGCCAATATATGCACAATTATCCCTTGAATCAGTATTTTGCATTATTAACTTATTTTGTAGTAGTCTTTAAAATATTTATAGAGCATTTTCTCAATTATAATTGGTCATAGGGCTGGTGCTTATAAGAGCTATAAAATTAAACTCAAATATAAGCAATAAAAAATAAATTCCTACTCCTAAGCATCAGGAGGGAAGAGACACCTCTGGGTTGAGAATCATGTGACTTGGCTTCAAGTTCTACTTCTGCCACTTGCTCTCTGAATGACCTGAGGCAACTAACTCACTGAAGCCTTGACTCTCAGGCTCTCACGTTCCCTTTCCACAAAACAGGATGCTATCATTTGGATGTTTTGAATGTGTCCCCCAGGGGTCCACGTGTTGAAACTTAATCCCCATTAGGAAGTATTCAGAGGGTGGAAACTTCAGTCTGACTATAGTGTTCAAAAGTGGGGCCTCTGGAAAGTGATCAGAAATGGATAAGGTCATTAGGGTAGAGCCCCCATGATTGAATCCTGGTGACTAAAAGAAGAGGGAAAGAAAACAGACACACATACAGATGCTCACTGCCTGTCTCTGATTTGTACTGCACGGCACTGTCTTAGGACTCTACCAGAAAGAAGGCCATCACTAGATACTGCCCCTTGCTTTTGGAACAGAACCATAAGTTCCAAATAAACCACTTCTCTAGAACTTACTGGTTTATTATCTTATTAGCACCAGGAAATAGAGTAATACAAAGGATTATATCTCCTCCCATGGTATGATTAGAATAAATGAGAGAATGTGTGAGAAAGTACACATGGTGCCATGACAACGTAGAAATAAAGCATTGTAGCCAAAGTATTTACACAGATTAGTAAAGGTACAATATGTGGTCCCAAGACATAGTGAACAAAAATATGACATGCTTCTTAGATAAGAGAGAAATCTGTGACATATGAGGTCACAAAGGACTTCCTTGGGGGAACAAAGGTAACAGAGAAGGAAGATAAAATTAATTAAGGATGGGAAGAAAGCTTGTGGACATTATACCCACTGTACCTATGTAGGAACTGAAGCTCAGAAATGTTACATAACAAACCTGAGACCATATTAGAAACAATATGTAAGAACACATTACTGGTTTACATTTAAAATCGGCTTACCACTAAGCATGATGGTGGTCATCTACAATCCTGACACTCCAGAAGCTGAGGCAGGAGGATCATGAGTTCGAGGCTAGCCTGGGCTACATCCTGAGTTCCAGAACAGCCTAGGTTACCCAGTGAGACTGTGTCTCAAAAAATATAGAAGAGCAAAATTAAATATAACAGTTAATTTTGCTTTTTAATTATAAATGCCAAGTATTTGAAACATAGCAAAGAGATCTAAGGCTAAAAAAAGGCTGTGTGTGTGTGTGTGTGTGTGTGTGTGTGCTTGTGTGTTGTTGAAGAAGTGGGCATGGAGTCAAAGAGGAAAGCAAGAAGATTGCAGGGAAAAAGTACTAACAGGGGATGCCCGATGCATGTGACATATTTGGGGGCTTATGAATAGAAAGTCCACCCCACACGGCAGAGAGGTTTGCATAGCACAACACAAAGCAGCAAATGTGAGAACTGAATATGTGAAAGACTTTGACATTTTCCATTATGAAATACAATTTCCTCAAAAGTCTTTAAACAGGGAAGTGACCTAATCCGGGTGGTCTTATGAATATGTGTTTGTCAATATGTTAAATCTTTAGATAGGGGAGAAAGAGATTAGGAAGACTACTGAAATGGTGATTTAGCACTGGCTTAGAGTGGAGAAGGCAAAGCGAGAGAAGCCAATATGAAGGAATAATTGAGAAAATACTAGTCGGAACTGGAGTTGAAGGACATGGTGTTGTTCAGAAAGTGACTACAGACTTTAAGCCTCCATGGTAGACAGAATGGTTTTCACATTTACAGAAATGTGTGTCAGGAGGGTACTGGTTTTGTAGTAAAGAGTGACCCTGATAAGATTGGACGATTAAAAGTCTAGTAGGTAATTAGTAAGTGTAGGATGAAGAATCTGATGGCAGACTTGGGAGTCTGAGGATTTCTCATTAATGCTGTGACACATCATTTCCATGGCAGTGATGAACTCAGAGATGGAATGATTAAGAACCATTTCTTGAGAAACGTCCAGTGTCTACTTTTGAATTCTGAATACTTTTGTCTCTAATAATGACGAAATATTGATTCAAGAATTTTTTGACCATAAGTGAAACTTCAAATGGTGGCCAAGTACCTAAAGAGACAGAACTGGTGTTATGATTTAATCTGAGCCCCACCTTCATTGTAACCGGATGGTGAAATTATTGGGAAGTAGTTAACTCTTAGCACCTCAAATTTCACCAACAGTTACAAATGTCCAACAGAAAGAACCCCAATATGTTCCTAATCCTATTGATTTAGGTGACTTGCTGGCACAACTGAGAATGAATGTCTACCTTTTAAGGAATGATGATTCATTCATAATGCCTCCTTCACTACAAGAAAGGAATGGTCTTTGGAAACGCATTCCAAGTCCCTTTAATGACCAAGGAAAGTTCTAGACAAATGATAAAGCACTTGAGCTGTTCATTTCAATTCACACAGAAGAGGATTCACACCTTCCGATCAATATCTGCCTATTTAGCAATTAGTAGTGTGTAAAAGGACATTTTTAAATGAGTTCTTTTTCCTTAGGGGCTCATAGGTTAAACTGTGGTGGTGGCAGACAGCAATTACATTTTTAAAAATGTTGCTGTGAGGTACAAGTGACGATAATCAGATACAATCCCTACCCCAGATGCATCATGAAAATACAGGGTTGTTATCTACTCCAGAAGGTTATGTGCCAACATGGAACAACGCACTCTCATGAACAATCCCACAGTACACAGACGTTCAGACAAACACAGATGTACAAGTACACACACACATACCACACACAGACCTAGCTAGCTCAGAAGAAATTCAACAAGCCCTGCAGCTGGTTTTGGCTTCATTTTCAGGACTTTTTGTTTGTTTGTTTGTTTGAAGAGCAATCCTATCAAAAGAAGAAAGGAAACGAGTCACAACAAAGTGAAATTTGTAGGTTAAAAAAGTGCATAAATGCACTTCCCCAAGATGTTCATCAAGAAGGGACAAAAGAACAACCATGTCACCGAGACACCATCTGTGATTCTGGTTCAACAAAGCGCGATGTTTCCTTGCTTCCCTGGCAGCCTGTAAGAAGCCGCCTCCTCTCTCCTTCCCTGTCTGCAGAGCCAGGTTTGCCCTCAGGGCTTGTGTTCCACTGACCTATAAATTAGGCCCATTTTCACCTCTGGCATTGTTCACCACTCTTCTTGCCCTTCTCTATTTTTTAAAATCTTATCTTCAAAACGCATGCTTTCCAGTGGAAACCTCAAGTAAAGCAGATAATAAAGCAGACAAAACATACTTAAGGCATTTAAAACAGATCTTAGTATGTATAGTTTAAAACCTAGTAAATCAGTGATTAATTATGGCAAAAAAAAGTGTTGATGATGTCATCTCATATAACTTTTCTCACTGGAAAATTCCCAGGATGAATTAATGCACTGTGTGGGGAGGTCAGTGGACCACAGGGCTTTCTACTGCCAGGAGCAGAACTGGTTAGTGACTAAGGGATTCTAGAGAAAGACCATTTCCATGACTTCCTGTGTTCACTGGAGAGGCTTTTGTGTATCAGCAAGACTCAGTTTCTTCACCTGTACCACCAAGATGCCAATCCTGGGGGCTTTGTGAAAACCAGACCGGGTAATACAAGGCTTTGCTACATGCTTCCTTAGAAGTCACAGAGGCTAAAGTCAATATCCAGCCCAGTAATATCAATTTAGTCTTTGCAGTCTAGCATGCAGCTCCTTCAAAATCAAACAATTTTTGGCCCTCTGGGTAACTGCCATACAAGAAGCTCCATGAGAGAAGAGAGTCTGAGGAGGCAGTGGGTTTGTCTTTGTGGGACAGTAAAAACAGGTCTTACAGGGAAAAAAGAAAGGGAAAGATGTTGGCTATGTCACCTCATTTGGGCCCCCAAACCTGGTCCTGCTGAAGAAGGCCAGGGTAGATACTTCTTTCTGTGGCAAGTAAGGGGAAGTGGACAGATAAAGCCCCCTTTCTGAAAACCTTCGAAATTCCCTCAGTGAGGAAATCCATTAAGTGCATGACCACTCAATTGAAATAAAATTACTGTGTTACTTATAAAATATTAGAGTAGAAGTCTACCAGTCAGGACAAAATTCAGCAGAATGGAGCTTGCTTCTGGACATGCTGGGGGATGGGGCCAGGGTTACAGAACCAAGTTTCTACCTCAATATACTACCCTAGCTCAGAGTTGGTGTTGGGATTGTGTCATCCCCCTTGAAAAAAAATATGTGGAAGCCCTAACTCAGATTTGATTTGGAAACAGGGTCTGTAAAGGGGCAATTAAATTAAAATAGCCAATTAGAGTGGACCCTTATTTAATATGACCATTATTTTAATAAAAATAATCATAGAGAAGACTGAAGAGATGCAGGGAAAACACTGCTCATCCACAGACTAAGGAGGAAGGTCTAGAAAATCCTCTTTCCTAAGTTGATAGCCCCCAGGAGGAATGAACTTAGTAATGCCTTGACTTTGGATGTCTGGCCCCTAGAACTGTGAGACAGTACATTTCTGTTCTAAACCACTCAGTTCTTGAGCTTCACAATGGCAGCCTTAGGAAGCTAATGCATTTTGTAAACAGAATTGGGTCAAATGAAAGAACAAGAAGGAGGGTTTGGCTTCTTGGGAAGAATTTTTAGATTATAGAAATCACTTACTATCATAACTTTGAAAAAATAAATCCATTTCAAGTATCACTGGCAGAGCAAAAGTCCATAGAAATTCAATTACACAAATCTACAGTTCAGAGAAGGGGAAAAATCAAATTGCTACTTATGGAAATTTAGGCAGAGCTTATTACTGAGAAAACAGACAGAACTGTAGTAATTGTGCAACAGTGTTAAGAACTCAGTTGCAGGGATGAGGCTGAGTGTTGGCTCTGTCATTTGTTGGGTGTGTAGATGTCAGCTTGTAGCTGCCACTTACTGAAAAATTCAGTTTCTTCCTGAATTTTAGCCACGATGGGGATGATGACTCTTGGTAGATAATTGTTTCACCTTTTAACAAAATTTAAAGGCAAGCACTCAACAGTAAGAAACATGGATTTATTTGTTTGTTTGTTTGTTTTGTCTTCCTTGATGACACTTATTTTAAATTTTATTTGTTATGCAAAAATAAAATCTCTCTTACTCTGGAGCACCGGATTGCATTCAAAGCAGTGTCATAGTTAGACATCAAATGCAAACATTGAATTCTAGAATACAGGTATCCCACCAAGCTATATGCTCAAGCCCAGAAAAGTATGAAACATTTTATGTACAAAGTCATTACCTTATGACCATGGAGATGTTTCAGAACAAGTTTTCTGAATTGTCTTATTTGGACCATATCATCACAATGCCAAATCACTTTTGAATAAATTGTGTTTATCCCCTTGATTTTTATTGTTCAGAATTAGTTTCAAGAGTAGTGATTCCATTTCCATATCTGAGTTGTATTGTTGGGCCAAACCTAAGATACAGTACTTAGAGGATACAGGGAGAAATTGTCCACAGGTGAAGCTGCTGGAAAATAAAAACAGAGAAATACTCTATATAGGCAAATGAGAGATCCTGTTGCTTGTGGGACATAGGGTGTTTGTTACAAGAAAATGGAGAAATTAGATCAGCTGGTATAATGATTGTGGGCATACCAAAAAGAAAATAAAGCAGATGTTTGGCTGTGCACTAAGACAGTCACAGGAACCAGTTCGTGAGAGTGTCGCCCATGTGCGTTGGAGGGCCACTAAGTTAGAGTCCTTCAGCAAATAAAAATGCCCCCAGAGAGTTATCTTGTGCTGAATCTGTTAAGCCCTCTATGCTATGTAAAATATTATATAGTCTTTTAAGTGGGCTTTTAGCAATGTAAATGTATTCACTCTCTGAGTTCTTGAGGATCACCTTTAACTTTTGAGAGCATGTCTTCAATGTATCCAATGTATTCAGAGAAAGAAGGACAGATCACGACACAGGCTCCTTTATGGAAGTTCATACAGTGAGGACTTGGGCGGGGGGTGGGGGTGCCAGTTATCCCCACAATATGACAAGTAGTAGCAGTCTGAGCTCAGACTGCCAGCCTTCAGAATCATGAGAAAATACATGTCACTTATACCAATCTTGTCAGTGGTATTTTGTAATGTCAGCTCAAGCTATATGACATTTCCTGTCATAGATTCTCAAAGTGTTGCATGACCTTTCTTTATCAGGATTATTAGACTATAGAATTAAACACAATCTCTTGAAATTTTATAAGTGATCAAAAGATCAACAACTGCATTTCCTTTTATAAGTAGGTGTTTAGTAATTATTTGTTACAAGTCAGCTTACTATAGATATATATGTACACCCATGTTTATCATGGTACTAGTCACAATAGTCAAATTATGGGATCGCCAGGGTGTCCATCAAGGAATACATGGATAAAGAAAATGTGGTATATACATCCAGTGGAGTTTTACCCAGCAATTAAGAATAATGAAATTATGTCTTTTGCTGGAAAATGGCTGGAACTGACGAGCATCATGTTAAGTAAAATAAGCCAGTCCTACTAAGACAAGTATGACTTGTTTTCTCTCATTTGTTGAAATTAGGGGGGGAAAAAGAGAACCAAAGTCATGAAATTAAAAAGGGGACTACTAGGGAGATGGACGGGTAAGGGTAAAGTGGGAGGTGAAGGTATAAGAAACAGGGGGTGAATATGAACAATGTATATTATATGCATACATGGAAATGTCATGATCAAACTCCAGACTGTATAATTTAATATGTGCCAATAAAAATTTAATAAAAGAAAAATATTGTTTGTTGAATGAATGAGAATGAATGAATGCTATGACTAGTTATATGAAATTTCTGGATCAAATAGGAGCTGAATGGCAAAATTCAATTTGGTCATCCTATCCCCATGTACACTGAAAAACATCTATACCCAAAGGTATCAAGGGTGGGGCACTTGTAAATGGAAAGCTATTTGTTTTGCTAAGCACCTGGATAAATCTGGGGGATTAAGGATGGATGGAGCAGAAGGAGAGAGGTAAAGTGTTAAATACCATCAAGTAACAAAAATGGAGTTTCTATGAATAATTTTTGGATGAAAAATATATAGGGAGAAAAGGATGAGAGAAAAAGACCAAGCAAAATAGCAGAAGGCTAGCAACTTCACTGTAGGAATGATTGGTTAACTTACTTTTTAAGACTATGGATGTCTAAATCCATGGATGGGAGGAGGGCAAAAAAAAGAGGTTGGTGGAGGTATAAATATTATAGAACTGCTTTATGTACTGGTATGAAAATGACACAATAAAATCCATCAAACCTGTAAAAGGAAGGGGGAAGAGGGAGAATTGTTAAGAAAGAGTAATGTGAATGGGGTGAATTTGATCAAACTACATTATATACAAACTGTAAATATCACAATGAAACCTCTTTGTACAGTTAATTAATGCTAATACAATTTTTTTAAATGAATAAAACAAACAAACAAACAAAAAAGGAATCTGAATATCTAAACGCTACTCCCTTTCACATTATTTGTGAATATAAATGACTTCCACTTCCTCAAACCCTCATAAAGGCTGATACATACATAAATCCAGGTGTGGGCAAGTTTTCTTTTGGAAGTGTAGAGGGAAGGCTAGTGGTTGGAAAATTAAGGGAAGGACTCAAGTCCACCTTTGGTCTGTGTGGCATGGGAAAGGGAGATCCTGACGGTGACTGTGTGAGATAACTCTAAAACTGAACTAACTCTGCTGTAGCCAACTTGGGCCTGAAGTGGTCAGGGGACAGCACTGAGTCCTCTGGGGATTCTCAACAGCTGTGGAGAGAATGTGGGACTTTTCACAATCTGTACAAAGGGGATTAGGGCCAATTTTATCTGGATTTCAGGAAATAGGGTGAACCTAGTTGACCCCATGAGGGAAAATTTCCATATCCTACAAACAGTAAAAACCTCAACTAATGTTTAATGTGGTAGCCGTCAGAACATCAGCTTCCTGTTGTCCTCCAGCAACCAAAAGTTCATATTTTCACCCAAGTAACTGCCCTCCCCACTCTCCCTGGGCAGGTGATAACTCTGGAGTCTGTTTCAACCTGAGAGATCTGTTATTGCAGGGAATTATGAGAACACGTTATATAAATACTTACAACCAATGATAAGGGAACTTTAAAGAGTAAAATTACCCATTGAGATTGTACAGGAAGAATTCCTTGAGAATTTAAGTAGTTAGGAGAATCTGACTTACTGAATAAAATAAAGGATGACCTCTCATCTTTTTTTATTGGGTATATAAGGAAGGAGAACCTGAAATGCAGGTTTGGTTATTAAAGTGAATTAGTAAAGGAAATTTATGGTATTGGAAGAATCAACAGTCACTGGGGAGGGGAAAATAACAGGAAATGGTTACAGGTGACTTTAAGACTCTATGCTTGGGTGACAAATAACAAAATATAATAAACCATTGGACCACAATATGTAAAAAGCCTGTGTGAATTAATTTTTGACTGTTTTGAAATCAGAGGGCTGAGATAAAGTAGAGAAAAGATATTTGTTGGAGTGTTCAGAGTGACTTTATATGGGGTGGTTTTGTGGTATTTAGCACCAGACAATTATAACTTCTATTTTGATGATCTGAATACCAAAGGAAGGCCAAGGGGACTCTGAAATTTACTTCTGGATACAAATTCTTAATTGTTTCCCAAGCTGGCAGCACGGGTCTCTAAGTCTATTGTCCCTATACATCTCCAGAACACAACATCTATGTTCCAGATCTTCTTTTCTTCTCATAAGTATAGACCAATCTTCAACAAAGGGGGAATTGGTAGCAATCATTTAAGGCTAGAATGGGGAAAAATGAATTGTTCAATAAATAGTATCTAGAAGCTAGGTCTGTGTAGAAGAAGGAAAGTTATTCTTAAAAAAAAAAAAAAAACAGAAAGAAGACCCAAACCAGATGGAGTAAGGACTCTGTATTTCACCCATTTAGAGAAAACAGCTTCAGTGTACACAAAATATTTCCAACTTGAATCAAAGTTCTAACATGGAACAAATGTGACAATGCTAACTAACGACTACCCTCTCGTGGCCAAACTGAAGAACTACAAGAACTGGTAACACGAAGAATAAATACTGCGAAAGAAAGGACATAATCAATGAAAAGACCAGTAAAATGCATATGTATATAGCAAGTGCTCCTATTCTTAAGTAGTCGAAAAACCTACCTGAGATTTCAGGTAGTTCCAGACGCCTCTGTGACACACTTTTCAAAAATATGTAAGTTGTTGCCCTTCTAATCTCTGGGTTTGCAGGAAAATACAATGAAATGTGTGTAAACGTACTTTATAAATGATGATATACTAAATCTTAGCCACTATAGTTTTGAAATCTAGGTGAGTATGATGAGGTTGGTGAATTTGACATTTGAAAGTGCATTTTAAAATCTATGTTTAAAGTTTTAAACAAGCCATTTGTTCTCAAATTGTTTCTAGAGACAATCATGTTTGAGTGGAGGGGTAGAGTTGTTTTCAGAATTGTCACTTTTCTTGCATCTGTTGATGCAGCAAAGGAAAGAAAATTATTTGCGCAAGTTTGTACATTAGATCAGTGACTGAATTCAGTCATATCTATGTGCTGAAGTTTATCACTTGCATGTCTTCTAGTAGTTTCAGTTAAGTAACATAGACTGCTGGATCTAAATTATTAAAATAGCCTTGGATAGATCAATCATGTAACTAAATGTTACATGATTTGCTATTCTGAGATACAAGCATGAAACAAAAAGGGTGGAATAGATCAGACCTATGAACACACCATTACTTAAGAAACAGCCCTTTCCTAGGTGTTACTATAGGGGCTTTTTTTCTGGTGATATATATTCACAGTAGGAGTGGGGTGAAAATCAATTGATTCCTTCCACTGTGCAAGATATGTTGGAAACAACTCACGTCTAGCTGATTCAATGTGAGCTATGTTCAAGTATCTTCACGTGACTGAAATCAATTTGTTTTATTTTCTGAACCAGTGGGATAGTAGACATGTCGATCATTATTTTCAGAATGACACGTATTACTATGAAAGTGGTACTCTTATTTTTTTGTATAATTGTTTTATAATGGGAAATGGCCCTTTAGAGTAGAAGACTGTTCCAAAATGAATAATTTACTCCAAACTATCTGTTTTAGTTGTTAATTACAAGAATAGCAAATGCTTACCTGACATCTTTATGGAGTAGCTAACTTGAGACAGGATAGGCAGAACTCAGCAGGTTTTTTTTTTTTTTTCATTTCTCACTTAGAGCAGGTTTATTCAACACTCAGAATGAAGTTAAGATTTTGTGTCACATGTAACAGCAGTTCATTATATTTTCTTGATCCAGAAAGCAAAATACAAAAGGAAAACATCCCTACGAAGCACAGAAACAAGGTAGGGCTAGGTTTCTAAAAATAATCCTCTGGGGGAAAAATGTGACTCTCTTGAAATTCCTAAAGAGAACAAGATACTTCAGTTGCTCTGCAACTTTTCTATGCAATAGAATCACCTAGAAGCTTTTGCCAATCTCTGTACCCAGGTCACAGCCCACATCAAATGAAAGAGAATCTCTGGGGTGGGAAGCAGACATTATTATTTTTTTTTTTATAAATTCTCTAGTGTGAGAAATACGTTAGTTAAGTAACACGTGAAAGTAGTGCCTGTTTGGGGAGCAGTCATTGTGTGACCATAGACTATTCTTATAAGAACAAGGGGCAGAGTTTCATTTTGTAGGTGTGGAAGTTGAGGATAAAATACCCACGGGAACCCTGAGGATTAATTAAGAGGCCAGCAGAGAACACAGTGAGTTAGTTCAGAAGTTCACGCAGTTCTACCTGTGGGAGACAGTAGGGATAGAGACAAATATGTAGCCTGGTGCTGTTAAGAGGCAGACAAATGGTGGGGGCCACCAATGTGCAAAGAACAAACATATACCCAAAATGAGGTAAAATCAAAGGTAAAGGCAGAACGAGTTAATAGATATCATGATTTAGGAAGGTGAATAAGACAATGATACTAAAATCTCTCCCTGGTTGATTCTTAGGATTTTGGAAAAGCAACTGCACAAGAAGAATCCCCATCTGTGGAAAACAAGAAAGGATCAAAATGTGATGATTTGCAAGCTCTTCTCCACATTGATCCTGAGATGTGCAGCACCAGCATTTCCCAGAAGCTCACTCAAAAGGTACGGAATGGAACCAGGGACCTGCAGACCTGCTGGAGCAGAAACCCCGGGGAGGGGGTCAGTGGTGAGTTTTTTGTTTGTTTATTTCTGGTAGGACTGGGGTTTGAACTCAGGGCTTCTCACTTGCAAAACAGGTGTTCTACCACTTGAGCCACACCTCTAGTTCATTTTGTGCTGGATATTTTAGAGATGGGATCTCATCAACTATTTGCCCAGGCTGACCTCAACCCATCGTCTCAAGCTTAGCCTCCCAAGTCACTAGGATTATAGGTGAAAGCCTCTGGCACCTGGCTCAGTGATGAGCTCTTACAAGTAGTACAGGTAATTCTGGACCTTCTGGTGAGTATAGTGCACCCTAATATTGATAATCTGTTCTAAGGGTTTCTTGAGAAGAAACTTCTATGGTTTCGAATCTCCTTGAATGATATATCAAATCAACCATTATAAATCTTTTTCAGGGTCAGGTACTAATGGGAGGGGTGGACACAAGGAAAGGAGGAATGCGGGTGTATATGGTGGATGTGTTTTGTATCTATATATGAAAATACAAGAATGAAACCTGTTGAAATTCTTGTAAGAAAGATGGAAGGGGTAAATTCAACTAAGATATATTTTAAAGACATATAAATATCACAATGTATCCCTCTGTACAGCTATTATATGCTAATAAAATTAAAAATTTAAAAACTAACCATTATGTCATTGAAATTTTCTGAAGTGGAGACATTTTACTGGTACAGGGTGATATCTATTCACTCATTCTTCAACATCAACAAGATTACTGTTTTTGGGAGCCAATGAGGAAGACAGCAATAATATAGGTAAGGTCCTAAATAGGAAACAGAAGACTTCTTATTGAAACAATACTAAGGAGTGGAGGCGTGACTCAAGTGGCAGACTATCTGCTTTGTAAACCCAAAGCCCTGACTTCAAACCCCAGTCCCCCCAAAATAAAAAAATACCAGGACTGAATAATCAGCACTGCTAATGAAACTTGCTGACTATAGGCACTGAGAAAAATCACAAACTTGTGTTTTATATAAGGTTTATAATACTTTAGACATATGACGTGACTATTTCTCCCTTTCTGTTTAACTCCTATTTGTCACACCTATTTTGTTTTACTGTATATTTCAGGCTTTTAAAATTTATTAGTGTATATTAATTATATGTAGGGATTTCTCTATGATATTTCCAAACATGTATATAATGAACTTTAATCAAATTCACCCTATTACTCTTTCTTATCCCCCCCTTTAAAACATTTTAATGGGCTTCATTATTCTAGTTTCATACATGCATACGAAGTACTTCTGTCATACTCTCCCCTCATCACCCTCTCCTTTTGCACATTACTTTTTAAAGTGTGAACAACACAAGAATGAACAAATTGTCACAAAGGCAACACCATACATACATCTCACAAGCATGTCACGCGCAAAAGAGTACATGGAGTGTGTCTTCATTTTCATACAGTTTACAAACAGTTTTAGTATCAGAATGCAATAGTTAATCTTTGCAGCAGTTAATACCTGGAAGTGTATTCCAGGGGGCTTTTGGGGTGATGACCATGTTGTTTCTCTATCAGGTGCTGATTACCCCTGAGTGTTCATTTTGTGAGGATTCATTCATCTACCCTTATAATTTGTGCACTTGTATTTAGACTTTGATACAAAGTTTTTTAACTTTGTAAGAATAGGGTCAATGTTTTGCTAGAATTTTAAGAAGTCAAGATATCTTTGCTTCCCTTTGGTGTTGAAAGATGTGTTGGATGTTGAGTACTGCTCTCAGTGAGTGTTGATCTATGGTATGTCGTCAACTGCAGGGGACAAAACTCCATGGATAATGATGATCTTTGGTCTTTGAGACTCTAAAAAAATACAAGAGGACTACAGGAATGACAGTGTACAATGGTACTGCATAATTCCTTCTGGACTCCACCGGGACTGAGTTAGCTTAAGACAAATGGTGTGGTAGAGGAGATCACGGCCAATCTCCTAAATACCATGTCTGTCCTGTTATCTGTCAGGGCCCTACTCCTATGGAGTCTCTACCACCATTCCCATCCATGCTGCAAATACTGATAGAATGCTTCTTCACCACTCTCCTTGCCCCCATCTCCACCCTTCTTTCATATCAAAACCTACAAGCTCTCCCTTTATCTGCATATTTTTGATAGTGGTCAGTTCATTAAA
This sequence comes from Castor canadensis, assembly GCF_047511655.1. NCBI lineage: Eukaryota > Metazoa > Chordata > Mammalia > Rodentia > Castoridae > Castor > Castor canadensis. Next base: position 128,912,652 of record NC_133391.1, on the reverse strand, counting down.
CCAGTGGTGCTTAACCCTGGTTACACTTTACTCTCACTGGAAAATGTATAAAAATATTGATGTGTGGGTCCTCTGCAGACCAATTACACAGGAATTTCTGGAGGTTTCACCCTCCACCCCACAGTTATTTTATAAACCCCAGCCAGGTAGAGCTGAGGACCGCTCAGCAGGCTTACAGAGGTGAAGGAACATCAGTTATGTTCCATTCCTCCAAAAGTCCTGTCTGGATTCTTCTGGGGCCTAACAGGCATAATGGAGACACTAATTCAACATACTGTCTTCCAGCCTATTGAGAATTTCCCTGGACTAGAGTAGTTTGCCTAGAGATGACAAATTGTACCTTGCTATGGTCCTAGACTTCCCCCAATACACCCTCCTTCAGGACCAGGAAGTGGCCAATACTGGTGCTAGTTCCCACCTGCCAAAAGAGGTGCCTACCAAAATCAGTTTCCTTTAAACAAGTAAAGTTATAAGGTTTAATTGAAGAGCTAATGGCGTGGTCATTGTTCTAATGGATTTTTAATGATGTGTGAAGTGTTCCACTGACAATCAAGAAGGTATAAAGTTTTATAGATGTGCTGCAATGGTGTGAAATTAATCTTCCCTTTGATTCAAGCTAATTATTTCTGCTTTCTAAATCTCAAGAAAAATATAAGAAAGACATCTATTAAAATTCTGACTTTCCTAGAGTTAATAGGAAATAGTTTCAGGACAATAGTTAACAACAATGTATTTTATTATTAAAAATAGTACACATTTTTATGTAGTCTCACTACAAAAAATGTGATACAATACATATGTTAATTAGTTCAATTTAACCATTCCAAAATGTGTACATATTTTAAGACAACATGGCTTACATGTCAAATATATGCAATTTAAAAAATAATAAAATTTCCACATTCCTTTTAAGTACCATTGGAGAAGTATTTTTCTTTGATTTTGTTTCATGAGAAAATTATGGAAGTTGGAAGAGAGATTATAAAAGCAGGTTTTCCTGAGCTCTGTGTCCATGACTGTCCTGTGTGTCCTTGGAGTGAAATGACCTAGAGGCAACCAATAAGCCCCTTTCCTGCCACTCTAGTGGGGTTAATGCTCCATGACATTAGGCTTTAAGACTAGGGCTTCAGCATCTGAGTCACCTAAGATCAGTGACCCCATTAGCCCAGACAAAAGGATACCCTGCTCTGGGAGCCTTTGAGGTCCTGCTCTGCCCCTTCTGTAGCCCTGCCCCTTACCCTGGGTACCTTGGAGTATGGCTTCAAATTGCCCAAACTTTCCTTTTAGACTATGACCTGGGAATTGGGATCTTAGATTACCTGCCCAAATGGTACAAGCCAGCTAAGGGCTGTCCCTCTAGGGGGCAGACATGTCACCACTGCACACCTACAGTCCTAAGTCTTAGTCCTAGGACTAAGAGTGGAAAGTACTCCTTGTTTTAGGTGCATGGGCTGGCATGTCCCCGTAAAAACAGAAAGGTGCCACATGGTTCCATATGGAACCACATGGAAACAAAGTAATGCGTGGCTCACAGGCTCCTTCCTCTCAAACTGTGGGATTTGAAAAATGATCAGTTTGAATTCACATTTTCTGGCTATTATGAAAACGTTTGTCAAGGTTAGAGGTGTCTGAACTAAACATTATGGTTCTACATTTGAACTCAAACTTCCAGGTCATTGCATAGTCTTATTTGTCAGGGACAGAAGTGCAAGTTTTCTTGTTTTAACAGTTTGTGAGTAGAATGTACAATGTTTGAATGTTTAGACATGCTATACGTAGCCTCCCTACCTATAATCCTACTTCACAACCTCAAAAATTTTAGAAGTGGCTCTGTGCCAGGCCCTACCCTAGACCTACTGAGCCAAAATGTCTTGGGTTGGGCTGGTAAGCTGAATTTTAACAAGCTCCTCAAACGATTTGTAGCCACAGCACATTTGCCAACCACTCCCCCAGACCCCATCTCATTTTTTAATATTGAGTCCATCTGTCAACAAGGTAGTGTTGAATAACTCACCTGCAAGCAGTACAAGTGGAAAAGGGAGGTCAGATTTTACTGGAACATGAGATACACCCCGAAGCCAACATCATTCTGTTTAGAAAACAGTTTTGCTGAGCCCCATAAACTTGTGGCTTCCATTCTGTCTTTCTCAGTCCAGTGGCATCCTGTGGGAGGACTGTGATCCCCCCTCTCAGTAGTCACTCCATGTTCAGATCATGTTCCCTCATCAACAAAACTCTCTCATTTTAAGATCGGCTGTTATCCCTCACTGGTTTCTGAAGCTAATTATTTGGCATAGTATTTATTTCTGTCCCTAACTGTCTCTACTCCTCAATGCCTAAAATTTTTGTTTTAATACACAGTTGTCTAATCTACAATCCTTTGATCTCTCCTGGAAAGTGAGAAATACTTCTTGTTTACACAGAGCCGGTTAATACCCTGGCAGAACATCAGGGTCACCTGGGAGTCTTAAAAAAAATTCCCAAGCCTGGGCCCCATTCCAAGCACCTAAATCTTGATCTGATTATGACAGAGAGAGAGAGAGAGAGAGACAAAAAGAGAGAGAGAGAGAGAGAGAGATTGTGTGTGTGTGTGTGTGTGTGTGTGTGTGTGTGAGTCTTACAAGTATATAAAACAGACGAGTTTCCATTATTCTGCCCAGACATCAAAAATTTTAGAGAACCCTTTCCCCTATATACTCAGAATAATTTTTGCCATCCCTTTAGTGTTTTTACTAAAGGTTATGAATATAATTCCAGTTTATTTAAGTGTGTGTTTTCCACTAAAATCTGCAAATGCTGCCCACAATGGTGCCTCCCACCAAAATCCACTCTAAGGTCTTCTGGAAAGTCATCTCATGTCCAAGCACAATTAGCAGCAGCACTGTGTTCCAGAGCTGTACATGGAATATAAGAGGCTGACTTTAGTTCAAACTCCAAGTGCTTTTTGGTTAGGAGAGTGTTCTTCCTTTCTTGGGGCTAGGGACTATTACAAAACATTTTAGTGTTAGTCACATATTAGTAATTTCAAATTTTAATGTATGCACATTATGAAAGATGGAAATTTAGGCTTGAATTTTCCAGTGCAGTGGCTTAGTGGTATCTTTGCTATATAAAATTGGCCATGACTACTGACACCATTCACACCCAAAACAAAAAGGTTGTATCAGGCAGGTATTTGTCAGAGTTTTTCCTATTCTGGATGCTTGGTATATAACACCACTATTTTCAAAATTAATAAGAAAAATGATCGCATCTAATTTAAGCTAAAACAGATGATATAGGACCACCTAAGTTGGGACTTAAACCCATTGTTTCTAAACAATTAATCATTTTTTTCAACTGGAGAACTTGATCCTCTAATATTTAATTGTTGAAGCATCTTTCAAGCATAAGTTTCCTAGTAAAAAAAGAAATTAAAGTCAAGAGAAAGAACTCTACAATAAATCACACCATTTGTCAAACTTACATTATGTAATAATTTCTACCTTCTTGATTTCACCAAAGAGAGAACTTTTAGGATATATTATTGCCTGTCACAGAGATATCACTGTGCGTACTAAGAGTACACATGTATCTCACGTGTACATTTCCAGACTTGCAGGTAGAGTCTATGTTAGATTTCACATCAAAGCCCAATTTTAGTCATCAATCTACAAAGGAATTCTGCAATTTATTCCCCCACCCCCATGAGAAAGAAATAACATTTTGGTTGTATCAAAAGGATTTCTTTGCACAACTCTGTTCTACCCAAAACATAGATTCAGAGTCAAGGAACTGATATGAACACTGAGAACTACAGTTGTTCTTCATACTCTACAAATGCTCAAGTTCCTTATTTAAAAAATGACACAGGCTGGGCTCAGTGATGTGTATACTTGTACTCTAGCACTTGGAGTCTGAGACAGGAGGATTGTGAGTTCAAGGACAGTCTAAGCTACATAGTAAGATCCTATCTCAATCACACCCTAAGAAAGGCACAATATTTGCATGTAATCTATGTGGATTTTTCCATATATTTTAAATCATCTCTAGATTACATTAATACTACAGTGCTATGTATATTGTGGTTATACAGTAGTATCCGGGGAATCTTGACAAGAAAAAGTTCAGTGGAGATGCAAACCTTTCTGATATTTGTGATCTGGTTTGGTCGAATCCACTGATGCAGCATCTGCAGTTACAAAGGGCCGACTGTCACCTGCCAGAGAGCTTGGGGAAGCAGCAGTGTGCTGGGGTGTTTATTGTTATGGAGATTATTTGTGTGGTATTACATACTGCGTGGAGGCCAAGAAATAGGCTGCCCAGAAATTATATGGGTCCTCAGGTAATTCGTATGCTTTAGAAGTTGAAAACTTTAATTCTATGACCTGGTTAAGAATGGTCAAGAAACGCTCTACTCCATAAGGCTGCTCAGCAATCCTCTAGGTGGTCAGAAGGTGGCACTCGTTTCCTTTAAAAGTAACATTAGAAAATTCCATGAGGCAGGGAAGGAATCCAATGCAAAAAAAGAAAAAAGAAAAAAGAAATCTTTGAATAAAAATATGGGCCAGTTTTCACAGTGTTACCATCATTCACTGAGTACTGGAGCAGTGACACTCAGCAATGTATGCAGCTGTGGGCAAGAGTATGGAGCAGAATTGTTCCCTCTCATTTTTATTTTTTAAAAAAATTTCTCCTTTAAGTTTGTAAGTAAATTAATGTATATCAATCCTTCCTTAATGGGTTAAGATGAACTGAATTTAAAACGACAGTTCTTTCCTATTAGTGACAGTGAAAGTTTTTAGTGACTAAAAACCTGTGGGGCACTTCTGTGTCTAGCTCAGATCCTCAGCACTCAGACCTGGCTGTGGCTCTTATCCATTGGATCCCACCAGTGCTCACCCTGTCCCCGTCAATGCCTGCTAGCCTCAGGGTTACCACAGAACCGCACTGTCACACTATCTGGTTGGCAGAATCTTTTTTCCCCCTCATGTTCCTCATTCCTCTGTTTTTCCATTTTTCTGTCTTAAAGAAAAAAGCAATGCAAATGTTGTTATTTACATATGTCTAAACCAGGGTATTTTGATTTGTGGAGATGTGTGGGTTTGGGCAACAAAGGAAAAATCAGAATGATATCTGTGTTTACTGGACCTTGAACATATGCTGTATAGACATAGGTAGCAATAGACTCACTTTTCATTTGAGTTTCTTATCCCAAACGCACAAGGGACAGAAGTTGATGAGAAAGTAAGAAGTTAGGAAGGGTTTGGAGGAAGGTTTAAAGGGGCTAAGCAATGCTGCAGAAACTAGAGTGAAAAGGAAGGGTTAGGGTAGGCGACCCCAGGAGAAGGATGTCAGGGAAGCAAAAGAAACAGACAGCCAGAGGAACTTGAATCTTTCCCAGAATGTCCTGAAAACTTTGTATTATGAGACAAACCTATGATATGACCTACATCTCTGGAAAGAAAAGCAATATCCCTGGAGAATTTCAGACTACTCTATCCTACTCTCTACCAACCTAATTTTCCCATTTCCCATTTCAATTCACTCAATTGATTTTTTAAAGTATTTTATAACTTTATTAAAATGAAAAACATCATTCAAAACAGTGCAATAAAATGAATAAAATCATTTGCCCAATACTGTAGAAATAATGCAGGAATCAGTGCATTTTTCTAAAGCAAGTTTAACATTCATTTTTACTCAATTTCTTTGAGAGACTCACACCACACCCACAGAAGCCTGCCACAGACTTATTCTTTCACTCTAGCAGTGTTGTCAGTCGTCAGTCTTAATTTTAACCACCTCTAAAGAATTCTCCCCCATATTAACCATAGGAGACACTTCAGAACTCTCACTCTTTTAAGCCCCTTGAGCTGAATGGAGCTTCACCATCATTAGGAGACTACACCCTACTGTCCTGACCTCAGTCTCTATCCATGAGCTCCCGTTTCTCAGGAGCAGTCCTGCCCCATCCATTCATTCTTCTCTCACAGCTGGTCCCCGACTTGTCTCTACTTAACCCCCTATTGGCCACAGGAGGCAAGAGATCAGAACAAAAGCTGTGGAAAGTCCAGGCTTGGAAGACTTTCCATTTGAATCTTGGTGTGGCCATTATCTAAGAATGCATCTGGGGCAAGGTGCTCAATGTTTTTAAGACTGCTTTCTTAGCTGCAAAAATATGGGAATAATGCAACTTCTTTGAATTGATTTGAGGATTTCCATATGTTAATTGTGAAAGCACTTTCCACACTACTTACCAATAAATTTCCTCAGGTCCCCATCTATTGACTTTGAACTTAAAGAATTTTAAGCCTAGAAAGTAGAATAATTTCCCAGACTCAGGACTGGGGATAGGATGAGGTGTGTAATCTTTCAAATCCTGGACCTGCAGAACTCTGACCTCACCCTCTCTTGTGTCCATCACAGTCAACTTTTGTGATAGTATCCTTGTTAAATTTTCTTTCTTCTTCTGAGTCTTAAGTTCAAATATTACCAAGGAGTCTACCTTGGCCGTCTCCTCTCTCTTACATGTTGTTGCTGGATGATGTCATCCACGGAGGTAATTTTGATTTTGGAGATGAGTCTGAGTTACACCTTTCAAACCCCAAAAGGCATCTTCCTTTGTGTCCCAGACACCTTCAGGGAGATGCTCTTTAGATGGCACCAATTCCCAAGAGATGGAAGGGCACATCTGAAAGATGGGCATAGCTCCACTGATAAATTCACAGACTGAACTTCAAGATTTTAGGAGACCCTCAAATTTAACAAATGAAAGAAAATTTCAAAAGAATCTAATTTATAAGAAAGCCATTTCTACAGATAATAGAATCTTAGTTAGCTTCCATCTTCAGCCTGAAGCACAAGCTGATATTTTGTATCTTCTCATTAGCAGCTCCAATGGCTCTCTCAGGTAATAATGTAAGTAATAAGAAGAGTGCCAAAGAGCAGTGCTAAACCTGGTTGGCTGGAAAGAAAAACATTTTCCAATTTTCTGCCAGGTCAGGCTACTGTGTTCCACTAACACTGGGACACAAAGTAATCTTCCTAAATTCTGAGCAGTAAGTCTGCCCATCTCTTCCACGCCTATAAGGCTTGCTGCTAAGATCTTCTTTGACTTGTTTCTAAGCACTTAATCTCCAAATGTAAGTGATACTTTCAGGAACAATCTGTTTAGATGTTTACTTGTTCTTCTTATTAAGCAAACCTATCTTCCTTAGGACCATCAGACAGCGTCCTAAGCAGGTCAACCTTCCATTGGTTAGTCCTCTTCTGCGTTAACACCAACAGTAATTATTGATGTCACTTTGTTACACATCTTTGAGGCCCTGGCTTCCCTAATAAGAGCAAGTGAAATATATGTGTATATTGACATAGACATATATGATGCTAAACCACCATTATCAACTATGTCTTCTTCCCATGCTGATTTCCTTTTGCTGTCCAGCTTGCGCACACACACACACACACACACACACACACACACACACCAGCTACACAGACACTAATGTACCTGCCATTGGTTACTTTTTGGCAAGAGAATTAGAATTCATTTTAATAACGTTCAATAAGGTAGACTTATTTGATGTCGTCAAGCAAATATAAAAAGAATATGAAAACAACTTCTAAGCCAATAAGAAATTATTTTAAAGTCTTTGGGTTTTCCTTTTTCTATATAATGGCAAGAACATTTGACTAAAAGGTAGGGAGAAAAAATACCGTACACACAAAAATGTGGGAAAACCTCACGCCTAGAAAAGAAAAATATTTAATAAAAACAAACTGCATATTTTTCAGGATTGTCTATGCTTGGCATATCATTATCTTGACATGGTGGATCTGTTTTTCCTAGTTTAACTCAGAAACTGTTATCGTCGATTTGTGATTGCAACCATCATTCTTGCCACAAGGTGGCAGTGTAGATCACCTAATGTATTTAATGCACATTCAGAATATTTGAAAACTACCTCAAAAACTCTGAAATATAATGGAAAGATAACTCACAGAAGATGGCATAAAACTAGATATTCTGACCCAAAGTTATTGCTAATTGAATGTAAAAGAGTCTCACCTCTTAGGAACCAGGAGATTATTTAGTTAGTAGATTCAGAAAATAAATAAATAAATGTGTGCAAGACTTGGGGAAGTGCTTGGACACTTATCTGGTTCTCTGGATCTTGTCTTTAGTTCATCCTTCTGTTTTCCTGACATATCAGGGTGGCAGTATAGTCCTAAGGGCAAAATCAAGCCAGTGCTCTGTTTTTATAAGTAAAGTGTTACCAGATGCACCCATCTGTTCACATGTCGTCTATGGCTTCTTTTGTGGTGACAGAGACTCTTCTGCTCAACAATGTTTCATCTATTTCTATCAGGCCATTTACAGAGCAAGTTTGCTGACTTGTACACTGGATCTATGGTATTTTTCAACGAGCGCCAAGGAGATGAGAACGGTAGATAGAAGGAACGTTGACTTGTGTCTGGCCAGCTAGGAGAGGTGCCAGCTTCCTCAAATGCATGTCAGGAATATGATGAAATCACCATCTGCTGGCCTTTTCTAGTGAGGCACAAGCAGGCAAATTATGCCAATAGACGAAGCCCAGGAAATAGATCCATAGACTACAGCAGTACTGGATATGAACTTGGGGGCAGGAAGGGTATAATCGTCATTTGCGTCTCTGCTTCCATTTGAGAAGACCACCCCAACACCAAACAGTACAGATCTCCCACCACAGGACAGGATTTGACTTCAGGCAAAGTGCGTAGGGCTCTCTTCAGAGGATAGGTGCCCTGTGCAATGTTGCAAACCCTGTGTTTGTTCAGAGACACAATTCTCAATCTTATCTCAGGAGCTCAAAGCAGAAAATGTAGTAAGGAGAAGAATGTTCCGATACATAGATCAGATGGAGGACTGTGATAGAGTTGGGGGCAGATGAATAAGAATAATCACAGATGTTGAAAAGAAATACATAGTAATTTCCACAAGCAAGGATTGCACAGGTGACTAAGAACAATTCGTGTATTTTCATATGGCTACATATTTTTGTACATGATTAACGAACACAAATGGCAGACTTTAGAGCAACAGTGCTGCATATACCAAGCATACAGGCATCAGTGGGGGTGGGGAAGTATTTGATGTGAAAGAGCAGTGTGGCAGAGGCAAAATCTACAGGTGAAGAAGCATGAAAAGACCATGAGTATCAGAGCAAGTTGCTTGGTCCCCCTGAGTGTCACATTCCAGGGGACCAAGAGAAGTTGAGCAGGTAGCTCAGGCTACAGGACAGGACAGCTTATGGAAGACTCAGGAAAAATCTTATCTTTCCAAAATGGTAGGGGATAGCAAAGATCAATCACTGAAACCTTATCACAGGCAATTTTAATATTGGTTTTAGTACAGGCCCTTGAAGACATTTCAGAACCAACTAGTTAGCAATGGATTTTGAATATGAGAGGGTGAACTGATGTTCTGGGAGGAGTAAAAATGATTTTCAATATGGGCAGCACCCTGTAGTGTACAGGTTAAGTATGAAGGTTCCAGAAGCGACACTGCTGGGTCTAAGTTGGTTCTGCCACTTACTAGTTATGTGGCTTTAGTCAAGTTACCTAACCATTCTCTTCCTCAGTTTTGCTAATGGTTCAGTGGGCTCAATGATGGAATGGAAGTGGTTGTAAGGATTAAATGAGTTAATACATATAAAGAATAGACCTGGTGGACATTCACGATGCAATCATTAGCTGTTATTATTGATCCAGTTATTACTGGTCCAGTGGCCAGAGGAATGCTCCAAATCTGGTTGAAACTGAACTTCAACAAATCATTTCACAAATTCTTGCCTCCTATGATTGAGGTCTGGGTGAGTAGGTGGTATGAGTGACAGCAGTCATATAATATCTGTATTCAGTTGCACAACTATAACTTTAAGTTGAAGGAAGCTCTCTAATATCTAGCTTTATCTAGCTTTGTGATCATCCTTGTCCTGTCCTGTTCAGCATTTTTCATCAGTATGACCTAAAATAACTTTATTTTATTGTGACAGTTGTGAAATATTCCAAGCACACAAAAATAACTTTCACATTTAGAACAAACTGTGGAAATGCCATAATTGAAGCAGAAGTGATTTCTTTCTTATTGAACACATTCAAATAAAGATGCCAGGCACTCATGCCTGCAATTCTGGCTACTTGGGAGGCTGGGATCAGAAGGAATACTGTTTGAGGTGATCCTTGACCAAAAAAACAAAAAACTTTACAAGATCCCATCTCAACGGGTGGCACCCACCTGTCATCCCAGCTATGCAGGAGGCTGAGATCAGGATCACAGTTCTAGGCCAGCCCAGGTAAAAAAGTTTAGAAGTTCCTATTTCAAGGGAAAAAGGCTGGTGATGGTGGCATGTGCTATTATCTCATTGACCAGCGTGTGTTTGTTTGGGGGGGTAAGCATAAAATAGGATCATGATCTAGGCTGATCTGGGCAAAAAGTGAGTCACTATCTCCAAAATAACCACAGCAAGAAAGATTGGTGGCATGGCAAAAGAAGGATGAAGCCCTGAGTTCAAACCTATGTATTGCCAAAAAAAAAAAAAAAAGTGGAAAGGTCTCTTGGTGAAAAGGTGGTAGAGCTTCACATGAGGTATGTGAAGATAAACTTTGAAAATTTTCTTCATCCATCCAAATGTTTAGCAAATGTTAGGTACTTTTCTCATGTGTTAGTCAGATGTCATGGTGACAAAATACTTCAGATAAACAGCTTTAGGAGGATAGATTTATTTTGGCTCCTGGTTTCAGAAGTTTCCATTATGGTCACTAACTCAGTTGTTTCTGGGCTGTGGTAAGGCAGAACATCACAGCAGGAAACATGTCTTAGAGCAAAGCTGCTCACCTCATGATGGCTCGGAAGCAGAAAGAGAAAGAAAGGGGCTGGGGACAAGACACACAGATTAGTCCATGAACAACAGAGTCAGAGCCCTTGTGACCCAATCACTTCTCAAAAGCTCCATCACTGAATGTGCTGCATTGGGGACTTTTGGGCGGAGTGATGTTTCATATGCAAAACATAACACCTTGGTAGCTTGGAACTTATGTAAACAAAACAAATAACCTATTTTTGAGGATATTATACTCGGGCAGGATCCTTGCTAACTAGAAGGGTCAATGAATCATGAGGCCTTGCCATCATTGTAAGGTTTGCAACTAACTAGATGTAAACAAAAATCTCACTAACTTTTTTTTCATCTATAAAGTGCTGCTAAAATAGCATCCCTCATTTTTAGGGTCATTCATTCCGTCAACAAGTATTTACTTTTTGCTAGATACTGGATTCTTTGGGAAAAAGTAAATGAGAAAATGTTCCTGCCTTTATGGAGCTTATATTTTATATTACCCATGTATAAAATCAGCTAGTTAACATTAATATGTAGCTATAAATGGAAACTGACTATTTTATCCAACAATACAAACATGGCTCATGAGTCTTTGATAGTCTTCATTCAGCTTTGTTGCCAAACACTCCTTCCTCCACAGAGGCCTGAATCAAGAGGCACATGGGTGCAGAAGTTCCCTTCTGTGTCACCAGAACCTTAACACACAATCTTTGAAATCAATTTCCAAACCTAAATATACCCCTAGACCCACCCCATGAAGTGCACTGGTCTCTAGACGTGGAGCCACATAGGGTAAAATCCTCCCAGAGGGGAAAATGAGCTGAGGACAAATCACTGGTGCACTGGGAACTGCTTCTCTCCATCTTGCTCACCATTTCCGGCTCTCTGGCACCCTCGTTTCTCAGCTGTCCTCTCCAGGTGGCAGCACTGCTGCACACCTCTGCCTATTTTTGCCCCCTCCCGGGAGGGTTCCTACAAGATGATACAGAAAGCACCTGGATTACCACCTAAATATCATAAGCTTACCCAGCAGCCAGAGCAGTGCTGCAAATTTGGAAGGCTACATGACATGGTTCTTCCTCTCCCTCATTTAGGCCACATATATTGTCCTGTATAAAGGGGAGAAGAAGGGTCTTTTCATTCTTTATTTACCCAACAAATATTTACTGAGCACCTACCATTTATGAAACAGCATTATAGTATTTGGAACACAATAAAGAATAATCCAAACTCCCGACTGGCATTGAATTTACTAGGAATGATGGTGAAGAGAGATAATCAATAAACACATTGATGAGCTATCAATTATCTACTGGATCTGTACTGTGCGGTTGTATTCCCCCAAATTTATATGTTGGGGCACTAACTGCCATGTGGTTATATTTGTGATAAAGGTTTTAGTAGGTAATCCAGATCATAGGGTGGGGGTCCTAATCAGTCAGGATTAATGGCCTTATAGAACTATGAGAAAAAGAGAAAAACCACACACACACACACACACACACACACACACACCCAAAAGGCAGGTTATGAGATGACACCGTGAGAAGGTGGCTGGCTATCCACAAGTTAGGAAGCAAACCCTCAACAGAATCCAACCAGACTAGCATTGATCTTGGGCTTCCCACCTCCAGAACTGTGAGCAAATAAATGTCTGTTGTTGAAGTCATGCAGTCTGTGGCATTTTCTTATGGCAGCCTGAGCTGACTAACACAGTCTGGTAGTGATAAGTGCTCTGTAGTGAAAACAAGCAGAGGAAAGGCTAGAGAGATGAAGAAAGGTGGACAGGACAACCCTCTGAGGCACAGTCATTAAGCAGAGATCTGAATGAAGCTAACATCTGTTCAGAAGCAATCCCCAGTCTCAGGTTTAAGAATAGTAACAGTTAGAACATGACAGGGCTTTTCCTTAGAAGCACATGGGGAGGCTACCCCATCAGAGTATTTTTGGGAAATAAATGGTTCTCTTGCACAACAACCTAACGGTGCAAGTTCAAGGAAGTCTCTGAACCTCCACACTCAGTTGTGAAAGAGGTATACCAATCATCTTCCCTGACTGGGTTCCTAGGAGGCTTTGACAAGTTAATACCTGTGAAGTGCATGCATGGACCAATGCCTGAAACATAGTCAGTGCTCTATCAGCCTAAGCTGCTACTACAGTCCTGATAACTACAACCACCATGACTATTACATTGCCTACTACTAGTATTGCTGGAAAGCTATAGACAGAATATTAGAAATTTCAGCAATGGTACCTTTCAGCATCCTAGCTCTGACTGATTCTGGGACATTAATTTGGCTCATCTGTCTCTGAGCTCCACCAGAGGATCCAAACTATTGGAAGCCCCCATGTTAGGAACTGAGGTGGTGGGAGTCCTCTGCAAGATTTTACAGCCATCAGCCATCATTGACAGAGGGTTTCTCCTGATGGAATTAATTCTTCTGGCCTACTGGTACCAGCACCCTTATTGATAGCTGTTCTGGCTGTCACTTCTTGGGGATCAGGAAGATGAAATAACCTTTGTAGCACCAAGAGCGATTAGTTGTATAGGTAAATTTCTTCATGTGTCTGTCCCTGAGGAAGAGGAAGAAAAAGAAGATGGAAAAGAAAGGAAAGAAGAAAGAGGGAGGCAGGAGTAGAGGAAGAAAACTAAAAAGCAAGAAAAGATAGTCAAAAATTATGAGGATGATTGGTAATTTACTGCTGACACAGATGTTCAAAGTGAAAGGGGTAAGGGATAATGAGGGCTGATGTCTACTTGGATCTATACTTGTCTCATATTGGTAGATATTTTAAAAAGTTACTTTGTGCAAAATTTATTGGAGTGTATCTAAAAGAGAAAATGACACTGACAAGTGCTTTCCACCTAGGCTTTGCTTTCATGGAGACTTCTCCATGAAGTGAGACTGTTTTGTATCTGTCAGATTGCAAACTTCCTGAGGGCAGAAAGTATGCGTGTGGCTTACTTTTGAGTATCCCCTCCTTCAGGATGCCTGGTAAAACTGGGTGGTTAGCAGGTAGTCATCTGGCAGTTCTCCAGCAGCTTGTATGATTCCTTTGAAAGGTCTCCAAATTCACGAGTCTCCATACGCATTTACTTTTATTCTTCCATTCTTCTAGAAAATTGTTTTACTTTTAACACATTGTCACCAGAATTGTACATATCACACACTGCCTGTCAAGAGTCTTATTACTCATAAATACTGACGTTATTCTTACATTAGAAAAAGTTGTTCTTGATTGTTGTACTATTCTGTGGAAATCAGGTGGTCTACGCATCATTTTATTTTCCTTTTTGGAGGAAAATTTGATGTTAGGCAATAGGTATGACTGTACAAAATCTTTCTCACTAACATGATTATGCTGTGAGTCAAATGAAAACCTAAAGAAGAACAGATATTTTAAAGTGAAGTTCTTCAGTAAGAATATTTATATGGGAGTTAGCTTTCCCTTCAGTGGAAGTCAATAAAATTAAGGGTGGGAGTAGAATGGTTAAAAGAATTAGAAAGTTTTAAGGCAAGTATGTGCAAATTAGAACTGCAGCAAAATGTGTTGATTTCTGTGTGAAGCAATTTCCCTAGAGACCACAAGGCATTCTGAAAAGACCATGGATTTATAATCAGAAGCTCTGTGCTCATTTTCTGCAACTCCTGCATCCTAGTGGTTTTAGCTCCAATAGTCATTTGACCTTGAACAGTCACTTTGCCTCTCACAAATGCAATGTCCTTGTGTGTAAAAGGAAAACAACAATATCTGTATCTCACAGGGGAGAAGCCAAGGATGGGTGAGTGGCAAACAATCAACCAACATTTAAATCTCTTTTATAGTATTCATGTCAATATTTCCTTTTCTTGTCTATCCTGTTTGCTAAAATCTCCAAGGCAATATTATTGTTTCTTAGCACATGTGCCCTCCATTTCAACCCTCTGCCCACTTCCGCTTATTTACTCATTTATTCAGTGGTTACTAAGGGCCACTCTGCTAGGTCATGGTCTTTTCCTCAGGGCATCCCCAAATCAGGATAAATCAACTCAAACCAAAGAGAATTTTTTCTGAACTTCAGACAGATATCTCCTATTCCTTTCATTTTGTTCCTGTTTTGAAGTTCAGTAAGAGAAACTACCTGGATGCTAAATGTTATAGAAATCAGGCAGAGCTTATTACAAGCAATCTTGGTTTTGAAGTAGGAAATTCTGAGAATTCTTTCACTCCACTTTCAGATTGGTCTCTTGTGTTTGCTAAAGAGTAATCATGAGACCAGGAATGTCTGCAGAAAATCCTTTCTTCCCTCTAATGGGACCATTCAGGAAAAGTTCTAATGGGACCTTGTAGCTCTTTTGTAAAACAAGGTGAAAAAAAATCCTCCTGCTGACTCAATAGTATCCAGCACTCAGATATATCTACATATCTTATTCAGGATGTTAAATTAATATTGAAATATTAAGCTTAAGTTTGTGTTTTAGGTCTTAATCTCATAGATGTTATGTAAAATTTAGAAAATATGACAAGAACATCGAAGCTACCATTATTTTCTATGGAATCTAATTTTTATTAAAGGAAATAGATGAAAATTAGTATTTAACAAAAATATAAAATGTAAGAAGTGACAATACTACTCTTACATCATATTAAGTCAGTGATATTATAAAAGATAACTCCATTATGAATTGATTATGACTTATTTATTTAAAATATTTCACTTTTAAACTGTGGTATCTATTTACACATTCTATGAATAAATATTAAAAATTTCATTTGTGGAGTTTATGGATTTTGCCATTTAACCCCTTTGTGTTGTTACTTAACATGTTTTTGATCTGTACAATTCTGAGGAACTAAACTAAAATAAGCCAGTTTAAGCATGAACTGCCATCCTTACAAACGAGTGTTTTTAACACAGCAGGCTTGATTTTCTGAGCTATAAAGCTGAGGTGTCTTCTCCTCTTTCCAAGACTGGCAGAGGCTCTGACTGATGTGCAATGCCTCATGCTGAATTTCTGAACCTGGGCCTCCCAGGTTCTCGGAGCTTTCTAAAGGGGTTTCATTTGTCAGCTAAGACTAATGAAGTCAAACTTGTTCTTTCGCACCCCTGTAAATGCCTTCCTGTATAATTCTGCAATTTGTAGACTCCAGCCAAGGGCCGATAAAGCAATTTCCCCTACATTTTATGATTTCCTGCTTATAATGATTTCTTTTTTTTCCCCCATTCTTTGAAAAACAACACTAACAATGATGCTTTTAGTTTATCTCCAACTGCCCATGAAAGCAAGAATGGTGGAAAACTAGTGTAGCAGTTTCAGCCAAGAGAGGCCTCAACTAGTTTGGAAGGTTCTCATTTTTCCCAGAGGCTCCATTTGAAAGCCTGAAGCAGTCTTTTGAATCCCTGTCTGCTATTCCACACCAGGAACTTCTGAATGCACTTTTCTGACCCTGCCCCACGACAATGTGATTTATTTTCAGTCCAGTAAAAGAATCTGTCTCTCAAACTTATATTTCTTGTTCTGATTTCTCCACCAAACTCCAGATTTACATATGCAACTCATGCTTTCGAACAGACTTTCTATTTTAATACAGGCAAAATAGGATCTCTCTCCCCTCCCCATGCTAATCTCTTAACTTCCCCATTTTAGTGAATACATTCCCATTCCACCTCAAAGCAGAAACCAGAAGCAAACACAATCACCTCCATTCTCCTCTTCCCACATCCAAACCAACAAGATTCTGAAAGCTGTTTGCTTCAAATATCCGTTTGCCCACTTTTCTAGCACACCCCCAGTTTCAGATCAAGTCCTTAATCTCTTTTGCCAGCACTACCAAAATTGCTCCTAGTCTCCCTGCTTCTCTTCTTCCTTCTTCCTCGTTGACATTCAGTTTTCCATGAAGCAGTCAAAGAGGTCTCTCCGAAAATGCAAATTAGTCCACATTATTCTTCTGGGAACACTTCTGTACTTTCCCACTGCACTTCAAATGCAACCCATCTGACTTCTAGGTGTCCAAACTACCCAGGGAACTCACCTGCCTCCCTTACTGACCTCATCTCACACCATTCTCCCTCAGGCTCATTATTTCCTGACTTTGTTAGACTTCTGTGGTTTTGAGGATGACCATTCTTTGGAACCTTTGCTATTTCTCAGCTAGTATGCTGCTCGTCCCACAGAAATTCACCTGGCTGTCTCCTGCACATCATCCATATGTCAGCCAAGCTGCATTCAGAAAAGCCTTCCTTGGTTGATTGACTTAACATCATCTTTGCCTGTCTTTAATGCATCACTTAGCTTTATTTTCCTTATAGCATTTCTCACTTTGGGAAAACATTTTGTTCATTTATTGTGAACTCGTTTATTTTTTTAACTTTTTCTCAAGAGCAGCACTGTTCGGTAGGAATGGGAAACACTTAGGGGATTGTAAAGATTCTAGGAGTCACAATATAAAAGTAAAAGAAATAAATATAATTCATTTTACTGATCTATTTTATTTAACTCTATATAACCAAAACCTCATCTTTTTAAAAATTTCCTTTATTCATACGTGCATACAATGATTGGGTCATTACTCCCCCCTTCCCCCCTCCCCCTCCCTTTTCCTGCACCCCCTCCCTCTCTCTCCCACCCCCTCGCTTCCAAGTAGATACTATTTTGCCCTTATCTCTAATTTTGTTGAAGAGAGAGTATAAACAATAATAAGGAGGACCAGGGGGTTTTTGCTACTTGAGGTAAGGATAGCTATACAGGGAGATTCCTAGTTTTGCTTCCATGTACATATGTGTTACTTTCTAAATTGATTCTTCTTGAACTAACCTTTTCTCTAGTTCCTAGTCCCCTTCTCCTATTGGCCTCTGTTGCTTTAAAGTTTCTGCATTAGTTCCTTTGCATTGAGGACATCAAATGCTATCTTTTTTTGGGGGGAGGTTACCTACCTATCCTCATACCTCCCTTGTGTGCACTCGCCTTATCATGTAATCAAAGTCCTATCCTCTTGTTGTGTTTGCCCTTGGTCTAAAAAGTCCACATATGAGGGAGAACATACGATTTTTGGTCTTCTGAGCCTGGCTAACCTTGCTCAGGATGGTGTTCTCCAGTTCCATCCATTTACCTGCGAATGAAAACTTTATCATTTTAACACACAATCAATGTTAAAAATTATTAATGAAATATTTTACAATTTTTCATACAAAATCTTTGGGCAAACATTAAGCCACTGAGCTGTACACTACACAAAGTCTTTGGAATCCAGTGTAAACACCGTTTCTACTTGGACTGATCACATTTCAAGTGATCATTAGCCACATGTGGTTGGTGGTCACTCTGTTGGACAGTGTAGCTCTTGACTGTAAACTCCATGTGAACAGATACGTTGCCTGTCCTGTTCACTGCTGCATGCCTTGTTTTCATGGAAAGAACAGGTTGTGGCATATAGCAGCCACTCAATAACTATTTGTTGAGTGAGAGAATAGTGAAAAGAATTTTCAGACCTTAATGCAATTCTGAAGATTGAATACCTACCTTGATACACAATTTCAAGGGCTTAGATTCCAAAACAAAAACTAAGTAAATCCATTAATTAGCATGGGTGAAGAAAAGTATTCACTTAATAAGTATGGATTTGAGAGAAAGATCTCCTGTATTTTGTATTTTTTCACAATCTGCCTAATATTGCTCAGCTGTCCTTAGCAACCATCAGATCCTCACAGGAAATACCCTCTCTCTGTTCATCAATTAGAACATTCTATTTATCCTTCACATGTCAGTCTGAATTCTCACTATGTTGGGAAGCATCTCTCCTCCTGGAAGACTGAGCCACACCTTTGCTGGGATTTTATGGCACATTGGATAGTGTTCTGTTGTGGTACTAAGCCTACTTTGTTAAAATAGAGGTGTCCTATTTCTTTGCCTCAATATCCATGAGAAGACTTCTAATCTCACTCTTGTATTGGTAACAGTATTAGAGTACGACCTTAAAGCTCCTCTTGGGAAGATAATTAATTCTCCTGATTCATAAGATGGAAAAAGTTTGACATACTGGTACATGTGTATCAATTGAATGCAATTAGTATATGTCAATTGTCCTGAACTCAGAAAGAAACCAGTGTGACTGAACCCTCATAGCCCTCCACAAAAGATACACTGTGTGAAATACAGAAAAGCATCAGCTATGGATCAAAATGTCATCTTTGTTGTTGATAAATCTGGGTTGTACACTATAAGTACACTTGATAGCAGGTCTGGGTATCACATCAGCCTGGAAAAATTGTCTCAGAGTTGCCTTCTCACAGTGCTACATCCACCTCATCTGGTACCAGGTGGCACTGCATCTAGGTGAGGGAGCTATGGAGTGACATAGAAGCTCTTACAGCTAGAACACTTCTGAAAAACTAATTGGAAATCAAAGGCACAGCTTCTCTGTGTTTCATGATAGGAAAGTAATGGAGGGGGTGAATTTAATCAAAGTACATTATATGCACATATGAAAATATCACAATGAAACCTCTTTTTAAATTTATACATACTAATAAAAGATACTTACACATGAAGAAAGAAAAAAAAAAGAACCACATTGGCAATCAGGTTAAGCCTATGGATCTCTTCCCAAATCCATATGGTAAAAACCACAAAACTATAAATAAATCCAATCACATTTAAAAAATAGAGGCCCCCCCCCATGTACTTAGCTCTTTTCATGACCCTCCATACACACTCCATGATGTAACAAAAGCAGCCCAGTACTGGGGAAGGTTCTGGGTGACCTGATGACACGAAGACGCTTTACCCGCTGTATCTGCTGTCCTCTATACTTACATAAGACTAAACATTCAGGTTAAAGCTTACTGTTTCTTGAGAGTTTGACAACTCAAACTTATAAAAGTCAGGGCAGAGACATAAAGATAGAACTGGCTTTCTAGTACTTCCTTTTAAGTCACAGTAGCTAGGAGGAGACTGGCAGCAGAAGACACTTGCTCATTTATTGACCAGCATATTGGGGCTTCCCTACGACTCATATGAGAATCATATGAATGGAGATAAAGAAACACCACCTACTCCCAAGGCTTGCTCAGGGTTGGTGATGAGAGTGAGCAAAACCAAAATAGACACAAATGACGTGTGTGCATGGCTTCTGTGTACAACTTTCCCTAACTGGATGACTTGAACCAATGGATTTCAAATTCTTGCCACTTTAAGTCAATCCTTTCCTTGTATACAGGAGTGACAGGGGTATGGAGAAATTGTGCCTACCTGAAATTAGATTTAAAAGAAAGAGAGCAAGGTACCTGGGGCTTCTAACATTTTCTAAGCTTGGCTCACTCTCCAGTACAAAGCTCAGTTCTTAAAGTCCAGGCCTTTCCTTACCTCCGTATGCCCAGCTATTGGTACAATGCCAATAATATCAATATAAAAAAAATAAACAAATTTAAAATGAATGACCAATCAATCATCAATTTCTATACTATATAAATTTTGTTAAAATCTTTTAAGCTTTCCCAAAGTTTACAGCAGAGAGCTATGCAAACATTACGCATAAATATGAGATTTATATTCCTTCTTTCCTCTAAAGATCTCCAAGTTGTGCACATGAGAAACATTCATTCAAAATGATTCCTATTCATGTTTTACTGATTTCTGAAACCAGAAATACAGTCAGCATTGGAAAACTGAGAATTTTTTGAAAAAGCACCAATTATGATTCTTGTAATTTCACACAAAAGTTTCATCTTCTGGGAAACATACAGACCAGTTTCTTTAAGTCTGTATAGCACTTGCTAAAAGTCAATAACAAGAAAGGGAGTAGAGGTTGGGAAAACAAAAATGTATAAAACAGACTGCTTTTGATTTTTTAATGGAAAATAAGTGGAAATACCTACATAAGAAAAAGTTACTATCAAATTAGTGCCAAATAGAAATAGACAATAGAGAAATTATTTGACTATTCGACTGATAGGAAGGATATCTAAGAGTTTCTACTGTCACGATGTTTACCAATATCTACTGTGTTACAGGAATGTGACAGATAATAAAGAAGATGATTAATGGACACACACACACACACCATCTAGAATGCTATTCAAGCCAAAATTTTTGGAATGTGATTAGTTCCCAATCTAGGTTTTATTTGTTTTTCTATTTTTATGAGGCGCTGGGATTTGAACTCAGGGCTCACACCTTGAGCCACTCCACCAGCCCTTTTTTTTGTTGTTGTTAGTTTTTTTCGAGATAGGGTCTGGTGAACTGTTTGCCCTGGCTGGCTTCAAACTGTGATTCTCCTGATTTCTGCCTCCCGAGTACCTAAGATTACAGGTTTTAGGTAAATCACCTGATTCGAATTTTGGAATTATGGTCTGACAAAATGTTTGACAGCCTCTATGTTCAAACTTTAAAAAAAATCTGTTTTTAAGAATCAGCTTCTGACAAAAGGCCCAATGCATTCTGGGTAAAAAGATAAAGCAAGGTTAGCCATAGTAGTTAAGGCTGGTTGAACATTAGCCTGATTTAAATTAAGTTACACACCTATCTTACAAAAAATGTAAGGCATACGCCAACAAACAAAGGTAGTTTGTGAGCCAGAAGCTCCTAATGAATTCTGCTACTTAGTTTTGGGAAGTAAGAATGATTTCAGAACCCCGAAAAAGTATTTCATTGAAGTAGTTAAACACTGTAGCATCATGAGAACATGTCTTGATCTGGTCATAGATGCTAAAATTAATCTTCAGTCATCTCCAGGAGTAACAACATACACTTCACTTTCAAGTTCAAATGCATAGCACCTTCCCAATTAACTAAGTTGCCCATTATTTGTTTACACATGTTGCAATTTTGTCTGACCCTCACTCAATTTTAGTGCTCACCAGGAGTATGCTAATTGAGAAGCAAAATGTACTTATCAGGAAAATACAACTTAGAAAGAAATAGAAGGCCAGGGACAAAGAGTGAGCTCAGGTGATGGGTGTGCAGATCGCGTTATAAAACTGCAGGGTGTTCACGAGGAACCTTAGAGGGAAGACGGCAGCTGGGCATCCAGACAGCTCAACCTGAACTTGATCTTCACAAAATGCCTCCACTATTTTATTTGAATAGTGTGGCTGAAAAATAATATCATAAAAGCTCACATTAAGATGCACATATGAAAAATACTTTGAAATAAAAATTAGGGTCCTGGGATTGTCTCCTCCATTTCCATTTGTGATAGGACAGTTGAGTCTTGTATTTGTTAATTTAGTATTTTCATATAATGCTTATAGAAATTAGAAGAAAATATATGCTTAATAGATAACATTATGTTAAAAGAGGGACCAGGGAGAGGAAAGTAACAAAAAACAAATGGGAAGGAAAAAAGGAGAGAAAAAAGGAAATACATTATAAAAATGATCTGGATCCAAATAAGAAACAAAATTTAGTGAATAGCTTTTAGAAAACGCTAAAGCAATTTCAAAACATAGAGAAAAGAGAGGGTTAAAAAGGAAGAATCTAGAAAGAGAGAAAAACTGAGCTAGAAAAATATTGGCATGAAAATGTGAAACTATACATCTAAAATTAAAACTCCCAGATTTGCTATAAAAACACCTTCTTCCTTTTTATAAAGAACTAAGGGTCCAGGAAGGCAGGAGTGAGTATCAAAATCTAAAAGAAACTAAAGGTGACCAAAGGAGAAACATAGAGTACATGTATATGGATGTATGGAAATTTCATGATAAAGCCCCTTATATGTACAATTTCATATATGCCAATAAAAAGAAAAGGAAAAGAAATATAGAGTACAAAAAGATTTTTTGTAATACTTTTTTAAATGTTTCAAAGTTTTTCTTATTAGCATAAATTACTTGTACAAAGGAGTTTCTCTGTGACATTGCCATACATGCATGTACTGTACTTTGTTCAAATTCACCTCTCTATTGCTGTTTTTTTTCTTTCTCCTTCCTCCTTTAAATCAACTTTAACATAACTGTCTCCACATCATCCTTTCTCTTTGCCTTCTCCTCTCCCACTGGGTTCCCTTCCTCAAACAGTCCCCATTTTACACTCATGCCATTCTATTTTTTGTCTACCTTCCTCATATGAAAGAGAACATGTGATATTTACCTTAGTCTGTTTTATTTCTCTTAACAAGTTAAGCTCCAGTTCCATTCATTTTCCTGAAAATGACATGATTTCATTTTTCCTTATGGCTGAGTAATACACTATTGGGTACATATACCACATTTTCTTCATCTACTCATGGATAACGGGCACTGGGGTTGATGCCACAGTTTGCTTATGTGAAGGGTGCTGCTATGAACATGCGTGTGCAGGTTTTTCTGTGACATGCTGACTTCTGTTCCTTCAGATACGTGCCCAGGAGTGGTATAGCAGATCATATGGCAGGTCTAGGTTTTAGTTTTTTGATGAACTTCCACACTGATTTCCATAGTATCTGCACCATTTTACATTCCCATCAACAGTATGTAAGGGTTCTTCCCCGCCCCACCCCTGTATCACCAGCATTTGTTGTTGACCTAGAGAAGGTGGACCCTTATTTTAATGATGTTTGTATGCCTCAGAAGAATATTGGAATCCTCTTTAATATTTGTCTTCAGTTTCTGCTATATGTCATTTTATGTGCACAGATCTTTAATTTGGTGCTCACTCAAAATTTCCATCCCTGGTCAGGAAGCTAGGGGAGCTGCACTTTGGGAAGTACAGGAAAATCTCAGTGAGAGTCCTTTTTAGAGCCCAAAGCATGCTGACCTAGTCTCCCATATTATATACAGTTAGGAAAACAAAACACGGATAGAGACTCCAAGGAACAAAACATTATGAAGGCTATATCTACTGAGCCCTAGTGATATAGCACTGAGTAACACATGTGGGCTAAAAAGTAAGTTATGTCTAAAAATGGATGGGCCAACAGGCTTCATTTCAAGTGCCAGCTCTGATTCATCTGAGGTGGCTGTCTGAGCACTTCTTTGGGAAAGACATCTAAACTAAGTCTTAGATCAGAGGTAAAAAATATTGGAATAAATGTTTGTAATGTGGGGTTAATAGAATTCATATTTGACACGTATTTGTCACCCCTAATATAGAATATTTATCTAGAGAGATTTTCTTTTGTTGCTCATGGAGTGTGGCCCTAGAGGAACTGCAGCAAGGGATTAAGTATACAGTGCTAGAAGGACAATATACACACATCTACACGCATGCACCCATGTGCACGTGCACACACACTCACACAGCACACGTAGAACAATAGATGAAGGAGCTAGTCCCAGAAAAACACTATTTTGAAGAATAGCACACATTAGAATACATAATTTTTTGGTTTATTTAAAACTCAGGCTCTTTATTGAATAATCAACCATTGGTAGATTGGACTTTTAAAAGAAAAACTTAAGGAAGAAATCCATTTGTACATATATCCAATTATGTAAATTACTTAACATTTATACAATTATGTGGACTACTTCCTTGCTCTCTTCATAATTAATTATCTCCAATGCCAGCTGTTTTGGGGATCTGGCACCTCTTGCTCCATCACAGCTGTCTTCCTACATTCTAGCAGCACTACCTTCCCTTTGCCAGACATCCCATAAAGAAAGAAAAGTAAGTCTCTTTTCAAGAAAGCTTGAGGTTTTGATTAACCACAAATGCTATAATGGCCTTACTTTGATGCACATTTTCTTGAAAAAGAATTCCAAGCCATCAGTTATACCAACATTTTGTCAGTGCATACATTCAGACATCTTAATCTAATTGTCCTTAATTAATAATTAATTAATTAATAATAATAATCTAATTATCCTTTGTTTAATTTTTGAATAGTCTAAGAGCTTTAAACTTCATTATTTGTAGTTCTCTTACTAATTAAAGAGTTAATGGGGCAAAAGCAGCCACTAATAATCCTGGTGTTGCACAGACCTAATGGGCAGATTGCAATTGCAATTCATCCTTTCTCTTTAGAATAAATACATTAGGGAGATGGTTTTGTTTTTAATTAAAAAAATTTGCTTTACTGTGTGCTTCTTCTTAAAGTCTTGAGGTAAGAGTACATATATTTAAAGCATTCAGGGCCATAAGTTGCTGAGTGTGCCTCCTTATTCAGTTCTCTGACAATTACACTGTTTACAAGTGCAGGGAACTTTAGTAGAAACACCCATAAAAGCCTCAGTCAGGGACCCTCTCATCTTGGCAAGAAGTACATGAAAGAAAACGGACAGATCGTTTCTATATTTGAATTTAAATGACAGGCTGAAAGATAGCATCTTTTCACCTGTAACTGGACTGAACAGGGGCCAGAGGAAAGGGAGGCGCCCGGCTGGTGTTCCCACATTTCATTTGTTGGCTACCTCGCTTCTTGCCACCAAAGATATGAAAGGATTAATACCTTTTGAGCTTTCTCTAACGTCTGTGCTTCTGAAATAAAAAAATACACAACTGAACATGAAAGGCTGAAAAATAAGCTTTGGTTTTTCAAAATTAATAATTTCTAATCCATGAATTGACCACTGGAAAAAAAAATCTACTCGTTCCTAAGTGATCTTTCAATTATCATCCAATGAAGCTGGGTCTGCAGCTTTTTTTTACAAATGTACATCTAGTAGAAGACACTTTGAGGAGAAGATTAAGGGGCAAAGAGGACTTTAAATCAAATACCATTGTCTTTGTCATTTTGTCACCAGCAGCATTTACCAAAATAGGTAGTGCTTACCAAATACCTTTTTGCTCCTTTTATTAATAACCAGCTGTTGCCATTTGGAAATTAACAAATAAGAATATTCCACACTGGCAGAGAAATAAAAAAAACACAGAGAGAGAACTGAAAAAAACATCAAAATATGCAGATTAACAGGTAAAGAGCACATTTTCATTTTATGTACAGATAGTAAAGTATTAACAAAACTGGTGATCATAAGAATTGCCATTTTAATAGGTTCAGATTGTAATTGAATAACTTCTTTTCCAGTTATAGAAATTTTTAAAATCTTTGAATAATCCTTCAAAATAAAATTGTATTCATACATCATTTTAATGGCTAAAAATTTATCCCTGTAGCATAGTTTAGGTAGGGCACACATACCAAGAAGTTATAAATGTGCTAAAAGGGCTTTCCTTCTGGGACAGCAATGATTAACTAGAAGTTTCAACATATTAAAAGCAGGAGATTTTGTAACTTGTGAAAATTAGTTGCTAAAATGGGATAAGAAAAGGTCAAAACAAAAATAATCAACTTTTCTTAAGCAATTGGTTTAGAAGAGATATTTTATTTAGAAATTATTGTTTCCTGCCAAGAAAACGCTAGAATAGACAAACAGCACTTTTTGGTTTCTTGGGAGGAAAACTTCCAGGATCAATAAAACTTTTAAAGCTAGTGTGAGCAGACAGAATAGTTGTTGCCATACTGGTTGCCTAAGGTTGCCACAATGGTTGTTGCCACCCCTGCCTTGCAGGCTTGGTGGCCTAAGATAAGATTCCTTAAAACAATGGTTTATTTTAATAATGATACCAGCAATAATAATAACTTCAATTAAATGTTTCATGGACACCAGACTTAATGCCAAGGGATTTATATGTGTTATCTGATGTAATCACCTACCAATTTCATGTCATAGTAGAATTATAAACATTAAAATCCTCTTTGAAATATGGGAAAGCTAAGATTTAGTAAGGTTATATAGCTTGACTGTGGTCATATTCTAAGGGTTAGAGAGAATTTGAACTCGTCCTTCATTACAAACCTCTTAGAACTGTTTCACATATTCTTCTACATTTTCAGAGTTTCACATTGCTTTAAAATGAAAGTGAAATCTGAAGGAGCACTTGCAAAATGCAGCACTAAAAGAAAGCATATAGGTTGCCCAGAAGTTAGTCTCAAGGGAATAAAGATCCCAGTAGAGTTGATGCAGTGCAGCAAACTGCAAAATATATCAGATAAAAAGAAGAGGCTTAAATGATGAAGACTTTGACTGTGCAACATATCAGCACAGAAAGATGAGCCAGATATGAATGAAAAACAGAAACACGGGGAGAGAAGAACAGCATCAACAGCAGCCATTCATCCAGAAAGACATATGTTCCTGAATTTCACATTAAGTAAATGCTGGAGCAGCCCAAAGAGTCATGGCAGCTTTCTTATTCTAGAGATTTTACTGCTAGAAATGACCATAGGTTTGGCAGGGAGAAGTGTGGGTTCTAAAGGTCAAGCATTAAGAAATTCCAGGATAAATCTTGAGGTCGGTTCAGGGCAATCCTGGCCATTATTCAAACAAAAACTCCTAAATTTTCATGGACATACCAAAAAAAAAAAATACATTTTGGTGCCTTGCTGAAGATCACCTTTGCTTGATTCTGCCACGCTTCTTGCTCTTGGAATTATTGACTTGGGTTCCATGAGGAAACTCCGGTACATGGATTTCTTAGGAGAAATTCTTAGGAGAATTCTTAGGATTTCTTGGAGAAATTTCTTGGGATCATTGAAGAGGGAAAATGGAAAATGGGTCGTGATGAAAATGCTATTTTTAAAAGAAGGTATTTTATACTAGGATGCAAGAATCAAAAGTATATTAAAATGTCACCAGCTTCATCCCCCTGTCTTTAGGTTTAGATACTGCCTAGACCAGTGATGGCTGCTCATTCTTATAGTCATGAATCTACATTGCTCCTATGGAGCACATATACCTGATACATGTAGGTTCTACATATATTTAATTAATGAGACATTCAACAATTTAATGATAATTCCTAAAATTAGGATATTATAAAAGCAGGTCTGCAATACCAGAAACCTAACTGTTCATGTAAAGATGGCTTCTGACCTCACTTTTAAAGTTTGGTAGTTTCTATTACTATGAAAGGAATATGGATTGGCTCTCAAAGGACTCCCGCCAGTAATCAAAGACCACCTTACTTCTCTATGGCTATTTTTTCACTTCTAAAATAAGAAAGACGATTTCTATTTAGAGCGACACTTAATTCCTAGGAAATCTGACTAGAACCTTAATGTGAAAAATGTGCCCTTTCAATTGATGCAGAGGTGGGATCCCAAAGGGAAGTGAGGACAAGAAGGGTGGAATAGGGATATATCAGTGACAAGTAGAAGAGACACCTCAGTGGGAAGAGATACAATTAAACTAAAAAATAAGTAGGGATGGCTGGCGAGTGGGCTGTCTGAATTAGCAACTGTGGAAGCAGAATGGTTTTGCATTATGACAGTTGTGCTGGCAGCAATATTGGTGGCTGTGGTGGACAACAGGTACTTCATGTAGAGGGAAGAAGGTACTTCATGTGATGGGCTCAGGAAGCCCGGGGGAGGGGGGTAATCAATGGCTTGATGTCTGGGATGGATTAAGTTGGAAAGTGGGCTGACTTGTTGTGGAAGATTCTAGAATGGCAATGAGTGAAAGAAAACGGGGAAGAGAGGTGGCCAACTTAGCATCAGACCCCAAAAGAAATAGGGGAAATACAATTTAGAAATGACAGTGGAGAGAAAAGTGGACTGCTACTTGGTCCCCTAACCCTGAGGTGAATGAGATTTGAAAGAGTAAGCAGTAATCACCCAGAGGTTTGGAGAAGGGATGAGTAATTTTAGTAATATCAAATTTTAAACAACTCATATTTCAAATAAGATAATTCAAAGAGAACTTCTGATCTGAGAAGCCATTTGGCACATAAAGGGAAGTCACTGATTTTAAAGAAAAAAATTCCTTTTGAAATTGTTGGCAGAAAAACTATTTCTCCTTTGGGAACTGTCCAGTATCAATGAATTTGAAATTTATGGTTGGTTCTGATCCCACTATTAAGAAGCCTGGGTCCACACAACCAAGGTGTTGGTGTGGTATGTGGTGTGTGAAGTATCAGGACATGGTAGGAGGGGTGTGAGAGATGAGGTCAGATGGGGCCTTTTGGAAAAAAAATCACTTAAAAGATTAGAAAAAGCCCTATATATGAGCCTCAAATATATAGGATTTTAGTGTTGCATATGATAAACAAAGGTAACCTGATTTTTCTCTTTTATGTGCCAATTGATAAACTAAGTCAATAATTTCAGTCAAGAGAGATAGAAAATAAGGTTCTAAATGACTTTGTCAGTTCTTAACTGACAAGAAATCACCCTCATTTATAATGCGGGGAAAAAAACCAATCATTTTCATGAATAAGTTCCACATCAAAATGATCTGAAAACTATCCTAAAGAATTAAATGCTCATAAAACCAAGCTGCATTGCTCTGAAATAACCAAGTATGCACCCAATCTGAGTCTGCCAGTTTTCTCTGTATAAGCAAATCCACCCATTGCCAAAGGAACCAAGAGAACAACAAAAATACACTATAAAAACAAAAAAATGATGACTTCATCAGAAATTTATTGTACTTAGGTGTTAGATTTATACCCAATAGCTAAATCTATATGCTTCCTACTCCAACCTACCATCTTAACTATGAAAAGTGCAACACAACGTTTTATTACCTATTATTAGCCAATATGATTGGGTGGATAGGATGACTGTCAATTTATCTATTTATTTATTTTGAGACAAGGTCTCCTATGTTCTGCAAGCTGGCTGGGAAGTAGCTATGTAGCCTGGACTGGTCTCAAACTCACAATCCTTCTGCCTTAGACTTTCAACTGCTGGGATTACAGGTGTGCACCACTATTCCTGGCTGATGGTGAGGTGTTTTTACATACATAAAGTGATGATCTGACCCGTACCAGAATAACCTCATTAGTGAAAGTTTAAAAATGGGATAGTTGTATAGGGAACCATTTGAAAAGGAATAATTATATTTTAATTTGACATCTGATCATGCATAGTTAGAAGTGGAATTCAGAGACTGAGTGAGTAGTAAGGCATCAACCTGTGAATTATTATACTTTGTCAACTCCAAATTCAAAGGCTAAATATTCATTTGTCATGCTTCATGCTCTTTGATCACACCCTTTAGGCAAAGAAAGTGTTGACGGAGCATTGTTCCCCAGCAAAGCTTGTGAAAATCAAATACATTTGTGAACTGTAAATACAATTTCATAGCTTAATAGTCACTAATAGCTTGTAATCAACAAACAGCCTATTAGGCAGATAGGCCACTTTGAAATTTTAGCATAAACCGGATGCTAGGGTTCTTCTCTCAAATACTCTTAGAAAGGTGATGTCTGTGTGCTCAGCTCTCTTAGGGTTTTTTTTTGCACCTTTTGCAATCTACCATGTCATCTCTCCTCTAGCTGCCCCTGTCCACCACCACTCCCACCAATTAAAACCTGTTTTTAGGAAAGGATCTAAAAATATAATGGCCCTTGCATTTTAAATGGTGCAACAAGCCTGATTGCAGAGAATGAAGCCATGCAATTTAGTTGACAGAGATGGTGGTAGTCTTGGTGGTGGGGTTATGGAGCCATATTGGTTTAAGTCCTTGCTTTTTAAATTTCTGGATATGTGTTTATGAGAAATAAACGTAATTTTTCTGATCTTTAATGCTTTCATCAGTAAAATGAAGATAATTACTGCCAGGACAACACTAGCTTATGTGGGAACTTTGTGCCTATTATAAAAGGCCTTCCTTCTGGATGATACAGCATATTGGGCTCATGGATTATCAAGAGGAGTGTGTCCTGATCTAAGTCTTACTCTCCCACTAAGTCAAATACCCTTATTCAGTGCATAAACTTTAATAGGGTACATGAGAACCCTGATGAAGGCTATCTTATGGGGCTGTTACAACAAATAAAAGAAATGGTATATGTAGACATCACTTATCACAGGGCCTATTTGTCAGTTATTACTAACTTTTTCAAAGCTGTTTTCTCAGTCTTTACAGCTTGTTTTAAATATCTGTATGCACAAACAGTCAATAAGTTAGATAATGAATAATAATTAATCAGTAAATAACAGCAAATGTACTTGAAATATTGATGTTCTGTGAAGCAAGTTATCTCCAACTTAAATCAACAGAATAATTTTTTTTTTTTTCATTTTTCTTTTATTATTCATATGTGCATACAAGGCTTGGTTCATTTCTCCCCCCTGCCCCCGCCCCCTCCCTTACCACCCACTCTGCTCCCTCCCGCTCCCCCCCCTCAATACCCAGACAGAATAATTTTGCATGAATTTAATGTGTGTAAAACAGAAGAGCACAGGCATAGGCTGACAGGTGTGCTTAAGAATAATTTTGGTGGAACATTCTATAAGAAACATGTTGATGAGTGCAGTGGCTTATCTTCCACTGAGTTGAAGAGTAAAAGAAAAGCAGTAAATAAAAGTTTTGAATTTAACATCGAGACCCTTGTTCAGGAATTCTCTGTGTCCTGGCTGATACTTACAATGCAGTCAATCTTTCTGGATTCAATTGGCATACTGATCTCTACTCAAATGTCATGCCTAATTGAGTTTGGGCCCGTAATGTGAGAAAACATGCATCTTCATAGAGGGAAGGAGAACATGTATTTTGCGGGCATAATGCTATGTGAGATAAGGGCTCTACTGCAGACTAGCCCTTGGGGCCCTTGCCTTATTCACAACTCATTTTTCAACATGTGTGGTACAGATTTGTCACTGAGAGATGGTGACACCAGAGAGAGAAAGAGGATTCTGAACAGGGAGCTCACTTGCATTTTCTGTGCCACGGTTTATGCACAGAGAAAAGTGTGGTTCTTGGGAGAGAGGAAGTCTTGTTTTATAGTATACTACAATGGAGAAAATCAAGGAATTTTCATCACCAGCTAGGAATATAAACATCAGTGTGCGCACATATACCTCGCATTGGCTCAAGGGTGGGGACTTCAAGGCAAAATTCACCAAGTTTAGGAAACTTGAGACTGTTGCAAGGTGTCAGGAGGTTTGCACCAGCTAAAACAATTTCTATGACAAGCTTAAAGTCATATCCATCCCTATAATTTGTATCTTACTAAACTCTGGGTGAGTAATAGGGAGAAATCTCTTAGGGTTTCACAGGATGAAATCAACGTGTGCATATCAGGCCAAATGAAGTGGTTCATACCTATAATCCCAGCTACTCGGCAGGTGGAGATTGGGAGGATCACAGTTTGAAGCCAGCCCTGGCAAAAAGTTATCAAGACCCTCATCTCAATCAACATACTGGGAATGGGAGTGCAGGCCTATCATCTCAGCTCTGTAGGGGTTGTGGATAGTAGGATCATGGTCTGAGGCTGGCCCAGAGCAAATAAAAGAACCTATCTAGAAAATAACCAGAAGCAAAAAAAGGGTTAGAGCCATGATTCAAGTGGTAGAGCATCTGCCTTGCATGCTCAAAGCTCTGAGTTCAAACCCAAGAACTGCCCCCTCAAAAAACCCCACAAAAAAACAAACACAAAAACCACATGCCGTTTTTCTTCCTCCAAGCAAGCTCCTTGATATTACCATTAATGTTTTTTAAATGTAATACCCAATGCTGTATAAATCTGACATAAAATTAAAGTGTTTTTAATGACAAGAAAAGCATTAGGTTGAACTGATGGCACTGGTGGGATAGCATTTGAATTCAGATTCCATTACACATGGTAAACAGGAAATCTCAGTTGGCTCCGGAATTCCCTGTCAACCAAATGACCAACCCAGAGTCTGAAGAGAGAGCCTTGGTAAAATTAACCTTGTAGCAATAATGATGTCACCAGACCTTTGCCTTTGCTCAACTTGTAGAAATAACACACTATATTTCAAACAAGAAAGGGTTATGGGAAAGAAACATTCCTCTAAAACATATTTGTCCCATAGTTTCCACTAGTCATTTGTTTGGACAACTGGCTTTTCTGAATTCATATGCTGGGATCACAATTAATAACCCTCTGCTGAAAGCTTCAGCAAATGCATTAGTACTATTTAAATTGTAAACTCTGTTCTACCTTTCGAAAAATAATGCCTTTCTATTTTCAGGTCATGGATTTGAAATGGGGTCTCAGTTCATTTACCAGAGCTAATTTGTATCTTCTACATCATATAAAAGAGTTTTCAGGTTAAAAATAATTGTTAGCCTAAATTAATTGTACAAAGGGGTTTTATTGTGATATTTACAACTTGTATGTATTATGCTTTGAGCAAATTCACCCCATTTATGATACTCCCCTTAACCCTTCTCCCTCTTCCCACCTTCTTTTTAACAGTCTTTGGTAGGTTTCATTGTACTATTCTCAAACACACATATAATGTCTTTCTATAATATTCACCCTCTCCTTTTCTACCTCCTCCCATCCACTACTTTCTCTCCCCCCCAGTACTCCCCTTTTTTAGAAAGACACATATTGCATGTTTTCATGCATATGTGGAATGTAAGCCTAAAAAATAATGATATGGCATGATTGATGACATTGCGTATTTTTTAAAGTTTATTCCTAACCAGCATGGTTAGGAATAAAATATCAAACAAGGTGGTGATGAGGGAGGTACCTCACCTGCAGAGCTCCTGCTGGGCTGGCCAGTTCTCTAGAAGAGTCTGTTAGCTCAGCAGGCAATGGTTAACCTGTTTACCACAAAATGTTCCATCTGGAACTGCACAGAAGCATTCTTTTATTATTCTTAACAACTGAAGGGTTTCATTTTTAACTAAAACATCAGAAACTACATAGCTAACTTTTGCAATAAGATCTGAAAATAATGCTGAGTCTTTGAATAACTGATAATGTTCAAGACACATGAAAAACAGTTTATTTAGTCTTTCCTTAATTGACATTATGCCACACAACTATGAAATTTTATTTATTCCATGGTGCCTTGTAATACTGAAAATTAAAAGAGTTTCTTCTTCACTGCCGAAGAGGCAAACAGTGTGCTCTGTCACACATAGGGCTCCCTAATCCACTTACTTTTATTTATTTATTTATTTTCCTTTTATTATTCATATGTGCATACAAGGCTTGGTTCATTTCTCCCCCCTGCCCCCACCCCCTCCCTTACCACCCACTCCGCCCCCTCCCTCTCCCCCCCCTCAATACCCAGCAGAAACTATTTTGCCCTTATTTCTAATTTTGTTGTAGAGAGAGTATAAGCAATAATAGGAAGGAACAAGGGTTTTTGCTGGTTGAGATAAGGGCCCACAGTTCATCCCATGCTTTTAGACAGCACTCATAGTTAAATGTCACTAAAAGAAAACCTGCTCTCTCCCCTGTTCTGGGCTGTCCTCTCCCATCATCCTCTGATGTGGGCCTGCTTGCTCACGGAAGACACAGCCTTAAAGAATATTCTGTAGCAGGGCCACGGGGCATGGAGAAGAGTAACCACCTTTCTCAGTGGAGGGGCCATGGAGGTTGAGTTGCTTATCACTTACAAAGGTCAATACTGATTCTCTGGTGAGGTGGGCTTAAGGAACCTTAAGGTTATAAGCTACTACCCACACATGACATAGTTGTGCTTTGAATTCTTTGAGACTGGCCTATTCTGCAAAGTATTCCATAACTGGAAAAGATGACCATCTCCTAAACTGCTGAAGAATTATGATTTAGGAGTGCCCATGAAACTGGAGTCTGAGTCTAAGGGCCATGTACCCCCTTGCCACTTTCAGTTGTGTGACCCTGGCCAGGTCACTTATTAGATACTTCATTTATCCAGTAACATAAACTACAACAAAAAGGAACAACTCTTGAGGCCATTGTGAAGATTACATGAGTTAATTTATATAAATGCTTGGGACAGTTGATGAAATCCCCATCAAAATTCTTTTGACCTTTGCTGAGGTAGAAAATTCAATCCTAGAGTCCTTCCTATACGGAAGCACAAAAGACCTCTAATAGCCAAAGCAATCCTGAGCAAAAGGACCAGTGCTGGAAACATCACAATACCTGAGTTAACTATACTTTTGAGCTATAGTAAAATAGAAACAAATGAAAACCCCCCAGCATGTTACTGGCACAAAAACAGACATGAAGACCAATGGAACAGAATAGAGGACCCAGACACAAGCCCACACAGCTATAGTCATTTGTTTTTTGACAAAGGAACCCAAAACATGTATTGGAGAAAGACAGTCTTTTCAATAAATGGTACTGGGAAAACTGGATATCTGCCTGAAAAGATTGAAACTAGATACCAGTCTCCCTTTGCACGAGAATCAATTCAAAGAGAATCAAAGATCTTAATGTAAAATCTAAAACTGTGCAATTACTATAGGAAACAATAGGAAATACACTGGAGCACATAGGCATAAGTAATAACTTTATGACTAGAACTTCAGTAGTCATCAGTTAAGAGAAAAGATTGGCAAATGGGACTGCATGAAGCTGAAATGCTTCTGTATTGTGAAGGAAAAGGTCACTAGACTGAAGAAACAGCCTACAGAATGGGAGAAAATCTTTGCCAGATATATCTGGCAAGGGATTAATAACCAGAATATACAGGGAACTCAACAAACTAACTCCACAAAGAATCAACAACCCACTGAATAAATGGGCAAATGAGCTGAATAGACAATTCCCCAAAGAAGAGCTACAAATGGCCAATGAATTCATGAAGAAATGCTCAATATTCTTGGTCAAAAAGGCAATGCAAATCAAAACTATGCTGAGATTTTACCTCACTTCTGTCAGAATGGCCATGATCAATAACACAAACTACAAATGCTGATGATGATTCGGGAAATAGGAACCCTTATACACCATTGTCTGTGGGAATGTAAATTAATGACACCACTATAGAAAGCAGTACGGAGGTTCCTCAAAAAGCTAAAGATAAAACTACCATACAATCTGGCTCCTGGTAATATACCTGAAGGAATGTAGGCCACCTTCACAGCCATGTTTATTGCAACACTGTTCACAATAGCCAAGCTTTGGAAGCAACCTAGATGCCCCACAACTGATGAATGGTAAGAAAATGTGGTATATACACACAATGGAATATTATTCAGCCATAAAGAAGAATGAAATTATGTTGTTTGCAAGTAAATATGTGGAACTGGAGATCATCTTGTTAAGTGAAGTAAGACAGGCTCAGAAGGACAAAGGTCTCATGTTTTCACTTATATGTGGAAGCTAGACCTGAAAGATAAATGTACACATAAAGACATATATGATCTTATATACAAATACACATATATGTACATATATATGTATATGTATATATGTGTATATATATATATATATATATATATATATATATATATATATTTAGAGAGGGAGAGTGAGAGAGCACATGACTGCATTAGTGAGGTCTGTCAGGGAATTACAGGGAGGCAGGAGAGGAGAAGAGAAGAGTAAAAGTGAATAATGTGGAAATGCAATTCATCTGTTTATGAAGATAGTATACCATAAAGCACTGTAAGTTGTTGAATAATAGAGGAACAGAGTGATAGAGAGAGCAAGTAATAGAGGAAGTTAATGTGATTAAAGCATGGTATATACATTCTTGAAATGCCAAGGCAAACCCCCCTTGAATAACCAATATACTCTTAAAAAATGAAGGACAGGAAGCTAAAACAAGCCTTATCTGGGGGTGGGTATCACCCACCAGTAGGAGAGAGAGGATAAATGGAGAGAGTGAATATGGAGGATGTATTTTGCATGGATGCATGGAAACAAAACAATGAAACTTTTTGAAATAGTTCTAAGAAGGGAGGAGGATGAGGGAGAATATTGAAGGGGTGAATCTAATTAAGATATATGATAAGCATATCTGCAAATGTCACAATGTATCCCCCTGTACAACTATTTTATGCTAATAAAAATACTTAGAGTAGTGCCTTACACACAGATATATAAGTGTTTGTGGTCACTGTCATCATCGTCATCACCATCACCACCATCACTATAATTACCATAATTATCAACAGCATCATTATTTCTATGACTATTCTAAATGATAGCCCTCAATTCTGATATTGTTGTTATCCTGGGTTATCTGTATCCCTTAATTTTTTTGCAATGAGTGTATATTTCTTTAAAGTGAGAAAAAATAGAAGTTATAATTATAAAATAATGATTTTAATTATCTTGCTGCCAAGAAATAAATACAAAGAGAAATAAAAAGTAATCTCTCCTCCAAGGAGGTGAATATGTAGAATGAAGAGTTAGAACTTACTATAAACAAATAGGCAGAGCATAAACAGGAGAACTGATTGTCAACCTGAACTCTGCCTTACACCTTGCCCTGTGTCTATCTTGAGGCCACACTCAGTACTTCATAAAATTTCCATGGTGCCCATGGCTTGTCTCTAGGTCCTCTTTCTCTCATCTATCCTCTGTCTATGTTCTCTTTTTTTTTTCCTTTTTCTCTTATTATTCTTATGTGCATACAAGGCTTGGGTCATTTCTCCCCCCTGCCCCAACCCCCTCCCTTACCACCCACTCCACCCCTTCCCTCTCCCCCCAACCCAATACCCAGC
The DNA here is from genome assembly GCF_047511655.1 of Castor canadensis. NCBI lineage: Eukaryota > Metazoa > Chordata > Mammalia > Rodentia > Castoridae > Castor > Castor canadensis. The sequence goes on along the minus strand of NC_133391.1, from coordinate 128,875,515 downwards.
AGAAACTATTTTGCCCTTATTTCTAATTTTGTTGTAGAGAGAGTATAAGCAATAATAGGAAGGAACAAGGGTTTTTGCTGGTTGAGATAAGGATAGCTATACAGGGCATTGACTCACATTGATTTCCTGTGCGTGGGTGTTACCTTCTAGGTTAATTCTTTTTGATCTAACCTTTTCTCTAGTACCTGTTCCCCTTTTCCTATTGGCCTCAGTTGCTTTTAAGGTATCTGCTTTAGTTTCTCTGCGTTAAGGGCAACAAATGCTAGCTAATTTTTTAGGTGTCTTACCTATCCTCACCCCTCCCTTGTGTGCTCTCGCTTTTATCATGTGCTCATAGTCCAATCCCCTTGTTGTGTTTGCTCTTGATCTAGTGTCCACATATGAGGGAGAACATACGATTTTTGGTCTTTTGGGCCAGGCTAACCTCACTCAGAATGATGTTCTCCAATTCCATCCATTTACCAGCGAATGATAACATTTCGTTCTTCTTCATGGCTGCATAGAATTCCATTGTGTATAGATACCACATTTGTCTATGTTCTCTTGAAGACTTACTCATTGTGGCATCACGCCATCTTGGGAAACATTCACACTTGCTTCTCCATGCTATGCCTCCCTTCAGTCACCTCTGCAAACTAAAACCTTTACCATTGACAGTTCTCAATCTGTCGTCTTATATTTCCTTTTCTTGTGCACCCCCAATTACTTCTCTATTATGTCAACTGATTATCCAATCAGTCCTAGTTTTCCATTACTTAATAAATGTTCATTGAGTAATTTTTACTATGTGCTAGGCACTATCCAGGGGCTATCTAATTCTATCCTGTGTTCAAGATCAAGCTAAGTCCAGCTATTTGTCCCCTCTGAAACTGCCACAGCAATTAGGGTCTATACCACTTGCCTATAATTATTGCATGTGTTGACAATTTATTTTCTCTACTGGACTCTAAGCTCCTTGCAAGGAAAAGATATGCCACATATATCTAAGTCCTCAACCTATCATCTAAAATGCACTCTACACTTAGACAGGGATGTGTGCTGGTTTGTTTATTCATGAAGCCAAGTGCCAGGAAGTTGTCTACTACATGGGAGTGCCTAGGAAATATTTGCTGAACGACTAAATCTTCCTCAGGACATGCTTTAAAGCAATACATAGAATATAAGGTGTTTAACATTAACTATAGGGTTCCTACAGAATGCTCAAAAATTACTACAATCTTCAAAGAATTCCCCCAAACACCATTTTTGTACTCAAACACATACTAGCAGATTCCACACAACCGTGGCAAGAATAGACAAAACACCAGAGCTTTCTATAAATGAAAGTTCAATGATCTTTGGAAAAATAAAATAATTACCAAAATGAACTCATTATTTGTTTTGTACATTTCCCACAGTTCATCAGATATGCATTGCTCAATGATATGTTCTCCTTTGTAAAATGTGGTTATTTCTATTTCTTGGAGTTAGTATCATTGCTCAGCAATGCTGACAATTTATTGACATCTTGAAATAGTTGCCTATCACATAGATACTTTAGTTAGAATTATATTACTTTAGAGCTCAAATGAGTTTATACAACATTTAGGAATCTTCAGTTTTTACATTTTTTGTGACATAAGTTTGACTCACATATTTATTTATTTAACAGATTTTTATTAACATATAATTGTTGTATGGGGGATACATTGTGGCAGTTATATATGTGCCTACAATATCTTAATTAGATTCACTCCTCCATCATTCTCCCTCATCTCCCCTCCCCTCTTTCTTAGAACAATTTCAATAGGTTTCATTCAATTTTTAATCATCTAAAATTTTTTAAAAGAAGCTAGGCTCCTACAAAGAACTCAGTGTGTAAAGAGATAAAAGTGAAATTGTTCTGGTGGCCTTGAAGGAAGGAGGCTACAAAGACTCTAGAGCCTATCTTGCTTCCTGCGCCTACCTTCCCCCAAGTAGCTTCCCTACTTCCAGCCTCCTATGTAGAAAAGAGTTGAAGTTACTGGACCAGGACAAATTCCTTACTTTACATGGAAGGAAAGAGACCTGCCTAATATCATTCATCTGGGCAGTGGTGGTGTCATGAGAGACTCCTGGCCTGCAGCCCTGGGGTGTTTCCACCATGCTGTTCTGCCCAAACCAAAGTCATTGCTGACCATTTTCATTGTCACTTCTGCACCTAAAAGAGGGGTGCCTACTTCCCTTCTACAAGGCTTGTTTTGATTCTTCTCCCTACTTTTCCCTAGGGTCTGAATCCATTTTTTAGGAAATGTCAGGTTATCGAACCTGTTTAAAAATTTTTTTCTTTGACCCCTAAATTGCTTCCAGCTGTTCCCAGCAACTTCCTCCATGAAAGTAGTTAGATTACCACTTAGAGAAGGTGTTCTAGTACCTATAGGGTGATTTTCAACTCAAAGTCAACTGTCTACGGGGCGATTTTCATGGCTGAAAGCCATAAGCAAACATTCACATATGTTGGTCCATTTATAAAATGGCTTCATTTAAAGCCCTGTGGCTTTAAAATGGTACCTTTGCAAACAGATGTCTATTCTTTTTATTATTATTATACATTTACACAGACACACATCATTAGTTCTTTATTGACATCCTGCTTTATTTTTATCTGGTTTTCATGCTAGCTGTGAATGTCATCATAAAACTGTCTTCTAGAATACCTACTGATAGGGAAGAGGAAAAGGATGAATCAAAACTCGATACCATATGGGAAAGGAGAGTCCTCAGGATCCCTGCTGTCTGCGTGACTGAACGGCAGGTGCTACACGCAGGGCAAGCATTGAGCCAGGGCAGGGAAGGAGCTCTCAGGGCTGTCTTGGACAGTGCCATGCTCCCAGCTCAGATTAAAATGGAGCCCAGTTGTCACTGGAGCTGTCAGCACTGAAGACTGACTTCCACAGTCCAGGGGAAAACCCTGAGCCCACAGCTGCTGCAGGAAAGGCAATTACAGCTTCCAGGAGCTGGAAAATCAACATTTAATTGACTCTCACCCAGTTAAGTATCAATGCTTGGACTCCTCTCATCCTCCAACTCCTGCCGGGTTGGAGTTCTTTTTAAAAAGTTTTTCTTTTCTTCCTTTTTTATTAGACTTCATTTTGTTCTTATCATTCAATTTTGCATTTGGGGGTAAAGTTCTCAAGAAATACATTTTCAGGATGGTTCAGATTATCTCATTTTAATGACTGAATTTTAAATATGTAATTTAGGCTTCTCGGAGCTGCTCGATGATATGATGCAGCCTTGCTTTTCACTATATATTATTTTTCGTATGGTGGAAGTGTGATGTGAATCATTTCAATAACTCCTTGCATCATATCCACCTACTCATTCTATTTGTGCTAGTAATATTTAGGCATGTGATCTGTGTGCCTCAAAGACTGTATAGGAAATCAAAATGGGGACTGGAGAGTTAACATGGCTTCTGCAGAGCTAAAGAGCTTCTTGTATGCTTTATTAGGATCCTTTCCCAATACTGTCCTCCTCTGGGCATCTTTTTTGTTCCTTCTAGGCCTGGCTTATTTTAACCAAGGCCTTTTACTTATAATTCCCTTGCTTCCAAGCTTTCCCTCTTCCATGCTAGTGACTTCACATTCAGGCCCTAAAGAAATCTTTTCTGATTACCAAATCCAAAGGACTGACATCTGCCTTCCCATGACCAACCTGTTTTTCTCCCATCCATCTGGTGTCATTCTCATCTTGACACTAATCAATCACTACCTGAAATGATCATGTGTGTGTGTGTGTGTGTTGGCTTATTGTCTGCCTCCAGTCCTCTGACGACAGCTCCACGAAAGGAGGGGCCTTATTTGTCTTGTTCTCTGCTATATCAGTAGTCACTAGGAAAGTGCTGGCACATGGCAGGAACTCAGAAGGTATCAGTTAAATGAATCGTAAACAATTGAAGAGAGCATGTCTGTTGTCAGCTGATCAGGGTAGTGAGGGGACAGAAAGGTATTATCTGAATGATTAGTGAAGCAAGGGAAATTTGAGCCTGGGAAAGTAGAGATTGGGAGAAGCCATAATAATTATCACAAACAGTTTGAAGGACTGCTTGTGGAAGAGGTACTGGTGAGGTCAGAGGCAGGACATCTGGGTACGTGCTGTGCAGACCTAGTTGGGGAAAAGGCTATGCCAGAGAAGTCAGAGAAGAGAATATATGGGAATTGTAGAATGAGAACAAGTTAATTTGGGAAGAAAATTCCTTAATTCCAATTCTTTACTCTGAAGAGAAACCAAGGACAGGAGAGGTAACATGGTTTGTCCCAAGGTGTAGTTAAAACCTTAGGGTGACTAATACTGTCCTTCAAAACTTATTAGCTCTTACTCATTTCCATGATAGAGGCTAGGAATGCTAAACTTTAATTTCCCTAATTTCTCTTGTAGTTGGGGTGGCCACTTGACATAGTTCTAGCTAATAAGAAGTAAATAAAAAATTGAGGGAAATTTCAGGATGGCTTTGCATTCTTGATGAAGGGGATAGATGGAGCTATTGCTTCCTTTCTTTTTCCTTCCCCTTGAATTGAAAGTTGCTATAAGGAATTGAGTTACAGTAGCCATTTTGTGACTGCTAGAGAAGAACAAAGAGAACCACAGAAAAGGCGGCCCTAGCCTTATGCTGAACCAAGGCCAGCAACTGACTTTCTCAGTTTTCTTATTTGTCTAAAATACTGTCTGTAGGGTTTTCTTGTAGCCTAAAGCATTTCTGATGATACCTAAATATAACAGAAAGTGGCAGAGTTGTCATTAATTTTATATTTCATAATGCTGAAGCATTTCATTATGTATACTTATTCAACTGTCAACTAATATAAAATGCCTACTGTGTTCCAGAGAATGCTAGTATATGGGGGAATTGGGGGAGGGGGTTCTTGGCCATACAAAAATACTCTCTGTAAAAAAGAAATACTGGGGAACCATGACTACAGTTCAATGAGATAAGGGCGGTTCAGAAGGATATACAGGTCACCAAGACAACAGAGAAGTCTAAGCTCAGAGTGGGAAGGGGGGCAGGGAAGGCCTCCTGGAGAAGATGACCTGTGCTTGTAACCCAGATTTTCATGAAGAGTAGCAACTAACCACATGGGGAGGCAGGTCAAAGAAGTGTTTGGCAGAAGGAGACTGTGGTGCAGGTCGGAAGGTCCACCAAAAAAGCTACATAGAGGTCAGAAAAACAAACTCTGCATGCAGCATGATAAGAAGGGGCTGAAGAGATATGTAGGAATGATGCCAAAGGGGAATCTGGGGGGATGAGTGGGGTCAGGTAAGGAAGGGGTCTTCTTCATCAAGGTGAGGTGTTGGGACTCTATCTAGGAATAGGTGGCAGGAATAACTGAAGATTCAAAAGTACGGGAGAAAGCAATCAGATCGGCATTTCAGGGAGATCACCCTGGCTGCAAGGGAGCATGCATTGGTAAGAAGAGTGGTTAGGGTGCTGTGAGACTGGGAATCAGCCAGGAGCCTAGAGGCAGAGATGGTGGAAGGTAGAATGTTAGAGTATCTGCAGGATATTTTAAAGGTAGAAGTGAATAGACTTGGGAATGATTAGGCAGAGTATACCAGAGTAAAGAGTGACTGCCAGGTTTCTGGGCTGATGGCTGGAAAGACAGAGATACCTTTCCATTGTTGACAGCCTGGTGGTAGAGAAGGGCATGAAACTCCAGGAACGGGTGTAACAGGAAACACCGTACCTCTCCAAGACGGAATGTGACATATGTAGAACTTGTTTTCTCTTCCTAATCTACTGCTCTAAAACGAATAGTAATAACGTGATTTGAGCACCAAATGGCAAACAGGATTCCTTAGTTGGACCTGATTTTTACATACTGAATTATTAATTTTCTCTATATGAACTCCCCTCTGACTTAAATGAAATATATACTTCCTAGGAATTTTACAACAATAATTTTGCATTATGTCAGGATATTTGAGTAAATTGGTAATAATCATTAAAACAAATTCATTTTCATTTCCCCCCGCCACAAAATTGAGTTATTATCTTACAGTTGCAGCCTGTACACGCACAAGAATGCCATCAAATGTCACTTCGCATAATTTTTTTTCTTTTTAAATGTTAAAACATTTCCTTTCAGTGAACTTAACAAAAGATTTTATTTTCAAATTCACATTTCCAAATACAATGTAGATTTCAGTAGTATCTGTGTTTTACTGCTAAATGCTTTCTGAATTCTTTTTTTTTCTTAGCTAGCCTTACAACACTCAGTTCTCATTTATATTCATAAATTACCTGGTGGCTATTCTAGCTAAATATTTAACATAATTTTAATTTCTACAAATCAACATTTGTAAACCACATGCTTTCAAAAGTATTCTTTTACATGATTTCTCATAATTTTGTTCAGATTTCACTAATTGTATAGAAAAAATACACAATTTTCTCTTTTACCTCAGGAAGCATATGGTGTAAATGCTTAGGAAATGTGAGTCATGTCTTTGATGAGGCAACCACTGAAAAATCAGCTACTTCTGCCACAGTATAAATAGCACTATAAGCCCTATCGAAGGTCAAAAATCTAATTTTAAGATACGTATTTTAAGAATTTTTTATTTTAGCCACCTTGCTGTGAATTACAAATGTGGTCTGTTCAGTGTCCAACTCTGACATTTTCTAGTGAGGTTGTTTTCATTTACTGGAGCAAGGGAGACGAAAAACCTCATTTTGTTATATTTCAACTCAAAGATCTCTGAGACATTGCAGTGCCAAAAAAAAAAAATCTCTTCTACCCATTCTCTACCGCCCCCCCGTCAAAAAAATCCTTTCACCTCCCAAACAACTTCTAAAAATACATTTTTCTTTGCTGTTAACTGCTCTCTTGAAACCTGAAGATATGTCTGAAGGATTTGGTTGTCAATGTTACTTATTTCCAAACTCCCTTCTGGTTTTCTAAGGAGTCCTCTGTCTTCTTCCAAGTGAACTTTTGAAAACTATGCTGGATTTGACAGTAGGGGAAGCACTTATGTTTAAAACTCTAGCCACATAGGAAACAGCACCTGGTACCTCCAACCACCTCCCCTGTGAGCTTTGTGTCTGGTGAGCATGTGGTAAGTGGAGGTGATTAACTATCTACCCCAAACAGAAGAAAACTTGACAGCTGGAAGTTCGGGCTACTTCCACACTACTTGCATCTGAGTCCTGTGATAAGTATGGAGTTTTATTCTTCTGCATTTTTAGATGTAAGGAAACTGAGGTAGAGATAGATTAGTTGCTTAAATTCCTCCAGAATGTAAAGATGGAGTTTCTTGTCCATTGCTTAGTCATGAGACACACCTGGGTAGTTTGGGTATCCATGCCATTATTGGCTGAAACTGGAATTAATTTCCACTGATGTGTCCTCACCACTGTCTAGCTCATGTGCAGCTAATTCTTGACCTTGCATGTCAACCTGTCAGAACTCCTGCAGTGAGAAGAAAACTAAAGCACTCCCTTCCTCTCCTCCTCTGACAACTTCTACCTGTCTTTTGGATCTGAACTTTGAGGTCTTTTCCTTAGAGGAGCCTCCTCTGACTCCTTCCTACTTATGGTCCTGGCTCCCTCACCAAGAGCAAACAAAGGAGAAAGACAGTTGCCTCTTTCTTTGGATCCCTTCCACAATCAACAGTTGTGAACACTAAAGCTCAGACAGGTGAAGATGTATTTAATGGCTAAAATACAGAGGGATATCTGAGGAAAAGCAGCATATGGGAACCACAATTCAAGCCTGAATTGTAATAGATTTACCAGCAAAGGATATAGTTTGAATAAAAACACAGTGAATACACCACAATGTGTAACATTTAACGTATTATCTGAAACTGGTCACATATCAAGGTGACTCAGAAAAACCTATTGAAGCAAATTTCACTGAATAATTCATGTGTGCATTAGCTGTGTGGATACAGAACCTGAATCCATACAGAATTTGCTACACAGCCTTGTCAGTTTTTGTGTAAAAATCACTGAGTGAATAAAACCACGTATTTGTGGTAATTTGTCATTTATTGATTACCTCTGAAGAAAACACACAGTCTGGGTTTCAAAGCCTGGTTAGCCGACACGACCTCAGAAGCACTTATGTGCTGGGGTTGTGGAATTAGTTACTTATCTGAGATTACTGAAGGTGAACAAGCTCTACATGCAAATAACATCAAGCTGAAGCCTGCCAGAGATTAGAAATGAAAGCAAATAGATGTGTGATATTTTAATTCCACATTATAAAATAATAATGAAGCTAAAATAAACACAAAGGTCCAGGGATTTCCTGCCTTTTATTATGACTAGTGAAAAAACCCAAAATAAACCTCAAATCCTTTTCTATTGTTTACAAATTTGTTTAATTATTTACCTACAGTGGCACCTGATTTAATACTGAACACATCAAAAAATGTCAGTATTGATGGATTTCATAAGGACAAAATTGTGTCTTCATCATGGCTAGACTGGTGAGTTAGAATTATTTCCTAAAACCGTCAGTTGACTCTAATTGGATCTGCCTTGCAGAACAGCTGTCAGATCCAGGAAGAACTTGATAATTTTCAGGCTTTATACTTCATAAGAATCACCTGAGACTCTTGTTTTATTGTTCAGATTTCCCAGTCTTTTCCCCAGAAATTCAACTTTCCCTGTGTCTGAGGGGGCCTTACCTTTTGTGTTTTAAACAAGCCCCAGAGATTACCATGGCACAGGTCTCCTAGCTCTCACACTTACAGTCATTGAATACATTGCTAAGACATCAGTTGTCATTGCTTCTTAGAGGACTGGCTTCTACTACCTGAAGGTGTTTTCCTGGGGTTCTCTACACTTCTGAGGAAGACTCTTCAAGGTATAGTGGGTTCCTTTATGGGTACATCTCACAATGCAAATGAGAGGAAGAAGTTCATATACCTACACAGTTCAGCCAGGATCCAATGCTTAATACAATCCAGTGCAGACCTCACTGAGTAAGAGAGAGCCAGCCCCAGGGAGAAGCTACTATTTAACATGCAGGTGCACACTCTGGACAGGTGGGACTGTGAACCAAAGATGGCCAGATTGGCTGCTTTCAAGAGAAACAGAAAATCTGGATTTGTATGTAAACTCTCCTGATTTTTCAGGGAATACCAGTTTTAAAAACAAAAATCCATTATTGGGCTAAGGGCTGCCAGTTTTCAACCTTTGCCTCAATCCATCAGGTTAATTCATCAAAAAATTTGAGAAGTGAAACAGTTTATCTCATTGAGAGTGGTGGTAATGTGAGAATATGAACGAATTTCATAGGTGAGAGACAGGAAGGAGTATCTAGCCACATGGTGATGTTGCTTAAGGAAAGACAATTGTCTTTCACAGAACTCGGCATTGTGCAAAGGAGGTATTTTCTAGTGTTCAGAACATTAAAACACAAAATTTGGTTTATCTCTCCCCCGTTCCTTTCCTTCCTCTTCTTCTAAAACAGGTTTTCATATCTTTGTATTCCCATAATATACCACACAGATCAAGAGGAATAGGTAAACTCAGAGTAAGATTTAGAATGTCATGAGGCTATAGTTTTCAGTGTCTGCCATGGTTTCAACTACACTCTTCAGGCTGGTGTATGACGAATGAGATTTAGGCTGTAGGGAGTGCTGGGTATGAGGTGACTGGGGAAGGTACTAGTTCAGGTGAGGCTCGATACCAGACTACTAACTGTGTTCTAGGACTAACTGAGGAGAACCTTGTTGCCAGTGAAGTTATTCAGGAGTCATGGTATCTCTTGAACATGTTGGAAAGCATCTAAACCTTCCAAATATCAAACTACATTTTCTTCCAAAGCTATCAGTTTCTCTGTGTTTGTAGAATATCTTGGAGAGTACCAATAATTCCTAAATTAGGCAAACAGGAAAATCTCTATAATCTGAGCCCAATAACTCCATATGGCAAATTTGACAGAAGTCTGCCCTGAAAGTCCCTCCTGAAGCCATTGGCTTTTGCCAAGTTACACAAAAACCAAAGCGCTGCCAATTTTCTGCCCCAAACCACTAAGATCAAATAATATTTTGAGCTTTTCAGCATGGCTTCTTAGTGAGAATAGCATAAATACAAAAATATAACTCCTGGGACAAGAAGGTTCATGTATTGCATTATAAGCTGTTCATTCTATAATACACAATTGGAATCTTGAAAATGATCACAAAGGGATATTTTAAAATGCATTGGTAAGCATTATAAAGGGTGATTCTTCTGAGACAAGCAAGTCTTAATTGACCTGTGAACTTGCTTTAGGTGATAAAACCTGGTTGATTTATACCCCGGAAGCCATTTCCTATTCTAACAACTTAAAAAAAATAAGATACATTGGTCACCTAATTGCATAAAGGAAAAAAAAAACCTCTAGTGGTAGATTATGCTTCAAGATATTTAATAGGTCAAATTACCTAGTGCTTGTTCATGTTTTGTTCCTGGTAATTTCAAGTGAATTTGGTGCTTACCAAGTTAATGGAATGACAGATGTGATGAAATCTCACCTGTTCCATTATCTTCAAGCACTACTGTTGTTATAGGTTGGAATCTCTTTGGGTTATGATTGATAAGTAGTGCATTAAAATTCATAATTCTGAGTATGCTAGCATTTAATTAAAATAGATGCATACATCCAGTCATATACATCTTTCTTTGTGAAATTTTTTACAGCTACTAAAAGAATTTCTAATGACATAGCAAAATCCTATTAAGTGCAGATTACCAATTGCATATACCCTAGAACCTTCATTTTAAAGAAAAGTATGCATAAAAATGGAAAATATATCACAGTGCTAACAATAAATAAATAACCTTCCGTGATGAGATTAAGAATGAATAAAGCAAATAAAAACCACAATGAGATACCACTTTACACCCTTAAGCTAGTTATTACCAAAAGTATTTTTTAAAGAAGACAATGGATGAATAGAAATATCTCTCTAAAGCAGAAGATACAACACTGTTTAAAACTGAAATGTGTTAAATTCATTCCTTTGAGCAGTATCCAGGTGAAAGGAGAAAGTTAACAACTCATTTATTAACTGAAACCTGTCGTGGTAAATGGTCATCTGGAATGCCAAAAAAGTTTATAGGGTATAGGATGATTTTCAAGAAAGAGATCTTTATCTAAGAGAGAATATCCAGAGTATTAGATGGTGTGGAATTGGGGCTTAACTTCTATTTCATATAATTTTGAACTTTAGAGGTATGATTTTTGAGGATAAAATTTAACAAAGGAACTGCTGAAGCAACAGAGATGAGAACTTTAATATAACCAGTAAAATCCTATAATTACCTTACAATGATGAGAATTTTGTGTAGTAATGTGGCCTGTGTTCACTAAAGTCTTCATTTATATACACCAACTGCAAGAAAGATGAACATCTTCTATAAGCTACACTCATCCTTTTATTTATATTAAAATTTTTTTAGTGGGACTGGGATTTGAACTCAGGGCTTCTTGCTTGCAATCCAAGTGTTCCACTGCTTGAGTCGCACTTCCAGTCCATTTCCCTCTGGTTATTTTGGGGAAGTGGGTCTCAAAAACTATTTGCCTGGGCTGGTCTAAAATTGTGCTCCTCTTGATGTCAGCCTCCCGAATAGTTAGGATGATAGGCATAAGCCATGAGCCACTGTTGCCAGTGAGTATATATACATACAGATATATTTAATTTACTTGCTTTAGAAAATACCAGGAAGAGCTTCAGTCTGATTTTTCTGAATGTCAAATTTTTTGAGTGCAACCAGTGAGGGTTTGTTTTTCTGATACTACCAAAGGTAACAGGCATGAATATATTTTCAATTTTCTTAACAATATGTACAAAAGAGTTCATACTGTGGTGTCTGTAATTTCCTGGTGTTTTTGTCAATTATTTTGTTTTGTTTTTAAGAAAACATTTTTAAGAGTTTCAAAACTCTTTTGTAAATCTCAATTTTGCTATGATTTGAAGCTAGATTACATTGTTGAACTTAGTGCTAAAAGCAAGCACATTGAAAACATAATATTTAAGAAATGTTCACCAGGACTGGTGAAGCATGACTATAATCCCAGCTACTAGAGCGATGGGAGCAGGAAGATCCTCAGTTGAGGCCAGCTTGGGCAAAGTTAGTTAGACTCTATCTAAAAATCAAAATCAAAACAAAAGTGTTGGGGGCATAGCCCAAAAGGTAGAACATTTGCACTTAGCAAGCTAGAGGTCCTGAGTTCAATTCCCAGTACTGTAAAAAACAAAACAAAGCAAAAAGAATTCTTGTGAGGGACACTTGGTACATTTAATTGTTAATATGAAGCTAATAAGCTGGTCATGAGACTGCAGAAAGATATTTGGGAAGATTCAATCCTCAGTAATAGAAAAAAATTCAACAAATTTGGTCTGGCATTGTGAAAATTGATTAATAAATTAGAATAATAAAACTTGGTATTTCTCAGCTAGTTGCATAGAGAATAACAAAGAAAGTCATGGTAGATCCTACAAACTTTTCTTGGAGTTTATGTCTTTAATCATTACTCATTCAGGGTTAGAAGTGCCTACTATATGATCCTGTTATATACATTGTTTGGCACATAGCCAAAGGAATGTAAGTCAGTATACACTAGAGATCTTTGCACACCCATGATTATTGTAGCACTATTCAGAATAGCTAAGCTATAATCAGCAAATGTAGTTCATTTAAACAATGATGTGTTATTCAGCAGTAAAGAAGAAATTATGTCATTTGCAGGAAAATGAATGGAACGGGAGATCATCATGTTGAGCGAGATAAGCCAAGCTTAGAAAGAAAAATACTGTGTGTTTTCACTCATATGTGGAATCTAGACTTGAATAAAAGTAACAACAATGACAATATGGCATGAATATAAAAAGGGGCACTCTTTGGGAGGGGGAACCCAACAAGAAGTAGAAAGGAGAGGATGATAGAGGGTGAATATGATCAAAGTACAGTAAATATTATATATGAAAAGAGCATAATGAAGCACACTAAAAGCTGTTTAAAAATGGGTAGAGGGGTTAAGAAAGATTACCAGAAGGGGTGAATTTGGTGAAAGTACATTACATGCATATGTATAAATATCACAATGAATTATGGTAATAAAAAATTTTAAAGTGCCTATTTGAATGAGAATAATAATAGTGGTGTTGTATGGATATGTTATTTAGCACAGTACCTACCTAGATTTTAGGCCATGCATAGTCACTATCACCTATTCACGTTTCTTGCAGAAAGAACAGGAAAAGCAAAGGCATAGCAATGGGAAGGAGACTAATATTTTTTGAGGGAAAAAGAGGTTCAGTATGACTGAAACATAAAAATAGTTGGGGTGGGGGAGTAAAAGGGCAGGTGCAAGAAATGATGGTGTAGATCTTGGCTCAGAGTGCCTTGTCAAGGACTTCAGAAAGTGAGTTACAAAAGTAGGAGGTGGCATGCCTGTTAACTAGATCAGTTAAAGCATTTATGGTAGTTCTATCTTTAGTTTTTTGAGGAGCCTCCATATTATTTTCCACAGTAGTTGTACTAATTTACCCTCCCACCAACAGTCTGACTTCTTGACATAACTTTGTGACAGACTTCAAACCAGAATCACAAACTAAGATTCTTGTGAATGCCATAAGACTGTGAGAAGGTAGCCATATTTATTGTTGTTTTGAGGCCCTAAAATTGGATATTACACAGTAAGAGTAAACTAGGACATACTTATCTCATCTGTACCTAGACCTAGTATGCTAAACAAATTCTAAGATTCCTGTTTTCTTGGATGCAGGATTTATCTAACTTCTACACCTTGATTGTGAATATGATAAGATACTATTCCCTCAACTCTGTCACTTTACTTGGAAAAGGATCTTTTGCAAATATAATCAAGGTAACTAATCAGTTGACTTTGATTTAATTAAAAGGTTATCTTGCTAGTAGGCCTAATCTAATCATATAAAATCTTTACAACTGGCTCTAGAGATTGGAGTCAAAGGAAGTTAGAAATTCCAAGAAGAAGGAAAATTCTGCTGGCCTTGAAAGAGTGAGGCGCTATATTGTGGAGGGTCACATAGCATAGAATGGCAAGAAGCCTCTAGGAACACCAATAACTGAGTTCCACCCCAACAACCTGAATAAGCCTGGAAGAGAACCCCCAAGGTGCCATGGTTAACATCTTGATTACAGCCTGGTGAATTTATTTATTTATTTATTTATTTATTTTCTTTTGGCAATACTGGAGTTTTAAATCAGGGCTTAATACATGCCAGATAGGTGCTCTACCATATCAGCCATATGCCCAGTCCTTTTTTTGGCTTTAGTTTTTCCCCAGTGCCAGCTTCAGACCTCAAACATTTTACCTGTGGCCTCCTGCATAGCCAGAACTATAGCCCTGCACCCCGCTTGTTGACAGAGATGGGGTCTCACTAAGTGTATATGGCTTGCCTTGAGTGGCTATCCTCTTGATCTCTGCCTATCTCGTAATTGAAATTGTAAGCATGAGCCATCACACCCAGCCTCAGCCTGTGAATTCTTGAGGTAAGGACCCACCTACCCTGTTCCAGACTCCTGAACCTAAACAGAGCTATGAGATAATAAATGGTTATTATTTCAAGCTGCAAGATTTGTGTAATTTGTTACACGGCAATATAAATAATCTGGCTTAGATGATGAGATATTAAACTTTGAGCTGATGCCATAACATGGGTAGACTCCTGGGATCATAAAAGGAGGTGAGTGTATTTTATATGTGAGAGGGAAGTGAGTTTTGCAGAGCCAGAGAAGTCTCCTTTATTAGTAACCAGTCTCCAAGATGGTGCCCAATGATCCTTTCACCTTCTAGAATTCACTCTCCATGTAGTTACCTTCTTTCTTACATTAACTAAGCCTTACCTGTGTGAACAAAGGGATATTTTGGATGTGATACTATGTGACTTTTGAGGTTCCATCATCAAAAATATTGCAGCTTCTGCCTCAATCTGTTATGGAGCACTTTCATTTTGCCAAACAGCTCCCATGGCATGAGGATGTTTTTAAGCTACCCAACAGAGAACACCACCTGGCAAAGAACTTAAGGTTTCCTGCCAATAGCCAGCACCAATGTGCCAGCCATTGAGGGTATCATGTTGGAAGTGGGTCTTCCAACCCCAGTCAGGTCTTGATGGATATTTAACCTGCAAGATCAGGAGCGATATGAGCAAAAGAACCATTCAGCTAAGTGTCTCTCAAATTACTGACCCACAGAAATGGTGGGTTCAATAAAATTTTATTGTTGTTTTAAAGCTGCTTAGTTTTGGATGTATGCAGCAATAGATAATTCAGAGGTTTACGTGATAGTTTTTAAAGAATGAGATATCTGATTAGGTGGTAAGGACAATCGGTTTGCAATAGAAAAAGAGGAAAAACAGTTTTTCAGTAGTATTTATGGGGAGGTTTCTAGACAAGCACAAGTTAAATCTGTCATCCTTGTTCTTACAGTAAATAGATTATTTCCTCACTGATGACAAAAATGATAGCTAAAAACAAAAGACTTTGACAACTGAACAAGATGAAAAGATTGAGAATTCTCTTCCACGCTGGCTCTTTTCTTTAACACCTGATTATCTTTAATAGTCTCTTAACCCCTTTCTATGTCTTGCACAAACACAGCAGTAAAATAGAAGAAAAATTCTTTTGGACCAAATGGTGACAAAGAGGAAACACATACCTCTTAGACAAAGCAGAAATCATGACATAAAGGACTCCTTTGAACTGCAGAACCATAGCTGTATTCTAGGATGAAGAATTTAAATGCCACATGAAAACTCATTTTCAACCAGTTGCTAATTTTTCATTGAAGTTCAGCACAAATTTATTGTTTGTAAAATACTTAGATTGGAAACATAGAGACATATTAATGCACAATTTGAGCATGAAAATAAACAAATTTGGACAGGAGTATTAAAAGTAATTTGTTTCTGATTATAAAAGTTGGATATGCTTACTATAAAAATTTCAAATAAAAAGAGATAAAATTTATCTGTAATCCCATATGTAGAGCTCAATACTCTTTAAGAGTTTTTTAAATGCATGTTTTAAACTTAAAATATTCCTGTCATGAAAATGTTGTACTTCTCATTTAACTGGCATTAATAAAATAATTTCCCTATGCTATTAAAGTTATTTTAAGCTGTATCTAACTGTATCTTTTTGTAATGTTGACCAAAACAGGCAAAATCTTGGGAAAAAATAACCCTATGATTCAGTAATCAATATTCACTTTTAGTGGACTACCTTCTGGTCATTAAAATGTACATTTTTATGTATGCATATGTATTTATAAAATGATATGTTACGCATATTTATATTTATCTTACATTTATTAGTTAGCAAAATAGAGTATGTTTTAACAAAAATATTGTGTGCAACATGCTTTAATGAGTACACACCATTATACCCTGTACCCATAATTTGTATATTTGTGAATACTTTCCAATGTGGTACAGTTTGGTTGTTTTCTATTTTAACAGGTTCATTTTAACTTAGGTTATTTCCTTAGGATAAGTTCTCAATGGTATAATTATTAGCTGAAAAAATGTACACAAAAGTTAAAGAGATAGATATAATCAAAAGATTTCCAATAAATATTGCAGCAATTTATATGTTGAACAAGGTGAAAAGAGGACTCTTCTTCCTTCTCTGCAATAGAACAAAGTACAAACACTTTCCAATTTTATAGCAATCTGACACACTAGAAAAGGTATTTTTATTGTTTATACTTATGTTTATTTTATGAAATAGTAAAATTAATATTTTCATGTTTATTTTTGTGTATGTACACTTATTAATTCCTGTGTCCATTTAACATCATTATGTTCATCCTGCTATTGTTTCTTACAAGACAGTCTACCTTTTGTCCACCACAGTTTTTTGATTTGACTTCCTTTTTAATGATTTTTATCTTCTTTCAAGTCAATGAAAATTTAAAACATTTATGTTCTTAAATACCAGTAATTTCTTAAATTACTTTAAAGTTGTACTTGAAGAGGGTCACCACAAATATCTAAGATTATATAAGCATTTGGGATATTTTCCTATGAATTTTGTGGATTCCACAGGGAAAAAAATACCAGTACAATCCAAGTTTTAACATTTTATTCACACTCTCTCTTCCACCTTCTCCCCTACCAGCCTCTCATTATCTTACTTCTTGTGTGTCTTGGTGTGGGGAATCCACTGTCACATATGCCAAGAACTGGATATATAAGTAGAGATTATTCTATTTGAAAGATGAAAAAGGAGAGAACTGGAGAGATTGGGGTGCTGGAGATTATAGGGCTCAGGGCCTGACAAATTTGAAACATTGGAATGCAGATATTTATCTAGTGAGTGAGTTAGGGGTGACATTGATGCTGGCGGTTCATGGCCATAATTTGAATAGCTAGGATAAAGATGATAACTAACTGTGGAACTTGATATATACCTAGCCCTTTAGATTTCTGTTTCATTCTACACTATCATGCTTTATGTAGCTGGTTTCAGCATACATGTGTTTATCACTCTTATGTAGTTCCAACTTAAAGTCAGCTTTCTCATATCCTGTCTTTATTTTACAAGGATAACCATAATAACAAATACTTTGAAATCTGAGTAAAAATGAGTAATAAAAAGAAACTTAGGAGAATAAAGAACAAATAATATATGCCACAAAAAGTTGTAAACACACTTTTCAAGGAACTTTGTGAAAGTCCATAACTAAAATTAATTTTTGCAGACCAGAGAAAAAACAGAAGGGCTGAAATATTCAGTGCTTTATATTTCCTACTAGGTCTATTTTTAAAATATGGAACATTCACAATTATTGCTAGGGCTAATTCCTATTGTGAATTTTCCTATAATGAGAATACTCCATTCCCATAATTTTACATCTCAATGTATTCTTTGGAGACAGGAAGTAGAAATTATCACCATTCAGTTTAAAACTAACATTTTTTTGAGAGTAAGTCTGGAAAGGAAGGACGTTTGTTTCACACAAATACATTTTATTCAAATAACTTTTATATCTATGGAAGAATTAATTTGATAGTGAGTCAACTATTCTAGGCTATTGCCCTTGGATTGAATAGGAGTTATGTATGATTTGGAATGTTCTTTCCTGGCTTGTTCACTAAAATGTGACAATTATAGGACATATTACAGTGTAGGACTACAGGAGCAAGTCTAACATAAGACTGCAATCCCTTGCAGGAATGGGATTTAACTTGGAGCTCTTAAGTCCAGTTTAGTACCCTTGTTTCCTTGTAATAGATATGAATCACAACATTATTTTAGCTGAAAGAAACCTCTGCTATCACTTAATTTGACTTTTACTCTTTGCAAGACTTTACTATTGCTGTTGTTTATCAAAAGTGGAGAATAAAATGTGTTTTTCTTTTGGCATTGGAATTATACAAGTGGATATATCTTTGTTCTTTCAGCCTATTGAGTCATTTTGATGTCAAGAGATGATTTTAGTGCAGGAGACATAAAGTCAAGATTAAATGTCACATTAATGTGAAAAAACATGTATTCCTATATTTCTGTAGGTGTGTGTTTCTCCTATCAATATGTAAATCTTCTATATGTCAATGGGAAATACATTTTGCAGTGATGAGTACATGAAACATTTTTCTTTAAATAGTGGAAAACAGTCATAGTAGCTACAAGTAATTTTGTAATTGCATTGCTCTATTACTGATGTGGCACTTGCTCTATACACTGAGACCTTTTTCTTTAGTCACTGAATGTCGCATTTAATTTGCATAATGTGCCAAAGAAGAAAATTAATGGATCTGCCTGTAGTTTCAACTGAAGTAAATTATGAGGAAACAATACAGAAGCAAGAATCTCCCTAGAAATATATTAAAATATAAGGGAAGTCAAGATCAATTCTCAAAATGTTCATTTTCAAGTACTGAAAGTACATTATATTAAATTTGTACAAGAAATCTTGAATATGTAGACCTCTTTTAAAAATACTCTTTTAAAAACAGTACATTTTGATGAAAATAAGTTTTAATGAGATTTCTTTCTTTCTACAATCTACCCACTGGGTGAAAGGCAGAAGTATTTTATTTTATACTCTAGGTAAACTCCTTAGCATTATAGATTTAGAACTAGAAAAGAAATGGGATGGTACACTAAATTCAGTGTTGTTCATGTCACAAATAAGAGTTATGCTTACCTAAACAATCTTATAACATGATAGCTCCTAAATCTTATTCGGGAATTCAAGGGCCAAGACATTCTCAGCAAGGTTATCAGGTTAGCAAACAGCTGAGAGCCCACAGAAAGTGCTCTGCATTTGGAATGACTACTGAGCATGCAGACCCACATCTGCCCTTTTCTTCAGTCAATCTGAATTCACACATCATGCATTTTCCTAGATCAGGGAACACCTGTAATTGGCTTGGTATGAAGAACAACCATTTGTTTTAGATGTGCTTTTTGGGAAATCATATTTATCATTTTTAACTGGTTTTTAGATGATTTCCTGGACCTTCCTAATTCCAGAGGTCATTCTCTATTCTTTTCTGGATTCTAGCTTCCAGAATACATCAAAAGCTCTTATATTTCAAAGTATATGAAAAAGAATACCTGAATTTTTCTTCATCTTCAAACTTCATCTCTGAATATTACTTAGGAGGGATTATAAATAAATCATAACTAAAAGCTATCAGGTCTGTTTCTCTGATGAGCAAATATATTTCTAAATCAATATTTATTTATTATGAACTATTGACTACTACTAACTTTGGAACTAGTAATATTTAGGAATATAGAACTCTTGAAGTCATTTGGCCATGACTTTGATGAACCAACAAATCTATTAGGTGGACTTTGTTTTTAAACTCTTTAAACTTATGCTAAGGGACATAGGTGGCAAACATCTAAAACATCTACAAACATCAAATGAAACTTCATTTCCAAAAGGTCAGAATTTAAGAAATAAAAGAATAGGAGGAAGGCAGGAAATAAGGAAGGAAGTTTGATTGGTTGGGATTCTTTTTCTATGCAAAGACAAATATCTCAAAGATTCTGATATGAAATAGATACATTTCATAAATGCATGAATACTTTGGAAGTAAATACATTTATACATATATGCAACTGTTGAAATTGACCTTGGCATTCCTACTTGATGCTTGTATACCTGAAGTCTGAACTTAGTTATTTTGAAGCAAAGGAACTAGAAGACTTAGAATTACCCTCTGTTTTACCTCTTTTTGATAGGATGTATCATTTGCTCCAGTTCCCTACTCCTTGGGTTCATGTCCTAAACCCTCACATCATGAGAAAAATCTACTTCACCCTTAGCCATGGAATGTTATAAAATGTAATTAAAGAGACTGGAAATGGTGCTTGTGCATCAGGTTTGCTTCCTTTGACCTCTTTCCATCTCCATGAGGAGGATATACTCGGACAAGCCCATCCATCCCAGGGAAAGGTGAAAGAGAACGTGAAATAGAGCCACTATCAGCATATAGATTTGAGTGTCTTCCTTATACTCACAGAACTATCTACAAGCTCAACATAGATCCACCAAAGCCAGCTTAGACTCAGGCTTGTTATAAATAATAAATAATTATTGTTTTAGCCACAGCAATAGCTCACTGGTATACTCTCTTTGTGCCTTCCCATGGAATACAGGAAAATTAGTGATTTCTTTCAAATTAGAGAACATGGGTGTCAGTGTTAAGTCTCATTACTCTTTGTCAAGTATTCACTCAAGTAAAACAGTAAGAAGAAGGGACGAATTTTTGTTATAAAAGTTTTGTAGAGGGACTACTATGAATGTGTTGATATTACATGATGGCTCCAGAACAAACATTGTATAAATACTAAAGCAATGTTGGAACTTATTGTTGGTAAACAATCATTGCAAATTCATTAGTGTTATCTGTGAAGACAACTAAAAGCATCTGTTTATTTAAATTGATAGTCATTATAATCTTTAGAAAGTGCCTATCTTTCTTAAAAAGTAAGAAGTGAACATCTTTCATTTTCTAGGGAGAAAAAAATCAAGAAAAAATTCAGATTAACATAATCACAAACAGGAATCTATTCTCTAGAAATTGGCACCTAGATATTTTATAAAGCCATAAGAGGTGCCTATTTCCCCAACTTTACCTTTTCTGCTTCTTAAAGGACAGTTTTATGTTTGATGTCAAGATAAGCAGAGCAGAAATAAAGAGGAGGCAATTTCTAGTGGTCAAATTTCATTCATTCATCTTATTTGTACTATCTTTGTTCCCTTCAGTCTGACAAGGGATTGTTAGGGCAAATACAGGAAGCCCTGTTTCAAGGGTTCAGAGGAAATTCCAAATAGTTCAAGTGATAGTAGGGTTCACAATTACCTCCCCCTGTGCAAATACTAAGAATAGAAATCATTTGTTTTATTTTAAGGTAAGATTATTCCCTGATTTTCTAACAATATGTTTAATTGAAGTAGTTTTATGGTTTTGTTTTGTTTTTAAGAGCAAGGTAACAGATAACCAACTAAGCTTTAGCCCAAGTTCCTAAAAATGAAATGAAATCTACTGCTTTAGCTTGTGTTGAAAGAATGTGAATTTATATTTCCAGAGCTAGATAATAAGGCAGTGCCACTTGTGAGGCACAAGTGAGAGATTTCTTAGAACCCAAGGTGTTCAGGGAAGGTGAGTTCCTGAGTGTGGATGTAAGCTTATTAGGCTAAGTTCTGGGTCCCTAGAAAACTTTAACAAATTACAATCAAGTTTACAAATTGGTCCTTTTAGCCCAATGCTAAAAGACTGGCATGCAGTAAGTATAGCTGTAGGAGGCCCCAGAATCTGGAGCTGCATTTGGGAAGGATGAGATGTTCGATAAAGTTGAACTGGAGCTTACTGACTCATGGGTTGCACAAAGGCAGTAAGATAATAAAAGGAGAAACCAACAAGACATTAAAGATATAAAGTCATAAGAACTTACCAAATATGTGGCCTTTAGTTTTCCCAGTGACTTGTGATAGTGTTTCACATTTCCAAAACATAAAAGAAGGCCCCAATGGCTTTTTACTATAAGAACAAACAGCTTGTGCAAAGGATGCTCTAATGAAAGCAAGCATGGATGAGTTATGAAGTAGATGGATGCATAAACTTGAGAACTTGAGACAATGAAATAACTCACTTGTTATTGATCAGTCTTCATGCAAATGATGCAATGAGATTTAATTAAGAGTGCTTTCTGTATAACTGAGGAATTCTACAACAAAGTAGATAGTTATCCTTCATCTTGTTCCACATAAACACTCCATTGAGTATTTTTTGCTAAATATATTATACAATGAGAACAATTATTTTTATTGAAGTTAATAGATATGATTGTAGTAATAATTTGGTGATAGCATTTGTGATAATTGCTAAACAGAGTATTTGGATGGATTCTGAGAATAACATTTAACTAGCATTTAGGAACAAAGTAACCAGAAGTAATGAGTACAAACATAACTGCCAATAAAACATAAACTGAGTCCTCTAAAGAACCCAATTTACACTATTCTTTCTCACTCAAGATACTACTCTAATATAACCTAAATTGCCATTAGTTTCTGATTAATGCTAACGTAACCATGTTGCTCAGTCTTTTGATAAAGCAATGCAGAAGGACTGGGTTACTTATTTTGAACTCAGAAAACAATGTATATTTAATTTGCTAACATTTTTATTGGGAATTTGGGCATCTAGAGCCTAATTTATTTTTTCAACCCAAGATATTTCTTCAGTTACTCAATTTCTTAACAAAGCATAAGGCATCCATCAATTTGGTAGCCAATTAATAGATAAAAATGCTAACATGGTCACCAGGTAAGCAGAGTTCTATTTCTCAGTAAGGTTACTGAATCTCTCTTCCCTTTCTCTCAAACTACCAATTCAGTTTATCAAATTAAATCAAGCAACCATCCAAATCAGTGGGAAATAATCAATTTGAGTGTGTCTTCAATTACATGGAGAAAAAGGAGAGGAGTGATTAAAAGCTCTACTTTTTCACTTTATTTTTTGTATTCTTGTTCTATGACTAATGTTCTTCCTTTCATTCACAGTGTTGGGTACTAATCTCACCCTGTGAGGACATCTGTCACCTAAAGTTTGTCTTTGGGCTTTTGCTTTTATATTGCAGTTCCTTGGGGAGGATCTATGCTATAATGCAGATTCTCAAAATTAAAGGTGGAAAACTTTGTGACTATGGGGACCCAAATCCACATTTAAAAATCTATTAAGGTTTGGTGAAATTGGGGCTCTTTTCCTGTAGATCAAGGGTTTAAAAGAAGAAAACAGCTGGTGCTAAGACCAGCCTGAGATAAAACTGTGAAGCAGTCCACATTTAGAGATTATCTGTCATTTCATTTTAGAATTTACTTAGCGCTGCTTTCTCACCTTCTTATGACTTGGGCAGTCCAGTGGTCTTGGCCTCACTTCTCACTCCTAGATGATAGCTCAACTCCCACCCTCCAAATAGCTGAAGGCCATCTCCTCACTTCTGAATGCAGTCTCCATCTATTCAAGCCTGGTCTCCCAAGATGTTCCCAAGACGCACATCCTATTTCATCAAAACCATGTCTGTACTTCCGGACTCTAATCTGTAAGGCTAGAGGTTTGGCCACCTAACACATTTTAAACTACATTTAAGCTATATTTTAATAACATTTAAATTTTTATACAAAAGTGATATTTGCTTAATAAATGGAAACAAAAAAGAATAAATGGAAACAAAAAAATTAAGGACAGTGATGCAGGATACCACTAGTCATGAGTATCCTCAATTTTCTTTACCTGCTATAATATTTATCATGTATTCATGTATTGTGTGCACAAGTGAGTATGCACACTAAGAAGAGTGTTAATTAAGCCCCTTCCTCTTGGGTCAGATGGGCTGCTGTGAATCCTGGCTTGGTCACCTTGGGCAAGTTACTTGATTACTACAGAGTAATCAATAGTTACTTGATTACTCTTATAGTAATCTGTGTATAAAACAGAGGTTCTAATAAAACCCAGATCATGGGGTAGTTACGAGCATAAATGTGGGTGCTCTTAGCTATAGCTTATGCTGGGGTTAGGGATATGCATTCTGATATTAGCTGTCTGGATTTGAATTCCAGCTCAACCATTTGCAGATTTATTACTATGGAAAAGCTTCTTAATCACTCTGCCTCAATTTCCTTGAGAAATTGATTGGGTAATGACAAATAAAAAGTTAGATGACATATTGTTTTACAGCTTCTGTGTTGTTGGAACTGAAAGGGCAAGGGAAAACAATGAACTGACGATCTGAGATGAACTTGGGCTTTCTAGTCTCAGGCTACCATGTTTTCTAAACTAACTTAACTTCCCTATCTATTATTGCTTTAGTTATAGAAGTTAAAAACTGTCTTTAATTTCTAGGAAGAGAAAGGCTAAACTCTTACCACATTCTTAAAGGCCCCCAAAATATTAAGAACTGCTGAAGAATTAAAGATATTCTTGCTCCAACATTCAATACTTTTAAGTCACCTATTTTGAAAATTATTCTGTATTATTTTTTTCTGTATTATTTTTTGAATGATATCAAACATACTCCAAACTTGCACTCCTAAAACTAAATTTTATAATATTCCAGTGTTTATGTACTTAAAAATATACTTCCAGAATTTGAGGAAATCATCTAGAGGATTTTTCTCTTTTATCAAAATATCACATGATAGTTCTTTATTCATGTATTTGAATGATGCTATAGCTTTTTATTTATCTCTATTTTTTCTCTCTTATGCCTAAACCAGTATTTTAGGGAAAAATTTTGTGGGTTCAGTACAGAAAATACTGTAGACTTAAAGGGTAACAAATCAATATTCTAAATATCATTAAATAAGAGATATTTGACTGGGGCATCTAATATCTTTGGGATTGAGTTTCATAAGAACAAATTTGTCTATGTGAAACTCAGTCATTTTACCAAAGAAATAACCACTGGACTAACTTTTTTCATCCTAAGCCTGATGTCATTTTGGCAAACTTGTTCATCCTCCAATATTTATTTGAACTTATGCTCTAAGAATGTATGGTTTCTGGTACTGATCTCTGTCCATGGGCCTGAGCTCTAAAGGGAATAATAGCAAATTTTAGATGTTTTTTAGTTCCCCAAATATCAGATGTTTTAGCTTGGGATTCTCTTTCAATATAACTTATGTTTGTGATAGTTTGGCCTTGTGACTAGGGGAGGCATTTTACCGATCCTGAAAAACCCATTGTTTTAAAAATATCCTCCATGCCGTTGATAGAACTCAAAAGAACTTTAAGGATGAAAGGGATGATGCAGCTTCAAAACCCCGACTGGCTCCCTAGAAGGGTGAGTCACTAAGCAGCGCTCTGTGTATAGCATTCATGGGAACAGCACAGCACGCATCATCATTCTTTTGAGCTGGTGGGGAGCTGAAATTAACTGAAATATCCTCTTCTTGGAGGCGCTTCAGAAAAGTATTTGCTTTCTTTCAACAACCCCATGGCTCAAGCAGGGCAGTCACAGGCTTCAGGGGCTGTGCAGGCAGCTATTCTGCTTAGATGTCTAAGATGAAGCCCCTGGGGCCCAGAGGATGCTCTGTGGTGGTCAGTTGGCCATCAGCAACTTTGTGGAATTAAAAGCTTTAATTGGACCTGAAAGAATCTAATATTTTCAAGTACCCACAGAAGCCCCCAAATATGACTTTTTACAAGTGAAACTATAAAATGTGTAGGCTGTTTGTCTTTCTATGGCTGTAACCTAAATGTGAAAAAGATTTCCTGTAAGCTGATTCTGACAAATGCTTTTAAACACATGTCCAATCAATCAACACTTTAAAGTAGTGCCTTTCTAAAATTAAACTACCTCTACTTCGTATTTCACTTGTCCTTCTACTTCCTCAGTGATGGTTATTCATTGTTAATAATAATTAATTGTAGTGAAAGGGTTATTTCAATGGGCTTCATAAACAGCTGTGTACATGGATAGTACGTCATGTGACGTGAATCTATGAATGCATGCAGCAGATTGCTCTCTGGGTTTGTATGTGTCATTTCTGGTGATGCCATTTCCTGTGTAGCTCCATGGGAATAACAAACCCAACAGACTAGCAGTGCCTTTCACCCTTGGCTACCTGCAGTGTGCCCTTTGGATGATCACTGCAGCCATGCCAGATGGAGATGCTTCCTTTGTGCCACAGGAAAAGCAGAGGCAACAGGAGGCTTTGCTGATACAGGCTGATCATGACCTCAGTCCACTAGGTCCTCCAATAGACCCACTGTGAGCTAAGAAGGATGCTGCCCAGCCTGCTTCAGAGGACTGCCATGTCCCGTACAGAAGCAAACATTCTCATTGAGTGGCCTGAGATTTAGCAATTCCTACCCCAGGTCACCTAACACTCTCCCTCTGTGGTAGAACTAGCCAAGAATAATAACCATGTTGTTATTAGACAAGGACAGCAAGCTGAGACATTCTGTGAAATAGCCTGGTATTCTCTGTCTTTTCTTTCTGGGTATGAATTTGTAAGGTACATACAGAAATGAAGGTGAATGCTCAATGCCCAAACTAGATGGCTTTTAAACATAAAGGGAACAAAGTATGTGCAAAGAATTGTTTAGGATTCTTCAATAGACAAAACATAAAAACAGGCTGAATTTAACTAGAAGATGTTAGTTTGCTCTTGTTTTTTCCCTAAAAATATGTTTAAAAATGGCATAGGCATTTTGATGATTTTTCTGTGAAGTATAAATAATCACAACCATTTAAAGACTCTACAATGCAATTTAGATACCCTAAATTAAATCCCAGTTAAGCTAACACTTGTTAACTAAATAACAGAGGTGCCCCCGAGATTTCTCCCTATGCTTTCCTCAGGACCATTGGGGCCACCTTCTATAGAGACAGGAGGAATGCACAGCCTGAGTTCTGCCTCAACCTCCAGCAGCTAAATGCCAAACTCAAAAGAAATGGCACTGTGATGTTCTCATGAAAGCTTCATAAAGCGCTCTTTGTTTTGAAATCAGGTGAGTACCTTGTATCAGGTCTTCATATTTTTATATGTATTTAGTAATTTAACTTTCTTTTTTCATATCCCATTTCAGATGACAGCCAATTACTATAGTAACAATGATCACAAACTGTTATTTATTGATTGCTGGCTTATGTGTATGATTTCATGTTCATTTTCAACTTAATCATCCCATTGTGCCACTGCAGGGTGCATTTTCCTATTATTACAGAGAAGAAAATGGAGAGTCAAAGAAACAAAGGGACACTAAAGTCACTTAAGTAGTAATTTTGTGGCACAGAGAACCCAACCTAAGTCATTCTGACATGATTGCTGGTAGCACACTTTGCCTCTGGCACTATTAGATCAACTGCATTCCTTCAAGTCCTTACAGGATCTTTTAATTCTGAGATCTTATGAAAATGTAATTTATGAATAACTCACAGCACAGTAAGGATATAAATGAGAAAGGCTATTCAATCATGAATCCTAGTTTCGGTTTGTACTATCTTCTTAATCATCTGTCCACTTGTGTATAGCAATTTGAGTTAAGCAAGGACAGTTAACTATATGTTGTCAAAAAAAATTCTTAAAATTTTCAGCAGGTATGACTCATTTGTAACTCTTTTGTTTGTTGGTTGGTTTACTCAAAATCTTGTTATCTGAATTTTGTCTGATTACACTTCAAGGTTTCATCAATATTTTTGCCTTGGTACTCAGATTCAAGTATTAGACCAAAAATAATGTAACCTGGCAAAATCAATAAATGGCATTTTCATCACAGATAAGAACTACATTTTCTTATCTACTGCAAATTCCAAAAATGTTTTAAAATAAACAGTCAAGGGAGAAATTTCTTATTCCATATAAATAAAACCCAGAATGAAGGTAACAAAGAATTGTGTAAATTTACAAAAGAAAGTACAGTACATGAAAATATAGCAAAGCTCTGCTATTAGTAATATCTCTAAAATGTAAGTAGTTGTTTCCTTCCTTTGAAAGTCTTTCTTGATTTTGAGGAGCCTCTGGGGCACATGTGACAGACAAAACTGAAGTTGTCACGATCTGCTTAATCAAGTGTGTCTTCTGCAGTGTCCACGGGGAGGACACAATGTCTAATGAGGTTTTGGGATGATTTGTTAGACTAAGGTTTCCATCAGACACAGAATTCTTTCATTAATTACAATTCCCCCCTAGAGACTAACCGAGCAGTGTTTCCTCATCTTAAAAGAAAAGTCCTCCTGGGCACAAATGAACTCATAAAGTAGAAAGTAAAAGTAGTTTTCACTTTTTGAAGATAATGTGCAAACTAGAGTCAGACCAGATGGTCACCTAAATCTGTAATCCTAAGGACACTTTTGATTTCCAAGGGTAAGACTGAAGCTAACTTCACTGGGGTATAAAAACAGAGAAGTAGAAAGTAGTAAATGGGAGATTTGGTACATGAAGTCAGAGAACATCTTCAAGGGTACATTTCTGTGACCTGGCAATGGCTCAAAGACACTGTATTCAACACAGGGACACATTTTGGGAAACTAATGGTCTCAATAAAAGAGATAAACATGAAAAAGAAAATTAAAAATAAATTTACGTGTAATTTTTCACTTATTTGACTGGCAAATATTAAACATTGTTAATGCACCAAATTATAAAATATAATGAGAATAAGTAAGAGTAGTCACAGAAGGGCAAATCTGATGTAGTTATTTAGAGGATGAATTAGTGACACTGTCAAATTTACACACACACACAAACACACCTTCTGATGACTCAGGAATTCCACCTCCAAATATTAATTCAACATACATACTTACTTTATATGCACAAAAATTAAGTAAAAGCATAGTTACTGCAACACTATACATGATGGCAAAATATGGGAAACAATTTAAACATCCACCACAACAAGACTGATGAAATTGTGTCTCATTCATATGTGGAGTACACTGCAATTGTTAACAGTACTGGGGCAGATCTACACGCACAGTTAGGAATCAATCTCCTTGCTATATCATTAACAGAAATAAGCAAGATGCAGAATAGAGTAGATCATATACAGGCATTTGAGTAAACACAGAAAAAGTTCTCAGTCAGGAAACATACAAATAGTACTTGCCTCTAAGAAAGAAAACTGGTGACCTGAGAGACTGAGTTGGTGAGAGGATTTTCTGTTCATGATCATCTCTTGATACCAAAGGGAATTTCGTTTGTGTACTTCTATTAGCTATTTGAAGGAATTGACCAATCAATCTTTCAGAAAACCCTGCAAAAAAAGCTATCTGAAATAGTTAAAAGTAGGCATCAATGGGTTGATATAGAAAATAAGCCAGGTGTGGTAATGCACATTTGTAATCTCAACTACCTGGGAAGTGGTGGTAGGAAGATCATGGTGCAAGGCCAGCCTTATGAAAAAGCAAGAGACCAATTTGAAGAACCAATTTAAGCAAAAAGGGCTAAGAAGGTGTGGCTCATGTAGAGCAATTACCTAACAAGCTTAAGGTCCCAAGTTCAAACCCAAGTACCTCCAAAGAAAGAAAAGGCACTAGACATAAATAAACATTTTTCAAAAGAAGACATATAAATGGTCAACAGTCATGTGAAAAATTGCTCAACATCACTAATAATTGGGGAAATGAAAGTCAAAACCATAATGAGATATTACCTTATTATTACCTTGTAAGAATGACTATTATCAGAAAGACTAAAAGAAATAAGTATTGGTGATGATGGGGAGAAAAGGATTCCTTGCACCCTGTAGGTGGGAATGTCCATTAATTTAGTCACTACTGAAAAAGTATGGAGTTTCCTCAAAAAATTAAAAATGGAAGCTTCCTATCATCCAACAATTCCACTACTAAACATTTCAGCATATATTCAAAGGAAATGAAATCTGTATGTTGAAGAGATATTTGCATTCCCAGGTTTATTACAGTATTATTCACAACAGGGAAGAAATGGGAGCAAACTGAGTGCCCATCAACTGGTGAATGGATAAAGAACATGTTGTACATACACAGTGGGATACTACTCAGCCATAAAAGACAATGAAATCCCATCATTCATGGTAACATAGATGGAACCTGGAGACATTATGTTAAGGGAAGCTATCCAAGCACAGACAGATAAGTTCTGCATGATCTCACTCACATGTGAAATCTGAAAGGAGCTGGTTACATAGAAGTTGAGAGTACAATTGTGATTACCAGAGGCTGGGTAGGTTGGGAATGAGGAGAGTTTGATCAATGAGTAGTACTGCACAGTAGGGTGATCAGCAATAATAACAAGGTACTGTATATTTCAAAAAGCCTGAAAGAATTTGTTATATTTTGCCACAAAAAGTGATAAATGTTTGAGGAGATAGATATATTTAACCTTGTTTAAACATTACACAATATATGAATATATTAAAATAGCTTATTGCTTGTTAATATGTAAATTTTTATGTTTTTATGTAATAGCTTAAAAATTTAAAAGGAAAAAATGATGTAAGATGAGCATTCAATGTAGCCAGGGGCCAGATATACAGATTCCTTAATGACAATGGTAAATATTTTTATATTTATGCTGACAGCAACAGGGAGATATCGGAAGGTATTACAGACACTTGGTATGTTTTGTTTAGTGCATGCAATATGAAGTGGTCTTGCATCCAATCTAATGGTTAGCTTCCTGATAATTCCCAGTTGAAAGTGAACCTTACTCCCTTCTTGTTTGAGGTTCAAAGAATATTCCTTAACCTCAATCAGCCTTGTGTGATATAATAGTCCATGCCCTCAAAGTGAATTTTACTTGAAATTTTCCTTTCCAAATGCTATCAAGAGCTTCAGGGAGAAGAGAATTCTTAGGATGATTAAATAAGATATCTAAGGGATGTGACTGTCCCTCCAGTCCTCTAGTTCTAAGAGTTTTATCCAAGAATCAGTTTATCGAAGAATCTGCACTGGGCCCATAGTATTTAGCACTTGTCTGATATGAGTTTAGCTTCAACATTCCAGCCTCAGTTTCTATCGAAGCCTGTTATAAGAAAAAGTCCTGTTATAGATGTGTCTGGATTTGCTGCCAACCTGCTATTAGGACAGGGTCTATTTTTTTAATCTAGAGTTTCCCATAAAGTCCCACATGGAAAAATTTGTTATAATTTAGTACCTGCAAGCACATGGTTTTCCCCAAGGAACTGGTACATTTCTTCTTTTGCACTAATGAGAACAAATTAAATTGCCACATTGGCCCCACTGTGGCTGTCAGAGTAATAAGTTGAGTTTGATGGCACTAACTGTGATGACTCTTGTGATTTCTCTTCTTCACTTCACTACAATGATACACTTTGCTTATAATATATCAACCTAAAATCTACCCTGAAGCTATCTCCAATTCTTTTATGGAGTAGAAACATACCTGACAAACCTACACAACAGGAGCTCAAAAAAATTAAGCCCATGTGACAATTTCATTTAAGAGTTTTTTTTTTTTAACTTTGATAACAGGTCAAAATACAAGGAAGGGCTATAATTTGTTTGCTCTACTGCATGAATGACTGAACATTACATGAAAATTTAAAAACTGCTTGCCTAAAAAAGGATCATATATTTACCTTAGTGATATAGTTTCATTACAAAATTCAGGCTGTTGGCATCACACGTGGGCCATGGCCTCACTCCAAACTGCTGAAACTTCTTCTGGATCACAAATGATTTACTAAAGCTTCACCCACCATTGCTGCCGAGATGAGGTAATTGTATTGAAATGTACATTCTGAAGCAAATTTAATGCTTTCTTGTCTAAGAAAGGTGAAGTCAGGACAGCAGGAGAGAAATCTAACGAGAGTAGAAGACCCTAGAGAAACTTCAGAGAAAAAACTCCAAGTAAGAGGCAAGAGGTGTGCAGTTATAGCCTGGATTGCAATACATGTAATTTATTCTTTTAACTCATTATCTGCGTACATAAATACACACACATGTACTTGTCTAAATATAAACCATGAGTGTGGGAAGGCAGTTTTCTATGATGACTCCCAGTGATCCATGCCCCTATACCAACTCCTGACCTTAGGAATTGTCAGGATTGGTCATTTGCTTTTAAACAATGGAATATGAAAACAGTGAAGGAGTTAACAGATGTAATTAAGGTCCTTAAATGATTTACTTTACATTAATCCAAAGGACGCTTTATCCTAGGTGGGCCTGGTCTAGGCAGGCTAGCCATTCAAAATTGGGTCTAGTCAGAGTCTCTTTCTTATGCTGTCCTAAAAGAAGCAAATTTTCATGAATTTCACAGTTGTAAGGAAATTCTTCCAATAACCATGTAAGCTTGAAAGAGGAACTATGGCCTCAAATAAGACCTCAACCTTGATTACCATTTTGATTGAAGCATTTTGACACCCTGAATGGAGGACCCAGCTAAGCTATACCCAGTCTCCTGGCCCACAGAATTCAGATAACTAGTATGTGCTGTTTTAAGATGCTAATTTTGTGGTAATTTGTTATGCTTTAAGAGCAAACTAACTTAGTGATATTTATTGCTATGTAAAATGTACCATGCTGGAAATATATATGTTACTTAATTAACACAACTTCAATATTTAAATATAATTGAAGAAATATCCAGGATATTCACAAATACACACACATATATATATTTGCATATATATCCATACACACTCAAATTTGTCATCAAAGGAGAAAAAGCAAACTTTCTTTAACTACCTTCATCCCAAAGTTAATTTCTTGGTTAGAGGCAAATATATTCATTTGGTGGTCCAACTAGAAGTCTCAAAATCATAGCTAATTACTTACTGCACTTCATTCCTTCCAACAAATTAGTCACCAATTCCTATCAGTTCCTTCAGATTCTGTTTCACCCCACTCTTTAGCACTATCTCTACTGCCACTCATGAGCTCTTCTTGGATCAAACAATGCTTCTATGTGATCTCCATAAATTTATGTATCCATAAATTTATGTGTCCATAAGTTCCTTACTACCATCCCCAACCCAAATCCTCCCTGTAGTCTAAGAGGTGCTTTCCAGAATTGTCAATGGGGAGGTACTGAAGAAAGTGGAGAACAACTAGATGGGCAGAGATAGCAGAAGAAAGGCTAAGGTGAGACGACAGACCTACAAGCAGCACACAGATGCATATAAAGACCTTGCTGTGGTCTCTGACCTGTCTCCTGGGAGGATGGAAAACCATGAGGATTTACAACAGAAGAATGATATTTAAAAGAAGTCCAGCAGAATCTTTGCAGGGAATCATTCTTAATTTAGAAATGAAATTTCTATTATGAATCAGCAACTTTCCTGCAAGGAAAAGCTGAGTTTAACTCTCTAATCTTGGATAGATTAGTTAAAAATCATCTCTTCCTAACTTTTGATTCTGGAAAAAATGCATTGAACATAAAGTTTATTATCTTAACCATTAAAAAAATCATAATTTTTGATAAGCAGAATTTGGAAGCTAAAGTATTAAAAATTACTGCTAGGACCTAGCATACTAATGGTTTAATAAAACTTAGTTCCGTTTCCTTCCCCACATCCTTGCTAAACGTTAAACTATAAAACACTGTTCATTCTGCCCATTAATATGAAATCAAAGCTTGCTGGGTGAGCTTGATCTCAGGGAGCATGCATTATCTACATATTAACAAAATAAACATCTAAAAAGCAGCTAGCAACCAAGGTTAGGAGAAAAAGAGAATCATGTTGTCAATAGGAGATATTTTTACATTTGAGTAACTGAATAATGCAGATCAGTAGAGAAGACCCCAAACGAACTGGTGTGAAATGATAAAAGATACGAAAACGGAAAGTCTTCTCACATGCCACCTCTATTGCCACAACTTTCAATTGCAAAGAAGCATGCAGCGACCTTGTCTGTCTATCCCCCAAATAGCCATGGGAACAAAGAAGCCATGTTTAACAACTGCTGATGAGTTGCCAAAGGTACATTTCTGAAGCTGACATGTTACACTTGTGTTCCTCATCTTCATTTCTTGTCTGCCCTGCCTAATGCCTACAGAACATACACTCTTTGAAGAGTCAAAAAAATTACACATTGCTTGGACTCAAATCATAAAAGAGTCTAATTCCAACTCTCTACTCTGTGATTTGGAAGGGAAAATTCCAAGAATTTAAGCAGAGATCAAGGGAACATTCTTTTCATTTTCTATACCCAGATGACACAGATTTTTAAAAGCTGACACAGCCAGGGAGATGACTGGGCAGATCTTGAAGCAATCTGGTAGTCACGTGGCATTAGCTTGTTTTAAGGCCACACTCACATTTGGGGCTGTCATTGCTTTTTTTGGGGGGGAGGGCAATGTTGGGGATGCTAACTGTGCAGCTCACCAGACGCAGGAGCAGGGTTTGCCACTTGAACCTACAATGAGCCAAAAATCTGGAAGGAGAAAACATTAAGAAATGTCTCTTCTCCAAGGCTCAAAAGGGTATGAGGTTCTATGAGGTAGAACCACATGAAATAGGAAATATTTGAAAACTTTTCCCTACAAAGATGGTTTAACTTAATACATTGAAGAAATGAAAAGGAGAGATCTGTTTTAAAATATTGGTGTAACAAACCACATGTATTTCTAATCCTAAATAATAAAGTACATAAACAGAAAAATACATGATGATGGAATCAATAAGCTAGGGCTTTTACATTCCCTTTCAACTCCATTTTTCATGCTTTAAAAAAAATGGATTTTGCCAATATGTGCTAACAAACAAATGTTATTAAATAAAAACTGTTGAAGAAATCCGAAGCAATCTAATATAAAACCACCTTGATCCTTTGATACCAATTAAATTTTAATTTAATTTTTAATAAATTTTTAGTATAAATTAATTGTTCAAAGGGGTTTCATTGTTCTATTTACAACGTATATGTAAAGTGCTTTGATCAAATTGATCCCTTTTATATTACTCTTTCTTAACCCCTACCCTTTGCCCCTCTTCTTTTTAACAGTTTTTGGTGGGTTTCATTATGCTATTTTTATACACATATATAAAGTTCTATAACATTCACCCCTTGTCACCCTCCCCCCACCCACTGGTTTCCCCCCATTAAACAATTCTCCTTTTATAATCATGTCACATTATTGTTGTTTTAGGTCTAGATTCTGTATATGAATGAAAACATGCCATATTTTTCTTTCTAGGTTTGATACCAATCACATTTATAAGAACCAAGATTTAGAGTTGGTAAGTCCAGTGAAATGTTCGCTTCAGACAATGTCTCTCCAGTCTGCCTTCAGCCACTGCAGGTGACTTATACAAACAGATCTACTCGCATGGTAATACTGAAATTTTACATCAATTCCCTTTGCACACTAAGAATAAAAATGAAATACAAATACTAAAAACTCTAACATTCAACAGAAGAAAACTTCGAATACAGAAAGTCCTTATTGTACAGACAGCCTTCACTGAATATGATTGGGAAGACTGTAGATAGTAGAGTTTTAACCCAAAAATGTTGATGTTTATAGAAGAAAATATGGGTTTTTTTTCTCTTTACTGATTTTGATTTCTTGTCCATTAAAAAAAAATAAGAGTGTTTGGAGAAGCAAAAGTGATACTACTGTACAAAATAATCAGCAATACTTTATCCTTTCTTCATATAGTGGTTATGTCAGGACTGGGTTCTTATCCTCACTATCATTTTTCAGTTTATGCTTCCCATATTCAGTCATCCCAATGACTAGGTGACCCCCTTCTCTCTCTCTCAAATAGATGAGACTAACATAAAACAAATGGAGCACTTACCTGAGTGCATAGTTAATGAACTTCAATTTTAATTTGTCTAACCTCAAGCTATGATTATTTTTCTTCTCAGCTCAGTAAACAATCAGATTCTATGATAATACAGAACTATAAGAAATACAGAAAGCTCCTGGTATCTGGTACCCTTCACTTTTTATATGTCAGTGATTAAAGATTAGACTTATATAACATGATGAAATGTCCACAGATCTCACAGAACTTATGCTCTTTTCCTGACATAGGAATCATAGCAGAAAGCTTGTTTTGTTTCTTCTCTTCCTTCTACTTCTTCACAGGGTCTTACTATGTAGCTCAGGCTGGCGTTGTGCTCACAACACTCCTGCTTCAGCCTCCTGAGTGTTTGTATTCTTATCCATCCAAGATAAGCTGTTCTTTGTCCAGAATTCATGCTTCAAGTGAACACAAAAAGGAATCTGTATTTTTCTTGAAATGAACAGGATTTGAATGTCTCCTTGGGATCTATTACTGGCTCCTTTTTTCCTGATTGTATTTTAAATGTTGGTGTTCCCATGGCTTCCTTCCTGAGCTTCTTCTCCACTGATAGCACAACTTTGGGCAATCTTATTGATGTGTCTCATATTTTTTAGTAACTTTCAAACCCATTTAAACATTTTTCCCATTCTTTTGAATTCCTGGGATTTGGCACACTGAAAGAACCTGAACTTTGGAGTCAGAGAACTCTGGCTTTGATATGGGTTAATCGGTAAGTTCTGTCACGTTTCTAAGAATCAGTTTCCATGTTCACATATAAAGATAAGAGTGCATACTTCATAGACTGTTAAAAGGATTAAGTGAAATGTGATCTATGTAAAGCTTCTAGCAGTACCAGGCCTAGTTATTAAATGGTAATGCAAAAAATGATAACAGCAAGCAGGTGGAATGGCTCAAGTGGTACAGCACCTGTGTAGTAAGCATGAGGCCCTGAGTTCAAACCCCAATATCACAAAAACAAAACAAACAAAAAATGATAATAGCAATGAAAATTGTGAAAGAGATTATGGTGGTAACCTACTGGATGTTTCTATTTGTATGTTCACAGGCACATTAATGAACCTTTTTCACTTGACCTGGTCAGTGGTATTATCCACCCAGATGGCCAAGTATATGCCCTAAGATTACATCTTGTGATTCTTTACCCATCTATATTTTCCTAACTGATTGGAAAGAATGGACTAACTTTGCCTATTAATATTCACAATATCTCTTCTGCTACCCTAGTACCTTTATTATTTCCCCTCTTGTGTTTTGTCCCAGTGTCTCAACTAGACATCCCACCTTCAGTCTTCCTCTATTCCTATTCTTCCCCTAGGCTATGACAACAGCACATTACAATGGTCCTGTTTCTCTTAAACTTAGCACTGTTCTATAGGAAGGTCAGCTTGGATAGTGTATGCTCAAGCACCTGAGAAAGGCTTTTAATATTGTTTGATAAATGACTGTTATTAATATTTTCTCAGAAAGATATAAAAGTTCTTGTAGCTTTGAAAGGGAAAACACTATTGTATGCTGACTGAGTGACAGGATAATGGAACAGAAGAAAAATGAAATAACAAAGAAAAAAATAAATATGTAATAATTGCTCTATGAGATAACAGAAGAAAATAACATCTATGAAAATATACATATAACCAAAAAACCAGATTTGAAAGCAACTTTTTTTGGCTTCACCGTATTTACAACTTCATATGGTAACAAAGTTCCTAATCTTTAAGAAAATGAAAAGTTAAATTATTCTTATCAGGTATGATTCATAAGAATAGCCATCATAGAGAATAGGAACTTTCAGAGGTAAAAGGAAATAAATGGGAGAGCAGAGGGTATTTATAGCTGCTAATATTTTGTTTTTCCTGTGTGTTTATTAGGTTGTATGTAAGAGGTATACCAAATACAAAGGCCTGGTAGTAAGTTGACAAATTATATATAGATAGACTTAACCAACATTACAAGCCCATAGTAGATATTAAAAAGAAAATAAAATTGATGAAATGGAGAAAAAAACTTAGGCAAGTTTTTTTTTCTTTCATTATTATTGTTGTTATATTATTATTGCTATTATAATAATTATTATTGTTAGTTTTTGTTATTGTTGTACTGGGATTTGAACTCAGGGCCTTGCACTTGCTAGGCAGCACTCTACCACTTGAACCATACTCCCAGACCTTTTTGTTTTGGATGTTTTTGAGATAAGTTCTCTGATTTATGTCCAGCTGAATGGACTATGGTCTTCTTATTTATGCTTTTTGCATAGCTGGGATGACAGACACATGCCACCATGCCCAGCTTTTTATTAGTTGTGATGAGGTTCAGCAAACTTTTGTAGGGCTGACCTCAAACCGAGATTCTTCTGATCTCCACTTCCTGAGTAGCTAGGATTACCTGTCTTTGCCACTGCACAGGGTTTTAGGCAAGTTTTCAAGAAGTTTTAAAGGTAAAGCAAAAGAGTGGTGATATTGCAATAACAATTAACAACAACAACAAAAAAACTACAACAAACACACATACACACACACACTTACTATGGGAAAGAAAGTTCATTAGCCTTTATGATGGCTCCTCAGAGGAAATCATTTAAAATGTTATTTTCCACCATTTCAAATGAGTTGAGGAAAACAATTTAAATTAATGCATTAGTTATTGGTGGCCTGAGTTGGAATGTCTGTACTTACACACTCACCATGAAAAACATTTGTTATGTTTAATGTAACAGCAGAGTGATCTATCCACCAGAACAGCACTGCAAATGTTAGCTGCAAAAATATTTTTCATTGTTTGTTTTAATAAATATTTCAAACTTTCCATCACTAAAACAAACTAAAAATTAGGATGGACTACAGGGAAGCAAAGCATAAGGTTTTAAGTTTATTTTAGGTATCCAGATATTTAAGGACTCTATAATCATATTTTTCATAAATACATTTGACATCAATTATTTCATCTTATAAAATATTTCTTAAATTCATCTCTTCTTTTCCATCATTCTTGCCACAGATTTAGTTTCAGGCTTTCATCATTTATTTTTTACCTGGTTTATTGCAATGAACACCTAAATCACATCTACAATTTTTTCTCATTCCATGCTCTGTGTCTGCCAAAGTGAGCTTTTAAAGATTAAAAGCTAACTATACAATTTCTGTGCTTAAAATCCGTACTTCTATACCATCTTTGAGGAAAAGTTGAGGATTCTTTAGCAAAGCCTTATTTTCCTCTTCTTCCATTCTCCTTTCCAGCTCCATCCCACACAGTCTGAAATCCATGAAGGTTGTACTGTTCTCAGGTTAGTACTTTGGAAAATACCATTGGATACTTCACCCTTTATCTATCTATTTAAGCACTGAGTAAAAATCAAAAGGCAGCGATATTCTGCTAACTCAACTACTAGTAGGCACTTAAAGAGAAAATTATTGTATTTGTTGTTCTTTTATCATTTGTAATTTGTTGCATTTACTTTTTAAAGGAAGATTTTTATATAGAAGATACAAAATAGTCATTAATTAATTATACCAAATATTAAAGGCAAATGCTTAGACACAAACAACATCCAAAGCAATAATAGACAGGCTGCCAGATTGGCTTAGGGCCAATGCTGGTATATATCATTGCTTCTCCATAGACAACCAGCATGTCCTCAATAGCTTCTTGATCGGTTCAAATGGTTCTGAAACTTTTCATGAGTTACAAACAGATTTCATGACAAACATTCAGAGGAGTATCTGGACCAATAATGTCAAACTATTTATCTAGTCAAATCAGTTTAAAAAAAATCTCGCCTTGAACTTAGTTGGCAAAGTTACTTCAGTTGCTCATAAAGTCATATCTTAAAGCTAGATAAGGAGGTAGATTTTTTTTTGAACAAAAGAGAGTATTTTTGACATATGATGCAACAGAAATCATATTTTTTCATCTTGTGCTTAATTAATGAGATATAGAGTCATTATTTTTGAACTCACTGAAAATTGAATAGTACTTCACCAAAGAGTAAATTGTAATGCAGTTGAGTCTAGGGGCTCCATGCCATCACTACTATTAAACACAAAATTATCTTCCTTATGTAGGTTTTTTTCTGTCTGAAATATTACAATAATGTGACTGATAAATGCTACAAAACCTATTATTAATGATTTTTCATTATGCTCTTTTGTGATTTTGGTTTACAGAATACTCCATATTAACAGAAATAGTGACTTGTCTAAGAGCATTCCTGTCTTACTACAGCAAAAATAAAAATAAGAAAAAAAGAAACATTCATGAAATTATGAGTGCCATTTTGTTAGAATAATGTTACATACGGTCCCCTTTTCTTATAATTGTGAAGGTTCGTAGACATTTTGAATTGACTATCATGTTCTCAGGCAAAAAATGGCTCCCTACTCAGGTTTTCATGTGACAATGAACTGCCAGATACTGAGGGTCTGAGTAGTCACGGACATTTGTTTGAGCCAGATTAACAGAAACACAGAAGTTGAGGCAAAATACTGATAATTTATTAGTAAAGCTTAAATAATCAACATTAAGTTAAATTAAATAACCATGAAAACAAATCGCAAATAGCATAAAGGTAACTATGGCCTTTACTGTCACTTTCATTTGCTGTCCCCTTAACTCTTCTACATCACAATCCTGTCAGCACACAATGCTACCGTTGCACTCCAGCCTCTGTTCCCTTGCTAACACTTGCCCTGCTAACACGCAAGCATTTTTCACATCAAATAAGTTGTACTGTAATTTATTAACTCTGTTTAATCAAATTAAGCACATTAGGAAGAGTGTCTGAATTTGGAATTGTTTCTGACCTTTTAAAATAATGGATCCCTAATTTTATAAAAATTGGTAATCTTATCAACTCTAGGGTTTATTTATTTATTTATTTAATCAATCTTGTGGTGCAAGTAATATACAAACACTGTTTGGATGTGAAAAATTTGATAGGATGCTTGCTTTCACAGGGGCTTACAGTTTGGTAGAAGATTGACATTAATCAAATAATTATATACTTAAACATATAATTAAAATACAGCAAATGTTGTAAAGGAGAACCGTATAGTCAGGTTATGTCAGGTTTGGGGAATCTGAGAAGACATCATTGAAAAAGTGATATGAATTAAGATCTGAAGTATGAAAGCCAAAGGGTGGGGAGTTTAAAGTAGCACCTTAAGTAGAGGAAACAATACACAAAGAGGCCTCTGAGCGAGAAGGCATCCCATTGGACACAAAGAGTAACCTAGCCCATTGAAAACATGGCTAATTTTTTATTTCCCACAAACTGTGGGTCTATTGAAGTACTGCCAATTTCACCTACTATTTTTGGCAGTTTCTGAATTGATAATGAAAGTATGGGTTTCTTAGACTCATATTCTACATGATGATCTTCATTACACTATCTTACTTTTCAAAAATCTGATGAGAACACAATTGGGTATTTCTCAGTGTTTGACAATCTTTCTTCAGTGCCTATAGTAGAAATTCTCATGATGAGTAGCTATAGCAGAGAACACTAGATACCAATCATTAACTAAGAACCTGGTCTACAATACAAATAAAAGACCCCAGGACAGTGAGGATGATTCCAAGTGGCAATAAGACAAAAATGTATGTAGAGGACTCTAAACCTTTATTTATTTAAAGGATTTTAAATTGCTTTAATTGATCTGGAAGCTCATCTGCCTGCCTGATAAACAGAAATAACAAAAACAAGAAAACAAAGATTTAATCTAAACATAAAGGAAGGATATTCCTTTCTAATAATGTTCAGAGGAAGACGGTGAGTAAATTTCTCTAACAATCTCATTTTCTTCTATCATTTAGCTGGTCTATATTTTTGGTGGTCAGTGCATGTATTTATCCAGGGCTGCATTTCGTGACTAACCAACCTGGCATCATTCAACTTGAAGTGAATATACAGTATTATGAATATTTAGAGAATGGAGTGCTCATGTCAGAAATTCAAGGCCTGGTTACAAAGACTGAATTCGGTTATTCCTTGGGTCTCCTCTTCTTTCACAAATAAAGGGGACTAAAAATGGTCTGGAGTCCTAGAATTCTGAGAAAACATGAGAATTGGTAAGGTTGGACCTGCTTGAGGGTTGTAGTTATAGGAACAAAGCAGGTTAAAAAAAAATAGTGGTTGAGGAAAGAACGGAAATAAAAACTTAGATACCAGTCCTAAGGACTGGGGAGCCAATAAATCGAATTTGGGTAATCAAATGAGGACAAATGAGTGAATGTTTGCCATAGGAAATAGAGTCTAGAGGATTCCCCAAGACAGAGGAGGCAGCTCCTTTAAATAGAGCACACACAGCCTTCAGAGCTAAAGGGAATGCACTGTTAAGAAAGTTAACTGGCTTGCTTCCAAGTATGGGTAAGAAAATGTGGTATGTATGAAAAAATGCTCACTATCTCTAGCCATAAAGGAAATGCGAATCAAATCACACTAAGATTTCACCTTATCCCTGTTAGAATAGCCATTATTAGAAACACCACCACCAACAGGTGTTGGCGAGGATGTGGGGAAAAAGGAACCCTTGCACACTGTTGGTGGGAATGCAAACTAGTGCAACCACTCTGGAAAAAAAATTGGAGGCTTCTTTTTTTTTTTTTCATTTTTCTTTTATTATTCATATGTGCATACAAGGCTTGGGTCATTTCTCCCCCCTGCCCCCACCCCCTCCCTTACCACCCACTCCGCCCCCTCCCTCTCCCCCCCCTCAACACCCAGCAGAAACTATTTTGCCCTTATTTCTAATTTTGTTGTAGAGAGAGTATAAGCAATAATAGGAAGGAACAAGGGTTTTTGCTGGTTGAGATAAGGATAGCTATACAGGGCATTGACTCACATTGATTTCCTGTGCATGGTGGAGGCTTCTTAAAAATCTAAACATAGATCTGCCATATGATCCAGCATTCCCACTCCTGGGGATATACCCAAAGGAACGTGACACAGTTTACTCCAGAGGCACTTGCACACCCATGTTTATTGCAGTGCTATTCACAATAGCCAAGTTATGGAAACAGCCAAGATGCCCCACTACTGACAAATGGATTAAGAAAATGTGGCACTTATACACAATGGAATTCTACTCAGCCATGAAGAAGAATGAAATCTTATCATTCGCAAGTAAATGGATGGAACTGGAGAATATCATTCTGAGTGAGGTTAGTCAGGCTCAGAAGACCAAAAATCACACGTTCTCCCTCCTGGGTGAATTTTAGATCTAGGGCAAATACAGCAATGTGATTGGACTTTGGTCAATGATAAGGCAAGAGCATACATGGGAGGTATGGAAATAGTTAAGAATCCCAAAAAACATGATAGCATTTGATGTCTTCTATGCAGAGGAACTAATGCAGAAACTTTAAAGCGACAGATGTCAATAGGAGAAGGGGATCAGGAACTAGAAAAAAAGTCAGTTCGAGAAGAATCAGCTTAGAATGTAACACATTTGTACATGGAAGCAATACTAGGAATCTCCCTGTATATAGCTATCCTTATCTCAACTAGAAAAATTGCTCTGTCTTTCTTATTATTGTTTATTCTCTCTCTTCAACAAAATTAGAGATAAGGGCAGAACAGTTTCTGCCTGGAAGCAAGGGGGTGGGGAAGAGAGGGAGGGGGCAGGAGGTGGGGGTATGGGGGAGAAATGACCCAAAAATTGTATGCACATATGAATAAACAAACAAACAAAAAAGAAAGTTTGAGGACAATGAAAAAAAAAAGAAAATGTGGTATGTATACACGGTGGGGTTATACTCAACCATAAAGAAGAATAAAATTATGTTGTTTGCAGGTAAATGGATGGAACTGGAGAATTTCATGTTAAGTGAAGTAAGCCAAGCTCAAAAAAAATCAAAGTTTTCATGTTTTCTCTCACATGTGGAAGTTTGATCTATAAGTTAAATGTATATAGAGAAACATAAATGATCACATATATGTGTGTGTATATTACTGTCAGGGAGAAGAAACTTACATTAGTGAGCCTCTCTGAGGGGGCAATGGGAGGTAGGAGAGAGAAAGAAAATGTTAGAGTGAAAAATATAGAAACAACCCATCTATATATGAACATAACATAATGCCCAATACAGTGAGCTGTTGGATATTAGGGAGCATGGTGATAGAGAATGTGTAAATAATGGAGGGGGGG
Organism: Castor canadensis; assembly: GCF_047511655.1. Lineage (NCBI taxonomy): Eukaryota > Metazoa > Chordata > Mammalia > Rodentia > Castoridae > Castor > Castor canadensis. Next base: position 128,831,632 of record NC_133391.1, on the reverse strand, counting down.
TTACTTTGATAAATTCATGACATATATAGACCTAAAGTACCAAGGCAAAACCTCTTTGGATTATCAATATATTTTTAATTTTAAAAACTGAAGGGCAGGAGGGAAAAAGAAATCTTCTGTGAGTAGGTATCAGTGGGAGGGAGTTGAGCACAAGGAAAGGAAGAATAAGGATGTATATGGTGTATGTGTTTTGTATCCATATATGAAAACAGAAGAATTAAACCTGCTAAAATTGTTCTAAGAAGGGGGTACAGAGAAAGAGGGAGAATGATGGAGGGGGTAAATCTAACTAAGATATATTATAAGCACATATGTAAATATCACAATGTACCCCCCTATACAAATGTTATACCCTAATAAAATAATAAAAAAAAATGCTGACTGGGGTTTGGATACTGGTAAGCTTTCCATGAATGGCACTTCGACAACAGGTCATCAATATGTAGTTTTATAAGAAATAGTCATGAAATAATATTCATACTTATTTCAAACTTAATAAAGTATAGGAAAGTTGTTGAAATCATACATACATTATCACATGGTATCCTTTTAATAAGATGCCATGGGGAAATATTGCTTCACCTCATAGCAACTCATATTCTCTCAAACAATTCATTTTTTTAATGATACATGAATATTGACCTGATAGTGACTCCTTCCTTGGGTTAACAATTACTCGGGAATAAATGGCATATATTTGCTTTCATATTTCATACCATTTTCATGTTCTTATTTTCTCCTTTTTGATATACTCATTTTTTACATTGCACTAAACTGTTTTATAATGAATTCATTTGCTTTTTTAAGAGGAGGGAGAGAAAAGTGGTGTGAAACAAAATATACTAGCCTAAATAAGTTGAAAATGTAAATGTTTACAAAAGGAAAAAAAGGATATTATTTTTGCATGTTATGAAAGCTCATCTTAAGGAAATCAAAGAAGACAAAAGAACATAAAATAGAAAATCAAAGAGCTCTCAAATGTCTTCTCTTTATACATCTGAAACAATGTAGCAATTTCTTCCCCTGCTATATCTCTCTCTTTATCTTTATTATGGTGTGAGGTAAAAACATTTTTCATTTCAATAAGCCAAGAAGCACCACATATTAAATAATTCATTCTATGTTGGCTGAGTTGGAATGTCATCCTGACTAAATCCTAAATTTTCATATATACATGGGTCTCATTCTTGACTGTTCTTTCAGTTCCACTGATCATTGGTTTATTCATGAATTAATTTCACAGTATTTGAAGTAATAGCCTACATGATATGTTCTGATATTTTACAGGGGAAGAAAAGCTTTTCTATTTTTTCCAAAATGTTCTTCACTCTTCTTATACATATTTAAATCAAATTGTAAACCAAGTAATCTCTTAAAATCCCATTGGGGATATGTCATTTAAAAAAATAAGCCTTTAACCTTACTGGTATGAAGCATTATACTTTTATTAAAAACTCATTTCAAACTGTTTGCTTTCAGTCATCCTAGTGACAATGTTTTTTCATTGGTATATGATGTTCTCATCATTGTTCCCTTAGTGAATCAGTCAACAACTTACTTAACTTTAAAGCACGATGTATTACATTTTGTGGATCCAAGACTAATTGAGAATCTGATGAGCACCACCCCCCAATCTGCTGTATCTCCAAATGTAACGGGTCTCTGGATCCCAAAACTCAAAGTTAAGAGTTTAGTTCACAAAGGCATCTCTCTAAATTAAAGGGGGAGTCCTCTATTCCATTAAAGTTATTTTCATTCTAATGTAATTTTTCACAAGCTGGATCAAAACTGATCTCTCTTCATTATCATTATAAATCCCCTCTGTCCATATATTTTTAAGTCAAAATAGGGGCTTATTTTCATCAGATACCAACAGGTATCAACATACATTCAGTGTAATGAAAAGATTATCAGATTAGGAGTTTTAAGGCTCAAGTCTGAATTCTACATTTGAATATAGATATGTTTCTATTTTTCTGAGAGACAACATTGCCTTCAATAACCTATGAAATGAGGAAAATATCACTAGCTCTGTGTGCTTCATAGAGATTATTAAAGAAATCAAACATATCCTGTCTGAGAGAACACAAACTGGAAAAGCAAGATTTTATTATTATTTCCACATTTAAAACCTTATCATTTGTTAAGGGCTAATATAAACCATATATCGTGCAAAGTCCTAATGTACCTAATAGAGGAGACAGACAGACATACCAATAATTAAAGTGTTAGTGGTAGCTATGAGAATATAATAGACAAAATGCTATGGTAAAGCCCAGGAGTGAAAATTATTTCCTCTCCTTGTAGGAATATTCACAAGAGTGGTAACATAAATTAATTCAAAAAAAGATATTCCTGCATTTTCTGAACAGATAAGGATGGGCTGGTGGGGCAAAAAAGAAAAAAAAGCAACTTAGAAAGAAGAAAGAGCTGCAGAAACAAAGAGGGGTGTGGAAGACACGGAGAACTCAGCACATGACAAAAACTTGATTGTGGTCATTTCATGGGGTTGAGAGAAGGGGATGCAAGACTTATTGTTGGGAAGATAGACTGGGTTAACATACTGGGGACAGACTTAAGAAATTTAGATTTTTATCTTGTAGGCCAAAGGAAATTACCCTAGGATTTCAAACAAGAAAACAATGAGATTAGTGGCATAAACTATAAATTACATTGGGGTGAGGAGAGATTGGAACTGGGGACCACTAACAGGCTACTGCAATGGTGCTTGAACATGGTTAAGTGCTTGATCCAGGGAGGTGGCAACAGAAAAACACCATATTCTGAGATAGATTTGGAAGAACTTGGTGATGTCTGAGATCCAGTTTTAAGGCAGAAAATGAGTGTAAAGATGGCCAATAGCCTGGAACAATGGGAACAATAGTGATACCCCATATTGAGATCAATAACTATAAATGTTTATTTAGATGACAAAGCAAATCTTAGTTCTCAGTTAATCTCTAAAGTGGGTTCTGGTAAGGCCCTACCCATGGTGGTATGTGTGTGTATGGGTCAAACCAATGTAGATGATGAATTTTTAAAAATAAGGTAAACTGCCCTTTTCTCTGAGAAAAATTAGATTCCTATTTTTAAATGTAGAAAAATGTTCCCCAGAGCAAAAATAACTACATCTTTTGAGATATAATACAGTGCTATTTGGTATAATCCCTTAGCAACATTGCTGTTATGAGCCAGGACTAGAAGTATTTAAGATATAAACTCACATACTGCATATTTTAAACATATAGATGGATATTATTTTATGAGAGGGACATAATTTTTACCCATGTTAGACTTCAGACATTTGAATAGTTAGAAGTCATTAAGAAGGTTTAGTGATTTTAGATTATTAATCTGTATGATGTTTGAAGACCTCTCTTAAGATATCCCTTTAAACCCACATTAAAGTTTAGAGATAGAAATTAGTGACCAATTGATTACTCGTGTGTGTGTGTGTGTGTGAGTGTGTGTGTGAATGTATCCATATTGGAAAGTGAAAGAATGTTTAGTTTTCTGAAGTCATCTTTCTCTCACCAGTATCTGAAGATGCAACTTATTCACAAATACTTTTTACAGTAATTCCCAAACTTTTGGTTTTAATATATAGCCTAGAAGTTAGAAGATGATTAGTAAAAGATGGCCACAATGTGTAAAATATTAATGAATTGTCAGGAAATATGGAAGATAAAAATTTAGTTCTGGTTCTGCCAGTAAACTAGTTGGGTTAAGTAACTTAACCCCTCAGGACACATGTTTTTTCACATGTAAATGATGGATAGTGGTAGGTTAGGTTAGTCTACTCTAAGTCCTTTCCCTTTTGGCATTCCATAGTCCTGTGGACATTGTTGCTTGTTTCCTTGTTACTGGTGCATAAATGGATAACTGAACCAAGATGGTCCAATTGGAACGAGATAAGGGTTTGCGAATATTCCATCCTTGGGAAACACATTCCTAGCCCTCGTTCCTTTCTACCCCTTCTTGCTCACTACTTCCCACTCCATGAAACATGGAGGGCATCAAGTTTTTTAATCAAAGTTGAAGAAGCTGATAAATCCATGATTTTTCTCGGATACGTCAAAGTCTCAGAACACTCTAGCCCATAAAGTACTAAATCAAGATGTAAAGACCATCTTTTAGTGAAGGAAAAAGTATAATCTGCTTTTTTTCTAATTAAAAATGTTTTAACACTGTTTTGGCAATGTGTAAAAATATGAAAAACATGAATTTTTTCTTACATTTTTGCTATTTAATTACCTTTAATATCCATACTTAAAGTTTTAAAGGTCAACCCTATGTCAGTTATCTAAAACAAGTAGAATAAAAAAGATACTTCCTAAAATCCAAAGATTTTGGATTCACTGATACAGAAGATAAGAATGACCAGCTTTTAAATTAATTACTTTGGAAATGTGAAACTCAAACTTTGCATCACAAACTTAGATAATCTTTAGATCCTTTATTGGATAAAAAATACACAAAACCTTTAGCAAAACTAATGGAGAATATTTTTTATAACCTAGAATGTGGAAGTAAAAATAATTATTTTTAAAGGCTGGTGATCCAACCCAGGTCCTTGCTCATGTTAGATAAGCACTCTATGACTCAGATACATCCCCAGCCCTATGCTTGATTGTTTTAGTATTGAAATATTATAATAAAATATTTCCTGTAATTTAATATACTATGTCAAGGTATTTTAAATGCTAATATCATATAAATATATTATGACATGTACAGGGTTTACATTTAGTGTAACTATAGTTTTTAGATATATTCCTTCTAAAATCAAATTCACCTTGTTTTTCTCTGCCATCTAGAATTTTTTTATAAAATCAAGAAATCATCTGTGCTGTTTGAATTTCCAACCCTTATTTTTTTAATTAAGAATAGAGAGCATCTGCAGATTTTGAAAAATATATTAATGATAATGAAAATATTTTGTTATATGGAGGGAAGGCAAATAAATAAATTATCAGTTTAGTTAAACAGTTGGTACATTTTTGCAGGACTATGGGTTGAAATGATAAATCTGTTATAAAAGTTTTTAAAGGATGTTTTTGATTTTTTCATATTTCATTTACTTCTCTTGGTAACACAGAGAGGTACACTTTCCACTCCTCTGGAACTGGTTTTTCAAATTTATTCCATTTTGAGACTAACAAATGAATCTACTTGCTAGACATATATACATTAATATAAAATTAATCTAACATGGACACATCTTCCATGTAATCAAAAGAAATGATCATGAATGTTTGAGGATTGTCTCTTCCTGTTTATATGAATTTCTTCATTAAAACAAGATGCCTCTCTCCCATTGCTTCCCAAACTGTATCTAGTTCTCAAAATTTCTGTTAAGATAACAATATCTGGAAGTACACCCTACAGGCTAGAAATAGCTTTTTAAAAGACATATCTTTTTTGATAACCCATAGGAATCATTCATCCATCCACCCATGAGGTTTTTTCAGACATTAACTTGACAATTTTAAATCCCCATTTAGATGATAGTACACACGCACACACACACACACACACACACACACACACAGAGACCATTTCTTGTTTCCTTTTAGAACATCACTCAAAACAACCTGAAGTGTTCTGATTAGCTTTAATTTCTCTGAACACTGCTTCATATTTATTATTCTACACATTGTGCAAAGTCAACAAGCACACTGATTTTCCTATATGTGAACATTGACACCAGTTTAGACTGGACAGGATTGCTGAAGTTAAAAAATAAAACGTAAAATCTTGAATTATTTCATGAAGTTTGTGCTGTCACTTTTTTAAAAGGAAGATTTTAACCAAGTCTCTTTGGTTCATTTGGGCTTTATATCCTATAGTATCAATTGATGTGCATTTTGTGTATTGTTTCACACATTCTTCCTATATGTATGTGTGGACAATGAACCTAGGGCTTTCTGCATGTCAGATAAGCACTCAAAAATGGTTTCATATATTCTTGACACTGGCCACAAATTCCAGGTGCTACACATATTTATTTTTAGGAAGGCCTTTTTTGAGTCAGAAGACCTGGATTTCAGTCTTAGCTCTCACACTCCAAGTCTATGTGATGTTGAACAAATTACTTATGTCCTCTAGGGCTCAGGGTTCTTGGCTATAAAATGGAGACAATAAAATCTGGACTTTGTGTTATTATAGGATTCAACTAAGGAAATACATGCAAATTTTCTTTGATAATTTTAATGCATTGTCACAATTCTCTTTAAAAAAGGAAGGTAATATCCATTGGAAATAGACTTATTTACCAAAGTAACTCTATTAAAGAAAGCATGATGTGCAATGTGTGAACATGTGAGAAATCTGAAAGCGATGTAAAGAATTGTAAATTTAAGGATCCTTAAATAGAATGGTAATAATGTATCAGATGAGCCCACAGTGTAAATATAATACATCTTAGATTTTCTCTGATCCATTAAACTAAGAAATTTCAAATAGAACAATTAATCAGTGTAGTAAGTATAGCAAAAAATAAATTCAGACCGATGATGCAAAAACCTCCATTCCAATTAGCCTATTTTTTTCCCCTCTACCCTGTTAGACATAGTCTTTTTTATTTAAAAATGTCGTTAATTAAGGAACTCCACAAAACCAATCAATGCACAGATTAAGTTAGAACTCTTCTTCTTAATTAATGCTTCACACCACATAAAATTTTTCTGTTATTAGGTCAAATATACAAAGGTCATGCTTGCCTTTATACCTTTAGGAAAACACATAGTATAGTACTCAACCACAGAGGAGGACGATCATCTCTTCAAATAAAAGTATGTAGATTTTAGCAACCTTCCTTGTAAAATTTAAGCTTGTATATTAATTTATGAATGCAATTTACACCAATCATCTAACTTTAAACTGATCTGAATTGTGATTATAAAGTACAGTTTTCACCTTCTGCAACCAACAGACACAATAACATCAACAAGGTACCAAGGAAACGAGGAAGGCAAAGGCCTAAGAGCATGTGTGCAAACTGAAATACACATCAAGGTTGGGATATTCTGTTTGACTAGTTGGCTAGAGTCTTGTTCACAGTGTATACAACACACAGGGAGATGTTCTCTCTCTCTCTCTCACACACACACACTCACACACACACTCATACAAACACACATTTGAATATCATTATAATTTAGTGGTAAATCCAACCTATTGTCAATCAGAGATGGACAAATAATCCCAATCCCAGGTTTTTCTCTTTCCACATCCAGCTCTGATTTACAATTACCCATCATCCAGACATGGGGCTTGAATGCTCAGGCATCAATGCTTGCCCCCATGTAAGGTTAGATGAAGACAGCTCTGCTTTGCCAAGGATCAACAGCTCCTGTGTGTGTGTGTGTGTGTGTGTGTGTGTGTGTGTATGTGTGTGTGTGTGTGTGTGTACTCATGGCCTGGTACCAGGAAAGGGACTGATTGGGGCTCTAAATCCATCTCCATGCCTTAGTTAAGAATCTGGAGATGACTCCTCGGAGCAGCTATAATTGGTCTTTTACACTATTCATTTCCTTGGAAAAGCAGCGGTCGGCATCTATGAAAACTCCCAGTTGACACGCAGCTTCCCTGCCCTGTCTTCTGGAGCACTTTACGTTAAGGGGAAATCACTATAGTCAAATCTCTACTTCTTTCTTGCTCCTAAACCGAGAGCTTTTTTCCTGGGATTTTGCAGGGACCACTGATGTACACAAGCTCTCCATACACACACGCTCACACACACCGACGCTGTGCAACTCCCACAGCGTCCTTGCTCCCATCCCTCCCTCCATCTCTCTAGTAAGAATTGCTGAACATTTTGCTCCAAACTCTCCAAGTCACCCACGTGTTTGTTCTCCCCTTTTGCTGTTCAATTTACTTCCTGACTTGACAAAGAGACACTCGACTTATTCTCAAGCTTTTAGCTGCCATCCTGGGACCAAGCTGTCTTGTCCTCTCCCTGTGCCCTCTTCAGTCAGGTCTGCCAGCCAACCCCCTTCTCATTCTGGGGTGAGTGGACAAATTACCGGTTGCTTTTGGGACCAGAACCCCCGTCCTACCTTCACCCTCCCTCCTCCTCCACCCGGAGCAACTGATTTGGTTGTTAAATCTCACTGCCAGGGTGGGATGGAAGTGAGTGGGGAGGAGGAGGATGCGTGGCACAGAAACTGGGTAGCAAACACACACATGCACACACACACGCGTGTGCGCACACATACATGCACACACACAATCCCAAGAACAAGTATACCTTACTTTCGAGGTCTATTCACACACCTGAATCTTATTCTGTCAAGTAAGGACAGACACGCCCCTACTCGCCCTCCTCCCAGTTTCCAGAATAGAATGTGACCCTATAGACCAACTAGCAGAATCTGAGAAGGGGGAGGTGACCCTTTGCCCGGATGGGGGAGGGGGCTCTCTCCACTCACCGCCTGAGTCCCTGGAACGACGAGGGCCAGGACATCCTGGATTTCTTCAGGCCGGGCCGGTGGCCGGTCTCCACAGCGTAGGAGGTGCGGTCCATGGCGCGGCAGTACAGGTAGCGCTCAGTGTCCGAGTAGCCGCGATGCCGGACGCGGCCGGTGGCCCCGCTCGAGGCGTAGCGGCCACGGGCAGTCCCGGGTGGCGGCGGGGGTGGCGGCAGCGGGGGCGGCGGCGGAGGCTGCAGCTGGGGCTGGGGCGAGGGCGGCGGTGGCGGGGGCAGGTGGTGGTGGGAATGCAAGAGGCGGAACTGGGGCTGCCGGAGCGGGTACTGATGGTGCTGCTCGTGCCTCCAGAGATGCTTGGGGGCTTTGAGCGTGGCCCCACTGTCGCCGTCGCTGCCCTCGCCGCTGCCCGCCCGGGCTGGCACGCTGCTGCCCTCTGCCTCCATCCTATCTTGGCTGGTGGCTCCGCGCCCTGCTGCCGGGCCGGGGTTCACCACGCTGGCCCGAGTGCCTCCCCGATGCTGCTGCTGCTGCCGCGTCTGGAGGCGAGCAGGGCTGGGCTCAGCTTCCTACTTGAAGGCACCGGAGGCTCGAGGCTACCGAGAGGGGGCTCTGCCAGCTGGAGCGATCACCAAACGCGACAGGGCTCCTTACACAGTGATAGTGGCAGAGACGCGCTCCTGTGCTCCCCAAATCACCAAGACTAGGGCGCGCCAAAGGTCGGTCCCTCCTTCCTCCCTTTCTTCTTCCCTTCCTTCCTCTGGGCGCCAGCAGAGAGGTTACCAACTGTCAGCAGCTCGAGCTGCAACAAGCAACCCCGGCCAGCGGTAGCCGCCTTCTGGGTCCAGGGTGCCCGAGCCCTGATGTCAGAGCTGCTGAAAAGTTGGACAGCTCCCGACTGGCGAGCCCCAGCTCTGACTTTCTCCAAAACCACTCCAGCCAGTCAGGAGTCAGACCTGTATTCAGGATCCTTTCCCTCTCGGTGCCCGCGCCTCCCTCCCCTACTGCTCCTCACTGCCCCTGAGGTTTGCTCTTCACCCCCGCTTCCCTCCCCTCCGTCCTCCTGGAGAAATGGAGTTTGGTGATTCCGGGCCGGTTTTCAGAGATTGTTGACAATGAGCCCATGCTGAGGTTTCCAAAGATAAGGGATGTGACCTGGCAAAGTTGCCTGGAATGGTGTGTCTGCGTGGTGCTTAGAAATTGGATCTGATTAATTCAAGTCTCTTTGCCTGACATAGGATGAAATATTGTGTGGATCTTTCCCATAGCAGAGAGAATGCCCAATGTTCCTCTTGAAGATATTCCTCCTGCTAGTAGCTTGGACCTGGGGAGTGGTCCTAGCTGGAAATCAAGACGAGCTTGACCTTAATTATAGAGCCACAGCTGAGCTCCCTGGTCACAGGTAAGCTTGGAGCATCTTTGCCATGACAAACCTGTGGTTATCTTCAGCAGTTGCTACCATCAGAGCCTGTTTGCAATTTGCCTTTCTGCCACTTCTAGCAAAACACAGCTCTATTACTGAAGCATTTTAAAACATGTTGTACCATTATTATTCCATAGAAGCTAGTCACATTCGAACCTATGATCCAAATTCAACTTTTATCTTCCATTAATTAGTATTTTCCTATGATATCAAATATTTTAGGAAGCCAAGAGAATTTAGGAGCAGCATATGGACATTTTTCTGCACCTTTTTAATATTACCATACTACTTAAAGATTAAATGCCTCTTACAGCTAAGATATTTCTAGAATTTGTCTTGTGAAAGTCACCATAGTACTATCTATCATTTGACATATGCTATATTTAGGGCTCACAATAGCACATTGACTACTCTCTGCACACAGTCTTAACAGAATTGAATGTGTACATTTTATGCATATCATGTGATGGATACTAAAGTGTTAGAATGAGAAACCATGTCTCAGACTTTCCAGAGTGCTAAAAATCCAACGCTCACCACCCAGTGAACGTTTAGACGCCATTGGGAAAATAACGTCAATGAAGATAAATGCTCACTTTGCTTATGAGTAAGAACAGTCAATGAAATGTGCATTTGACCTTTTCTTTAAGTGGCAGCAGTTAAGTTTAATACTGTTCAAGAAGACTTTCAGTATCTTTTCATGCTATGTATGACTGGAAATGCCCTTTGCTTCAACATTTTGGCACAGACACTCTGCTCATATGTTGTGTTACCCATGCACAAAATCTGAGAAAGGCTGTCTCGAGAGGAATAAGGCAAATGTCTCCTAAGCACCACTTCCCCGTGCAGGACTGAACTTGTGCTTGATTAAGGCAGACACAAGTGTGACTACCACAAGTGGCCAAAGTATTTTCTATGCCTTAGTGGGCATTCAGCCAATATCTTCCCAGACATGAAAGCAAAGGAAGTGTTCTGTAGCTGAAACTGTTTTTCATTCCCTTAACTCATTGTCTTTTGGAACCATTTCAAAGAAGTCTACACATTTCTTCTTGCCTCCAAAATGCTTGTCACCTTCTTCCTCACTGAAACCATTGCAAAATAATTCTGCCTGAAACTCCTAACTTCTCAAATACTTATAGTGCAAAGAATTTATGATCCTTCTTCTAGATTAAACAGAATAATTCATATCTAACCTGCTTCTTGCTGTCAGTTTGTTCCTTCTTTTTAATTCATGAGCACTTTCTTTTATCCATACTCCCAATCAATTTTTTAAAAATATAATTTGCTTTGTCTTAAACATATAGTTATGTTAGGAACACTTTAAAATAGAACAAAATCATTTAACATGCTTCCAACATGTAGAATTTTTAATTTCTCATAATTGCAGAAGATTAGTGGTCATAATAATTATTGTGTGGCAACTGAGGTGACAGCTTGATTCCCAATCCACTATTTCCTACTCATATGACCTCAACCAAAGTATTTGACCTACCTGTCTCTTACATATAAAGTAGTACTCTTATTACTCACCTCACAGAATTCTGTGTTATTTATAACATAATACTTGGCACAATGATTTATACACAATAAATACTTGGTAGAAATGTGGGTTGAGGTGGTTCTTGCCTGTAATTGCAGCTAATAAAGAGGGAGAGATTGGAAGGATCTTGGTTTGAGGCCAACCCTAGTAAAAAGTTAGCAAGACCCCATCTCAACAAACAAGCCAGGTATGACACATCTCTTGATCTCAGCTGTGCAATGCTGGCCCTGGCAAAAAATGTGAGAACCTACCCAAAAAATAATTAAGGTTAAAAAGGGCTGAGGACATGGTTCAATTGGTAGCAAAAAAGAGGCCTCAAGTTCAAAACTCCAGTACTACCAAACAACAAAAAATTACAATGTTGATGATTCCTGCCAATCCTGGAAGAATTCTTAATGTCACTTTACTCAGTAGTTACCAGCATTGGCTGCACCTAGGGAACATCACCTGTGAAGCTTTATAAACATTTGATGTTGAACTTTACACCAGTGATTACAAAATTTGATGCTATCAGAATCAGCTGGAGAGCCAATTTATAACACATAGGCACAGGCTCTTTAAAGCAGAATAGGACTTGGGGCTTTATGCTTTTGCTGAGTTTGCCAAGTGATTGTGACTCTGAGTAAAAGTGAAGGACCATTGAAATCAGTATATTGGGGAGAGGACTCAGACATCAGTATTCTTGACAACAGAAAACCTCTTGGGTAGTTTTGTATGTCAATAACTACTGATAGAGCCCTGCTTCCTCCTCACATGGTTGCAAAAAAACGCAGTAGGTGCTATTAGTTGACTTGTACATGTGCACCAAATACTTCAGGCAAAACCAGCTTAAAATCCCAGCTCTCATGAAAATTTGCATTTTATCAATTAATCTGATTGCCTCCCTGTTAAAAGAAAATTTATACTGCTGAAAGTTAAGCACTCCAAGCCTTCCATTTAAAACCTAGCTTCACTAGTCTAGGGATTTCCTATTTATAGTTAAAGTCACAAAAATGTAAAATAATCAATGGATCCATTCTCTGCTTATTTGTCAAATAAGTTATCCATTTCTCCCCACTGATTGCTGATATATCTTAAGAGTTTTACAACTGGAAAGATTTTTGTGAGTTTTGTACTTAATATGTGGCATCCTTCAAAGCTATCACTACTTATCATCAGCACATATGTTTAAAAAGTGAAAAATTTGGTAAATGATCAATGCCTTTTTCCTTAACAAATTTAAGTAAGGAAGAAGTTACCATGAGCTGGAGATTTTATATTATCACACTCTTCTGCCAATACCTTTCATATCTGCCTTAATGACAAAATCAATCACTCAATGTGCTGTTGGGCAAAACAAGGGAGATCATTCCTGTCAATAATGATGGGGTATTCTAACAGAAAGATGTCAATTAAAAGCTAGCAGAAAGCAAGCACTATATTTACTTAGAACACAGAATTAAATGGTAGGTTGCAATAACTAAGGGCTCATGTCTATCTTGGCAATGGGAAGAAGATCTAAATTAGACTTTTATTTTGCATGCATATTATGTATACTCATACACGCATGTATACTCATACACACATGTATACTCATACACATGTAATCTCATACACATATATACTCTAACGCACATGCTATTATGATGTCAGTAAGCTTAACATTGCAAATATCCATCATTAGATGTTACACTACACAAAGCCGAACTATTGTCTAGTTAGAAATATCCAAGGGTATTCAGCTTTAGGTGTCATCCAGGTCCTCAACGTTGAGTGAAAACATGTATACAGTATTTCCTTGAGATGTTAATGGCTCTTAAAATCATGAAAATTGATACACATATTATATTGTTAATATCACCACTATCATAAATACTAGTACTAAAGTTTCTATTCATTCTTTCTAATATATTTGGTCATTTTCTGTAATTTTTCTCTAATACAAAATAAATAGCAACATGAAATTTATGCTAAGCTAAAAAACATTGCCCTTAAATATATTTGTTTTTTACTAGAATTTTATTAAATTTGCATTAGTTTGTTAATCTCAAACTGGTTGCTGGTTCAATATCACCAGAAGCCAATTTTGTAATTTTTTTAAATGGCACTACTCCTCTTGTCAGTTCAAGTTAAGAAACACTGCATATATACTATGTGCCAATTCTCATGAAGACTTTGGTATTACATTTGTGAACACACACCAAAATTTACTGTCCACATAGAGCTTTGGGTGTTATAGGGAAAATAAGTAAATAACCAACTATAACTTGGAGGGGTATATATTGACCTGGATAGGAACTATCTGCTATACAAACAAAGAAAAAGTGAGCTAGTTAGTTTTCTTGACTGTGACAAAATGCCTGAGAAAATAACTCTAGGGAGGAAGGATTTCTTTTGGCTCATGTTTTGAGAGGTTTCAGTCCCTAGTTGCTTGGCCCATTGTATCTGAGCCTGTGTTGAAGCAGAGCATCTTTGTGGAAAGTCCCTGGTGGGGTACAGGTACTTGCCTCATGGCAGTGGGGAATCAGGGAGAGAGAGAGTCACAGAAAGGGCCAAGAGAAAGATACACTTTTTGAGAGCATGCCCCTAGTGTCTCACTTCCTCCAGCTAGGCCCCACCTTCTAGTTCCTACCACCTCCCCATAATGTGATCAAATTATGAATCCATCAATGGGTTAATCTATTTATTCAGAGTCCTCATGATCCAATCAATTACCAAAGTCCCACCTCTGAATGTTGCATTGAGGACCAAACCTTCAACACACACATGAGCCTTTAGGGGGACATTTCATATCCCAAACACAACAAGGAGGAAAGTGCAATTCTTAATACTTGATGAGTCTTCACACAGAGAGTAGCAGCTCAGCTGAAGCCAAGACTTCAAGTATAAGTTGAAACTGGCTTCTCTCATTGTGCATAAACACATGAACATGACTGTGTATGTGTGCATTCTGGACAGAGACTGGTACAAGCAAAAGCAGGAGAGAAGCAGTGGAGCATTGGATATTCAGAAAGTAGAAGTTTATATAAATCTTTGAGAAGGACAGCTAGGCAAGTACGCCAAAGTCCAATCAAGAATCACTTCTTACACAGTGGGGGAAATCAAGGACATGACAGGAGGAAAGAAAAGTACCTTGTGTTATCCCTGAGAAGATGGTGGGGGGAGGGTGAACTGTAATGTACAGATTTAAGGAATCACCATAAACTTGACAAAAGCCAACATTTTCTTGTGGCAGGAGAAAAAGGGAAAAGGAAAAAAGTAAGTTTATTGCATTTATTGACTTTTGACATTCTGCCAAACACTTTTCAGACACTATTTTCTTCACATTTTAAAATTTCAAAAATTTCAGTCTCTTTCAAAAGAGGCTGAAAGAATTATGCTTGCCCCTCTGGAGATATTTAGTGTAGCCAGTGTGACCCTGACTCTACATGGAAAACACCTGATTGTCTGAACATTCATGCATGCATTTGGCTAATTAAATACTTAATCTTAATATGTGCCAAACATTAAGAATTGGAGATGCAGAGTCAATAAAGTAGAGAATAATGTCCTGCTCTCTGGTTTTGATGGAGGAGGTAGAACAAACACTCAAACTCATTTATAAATATGTCAGATGGGCCTAAGTGCTATGAAGCAAATGAAGAAGTTAGAGCCTGATGTCAGGTGTGCTATTTTATATAGGGTGACCAGTGAGAACTTTTCTGATAAGTAGAACCCTTAAGGAAGTAAGAGAATAAGCCAGCATTCCAGACAATAGGCAAAGCATGTGCAAAGACACCAGCATTGTTATGATTATGGCTGAGAGATAGTGGAACAACTGTGTTTGGGATGAAGTAAGGTGGAGGCTGTTTGGAAATGAGGATAGACAGATCAAGGAGGTCTACTTTGGCCACAGTAAGGACTTTGGCTTTTGTAATTACGTTCATATAGCTACACATTGTTGCATTTTAAATTTAAATTTAGACTTCATATTTTCTTAAAACATCCTCAAAAGATTGCACTCATTGAAGAGACAAATTCCTCTGTGTGTAGGGGGAACAATGAAAGTATGTTTGAGATTCACTATTAGTGATGAAAATATTTTCTTTTTCTGGGAAAATGATTACATTTTGTAAGGCAAACTTGTAAAGACTATTCTTGTAAAGCAACAAGATAAAACTACTTGAGGTTGTATATTGTTTTATCATTGAAATGACTGCAAAATCACGGCCAGTTGTGCAGCTGTGATGCACTTACAATGAGTGGGCATTATCATATCCCTGGGAAGATGTCACAGATTTTCAAAATGATTCATGAGACCTGAAGGATAATTATTCAGGTACTAAATGTCCATCTGTCAAATGCTCTTAAAAGCTGACTTTTAAGAGATGTTTAACTTCTCCTGGTTGATAATTTAATTTTGTTTTAAAAAAGAGCAGTATGCCTTAAAATGTCACTCTTAGTCTCAAAGACACAAAAGAGGTAACAAGAATACAATTGTTACTCTGAAATTAGGCCCAACTACCAAAGACCAAAAATCTAAAGATTCTTAACCATTTCAACAAAATATGAATAAAATTGAATCTTAACTCTTTGAGATGCAATATGTATGAATTTTTATTCATGTAAGAAAATGTAAATCTGAAATATTATTTCTCACTTTTAAAAGCTTCCATTAAAGTTTCATATTGTTATGAGTTTCTTAAAATAGAAGAGTTGTAGCAGTAACTCCCTTTTCAAAGGAAGAACCTGAAGCTTATAGGGGCAGTTACTTATCTAATGCCATAAGGCCAGATCATTGTTTAGCCTGGACTTGAGTCCTGGCCATCCTGAATCCATAACCTGTGATCTTGCCTGAAGGATAAAGGGGAGAAATTAAAAATAGAGCTTTTGAAAGTGAAATGTCAATGGATGGGTAATTTAATACTATCAGTTGATGGGTGGTTTAACATTTCAGCCAATATTATTTTAGCTCTCTACCTCTGTATGGAACTACCCACCCACTGATATTATTAGAAGGGTATTGTAATAGTCACACAGGGAGGATTTAGTTTCTAAAACATATAAAAAACAGAAATGGCAAAAGATCAACAAACCAAACTGTATTAACATTTAGAATTTCTATTCATCAAAAATGTTCAAGAAAGTGGTAGAACAAGTTATAAACTGGGTGAAAATATTGTAAAGCATGTAATTTGCAAAAGGCCATTTCAAAATAATTAAGTGTGCTTATATGTCACTAAAAAAATCACAAGGTGGTTAAAATACATAAAAAGGCATGTATTTCCACAGAAGAGGAAAGTAGAATGGTAATTAAGCACAAGAAAAAAAAATGATCAGTCCAGTTAGTAATCAGAGATGTGAGTAAAAAGGGAATTGTATGTCAGCGAAAAAGCCCAATAATGCACATACAAATCAACAGGGTTTCTTGTTAAAACAGATTCCAATTCAGTAGTTCTGGGGCAAGGCTGGAGTTCAGTATTTCTACAACGCTCCCAGGGGAAGTTGACAATACAGGTCTGTGGGCCAAACTTAAATAGCACAGTTTTAGAGAATCTATATGTATGTGGTTTTACAAAGTGTTTAAAAATTGAAAGGTTATACAATTCACCAAATTTCAGATGATTGTTACTTGGTGAACAGGGAAGGAAAAGATGGTGAATAGGGAAAGAAAGGCTCTCATAGGTGGAGATATGAACTGGCAACTTTGCAGCTCATAAATTACATGCTCCATAAATACATATATGTTTCAAGCTCTTTTGCATATGTTAGGTATTATATAATAAAAACTTTAAGGGCAATAAAATTTTCAAAGGACAGGGAACCCACAATATCACCAACAGAACAGATAAAACTGAGGTGAACAGGAAGAAAAAGCACACAGTGTGGAGCTGAATATTTTATCTTTAGAAGAGAAAGCTGCAAGCCATTTGTAAACATACCATATTTATAATCTCACCAAATGAAGCCACTGAGAAAACTTTTCAAATGATTGTAACATAAAAAATGTAAAGAATATGGATAGAACTCCCAAGTAAAAATAATTAGGGACTTCTTTAAAATAGCAATCACATTCTGCTCAAAGTTTAGTTTTTAAATTAATACTGAATTAAGATAAAAAGGTTTTGTGGTAATATATGTAGCTCTCAAATGCAAGATGAACCTAGTCCATGTTTGGTTGTGACTTCTCAAATTGTAGGATGCATATATTCCTACCTATTAGCCCCTCCATTCTCTGGATTTCCATTAGGTATCTTTCTTAGATCAGAATGTGATTTAATTTCTCAAATGTCTTCCATTCAAATATAATATTCCTTATTATTTAAAATTTATCTGAGCAAATATCACAACAGGAATTATTAACAACTAACAATAACTCAGGTTAGTTGCTTAAGTATCAGGAAATAGTCAAGAAGTAGAGTTGGCAGAGAAGAGAAAAAAATTAAGCTAAAGATGGAAGATTGATAGTGACAGAGTTTGTTTGTTTTTTTCTTTTTTTTTTTTTTATACTGGAGGTTGAACTCAGGACCTTGCACTTGCTAGGCAAGTGCTCTACCATTTGAGCCATGCCCCAGCCCTTTGAGCACTGGCTGGTTTTGAGATAGGGTCCCACTCTATGCCCGGGGCCAGCCTGGACCTCACCCTTCCTGTTTGTTCTTGCCCATGATGGGATGACAAGTTCACAGCCACTGACTGAGATGGGGTCTCATGAACTTTTTGCATGAGTTGGTCTCAAAGCCCATCCCCCTGATCTCTGCCTCCCAAGTAGCTCAGATTGCAGGCTTAAGCCATCATATCTAGCCTTCGAGAGAAAAATTTCTACTTCCTAAATATCATATCAGGCTCATCAAATTGTTCTAATGTGTAAAAACATCCAAATAAATTTTTGAATGAGACACTTACTATCTAACTGCTGTATGGGGTAAAAGATGTGAGACAGGGCAGGGTTCCTACATTGTAAAGATAACTAATATTTACTGAGTTTTCTATGAGATAGTCATTTTGTTTTTCAAGAATTAATTTATTACAACCAGACATGATGGTACATACCTATAATCTCAGTACTCAGGAGGCTGAAGCAGGAGAATTTCAAGTTCTAGGCCAACCTGGGTGACTTATCAAGTTCCAGGACATCCTGAACTATGTAGTAAGACCCTGTCTTAAAGAAAGAAAGAAAGAGAGAGAGAGAAAGAGAGAGAGAGAGAAAGAGAGAGAGAGAGAGAGAGAGAGAGAAGGAAAAAAGGAAGGAAGGAAGAAAGAAAGAGAAAGAAAGCAAAAAGAAAGAAAGGAAGGAGGTGAGAGAAGGAGGGAAGGGAGGGAAAGAAGGAAGGAAGGGAAGGAAGGAAGAAAATGTCTTACTATCCCCATTATACAGATAAAGACACTGAATACCTTGTCTAAGGACACACAACCCTGCAAAGCTAGTGATGCAATTCAAACTTCCTGTTCCAGAGCTCATATTTCAGATTGGTGGTGACCTGTTTGTTTGCCTCTCTCCAGCCCCACAGCTGTTCCTCTGTTAGTATGACTTGTATACCAGCACCTTGTCAATTTTCTTGGGAATAAATTGAAATGCTCTCTTTGAGAAGATGGGACTGAGTATAAGACAAAACTAATTTGATTTCCTGAAAGTTGTATGATTTTGGGCAAGTTTAATTTTTTAACTTTGCTGAGTTAGATTCCTCATATGTAAGATACATTAGCAACGTATAAATATACATGAAAGGATTTTGTAAGGATTAAATAAACCAATCCATTTCCTGCACTCGATAAGACTTTTTGCTGCTGTTATTGCTGTTATTTTTATTACTAAATGAGATTATCATTGTAAACCCAGGTCTATCTTTACTTCAGATTTGATGTAAATACTATGCTATACAATATACATATTAAATGAAATAAGCCAGGTATTTTCTTTTTGTTTCCTTCTTCCTCCGTGAATGAGATGTCTATGAAATATGGAACATTGACATGAACTCTAGGTGCCCAAACTAAAAAACTTAAATAGAAAGGAAAAAGAGAGACTCATTGTCTCTTTGCAGAAACAAAGCCATTCTAGGATTGGCTACTCAAGTTTAAATTCATTAGCCTCTAAGAAGTCTGTGAATATTTTTGGATAATTGTCTAAGACCACTAAGTTCAATTCTAATGTAGCTATAGGTGTTCTCAATTGAAAGATGAAAAAGTCTGACACATTAAATCAAATGGCTTTTCTGAAGTGATGACAAATATTACTTTTCAGTGGTACCAAATTCTCCCCTAAGATCTGAAATAAACAAGACCTTAAGGAGGCTCCTGGCATTGAGGGAAGACTAATTTCTTCATCTGTCCTCAAGAAATAGGATCAGTACCTGGGACACACTCACAAATCAAATTGGATTATAGCCTAGTTATTCACTTTATTTGTGAATGCAGAATTTTTAATGAAACAGTGCATTTTTCACTGTTTTTATTTTTATTTGTTATTAGCATATATTAATTGTACTGGGGGATTCATTGCTACATTTATGTAAGTGCTTACAATATATCTTAACCAGATTCACCCCCTCTATCATTCTCCCTTGTTGCCCCTCCTGTTTCTTAGAACAATTTAAAAAAGATTTCATTGTTCTAGTTTCATACATGTATACAAAATATATCCAGCATATTTGCCCTCCTTCACCCTCTCCATTTACCCTGTCCTCCCCACTCCCAGACGGGACCTGTTTTACTTTTTAAAAAACATTAGGGAATGACATGTTTATTTCAAAGGAATTCGTAGTTTCTCCTGTAACTTGTGAATGGAATAGAAGGAAATGAAAACTTCAGGGGAGGAAAGGTATTGAGAGCTTACAATTCTAGGTAAACTCTCTGAGATGTTAGTTTTTCATGTTTTTATTTTTCTTGCTTACTCTATGTTCTTACAGGCTTGACACAATGATACAAGATTTCATTTATTCTAATCAATGTAGTTTTGACACAGTGTTTGGAGAAGAGAGAAGGATATGAACCATTATTTGCCTATGCATGACACTACCATTAAAACTAAAACAGAAGATCCATGGTCTAATATTGCTAAGGCTGAGTAATTTCCCTCCTGGCTTAGTGCATAGAAAACAGCATATTTTCTTCATGCATAAACAAGAGTAGCTCATCTTTTGAACACATTAAATTGTTTAGCATGCTTTGTGGAGTATGCCAAATATAGATCTAGATTTATTTGGAAGTGGCCTCTTTCAGGTTCAAAGATATGGAATTACTGACCAGTTATGAATCACAGATTGGACTAATTGACCCAGTTCTTTGACGTTAGTCAAATAACCCATACACCATAAGTCTATTTAGTCAAAATTGGTGAACTAGTAGTCAGTCTCACTGCAGTTAAGTATTATTTTTTTGTTTAAAAACTATGGCATGTGTCATGGTTCTTACGAGAAAGTGTAGTACACAGAAATTCTATGAGCTTCAGTTTCAGCTCTTGTGGTTTTCTGGATGTCTTACAGCAGATGGATTACATTAACCTCTGTGTCAGGTTTTTCATCAATGAGGATTATATTAGAACCAACTTTGCAAAGTCGCTGTCAGGATTAACTAATAGATAAAAACACTCAGCACAGTATCCGTTACATAAATAATATATGTAAATACATTGTTTTATATATAATATATGTGCAGCTCTTATCTATCTATTCAAAACTTAGGAAATTAATTGAACAGAGAACCACTGTGCCATAGTAAGTGGTCATAACAATACCATAAGTAATAATTTAAAAAAAAATTATTAGTACAAATTCATTGTGCAAAGGAATTTCATTGTGATTTTTCCATATATGAATATTTTGATCAATTTCATACACTCTATTACTCTTTCTTAAACTTCCTTTCTTCTTCCCACCCCTTTAACAGTTTTTAATGGGTTTCATTATGTTATTTTCATATATACATATAATGACTTCAACTTTATTCATCCCAATCACCCTCTCTGTTCCCATTTCTCCTCTCCAGTTGTTTCTCCCCAACAGTTCCCCTTTTACAATCATATTATTATTACTGATTTTTAGGTCTAGATTCTACATAGTATAAATTTGTTTTCCTGAGACTATTTCATTTTTCTTCAAATTGTTCAGAATCTTATTTTTTTTCCTTTATTTTTGTACTGGGTTGGGGTACCTTGTGGCATTTACAAAGGGTCTTACAAATATATCATACTTGAATTCACCCCCTCTACCACTAATGTTATGATCTCCAGTTCCTTCTAGAGCTCTTAAAAATTATTAGCTGTGTTCAAATTGTTGTAGATTGTGTCTTTAAGCCCGCAATGAGTATTTTAGTAGGTAGTGTGTCTTTAATTTAAAATTGAAACTAATTCTGCTCTCTTCTCTTCTTTGTTTCTGCTTTTATTTCTGCTCTATACATGTTTTCTGACATATGGAGGAAAAGGAAGAAAATGAATGTTTTCCAAGAATCTAGTATATATCAGATGTTGCTGCAATGGGCATTTCACTTATGCTATGGCATGGTCATTTTATGAGGAAGGTATTATTATTCCTACTTTATTGATGAGGAAAAGACATCTGAACTCACTGGCTACAATTAAAAGAACACTGATACCTGTTGAAACTATTCCAGTAATGGAGGGAGGAGGGATAAAGGAAAATGGTGGAGGGGGTGAACTCAAGTATGAAATATTTTGTGTATTGTAAGAACTTTTGTAAATACCACAATGTACCCCCACCCAGCATAATAATAAAAAATAAGTAAAATAAATTAAAGAAAATACTGGAACCCAGTTTCTAGCCCCCATGCACCTCCAAAGCCTTTTACATTTTTTTGTTGTTGTTGTTAAAGAATTTAGCAGATCTACTATTGGGTTAGGCTCCTATCTAATTTTAATCTGGAAATGTTTTTGCTAGGAAAAGAAACTAGCTTCTTAAACTAGGGAAAGATGTTAGTGTTCTAAGCCAGTTTATTAATCCACAATAGAAATACTACAGTAGTACTTCCATGTAACAATGACAAAGCTGAGTAGCTGTTACTGAAACAGTATAGTGCTCAATGTCTAAAATACCTGCTAGCTATATCTTTATAGAATCAGTTTGCTGATCACTGATGAATAATGAATAAAAAATACTAGATGACCAACTCTATCACCAGCAAACCACCTTTTATAACCTTAACTCTATGAGGAAATACTCCTTGTGTTTGGGCAAAAAGTGAAAGTCAATGTACCAGAACATGATTTCAACATCCTCAATGTCAGCCCCAGCAGAGACCAAGGGGATGAGAGCATGTCTGAACTCAAGGGCATAGTTCTGATTGCTGTAGTTCGCCCTAAAGAAAGAGCTCCTCAGTCCATAGCTCACAGTAGCTCAGCATGAAGTGCTTTTACCCAGCCTTCCCTTGCTACTCCCTTTTCCTCTTAACTGAAGCTTCTCCCAAGTGCCCATTCTTCTGTCTCTATTTGACTTCCCTCATCCCTTTCAAAAGGTAAAAGCCCTTCCTCTTTCTTACCAAGCATCCTTTGAAAATACAAAGAAACATTATCTACATGTAACTGAAACTGATCTATACACAATATTTAACTCTTTAAGGTATTTGAATTGCTTTGCCCTTTTCCTTATGTTAGTGGTATTAAGGACTTTGTAATTTTCATAATTTTAGGCAATATCCATAGGAAAGAAACATTTCTAGTTTGTAATACCATATCATACTTTACTTTAACTATGAAGAAAATCCATAAAAACACTCAGATGCTATTAACTGAAAAGGCAAATTGTTCACACATGCAGTGTATGAAACATGAAAAAGTACAAAAAATTTTAAAGATGGGTTTATTTTGGAAAATTTGCTCTTGATTATTGGTTACTATTTGATAAAAACTAGTGAGTGCACCATGACTCAAAATTTGCATCAATCTGAGACTAAAATACTTCCTCTGACAATTATTAAAATTTTCTGAAAACTTAATTTTCTTAATACCTTCTTCCATCTGTACCATTCCTGATGGCTTAATGATATAAACTAAACCTTAACAGTAACTCTGTCAAGAATTTTCTTTTTCTTGGAAACTACTCACTTAGAGTAAGTTTCAAAATTGCATATTTTCCCCTCTATGAGTCCAGTAGTTATATTATTCAAACCAATAACTGCAGTTCATAGTCAGAGAGAAGTCTAGCAACTAGAAAAGATTATTTTAAATTAGAATTATTTCCCCAAATTCAGGACATAGAACAACCATAACTACAGACAATCTTCAATGTATTCCCTAGAGTTGGCCTCTTAGCTAAATGAGAAAGATTTGGATAATTGAAAATTCTATATCCAGTTTCAAAAGCTAATGATAAAAGGAATCCAGGAGTCTTGATTGAGGATTAGTTAAATCTATGATGTGGAAAAATAAGCATTTTGATATATTTTCCTTTGGTTTCTTGTACCCAAACATATCTAGATCTTATCAATTTCTTTTGTAACAGCCATTACTTCCTTTTTACTATTACTTTCAAAATCATACTACAAACCTTCACCACTTCACGCTGGATTATGGTGACATTCTTTTAATTTAGTATTATTCAAATTGTGCACTGAAGACCACTTACATCAGAATCACATTGATCCTGGTTAAGATGGAGATTATGGGCCCTCTTCAGACTTACTGAGTCAGAATCTCTGGAGTAAGAGTCAGGAATCTGCAATTTTGACAAGCACCCTAAGTGGATTCTTAAGCACTCTAAAGTTAAAGAACCACTGTTCTCACTACCTTCTTCCTATTTCTTCTCTCCTTGTTTTCAGGAAAGTTTGTACATTTCTATAAGCTTGGCTATTCTAACATGCTGTTCTTGTCCTGCCTCTCCTGCAGAAAGCCTTCAGTGACCCCTCCTTCTTCTCAGAATAAAGTCCCAATGTCTAACAGTCAAGGTCCCAATGTGGCCAGGGGCTACTTTTGTGATTTCCTACTGTTTCAGGAAGATGATAAAATAATTCCTAGTTTCACATATTCAATCCCATTTTGCATGCCTTTTACCACCACATCTCCCAACTAGAAACACTCTATGTGTTCAGTTCTAGCCGAGTCAATGCCAAGCAAAAGTCAATGCCAAGCAAAAGGCACTGCCAAGTTTTTGTGTGCTGCCTTTCGCAACCCATCCTTTTTATGACCTCATATCATTTATTGTTCATACTGTTCATATGTCACTTTCTCACAGACTGCCTATGCTGCCTCTTGAGTTGTCAGTTAATTTTTAATGTGACTGTGCATGTCTCATTTCTACATCTCAATTGTGAGATTCCAGAGGATAAGAACATTTTGTATCTAAACATGACTATTTTGTACTTATAGACAATGAATAAATAATTTTGAAATGACTGAGTAAATATAAAATTGACTAAGTTTCTGCTGTTTTAACCAATTTTTGGCTGATAATAGTTGATTGCTTTTGAATTGCACATAATCTACTTTAACAAAAACAGATTCCCTTATTTTATGAGCTTACATCATTCTCATTTTCACATGCCAAAGAGATATAGCTACATTCACGTCCACCAAACTGATCCTGAACCAGACAAAATGCCAGCCATAGAAGTATCTGTTACTCAGGAATAAATATTGTATAAAGACCTTGTCGGATGATTCGAATGGAAAGAAAGCTGAAAGTTGTAAGCATCAATCTGCCCATTTGATTCCTAGTCACACAATCAAAAACTGCCCCACTTCTTAGCTGCTGTTCTCAACACTTCAATGTGATGCTAATAATTTGGACTATATGACTCCTATCACCATAGACACTAGATTTTCTACTGGAAACTTGACACTTAAAATAACAAATATCTATTTGCAGCCAAAGGATTCCATATTCAAAACACAAGTCAGAATTCACAACACAGCAAAATTCCTGGACCAGGGCTGGGGTGCATCCCATAGTCTACCAAAGATTAGACACTGAGCTAACTGAAGAATTAGTACTGCAGTATTGGTTGACTAAAAGTTTGGTTTCCCTGCTTACCATAATCCTGTGTCCACTATATTAAATATTTAAAACGATTAGTGCTGTATTAATGAGAAAACTTTTGGCAATAACTGATAAAATTTTATCTGAGTGATGTTTTAGTTAGGCTTAATATATGCTATCTTGCATTCTATAGAAATTTAAAATAACATATTACAGTAATGTATAGTGTACTTAGTTTCTATGACCAAGACATATAGCTAATATCTCTATTTGAGAAATTAATTTTTATATAAATTATAATTATTTTAAGGCTTTGTATCACTCAGCTTTGTTAGAACTTAAATTTTCATAGAATATTATTTTTCTGAGTAATAAAGCACAAAGTCAGTAGGCTTTGAAATAATAAATATTTGTGTTCAAATCCAAACTCTGTAACGGTTAGTGTGAGTCTGCATATGTTGTATTACTCATATGATATTAATTTCTTTCCTATGTAAAAAAAGAAACAATAACTAAATAAATTGTGGTAAAGATATAGCACCAAACAAATAGATTGAACACAGAATCTACCAAATAGCTCTTTGTTATCTGTCTCTCCCATTAGAAACCAACATTGATGAGATAAGAGTCTGGTTCATGGTAGGTACTCCAAAATCATTCATTGAATAACATAATTAATCTGTTTTCCTGATAAGAAACAAAATTAAGCTAATTTTTTAATATTCTAATGTAACTCATCTAAAACACTTGACTAATATATTTCCTGGAAAGGAAAAATAAAGAGGAACCAGAAATCAGTATTTTCTTTCTTCTCTCAGATTCAAGAAAGTAAGTCTGCTTGGTGATGGGAAATACATATTGTTGACATACTAATAAACTTATCATGATTAATATGGTTATCACAGTGTAATCTGATATCAAAACATCTGGAAATATTAACTTGATCTATGAAAGTCAGATCATTTTATTTTGCTTCATTAATAACTCCTATGAGTCTGGAAGAGTCTGTATTTGTTGGTTTCTATATTCTTAAACCCATGATGGGTTTCAATCATTAATGCAAATATAAGAAGTAATAGTGATTACATTATTTGTTGAATAAATAATTATTGAGCACTAGCTAACTGCCAGAAAATGTTTCATACAGTCATGAAAAAAAACAACCAAGGATGCTGCTGTCTGTATTTAGTGTAGTGATGATGAAGAAAAAGCACATAGTAAATATAAAAACAAACACTCCAAGAAGGATAGAGTGAGGCATGCTATGTTGTGAATTAAAATAAGGGAGGTGCTAGCTAGCAGGTGACTGACTGAAGGTTAGGTCATGAGGAAAGACCTCTCTGAGCAACTAACCTTTATGCTGGGATCTGATTGACATGGAAGAGCCAGAAATGCAGTCACCTGGGTTGGGGGGCCATTATCAAGGGAACAGCTAGGCAAGTGCAGCAACTGTGAAGAGTGGCTTATTCAATCAGAATGACCAGACAGCGACCCACTACTGGCAAGAGGAAATAAAGCCAGGAATTATGCAAGGCATGAGGAATACTTTTCTCATTGTTATGTGGAAGGTGTGATATAATTTTCACAAGATCTAATTTTCTTCAAAAAAAAATTTCAAAATTTCTATAGTCAAGATGGTTCTAGGAATTCTAAGTAAACTCTTTTTGACACATGGAATCTTTGAAGTCCTTTAGTAGAAAATTCCCATGGTCTGCATGCATTCTGGCCCCAGGAGGATACAGATGTGGAAGTTGTGATAAGGTTCTGTTTATAGAAAATCTGACAGCAGCACCTTCTCCTGCAT
Source organism: Castor canadensis (assembly GCF_047511655.1). NCBI lineage: Eukaryota > Metazoa > Chordata > Mammalia > Rodentia > Castoridae > Castor > Castor canadensis. The sequence goes on along the minus strand of NC_133391.1, from coordinate 128,804,553 downwards.
GTTTGTGAGACAGTCAAACAAACTTGTTTGTATTATACATTAATAAGACTTCCATTGGAGAGAGAAGAAAAGAAAGACATAAAACTTTAAAAACATAAAAAGTGAAGCTTATTTTCTGTCATTGTGCTCTGGAACTTCAAGTATAAATATTAGAGACTTTGTGAAAATGAATCAGGTAATTAATGCCTGTGGCATTAAAATTGCTAAATTATCAAAAAAGTTTAGTAAACATAGTACACTTGTATTTGTCTACATCAAATATAATATGTATATTTCTCTATTGAAATTATAGTTAGAATTGACATGTTGACTTTCACTTTCATTAATCAGTTGTAAGATGATTTATTTAAAATAAAAATTTATTTAATAAATTCAATTATTACATGTTCTAGATACTAGAGTAAGCACATGTACAACAAAATCAATGCTGTTCTGGAAGTAGATAATTGATAATAAAAACCAGATATGTTCTATAATATTTTAAGTTCTGTGGAGAAAATAAAGTTGGGGAAATAAAGAGTATGGGAGAAGAGAGTGTTCAACTTTACAAGTACATCCAACCCATGAGCAAAATATAACTAAACCTTAACTATTTCTTTAACCAGTCTTGCTTTCCTTCCATCTACTTCTACCAAACCAGATACCTCTCAGATAGAGTACAAAAATAGCATCCTATCTGCTCTTCTATCATCTGTTTTCAACATGTCAGACAGAGTCTGATCCTTGGGAGATATAACTCAGGCCATTTTACTCTTCTTACCACAACCTATTCAAGGTTTCCATCTCATTCTGAGTCAAAGTCAAAACTTAGAAGGAACAAGAAAAGAACTCTGACAAAAGGCCAATGCATAAGAAGATGAAAATGAAAAGGTCTTGAAAACACAGAGAGGAGATGGCCCAACCACACAGTTATTACCAATAACTGACATTAGTTAGTTGCTTCAGAGGACTCAACAACTTATTGAACTTATGGAACACTGAGAATAAGCTTTACAGCAGATGCTGACTTCAGTAGACTTGGAAAATAAAAATGATTTGCCCTAGTGCTGGGAAAGTTTGTTCTGGGAAAGAAGATCATACTTTTGTATTATTTCCGGGTTGCAATGTGAATAATTGGCATCTCCTTGTTGTATTCCTTATAATAATGTGAATGGAACAATTATCTATTCATATATTTTACCTCACAGGGGACTATGACTTTGCATTATGTTGTATTGATTTCTGCCTTCATTTTGTGTGACTTATTCATAATAGGAAATAAGTATTTCTCTGAAGGTAATGCTCATTGCTTTACAACATATTCCTTTTCTTGGCATAAACTATTTGGAATATTATCACTCTAGAAAAATAAAGTAGAAGTTCCCTTATACATAATCCCTTAAAAATGGCATTGATCTAAATGAAAAATGTGTAACATTTATATCTCTGAAATATTTGTAAATAAATAAATTTTCCAACACATTTTATTCTGTCTTTAATCTCCTACTACCTAGAACTCATTGTAACAAGGATTATTTTATTCTTCATCTCTATTCTTCACCCTACACTATTCTTAAAATATGAATAGTCAACCACAAAGTATAATCCATGACAGAACCATATTCCCCCTCAATTTTAGTATATGAAAGAGAAAAGGACAGCAACAGAGTCTCTTCTGGAAACCTAGCTTTGCAACTTTCCTGACACATCAAGACCAATAGTAAATGGAAAATAATCTGGATACAAGCTCACATCTCAGTGGAGAAATACTAGTTGGCAGTATCTGCAATAAGAAAACAAAGATGTGCATATATGCAACAGAATTGCAAGAATTTGTGACACTTGGCAGTTTTCTTAATATGAGAAGTTTTAGATTATGTAGCCAAGTTCATGCAAAAATAAAAACAAGGGTGCAGTGAACAATAAGACATATAGTAATTCTGGCCAAAATATGATTGTCAACTGCATTTATTCAAAGGGAAATAAGAGTTTTCCTAGTATTATTCCAATGTATTTAATAACTGGAATCTGACAAGTCAATTCAATGTGCATGCAGCTTTAAAACCTGCTGTAAGAACCATTTAATCACAGTGCTGTTTTGCAATGAATTGTTAACACTGATATTATACCGAAGTACTTTTTTAAAAGATGGCTTTCGATATCACTAATGTTTAGTAAATGTTTTCAAGAATCATTGCACCCAGACTAGGAATATAGTGCTTTTTGCAAACCAATGAAACTAACCAGATTGCTTCTTAAAGTTTGCTTTCATTACCTGTTGCTACACAGAATGGGGTGAAGGTCAAAGGAGGAGACCAATTGATATGTTGATTGAATTCCGCATTGATGTCTGTGTCTGGTTAGCACCTTTAGTTAGAGCATGGTGGTAATGACGCCTATGTCTCAGGCTCTATTCTGATATGTGTCAGTTAGTCTCATTTTTATTTCATGTTTTCCAGCTGAACACTAACCATCACTAGCTGACTCACTGTTTAGCTGGTCTCAGTGGGGACCAGTATACAGATTTTGTATGGATCAACACAAAGCTTTTAACTACTTTAGGAAATACAACTTTAAAGGATACAGCCTCCTTATAGCAGATCATTAGTCATCTTCTCTGAGAAATGAAGGGTGATTCATTACCTAAGAGCCACAAGAGGCCATGAAAGTGCATTAAACAGAGATATACGTGACCTGGGTTCCAGAAGTGATTCTAGGGTTCCTAAACTTGTGACCTAAAATATATCTATTAAACTCTCTGACTTTTAATGACCATTCATTCATTATTTCATATTAATTCTCTCCCTGCCACCCTGAATATTGTTAGTATCAAATGTGACTAGATCACACTAGTGTTTTAAGTTTCTAGAACATACTTTCTTAATAAATATTTGCTAAATAAATTGTCAGAATGAATTTGAAAGATGGAAGCACACCATTTCAATGTAACATGTATTTTAGATTATCATTTGAGACTAAATACAGCCTTATAGATTTTTGTTATAAAATAAAGATTACCATTCATTAAAATTCTAAAGAATAAAACATATGATCACATCTCTTCTTATAAGCTACTACAAACATAATGTAATCAAAGCAAGCTTATGTAGAAAATCAAAATGCATAACCAGTCTTCTAAATTTAATCAATTGCTAAAATATTAATGTAATGACTTATTACATTAATAAAACAGGAGAGAAATTATGGAACAAATTTGGAAGAAAGATAGCACCATATATAATACTGATAAAATCTATAATCCATCATTTGAAAAATTATTTTCTAATGATCTGAAAATAAAAAATAAATTTAAAAAAAGCTTTATAGTCAAACCGATTTTAGGCAAACTTTGTCTCCTCTTTAAAATATGGCAGTGTATTCGTTTTTAAGGAAGCACCATTCAAACATTTGATTACTTAAATTAGATTACCTGGAAACTTTTCAAAATGATGTCTAAGACTAAAATAAAGTTTCCTTTTTGGAAGTTGCAGACAAACATCAAGGTGGGCCCATGATTCCTGCCTTCTGGTATTCGCAGCTTTGAATCATTCCCTCATCTTGAATGTGGGTAAAAGCATTAACTTACTTCTAACAAAATGTAACAAAATGATAACCTGTCACTCCCAAGCTTATGTTATGTTGTACAAAACTCAGTCATGCTAGCAAACTCCCTGTCATCCTCCCTTGCTGGGTTTGAAGAAGCAAGGTGCCATGTTTTAAGTGGTATATGGGGAGACCACTTAGTAATGAGCTACAGATGGCCTCTAAAAGCTGATAGTGATGTGACGTCTGACCAAGTCATCAAGAAGCCAGGCCCTTAGACTCACAGTTACAAGGAAATTAATTCTGTGATCGACATGAGTGAGTTCAGACATGAGTCCATCACCAGTTGAACCTCAAGATGATAAGTGAGACCTCAATAGTTTGCAGCCTTGCAGAGGGTAAGCCAAACTATGCCTGGACTTCTGACCCCAAGAAATTATGAAATGATAAATGCATGTTGTTTTAAGCTACTAAATATTTGAATATTTTGGATATTTGAGGAAGTAAAATTATTATGAAATGAATATCACAAACAGATTCCAAACACATTCATATAGAATAAACATACATAAACATAAGTAAACTAGCTTTTCTGGCAGAGCACAGTTGAATTATGTAAACACAACAACAACAACAACTTATTTGAACATCAACTTAAATATTAATAGTGAGAACCAAAACTATAAAATAGGTACGTGTGTGTGTGTGTGTGTGTGTGTGTGTGTGTGTGTGTGTGGAGGGGTACTAGTGGGACGGGAGAAGGTGAAGGAAGGAGATTAAGGTGATGGTATATGGTAGATGGACATCATATGCCTATATGAAAGTGAACTAAGAGGGGTGGGAGGGGATTGAGGGGGTAGAGACGATGGGGGTAATGTAAATAATGCACAATATAAGTCTAATTGGAATTGTCACTATGAATCCCCCATATAATGAATATATCTTAAAAAATTTTAAAAACACCTAAATAATTGACTGATGCAAATTTAAAAATATTTCTAGTTGTTTTCATATGGTTCAATTCTGCAAACTACTTTCAGAGCTGGATGGTAATGTCAATGTCTATTTAGTTCATATCCATGAAATAGCTAATTGCCAATGTGAATCTAAAAGCTTCAGCTTGGCTTTGAGATGTGTGTTTAGAGTAAGGCTATAGACATATTCTTGAATCTGGAGCAAAGGTGTGTTACTCAAATTTTATTTTCCTTTTTCCAATTCTAGCTGGTCCTAGGGAACCAATTAAAATTTGAACCATACAATGTACATGAGTTTTCTGGAAGGCTTATTCTTTCATTAAATGTGCCAGGTCCTGATTATCAAACCAATTGGATTAACTATAGCTGTACTTCACTCACAAATGCCCATCTTCATCTAGCTATTACCTTTCTTATATTCAGGTCAGGTTCTCATCCTCTGAAAGCCATATCTGATATTGGTCAATCTGATCGGATACATTAATACTTATTTCATCTTTATTTAAAAAATATTTTATTTTGTTTTCTGCTAACATAAATTGTACATATTAATAGGGCTCAGTGTGGTATTTCAACACATGCATATAGCATGTACTAATCAAAGCCAGGCTCCTTTATCCATGTCCTCACCCTTTCCCAATCTCTAGCCATCACTGTTCACCATTCAGGCCAGCTGTTTTTGCTTAGAGCTATGAGAGAGAATATTTGGCACTTGACTTTCTGCGTCTGACTTATTTCACCTAACATGATGTCCTCCAGTTCTAACGTGTGTTGCTGCAAATGACAAGATTTTATTCTTTTTAGATCTGAATAATATTCCATTGGGTATATTTACCACATTTTCTTTATTTATCCACATGTTAATCAATAAGTGAATAAATTGATCTAGAATGCTTCCATGTCTCAGATATTATGAATATTGCTGCAACATATGGGCATGCAGGTATCCCTTCTGCATACCGATTTCATTTCCTTTGCATGTATTCCCAGAGGTGAAACAGTGAGATCATATGATAGATCCACTCTGGTTTTTTTTTTTTTTTTTTTTTTGAGGAAACTCCATACCATTCTCCTTAATGGCTACATTAATTTAGATTCCCACCAATAGTGTATGAGAGTTCACTTTTTCCCATCCTCTCTAGCATTTATTATTTATTTAGTAATAGCCATAACAACTAGAGTTATAATGACTAGAGTTATCTCATTGTACCTTGGATTTGCATTTCCCTGATGGCTGCCTTTGTTGTTAGTGTTTTCTTTCTTTTGGCTACCTTTTTAACTCTACATTAACAGTACTCCATGCAAATGATAAACCTGAAATCATAAATTTGTTGCTCTTCTCCTTTCTTCTAGAGAGAGAGAGAGAGAGAGAGAGATGTCTATTTTTCTTTAAGCTCAGTGCTTGCTTCATAGTGAATATTTAATAAGCTTAGGGGACATTTGTGAACTTTTATTTTTTTTAAAAATGATTTGATCCATATGTGTGAACTCATTTTAACCTGAAAAATATCCAGGTAATAATCTGACAAAGGTTAATCTATAAATGTGAAATATGTTGGTCTATTTGATAATAGAGCAGATGTTTCTTACAAGAGTGTCTCACTAATATTGAAGAAGGCATATTATCTATCTATTTCTTTTGTGCACATGGTAAGATTTAGTCATCCTCTGATAAAAGATGCAGGAAAGAATAAGTAGATTGAGATTATATAAACTTAACTTTTATTGTTTAAATATTAATAACATTCTCTGAAAACATAAATAAAATTCAATCAGAACCCTAATATTGTGCTAGTGATAATAATGTATGCTAGAACACTGATAAAACTCGTGAAGAGACATATCGCTTTTCTCTGGTTTCTCATCTATATAAAGCCCTATAATCAGTGTTAACATCCCATTCCAATTTGAAATCCATATAATCCTATTTTGTCACAGACTATAACTAATACCAAAATGGATAAGGTAATTATGGATGATTTGGAGTTCCCGTGTCTGCCATTTTCTGAACTTGTACTTTAAAATAACTGCATTTATACTACAAACACCATTTTTCTTATTATGTATTACTTTACCATCTCAGGGAATGCTGAAGTGTTAGCTATACAATTCATCTTTAGCCAGGTACTAGTGGCACACCTGTAATCCTAGCTACTTGGGAGGCTGAGATCAGGTACATTACATTTGAGGGCAGCCCAGGCCAAAAGTTACTGAAACTCCATCTCAGTGGAAAAAGAAAACAACAAAACTAGGCATGGGAGCATGAGCCTGTCATCCCAGCTAGGGTGGGAAGTGTAAAATAGGAGAATTATAGTCCAGGATGGCCTGGGCAACAGCAAGACCCTATCTCCAAAATAATGAGAGCAAAGGGTTAGAGGAATGGCTCATGTTAGGTACCTGCCTAGCAAGCACAAAGCCCTGCATTTAAACCACAGTACCAAAAAAGAAAAAAAAAAAAAAGAGTAAATCAGTTGTTGAGTTATTGGACATTTGTAGCTAAAAATGTATTGGAAAACTTCTATATCTGGACTCAAGCTTTTTTTTTTTGGTCTAGCTGGTTTTGATCTGGCAATATGCAACATCTACATTAAGTTGGAGATAGTCTTCATTATGAGCTATTGGTAGTGACCACATCCTAGCCTCATTATCTAGACTTACATCTTGGCTACCACTTACTAGTGCTGTGACTTGTTTTTTTTTTTTTTTTGGTACTGGGGATTGAAACTCAGGGCTTTATGTAATTGCTTTACCACTTGATCAATCCCCAGTCATGTTTTTATTTTTAGTTTATTTTCTAGATAGGCATAGACCACAATACTGGCCTAGCTCTGTGACTTTTGATGAGCTACTTAGCTTTTGTGAGCTTCAGTATCTTCATTTTTAAAGAGATACTCAAAGTGTCTACTTCATAAGGTAGATATAAACACTAAATAACTCCTCACTAAATGTTAAGTCTTAGTAATACCCTATCTCATAAATAGCCCCCACTGACACCATTTCTAGGTGGGTAAAATATCAAGGGCAATAATTTTTAAATGATCATCATTATAGTTATTAAAGATAAGTATGTCCAATATTAAAAATAATAAAAATAATTTAGGCACAAAATTCATGTTTTTTTTCCAAGCATGCTAACTTGTTTTTTAAAGAGGTGAAGAAAACGATGACAATTCACATAATATTAATAGTGTGTTCATTCTCATTAAATATAATGAGGCCTAAATTTTAAAATCAAAAGTCAAAATTTTTAGAAATTCAACAATGGAAATGGAATAGATTTGGGAACAACATTAACAAATATATTTACTTTCTGAGGAAAAATATGGCTTATTAACTATATCACTGAGAGTGTTTCAAATACTTTGCTGGAGTCACTGGAGATAATCCTCAGAACATTTCATCTCAATCCCTTTTTTGATAGCGTCTTAGTTTTAGGGAAGATGTAAGATACATTGATTTTGAATACTTCTGATAACCTTGTAAGTCACCCTCACAAATAATATTGTAAAATGTGGGTGATAGTATTCTTGGGTACAGTAATCACTAGTTACAGGTTATATACTGTACTAAGACAGAATTGATTAGTGGCTTGAGATCAACATGAAAACTAATGCAGAAGGAGTTCATGAATCCAATCCTATATTTCTGCCAGTAGCCTACGTGAAGATAAGGAAAGCTTGTTTATTGGTTTTGTGCATACCAGAATGACATATTTCAAATGAGACTGAACATGTTCAGGATAGTATGACTGTAGAATGATAGCAATTTAAAAATCATTTTGAACTGTTGAATAGAAAGAACCAAAAAAATTGATTTTTAACGTGTACATTTATAAATTTCTATGTTTAACTAAAAGGCAAATTAAAAATGAAAATATAAGGGAGATGTGTTTTTAAGAAGCTTTATTAGGGAAAAGAGGTATTTTGTTGAACACTATGTGTTCTAAATTACATACATGCAATTGTAAATAGATGAACCATCTTGGGTGGCATTTGAGAAGATCATTCACAGGGGAAATGACACTCACTGCTCTGCATTAGTCCAATTATGTCTAAAATATGAAGCTCACTTCTATATTTGTCTATTAATATTAAAAAACAATGGGGAGACCAAAGAGCAATACTCAAAATTTAGAAGGATAATAGAAACCATACATACTTATTTTTGGCGTTTTTTGGCTCTCAGTGCATATCTGCTGAATGAGTAGATTTTTTTTTTAATTATTTTATCATTTTTACATTTACTTACATGTGTATACTTTATTTGGGCTACCTTCCCCGCCCCCCCCACCCCGTTTTGCACTCTTATACACTGATTTTGTTGTAGAAAAAACATGAAAGATGAAAAGAAAAACATGTCATTTTTGCTAGTTCAAGATGAAGATAGCTATACAGGGAGATTCTTTGTGTTGTTTCCATGCATATGTGTATTACAACCCAAACTGGTTCATCTCTACCAGACCTCTTCACTACTTTCTAGTCCCCTTCTCATAGTGGCCTCTGCCAGTTTAAGATTACTATATACATTCCTGTACAGTGAGCATATCAACCATATTCAAATTTTTGGTTTCCTTCCTTTTCCCTATTCCTCTCATGTATGGTCTCCCCTTAGTGTGTGACTCATGTTCAATAATATTACTGCATTTGTTTTAGGTCTATAATCCACATATGAGGGAGAACATGCAATTTTTGGCCTTTTGAGCCTGGCTAACTTTGCTTAAGATGATGTTCTCCAGTTCCATCCATTTTCCTGTGAATGACAAAATTCCATTGTGTATAAAAATCAATTTTCTTAATCCATTCGTCAGTAGTGGGGCATCTTGACTGTTTTCATAGCTTGGCTATTGTGAATAGTGCTGCAATAAGCAAACATTGGTGTGCAGGAGCCTTTGTAGTACTTGAGTCACATCCCTTTGGGTATATTCCTAGAAGTGACATTGCTGGATCATATTTTTAGTCTTTTAAGAAGCCTCCATCTTGCTTTCCATAGTCATTGTACTAGTTTATATTCCCACCAGCAGTGTGGCAGGGCTCTTTTATCCCCTCATCCTCGCCAACATTTGTTGTTGTTGGTGTTCTTGATAGTAGCAGTTCTAAGAGTAGTGAGACTTTGTGTGGTTTTGATTTGCGTTTCCTTTATGGCCAGGGATTGTGAGCATTTTTTCATGTGTTTTCTTGGCCATTTGGACTTCTTCCTTTGAAAAAGTTCTGTTTAGTTCAGTTGCCCACTTCTTTATTGGTTCATTGATTGTTAGGGAGTGTAGTTTTTTGAGCTTCCTATATATCCTTGGTTCTCGAATACAGGTGCAGATACTAATTAGTATAAGGTGCATAAATCTAGAGAGGAAGGTAAATGGATAACATATGGAAATAGGAGTGTAACCAAAACAAAAGTTCTTTCTGATAGTATACGTGGCTTAAAAAGTTTAAACATAAGAATTCAAGCTGATGGATGGGAATACTCTGCATTACTTGTAATGAAATAAGGCCACCAACATGAAACATTTGTTACTAAGAAATGAAATTGTCTACTTGTTTACTGCTTGAATATTTATGAAGTTTGTAGTTCACATGTGGCATTTCCATAAACTGCCTTGATTAATGAATTTAATTGTAAATGTTATGAGCTGATTTCTTAAATTGTGTTTCCTTTTGTTTATATGTTTGGTATAAAAGAAAACTTAGACTGAGCAATGCTCAGTGGATTTGAATCAGGTGACAAAGTTGTCAAGCTGCATAATCTGAGTATTGCATATAACTACAACACTGAGAGCAGAATTTGACCAAAGTCAAAGTGTGGAGGGATCAGTATTAGATTTCCTGAATTGGTGTAGACCCTAAGTTGACTCAAAAGTTCATCCAGGGAACTTCTTAAATAAGTACAAAGCCACATATTAAAAATTAAAAGACATATAAAATTATTCTCAAGTATAGAGATAGATCTTTGGTTACACAGGATATGATGAAGAGGGAGTTTTATGTGTCTTGAACTTTTACATAGTAGGAAAGGATTATCTGTTTCTTCAGATAATTTATAATATTGGTCTCAGAAATCCCTGGGAAACTCCCATTAACCCCTTTTTATTTAAAGGAATACTCATCCATTCCAAGTTTTTAAAAACTTGATTTCTCTATATCCCAAAACATATCATCCTCATACATATTCCACTTTGATTCAACTTTTAAAAATAGCTTTTGATATAAAATTTTAGTAGTTTAAGAATATTATATATTTATAATCTTTTCTTTGTCTAAAATTGTTTTACTCCCTATCCCAGGGAATCCACAAAGTTAGACATTGCATCCTCCATAATGTTATTTCCTCCAGTACATTAAGTATCTGAAAATTCAAAAGATTTAAGCAAGCACAATGAGCACTTCATTAATAATGTAAATGCATTCATCTATAAAATGCTTTCTAGATAGCTTTATATTCCTCATATTTGAACATAATTTCTCTAATGTGGCATCTTGATGGATTACCAGTATGCCTGACTATAGGCTTAGTTGCTACACAAGGTAAGCCCACCTTGCAAAAAAGGCCACAAGATTGGGTACCTCATTCCTGGGAAGATGTTTCCCTTTAAAATCAAGGAAATAGGACATGCTAGTGATCTCTGTTTGGAGGTCATAATATAAGTGTGAGCAGTGTAATCAAATGGTGCTGGAAATACATTAGCTTCATGCAAATCCATATAGCCTTCATGCTCACACATCTAGTCTAAAGGAATCAGCAGTAGATTGAAAATTGGTCCCACAAAAAACATGGCCATCTGGAACCTGTGAAAGTGAATTTTCTATGAAAAAGCATCTTTGTAGATGCAATCAAGTTAAAGGTCTCAAGATGAGATCTACTGTATAGGATGGAAGTTAAATCCAATGATAAGTGTCCTTATGAAAGAAAAGAAGAAGACAGGAGCAGCTGAGAAGGCCAAGTGAAAACAGAGGTGCAGGCTTGGGGTATTGAAGTACAAGATGTTAGGAGAGAAGCAGAGAACAGAATCTCCTCTAAAGTCTCCAGATGGAACCCCTTCTACTGACACCTTGATTTCAGATTTCTAGACTTCAAAACTATGAGAGAATAAATTGCTTGTTTTAAGCCACCTAGATTGTGGTTTTGTTATGTAGCCTTAGGAAGCTAACAGAGACCCAAGCTAATCCAAGTCTGAGCCCTTCTAATAGAATTAGTGCTGAAAAGCAGACAGTACAAGTGCCCCACTTCTCAAGGAGAGAATATTATTGTGGTTGAATTCCGAAGAAGAGGCAGAGATTTTTTTTGAGCAATACAACTCAGAAGTTTGACTAAACAAACTTTAATCTTGTGAATTATAGTACTGGTAGTTTTAGGTTTCTGGCAAGAGAAAGGGGAAAACAATTTTTATCCAGGGTCACAGTGATTGCAGTAATAGTGTGAAAAATATTTAATACTTCAGAATTTTTAACCTCTTCCCTCTTTTTGAAAGCTTTCAAGGAAAACAATCCTGCATTGAACTGAAATGTTTCACATTTATTTTGCCAGTCATGTGTAAGATAATGTTGGGAGAATGTGAACTTCAATTTATGCAATACTTATAAGAAGAAATAATTAAACAAAATATCTATGTTTTCCATTCTGTCTATTGACATGCTTATATAAGGAAGACATTATAAACATGAATTTCAAATTAGATTTATGACCATTTACTTATCCACTTCTTTAAAAATAATGTTGATTTAGCCTTATTTTCTTACATAAAAAAGTAAAAAATTCTCAAAGATTTCTATATGTTGATTAATTTTCTTTATATGCCTTTCTGACCCTGCCACACATTCTAGTTAGAGCATTGGGACTGTTTTACTTTTAGAAACCACACACATTTAGATAAACTAAGTATTATAAGCATAACTATACAACCACACTTGATGGCACACACCTATAATACAAACACTTGGGAGGTGGAGGCAAGAGGATGTAAGTTCCAGGCCAGCCTCAGTTACATAGTAAGACTCTGTGGCTAAAACACCAAAACCAGATTAACTTAGGATGGTGGCTAGAGGGAGGAAGCAGAAAGCGTGCCTCCTATAGTGAAATCCTGGAGAGAACTGGAGACACACCTTGCAGGCAAAACCACCGAAAAGAGGCAAAACTTTGACCCCTCCACACCTCCAGCATGCACAGAGAATCTCCACTTCACGTTAAATGGAGAAACCAGGAGGGCCCCCGGGCTGCCAGACGCCCATGCCCAGATGGCTTGGGAAGATGCAGACAAGGTGAGCTAAGTGGTACATGGTACTCACACAGACAACCCTGGGCCAGATCAGCAAAGCCCCCTGGACAGACCAACCCCCACCCAGGGAAAAAACAGAAACTGAGTAATAAGCAATAAGAACAATAAAGACACATAGCAAAGAGGGTGGGGTGCCCTGAGTGCCAAAGAGGGAGGGAGGGGAATCCTTCCTGGAACTGTAAACAAACAAGCCGGGTCTGGCCGGAGAGGCTCTGGCGGGAGCGGGGGCACGTGCCCAGCAACCAGGAGCAGGAAAGCTTGTGAGAGTGGCAGAGGGAGTAAAACTCCACAGGAGAGGGGGAGAAGACCCACCTCTCATGTGAGCTGTAAACAAGCACACTGGCTGGCAGGAGCAGCAGCACACGGCGAGCAAACAGGAGTGGGAAAGCTTGTAATAGTGGCAGTGGGAGGAAAAATCCACAGAACAGGGGGGAAGACCCACTTCCCACGTAAACAAACATGCAGGCCTGAGAAAGCGGGTGCAGTGTCACCTCCCCCAGTGTGCTTGGAAAGGGAAAAGCTTGTAGCACTGGCTCATGCACAGGAGAACTCTGAGTAAACAAAGCCTGCAGGGCCAGGGGAGGGTTAAGCTCACCCCTGAGATCTGCATAAATAACGCCAGGAGACTGACAGCAGTGGGCAGGAAAGCCACAGCCGCAGATAGCCATTCACAGACCTGTCTCCAGAATCTTTTTTTTCTCTCCATACCTTTGATGAGAAAACAACCAAACTACACCTGCATGCTGAAAAACTTACTGAAACTGTATTGCATTTGAACTTGGGACACTTTGTGGGTTTTTTGCTTTTGTTTAGTTTTGTTCTACTTTATGCATCCCCTTTGATGAGACAACTACAGAACAGCATCGGAGGCACCATCTCCAGAATTGAAGGCTGAGACGGACACCAAAATTATTAAGAATGAAACTTCAATGCATTTGAACTTGGAGATTTTTAAATTTTATTTTCTATTTTTCATTTTGTTTTATTTTATTTTATTTATATATTTTTTCTTTCATTTACTTATTTTTAATTTTTATTCTTATCTTTATTCTTTTTATTTTTTATTTTCAATCCTCTCTCTGTCTCTGTAATGCCTTTTCAGCTTACGGTTGATTAGTACACTGCCTCTCCCTGTTTATATCTTTGAAACTTTTTTTCTTTGTTTCTTTGTTTTGTTTTTTTCTTTCTACCTGATTATTTGTTTTTCCCTTTTCCTTTAACTTCTTTGCTTTCCATCCACTCTCACCCTTCCATTATAAATATCACTAATGCTATTTTTATAAGACAGAAAATACTTAATTGCACACAGTACAGGGACAATAACAACACCAAAGGCAATGATGGGAAGACAGAAAAAACAGGGAAATCAGTTTTCCTACAGCAAAAAATTAATACAGGAACCAGAGGGAAATGAAGAAAACAGGTACTCAGATCCAGACTCCAACACAATGAAGATAAACTATGCCAAAGAACCCAATTAAGCCCACAAAACTAATTTAAAAGAAGACATACTACAGGTACTCAATGAGAATTTTATAGAGATGATACTGGATAGGGTCAACCAAAATGTACAGGAGACACTCAAGAAATTCCAAGACAACAAAAATAGAGAATTTGAAAAAGCAAAAGAAGAAATAAAGGAAACCATAGAAGCACTGTATAAACACCAAAGTGAAACAGAGAACACAATTAATAAAGAGATAAATGAATCAGGACAAAAATAGACAATATTAAAGAGGAAACCACCCAGGATATGGAAAATCTCAGAAAAAAGAACGGAACAGAAATGCAAAACAAAATGAAGGCCAATCCAGTAGAACAGAACAAACATAAGATAGAATCTCAGAACTTGAAGATGAAATGGTAATTAAAGGAAAAACTGAAGAGCTATTAACTAAACAACTCAAGACCCGTGAAAAGAAAATGCAAGAACTCACCGACTCCATCAAAAGACCAAACCTGAGAATCATGGGCATCAAAGAAGGAGAAAAGGTGCAAGCAAAGGGAATGAGTAATATATTCAACAAAATAATAACAGAAAATTTCCCAAATCTAGAGAAAGATATTCCCATACAGATGCAAGAGGCCTCCAGGACACCAAACAGACCAGATCAAAATAGAACTACCTCATGACATATCATCATTAAAACAACAAGTTCAGAAACTAGGGAAAGAATATTGAAGGCTGTAAGAGAGAAAAAACAAATAACATACAAAGGTAAACCCATCAAAATCACAGCAGACTTCTCAACAGAAACATTAAAAGCAAGAAGAGTGGGATGAGATCTTCTGGGCACTGAATAAAAATAACTTCAACCCCAGGATACTCTACCCAGCAAAACTATCATTCAAAATAGATGGAGCAATAAAAGTCTTCCATGATAAGCAGAAACTAAAACAATATGTGACCACAAAGCCACCACTACAAAGGATTCTTCAAGGGATTCTGCACACAGAAAGTGAAACCCAACTTAACCATGAAAAGACAGGCAGCACCAAAACACAGGAAAAGAAAAAGCAAGAAATTAGAGAGTATCCTCAACATAGGTACACACAATCAAACCTTCAAACAACTAAGACAACTAAATGGCAGGAATCACCACATACCTATCAGTACTAACGCTTAATGTTAACGGACTTAATTCACCCATCAAAAGGCACCGCTTGACAAAATGGATTAAAAAGGAAGATCCAACAATGTATTGCTTACAGGAGACCCATCTCACCGACAGAAATAAGCATAGGCTTAGGATGAAAGGCTGGAAGAAGATTTACCAAGCCAATGGCCCCCGAAAACAGGCAGGAGTAGCAATACTTATCTCTGACAAAGTAGACTTCAAACCTACATTGATGAAATGAGATAAAGAAGGACATTCCATACTAATAAAAGGGGAAATAGACCAAAAGGATATAATAATTATCAACCTGTACGCACCCAATGTCAACACACCAAATTTCATCAAACATACCCTGAAAGACCTAAAAGCATATATTAACTCCAATACACTGGTTGTGGGAGACTTTTACACCCCATTATCATTAATAGGTCATCCAAACAAAAAATCAATAAAGAAATCCAAGATCTAAAATATACAATAGATCAAATGGACCTACTTGATGTCTACAGAACATTTCATCCAACTTCTACACAATATACATTCTCCTCAGCAGCCCATGAAACCTTCTCCAAAATAGATCATATCCTAGGGCACAAAGCAAGCCTCAGCAAATATAAGAAAATAGAAATTATACCGTGCATACTATCTGATCACAATGCAGTGATACTAGAACTCAACAACAAAAGTAAAGACAAAAAATATGCAAACAGCTGGAAATTAAATAACTCATTACTTAATGAACAATGGATCATCGATGAAATAAAAGAGGAAATTAAAAAGTTCCTGGAACTCAATGAAAATGAAAACACAACCTACCGGAACCTATGGGACACAGCTAAGGCAGTCCTGAGAGGAAAGTTTATAGCCATGAGTGCATATATTAAAAAGACTAAAAGATCCCAAATCAATGACCTAATGATACATCTCAAACTCCTAGAAAAACAAGAACAAGCAAATCCCAAAACAAATAGAAGGAGAGAAATAATAAAAGTAAGAGCTGAAATCAATGAAATAGAAACCAAAAAAAACCATACAAAGAATTAATGAAACAAAAAGTTGGTTCTTTGAAAAAATAAACAAGATCAATAGACCCCTTGCAAACCCAACTAAAATGAGGAGAGGAAAAAACCCAAATTAGTAGAATCAGGAATGCAAAAGGGGAGATTACAACAAACACCATGGAAGTCCAGGAAATCATCAGAGACTACTTTGAGAACCTACATTCAAGTAAATTTGAAAATCTTAAAAAAATGGACAGATTTCTAGATACATATGATCATCCAAAACTGACCCAAGAGGAAATTAATCACCTGAATAGATCTATAACACAAAATGAAATTGAAGCAGCAATCAAGAATCTCCCCAAAAAGAAAAGTCCAGGACCTGATGGATTCTCTGCTGAATTCTATCAGACCTTTAAAGAAGAACTGATGCCAACCCTCCTTTAACTGTTCTACGAAATAGAAAGGGAAGGAAAACTGCCAAACACATTTTATGAAGCCAGTATTACACTTATCCCAAAACCAGGCAAAGACACCTTCAAAAAAGAGAACTATAGGCCAATCTCCTTAATGAACATTGATGCAAAAATCCTCAACAAAATAATGGCAAACAGAATTCACCAACACATCAAAAAGATTATTCACCATGACCAAGTAGGCTTCATCACAGGAATGCAGGGGTGGTTCAACATATGAAAATCAATAAACACAATAAACTACATTAACAGAAGCAAAGAAAAACACCAATGGATCATTTCAATAGATGCAGAAAAAGCCTTTGATAAGATCCAACACCATTTCATGATAGAAGCTCTAAGAAAACTAGGAATACAAGGAAAGTACCTCAACATTATAAAAGCTATATATGACAAACCTACAGCCAGCATTATACTTAACAGAGAAAAGCTGAAACCATTTCCTCTAAAATCAGGAACCAGACAAGGATGCCCACTATCTCCACTCCTATTCAACATAGTACTGGAATTCCTAGCCAGAGCAATTAGGCAAGAAGAAGGAATAAAAGGAATACAAATAGGTAAAGAAACTGTCAAAATATCCCTATTTGCAGAT
This sequence comes from Castor canadensis, assembly GCF_047511655.1. Classification (NCBI taxonomy): domain Eukaryota; kingdom Metazoa; phylum Chordata; class Mammalia; order Rodentia; family Castoridae; genus Castor; species Castor canadensis. The sequence continues at coordinate 128,787,101 of NC_133391.1, read as the reverse complement.
GACATGATCCTATACCTTAAAGACCCAAAAAACTCTACTCAGAAGCTTCTAGACATCATCAATAGCTACAGCAAGGTAGCAGGATATAAAATCAACATAGAAAAATCATTAGCATTTCTATACACTAATAATGAACAAACTGAGAAAGAATTTATGAAAACAATTCCATTTACAATAGCCTCAAAAAAAATCAAATACCTAGGTGTAAACCTAACAAAAGATGTGAAAGACCTCTACAAGGAAAACTATACACTTCTGAAGAAAGAGATTGAGGAAGACTATAGAAAGTGGAGAGATCTCCCATGCTCATGGATTGGTAGAATCAACATAGTAAAAATGTGTATACTCCCAAAAGTAATCTACATGTTTAATGCAATTCCCATCAAAATTCCAATGACATTCATTAAAGAGATTGAAAAATCTACCATTAAATTTATATGGAAACAAAAGAGGCCACAAATAGCCAAGGCAATACTCAGTCAAAAGAACAATGCTGGAGGTATCACGATACCTGACTTCAAACTATATTACAAAGCAATAACAATAAAAACAGCATGGTACTGGCACAAATATAGACATGAAGACCAGTGGAACAGAATAGAAGACCCAGATATGAAGCCACACAACTATAACCAATTTGTCTTTGACAAAGGAGCTAAAAATATACAGTGGAGAATAGCAGCCTCTTCAACAAAAACTCCTGTGAAAACTGGTTAGTAGTCTGCAAAAAACTAAAACTAGTTCCATGTATATCACCCTATAACAATATTAACTCAAAATGAATCAAGGATCTTAATATCAGACCACAAACTCTAAAGTTGATACAGGAAAGAGTAGGAAATACTCTGGAGTTAGTAGGTATAGGTAAGAACTTTCTCAACGGAACCCCAGCAGCACAGCAACTAAGAGATAGCATAGGTAAATGGGACCTCATAAAACTAAAAAGCTTCTGTTCATCAAAAGAAATGGTCTCTAAACTGAAGACAACACCCACAGAGTGGGAGAAAATATTTGCCAGCTACACATCAGACAAAGGATTGATAACCAGAATATATAGGGAACTTAAAAAACTAAATTCTCCCAAAACTAATGAACCAATAAAGAAATGGGCACATGAACTAAACAGAACTTTCTCAAAAGAAATTCAAATGGCCAAAAAACACATGAAAAAATGCTCACCATCTCTAGCAATAAAGGAAATGCAAATTAAAACCACACTAAGATTCCACCTCACCCCTGTTAGAATAGCCATCATTAGCAACACCACCACCAACAGTTGTTGGCGAGGATGTGGGCAAAAATGAACCCTCTTACACTGCTGGTGGGGATGTAAACTAGTACAACAACTCTGCAAAAAAATTTGGAGGCTACTTAAAAAGCTAAACATTGATCTACTATTTGATCCAGCAATACCACTCTTGGGGATATACCCAAAAGACTATGACACAGGTTACTGCAGAGGCACCTGCACACCCATGTTTATTGCGGCACTATTCACAATAGCCAAGTTATGGAAACAGCCAAGATGTCCCAGCACTGACGAATGGATTAAGAAAATGTGGTATCTATACACAATGGCATTTTATGCAGCCATGAAGAAGAACGAAATGTTTTCATTCACTGGTGAATGGATGGAATTGGAGAACATCATTCTGAGTGAGGTTAACCTGGCCCAAAAGACCAAAAATCATATGTTCTCCCTCATATGTGGATATTAGATCAAGGGCAAACACAACAGGGGGATTGGACTTTGAGCACATGATAAAAGCAACAGCATAGAAGGGAGGGGTGAGGATAAGTAAGACACCTAAAAAATTAGCTAGCATTTGTTGCCCTTAACGCAGAGAAACTAAAGCAGATACCTTAAAAGCAACTGAGGCCAATAGGAGAAGGGGACCAGGAACTAGAGAAAAGGTTAGATCAAGAAGAATTAACCTAAAAGGTAACACACATGCACAGGAAATCAATGTGAGTCAACTCCCTGTATAGCTATCCTTCTCTCAACTAGCAAAAACCCTTGTTCCTTCCTATTATTGCTTATATTCTCTCTTCAACAAAATTAGAGATAAGGGCAAAATAGTTTCTGCCGGGTATTGAGGGGGTGGGGGGAGAGGGAGGGGGTGGAGTGGGTGGTAAGGGAGGGGGTTGGGGCAGGGGGGAGAAATGACCCAAGCATTATATGCACATATGAATAATAAAACAATAAAAAAATAAAAAAAAAATAAAAGAGACTGCCAAAACCAAACAAAACAAAACACCAAAACCAAACAAAAAAAGAAGCATAACGTAACGTTAAGCTTTAATAACAATATAAATAGAAAACAGGACTTTCATTAGCATATTATTGTTGTACTGGGGTACACTGTGACATCTGCAAAAGTGCTTACAATGTGTTTTAGTTAAATTCACCCCTCAGTCATTCTCTTTTATCTTCCCTCACCCCTTTGTAAAATAGTTTCAACAGATGTCATTGTTACATTTTTATACATGAGTACATAATATTTCAACCATTTTTACCCTTTTCACCCTCTCCTTATATCTTCCCCCCTCATACTTTACCAATCCTCAGACTGTACCTGTTTTACCTTCCTGTTCTTCATTTAAAAAAAAACTTTTTTGTTTAAGATAGCTATGCAGGGAGTTTCATTATGACATTTCCAAGTACATTCCAATTATATTTTCTGTTTTAAAACAAAAATTTTAAACTTGTAGTAAAAGCAGTCTTCCAACTATGTTTCAGGATGATACCTAAATGATTTTACAGAAATCATCTAAGTCTGTACACTTATATGAGATTCCACTCAACAGATAATTTATTGATCACTGATGATATCAACAAATAAGAAAGCATGTCATGGTCATTGCTATGAAAGACCTTCTACCCAGTGTGGCAGGAGCTGTCTATGAGATAATAGTGAGAGCTAACAGTGACTGAAAACTCTAAGTGGCAGGTCCTGCTTAACAATTTCATATGCATCATAACATTTAATCCTGACCAAAATAATCATGGTCACTACTACTAATAAACCCTTTTTATGGATATGAAAACTGAGGGGGAGTTTAAAATACTTGGCTAGGGCTAAGAAGCTGGCAGGTGGCAATATGATTTTCAAGTTTGTGCTTTAAGCTAATACACAAGAGATCATTAGATCTCTTGCCTCCATCGTGAATAAGTAAAGATTGCGTTAAGTACTTTAATGTTTACTGATAAAAACATCAAGGAGGAAACGGTGACTTATTTCATCTTGGGGGACTCTGGAAAGGTTGCATGCATCACATAAATTGATTGACTTAGAAAGATAGAAAGATAGTTCACACATGAAGGAAAATACATTTCAGCTGAAGAGATTAGTTAAAATTGGGAAGCCTCTTGACAGCACTTCTCCAGTAGGGTGCTGTGCAATTCCAAGGCTCAAGGGAAAATTTCATACTCCAGCCCTACCTCCCAACCCTTGGTCCCAGAGAGTGACTAATTCTTGGAGAGATCCTGAGACCTCCTCTTTCTGGAGGCAGCATCAGACTCCTGGGGCTTGTGTTGGGTGGGAGTTGGTCTCCTGCATCATTGCTCTTAAACACAGTACAGAGAATTCCCAGCCGGAACATCTGGGAATTCGGACATATTACTGATATGTTTCTAAACTAATGTGTCATTTACTCTTCATACTTTAAGTTTAAAAGTTGTGATTTCCTGTTTCTTCAATTAAGGGTAGAATTCTATGGAACTGTCTCCAGAGTAAACATGATGATATTGAGAAAGGAAAATCATAGTACCAAATAGCTTTTGGGATCCTGCAGTAAAACACTGTACCCATTTTAAAGTTTGAAAAGCTCACTGGAGGAACCTTTTAGCATTCAACAAACATCTTAAACTTGTACTGACAGCAGGCCTCCTACTGTGTGCCAACACTCACTAAACGACTATAAAAATAATCTAAGTCTGTACATTTATGTAAGATAAATATTATTATATTTGTTTGGTAGATCGGGAAACATAAATCCCAAGGAAAATAACTTATTTGAAGAAGCCATACTCATATATGATAGATTAATAATTTAAACATTGATATTTTTCATAGTGTAATTTATGTTTGGAGCTAAGTGGTCTTTCCCTCAGTGTGTTTTCAAGTTAGACAGAAAAAAGATGGAGCATGTACAAAAATAAGTGGATAATAATCATTTTACCTATTTTAAGTGTTACTGTTATGCAAATTAGTTTACTTAATGCTCCTTGAGCCAAGACAACTTCAGGTCTGCAGAACTCCTCTGAGGGACAGTGCCATCAAGCTTAATGAAGACACTTAACAATCTACTTGATTATGGAAAGTGAGGCTCTTTGATGTATAATCTAGCCAGGCAAGGCTTAAACAATAACAAAAAAAAAGTACTCTGCACAGAGAAGTAAAAGCAGTTAACTGGCATTTTTCGCGGTTATGATCCTGGTAGAAGAGATGGAAGGCAATGTGTTGAGATGGAGAGCTGAGGTCCATGACATGGTGGGGAGGGGTCAGAGAGTCTGATAAATGGCTAAGAGCTCATTCTATCATGCAACTTTCAGTTGATTTCTGCTCCTGCTATAATTAGCCAGCATCATTGCCAAAATTTCCAGTAAAATTCTGCTACTGACAATAACTTGCTGTGAGTGGTATTTTGGGGAACAATGGAGACAAGATTTAATTCTGTAGTTATAGGTGGTGGGAGACATTTGACTAGATCTATAATATGAGCATAGTGTCTTCTAAAGAGGACAGATTATGCATTATAGCAATGCAGAGGAAGGAATAATCACTTTCAGGTAAAAAGCTTAGAATATGCCACAAAGGATATAACATTTCATGTAAGCCTTGAGCAATACATAACATTTGGAAAATCAAAAACTGGTGCAAGGGTTTTTGATTCAGAATGAAAATGGAATGCAGGCTGAAAATTTCAATGCATGTTCTGGAAATAGAGAAAGTTTCAGAGTTACTTAAGTCAGCCACCTATCTAAAAGCAATGGAAGCTAAAGAAAGAAGGCTGGAGAAATGAAGGTTTTCACTGTCAGACTTAAAACAGCATTATTTTACAGTAAACAGAGTCACTGGAAGTTCTGATAAAGTGAGTAAGAACATGGTGGTATTGCAGATGATGTGGGATAGGGAGCTAAGTATGAGGTCTAAGTGAAGACTACAAACAAACATGGGGACTTTGACTTTCAGCGTGTGGAGCTGAATGGCTGGCAAGTCATAAATACTGATCTTTGGGCACACAAAGCAGAAACATGGGAAGGCCTTCAGGACGGAAGATAGTGATCTAAGACTGATTCTGAGGAGCTGAATTGAGGACTAAATCTGTGGTAGTGAGAAAAGAGAGACTGGGAGATGTCAGAGAACAGAATACAGGCATGATCTAGGAAGTGATCGTTGAAACTCAAGACTGTAGAAGTCAGAAAATGAGAAGAGTTTTCAGAAAAAATAAGGTGATTTTTTTATGCTATAGAAGGTAGAGACAAAATTAAAAGAACAAAGGTGTATAGCTTCTCATTTGATAGAAAAGGATAGAATGATTTAGGATTGCACAGCATAAGGAGAAAATAGTTAAAGCATTTAAGTTTAAAATGTGGGTAACTTGAGTCTTAAAAAGCTGGCTTTTAATTGTTTTACCAATTTGTATTTAAAAAAATCTTGCCTCTGGAATATATACTAGTGAATACAAAAATGGACACATAAACCAAACAAGAAATAGCAAAAATCTTCAAAGTCACTATTGCTGAAATCAGTTAAATCCTTACTACTGAAAAAGTAGTCAGAGAACCAGCAGACTCAACATGGTTGGGGAGCTTGTCAGAAGTGTAGAATTCCAGGTCCCAACCAGGACATCCTGCCTCTTACTATGATCTTCAGCTGTGATTCATTCATTAAACTTTGAGAATCACTGCTGCACAAAATACTAATTTGTCTACACACGAACTTAAGAATATTTATGACTACTTAAATGTTCAATGATATATTTACAGATTCCTGACTTTACATTGTATGATAATAACCAGGCTGTGAGATTAGATTTTAGTTTTCAAGTCTACCACTCAATAGCTGTGAGAAAAAAAAATCTCTCTCTCCAACTCTCAGTTTTATTGCAATAACAGTACTCACACCCGGTTCTAGAACTCTGTTATTTTAAGTAAGACATGTTTAAGGGGAATGCTTGCTGTTCTTTAAAATCTGTATACAACACTGACATCATGATGAAGAGAGAAACATTAAGGGCATTTATTAAATAAAAGCAAAAAGGCAAAATGACATGTATTTGTTATGACAAAATACAGGTATGATGGCTTGGGAAGGACATTTGTAGAGTTCTGTGTTTGAAGAGAAATTGTTATTTCTTGCTCCTCATTCAAGATTTTCCAGAGTGGCTGGAAAAAAACTGGAGGCTTCTTAAAAATCTAAACACACATCTGCCATATGATCCAGTAATCCCACTCTTGGGGCTGTACCAAAAGGAATGCAACACAGATTACTCCAGAGGCACCTGCACACCCATGTTTATTGCAGTGCTATTCACAATACCCAAGTTATGGAAACAACCAAGATGCCCCACTACTGATGAATGGATCAAGAAAATGTGTTATCTATACACAATGGAATTTTACTCAGCCGTGAAGAAGAATGAAATCTTATCATTTGCAAGTAAATGTGTGGAACTGGAGAACATCATTCTGAGTGAGGTTAGCCAGGCTCAGAAGACCAAAAATCGTATGTTCTCCCTCATATGCAGACTTTAGATCTAGGGCAAATATAGCAATGTGGTTGGACTTACATCACATGACAAGGGGAGAGCACATATAGGAGATATGGGGATAGGTAGAAAACCCAAAACATGACAGCCTTTGATGTCCCCACTCCGGAGGAACTAATACAGAAACCTTAAAGCGACAGAGGTCAACATGAGAAGGGGATCAGGAACCAGTGTAAAGATCGGTTAGAGATGAATCAACTTGGGTTGTAACACATTTGTACATGAAAACAATGCTAGGAATCTCTCTGTATAGCTATCCTTAACTCAACTAGCAAAAACGCTTTGTCTTCCTTATTATGCTAATGTCTTCTCTTCAACAAAACTAGAGATAAGGGCAGAACAGGTTCTGCCTAAAAGGGAGGGGGGAGAAAGTGGGAGAGGAGGGCAGGTGGGAGAAATAACCCAAACAATGTACGCACCTGTTAATAAATGAATAAAAAGAAATTAAAAAAAAAAGACCGTTCCAGACATGAAAAAAAAATTTTTCCAGAGTGTCAAGTTTCTTACTTGAATAAGGCAAGTAAGGAAGCTCAGCACACCTCTAAAGACGACAGCAAATAGTATATGTGGAGTGCTTACCAAGCATCCGTGCATTTGCATGAATACCTCCTTGAATCCTCACAACTCAAAGAGAAGCCGACACTGTTATTATCCTCATTTCTAATTTCTAGATGGAAACGAGACTTGAAGAAGTTAGGAATTTGTACAAGTTCACGTCAGTTTACAAGTGGCAGAACTGAGAGTCCAACCCAGTTCTGTCTGACTTGAAAAGTAGAATTATTAAATACCATGCTATAAAAATGAGGAGGTTAGAGATGGAAATAAAATAACATAAATAATACTAGGTAGCATCTATAAGCACCTACTAAATACCAAGCCCCATTTGAAGAACTTTGTATATATTAATGTAGTCGATTGTCACAAACACATTATCAGATAGGCACTGTTATCACCCCTGAAAGGTGAGTACATCAGTCAGCTCAGGCTGCCATAACAAAACAACATAGACTGCGTGGTTTAAACAAAAACATTTGTTTTTGTTTTTGTTTTTTTCACAGTTCTGAGACCTGGAAGTCAGAGATCAGGGAGCCAGCATGCTTGGGCTCTGGTGAGGGCTCATTTCTAGATTGGAGATGACCACTTTCTCACTGTGTCCTCACAAGGGCTTTCCTAGGTGTATACAAGTGGAGTGAGATCGCTCTCTCTCTCTCCCTCTCTCTTTCTCTTTCCCTCCTTCTCCCTTCAAAATGCTAACAATCCTTTTGGATTAACTCATTCAACCCTTAATTACCTACTAAAGACCCTATCTCTGAATATAGGCCCATTGGAGGGACAGCTTTAGCTTAAGGATTTTATAAGTAGGAGGCACAAAATTCAATTGACAGCCATGATGAATCACTATGGAGAATGATTAAATAGCTTCCCCGAGATCACATAGCCATAAATGGTGGAGTTTCAACTGAGTCATGGCAGTCTGGCTCTAAAGACCCTACTTAGCTACCTATGCTTCCTGTAAGGATCAATGAACAGAGAGCATATTAAACAAGATGTAACTCTCTCCTTAATGGTATCTCTACAGTCAATACTATATTGTGATTTTTTTGTTTAACCAAATACTTTCATTCCAATCTAATTTCCCTCTAAATATTTGTTCCCTATTAGTGGGACTGTAAGAGCATGACTTTTCCTTTTTTCAAGACCAGTGCGTGTAATATATGAGAAAACTGGTTAAATTGTATTGGTTAAGTGCTACTTGCTTTCAGGGACAGATTTACTGAATAGCATCCTTCAATCTCATCTGGGTCTTCATGAAACCTATTATTTTATATCATTCTTCACATTATGCTATTGATAAAGCTCTCTGCACTCAGCTAAGTCCCTGAAAGTACCAATTAAAGGTGAGATTAAAGACAGCCAGCTCACACAGGGGCACTGGTAATACCCTGCTTATGGATGGACAGTGGGCTGAGAAGAGAATTAAAGCAGTTTCATTTTCTTAAGTCAGATCCAACTCTTTCTGGACTGTTGTACCAACCAATAGAGCCTGGGAGAAAAGCAGTTGGCAATTTGGAATTTTAAAGGTGGAAAATGTGCAATTCAGTCAAAGTGGCTGATCTTTCCAAACCTGTATAATAAAGATATTTTCTCATTATGACCAAAAATGTTTGAGAAGAGCATGTGTATGCTAATGTCACTTAATGGTCTCTCCTATGATTTCTCAGCACACACCTTCTAATTCACAAGTCTGGCAACTCCTCAATGTGCTCTGGATATGTTCATACATACTATGTCCGTGCTTTTCTACATTGGAAATGCCTACCCACCCAGACTATCCAAACCTCATTATTTAGCCAAGTTCAATTATATATCCTCTTGAATTTTTCTATCATACCTTCAAATTCAATTTTAACTTTAACCATACACAACTCTATGTATACTAATACACCACTGAGAAGACTCCCAGTGGTCACACACATCTATTCTTCTTCCTTTCTCTGTGTAGTTATAATTATATTTTCCTGCCCCCTTTACAGAGGGGCAGGATCATCAGCCAGTTGTAGCTATTGTATTGAATACTGCCAGACTAGGCATTTAGTTACCAGTGTGAAACTATTCTTGACATTGGAAACAGACAATGTTCCTGGTGGTAGCTTCCATCAGACTGTGTCTCAGAGTAAAAACAGAGTATTTTGCTAAGGTGTACTGGGAATGCAGAGTAAGCAAGAAATAATTCTTGCCAAGCCACTGAAATTTATAAGCATACATGGCTGTGTGGGGTATGTGTGGGAGGTGGTGTTAGAACCTAGCTTATCCTAATTTAGTATCTCCGATATTGCTGAGGGTTTCATTTATTTCACACTGGACAAATCCTTATAGTACCTATGGGGGGAGGGGCAATCAATGGCCGAGGCACTGAGGATAAAATGGTGAGCAAAGCAGGCAAGCCTCTGCTCTCACAACGATCACAATGTTCACTGAATAATTACAAATAAACATAAAATTTAAACCAATATCAGCGTAGTGAAATAAAAACCCATCTGGACTGTTGAGAGGACTGTGATGAGGTGTCAGGGAAGCCTTTTTTGAGAAATTGATTGTGACCTGAGTTATGAAGAATAATTAAGGACAAACTAGATAGCCTGGCAGAAGTGAAGCTGTAGAAGATCAGTTCAGGAAGATGCAGCAGGTGTATATATCCTTGGGCAGTGACTAGCATGACTAATGTGAAGGAAGGGAAGCAGTGAGGTGGGAGAGAAATTTTTGTAGGCCAAACTAAGAATTAGGGACTTTTTCCTACAGTTAAATGTAATGGTAGCCATGGATGAACTCTAAGATGGCAAGGAGAGGCTGTCATGGCAACCTCACTGTGACATGGAAAGTTTCTGCTAAAAGTTAGGTTCGGATATTGCAACTCATGTCACCAGACTTCTAGCATCATCACATAAGCATTTATTACCCACACAGGTAGAGAATAGCTCTCTGGAAGCAAACTCAGACTAGAGTGATTGAGCATAGAGAGTGAAATGCCTTTTTATAAAGGAGAACTCCTTCTGGAGGCAGCTCCTGGAGCAAACTTTGAAAGAGGCAGCTAGAAAGTGCATTTCCTTGTGGCATGGAGGACTAAGCTTCATCATGGAACTTGAGGAATTAGCACACACAGGCAGACTTTGAGGTCCTTAGCATTAAATAAAGTGTCAGTGGAGATCTCTCCTATGTTTGGTGAGGGAACACAACATGATTACATTTGAATTTCAAAAGATCTTTTCTGAACAAATAAAAATTTTATTTGTTTATTTTCTTTTACAAAATCAGAGAACAGGAGAATGGAACGGGTCCTATCTGGGGTTGGTACCAGTGGGGGGGAGGGAGGTGAGGAAAGGGTGTAGGAGGGTGGATGTAGTGCAAATACTGTGTATACATGTATGAAAAATGGGACCTGTTAAAACTAACAGGAATGGGGGAAGGGGAGAATAAAGGAGAATGATGGAGGGGGTGAATTTCAAGTGTAATATATTGTAAGAACGTTTATAAGTGTCCCAGCACAATAATAAAATAAAATATGTTCTCTAGCAACAGCATAGAGATTTTGCACCAGTTAGGTGGGTGTCTCTACTTTGGGCTCCTGTTTAGGAGGCTTTTTCAGTGATCCAGGTGAGAGATGGAGGCAATTCAGACAGTACCAGTGGTGAAGGTGAGAGAGGGGAAAACAAAAGTGTCTAGAAAGGCTTGGTTTTGAATATGGTGGGGTGGGATGATAAAGAGGCAGGTATTAAAGACTTCTCTCATATTTGTGGCTTAGAAACTAAGTTTCTGATGGTGCCATTTGATGAAATAGGAGACATTGTGATGTGGTGTTAACTTGGGATTGTACTTAGTCACAGTTGCCTTTGAGACATATGAATGGAGTTTTCAAGAAGGCAGAGGGTATGTAGGTCTAGCACTCAGAGGAAAAGCCTGGGTTCATGATAAACTCTGTGATTCCTGGATACATGGTAGTGAATTGAAACTCAATGTAGAGATCAACCAAAGATAAGATAGGTGGCCCATGACTTGAATGAGGACTTCCACACTGAGAATATGGGAGGGGGGGAACGCTGCTTGCAAATAGTTGCCTTAACCCTTTCTCTGACCATTGAAACCAACATTCACAGGCAGTTACTATGTCTGGTTCTTTTTTCCTGTGTATGGTTTATACTTTCTTGCTTCTTTCTATGCCTTATAATTTTTGTTTGAAACTAGATATTATAGATAATATAGTATGGCAACACTGGGAACTCCCACCACCACCACCACTCTGGACTTGCTATATTATTTGATTATTTGTTTAGTGACTATCTGGATCACTTAAATAAGTCTATTTCTCTCACATTATTAAGTGGCTGGCTTGCTCTCCAGGAAGGAACATCTTTGAGTGCATCCATAGATACCTGATCTGAGAGTGATATGAGTAGGCTTATCTTTCCTTGAACTTACCTATCAAACCCCAGTAATTGGTAGATAATTTCTGTCTCGTTTTCAACAAAGCTCTGGGCGGGGGTGGGGGGAGAGGCATACATTGCTCTATAGATTAATACAATCAGTCTGAGGCTCCTTGGAAGAAGACAAAATTCTGAGGTCAGTGTTTCATATTTGTCCTGACACCAGCCAGGCTCCTTCCAACTGCCTGACTCTTAGTTCTCTCCTGGAAAATGAGTCTGTAATTTGGCTTGTATCTGACTTGTTCTTTGGTTGGCTTTCACCACAGCTTACACTATTCATGAGGTCACTCTTAGGCTTGAACTTCTCCATGTTCCATTACTAATAAAGTAAATTTCTATGGGAAGAAATTAAGAACTATTCATTTTATAGACTGGCTCCCAGGGCTCTGGAGATGGGAATAGAGACAATGCCAAGCTTCTTTCTGCGTGACTGAGTGATACTTCCACTCTAGAAGCTGAACTCAGTGGAAAGGTTGGTGGTGAGTAGCCTGACATTCCCTAAACCTGTCAGAAGCTTATAATCCCACCCTCACCATATTTTAAACCAAGCCTTTCTAGAAACCACTGTATTCTCCTCTTTCACCTTCACTACTAGTGAATAGCCATCTCAGGATCTTAGGCAAGAATGACAAGGTCCTCAATATTCTCAGGATAGTTAGCCTTAAAACAGGTAAGGTGGGGGAGGGGAAAACAGAATGAGCATGCTAAAGTCCTAGAAGAAAGTCCTCTGGCTGGGGGCTGTGGGACCAGGAACTCTGTATTCAATCTATAGTGTAGGCTTCACCTCTGTGATCTTGAAAGGAAGGGGTGGGAGGGAGCAGTCTTAGCTCAAATACCACAGGCTCCCATATTTTTTACTGAGTTTGCGTAGATATTCTTAAATAGATATATCTTCAATTGCTCTTTATCTTTAGGACCATTTCCAGAGGCTTGAAATGGCTGGAGGTTTTGTTTGTTTAGAGTTTTCATTACTTCCACTGAAGAGTGAATCCACAGAGTCCCTTAAACTGTCATATCAGAAGTCATTCCCCTCCCTGGACCTCAGCCTTGGGTAGGCCCCTGCTCTATCACTCTGAGCATTGTTCATTAGGTCCCTAGCAGATACGACATAGCAAAAGCTTGGAAAGTCTACCTCTGTGAATTACATTTTACTGAGAGATCAAGAAGAAAAGGATTGGGAAGTAATCTTTAGTTTTAAAGATTTTGAGGTTAATATTCATCTAAACAAGAATCAGTTTATTAGTGAAATGGGAACAAGAGACAGAATAGAATAGGTTTGAGGCATGATAGGTTCGAAGAAAAACAGGGATAATGAAAATGGGCACAACTGGAAAATGTGGCTTTGCAAGGAGGCAAGGATAGAGCAGGAATTAGACCAGTCTTTGTCACCAGGGGAGCATTTTGCCTCTACCTCCCACTTCAGGGAATATTTAGCAATGTCCAAAGACATTTTTCATGGCCACAACTGGGAGAGGTTAGTGCTTTCATGGGTACAAGCCAGGAATGCTGCTAAATATTCTACAATGCACAGAATAATCCCCTAATAAACAATAACCAAGCTCAGCTGGACATGGTTCAGTCTTAGCTACTTCTTACTTGGAATTCTGAGGCAAGAGAGTCACTTGAGTTCAAGATCAGTGTGGGCAAAATAGAGAAAACCTATCTCAATTTAGACAGAGAGAGAGAGAGAGAGAGAGAGAGAGAGAGAATGAATAAGAATTATCTACTCCAAAATAACAAAAGGAACCCTGTTACGTTTATGACTTGTTTTAAATACAGAGGGTACTTGAAAAGGTTTCGATTCTCATGAAAGTATCAAATCAGGAGAAGAGGTTAGGTATAGAAGAAATAGGTGTGATTTTGCATGGGTAAGAATTATTATTATCCTTTTTGTATATGACGACCTGAGACTCTGAGAGGGTAAATGATTTGTCTCAGGCGAGAGAGTCAGTGAAGGTGGAGTGCAGATTCAGACGTTGCTCTAGCTGACTCTAGGCACTTCCCTGAAGGAGCTCTTAATCCTTCCGCCATACTGCCTATAGCAACCACAGCATCAACAAAAAACCCCAACAATGCCAATATCAAAGATATCTCCTTCCCACTCTCTGAAATTTCTACTACTTTCCTCCCTGACCCACATTTTAGGTTTTTAGCTTGCTGGTAGGCTGAGTGGATCATTTGGGGAAGAGGACATCACCTATAGTTTAGGCTTCAATCTTCTTAGTCCCATTTGTAGCCACTTAGCCTCTGCCTCTGGCAAGCATCATTTCCTTTTAGGGACCCATCTGTCCAAAGAGCCCACACACATTCTCCTCCCTTCATTGAAATGCTCTTCAGTCCCAGAAACTGATGGCTCATAAGTGTTGCACGGAAACATGGGCCAGTTCACTGGAAAGCTGAGAAATTTCTGGGTCTTGTTCAGGACTCTGATCCTTTATCCAATATTCTACTTGATCCTTACCCTAAGGAATGATGTTGCAGCATTCTAAGCCATGCAATTTTATAAGATCCAATTATAATTGTTGTCATCCAGTAACAACTGTGCAGCTAGAGACATGCTCTGAAAGCACTTAATGCTGTGCCCCAGGGACTATTATGGCAGGCCAAGGGAAGCAAGAAAATGAATGGTAAATGAGGAAATGCAGGGAGTGAAGGTCACTTGGAGCCAAACAATGCATTAATATGCTGACATATCTGTGGAAGAAACTTTAAAAACCTAGACCCAGAGGGCAGCCCCAGATGGACTCTGAAAGTGTCCAGAGGACTTCTATCTTCCTCCCAAAAAATTTGGGTAGACTCAGGAGAGACTAAAGAAGTGTTAACTTAATGCTATAGAATAAATTGTGAAAGATTAGCAAGAGACATGTCTCACTTTCTTGCCTTAATAGATGCTGCACCTGAGCTGTTTTTAAGTCTATTTGGATAGATTTTATAAATCTATCCAATTCCCTCTTTACTTGTTGGAGATGAAGATATTCTATCAGTTCATTTTTAAGAAAGCCAACCCTTTGTGGAGTTGAGGTCTTTCTTCTTCTCTCCCTATCCTTTCCTTTCTCTGTCCTACTTATCTTTTACTTCCTCTCCCTCTACTGTTTATTGCTCCTTCCCTTTACCATAACCTTCTATTCTCTGTAGTCTCCTCAGTATTTGAATGTGTTCAGTCCCAAATTCTACAAAGTATAGAGATTATATGAGGTATAAACCAAGATACTGGACTCTAAGGTTTTTTTTTCTCAAATTTAAGATATGCACCGTGTTCTATTAAAATGTTAATGTAAAAATTTTTTTGAATATTATTGAGCACATTAACCTACTGAATGAAATATAATTTAACTATTACTACTTTGCAAAGGTTTCCTTTTTGCTTCTTTTGAAAGTACGTAGAAGTTGTTTAGTTAATTTTCCCCAGTTTCAATGTATTCAATATTGCATTACTGCAGCAGAATAAATGGTTGAAATGGCAATTTGCCACAAATTCTTCTACCACTCTGAGAGGATTGTATCAGAAGAGAATATAATTTACTGTTGACTAAAACATTAAAAGATGAAATAACATTTGAATCAAGTGCTTTTCATGAAAAATCACTAAACGTCTACCAGAAAAATATTGAAAACCCTTTGGAGCATAGCCTACTAGCCTTTTATTTCAATGCTTGAATTACTATTTGGAGTTTGTGCTGTTTCCCAAACAGATAGAGTTTAAGAGAGGCAGGATCCAGTGAAGATGTGAGATCCTTTAATCTTCGGATACCTTATTTTTGGACAGTGACTGAGACAGATATGAACAGTTTATACTCTACTAAATTTGGGCACAGAAAGATAACCTTTCTACTTCTCTTCCCATCCTACTATTGCTGCTCTCAATCTTTGCTTTCATTCTTTTTTCTAACATTTGCACACCATAACCTCTGCTGGAAACCTTGATAAAACATAAAAAAACAGCACTGTCTATGTGAGGGACATACCCCAAAGCTGAATGCCAATCAAGTGATGGTAAGGGAAAGTGATCAAGTGACAGTGGAGAACATTGTGACCATTTTGAGACTTTGGACAGAGTCTTTGGCTTTTAAAATAAAAAATAGCTATCTTTCCTATACACCTTCACTTAAAAGAATGACTCAAGGCTGATTTGGTGAAGTCATTTGCTGCTGTGAAGTTTTTAAGGGTAATTGTATAGGTCTAAGAGCCCTGAACAGCCAGCAGCCATTTAACCAGCTAATTACTACAAAATTGAAATCTGAGACTGATAGTTTTACTAAGCAGCAAACTCCTGCTGTCAAATGAAAATGTTGAGAAACACATCTGCAGATCTCAAGTGTGGTCTCCTGAACAAACTAACTCCATCTAAGCTGCCTCGCATACTGTACATGGTCCAACAATGGCCATGGGGGACAGCATTTCAGTTAATGCTCATTATTGCTAATTTATCTATCTTGTCACATCTGCCGGTCAAGTGCGGAGCCTCTGGCAAACTGCCCTTTTCACTAGTCTCAAATCATAGATAGTGAAGCTGGCACAGGATGGGCAAACAGCCTACCACAGGCCATGACAGAAAACAATGCATTATTTGGAATTGGAACTCTTATCCTACAACTTCCCATGTTCAGCAATCATAGCAATGTTGAGAATTAGCTTCTTGTCTCCAAGTAGCTAATAGCAGCTAATGGAGTTCAACATCTACTGTACCTTAGTTGAACAAAAAATAAGAGACTAGCTAAACATTTGTGAGTTAATATTTATCTTTTGTGAGTCAGAGCAATGGACCAATACTTTCTGAATTACCCTGAAGTTTTAACATGCTATTCATGCATTGAAGAAGTACACTCATCTTGCTAGCTTTCTCCAAAGAAAATTATTCAAACACAAAATCCATTTGCATCCAGTCATGGAGCCATTAGCACTGAGCTGATTTTGCCCAGTATTTTCTCAGATTGCCTTAAATTACTTAATATGAGAAGCAATTCATGGAGAGCTCTCTGTAACTGATAAAACTCAATATTCATGATAGGGAATCTTATTTAAATTAAGAAGTTATCATGATATCTACCCTCATTGACCCATAATTCATTGTGACTGGGGCTTTTTTCTGTTGTGTTTTACATTCTGGTATTTATTTTGACCCATCAGGAAGTCTCTCTGCATACTCTCATGTTCCATATATTTAAAATACAATTGCTTTTCTTATATGCTTTTTCTTCACATCCCTGTTGATACATAACTGAGTTTTGGCCTAGTTTTCAAATGGAAAAGTTTCAATTCTCAAACAAAATGCTAGGCTCCTAATACAGTTTGGTAGATTGCATTTGCTGCAAATGAGACTGAGTGGGAAACCAAGAATTCCTAGAGGAAACCAAGTTTGCTATCACTTGGCATCAAACTTCAAAACTGATTGTCAATACATTTGGCTATTTTCAAGACCTCCTAAAGTTTCTTTTTCTATACAACTATAGTTCTTACAGCACCTCTATCTACAGTGCATGCACAGTTCTTTTAGTAACTTTCATGATATCCCTTGGAAGACAGGGCTCAGCAATTTCTTTTCTTCTCTTTTAACCTACCACACTCTTCCCAATCCATGTAAACAGAGGATGAAATCTTGTATATGCATCTCAGGAGTAGAAAGCTGGAGGCTGTTGGGAGATAGCTGACAAGCTAAAGTTTGCAGGTCTATAGAAGGACAAAAAGTCCAGGTAGTACTATAAAGTCAGAGTTACTAGCTGCTACCAAGTGTGGATATTCACTTCATCCTAAGCATCAAGAGCACAACCATGCATGCAGGATATGCACACTTGCTGCTAAAAGCTGGCAAGTTCTTGAAATATGAGCAGAGATACTGTTAAAGGGGAATTTATACCTTTCAAAGGCATATTTAAGAGGATGCTATTTTAAGCAAATGATTTTCCAGGATATGCTAGGTAGACTTTTAAGAGTGGATCCAAATGCACATTAAGGTAGTAATTTATAATAATTATTATACTAATAGACTCTGATTGAGATGTATAAAATATGCTTCAAGTATTAGCTTACTGATTGTAGATTATAGTGTAACTAATGCATTGTGAGTGCAGCGCCTTTATGTAAAAGCTGTTTTCTAAAGTGTAAAATAATCCTCAAATAATCTTCACTCTTGAGATGCTTTACCAGAAATTTCCTGTGGGCACTTGTTGTATTCTGAGGATCACATTATGGCCTGGATTATGCTTGAATTTACACAACAATAAGCTAAATTATTATGGAATACTTTTGTGATTGAGTAGTACTGAATACAAATTATATATGTAGACACATCTTTGTATATATGTATATAAATAGAAACCAAAGCATAGATGAATTAGATTATTTTTTTTCATGTTGCAGAAATATGGTAGGAAATTGCATGCTCTTCTCTGGGGATTTACAGGTGGAAGAGATGGTGTCTGTGCACTATGCAATTCTAAATTTGTGCAAAGGATTGTAATAGCTTGCTATTCTTCTATATTGAATTACTAAAGAAAAACAAGAAATATGGGATGAATAATAGTTTAAAGTTGACTACTGTGAAGCTAAAAGCTCATAATTCACAAATGAATGTTGAGCCTGCACAATAGGAAGAGCTTCCACTAGAATTTATGGTTGTTGAAGAAATCACTAACCCATGCCTTCAACCTTTGAGATGCTTATAGTTTACTTGTAGAGGCAACACACTCATATACAAAAAGTTAATAGCACAAGGAATTATATAATTACCTGCCAGTTAATGAGATAACTCAGCACAAATGAAAGAATACTGAGTTAGGAATCACTCTATGGATTCTAATCCTGATTAGCTAGAAACTTCTTTGAGCAAGTTGTAATCTCTCCATGGTGTTCCATTTTCTCATCTAGTTATAGCTAACATTTATTAAGTGCTCACTAAGTATACCAAACATCTTGCACATAGTCTTTCATTTCATCCTCAAACTGAAGCTAAGTAAGTTGAAGTACCTAGTACAGAATTATACTGCTAGCATGTGGACAACTTTCAAACTTGAGCAAGCATGTACGTGTTGGGGTGTGTGTGTAAGATCATATGTGTATTTATATGTACTTTTAACGTATAGGTCTAGCTTCCACATCTGAGGGAGAACATGCAACCTTTGACCTTTTGAGCCTGGCTTAATTGGCTTATTCTCTAGCTCCATCCATTTAACTGCAAGCAATAATTTCATTCTTCCTCATGGATGAACAATACTGCATTGTGTATGTATACCACATTTTCTTAATCCATTCATCAGTTGTGGGTCATCTGGGCTGCTGCCAAAGCTTGGATGTTATGAACAGTGCTGCAATAAGCATGAATGTGCAAGTGGCTCTATTGTATCCTGGTGAACATTCCTTCAGTATACGCCCAGGAGTGGTATCATTGGATCATGTTGTAGTTCTATTTTTTTTTAAAGAACTTCCATACTGCCTTCCATAGTGGTTGCACTAATTTACATTCCCACTAACAATGTATAAGTGTTTCTTTTCTCCAATGTCTTCACCAACATTTGTCATTGTGTTCTTGATGTAGCCATTCTAACAGGGGTGAGGTGGAATCTTAGTGTGGTTTTGATTTGCATTTCCTTTATGGCCAGGGGTGTCGAGCATTTCTGATGTGGTTTTTGGCCATTTGTACTTTGTCTTTTGAGACATTTGTCTTTTGAGTTCACATGCCCATTTATTCAATGTGTTGTTGATTCTTTGAGGGGCTAGTTGTCTCACTGTAAATTCAGGTTATTAATCATTTGTCAGATGTATAGCTGGCAAAGATTTTCTCCCAGTCCGTAGGCTGTCTCTTCAGTCTAGTGACTTTCCTTTGCTGTGCATAAGTTTTTTAGTTTCATGCAGTCCCATTTGACAATCCATTTCTCTTAATTACTGAGCTATTGGAGTTCTATTCAATAAAGTTATTACCTATGCTTACATGACCCAGTATATTCCTTATGCTTTCCTAGAGTAATTTCACAGTTTCAGATCTTACATTGATTCACTTCAAATTCTTTACCGTATGATAAGACCAAACACACATATGTGTTACATTCAACATGAGGAAACAACCTTTCCACAAAAATCACCTGCTATGTATTCTCTTTAAATAATATATATTTCACACTAAGTCCAAAAAACTATTTCTGTATAAAAGTTAAAATAATTTTCATTTTACCTTACCATTTTCCTTATATATTTATATACATATCAGAAGACATTTCCAGGATTGCATGTAGATATCTTGTTTGCTTTTGTGTCTCTGAAATAGATACTTAATTTTTGTTGAGTGAATAAATGGATGACTGGTTGCATGGTTAGATAGGTAAAAAGATGATAGATAGTTAGATATATAGATGGAAAAAGGAATACATAATTATAATTAAAACCAAGAACCAAAGCCCAGGATATTACTTAAAATAATCTGGCTGCTGTCTCTTGAGTGTTTGAGTCTAGAATATGAGATGGAGGAAAATCTTCTTTCTATATCAAGGCCTATATTTAGTGAAAGCATATTTTGTCAGTATCTTTTGGCATTCCAAAAATTGGTCTTACTTTATTATTAATATATTTATTATTTCTTCTTTTTTCCTTTGGCTTATTTCTGAGTAATTTAAAATCAAATAAGGTACAAAAAGCACCAGTTATTAACTCAGGACAAGTCTGAATAAAACAGCATCCTGTCTAGATCAAAGCACATATAAATTAAAGGGTTATAGCAGAAGAGCAATTTCAAAAAAATTACCAATATCACAGCAACAATATTTGAATCCATTCATTTTACCAGGCATGACTAAATTTTTTGAAAGTATTGATATACTTAATTCTCACAACAACCTATCTGAGAAAGACAATATTGTGATCTTTATATTTTCAGGGAACCTCAGATTTAGTGATAGATGTTTATAGTAAATAGAAAACAATGAGTAATCCTTTGGTATTATAAGAATAAATAAATTATTTTTCTCTATATTCAGATAAATGTTATCCTTTTACATCCAATACCAATATAAAAATATCTAGTGCAAAAGAATTTAAATATTTTCTGCTGAAAGACATTTCAATTTAGAGGAGCACTTAAATGTTCTAGGTACAAGTAGAGTGGACACCAACTTTTTATTTCTCCAAGTATGGACAATTAAAAATCCAAAGCATGAGTAATACCGTCATTTCATGGGAGAAAGGTTATTTTAAAACCAAAAGTGTTGGAAAGATCTAAGCCCATAATAATGGTCATTTTCTTTAATTGAACAAATTTAGCTTTGTGAAAGATTCATGATATTGTCTAATTTCTGATTTCAGACCCTAGCAGTGAAAAATACCACCATGCACTAGCACCAGACTTTGCACTCATATTTGGGATCTGCCAAATATTGACCCATGAAAGCCACATTTATTATATTTTCCTGAAAACAGATATAACCCAGATTTCATAGGCTTTTGTTCTCTTCTCCCCTCCATCTACCTACAGCCCATATTCAGAAACTTATTGCATCTTTTCCAAAAAATAAAGCCAATTCTTCAACCCAGTGGAATCATTTTCTCTGAAGATTATAAGAAAGCAAAACAAATTTACCTCACATACTACACAACAAAACTTCCTAAATATTCTCCTTTAATCATGTTTTTCCCTTCAAACTGTATTTCAGAATGTCACAATCCTCACCTTCCCTCTCACTCTGCCCCTTTGTATCCAGTCTGTACAATTCTTATCTCATCCCCATCCCATTTCTCTCGTCACTCCTGGTCCTAAGCTTTTATATCTCACTCAGTAAAATCCTAACTGAACCTATACTCCATGGGAGATGGTATTTTCCAAAGATGAATATAGAAGCACTTCTGGATTATCTCATGTTATTACTGGCATCCCTCTCAGAAAAACATGGGGTCTATATCTTTACCCTTTAAATCTTGGAGGAGGTTTGTGACAGATTCAACCAATGAAGTATGGTTGAAATGGTGCTCTGTGTTTTCCAAGGCAAGGCATAAAATGGATGCATTTTCAACATATGCTTTCTTTCTCTGGGAATGTTTGCTCTTGAATGAGGAAGCTCTGACTAGCCCTCAGGGAAAAAAAAACTCATGGAGAGGAAATGAAGCCTAGGCTATGGCTGGCATCAATGACCAGATGTATGAATAACTTTCCAGATGATTCTAGTCCTTAGTCTTCAGGTCTTCCAGCTGAGGCCTCAGGCATTGTGGAGCAGAGACTAGCCATCTCCACTTAACTTTGCTCAATTTCCTGACTCATGGAAACTATCAGCTATAATAAAGAGCACTGTTGTTTTAAACCACCATGTTTTGGATGACTTGACATGCAGAAATAAATAACCCTTAGATTTGATTGAAAGGGTGCTCCATGACCATTCAGAATTACTCATATCTTCTTGGAGGAGGAAAGCCATTACTGTGTCATCATCATCTTTGTCAAACTTCTTTTCAAAATATTTCACCAAACAAATGCTAGTCTCATATAATTAAACCTCAGATGGTATTTGTTCTAGTTGCTTATATAGAAATGTTTTAAAGTTTCTAAAAAATGGTCTGTCTTCATAAGCGACATGAGATTTGGAATCATGTTCTAGTTAGTCATAAGATAAACACCACAAGTGCAAATAATAATTTGCTAATTAGATGCTTCAAAATATTTATTTGTTTAATATCTATGTTCTTTAGAATTTTGAAGTTAAGTAAATTAACCATTGGACTATCATTTTTAAGCTTAATTCATAATTTTCATAGGAAAAGAAATAACTTTATTGGAGCCAACTAAACTCATTAACATTCACTTGTTAAACTTGGAAATAAAACTGAGCATTAATTTGATTACAAAAGCATTCTTAGTGCTTCAAAATATTATCTTCAGTCAGCTTGGAAATTTACATTTACTAACATGCTTTCACAGTTCTCGATCTATTCTTGGCAAGTCTGAATAGGCTCAGAGCTTCCTAAATTATTTATATTGCTCTTAATATTATAAATTATGGGGAATTTGTAAATCTTTGTGGTATTATAAAGTACATATGTATAAATCATAGCTAAAAAGATTTCAATCCTTTCCTAACTGTTCTACACGTACAACTAAAACTTCCTGTTGTAGAAAAAGAGAACTGGTAACAAGGCTCAGTGAAGGAAAGAGTCATAGTCATAATAATGTTGACCTCACTAAAAGCTGGGCTCCATGGGAGGTTTTAATATTCCTATTTAAAAAGGAGAGAATTGTTACTACCATTGACTGAAGAAGATCTGGTTATTTACATAAAAAGAAACCCTCCCCTGGAATTCTTTAGCACTGAAAGCCAATTTCTTTGTAAAGGATAACTGAACTAATAATTTAGCAGTTATTTGAGCAGCTTTCAGCATAGAGAAGTATGTTTAAGTGGAAGATTCTGAAAGTCAGAAATGGCTGTTGTTAAGAGAGACAGCAGGTGCGAAGATACTTGAGCCCAAACAGTGGCACCAGCACATTGCCTATTCTTATTCCCAAAGGTCCATCTGCAAAAATGGCACTGACATAAAGGTGCCCCCTTCTCTGTCCAGATGTTACTAGAGTTCTTTTCAAAATGATTCAGGAGAATGCCACATAAGTGCCCTAAGCCCTTTTCTTCCTAGCACACATATTGAAATTTATTGAATAGTTGCATTAAATAGGTTCATGTATGTGAGTAAGGTACAAGACAGTGCTTGAGCTATATGGCAAGTACACAAAAATATTTGTTAAATTGAAATCTTCTATCAGAAATTATGTGCTATATCTGAAAGTCATAACATATACTTCTATTAAAAGTATAAGAATATATGCTTTAACTCAATAAGCCTTCTTTTAGAAATTTTTTCCAAAGAAAAAATCAAAAGATGTGCAAAACACTTATGAAATTTTAAAGTTTTTACCACATTGGTTATCTGAAATGTTCAAAAATCCTAGAAGAATTTTTATGATACCAAAGAACATGTGTATAATGTTTAATAAAAATCTTAAGTTAAAGATAATATGACATATAAAGATAAAGTTATATTTCCTGGATTTTTAAAAATGTGGATATAGATAAAAATATAAACATAAATTACATAAAATGAATACAAAATATTGATAGTAGTTATCTCTGAGTGTTGCATTATCTTTATACCATTCTGAAATTTTCCAAGTTTTCTACAATAAACATATCTTTTTTAACTATTCACATTAGCCAAGTTATGGAAACAGCCAAGATGCCCCAGCACTGACGAATGGATTAAGAAAATGTGGTATCTATACACAATGGCATTTTATGCAGCCATGAAGAAGAACGAAATGTTATCATTCGCTGGTAAATGGATGGAATTGGAGAACATCATTCTGAGTGAGGTTAGCCTGGCTCAAAAGACCAAAAATCGTATGTTCTCCCTCATATGTGGACATTAGATCAAGGGCAAACACAACAAGGGGATTGGACTATGAGCACATGATAAAAGCGAGAGCACACAAGGGAGGGGTGAGGATAGGTAAGACACCCAAAAATCTAGATAGCATTTGTTGCCCTCAACGCAGAGAAACTAATGCAGATACCTTAAAGCAACTGAGGCCAATAGGAGAAGGGGACCAGGAACTAGAGAAAAGGTGAGATCAAGAAGAATTAACCTAGAAGGTAACACATATGCACAGGAAATCAATGTGAGTCAACTCCCTGTATAGCTATCCTTATCTCAACTAGCAAAAACCCTTGTTCCTTCCTATTATTGCTTATACTCTCTCTTCAACAAAATTAGAGATAAGGGCAAAATAGTTTCTGCCGGGTATTGAGGGGGTGGGGGGAAGAGGGAGGGGGCGGAGTGGGTGGTAAGGG
Organism: Castor canadensis; assembly: GCF_047511655.1. Classification (NCBI taxonomy): domain Eukaryota; kingdom Metazoa; phylum Chordata; class Mammalia; order Rodentia; family Castoridae; genus Castor; species Castor canadensis. Next base: position 128,762,539 of record NC_133391.1, on the reverse strand, counting down.
AGGGGGTGGGGGCAGGGGGGAGAAATGACCCAAGCATTGTATGCACATATGAATAATAAAAAAATAAATAAATAAAAAAATAAATAAAAATGAGCTTTTAGATTGGAGGCTTGGCTCAAGCAGTCGAGTGCCTACTTTACAAGCACGAAGTCCTGAGCTTAAAACCTAGAGCCACCAAAAATAAAAAAGATTAAACAAGTTTTTAAAATTATGAAAAACTGATTTCCAAGATTACAACAGAAATATTTTCAGTTTTGTTTCTCCGTAAAGTGTCATAAGCTTTACAATTGCTGGTGGTTAAAACAGAGCAAATATATATGAATAAGAAAATCCACTCAAGTAATTATAATTGCTGAATTAAATTAATTTACCAATCTAAAGTCAAAGATGGAGGTATTTAATAAGTGAGAATGGTATATGTGGCTGTATATGTTTAGACTGTCTATAAATTTACATAAGAAATTAGAAATAGTATTATCCCTGGTGGGGAGGACTATAGAACTGGGAATCTGGGGTCAGAGTTGCATCCTAGTACACATTTTTATTGTTTGAATTTTTGTAACCATGTGCACACAACATTTTTGAAAATTAAAACACTACATATAATAATAGCTGGCACTGATAAATGTCTAATTCACCTAACTAGTGATAATTTCCCTTTTAGCAGGCAACGTCTGCTTGGCAATTCAATTGGCATATATACCCTCAGTAGCAAATCCCTTATTCTGCTCACTGAGTGCCTGCCAACTTGCGGGAACATGCTGCCCCATCCAAGTCCATTCTGCTGCTCAAAATCAGGAGGGAATTCCTGGGAATATCACACAAATTGGACTGAAGTTAGTCAGACTCCCAGCTTTCAGGACACTTTGGGGATTCTCAGCTCTTTTTTGTCTAAGCCTGAGGATTCTACCCAATATAGCTGGGAGGGTTTTTCCTGTTTAGTATTCTTGTCCCCATCATTTTAACCACAGCAAGAGCCAGCTGTGAGGACTGCCTCTCTGTAGCAGGCAGGTGCTAGGCTATTTCTCACAGTTTCTCTATCACAGCCAGGCTGTTTGATCCCAGTTACACAGAGCCACCTCCTTCCTTTATGACCATCTTTTTTGTCTGTCTTGGGTATTCTTCAGTCAAATCTCTCTCTTCCATAGGGAAATTTACCACCAAATAACATTGACACATTCTTTAATGGAACTGCTGCAATTTACTAAAAGGAATAATTGAATGGCCTTGAAATCTGCTCCTATCTAGGATTCGCTTGTGTTTCAACCAGGAAGGGTGCGTGTATTTGGCTTCCTCAGTGACACAGTCATCTGAGACTCTACCTAAAAGAAAGAATAAGGGCTTAGTCTTAGAGGGGAGCTATGAGACTTCCCATCCCCACAGAAGAAGATAGAAAGATCACTGAAGATATTCTGAATCAGACCATAGTGTAAAGGAGATTGAAAAATGTACGTGAGTGGGCCAGATCTTAGAGGCAAGGTACCCCCCCACCCAACCTCCCCTCCCTCTCCGGTGCAATAAAGCAGGTAGTCACCACACCAGTTGGGAATTGGCTTCAAGTCTCACCGAGACTGAAAAAAATGGAAGTTCAGGAATTAAAAATATGGCTGAAGAACAATGAAATTTTGTCATTCACAGGTAAAAGGGTGGAACTGGAGAACATCATCTTAAGTGAAGCTAGTCAGGCCAAAAGCCACGTGCTCTTCCTCATATGTGGATTATAGACCTAAAACAAAAGCAGCAATATCATGGGACACGAGTCACAATAACGGGAGACCACGCATTGGAGGGATAAGGCAAGGAAAAGAAACCAAAAACTTGAATGTGTTTGATGTGCTTGCTCACTGTATAGGAGTGAATAAAATAATCTTAAACTGGCCGAGGCCACCAAAGGAAGGGACTAGGAAGTAGTGAAGAGGACTCCTTATCTCAAACTAGAAAAAACACGATGTTTCTCTTATTACCTTTTATGTATTTTCTTCTACAAAATTGTAGAACAGGAGCGCTCAACAGGTTCTGCCCTGAGGCGGGAGAAGGGGTGGGTTGTTGGGGGGGGGGGTGGAGGCGCAAATAATGTATGCACATGTAAGTACAGGTAAAAATGATACCTGTTCAAACTGTTCCAGGAATCGAGGGAGGGGGGAACAAAGAGAGCAGCGAAGGGGATGAATTCAAATATGATATATTTGATACATTGTAAGTACTTTTGTAAATACTCCAATGTACCCCCACTGAGCACAACAATAATTAAAAAAAAGATTTTATTTCACAGTCAAAAAAAAAAAAAAAGGCTGGCACTGATTTATGGAAATCCTTGTCCTTTTAGGTGACTAAGGATGGAAAGGATATTTTGTTAAAAACATAACACCCATATCTAAGAAAGTATCTGAAAGCCATGCTTAGAACTGTAAGTCTTGGTGAAAAATCGGGTCCATGACCCTGATAGTATATCAGTAAGTCCATGCTAGATTCAGTTTGTTTTTTCCTCAAAAAAAATTTTTTTGGGGGGAATAATCTTCTTAGCTGTAGTTTTGCTTCTGAACACTATTAATATATGAAGGAGCTATTTCATATGTGCCTACAAAAGATAAACCCATTCTGAATAAGAACGTAACCTTATTTGTAATAAGGGTCTTTGCAGACAAAATTAAGGTGGGGATCCTGAGATGAAATCATCGTTATTTAAGGTAGGCCCTAAATCCAATGATTTATGGCCTCTTTAAGAATGCCCTTTTAAGAGACAGAAAAGGGGAAGACATAGAGACCTAGAAAAAGGCCACACGAGGAAAAAAGCAAAAATTGGATTTATGAAGCTCCAGATAAAGAAATGCCAAGGGCTGTCAGTAGCCACCAGAAGCTATGACAGAAGCATGAAACCAATTATTCCTCAGAGCCTTCCAAGGGAATCAATCCTATTCACACCTTAATTTTGAACTCTTGGCCTCCAGAACTCAGAAAGAATGAATTTCTGCTGTTTCAAGCCACACAGATTTTGGTTATTTGTATGGTAGTCCCAGGAGACTAATAGACCTACCTTTCCAAGCTTAAATTCTGATGTGGGGAGAGAAAAAATAAAATAAAATGTATGTTAGAGGGTGATAGGTGTCATAAAGATAAACAGCAGAAAAGAGGCATAAAATAAAAAGGTGTGTCATGGGTGTCTGTGTGTGTGTGTGTGTGTGTGTGTGTGTGTGTGTGTGTGTGTGTGTGTGTGTTAAGAGCAGAAGTGGAGAGAAGGAGAGGGGCAGAGGTGTTTATTGTCAAGGTAAAGAAGTTTAAACTGTAGGATTCTGCCTGCCCCAGAACCTTCCAAGGCTCTGAGTAGGGTCTTAGTAATATGTTTATTTAATCATATGCTTTGGAAACTTTGCAAAAGTAAAATAAAAATTATTCCAATACTAAGGAGTGAATTTGGAAAGATGTTTTGAATGTTTGTTTTTAATGTTTCAGTAAGACAGGTGAGAAATAACTGACTTATGATTCAGATATATATGAGAGAGACCTTTATATTATCCATAGATTCTTTTATTAAAAAACTAGAAATCAAATAAATGACTAAGATAAAATCTCAAATAAAATTATTGGATTACAAAAAATTACAATAAAGCCAAGTGATTAAATCAATAGAAATTATTCAGATACCAAGTAGGAAATCATAATTTTTCAGATCATCTCAAAAGTGGTAACTCATTAAGAGGAAGAGATAATATTACAATAGAAATGATGAGTTAGCTCTCAGATTTCTTAACAATTGAATTAATGAAGAAGAGTGAATCAAACTAATACTAAAAAAAAAAACTTTTAAGTTTTTCCTGATAGCACAGAACACTGAGGCTGAGAATGGTGATCTAAAACCACATTATCACACTAGAGGGAGGGCCTCAGAGGAAACTGATTAAAGAATAAGAGAGCACATAAGAGTAATCATTATATGAACACCCCTGATATTTTATAGCTCATATATGAAAGGACAACTAAAAGATATCCCCAGATTTGACAACCTTATCAATTTATATCATTACCAACCTTTTCTAAACTATTAATATTTTTTAAGTGAACCATATTGGTGAAAAGTTTGAATTATCTTTTCAATCTCTCCAAATGAAATATTACAATTGTAGTATCACTTGAGGAATCAATCAAAGAATATATAACCAAAGTGTAGGGGGGAGGGTATTACAGAATTATGTTGGGCAGTTAATAAGCTATTACGATTTGCAATATTTTATAATATTTGTGATCTATGTCAACTTAAAATTTAAATTTGTAGTGATTTCTTTCCCATTTTAAATACTCACCTGTACCTGATTTATATTAGTGGTTTTAATATTTGATCTTAAAAAAGGACACCACAACTGAACCAGCCTGAGGCCCAAGGTTTCAGGCTGCTATCTCCCCACAAACCTGCAACTGTTCTGTGGAAGAGATCAAATGATGGGAAAGAAGCAGAGAGGAGAACATGGGTATACCAGGACACCCAAAAAGTTGAGATGTCACAGAAAGGGACTGAAATGAAATTACTTTCCCCAATGAGAGAGTAAAAACATTTGAGAACAGAGAAGACTTGTCTAACAAGGTTACTAAAGCAGGTGCCTCTCCTCGGCCTCCTTTGCATAGTGTCAAACAAATGTCATTCTGTTACCCACTCCGAGTCCCCCAAATTGTGCTCTCATCATATTCTACTTGGCCAAAAGTCTCAAAGAATGGGAATCAGAACTAATTTTCCTCTTTTAAAAATAACATTGACTAATTCACCCAAAGCTTTCACCCCATGAACTTGAAAATTTTGACCAAGACTGTTCTCCAGGTTTGTAACATGACCAAATAATCACTCTCCCCTCACGTTTGTAGGGGATCACCCAGACCCATAACACTCCCACTCCCTGATCCTCTCCCAGTAGCATCAAAAGGAATTTTTACTAGAACACAATGGAGTCATGTCATGCTAAAAGCAGGAAAATAACAGAACAGAGAACAGGCTGCTTTCCAAAGCACGGATCCCTTATCCTAATTTAACCTTGGAATTGAGGAGCTAAGTCTCCTCCAAATTTATCAATCTCTGTTGGTGAAAATATATGCCTGAAATTTTCCTTTTTGCTTTTCACGTTACTCTTTTTATTAGTAAAGGATACTCCATGATTAGATGAAAATTTCCTCTAATTTAATGTAGGTGTTAACTAAAATATGTCCTCTTCCTCTTGTTTAGGTGAGAAACACAGTTGTAGGGTGATTTATTCTGTGCACAGGTTTTTGTTTTAATGTTTAAAACACCTTGAAGGCCCAAAACTTCCTAGAATGACTAACAGGACTGAACTCTGGGGACCAGCTCTTCATCTTTTACTTCCAAGGTCATTTCTTAACTCCATGTAATAGTAAAGTCTTTGACAGTGTCTGTGAGGCTGTAAGTTTTATGAGTAGAAATATTTTGCAATAGGAAGATGGGAGCATATTGCAGGCTACTTGCAGCTGTAAAATGTATAAGAGGGTTTACTAAACCAGTCTGTGTTCAACACCTATTTAGGAAAAGGGCAAAAATAAAAATGCAATTGGTTCCATGAGAAAAGCTTCAACACAGAAAAGGTCTATGTGATGGGCCTAGAACAGAACAATTAAAAGTGTCCACTGACATTGTGTCACTCACAATGTGGCCAGTAAGTTCTGATCCAATGTCCTCTTAAGATTTTGGTCTTGACTTTGGTCTCATTATGAGAATGAAAAGTTCAATACTTTTTCTTAAAAGCAGAATTAGTCAATACGGTTTCATAATTTTTTTAAAAATCAGAAGTAACTAGCATTTATCCCCAGCTAGAATGATCTAATAGAGTGTTCGTTCCCTCCTTCTCCACCACATGCTTTTTGTTGATCTCTTAACTTCTAGCTGTTGTGAAGTTTTGCTCTCCTCTTCAGTAATGCCCACTTCCTTACTCAATGTTCTAAACCTGACCTTCGTCCTCTCTCAGGGGCTGTCTTCTCTATTCATTAATTACTCTACATAGGCTATCTCTTCTACACCCAAACATGGCAGTTTCTTGCTTGGTCCTACCACGGAGACTCTTGTCCCAGTCTCTCCATCTAATTTCTAAGAGTAGCCACAGTGACCTTTTAAAAAAGGTGCATCTGATTTTACCCATTCTTCCTTGGTTTCCTACTATTATATTTTACGTCTGGCTATCTTCTATATTTTGCCTCTCCCTTCAGCTTCATCTGGTTCTATGCTATTTGCTTACTTTGTAGATCAGTTATACTTTGATTTAATTCCTGATTATACTATGCTGCTTTGCCTCGAGGTTTTTACACATGGTAAGAAAAATTAGAAAACTGTAGAAATTGTACACTTTTTCACCATCACAACTGTCTGCTTACCTTCATCTGTGCTCATATACTCTACTTTCCTTACATTACTATAATTAAACTCTCCTTGCTACAATGCCAAGGCTAATTGTCCCTCTTATATAGTCACTCTTAAATTACTCTCTCTTATCTGTTCAAAGCATTGTCCCAGCAATTTCCTGCATTGCCAATATTCCCTTCTCTACTATATCATTTCCACTGGTATACAACCATGCTGCTAACTTCCAGGCTTTCAGAAAAGGTCTCGGCCTCACATCGTCCTTCAGTGATGTCTCACCACTCCTCCTTCCTGTATAGAGAAACCCTGGCAGCATGGCAAGCTCCCTCAAGCCTTCTAAATCTATATTTAAAGTCATTCTCAAGCCTCTGGCCAGGTGTGATGACCTACGGCTATAATCCTAGCTATTGAGGAGGTGGAGGTTGGGAGAATCTCAGTTGTAGACAGCCCAGGTAAAAAGATCTTGAGATCCCATCTCAACCAATAAAAGCAGGGCATGGTGGCAGTTGCGTGCCATACCAGCTATATGGGAAGTCTAAATAGAATGCAATACCTATTTGAAAAATAACCAAAGCAAAAAAGGGCTGGGGGTGTGGCTCAAGTGATAGGAAACCTGTGTAGGAAGTGCAAAGCCCTGAGTTCAAGGCATTTACTGCCAAAAAAACAAATAAAAGATAAAGTCACTTTCTCACAGAGGTCTTCCTTAGCCATTCTACCTAAAGTTCCAGCCTCCCAGATATATCACTCCCCAACCCCCCTAAAATGTAAGCTCCATGAAAGTAGCCATATTTGTCTACATTGTAACCTGTTTGATTGTCTGTTGTTATGGGAGCAGGAGCTGCACCAGTCCTTGCTCGCTGCTGTATTTGGAGTACCTGGTTGTCATCCCTGTCTCAGAGACGATGCTCCTTCAACTCTTTGGTGAATGAAGAAATGCATGCATCAGCCCTATAACACACTCATCTCTTCTTGGCTCCTTTTCTGCCACACGAACTATATTAGTATGGTCTTTTAATACTTTAAAAACTTAAATATGGTAAGTATTCCATTCAGTAACTTCTTATGGTATAATTCAACAGTTAACAACTTTTGCTATGAAGGGCCAGATAATAAACCAGGCATAGTGGCACATACCTATAATTCCAGCTACTCAGAAGGCAGAGAGTGGGAGGATTGCAGTGCAAGGCGAGTCTGGGCAAAAGTTAGTAAGCAAGACTCCCAATAGGTTCCACTTCTTGATCTGAACTCATCTTCCAAATAGAAGCATAAGAGAATGACAAAAACAAAAGTGGTTTAGCCCTATCCATTACCTTCAAGGCTCTAAGATACTTCACAAATCAGATCTCATCCATTACTCCATCTCTCCACTGAATCTCAAGTTCCCTGCAAGCTTACAACACAAACTTATTACACAAGGCAATTAGAGCCAATAGTAAAGATAAGGAAAAGTAAAAGAATGTCTCTACTTGAAAACATCACTTGGTTTTTACCCCCAATAAGCCTCCAGTGCCAATATACATTCTTGTCCCATGATTCCTCCAAAGGAAGTAGATTAGGATGCTCCTTATGGGGCACTATTAGAAAGGTAAACTCAAGGAGCAAAATTATGCAGATACTTATAATTCCTTTTTAGGGTGTTTACTAAAACCCATATTTTTACATTTTTGTAGTTGATATACCTCTCAGATGTACAGGCCTATGTCACTCAAAGTAATCTTCTGTTTGTGCTTACAAAATGCTTCCATGGGAATAATTTAAATGCAAATCAGAAGCCATAGAAAGATATGAGGCTAATCAGAGTACTCAGTCTTTTTTAGGATAAAAAAAAGTCCTTTTAATAAGAGAAATGGTACAGATTTTTCAACTGATGACAATTTTATTTTTTGAAAATGTCATCTGATTTTTCTCTTATCAATGAATAGAGTCGAATACAATGTTGTATAAAGTTATTTTTTCTAAAAATAATAGTTTTCAAACTGCAATTGGTAGCAGTTTAATCATAGATGTTGGCATTAAGTGACAACACATATTATTCTGAACAGGCAAGGATTTTAGTCAGTGGTGATCATTTATAACAATAAAATCTAAGTGACTTTAGGAGACCACTGTCATGGCAGATTTTTACCATGTTTAAGATATTTCTATTTGTAAAGGTACATTAACTTTTGCAAACTAATAAATCAAAAACCATCTTACTCTGAAGTTATAATTTCCTAATTGTTAAATTAGAGTCCAGATGTGGGGGATTTTTATGGAGAGTTGAGCTGGCGATTTCTCAGAAACTCAAAAGCTTCATCATCCCCAGTCAGCTCCACTCTCTTTCCTGCTGGTAAGGGTTACATTGGCACAATAATATTCAGATCATAGCACTCTTCTGGGAAATTACAGATGTTGGTAGGATCTCCTTTAGAAAAAGGGGAGTGGTGACTTCAGAAGGAAACCAGAAAATGTTCAGGTATTTTAGAAGAAAGATAAGAGTTATAGGAAAGTTTTCCTGTGTCATTAGTAGTTTTGGAAATTGGAATAGAACACAAAATTATGCAAACTTGAAATTGGGCATTCTAGTATAACCAGGTTATGATCAAGAATTTTCAGGTATTACTTTATATCTTAGTTTTCTTTGATACTTTGGAGATTAGTTAACTTCTGCAGGCTTCAGTTTTCTTATCAGTGAAGTGAAGATAATAATGGTACCTACACTGGGGTCATTCTGACTATCAAGAACACTAAAACACACCCAGTATTTACCATAGGCCTTGGTACAGGTCAATGTACTATTCTTCATTCTTCAACTGTAGTAACAATAGTCAAAGATGAAAGGCAGAAGACAAATGAGAGAGATTACTAGGTTCACTGGATGGAGGAATACACACACGCACACACACACACATGCACACACACCATTGGTTTAGGAACATGTCATAAGTTATTTGAAATGATTCATATCTCACAAAAAATGGCCTTCTTTGATCCCTTTTATTTTACTAGAAAAGATTCCATGAAGAACAGGTGTTTTATTAGGATAAAAAATGGAAGAAAAAAAGTTCTGAAGCATGGAATTATAATTGGGATTAGAAAGCCATGGATATAATTAAAATTGAGAAGGTGTTAAGGTAGAAAAAGAGTACCAGGGGACAAAGGCATAGACTCCAGGGCTTCTGAGAACATGGCAGCATTTCTGTCTTCTCTGCTTAAGATTTGGGAATGAACTGCCTCTGAAATAGTTCATAAGTACTTCACATGTGTGCACATCCATACACATACACACACATCATGACAAAGAGTAATAACTTTTAAAGGACAAGGTCACCTATAACAAAGGCTTAATTGAAAGTTTCTCTCATCTTTTCCCTCATGATTATCTTCAAATGTTTATATCAGGAACAACTCTAATAAACATAGCACTAAAAAGAGTTAGAAAAAGGTGGGTTCCAATGTTCGAAGAGATGACTTTCTAGGTAGATTAACAGCAATTAGAGGTAATTTTCCTTCAGGGAAGAGAGAGAGAGAAGGAGGGGGTAGAGAGAAAGAGAGAGAGAGAGAGAGAGAGAGAGAGAGAGAGAGAGAGAGAGAGAGAGAGACAGAGAGAGACCAAGACAGAAAATTAAAACAAAATAGTACTTATAGAGGAAGAATATTCTCTAGAGGGAAAAGATGCAGTTTGTAATTTCATGCACTTAATTAATTGCAATGCAAACCGCTCTCATTAGGAGTCCATTTTAAGCATACCAGCCTGAACAGTCAAAAGGGAATAATTACAATGAAGCCCTGTCTTAGTCTCCTTATTGATAGCTTTATGAACTTTGCCAGGAACATCTCAAGAGACTCTTCGCTTTGCTACCCTCCTTTTTGTTACCCTTTTATGTAAAAAAAAAAAGTGTTGAAATGAAACTCGGTTTTCCCTTTGGTTCCTCCTACTAATTTTTAGTACTGACATGACAATTAAATTGCAGATAACTCAGGGCACTTCTTGTACTTTTATTTCTAGAATGATAAAGTTTCATAATATATTCAAGGGCTTTATAGTTGCCAGTGTTCTAAGTTGCAAACAGCAGAAATCAACACTAATTAATATGAACATGGAAAGAAATTTATCAAGAGAACACAAGGTAGAGCTCAGAATGGATAGGGAAGCAGAACCAGGCTGAATAGTCTACCTAGGATCCTGCTGCTCATCGGTTGGCCACATGCCACCCCCGGCCACACTGTCAGCAGCAAATACTATGTCATTAAACTTCTCACTCACTAGTGCCACATACAGTGCTGTAGGTCTGAGCCACCTCCTCAAGAGTCAAAGCCCTGGGTGGGAACATTAGACTGACCACACAACAAGGTTTGGGGCCTTGCTTTAACTGCCAGGGGATGACAAAGGAAACCTGCCCCTGCTGCTTCCCTAGTGGAAGGCTGTTCCTCTCCTCTACTTACCATGACAATTCTAAGAAACAGAAGAGTACTGGGTACTGAGTAGACAAATAAGTCTTCCAGCCCAGGACCTTATCTCCCTGAAGTCTCCTTCTAGTTCAAGGATTGTGTTCCTACATTCCAAGCAACAGGGATGATAGTAATATAAGTTTTACATTTTTTAAATAGAGGGGACAAAGCACCTGCCTTACTAACCAAATAAGTATTAAACAGAGCTACAGTCACAATGAAGGTAAGAACTACAACCAAAATATTTACTGTCCCAGTACTAAACAATTTCAGGTCAAAGCATAACTGCCTGCTTTAGTGCTGAACACCCCAAGGATCAGAAAAAAGTTACAGAGAATGCTTGCCTTTGACAAATAAGACAATAAATCTACTAAAACAGTTAATTTATTTAGACTAAGTTTCTCTTTAAATCTCACTGTGAGAACCCACGAACCTGAAAATTATTTGCACTAAATTCTGCCTAATTCCAGCCATTTCTCCACCTAACAAGACCAGGCTCCAAGACCTGACTATAAAACTCTATAAATGCCCTTTTTTTTTCTTCATCTTTCTGAAAGACAACTAAGTTTAATGGTGTGTTCTCTTTCATTTCAGTAAAACCAATACTTAGTCTTGCCTTATCAGTAGATTCTTCTGGGAATCATTTCTGGGGGAGCTGGTTACCAAAAGAGGAATTGTTACATAAAACGATATGGAGAATTCTAAAAGGCTGACATATTCCTCCATCCCCCACAGTTGCCATTATTGTTGTTTTGGTTGGTAATGGAGTTTGAACTCAGGGTCTTGGTTCTGCTAGGCAGGTGTTCTACAACTTGAGCCCTGTACTCTTTTGCTAAATTTATTTTTCAGATAGAGTCTCACATTTTGACTCAGGGCCAGCCTCAGGCCACAATCCTCTTACTTATGTCTCTCATGTAGCTGAAACTACTAGTATGTGCCTCTAGACCTGACTTCTTCATCAAAATGGGGTCTCACTAATTTTTTGCATAGGCTGACCTCAAACCATACCTAACTCCTGAGTAGCTGGGATTACAGGTGTATTATTTCTTATTGATATATTATTTTGTTGCTCCAGATGAACAACAAGTATCATGCATTTTATTTTTAGCTGTTCATAATTTATTTCCAGCACCTCAATCATGGTGTGTCACAAAATCTTGAGTGTGAGTTTCAGTACAATCTTATTGATTGGATAAAAATAAATTTTTATTAACAGAAGTCAAAATGACAAGAGAAAAATAGTCATAAAACTCTTATTGCAAGAAATAACTTTTTCATTACATTTTCCAGTTCTTAATCAAAATGAAGGTAGATATTTTTTGCATTACTGTAACTTTAACATGGATGCACTTGTGTTTTGCTTTTCTCCCAAATTAGTTCTATATATTTCCATGTAAGCATATAGTTAACATAATGTTCACCTTAATGACTACATAATGATTCATGAATGTGAATCTTCACTCTGTTGGCCACTCACTGTTGTGCCAACAGCAAAGGATGTCTTTGACACACAGACAAGTTTTATAGAAAAAAATTAACTTCAATTATTAACTTCCTGTCATTAGCCTTCTTCTCAGTTTTTTCAGTAGATACTAGACAGAACATACCAGAATTTATAAGCCAAAATACGAAGATGTGGGTTTTGGTCTTTATTTGTTGGAGTAACCTTCTGAAAATCAATTAACCTTCACTTTTCTTCTTAAGGTAAGTGAAGCCCTCTCTGCTTACATCTCTGAGGAGCATAATTCATACCCTTTGCAAAGGTATTGTGTAAACACAACATACATTACAGTTGCTATATCTAGTCACAAATGTTATTTCAAGGGTGTATATTTAAACTACAAAAGTGATCCTGACAAGGTCACAGGATAAATAAATAAATAAATAAATAATATAGAAAAAAAGAAGGGACTAGATTTTAAAAATTGTGCTTCTGTAAATGTCATAGGTTTATAGTGCAATGTCTCAAACATGCAATTCTATCAAACAGTCTTAAATGAAAATTACTAGATTACAGGTTGCTGAAAATTAAAGTCTAAAAATAACATGATGAATCCATGTTCAGGACAAAATCATAGCAGGTGCTTTACCAAGGCCAGGATCGTGAGCCAATGTTTTCTAAAATGTGACAAATTTTTTGTTAAACTAGTACTAGCAAGCCAGAGTTCAAATTCGTTGTTAATTTTAAGGATTGGCAATGCTTAGCAGCATGATAAACTAGAGTAGTGCATGAACCCCAGAAATAGTATTTAACGATATTTAAGGAAACAGTTGTATTTAGGTCAATGATCATTTCTAAGAAAAGAGATTCTCAAAAGAAAACTATAATGCCTGAAAACTTAAGTTTGCTATGACAACTGGTAAAATAGTTAGAGCTAAATATAAAAATTATTTAAAATAAAATACATTCGGACTGAAAATGATAATGCATTTCTTTCAACATCAGCTCCTTTCCCATATTCTACAGCCTATAATAAACCTAGGAAGTATCTGAGTAATTTGAAAGATGCAAAAGTCCCCCCAAATCAGAAGCAGTTGCTATTTCCAGCAGACACTGAAAGTACTGGGAACCCAGGAATACAATTGTGGATCTTCTTATTTATACTGGGACAGCCTCCTTAACTTTTCTGAAAAACTTAAGTAGCCATGTTCAGTGCCCCTCTCCCTGAATAAGCATTTGTCTAATAATTGGACCAATTCTTTAAAATGTTTTAGAATTCAGTTCTCATAATCATTTCTCAGAGAAACACCTGAAATAAAGGCTGTTTTTCTTTCTGTATTCTTTCAGTTTCTTACTGCCATGTTGCTCTAAAATGTCTCTCCTCCACCTAAACTCCCACTCTCATTTTCTCCAAATTACTCAGGGAGTTCCTCTAGAACCCTCTTTTCACAGTGAACAGATTTCCCTTCAGTAACCTTGCTACTGAAGAGTTACCTCACATCCTGATTTCTTTGAAACTTGGCTTTTCGCTCAAGATGTCACTTGCCAACAGTGAACTGAGAGAAGGCTGTTCTGGTTCTCCAGGCTGACATAACGGTGGGGGGTGCTCTCCTGATCACTCACATGGATTCACATGAACTTCCACTCTCTTGAGAAAACCTCTCCTTTGACATCTGTGTCACCAGCTTCATCTCTGACCTCTGCCAGTATCATCTCCCTCTAATCATTTTGTTTCAACTTGATGTGTAAGAGTCACCTCACATCCAAGTGTCTTGTTCCTTGACTACTTCTTTTCTGTTGCAGTCATCCTCTTCCCTGGAATCCTCATGTTTGAAATAGCTTACATTACCTCAAACACTTAAAGCTTAAGATTCACATGCCTTATCCTCCAAATATAAAGTCTTATCTTTTCTGCTTAATCAGTTCTAATTTCACTTGCTGCACATCATAGAGACCTCTAGAGACCTTGAACACTTTCTATATGAGGGCCTCATTTCCATATCCACCTTACTCAATTCCTCAGTATATTCTTTCACTCTGATAAATACCCTCAAATCCCTCCCCCTATTTTTTCTTACATTGCACCTATTTTCCAGTTTTGGATCAACCCAACTGTTTGCCTACTAAGTGATTATACTCTGACTCTTTAGCACTACTGGAAAATATTCTCAAAGATCACATATTGGTTATTTAGTTGTAGGACAAATTAATGTAACTATTATCAACTGTACTTTCTATATAATCTATGAGGCTAGCCATACTTTGACAGGTTTTATTTCTATATGCAGACCTGCTGCTTTCTCATCCCTGGACTTTGAAATGATGTTCTCTCTGTCTGTACAATCATCTTATAAGAATCAGCTTAGGTGTCAGATTCTCACAAGCCTAGGTTAGTATGCTCCCCTAAGAGATCCTATATTATTCCATGTGTCTTCAGTCACATTTGTACACTAGATGTAACAAGCAAGATTGTCATCTGTTTTCTGCTGTGTGCCCTAGTCAATATTATACTCTGTGAAGGATAAGAGACTGTGTTTGCCTTTTTGAGTCTTCTGTCTCCAGTATCTCAGTATATAGTAAATAGTAAACATATGTATTGGATGAATATAAAACAAATACATTAATACATGACTAATATATGATTAGGGTGATGAATATATTAACCAGCAATGATTACATGTATTCTTTTGCTATTTTTAAACTTGATTTTGTAATATATGTGCAAATATGTAGTTCAAGAAATAAAGTAACCTGAATTAAATAATTTTAGAGAAATAAGAAAGCCATAGTCACATGTAACAGAAACACAGAACAAGCAGTGGGGGAGTAAAGGAGAAGATAGCTAAGCCATGGAAATAGCCAAAAAGCCCCACTACTGATGAATGGATTAAGAAAATGTGGTATTTCTATACAATGGAATTTTATTCAGCCACAAAGAAGAATGAACTTTTGTTGTTTGTAGGTAAATAGATTGAACTGAAGGACAGCTTCTTAAGAGAAGTTAGCCAGGCTCAGAAGGCCAAAAGCTGCATGTTTTCTCTCATATGTGGAATGTAGACCTAAAATAAATACAGCAATATTATGAAAAACAGGTCATGCTTCACATACAAGAGGGGGAGGGTAAAAGAAGGAAGTCAAGAAGGTGAATATGTTTGATGTATTTTCTATGTAAGAAGGAATACAAAATTTTAAAACCAGTTGAAACCACCATAAGAAAGGGACTAAGGTAAAAAGAAGAAAAATAGAGATGAACCAAGTCGGGCTATAATACATGTATACATGGAAGTGCTACAAGGAAACCCCCTGTGTAGCTATCTTAAACAAGCAAAAATGTCATTTTTTTTCTTTTACAAAATCAGAGAACAGGTCCTGCTTGGGGTGGGAGGATTCATACCAGTGGGAGCGGGGAAGGAGGTTGGGAAAGGGTATATGAAGCTGAATATGGTTCAAACAATATGTACACATGTATGTAAATGGAAAGTGATACCTGTTGAAACTATTCCAGGAATAGGGTGAGATAAAGGAGAATGGTAGAGGGGTTGAATTCAAGAATGATATATTTGATGTATTGTAAGAACTTTTGTAAATGCCACAATGTACCCCTATCCAGCACAACAATACAAAAAAGAAAAAAAGAAGTTTACCCAGTTTAAAGGGCAAAAAAAACCCTCTTTGCCCTTTCGTAGTGCTTATTTGATGGGGGGAAAATGTTGTACTTTCATTTCTTCTTAGTTGAACGTATTTTTCTTGTTTTGTATTTTTTAAAGTGATGCACATTGGACAATACTATGAACGAGTACATATGTTTATAAGCACATAATAAATAAGTATCATTCAGCTAGAATGGTTTTACATATATTTTTCATAAACAGAATATTGTAATATAGAATAGCATGAGTTTTAGAGAATTTTAAACTCTAGTCAGACGTGGTACATGCTTATAATTCTAGCACTTGGGAGGCTGAGGAAGGAGAACTGTGCATTCAAGGCTAGCCAGGGTTAAATAGCAAAACCCTGTCTCAGAAAACCAAAAAAGAAAAAGAAAAGTAAACTCTCCTAAACACTTCAGTAATTAACAGTTTTGCGTTATGTAATCATGGTCAAGCAACATAGTGATAATAGCGAAGAAACTATCTTATAAATGAAACAATAATTATTTTGCCTTGTAAGTCAGAGAAATCTTAGTTCTTCCTTGTACTTGATATATTATTATTTCCTATCACTTTTCACAGTAAAACAAATGTTTCAATGGGCTATTAGAAAATGGTGGATTCTACACCAATCTACCTTACTAAAGCAAGTCAAGTGGGCACAAGAAAAGTTTAAAAATGGAGACCAGATTCTCTGATGTGATAAATGCACAGTGAAATGTTAAATCTACTCTCTTTAGTGTTTTTAAGACCATGAGATACATTTGATATATTGTACGAACTTTTGTAAGTGTACCCCCACCCAGCACAACAATAAAAAATAGACCATGAGAACCTGATGAAATAGAAAATTTTGATTTATGAAAGAAAATGCTCCCCTGGTACAAACTATTATATTGACACAGATACGGCATAAAATATTGTGGTGTATCACCCATCCAGTTTTTCCTTAAGGAGGATGCCAAAATGCACTATAAGGATGAAAAGGAACAACAATCTGACAAAGAAATTAGAGTTCAATAATTATCTTATTATTTTGTGCATTGAGGACATAGCAGATAATATGAAACCCTCAGAGACTCTGCAGAAGTGAGGAAAAATAGCAGTTTTTGTTGTTTATTTTATATTAGATTCAAGAATTATTACTGATTCTGGAAATAAAGTTGTTTATTAGGATATCTAGTAAGCAAAAAGTAATCCATTACTCTTAGAGTCTAATTTTTATCTTGAAAATCACAAACTTTAAAGCCAAAATAAGGCTAGATTTAATTAAACCAATGCTTTAAAACAAAAAGCTTGTGATGTTTTTTGAGTATCCTAAGACATTTTAAAAAACCACTAGGCCAATAAATTGTATTTAAATGAATCAAAGGCAAAAGAATCTAGTTTCTTTTAAAAAGCACATGTCTTCAAGTTTGTTAGAAGTATTGCTTCTCAGTGTCTTTTCAGTGTTTATTTTTAAAAACCATATCTAACTCAAGAATACTGTGGTTCTAAAGAATCTTTCACAATCACAATTGTGTTTCCTATTTTCAATCTTTGAAAGCTTTGGTTATAGCTTTTCCATATGACGTTCATTAAGAACTTACCAGAAAAATCTTGAGAAACTTGAGCATATATCCAATATGAAGGTAAAAGCTTAACAGGGAGACTGTGAGATAGAACCCCGTAGCTTCATAAATCTTTATAACCAAAATATCTCAAGAGTAAAATGTCTACTGTGAATACCTTCCAAAGTTAAAAAGCACAAATTTGAAAGATCAGCTGTGTTTGCTTGAGCAGCTTCTGTTTTTTTTTCCCTTTTATTTTCTGTTTAGATTTCAATTCAGTAACAAAATGCCAAAAGTGTTTTTTTTTTTTTAATGTTCACATTAGTGTACTGTTTGTACTCAAGACGACTAGGTGATGAATGGTTGATCAAAGAATGTAATGCCTAACTAGCATCTGGGGCCAGCCCCCCACCCCACTGTGAATCACACACAACTCAAGAAAATATATCTGGAAGATTCTTGTAAAACAAAGTCTTGTCTGACTAAATAATCTTTCCCCTTCTGTTGAATAGTTCACTTATCCTCAGGAGTGACTATTTCTTCTTTTAAAGTTTTCACTTTCTTTTAAAAAAATAGGACATAGAGCTATAAATGTACCCCGTGTACTCCTTTAGACAGGTAATAGGACACCAGTGATGAGAAAGTGTTTGTAATATATGCCACCCACACATATGCCTGAATATCCATCCATCCAGAGCTGTGTCATCCTGTCACAAGGGAACAACTTGCTCCATGGTTCTCCTTTTATTATAGCTGATGCAACAGTGAAACACAACTAGAGAGATTAAGTACCACCTCCCCTTCCCTTCCTCTGTACTCCCTCTCCTGTGCAGGGAGTGATTCTGGGGATACATGGGCCACCCTGGAAACATGAGCCAGTGCCAGAGTTGGGGCCACAAGGAGCTCATGGTTCCTCCTGGGAATTCTGGGCAGGGGAATATTTAGAAGTCAGCAAATGCTTACTTTCAAAAGTAGAAGTAAGGAAGACCTTCCGAACATAATTGAACAGCAGTTGAAAGCAGAACCTGTCTGTTGACAGATGCCAAAAGCAAGATCACTTGCTTTTTATGACTTGTTAGGAACATGACAAGTCCATAATAACTGTGACCTTCTGAATCAGGAACAAATTTCTGGCTGACTCCCACATCTGCTAGAACACCCATCTCTAACCCAAGAGTTACTATCAGCAAAGGATCTTCAAAGCCATTTCCAATAAAGAAACAAACAACATCAACAACAAACATTATTTGTTCTAATACTTCCCAAAAGGCTATAAGAGCAGTTGTAACTATTGTATTTGAAGCATTTACAACAAGCTGAGTATTTTGTCTTTACAACAAATCTGTGAGGTAAACACCTGTATTATTCCTACTTTTCTAGTTGTAGAACTAGAAATTTGGAATAACTAAGTAACTCCCCAAGATGATATAGCTAGTGAGAGGTGAGCCCTGTCATGACCACTTGCTGCCATCAGCCACCACCACAAACATGGTGGCATTTCATTTTCATTCATTTTATTTCAATTTATTTTGTCTGTATGCTTAGGGCTTACATGACCTATTTTCAATATCCAATGAACCAACTAGTCTTTTCTCCATGGAAAATTAACCTGACTCAACTGTCATATTCATTATTTGCTCTCCATTTATTAAACTTGGTCTACTTCCTGCTTTTCACTTTCTTCTGTACCCTGTACATTTTACTCTCTTTTTTATGTTTTCTACCCTTTTTCTGCACATTTTCCGTTTTCTTTTCCCCTATTGTCATTACTTCACTATGTTTCTTATTCTTATCTTCCTGCTTTTTCATGGTCAGATTTTTCCTTGATATGAGCACACACATATTTCACAACCTACCATAGTACCACCATATCAAAAGTAAATAGAAAGTGAAAATGCAATTTGCTGTCTAGGAGGAAATATTCATATTATAATACACTTACTTAATAAAATCTTAAGGTCTATAATATAAGAAACCCAAAAATTGACAAGTAAAGGAAAACTAGAAAAATATTGAAACTGGCATAACATAAAGAAGATATCCAAATGGTCAACTAATATATTGAAAGGTAAACAATGTCACGACTCATGGAGAAAATATAAATTAAAACCAAAATAAGACACACTTTCGTCATAACAATCAGAATACATCAAATGCTGGTAAGGATAAAAAAACTGCAACTCTCATTCATTACTGGTGGGAAGGTAATAGTACCTCACATTCACTTAGAAAAGTGTTTGCCTAACTATGACTCAGAAATTCCATTCCTAGGAGTATGCCAAGAGAAATTCTTCATAGATTCACAAAAAAGTTTGTATGAAAATGTATCTCCCCAAACTAGAAACATCCCAATGTCCATCAATCAATAAGACCATGGGTAAATAAATTATGGTCTATTCATAGAAAGGAATGCTACACTACAGCAAAAAGAATGAACCAGTTATATTTTCACCAACATGAATAAATGTAAAAAATCATTTTGTATGATAGATGCCAGACACAAATTATACTATCCCAGTTATATGACGTTGAAGAAGAGAAATATTTATTGACAAAAGTCAGGGGGTGAGTGTGTAGGCACATGTCTGTAATCCCAGCTACTTGGAAGGTGGACATGAGAGCATCACAGTTCAAAGTCAGCCTGGGCAACTTAGTGAGAGCCTATCTCAAAACAAGCCAGGCATGGTGGCACATGCCCTTGGTCACAGCTACTCAGGAGACAGAGGAAAGAGGATTACAGTCAGAGGCCTGTGTACGTCAAAGTGTGAAACACTAACTAGAAAACAAACCAAAGAAACAAAAAGGCCTGAAGCTGTGGTTCAAATGGTTTCCTTGGCAAGCACAAGGCCCTGAGTTCAATCCCCAGTAACAAACACACACAGACATATACACACACACACACAAGAAAAACCTACAAAAACAAACAAAACCAGTCAGGTCATAGGGTGGTAATTATATAGGTATATAAACATCTAAAGATTCATCATATGTATCATATTTTACTGCATGTAAGTTATGCTTTAATAAGGAAAATCTTTAAAATGTGAATGGACAGAATATTATTTTGGAAAGGAGCTTGGGAAATTCCAAATTATTTCTGTGCCAAGTTCATAACTGCTCAGGCCATTGATAGCTGTCCTCCTTACTCCAAGGAGGGTCAATAAACAGCCAGGGCTCTTGAATGATCCTATCCTACATGGAAAACTAACTGGTGGGTGGATTCAAGATTCTCAGTGTCCCAGGTGTTAATAATTCTGTTTTGTGCTCATTTAAAGTATCTAAATGTTGCTGAATCACAACCCAAGCAACCTAAAAGCTTAGGCAAAGACATACTTAGAGGAAATTGTTAGAGTGTACATTTAAACACACCAAAAAACTCAAAGTAGAATTATGGAAGTGTTAATAATTGAAAGTCCCTTTGGTGAATTCTTCTGACCCAGGTACTTCATGAGGAAGCTAATAGTAGTGATAGCAGTTACCCAGGGTCACGACATGGCTTTCCAAAGGGGTAAAACAAGTCTCTAGACTCCCTGCCTGATACTTGATAGAGCTGTGTGGTGTTCTGATAGAGGAAATAGCAAAAAGCTATGATGTTAAGAAACAAAGGAAAATAAATTCAAAGTATCCTTTACTACCAAAAAATTTGGAATTGCTAAGGTCTCAGTATAGGTTGACAATGTGACCTGAGGGTACACTAACCTTTATTAGTGGAGAACTGGGCTGTAGGCATCCTAGCTAAAGTAGTATAAATTTCGCTTTGGGATGGTTGTGAAGGAATCTGGGGTTCCTGATTAACTGAAATGACCACAGAATGTAACTGCTAACTTTACCTTCTACTTTTCTTCCAAGGTGTAGACATTCCAGAAATTGATAATACTAAATTTCCTATTACTCAATATTCAATTCACACATTATTTTTGCTTCTAATGTATTTATAATTGCTTTAATACATCCTTAGTCTTTATTTTTTGTTGATTGCCCATTCTTGTCCACGATTTCTCTTGGCTGACTTTTGGAACAGAAAAGCAACATTGTCTCATCTTTGTAAAAGACAAATTATTTCCTTTCATAATACTGAATAAATTTGAGAACAGCAAGCATAATATTGCTTATCCTTAATTCTTAGGTTCTTGATTAAGAGAAAAACAAATTTTGATAACATAGAAGTGTTGTGATGAAGATAATTCTGAATCTTGAAGTTCCTTGGAACTTGGAGACCATTAGTTTTTAAGAACACATTCAAATTTAATTTAAAAAATTTATCTTTTACCTAAGATTCTTAATTATACACATTATCAAACTACATAGAGATAATATTAAGCATACTGCATCATTTTCTTTTAAGAGCAGTGAACTTTAAATGAGAAATCATGTTTCCTTACCAAATTCTTTAGATACCAAAATTAATTTATCAGCAGCTTAAATCAGTTTATTTAAATTTAATTATAATACCTTCTTCCTCATACATGGAGGAAGCAAGACTATTATTCTAAGATGAACCCAGTGTGCAGAAAAGAGCTAATCAAGCTCGACCGTTGAATGCAGAAGGACCTATTTGAAAGATCAGCTCTTACGTGACATCTGGGAATTTGGATCTCGGCAGGGATCCCACCATCTCAAAGTGGTAAGCATGGCTCACTGGGCCTAAATGGTTTATACTGAACATCTACTTTCCTCATGGAAGTCTAGAATGTTGGTATGGGCTAGGAAATCCCTGGTGAAAATATTTCATGTGTTACTTACTACAACTCATTGCTGAAGGAATTAAATGCATTCTGCTTATTCCACTTGAAGAGGGGACTCTTGAAAAGTCTTGTCCGCTTTGCTCCAGATTTTGCCCGTGTGCCTTTGCTTTGAATTCTTTTGCCATAATAAATCATACCATGAAAATGACTCAGGAGCTCCCCTAGCAGATCACTGAAGCTAGGGATGGTCTTGGGAATCCTTAACACATCTGTGAATCCTGTCCTCTACACAGATGAACAATAAGGTTGATCCCCAAAATACGGGAAATATTTTTAGAAGGTCAGTATATTTCGAGGAATATCCAGGTTGAGCTGCCAGATAAAATCCATACCTTCTTTTTAATAAGAGACTCATTAGTGTGCACATATTCTGCTGTATAAATATGGTTCATCAGGAAAAATCCTTGTGTATTTCCTCTTTCCATTTTTTCAAGGTAAGAATTTGTTACTTTCTTATTTATCTAGTAGTGATTTCTTCATACCTTTTAGTAATATAAGTCGTTTCCACTAGTCAGTGTCACAATTTAAATAGCTAAATTCAATGTTTTAGAGTGGAATTACTGGCCAAATTTCTTTTGAGTAAAAATCCAAGAGGAACTTTCCCTAGAAATATCTTTAACTTGGAAAAGAATGAAGAAGAATCACATTTGTAACATAAATGGTTTTGTTCTTGTTTAAGAAAATGCTCAAGAGTCTGTGTCTGTATAGATCACTAGCTTCATCCCTTCTATGCAATTAAAAATGCAGCTGGCCAGAAAAACAAATAATGGATGTGTCTACTATCCTCACTTTCTTTCACAAAGTTTTACCTGATTATGTTGCTATTAGAGAGTTAAAAACTGCATTGGTAAATAGCATAAAAATGAATAAAACTTATACTCTGTAAAGTAGGAAGTTACACGATGGGGATACGGTTTGGGGTGATTCTTTTATAAGTACTAGTGATTAAAAAAATTCCTTATGTTGAGAACTGAAACAGTATTCTGGTAAGCAATACCTCAAAGTGTCAAAGGCCAAATTACTAGGCTCATAAATATAATTGCATATTTCCTTTGATTCTAATTGCAGTACAATCTATTCTTGATTCCAAATTAATTTTGCATCAATGAACATTGACTACTGTTTCCACATAAGTATGCCTACATGGTAATTTGTCCATTAGTTATCATTTGTTAAGAATCTTTTTTAAACTCACAAATGGCCAGTATTAATTTCCCTTTTCCTGGATGCTTATTAGGATTCATCAATACATTTTCAATGCCTTCTTGTAAAACAATTTGACTAAAAATGACTCATCTTACAGAGATAAAGACATTACCTGAGAAAAAGTTTCCTTTTTTTTACTCTAAAAACATCATTGTCCTCCCACTGAAATCAAGCAATGAGCCACAAAAATTTAAAAGACCACAGATAACAATCACCATACAAAATGTAAAATGGAGAAATGTCACCCAAGGGCACTCACCCACTGGAGTCTGCAGAAGTGATAGCAATCAAGGGCAGAATCTTCAGGGGGAGGCTGGTTGGCCGTGGAATATTCTCTGATTCACTTTTCAAGTCAGCTTGTTCCAACTGTCTGAAGGCAAGAGGAGGAAGCTGAATGTTGCGGCATGAAAGTCTCCTTACAAGATAGGGTTCCATTCCTCGGAAAGGGTCTTCCTCTTCATTACTGGAATGCAATGTTTCCTCAGAGGCCTAAGGCAAAAGTTCAAGAAAGCACATAGAATCAATCAATAAAAGACTCTCTGTGTGTCATTACATAATGGCTTTATACCTTTCTGGGGAAGAAATTAAGTGAAACTTATGCATAAAATGCAAATTCAAAACCAACAATATTCACAGAAAAGAATACAGGCTCACAAACAAAATCTAGGTTTATTTTTAAAGTAGTAGATTTGTTCACAAGTATTTTTAGGTATGGCTTGATCATAATGATTGACTGACATCCAAAATAGTCTCAGAATGTATGTCATTTATAGAATTTTTATAAATTCTATGAAATCAAAGGTAAATCAAAATGTTTTCCTACCTTTATGAAATGAATTGGAAAAAATTCATTTCATATTTTGATATATGTATGTGTGCATGTTTTCTAATGTAGATGCTTATGAAAAGAGAGGAAGAAAAGAAGTTCTATTTTTTCTTCATACTTAGGACCATATCTGTAACACATGTTTTCATATCTCTTGCCAATTGTTATAATGAGGCTTTGTGAGAAGAATTTTCAGAAGGTATGAAAAGAAAGTTTGAGTGCTGTAGAATTTAAACCACACATTTGAATTTTGCAATTATGATCTGCATTATCCATGGTAAAGGCAAATCAAATGTAGAGTAAAGCAGAAAATTTAATATTTTGGTTTGAGTTTGGAAAAAATACCATTACACGCACAAAGTAATTATTTCTAAGTTGTTGGAAAGTCTACTTTAGTAGCATTTATTAAATCCATGTACTAAGAATTATAGAATCATGAGATATTATAAGATATATGCTTAATAGAGTGCTGGGTTTTTCAGTCCTTAAACTGCCACTATTAATTGTGTCCTTAGAGCACTGCTGAATCTTTTTAAGGATTCAGTTCCTTTTTATAAAAACAGGACCAATATTTACTCGCAAAAGTAAAATGTAAATGTATGTTACACGCATAGCTGATTACTTTCAATGTGATGTGATCACAAACAACAATTTCCTTTCCTTCTGAATTTTATAGGTGAAGAAACTTACACAGGGAGGCAGATTAGCCTGTTGGTTGTAAGTTAAAACTACAAGAACTTTGAAGCAGCTAGACCTAGTTTAGAAACCTAGTATAAAAACTTCTTATTATACTACAATCTTGGAGAATTTAACTTAAGGCTCCTGAGATAATGTTTCTAAAAATTAAGATGGTTTTCTCTGAAAATTGAGATAATAATATTTACTCTTAGTACCATTGTCTGTACCAGCCCTGCAGTGTGTGTAAGCATCGGTATTTGGCACAGAGTTTGTACTCAAACTGTTGGAATTTAGGCTAATCCCCATGTTTTTCATAGCACTATGCTGTCTTTGATGCCCATTCTTCTTGTTGGTTTCCAAACAGAAAATGTGTCTCCTCCTAATGTTTATCTTAAAAAATATGAAAGAAAATTTTTTCGCAGTATTGGGACTTGAACCCAGGGCCTACACCTTGAGCTACTCCACCAGCCCTTTTATGTACTGGGTATCTTCAAGATAGGGTCTCAAACTATTTGCCCAGGGTGATTTCAAGCCACAATCTTCTTGATCTCTCTGAGAGAGGAGTTACAGGCGTGAGCCACTGGTGCCTGGCTATGAAAGATTATTTAATGATGGAATCAATTTAGATGTGTATTGTATTGTCTAACTTAATGGTCAAACAGGATAATAGAATGGCACCCAGAGGTAACGAAGAGGTCAAACATAAAACCAAAGTTCGTTTATTTCAAAACCTAGATCTAAAGATATAGATTCTGAGAATCTGTAATTTGAGATACCTACTTGCCTCATAAAGCAATATTAATAATCATAATGGCTAATATTTATTGAGCCCTTATTAAGTTATACTGTGTTTTACATGTGCCATTTTAAATTTGTATTAAAATCCTAGATGATAATGCTTCTTGCTTTTCTTATTTTATACATAAAGAAACAGAGACTTATAAAATATCACGTATGGGCCAAACAGAGTGCGGCAAGTAGGATTACCAACCAACTCTGATTGCCTGGGCCTTTTTAACTTTAGCATTTAAAGTCCCATTTCAGGGAGATACCACACTTCCAAGCAAACCAGCATAGCTGGTCACTCTACATATCAGCAACCAAACCCAAACCCCTTTTAGTTAAAGCCAGTGCTAATATCCTCTATGTTACACTAGCTTACAGGTATAGTCCCTGGCAGAATGCATACTACTAGAAAAGAATAGAACACACACTAATTGATCACTACTTAATAAGCTCCACATTTTCTTTTAATAACTGAGATCAGAATTGTCTTACATAAACATTAGAAATTAACGATAACCTGTGATAAAGTCAGGAGATAGAAAAATCTAAGTCCTACTATGCTACTAATTACTCCTGCTGTCTTGAGAAGTCACTAACTTTTCTATGTTTTTGCCTTAGGCATAAAAAAAAGAGCTTGTACAAAATAAAACTTAAGACCCCTTTCAATTCTGAAATGCTCTGATTTTGTAACAACCCATAACAAAGTCAATGTTTAGTAACATGCTGAACACAGAAAATAAAGAGAAAACATAAACGTGAGACATTTTTAACTTTTATATTGAGAAAATGAGCCTCTGTTTACCTGTGAAGATCACCTAAGGACAGACCTACAAACTTAGCACACACTCTTGGATTGCTAACAAGTCATAATTCAGTTAATAGCTTACTTGTGTAGACACCTTTGTCCAGGACAAACATAAAAAAGAAGAACAAAGAATGAGTCTAGCAAAGTTTTGGTCACATGGAATGTAGCTGGCTGAAATTATGTTTTTGTTAAGTGCTTAGCTATCCATTCTGGGCATTAGCACTGCTGTTGCAAAAATGCTTCACATAACCCAGGTTATTTGATGACTGACTTAATGTTTGTGATGATGTCTTTTCAATGCAACTGCCTCAAGGGATAACTTCTTTTGAGAGAATGATGTCTATTAAAAGTAAAACTTATGTTCATGCTCATATACTGTCAGTTTAAGCCCAAATTCCTGCATTTTTATCTTTATAATAAAAATAATACAGCAGTAGATGTCTACATCCTGACATTTTCCACTTACAAACAGCAAAACAAGTGGTCTTTTCACACTCCAGATCAATGTGCATCAATTATGCTTCAGAAATGAGTAGAACAACTTTATCAGAAAGAAAGCAGGATGTTCAATGCTCTTATTTTTGGAAATAAATACGAATCTAACCACCAGAACAACATCTACCTTGTATTAATTGCTAAAAATAGCATTTTTTTGCAAGGAGTTGAGGAAAAAGATAGTATTTCTAATGTCTCCATGTCATTATTTCTCAATATATGGTGCTACCCCCCCCCCGCATTAGAATCACAAAGGATGGTTACTAAACTTCTGATATTAGGCCTTCTTCCAGCTCTGCCTAATCGGAATCCTATGACTAGAGATGAGGAGTGTAAATAAATCCCCACTATGATTCTTACACGTAGTAAAATTTGGGAACTAAGGGTTTTGACATTTTAGACATAGTCTAGTAATATTATTTGGCAAAGATCCAGGAACAAAGACATTCAGTGCAACTCATTTATAATTATGAATAACTGAATGTAATCTAATTGTTGTACAGAAGGATTGGCTTAGAAATTTTAATACATCATCTGATGAAATACCATGAGCCTGCTAAATAATGCAGAAGAACATGAGATTATGTGAATATGACACAATGTTGAGTGGGAAGAAGAGATTAGAGACTGATCTCACTTTTATAAAACAATTGTATCAAAACAAGTCACATATTCTAGAAAAATTCCAAATTCTCTAAAGTAGCTCTCTTTTGGTGGTGGTATTGGTGGTGATTTTGTTTTCATACCCTTATAAATTACTAGTTTCTATATCTTTATAATAAAACATATTACCCTTAAATTAAAAAGCACAATGAAAGTCATAATAATAAAATGAGACAACATTCACTTTGTTATTAATGAGACTTAGGTGACTTCTTTTTTAAATTTAAAAAAAATTTTTTATTCATTTATTCACATGTGCAAACATTGTTTGGGTCATTTCTCCATCCTGCCCCCCTCTCCCACCCCTACACTTTCCCCCTCTTCTCCCCTCAGTTCCAGGCAGGTCCTGTTCTGCCCTTATCACTAATGTTGTTGAAGAAAAGACATAAGCATAATAAGGAAGACAAAGCGGTTTTGCTAGTTGAGTTGAGGATAGCTATATAGAGAGATTCCCAACATTGCTTTCATGTACCTATGTGCTACAACCCATGTTGATTCAACTCTAACTGATCTTTACACTGGTTCCTGATCCCCTTCTCATGTTAACCTCTGTCACTTTAAGGTTTCTGTATTAGTTCCTCTAAAGGAACTAATACAAATCAAATGCTTTAATGTTTTGGGTTTTCTACCTGTTCCTATATCTTCCGTATGTGCTCTCCCCTTGTCATGTGATCCATGTCCAACCACTTTTCTGCATTTGCCCTAGATCTAAAGTCCACATATGAGGGAGAACATACAATTTTTGGTCTTCAGCTTTGAGACATACAATATCAAAAGAAAAGACACACTAAAGCATTTGAATGAATTTAAGGTAAGCTTGTTAGATTATAATAAAATGCCCCATGGTAATTAGCCAACTTATGTCAAATAGTTGACAGACAAGTAACTTTATTATGATGACTTTTCATTGTTAGAATAAATGTCTTGCTGAAAGATATCATTAAAGGAAGCAATTCTGTGATAATTGCCACTTACAATACAGAAATGTTAAATTTATTGTTTTCCTTTTCATTTTCTTCAGTTTCTATGCAAGGTATTTAATTTTTGTTCTTTTTTAATCTTTTAAAGTAGGTAGCAAACCATTTGACTTTAGCAAATGGACATAAATGTGTGGGGGAGGTGGGTGTGGGTGTGTTAAATAAACTTCTGTGGTTGCTGAGAATCCTAGAGTTTTTTTAATATTTGTTTTCATGAAACAAAAATTTTCCATAGTTGAATCCCTTTAAAATGTTGTTGTGGTTTGGATCTGAAGTGTTCTCCAGTGAGACCCATGTGTCAAATGCTTAGATCCCAGATGTATCACTATGGAGATGAATGGATCAGGAGGGTAAGAACTTTATCACTGGGTTAATCCATTGATGAGTTCATACTGAATGGGCCATTAGGAGATGAGGCCTTGTTGAAGCAAGCAGGTCAGTGGGGACACATATCTGATTGACTATCCACCCCTAGTTCCTTCCTGTCACTCTCTGCTTCCTGGCTGCTATGAGGTAAGCAGCCTCCTCTGCCACACACTTCTGCTACAATGGAGATCTGTATCACCACAGGCCCAGGAAATGGAATTAGCTGACCATGGACTGGAACCTCTGAAACCGTAGCCAAAATAAATCCTTTGTGTTTTGTCACAGAGATGAAAAATGACTCACACAACCATATATTCATCCCTGAACAACACGTTTATATAAAACAACTATTTATATGGTATCTCCATTGTATTACCTTTATAAGTACTTTAGAGATGATTTAAAGTATATGGGAAAGGCCAGACAAGGTGGCTTATGCCTGTATTCCCTGCTACTCAAGTGGTGGAGACTGGGAGGATCACAGTTCAAGGCCAGCCTGGGAAAAAGTTAGAGAAACCTCATCTCAACCTGTCCCAGCTACCTGGGAGAGTCTAGATAGGTGGGTCATAGTCCTGACCACCCTAGGCAAAAATGGGAGACCTTATCTAAAAAAACCAAAACAAAACTAGAAAAGCCAAAAGGGCTAGAGGCAAGGCTCAGGTGGTATAGTGTGTGCCTAACAAGTACAAGGCTTTGAGTTCAAACCCCAGGACCAGCAAAATTATTTTAAAAGGCACATGGGAGAATGTACATAGGGTATATGTAAATATTATGCTATGTTATATAAGGGACTTGAGCATCTGTGAATTTAGTATCTAGGAAGGATCCTGAAGTCAGTCCCTCAGGGACACTAAGGGACAACCATGAATGGACATTACGATGAGTATTTTTACCTACCTTAAAAATAAGTAAGGATGAAGGATTTCAGGCACTCAGTGCGTCCAGTGGACCTGCACTGTGCAGAGCCTTGCAGAGGTTAGCATATTAAACAGATAGGTTTTCAGAGAGAGGACAGATTAAACTGAGGATGGGTTTTTATCACTTTCAGTGTTCTATTCCTTTTTCTTATCCAATTAGTTTATTGCATATAAAGCTCTATAAACATAAGGTTTATCTGTACCTGGATTGACAGAATAAACAAGACAGTTTTTGAAGCTGAATCAACTCTTTTAAGGACTAAGATACAATTAAACAGATTACAATCACCGTGAATTGAAAATCACACTAGCAATGCAAAATTACTATGCAACAGTAGGCATAACCAGGGTATGCTATTCATTTGTATCTCTATGGAATCCTTTATAACATACTAAAATAATAAATGAGAATTACTCATAAGATTTTCTAAGCCTTATGCCATTTTTTCTCCTTATCTCATTACTCATAATATATGCTTTGTCTTTAAATTAAAAGCTAATGTGGCCTGATAATATTATAGAAAACTCACAAGTCAAGGCGAAAGAGACAAATACTGGAAGTCTTTTAATACTGAAAAGGATATTGTGCTGAGTTAACCCAATCCACTTTCAAATGGATATATGTATACTGATATAGAAAAGGCAATTCTATAAAATGAATTTCATGTAAAAGTGAAAATTTGCATCTCAGGTTAACACAAAGATAACAGACAGCTCTCAAACATCCACAGAAGACAATCCACATATAGGCTGTGATTTCATACTGATTAGAAGAGAGAAATCACTGAAGTTTTCCAAAGCCATTTCCTATAACTCATCAAAACTTCTAAAAAGTTCCTAAAGGAAATATAAAAATTTCTTTTTCAGTAATATTCTCATCAACAAGAAAGTCTATCTGAAACTTTAGGATTCAATTAACCTTCTGTAAATAGCATTGTACCTTTCCTGTGTGACCTCAAAAAAAAAAAGTTGATTTTATTTTGTTAGTAGAGGAAGGGAAAAAAATAAGGGAAGACATGAATTCTACCAATTATTTACTTCACAATGATATACAGTAATAGAATCACAACTGTAAAAAACAAGCTAACATTGTTGGCTTTTTCTCTTTTGACCTTGAAAACCATGTCTTTCTGAAAAGTAGGTTAAAACCCAACCACCTTATTTAACAGGTATTTTGAAAAATCTTCCATTTGAGGAATGAAGTGTCAAACCACAGCTTATCAAGAATACAAAAAAAAAATGACTGTCTTCATTTTAAATTTTGCTTAAATATCAATACTAGTCAAAAGTATGATTGCAAACATGAAATTAAAAACACTAAAATTATCATTTGACTAAAGGTAAATTTATTATAATGAGCTAAAACTACACATCTAGAATCTTTTATAAAAAGATTGGCCTGTGGGGAAAAAAAAGGGAGAAACAAAAAAAATAAAGTTCCTTCTTCATATGGTGGAGCTAAAATTTATGCTTTTGCTCTTAGCTTTAATATTATTGATATCAAAGCTCAGCTTTAGCCCAAATATAACATTGTCCTCATTTTTAAGAACTTTGAGCCAATTCATTACATCAATATGAAGAACAGAAATAAGAGGGCAAGGAATATGGCAGTAGGCCTCCTGACCTTAGTCTTATCTGTGAACTCTGAAGCAGGTGTTTGTCTTAGTTCCAGTCATTCTTGGCTGTGGTCCAACATCAGTCCTCCCAGACTGTGGGTCTATTCAGTGAGCCATCAGGAGCTCTCCTGGGATCTGAAGACAGCCACACCCATCTGCACACTTGCCAATAGGCCTATCACCAGTGGAACCAAGCAGAGACCCTGAAGTAGACTCCTGTTACATGCTGGTCCAGTGAACAAATTGTATGCAATTGAAATTATGTTATTAGCTTAAAATAGAATGCTATAACTGTAAGGTGTTTTTGAAAGCCTATAGTAACAGCAAAATAGATCCACTAGAAATTTTTTAAAAAGGAATCAAATTATACCATAGCAAAAATTTATAAATCATAGGTAAGACAGCAAGAAAGAGGCAGAAAAAATACAAAACAGTCATAAAACAATCAACAAAAAGCCCCTATCTATCAATAAATAGCTTGAAGGTAAATGGATTAAATTTTCCTATCAAAAGACACAGAAGTTGAATTAATAAAAGAAAATCTAACAAGATGCTCTATATAAGAGACTAAACTAAGCCTTAAAGATATACATAGGCTGAAAGCCACATGATAGGAATTATGTCCTAGCTACTCAGGAGGCAGAGATCAGAAGGATGGCCCTTCAAAGTCAGCTCTAAGGAAATAGTTTGTGAGACCCTATCTCGAAAATATCCAACACAAAAAAGGGCTGGTGAAGTGGCTCAAGTGGTAGAATGCCTGCCTTGCAAGTATGAGGCCCTGAGCTCAAACCCAAGTATTTCCAAAAAGAGAGAGAGAGTGTGTGTGTGACTATCTGCATGAAACAAAATATACTTTGAGTCAAAATTTGTCACAAGAGACACAGATGGTACAATAAAGGAGTCAATTCATCTAGAAAGGGTAACAATTATAAACATATATGTATATAACACTAGAGCATCTAAATATATAAGCAATTATTAGTAGAACTGAAGAGAGAAATACAGGAGCAATGCAGTACAATATCGTAGGGGAATATGATACCCTACTCCAACAATGAATATATCATTCAGATAGAAAATCAGTAAGGAAACAGTGGACTTGACCAATACTCTAGACCAAATCGGTATAACAAATACATATAGAAATTCTGTCCAACAGCATCAGAATACACAATTTCTCAAGTGCATATGGAACATTCCCCTTGATAGGTCTCATAATGGGCCATAAAACAAGTCCTAACAATTTTAAGAAGATTGAGATAATCTCAAATATCTCTTGACCACAGTGTTATGAAACTAGAAATCAATAACAAAGGCATTTTGAAAAATTCACAAATATGTGGATATTAAACCACATACTCCTGAGCAACTAATGTGTCAAAGAAGAAACTACAAGGGAAATCAAAAATTATCTTGAGATTTGATTTTATAGATATAAAACCATAAAGATTCCATCAAAAAGAGCTATAAAGTTAATAAACAAATACAGTAAAGGTGCAGTGTATGAAATCAACACACAAAATTTAGTCAAATTTCTGTATACTAACAACAAACTATATGAAAAAGAAATTAAGAACTTCGAAGCGCAACCTATCAAACTTCTGTGATGTAGCAAAAGCAATTCAAAGGGGGATGATTATAGCAGTAAATGCCTACATAAACAACCTAACTTCAAATTCAAGGATCCAGGAAAAGAGGAATAAATCAAGCCCTAAGTTAGCACAAGGAAAGAAAGAGGAAATATTAGAAAAATGAAATAGAGACTAGAAATGCAGTTAGGAAAAATCAATGAAATGGAGTTGATTTTTAAAATGCTAAACAGATTAGACTAACCTTTAGCTAAACGAATCAAGAAAAAAGAGTTGAATCAAATAAATAAAATTATAAATGAAGGAGGATATTGTAGCTGATATTACAGAAATACAAAGGATTTAGTAAAGGATAAGAGTCCACAATGAAAATTTTATATGTCAAAAAAATTGGATAACCCAGAATATGTGGGTAAATCTCTAGAAACATACAACCTACCAACACTGAGTCATTATAAAATAGAAAATCTAAACAGATCAAAACAAGAAAGGAGATTGAATCAGTAATAGAAATCTCTCTACAAAGGACAACCTGGTACTAGGTGAATTTTACAAGTACTTCATGTCAAGAATTAATAGCAATCTTTGTGCAACTCTTCCAAAAAGTTAAATCAAAGGGTACACTTCCAAATTCATTTCATGAGGTCAGAATTACCCTTATAGCAAAACCAGATAAAGATGCTAAGAAAAGATAATTATGGGTCAATAACCCAGGTGAACATACATGCAAAAGTCCTTAATGAAATACTAGGGCACCAATTTCAGCAACAATTGAAAAGGATGATTCATAACAGCAAGTGATAATATTCTTAGTCATGAAAGTAGGGTTTCCCATACTTAAAATGATAAATGTCATATATCATAATAATAGAATAAAGGATGAAAACCCTATGACCTATGATCATCTCAATAGATGCAAAAAAGCACACGACAAAATGCAACAGTCTTTCATGATAAAACAAGCCCTCAATACATTAAGTACAGAAGAAATGTAGTTCGACATAATGAAAAATACACTTGACAATACCACAGTGAACATCATATACAACCATGAAAAGTTGAAATTTGTTCCTCTCAGATGTAACACAAGGTTTAGATGACCATTGTAACCACCTTTGTTCAATGCAGTAATGGAAGTCCTATCTAGGGATATGAGACAAATAAAAGGGAAAAAAGGCATCCAAGTCAGAAAGAAATAAACTAATTATCTGTTTACAGATGACATGATCTTAAAGATGTAAAACCTTAAAGTCGCCACCAAAAAACCAATAGAATAAACAAAGCAAAGCAAAACAAAAGTAAAGTTGCAGTATATGAAATCAACATACAAAATTTAGTTGAATTTCTACATGCTAACAACAAACTATATGAAAAAGATTAATAAAAACATTCTGTTGATAATAACATCAAAAAGAATAAAATAATTCAGAATAAATGTAACCAGAGTTGAACAGTATCTATACTTAAAACTATAAAAAATGATGAAAGAAATTGAAAATGACCTAAATAAATGCAAAAATGTCCCAAGATCACAGACTGGAAGTTTTAATATTGTTAAAATGCCTATGCTACCCAAAGCAATCTACAGATTCAATGTAACCACTTGAAAATTTTAATAACATTTTTACAGAAATGGAAAAATCCTAAAATTTTTACAGAGCCACAAGACTCTAAATAGCCAAAACAATCTTGAGAATGAAGAACAGATCTGGAGGCATCACACTCCCTGACTTCAAACTATATTGCAAAGCTGTAGCAATCAAAGAAGCATGGCAATGGTATAGAAACAGATACATAGTCCAAATGGAACAGAAAAGAGACCCCAGAAACAAACTCAGGGATATATAGTCAATACAGTTTTGACAATTGCATCCAGAGTATACTATGGGGAAAGGGTAGTCTCACCAATAAATTGTGCTGGGGAAACTGGATATCCACATACAAAAGAATGAAATTGGATGCTTATCTTATACCACACATAAAAATTACCTTGATAAATTAAAGACTTGAAACTATAAAACTCCTACAAGAAAACATAGGAGAAAAAGCTCCTTGATAGTGGTCAAATGATTAATTAAATATGCACCAAAATCACAGGCAACTAATTCAAAAACAAACAAGTGAGACTATATCAATTTTAAAGCTTCTGCAGAGAAAGGAAACAATCAGCAAAATGAAAAATATTTTCTATCTATGGAATAGCAAAAATATTCAAAATTATATATGTAGCTAATGTTAAAAATATTCAAGGAACTCCTACAACTCATGGCAAAATCAATAATCCTTTTTAAAAATAGGCAAAGACCCAGACATTTCTCCAAAGAAAATATATGAATGATCAGCATGTATATGAAAAGTTTTTCAGTATTACTAGCCATCAGGGAAATGCTTGCTTAACCCACAGTGAGATATTATTTCATACTTGCTTTGGTCATAACAAATGTTGGTGAGGGTATGGAACAAACCCAATAGAAAGGCAATCAGTATGTCAAAGATATTTATACCCATATACATTATAATATTATTCATAATAGGTAAAATATGGACAGAAAAATAGATAAAGAAAATGTGGTACATATATACAACTGAATATTATTCAGCCATAAAAGAGAAGGAAATCCTCCAACTTGAGTCAACATGGATGAACCTGCAGGGCATTATGCTAAGTGAAATAAGTGAAAGGCAAATGCTGCATGATAGAAAATCCAGGTAGATGACTATGATGAATAAAACCATAGTGATGCACTTGACAAAATTCAACCTACGAAAAATTCTGTTTGATATCTGACACATTTTTCCCAAGAAAATTTCCAGACAGAGATGATAGAAAGAGGAAATTAACAGTCTAAAAGAGAAGTAAAGGACATAATGATTTTAATGTATTAACATTGCTTGGAACCCTTTCAAATTAAAAATTAAAAATTATTTTAGCTGTCAGAGAAATTTGATATTAAGAAATTTGGGGGAACTTTATTAGAAAAGTATACAAGCATTTTAATATTATTCAGACAATTTTTTAAAAAGGACTATCGTTAGACACATACTGAAATACAGATGGAGGGATATTATACTTTGAATTTGGCACTAATCCTAGTGGAGGAAAATGTAGGTGAGGATATAGAAAAAAAAGAATAAGTTGTATATTAAGAAGTATTGAAACTGGATGATGAGTACACAGGGTTTATTACACTATTCTGCATATTTGAAAATTTCCTCTGTATGTATTTTACAAATTAAAATTCATAAGGCTTTTCTTCTTTAAATCAAAGAAGGAGAAATAAGGTGCTATGCAGAGAGCAGGGGATTTGTGAAAGCAGAAGTCACTAAAATAAAAGTGTTTGTATCATTGTTTCACCAATGGCTGAATCTAAAACTAGGGTTAAGGCTTTATGTTCATGATGCTCTATGATGAAGCTTTGAAAACTAATTAAAACAAATCCATAAGTTGCTAAGTATTTCTCAGAGACAGAAGCTGTGCATACTCAGCACATTACCATAAATAATAATGATGATATAGAATTCTGAGGCTATGCTACACCACTCTAGAATAAGAATTCCATCATTGTTGATTATCTGTGCTATATAAAGATGGTTCGTAGACTTACTCCACCAAGAAGCAGCAACCAACCTTTTCACATTTAACTGCTTCTTTTCTTTGTTTGCCTGAAACCAAATAGTCAGAAGAAAAGGCTTTCTTTTGTAAATTATATTTAGCAAAAATCAATTACCATATCCCCTTCAAATGAACTGAAAGTTTCCCAGAATTTAATAAACTATTACTTTTCATAGTTGGTGTGCACCCCTCAGGATTACATTCTAAATACATTCATCGCTGGGGCTCAGATTTTATGGCTTTAGACTTTTGTTTGTTTCAAGGTTATAAAGCAGTTTCTCCTTTTTCTTGATTTTAAGAATATTAAAATATCTAGAGCGTCACAATAAAAGGCACAAAGAGTTTTTGTTCACGAATTTAAAAACTAGACACTTAGCTATTTGGGTTTTTTTTTTTTTTTTTTTTTTTTTTTTGCTGCTGCTGCATTTTGGCCTCTAAAGATTATTTTCTAGGTTAGTTATAAAATGATTTTTTAAAATGTCGCTTTCAGTTACCACCCAGAACAATAAAAAGCGACATCAGTTCCCAATGGTTTGATTTGTTTTCATGGGTGTCCTCTAAGGACAGAATAACAAATCACTCCAAACCTCAAGGCAACAAAGATTTTTTGTTAGATTATAAATATCAGGAGCTAAAATATTTTTTCATTGCACAAGAATGATTAACCTTTCTTGGCTGGCACAAAATAGCTGAAAAGTAGAAATATCACTAACACCAATATAAATATAGGTTAGAATCAAATATCAGAAAAAAAATCCTAAACAATTAGTTTTTTCAGTTTTTAAACTCAATAATGTCCTGGACCATAACCTAAAGAACTGGCAAAGTATTTTGCCTTTCAGATTAGCTATTAATGTACATTTTAAATTTTTACTGTGTTTACACTTTATGTAACATACCCACTCATTTTGTATCACTTGCCTGATAGATTCCTTTCAGTTTTAGAAGTCACTTAAAATCACACTTAGGTTAATATTCCCCTATGATTCCCTACCAGTATAGCTAATAAATTTTTCTTGTAGCAATGGCAAACATACCATGATTCTTCACTTGAATATCTCCAATCATGAAATTTGAAAATATTTACTGAGTACCTATCATGCAGTTGGCACTGACTTAGATACTGGGATAGATCTATAAATGAAATGAAACAAGATAGCTGCTTACATTCTGGCATTCCTGAAATGAAATACACCACTCACAACCTGTTTTACTTCATTTATTCAGTAATTAGTCACTGAGTGCCATAGGCAAAACACAGTAACTTGCCAAGTTACTTTGAGAAATTATTCTGTACATATACTGTAAACATACTATCTACAATTACCACCTGTGTTTAGTTTTCTGGTATCAACCAGATTGGGCCTAACTGCTCTGTACCATGAAAGACCTTCTGATAGGCTTTCTCCTACCCTCATCAACCATGCATTCCCTGGTCCTTTTAGTTCAGATAAAAAGCACTCAGTTTACTGTAGGCACCAGGAATTTAAAGTAAATGAGCAAACTAAGCTGAGAGAAGCAGAAGAGCATCACTACATCTCCAAGGTATATATATATATATATATATATATATATTAGGTCCCTGGCATTCTTGGGGCGGGTGGAAGGTCCTGAGGCTAGCACTGAAACCAGACCCCCTGATTTATGACCACTTGTTTCTTCCCTGCTTGTTTCCCTGCCTGATTGTTTCTCGGCTTGCAAAACAACTCAGGAACTTCCAGTTACTCAACTAGCCAGGCATGTGGACCTGTTCCCATCTGGTGATCACAGATAATCGGAGGCCAGAGACTCTCTCCCTCCCCCATGGCTTGACCCCTCCTATAAAGCCCACTACTCATTTCAGCCAAGCCGCCTCACTTTGAACCCGAGAGAGACAGCCCTGTGGTCTGGTTCTTAATAAATCTTTCTTTTCCACACGTGGCATGGTCTTTATTTGGTAGTTCCTTACATCTGGTGCTGAAACCTGGGAAAGGTTAACAGGATGTTCCAGCCTTGGGCTGGTCCCTTGGCCTTTGTGTCCTCCCTACCCCTGAACCCAGACTGCTGAATTGACCCCCTGTGCCTCCAGACTGCGGATTTCAGACCTTACTGCCTTGCTGGCTTTCCCATCCATCCTTAGCCTTTCTCTTCCACAGTTCTCCACCTGACCTACTTCTCAGACTCAGTAAATGTCACCCTCCTGCCGGGGCTACCTGCTTTGCCTGGACCAGAAGTTGTAGCTCTACACTAGGTATGCCTCTCTCCTCCTGCTGGGGTGCCCACCTCTTAGCAAGGGGATGACTGGCTAACCAGTTGGGACATTTTCTGTTGGACGGCATCCTAGGCTGGGGACACCTGCCCTTGGGAACCTGTGTGAGTGACACTCCCACTCTTTCTCACTCTCTCTCTCTCTTGTTCTCCCTCCCTGTTTTCCTTTCCTCTGCCTAGGGTGAGAGCTCAACAGCCCCTCCAGCTTACTTTGACCAAACGGCAACTGGACGATTCTGTTCTCCTTGCCTGAGTCACTTAAGGGAGGCTAGATCTTGACCTAGATCTATATTGGCCTGAAGGGTAAACTCACCAAGGCACCTGCCTTTCTCTCTCTCTCTCTCTTTCTCTCTCTCTCTCTCTCTCTCTCTCTCTCTCTCTCTCTCTCCTTCTGCAGCATTATGGGGACCTCCCACTCTACATTAGATACATCCACTGGGATGCCTTCTCTGCACCCTCCCCTTGGTCTCTAAGATGATATATAACATAAGCGACTGATTTTCACACACTCCTAGATCTTAACAATTTCTGCCATCGCAGTGGTAAGTGATCTGAGATTCCATTCGTCCAAGCTTTCCTTTCTGCTCTCAAACCTCCCTGCTCCAATCTTGTAACACTGTTCAAATCCTCCTTGCCAGTGACGACAACCCCCTCACGAAGTCTGTGTCTCTCCCTCCCACCAAACCCCCTTCAGAAGACTCTTCTCTTACTTGCGACCTCAAGGGCTCTGTCTGCCCACTTCCCAACTCCTCCCACCAGTCCTCTACATCAATCTCTTCTCCTACCCCATCCTTCCATGACTCAGACCCCCCTTCTTCCACCCCTGCTGGCTCTCCCAAACATCTGCCACCCTATTCCCCTTCTACAGTGGTTACAACTGACCCTGAGCCATCAGCTCCTCAGGAGCCAACACCGCCAGCCTTGCCCTCAGTCCCTGCTACACCCTCACCCTTCTCCTCCCACTCCCATACCTCCTCCCAAGCATGTCCAGTCCATCTCTACCCACTCCGGGAGGTGGCAGGAGCTAATGGCATTATCAGAGTTCATGTGCCGTTTTCCATGACTGATCTCTCTCAAATGGAAAAGAGACTAAACTCCTTCTCTAATGACTTAACCTCTTATATTAAAAAAATTTAAATACCTAACCCAAGCATACGATGTGACTTGGCATGAGACGCATCTTCCAAGGATGGAATAATTATTTTCAACTCTCATTTTATTTCCCAATCCTTCACTGATATTCGAAGAAAACTTAAACAGCCAGAGGATGGCCCTCAACCCCCCCAGGGAGATCTTGTGAAAATGGCATTTAAGGTATTTAATAACTGAGATGAGGCTTGAGACCAGTGAAAGGACCAGCTCTTGGTGGCTGCCCTGAGGTCACCTCCTCCAACTTCCAGACGGCTGGACAACAATGAACACCTCCAGGGGCCTGCTTCAAGTGCAACCAGATGAGACATTGGGCAGAAAAAAACTGCCCTTTACCTCACCCACTACCAGGACCCTGTCCACAATGTGGCCAGAATGGACACTGGAAGGATGACTGCCCCTCTTTGTCTCTGCAAGCTAGGTCAGTCTCCCACTCCCACTCTCAACAGAGTGAAGCCCTATGGACCTCTTGGACCTGGCAGCAGAAGACTGATGTGACCCTGAGACCTCAGCCCCCTTCAAGATCACCTTGGAGGATCCCAGGGTTACTGTCCAAGAAGCAGGTAGGCCTCAATTACCTAGTTGGTGCTACCTGACTTTTCGGGTAAGCTTTATCCTTCACAGAGCTCCATGATGGGGGTGGACAGTCTCATTCACCAGCCAAAAAGGGAAGACAGTTTTATTTAAAATTAAAATTCTTATAAAAGTTAATTTTAAAATATAAGTTACAAAGTAAACAACTGGAACGGATAGGGATAGGTATTGAATGTATTTTTGAGAAGTTAAAGGAAAAAGGAATGGTTTTTTGGATGAGAAAGGATCTTGTAAAGAAGGGTTTGTCCTAAAGATTGTTTCAAATAGGAGGGATAAGAACAAACCATCAGAAGGTTTAGTATGTTGTATGAAGGTCTGAGTAAGTTTTAAAAGTGTATAATAAAAGCTTCAGTGTGTGGTAAAGTTAAAGTTGACTATAATCTAAGAGTTGCCTAAAAGATTTTTTAAAGTCATATCAAACTAAAATCAAATTCTCTATGTCTACAAAATGACAAGGTTACCTTAATATTGTTCTGCTCTGAGTAGCATCTACAGAAAACTGTTATAGGAAAAGATTTTATCAAAGTAATTACTTGTGTTTTCTGTTGATCTTGTCAAGCTTTAAGTACTACTAAATCAGAGTTCATTTATGTATTTGCTCATGCAAAGGTCTCTTAAATGACCACCTTATAACTGTGTTCTGTGTCTATACTTTATCTAAATATGATACAAACATTTGCAGAATTATCCCACAAATGCTTCATAGCAACTAACCTGGTCAGTTTTGCCACAAGAGTTTAAAGACAGCCCTCATCTTTGTGGACAGGGCCTGAGTAGAGACTTATTAGATTGGCACTACCCAGAGGCCGCCCTTCTTCAAAATGACTTACTTCAGTGCAGAGCCACAGAGCCCCTCATCTGCTGGGTGAATGAGTCCTTTTTAAAAAAATTAAAAAAAAAACTCTCTCTCTCTTCCACTCCTACATAAGTTCTTAGTCCTCATCTGGCTCTCAATTTTCTGCCATGGATGGATTTAAAATACTGATAAGGGCAGTGGGCCTAATTCTGGGAGCATGCATACTAATTCCCTGCATCCTTACCTTGGTTGTACGATCTATTAGGTCCATACAGAGGCTACTATAGAAAGAAAAACAGCTGCACATGTAATGATGCTATGGAAATACAAACCCTCAAACCAAAAAAATGCTCTTTAACCCTAGATGCCTCCAGGACCACCTACGGGAACTCAGCAGACAGACTTCCCACCAGATGCTACTACAACCCTCTCCCAACAATTGGCCTTATCTGTAGATGAAGCATGGGAAAGACCGTCAGCCTTCGCTCCTGGGGACTTCACAAATTTTCAAATTCCAGCCAACCCCCCCCTTAATGATGCCCCCACTCAGCATGAAGTAGCTAGATTGATTGGCTCCCATAATAGCAACAAAAGGCTGGAATGTTAGGTCCCTGTCATTCTTGGGGCAGGCGGAAGTTCCTGAGGCTAGCACCGAAACCAGACTCCCTGATTTATGACCGCTTGTTTCTCCCCTGCTTGTTTCCCTGCCTGATTGTTTCTCAGTTTGCAAAACAATTCAGGAACTTCCAGTTACTCAACTAGCCAGGCATGTCCACCTGTTCCATCTGGTGATCACAGAGACTCTCTCCTTCCCCCATGGCTTGGCCCCTCCTGTAAAGCCCACTACTCATTTCAGCCAAGCCACTTCACTCTGAACCCGAGAGTGACAGCCCTGCAGTCTGGTTCCTAATAAATCTTTCTTTTCTACACATGGTGTGGTCTTTATTTGGCAGTTCCTTACTATATATATATTTCAGTACTGGGGCTTGTATGCAGGGCCTACACCTTTAGCCACTCTGCTAGCCCTTTTTTGCTAA
Source organism: Castor canadensis (assembly GCF_047511655.1). Classification (NCBI taxonomy): domain Eukaryota; kingdom Metazoa; phylum Chordata; class Mammalia; order Rodentia; family Castoridae; genus Castor; species Castor canadensis. Next base: position 128,720,013 of record NC_133391.1, on the reverse strand, counting down.
GGGTTTTTTCGAGATAGGTCTTATGGAACTATTTGCTTAATATGGCTTTGAACCAGGATCTTCCTGATCTCTGCCTCCTGAGTAGCTAGGATTATAGATGTGAGCCACTGGTGCCTGGCCAGAAATCCATATTTTAAGGAGACAGTTACTCATTTTGAAAATTTGTCACTAACTCAAATTTTGAAACCCCTATAAATGAACCATATGAAACACATGTGAAGGCTATGAATTTGGCACCACAGTTTCAGATGTTTTTCATGTGATATATGTTTATACTTTTAATAATGATTGCAACTTTGGCATGTACTCTACCATCTCAATGTCCTTTTAAGGTAAATTGCTCAAGATTAGAATCACAGTTCTAAGCATGAGAGAACCAAACAAATATAGAGCTGATTTACTACCCTTTTTTTGTTCTAAACCCAGTTCCATTTCTGAAACCCAAGGATGAATTAATATTTGCTGGGGGGGTCATGTCATATTATTGATTAATATTATTTTACAACTAACCTATTTGCTGTCAAACTAGGTCTCACTACTGCCCCAACTGCTCCTCAAACAACATTATATAGTTCTTCTCTAGTTAGTGTTTTGAAATTTTAAATTTCACTTTTTAAGATTTTAAAGTTTATTTACCTCTCTTCTCCAGGATGTCAAGTATCTTTGTATGCTGATTTTGTTAGCAACTGTATTTTAACTATTCTTCCCATTTTTGCTTCAGCTCTGGATTAGCTTCTTATGCCATTAATGTTACACCCAGAATTAATGATAAAAATAGGGAACAGAAGAGACCCAAAGATCAAATATTCCAGTGAATTATTAGAAGCTTCTTTTATCCAGACAATTGATTCATGAAGACAGGCATTCATTCATGATCTTGCTTTTATGCTTCTTAATCACACATTCATAATGGAAGATTTTATCAAGTGCTTACTGAAATTCAGCTAGAAAGTGAGACTAGTACTGATCTGGTCTACTGGTCCTACAGGAAAAGAAAATTAATTTAGGCTGACATGCTTTTGTGTTAGTGACCATTGGATGTATATTGATGTACTCCAGATGATCATTTTCTTTTCTAAAGGCCCAGAATATGTTTTTTAATATCCATTTTAGAATTGTATCTAAGAATAAAGCACTGATTTATTCATCCATTCAACAATTATTTATTGAGTGCCAATGTTAGTCACTGGAAATATACTAGTGACAGATTAAAATGTGTTCCTTCATAGGATGTCACTAGTGTGGGGGAAGAGAAAATAAATAGTGTGAATAAATAAACAAACTATACAGAATATTTGACAGTGTCAAGTATTCAGCATAAAAATAGAATAGGTGAAGTATATAGAAAGTGTCAAAAATAAACTAAGATCAAGCTAGAAAAATTCAAAATGTTTATTGTACATAAGAAGAAAGAGTTTTAAAGCAGACTTCAAATACAAAGTTGTAAGAAATCCTGCTCAAAGCATTTATAGTGCAGCTTATAAAGCAAAAAGGATGAACTACTGAAATCTTCCTTGTGATTGGCCACTGTAAACTTACATTCTTTTAGGACAAGCAGACATGTTTAAGCTGATTTGTCTGTGGCTACATGGTTTAATTTTACCAAATCATACTGTGCTTCAAGTCATTTTGTACTTCAGTATTATAGCTCAAATTTTAGGGAAATCAAGATAACTTAAATTTTAGCTACATAACTCTAGAAGTTTAGCTTTGGTTTATCTACACTGTGACCTCCATTTTTTAAAGTAGAGGTCTGCATAATAGGAGTAATTTCAGATAAGGATGCATGGATAGCCTCTCAAAGAGAGCTAAAGAAAATAAGATTAATGTCTTGCTCTCCAAAGATATAAATCAGAAGAATTCACTTTTCTTGTCTTCTTAAAAATTGGGATTATTTAGTATTATCTCTAAAGACTTGGGCAAGTTATTAGTTTCTATGAGTCTCCACATAGAAACAGGCATGGTAATAGGGCCCAGTCAGGTAGTGATGGTGAAGACTCAATGAGATAAAGCATGCAAAGCGTTTATAACAGTGCCCAGCATATACAAGGCACATTGTCTTATGCTACGTGTTTCTATTATGCAAATAAATTCATAGAGAATTGATAAATTACACACTAACATCAACATACCATGGACAGTTTGTTGTTGATTTAGACATGATTTTTTCCAGCATATCATGTTTTCACAAAGAGCATTGAAATGCAAGCGCACCACGAAAGTGACTTTCCCTCTGGGGAGGAATGTGGTATTGTACATGATGTATTTTTACCTCACATGCTTCAATTTGCCTCACTTTGGCTACATATTTTATGTTGGAAAATTCTACTGCATGCAACATCTGTTTTTCGTGTGTGTTGTGTTCTTGCTTTGTATCTTTAATTGTAGTTAGTGATCATAGCTCAAAGGTTTCCTGACGCCATTCAATTTACGCCAGGTTTTTGTTTTTTTTTAATTCATTTATTCACATGTGCATACATTGTTTGGGCCATTTCTTCCCCCTACCCCCTGCCCCCACCCCCTCCCTCTCCCCGCCACCTCCCTTGCTTCCAGGCAGAAACTGTTCTGCCCTTTTTTCCAATTTTGTTGAAGAGAAGACATAAGCAATAATAAGAAAGATACAGCATTTTTGAGTTAAAGATAGCTACACAGATTCCTAGCATTGTTTTTGAGAAAGAGATTTTTTTCACCTAACTTCACTTACACTTTCCCATGTTTATTTTACGCTTTCTGGTCAGAGTACATTATCCTTGGGAACAAGTCCATTTTAGTTCCATATATCCTTTTAATATGTGCCATGAATAAGTTAAAGGATTTCTGATAGACACTGATGATAAGGCTGCAGATGAAAAGAATATTACAATTGCTTAATGTCTAATTTCAAAATTATGTATGAAGCGAACAATTATATTTTTATACTTAAGTTGCCAGAAGTATTTAAGAAAGCAATAAGGACAAACTTTTACCATCCTGGGTCCTCACTGGGAGGATCAAAGACAGAGACTATTGGGTTGGGGTAGTATTAAGTTTAAAATGCTAAATTCACGCTTCTAAATGTAAATGTGCTCAATATTGGATAAATTCCTTTATTTTCTACATTAATAGAGAAGCATCCAAATCACTAGATCCTAACCTCACTAGGTCTTAAGCTGACTAACAGATTTATTAGTCATGACTAAATACTAATAAATTATTTGAACTGATAATACCAATTTATCAGCAATTAAAGCCCCAAGTTTATAGTCATCCATAATATTTTCTTCATTTCTAAACATAATTTATTCAAAAGTAGATTTGACATGACAAAAAAGTTGCCATATGGTAAAAGCTATATAATTTTCTCTTTGGCATGAAGTGTTTGTAAAAATATGTTGAAATGTCATATTCTTTTTAAATATTATGATATAGATTGAATGTTTTTCTATAATCTAATATGGCTAAGTAATGTATAAATTTGAGGTTAATTTTAGTTCTAAATTATTTTATTTTAATCAATTTTATAGATGACGGTGATTTCTCAAAACCTCATAGTAAACACTAGTATTAGTGTTATTATTAGTATTATCTATAATAATTTCAAACTAAAACCTTTTAGTACCATCTCTGTTACATCAACAATGAGCAGAAGTGTGCTCTGGATGACACAGAGACCATTATATGCAGGGCAATTGCTTCCAGCTGAACGGCATCATTTCACAGGAGAAATTTATCCCAATCTGTGCTGTTTTTCAGGAGTGGACTGGTGCAAACACAGTGCTAATGAAGACAAGATTGTAATTCTGCTTCCTGACCAGTGTCTGCTAGCTTCACTGAAGGAAACAGTTCTGCAAACACAAAAGGCTCCATTAGTTTCAGCAGTTGTCTCACAAAAGATGCCATTTTTCACAGGGAATTCTAAACACAAGAAGGTAGACAGCAGCTCCTAACAGGCCAGCATCTTTATGACAGAGGGATGGAGCCAGAAGGGAAAGAAGAGGTATGTTCTGCTGACGTCTGTGCCAATAACTCTTCTTTGTTTGAATATCTAGTGGTATGAGAGGAGAAGACCAAGTGCAGGATTTAGCCTGTGGCAGGACTTTGCTAACATCTGCCCTAGACCATGACTATATAAGAGCAAATAATGCTTGGGGGAAAAACAAAGGCCTGGTTCAAAATGGAGTTTTATTCAGGAGGGCCAGGAAACACAGCACAGCTTCTAGAAGTTGTTGTAACAATGTTTGTTCCTGTATATCTCTTAATTTTATGACAAACAGACTATATCACACCAGATTTGTATTAGGGTTTGTCTTTTCCAATCATATTATATGGATGTAGTGATGCCCTTTTATCTAGAGAAGATGCATATCTTCAAGATCCCCTGTGAATACCTGGAACTATAGATAGTACCAAACACTATTTATAGACAGTTTTTTCCCTATAAATACATGCCTATGATAAAATTTTATTTATAAATTAGATGCATGAGGTTAGCAATAATAAAATAGAAATAATTATAATAAAATACCGTAATAAGTTATTTAAAATTTAAGACTTATTTGTTTCTGGAATTTTTCATTTAATATTTTCAGACCAGTTGACCATAAGTAACTGAAATCTAGAAAGGTAAAGCTTTCTAGATAAGGGAGGTGGTCACTGTATACAAATCAGGAGTCTGTGCTCAAGTCATTGACCCACACATTAGCACAACATTCTGATGCTGTGCCTTTTGCAGTTTGGTATTTGTGATAGAGATGGTCTGGCTCACAAAGGTGAAAATAGTAATATCAGGCCTTTTACAAAAAAAAATTTCAGAACTCTGGTCTGGTACATGAAACAGCATCAGAACAGAATTTAAAGAAGCAGATTCCTAATCATCCAAAACATTAATTACAGCATTTTAAAAAATGGTTACTCTGATGAATAGGTTTAGCTACTTTAGACTCACGGCCAAGAAGAAATTAGGTAGTAGAAAAACAAAGGCTTAGATAATAAAAATACACATGAGATCTGTAGATCTTCAGACTACTGATGCTTACAGCCACTAACCCAGTCATCACTAAGACAAGGGTGCAGGAAGGGAGCATTAATACAAATTTGACTATGAGGTAGAAACATCTGTGAGTGCTGATGCACCACTAAGAGTTCTCAGGAAAAGATATATAAATAAAGCATACTATATACAAAGAAGTCACATTAAAAAATGTTCCCTTATCCATGCATTAGGTGCATTCTTGATCAAAATCTTTAAAAGAAACTAGTTGAATTTTAAAGGGAATAATGATAAGGAAAGAAACTACCCTTCCCACCAAGACTGCATGAATGTATGTTTTTCTTTCAATATTTCTTTAGAATACTACTCTAAATTTCTCCTTTTTTAATCAAGAAAACTGACTTTTCCTAAACATGACTTTAAATGATTTCACTTTATTCTATTCAAAATATTTCAATGGAAAATGAAAGTACAATGTGACTTTATAAGATAGCTAAGATTTCAGACTGAAATAATTATCAGTATGAGGAAAGATGAGATGGTTGAAGGATTCAGAAAAATTTGACTTCTATCAGTGGTTCTCAGACAGGAGCATTGATGATTCCAATTCCCTCTAAATTTAAAGAAGATCACTACACAGCCAAAGAAGAGACTATTCTGCAGCAAAAATCAAAGATGACAGAGCATCCCCCTTTTTTTTTGACCTACATGGGTGCCACAAATGCCATAGACAGCCTTAAAGCCTGCTGATTTCCAAGGTGTGGAGGATCCCTCTTTAGGAAAACATCATATTCCCAAGCAATTAAAGTCTAGATTGATGAAATAAATGGAAAGAAAATAGAATTCCATGAAAACAAGAGAGTTCCAATGCATGTCAGAAGCTATTACAATGATCTGCCCATTCCTATTCCAGCCAGACTTTTTTTTCCACCTTGAGGTCAAGATCTGCCCACATACTGAGTCCAGTTTCCACTATTGGATATAGTAATTTTTAGAATTTGATTCAAAATCTTCACAAAATATCACATTTCTCTCTCTTATGGTCAGCATTACCATTTGCCTAAACATGCTTTCAGTATCTAACTCTTGATTTCTAGCCTAGATCCCTAATTTTTGATATCTGACTTCCTAAGATTCTACATCTGATTTGTATACACAGGAGTTTCCTGGCCCTTACTTTTTGAACCACATAGGATCCTGACTTACTTTCTGGTTACAGTCTTCATCATCACCATACATTCCCGTATCACTGTGAGCCCTGATCTCAAACTTCCACCTGTACCAAGACTAGTATCTTTTGACCAAGAACTAATCTCTTATATCTACCTTCTCCAAATTTTTAGCTTTACTTGCCCTGACTATGTAAGCACTAATTTCTGATTATAACCTGGCACTGATATGATGAGCTCACAGTTGGTTTCAATAGCTAACTGCTAACCTGTCAAGTATATCATGAACACATTGCAGCTACTTGCTGAGTACCACTTTGGGTACTTCATATCCATGGATCTGTACAATTGACATCAGGATCTAGTACTATATGTGTCATGTTTACTATGTTACAAGCAGAAAACAAGAAGCCCCAAAGTAAAGCAATTTGCCCTCAGTCACACTATTAGCAAAAGTTAATAAATCCGTTTGCCTGAATATTAAAATCTCTATGAGAGACTGTTACATGGGTGATCCTTAGTAAATACTATTTCTTGGCATTCCTACCCTTATGTAGTCCTTTCCATGAAGATTCTGCTTAGTCATATGACTTGTTTTGGTCAAGAGGACACTACAGAGTATGCTGATGCACACAGTTTTGAAAAGTGCTCATGCTGGGCAGGCCTTGTTTTTGTTTTTTTTTTAAAAAAACAACTGCTATTAGAGTTGGCCACCATTTCAAGTTTGACCAGGCCAAATCTGTCATACTATAGGAAAGTTCAAGCTGATTCCATATAGCTCAAGGCCATATAGAAAGTCTTAGAGGTACCAGATATATGAGTGAATCCTTTTTCTACCTTCATACCAGATTCAAACGTAACCAGGTAGGTTACAAAATCAATACCATGTTGAGTAAGTAAGCAAAAGAACTATTCAACAACTCATATACATGAAAAATAAGAATTTGTTTTGAAACACAAAGTCTAACTCAGGACTTGATAGCTTGGAAAATAACATTCTCAACCTCACAGATAGCAAAAGTTTCTCAGAGCAGGAAATGGCCTTTGATCAAGTGCAGATTGTGTCTAGTAAAATATGGTTTTAGAGTAAATATCGAGTCAAGGATGCAATAAGATACCTCTTAAAACCCTTATAAGAAGAGTCTTTACTCCCATTTCCTGCATGGGTAGTAGGAAATGCTTCTATATTTTTCCCTATTTCTTCTCACTTTTATCCTATTATGCTAAATTTCTTTCCTAATAACTTTGCTACCATTTTCACTAAACAAAAAACCCTTGTAAGATACACTTAGCTAGGAGACAAGAATCTCTAAAAAATTTTAGAGGTATTGCTTCATAATATTATGTCTTAGCCTAAAATAAGAACATGTCTGTCTTGAAGAGACTTGAGGGAATAGCTTTTCCTTAAGGGAATAATCAGATACATAGGAAAACCACAACGTTTTTAAAGGAGATGTACCATTTTGAACTAAAAGAGTGGAAGGAAAAAAATGAAAAGATTCTGGGCTTTCAAATTTCACTGGCATAAAAAAAATCTGAAAAGTCTATTCTATTTGTAAATATGGGACATTTCTAATGGAAAAGGATGACTTGGAGGACAGAGCCAAGATCTACTGAAAACATGGAATGAGAACTGGGCCCTTTTCAAGCATCCTTAGCTCCTTTATTTGGGGGAATTCATAACATGTTACCAGCTGTTCTCTAAGTTGCTATGAAACAGTGATTGCTATGTACCTCCCATTTCTCCCTGTTGTTAAGGATACAACAATCCCTGTCCCATCTATGTAAGTTTGTGATGGGTGCATCATTTTAGTTACAAATTTCTTTTTTTTTCTTTATTTGTATATTCATATGTGCATACATTGTTTGGGTCATTTCTCTCCCCTGTCCCCATCCCTCTTCCCCCACCCCCCTTGCTTCCAGTTAGAACCTGTTCTGCTGTTTTCTCCAATTTTGTTGAAGAGAAGACACAGCAATAATAAGAATGACAAAGTGGTTTTGCTAGTTGAGATAAGGATAGCTATACAGAGAGATTCCTAGCATTGCTGATCAAAGGAAGCTACATGAAGAATCTAAACTTCAGACATACCTAATTTAGATGATATGACCCTAGACTTTGAATGTGAGCATAACATAAAAACACTTTCAGGAAAGAGAGATGAAGTGCTGGGGTCAGAGGGAAGACTGATAGCAAGTCTCCAACTATCCTCCTCATCCAGGCCTACAAGTGCTGTTCCTTACACCACGACAAAGATTCTACTTTCCTTCCCCTTGATCATGAAGTAGATCTGTAACTTGCTTCAACCAATAGATATAATAGTAATAACATCCTGGGTCTTCTGAGCCAGGCCTGACAGATTCTACTTCCTCTCTCTGGTAAAGCCAGCAGCTATACTATAAAGAATCATTAATTAAACTACTGAATAAAGATGAACCACATGGAGATTTTGACAGTTAATATTGTGTAAACTTGTGTACACTGTGGCACCCATGTATTTGGTCAAACACATGTGGATGCTACTGAGAAGGTAATGTTCAGATTGAATTAACATCTAATCAGTAGACTTGAGTGAAAACAGACACACCTCCATAATATGAGTAAGCTTCACCAAAAGGTTGAAGGCCATAAGAAAAAATAATTAAAGTCCCCAAAGGAAGAGAGGATTCCGTCAGTAGACAGCCTTCAGACTTCTCCCTTCTTCTCCAGCTTGCCAGTGGTCCATCCTGCAGACATTGAACTTACCACTCCACAATCATGTGAGCCAATTCCTTAAAATATCACTCTCTCTTTCTCTCTCTCACACATATACACTCACATCTTATTGCTTCTTGCTTCTGTTTCTCTAGAGAACACTATGAGAGAGAGAGAGAGAGAGAGAGAACCACGAAGATCTGATCTGGCCCAACAAATCATGAAGAAGAAATAAATTATCTTTAAGTCACTAAATTTGGAATTTGGGGATTATTACATAATCCCTTAGTTCATTTATATAACACTAAGTAAATGAAGCTTCTTTCTTCCATCTACTTTCTCTAATTCTAGGCATTTGCTCTGAGAGTAGTCCAAGCTCAGCCTGCAACTGAGTATTTTCTAAGCTCTAATCAGTTAAACCCTAATTCCTTTAAATCAACTATTTGCATTCATGTTTGCCCTCTGTATAAAAATGATTTGAGGATTTTTACAGGTAAACTAGCTATTTAGTCTTATAGCTTCAGCCTTCACTTAGCGACCTATTTAGAAAAATAGGAAAGGGAGAAAATTCATATAGAGGTACTCAACAAGGAAAACAAAAGCTTAGTGCTTCTACACAAAACCCCATGGACCCCTAGAGGCTGTAAGTCACAATAAACTCAGAAATGGAGTCATTGGAATGCAAGAAGGACTGCTGCAGATGTTACCAAGTCACTTGATGACATGCAACAAGAATAGCTGGACACAACCTTACATCCCAAGAGAACATTATTTGTGAATGGCCATAGTCAGAGAAGCCTTTGAAAACTCAAGAATAATGGGGTCAATTGAATCCTGCCTATCACTATTTAAGGGAAATGTCACGCTGCAGCTACTTTGGGTCCCAGGCTCAGAGCAGCGATAGTGCTCTAACATGTGGCAAACAACAAAAGTGGTGGTAGACTGCTGTGCAAAGCTGCTCAGAGTAAGAATTCGCTGTAATTTTGAGCATGTGATTCATCTGTCAGTGCAAAAAATAATATATTTGAGGGTATGTTTGTTTATGTAAAGAGTGCAAATTTAATCCCCTCATTAGCATACTTGAGTGAAAAGCTGAAGTGGAATTTTGAGTCAATTTCCTAGAAGTCTATTATAAGTGCAAGAGTACTGTACAGAGCAAGCATGCTTGATATTAACTTTTCTCCAGTCTCAACATTGTTCTTCCTCTCCTAAGAAAAAAAAGCAGGAGTACATTTTCTATAATGTTTCCTGCTGGAATATTCCAAGTTCCTCAGTAAGGAGCATGTATTAACAGTAAATAGTGTATATTTTTGTATAATTAATAGGACCAAGTGTCTCTCCTCTTTACCCATGGTGCTGTATTAATGGTTACTGTTTTTCTAGCTGTGGTGGTGTCAAAGATTCCAGTTTAGATATTTAGAATCAGCTGTCATCCAGTTGTGGGGTCAGTCAAAAGTTCCAGCTTAGATATCTAGGGTCAGGATGGAACACCTTGAAGAGTCATTTTGGTAGCTTCATTTTCCCTGAAAAGAGTTAACTTAGAAAATAGCATAAAAAGTTTCTCTGATAAACTCTTCTGCAATCCCTACTATCTCCTCAACTTCCCCGCAATCCTTTCAGTAACAATAAAGTCACAGTGTTCATTGAATTCCTATAACTTGAAAAATATTGCAGTAGGAGAAATGGCAAATTAATCAAAGATATGAAGCATTCTTAAACTCAAGAATTTTATAATCTTTCAGACAGGATCTTAAAATGTTTTCCTTTAATCATAATCCAATAAAAATTGTGCAAATCAATTTTGCTGTAACTTTCTGCAATACTTACCTCTGTCTATTGTAGATATCAGTGAAGCTCTTGGGAAGTCCCAGCTCAGCCTAAGCAGTTATAGTCCCTCATTCCATTTCAGTGTCTTCCTTCTCAGTCTGTGCTCCCAGACTCTCAATAGGAATGAGAAGCTAACAGCCTCCACTATTAGCATGTTCCTTTGCCTATGCTGTTCATTAATTACTTACTTCCACCTTAGTTGACTCCCTATCACATACTCTACAGTGACTACTCCAATTTATTCCATTCTCTTTAAATTCGTCTTTTGTTTCTCTGGTCCTTTAATTAGTAAAGCATTTCTTTCAGTACCAAGTGGAAAAGATTAAGTTGTCTTATCCTCCCTCTTCTCTATGCAAAAAAGCATGAAATCCCCCTGTATCTTCCCATCTTTCTTCCTCCTTCTGATGTTGATTCCTCAATAAACTAAGAATCTCATCCCTCCCTAGACCAGCTTAGGACACTGATGCTCCATTGCATATCCCTTTCTCTCTAGCACGGGGAGGTAGAATCATAAAGTGGTGAAGTGTGGGTCTGGATCTATACCTCCTGCTCTAAATCCTGGTGTGATTACTTGTTTGTGCAGCCTCTCCAGGCCTTGTCTCCTCGTTCAAAATATGCATAATATGGCAAGACATCTCATGGGTGTTTTAGGAAGATTAAGTTAGCTAAGCATTTAGGACTCTACCGGGTGCAAGTAAGCACTCAGATGATAGTAGCTGCATACTACTCTTAGCCTTCCTTAAATTCGTTCTCTGCTGTTAGTGCTTTCTTAAGTCCTCCATATTCGTTAGTTTCTGTGCTATTTTTTCTTTCTTATTTCAATGTAAAGCTTCTTTTGAAAGAGTGCTTTAAATTTACTGTGGAATTTGCTCATACCTGCCTGATTCAACTCTCGGTAATTTCAGCTACAGCCCCGGTACCAATAATTTCCTAGATTTCAGCTCCAAAGTCCTAATTTCTGTTCTTACCTTTCTTCACCAGCTACTGCTGTCTTTTAGACCTTTTGTTTCCATACCCACATCACTTTTCTCTTCTTACTTTTAGACTTCTTTGTTTCTCTGGGTCTTTTCCTCTTTTCCACTCGCAAATCGGGGTACTCTCTGAGGTCTGGCTCTACTCTTTCTATGTATCTGCTTCTCACACTGGGAGCGCCACAACTGCTCGGGGTACAAAACACATCCGCAGTCTTGGGATAAACAACATGTGCTTGACCATCCTGGGCATTCATCCTCTTAGCATATTTGGTTAAAATGTCCTAAGAAGCAAGCATAATCATGCTATCGCAGGTCATTAAAATGTATTTTTAACTCTTTAAGCAGAATATATTCACATGCACTGCAAAATGGGAAAATATGGTACTTTAAATTTATTGTGAATGAGTGTCACTATCACAATAAGCAAATCAAACTGAAGTTATGCGTTGCTGTTGTCGCACATGGGACCAACAACTCCTAACACAGGGCTAGGACTAGTGCTTCTCTGAAGAAGCGGGTCATTTTTTTTTTTTAAAACATGAATATGTTCTTACAAATTAGTATGTTTTCCTATAAACTAGTGTGCGTTCTACAAACCAGAACTTTTATTTCATTGTTTATTGGCACATTCACACAGCACACAACCATTGCCTCCCAAAAAATGGTTCAACTTCCTGCCACAAATGTACTGGACTATTGCTCTATTTACAAACATGAAACTATGTTTAGTTACACTTCCCATTGAAGCTACTCTGAAAATAACAAGTCTAGAGAACTGTGTCACTATATGTTGTTTCAAAGATGTATTTATTTAAAATCATAGTTTCAATTAGGAACATTGAGAAGTGGTTACAAGCAGTTAGGTTTGGAGCAAAAGCCCTAAGTAAGTAGTGCAAATGCATATGAGAAATTAAGAACAACTTTGAAGCATGGGGTGAATCACAGGGATTTTGGTTCAAATCACCATAGCACAGCCCCTAAGCAAGGGACTCCGTAGGAGCAATCCAGTTTCCTTGAAGATTTGCAAGATGTACTTTGGCACTCATTTAAAATTCAGGTTTTGATTAGGCATGGTGGTACAGCTGTTCATGAAGCAGAAACGGGAAGATCAGGAGTTTGAGGCCAGCCAGGCAAAGTTAGTGAGATCCTACTGCAAAAAATTAAAAAACAAAATGGCTGGAGGTGTGACTTCAGTGGAAGAGCACCTGCCTAGCAGGCACAAGGTCCTGGGTTCAATCCCCAGTACTGCAAAAATAAATCAATAAATGAATAAATACTATATATGATAACATATATGTAAGTATCAAAATAGATGTCACACTGTATGTATTATAAAATATATACCACACATATATATCATTTTATGTATATATATATATATATATATATATATATATATATATGATAAAGTGAACCTAGCTAACTTGACATCTTTTAAAAGAAAAAAAATCTGGGAAAAAGTTCCACAAAAACATATTATTGAATATATAAATTTCAAACAATTTTGAAAACAGTTTGAAGTTAAAAGGTAAGAGTGAAATTTTGTCTATGAGCAATGCTTCAAAAGCAGAAGCAAAATGAAGTTAAAAACAAAATTATTTGAGGCATTTTCAAGGTTAGTTTCAGAAGCACCATGAGAGATGAAACTCCTCAGACAAGGACAGTTTTGTAGAGCCCAGAGTGGCAGGTGAGATTGTACCTGTTCTGATTCAATTAAGATGACAACAAATATTTTCTCAGGTCAAAGCATCAAAGAATAACCAAGAGTCTGAAGACAATTTGAATTTTTTACCTAACATTAGAATGAAAATAACAAATTATTTTTACTTTGACTACACATATAAAGTAGTCTGCCTAGGTGTTTTATTTAACAAAGTACTTGAAGTTAATTTAAGACTTGTGAAAATCAACTTAAGTTGGGTGTTTTCTGTCAAAGGATTTAATCAGTAACACCGCTGTTACAAATTTTAGTCTCACTAATTTGCTTCCCATACACTTGCTTCATGGACTCTGCTTAATTTAATAAAAGTTTCTATTAAAAACAAATGGTTGTTATCCTCAGCTGGGCTGGTCAAGAATTCTGCTAGATGCCCTGGTTCTGGAGCTGATAACCAAAGACAGTTATTGCTTCCCTGAACTTTTAAACTTTTTTGTTCCCAAAGCCCCCTCCTAACCTGTCCCCTTTCTAATTAGCCCACCACGTAGACTGTGAGCCCAAAACCTGCCCAATCCAGGGGCAGGAGAGAGACAGCATGGCATAAGATAAACCCCTGTGGACTTCTGCCTTGCATGCGTGCCTCCCAGACTTCCCGGTGTGCACTCTTCTACAGAAGTAAATTTTGTCTTGCCTATTGACTTCTGAGTAGTGTCGTCTCTTTCATGACACCCCAATATCTTAAAGATATTTCTAACATACTGGTGAAGAAAACTTCATATAACATTAATTAGAAAAAAATGTTGAACTCAAATCTATGTTAAGCAAAACACTGGAAGCATTAGAATGCATTAAAGGCACTATGTCCCTGACTACTATAGCAACAAATGCTTTTATCCATTCATCCAAAAATAGTTTTAAGTTCCTACTGTACCAACCATTATGCTTGATCCTGAGAATTCAACACTGAATAAAGCAGACATGGTCTTAATCTTACAGTGTTTACATTTGCCAAGAGGCTGCTCCAAAGAGTGGCTTTTTTTTTTCATTTTTCTCAGCATATAATTTAATAGATATAAATATCAACATATAATTCAACAATAATTTAATAGAACTGGAAAAACTTGCAAGAACAATATTGTGAATATTCATTATTTCAGCTAAAATTATATATAATGACAAAAAACTTAGAAGACATATAGTATTGCCTAGATGTATTCTTATAATAGAATTCATGGTTGGAATTTTCTACATCAACCATAAATTAGGCTGTTTCCATGTGAATAACAAAGACAGCATGATAAAATGTGGTAGAAGCCCTAAATATTATGAGTTAAATTATTTTTCACACTTATAACCTTGGGGGTGTCCATTTAGCAGATTTTTCATCCAAAGTCTGAACACTCATTCAACTATTGAAAGGTAAAATTGTTGTGATGATTTTTATGGAGGGTGAAAACATTCTAACATGAAATGGAAGTTGGAGATTGAATGAAGATATCAAAATGTGAATAATTTGAGGCTCAACTCATTTTCATGTGACAAAAGTAACTGTATTAGTCACAAGATAAAGATCATTATGCATATTTCTTCACTGAAAAAAAGTATTTTCCAACTATTTCCATTGGATTTTAGAAAAAAAAAAAAACACCTAACCACTAGATCAGAGACTCTTTTGATCCAGCACTGGACAAGTAGACAAGTGTACCATTGAGTTAGCAAGAAGATGAATACATTGATGTTTTTGGCAATATTAGCCTGGCAACATGGCAGATCTCTTCTATTTGTGATTCAGGCCTTTTTCTTGAATGGCATCCCCCATACTCAACTCAAAATATCTTTAAAAATTACTTCCAGAGTGCCCACATGTATCTAGGAATTTGGATTCTAAGAATATAATCATGCCAAGACAAGGAGAAAATGGACAGTTATACTGATGTTAATATATTTATTAGCTGTCTTTAATTCAGTCCAGTTACACACAAAAGTGACAAACTTAGTGAACAAAACCAGGGGGTCATCTTTTGATCATCTTTCTACCAACACCCACAGGAATCTTTCAGCCCTCCCTTCAGTTGTTTTCCCACCTTTACTTCCACCCCCATACACCAGGCAGAGGCAGGGTTTAATCTTCTTGCTTAAAACCCTCAATGATTTTCTGTGGAATTTAAAATAAAATCTATTTCTTACATGTCTGCCAAGCCTCTGCTCACTATTTCAAATTCATTCTGCACCATGCTTCCAAGCCTCCTGTTTGTTCTCTATATCACCTCCATCATACCTAAAGGTGTTTATACATGCATTTTTTTTTTTTTGCCCAGATGATTTGTCTCCCAGCTCTTTGCACAACTGTATCCTCCTTCTTAGTCAAAGCTCAATTGAAAGGTTGTCGCTTCAGAAAAGTTTCTTTGACCACACACTCACTATTCTTGATTCACTACTTTTATTCCCTCATGGTACTTATTTTCTAAACTATCTCCTCCATTATTGATTACTTGTCTACTGTCCGCCTCCCTTTCACTGGACTGTAAGCTCCATGAAAGGCTTAGCCAGTTTCAGTCACCGGCATATTGCTAGTGCCTGGAATGATATCCTGTATGTGCAAGGAACTCAAAAGATTTGCTGATGAAATAAATGAATCTAAATACAGCATAACCTTGACCAGCAATGAATGAACCAAGCATAAATTTCAGTGTGACTAGGCCATGAAGTGGAAAGAAGAATCTATATTTTAAAAATAAAATGTAAGACACTACAGAAATATTGAATTTTGGATTATGCCACTAAATAATCTGGACTGAACCTTTGGTTTCCTTTGGTGTTCTAGGTATGTGAATGAGTTGGAAAATTCTGAATCTCTCTGCCTTTTACTTTATTCTTAATATCATCATGTCCTCTCATGGTCTCAACTTTCATTCACTTCTGAAAAGAGGCCCTTAAATATTTCTCTATCTTGTTCCTTTTCCACTTCCTCACTTCTAGATGATTTCTTCAGTTTCTACTCAGACACCTCAGCCTATCTGCCAAACATATCATCAGTCATTAGAGCTGGGCTTCTTCCTCTGCTCCTTATCTTTACTAGGCTCCAGCCTTCTAGCTCTCTCTGCCACTTTCCTCTATCTTTTGTGTGTCTTCCCTTCCCCTCAACACATACTTTTACAATATTCTCCTAATTTGTCCCTTTGTTTTGACAGCCACTGCTAAGATTAGAGCTCATTTACTACTTTCCCAAACTACAGTAAAATTTTTAAATTGGGCTTCCCCAGTATAATTGTTCCATCCCTCCATCCATCTCTAAATCACAACTTTGTTCATTTAATTCCCCAACTCAAAATCTTCCATGGTTGCCACAGACCACCGAAAGTAATCCCAGTCTGTTAATGTAGAAATAAATCCATTCTGTGATATGCTAATTAATATTTCTGGTTTTTATTTCTCTACTGACCTTTTCTTATACAATCCTTTGCCTTAAGAGTGCTCCATGAATATTCTACAAACAGCATATGCATTTTTCACCTCTGGTGTTTAATCTCAATATTATCTCTTCCCAATATGCCCTTCCCATAATTTCTGCACTCTGAGAACTCAGTATATATGGATCTGATGAATAAATAAGCCTTGTTTGTCTTTCATGGACAAGCCTAGGGCAACTTTGATCTCCCCCATCTATTGTAAATTATAGTTCTGTTTTAGTGTATTGAGCACGCTCTGCCTTCCAGCATAACTAGTTCATTACCTTTCTGTCCTCCCTACTGGACTGAAAATTTTATTATAGCTAGGAATACTGTTAATTGATTATGAATTCTTCTATAGCTGGGTGTGTTGTTTCATTCCTATAACCCCAGCACTAGGAAGGCTGAAGCAGAAGGATTGTGAGTTTGAGCTCAGATTGAGCTACATAATGAGTTCAAGGCCATCCTGGTATATATAGCAAATTACTTCAAAACGCAAAAAAAGAACAACTATATCACCAATTAGGTAGAGAGTGGGTGATTGTGGAAGTCAGGATGAAGGTAAAGTTTGTGGCGTGGTAGTGGAGACAGAGATGATGTGATGGATGGGCTAAATTGTGTATGTGGTGGTCGGTAGCACATAGTCCTAGCACTACCTTCAGTAGAAGTTTTTATAATGTGGATTATATATTCCATTTTGGGGGGAATTAAAATCACCAATCAACCCACGTGTATGCACCAGTGACTATAAATGCAGGCTATATAGTCATTACTAATCATCACTCATTAATGCCAAAAGCCCTTGGTTGAAACATTTGACAACAGTTAGCAGCAATCAATTTAATTAATCTCCATGTCCTAAAATCCTAATCATACAGAATTTCTCTCAATAACTATGACCCACATACAGAAAAGATTGGTTAATATGCAGGATCAGTAGACTGAAAACTGTAAAGTAGATATTTGTAGTATAACATTTATTCTTACACTCAGATAAGAATTGTGCGGTCATGTTCTGAAGTCAGTATAAATCAAACTTTAAACAGCTACTTATTTTAAAATAAACATATTCCATATCAAATTTTATTCATTGATAATGCTGTATCTTAAAATTGAAAGCTTTTGTTAAAAATGAGCATAAAACAATGTAGAACATGCAAATTAGTAAGCAATTTATTGCCCTTAAATTTTATATCTAAAAGAGAGAATATTGCCTACCACTCAGTAATATATACCTTCTTGACATCATTGGCACCTATGAAATTTATCTGGGGAGAAGGTTAAGAGAATTAACCAACCATGACTCAAGAAAATCTGCTTCATTCTATAGATACCAGGATAAGACTTTTGATTTAACAAACATTATTAACAAAAATGTGAAAGGTCTTTCATGTGGCAAGTAGATTTTAAAGGAAATGAAACATGACAGAGGCTATTTGCTTCCCTTTTTTTCACCACCACATCAGTTCCCAGCATATCCTGCCATTGTAAAGTAAATCAGAACACGGGCCAGGAAAACACTGTGCCAAAAAAAAAAAAAAAATTGCTGGATCTAAATGCAAGCCTGCAGGCTACCCTGGAACAGAACAGCAGCGCCAAATAGCATGAGGATAATTTACGTGCTTCCTCCTCTAAATCTGAGTTTGAGTCAAAACTAAAGTAGATTTCAGGCAGTTACCCTGTCTTATGAAAAAAAATGTATTTATGCTTATTACTATTACTTAAATCAATCTTTTTACCTGCTGCCAAACCAATGAGCTTTTTACTGGAATTCCACACTTTAAAAATTGCAATGAAAATAGTACGAATATTTAATTACTGAAATTAAGCAGATAGCATAGGAGAGAAAGATTACTGAAAGAGATTGAGTGAGAGAGGGAAGGAAGAAGAAAGATTGAGAGAGAGAGAGAGAGAGAATCACATTCACTACAGGTTAAAATAATGAATTTTTTAGACCATAGAGATAATGGTCAAATCTAATATAATTACATATATAGGAAATATTATGCAATAGACTTAGTAAAATTGAAGAATATTATAAGTAGGAATAATACATAATCACCTTTGTTTTCTAGCTATTATCTTCAGCAATTATAAGAGAATACTTTATTATCAACTGGCTAGTAAAACATAATAAATTATAAATTATCTTTTAATAAGCTTTGCAAATAGAAGACTTTGGTAACTCAGAGAAATACAATAAAATCTTATTATAGGTTAGACTACCTCTAAGAAAAATGATAAGCTTGATGAAGATAGTTACAAATGGAATTTATGGCTCACTAGAGAGAGTATAAATTTAATTCTCTTTACACTGTGGTAAATTGACATTTATCCATTTAATTTGATCAATGTATATAGTCATACTAAATAATTCAGGCTTTTTGCTATGATTTAAGTTGACTGCATAATTTCTACTTCTCCATTATGCTCATATCTGTAGATTTACAATGTTAATTTTTAACTTCTCTGTTTGACATCCTTAAAACACTATTTTCTGAGCCATTCCATTACTAAACATGGCAAGAATTTACATGTACTCATTTATTCTAAATGGAGAGGGTGCTCACTCCAGTGATACAATAATTTGGTGTAATGTTAAGCACACTGTGAAATTTGGAATTATATAGACATGTATTCGAATCCTATTCCTCACAAGCAGATTACTAAACCTTGCTGAGTTGGTTTCTCGAAGTATAAAATGGGGGATAATTTAGTGGATAAGGTTGTTGTGAGAATTAAATGAAAAAAACATACATATATACATATAAGAAGGGCCTGCCATAAAACTTCCCACTGACTGGTTGTTAAATATTTGTTATTTCTTCCCTTTAGTTACTCTTCTTGTGTTCTTTTAGGTGAGGAGGTAAAGCAAAAGATATTGCATAAGCTTGGGAAACACTGTTGCTGTTCAGAAATCCTCAGAAAGAGAAACTGAATTCATCCTTGAAATCCATATGCACCCTTTGAAGAACTGCAGCTCATCTTCCTGCAAAATCTTCATCTTTTGAGATATGTTATGAAAATAATACAATCTTATGCACATCTGACAAGGGGTTGAATCCAGAATATATAAGAAACTCCAAACACTTAATAGTAAAACAACAAATAACCCAATTAAAAAGTGGGTGATAGACTTAAAGAGACTTTTCTCAATTCAAGAAATAGAAGCAGCCAACATGTTCATGAAAAACTGCTCAACATCATTAATCATCAGAGGAATGAAATCATAACCAGAGTGGGAAATCTTGCATTTGGTACAGTAAGGATGGAAATGGAGATTATTATGTTAAGCCAAGTAAGTCAGGTGCCTCATGATCTTGCTCATATTTGGAATCTAAAAATGTTGCTCTCACACAAGTTGATAATAGAATGGTGGCTACCAGAGGCCAGGGAGAGTAGGAGTGAGGAATGGATGGTGAAAAGTTGATCAGTGGCTACTAAGTTATAATAAGACATAAGCAAGAAGCTCTGCGGTACAATATGGTGGCTATAGAAAACAATATGTACTACACATTTTAAAAAGTTAGAAGAAAGGATTTTGAATGTCTTCTTTACCACAAAGAGATGATCAATGTTTGTGGACATAAATAAATGTTTGATTTGGTTGCAACACTATGCAATGCATACATGTTACGAACATTACATAGTGTCTCCATTCATATGTATAGATTGTATTTTTTATGTGTCAGTTCAAAAATGGAGATTTGAAAACTACCGAACCCTTGAATAAACAGATGAGTGTAACAAGGGCACATACACAAACCCACTGAACTGTAAAATATAAATGCAATTTAAAAAATACACAATCTATCAAAAAGAAAATAACATGGCTTCACTCTGTGGAAAAGCCATGGTTGTCACCACCAAATAAAATATCTTTGCATGAAGCAACTAGCTACCCTGAATGTGCCACTGGTGATTAGAAATCATTTCCAGATCTAGCAAAATAAACATCTGTGTCCAGGTCTACATGCAGTAGCTCCCTTTCCCAAAATACTTCCAACTGGATTTTTACTCACTGTTATCTACATATCACTGGCCAGGCAGCTCACCTTTCATCTATGCTGCTCTTCTATAAAGCACAAATGTTCCTTGAGATTCTAGCAGCATTTATTTTTTGCATCAAAGTTTTAGGTTTGGTTTGATACTGAGAACCGAACGTAAAGATCCCCAGCAATTCACCTAGGTACCCACCTCACAGATGATCACTTCAGGTTATGAAGAACTTTGCATTAGGAATCAAAAAAAAAGACATTCAACCCTCTCTTCATAAGTCAAGACTGGCTTAACAAGAAGGAAGATACCATGGTTATCACAGCACTTTTATCCCCCAGGAATTCAAAATAGTCTTTCTAAAAAAGTGAAATCTTGTGTTATGCATTTTTACCACAATAGAAAAAAAGCATGAATGACAGTAGCTAGCTACATGGACCTCACTGTCAAAAGTAAAGCACTGCCATTAACCTCAACTGTTAACCTCAGTGTTAATTAATTTCACCCACCTGAAGGGAAAATATACTCTTCATTCTTGATGACAGTCTAAACACTTAGAAATTCTGCCCATTAGGATGTTAAAAACTGGTGTGGGCATTCTAGAGGGGTTCATTTTCATACCATCTGCCTGAGTCAAAGATTCACCCTGGATCACAGTCCTCATCACAATTTCTAGATCAGCATGGTGAAAGCAAAGCAGAGAGACACTTGGCACTGTGCATGTGAGAAACAGAAGTGAAATTTGCTCCTAGTTTTTTTTTCTCCTACAAAAATATTTCTAAGACATAGTTCTTTGATACAGTAAAAAGAATGTGCACTGTTAAGTCAGAGTCCTTTTCATGTGCTACAGATAAATGACCATAAATTGTCCAAGGGACTTAGGACACTTTCTTTCCCTAAAAAATTCTATCTTAGATGATCTCTGTCCCCCACTATAGGATAATCAGGAATTTCTGGGTGGAGAAGATGTGCGCAAGATAACTATGCAGGAAGGAGGAGGAAGAGCATATATATGCAAAGGCAAGAAGCTTGCAAGAAAAGGACAGCTTCTGGAGATGGTAAAATGTCAACAAAGCTATGAATGGAGTATGGATAGGAAATGTATTTGTTTTCCATTGCCCCTATAACCAATTATGCAAACTTAGTAGGTTAAAAACATAAACTTATTCTCTTACAATTAGTCTCATGGAGCTAAAATGTAGATATTGGCAAGATTGGTTCATTCTTGGGACACCAGGGGGGAATCTATTACTGTCCTTTTCTAGATTCTAGAGGTCACCAGCCTTCCTTGGCTTACCACATCACCTCAATTTCTACTTCTGTTGTTACATTGCCTTTTTCTAACTTTGACCTTCTTGCCTCCCTCTTACAAGGTCCTTTGTAATAATCAAAGATAATCTCTCTGGAAGTCAAGGACAATTTCCCCATCTTAAGATACTTAAATGAGTTCTTTTTTCCAGTATGTCAATAACTATGACAAACACCCAAGATAACCAACTTATAAAAAGAAAAGGTTCATTTTGGCTCAGAGCTTTGGAGGTTTCAGTCCATAATTGGCTGTTTGGGCCCATGGCAAGGCAGCACAGTATGCCAGAAGTATATGGAGGATCAAACTACTTGCTTCATGACCAGGAAGTGAAAAAGAGAAAAAAAGAGAGGGCTAGGGTTCTACTCTCCCCTTTAAGGGAGACCAAAAGACTACCCATGAGACCGTGCTTCTTAAAGTTTACATGATCTCCCAGTAGTGCCATGCTTGGTATCTGTGCCCCTACCTAATGAATGTTTATCCAAACCACAGCATCTATATAAGTTTGCATATTCACAAGTTCCAGGAAACAGTACATGCACATTTTTAGGGACCATTATTCAGCCAACAGTGGGTAGTAACAAAGCTTGTACAGTCTTTTATTTGTATTATATGTTATTTATTTCACTGGCAAGTTCAAGTGCATTATACAGCCACTCTCTTTTCACAAGATGGGAATGAGTATGAGTGATATTTACAATATTTAAAAACTTGTACCTCAGAGAAACAAAGCAATCTGAATGGACTGTAGACACAGTCTTATAGCCTGCATGACTGAAAACTCCTCCAGCTGGACCAAGAGAATTCCACATGGTCCCAGGAAACACTATGCAAGCCCAGAATGTGTATACTTGTGTACCCTTATCAAACACCAGTCTTGGTAGTAGCTGACTGAGGCCCTCTGATAAGTATTTTCATACACTATCATATTTAATACCTACTCCAGTCCTTTGAGGGATTATCTCTGTTTTACCTTCTGAGGAAAGTAAGTCTCAGAGAAGTTAAATAACTTCCCCATGCTTATAGTACATTGCAAGTCACTGTAAGAACTACAAGTCAAACTCTACATGGTTCTAAACCTCTCTTTCTTTCCATCAGGTTATATTGAGTCTTGCTCAGAACTCTAAACTAGTAAAACACTTTAGACACTTAGATTATTAAACTGATGTGACAATTTGTAAAATAAATCTAATGTTAAATTTGTAAAAGTATTGTAATGGGTTCACCTCCAGAGTTATGGTTACTTCTGCTCCCAAATTGGGAGGGTCTAATGATTATATCAAATGATGACATTAGCTCTTGGCCCAGATGGCTTGTTCACTTTATCCCAACTATCACATTACAAAGCAATCTGACAGATATCTTGTGGGTATCTTTCAAGAATGCAATGTTGTTCAGGGCTTGGCACAGGAAAGTCTTTGGGTATCTTACATTGCTACTACTGGCTTTTTTTTTTTAACCATTGTCACTGGAATATTCCCCAGAAGATTCAATTTGTGATTTTAAGATACACAACAGCAACATAAGTGAATTATGTTCTCCACAGTTTACTTAAGCATATAGCATTTAACAGTTACTAAATACATAAAACAGTGACTGACCAGTTTCAAAATAAAAATTGACTATTGAAGATTATAGTTATAATCCCTTATCATTGCTTGAATGTCTCATATTCATTTCTGGTTGATATGCCATAGATTAATTTATTCATGTGAACCTGATGGATTCTATTGTTAGTTCTCTGAGAAAACATTTTGAAACAACCATGAAAAATCAACTGAAGATCATGAGATAAATATAGCTTTAAATACCTCAAATAGTGTTATCACTGGATGGAGGTACAAATGTGCTAAAGTCTATGCACATTCACATGTACTTGTACAGATCCATAGTACACAGTAGTATAAGAACCCACCAATCAAGCTATTATAAGCAGGAAGGTTTTCTTTTTTTCTCTCCCTAAGCAACATGCAGTCCACAGACATATGGTAATTCCTATGTTTGGAAAAATAAGATGTGAACCCATTAGCAGAATGAATCACATTAACCTAAACAGAATGGCTGATGAGATAGGGAAAAATAATTCATTCAACTTTCTGTGTGAAATTCCCATGATTATATCCAAGAAGGTGTACAACTTCATAACTTCCAAATCTTGTTAAAAGAACATCAGGGAATTCATAAAATTCTCAGAATTTTTTTTTGGAGCGAGGATAAGTCCTGAGTTTCCTTTATATCCTGACACTGAAGTCAGTGTTCTAATCTTACTGGAAAAGGGAACACAATCTTCCCAATGGCCAACTGAGGCACTTTGTTGCCTAGTTACCTGCATGTTCTTATAAGACCTGGATCATCTACCTTTGGGAATGAGTTAAATTCAGTAAATGAAGTAAACCAACACTGCTTTGGACACCTCAGGGTCCATTGGTTTACTCAGCTCAAACCGTGCTCTGTTTATAAACAGACTTAGAATTGTATTCAGACCCTTGTTGGGAGCAGTAGGGCAACATGAAAAACATAAAAACATAGTATGAAATGCATACTATTTACAAATATTCTATCTTGAAATAAATATTATCATCCTCTTTGACTGCAAGGATGGAGACCCACTGTGATGTGTTATCAGAGGCCAGAAGAATTGTATGTGCTCCAATTACCCACATGCCAGGTTAATTTAGACAGGATGTGAATATGGTTTTCTATCATAACACAAAACCAAGGCAACAATATGTATGGATAACACTATCTGATGGGTAGCAGCAGAGAAATAAAAAAAACCACTATAAAAATCTGAATTTGGGGAATCAAGGAGTATTATATGTACCAAATCATGTTAAAATGGTTAAAACTTATCAATTTGCTTTTAATGGATATATAAAGTACAGAAAAACAAACCTTACTTGAACATTTTTCCAAAGCTACACTCATGCCATTTCAATGGAAAAAAATAACCAATGTTATCTTCACGATGCAGGCGCAATCTAAAATTTTTGTGGTTCATAAATGTCTTTTCTTAGTTTCAGTTTCAAATTAGAGGCTGTATCATTAACTTATAACTGACTCTCAGTGATACTTATAATTTACCTTTTCTAGCTTGGGCCTACATGCTCACTCATCTATTGCTTCTATTAGTGTTTATGAGCCAATCATTATACCATGTTCTGAAAATTCAAGGTGAACAAGGGAGAGAGTGCTCTCTGCCCTTGTGAAACTTCTTGTACAGAAGAGAAGGCAGCTAATTCCAAAAATAATTAGTAAACTAATTAATTATTATAAAAGAGACACATAGCATATTAGGAAAGCATACAACTTCTAGTCAATATATGTCCAATACTGCTCAGATGAAGCAAACACAGCCAGTTATGAAATGTGGAGCACAGGTAGCAAACTTTTATTTTGCCACATTTTGTTTGTTTGTTCTACCATATTGGTGATTAAGACCAGGGTCTCAAGCTTGCTGGGCAAATGCTCTACAGCTTGAACTCCACCTCCAGTCCTTCATTTTTATTTTTATTCATTTATTTTTGTTTGTTTGTTTTCTTTTTGACACAGGGTCTCACTACTACATTTCCCTGGGCTAGCCTTAAACTTGTGATTCTCCTGCCTTCACCTCCCAAGTAGCTGAGATTACAAACATGTACTACCATCCCTGGCATGGTGTTGTGATTTCTGTAATAACACTAAAAGATCTTAAGATTTAACTACCTTTCTTTGGTCTGATACATGTTAATCAAATGAATACAAAATGTCAAACTATGACATAATCAAAATTAAATTTGATTTTTAATTATGTCAAAATGATGTGTTTTATATTGCTATCATGTTGGAGATGTGGGAAGATAGATGTATCTGTTTTTTTCTTACAGGTTATACCCATTTTTTTTCATCTCATTGGATTCAGTGGTTTTTCCTGTAAGTGACCAAGAGTTTGCTTCAGGAGTAATAAAATGAAGCATCCATTCTGGGAAGACATCCCTATAAAGCATGCTGGAAAGGTGTCTTGGCATCTGATTGGTCATAATTTTTAAATGGCAACCTCATGCTCTGTATGCATCAATTCTCCTCTTTGTTTGCTTGAATTTAAATACTTACTCATTTAAAAATAAATTTTATTGTGCATAATTAAGGTATACAATATGATGTTAGATAGAGAGATGATAGATACATAGAGGATAGATAATCGAGACAGCAACCATAGTGGAATAAATTAATATATCCTTCATTTCATAGTTACCCATTTCTCCCCTGAGGCAAGAGCAGCTATAAAAATCCTGAGTGCAGTACACTAGTATTAACTATAGTCTTCCTGTTGCACATTTGATCTCTAGACTTGTTTATCTTATTCACCTTCTATTTTTTTACCATTTGACCTGCATCTCTCAATTTCTCTCCAAATCTTTTAGTATCCAAGCATGTATATAGCCCCAAAGTTATGTAATGTCATATCTTAAGTTTAATCTACACCAAAATAGAAACATATGATTTCTTACTTTCAAGATGTTTGCTAGTCTTATCAAAAGGTAAGGCATTTTCCTCAGTGGTAAAATGACAGTAGTCAACACAAGGAACTTCTATTGTTTTGAGGTTCCTTTCCTTCTCTCTATGATGAGGACAAATAAACAGACCAGTGACAGTACAATGGTTGTTCAGCCTTCCCCACTTAACATTCTTGAACATGATTTATTGTTGAAACGAATTCTGATTATGTTGTAAGTGTTATATTTTTATCATTTGTTTAGAAATAGACTTTGAATTCCCCATCCACTCTATTTATCAGAGTAGAAACACTTCTTTTTTTCAATTTACCAAATTTTACTTATTACTTGGGATGAAATTCTTTAAATTTCACAAGTTCAAGAACATTTATTTACTTCTACCCTCTGTCAGACACAAGCTATTGTTTTATTAGCTTCTATTCAAAATTCCCTTTTGAGTTTTTCTAATGTAATGACATAATTCACTAGCAAAACCAGCTAAGTTTCTTTTTATGGCATGAGTTTGGTGTTATATAGAAAGATAAAAAGACTGATATATCACCAGACTGACATGAGCTGTGGCTGGCTGGCTTTTCCCCTAGTAGACTGGCTTGTGTGGTTTTCTGTCTCTACTCTCTCACCAGTTTCCTTCATGATGAGTCTACTTGTTGGGTGGAGACTACCTTTGGACATAAAGTAATGCTTTCTCAATTGAAGTTGGGTTTGTGTACAGCCTATGTCATTTATTTCATTACTACCTTTTCCATGGTTCAATGTCTGTTATTTCTTTTTCATTTTATTTGCATACATTAAATTGCACATAGTAAGTGGTTTCATCATGACATTTTCATACATGCATATAATGTACTTTGATCATATTCACTCGCCCAACATTACTCATTTCAACAAATGAATGAGTCAGCTTGGTTCTATCCAATTATTTTTCAGAGCTGCATATTCTGTAGTAATGTTTTGCATAATCTTAACCATATGCATTTTGATATGAGGTAATACTTTTAGAGCAAAATGAAAAGTTATGAGCTATATATATAGTTGATACTAAATAAATGCACATTCAAAACTAATGTTACAGGGTGGGTGTGGTGGCATGAACATGTATTGGCATGTTCATTAATGTGAATTCAGTACATAAACATCATGACCACAGATTATATAAATAGTTGCCTGCCCTAAACTTTCACATATTATTTCACTTCATTTCATCCCATAAAAACTGATAGAAACATCTCCAATCAGACACAAGAAAATTGAAACAGCTTGAAGTTCTGTGACTTGCCCGAGGTCACCCAGTTAGAGGCAAATCCAAGGTTCAAAGCCAAGGAGTCTGGCCACCGAGTTTGTGCCCTTAATCTTTTAATCTTCACTGCAGAGCCTTCCTCTACACCACGGGCTGAAGGAACCATGAACAGTAGGTGGTAATAGAAAGAACCAAGATCTCTTATAAGGAGAGATAGAGGGAAAGAAAGAAAAGCTTAATAAAAAGCCAAGGAAGGAAAGATGAAAAGGGGAGAGGCAAGGAAAAGAAGAAAGGCAATACATAGTAATAAAAGAAAGAAGCAGCATGAACTTCTGTGTCCCTGCAATACGATTTTCCTAATGAAATTGTAGAAAGATGAGAAGCACTTCAGTAACTGTTCATTGCCTTTTATCTCATCTCAGCACACAACTCTGGTAACTGCCCCATCAAAAAACTCATAAAAGAAAATACCAATTTACGTATGAGTCACACTCCCACTTCTACTCCTGAAAATTGTCAGATTTCTTCATTGTGAGTAAGATTTTAGGTCTCCCCTGATCAAACTCATGCAACATTTTCTATCTCAGCTCAAAAGACAAAAGACCACTGGCCTGTATTAAACATCTTTTCCAAATGAGGCTCATAGGCTGCACTGAGAATCAGAAGCACCAATCCCCAAACAAGTTTTTCTACCAAGACTGTTCAGATGTCTGTAGTATTGTGAAAGATGAAGAAAGAAGAGAAGCAGCAGTTACAAGACAATCTGTCAAAAAAGCATAGCCAACCACACTGATCAGTGTGTTTATGCTAAATGGATTTCTCTTGCAAATATAAGTGGAAAGGAGACAGCAGAGGTTTTTCAATGTGGGAGGCAGGGACTGTAAATGAGTGCTGAATGATCTTATAGCTTCTTGTTCACCAACTGTATACATCTAGAATTTGAAATCATCAAATACATTTCTAAAGAGAAGGTAAGAGGCCCAAGTTCTGGGCTTTGCTCTCAACCTTGTATATTTCTAGGCCTGGGTTTCCATATTTTTAAAAGAAATTGTCCCCTTCAGTTTTTATAATCTATGACTTTTTGTTTACTGTTTTACACATACAAACCAGTAAGTGTGCATGTGCACACACACACATACACACAGAAGTTTTACTTGATTTTGTTATGACTTTCTATCTTTAATCAGTTATCTAATGTAAATATTACTTTTTAAATTTTGTTTTATTTTTTAATTATCATACATTAATAATAAAAGAGGAAACAAAAAATAGTATGAGGGAATTTTACTATTGTATTTCCATGCATGTATATAGTGTACTCGGGACAAGTTCACCTACATTATATTCCCATCCCCCTTTCGCAATTAGTATTTGATGGAGTTCATAAGTATAGTAAATAGTTCCTTGGAAGCACATTTAATACCTTACTAGGAGCACTGATGAAAAGTTTTCTCTTTTATATAAAAATAAGTTTTAGAATTGTATTTACATCCTACATTAAGGCACAGAAACATGTTGAGTTCTTCTATGATATATGAATGCCATTTTACATTTGATGAAATCAAAACCTCTACACAGGGGAAACTGGAAACTCAGACATTTAGATGATGAAAGTAAAAGGTGCGTGAAACCACGATTAACAGGGAAGATGCGATGCAACAAGGAAATAAAGATGGATAACCTAGCAAATATACACAGTCTAAAATTGTGAAGAGTAACAAAATCTAATGCTACAATGTTCTGCCTTCACCTAAAGGCCATGCAGGTCATCTACAATGGAGCATTTAGTCATGAAAAAGAGTGGTATCCGCATAAATCTTTCTTATCTTTTAACACTCAGTCTGGCCAGTCCTCCCTTCAGAGGCTTTGCCCCATGTGCTTCAGGAGCCATCTTCAGCGCCTTCCTAGCATGACAGAGTCATAATCATCTTACAGTAGGAAAACACATTGCTTTGATTCCTCATTTCTTTGCTGACCTCTCATTATTAGCTATTTGTGAGTTCTTTGAGGGTCCAGAACATGTATTACTCAACTTGCACAGTCCCCAGCTTTCCATAAATACTGAGATAAATAATTAATACAAATATGATGTTGCATTATTTTTTGTCTTTTATTGTTGTGCTGGGCGGGGGTATATTGTGGCATTTACAAAGGTTTTTACAAAGAATCAAATCAAATATATCATACTTGAATTCACCCCCTCCACTGCTCTCCTTTATCTCCTCTCACCCCAATTCCTGGAACAGTTTCAACAGGTATCATTTTTGCATTTGCATACATGTGTACACATTTTTGCACCATATTCATCTTCCTATCCTGATTCTTCAGAAAAATACATTCCATTCTATTTTATTT
The DNA here is from genome assembly GCF_047511655.1 of Castor canadensis. Taxonomy (NCBI): domain Eukaryota; kingdom Metazoa; phylum Chordata; class Mammalia; order Rodentia; family Castoridae; genus Castor; species Castor canadensis. The sequence continues at coordinate 128,689,886 of NC_133391.1, read as the reverse complement.
TTTATGATTTTATTAACATATAATATTTGTATAGGGGGATACATTGTGGTATTTACGTATGTCCTTAAAATATATTAGTTGGATTTACCCCCTCCATCATTCTCCTTCTTCCCCCCTACCCTTCCTTCTTAGAACAATTTCAACAGTTTCATGTTCCTATTTTCATATATGGATAACAAAATTCATCTACCATATTCACCCCTCATTCCCCCTTTCCTTGAGCCCACCCTCTTCCTATTGGTACCCTCCCCCAGAAAACATTTATTTTTCCATCCTGCCTTTCATATTTTTAAACTAAGTATATATTGATAGTCCAAGGAGGGGGTTGTCTTGGTACTTCAGGCCTGTGTTTGTTGTGCTTTTATCAAATTAACCTCCTTCCCTCTGTTACTTACTCATTCTCTATTACCATGCTCCCCTAATACTCAATAGCTTACTGTACAGCGCATAATATTGTATTCATATATAGATGGATTTTTTCAACATTTTTCATTCTCTAACATTTTATTACTCTCTCTCGCCTCCTGTAGCCCCCTCACCATTTACAGTAGTCAAGCTTTGGAAGCAACCCATGCCCCACAACTGATGAATGGATTAAGAAAATGTGGTATATATACACAATGGAGTTTTATTCAGTCATAAAGAAGAATAAAATTATTTTGTTTGCAGGTAAGTGTATGGAACTAGAGAATTTCACGTTAGGCAAAGTAAGCCAAGCTCAAAAAATCAAAGGTCGCATGTTTTCTCTCATATGTGAAAGCTAGACCTATAAGTTAAATGTATATATAGAAACATATATGATCACACACACACACACACATAGTGAGAGAACAAAATTATATTAGTAGTGTTGGATTCTTATCTCAGTATTTTGTTAATGTAGAGAACATCAAAATGACATTTGTGTATAGGTAACTTATGACCTAAACAATCAATCATTTGAAGAAAAAAAGATGTCATTTTCACAGTGGAGTTATATATTCCTGCTGGTAGATTAGAGACACAATATAAGTGACTATAATAATTATAAAGGAAAAAAGAACTTTACCTCTCTTATACACAACAAGATCTTACAATCCCCAAAAATGTATATGACATGATGCACGAACAGGTCTCTCTTAGAAAGACTTAATTCAACTCTCCAGATCTACTGCTTGATAGTTTATTGGTTATACATTCTCTATGTTTACATGTACAAAAATTACAAGAAAGTACATTATGATTGATCCTCAGTTTAACCAAGCACATGGAACAGTAAGGAACCAAAAACTGATGTTTAAAGGACACTTTAAAATGGTGACATTTTTAAGGCTTCTGAATATATAGCTAAAGCTTTGAGCATTTCAAGCTATTTTGATTATCCTCACTCCTGTTTCTTCTTGGAGTTGTTGAAACTCTACATGAGTATGATTTAAATGAATAGTGTACTAAACTCTTTTTTCTCTTGATTTTTTGTATTTGATTTGCTGATTTTATATGGTGCTAAGAGGCGTCTATTCTGCAAGCAGTTTCTCAAACCAAAATAATGAAAAGTGAGAAAAATAATGCCTTCAGAGTTAAATAAGCCCCATAAGGACTATTTATACCTCACGTACTCTGATCTTTTGTTTTGGATTTTATCATTGTTGTTATAAAATTGTCTATCCAAATTTATAAAGATATAAAGTAATACCCCCAGAAAATGTGATCTATGCTTTTAACTTGTCTCCTGGGGAAAAGAAGATGAAATAAATCTAAGAGCTAGTAAAAAGTACTTCTACAAGAAGATCTTTTATGAAATGAAGCTAAGTGAGAGCTGATAAAAGAAAGAGTGCAAAAGTTAGAACACCCCCATAATAATGTAGAAGTTTGCCATTAAGATACAATAAAAGACAGTTTATATTGGCAATCAGTTGTTCTATAAACTTCTAGAAAAAAGTCAATACTGCCACCCATAAGCAATGCTACATGATAACACCATAGTGTTAAAATTTTCCTTGTTCATTTTTACAAAGAAAAATGAATCCCAAGCCATAGTTATCTGTGGTTTTAGAACTTAGGATAGTTATATTAACTCAAACCTTCATGTTAAAATATACTTATCTTTTTGAAAAGGTGTCACCCATATCAGTACATTTTCAAGCTTTTTCAGAAAACTAAATACGTCCATGAAATTGAAAGCTCTATCTGCCGCAGCATTTTCATAGATTATTTTCAATTAAAATTTGATGCTGTATTCTACATAATACTGTAATGGTGGCTACATGATATTATATAATTGGTAAAGCCTATAAAAACTTGATTTTTTTGTTGAGAGTTGCCTCATTTTGTGCTATGGGGACCTGCCTGTGATCTTTGTTCTTTCTGGTTTCTTGAATTCTAGTTGTGGCTCCTCTGATCTTCTAACTCCAAAGTCCTGGAATTACGAAGCTTCTAATCACCTGTATTATACTGTCCTGTTCTATGTGAAATACCTAGAATGCTTTCTGTTTTCCCAGTGATCTCTTCATATGTATTTATTACCTCTCCCATTTTATATGCCATTTAAAGCACAGGGAAAGTACAAAACCATAACAGTAGTAACGAATTGGAAGAGAGTCTTCAGTAAACAAAAGATTTCAACATACGTACAGAGACAAAGCAGATAAAGAAGTGATAACAAGATGAAAATGAAATATAGTAAAGAAAACATATACCGACATATATCGTGGAGTTTCTGGAAGGGATATAAATGGGATATAAATAAGAGAGAGAGAGAGAGAGAGAGAGAGAAAGAGAGAGAGAGAGAGAGAGAGAAACTTGTACAACTAAAATGTCTAAATGTTTGAGAATCCCAAAACACCAATACAATCAACCAAGAAGAAATGCAACATGGGGAACTGATGCTAAAAATTATAATTACAAGACCCTACATGTAAAAGTACAACAACCTGGAGGGAAAGAGAGTGCATACTCCTGGTAGTTACGCCTCTGCAATAGGGAAATATTTGAGAATTCTTTATTGAGAACAAAAACTTCACTAAAACAAATAAATAAAAATAATAATAGACCAGTCCAGTGACCCCCACAGTCTGGCAGGTTTTGATCCCCCAGTAATTCATAGCCCCCCTAGAGCAAGGTTAGGTTTTCATTCTTTAAACTTGAGTTGAAAAGATGATTACAGGTCATGAGATATCTGAAGAAAGCTTGCCCAAGAAACAGACAGCCCAAATACAAAAAGAAGATAAAATGATATCAGATGAAACAGAGATAATGTGGAGAAGAGAAAAAAATTAAATACCTCTAGTGACTATTCTATGAGAGTTAAGAAAATACTTTTAATAAAACAAATACAAGATATCACAATAATATACTAGTCAGAGAAAGAGAAGGAACCAATAATTACAAAAAGTATTGTTAAGCCAAAACATTCAATGGAAGGGTTAGAATATTAAAAATGAAAAAAAAAATTCTAAAAAGCAGTATTTTTAAAAAACCACAGCAGTAATAAAAGATATTAAAGATAATCTAAGCAGTCCAACATCCAATTAATAATTCTGGAATAAGTGATTAGAGAAATTTAAGATAAATTATCAAAGAAATATTACAAGAAAATTTCCTAGAGCTTAAGGGCTAAGTCTACAAATTGAAACTATCCACAATGGGCAAAGGTTGCACTCTGTAAGCTAAGGTGATCACAGGAATTGCTCAGCTGCTACAAGGAAAAACCACATCAGATAAAAGAAGATGGAGCCACCCCAGGTGTCAGACTAAAGACTGCTAGAGCTGCTACTTTTACCCACCTCTATAGAATTTAGAGGTTTAACTGCAACCAATATCCAATGACTCCTGAAAATGGAAAATGTGCTTCCAGTTGCATCTTGTGCACTCTATGCCTGTAGGTCTTCTCTTTCTGCATATTTGCAGGGCCAAATTGTATCTGCCTTCACCATCATGCAGGCCTTATCTACCACACTCTTTATTCATCAAAAACAATAACTCAAACTTCATTTAGAGTATATTATTTAGCACTTGCAATATTTTAGACTTTGTGTTAAGCATGTTACATACAGTGTTTTTACTCTTCAAGACAACTTTCAAGATAACTTCTGGAACAACCATTTTGGCCCAATTACTTCAGTCTCCATTTCCCTTTCTTAAGAAAATCGCCTTTCTAAGAATATGATATACATACTTAGCTTAAATAATTTTTCATAGAAAGGAAAGAAGAATGATAAACAATGATGAGGGTAAAAAAATAATGATCTCATTGCCCGAAAAATATTAATGTGATTCTAGACCGCTTTATAAAAAAACATATTATGACAGAGGGATGGGTGAAAAGAGGGAGAGAGAGACAGAGACAAAGAGACAGACAGAGAGAGACTGGTTAGAAATATTTCTCTAAAAATTTGGATTTTATATACTTATTTTTATTTAAGATTGTTAAATTTAATTTTCATTTGTGTTGCCAGAAAAAAATTGAAAATAGGATGATTAAGTTTTATATAACCACAAATATTGTATCTGAATCATGACACTTCAAGCATTAAGAAAAGAGACTATGAAAACTTTGAAGCTGCTGGTATTATTTTTTAAACTATTTGATTTTAGATATTTTTCTTTCCTCTCTTTAAATAAAGAGCACCTTAGTGCTTTTACATTTTCTCCTTCTGTCTTCCTTATGTTCACCCCTCCCTTTCATGCAGTGAGAGTTATAACTTTTTATATCCTCTCAGTGCCTATAATTGTTTATAATTCATCCTGTAGATGCATTACAGAGAAATGGTTGTTTGATACTCCTTATAAAAGCTACCATTATTTTAAAATTATACATGTATATGTGTAATTATTTATTAGTGCATTTCATCTCCCCAAGAATTTAAAGTTCCATGAAGGCAGGAACTCTGTTTACCATTGTAACACCATATCTTAAACAGTGTCCCAAAGAGGTATTCAATAAAACTTTGTTGTAATAAGAGGCAAATGTGTTAAGGATGCATGGAATGAACGTATAGAATAGCAAGAATTATATTCAGAAATGAATACAGTGTTCAGGAAAATTATTATAGAAGAGAGTCTCTTGGAGGAGCATGAATTTTGACAGATGAGTGTCGCTGGTCAATGTGTACATTTTCTTTAGGGTAGGATGGAGCAAGGATTATCAGGAGATTGGGATGATGAGAATGTGGTGTGATACAATTTTACACATTATGTGTGTTTCATACACAGAAAATCATTTGGAAGGAGAACTAACTAAAATATTATTGTAGTTATCAAATGAAAAACCTGCAAACTAATTTTTTCTCTTCTTTGTATCTTTCTCTAAAACCTGTCCTTTATATAATAAGCACATATCACTTTCATAATTGACTACAAAGAATAATGTCATCTTCATTTTTGAAAATTTTGCATCCATAACAACTAACATTTATGAAGGGCTTATTATGTTCCAGAACAAATTCTAAATAACAACACTCATTCATTTCATATTTGTACCCAAAGTAAGAGGTAAATGTTATCATTGTCTCTATTTTATCATTAGGAAAAGAAGAACACAGAGAGATTAAATTATTTTTACAAGGTACAGAGATGAACTAGCATTTGAAACCAAGCTGCTAAGGTTCAGAGTTTATGTTACTATATGTAACTATTTCTCACATCAGAGCAAAACTTGAATAATCACAGCTATCTCTGTGTACTTATCACTTAGAAGAATTCTAGGCATTGCTAATGACAGGCATAGGCAGCCTCTCCTCTGCAATGTTCTCATCTTACACAATTCCACTTAAAATTTTTAATATTGTCCAATGAAGACCTTTGACCTTTTTCATTTAGCTGTTACTACCAGCATCAGGCCTCAGAAACAGCTAGGAATACACCATTTCAAAACTGTTTGAATGCTGCCTCCTGAATCAGTTGAATGCGAAATCAAGTTCCTCCTGTATTATTTCTCCTTCTCTTACATCAAATCAATGGGTAATTCGTCACTTTGCCTTAAAGGGCCATTTCAAAACTCTTCAATTATATTGGCATTTCTGTTCCTGATATAAATGTCAGGGTCAGGTAATGAAATGTAATGTCATCTGTTTGCTTGAGTTTCAAGGGCATTTGGGGAGAATGGTGTTTTATATGCCTTATCCATCATCTTACACTGACTTGACTGCAGAATGAACAGAAACTGCAGGTAATTCTTACCCTCTAGGCAAAGCCTCTGCCCTCCGTAGGAAAAAAACCAAATACAATAGTGAATCATTCCTAATAAACTTTGCATACACATATTGTGTTGTGACTTCTGTGTCTTTTTGGTTACCATTTTTATAAAACTCATAAGAGTTAACACACATGCATAGGAAATCAATGCGAGTCAACTCCCTGTATAGCTATCCTTATCTCAACCAGCAAAAACCCTGGTCCTTCCTATTATTGCTTATACTCTCTCTTCAACAAAATTAGAGATAAGGGCAAAATAGATTCTGCCGGGCATCGAGGGGGTGGGGAGGAGAGGGAGGGGGTGAGAAGGTAAGGGAGAGGGTGGAGGAAGGGAGGAGAAATGACCCAAACATTGTATGCACATATGAATAAATAAATAAATAAATAATTTATACCTTAAATAAAAAATGAGTGAGAATAGGCTAAAAAAAAAAAGAGTTCAGAAAAGCAGGTTTTGAGAATAAGCCTTTCTTCTAAGAAGCTTTCTACTCTACTATTAAGAAATCAGATAGATGAGATAGAATTATGCTTAATCCACATTCTCTAATAGCTCGGCTATTGCAAATACAGTGTGTGTGTGTGTGTGCATGTGTGCGTGAATACACAAGCATCCGTTTGCACGCATTTTCATATGTGTGTATATGTGATCTATTCTCCTTTTCATAAATGAAATTTTTGAACAGTTTATATTATATTTTATGGTTGTTAATTGTGTGAATAAGCTACATGACCTTAAGCTTGTTACCAATATTTTATCTTTTGGTGGTACAGGGGTTTGAAATCAGGGCTTCACACTTGCAAGGCTGGCACTCTACTGATTAAGACATGTCACCAAAATACTCTGTTTTGCAATAACTTTTAAATAGCATATTTCCCTACATACAATATATTCTTGCTTGATAGTTTCATGTTGTACTTGGAAATGTCTCAGGTGATCTCCTGATAACAAAGTAGTTTTAACTACTGACTCAGCTCATTGCAATAATGTAGACTGTTGACTTAGAAAATGAAGTGAAATAATCAATTTGGATCTAGAATAGTTTTATTCAACTGATCATGTAATTGGTCCTTCTCTTATTCTGTAGTGTTTGACTCCTTGCTAAAGCACGGGAAAAAAATCATCTCAGTAAGATGACCAAGAAAATCTAAGCTGAAACAACAGTTTTTTCTCTCTTCTGCTTTTGCTAAGTGAGTCATCTCATTTGTAACCATTACACTGCTTAGTCTACATTATTTAAATTCCTTCTTTTAACTAATCTCATTTGATTCCATCTATGCTGAAATGCATTGTTTTCTCGGGAGACATACTAGAAAGGAAAATTGTTGTGCTTTTATCTACTCATATGTTCTCTCTATAACCCAGCAGGGAGCTCAATACTCAATGCAGCATTTTACTGTCACACGGTTATGTTATCATCCATCCATCAACATCTGTAATTTTTCCATAGAAACTGCTCTGCTTCTCTAAAATTCCTGATCTTCGATGATCATGAACAATAAAATACTAATAGAGGGGAATAAATCTCAAAAACAAATGCAATTAAAGAATAGCACTTTTTCCTGTCTTTTGTGCAGCCAAATCCCTTCCTTTGACATCTGATGCACTGACTCTGCGTGTACACATTTTACTCATTCATAAGCCTCAAGTCTCCTTCATCTAAGGGGGAGGGAAGCCGAGCTGTCCTGGAGCCTCATGGCTAAGCACAGCAGTGTGCCTCTCCCTTAAGGAATGGAATCTGATCTTTCAGGTAAGTCAATGTGGCAGACTAGGTAAATAGGATAGAAGGCTGGACTGGCCTGTACGCAGGTCTCCGGGCCTTTGTAAATATAAATTAGGACTGAAAGAGAGAGGAGATGCTTGATCTATTTTATCAAACATCACATGGTTTATAGGCAGGAAAATGTACTAGACCTTCCCTGTAATATCTTCATAAGTTGTTCTATACCTCAAAAATCCATATAAACTTATTATTTATATATCAACATGTTTATATATAATATATAAATGATTATTTATATTTATATAAATTTAGAACATGCCCAAAGTTTATGCTTTCAAACTGCATTTAATAAGAGTAAGTACATTAGACTATCACTGTATTTTTTTCCTTTAATTGTGGTAAAAGAGCACTAGATGTGAAACTTACCCTCTTAACAAAATTTTAAGTGGCAATACCTTATAGCTTCAATAGCAACACTGTCATACAGCAAATCCTTAGAGCTTATTCACCTTGCTTGACTAAATTCTTATCTCCATTGATTGTTAACTCCTCATTGCTCTCCCTAGTCTCTGGTAATCACAACTCTACTCTTTCAATCTATGAATTAGAAATCTCATATAAATGGAATCATGCAGTATTTGACTTTCTGTGACTCATTTATTTCACTCACCATAATGCCCTCAAAGTTTATCTATTTTGTTGCATATGACAGAATTTCTTTAATATTCTTTTGTGTATTTTCCCCACATTTTCTTATCTGTCCATCTGTTAATGGACATGCAAGTTGTTGACTTTTTTTTTTTTGAGATACAGTCTCCCTATGTTGCTCAGGCTGGTCTTGAATTCCTGGGCTCAAGTTGATCTTTGAATGTCAAGAATCCCAAGTAGCTTGGACTACACACATGCACCACCACACCTGGACTTACACACAGGTTATTCTGCATCTATATCATATATTGTTCTCCTGATTTTGGTGGGCATCTTTGTGAGAATTATTTCTGATTTCTGTTGGGTAAATCATAGAGCCCCATCTCATTAGAGTCAGTTTCTAGAGCTTTATCTTGTCTTTTTATTGGATACATCTTTGTCTTCTTCATTTTCCTGGACTTGGTGTTGGTATCTGTGTATTAGACAAACCAGACACCTCTTCCAGTCTTTATGGACTAGCCTTGCATAGGAGAGGATGCTACCAATTAGCCTAGCTGGAGACTCTGGGCACCTCTACAAGCTCTCTCCCTCCCTAGGTGAATCCAGCAGCTATGGCTTTTGTCTGCTCACTCTATGCTCACCCAGCTGGTGGAGCTATGGCAACCACCTGCCCAAACTGCTGTCTGCATTCTTCTCCTGCAGGTAGGCTGTGCAGACCCTCCAGAGCTCTAGAGTCAGTGAGACAGATGATAGTCATCTGGGCAGCCTTGGAGAAGTTGGGGCACTGACTCATAATCAATTCTTTCCCTCCATAGGGGAAAACTGAGACTTGGATATTCCATCTACTTGGTCTGCTGAGGTGAGGGAAGATCAACAGCATCTACCTGCCCAAGTCACTGCCTCCATTCTTCCCAGGGCAACCAGACTGGTGGTCTTCATTTCTAAATATAGTTATTTCAGAAGTTAGGGCTTCAACACATGAATCTGGGGAAGGAGTCACAATGCAGTCTATAATATCCACTCTTCTTTTGTCTGAAGACCAGTTAAAATTATCACTACCAACTAAAAATATCCCACGTATAAAACTCCTTCTTTGCTTACTTTCTACAATAAAAGTCACCATGCTAATCAATTTATTCAAATAGGAACCTGACAGGTGCTGCCATAGCAAACAGCAAATTTCAAATCCATTTGGTTGTAGTTAGGACAACTATGCATACAATAGGTAGTATAGAAATCGTAACTTCTTTGTGCCCCAGCACAGTGCCTTATGACCAGCAAGGGTCCCCTGTTCCTCAGTTTCACACAGAGGAGCAGAGAAGTTGATTAATGCACCCAGAAACCAAACTTTCCTAAGGGGGCTACACAGAGCTCTAGTCATAGGGGTGGAGTCCTAATCCAAAAAGGCAGATGGCCTTAAAAGTAGAAGAAAAGACACCAGAACTCTCATTCTGTCTTCCAGTGAGAGTACAGTAAGAAAATGGACACCTACAAGCTGGCAGAAAACCCTTACCAGAACCCAAACACACTGTCACTCTGATCTCACATTGCAAGACTCCAGAACTATGAGAAAATAAATTTCTGTCATTTATACCACCCAGCCTGTGGTTCTTTGTTATGACAGCCAGATCTGACTAGTACAAGGTGGTCCTAAGGACTGTCTCATCACCTTCCACCTTCTTTTCTTCCTCCCCTCTCATGATGGGGAGATTATAGTTAGATGATGAAGCAGCTATGTTCAACATCAAAAACAAACCAAAAACCACAAAACCCTCTAAGTTCTGGTTCATGGCTCAGATAAAAAAACACAGCATGCAACTGGCAGCAAAGCCAATTCCCCCACCATCTCAAAAAGGAAGAGAAGCAAGGAAGATGGGGAAAGACAATGTTGCTGCAGCCATGCAGATAAGGAGGTAAGACCCACTGCAGTTTGGATAATAGTCCCAACGTAACGTCTTATGCACTCACAAAGTTTGTGAGGTCTGATAATATTCATGTTCATACAGTGAAAATTTACAATTTACGAATGCTTGCTTTTTATACTGTTTATCATACCACAGACTTTTAAAGTTCTGCCTGAAATATAATGATAATATACCAAAACTAAGGTAATAGGATTTTTTTCTTTTTATTCATTATTTCTATAAAAACAATTTTCCTATCCACATCAGCTACTTTCATCTGATATTTTCAAGAAAAGCCCTGATGTGCTACTAAAAAAAGCACACATTATATTTTCATTTCCATATAAATGTTCTAGCTTAGTCAAATATTTCTCTGCTTCTAGAAATACATGTCTTAATGCAAAATGATCTTCTCAGGAACAAAAAATTTACTAGAAAAACATACTAAGTGATATGATGCTTACAAGACAGGTACCTCTGAGAAAAACACAGGAGGAATCTGACAAATTACTGTCAGGTATCCCATTTAAGAAATACTCACTAAAAGGCAGAGGCATCAATTTCCTTGACATACCTGGAGTCAGTTTTGAAGCAAATGATCCAAGCGTTCAGGTTATTTCATATGCATATCCATGTGTTAGCTAAAATTTATTCATTACTTGTGAGCATGTCAACCAGAGACTATAGTAGGACAAGACAATGGTGCCAATAGCTTTTGATATAAGACAGAAGAGAATTCCGACTCCCAGGAAAGATATGGTATGGGGAAATGGGGAAGAAAAACCTCTGTGTTTGCAAAGCAGTGTAAGTAGAAGTTGGCTTTACAACAGCAAAATAAAAGGATCAAAGACTCATGAACATGCCATAGGTCCTGTTCAACCAATTGCTCCTAGCCTTTCCCCACATATTCCACACACATCCTTCGAGGGCTATACTTCCCTTGTTTGGTGGCATGTACTTTCAGGCTCTCTGGGCCTTGGACTGGTCTAGCCATTGGATTCTCATTAACTGCAATGCTATATAGAATGTTTTCCAGAGACAATCTTTCCCTGGACATGCAGCATCACAAAAGTGCTGTAACTTGGAAGATCCTGGTCTATTCCACACTGGCCTGTTAACCATTACTTGCTTCATCTAGGCAGAAATATCCCAACTTAATAGCCTTTCCAGCACAGTGTTAAATTATAAGGTATCTGCTTGTTTGGCGACACACTCAGTTACTCCCCTTCCTAATCTAGTTGTGTTTATGAGAATGTAGGTGGTGCAAGCTACCAGCTATCACTGGAAGGAGGGGAAAGAAGGGGGCCACATGTACTGAGTGTTAAGCACCATGCTCTGAACTCTTGTCCTCTACTCATGTTCTCCATCAAGTGTTTACTTTCAACTCTTTAGATAATTATTTTTAAATAAATTGGATTTTATTACATTCATTACTTCTAATTTTTTTAATCCTTAATTTTCTTTACATGTTGTTTTTATGACACACGATTCTACTCTTTTACCTTCATATATGTTCTAATCTTTTTTCTAACGTCTGAACTCATTTATTTCTGATGTTTTATCTGTTGCTTCAAATTTATTTCTTCCTACCATGAATTTTATCAATTTATTTTTCTCTTAGTTGGGATTTTAGTTCTTTTTGTTTCTTTTCCTTTCTGTTCTTACCCTACTTTGTACTTAAAAATGAATTCCATCTCCTCCTAATCTGCTCTTCTCCATTTTATATTTTTAAACTGAATATGGTCTTCTCCTTTTTACTTTAAATTTTCCAGTAAGCTTGTCCATGGTGGACCTTCACTCTGACTATGAAGGAAAGAAGCTTTCTTCCCAACTTTATCCAGTAAGCCCCCTGTGGATGCCCACATTAGCCTTTCAAATACATCTCTTCAAAATTCTAATCCCAATAACTTCAATAACCATAGGGTGCTAATTTTTCTCAAGGCTAAAATTCTGTTGGATTGTTGTTGACTGCTAACATTTCATGCTTAAGTCCATGTCTTAAATTTCAGGGTATCTTCAGATAAATTATGGCTATAGTTCACAATAATCTAGAAGGATTTTTGGAATAGGAAGTCACACCTGGGAAGAAATCCTTAATGACAGTGACCTTCAAACTTTTTGAAGTAATATTTCCTAAAACAATTTTGATAAAATATCCCTTTACATATTTTCATGGTAATATATATAATTTTCTCTTCATTATAGGTTTAATATTTGCAAGGGATCAGTTGTAAAGTTGACATTTAAAAATAAAATTACTAAAACACTTTCTAAAAATGTTTCCAATGAAATCTAAATGACATGGTATTTGGTACATTCTATTATCCGTTAAAAATACATGAACAAAGTCTTCCTTAAGGTTTAGAAACAATATTGTAAAGATTTCCACTTAAATTTGCATTTCCATTTTATTTCTTTAGAAAATGTTATTGAACTTGTACCACATTTAAATTTGAAACATTTTAAAGCACTATTACACTTCTCTGCAACATAAAGACATGTAAGTTGAAATTTAATTTTTAAAAACTTTACTGTGATCATAATGCTTTAAGTTTTAAAATGTTTCTCCTGAAGCATTATTATAATCACACAGTTTATTAATAATTATATAAGACATTTTATGAGCTTTAATATTATAAAAACCAAAATTTTATTTTTAATATTATAAAAACTAAAATGCAACTTTTAATGAGCTGAAAAGCCTTGAGTTTCCTAATCTGCTCATTTACTTGAAGATAAATATATCTCATTGCTAGAATGAGGCAACACTCACCACAAATTTTGTTCTTATGTTTTAGTTTTATACTGTGTGTCATATAAATAAGCATATGGGAATGAAAGGAGTTCTGTCACAGCAACATCCTTAAATATCTTGAAATCTTGATATGTGCCAAAAAAGTGATGTAATATCAAAAATTATTCTCAACTATCTTTCAGCTTTAATTTGGAAGTAGGTCTACCTTCAATTTTACTAAAAGCAAAGAATGATAACCACTCTGCTTGCTTAAGAAATTTTTACTTGGGGGAGGAGGGATAAAAGAGAATGAGGGAGGGAGTGAATTCAACTATGACATATTTGATACACTGTAAGAACTTTTGTAAATGCCATAACGTACCTCAAGCACAACAATAAAAAAATTTTTTTAAAAGAAATTTTTACTTAGGCTAGTGGAATGGCTCAAGTGGTAAGAGCACCTGCCTAGTAATTGTGAGGCCCTGAGTTCAAATCCTAGAACCACCAAAAACAAGAAAGAATTTTTTACTCAATCATTATTAATATCTTAATATCACTACCAAGACAGTATTTCAAATTAACCCTTTCATTTTTACTCCAAAAGTGTTAGACTTTATACCAACGCACCAAAGTGAAACTAATGGTCAGAAAGAAATGTTTCCTTTATAAAAGTGGAAGAGGTACAATTAAGAGAAGAGGTTTTGGGAAAGGAGAACTTGTAACTTCATCTTGGTTGCTTTTCAGGCACTCTGCTGTAGGAAAGGGAACATAATTGAGAACCTGAAAATGATGATCTTAAAATTACCCATGATCTGGTTTTCTTTATAACTCCCAGGTGTACACACCAGGTTTGAAGACCACCACTTGTCTGACTTTACTGAGGCTCTGTGAAGTATAAAATCTTCCAAAGACATTAATGGGACAAGGTTCAACATTAAGTCCCTAGTCAGACCTAAGCCCTATACCAGACACAGCTCTATACCAGATTGAGTTTAATATGTATTGAAAGATGGGACCATCTGCTTTCTTAATAGAGTCACAGGTTCTTTAGTTCTAGGCAGACAGGGATGACAGACAGCCTATAACACTTGTCCTAGGCTCCTGACAAATTCTCAGTGCACAGGAAAGTGACTAAGAAAAGTCTTCTTAAATTCTTTATTTCTGTGGGCAAATTTGAGTCTGAGAAAGGCATCTTCACCAGGGTCATAGGCACTCTTTCACATCCTTTTTTTCCTTCTTCTTATTAGGGGAGGATTCTGCCTACCCACCCTTCTATGCCTCACTAGGGAAAAATCGACTTCAATTATCACACAAAATGGTTTTACTTCCCAATTCAGTCTCTGAAACAGACCTCTCCTCTCATCATCCTGATTCTTTCTATTATGAGTCAAATGCTTCCGGGACCTCAATATCCGTATGTTGATACCCTAACTCTCAGTGGGATAGTATTAGGAGGTGGGACCTTGTGGAGGTAATTAGGCCAAGAAAGTGAAATCCTCATAAATGGATTAGTGTTCTTTTAAGAAGAAAGAAGAGACTTCACTTCTCTCTGTTGTCTACCATATACAATAAGAAGACAGTCATCTATAAGCCAAAAAGAATATCCTCACCAGACACTGGATTTGCCAGCACCTTGGTCTTGGAATTCCTAGCCTCCACAACTGTGAGACAAATGTCTGTTTAAGTACCTACTCTGATGGCTAATCCATTGCAGAGGTGATCTGATCCATAGCTAGTCTAATTTTGGGGAACTGGCCAGAAAGCTACATGCATCATTTTTGCTCAGAACTCATTGGCCAATCTAGTAGCATGGGTCCACCCAACTCACAAGGGATTAAGGCAGTGCAATGCTACCTTTATCTGGAAGAGGTGGAATATTGCATACCTGGGGACTAGCACTGGTGCTGCTGTGTGGTGTGGACCTCTTTTCATCCAGTATCATTCTATAGCCTACTAATTTCTGCCATTCTGAACTTGTATCAGTTCCTCAGTTGCCCTTTGAGTATATGTTCCCCTACTTAGATTTTTCTTTCTCCCTCTTTAACTAGCACTTTCTTATTCTTCAGATCATAGCTAAAATATTTTGAAACTTGCTACAACACTTTTCCTTCCCTATCTGAGGTAACCTCTCTCTTTTACTCTTTTTTCAAAGGTCTCTGATATTTTACTTTTATAGCTTTCATGTTCAATTATAATTGTGTGATCATTTGTTTACCTGATTAATTCATATTGGTCACCTCATTTAATTACCAATATCCTAAGAGAAGTGTCCAGAACCATTTTGGTCATACCTGATGTCTAACTTACAATTGTATGCTATATGTTTGCTGATTAAATGAAGGAATCCAGGACCTTTTAGGATTTCACCTTAAGTATATTTAGAATGAAATCTCTTCCTTACCTATACCAAAGCATTGTATAATTTTAGATACCATATATGGAATTAGTGTTACATTTGCCAAGATATATTAAGTAGCAAAAATAAAACAGAACAATCAAACTGAGATGGAATATAAATATGCAAGGAGAAAGATAGGAAACCCTATATATGATTTTAATATGCAAAACTATGAAACTTTACATTCTTTCAAAAGAAACTTAGGGGAGGGGGTGGGGGAAGGGGGGAGAAATGACCCAAACATTGTATGCACATATGAATAAAATAAAAATAAAAATTTTTAAATAAATAAATAAAAAGAACTTGGTACAATGGCTTTATACAGGAAAACCTGAGTTTGATCATCAGAAGTAATAATCAAGGAATATTATAGACAATATGGAAAATAAAGTCCTAAACTTTATAAGTGATAACACCTGAGAAGTTTTACATTTTTTTCAAAATAGAGTGAATTACTCCTCTTTTATTCCCTTACTTGCTGATTGCCTGGGCCTCAGGAATACTCTTCCATATTGTGTAGCTGTTTCAAGATAAATAAAGCACACATAGGACTGGTTAAGGAAGTTTCCTGAAAGTGTTTAGGCAACAGCCTTAATAATGGGCTTGTTCCTGGCCAATTGTTTATCTTTAGTAACTCTAAGGGCATAGTCTGGCCTGGCTGGAGCCAAAGGTTATATTTTACCATTTGTCAAAGAGACATCTCTTGACCCCAATTGGCATTTAACCTTTTGGCTTACTAAACATTCCCTACAAAGTCCAGACCGGAATTCATTGTGAATTGCAAACTGAGGATTCTCTGGCTAATGGTCTATAAAGGAAGTAGATAAGCTTTAGGCCTAGTTTTTGTTGTTGGTTTTAATTTGAGCACTGTCTCATACCTTATTGCTCTGCAAAAAAATTCATGAGGAATAATATAAGCACATTTGTAGATTTTATCTATGAGTACTTGTGGACAAGAACTGATAATGAGCTAACCTAAAAGGCCACACAATAAAACCTTCATCTGATGACTAACATGGTTGAAAGACAAAGCATAGAAATGGTGTTTTAGGCATCAGAGAGAAATTTTTAGTAGGGTACCACAAGGATGGACCATATTTCTTTTTAAAGTGTAATTTAATTTTTTGACATCATTCATATACAAGCTTGAAGTATTTTCACCTGTTACAGAAATTAGAAACATGATATTTTATGACTGTGATTCTTAAAACATCATAATATTTGTGTGTGTATGTATATGTCTGAGAGCAAGAGAAAGAGAAAGAGAGAGAGAGAGAGAGATGAGATGAGCCTGTTTAAAATGATTGGTCTTTCCCCAAACCTCCGAAAATCATGTATCACTTACTCACTAAAATTTGCATATAGTTTCAAAGGATCATTTGAAGTACATTCAGGGAAAAAATAGAAAATAAACAAGCTACAGAGAAAATATTTTTCAAAGGACATCATCTTTGGTCAATGTCCCAAATTTTCTTAAAATCAGTTGTGCAGTATTAATTCTATTAAGTGACTGTTAATCATATACACCTAGAAAAAAGCCCAGTTCAATAGTTAGCAGTTACATATCATTACCAAAATATTGACAATCTCTGTCCTGGTTGATAAATAGTTGCTACTTTGAGCTCTTCTGAATCCCCAGCTGAAAACCTGCCTCACTTTCCAGAATACCTAAGACCTTGCCACAATTCAGGCCAGCAACTAGGAAACTGAAGCCTGACTGATAGAGTAGGAGCCTGCAGGATTCAGGGCCCACACAAAGATCAGCACTAATTCTGATGGTTCAGTGCTCATGCCTTACTTAGGTGTTACTAATATACTTCAAATAAAACCCCTAATTTACCCATTTAATTTTTCCTGAGAGTAATGATACAACTGGAAGGAGAGAAAAAAAACTGGGGACTTTCTTTTGTCTGTTAAAATTGGGGGTACAATGAAGTAGTTGACTTTGCCCTATATTTTTAAAGATAAGAACCTGAAAAGATTACTCATGGATTAATTTCCAGTGATAACAGAAGAAACGAGAGGGGAATGGAGTTTTGGCGATTGAAGATACTGGGATTACTTTTCCTGGTGGAAAGAACTGGTGTGCCAAAAAGAGATAATAGACTGATGGAGGAAAAAGTCATGTTAGTGCTGGAGTGTGTCTCTGAAATCCTGACTCTCTAGCTATTGTTTTTAGATATGTCTCCACATATCCTTACAACTAATTTAATTAATAATCTGTGACCATTATTGTCATTATTTAAATTGCTTAAACTACTTTGAGTTTTTTTTTCTGTCACGTGCAGGCAAAACACTTCTGATTAATTTGAAGGGTCAGGCTAGATGCCATGTATAATGTTCAAAAGGGTTGGGGAGCCTACAAATAATGTAATTATTAATGACTAAGATATAAAATTCTAAATAGAGGGATAGATTATCAATATTAATCAAATAGACTTTGAGAAATCTGTGATCATTTTTAAAAGCACATACTCTAATAATGTGCTGATTGCTTTTTAATTGTTTTGTGATAACAAGATATGAGCAGCACCAATAGGTTGGTGGCTCAGTGAAAATATTTAGGAGTTTAGAAATGCCACACTTCTATTCTGATAGCTAAAGAAAAAAATGTTAATTCAATCTAGATAAATGTCAACTAGAATAAATACTTACTTTTGGCAATTTATGGTAACAAAGTCTTAAATATTCTAGGTGAAACAGCAGAAGATGCTGAGGAAGAACTTTGAAAATACTTTTTTCAATAAGATAGAACATGCAGGAGCTTTATTTCTGAAAGGATATTTACACTTTCTGACATCAAAATCAAATAGCAAATTATTGCTTTTACTGATTTGTTATTCAATATACAAGAATTGTTAGAAATAAGACAACTGTTTGGTATGATAGCTCTTTAACCTGTGACCTTTTTTTGCACTTAAGAATCTGTATCCTAGTCTTTCTAATAACTAAAAGATGTCATAAGTACTTTTTATGAACCAGTGCATAATTATTCCCAGTCGGTAAAGTTACGAAGTTTCATAGCACTTACTACAAGTGTTAGCCATAAATGGAATGTTCCATACCAATAGAAAACTGATCACAATGCTCTGAAGATTGTAAGGTACTGGAAGGGCACAGGGTTATGAAGTAAATGATTTGCAATGATTGCATCCGCTGCTGGAATGCAGACACATGCTGGCCAACTCAGGGGAAGCTAGAGTGTTGTAAGAACAAAGCCAGGAACTACACAAAAAACTGATTTAAACCACCCCAGAAGAAACAAGATAGAGAGCAACTTGCTCTTTATAATAGTGAACGTCCTTTAACTTTACTCCAATGAGGGCCAAAAATTAATCACCAAATCTGTATCACCCACAGCTGGAACTAGGGCCAGACTTATTCATATGAACAAGGTTGTCAGCCAAATTACAGTGACCTAGAGAATGATTCATGAGCCTGGGTCTTTCTTAACTCTGGGAGTATTTTAAATAACTAAATCTATATGAGGAACTTTACTGGATGGTGTTCAGTTGAGCCTAAACACAATTTACCACAAAAGACTACCTGCCATATTTAAGCACAGCTTTCGGATGGATTCCAGATTTACCACACTGAAACTTTCAGTCAAATCTAAGGCCAACAGATTACAAGTGGTTAAATATCTGATGGATTGAATATGTGTGGGAGAAGATATAGAGGATAAGTATATAAGTCACATAAAGCAGAGAGTTGGAAATCCCCAATGCACAGGAGACAAAAGCCAAAATAGATAAGTAGGATTTCATCAGCTAAAAAGCTTCTGCACAGCAAAGGAAACAATCAATGGTGTCAAGATACAACCTATGGAATGGGAGACAGTATTTGCAAACTATATATCTGAGAAGTTAAAAAATTGCAATATATATAAAAAGAACTCAATTTGCTAGCAACCTCCCAAAAACAATCTGAAAATAGACAATAGACTTAGACATTTTCAAAAGAAGACATGCAAATAGCCAAGAGGTTTATGGAAAAATGTTCAGTAGCAGTAATCAGAGAAATATAAATATGAAAAAATGTTCAGTAGCATTAATCATCAGAGGAATACAAATCAGACCCCAATGAGATATCATATCTCTTTAGTTAGCATGGGTATTATCAAAAAGCAAAAGATAGTAAGTACTGATGTGGAGAAAAGGGAACCCTCCTACTGTTGGCGAGACTATAATCAGTACAACCATTATGAACAAGAGTATGGCACTTCCTGAAAAAAACTGAAAATAGGACTATCATGTAATTTAGTAACCCTACCACTGATTATATGTTCAAAGGAAATTAAATCATTATGTTGAAGAAACATCTGTATATCCACATTTATTGCAGCATGATTCATAACAGCCCAAAAGGAAAAAAAAAAACCTAAGTGTCTACCAACTGGTGAATGGCTAAAGAAAATGTAGCACATGTTTACCTTAAAAAGGATAAAATTATGTCATGTGAAACAGCATAGGTGGAACTGGAAAACATTGGGTTAAGTGACACAAGTGAGGCACAGAAAGACAAAAATCCATATGAACTAATAAAAGTTGGAATCTAAAAAAGTTTATCTCACAGAAATTGAGAGGGAAATAACCATTACCAGAGGTGGAGGGTGAGGGGGGGGAGCAGTGGAGAGGGAGTAGGAGTTAACGTTGATTAACAGGTAATAAGTTATAGTTAGATTGGAGTAACAGATTCTGGTAGCCTAGTCTATTTTACAGAGGCACCACTATAGATGATAATAATGTACTGAATGATTTTTAAAAGACTAGAAACAAGGATTTGCAATATTTTTATCATAAAGTGATAATTATTTGAGGAGATAGATATAATTACCCTGATTTGAAAATTATGTAAAGTATGTATATATCAAAATATTACATGGTGCCACATAAATAATTGTAATTTTTTAGATGTGGGTCTCACTATGTAATCCAGGCTGGTCTTGAACTCGCAAACTCAAGTGATCCTCCCATCTCAGCCTCCCAAGTACCTGGGACTACAGGTATGCACTACTGCACCTAACTAGTTCAGTTTTTATGTATCTCTGAAAATTTTCAAAATAAAAAGAGGTTTAAAAAAGAGAAGTGAGATGAGGAGGCAAGTAAGGAATCTCTCTGCAGATGCTCTGAAAGAATATTGCCATCCAACAATAAAGAATGTGTTAAACATAGATTCTGTCCTCCAGTCTGAGCTGGATGTGTGTGTCTGACATGAGTTAGGTCCTCCGGCCATCCTCTGAATGATTCAGTGAGTTGTGTTAATTCTGTCACACCTAGATATGGTTGCCATGGATAACGTGCTCTTGTGAGCTCTTCTCTTTATATTCAGAAGAGTGACCAAGAAAAAGAGGCTATCTCTGTCTTCCCCTTATTCCTGCCTCAGATTTCATTAAGGCTCTTATCATATACATACACATATATATATGTTATGTCCGTATATCCATATAATGTACTTTGATCATATTCAACCCCTCTACTACTCTTGTGTCCTCCTTTCCCTTGTCTTAAGAAATATTCCAGCTTTTATATCAGTGTGAGAGGATGGAAAGGGCTATTAATCATGCCTAGGTGATAGCCCCAGCTTTAGAACTGAGAGAATGGAGCAAAAGGAAAGTGGTGCCTGTTCCTGTCTTCCATTCTGTCCTGGGCCACTTATCCCTGAGGACTCTAGGGAAGGCAGTAAGAAAACCAAATTCCAGCTGTGACTTCATCAGGTTGTGCCATATTCTCTCAAGAAAAATGTAAAAATGAAAATAATTCTTATTTTAAATAATTAAACAATTTTTCAGCAAAAATGTGAGCACGTGTGAGTCTCTGAGTTCAAACTCCAGTACTGCAAAAATAAAACAAATTTTTAGTGATACATGAAATTATGTATGCAGTTGTAGAAATATATGTATATATATATATGTATATACTGAACTGTCGAAATATTTACATATACCTCTGTAAGGTAATTATTATCTCTAAAAGGTGAAATTATAAGTAATTTTAATATTTGGCCCCATTTTTTAAAGTTTTTTCCTAAAGTTAATTCAATGAGCATCTGCTACATTTATAATAAGAAAAATTAGTATTTCTATTGAACATATAAGTAGTAATTGAGCATTTTTAAATAAATGTGTGTAGCAGTGATCTTACAGCAGATGAGATATAGATTTGAATCTTAATGGAAAAATGGGACCTGTTGACACTATTCCAGGAATGGGGGTATGGAGTAAAGGAGAATGATGGAGGAGGTGAATTCATTATGATATATTATAAGAACTTTGGTAAATGTCACAAATGTGCCCCCAGTACAACAACAATGTGATTATAAAAAAGGAATTGAGTCTATTCTGCTACATACTAACTGCATGACTTTAAAGTTGGGTCAGTTTTCATCTTTCATGATTCTCAAAGTGTACATCACTAGATCCATGAAAAATGATCTGTAAGTGGTAAACAGTGAGTGATTAAAGGCAGTAATTTATGGAGCAGTTTATAAAACATCAAACACAAAGGTGAAGGTAAAGTGAAAGATAATAAAAATATAGAAGCCTTTTTAAGATTATTCTAAATTGCATACATTATAATAGAATTGTTTAGCACTGTACAGGTTAGAAAATAAAGAGTATTTATATTTAAACAATTACTGCTGAATTGTGTCTTCCCAACATTCATGTTGGAGTCTTAACTTCTAATATGTTAGAATGGGACCTTATTTGGAGATACGGTCTTTACAGAAATGATCAATTTAAAGTGAAGTTTTAAGTGAAGGGGTTAATCCAGTATAGATAATATTGTTATTTTAAAAAGAGTGGGCAGATAGGACTCACACACAAACACACAGGTAAATAGACGGAAGATGATATGAAGAGGTATAGAGAGAAGGCATTGTCTACAAGCCAAGCAGAGAGCTTGGAACAGATCTTTCCATCACAGTTCTCAGGAAGAACCAACCCTGCTGATACCTTAGCTTCAGACTTCCAGCCTCTACAGCTGTGAGACAACAAATTTCTGTTGTTTAATATGTTTGTCACGCTTCCTATGGCAGCACTAGCAAACTCATATTTACTTTATTTTGCTATATATTTGAATTTATGAGCACTTCTCATTTGTGTTCACCTTCATGAAAGGCAACATTTAGCAAAGGAAATGTAGCATTTATGAAAACACTTAGCATGAAGCAAGTAAATAAAAAATTACATAATAGAATTTTTAAAAAATATTGTTTAATCTAGGTGTTCACAGATGGAATCTCTGAATAGGCCATCAGCTTTCTTTATAAAAGAGAAAAGAAAACTCTAAATGTTATAAGGACCAGTTTTTGCTCTATGACAGTTCTGCTATGCATTAAGAATAAATAAGAATTCATAGAAAGATAGCAATTTTAAATTGTGTTCCTTCTCATGCTGTATATCCATTTGGGTATAATTTATAATGCAGGCATACAAAACTATCAGAAGGATGTTTGCTTTTACAAGTTACTGAATGCTAATGGATGGTTTTAATGAGACCAGAAACATGCTGGTCAAGGCTGAACCTCTGAGAGCTAATGACTAAGGCAATTGTGATGTTTCCTGGAGGAATAATGGAATTCTGGGCATTTATAGTATTTAATTACATGGCTTCCAGGCCATTAGTTTATAAGGAAATACCTAGTTCTTTTACCTCATACCCAAGTCTCCTTGCCAACTCCCTTCTATCTTTACAGAGTAATGGCTAATGCCAGAGAAAATGCCATTAAAGTGGGTGTTCCTTCATTCAGCAAGGCTCTTACTATTCCAGTCAGCTGGGTATTGGTCTGACAATGTATCTTCAGGGCTTTAAGTGTGAATTCTTATTGATAGTGCATTTAACTAAAATGGAAGTGATATATTTAGTTTAAAAATGAATAGGATTCAATAAAACTCTTATTCTGAGAGCCATAGCCAGAGATTGCAGTTCTGAGCATAGCAGAGAGTGAAAATAAGAATGGGAGACATATTCCTTAAATTTGTTGCACATTCATATTGTCTGTGCATACCTTTTCTTTGTTAAGACAGGATTCCACTATGTAGCCAAGGCTGGCTTGTAACTGTAAATCCTCCTGTCTCAGAATCCAGAAGGCTGGTATTCCAGGCATGTGTCACCAGCGCAGCTTGTCCATAACTTGTATACTTGAAGAATAGCTTGGCACATAATTTTGTTCCTTACAGACCTCTTGAGTGTTGCTCAAATGTTTTCTGGTGTTGAAATTCTCTACTACAAAGGCTGGTTGGAAGCTTAGTATTGACAGGTAGTTTTGCTTGTAGACCCAAAGAATCCTCTTTATTTATATTTAATAGTTTTAGCAGGATATCTTAGTATTGACTACTGTAGATAAATTTTCCAAGATATATAATATGCCTTTTCAATTCTTGGGGTTTTTTTCTCTCACTTATTGTTAACAATTTTAAGAATAATTATTGTTTCCTTTTTCTGTGATTATGTAGATCCTTTGTCTGTTTTCTGTATCTGTCATTTTCCTTCTAATATTTTAAAATTATTTCTTTAGTCTGATATGATTTAAAGCCTAAAGAATAAAGACATTATTGATGATATTCAGTATGAAAATATCAACTAACATTGATTTGTAGAAGAGAAGAACAAAGTGAAGGTTGGAAACTAATTTATCAGTGCTCATTTTCACAGAAGAAATTCTATCTAAATATAGACATAAGACACAAAATATAAAAGAATCACTAGGGGGAAAATCATTGTATACACTAGAACAACATGCCAAAGAAAGACCACAAAGTGGAAAAACCATTTGAATCTGTAAATATGTGAAATATAAAGTGAATTAACTGAGATCAAAGAGATATGTCACATCAATAAAACAAAAATGGATTAAATCGCCCATTACAATAAAAAGATCTTAGATTGGGCCACAAATATTTACAAATTTCACTCACTATGCTACATAAAGCTACATGTAGCATGTATCTTTATAGAAGCAGGCAGCAGAATGGTGGTTACCAAGGACTGGGAGTGGGAAAGGATTGAGGAGGTGTTGGTCAAAGGATAGAAAATTTCAGTTTGACCAAGAGAATAAGTGGAAGAGATCTCCTGCATGAGGTCATGACTGAAGTTAATAATTTATTCTATACTTGAAAATGGCATCAGAGAGCATTTTTAAGTGTGCTCACTACATAAATGTTATGTTAGGTATGCATATTTTAATTAGTTCAATGTAGACATTCCACAATGTATACATATTTTGTCAATTTAATTAAAAAATTTTATAATGTATTACCTATGTGTAAATTTACATATCTGTGTATACCTAAATGCATGCATTTAGGTATATTTATATCCTTTGCAATAGATTGTCACATAAGCAAAAAACACAAAGAATAAAATCAGAATTTTGGATTTTTAAATACAAAAAAATAATATTATACCCATTTTAATAAACATTTCTCTTTGTCAATAAAATATTATGTTAGCTTTGCAGACAAAAGAGACTCAAGGCCTTCAGAGAAATCAAAAATAAAAGAATGCCATGCAAATATAAAAAGAAACCAGGGATTTAATCTTTGTACCAGGCAATGTAGAATACAGAAGAAAAAATTAAATGGAATTATAAAAAGGTCAGGTTATAATACAAAAGTCTACACTTCACAGTGAAGAGCTAAGACTTCGAAGTATCTCCATGCTAAAGAACCCAGGAGCAATTCTCTTAATGTATAAATGACAGAGGATTAAAGAAATAACAATCAAATATACACTAATCGATTCATGCTTCTCATACAGCAAAAAATAATGTTAAATGAGACCAAAATAGACAATAGAATACATATACCCATGTTATATTATGTACACAGTACAGAATAAACCTTCTTTTCTTTTTTTTTTCTTTTATTATTCATATGTGCATACAAGGCTTGGGTCATTTCTCCCCCCTGCCCCCACCCCTTCCCTTACCACCCACTCCGCCCCCTCCCTCTCCCCCCACCCCTTCAATACCCAGCAGAAACTATTTTGCCCTATTTATAATTTTGTTGTAGAGAGAGTATAAGCAATAATAGGAAGGAACAAGGGTTTTTGCTGGTTGAGATAAGGATAGCTATACAGGGAGTTGACTCACATTGATTTCCTGTGCGTGTGTGTTACCTTCTAGGTAAATTCTTTTTGATCTAACCTTTTCTCCAGTTCCTGGTCCCCTTTTCCTATTGGCCTCAGTTGCTTTTAAGGTATCTGCTTTAGTTTCTCTGCATTAAGGGCAACAAATGCTACCTAGTTTTTTAGGTGTCTTGCCTATCCTCACCCCTCCCTTGTGTGCTCTTACTTTTATCATGTGCTCATAGTCCAATCCCCTTGTTGTGTTTGCCGTTGATCTAATGTCCACATATGATGGAGAACATATGATTTTTGGTCTTTTGGGCCAGGCTAACCTCACTCAGAATGATGTTCTCCAATTCCATCCATTTACCAGCAAATGATAACATTTCGTTCTTCTTCATGGCTGCGTAAAATTCCATTGTGTATAGATACCACATTTTCTTAATCCACTCGTCAGTAGTGGGGCATCTTGGCTGTTTCCATAACTTGGCTATTGTGAATAGTGCTGCAATAAACATGGGTGTGCAGGTGCCTCTGGAGTAACCTGTGTCACAGTCTTTTGGGTATATCTCCAAGAGTTAAACCTTCTTTTCAAAGTGCTTTATATTTCCTTGAAAATTGACCACATTTTAGGCCCCATGGAAACTTCACAAATTCCTGTTACATAGATGTAACAGAATCATTTCTGTTCACAATCCAAAACCCAGAAACAAAATAAAATTGATAACAAATCCCTTACACCTGGTAATTCTTTAAAAATCTGTTAAGTAAATTTTAGATATGGCAGGAAAACCCCCTGAAATTGCAGACTTCCAGAAAATAACAAATAAAAATAGTACATATTAAACTATGAAATACAGCTATGCAGAATTCAGGAGGATATGCATAACTTCAGTACTTACACTAATAAAGAGAACAGAATAAAAACAAAGCAATTAAACATTTTTACTAAGAAGTAAGAAAGAGAACAATAAATAAATAGAAGTGAATGAAATAATAAATTAACAGGCCTCTTTATTAAGGAAAAGTTAATATGAGAAAAATGATACAATAAACATTTTAACAGATCCATAAAATGAGCAAACTTTGAATTAAAAAAGTACTCAAATTCCGAGACAAAGACTAGAGTGTGAAGCTACTGCCTAATGTATACAGAGTTTCAGTTTGAAAAGATGAAAAATCTTCTGCAGATGAGTGGTGGTGATGGTTGCACAATAATGAGTGTACCCAATACTACAGAGCTCTACACCTTGAGATTGTTTATTGGAAATTTAGTAATTTGGTGGTGGCATGTTTGGCTGAATCTGCACGATTTTTAAAGTTTTATTTTAGTGTCTGTGTATTTGAACAAAGAAATCCTTCTTCCAGTCTTTATAGATTGGTTTAATAGGAAAAGACTCTCCTACTGAGCTGAAGGGACTGTATCCAGTGTCACCCTCAAGTTAGGATGGAGCTGAGTCATATGGTTACTGTTGGTTCTGTAGTTAGCAGGCTTAGAGCCAGTGGCTCAGACAAGTACAGATCCTACCAAGTCCCCGGGCAGAATGGACTATCTCTAAGAGTTTGGTCAGTAAGGCTAGAACTATATAAAAAAAAGTGTGTTTCAAAGGTCCACAATTGAGTCTCCAGATGGTAGGAGACTCAATGTGTAGATGAGTTTTGTTTCCAATGCACCCCAGGGTGAGCTCCCATTTGATCATGGGGCAGATTTCTGAGAAGGAAATACTGGCCCTGGACTAAGTCTTAAGAGGGGCAGGACCCAAGTCACAGGCCTTTCAAGGTCCACAGAGGTAGAAAGTATACAAGTTTAAAATACAGCAGCTACTTGGGGATACAGTTGAGTGTGCCTCCCATTGGATTCTTGGACAAGCTGGACAGCCTAGAGGCTGTCTGTGGCTGCAAGGGGTTGGAGCCAGGTCATAAGCTGCCCATAGGATTTACAACCAAGATCAGTGGGCCCATTTCCCGAGGCATAGGCAAGCATGGCTCCTCCCAGAACCTTTCACAGACGTTTCTCATAAAAAGATCATGGGCAAACAGCCTTTCTCCTTCACAACCTCCTAACTTGGTCTTCCTACAAACGCACTTTTATCCATGAATGACTGCCAAATTACTGTTGCCATGGGGGAATATGAGTGGAGTAATCTATTCTGCCATTCTGTTAATGTCATTCCTGGAAAACATATTAAGAAGGCCTTCAGAAGAAAAACAGGCCAACTTTCTCAGCTTCTTATTGAATAGATGTAGTAGAACTGGGTAGACTTAGAAAATTACAAACTTGTAAATATACTTTCTGCCATACACCAGGATCAGGGTATTAACAATGCAAACATTTTTAAAAAGTAAAAGAAAAACAGACTAGCAGTGGTTTAAGTGGTAGAGCACCTGGCCAGCAAGCATGAGGTCCTGAATACACACCCTAGTACCACCAAAAAGAAAAAGAAAATCATTTACATATTAAAAGAAAGCAATCTTGGGGAAGAGAAGGCTTTGATAATTACATATTCATGTATTTATGGCATACTTATGACAAAAGCATAAAACAATGTATTGATATAAAGAACCTCAGAAGGTCAAAAATTTTGCATAGCAAAGTTTATAATAAGATAAGGCAAAATATAAATACCAAGAAAGGGATAAAAATATTTACAACTTTAATTATACACAAAGGACAAATCTCCTTACTGTAAAGATTTGATAAAGATCAACTAAACCAAATGCCTATTAAAAATTGAGCAAAGGAAAGAGAACTAACTGAGCAAAGAAAAACAAATGGTCATTAAACCAATGAGAAGGTGCTCAGAATCTTATATAAGAAATTGAAAATGTAAACCAGTATATAGTTTCTCACCAATTGGATGACAGTGGACAATTTTTGAAAGGATATGAAGAAGCATGGACTTTCAAGCTTTGCAATAAAATTATAAAATGGCATAACCACTATGTATGGAAACCTGGAAATATCTACAAATCAATAGAAACAATTACCCTTTCAAACAGAGATCTCAGTTCTGGACTCTATAGAGTGTCTGTAGGCAGACACTCTGTGCACATATGAAATGACACTAGTTATTCATTGCAACACTGTCTATCACAGGAAGTGATCTGAATATCCCTAATAAGGAATTCTTTTTTATTATTATTTTGTGGGGAGGGGCCTGGGTTTGAACTCAGGGCTTCATGCTTGCAAAGTAGGTACTCTATCACTTGAGCCATACATCCAATGCATTTTTTTCTGGCTATTTTGGAGATGAGTTCTCAAGAACTTTTGCCCAGGCTGGTCTTGAACCTCAATTCTGATCTCAGCCTCCCAAGTAGTCAGGATTACAGGTGTGAGCCACCAGTGCCAGGCTAAGAAATTCTTTAAATAAATCACAGTAAATATTTAGCAGAATACTATGCAGCTATAAGAAAAAAAGGTAAGCTTCATGAACTAATATGAAAAAATTTCTAGTGTATATCATTAACTAGAAGGAAAGAGAGTTGAGAACAAGATAGTGGATAAAGGAAGGGAACTTGGTAAAAATAGAAGGAAAACAAGTGTGTCCATCTGTGTGTATATAATGCATTCATGAGGGATTCATTTTTATTTCATGTAGAAACTCTAAAGAGATAAACATGGCACTAATAATTCCTTATTGGTGGGGAACAGGGTGGAGAAGGAAGGAATAAGAGAAACAGAGGTCTCTCTTTCCTTTTTATGTATATTGACTTTTAGATCATACAACTATTGCACCTACTTCAAAAAATAATAATTTAGAAAGGACATTAGGATGGAAGGAAGGAAAGACAGGAAGAGAGGGTAGAGAGAGAGAGACAGAAAATGAGAAAAAGTACTGCTGCTTTTAGTCTGAAACTACTTTGGTTACATTATTTATCTTTATTAATCATTTATGAAGATTTTGGCACAAATTCTTAAATGGTTCTAGAATATTTGCACTGGATTTTGCTCTTCTCATTCATACTCCATTGATGAAATAGCATCAATGAGTAAGACACGTGTTTGTTACCCTTTGATAAAAACAGCTGGAAATACTACTGAAGGCAGATTCTTTTTTTCTGCCTTCAACAACCATTACTCTTCTCAAGCTTCTTCAACCTTGCATTCTTCCATACAAGAGAAGACCTTAAATTGCAACTAAATCAAAGTAGGTATATGTAGTAAATGACCTTGTCGTTTATCTCTAGCTCTTCAGTGGGACATTATGAGCTTACATTAGCTCCTAGGAAACATGTTCATTTATGCACACCCTGGCACAAGCTTCTTCTAAGATGAAACACCAGGCAAGTTGACTTCCTAAGTGTCTAAAATACACCAATCTGCAAGAGAACTTCAAATTTTATTTTGCAAAAAGCAATTTGGAATGAACAGCTTTCTGTGATTTGATGATTGGCACAAATTTCCGAAGTGCTGGTGTTCTTAGAAAACAGGATCACTTGCAATAGCAGGGTTACAGATAAGTGAAGTTTTGCATTATGAGGGTGAGAATAGTATGACATAACTTGATATGGCTTTTTGTGTGGACCAGGAAGCAGGCAGAAGACAGAGATTCTTCATTTGAATGGATTCATTACAATTTCCAGCACAATAAAATCTCATATATATCAAAATTGAACAAAATAGGAAGGTAATAGTCCTAGAGAATTAGAGTGAAAGAAGATCTGAAGTATCCAGGAAATATAATTCAACATCTGGCTGGATCTCTGCATTTATCCATTTTCAAATAAGCTTATGCAATAACAAGTTAGGGGGGAAAATACATTTTTTTAAATAATGGGGACATTCTTACTGCCAACTCTGAATCTCAGAACAAAATAGCTTATATTTATTCACTTATTCATCAAGGACAAACCATTTTATTCTAGTCTAAAATACTATCTCTCAAGTATTTGACTCAGTCTCCACTGGGAAGGTGGTTTAGTAAATTTCTTTCACTTCTCACGTAGTAGGTTTGAGTCTTTGGGTCCTTCATCAGCATTTCTTCACCAAATTTAAAACAAAGAGAAGAGAGAGAGAATTGGGGCTAGACGCTAACAGAAGATTCAGTTCTAAGAATTTCATGATGTCACATGGACACTTTGTTTTAGAATTAAATGTTTCACACACCTAAGTTGATCCTTGAAAAGTAGAAGCTGAATCCTGAATCATTTAATGGTGCAATTGTCTCTAAAAATGCTAATGAAATTCACAAATACTTTCTGCCACACCCACTCTTTTTTAGAGAAAAGATGAGAGTGTGGATTTATGGTAATAGAGCAAGCACCCAAACACACAGCAGTTTAATTTTCCTTTATTATTACATTTTTTAATTTACTGTGGATGACTAACACTCATTAGTATTCTTTCTGCTGCCACCAACACTGACGCTGCTTTCTGTCTGGGTCTTGCCAAACCATAGAAGTAAATAATTCTTTAAAACATGTTAGTTCAACCCCAGAAAATTGGAAGTGCTCAATTGAGTTTAGAGGTAGTGGAATTCTGATGTTGTTCCCGTTCATTTCAGAAACCTGATCTATATAAGGTATCAGGGAGATACAACTTAATTTTTAGAATCACAATACATTATAAATCATCTAATCAAGCTCTCCAGCCCAGATGGCTTTTAATTTACCAGCAAAGTATATCACTGGATGTCTGAACATAACCAGAGCTTTTGGATTGTGGGGAAGAAATGTTTAGAACAGCCTAACAGCTACCCAGTGCTACCAATGAAAGTGGGGTGGGAAAGAATAGAGAAAGTCAGGGAAATGAACAAGACTGCATAAAACTTTTATAAACAGTACATTAAATAAATTTATAGGATTGTATTTCAAATGTGTAACCCATTCTGGAGGAAACTTAAGACTCCAAGACTGAAATAGCTATGGACCTAGTTTTATATCCAGAGACACTGGATATAATGGAGGGCACATAGAGATCTATCAAAAAAGAAGATAGAGATGATGACCTAGCAGAAAGAAACAGAAAGATAATAGAAAGCTGTTTCAGCTCCAGGGACTATGAGGAACAGAAATGGCTGTAAACATGGGGTCATGTTCAATATATTTTAAATGTCAGTATTCTCTGGCACAACCAGCGACAGTGAAGCCCATGACCAACCAGAAGGACATTCATTGTACACAGCCAGTTGAATCCCAGTGCTCTACAGTCCTCCCAGGAAAAGAAATCTGTCTGTACCCTAATATCACCTTTGATAAAGGTGACAACCTTAAACTGACAATGTCCATTTCAGTAAAGAAATATCAAAGAATAGAAAAAGATCAGCCTCAGGAAGGACAGGGGTTTGTAGTATAGACATTCTCAGGGCATCCTTGACCACAAGTCCCATTAATTGATAAGCTCCTACCAAAATGCACTATGCAGCTATGGCTCCTGGAGAACACTGTCCAGAGCACAGAATGCAGTCCATATGCTGACTTGCTACACCACAGTACAGACATATAAGCACAAGCCCAAATCAATGCCTCTGGAGCTATATTTCTTGCTGGAGATTCAGACTCAAAACACTAGCGATGATAGGCTCCTCTTTGCGTTGAGGTGGAACATGAAATGATTAAGAATATCAAACTTTCTGAGCTCATTCATAGCCATCACTTTACATTGGGCAAAAAGGAAAAGATAGATGAAAGTGGGAAAAAGACATCAATGGAAGAAGTATTTCTGGAAAGAGGGGAATCATCAATCACATAGCATGATTCCAATCACATATGATTAGCACATAGTAGAGGGATAGAGTTGATTAAGCAGGAAAGAAGAATGTGTACCAGGCCCCAGATTTGTGCCAAACTGTGTGCACTATTGAAATCCATATAGCTCTGGACTTAAATGGTGATCTGGTGACCTCCCAGAGGGAAAAAGAAACTCAATGGAAAGGAAAGAAACCAAATGTAACAGAGACAGACACAATAAACTTTAATAAGAACAAGCTTTAAGTTATTCTTTAGAAGGTAAGTACCTTATGGTAAAATCTTCTGTCACCCTTGATGAAATAAAGGAATATAAAAAATTAATAGGAAAACATCTAATTTCTTTAATTTAGTATTAAGTAGATGAATATTCAAATATGAATTTAAAAAAATTAAAAATTGTTCTTTATGGTTGGTTGCTTGTTTATCTGGAAAAGGACAGAGGGGGAAAGTATATGCC
The DNA here is from genome assembly GCF_047511655.1 of Castor canadensis. Taxonomy (NCBI): domain Eukaryota; kingdom Metazoa; phylum Chordata; class Mammalia; order Rodentia; family Castoridae; genus Castor; species Castor canadensis. The sequence continues at coordinate 128,657,093 of NC_133391.1, read as the reverse complement.
AAAGCTGCCACTTGAAGGAAATAAAAACTATCTGAACAGGATATTTTGGTTATTTTTAAATGCCAGCAATAATATTAATGATATTACGAGCACTGAGCACAATTCTCCTCAGGAAATTAGATTGGGCATTCATCCAGAAAACAAAAATAGCGTACATTTTTTATTTGGAAATATTCCTGGGAATTACACACTTTTAATGACAAGTATTTATTAGTCATCACTACAGGAAATTATTTTACCTCAATGTACTATTCAGAAAAAATATTCTCAGCATGAAACTTTCCATTGAACCAATTAGCGTAATAATTATGATCTGTTATATATCTTGTTATTTCATTCAAATTTTACAGGGGCATTCATTTTCTTCAGGTTGACATACCTAAAATCAATCAATCACTCATCAAGGAATGTTAATATGTTTTCTATGAAAATACGTAATAAAGAAAAATATACTTTGTGACAAGGTAAATCATAATCATAAAAAATCTTTAAATAGAAAATTAATTTCTTCTAATCTGATATAGAAATGATTCTTTCATTAACTATTTTATCCTTTTATAACTTTTTATTTTCTAAAAATCTGGGTTTGATTAACTATTTAGATGTGTTAATGGTTATTTAATTTAACTTGATTACAAGTTTTATGGTATTTTTAGTAATTATATGGCTCAAAAGATGTAATTTGTGAGATATCTCTAAAAGCACTGTCAGTTCCTTCATGACTTACAAAGGGCATCCAAATGAACCTGCTTAAATATTTAATCAATCTGGCTGCCTTAAGGAATCTGGCTATGGAAAAGGAGGGCTATGATTAAGTTTCTATATATTTTACAAAAATTCTAACTAGAACTAGTGTTCTAGTTAGAATTGTCCAGTAATCCAACAAGCCTGCTCTTTCCATTCTGAAACATTAATTATTCATTTAAAAATGTGTGCCTATGTGCTGCTCAAATTCAGATATCTCAAACAATAATGGGCATTGTTCTCTTCACTTTTGACATCTTCATGGAGTGAGTAATCAGTACTGTTTTGGACTCTGTGGGCTTGTGTTTATCAAAATTTATGAAAAAAAGATGAACGACATGACTCACTTCTGGTTTGGCACTGAGTTGTTTGTTCACCTTGATTTCATAAAGACTATCTGAACTTTAAGTCTCAACTTAAGAGAGTCCTTTTATTGTTTTCTACTTAATAAAAACAGCATATCCCTGTCCAAATTATTTTTAAAATTATAAAGCAAACTTAACACTTAACCCATAGCTAAAAGGAAATTTTAAAAGATTACTCTGATCTTTTTACAAGACCATCTACATAAGTTCTTTTCTCAAGACTGTACTCTGAGGAAGGACACTCATGTCCATTAAGGATTCTTAGTACCTGGCTGTGGACTACATTGTACAAGGTATATGTACCTCTCTTCCAGAGAGAATGGCTCTGGGATCCTTCATGCTAGGAAAGAGAAGAAGGTGACTTTGTTTTTACCTCATCTTGTACCCCCATCCAAAGCCTCCAGAGGATGGCAACTTCATAGAGTACTTCATCTATTTGCCCTGAATATCTGCAAAGTGTTTGGAGGGTGAGGCGTTGGCTCTAGTCCAGGGAGATGAAATGTAAGTCAAGTTCATTTGAAGAGGACTTCCATGAACTTGCTATTAATTAGTATACGAAGGATTTAATCATGTACTTGTAAACTTCTATAATACTATAAATTATAGACTCTAACCTTCAGAGCTTCTATTACTTCTAAATCATACTTAATAATGCAACTCCATATTAACTATTTAAAGACCAATCAGAAGCAGAAGAACCAAGTTTACATTATACCTCTCTATACCAGCATCTCCCTCCTTAACAAGCTAGTTGTCTAACCCTTTTGAACATGATCCATGCCATACACTTATTTGGTACCAACAATATGCAAGACTGAGTTGATGCAGCAAAGATCAGAACAGTAATCAAAATATGAACTTTGCCCTCAACAAGCTTTCAGAAATGCCTTCTTCCGTCCAGCCCTACTCCTGACTTTTGTTATCTTTAGAATCTTGTTGCTGCTCCCTATTAAAAATTTATGGCAATTTCACAGCAGAAGCCTAGTAGAGGCCTTGGTGCTAGACAATTCCTGACATGCCTCCTTTCATTCTACAGTTGCTCACTGGGTATTCATTTCCCCAGGGTCAAATATGCTTTAGACTTCCTGAGTTTCTACCTTCCCCCATAACAGTAGAAGAGACATAAAATTCCCCTAATTCAAGAATCATCCTTAAATCTCAGGTACCACTCACTTGTGCCTACCCAGATACCTTGCTATAACAATTAGTTCTTCTCTTCCTTACATCTTCAACCTCTCAGAAACCAGCTCTTTGCACAAGCATTTAAATATACATTATGAACCAACAAGAATGAAACTCCCATGACCTATAATCTCTACTAAACACACAAACTGTCCTTTGTACTGGTGAACTCTCAGTGCACCAATAGCACTCCACATAAACTCCAAGGGCATATCTGGTTGTGCAAAAATGGTTCTGTAACATGATGGCAATATTTACTGGGCTATAGATGCATTTAGTCTGTCCTCTCTTTCTCCTCTATACCTAGCAAAAGTCCTTCACATAAGATATTTTCTAGGAATCTGTTGAAATGAATTCGCACAACTAAAATGATGTAAAGAAGGGTTAATGAGACTAATGAGCTTGAAGCTCCACCCAATTCACTGAACCACATGTCCTAATAGTAAATACTAGTAAGTTATAGACTCAATATGCAATAGATGTTCACAGTAGGTCTTGATGGATATTACTTATAAATGACAGCCATGCATCAGTTTTTACAAGATGACAGCTAAGTTTCTTAGTTGGAAATCGTGTTATAAATCTCAGACAATACCTGTGTTGATGTTTAGAAAAATTAAACATCATTGTAAACACTCTGATGTGTAATTGGTCATTCGGTATTTTTATGGCTGAGGTTCTATAATTCCAATTAGCCAAATGCCCAATAACAATGCCCCCAATTTACTTAGTCTTCCAGAACTCACGAAATACAGGCAGTATCTCTCAGGAAATGGATAGTTTAAGGGTTGGAGGTTAAGACATCATGCTGAGGACAAACCAAAAAACACAATTCTCAAATCTCATTCCCAGAAGTAAACACCCTATTTGAAGAAAATTAAATGATTAATTCCATAAACTTTTCCCTGATTATTGTCCCAAAAGGCTTTGCTCAACATAAAGATAAAAAATTTCATCAGGCTAGGCTGAAAAAGAACTCTCATCTATCATTAGTCTGTTAAGATCCTACTTGTACAGTCTGTTAAAATAATGGACTGTAGATTAGAAACAGTAATTAACACACTATAGTTATCAGTTTCTAAGATGGATGAACATGATATATATATATGTAAGCAAGCATATATGTTTGTGTGTAAGTGAATATACCAGCACTGTGCATATAATTAGATAAGTACATAGATGATAGATAGATACTTAGCATGGCCTCCTAACAGTTTATAAAACAGCCAGTATAGAGGAAAAACACAATATTCGTTAAATTGAAAAGGTGAATTATCTTTCCCAAATACTAGGAATCTACACAGTTCAGAGATGTACTGAAGAAACTTCCTCAGTATACTAATAGAATGGGACTCCTCAATTAGTGTGTGAGGTATACTTGTTAGCATAAACATTATTTTTTCCACATCTCCATCTAAAAATAACTGTCCTTTTATTGATCCAGTTCAGCTGCAATGCTGCTTAGGACCACTGCCATATTAGGAATCACCACCAGGGTAAGAGCCTTGCATCATCCCTCAGGGGTGTCACTCATGAAAGAAGGATTAATTAAATTTAATTATAGTAGAATGCATAAGAAAGTGACTGTAGACTCCAAATAATAAGTATAATACTTTTTTAAAGCTAGTACTTTTGAGGACATACTAGATACTAAACACTGGGCAATAACTTTACATTCATGATCTTATGTAATTCATAATATAACCATATGAAAAAAGTATTACCTCTATTTGTTAGTGAAGAGCCTGGGATTGTACAGCTTAAATAAATATGTAAATCAAACCAACTTAGTGACAGGTCTCAAATTAAATTCCCCAATTCTTTGTATATTTCATCACTATATTTCTAGATTAAGGCTCTTTAATCATGAAGTGAGAAATTTAGTCTTAGATGAACAAATTAAATTATTGACCAGCTTATTGATAGTGTGATATTAATGGCAGAGAATGGAATAGTCCAGATGCCCTACTCTATGCTCAACAGAGTGACACCTGCCACAATTCTTGGTCTATGTATCTTTAACCCATCTCTAGAATAGGTCTTCTACCTAGCATGGTCCCCAGGTTGGGTGTTATAATGCAGATCTGTGGGAAGACAGCAACAGGTTTATAGGTACAGCCCAAAGAATAACACACAACCCACATTCTCTCTTCAGTAGTAGCCACACATGACCGAGACCAACCCAGATGGTGGTATGCATACGAACTTTTGCCTACAGCAAAATGTTGAGAGCCAGATTTCTGTAAGAGTATCAGTAACACAGAAAGTTATAGGTATTTAATTCTGATCTTCTGAAAGTTACTAATAAGGAAAACATCTTCCAGCCTATTGGAATTCCCCAATGCCACATAGTATCACTGATAAAACACAAGCCTTTGAAAATATCCCACCTTTTGTTAAATCCACTCATATAGGGATTTGACCAATGTGCTGTCATATAAGGAGGAGTGAGGAAAACAAATATTTTTAATTTTTCATCTTTACCTAATAATGCAGAAACTAACAGTCTACAGTTGGGTTAAATATGTATGGGAAAGATAATTGGATTAATGAGACTTTTTTATGCAAAATGTTGATGAGTACTGCTAAATAAAAACAAAAACCTTAAATAAAAAAATTAGATCATGAAAACTTAAAATCTTACATTTGGGAAATTGCAAATTCATTGCCCATAGGAAGTGACACCTGGAATTCAAAATAACTTCCTATATTACAATGGGCTGAGCACCAGTTTGCATTTATCATGTTAATGAGCATAGTCATCTATGTAGAATTGTACAAAGCAAGCAATATTTTTTAATCCCTTTGCAACACACTCAAAAAAATGTATATTTAAAAGACCTGAATAAACATCTTTCTGCAAGTGTGAACTAATGTTAGCTATACTTTTAAGATCTTTTCCAACAAAATTATTATAATTTAAAATTATTAAAATTATACAATCCTGACAACACAATCATATTTCCTTTCAAATCATATCCATATGAATAAATAACTTTAAATACTAATATTTATAGCCTTGATATACTTTTATATTCCCTTTTTCATTTACATTGTGTTTTGGTATCATTTCAGGGTATTATAAAGTAATTAACTTTTTTCCACATAAAGTAATGATTTTGGTAAGAATGTTAATATTGATTGAATTTTTTCCTTCCTTAGCCTTTAAATGTTATCATTTTTTTCCTATAAGTTCACTACCTCTTCATTTTTCTTTTAGTATTGTTGATACTAGTTATATTTCAGGTCATTAAATGAATTGTAATGTCTGCACCAAACACATTCTCTGTAACCTTAATCCTTTATTTGAGGTTTTCACTTTATCTTCACTCTACCACTTCAGGAAACACAGTGTCAGTATTTTATAAGTAAGTCCACTTTTGATTACACACTATAAATATGGTGCTATTAGCTTATTATTTTATACTAATTTTAAGGGAATAAATTAATTATGATAATATTTGAATGAAATGTTCCGCTTAATTGCCCTAAAATTTGGCTTATTTTTGTCCCAAATAGGGCTCTGATCCCATGACACATGATTTATCACTTATCACTATTTTGAATATTTCTGTAGTCTCTCTGGCTCCTTCTCTTCTTTCCCCAGATGTCAAGAGAGGAACTCTGACTCATGGAAATAACTATATTCTGATTACCGCAGCAGATTTTTTTTCCTGCTGAATTATCCTGCTGGCTTGCATGAAATTTAGAAAGAGGTTATGCTTGGGCAAGTAGATTATCTGGATTCAAATATCTTGTCACTGAGTTTAAACAAGTTACTTAATATTTTTTCTTCACTTTCTTCATTTGCAATATGGCCACAATAAAAGGGCTTGTTTCATAAGGTTGTTTGGGGAATTAATGAGCATTTAGGAGCATGTCCAACCCAGATAGTAAATATATATGCAATACAACCACAATTTCTGAGTATAAAAGATTAATCTATAATCGCAGAAAATCTTCATATTCTTACATAACATTGTTATACATCCCAGTGGTGATATGTGGCTAAAATAGTTACATAATTTTTTGAGGTGTTTTCAATTCTTTTCATAAGGTATCCATTATTGCATTGGAACAAATTAATGTCTTCAAGACAAACATTAAAGCAGAACGGACTGAACAACACAAAAAGCAAACATGCACTTAAAGGAGAAGTGGTGGTACCTCCAGGTAGGAATGAACTTCAAGCACTTAAGGACATTGGCTCTGAGATCGCAGAGAGGAAGCCCTCAAGGCTGGTGGCTCACGCCTGTAATCCTAGCTACTCAAGAGGCAGAGATCAGGAGGACTGAAGTTCAAGGCAGCCTGGGCAAATAGTTCTCATGAGACCCTATCTCAAAAATACACAAAAAAGGGGCTGGTGGAGTGGCTCAAGTTGAAGGCCCTGAGTTCAAAAAAAAAAAAAAAAGGACACCCTTTTAGCAAGAGGGCAGAGACTAGGAGCTATGCATATAAAGGGTCTAGGAAAGACAGGAAGATGCTCAGCAGGTATTTATTTGAGAGTATTTAACACTCAGAGAATCACAGCTGTGACCACGGAAAAGGTACTAAACAAATGAGGATTTTTCAAGATTTTCCTTAGATAAATATACTTAGTGGCAGAAAGAAACCTGATTTCCATTCTGTGTGACCTTTCTGATTTTACTCTGAAACACTCTGTCAGCATTTTAATTTGACCAAAAAATTAAAGTTTGTCATAGAAAAGCCCTGCAATATTCCAGACAAGTTAAACAGCATTCCCACAACAAAGTAACACTACATTTCTATTTTTCATTTTAATAATTCAAAGTTAAAACTAAGCCAGGGATGTGACTAGGTGATAGAGCACTTGCCTAGTGTGCACAAGGCCCTGGCACCATAAATAAACAAAATAAAAACAACAACAAAAAAGAAAGATAAAACAAAAGTATTATCAGTCAATATACCAGTACAAATGGTCACATTCTCAAGTTCCCATGGTGTTATATTTATTAAAAAATTTAATATTACACCCAATCACATAATAAAATTATTGGGTCTATATAATTCCAGTCTTTGTTTAAGGCATAATAGAGAAAGTTCTTACCTATACCTAACTCCAGAGTATTTCCTACTCTTACAGCAACTAAGAGATAGCATAGATAAATGGGACCTCATAAAGCTAAAAAGCTTCTGTTCATCAAAAGAAATGGTCTCCAAACTGAAGAGAACACCCACAGAGTGGGAGAAAATATTTGCCAACTATACATCAGACAAAGGACTGATAACCAGAATATATAGGGAACTTAAAAAACTAAATTCTCCCAAAACTAATGAACCAATAAAGAAATGGGCAAGTGAACTAAACAGAACTTTCTCAAAAGAAGAAATTCAAATGGCCAAAAAACACATGAAAAAATGCTCACCATCTCTAGCAATAAAGGAAATGCAAATTAAAACCACGCTAAGATTCCAACTCACCCCTGTTAGAATAGCCATCATCAGCAACACCACCAACAACAGGTGTTGGCGAGGATGCGGGGAAAAAGGAACCCTCTTACACTGTTGGTGGGAATGTAGACTAGTACAACCACTCTGGAAAAAAATTTGGAGGCTACTTAAAAAGCTAGACATCGATCTACCATTTGATCCAGTAATACCACTCTTGGGGATATACCCAAAAGACTGTTACTCCAGAGGCACCTGCACATCCATGTTTATTGCGGCACTATTCACAATAGCCAAGTCATGGAAACAGCCAAGATGCCCCACCACTGTCGAATGGATTAAGAAAATGTGGTATCTGTACACAATGGAATTCCATGCAGCCATGAAGAAGAATGAAATGTTATCATTCGCTGGTAAATGGATGGAATTGGAGAATATCATTCTGAGTGAGGTTATAGCCTGGCCCAAAAGACCAAAAATCGTATGTTCTCCCTCATATGTGGACATTAGATCAAGGGCAAACACAACAAGGGGATTGGACTATGAGCACATGATAAAAGCGAGAGCACACAAGGGAGGGGTGAGGATAGGTAAGACACCTAAAAAACTAGCTAGCATTTGTTGCCCTTAACGCAGAGAAACTAAAGCAGATACCCTAAAGCAACTGAGGCCAATAGGAAAAGGGGAACAGGTACTAGAGAAAAGGTTAGATCAAAAAGAATTAACCTAGAAGGTAACACACATGCACAGGAAATCAATGTGAGTCAATGCCCTGTATAGCTATCCTTATCTCAACCAGCAAAACCCCTTGTTCCTTCCTATTATTGCTTATACTCTCTCTACAACAAAATTAGAAATAAGGGCAAAATAGTTTCTGCTGGGTATTGGGTGGGGGAGAGGGAGGGGGTGGAGTGGGTGGTAAGGGAGGGGGTGGGGGCAGGGGGAGAAATGAACCAAGCCTTGTATGCACATATGAATAATAAAAGAAAAAGGAAAAAAAAAGAAAAAAAAGGCATAATAGATGTTGCACTTTTTAGTTTGATTTTCTACATTATTTTTGTTTAGTGTTGTGAGTATAGACAATGTACTATCTGTTTTGCCCATGATCCTTGTGATCATTTTACTATAATGCTTTTCTCTACTTAAACATGCTAAGGACTCAGTCTTCTTTGATTATTTCTTACAACCTTTCAGCTCACAGGCTATCTTATTGAAAACATGGTAAGATTTCATGTTCCTACCATAGATGATTCTTTCACAATGCTCTTTAAATTTTCAACAGTTTCTGATCTCTCCTCACACTTAGTTGACAAGCTGATCCTTCTTTCTTTGAAAACATAACAAAGTGTAAAATAATTTCCTCTATCACATACTCCGAATCCTCCATTGATACACCTGATCTCGCTTTGCACTTGCTCAGGAAGACTGGTCCAGTCATTCTCTCTCTTACAGTACCAATTTTCCTCTCTTCTCTGGATTCTTTCCATCAACATTAAAAGCTACTGTAGTATATCTAGTTTAGTGTCACACAAGTGGCAATTGACACTAAATAATTGGCTAAAACACTTTAGAGAAAAACTCCTGAAAAGAGTTGTCCAAGCTCATGCTTTCCCATTTGTTCCAAACCTCTTCCTCTTTGCTTTTGTGCCAGTACTACACTACAACAGCTCTTGTCAAGGTTAGGCAAGGCCTCCTCAGTGCTAAATCCATTAGTCAGTTCTCAGTTCTCAATTTTTCAGGTAATTGGCAAGATTCAGAATTAATCACTCATTCCTTCTTCAAACATTGTCTTCATTGACTTCCAACTCTATCCTCACTTTAGGTTGTCTTCCTGTCTTGTCAGCTGCTCCTTCTCAATCTTTCTGTTTCCTTCTTACATCCCAAATTGCAAACATTGGATTGCCCTCTCTTATTTATCTACAGTAACTCCTCAACTTTAAAATTACGAATACTACCAGGCACTGGTGGCTTATGACTGTATAGCTACTCAGGAGGCAGAGTTCAGGAGATCACGGTTCTAAGCCAGCCTGGTCAAATAGTTTGTGAGACCCTATTTTGAAAAAAAACCCTTCACGAAAAAAGGGCTGGTGGAGTGGCTCAAGGAATAAGCCCTGAAATCAAGCCCCAGTACTGCAAAAAAAAAAAAAAATCATAAATACCTACATCAGAACTATAAAATAGACCTGAACTCCAGACTCAGAACTGAATGATAATAAATACTTCCACTGATATATCTGAATACATATACCAAATTTAACATGGAAATCTTGATCTTCTCTTCTTCTATCTCAGTAAACAGCAACTCCACTAGTGCAACTTCTCAGACTAGCTCATACAGAAATCCTGGGGCTTGCTATAAAAAATTGATGATTTACCATCCCAAATTTGGCTATCTTTAAAAACAAAAACCAACTTTAAGCCTGAGGTCAGTAACACAAATCATAGACGAAAAAAGCAACAGCCTAAACACCAAGCAGAAAAGATCATACTTCTATTTCACATTACTTTTCTTTTTTTTTTTTCACAGTAAGAACTAGAAATCACACAGAATCTGCATATTTATTGCTCTTTCTACAAAATTCCTGCTTCTTTAGAAACAAACAGATGGTTAAGGAAATGAAGTGGGAATAAATCAATTTGATATCTTCAAGACAGTGTTAATAAATTAGTAAAAACCCTCTTGCTAAATAGTGAAATCATGAGTCTGTCTGAAAGAAAATGGCACACTTGCATTTTTATTAGGAATCAACCTGGACTGGCCAAAAAGGCAGGTATACATTTTGTAATGTATACCTTTGAAATTAATATATTTAAACTCTAGCCATTAAAATCCAGTTCAAATTAACACATATTTATTTAAGGTTACTCTGTGCAAGGTGATAGGGTAGGGCTTGGGAATAAAAGGGAAAAGCTGTTTTTTTCAAGTTGAACCATTTCTACTTTTAACTTGTGTTAAGAGTTTTAATATTTCTTTTTAAGTTATTGTTATGCTAGAGGTACTGGGGGTACGTTGTGACATTTATAAAAGTCTTTACAATGTGTCATAGTTGAATTTCCCCCTCCATCCTTCTCCTTTATCCCCCCGCTCCACATTCCTGAAATAGTTTCAACAAGTCTCATGTTTTCAATTTACATACATGTGTCCACATATTTGCACCATATTCATCTTCCAACACCTATTCTCTACATCCTCTCCCCTCCCACTGGTACCAATCCCCCAGAGAGGACCTATTTTGTCCTCTTATTTTCCATTTTTGAAAAAATATGACATCTTTGTTTGTTTAAGGTAGCTATACATTAGTTTCCTTGTGACATTTCCATGTATATATATATATATGTATATATATATATATATATAATAACCCAAATTGGTACATCTCCTCTATTTTTCTACTTTCTACCTTAGTCCCCTTCTGGTGATTTCAACAGGTTTAAAAATTCTATATTCATTCTAGTATAGGAAGTATATCAACCATATTCACCTTCTTAACTTCCTTCTTTTACTCTCCATCTCTTGTAGGGGACATCCCCCTTATCATGACCTGTTTTTCACAATTTTGCTTGTATTTGTATTAGGTCTATATTCCACTTATGAGAGAAAAAGCCTTTGACTTTCTGAACCTGGCTAACTCCACTTAAGAGGACTTTTACCCATTTCATCCATTTACCTGCAAATGATAAAATTTCATTTTTCTTTGTGGCTGAGTAAAATTTTACTGTAGGGGGGCATCTTGGCTGTTTCCATAGCTTAGCTATTGCAAATAATGCTCCAATAAATGAGACTGTGCAGGTGCCTTTGTTGTAATCTGACTTATGTTCCTTTGGGTGTATCCCTAGGAGTGGTATTGCTGGATCATATGGCAGTTCTATTTTCAGATTTTTTGAGGAACCTCCATACTGTTTTCCATAGTGGTTGCACTAATTTACATTCCCACCAACAGTGTGTAAGGGTCCTTTTTCCCCAAAGACTCACCAATATTTGTTGTTGTTTGTGTTCTTGATGACAGTCATTCTAACAGAGGTGAGGTAGTATCTTAAAGTGTTTTTGATTTTCATTTCCTTTATGGCCAGGAATGTGGAGTATTTGTGGGTTTTTTGGCCATTTGAACTTCTTCCTTTGAAAAGGCTCTGTAAAGTTCATTTACCCATTTCTTTATTCAGTCATTGATTTTTAGGGAGTTTAGTTTTTTGAGCTCCCTGTATGTTCTGGTTATTAATCCCTTGTCAGATGTATAGCTGGCAAAGATTGTCTTCCATCTTATGGGCTGCCTCTTCAATCTGGTGACCATTTCTTTTGTTGTTTAGAAGCTTTTAAATTTTATGTAGTCACATTTGTTAATCCTTTTCCTTAGTTGCTGAGTCATTTGAGTTCTATTTAGGAAGTCATTGCTTGTGCGTATTAATTCCAGCGTAGGAGATGAAACAACACATTGCTTCATGATCAGTGGGTCATTGAAGAAATAAGAGAGGAAATCAAAAAGTTCCTGGAATTTAATGAAAATGAAAGGACAACCTATCAAAATCTATGGGATATAGCAAAAGCAGTGCTAGAGGGAAGGGTGAGAAGCAATTCAGTGGATAAGTGGATAAGAGAAGTAGGAGCAAGTATTTCTATCAGAGAGAACAGCAGGAGCAAAGACCCCAAGGCACTAAGTGAAAAGCCAGTTACCTGGAGCTCAGAGAGCTCAGAGAGCGAGGCAGGTGATGCTTTATGACAAGATAAAGATGCTAGAGATGGTATGATTCTAATTATGCAGCACCTGAAAGATCAAGCTAAAGGGATGTTAATAGTTTTAATAACAATGGAAGATCATCAATAGGTTTTAAAGCAAGAGAGTATGGCCAGTGATAACATTGATTTTTGTTTGGAAATGACTCTGAATGCAATGTGGAGAAATGATTAGACAGTGGTTAAGAAGAGAATGCCAGGAAATGGATCATGGCAGCTATCATTGTGGTTGGAAAAGAGGGAATCCCAGCTTTGACTAACACTGACAAATGCAGAGGGAGAGGGATGCATGCAGCATATAACTAAAAGTGAGCAGATCTTAGTGATAGAAATAAGGTCCACAGGAGAAAATCATGGTGAGAAGGCAGTAAAGGGAGAAAAGGATTTCAATTTTGGTTATTTTGGATCTAAAGTGCATTTGAACACTCAATGGGAAATATTGAAAAAGCAATAGCATATATAAATATGAACCACAAAGAACAAATATGGGCTGAATATATGAGTGAATCTTTGGTATATAAGTGATAATTAAAATTAGAAGAATGAGAGGGATAAAAAAGCCTAGGGTAAAGGGGAAAACAGGATCTAGAACCAAACTTGAGAAACTCCCCAAACTTAAATGACAAAGTAGAACCAAAGAAGAAGTCAAAATTGAAAGAAAGAAAATGGAGATAATTGTATAAATGAAGCCAAAGAAGAAGTCTGTGAGAACACACAGAAAAGGAGAATGAATTTTTAGATGCACAGGAAGAAGCCCACATGTCTGGAAGGCAATTGGCCAAACAGAAATACCAAATGATTTTGTGTGAATGAGACAAACATTGATTGATTTAGTCACTGGGATTTGAGGTTTTATCTGTACCAGCACTTAATATTAATTATTCTAACTGATACATTGACACTGGCTATTTTGGAAGTAACCCAGACAGGCAGGATTATCTCACAGCCTTTGATCATCTTTCATCCCTTACTGATTCACTTGTAAACCATATTTCAATGGTTTGGACAGAATATTCAAAGCCAAAGGGCAGTTAATTTGGTACTAAGCATTTCTTGAAATTTGCATGGGTCAGAATAAAGTACCTTGGTTTTGTTTTTGTTTATTTCTGGCAAACAGTATAATTTTTGAAGTAAATTATAGCAGAATTACACTTTTGCCAAATGGCAAAAACAAAGTTTTATTTTGCTTTTAGTTGACTGTTCATTAAAAAGCAAACTAATTTTGTCATAAATGTTGTGCTACAGTGATTTAAATAGTAATTAAACAAAATAGTTCTCTCAAATTGAAAAAAGAAAGCTACCAATTTTTAAAATATGTACTCCTTGCTTAGAAGAACACTAAAGTTCATTTAAATATGTGTTTATATATAACAACATGCAAGTGCTAATATGACAGCTTGACAAAGATGTTGGGGAATCTTCATATAAAATCTGGTATGGAGATTGCATATGCTTGGTCGTAACTTCTCTTTAAGTCTTTGTATGCGGGAAGAGCCAACAGTACATTGTGATGGAACCAGAAAAGTCCTACAGATGGAGAACAGAGAGGAAAAAAGAAGACTGGGTGCATGAGAGAAACATCAGTAGGGTAATTGAGGTTCTCAACATTTTTCAGGCTTACTTGCAGTATCTGATCAGTAATTTTACTATTATAACTTAACTTTTAACTCTCTTACCTGTAGGACCAGCCCCATAATTTATAAGCCCAACTAAGTGTGATCCCTGCGTGCATGCACAGTTTGCATATCCAGGAAGTTAGGACTGTCCTCGTGTCAATCCCAAAGAAAAAAACAATTACGCAATACAACAGACTTGAAGTTAATATTTTTCAACTATGATGTATCTAAATATTTAGCTGCTACTGTTCAAGTTTTTGTATTAAGTGTGGTCATTAATCAAGGCCCCATAAAAACTCTGATATAATTTTAAGATCTTTGATTTCCTTACTTTCTTTTAATTGTCCTGACAATAATCAAAATGTGGTTAGAAGAAAGGTCTCTATGGTAAAACATGCAATATTCTTCTTTGCTCTTATGATAGTCTCAATGTTTGTGTCCCACTAGAACTCATATGATGAAACCTATTCACCAAATTGATGACATGGCAGGGTACAACCTCTGGGAGATGATTAGATCGTGAGGGAGGAGCCCTTCTAAATGGGATTAGTGAACTGAGAAAAGGAGCTGCCTTGTCTAGGTCAGTACGTAGCTAAAAGGTACCAGAAAGCAGACCCGAACCAGACATCAAATCTTCTGATGCCTTGATCTTGGACTTCACAACCTCTAGAACTGTGAGAAATAAAATTCTGTTGTTTATAAGGTACCTAGTTTCTGGTATTTTTGTTATAGGAGCTGGAATGAATTAAGACTGCACACAACAGGATGGTGTACACTGCTGACTGACTTGTGCTTCCAATCTGTAGATTATCAAATACTGGTAAGCTTCGAGCCAAACAGCACACTACTGAGAACAAAGTTATTAAAATTTCCAAGACAAGTTCAAAGAGTTTATGATTCCTTATGTGAGATTCCAAGGACAGAATAGGACATACTTTCTCGATAGCCTTGTGAATGAGAGCTAAGAAGGGCTAACTTCTAAGAGAGTGCTGTGTCTGTAAAGAGAGACCATCCCTTCATGAACCTTCCCATGGGTTCAACTGATTCCACTGTTCAGAATCAGAGGAATGATGCCAGAGACTCTCAGAGGCAAGAGTAGAGAGTGATGACTTGTTCTATCATTGGATACCCTCGAGCTTCAAGACCAACTTACTTGTCTCAAGGCTCATCAAGTGAAAAATGGTATTGATGAAATAGTACACAGTGTTTTGCCTACATAGAGTGGAGACAAAGACCATCACATAGGACTTTAGATTCCAAGGAGATAACAGACCTACTTGTGCCGACAGGTCCCATTCAAGACATTCAAACTCTGATCTGCCATTAAGAATTATATGACTTTGTCTACAGATTGTATCTAAAAGTTGAAAGCTATAAACAAAGCTTCTTTTCCCTGATACATATGTCAGCACTGACAAATTACTCAGAGAAGAATATTTTTAGCAATAATTTACATTTTCAAGTTTTTAGAAATCTCGACTATTATCCTCTAATCTATTGATATCCCCTTTTTAAGAGATCTTCCTAAATATATTTTATCTATCTTCTAATAGCTTCTATTGCTTTACCTTTTTTCTGCATTTTTGAGGTTATCATAATTTTAATATTCTTAACCTGAATGCTCAGTTTGGCAATTATATTTTTGAAATTTTAAGAGGTCAGTCATAATGTTTTTCTCTTTTTCATAGCATATTTAGATTTGGTTTTTTTTTGTTATAAAGATGTAGGAGCTTCTTGAATCTCTCGAAGGGTGGTATTATTTTTATGTGGCTGTAATTATCTTAAATTCCTCTGGAGTCATTTCTCCATTTAATCATCTTGATCTTTCTTGTTTATGTTGCAAATTTCCTCAAATGTCTGGTGATCCTTGGTTTCAGCAAGGAATATTTCAAAAAAAGGCAATGAAAATTCAGACTGAGAGCATGGCTTGTTAATTAAGAAGAATACAAGGAAGTCCACCATCTTGGCCCTTATTTTGACACATGCTAGCACTCACCATGCTAACCTGACCTAGTTTTCCAGGGGTTCAATTCTTCGTTAAATAAGCTTTGTTTCATTTTGGCTTTTGCTGTAGTGGCAATCAACACTTGGCTGTAAGCCAGGCATTCTAATATGGGCTGAGGACAAATGTGATGAGTGGAAGAGGATAAAACTGATCCAAATATGCTGTTAGATTAAAAAATTGTTATAATTTATCCCTACCCTGTGCCCTCACTTTCTGCAAAGTGCCTTTGTGCCTCTTTCCATCAATAGACGGACTATGTTTCAGCATCCCTTGGATCTGGACTGGTCTTATAACCCATGTGAACAATAGAAAGAATGAATCAAAAGTGGAAGTATGTGAAAATGTACTAATTCTAAGTTTGTGTCTTGAGAGATCTTACAATTGTATTTTAATCCCATGATTCTGCTCAGCCACCATTCAAACAAGCCCAGAATAGTCTTATCAGTGATAAGATGCACAAGGTCCAGTTGCTTTAATCCTCATAGTTGACAGATACAGACAACAAACCTGTGGAAATAGGGCTGACTAACAGATAGGCAGTTGAGTGAAGACACATGAGTAAACCTAAATAAATTCAGTCAAAACTGCCAACTATGTAAGATAGTGAAGTAAATAACTGACTATTTTAAGCTATTATGATTTAATCTGGTTTGTTAGACAGCAAAAACTGATGCAAATATTCTTGGTGAGAATTCTGATGATAGCTATTTTTCTCATTGCAATGCCCATCAGTGTTGTCACATCCCAAACTGGAGCCTTGCTGGTTTCTGCCAGACTATTTGGGGCTGTTTGTTGGATAAAGCTCCAGCCATGCACATTTTTCTGAAATGACTGGCTTTGCTTTTCTTCAACAACAACATCACTTGATCACATATCATCTTCCAGAAATTACATGAAATCCATTACTAGTGACGACCTCTTTCTTTTTATTATTATTGTTGTTCATTACACAAATTTATTTTTGTACTATTTTAATGTGGTCTCAGAAAGGAAAGAGGAAAATAAAAACCATGTGTTCTCTTGAACTAGAAGTCAATAAGTATCTATTTATTGAGTATCAATTGAGATCAGGCTATAAACTTTAGAGGAACTGTTAGTTTACAAGTAATTGAATATTATTTTAAAAGTGAACAACATGGTAGATTTTGAACTAATCTGGACAATCTGTCATAATGAACAAATGATAAATTAAACTATCATTATCTTTCAGAAGAAAAAATAAAATCAATGCATTATAAATACCCAATTACCTGGCAGGTGTAAGTAGGGTATGAAGAAAGCCAGAAAACCAGACATGTATATGCATTCATTCATACATTAGGCATATACTTTGTTTTGAAAGTATGTGAGACAATTTCTTATGAGATTAAAATTTATGAGAAAATGTTATTAAAAGGGCAAGTTTTTATTCACAATATGTTATAACAAATGCACAAATCCTAGGATTAAACCATTCACTGTTTTATTTAAACATTATTCAAGTAAAATTTGTCCTCCTAATGAACACATGCACTGAGTCTTTTAGATGTAGCTATGTCATCTAAATGAAACAAGAAGAGATCATATACTCTGTTCCAAACTGTGGTGTCTCTTCCATTACCACTATCCTCAGGTTGTATTTGGATTCCATAAGATAGTGAGCCAAAGAATGAAAATTTCTCACTATGTTTTTGAACATGGAAGTGTCTTCAGTTATTCCAGTTATTCAAAATTATTATTTTCCTGCTTATAACACTAAGGAAAACATATGTATAGAAATACATATGACATAGATCTAAGTTGAAATCATTGACTCCTGTTTTTGAACTATATGCTATCTCAAAGAACCCAAGTAGATATATTTTGTGTGCACTTTTATGGGTCCTCAGAGATGACATTTCTAAAGTACCTACAAATGTGACCATTTGCTATATGCTCTCTGTGGCTATTATTATATTAATAATTAGTATATGTATAAATATGTATATATGTGTATGTGTGTAAATGGTAAGAAAAGTATATTAGTATAAAACTATTAAACAATTGCTTCCAGTTTTTATTCATCATTGTAACGTTGATAACTATGTTTACACTATTATTTTTAATGGGTCAAATAAAATTGTATTCAGGATAATGAAAGTGTGCCATGAAGAATTTGGGCTTTTCTTCTTCTGAAAGCAAAGTTCTAGTTTAACTCAGTAATATCATTTTTTGGAAATTAGCTAGCTACCTATCTTAATACAACTCTGTCCACTCAAGTTTTTATAAAAAAGATCTCAAAAGCTATACTGGTTTTAGGATTAATAAATACACTTATCTCTAAAGGTGGGAATTTTAAATTTCAAAATGATTATTATTATACCCTGATGTAGTTTCTTCATAATATTTGACTCCTAGAGTAGGAAATACAGTTCAGCACTAAGCCAAAGGTGTTACAAAATAGACCATTCATTCAAGGTAACTGAAGCTTTGGTTTAACGTATAAAGGATTAGTCACAAAATGGTAATGGTACAGCCATGGGTTTTTTCTCATGATCTATGAAAAAAAACAACAAACCAATGTTTGAGTGCAATTTATAACTCTGTTGATGTATAAATTCCAAGTTAATAGGAAGAATTGCATATTAATCATGTGTACAAGTTTCATCGAAAATTCCTTAAATATCAAGACTGTTCTCTAGGGATGTAATGTAGTCAGGTAATATACATTTCTTTTTGTGTGTGGTGGTAAGGTTGGCACTGAAATTTTGTAGAAGTCAGTGCCACTGGTCTTTGTATGGATTTAAACTTATCTAACTATATTGCATCATGAGTGAATAAGTCAACAAAATAGATATGTGTGTAACCATGTGGCCACTAGAAGATAAGAAAGGGGAGAAAACAGGCTATTCTTTGCAAATAAAGCATTTAGAACCATGTAGGCCAGCTTTTCTCAACCTAACAGATATTGAAGTGTTCCAAGAAAAAAATGCTCCAATTACATTGCTTCTTATAAAAATATTATATAGTTAAACATATGTCCATAATTGTTTACTATAAGAATCCACTCTGAAGCAATTGAGAAAAACCTGAAAATAACATAAGTGATCAGATTGTGTGATAAAAGCATGAGATATAATATAAACAGCAATGCTTTAGTAGAATTTCCCAATTAATTGTACTGATATACATTGCCTTCTAATAAACCTTGTCCTATGGTATGCAACCTTTCTTATCATTTCAATGATTTTTGATACTTTTAGATTCCAAATAAATATGAAAATGACTTAATCTTTTCAATTTGTACTATTATTTTGTTCTTGTAACTGAGTTACTATACAAATCAATGTCTTTTATCATTTCTGACAGCAATTAATTTGTTGTAGACCATTTTTTGTCTTCTTTAGTCAATGTGTACATCAAATCCAGCTATTAGAGCTGTTCTATTAATTTATAACCCTATAAAATGTATCCCATTTTCAAATAAGTTTATAACATGAATTCTAAGCAAATTTTTCATTATGTTCTATCATTTTATGGTATATTCCAGAATGGTGACAGAATCACAGAATTACAAAGTTTTCATGATGGAAGGAACTTTAATATAGTCTCCTCAGTATTATTTTATTAGTAAAAGTCAGTTTCTGTAGTTAAGTTTATTCAGTGAGTTGAGTAAGAGGATGTTTTATCATGGCCAATTCTATGAACTTCTACCAGTTCTTCACTCTCTGATATAACTCAATTCATGTTGTTTTAGGCCTCATACAGGTTATTGAACTATTTTAATATAGTATAAGGCTAGGGAGGCATCTAAACCTCCAGCAGGATTAGAACCCATCTAGACAGCTGCCAAGAATAAAAGCAACTATACTCTTCACCAATTTTCCCCTGGAATTCAGACTCTTTATCTATGTGTCCCTGTGAACATCAGATCCTATCTCTTCCCTCTGTGAAAATCAGTCCTTGTATCTCCAGCCCTAGTAATAAAGAGACTAAAATCAATGCATCTCAAAAGAAAGTTAATCAGCAAGAACCTCTTTTTCTGTCATGGGTGATGGGTGGGAACAAATAAGGCAGTGGCAGAATCTCTGCCCCAGAGCAGCAATTATGGAAATAGATCCCCTGGAACAACATAAACAAGCTACAGAAAATAACCATGGGCCAGGGAAGTATGGGGCTTCTTCAAACCTGAATATTGCTTGGGAAGAGGTTAACTATTGGTAATGGGAAAAGGAGAGAATGCATGGAAAATAAACTGAAGAAGAGAATATGAAGCAGGAATCCACACTAGTGTCCTGGAGGATTGCCTATCCCAGTCCCTAACCTTCAGCCTCAGTAGGATTTGCTCTAGGACTCTTCAGTGAGTCCGAGAATAGTACTTATGGGGTAGTAACCAAAGCTTGCAAGCTCCCTCCATTCTCTGGGTCTGCTTCACTGAGCCTAGCCACCTTGTCCAGAATTTCTTCTCATCAACTTATTGCCAAGTCTACTACTCACTCTTTTATGGATCTAGGACACAAATAATAGCAAAAAAAAAAAAAAAAAGAAAGGTTATTTTCAAAGATTGCAGTCCAGGCAGACACGATCTTAACAATAATCTAACCAATCCTGGTGAGCTGAAATAATACATGCTTCCAAGTTGAAGAGGCCTCTATTTGATCATTGTCTAGTACTCAAAAGTACTAGTTAGGTAAATCAATTTACCTAACTTGACTCTTGATTTCTCATTAAGATAATAATGAATTCCTGTAGGAGTTTTTGGCCAAATACATAGGATAATTTTAAATATTAATAACAATAATATGGAAAATTATCATTGTGCTCTCAAAACAACAACTAGATTTCTCGTCTATACATTCTCTCCCAAATCCTGATTGTAACTTTTAGAACAAGTCATGATTCTTGTGTCTTTAAAATATTTACGTTTATTAAGTACCTACATGTGCAAAGCATTATCCTAGAAAGTGCATGGAGAGTAAGAATTTATCAATCACAGTTCCCTGTACACAAGGAAATTACAAAATTATAATGGACAATATGAAAGGAAAGAAAGAAGGAGGAGGAAGAGAAGGCAGGAAAGGAAGGAAAGACTTTATAAAAATTGTCCAGTAGATATTAGGCTTTTGCATATGTAACATTTCTAATACAACCAAGGTTTAGGTAGATATTGTTCCCATTATACAAAAAGTGAATAGAGACTCATAAACATTAAGAGACCTTTGAGGAATATTTTTTAAGTGGTCAGATGAAGTGTTATTATGGGCTCATAATAATAAAATACTGCTTTCTACTCTGTGGATTAAGGTTTTGTGAAGCAGATGAAGTTTGTACTGTCCATACTGGGGAGAACTGAGCAGGATTTGAGTACTAACCAGTATTAGCCAGAGTCCTGATAGCAGGAAAAAGTATAGCTAGCTATACCTGGGATCAAGTATAGCTTGATCATTTCCACAGTACTTGCAAAAGGGGAGGAGCCTTGGAAAATAAAGTTAGTCCACATGATGAAGAAATTGAATGCCTGGATGTTGAATTGTGGTACTTGTGGTAAGTGCAGAACCACTGAAGTTGAGTAAAAATGATGCCCTCAGATCTTTGACCAGAGGTTACCTAAGAAATACTGGTGTGGAGAACATATAACAATTGCCAAGGAAGAAGATAACAAGAGCCTGATTTAGGATTGTGGCCAAGACAATGGAGAAATGAAGGAATTGAAGAAGTAGAATCAACATATTTTGGTATTTGTCTGAAAGGTAAAGGGAAGAAACAGCCAAAAATGTTATGGGTTTCAGAAATATAAGAGACTTAACATTTAATTGTGAATGAACAAGGGGTTGAACCCTTCTCTCTTCTACTGTCTGGGCTTTCTGTTTAAAAGGAAGTTAATTTCGAAGCTGTTTTTCTGCTAAGAAAATTGAAGCATATTGTTTTCATAAACCTTTGTAAAATCTGCTGCATTCTCTGGCATGTTTGCAAATAATGCCACATTCCCCAGACAGTTTATGTTCAACATGCCTCACATTACTAACAGAGAGACATCACTACATTACATTTTATAACAAATTTATGAAGGTCATTTCTTACAAGATTATTTTTTAAATGGAAATACATTTGTTGAAAACTGTTAATAATCTGATACTTGCACACATATTTATTACCTACTCTGAGTCTGGGTTTGATTACCTATGTTCAAGATGAATGTGTTTTGTTGCAGTGACAATCACCTTCCTTTGCATGTTGGAAGCACCTATAGAGTTTTTAAGAATGCTGATGTCTGCATCCTACTCCAAGGCTCTGATGAAGAAGACCTGGGAGTATCCTGGGAATTCAGGTTATTTTAATGTCATCTAGACAATTCTAATGTCAACAGTGGAAAACTACTTAGCAATAAGTGATTAATTATGTTAGAGATAATTAAGAAGTTTGCCTTGTCAACCGAAAGGAATATCATCTACATTTACATAATTTGCACAAGCATTGACCCAAATCAGTCTTTCCCTAACATTCAATAAGATATGAGAGTGGTTTGGTGGGCTGAGTAATCTGAATGAGGAACAGATGAATAGAACAGGAAAATGTGAAATGTGTTGACTGGCTTATTCTTTCCTCTTAACTCAGCAGCCACTCCTGGATTGTTACAGTAGTTCAAGCTCTCCTTGGCATCTCCCTGGCTGTTCTGCAAACAGTGGGTTGCTGGCTGCCTAACGCCAGAAGCAGATCCCAATGTCCTCTATGTAGCATCACAGTAGTAACTGACATCTCTGGGGTACAGAGGCCAAGATAAGGTCTTGTACACATTAAAACTCAAAGGAACTAGGAGTGGACAGCTGGCTGTTTCTTCATATTTGGAGGAATGCTGAAAGGTCTGTTTGTTCTCATATCTCCTCTTTCCTCCTGTCACACACTGACTAAAGTGCCAATTAATCTGTTGGCATTGCCAGCAGAAATCCCATATGAGCCAGTGGCTCACGCCTGTAATCCTAGATACTCAGGAGGTAGAGATCGGGAGGATTGTGGTTTGAAACCAGCCCAGGCAAATAGTTCTGTGAGACCCTATCATGAAAATACCCTTCACAAAAAAGGACTGGTGGAATGGCTCAAGGTGTAAGCCCTGAGTTTATGCTCCAGTACCACACACACACACACACAAAATGTGCCCATTGCCTGGTCAGAGTAAAGCATTTCTGTCCATTGTTCATCATTGCCAAAGAGAAAACTATCCTTTTTCTAATAGGAAGGTCTCTGAGGGAACAGGGAAAGGTATTCGGTGTTAGGCATGGGGAATTTCTAGGGAGCACAACAGTAAATTGACCTCTGGATGTTCTCACCACTATTTCATTAACAAATGTTTTTTGTTTTTTGTTTTTTCAGCATGGCTCTAACCTTCATTTTTATTACATTTCCATGGAGATTCCTTTCTCCAACATTCACTGCTAGAATTCTATCCATTTCTCAAAGCCCAGTTCAAATGCTCATTTACCCATTTGAACATACCAACTTACATCAGTACTTCTTTCCTCTCTATCTTTGGATATTTGCACTTGCCATTCTTTGTTACTAAGCCTACACACCTCAAGATATAGGATCTTTTCTTTGTCCCAATACATGCATTGTACAGCAACAATTGCCAAACTTTGCACATAACAGAAGCAATAAATCTGATAAATGAATTAACCAGACCAATTTAAATATCACCATGGAATTCATGGACAACTGGAATTCTTTCAGTCACGAAATAACTTAAAAGTTTGGACATAAAAGTGGTGGAAAAAAGGCTAAACCTCCTCCTCTATAATGGACATCTATTCAAACACCAATTATTCTTCATAAATTACAGACTCACAGCTGAGCCAAACATAAATATTCTCAACTTGCTTCATCTTATGGGATTACAGTTGTTCTATCATGACTCTTTAATAGTAGCAAATGTTCTTTTCTGAAACATTATTTAAATAAGCTTGGTTTATGCAAGTCCCAGTAGTCACTCCTTGTAATTCTACTGCTGAAATCACTATAATTCTTGGCTTAAAGAAGTTAATATATTTTCTGACAGAGTGACAAGAGAGTCATCACTTATCTCTGAGCCCTGCATGTGGCACAGTCAAGAACAACTTTTTCACCTCCAGAGATTGGCAAACTGTATGTTTATTTATGAGATCTTGATTCAAACTACTCTTACTTCCTGATTGTTGGGAGAGTCATGGGAAAGCACTGTAATTACTAAAGTCCTCAACAATTCTAATTTACTTAAGGGTCATCTTAGCATGACTTCTACTGGAATCCATGGGGTTTTAGCCTGTTTATAGTTGCATTGCTTTTATATGAAGAACTTTGTCTCACCAAATCAACCTTGTTGCAATCAGAAAGTTTCACAAAATTTGGAGAAGTATTTAGAGAGTTTTCATTTCCTACATATCCTTTTTAAGCCTTTCTGATCCTTTAAGGTACCTAGCACTGAGTCTTTCAAGCAGCCAGTACACAGTACCATTGGGAAAAGAACAAATGAAGGAGTGAATGATATTTATGTTTTGCCAGAGTAGGAAACTGAGCTCAGAATTTGAGATATTTTGATATTTGGATCAAAAAAGTGGTAATGTAATAGAAATTGTGACTTTAAAAAGCTCATTTGAAATATATAGAAATATTTTGTATGTAAGACATTTCCTTGCCTTTTGTTACTACGTATCTTTCAATGTGCATGTCTAATCCTTCAAGTAAACTATTTTACTGAGGAATTCTATATATTATGTATCATAGAATCTAGCACTGATCAGTAGACACTATAAATGTGTGTGGTTGATCTACTTCTATTGCATGTACCATTTTCTCCCTTGGAACTTTACCTTCCCTACCCTACAGTCTCTTCCAAGGAAAAGTCTGCTACATGTAATTTTAGTGTCTAAGATTGGACAGAGACAATTCCACACATAATACCAGGGCCAGACCCTTGGAAAAACTGCAAAGTGGCAAAGAAGTTCTTTACTTACCCTTTTCTTCACCATTTCCCCTTCTCTATTCACTTCAGATCCTCTATTCACTTCAGAAAAGTTTATTCATCAATATAAAGGCATATTAAGCACAGTCACCAAAAGCAAAAAAATAGACAAATGGGATTATATCAAACTGAAAACCTGTATCTTCAACAGTGAAGAAATAACTGATGGAATGAGAGAAAATATTTGCAAACCATACATCTATTAAGCAGTTAATATCCAAAATATATAACTCAAAGAACCTGATAGCAAAGGCCTGGATAGACATTCTTCTAAAGGAGACATTTAAATAGTCCAACAGGTATTTGAAAAAGTGCTCAGCATCACCAATTATCATGGAAATGCAAATTAAAATCATAAGGAGACTTCACTACACTAATAATGAACAAACTGAGAAAGAATATATATAAATGGAATTGTTTTCAAAAAAAAAAATCAAATACCTAGGTGTAAACTTAACAAAGAATGTGAATGACCTCTATGAGGAAAACAATAAACTTCTGAAAAAAAGAGATTGAGGAAGACTATAGAAAGAGGAAAGATCTCCCATGCTCATGGATTGGTAGAATCAACACAGTAAAAATGTCTATACTCCCAAAAGTAATCTACATGTTTAATGCAATTCCCATCAAAATCCCAATGACATTCATTAAAGAGATTAAAAAATCTACTGTGAAATTTATATGGAAACACAAGAGGCCACAAATAGCCAAGGCAATACTCAGTCAAAGAACAATGCTGGAGGTATCACGATACCCGACTTCAAACTATATTACAAAGCAATAACAATAAAAACAGCATGGTACTAGGACAAAAACAGACATGAAGACCAGTGGAACAGAATAGAGGACCCAGATATGAAGCCACACAACTATAACCAACTTGTGTTTAACAAAGGAGCTAAAAATATATGACGAGAAAAGAGCATCTTCAACAAAAACTGCTGGGAAAACTGGTTAACAGTCTGCAAAAAAATGACACTAGATCCATGTTTATCACCCTATACCAATATTAACTCAAAATGCATCAAGGATCTTAACATCAGACCCCAAACTCTAAAGTTGATACAGGAAAGAGTAGAAAATACTCTGGAATTAATAGGTATAGGTAAGAGCTTTCTCAAAGGAACCCCAGCAGCTCAGCAACTAAGAGATAGCATAGATAAATGGGACCTCATAAAGCTAAAAAGCTTCTGCTCAACAAAAGAAATGGTCTCTAAACTGAAGAGAACTCCCACAGAGTGGGAGAAAATATTGGCCAGCTACACATCAGACAAAGGACTGATAACCAGAATATACAGGGAACTCAAAAAACTAAATTCTCCCAAAATTATTGAACCAATAAAGAAATGGGCAAGTGAACTAAACAGAACTTTCTCAAAAGAAGAAATTCAAATGGCCAAAAAACACATGAAAAAATGCTCACCATCTCTAGCAATAAAGGAAATGCAAATTAAAACCACACTAAGATTCCACCTCCCCCCTGTTAGAATAGCCATCATTAGCAACACCACTAACAACAGGTGTTGACAAGGATGCAGGGGAAGAGGAACCCTCTTACACTGCTGGTGGGAATGTAAACTAGTACAACCACTCTGGAAAAACATATGGAGGCTTCTTAAAATTCTAAACATTGATCTACCATATGATCCAGCAATATCACTCTTAGGGATATACCTGAAAGAATGTGACACAGATTACTCCAGAGGCACCTGCATACCCATGTTTTTTGCAGCACTATTCACAATAGCCAAGTTATGGAAACAGCCAGGATGCCCCACTACTGACAAATGGATTAAGAAAATGTCGTATTTATACACAAAGGATTTTTATGCAGCCATGAAGAAGAACGAAATTTTACCATTCGCAGGTAAATGGATGGAATTGGAGAACATCATTCTGAGTGAGGTTAGCCTGGCCCAAAAGACCAAAAATCATATGTTCTCCCTCATATGTGGACATTGGATCAAGGGCAAACACAACAAAGGGATTGGACTTTGATCACATGATAAAGCAAGAGCACACAAGGAAGGTATGAGGATAGGTAAGACACCCAAAAAACTAGATAGCATTTGTTGCCCTCAATGCAGAGAAACTAAAGCAGATATTTTAAGGCAACTGAGGCCAATAGGAGGAGGGGACCAGGAGTTAGAGAAAAGGTTAATTCGAGAAGAATTAACTTAGAAGGTAACACACATGTACAGGAAATCAATGCATGTCAACTCCTTGTATAGGTATCCTTATCTCAACTAGCAAAAACCCTTGGTCCTTCCTATTATTGCTTATACTCTCTCTTCAACAAAATTAGAGATAAGGGCAGAATAGTTTCTGCCTGGTAGCAAGGGGTAAGTGTGGGGAAGGGAGGGAGCGGGGATGGGGGGCAGGTAGGAAGGGAGGGAGGAAGGGAGGAGAAATGACCCAAACATTGTATGCACATATGAATAATATAAAAATTTAAAAAAATAAGGAGACTTCACACTTGTTACAATGGCTGTTATTAAAAAGATGAAAAGTTAAATGTTGACAAGGATGTAGAATAAAGAGAATCCTTCTATACTTTTGGTGGGAAAACAAATTAGTGTAACCATTATAGAAAACAGTATGGAAATTACTCAAAAATAAAAATAGAACTCATTTGATGGAATGATCTCAGTTTTGGAGATACAGCCAAAGAAGTAAAATCTGTATGTCCAAGATGTATCTGCACACTCATGTGCCTTCCAACAGTATTCATAACAGTCAAAATATAACATTAGCTTAACTGCCCCTCAACAGATGACTGGATAAAGAAATTTGATATACACATTTATGTACACATATACAAAATGGAATATCATTCAGACTTAAAAAAAAAGAAATCCTGCAACAACATGAATACACTTGGAAATCATTGTGGTAAGTGAAATAAACCAGTCATAGAAAATAAGTACTATATGATCATTCTTATATGTGGAATCAAAAGAAGTCAAACTCAGAAACAGAGATGGTGGTTGCCTAGGAGATGCCAAGACCTAGTATGGTAGGAATGGGGAGACATTGGCCAAAGAATACAGAATTCCAGTCAGATGGGATGAGTAAGCTCTGGAAATTTACTGTACAACAGAATGACTAAACCTGATCATATTTTACATATTTGAACATTGTTGAAAGTAGACCTTATGATTCTTACTATATACACACAAAAGATAACTATGGGATGTGATGGATATGCTAATTGAGTTCATTGTAGTAATCACTTCACAATATATACATATTTCAAAATATCATGAATAATATAAACATAGATTATTTTAATTTATGAATTATATTTTACTATGTATTATGTTCTGAAAATATTTAGTCTATGTTATTTTTAAAATATGCTCAAGTCAATTGATGAGTTGCATATTTTACTAGTGAGTTGCTACACAGTTTTAAAATATTACTTTAGGAACAACAACCATTACAATAAGGAAAAGGTAACAATTGTTGCTATTTGCAAAATCCATCTATTTTGTTCATCTACTTTCACTGAAAGGGATATTGCATGTTTTACTGGGTATTTCGTTATTTCTTTCCATAAGTCCGATAATCACTGACATAAGTTGTTTCCTCCTTTTCACTTCAAGGTGGGAGTTTCTCTTTCACATATTGCTAACCACAAAAAGCACCATTTAAGCATGCCACCATTTAAGAACCCTCTACTACATCAAAACTAACAGCTGTAAAATCTATTGGCAGACAATGAGAGGCCTTAAACCTTAAAAAAAAATGTTACATCAGTATCTCCCCATGATCCCTACCAAGGCATGAATTCATTAAACTTGGAAGAAATACAAGAAACATTTCTCCAGAATACGTTTCAAAGCTGGTGCCTTTTCAAAGAAATAACGTAAAAGAAACCTAAAAGTCATAAGATGGTTTCTTGCTGTGTCAATCACAATGGTTACCAAGTGCTGGCTGTGATTGGGCCACACTGCACTCACTACTTACCAGCATAGTTAAAGAAATAGTGACTTTGACATTCTTATTTCCACCCCTAATTTCCCAAAACTAACAAACGGGAGGGTGACATTTTAAAAATTATTTATTTTTCATACTCAATTTTCTTTTTGCTATGACCAGACAAGATAATAGGAATTAGGTATGTATTGCTGTGTAATAAATTATCCCAAAATGCTCCTTAAAATACAAGCATCTATTACTGCACACAGTTTTAGATGATCAAAAATTTAGGAGAGAATTAGCTGTGTGCTTGTGGCACATGGTCTTACAAGAGGTTACAACCAGGCTGCCAGCTGGAACTGCTGTCATCAAAGGTTCAGCAAGGGCTAGAGAATCATTTCCAAATCACTCATGTGGTTGTTGCCTGGCCTCAGTTCCTTGCTGGTTGTTGTCTGGAGACCTCTATACCTTACCATGTGTCCATGTGTGTTTCTTCCAGATCTGCTTGAGTGTCCTTATGAGTTGGCAGCTGGTTTTCCCCACAGTGATTGGAGAGAGACAGAGAGAGAGAGAGAGAGAGAGAGAGAGAGAGAGAGAGAGAGAGAAACAGAGAGAGATACAGAGAGAAACAAGCACCCAAGATGGAAGCCAGTCTTTTATAACCTAACCTCTAATATGGTCACTGGTATAATGTGATATAAAAGGAGATGACACAATAGTATAAATACCAGGAGGTGAGGATCACTGGATGACATCTTGGAGGTGGCTACTACAGAATGCTTCTTTAGATGACCATATTCTTTTTAAAATTTTTAAATACTATTTTAATTGGATGAAGTTATGGTGTATGATAAAATGACTGAAAATGTAAATGCAAGGTACAATGATCAAATTAGGTTAGTTACAATTCCACATCCTTAGGTATTTAAAATATTTTTTCTTATAATGTAATAATTGTACATATTTATGAAGGACGGTAAGATATTTCATTACATGTACACATTACATGCTGGTCAAATCAGGGAAACTAACATTTTCATCTTATTACCATTATTTTTTGTTTGGAGCCTTTGAGATCATCACTTCTTATAATTCACTATTATATAATATCTGTTTGTGAACTAGAGTCACCCTCCATGATATAGAACACTAGAACTCATTATTTCTACCTAACCCATGTTTGGGTACCCATTGTCTAAACTCCCTCTATCTCCCCCTTTCTCTTCCTCTTCACAACCTCTAGTAATCACTATTATACATTCCAATTGATCCAACTGGCTTTTAAAAACCATCTAATTATGAGGGGGAACATGCGATATTTAAAATTAGAAGTGGAAAAGGAGCATTAGCCGTGGACAAGGAGGATTTAATGGCTTATAGTCCATTTTAAAGACCCTACTGAACACTGTGGATTTGTTCCCCTAAAGAATGCACAAATGAACCATTATATTTTTCTCAGCATCCAAGAATTCCCTGAAGAGTTTCCAGTGATCTGAGGTTCAGAGACACTGCCCTTAACAGTTTCCTTCCTCTCACAATCACTCAGCATGAGGACAGGGTGCTGTTGGAATTTACAGAACAATGTTAATATGGATACTGACTGATCATTTCACTTGATAAAGCTGCAGCCAACATTTTCATTCCACCAGAAATTCAGAGTTTGGAACAGAACATTGCTATTTTCTGAGCTAAGCATATAAAGAAACTCCTAGGGTAGAAACCTCAATTCTAATGTATACCTCAGTGCTTGGGAGGTAAACAAGTCCTAGAGGTACTAGTTCTTTCAATGAAAGGTAAAGAGAAATGGAGGAGTTTTGCTATGAAGATCATACCCCTTCTTTGCTTTCTTTACATTTTGAAATCCAGGAAGTGGTCATTCACCTTTAACCTAGCAGCTGTATTTGTTAAATTAAAATCTTTCTTTTCCATTAAGTGTAATTTTAAGTATGTTTCAAAAATATTTCCTTTCTCTTACAATTCATCATTTAGAAGGTCCAGTTGATTTTATTTTATGATATAATTTAATAGAGCACTGGTTCTATTAAAATTAATAATTATATAGACTTAAGTGTCTTTCCTGTGCATTCTCAAAGCATTAGGCGCAGCACACACACACACACACACACACACACACACCCTAGCATAGTATGTTTAAGAAGATAAGTATTTTAATTGCTCAGTTATTTGTTTATATACCCACCACTAGCTATGAGCATCATTCAGGTAGGACAACTTCTATCTTGTTCACCACTTTATATTCACAACCTGACCACATTTGGCACATAGGAAGCACATATATGTATTGAATAAACTAAATGATAACTAAATCAATAATTTTTATTCAGTTGTCCTATATAGAAAGTAAATACAGCCATGAATCTTAAAAAGCTAGAATAAACTGAAAGAGATATGGATCAAGTTGGAAAGACTTACTTTGGTAGTTCTTAGGTGTGCAAACAGGGCTGTCATTGAGTCCATTTTTTCATCAGTTTCCTATTACAAAATGGCCTAATACATGACACAACCACTTCATAGGATTTGGGGGAGACCAATGGGACAATTAATGTGAAAATTTTAAATCATAAACTTAAGTTTTTCATGTATTATTGTTGCTACTATTAAATGCAATGTAGCAATGTAACAAAAATTGTTTTAGTTTTTAAAAAGTTCCTCTCAGAAAGAAATCTATGTCAATTGGTCTGAGGGTGTCAGAAAAAATACTGCCACTAGGTAGATAAGTACCCATTTCTATTCTGAAGGCTGAATTCTGTGTTCATTGCCATTATAAAACAAGTTATTGATCTTGAGACCTATAGAATGTGCTTTGCAGCAAACGGATAGGACAAGATCTTTGAGTACTAGGTTTTCATCTAAAGAAAAGGAGAAGTTTTGGCCTCAATAATAGATCTCACCCATCCTCTTGAAAAGATGGCTATGCAGGCCTGTTTTTCAACCATAACCCTGAGGATTGGGATAGCTGTGAATACATAATAAAAGACAACTAGGTAATCTCATGAGCTTGTTGTCTGTGTGTCCATAGGTAAAAATGTGAGTGTGTTCATGCACAATAGCCCCTGTTCATAAATGGAAATGCAAAAAAAATCTCACCTTGGTGGGATGTAGTAGGTAGCATTGACAAATATAGACTTACATGTCTAAATTTAAAATAATAAAAATGGATAATAGATCAAAATAAACATCCTCCAAAGAAGACATACAAGTAACTAACAGGCACATGAAAAAATGTTCAACATCAGGAAATACGAATTAAAGTCACTATGAAATATCACCTCAAACCTGTTAGTGTAAGGAGAAAAGGGAAGAATTCTATAGTTTGGGTAGAAATATAAGTTTATAAAGTCATTATGGAAAATAGTATGGAGGTTCTCCAAAAAATTAAAAATAGAACTACTACATGATCCATAAATTTCACTTTTACACATATATCCAAAGGAAATGAAATCAATATGTTGAAGAGCTATCTGTATTCCTGTGTTCATTGCATCATTATTTACAATAACTAAGATCTGGACTCAACTGTCCAGCAACATATAAGTTAATAAAATGTAGTAAATATATTAAATTTTCCTTATTAATTTACATATATGTGACATAATATTATTTGTCTTGAAAAAGAAGGAGATCTTGCCATATAAAAAACATAGATAAACCTGGAGGACATTGTGCTCAGTGAGACAAACCAGTCACAGAATGGCAAATAGCACAAGATTTCACTTACTGTATATTGAGTATCTAAAATAGTTAAATTTTTAGAAACAGAGAATAGAATGGTGACTGCAGGAGCAAAGTGAGGGGCTGCTTTTTAATGAACATAGTCTCAGATATGTAAGATGAATAAGTCCTAAAGATTGTCTATACAACATTGTGTCTATACTCAACAATACTATAATTCATACTTAAGATGATAGATCTCAATTTAACTATTCTTACACAATAAAAATGAATGACAGAATGAATAAATAAAAGAATTATAATAAAATTTGCAATAACACCAAAATTTGTTTTAACAATAAGCTCTGGTAAGAAATGTATTTTTCATCTTAATTAGTGAAATACTTTCTTAGAAAATAAAACACTGCCTCCCATGGAACCTAAGACCATATCAGGAGACACACTGGGGCTTTATTTATAACACGGTAAATTCAATCATAAGATTTGGTAAATTAATTGTAAAAGAATAAGTATTCTTTTAACTTTTTTCACAAATCATAAGTATATGCTTCAATAAATTTTCATAAAGAGTATGCCATACAACTACACTCAAACAGAAACAACATATTATCAGCATTTCAGAAGTCTTCCATATGCCCCCTTTCCAGGCATTAGCTCCCCCATCTCAATAAGGGGAGCTACATTGATTTCTAACACCTAGGCAAAAACAGCACTTTTGCCTATTTTTCCATGTTATATGAGAAATCATTCTTTTGTGCCTGGCAACTTCAAGTCTGCGACAGTTATTAGTATTTTCAATTGTAGTAGTTTGTAATCCATTCATTCTCATGGCTATTATTATAGTTATGAATATATTGTAATTTAGTCATTATTTCTTTTTTGATAGGGAGTTGGGTACTTTCCAGATTTTGTCTATTACAAATAGTGCTGTCATAAATATTCTTAAACAGTCTTTTAATGAAAATGTGCATGCAATTCTGTTTGACATATATCTAGAAGGAGAATGTCTAGAAAATAGGCTTTGCATTTATTTAGCCATAGTAAATACCACCAAACAGTTTTTCAAATCCAGTTTTCAAAACACACTCTCACAGGCATTGATTGAGGGTTCTAGTTGCTCCATATTCTTGCTGATATTGGATAGTGTCTGTTAGTTTTATTTTAGCAATTCTTGTGAGTGTCCAGTGGTATCAATTATAGTTTAGGGTCTTTTTTGCTGGTTAGACCAAGCCTCTTTCCATGTTTCTTGAACATGTGAACAAGAAGCACTTTTGTGAAATGCTTCTTAAGGTGCTATACTCATTTTCACATAGGGAGTTGTGTCTCATTTTTATGAATTTGTAATAATTCTTTACATAGTTTGAAGTGAGTTTCGAATTTTTAAATAATTCATATAAGATAAAATGAGTTCATTACATGAATGGATTAAAAACAAGAAGTACTTGAAAGTTACTTCACAAATATGTATCAAGCATAAAGTGTCTCATGCCAGACACTTTACTAGGCTATGTGCCTCAACAAATTATAGGACAGTAGATTACTACTGCAGAAGTTCCAGAAGAATAAAATTTCTTTTTACATCTTTCCTTCATCTCAACATTTGATCTCAAACAATTCTAAAGGTCTAAAATCCAACCCTAGAATTAAGCCATGGTCTTCGGACCAAACCCAATAGTTCATACTGCTTTGAATTAAATGAATCAAATTATAGGAAAGACTTGTTATTAAACATTGTGCTTTGGCCTGCTTTCCCAACGTACTGGTTGTTTCACAGTTTTTGGTCAAAGACATAGATCATGATGGAATGAGAAGTTTATGTGGTAAAACTGGTCAATTTAGGTCCCAGGGATGATGGAGACAGAGCCAGAATTAGAAATGTGTCAAACAATTTAAGAAACAAGGGTACTGTCTTTGAAGAAATTAGGGAAAGAGGCCAGAAAGAACTTTCAGTCTGGAATACAGGCAAGCCACAATATGGACCTGTAGTGCATGTTGGTTCTTTAACTTCCCAGCATCCTGTGTTCTTTTAAACCCTGGTATTCCAGGCCTCTCTGCTCAGATTCTCTGTCAACCTTAAATATCCTTGACTAGTCTCCATCCAGGCTCACTCAACAATCATTATATTAGTCCTAGAGAAGGAATGTGTCTGGATATTAAATTCAAGATTGAAACAATTTTCAACATTCTTTAGAATTTAGATCATCTTAATCTTATAGTGAGTAATTCCATAAAAGTCCCAGTAACATGCTAAAACTAAATTTTACTCTCTGGGCATGGGGCACATGCACTCTGGAGGCTGAAATAGGAAGATCAAAAGTTCAAGGCTAGCCTGGACTACTTAGAAACTTTGAAACCAACCTAGGCTATATAGCAAGAACCAGTCTCTAAATAAATAAATAAATTTTAACTTACATAGTCTCAAGTTAACATATGTATTACCAAATAATAAAAGCAATGCCAGATTATATTCACTTCATCATATAAATTTGTAAGTTCATGGTCTAAAACATAATTACTTCTGGATTATCACCAATCCTGTTTTTAAGTCACCAATCTTCTACTGAATCTTTTGAAAATATTTTAAAATTATTTTTCTGGTTATAAGAGTTTCATTTTGATAAACCTGAAAAGTAAAAATACAGAGACGTATAAACAAAATCCTTATAATTTTATCTGCCATTGTCTCTATTTTGGCCTAATTTCTACCAAGTTTTTCTATGTATGCTTTTAAAATACCATACACTCAAATTTTCTTGCTGCTTTCCAAATTACTTTAAATTAAGAACATTTCCCCATGTTTAAAATACTCTTGGTAGCCAGACATGGTGGCACACACCTGTCATGTCAGCACCTGGGAGGCTGAGACAGGAGAACCTCAAGTTCCAGGCCAGTCTAGGCTACACACTAAGATTCTGTCTCAAAAAAAAAAATCCAACAACAACAACAACAAAATAAAACTCTCAGGAAGCTTAATTTCTAATATTTATATAATATACATGAAAAGAATGTGTCATGATTTATTTAATTGTTCCTCTACCTTAGGCATTCAGGATTTTTCTTAACTTTCTTTACTATGACCAATTGTGTTGGAGTAAAGACTTCTGTATAACAAAAGTTATTTTTAAAATTTTAGACTTTTCCTGAATATACTTATAGAATTCAAATGTAGTACAGAAAAAAAATTTCAATATACATATATTTTCAAAATACTTTCCAGCAAAGTGGTTTTTCAATCTTGCATGACTACCTGTTTTTACTTCAATCTCATGAGCATTGAGCATACTCTTGTGTATGTTTCACCCACTATTGATAGATGAAAATACTAATTGTTTTCACTTGTCTTTAATTTCTTTTTTTAGTAAAGAGTGCTTTTCAATTATTTATTAGTCACATGAATTTCATTTATGTTAGATTCCATTCATCCAAATGATTTATTGAACATCTACAAGTATGAAGCAGCAGTCTAGATGAAAGAGAATTATAAGAGGCAAAGAAATTCCCTCCCTTCTAAAGCTAAAGGGGAGAAACAGTCTGTAAATAAACTGCTATGAGATGGCAGGCAGCAACAAGAACTACAAGTGGAAAATGAAGAAAGAGATTAAGAGTTAGAGAATGAAGAGGGTGCTATTTTAGACAGATGGTTAAGGAAGCTCTCTCTAATAAAATAACACATGAGAAAAATATTTGTGAATTCTCTGTTCATTTCCTCAGCTAGTTCATTTATAGTAGTCTTCTCTCTTAAATTGTGATTCAAAAAACATGGCCAACATTTAACATATTTGGTACTAACAAAAACAATCAATTCTTAAACTTCCTAGAATTTATTTACTTTCTTTTCAGAGAGTATGATGGTCTTTACTATCGGTTATCCAAATCTATATTAATGCTGTCAATAGCTGTTTCCAACAAACAATAATGTGATTTTTGCTAGGACAAAAATAACAACTTCTTCTTCTTCTTCTTCTTCTTCTTCTTCTTCTTCTTCTTCTTCTTCTTCTTCTTCTTCTTCTTCTTCTTCTTCTTCTTCTTCTTCTTCCTTCTGCTCCTCCTACTCCTCCTTCTCTTCCTCCTTGTTCCTCCTCTTCCTCCTTCCTGTCCTCCTTCTCTCTCTCTCTCTCCTTCCTTTTTATCTCTCTTTCTTTGCCTTGATATTATACTTGTGTGGAAATATCATTTTAGCAATGCTGTTTTGCTATTTACACAAACATGAAACTGGTCTTAATGATTTCATCTTGACTAAAAAACTGAGTTTCTCTCTAAATATATCAAAGTCAGATGTTTGAGAATCAATTCTATGGGGAAAATTGTGCTAATTAATAACACCAAACTAATATGATTATTGGGAGAGTTACATGAGTTAATTATTATTACATGAGTTAATTACATGCTTAGTTTCTGCCCAATACATATTAAATATTAAATAAAAAGTTAATATTTTCATTATTAACTTCATCTGTACCAAGTACTACTCAAATGGGCAAAGTGGCCCAAACTTAATTCTCATTTTCCTCTTGCATTTGTATCTTGGAAATCAAAGAATTAGATGTCAGGAGGATTTGTGACAGCCATTTCAAATTTTAGCGATGTACAAAAGTGGTTTGCTTCCATATTTCTTTGTGCAAATAAGCACCATTTAAATTGTTAGGAATTTATATCAAATTTCGTTCTTTCGGTATTTTTCTTTTTCCTTCTTTTGGTGGTACTGGGATTTGAACTCATGCTTGCTAGCCAGGCACTCTATCATTTGAGCCACTCCACCAGCCCAATTTCTGTATTTTGTAGTCCTCTAAAATGCTCATGCAAATTCGCTAAATATATGAATTTAACCAAATGTGGAGCTCTGTGAATTGCAGTCTTTTAGTTATTTCACAAAAATATACTAACAAAATGTATAAACATATTAGGAAAAATAGGAAACATATTTTATCTGGTCCAGAGTAGGGGGAAATGCAAAGCATTCATTCATACATTCAAATTTTATTAGTTGCTTTCTCATTGGTCATTTCTAAACTACCAAATGTCTTTAGTTTGTCTATGAAAAATTCCTTTGATATGAAATTTCCACATCTACTGCTTCCTTATTACCTTCACTAATATGGCTGTAAAGATTATTACTTTTAAGGTGATACAACACACATAACCAAAAATATTTCTCAAGCCTCTCCTCTCCTATTCTCTCTATGTCTCTTAATCTTTGTTCTAAATGTAGATTGATAAAGGAAAGCTTAAAGCCACAATCTTTTTTTTTATTTTATTATTCATATGTGCATACAAGGCTTGGGTCATTTCTCCCCCCTGCCCCCACCCCCTCCCTTATCACCCACTCTGTCCACTCCCTCTCCCCCCCACCCCCTCAATACCCAGCAGAAACTATTTTGCCCTTATTTCTAATTTTGTTGTAGAGAGAGTATAAGCAATAATAGGAAGGAACAAGGGTTTTTTGCTGGTTGAGATAAGGATAGCTATACAGGGAGTTGACTCACATTGATTTCCTGTGCGTGTGTGTTACTTTCTAGGTTAATTCTTTTTGATCTAACCTTTTCTCTAGTTCCTAGTCCCCTTTTCCTAAAGTCACAATCTTTTAAAAAACTAATTTGAAACTTTCCTAAGTCATTTTTAAAGTTCTATGAGGGCATCTTAAATCTATGAGCAGGTCAATAAAGACACTTAAAAGCAGAACCCAGGCAACATTGGTAATCAAAATTCGTCATGATGTGCTTGGCACAAAAGATTTTCTTAATGAATTATCCATTAAGACATCAGATAAATTAATTGGTATGGACTTTTCTAAGAGAAAGTGGAAGGAGAAGGAAATAGTTTAGTACCCTGGATGCTAAAGGAAATCAATAGGCTTAGAGGCAAGGGCTTCAGTAACCATCGTGGATTCTTCCTAGTTCCCAGACTTCTATGAACTTTTTCTTCTTTCTCCTGACCTACTCTTCTGAAAGTGTGTAGTATATGAGTTGCCTTCAAAGTCCACTCTGGCTTTTGAATTCTAAATGGGAATTTTATATTAATAGCAAATCCTGCACTCTCACATTACATGAACTTTATTACTCCTGTGCTCCTTATTCCTCACTCCATAGAATTAAAAAAAAAACAAAACTAAGAATGTGGCTACTGTGGGTTTGGACTCTAAAAGAGAAGTATCATTCATCACTTACTTGCAGACACAATGCGTATGAATTAATTCATTTAATAGTATTTTCCCACTCTTCAACTGCCCCACCTAATGGCAAGAGGTATGAACAGCAGCTATGTTCTTCATCCCATGGTTGAAGAAACCCAAAAGTAGTTTTTCCTATCTGTGCAAACTTGTTGCCTTGTAATAGAAAGATGGATATTGTCCCCTCCCCTTGACAGTCCTATGCTATACTTCAAATCAGTTGTCAACAGATATTCCAGAACAAAGCCAACATACATATACCAGTAAGCCAACTCTTGCTAGTAAAAAGAAAGTATATCACAATGTCATTCACAAATGGCCTGAACTTTGGCACTGTTAAATCTTTCTTGGTTTTAGTTTGTCTCTAATGACAACCTTTTGTTCTTAGATATGTAGAACTGCTGAGATTTACATAAGATAACAAATGAAAAGGCTTAGCACATTCTTATTCCATTTAATATATCAAAGAGGGCCACAGAAATTATTTACCATCTAATGCCCTCATTTTATAGAGGAGGGAACTGAGGTACAATGAGTAATGAGTAAAGTGTCTTCTATTCTTAGCAAGTAAAACATTAAACCATATCTTTAAGTTAAGTGAAAAAGTGGGGGAGGGCATTTTCTTTTTGTTTGCTGCAGGGCTGGGGTCAAACCCAGGACCTCACTCAATACTATATAAGCGCTCTACCACTGAACTACATTCCCAGCTCTGGAAGGGGGTGGTATTTTTAAAAGTTAGAACCAGAGGTTAGAGCACACAAAGTTAGAATATATACCCAAGAAAATAAAGTTCATGTAATGGGAACTTTAGCAAATTAGATTTACCCAGCATGGTCCATACCTAGCAGAACAGCATATTGGGTAAAATTGATAATTCTTTCCAGAGCTCATGGTTGGGTGTCAATAACTGAAATTAATCATGTTCCTTTGAAGTGTTTTCCATTATTCCTCCATATCTACATATATCTACATAGAGATGCCCCCTTTATGGCCCAGCAGCTGAGTTTGATCAGATTCCATTATACCTCTAAGGACCTATTTAAAATCCTTTGTTGGGTTTTGCTTTGCTTTGAGCCATTTACTTTGTTGTTATACCATTTGAGATGTTCATGGGCTTTGTGTGTTTCTTTTACTCTCGGTAATAATATTACAGCTACAGAACACTCATCACAAATTTACCTTACACATACATGATGTGGGTTTATGATCCTAAAAAGCAGCATTAGTCAAGTGTGATCCAACGATCACCTACTTCAGAACTACTCTGGGATCCGATTTAAATGTGATGAATCTTGGACCCCTTCCCAGACATACTAAATCAAAATCTCTTGGGGTAGACTTCAAGAATATACCTTTAAAGTAATTGTTCCTGGTTATTCTAATGCACATTAAATTATAAGATTCACTGACAGGAAGATTTTAAAAAAGATGCGACCCAAACAAAAAGAGCAAAAGAAGAAATTAATTTTGTGTTTACTTCACAAAGCCCAGCACTTGGCACTTTTTCACCTAGTGGCACAGTCTGAGTTTGTAGAACTCCCTTAAATCAATGAGGGACTTCAATAGCAGGATTTTGAATGTTTTGTTCCTAGTCCTTGTCCTGAGAACAAATTACACAGAAACACAGATGGTTTTCAGTTATCTGTTTTTTTAAAACAATCTAAGGAAATTGGAAAACACAATGTGTTGTTATCAAATAACAGCTGCAGCAAAAATCTACCACTCTGAAATTCAAGGTCATTTTGAATGAAAGAAAAAGAGGTATATGGACCTAACTATCTTTTTAATTGAAAATTCTGGGCTAAATCCTGGGCTAGTTACATGGTTTCACAAACTGCTTTGGTCAGTTATTATAAAACATTAGTGTATTTCCTCTTTGTCCTTCCCATCATTTTCATTTTTCTTTCCATTCCTTCCATGTTTATGCCTCTTTTCTGTGTCTTTGAGAAATTTCTTGAGCCCATTTCTATGTATTTTCTAGTTGGATGGGTTTAGCTAAATATCATTCATTTCCTTTGAGTAGCTTCAGCATCTTTTCTGACACTGTTCTATCTCATAGGAAATAGGGTCTTCTGTTTACCCAAATGCAGAAGTACATATGGATCTGATCCTAAAGACAATAAAGTTAGAAGCACAAAGAATTACATGGTACCAGATTATATCTGTTTTCTTCTGGTGAGCATAACTGTGCTCATCTCTTCAGGGAAGCCCAAGTCCTCACTGTAGTGATGTTCTGGAAATAGTTGACCATATTGAGATTGTGCAAAGATACATTCTTTACTGGGTGCACCATTATTAACACTGCCAAGAGTATAAGCTTATTTCTTCCAACCTTTAACATAAAGAAACACTACTTCTCATATCCTCGCCAAATCCTTGCATTAAGCAGGAAAGGAATAAGATTAGGAATGCAAATATTGCCACAGAATAGGAAAGAAGACCTTCTCCAGGGGATTCCAGCTGCCTCCCTGGAAATCCTGGACACACCACAAAAGAGAGGATGCATCCTAGCAGCAACTGGGAGAGCCAGATCTCTTTGCTGGTGACTCCTTTCTAGGAATGAATGCATCCTTTAAATATATTAACTTCAAAATGTCTCAAAGTTGTCTCTAATACCCTTTGTTTACAAATTGGCATTTATTCTTAGTTTTTTTCTATTAATCTTCTCTTTTGTAACACTTTGTTTTCAAGAAAAATAATGATGTATAAAAAATAATTCTTCCCAAACTCTTACTATGAAGATGAATGAAGCAGTAGATTAAGAGAGAGTGCCAATTAATGATTCCTAAATTACAAATGGTAATTCTAACTGTCAAGTAAAGAGTAAAAGTAAGGACAAAAATTATTCAAAAGAAATCCTTTATTTATAAGTAACAGAGACATTACCAAGAGTTACTTAAACTTGGATATAAAATGGAATTTTCCAGGAAGCTGAAGGAATCTGTTCTGTCTATGTGGAAAAATCCAAAAGCCTAATGAAATCTGAAAGTTAATTATTTTCCTTTTCTCCTTTCATATTATTTAAGCAATCAAAATCCTCTATTTTCAAGGGAAAGCTAGATTATTCAATAAATGGTGTAGAAGCAAGAGGATATCATCTTGGAGAAGATAAGTAGCTGTATAAAGCCACCCTTTATATGTGAACACGTCGATTAAAGAGGGAGTACTAAGTGTAAAAACATGAAATTGTGCTCATAGAATGATGTAGTCAACTTGAAACTTGCAGCCAAGGAAAATGTGATAATAATTTTGGGTCAGTTAGTCCATGCAGAGGTTCATTAAAAATTGCAGGAGAACAAAAGCTGTCTGATAGGAAGCTGAGTTACCCAATGGTAAACTGAAGTCACCGGATAGTTCACAGGATGCACATTCTGGAAGGTTGTAAATCAGAGTCAAAGCCCAGAAACATGGATTTTCTGTATTTATGGTTGCAATCCACCCTGGCTCTCTCAAAGCCAACTGGAAGAGATTGACTAAGGACTGAACAAAACCAATGAGCAATTGAAAATCCCAAAGAACTATGAGCACATGATAAAAGCGAGAGCACACAAGGAAGGTGGTGGAATGATAATTTTAAGAGGAAGACTTTGATGACTTGACTTTTCCCAACTCCATTAGCCATGGTTTTCTCTATCTCTCACTGGAAAAACAAATCACTGGCTCTTTCTAACCAATCATTCATTCTTAGACTGTACTGTCCCTCACAAGACATCATGGATCTCTTCATGACACTCTAGTTTCTGAATCTATTCCTGAGCAAGTAAGCTGCATGGCCACATGAATTTATAGTCATGTTACTATTTATTTGTTAATATGACTATAATATGCAGCATGATGATTGAAAGAAGGAAAACTCTCTCTTCTCAGTATACTCACTACAGTTTATGTTGTGCTGGGTATTACCACTGAATATGTCTTCTTACCCTCTCTGTAAGATACCTATCAGAGTATGAATAAAACATCTTACCATGGTGGATCATTAATCTTCAGAAACTGTTTCGAATAGCTATCCTTTCAGTACTTAATGCATTTGAAAGGAAGTGAATTTGTTTGTCAAGCTTGAAAGGAAAAAGAAATGCCAAAAGTGTTAGAAAATTTCATGGGTGAAATTATCCATAATCTTTGGAGTGAAAAAGCCTTGGTAAGCAGAATACAAAAATGAGGCAGTGATATAGAAAAAACAAATTACATTTTTACAACCTAAAAGAGGTACCTCAACTGACAGTAATTTTTTAATGTCATCACATATTTATACAATACTTAGGAGTTTCTGAAATATCTTAAGTGAATTAGTTCAATTTGTATTCAACAAAAGTATTTAATTACTACCCTAATCCAATATTTTCCTCTCAAAATACACAAGGAATTCTTTCCTGTAGTTAGTTTCCAAATCTATGTATGTGACAAAATTCATTGCTACTATAGAATGGAAAAAAGGGAAAATCTGAATTAAGGCAAGAGATGAAGAAATGGGACAGCTTTCTAACTCCATCTTCTTTGATTGATTTATTAATCCATGGTCAATCAAAAAATAGTACACTTCTTTCAAGAGGTCCTTTCAATAGATACTAGTAGTATATTTCTTTCAATAGATCCTCATTAGCTATAAGAATAAAACCCTTCCAAATCTAATAAGCTATTTTGTTATCTCTCCATCACTAAATTTCCCTTCATTTCTGCAGAAACAGATTCTAAAGAAAATGAGAGAAAGAATGCATTAAAAAGGATAAAATAGATTATTCTATTAGCTTCTATTTCACTTGGTTATATCACAATTTTATATCAGTGAATTTTTGTGTAGAACTGCAACTTATTTTTAATGTACACTATCCTGCATGAGAATGTAAAAGACTCAATTTTACATTATTTTCACAGAAAACTGTTCAGTTATGACTCTCTCCTCTGCTTTTTTTCTTTTTTATCCTGTCATTTTTATCTTATAAATTATACTGACCATGGTTTTGTACAGTGTAATCTGAGGGTAACTTCATAAGTTCTTTCACTTTCTAAAAAACAAATGGGATGTTGCTGTGTTAGACACTTTCACATTTAGATGGTTTAGTCTCATAACAATCCTATGATATAGTTACTATAATCTGTAGTACTTTGGATGAGTTAAATAAGGCTCAGCCCTAGTGAAGCAATGGCTAGTAATTAATAAACTGGCCTCTGAGTATCACTTAACATAATTTCAAGTATAGACTGTGAAAGGGAACAAAGGAAAAAAGAAGGAGGGAGAATGACCAGATCTCAGAGTTTGGAATTAAAATATTCAATTCAAATGCATTCTATACTACCTGATAAAAGTATTTTCTTATCTGCAAAAAGAAGATAGCAATGCATCCTAATTTACAAGGTCATTATGAGTCTTCAATAAGGTAATGTTTGTGAAAATCACTTTGTAAATTGAAAAGGATCAGATAAATTTTTCATACAGCATTTATCATAATGAGGTTTCCATACACAAAAAGAAAGAGTACTTGATAAAAAAATTGTAATGCTTCAAAAAAAAACATGGAGAGAAACACAAATGATGACATAAATGATATGTAATAACATAATAGATGAAATAACAGAAGATAACATCTTACTA
Organism: Castor canadensis; assembly: GCF_047511655.1. Taxonomy (NCBI): domain Eukaryota; kingdom Metazoa; phylum Chordata; class Mammalia; order Rodentia; family Castoridae; genus Castor; species Castor canadensis. The sequence continues at coordinate 128,612,720 of NC_133391.1, read as the reverse complement.
AATTATAAAAAACTGTAATTCTGAGAGTACATTTATCTCTGATTCTTTTGTTTCTAGTATTTATCATGGAAATAATAACAGAAAACATTCAGTAGTTTAATTTTAAAGAGGAAAAAAGGCTAGGATATTATAAGTGAAAACAGAAAGCCATGGGATCTGGAAGATAGCACAATAATTTAATTATGAACTCTTTTCAAGTTTGGGATTCAAAATATATACCTGGCAACACATTTTAGGGTCATAATTGTTAACATAAAGAAACTACTTTCTAGATGCTGCAAAATCTGCTTACCATCAGAACTTAACCTACCATGGGATTTAGAACAAAGGATAGTCCATCCATCCAACATGTAACCAATGCATTTTTACTTGTTAATGTGTACATCAGTTGGATAGAAAGATTAAGCAAGGTAGTATACAAAAATTAAACATGGCTTCTCATTGTAAGTGCAAGGTGATAAATTATATAGGGAATTGCAATTTGTTGAGAGAGAGAGACAGAGACAGAGACAGAGAGAGGGAGAGAATATTCCTTAGTAGATACAGTTGATGCTTGGAATTATCTTATGCAGAATATGTTCAGAAATACCCATTACATAGAAGGCATGTTGAGAAAGACTATCCAGAATTTTCAGAATTATAGCATCTTAATTCTATTGAAGTAGAACACAGAGAATAATCAAAAATTTGTCATAGAAACAATCAAACTTAATTTAAATAAAATATAAAACAAATTACATTATTATTACTAAAATGTAATAACTGAGGTAGAAGAAAGGGTTACCTCACTCAAGGAAACATTTGAATAAAAGCTCTTACTATTGTGAAACTCATAAGTGCATTATAAATCTCTTCTGCAGGAAGAAAACCTGTCTAGTTACTTAAATCTACTCAAATGTGAATGACCATCCTCTAATTAGAACTGAAGCATTTGGGAAAACATATTCTAAAGGTCATAAGGACTGGATGGCCAATTATCTTGAGAAATTGCTATTTGCATAGGTGCCTTCTTACAATTCATTTAGTTATAAAAAAATGTTTCATGATCACATCCAGACAGAAGCAAAATTTACTTTTCATCAAAATGCATGTATATATTAACTTTACGGTTTTAAAATAACTTGACTATTAAGTTTTATTATGAAACCCACGCAAAAAATGTTGGACTTTTCATCATATTCTATGCTAATGTTTCAAATATTTATGTTTTAGGTATTTTAGGCATAAGTATTGCCTCCTTTTCATACTTCATTTTGTCTACCTATCAACTAACGATAATAATACTAACTGTATCATAGAATAGTTTTAAAATGAAATAAAGTTAATAAATATATATATAAAGCATTGACAATTGGTAGGCACTCATTTTTTTTTTTTTGGATGGGACTGGGGTTTGAATTTGGCTTCACACTGGCAAAGCAGATGCTCTACTGCCTGAGCCACACCTCCAGATAATTTTGCTTTGGTTATTTTTGAGGATGGGGTTTCATGAACTATTTCTCCAGGGTGGCTTCAAACTGTGATTCTCCTGATCCCAGCCTCCTAAGAAGCTGAATTACAGGTATGAGCCACTGGTGGCTGGCTGGTACTCCAAAAATTTTGATCACAAAATACTGTATCAAAAAATTATTTTATGAAATAATTTGAGAGGTTCCACATGACAGCAGATTAGAAGCTTCCTCTAGTTGACCATGTGAATGAGAAGAGTCAAGGTAACAAGTGGAGACTATTCTGAAGAGAAAAAGAGAGGAAGAGCATCAGGAATCACAAAAGGGATTACAGGACAGCTGAAATGCATGGAGAAACATAAGGTGAAAGAGAAAAGTAGGAATCAGACTTCAATGACAACCCCAGCTCCCTAGGAAGAGAGGGAAAGCTGTAGCCACAATTGCAAGGCAAGCCAAACAACCCTGATAATAGATTCACAGATCTATCTGCAGGATAAGTCAACACTCCTGTGTAGCAGGCTAGCATTGAGGAAGAAAGACATTTTTGTCACTCCCTATATCTTGGAATTCTTTAGTCAGGCACCATCTTGACAGGGACCAATTGCTTGAGACTAAACTACCATGGGAACCTGAAAACAGGAAGCAGACATGACTTAGGCAGCCGTAAGAATCCCTGCTACAGTGTGTGGGAGGGAGAAAGTCATAAGAGAGGTCCTAAAAAGAGGACGGTCTCACATAGACCTGCTGAAAACTTTAAGCAGTGAGCAGCTCAGGCAGTGATGGGTGTAATAGTTGGTGGTCCTCCTGTCTCTGAGCAACCCCATCCACTTGAGGATCACTGCAGAAGAGCAATGAGCTGATGCCTATTGTAGTGTGCAGGTTCCTCTACCAGCTCTGTGGTGTTTGTTACCAGGAGATACTGAGAGCTTTGAACCCAGGTCACAAGGATCATGTAATTTCCTCAGCCTCCTTCCTCCCACAAGATGGTTCACTGATGGGCAGGGTCTAAAAGCACTGACACCAGTACAGAGGGTTTGATTACATCAGTCCTCACCCTTCAGACCAGAACTCAGTGCTCTGTTTGTTTTCCCCACCTTCTGACACATTTACAGGACATCCCTAGGCATTGACACTTGCTTCCTCTGGGGGCACAAATCAGAGAGCCTGTGGAAAAGTGGGAATCTGCCAAACCATGGACTATAAAGCTCCCTGTGGCCAAAGTGCCTCCCAGAACACAAAGAAGGAAATATTCTAACATGAAGACAGTCAAGAAGCAGACAACTGACCACTCATTGACCCTGCCCTCAGTTCACATACAACACAAACCCATACATTGGCAACCACAAAAGGCCTCTCTGTTAGTTTTCTTCTCTCTGAGTGGAGCTAGGGGTTAAGCCCAGAGCAAAGAACACATGGACATAGGGTGACTCCTGAGATAGAACCCCAGTCTAATAGCAAGAAATTTCACAACTTTGCCACTACCCATTCCTGCATGAACATTGGCAATACTTCAACTGAATGACTACAGGTGATTAAAATGTCCAACCAACAACTTGGCCTCAGATGTGAAAATTCCAATGCAGAAATACAGAAATGGAAAAAAAAAAACAAAACTCCCTAATACAGGTCACTAATGATAGTGGAGTGAATAATATCCCAGAGGAAGAACTCAAAAGAATGTTTATAATAATGATCAATAAATTTAAAGAGGATATGAATAAACACCTGAGTAAATTCAAAGAAAATACAAATAGAACAGCTGAACAAAATAAGGAAGACAATTCAGAATATGAAAGAGGAATTAAATAAAGATATAGAAATACTGGCAAAAACCAAAATGGAATTTCTGAAATGAAAAGCTCAATGTCAAACAAACAAACAAACAAAATCTCAGTTGAAAGGCTTATCAGTAGATTGGATCAAATTAAACACAGAATATCAGAGCTTGAAGACAAAGTAGATGAAGTAGAACATTCAGACATGAATAAGAAAAATAATAAGAAAGTATGAATGAAACACCTAAAACTTCTGGGAAACCATTAAAAAATCAAACCTAAAAATTATGAGCGTAGAAGGCAAAGAGATGCAAGTTAAACATGTAGAAAACATAGTCAATAAAATAATAGTAAAAAAATTCCTAAATCTTAAAAAATAGATAGTCACACAAGTATAGGAGGCTTTTAGGACACCAAACAGACAAGAACAGAAAAGGACATTTCCACATCATATGTATTTAAGTATACTCAATGTATTTAAGTATACATAAAAAGGAAAGAATACTGAAAGCTGGAAGAAGCACCAAGTCACATATAAAGGCAAACACATCAGAATAACAGCAGATTCTTAACAGAACCTCTAGAATCAAAGAGGGAATTAAATAATGTGTTTCAAACCCTGAAAGAAAATAACCTGCAACCCAGATTACTGTACTCAGCAATACTATCCTTCATAATTAAAGGAGGAGTGAAAACCTCCATGATAAACAAAACCTAAAGCAATTCATAATCACCAAGCCAGCACTGCAGAACATTCTTAAAGGAATCTTATACAGGGAAGAAGAAGATAAATAAATGATAAAAATACAGGGAAGAATAAATTTTACCATGTAAGTATATAAGCAAAATCAGATTAGGAAAGAGTAAAACATTACAAAAGCAATAAAATGCAGGAATTATTTCATACTTTCAATAATAACCCTGAATGTTAATAGTATAAATGTTGCAATTAAAATATATAGATAGGCAGATTAGATTAAAACCAACACTAAACCATTTGTTGCCTATAAGAAAAGCACCTCACTGGCAAAGACAAACATAGGTTTAAAGAGAAAGGATGGAAAAATATATTCCAAGCAAGCAAATGGAACTTAAAAACAGCAGGAATAGCTACCTGACAAAGATGTCCAACCAAAATTAAACAGAAGAGATAAAGGAAATCACTTCAGTATTTGATGTCCCTACTGCAGAGGAACTAATAGAGAAACCTTAAAGTGACACAGGTCAATATGAGAAGGGGATCAGGAACTAGTGAAAAGGTCAGTTAGAGATGAATCAACTTGGGGTAACACATTTGTACATGGAAGCAATACTAGGAATCTCTCTGTGTAGCTATCCTTATCTCAACTAGCAAGAATGCTTTGTCTTTCTTATTATTGCTTATATTTTCTCTTCAACTAAATTAGAGATAAGGGCAAAACAGATTCTGTTGGGAAGTGAGGGGAGGTTGGGGGGAAGAGTAAAGGGGCAGGGGGTAGAAGGGAGAAATGGTCCAAACAATGTATGCACATATGAATAAATTTATTTTAAAAAAAGAAAGAAAATCACTTCACATTGATAAAGGGAACAACCTATTGATCTTGTTGCAAATATGTATACACCAACTTAGTTCACCAATTTCATAAAATAAATACAACTGAATATAAAAGCACAGAATGACTCAACACAATAATAGTGAATGACTTTGATGCCCATTCTCACCAATAGATACGTCATCCAGACAAAAAAAAAATCAATAAAGAAACTTCAGAATTAAATGACACTGTTATTCAAATGGATTTAAAGACATCTACAGAATATTCCACCTAACAGCTATAGAATACCCATTCTTCCTGGCAACCCATGAAACGTTCTCCAAAATAGATATTTTAGGACAAGAAACAAGTCTTAACAAATATAAGAGTGCTCAGAAATAAGCTCATATAGCTGCAGCATTAGGGAATTCTTTGAAACCTACATTCCACTAAACTGGAAAACCTAGAAATGGTTAAATTTAGACTCATGTGACCTGCCCAAATTGACCTGAGGATATCAACCACTTAAACAGATCTATAATTAGCAATGAGATTGAAGCAGTACAGAAACTTCTCCCACAATAAAAAGACCAGGACCAGACAGACCTCACTGAATTCTATCAGACCTTCAAAAATATAACAACAATGTCCCCTCAAAGTGTTCCATACCGTAGAAAGAGATGAAGCACTATGAAACTCATTGTATCAGTCTAGTATTAACCTGATTCCAAAACAGGATAAGGACACAGCAAAAGTTAAAAACTATAAACCAAATTCCTTGATGAGCATAAATGCAAGCATGATCAATAAAATGCCAAAAAACAAATTCAATGACACATTAAGATCAAGTTAATTTCAGTCTAGGAATGCAAGGATGCATCAAATCAATAAATGTAATACAGTGCATAAACAGAAGAAAGGGAAAAAATAAAATGATTTTCTTAATAGATGCAAGGAAAAGCCTTGACAAGATTCAACATTCCTTCATGATAAAAACCCTGAAGAACGTAGCAATTGTAGGAATGTACCTCAACATCATAAAGCCTATATACAACAAATATATAGCCAACATTATACTGAATATGAAATAAACTGAAGCATTTCTTCTAAAATCTGGAATAAGACAAGAACACTCTCTTTGCTCTTATTCAATATAGTTCTTGAAATGTTATTCAGTGAAACAAGGCAAGAGAAAGAAATAAAGGGGATACAAATAGGAAAGGAAGAATTTAAATTATCACTATTTACAGATTATATGATTCTGTACTTTAAAAACCACAAAGACTATATCAAAAAACTCTTAAATCTGATAAATACCATTGGCAAAGTACCAGAATACAAAATAAGCATATAAAAACAGTAGATTTTCTGTATACCAAGAACATACATACTAAGAAAGAAATCAGGAAACAATCCCATTCATTATAACTTCAAAAAGAGAAAAATACCTAGGAATAAAATTAACTAAGGAAGAAAAAGACTTTTATAATGAAAAGCATAAAACATTTAAGAAACAATTGAAGAATACACTAGAAAATGGAAAGACATTCCATGCTTATGGATTGACAGAATTAATTTTGTGAAAATGGCTATGCTACCACAAACAATCTACAGGTTCAAAACAATCTCCACCAAAATTCCAATGGCATTCTTCATAAAAATAGAAACATTAATCATAACATTCATATTGAGCAGAAAAAACCCTTAATAGCCATAGCTATCCCGAGAAAAAGAAACAAATGTTTGAGTTATCACAATACCTAACTTCAAATTATACCACAGAACCATAATAACAAAAACAGCATGGTACTGGAACAAAAACAGACATATAGACCAATGGAATAGAAAAGAAAATCCAAAAATAAGCCCACAAAGCCATACTCATCTGATTTTGAACAAAAATTCAAAAACACTCATTGGGAAAAAATAGTTTCTTCAACAAATGGTGTTGGGAAAACTTTACCTCCATGCTTAGAAGACTGAAACTAGGCTCCTATCTCTCACCCTGTTCAAAAATCAATTTGAAGTGTATCAAAGGTTTTAATGTAAGACTGAAACTTTGGAACTACTACAGTAAAACAGGGAAGACATTTGAAGATGTAGACAAAAGCAACAACTTTCTGAATGAGAGTTCAATAGCTCAGGAAATAAGAGCAAGAATTGACAAATGGGACTGCATTAAATTAAAAAGTCTCAGCACAACTAAGGAAATGGTTACCAGAATGAAGACACAGCATACAGAATGAGAGAAAATTTTTGCCAGCTGGTCATTGGAGAAGTGATTAATACACAGTATATGTAAAGAGTTCAAAAATTAAACATCAAATGAACAAATAATCCAAGTAATAAATTGGCAAGTGAAATGAACAGTCTCTAAAGAAGAACAAAGAGCAAATAAACACTTGAAGAAATGTTCAACATCCTTATCCACCAAAGAAATGAAAATCAAACAACACTGAGATTCCATTTCACCCCAGTCAAAATGGCTACCATCAAGAAAATGCACAACAAATGCTGGTGAGGATGTGGGGAAAGAGAATCCTTATATACTGTTGGTGAGATTTTAAATTAGTCTAGCCTTTATGGGAATGGTATCTGAAGGCATGTATGTCAGTATACAATAGAGATACCTACACATTCATGTTTATAGCAGCACTATTCACAATAGCCAACCTGTGCAATCTACCTAGGTGCCCATGAACTGATTAAGCTATAAAAAATGTGTGTTATATAGGCAATGGAATATTATTTGGCCATAAAGAAAAACAAAATTATGTGTAGGAAAATGGATGTAACTGAAGATCATCATGTCAAGTGAAATAAGTCAGACTGAGAAAGACAAATAGCACATTTTATCTCATATAAGGAACCTAGAAGTAAAAATAATACATGAATATAAAATGGGGGCAATGGGAGGGAAGAGACAAGAAGAAGGGGAGAGGGCCAAAGTAGAAAGTGAAGGGGCATGAGTGTGATCATTATATGAATGTGTAAAAATAGGATGATGAAACCCATTAGATATTGTAAAAAGGGGGGAGGAGAGAGGGGATAAGAGAGTAATGGAGTGAATATGATCAAAGTACATTATATACATGTAGGAATACATCACAATGAGACTCCTCTGTACAACTAATATGTGCTAATTTTTAAAGATAAATGGAAATAGCATAGCCTTATGCCATGTGCTCCAGTGCATACACAGACATATATAATTATTCATACACACATGCAAAATACAGTAGTTTCCTTTATCCATATAAATATGTTCCAAGACTCAAATAGTACCAAACCTATAAATACGGTTTTATCTTATAGATAATACCTATGATAAAATATAATTTATAATATAGGCAAAGTAAGAGATAAATGATAACCAATAATAAAATAGACCAATTACAACAATATGCTATAATGAAAGTTATGTGAATGTGCTCTCTCTCTCTCTCAATATCTTATTGTATTATATTCATCCTTCCTTTACTTGTGATGATATGAGATGATGCAATGCCTATGTAATGAGATAAAGTGAGGTGAATGTATAAGCATTGTCATAAAGCATTAGTCTACTGCACAAAGGTTCCTTGAACACAAGCATTGCAATACTCCCAAAGCCAATTTTATCAAAAAGACAATTATCAAACTATGTGAGATTCATGTCCTGGGTAGGGTGGATCAGGATGGCAAGAAATTTCAAAACACTACTCCGAGTGGCACATGCAATTTAAAACTCGAAAATTGTTTATTTCTGAAATTGTTTCTTTCTCTTATCTTTTCACTTACATTTTGAGACCATTGTCTCATTCATGGACATAAATTATATAGGCACAGAAAGCAAAATCACACATAAGAGTACTGTACTTGAATGCCTGAATTATTCAGACTTCTGTGGACAAATAAAACAAGCAAGACCCACTCTCAGATAATTGTGGATGTTCAGAGCTCTTCCCAGTATTTCTGGGCATAGCTAAGGGAGAAGTAAATTCACATGCTTAATTGTATTTGTTACAGCTCCCTTAGAGACATTGTTTCAATTATACAGCCATCAAGGCTTCTTCCCTGCTCCTTGATACTTTATTCTTCCATGCTTTGTCTTAAGAACACAGCCCCTTTCATACCTTGAGGCAACCTTGTTACAATACTGTTGTAATTACCAAAAATTTACAGAGGGCCTTGAAAAAAAATAAACAACACACAATACCTTTAATACTGGTCATCATACCACACTACTCCTAAAGGATATTTTACTTGGGCCATCTCTGCTATAAGGACAATTGAAAGTCGCTTCTAAACTCTGCCTGTCGCCACTGGGGTCCATCCCTACAAAAGGTTTCTTACCACCTATCCACTCTCCAGAATCCTCCAGAGTACTACCTTCCCCCTAAATTCTCTCTTTTAAGCAGTCAGGGCAAGTTTTTTAAAAATCACAATAATATATAGTGCAAAATAGTTTGCTTCCTTTGTCATTTATTTCATCTTCCCAAGAAGCCCCAAGGGGCCTCCATTCACTATTTAAATGTCTTCCTAAATAATTCATTTTCTGTCATATTATAGAATGCAAATACATCTACAGTTTACAATATAACATTTTTATCCAACTATAAATACAGCTATAAATACAGATAATTGACTATAAATATGTGACAGTTTATTTTTAGTAGACATATGGTGAATGGATACATTGGCATATGAGTGAAGCCTATAGGTACATATGTGAGGCTCTATGGTATAGTCACTGCAGATAAACTAGGAGTCAGAAGATCTAAAGTCCATCTCAGATTCTCCAAACTGCCTTTGTAATTTTGGCCAACTCACTTAACCCAGCTGAGGTGCAGTTTGAGATTCCATAAAATGAGGATAAAAATAACTTCTTTTCCTATCTCAAAGTTTCTTTGAGGAAAAAATGCAAGTAAATGTTGTAATGGTATTGTGAAGGGAATAAATGACACTGGTGACTCAATTTTGGGTGAGGGAGACATTTTAGAAGCAGACATCTGAAAGGGCATGAGAAACAACAGGCTTCTTAAAGAAATAACAGGCTTCTTACCAAGATAACAAAATGCAGCTGCAAGATGTTAGTGGTAGGTCCCAAGGCAAAGATGAGCTGACCAAATCTTCTCAGAATGTTCTGTCTGATAAGGATAGGGACAGGCAGGTGGCTGGGTTCAGCAGGAAGTTGGCTAGGCACCAACTAATCACAAATATAGTTTCAAGGTAGAATAGTTGGACCTAAGACAGGTAGAGACCTATGTCACTCCTAGACTTCAGCTATTCTATGACTTGGCTTTCCTGAAGCCCCTCCCATGAGGGAGTTTTGCTGTCTTTTCAATAAACCTGTGCTTGCTTTACTCTTAACTTTCTGTTTGGTGTCTTTAATCATTGGCTCCACCTGGACATGAACTTGGGATTGGTGATCCAGTATCAGTATACTGAAAAGTTCACTGATTCCTGCTTTAACTATGTCTAGTCTACTAATAAGTCCAAAGACATTCTTTATTGCTTACTATGTTTTTTATTTTTGTTTTACATTTCATAAATATAAATTCTTATTATTGTGTTTATTATTACTCACATTAGCATAGATATGTATTAGATCTTTATTCTATGTAACATCTGGCATAATAATCTAACATTTCACCCAATCAGCTCATACAAAATTATATATGCACAATCAGCCTTTGCTATAATTATTCTCCTTAAAAGGATGATTATGAATGATCTGTGTAATAAACATTACACACACAAACATGCTAAATCAGCTTCAACTTTATTGTGAAATTAGTCTTTAAGACCTAGATTAAATTCTAGTCAAAAGCAATTATGAAATGATATAGATTTGAAATACTTAGTACTCAGCTAGTAGCAAAAAAATAAGGTGGAAGATATGGCAAATGTCAACAGCTTCCATACACATTGCTTGCATAATTTTAAGACTTCTCACTAAAGTGGTATGTTGTCATAAGACCCTGATTCACAAAAGGCACAGTAGTAGAAAAAGTAGAGTTGAGATGAAGAGGACGCTGAAATATGTAGCACACAGATGCCTGTGACAGCATGTTTCATTTGTTTAGATATTGGACAGGATGTAAATGCTGAATTGAGAAAGGTTCTCAGGGCTCTGGATTAAGCAGTGGTTTGATTCTGGAAGAATATTTAGAATGTTTAATACCACATTTATTCAGGAGGCAGGACAGTGTGTGGATGAATATCCAATATTCATCTAGATAGAGGTTAAGACTAAAATCAGAAATCTAAGCTAGAAATGGAAATTCATAGACAGTCAAGTAGAACACAGCTAAAGACAGGAAAGCAGATATCTTAATATCTTTAGGATATTTAAATATATTAAAATGTTGTGTGGAACAAGGACAGAATCTTAGGGAATACCACTATTTAAAGAGGATGCAGTCCAGGAGTGAAATGTAGAAATAGCTATCAGTAAGAAAAGAGGAATACCAGAATTGTCAAAGGAGATATGCATGGCCAAGAGTGATAAAAGCAAGGGAAAGAGTACCTCCATGATCAAGGAACAAAAGAGGACAGAAGATAGTTTAGCAATTGCCACCAAGGATAGAAGAGAGAGGAGGAAATTGACTAAGTCCTATGAGACAATGGAGGTGTTAGTCTTGAACAGGAGAAATCTCTTTATCCTTTCCAACTTGAAGAAGAAAAACCTTTTCAAAAAAAAAAAAAAGAAGACAAAGGTACATATTACCTCTGGGACATCTGAGAAGATACAAACTTGAAAATTTTTGCTCTGAGAAAATTTTTATTTTATATTTAAATATATTTTTACTGAGTCTAGAATTCTGGGTTGACAGGTGGGTTTTCTGTTTGCTTGTTTTTGGTTTTTTGTTTGTTTCAGTACTTTAAAGAGACCATTCCTTTGTCTTCCTCCTCTCATCATTTCTATAGGAAAATTTACTGGGTCTCTATAGGTAATTTGTCTCTTTTTCATCTTGACTTCAAGATTTTCTCTTTGCATTTGCTTTTTGGAAATTTTAATGTGATATCTCTATCTCTATCTCTATGTGTGTGTTTATTAACATGTCTCTTCTTTGGTGTACTCTGAGGTTTTTGAGTCTGTTATTTGGAGTCTGCCATCAATTTTGGAAAAAATTTATTTCTTCTACAGATTTTTTTCTTTCTTCTCCTCTGATTTTAATTGCACATATTATACCATTTAATATTGTATTAAATGGTGTAAGAGATATTGGATGATCTCTCTCACACAAACATACATACACACAGACACACTATTTTGTCCTCTTTGTATAACAGCTTGGGTGATTTCTGCTGATTTATCTTCAAGTTCACTAATTATTTCCTTAGCTATGTCAAGTCCACTAATAAGTCTAAAGACATTCTTTATCTCTTACTATGTTTTTACTTTTATTTCTAGCATTTCCACCTATTTCTTCATGAAAGCATCTCCACCTGATTCTGATTCTTCATGAAAGTTTCATCTCTACTGAAATCGCCCATCTGTTGTCATGTGTTGCAGCTTTTCCATTACAGCCTTCAACATACTAATCATAGTTACTTGTCTGATAATTCCAACATTTATTCCATGTATGAGAGACTTCTGGATATTGTTACTTTGGAATGTTTTCTCTTGCCTTCTCATTTGTCTTGTAATTGTTTGCCAAAAGCTGGGTAGCTTGTGTAGGATAATAAATACAGAGGCAAATACTATTTCTGCCTTAAAAAAAGTTTGCCTGGGCAAATAGTTAGCAAGACTCCATCTCCAAAAAATAACCAGAAAAAAAATTGGGCTTGAGGTATGGTTCAAGCAGTAGAACACATGCTTTGCCAGAACAAACCCCTGAGTTCAAACCCAGTCCCACAAAAAAAAGGAGCTTGTGAAGTGACAAGAATGAACTTTTTGAAAAATAAAAGTAAAGCTGCTTTATTGTTGATGATGATTTAGTGTCTTGATGGATCCTTTTTTTTCTTTTATTATTCATATGTGCATACAAGGCTTGGGTCATTTCTCCCCTCTGCCCCCACCCCCTCCCTTACCACCCACTCTGCCCCCTCCCTCTCCCCCCCACCCCCTCAATACCCAGCAGAAACTATTTTGCCCTTATTTCTAATTTTGTTGTAGAGAGAGTATAAGCAATAATAGGAAGGAACAAGGGGTTTTGCTGGTTGAGATAAGGATAGCTATACAGGGCATTGACTCACATTGATTTCCTGTGCATGTGTGTTACCTTCTAGGTTAATTCTTTTTGATCTAACCTTTTCTCTAGTTCCTGGTCCCCTTTTCCTATTGGCCTCAGTTGCTTTAAGATATCTGCTTTAGTTTCTCTGCATTAAGGGCAACAAATGCTAGCTAATTTTTTAGGTGTCTTACCTATCCTCACCCCTCCCTTGTGTGCTAAAGCTTTTATCATGTGCTCAAAGTTCAATCCCATTGTTGTGTTTACCCTTGATCTAATGTCCACATATGAGGGAGAAATACGATTTTTGGTCTTTTGGGCCAGGCTAACCTCACTCAGAATGATGTTCTCCAATTCCATCCATTTACCAGCGAAAGATAACATTTCGTTCTTCTTCATGGCTGCATAAAATTCCATTGTGTATAGATACCACATTTTCTTAATCCACTTGTCAGTGGTGGGGCATCTTGGCTGTTTCCATAACCTGGCTATTGTGAATAGTGCCGCAATAAACATGGGTGTGCAGGTGCCTCTGGAGTAACCTGTGTCACAGTCTTTTGGGTATATCCCCAAGAGTGGTATTGCTGGATCAAATGGTAGATCAATGTCTAGCTTTTTAAGTAGCCTCCAAATTTTTTTCCAGAGTGGTTGTACTAGTTTACATCCCCACCAACAGTGTAAGAGGGTTCCTTTTTCCCGCATCCTCGCCAACATCTGTTGTTGGTGGTGTTGCTGATGATTTATGGATCCTTAAGGATTACAGTATCTGGTAGCAAATCATATCACAAAATTGAATGTTGTATAACATTTCTTTTGGTGGCTTTGATAGTTTGGGGTTTTGTTCCTTTGCTTTTATTTTGCAATGTGCTTTTAATACTTTTACCCTTTTGTTACCCTTGAAAGCAATCATACTAAGTTTTGGGAGTATGTGATAACACATCTAATTATTTAAAGTTTATTTATTCCCATTTTTTGCATCAAGATGCATAGATACAAAGCCAAGACTATAACTCAGGACTTTAGGGACCATCTCCATGCTGTCCCAGAAAGCATTGCTTATGGGAAACAAAGTAAACACATTGATAATTTAATTTATTTTTTTAGCATTCTAAACACTTGCTTATTGGTTGCCATTTGAAAGAGAAAAGATAATAATTAATTTAAAAATTTTAAAGATGGGAAGTTGGCTTCAGTTAGAAATAAGTAAGCTTTGTTAGAAAAAATATTTTAAAACTCCAAAAAAAAAGAGTATGATTTTCTTTAAAATTTTACCTGGCTGTAGAGAGATAGTATCTGTAAGAAACATTTTTTAATATTGATTTTCAACTCAACAAAGACTCTCCACATTTTTATATATCTTTGGTTTTTTTTATTATTAAGTGCAATATATGCAATTATTTCCTGGACATAATCATTTGGAATTCAATTCAGTTCCCACTTAAAAGTACTCCAAAATGAAATAGCAAACACATCATGATATTGAAAAAAAGTGGAAGTTTTTTCTAAAACAACAATGCAGTGATTGACTTTGGCTGCTGGAAAAGTCATATGACATATGACTGGTTTCAAAGCAAATAGTCACTGATCAGTTCCTATTCTTTCAGACTTTTCTTGCCATACCCACATTCATTTATACTCTGGGCTATTCTTATACTATTGTTGATTATCTGAGAAAACTTCTTTTTAACAACTCTAAAATAATCTGTTTCTGCAACAATGAGCATAATTGACAATTTGGGTACATTATTCACATTTCAAAATATAACTCTTCCAAATAGGATACCCACAGTGTGATTAAAGAGCAAACACATGGAGATTGGTGAAATACAAGACTTTAGACACCCCATAAAGAAGAATATAAAGATTATAACAGGATAGACTTGAGTGATCAGGGTTGGGGTGACAGGATGATGAAATAATTTTAATAAATTATGAAAGTTATAAATTCAGTTGTCAAATATGCTCTATGAGAGCAGAGGAATCCAACATTTTATTCATACCGGATGCCCAAAGCCTAACACCCAGTAGCCACTGTTGGTAAACACAAGTTGGAAGACAGAAATAATAGCCAAAGAAATGAAATCTCTAAAACTATAAATTCTTACCTCAGTTTATTGTTTAAAAACTCAAGGCAATAATATTATTTTAGTTGTATGATCTCCCCTGACCTTCTTTGGACCCTAAGGAGTGAAAACAAGTGACTGAACTTTGTCAGGACTCTATGATGTTACAACTATGTCAATCTTATACCTTAGGTAGTGATGAAGATAGCAGAGAAATGAGGCTAATCTGAGAAAGGAACCATTATTTTTACTTCAACCATAACCCCACCCCCAAACAATCTATCTTACAGAGTAATTGTAAGGAGAAACAAATGCATACAGCTCTGACGTGCCATAACAAAATGTATCATCCTTTCCAAATTTCTGTTTGGTCTACCATCTCTAGATGGCCATTGACAGAATGAAACACAGATGAAATGGTATACTCACCCTGGGTCATTAGGAGAATAATTGCTGCCAATTGGCAATGTAAAGGGACAACTGGAAAAAGTTTATTTTTTAAAAAATAGAATACAGTTGGTTTGTAAACTTTGGACAATATTTTTAAAGTTATCTGTGACAAGGAGCAATTTTAGAGAGCCTGCTGGGCATATTTCACCAGATGGGATCCCAGCTTCTGGATTCAAAACTGGCAGCCTATTTAGGTGGGGCTTTAAATTCAGTATGAAAAGAATTTTCTGGATACCCTGTGCCTTCCAAACAGACAGAACTTGTTTCCAGTTTTGAAGAAATACTAAACAACATTTCTATCAAAAAGAACAGGGAACTTAATTAAAGACATCTGGTAAGTGACACATTTATCTAAATGTAGAATATCCAAAGAATCCTAAGTCAAACAGAGGGCAATTTCATCAAGAAAACAACAAATCCAATTGAGCAGATAATATCTTGAATCGCTTCAAACTTGTGGGAAGAAAATTGTTCGGGGACTGGGAAATTGGGAATTTAATGTAAAATCCTACAAGATACTTTATAATTCAATACACAAGAGGTTTGATAAATGAAGAAAATCAAAATTTATCCAGCTTACCCACCAGATGACATTTATGAAAATTCATGAGCTCAGAGACTATCAACCGAGATACTGTACAGAATAGTGTTTTAAGTTTTTTAAATAACCTCTGATTTAAAAATATACTATTAGTATGGGAATTTTATACCCATCCTCTTATCTGAACTTTTCATTCTCCTTCCTGATTAAGAAAAAAGCAGTGAGGTAGTGGGTTTTGGCAGAGGAAATAAGGGTTACTCAGACTATCCAGTATGAAATTTATAAATCTTTGAAAAATTAACTCAACTGGTAAATCCATCAATACGATAAGGTACTTCAGAAACCTGTGTCATTGTGTTGGATGCTAAAAACAAGCAATATAAAATAAGCAAAACAAGAATAGTGATGAAAGGGGAAATAGTCTTGAATAAAATTGAATTTAGTTTCTCAATCTATGAAGAGGATAATAAATATCATCATGAAGAGTTCCCCTAACATAAACTCCATAAATTTTTAAAAAGATATGAATCAGATCATTTTCAGTAATACAAAGTTGAGAGAATATGTTGATTGTATAGTATTGGTCACCATCCTTTGGACTTAAATATCATGTCTATAACCCTACTACTCAAGGGGCAGAGATCAGGAGGATTGTGGTTTGAAGCCAGCCCTGGGAAATAGTTCACAAGACCCTATCTTGAAAAAAATCATCACAAAAAAGGGCTGGTGGCAAGGTGTAGGCCCTGAGTTCAAACTCCAGGACAGAAAAAAAAAATTCTGGACAGGCATGATGGTGCATTTCTGTAACCCTATCTACTCAGGAGGCAGAGACAGGAGGATTGAGTTTGAAGTCAGCCCAGGCAAAAATTCATGAGATCCTATCTCAAAAACAAAATACAAACTAAAGGGAGTGTTGCTCAAAAGGTAGAGTCCTTAATTAGCATGCTCAAGACCTTGGATTCAATCTCTAATATCACAAAAAAAAAAAAGAGAAAGAAAAGGAAGAAAGTAAGGAAGGGAAAGAAAGAGAGAAAAAAGAGAGAAAGAAAAATAAAGAGAGAAAGAAAGAAAGAAGGAAGGAAGGAAGGAAGAAAAAAAGAGAGAGAAAGAAAGAAAGAAAAAAAGAAAGAAGAGTTTAACTCTATTATGGACTAAATGCTTCTGTCTCACCTAAATTCATGGTAGAATGTCATAGCTGAACTCCTAATATGATAGTATTTGGAGGTGGGACCTCTGAAATTAATGAGTAAATGAAGTCATGAAGACAGAACTCAAATAATGGAATAGTGACCTAGTATGAAGAGACCTCAGAGACCTTGTTCTTTCTTTCTAAGCTGTGAGGATCCCTGAGAAGGTGATGTTTGCAAGACATCAGCAAGCCAGCAAAAGAGCCCTTCCTGGGAACTGAATTGGCTGGCACTTTGATCTTGGACTTCACAGTCTCCAGAATTTTCAGGAGCTAAATTTCTGTTTAAGTCTCCTAGCCTATGATATTTTGTTATGAGATAGGCCAATCTGACTAATATATTTTCTTTGCCACAGGTGCCTTCATTTATAAGTTTACTTGGAAATTGATGTTCAATTTATGAATGAGCATATGAACTGGAATCACAGAAACTCAAAACTGGTGATAAACAGAAGTCTTGCCTAGTTTTACTACCCATTTTATGCCTGAATCTTTTATACAATATAGAGACTGGCTAAGTCATTTTGCAAACTACACTGGAACCTCTTCAGTGAGGTGTACTCCCTAATAAGATGATTACTTAAAGACAGTCTTTTTTCCCTTCTCTTTTGATTGTCTTAATTTACAGTGACAGATACAAGACCCACAGAGTGACTTGTAGAGGGAACAGAAACTGTTTTAACATTTAAAACATTCTCTGGATTTTCAAATCTCCTATTGCCAAAGAAGAATATTCTTAGATTCTAAATTAAATCAATTGTTCAAACTTTCTTCAACAAAAACAGGAAAAATCTACTTCCAAGTGTAGTGCACAATTTTGGATTCTCTAATGACAAAGTCTTAAGGAATGGGGGGTGATGTTCCTGGACCAATGCAAAGTAGACTTTTGAAGCCTTAAATGACAACTTGTAGCCAAAAAGTCTGGCTCTTTTCTCTGATAGGGAATAATCTTCTGCTTAGAGTCACTTAATTAAGTAGAAGCATTTTCTTTGTGCCAGTAGATTTTGAAGACGCTAGGAAGAAGTAAAATGAGAGCTCTACTGTTGACATTTGAACAAATGCAGGCAATTCAGGTTCTCTTAATCTGGAAAGCTGAACCTTTCCAACAAGATGGAAAAATTTGCATAAAACAAATATAAGTAAGAAATGTTTTAGCATCACTAAGTACTTGAAGTTCCTTAAAGTCACAGTTCAGTTAATTATTTGCTTTTAGAATGTTTTCCTTCCAGAACAGGGAAGTGTATAATGATACATTCTAATTATCCAAAATACTTTCCTTTTTGCCTTTACACATCTTTCTCATATCACTTTTTTCTGAAATTCAACAAAAAAGGAAGAATTATGTTAGTGGTTTGCTTTCATATGTAATTCATAATAAGAAAACTCAGTAACAGAAAAATGTATTTGCCATTTGGTAATTTGCATGCAGGTCATTCCTATTACAATGAGCAACTCTGTGGCCCTTTATTTTATGCAAAATCCACACAACAAAACACCAACTAGAAAAACAAATGAATATGAAGTTTCCCTCAGAGCATATTAAAGTCACTGGTTGGTTATTAAACACAGTACTCAGTGAAAGGATTGGCATACCTCTCTGTATGAAAGACAAGTAGAATATCTTCATTTTGTAAAGAAACCCTGTTGGCTACCCATACTTTCATCTTCATATACTCTTAAAAGCTAGCTTCTAATTCTATAGAAAGAATGAAAGAGGGCTTTGGGCCCTCACAATAGACACTGGATGTAACACAAAGCGTTCCCATACTAGAGAAATGTGTTTGCACTTGTGGTTTTTCTGATGCCTTCAAATGAATGTTCCTACGTCACAATCACATCTGTTTGGATGCCTTCTCCCCCTTGGGTAAATGAACAAAGGGATATGTTCTTAGAGCTTGCCTGATGGAAATTAACAGTCTACATTCATTCTTGTTTTGTGTAGCTTTCTTTGAGTTGCTCTATTTGTTCTTTTTTTTTCATAAGTTAATAAGAAACTTAAAATTATGAATTTGATAACTTATCATGAATTTCCAAGTAACTGGAAAATGTTTAACCTTCACCAGGGCCTCAGGATTCTCACCTAAAAATGTTTCAAAGAAGATGAAAAGGAGCATTAGAGACCTATGCCAAGATAGTAGATTATGCAAGGGCTGGAATTTCAGAGGGTGTGAGAGGGTTACAAGTATCTTTCACATAATTTCAATGCATACTTTAGGACCTGCCCAGAAAGTTTGATGAAAGTTTTAGACATAAATTTCTTCAATTTCAATTTTTAACTGTGTATTTGTTGCTTGCATTCAAAAATCAGGGTATTCAATATCATTGGGTATTCAACAGGCTTATGTGAATGAAACGGAAGGCATGTAAACTGACTGAAAGAGAATTTGACCAAACATCAACCAAGCCAAACAAACAAATCTTCATTTGTTAATAAGTTGCATACAGTTAGAGAACTGAAAGTTAACAAAAGGTTTCCCACAAGCCTAATCATAATAGCTTAGTATTAAAATCCAAAAAAATACAGTGAAATGCAGTGAATTTTAGGAAAGATGAAAATAAAAGGTACTTACACTTTTGCTCCGAGAAAGCAAATCACATGTATTTCTTTTCATGATGGTGTTTAGGTAATTCACACAGCACTAGTTGTTTCCAACGTCAGTGCTCTCACTGCAACAATTATCCACTCAAAAGCCAACTGGAATGCTGAAAAAAAGGCAAGGAAATGTTTAATCAAGTATATGATTAACACGTGCACTTTGAAATGCTGTCTTAAGACTAGGACAGTAATTCTTAAATAATTCATCAGAACAAGCTAAAATGTTGATGTGTTTAAAGCAGTAGAAGTACACACAAGCAACATTCTCAAAACAGCTTTTGTTAAATGTTATTTAGAGATTTTAAGCACCATCTGTTTTCTATTAAATAGTACAGTCTACTTTTTTTAGTGACTGAAATGAATAGGTATGGTAACCACAACCTAAAGTTACATATATGAAACAAGGAAGAATCTGAATTGTGTTATGTGCTAATTCTGTCTGGGACAGATAGGATCCCTTCAATTGTCCAGTAAGGGACCACCAAGGTAGCCTTGTCCCTCACAGGAAGAATCATACACACATGTGAAGGGAAGAACCTGAGCTGTGCATCATAGCTCTTCTTTCATTAGCAATAAATCCACAGGAGAGCGAGGGCATTCCAGTGGCTCTGCAGTCAGTTTAGTGAGTTCTGCAGTCCTTCAGTTGAAAGAAGTTATACAGAGTGCTTGAGGGAAGCTAAGAGCAGTTTGCCTAATTAAGCAATAACTGCTATTTCAAAGATTATTTCTAAACAGTTGTCACTTATGAGACATGGATAACCTCATTATGCAACCTTTTCAAAAACCAGACACTTGGAAGAAGAGTCTGTGTTTTGAAGAAAGAGAAAATTGAATAGTCACATGTAATGTGTTTGTTTCTAATATTGTACCACATCTGGACGTGCACATTCATAGGGTATATTTGCATGTGGGCTGAAGTTCCTTTTGGGAAAAAACTTACCTAAGGAAAAGAAGATAAGGCAAATGGACTTGACAAAAACACAAAAACTCTGACAATGTGAAATGCTGACTGATGCATAACAATATGCATGTACCTCTTTCATTTGGATTTGTTCTAATCTTCTCAGAACAACTTGTATCTGAAGTTTAGGGAAAAGAGTAATAGCAATCAAGGTCTGAAGGAACTGATTTTGCTAAAACAATTGAAAATATCTAAGTACAAAGTACTGTGAGTTATACATTAAAAAGAAAAATAAAGCAAAATAACTATTTGCTTTAAGAAATACTACATGAAACCAAAAAGCTTTTGCACAGCAAAGGCAATGATCACCAGACTGAAGAGGCAACCCACAAAATGGAAGAAAATCTTTGCCATCCAACAAGGAATTAATGTCCAGAATTTACAGGGAACTCAAAACACTGAACTCTCAAAGAATCAATGACCCAATGAAGCAATGGGCAATAGAACAGAACAGAAATATTTTAAAGTAAGAAGCACAAATGGCCAAAAAAACACATGAAGAAAAGCTCAACATCCCTGGCCATAAAGGAAACGCACATCAAACCCACATAAGAATTCCACCTCACTCCTGTTAGAATGGCTGCCATCAAGAACACAAATGACAACAAGTTTTGTCAAGGATGTGTGGGGAAAGAACACTTATACCCTGCTGGTGGGAATGTAAATTACCACTTTGTAAATTACCACTATGGAAAGCAGTATGGAGGCTCCTCAGAAACCTAGAAACAGAACTATCATATGATCTAGCAATACCACTGCTAGGCTTATATCCAAAGGAAAGTAAGTTAGGATAAAGTCATTGGCACATCCACATTTACTGCACCATTATTCACAATAACCAAGCTATGGAAAAAGCTCAGATGCCCCACAACTGACCAATATGTTAAGAAAATGTGAGATATATGTATACATATATATGTGTATGTATATATATAATAGAATATTATTCAGCCATAAAAAAGAATGAAATTTTGTGGTTTTTAGGTAAATGGATGAACTGGAGAACATCATGTTATGTAAAGCAAGCCAGATTCAGAAAGACAAAGGTCACATGTTTTCTCTCATATATGGAAGACAGATCCAAATACAAATACAAGCATTATTATATCTACATGCATATATCTGCAAAATATTTCCAAAAGTAGTACTTTAGAGGAGACTAGGTGAGTAGGAAAAGAAGAAAAGAATGACGGAGAGTGAATAATATTGAATACATCACATGTGTGCTGGAACAAGACACATGAAACACACTGAAAACTGTTGAACAATACAAGGTAGGGGAAAAGGTAAGGAAGAGTAGTAGAGGGGGTTAGACTGGTTAAAGTACAGTATACTTACAGACAAACTACTCAGGCAAAACTCCCCTGCACAATGAACAGCGACTTAAACAGTGAAGGACAGGAACATAAAACAGCTCCTGTTCAGGGAGGGTGAATGATGAGGGTGAAGGAGGGTGAATGTGGTTGAGGTACTTTCTATACATGTATAAATATGGAACACTGAAACCTGTTGAAGCCATTTGAGAAAGAGGAGAGGGAAGAGGGAGAATAATGAAAGGGATGAACCAAACAAAGCTATAATATATATATATATATGGAAATGTCACCAAGGAACCCTCTGTATAACTATCATATACTAATAGAAACATTTTTAAAAATACAAGTGGAAGATGGGGAAGATGGAAGAGAAAAAACCCATCCTTCAGCACCCCATGGGCAGGAACCTTCACTAATCTCTCCAGCAATCTGCACTGCACTCTCTCAAGGCTTACAAAGAAAAAAAGAAAAACTTTCATGGAACATATGTGAAGCAATCCCTTCACAATTTCTGAAAATCAAAGGGAGATATACTTAAGGAGGCCAGACATCCCCAATAGCAAGGTATAGTTAGAAAGAGAAAAATGGAGTTTATTATTACTAAGAATATCCCTACATATAATTTGGGGACCTGAAAGGTACCAATGGACAAAGCCTTCTTCCAAGCTTGATGAATGCTTGCCTGAAAGTTAAAGAAAAATGCACAATCAAATGTGAGCTCCTAGGAAAATACTCTTTCATTGAGTTGTATGGAGTTTTTTTTTAAAGAGAGGAAAGTTTGGAGAAAGAACTAATCCTCAAAGGAAAAGTATTCACTAGTATACCTCCAAGAACTTAGACACCTTTACAGACACTTGTGACCCTGAGCATTTTATAGGTCCTCAGAAAGGAAGCGGAGACCCTTGACCCTGAGCATTTTATAGGTCCTCAGAAAGGAAGCAGAGAGAAATAATACTAACTACAAATTAAATATTCTATACCTCAGGAGAAAAAATATCTAGATAAATGCTGTGATAAACTTACACATTATCAGAGGGAAAACTCATTGAAAGTATTAAATTATTCATTCCGTATATAATGAGAACCCTTAGGGAGACAGGCAAGAAGTGGTACTTCTAATGAGCTAGTGACTCAATGATTTTAAATTAACAAATCAGTCAAACCAGACAAAAAGTGGATTTGTCCTGATAAGGTTTGCTAAATTAGTCAAGTTTTTAACAAATTTGAATTGAAAGCTTTGAAAGACCATCATTAAGAGATACTTTCCCATAGGAATTTAAAACCTATAGAAATTTGAGTAAGCAAATGGATTTAATTGAAACCTGACTGTATGAGATAGGCCTTCTCATAAACTGGAGTTCGCAAAAGAGTGTAGACCTTGGAATATAAACTCTCCACCGGCATTCTGTGTTGCTTTAGGTAAGTGACTTGTCCTCTTCAAGCAAAAGGGAGATCTTAATACATGTGTGTGTGTGTTGAGCACGAAGAAGATAATGTTGATAAAGTAGTGTCTACGAGAATTCTTGGCACATAAGAGATGACATGGAACTTGTCATCATAGTCACCACCATCACTATCTTTTTTTTTTCTGTTACTACCAAATGGCAAACAACAACAAAAACAACTAATTCTTATTTTTTGTCCTAAAAATACTAAACTCCCTCAACCAAAATATAATTAGACACATATACTTTTAGCTAAGTAGTATTGAACCATGTATCAGGGTACTATTAGGATCACTTAAAGAGGGTTTTGTAAAGACTATGTAAGATGTAAGACAGTGCAACCTCTGGAGCTGGCAATGGTGGAGTTTTTACATACCTTGCCCAGGGGGCAAGGAAAGGGCTTAGTGACCAATACCCAGGAGGAGAGAGTCATGCTCAGTGGGCTGCTTACATAAGGAAGGTTACTGTCTGGGACACAGTTACTCTTAGGAAGAAAGGAGATTAGGTGAAGCACATGACCTTGCTTTCTCTTCCTTCTGATCTCCTGCCATGACTCCTCACTAGCCAAATGTTACTGCACCAGAGGGCAAAGGAAGCTGCTGATGCATTTGCTTCTGTCTGATCAGCCTTCCAGGGCAGAAACCTCTGATGATAGGGCAGAGAGTACAGAGAGGGACTGTAGGAGAAATGGAAGATGTGCCATGCAAATGTGGTCTGCAATCTAGCATGTGGATTGCATTTTTCTGATACCTCATTCATTCTGAAAAGAATACCTATCATTTATCTTCTCACTAACTCTGTGGGATAGACATTGTTAATATATTATCCCCATTGCATAAAGAGGAAATTGGCTCCAGAAAGTAAAGTCAATTGCCCAGTAAACAGCAGAGCCAGGATTCCAACCTGATCTGTCTGTCTTCATGGCCTGCCTTTTTATCCACACTGCTACACTGCTTTGCTGCTGATATCACAAACTAATGCATTTTAATTATCAACAAGGGGTAATCACTACAATGTATCTAAGTTGCACCTCTACCAAAGAATGATATAAAGGTTGCCTCTCAGGAAGTAGTTTTCTCAGTTCCTACAAATTCCTCCCTCAGCAAAGATAATGCGATGAAACAGCAGAAAACGTTTCTCCCTCCAGGTGCACTAAAAAAAACAGGCAAGCAAACACCGACATGTTTGATTCCATTATGATAGGAGTTTTCACATAAAAGTTAATTAGGGAGAAGAAAGAGTCTGCTCCTGCAGGGAAAATACTTTAGAAATAGAAATGAAGAGAGTAGGTGAGTAAGATAGATGGTGCTGGGACATTCAGAGAAGGAACCCGAGCCTGAGCACCTGAATAAATTGGGCAGCTTTGATGCAAGGATAAGGGAGTTAAGATGGGTTGTTTCCTGGAGATTAAGGGTTTATGTAGTAGAAAACTCCCTGAACTGGCCATCACAAAAAAAATCAGTTCAACTTTTGTCACTATGTCATATGCAGGAGTTGTGTGGAAGGAAAATTCCTTCTCTTTTTCCCTCTTCACCAGTTGTTTGCATCCCTGCGAGGTGGAGATAACAGTAACTCCACTTCCAGTCTCCCAGTCTGTCTCACAGGGTTGTTGCAGGGATTAAGTAGATAATATCTCAGAAAGTTTTCTGGAAAGGATAACGTTCCCTGCAAATGTAATTCTGTTCATTTAAACAGCAAATGTGCCAATGCTTAATGACACACAATCTTAAAAGTGGAAAAAGGTTCCAATTATCCTCAAGTATCAGAAAAGCTATTGGGTATGTTTTATGCACTTCAGAAGAATTTCCTATTCTTCCTTTCTTTTTTCTTCCACAGAGTAATTCAGTGTATGTGGTGGCTTCTGAATCATAAAGCCACTTTTTAATTTAAAAAGATTATTGAGCATCCATTTGCTAGACACTGAATGAAGCTATCAGATAGACACCAAATTTTATCTATCTGATAGTTGAGGGGAAAGAAGTGTGTGGGTACAGTTATGTATAAATGATCAAGAGGTAATCAGTTAGATCTGTCTCCAAGTTAGTATCTTCACCACCTCATCAAAAGATAGATTTTTCAGGCTGAAGATATGGCTTAAGCAGTAGAGCGCCTGCCTAGCAAGCACAAAGTATTGAGTTCAAACCCCAGTACCATCAAAAGAAAAAAAATTGATTTTCTCCAAACAATAACAAAGACATCAAAGTGAAACTAAATTGGCAGTCTCTTCTCTTAACTAGATTTTTTTTTTGTAGTACTGGGATTAAACCTAGGGCCTTGTACATGCTAGGCAAGTGCTCTACCACTGAACAATGGCCCCCAACCCCTTGAGTAGATTTTAAAGAAAAATCAACTAGATACGGCACCTAAAGAAGAAGTGCCCCACTGTAAAAGACAATCCCCAATAAAAACAGGCTAAATTATCAAGTCTTACCCACCAAAGTATAAGCAGGCAAGAAATTAGGAGGAGGCAACGCAAGAACCAAACACCAAAAAAAAAAAAAAAAAAAAAGTTAAAAGGAAAGAAGCACAGATGGGGCACACAGATTAGGTCATGGGAAAGTTTAAATTATTGCCTTACTCTTTTAAATTCCCACTAACTTCCTTCCTTACAGGGAAGGTAGATAACATGAGCATTTGCTCCAGGGCAGGGACAAAGGAAGAAAGTACCTCATTTCCTCATACCTTCCAAAATTGTGAATTAACAGAAAGAATACCTTGGTCCAGACCTAAAGATTATGGTGGATGCTTCCAGCTGTTTATATTCTCTCTCTTTCTTCCAGGTGCCCTGTGAAGCCTTTCCCTTATCTAAGCTCAGGCTCCAGGCTGTGGAATCTGAGATCCAAGAGAGTTCAGTGTATATCTGTGTTAATCTTGGTATAGGAAGCATAAGGTATCTGCCTAGGACAACACAGGAAGTAGACTCAAGTTCCTCTACTCCATGTCAGTGCCTGTCCAGCTGATAATATTGCCCTGTGCATTGCTTTTCCTAAAAAACTAACTCCACCAAATACACCATGTAGTTTGCCCAGCAGAGTTTAATAACTTGGTTCTTGCTGAAGACAGAGAAATCTACTTGCAACGCAAGAACGGACCTGCATAATTAGATTACAGTTTGTGCTCTATAGAGATCTTCTGCAGGGGCATCTCAGAGGCTGAATGATGTATTTCAATGACAGGAATCAAGTGATCTGTGATTTATATGTGTCTGATTCATTTCACATTCCATTCCCCAACATCATCCCTTCACCCTAGTTAGGCTGATCTAATCTCTCTATCCCCAGTGACCTGTTGATTTCTACCTCTCAGCCCAAATTTATGCTCTTAAATTCTTTTCATTTTTCTGAGCTCTTTCTATTCTCCAAATTTCAGCAAAAGATCTTTTCCCTGCTGTTCCAAGTCAATAGGCTTGTACCTTGTTAGAATTCCATTAACTCAAGACATGTTGTAGCACAAAGTCATCTTCAATATTCTATTTTTTTCATGAATTTTATGGGTTTAATCTTTACTTCTTCAGCTGAAAATTGAATAAAGTACTTGTTAAGGCCTCTTTCATACTATAAGTTGTACCATTAGAAATTGCAAACTACGTATGTTTGAAAACAATTCATTATCATTCTTTTGCCTTTTCCATAATGTTCACAGTTTTGAACTTAGCAGCCACTTAATAAAGTTTATTAAAATTTAAGTCAAAATTTCATAAGGAAGATGTGATCATTTTAATTACTAAGTACAAAATTTGCAAAATTGGAAACATAACAAAATGTGGAAAATATTTAACCTATTTACCAAAGAAATAAAAATTAAAATCTCAAGGTTTCTGTTTGGTTTGTCTCCAAGTTAGTCAAGTTATGAGAGTTTTTTGTTTTGTTTTGTTTATAAAATACTAGAAGCCTGGAGATGTAGATAGAGCCATAGAGCACCTACCTAGCAAGCTCAAAGGTCTGAGTCCAAACCCCAGTACCATCAAAAAACAAATACTAGATAGTAGTATAATATATATTTAATCATATAATCATATACTTAATTATATAATTATATGTGTGTTTTATATATTGCTGATAGATTTTGAAAATGGCATAAGTCCTTTGAAAGGAATTTGCTAATAACAACCAAAAACTTTAATGTTGTCATATACTTGATGCAATAATTCAGAAAATAAATTGAAATGTGGAAAGTGTTTTATATGCAAAGATATTCCTGGCAGTGCTACTCATAATAATGAAAATTTAGAAACAATTTAGACATCTGATTATAAGGAAATAGTTCATTAAAATATGAGGACCCAACTAATGCACTATACAGACAAAAATATATATGTTTACACAATGTTTTAATTACATGACAAAATGCAAGTGTTGTAATGTTAAATGAAAAAAATCAGGACTGAAGTTGTCTAATCCTATAACAAATTATACACAGAGGAAAGGCTGGAGAGAAATATAAGAAAATATTAGTATTCATATTTAGGTACTTCTTTGGTTTATTCTTTCAATTTAACTGTTAAGTATTTCTTTTTTCTAAATGTTAATAATTTGAGAAAGCAAAGAAATATAGAACCAAGAACAGAAAGCATTTGAGTGAATATTAAAGTCAATAACCAGCTTTTCATACTTCAGAGTAAAACTAAAAGTGCTAGCTTTTGTTTATATGATTGTTCTCAGAGGTTGTCATATTGTTTATTTCAGTACTTGAGTGAATATAAAACAAGTCACTAACTATCTCTTCCTACTCCAGAATATAACTGAAAGTGCTAGCTTCTGTTTATATGATTATTCTGGGGGGTTGTTAAATTGTTTGTTGCTTTTGAGTACCCAAGTTTGCTATTTCACATATAATGTTAGACTTCTGTCTTTTATGAATCTATAGACTAGAAAAAGACTTAGTTAGAAAAGGACAGTCAAAAATCAAGTTCCTTTCTCCCTGACACTGTGATTCCCATCCCCCATTGGGTATCAACCAAAAGACAATTTCCCCTTTTCTTTTGGATTTCTTAAGGGTGACTCTAAAAAAAAGATTTTCAAACTCAAGCTAGAAAATCAATTATTGAAATCCCTTTGTGCTGGTTTCTGGGACTGTAAAATTCATGAAACACAGAGATAAATGCAAATAAAGAACTGAATTAGCAAGGAAGTGATTTGGGTTTCGTAGAACCAAGAGAGCTCAATGTGGAAAATATGTTTCTACCATTTTTTGTTGGAAAAAATATAACATGGGAATATTACCAATCTGCTGGCTGGAGTCCTTTTGCCCGACTCAGATAGAAATCATGAATAGGTGAAGAGTCCTTGCAGTGATGGCAGTCCTGGACCCTTGAATGCTCAAGGCCTAAAGGCTTGGCTGGCAGCCTTTAAGCTTACAACTCTAATCCCCGAGAATTAGTGACCCATTGCTCCAGGCTCTAGGGGTTCAGGTTGGAGGTTTATTGCTCTGAGCTCTATCACCAGCAGCCCTGGCACTTGACAATTATTGTAACCCTCAGCTTCCAGAAGCAGTAAAAGGCAGTAGCTGACAGCAGTAGGCAGCAGAGATGGCACCTCCTAGTGAACAGCTCTCAAACAGGCCTTGGGTGCTTGGACCCCCAGCTCCACACCTGCTAGTATTACAACTCTAGTGTGGCTATTTATAGCTCTTGGGCCTAGCATGCCTGAGACCCTTGGCTATTAAGATTTAGCAGCTTCCTGGTACATTCCAGTGGCCAGGGCCTGAACTTTCTCTTTTCTGCTCTTCACAGCCTTCTGTCTTTCTGCAGTCTTGGCTCTCTACTCTTTCTTGCCTTCTGTCTCTACCTCTGCTGCCCCTCATTGTCAATTCTACCTTTCTCCTACTTGTTTCTGCCCTAGCCACTCTCTGGCACTCTTCAGTTGCCTTCTCATCATTATTGACACTGTCCACTGCTACCAGTACCACAGCTGTTGTCACCTTCACTGCTCTTACTGCTCTGCCACTACTTCCACTATCCTCTCTCCTTTCTTTGTATAACCGTAACAGCCTGCTCTATTAATAATAAAAATCAAAAGTAGGCAAGAGGCTGAGTGTGGTAACTCATGCTTGTAAGCAGATATTGGGAGAGGTTCACAATTCAATGTTAGCCTAGGCAAAAAGTTAGCAAGATACCATCTCAACAAATAAGCCAGTATGGTGGCATGCAGCTATGATCCAAGCTATGCAGAAGGTCACAGGTAGGAGGATTGCAGTCCAGGCCAGACTCTGTAAAAAAAACAAACAAACAAACCCACAAGATCCTGCCTAAAAAATAACCTAAAGCCAAAAAGTCTGGAGGCATGGCTCCAGTGGCAGAGTGTTTGCTTAGAAAGCACAAGGCCCTATAATTCAAATTCCAGTCCCATCCAAAAAAAAAAAAAAATAGGCAAGAAAAGATCCCTCAGGACAGGCCTTTTAGAGGGGGCTTATTGTTACAACACTAGGAGGGTGTCCCCAGCTGAATTGGAAAGTCAACCAAACAGCCTGCTTACTTAGCCAGAAAGGGTGGTATGGCAAGGATGTTTGTACCAATCCTAGAAGTTCTTCTGTCAAATGAAAGACTGTGTTGGCACCAATCGTAACACAGTCCCTCACAAACCTTCTGCTGGACTACCAGGGGAAGTGCTCCCTCTCTGGCCTGAGAAAAGTTCCAGGGTAAGCATGGTCATCTAAAGTTCACTGAGGTTTGTCTTGCACAGAGTGTTGCTTTCTGAGACTGATGCAGACTGTATGGAGAGCTCATGACCATGGCATGTCTTGAGTCATGGTTTTAGTAGTCTTCTACAGCTGCTGGAGTGTCCATAGAGTGATTGTTAAGTGTCTGAAATAGTTGGGCAGCCACAGGGCAGTCTGAATGGTTTCAGTAAAGAGCTGCCTGGCAGACAGCTCCTCAGTCAAAGCCCATTCTTGACAGTTTTAATCATTCACAGAAAACATTAAAAGCATGCCTGCAGTAAAACTTAAAAGCTCAACACAGAACTAATAATTCTGATTGTATTTAACAATATTTAGCAATGCTTAATGGTGTTGAACTCCTGCCCCAGTCCCCTGGAGAGAGTTGAATCCTTCTGATCTGCCTCAGGAGGAAAAGTCAGAAATATTCAGAAAACAATAAATTATCAGTAGGGCTCTTGCCTATGTTTAATGTCAATAAAACCCATACCCTTTGAACTGTTTGAGCCTCTTAATATCTCACTGAACAGTCCATTGAAAATGTTGCTATAGCTTCTACCTACTCCTATCTTCCCTCTCTTATCTGCTCTAACTCTGTTTCTCCCCTCAAGCTCTAAATATTCTTTCAAGTGTCTCTCTCCTCATCAATTGGAAATCATTCCTTTAATCCTAGGTCCTCTGTCTTCCAGATAGCATTCTTTCCTCTTAAGAACTAAGTTCTTTGGACAAACTATTAATTTTCTCCACTTCCTCTGCTCCTCAGCCCAGTACATCCTAGTTTTATTCCTTCTATGCTTTAATTTTTTTTCTCTGAAGATCCAAGACCTCCATATTGTCAAATCAAACAGACTCTTCACAAATTCTCTGACTAGACTTCTTTTCTATAGCATTGTTGTTTCTTCTAGAAAATCTCTCCTCTATCTTCTGTGATGTCACTCTCTGCTGGCTATCCACCTCATTACTTGACATCTTTCTACTTCATAGAAGCATTTTCTTTTGTCCACTCCTAAAATATGGGTGATAACATTATTTTTAGCCTCTATCAGTGGTTTCCAAACATTACTTCAAGTTAAAAATTTACCAAAAACTGCTATAAAATGCAGATTGCTGACTCTCTACTAATGAATCAGAACCTCCAGAAGTGCCCATTAATCTATGTTTGACCAATTCCACAGGTAATAATCATGGAGAATTCAGAGCACTAGGCTATTTATTGGTACTTGGAAACCTCTGTTCTACATTATACTCATAGAAAATCTATTAAATTTTCCTTTTTCTCATTGCCATATATATGCTAATAATTGCCACATAAATAT
Organism: Castor canadensis; assembly: GCF_047511655.1. Lineage (NCBI taxonomy): Eukaryota > Metazoa > Chordata > Mammalia > Rodentia > Castoridae > Castor > Castor canadensis. Next base: position 128,581,296 of record NC_133391.1, on the reverse strand, counting down.
GAAGCGAGGGTATGGAAATACCCCCCCTTCTCCCGAGATTCAGATTCATATCTATATATATCTGCCAGGCACCTCCACTTCAAATGTCCACAAGTCTCTCAAATATCCCATGTTCATATATGAACTCAACATTTTTACTTTATTCTCAAACATCTCTCTCTCTCTCTCTCTCTCTCTCTCTCTCTCTGTCTTTCTCTCTCTCTCGCTCCCTCTCCCTCTCTCTACCTAGCCACTCCAGTCCCAAAACTGAATTCCTCTCATTCTTTAATCACCCACACTCACCCATACAAATATTTCTCAGCTTTCTCCTCTCTTGGCAAGTCTACTAGCAATACTCTCTTCTAGACTTTTATCTACACTATTTCAGATACCTTCAAATAGGTCTTTTTGTTGACAACACTGTCTCCCTCAAGTCCATTCTTGATATATTTCAACCACTGCCTATTACCTACATCATAAAGTCCAAATTAATCTCTTTTGCACAGTAAATAGAGGTGACTATGTCTTCTGCTTGTAGTGCTATTGCCGGTCCCTCCACATTTCATTCACTTGTTATGGTGGACTGCTTGCAATTCCCTGTACACCACTGTTTCTCACCTCCATGTCCTTATTCTTGATATTTTCCCCCTCTTTTTCTTCCCCCATCTGTGTCCTTCCTTCCTTCCTTAGGTGGCTACTCATGATTCAAGACTCCACTCAGATGTAATTCTTTCCTGGAAGTTTCTCCCAACATCCCAGCTCCACCCCACTGCCAACCTGAGTCAATGCCCTTTTTTTCTCTTGCCATTACGTCTCCTGAATACTCTCAAGAGCAAATTTTCCAAATTACACTAAAATGGTCTATTTACCTATATGTCAATGCCACTCTCAGCCTGTACTTAAAAGTCCCTGAGGGCAAAAAGCATTTCATGTTTACATATGCAATCATCACATAAAATATGCTTAATAAATATAGACTGAATTCTGCTAAATTGACCTTCCCTTGACTAGAATTATGACAAGGAAGCACATTTTGTCTCTAGACTTAAAAGAATGATTCTTTTCCTTTGTAGCTGATACCCATACAAAACCATCATCCTATTCCCTTCTCTTCTCCCCAAATGATAACAACAACCTTTCTTACTAATTCATTCACCAGGCATTTACGAGACACTTGCGGTATACAATGAACTGTGCTAGTGTCCAGGGATTCAAAGATAAATATGATAAAATCTCTCTCTATGATGAGTTTACAGTCTAGTGGGGGAGAGAGACAAATAGTACAATGCACTAAATGCTTTGACAGCTCAGAATAGCTTGTGTGGGACCCCCAGGAGGAAGCAAGTGATTCATATACCTAATGGCTTCAAAAACTGTTCTGAGTTGTTCTGCTTTTCTAAACACTTTGCTTTAAGTTATTCAAATGCCATTTCATATACTGATGTTGTTCCCTAAGTAGAGGGAAAGGAACATGAAAGTAGGGACTGACAGTTCTTTTTATCTCTTTTGTGAATCTGGTCAGACCTCGGTCCCTGCAGAAGAGGTGAGTGTGTAGAACTTGACACCCAGAAAGAGTGCTGTAAATGCTTATTGAATAAATAATGGACTGGCTGTCACACCTGCATAAGAGAACACAAGTTATTTTTTTCAGTACAAATTTATTACAAAATAATTGACATTTTGGAAAATAAAGGTACGCCATTTGTCTCCCAAGGTAGCCTAATTCTTCACTTTGAAGGATATGGAAATACCAAAGTACCCACTCTTTCAACACTCATCTAGACCAGTATTTTGAAATGGTCCAGCTGACTGATTTAGCAGCAAATCAATTATATTTCCTTCCAGGAGTCCATGCTTTATGGCCTTTCTCCCCACCTACAATAATTGCAGCCCTCTAAAACACAATTCTTCACCCTAACTGTAAGGCCAGGGACCTTCTAGTTCATCTCTCAAATGTAGGGCCTGTGCTTGATAATACTTTCCCTTGGCTTTAGCTCCCTGCTGCAAAGAAGAAAGTTACAACAAAAGCTTCCTTTCAACAGCTTTTCTTGTTACTCTCCCTCCCACTGCCTCATTATGGTGCCCATCCAGGGCTGGGCAGTGGGAGGTGACTAGAGCAGTTCTATCCTATGAATCATAAGCAACATGGTACATAGCCTGCTGACCTGAGGCCCAATATAGAAGGAGTGTCTGAGATGTGTCATCACCAACTAAGTTATAATAGATCCATTGAGAGTCTCAGGATAAAAATCCCTGAATCACCAAGAGGGAAAACAAATGACATCAAAATGTTCTCCATAAAATCTCTGGTTCAAACTGCTTACTGCCTACAAAGAAAGATGGAGTTCATCAAAGCATTGAGGGTTTTTACTTTTACAATGCTTTCTGTCTTGTTTTAGATTAAAGTAAAATGTGCCCATCTGAATATTTTTAAATTTGAGAAGTGTTACAATAGTACTGTGATGGAGGCTGTACTTTATAAGTCATGAAGCACAATTATAGTTAGCACTTTACTTTGTGAGATCAGTTCAGTTCTGAAATACGAGACATTCTGCATCTCCAGCTGAAATAAGAAAACAGGGGATGTCAGATTGACAGTTGACAGGTAGATGGATAGATAGAGAGAGCACAGGGAGAGATTGAGAAAAACAATCCAAGTCATAGATCCTGAATTGCTATGGAAGCAAAATTATCATCTCTAAATGATTTCTAGCCAGATCTTTTCCAAAAGTTCATTTTTTCCCAAAAGCCCGTTTTTAAACCAACAATCCCTTTCTTCTTTAATTGCCTTTTATTAATCAGCAATGAATCCAAATTTTTATTTTCCCGAAAAACTGACCTTGTGAATAGTTCCCTTAAGAAACACAGCAATTGAATTATTTTAAGACATACTGATACTATTGGCTTGGATCATTTGGAACACAATAAGAACTTGAAGAAAACAAGCCAGAGTTATAGTAAAGATGAAAGACATGGGGTGGGGGACTAGTACAGTATTGTGCACAACTTACTTAAGGCAGATGCATAAAAGTTGATGCAGTAAGGCTTCCGTAGAACAACTTCCATCCTAGCACCAAGTAACTGAGAAAGAACCCTCAAGCTATCATTTCTCCCTAATCAACAATTGTTACTGAAGAAGGCATTGCTTGCAGACTGCACAAACAGAAGAAAAACAAGGCATAAAATGAAGAAAATCAAAGTTAATTAAAAGAAACATAAACAAGGAAAATAACCAAGAAGCCAAAGAGTAGGAAGTAGAAACACAAACATATCAATTCTCTGCTTCTTAGGAAGCAAGAACCCATTAACATCCTTAGATGGGAACAAGCCCACTGTGGGAGAGTCATTAACACCAAGACAGACCAAAAACTGTTGGGACCCTTAGTTTTAGTTGGAACCAAGAAGTAAAATTTAGACAAGCAGATTTTTTTAACTAAGATAAAATAACAGAAAAAAAGAAACTGAACAAAGAATTTGGACTTCTTTTTCTTTTCAAGAGTTTTACTATTTTACCAATTTATTATAAGCATTAAAGGTAACAAGCAACAATGTAAAAAATCTGTGATGGTAGAAAATATAATACTCTTCTGATCATTTTCAAGATAAACTTTTCCTTTCATATTCAGAGAATGTGTAATACATAAACTGAAGTCAATCCCTTTCATAGTATTCCCTTTTTATAACTGTTTTCATTCTTATGAAAAGATTTATAGTTCAGCTCATTCTGAAGAATATACATGTGAATATTTTATTTCTCTAGAGGTGAGGAAGGTCTTTCTGAACATTACACATGCCAACACTTTCCTAACTACATTCTTAACTGAGGGTGGTGGTAGTGTGTGTCTCTGTTGCTCCCAACTTCAGTGAGAATGTCTCTAGTTTCTCATCATCACCAAACAGGACTTTGCCTGTTTGAACAATGTATGCTGAGAATTCCATTTTCCTGAATCTTAAAAATCAGAACTTAATGTGAAGGTTTTCCACCTGCTCTTTGGATATTATTAGAGAGGATTATGTGTTTTTCTTCCCCTTGATCTATGTAGTTATTACTTTTAAACTCTTCTCAAATTCCCAAATGGGTGGGTAGTCACAGATGGTCTAGATTTTGTAGATTGTCTTACAGAAATTTCCCCAAATTGATGGTACTCTTCCATGATCTTTCTATTGTTTTATTTGTCCCATTATTTCAAGGTGAATTTGAGAGAAAGGCAGAATATAATGAGCTAATTAATCTTAGAATGAAAACTATATATCAAAAAAATTTAAGGACATAATACAAACTTGCAAAATATTGCAACATCTTCTCCAGAGTTACAGCCCAAAGAACTCTTTAAAATCAGTAATAAATATAAACATATAAACAAGTCCCAGGAAAGAGAGAAACAAAGGCCATGAAATGGCAAATTCCACAAAAAGGGATAAATTTTAAATTAATATATGAAAAAGTCAATATCATTAGTAAGCAAAAAAATAAAGTAAGAAGATGCCTCTTTTCCTTATCAAATGCACATTAAAAAGTAACACCCAATGTTGGAGCACTCATTTACTATCAGTGGGAATATAATCAGTACAATATTTCTAGACAGGAATTTGGCAAATGTTTTGAAAGCCTGATAAATACGCATGTCCTTTGAATCAGTATGACAAAAGGACACACAGATGGATGTACAAAAATGATGATCAAAGCATTGCTCATAACAGGAAAAATGTGAACAAATTAAATACCCAGTAATGGAAGATTATCTGAGTTAATGCTTCTATAAAATGTATTGAAATATGTTGAGGCTGTTACAGATGATAAACTAGTTGTAGATTTAAAGATGTTTATTATAAATTGCTGAGTGAAATGCATAGGTCACAAAAACTGAAGTTAGAATATAATGCCATTTTGGTACTATGTCTAAACATGCACTGAACACAGTCTGCCCAGATGTGTGGTCCACACTTGTACTCATTATACTTGGGGTGCTGAGGCAGGAAGTTGCGAATTTGAGGCCAGCCAAGGCTACAAAACTGTGCCTCACAAAGCCAAGGGTTTGTGATAGAGCTCAGTGGTGGGGTGTTTGTCTAAATGTGCAGGGATCTGGGTTCGATCACTAACACAACAAAATAATAATCATAATCATAAGAAGAAGAAGATTTCAGAAGGATATCCATTAAATTTTAAGTATTTAATTCTGAAATTATGGGTAGATTTTCTTCTTTTGTTTCTGTGCCTGATGTAAGCTAATTTTTCTACAATGACTATGGACAATTTGTGTCATAAAAATCTATAATTATAAAAAAGTATATATAGTTCCAGCTTTTAATAGAGTTTACAGCTAAAGACCCAACAAAGTTGTTTGGTGTTCTGTCAAATTCATCAAGTTGAATATATTGAATATGCAGCTTTTTGTACAGTAATACTACCACAACAAAACATTTTAAGATAATTAACATAATGTAACATATTAACAAAATAAAAGAAAAACTATTTTAAAGTATCATCATGGAATTCCTTAGTCAGGACTGTGTTGATATTTCTAGTGTGAAAGACACTGCAGACTTGACTAGAGAAGGACTCTTCAGATTATTAACATATATACCCCAGCTGCTATGAAATTTAAGGTGGGCTTTGAAATCTAAGTGTATCTATAGAAATTCAAAATTAAAATCATTTCAGTTAGTTCTCCTGAGAACTACCAAAGTGAATGAAATCAAGGAATTTAAAAATCAATAGATGATTAACATATTTATGAAAATACAATGTTTGAGAGGGATGGAAAATTCTTTTTTCTTTAGCATAAGAAATTAAATTCTATTTTATGTGCACACATTATTTGAAGGTAATTTTTGTTTCTTTTCTCTCATTCTCTTGGTTTGATGATTTTAATTTTCTTCACTGATGTAGATCTTTTCTCTTTACTTTCAAAATCAATTTTCATTTGAGTAGAGTTATATGAGTAATTAATTCATTTTCATAATTTAAGTTAGTTTTCTAGGCATCTCATCCCAAATGTACACTTTAGGTTTTTCTCTGATGGAAAGAAGAGGGAGAGATTTGACAACAATATCTTTGTTATCATTCCATATTTGATAATGTCATCTCAATAAACAGTAAGGTAACAATATTTATCCCAAGAACCTAAACCTGAGAGATTACATTAATCTTGCTGAGTGTGTTACTGCTTAAAAAGTAATATTCTACACCTTGTGGTATCACCAATGAAAACAAATGCATTTAAACACATGCTTGAAAATGTCTTTTTTTTTGGCATCAACTGCTTATTTTATTTATTAGTTGATATATATTCATATATCCTTCTGTAAATTTTATTAGCATTTAAAAAAATGAATAAAATAAACCTTGCAGAGGTTGCCTTACATTTACATATGAAAGCACTTTAAGCAACTCTAAATTTCCAGAGTTAGTAAAATAAAAAATTAAATTCAGATCTGTCTAACATCAAAGCCTCTTTATACTGCATTATAACTGTAGAGATTTTGGACCCATAGTGGGGCAAATGGAAAGCAAATTGGAATTATAGCCTCAAAATTAGTAGTGTTAAAAAGGGAAGTCAATAAAGTGGAGATAGGATCATGGGTGTGCATCATGAAAAACTTCATGAAGACAAGGTACTTATAATGGCTTCAATATGTTTTTATTAAATGAATGCTTATTAAATGTTTTATTAAACTACTAAAAACATACAACTTTTAAATTTGCCAACTTATTAGTCCTACAGTAGGCATTAGTTTACATCTTTAAGATGCAAAGTTTCATTGACTAAATTAACTGTATATAGAAGGACTTGTCAACATGTTTTTCTATAGATTGAAAGAAGAGCACCTTTTTTCCTGCCATTTACAGTAAGCAGGAAAGAAACCTCACCTTGCTCCACATCCTGTAGCATCCTTGACTACCTCAAGCTTGGCCCAGCCCTGTGCCCATCTAAAGAGCTCCAGATTAATGGGCATTTGGAGAATAAAAGGAAACCAACATTTGCCAAGTGGCCACTCTTGCCAGACATGGTGTTATTACCTTATATCTAGTACATTAGTTAGTCCTTCAACTCTGGTATAAATGGCATTTCACTCATTCTGCAAGTGATGAAACTGAGCCTAGGATAAAGTAAATGATTGTCCCAAGTGTCGCAAGTAACAAATAGTGGAGGTGAGATTCAACTCATAGCTCTCTGGCTCCAAAATCCTGCAAAGTGTTGTGTGATTTGTGTCACCTTTTAGCAGCTGCAGGTGGGATAACTTGGAGGTTACACACAGAGACTTCTGAAGCAGAATGCTGGGGTTGAAATGCCCTTCTTAGCACTTAGATTCTGCTCTGTTCATGCTATTCAGCCTTACCCTGACTTGGTTTCCTCTGGCAAAGTGGGAATGATGGTAGTATCAGCCAGATAGGTTGTAAGGATCGATAGACTTGAGATGTATGAAGGATCCTAGACATGCAGGAAGTTTCATTAACTGCTGGTATCTTTATTATTTGTGGGGATCTTCATAGCCACATTAAGTTCTGTTTTCAGCAGCTGAACTTTATCTTATTCCCCCACCTTCCTCATCTCCTAGGTTCCTCTCTGACAGCTTTCCAAAGAGCAGTGCTGATCCTCTGCTCCGACACTGGGCCTCTTGCTGGTGCCAGGCTTCGGAAGCTAGCTGCATGCCCTGCTGCCCAAATTGCCAGTAACTGTCCATCTCAGGTTCTGACTGTGCTCTGCCAACCTGTGAGGTGCCACTTGTGGGCCTTTGCAGGAACTTCCACATGGGCAGCTTGCTCTGCTTGCAAATTGGCAAGATGTCCTTTGTCATTCCCAGTAGCCCCTGCCCCTCCACTTGGAGTAGATCTTGTTTTTAGATTCTGGTACCTCCATGTTTGAAATAAGCCCATCCTGACCTGCCTTTAGCCTTTATCTACAGAGGTGAAGCTAATGTTCTGAGAGACACTAAAGAAAAAACAAAGCTTCTAAAGATAAAGAATGTGGGCGCCCCTGAAAACCTTCCTGAAAAGTCAGTGCATGATAGCAACCACTTCATTTTAAAAGCTAGAAAACTACAGAATATTCAGTTCATGTCACTGACATATCTCCAAACATAGTATGAGTCAGTGCAAAGAAATCACATCCTGGTATTTCTCCAGACAAGGCTGACTAACCTCTGCATCTTGACCCCTCTTGGCTTCTTCTCTTTCAGCCAAAACATGTTCACTGGCATTTTGACAGACTCTGCTTGCCAAAAAAGAAGGATTTGCAGTGTAACACCTGATTTGAAATCATCTGCAGATCATCCCCAGTTTTTGCTACCTCTAATCTTATGCTAATAAGTGCTTAACTGCCTCCAAATTCAAATCCTTCAAGATTACCTTTAATGCTACAGGAGACTCCCTCACGGAAAGAGCAAAGTATGTTCACTAGCAGAGGGCTAAGCAGAAAAAAAATACTTTGAGACTTCAAAGAACAGATTTTCCCCAACTTCCCTAGTGCTCTAGGGAGAAATGGAACAATGAATTCTTTGTCCTCATAATACACCCAAAGTTCCCTTGCACTGTTCTGAAATTTTTGAATATCCATTTCTATTTTCATTTTGCTTCCTGAAAATATGTACACTAGAACTCTCACCCAAAGTTCTCAAAAGTATTTTATGCAAACATTTCAAAATGTGGAAGCTAGTGTTTAAATTTCAGATGTAATGAAACATAGGCACAATCTTCCAGATACTTTCTGAAAATAAGTCTGTATACAAGATGCACAGAGATGATATTAGTAGAAACTGCTGCTGGATAAACCACATTTTACCTTCTGACCCAAAATGATGTCATGATTTCTAGCAAACTTTGATAAACATGCAGGATGAAATACCAAGTATTTGTTGAGCACCTAATGATACAATATCCATGCTAGAAAATATTGTAGGAAGAAAAAACTATGATATAAATCTTTTTAAAGACAATTTCATTCAGAGAATAAGACTGACACTAATCACAATTACAGAACACTACAATTTAATAGGGCTTAATAAACTGTGTGATACAGCTAATAAGTCCACAAGCAACCAAGCAAATTAAAATGAGAGGGGTTATAAGCTAGGGACATGAAAAATAAGCTAAGTGTGTAGTTTACAGGTAGACATTTAAAAGTGGTAAATGTATGTATGGCTAGGAAGAAAAGAAAAGGAATGTTATTCATGCCCAAAAGGAACAGCATGAGAGGAAAGAGACATGAAGTCCCTGACGCAGAGCAGAGACCTATAAATGGGTGTACAGTAGGAGAAAGGTGTCCAGGCAGGAGAAGTGAACGAATAAATGAAAGAATAAGAAGGAAAATCTTCTTCACCAGAATACAGGATTTGATATAGGCAGTAGAGGGAAGCAACTCTACTCATTACGTAGAAAAGAGATTTTGAGTCCAGTTTTAGAAGCTTGGAGTTGATCCAGTAGAAAACCAAAGCAGAGTCTTAGCAAGAGAATGGCATAGCCAGACTTTTCTTTAAGAAGCATATTTGGTCAACAGAGGAAATAAAATGGGAGGTAACTTAATTCTTCAGTTTATTGTTTTCTCACAGAGGTCTTTATTTCACAGCATAACCTGGACAGATCATGATCTCTTCTCATTATTTGTGAAACCTTGGCTAATTATAAAGCTATGCATAATTTTAGCTCAAATAGGAATAATATATTTATTATATTGCTTTATAAAAATTATATTAGATAATATATAAGAAATCACTTATGTATTGAAAGCATTCAATCAACATGAATTCTCTCCCCAATGACCTTCCTTGTTTTTACTATTGTTATGTTGGGTGATGGTATATTGGAGTATTTACAAAAGTTCTTACAATGTATCAAATATATCATATTCAAATTCACCCCCTCCACTGCTCTCATTCATCTCCCTGCTCCCCTGATTTTTGGAGCAGTTTCAACAGGTATCATTTTTCCATTTTCTTATACATGTATACATTATTTGCGTCATATTCATCCTCCCACCCCCTTCTCCGAAACCTTCCCTTCCCCCCATGCCAACACCACCTCACCACCCCATATCCAGGCAGAACCTGTTCTACCCTCCTGTCTTCTGATTTTATAGAAGAAAAAACATAAAAAATAAGAGAAACATGGTGTTTTTGCTAGTTTGAGATAAAGATAGCTATATAGGGAGATTCCTTGTGCTGTTTCCATGCATGTATGTATTATAGCCCAAATTGGTTCATCTCTACCAGTCCTCTTCACTACTCCCTAGTCCCCTTCCCATAGTGGCCTCAGCCAGTTTAAGATTTCTATATTCGTTCCTATACAGTGAGCACATCAACACCTTCAAGTTTTTTATTTTCTTCCCTTGCCCTATCCCTCCTGTTTGCAGTCTCCCCTTAGTATGACACATGTCCAGTAATATTGCTGCATTTGTTTTAGGTTTATAATCCTCATATGAGGGAGAACATGTGGTTTTTGGCCTTCTGAGTCTGGCTAACTTCACTTAAGATGTTGTTTTCCAATTCCATTCGTTTATCTGTGAATGACAAAAGTTCATTCTTCTTTGTGGCTGAATAAAATTCCATTGTGTACACCACATTTTTTTAATCCATTTGTCAGTAGTGGGGCATCTTGGCTGCTTCCATAGCTTAGCTATTGTGAATAGTGCTGTAATAAACATGAATGTACAGGTGCCTTTGTAGTAACCTGACTCACATTGCTTCAGGTATATCCCTAGGAGCGGTATTGCTGGATTATATGGCAGATCTATTTTTAGTTTTTTATGGAGCCTCCATACTGTTTTCCATAGTGGTTGTACTAGCTTACATTCCCACCAGCAGTGTATGAGGGTTCCTTTTTTCCCCTGCATCCTTGCCAACATTTGTTGTTGACGGTGTTTTTGATGGTAGCTATTCTAACAAGAATAAGGTGGAATCTTAGTGTGGTTTTTATTTGCATTTCCTTTATGGCCAGGGATGGTGAGCATTTTTTCATGTGTTTTTTAGCCATTTGGACTTCTTCCTTTGAAACAGTTCTGTTCAGTTCAGTTGCCCATTTCTTTATTGGGTTATTGATTTCTTGGAGGAGTTTAGAGCTTCCTGAATATTCTGGTTATCAGTCCCTTCTCTGATGTATAGCTAGCAAAAATTTTCTCCCATTCTGTGGGTGGTCTCTTCAATTTAGAGACCATTTTTTTTGTTGTGCAGAAGCTTTTTAATTTCATGCAGTCCCCTTAGGCAACCCTTTCTCTTACCCAATGAGCTTTCAATTCCCTATTCAGTGATGAGCTGTGAGTGAGATTCTAAGGTTTAGACTAAGTTGTTAGCACAGTGTCCAAAATGTCAAAGGATAAACAAATTTGCATTTAATCAGTTAATGTCCTGTTCTTATTTCATGTGATCAACATAAACCTAGAACTCTTGGTCATTCCAAATAACTTCATAAACACGAGTATAGTGAAATTTCACCCCAAACTTAAATGGAGCAAGTCCTTACAGCACTTCTACTACATGTATACTTAGATTAAGAAATCAATGTAGAAAGTTTAGGACTTCCATGCATTCGTTTATCCTACAAATTCATTTATCAACAAATATTTATTGAGCACCTGCTAAATGCCACACATCATTCTACGTTCTGGAGATCCAGAAAAGGCAAAATCTTTACACTCACATTTACTTTATATGCTAGAGATAGAAGACAGATAGTAAATCAATAAATTAACCCAATATAAGTAAAATAAATGCATAATGAATATATAAATTACATAAGATGGTAGATATGCAAAGACAAAAATAAACAACGTACATCAGGGTGGGGATTGCAATTATAATGAATGCAACATCCAGGAAGCCATTCTCTGAAATGATAACACAAGTAAATGGCTGCAAGACTTGTGGGAGTGAGTCCCTTATAGGTCCAGAAGTGTGTGTTTGAGGCACAGCCAGGGTAGCTGGATAAGCAATGGAGAGAGGAATAGAGATGAGTTCCAAGAGATCTCAGGGTGTGTGGTGGGTTGAACTGTGTAATTGGGGTATTATGACATAATCATAGCAAATCTCTTCACACAGACCCTTAGAGGAGCATATAAGCTGGCTCTTCAAGGAAACAGAAATCATGGAGAGGCAGAAAGCAGCACTAAACTCCAACCTGGAGACAAGCAGGTCTGCTTCCTCTGCTGCCACCAGATTTTACATAGCTTCCTCCATCACCTAGCCTTGGAACTCCTCTCCCACTATTTTTATAGCAACAATAAGATTTATGTTCTCAACAACAGTGAGAATACAATAAAGTAAAAATATGGCCACTGTACCATGAAACATCACTAATACATTGAAGTGCAATCTACAGACTAACAAAGGTACCAGGCTATCCTTTGAAAACCATTACCCTAGATCTGACACTATCCAGCATGAAGGAATTGCCAGCAGGGGCAGGAAGTGCCAGCAAAGACAGATGGTATCTGCAGGAAGCCTGCCTCACTGGAACCGAGAAGCCAATGACAAGTATGAAAAGGTGAAGGAAAAGGCAACTCAAAGCTTATAAATTAAAACTGGATTTCTGAGCTCCTTCCCTTTCTATCCACCGATTTAATGCCTGGTATTTTCAATGATTACCTGAACAAGAAATCTGTGCCAGAAGCCTCCAGGTAAAGTCAGATAGCACTGCCAACAAGACCTTAGAAAGCTTGCTTTCCCTGAAGAAAGTGTTTTTTCTAGTGTTAGTGACCTAGCCACCTGGATTGCTCCCTGCTGAGCATGAGAACACTTACACTTTAATTAATCAGGAAGTTCCTAATGATATATAGCTTCCCTTTTCCCAGAGAAAACCAAAGATAATCATATTGTTGAAACATTAAAAATATTGCTGTGTCATTGTTTTCTCTCTGGGTAGTGATGAAGATTGTGGAAAAGCCTCCCGTTGGCAATTCTGGCAACCACCTAAAAAATAAAAACAGAAAAGCTAAAATTTTGGCAGAATTTCAACCCTCCAAATTGCCCACTGTTGTCTAGCAGTAAATAACACAGAGGAGGAACCAGAAATCCTGTCACCAGATGGTGAAATGTCACCATTATCTTATGGCAATTTTCCAAAAACCACTCCAGTGTAGGATTTTTTTTCTCCTTGTTTGGGCATTGCATTCATCTCCTCAGATATGTTTAACAGTTAGTACATTTACGACTTATGTCAGCAGATCAGATAAGAGAGCTGGGGGTTGGGGAGAACAGAGATCATGGTGGCAGGTATGAACTGGTGGTGTTTTTTAATTATCTTGAGCCAAATTAAGTGTTTGCTTTAAGTTGTGAAATTCCCTGCAATAATTATCTTAGTGGAAAATTTAATAAAAGCTACCATGAAACCTTGGTAAGCAAGTAAATTACTTATTTGTAAGTAATTACTTTCCTACTTCTGCAGCTGTAAGGTAAAGTACACTAAACACCAAATAAAATACACAGCAGCCAAAGTCTTCCCCTCCATGTGAGCCACAAGTACAAATTGTGCAGTCCATTCTAACTTAGGATCCATAAATGTCAAAGTACCATCTAAATTTGAGGAAAAAATATTTCCACCAATTTGCTTAGCTACCTCACAAGTGTACCTTCTCCCCCCTAAAAACCCACCATCTTAGTAAAACTGTAATTGTGATCATTTTTAGCAATTTTCAGAGCTAAAAACAATCCCCAGCAATGGTGGCAAAGAGAAAGTGAGAATTGACAAGAATTATACATAATTCTTATACATAAACCCTCTCCAACTTATGATTTACCTGCCTCTAACAAGAGATTTCCCTTTTGTTTAAAAAAAAACTGTTCTGACCTCATGCTTAAAGAAGGAAATATAGCTTCATAAAATGGTAAAACCCAATTTAAATTTTGAAAGAGCAAAGTAACAAAATATATAACAATGCTTCAGGTCCATAAAACAGGAAGAACAAAATGGATCCCATTAGGAAATAAATTATTTTAGACCAGTTTTCTGTTTAGCACAAGATTTGTGTATTCTAAGTGAAGGCTTTCCTGGCAACTAAATTAAAATATCTGAGTTGAAAAGAGACAACTCCTTTCCAAAAAAAAAAGTTGTTTGTTTTAACCTGGAAACTCTTTGGTGTCTAAGAAACTTCAATTTGATTATTTAAAAATCTATTTCAAACCTCATTGTTTTTATTTTTGCAAATACTTCATGACATAGTGTTATTTTTACAAGGTATCCTTTGCTTTCTTGTTTTCCTTTCTTTATAGAAATGCTACAAGCCTAAGGCACAGGTGCTTCTGCAGGAATGGAAAGTCAGAGAGGATGATGGCCTCAGTGGCCAGCCATGACCAGTTTCACTTTGGTGCTTCTATTTCTTATGATTTCCCCTCTGTCCTAATGCACGATGCTTGCCACAGCTCAGGGGGCCAGGATACAGCAAAGGACCCAGGCTGAGTAGTGGTGGGAGGCTGGGAGGTGGAAACCCTGAGCCCACCAGTGCTTTCCCTTCCATCTCTGCCTTGCTTAAATGAAGGGGCTACCCTCTGGCACAGAAACATTTTTGTAGACACACAGAGCAAGCCCATCTTTACTGAACTACGTGCCCAATATATTTCTTGGGACTCAGGGACCACCCTGCAGTAGCTCAAACTTGCCATTTCTCTTTTGTGGAGGTGGAAGCAGTTGTGAGAACTCTCACCAAAGCCCAGGAGGCAGAAAGAAGAGAAGTCAAGCAACCTCCATATGAAGATAGGAGAACTAAGGGAGAGCGCACCTTCACAGGGAGCTGGGGACAGGTACAGGATGCATGTCACAGGGTACACCTCTCTAAGATATCCTGAAGGGAAAGCTACCTCCTTTTAAAATCTTGAAAAATGAAAATATATGAAATATCATTGCCTGGTTTAATGTTTCCAGATTTGATGTCTATCCATCATATTTAAATATGTATATTTAGTGTGCATGAAATTATGTGTAGATAAATATACATACTAAATAGTATATATAATAATAAATACTATACAGAAGTATGTATAGATATACATTAATACAATGTAATTATATACATACATATTCTAAAAGATGGAAAATATAAAAAATTGAATTAGAAAAAAATTTTAAAATCATATTTATTGTGTAGCTATATTTTTTCCCCATTCCTAAATCCACTTACATCATAATTGTAGTGTAGTTATTAGATTAGTTACTTAGGTGGTATTAACACCGACCGGGATGGTACAGCCTGTACTAGTACTCCCTACACTAAATGAAAAAGTTTTGTAACTTTTCTGTGAGCATTTATTTAAAAGCACCTAAAATTGTGCATAGACAACTTTCCTTTCCTTTCTTTCTTTTAATTAATCAATTAATTTTTAATTTTTTGATAAAGGTCTATACATTGCCTTGGCTGGCCTCTAACTCCAATTTTCTGCCACAGCCACTGGAATTAGAATTCATAAACTCACGCTTCTGCCTGAGTAGCTGAGATTATAACTCACAGACTACTTTTGAACGCCATGATGGACTTGACTTGAAGACATGGAATCTATCTGTGTGGAGACTTCAGAGTAACTGAGAGAGGCTCAGTAATTTATAACCTCCCTGAGTATTACTTATAGAAGAAAGATATCATCATCAATAATTCTAAAATTTATTTAATTGTTATTAATTTTAAAATTCACTTTTAAATATCACTAAGTTCTTAGTGGCTATCTTTTTTTCAAGCAATACTTTCCAACTATATAATCATTCTCATGTGCAAGTGTCAGAAACTCTGGTAAATTGTCTAACATCCTTTTTATCTTTTCTGAATACCAAAATCATTTTAAAAATACTTTGCTTGTTTTTCATGTAGCAGAGTATATCTCTTTTCTTTAGCAAGAGTGGACATGTAATTCAGGTCTAGCCAATCAAAGCACTCTGTCCATACAGCCTGCAAGTGTAGTAGTACAGTGATAGGCAGTGACTCAACAGAGACTGATTGATCTCTTCCCCAAGATTTGATGTTGGGAAGATGAAAGAGTTAGAAGACTTGCTCATCTCTTGGGACCACCAGCTGCAAGCTAGATGCAGGCTTGCAGAGGCAGTGTTTTCCCAAGCTTTAGGGAAGGAAACGACCTTACAATGATGTCAATACAGAGGGTAGGCCACTAAAGCAAGAGAGAGAAAAAGAAATTTAGTTCCATGACATCATTTAAATGTCTGCTGGTAGACTCATCCCCATCAACTTAATGTGAGCCAATCAACTAATTTTTTTTCTTAAATTACTTCAAGTTGATTTTCTGCAACAAAAGTCATGTTTAATAGCATAGATAAACAAAATTTTCACACGTTATGTTTTCTTCATCCTAAATTCTTCTTTTTCCTTGGCTGCTATAATGCTATGCTCTCCTAGTTCTTTGCTTCACCCTGTGAGCATTCCTTTTCTGTCTCCCCAGTTTGTCCCGTGAATGAGGATGCTCCACACTCCTGTTCTTAGTTGCACATATCTCTGTACATATTTCCTCATCTAATTTCATCTTATGTCTAGTACACATGATGAACTGGGCCTTTGCATGGGTTCCATTCTCCTTCCAGAGAGACTACCTGGAAGCTGCCAGGGTAAAAACTACAATCCTCAGACTCTAGGGAGCTTCTGTTCTGGAAAACAGAAGTGAAGCAGGGGCTATTTTCTTATTGCTTCATTTATTGCTAATTAGCAAGCAGGGTGTAGAAATGCTGGGGCTTTGGCAGTGGTGTGTCTGAAGACTTGTGAGGCCTATAGTGGTAGAAGCACCCTGTTCTCTGGACAGCAGTCACACTGTGCATTCTTAAGCTCCAGAGGCTACCTCCTGGTACCACTCTTTTGGGGCTAATTAGAAGGTCTTATTCTGAGGGTCATTTTGGTCTCCTGCCCTTCCAATGCTTTTGCAATTCTTCTGTAAAAATCTAGAAGATTTGTTTCCTAATTTCTCCAGAGCGCCAACCCTTCTAACCTGGCACTTAGCAATAGGATAAAATATAAAGCTCTTTTTTATAGACCATAAGGCTATGTTTTATGGGGGCACTACCTCCCAGAATAGCCTTGACTTCTGCCACTTTCCTTTACAACTTCACATGATGTCAAGCTAGAACTCTCTATGCCTATGTCATTGTCACATGTTCATCTATTTTCTTGGGCCTGCCTCTCCCTCTTGATTCCCTGGTAAATGTCTGTGCCATCTATATAGACTATTCCAGAGAGATAAGGCACCTGTTGGTAGGCAGCAAGGAACTTTATATTGAACACTCTTAGAATAACCATCCTCAGGTATTATAATTTTGCTTAAGTGCTATCTTTCCACTATAATTGGAATTTGTTCAGGGGATGGATAGTAAACTTTTCTTGTTTTCCCTGAGCCTATCACAGCATCTGAAATGTGAATAAACAGAACGGGAATTAAACCTTCCCCCAATTTATGAAACATTGCAGAGGCTTAATTTCACTTCTCTTCAGTTCCATGTCCTGGGTGAGATGATAAGATAAGAAATAAAGTGTTTCTACTTTGAGAAGACAGTAGGTACACATGAAAACTTATTAGTATCACTTCTTACACAGTTTTAAGAAAGTTCTTCACCTCTAGGCACCACAAATCTCAAAAGTTGAGGATATTTCAAATGTGCACTCAAATTCATGTATCCTCAATTCTGCCCCACATCCTATTCTGTCTTTCCATTCTCTCCCCCAAACTCATGAGGATTCTATTATCCTCACTGATTTCTGTTTTGTGTGTGTAAAACTTACAGAATTCTTTTTTAAAAAAGAATTTCAATACAGGGGTCTCACATTTGTTATCTGGAAGTAAGGTAATAGACACAGGGAACTTAATAAACATAATAAAAATTAATTAAGCGCAACTTCCAGACATTATTTAAGTGATATTGCTCTCAATACTTGAAGAATTAAAATTTGCTTGTTAGGCTAAAAGAGCAAACCAGGAAGTATGAAACAGTGATTTAAGCAGGGCCTCCCCACACTATTGTGGTACATTATGGTATATTATGGGAATTTTAACAAGGGTACAAGCTTCCTTCATAACTGAAGAGAAGATAGGAGCCTTTATTGATTCTTAATACTTATTAGAAGGAAGAAAAAACCACACACCAAAAGAACTTGGACTTAGAAGACGTTTAAACCTCAAAGGCTTTAAGGAAGAAAGAAAGCCTCTAAAGTGAATCTTTAAGCCCCAGAGGGCCTTGGGTCCAGTCAATACCTAAATTGGCGTGCTGTGAGATGCACAGTGAGCAAAGCCGTCATCTCATGCAGCTGCTGTTGTAGAGCCTGTGTTCCTCCCACCCTTGTGCCACTCTCAGCATGATCTCTTGTATGTCAATATTGACCCAACTTTTCTTCAAAAAAAAAAAAATTCTTGCCTGCAAATTTTAATTTCTAAAGCAGGGTAACAGCAATTGCTTGGTCGTGACTGATGGGAGGAGAGCAGTATGATTTAGTCCTTTGCAGTAGTGTCTATGACTCATCTGGTGACCAGGCCTGGAACTGGCAGAATTTAGGGCTAGCCCTTTTTTTTTTAATTTTTATTTTATTTTATTTTTTTCTTTTATTATTCATATGTGCATACAAGGCTTGGGTCATTTCTCCCCCCACCCCCTCCCTTACCACCCACTCCTCCCCCTCCTTCTCCCCCCCACCCAGGACTAGCCCTTTTAATCTCAGTTGGAAATGCTTTTTAGAGACAAGAACACACAAATAAAAGACAAACAAACAAGCAAACCAGAAAATCCCATTAGGTGAATGAATATAAAGGGAACTTTAAAGCAGAAGTTAAAGTCATTTGCAATAAGAAAAAGATGATAGAAAAGATAGTTTAAAATGTTACTTATGAATATATTTTCTCTTTCACAAGTCATGTGACCTCCAAGAAATTAATTCCATATATGAATCTCCCTTTCATCCCATCTCTCAAGTAAATTAGAACTCCCAATGTTAATGGAAGAACAATTACTTTTGTTTTATAATAAGAACTCTTTATTTTTTAAGGAAAATAAAGTATTGTTAAATTGCAAGTATCCCTCCATGGAAGGTAGGTCCTAAAGATAAACATAAACACAAAAATAAACACGATCATACACAAATTCATATGTAGAACATGTTTGTAATAGTGGAACTACTCTGTGGAACTCAGGGAAGGAGGGAAAGGAAAAGAGAATGATAGAGCATCAGTAATATTGTAAAACATAACATCTGTGAAGGTAGAGAATATAAGGATATGTATTGAAAGCTATTGAAAAATGGGGGGATGGGAGATAAAAGGGTAAGGAAGAGCAATGAAAGAGGTTGAACAGACCAAAGGGAAGTAGGGATACATTAAAAAACACCCTTGAATATCTATTTAAATGTTAATGATGAAAGACAAGACTGTAAAATAGGTACAGTGTCTGGGGAAGATACTTGGGGGAGAGGGAGGGGAAATGAAAGAGATTAATGTGAGGGTATACTGTAGATGGACTTCATATACTTATATGAAATAGAACAAAGAAACCTGTTGCAATTGCTTTAAGTGGGGTGGGAAGAGGGGAGGAGGAGAGACAGTGAGGGTGATCTAACCAATGTATAATATAAGCCCATTTGGAATTATCACAATGAATGCCCCCTGTACAATGAATGTATCCTAATAAAATTGGCTTATGTTTGGGAATATACAATGTATAAAGATATAATTTTGTAATATTCGTAAATGAAAGGATAGGGATGGGGCTGTAAAGAGCATATTTTTCTATGTTTTTAAAGGTAAGCTAGTATAAATTCAAGTTAGAGTTTATAATTAGGTTTTCAAATGTAGTACTAATGGTAACCACAAGGAAAATAGCTATAAAATGTGCACAAAAGAGAATTTAAATGTTATACAGCAACAAAACTGCTAAATACATAACATGATAGCAATATAGGAAGTGAGAGACAAAAAGCAATAGCAGAATGATAGAAGTAAATCTTTCCTTATCAGTAATTTTTTAAAAATCTGAATGGAGTAAACTCTTAAAAGAGAGATTGGCAAAATGGATTTTAAAGAACAGAATTCAACCATATCTTGTCTGTAACAGACTAACTCTAGATCTTAAGGCATAGATAGTTTGAAAGTGAAAGGATGGAAAAAGATACTCTGAAAATAGTAACCAAAGTGAGCAACAGAGCTATACTAATATCAGAAAAAATATACATTAAATCAAAAAGGTTACAAGAGACAAAGGACACTATATTTTAATAAAAGTTTCAAAACAAAGACTTAATAGTTTTAAATATTAATCCACCTAATAACAGACCACAAAAACATGAAACAAAAACAGACAAAATTGAAGGAAGAAGTGGACAGTTCTACAATAATATCTGGAGACTTCAATGTCCCACTTATAGTAACAGAACATTCAGACAGAAAGTAAGTAAGGAAAGGGAGAGCTTGAACATCATAGTAAAACAATTGGATCTAACAGACATGTGCAGAATATTCTACTCAACAATATCAGCATACAAAATCTTTTCATTGTGCATGGAATGTTTTCTAAAAGACCTGTTAGGCCACAGATTAAGTCACAAAATAGTATATACCTATGATGGAATATTATTCATCCTGAAAAGGAAGTACATTCTTTCACATTCCACAGAGTGAATGAAATTTGGGGCATTATGCTAAGTGAAACAAACTAGTCACAAAAAACAAGTATCATATAGTTTCACACTTATGACATACCTAGAGTAGTCAAAATAATCAAGACAGAAAGGATATGTGATTGCCAATTGCTGGGGGCAGGGAGAAATGTGGAATTATTATTTAATGGATATAGAGCTTTAGTTTTAAAAAACAAAGAGTTCTGGAGACAGGTGATGGTGGTGATTGTACAATATTATGAATTTATTTAACAACATTGAACTATACAATTGAAAATGATCGAGATGGTAAATCTCATGTATGTGAACATTGTCACAATTTAAAAGTTGGGGGAAAACAACCAAGCCTATCATCTGTCAAATTGAATGCTGCAAACATGGCTTATTCTCCATGTTTTTTTAAAATCTATATTTTATTTTATTCTCCATGTTTTTAAAGTCATGTACTAAAGTGGAAACAAACAAATGAACCAAGAGAGAAAGTATTGTCAGCTGAACTTCATTAAAATTAAGAACTTCTGTTCAAAGGACTGGGGTATAACACTTGCCTAGCATACACCAGACCCTGGGTTCAATTCCTAGAAGCACAAAAATAAAGAAGAAACCATTAACAAGGAAAAACCAAGCCACAGAATGGAAGAAGATATTTATTAAATTGATATATATTTTTCACATACATATTAGAATATAAAGGATAAATCAAATACATAATTGAAGATTTGAATAGTATTTTCTAAAATAGGTTTCCAAAGTCCAAGAAGTATATGAAAAGGTATTCAACATCATTATCCATCAGAGAAATAAAAATCAAAACTATGAGATAATACCACACCTTTACCAAATTGACTAACATTAAAAACAGTGACAATATCACATAGTGGCACAAAATGCAGAGAAAGTAGGACTCACATACATAACTGGAGGGAAATGAAAGTTCTATCACTTTGGAAAACACTTTGGAAGCATTTACTAGAGCTAAATTATGATCCAGAAATTCTGGTAGTAGATATAGCTACTAAAAAAAGAATGAGTGCATGTGTGTGTGTCAAAAATCACAGCAGACATTTTAATAACTGAAAAATGAAAAAAAAACAAATATCCATAGAGTGGAATAATACATCCACATATTGGAATAGTCTAAAAATGAACAAACCATTATTTAGCCCAGGCAAGAATTGAAATGAATCTTACAAACATAGGAACATGAAGAACAGATCCATTTCTATGACATGCAAGAACATGCAACACCAAACTATGATGGCAGCCTCTGAAAAAAGGAAAATTAATTGGGAAAGGACAAGACAGATTTTTTAAATCTTGTTTTATATCTTGGTCCAAGTGGCGATTACATGAATGTATAGATAGTTAAAATTCATTGATCCTTCATTGTACAGTTAATATTTATACTTCATTGTACACTTAAGATTACACTTAAATTCATGTACACTTAAAATTTATATTCTCCCCTGTCCTATCAATTTTAAGAAGAAAAAGAATGAAGAATGTGCACAAACATGTCTAACTCTCCACATTTTATCATTTAAAAGTTATCCTTCAAAACTCAAAAACAGGAAGTCAAAAGGGAACGGAACTAAGGTCATTTTAAGTGGAACATCTGTGCAGTATGACTGTGAATTCTAGATTTCTGCCTAGTTAAGCTGGGCAACAGAGTATACAAAATATTGAAGAAATTCAGGGCTGTTTGGGAACAAAATGTGACAAAGTGCTGAGCAGAAGTGATTTACACAGCTAAATCACCTTTCTTGATACATAAAATCACAACAAGCTGAATTTACATGCTCCTTGAAAACTGGAGAAAATAAAACTCATTTCATTCAGCCTTATAAACCCTCTCTAAAAATTCTGACAGAGTGCTGTGTTATTACATTACTATTTAATTTTATAAATACACCCACCTCTTCCCACGGCACCCGCAAATAATTATATTTTCTCTTATTTTCAAATTACCTTAGAAAACCCCATAAATGACAGAACATTAATAAAATAGCATATACAGCAGGCTTATTGTTTCTAGCTAATCATTAAAGTACAATAAACATGACAAAAAGCATGTCTAGGCAAATATATATACACACAAATATTATCCAATCTCTTTCCAAGGCTCCTGCATGCTGACCTTATCAACCCAATTAGATGGTTACCCATTTCCAAAGCAACATTAACGACAGTAAACATATCATTAAGAAAAATGGCAAAGGTTAGCTGTTTGAAGAATGGTTGTTACAAAAAAAATGTATGATTTTTGTCACTTTGCTTTGAGCAGTAACAATTGCTACTGGAATAATCTGTTCTGTGCTCTTTCACTGATGTGATCTGGTGGCTATTGTTGAACATAACATTTTAGAACTGGAAGAGACATTAGGAATAATCTAGTTCATCTTCCTCATTCATAGGTAAGAAAACTGCAGGCCAGAGAGCTTTAATTACTTAACCCTAGGCAAATATTTGGGGGTATACCTAAGTGACCTTATAAATAGAATTTTGAATCACTCTGTGAGCTGTAAATCCTAAAGGAGATTTCACAAAGAAAACTTTAGTTTATAGGTTGTGAGGAACTTTCATTTCTAGTCTGTCTCAATTGAAACACTGGCATGGTCCGAGACTTTACATTCTGAAAGGCAGAAGTAGTTGTTGTAAACCTAAACAATAATGGGGGCCTACACTAAAGCAGAGACCAGAAATGGCAAGCAAAGTACACTTTAATAATATGAGATCATCAAGTGAAGTGAAATACACCAGTGCCACAATGACAAGTATGGCTGGCATGGTTTCACTCATATACGGAAGCAGGGGAGTGGAGCAGCAGGGATGGTATTGGAAGAACATGAAAGTAAAAGAGGGACAGCTAGGGATGTGGAAGGGGAATGGGGAAAGGTGGGGGAATGTCATAAAGAAGACTCAAACTGTGTACATTAATACATAATTAAAAATAAAACACACACAGACGAATAGTGGAGGATGACCCCTGCATTCCCTGGTTGATGGAATATTGTGTCAGTCTTCAATTTCCTATCTACCTTCATTCATTTTTCAGAAACATTCTCCAGAATGACTGGTGCTATCTTCTTAAAAGACAGGTTTTATCCTCCAATACAATCATGGCCATCTTAATTGGGTTTTCTAGAAGCAGACACAGACACAAAGATTCATGTGAAGGTAATTTATAATGAAGAGTCTCCAGGCGAGGAAAAATTTAAAAAACAAATAAATAAAACAAGAAGCAGGAAGTGGAAGAGGGAAAGAAAGTAGGCCAGGCAAGGGGCAAGGTCACAAAGGATAACTATGTCCACAAAAGGTAACTGGCTCACTGAGAGAACTCTGGAAAACAGTATAAATTATTGCTATCCAATGTGTGGTTTGCTACTGGTCCATATTGAGATAAGATGCTTACAATTAAGTCACTAAACCCAGCCAGTATTTACTTCACCATATAACCATATCTTTGTGAATGAAGCGGTGTGTAGATTTACATCCGGACACAAGCTCATCTTGTCCTGGGGCTCAAGGAAATAGTTACATATTGATTCCTTTGAATAACAGTAGTATAGATCACACTTCAAAATTGTCCTGATCAAGAGAGAGAAAACTGGATAGCTCATATTCCATCACCATCAATTAGTGTTTAAGGATTGTTCTCTGGGGATAGGGTGTAAAAGTTCTCAGATTTCCCAGCTTGACTACCTCCAGCAGCCATCCCCAAAGAGAGATAGGTGGTAGGTATTTGTTGGAAGTAATAACTGTGTGAGTATATGAGAAAGGGAAAGGACTCCAAAGTGATAAGAAAAGATAATGATCTAATATAATTTGCTAAATATCTTAGAAAGTTCCCACTTTGTCCTGGAGAACGATGCCTTTCTATGCCCGTTTTTCATCTTTCCAGTTTTATCTTTAATTACAGCCTATCCCATTTTACCTGACTCTACACCAGTGGTTTTCAATTTTGCTTAGACATTGGAATCACTTGGGGACTTTTAAAAACTACTGATCCATGAGTTCCACACCCATCCTTCCTGATTTTATTGGTCTAGTGAGGCCTAGATATTAGGAGTTTTAAATTCTCAGTCAGGTAATTCCATTGTACATTAAGATTGAGAAATGAATGCTATTCTAAAGTTTTGTATGAAACAACTTGAAATTCCATAAGTTTGACATTCTGTTCACTCTCTAGGGGAAAACAGGCCAACACTCCCCTTTCTTATTTACTGGAATTTTTCTTGATTAGTGCATTTAACAGTCCATTAAACTACTACAGGACAGGATGGGAATAGTCTATCTTAGGCAACACATGGAGGCAACAGGAAGGTACTCGGGACTCTAAGTTAAATTAATAAAATCAATACATAATAGATGAAATCTGATATCTGAGGAGACAGCCTTTAAAGACTTTAGATTACAAATCCAAAAATAGGCCTTAAGTATAACCTGATTAACGGTAGAAACATATGTATTGATTAAGCTCAACATTACAAATAGAATGGACATGTTAAACGGAACTAAGTGGTAATGAAAAAACCTGAATTTGCTGTAATTTATTTGGTATGTATAATGAATGGAACACGACTCAAGAATTCTAATCACTAAAGAGGTCTTCTCTATTGTAGGGTAGAGGAGCTTTACCACATCTCTCCACACGGCCTGGATGACAGACTACCTCCTTTTACCTTTGTTCAGTCCTCATAACTAAATAGCCTGATGACTAATTTAGGTTCTCATCAAGTGTATTCACTGGGAGAGACACAAGGGTTCTGATCACAACAAAAGAAACAATGCCAACTATGAAAGAATAACTAGACCCAGGAAGAGCTGAGCTAATCAGATAATGGGTATATTCTAATTGGCTTACCGGTTGTATTTCACATATTTAATTAATATGGCAGGTATTGATATTGATCTCACAAGCTGCAAACTCAATTGTGCTCATTTTCCTACTCCTGTGTTTAACTCTTGTCTCAAACTCCATTTTTTCCTAGTGCCAAATAACTAACTTAGTTGGGAATATTCAAGGCACTTTTCAGTCAAATCTTAGGTTCCTCTGTCATATAAGGATTTTCTACGTGAAATCAAGGTTCCTCACACTCCCCTGCTCCCTCTGGGGAGTATCTGAGTTTTAAGAGAGTGGATGGCTGACGTGGGTGCTGTGTTGCATAATTCTAAGGACACCAATCAAGGCAGTACTGAAGTTTGCTTCTCCGTCAAGAATTGTCCATGCTAATGTCCACAGCTAAAGAGTAGGTTTTTCCTGCATATTTAAATGTGGAAGATACGATTCCTTTTAAGAGTAATAAGGTGTTGAGATTGGAGAGGCCGTGAAGGGTCTTATGAAGTCACTGGCAATGTCCTAGTTCTTGACCAAGGCAGTGGTTAAAATGTGCGTTTGCTTTATAACAACCCATTAAATATGTAACATTTGCTTTGTGCACTTTTCTCTAATATGTGATTTATTTTAATATTGAAAGGTTTAATCTAAAGGTAAACAGGCATAGAGACCCCCTGAGGTCTTTTGGAGTTAGGAATTATACAATTACATAGTACAGTTGATAGCATTTTTCTCAAGCATTCCCTGCAATATCAGCCTGTCAATTTCCTTCTGATCAAACGTTTCTTCTGGTTGGGGTTAGACGAGTCCTCCTATCTACTTCCAGACACCTGTAGGCCTATGAAGAGGTGAGTACTAACTCCCTGTTGTAGTAAGCAAACCATACAAAATTCAATGACTTAAAGCAGTAATCACTATATTGTGGTTATGGCATATGGATCAGATCTACAGGGACGGCGTTGCATGATTCTTTTGTTCCAAAGGGTCATTTGATAGTGTTGGGATAATGGCTGGTCAGATTTGGAATTCCAAGACAGCTGCATTCACATACCTATAGTCTCCATGGGAATGCATGGAGACTGGGCTAAGTTAGGCCACTACCTCTCCTCTCCAGCAGGTCTCAGAGCCTTCCCAAGTAGGCTGTCCATCAGTGTGAGCAGACTTGTCTTACATGGTGGCTGGATTTCCCTTGAGGATGTATTCTACAAGATCCGAATGAAAGCTGCAAAACTTGTTAGCTAGCTTTTCAAGTCACAGATGCTCACTGCTGTTATATTCTCTTGGCCAAGCAAGCTACTGGGCCAGCCTACTCTCAAAGGGTGGAAGATTAGACTCCATCTTTCAAAGAGAAGTAGGAAACAATCTGTGGTCATTTTTACCCTGGGTGGAAGAGGGAAATATTTCCAAGCTTCAGTAAGGATTATAAGAAACTCAGAAAGCTAGCTCAGTGTCCTGGCTTAACATACCACATCATGCCATGAAAAACAGAGGCTTTAATGAATGAATGTGTGAATGAGTGAGTGAATGAACAAATGTTCTTATGTCCTAGTATTTATAACAGGGCTTCAGAATTCAAGCCTATTAATGAACTCTCTCTCTCTCTTCTTCCTCTCTCTCCCTTTCCTCTCTCTCTCCCATTGATATACTGAAATCCCCTTTCTCTGACACATAAAGACCAAGATCTCTAGGAAAAGGCAAACAGAACAACAGGTAAATTGGATTGTGTGAGAAAAAAATCACCTCAGTAATTATTTCAAAATATTTTTCTGTCACTTTTATAAATGGGGCTTCTGGATTTTACATTAGTCATTCATGAATTCATTTGTTCAATTCCTTCTCTGAAAGACAGTGGGATGATTAAATGCAGGAGCACTGATTTAACTGAATTGCAGGACCTGCAGAGCTGAGAACCCAACTCTTCACTTTGCGGAATTCTAACCAAGAGTCCTCTCTGGAGCTCTACTAATAATTAAAACTACCTTTTTAGTTTATTTACCTAACACTGTACCAAGTGCTTTTCAGTACTTATATTACCTTATTTGAGCACAATGGAAGCTCTATGAGATAAGTCACATTATTATTTTCATTTTATAAATATAGAAACTGAGACACAGAGAGACTGTAAGCAACTTGCAGAAAGTTACACAGTAATGGAGTCCAAATTCAAACCTCAGAAATCTAGTCTTGGATGCTCTTATTCACTGTGTTGCTGACACTTTAATGTTTATTTTATTGGTATATGTTAAGTTGTACATCCTGTTTCATCATGACATTTCCATACATGCATTTTAAAACTATAAGTAAATATAATTCTATAGTTGCAACTACTTGCCAACAAAACTCTATTGTTTGGAAATTTTTATTATACTGGATTTTGATTTTAGTCAAGCATGCTAAGTAAGGTTCTATTTTAGCTAGGAGCAGGTGGCACACCCCTGTAATCCTAGCTACTTGGGAGGCTGAGATAGGGAGAATTTCAGTTCAAGACCAGTCCTGGTTAAAAAAAAATGTTTGTGAGACCCCATCTTCACTGGGTGGGGGGAAAGCTGGGCATAGTGCCAAATCCCTGTCATCCCAGTCCCAGGAAAAGGTTAAAATAGGAGGATTATGGTCCCAGTGGGCCTGGGAAAAAAGCAAGACACTATCTCCAATATAACCATAGCAAAAAGAGCTAGAGATATGGCTCAAGTGATAGACTCTTGCCTAGCAAGCATGAGACCCTGAGTTCAAACCCCAGTACTGCCAAACAAAATAAAAGCTCTGTCTTGAACACCTATTTCCCCAAAGTCTCTTGCATACCAACCCCAAATTTTAAACAGCCAGTATGTGGTTATAAAAATTAAGCAAAGCTAGACAAAATTTAATAATAGTTATTTGAGAAAATATAATAGAAAATATACAAAATAGATTGAATCCTGTCCATTTTGCATGCCATTAAAATATTAACCTCAAAAAAGTTTTTTTGATAAAGAATAATTTGAATGCAATACCATTTCAAAAAGTTTTTAGAGAGATCAAATAGCCAAGTATTTCTTGACATGTAATAACCTATAGATTTGACTATTATTTGTTTTTTATTGACATGAAAAGTACTCTTTAGAGTGACTGTGATAAGAAATTCCTTTCTTTATATCCATGTCATATCTGGTGACAGCTAAAGTTAACTTACTAATCCCCAGTTGTGGACAAATAAAAAGTATTAACCCTCAAGAGATTAGAACTCTAATAGTGAAGTAACAGTGAAGCATGCATTTGAAATGACAGCTGCTCAAATAAATAAAATATGGTGGCCCAGAAAACCCAAAGAGAAAACCCAGTAGAAATCAACCTTCACAAGAGTAATGTGAGCCTTGACTCCAGGTAGTTTTACAAATGTAAAAAGGATATTTGGAAGCATAGTTATTTTTTAAGTGGAAAAAACCTTTTTCTATTTTTTAATTCCACTTTTCTTTCTTATGCACCTAGGCAAATCACATATAGGCAATGCCAACACAATACTAAAAGCTGGAAGAAAGTAGGCTTGAATCAGAAGAAACAAGACTGAAATCATGAATATGCTTCCAGGAATAGCACTGGTTTGGGTTTTTTTTTTTCTTTCCCCAAACTCTTTGTCAATGAAACCATCTGGCTTTATTATTTTTTGTATATAGATAGGCACACATGCATGCGCTAACAGCCTTCCTGCAGCCACTTTTGGAACTGCATGGGAATAGGTAGAAAACCCAAAACATGAAAGTGTTTGATGTCCCCAATCCAGAGGAACAAATACAGAAACCTTAAAGTGACAGAGGTCAACATGAGAAGGGGATCAGGAACCAGTGTAAAGATCAGTTAGAGATGAATCAACTTGGGTTGTAACACATTTGTACATGGAAGCAGTGCTAGGAATCTCTCTGTATTCTATCCTTATCTCAACTAGCAAAAATGCTTTGTCTTTCTTATTATTGCTATGTCTTCTCTTCAACAAAATTAGAGATAAGGGCAGAACAGGTTCTGCCTGGAAGTGAGGGAGAGTGGGGGGGAAGGTGGTGGGGGCGGGGGGAGAAATGACCCA
This sequence comes from Castor canadensis, assembly GCF_047511655.1. Taxonomy (NCBI): domain Eukaryota; kingdom Metazoa; phylum Chordata; class Mammalia; order Rodentia; family Castoridae; genus Castor; species Castor canadensis. The sequence goes on along the minus strand of NC_133391.1, from coordinate 128,551,856 downwards.
AACGATGTATCCACATGTGAATAAATGAATAGAAAAAAAACAGATTTAATTCCAACATCACCACCCATGACCATAACCTTAAGATTACCATCTATGTTATAATAATTTCCAATCAGCTTCAGATTAACCACCTATGTTTTGACACAGAAGGGGAAAATACTCAAACTTATAGATAGATAGATACACATACACACATGAGCATTATCCAAAACTATGCCATTACACCTTACCACTTAAACTGTCAACTGACCAATCACAAAGATAAAGTATGTTTATATAATCATAAATATTTAAAATAAGGTAGTTATAATCTGTCAACAGGCCATGAATTACTAAAATAATATAAGTAGATATGCTCAATACATGATCAGTAATTACCAAATATCAATTCCTTTTCCCTTTTGGTTGTACACAGAATAAAAAGTTAAATAACTAGGAGTATGTGAAAAACAATAGTGACACAATACCTAGTAAATACCATGAAGGTCAGGGATTTCATTTTGTTCATTAATGGATCCTTAGAATGCAGACCAGTACCTGCCTATAGTAGTGTTTGATAAATATGATGACTATATGGATAAATGATGTGAGAGGAAAGGAGAGAGGGAGGAAGGAAGGAAGGAATTGAGGGCAGGAGAGAGGGAGCGAGGGAGGAAGTCTGACTAATAAACTGTGGCTTATACCACAGTGTTCATTCCTAAAACCAGTGATCCTGATCTAAGAACTGAGAAATAATTTTTCCTCCTGAAATATCTAAAATTGAAACATATTCACTCCAACCATCTAGAAGAGTGGTTAAATCCCCAGGCTGGAGAGTTAGAACTAGAGCTCAATTCAAGTCTAAATCTATCACTTTGAATGGTATGATTCTGTTAAATTTCTTAGCTTTTCAAAACCTAGGTTTTCTCATCTATAAAATAGTTGCAATATGTAATGAATAGTACTGAGTATCTATTATAGGATGGACTATGATTCCCCAAAATTCACATGGTGAAGACCTAACCTTTAATAAGACTGTGTTTGGATATAAGGCATCAGGGAGGTAATTAAGTTTAAATGAGGTTATAAGAGTAGGGTCTTAATCCACTAGGACTAGTTCTTGTAAGAAGACAAACAGATGTCAGAGGGCATGCACAATGAGAAAAGGCTATCTGAGGACACAGTAAGAAGGTAGTGTAGACAAGCCAGGAAGAGAGGTCTCATCAGAAACCAACCACTCCTGGGTATATACCTGAAGGAATCAAAGTCCACACACAATAGAGATAGATACCCATGCACTCATGTTTATCATGACACTATTCACCATATCCAAGTTATGAAATCAGCTTAGGTGTCCATGAATAGATGAATAAAGAAAGTGTGGCAGATATGCATACATGTACACACATAATATAGTATATTATTCATCCATAAAAAAAGAAGGAAAATGGATGGAACTAGAGATAATAGTGTTAATTAAAATAATCCAGACATAGAAAGGCAAATTTCATGTTTTCTCTCACATGAAAAATCTAGAATTTTTTTAAAAGACATGAAAGAAGAAGGGGGATGATGGAGAAGTGGAAGGGGACCAGAGAGAGGGGTAAAAGGGGAAAAGAGAGGGCAATTGGGGGTGTGCATTATAGGCATATATGATAATGTCATGGTGATACCGGTTACTTTGTACAGTTAATATACACTAATAAAAAGTTAAACAAGCAAGGAAAAGGAAAGAAAACAACCCTGCTGGCACATTGGCCTTGAACTCACAGCCTTCAGAAATACTAAGAAATACAGTGTAAGATATTTTGCAGAGAGTAGGAAAGGTTACACAAAGCCCTAGAGATAGGAATTAGATCCAACTAAATCTATCTCACCAGAATATACAGAATTAAATATTTAAACATTTTTCATAATGAATATAGAAATATTGCATGCAATTTTAATGAATCAATAAATGGTAATGCAAGAGATTGCCACTGTGATGGTCCCCAATGAGCCAGGCTTTCAGTATTCACCCACACCCTGTGTAGTCCTCTTCCCTTGAATCTAGGATGGTCCTGAGACTTAAACTAACTAGTAGAATGTTGCAAGTATGAAGTGTGCATGTGCCAGGTCTGGATCTTCTGAGTTGCTATGTCAGAAATTTAGCTGCTAGAAAAATAATATGGAATGATTATGAGAAAAGGGAGAGGCCCCAAGACTACACACACACACACACACACACACACACACACACACACACACACACACACAGAGTAAGTCATCCTAGCATCTTGACTTGGTCTGTCCTCAGCCCACTGATAACTGCCAGTTCAATATAGCCATATAAATGATCACCAGCAAGAAGCAAGAACAGGTGAACAACTGCCCAACTGACCTAAGTCCAGACTGAAAAATCTTGAGAAATCGCAAAAAATGGTGCCTTAGTCAGTTTTCTGTTGCTCTAACAGAATAATTGAGACTGGGTAATTTATAAAGAAAAAGAGTATTTTGGCTTTAAGTTCTGATGGCCCAAGAACATGGCACCAGCATCTTCTCAGCCTCTGGTGAGGTCCTCCTACTGCCTCATGCATGATGGAAAAGTAGAAGGTGGAAGAAGGCAGTGCAGAAGAGATGTTGTGGTAAGAAGGAAAGCCAGAAAGCAGAGTGAGCTGAAGTCACTTTGTAACAGCCTGCCTGTACAGTAACTAATCGAGTCCTGCAAGAGACAGAACTCACCCCTGCAGGAAAGGCATTAATTCTTCTTAATGACCTAATCACCTCTGAAAGTCCCCACCACTTCTCAACACAGTTACACTAGGGACCAAATATCCTTTTCTTTTTTTCTTCTTTCTTACTGTGTGTGTGTGTGTGTGTATTTCTGGGGATTAAATTCAGAGCCTCACAAACTTCCTAGGCAGGTGCTCTACCCACTGACTTACACCCAAGTCCTTTTGCTTTTATTTTGCTTTTCAAGGACTTATGCTAATTTTGTCAAAGTTGACCTCAAACTACAATCCTCCTATCTTTGCCTCCTAAGCAGCTGGAATTAGAGGTGTATGGTTATTGTTTTAAGCCACTACATTTCAGAGTCTTTTGTTATACAGCAATAAATAATGGAACAGTTAAGGACTAAGGAAATCAGCTATCAATTAACAATAATTTCCATATAGTTTCACTGATGCATCTAGATTTTTTAGGTTTATTTGCTTGCTTTGGGCTACACAGAAGTTTCACTATGTAGTCCATGTTGGCTTTGAACTCACAATCCTCCTGCCTTTGCTTCCCAAGCCTGGGGATTATAGATATGTACCACCATGCCCAGCTTGCATCTAGAGTTTTTAAATGTCACTATCACTCTTTTTCTACATAGAATAAGAATCCAAACAACTGTAAACTCAAGATTTTGAGACACCATAGTAGAAGCATATAAATACTCATAAATAACAAGCACCGTGGCACTCAGATGCATTCACTTCAGAACTCCAGTCCTCTTATAAAACCAATAAATTTGTGACATGTTATTGGGGGAAAAAAACTACAAAATCAAATCATTCTTCTCAAAAGATTAACATATCCATTTTTCTCATGAAGTATTTTTGTTTGTCACAATGTTTTCTCCTGAGAATAGGCTATTAAGTGTGCTTGATTGTAAAGTTCTCAGAGATTGGTAAGGTAGTTATTTTACAGCTGAAGATAAATCAAAACTATTTAGTTTTTGTGCTGAAGTTTTCAGAACAGTTCAGAGAAGTTAAGGAGATACAGGTATCACCATCCTTAATTTTTAAATGATCTTCTGAGTTTTAAGAGATGTGACTATTTGCCAAAGACCAATGGAGAAATCCATGCCATCAGACAGATCTTCAACAAGAGTCATAGTAACTAAAATGCTCACATCCTGGATTCTGGTCCACTTACTCTCATCAAAAGTAAACTGCCTGTACAATCAATTTCTTTGAACAATCACTTGGGTTTAGCTTTTAGAACTCTAGTTTTAAAGTAGTTGATCAAGTAGTAAAAATTGACACTTGATTTTGAATCAATTTGCTGCAAACATAGCAGTTACTCAGCAAGTTTTCATTACAAAAAGCTGGACTTCAGCCCAATCATTTTAGATAAAAATCATCTTACTTGACTTTTCATTTTAATGACAGTTTAGCCTCCTCCTAGAAGAAGCTATTTCTACTGAAGGGGAATTTTCACTCAATTACATTAATTGTTTGGTAGTGCTGACCACATAACACCCAAGCTCTTCAGAGATACATTAGAAAGAATAGTCAGGGCAACAAGTATCGTGGCAGGTTGTGCTCTACTGCTATTTACATTGCATGCTTATTGCTGATCTCATTTTTAATTACCAATAAATCATAAAAGGCCAAATATCTAGAGCAAAACAATGACTTCAAAGAGAAAAAATTAAAATGTGAATCTAGAAAAAGTCAAAAAGTTCTCCAGGACCCACTGATCATTGAGAAATGCGTTGTTCAACCTCCAATTATTTGAGTATTTTTCTGCTGTTGTTTTTGTTGTTGAGTTACAGTTTTATTGCATTGTGATCAGATAGTATGCAGGGGGGTATTTCAATTTTCTTATGTTTGTTGAGATGCTTTGTGCCCTAAAATATGATCTATTTTGGAGAAAGTTCCATGGGCTGCTGGAACATCTATGTTATCATTAAGTTCTAGGATTTCTTTGTTGATTTTTTGTCTGTATGATCCATCTATTGTTGCTAGAGGGGTACTAAAGTCTCCCACTACCACTGTGTTGGGGTCTATATGTGGTTTTAATGTATGTTCAATGAAATTGGATACACTGACATTGTGTGCATATAAAGTTGATAATTGTTATTTCCTCTTGATGTATTGCTCCTTTTATTAGTATGAAGCAATCTTCTTTATCTTTTTTGAGTTAATTTAAGTTTGAAGTCCACTTTATCTGATATAAGTATTGCTACTCCTGCCTATATTCGGGGTCCATTAGCTTGGTAAATCATCTTCTAGTCTTTTACCCTAAGCCAGTATTTGTTTCTGTCAATAAGGTGGGTCTCTTGTAAACAACAGATTTTCGGGTCTTCCTTTTTAATCCAGTTTGCCAAACAGTGTCTTTTGATGGGGTAGTTGAGTCCATTAACATTCAGTGTTAATATTGAGAAGTAGGTGGTGATTCCTGTCATTTAGTTGTTTTTGTTGTTTAAGGATTTAGTGTGTGCAGCTGAATCAGTGCTACTCTCTGAGTACCTATTTGTTCTTCTCATGAGGTTTAATACTTCCTGTCCATTGGTGGTTACATTTGCTTTCATCTTCAGTGTGAAGAATTCCTTTCAGAATCTTCTGTAGTGGTGGCTTGATGGACATAAATTGTTTTAGTTTCTGCTTATCATGGAAGACTTTTATTCCTCCATCAATTTTGAATGATATTTTTGCTAAGTAGAGTATCCTAAGACTGAAATTGTTTTTACATTGCTCCATGCCCTTCTTGCTTTTAAAGTTTCAGTTGAGAAATCTGCTATTTTTTCAATGGGTGTACCTTTGTTTTTTCTCTCTTACAGGCTTCAATATTCTTTCTCTGTTCTCTGTGCTAGTTGTTTTAATAATAATATGCCATGGAGAGGTTCTATTTTGGTTAAGCCTGTTTGGTGTCCTGGAGGCTTCCTGTACCTGAATGAACAACTCTTTCTCAAGATTTGGGAAATTTTCTGCTATTTCTTTGTTGAATATATCCTTTTGACTTGCACCTCTTCTTTTTCTTTGATGCCCATGATTCACAGGTTTGGTCTTTTGATGTTGTCACTGAGTTCTCGCATATTCTTTTCACAGCATTTGAGTCTTCTAAGAGTTCTGTTTTTTCTTTAATATCTATTTTGTCTTCAAGTCTTTAGATTCTGTCTTCTGCTTATTCTAGTCTGCTGGAGTGGACTTTACCTGTACTTTTTATTTGATTTAAGGAAACTTTTATTTCCAGGGTTTCTGTTTGATTCTTTTTTTTTTGAAGTTTTCCATATCTTTATTAAATTCCTCTTCCATATCTTGTATTGTCTTCTTTATTTCTTTTATTTCTTTTTTATGGTCACCTTTGTTTCACTTTGGAATTTGTTGAAGTCCTCTCTGAGTTCATTTAGCTGTTTCTGTGTCTTCTCAAGTTTTTATTTGTGGTATCTTGATATTTCTTGAGTTCTTTCTGCTTAACTGTGTCTTGTAGCTTCTCCATGAGTTTCTCAGTGATCTCTTCCATAATTTCCTCTTTGAGAAATTTTTTGTAGGTGTCACTTGAGCTCATTGGAGATATTTACCATTGTTCTGTTGGTGTTGGGAACTGGGTGTTCATTTTCTTCATTTTCCACTAACTTCTCTGTTGAATTGTTGATCTTTGGGGGGTGTAGAGTTTCCTGGCCTCCTTCTTCTCACCGTGCTTCTCTGATGTGTTGTGCTTCTATGTTGTTGAGTGACTCAATTACTGTGCTGTGACTGGCTTAGTCATTAGCTAGGTTGATGTGCTATTTCTGTTCTCTGCCTAGTTGGTACAGATTAGCAAAAACAAATTCACTGATTCAATGCTAGACCATTTTATTTATACAATACGTAGTGATCCCCTTGGTGATATTATCTATAAGCCATGGAGATTAGGGGGATAACAGTAGTTTGGGTAGAGGTATTAAAAGAGCTGGTACTGGAGGAAGGGGCAGGAAGGGGGAAGGGAGGAGGAGTGTGAGGTGTGGGGGTTATAGGGTACTAAGTCCCTAGTGTGTGTTGAGGTATAGTTTTGTTATTGTGGAAGAGAGTATTATTGTTAGGGTTGCTGAGGGATAGGACGGATGGAGTAATGTGTAAAGTTGTTATAAAAGACTATTCAGTGGGTGCTACATTGAAAATGAAAACACATTCTATCAGAACCTATGAGATACAGCAAAGGAAAGTTTATAGCCATGAATGCATATATCAAAAACACAGAAAGATCTCAAATAAACAACCTAGTGTTACATCTCAAACTTCTAGAAAAATGAGAAAAGTCTAAACCCAAAACAAGCAGAAGGAGAGAAATAATAAAAATAGGGGCCAAAATCAATGAAATAGAGACAAAAAAAAAATACAAAGAATCAATGAAACAAAAAGCTGGTTCTCTGAAAAAATAACAATATTGAAAAACCCCTTGCAAATCTGACTAAAATGATGAGGGAAAAGACCTAAATTAATGAAATTAGAAATGAAAAAAGGAAGATAACAACAAAAACCCAGGAAATTCAGGGAATCTTCAGGGACTGCTTTGAGAAACTATGTTCAAATAAATTGGAAAGTTGAGGAATGGACAATTTTCTAGATACATGCAACCATCTAAACTGAACCAAGAGGATATAAATCATCTAAACAGATCTATAACATGCAATGAAATTGAAGCAGCAATAAAGAGTCTCCACAAAAAGAATAGTCCAGAGCTTAATGGAGTCTCCACTGAATTCTACCAGACATTTAAAGAAGAACTAATACCAACACTCCTTAAACTTTTCCACAAAATAGAAAGGATGGAACACTGCCTAGCTCATTCTATGAAGCCAGTATTACACTTATCTCAGAACCAGGCAAGGACACATCCAAAAAAGAGAACTACAGGCCAAACTCCTTAATGAATATTGAGGCAAAAATCCTCAACAAAATAATGGCAAACCAAATCTAACAACATATCAGAAAGATAATTCACCATGACCAAGCTGGCTTCATTCCAGAGATTCAGGGATGATTAAACATATGTAAATCATTAAAATCATGAAATGCAATATAGCATATTAACAGAGGCAAAGACAAAATCACCTGATCATCTCAATAGATGCAGAAAAAGTCTTTGATAAAATTCAACACCGTTTCGTGATAAAAGCTCTGATGAAATTAGGAATAGAAGGAATGTACCTCAACAAACCTATAAGTAATATCATACTTAATGGGGAAAAACTGAAACCATTTCCCCTGAAGCCAAGAATGAGACAAGGGTGCTCCACTCTCTCCACTCTTATTCAACATAGTCTTGGAATTCCTAGCCAGAGTGATAAGGCAGGAACAAGAAATAAACAAATACAAATAGGTAAAGAAGAATTCAAAGTATCCCTATTCACAGATGACATGATCTTACACCTAAAAGATCCAAACAACTCCACCAAAAAATTTCTAGACACCATAAACAGCTTCAGCAAAGTATCAGATTACAAAATCAACTTACAAAAATCAGTAGCCTTTCCATATACCACCAATGAAAAGATTGAGAAAGAATATAAGAAAACAATTCCAGTTAGAATATCCTCAAACAAAATCAAATACCTAAACTTAAAAAGGATGTAAATGACATCTACAAGGAGAACTACAAACCATTGAAAGAAATAAAGAAAGATTACAGAAGATGGAAAGATCTCCCATGCTCATGGGTTGGTAGAAGCAACATAGTAAAAATGGCTATACTACCAAAAGCAATCTACATGTTTAATGCAATTCCCATCAAAATTCCAATGACATTCATCAGAGAGATTGAAAAATCAACCTTAAAGGTCATTTGGAAACACAAAAGACCATTAATAGCCAAGGCAATACTGAGCAAAAAGAGCAATGCTTGGGGTATCACAATACCCAATTTCAAATTATACTCAGAGCCATAGCAATAAAAACAGATATGAACACCAGTGGAACAGAATAGAGGACCTATATATGAATCCACACAGCTATGCTCACCTAATTTTTGACAAAGTTGCCCAAGACATATGATGGAGAAAAGACAGCTTCTTCAACAAATGTTGCTGGGAAAACTGAATATCTGCCTGCATAAAACTGAAACTAGATCCATGCTTGTCACCCTGTAAATGTAGCAACTCAAAGTGGACTCAGGATGTAAATATCAGACCTGAAACCTTGAAGCTAGTACAGGAAAAGGCAGGGAATACACTGGAAGCAATAGGCACAGGCAAGGACTTCCTAAGTAGAACACAAGCAGCTCAGCAACTAAGAGAAAGGATCAACAAATTGGACTACATGAAATTAAATAGCTTCTGCAAAGCAAAAGATACCATCTCTAAATTGAAGAGGCTACCCATAGAAATGTGAGAAAATTTTAGCTAGCAATACATCAGACAAGGGACTAATAACCAGAATATACAGGAAGCCCAAAACACTAAACTCCCAAAAAATCAATGACCCAATAAAGAAATGGACAACTAAACTGAACAGAACTTTTTCAAAGGAAGATATCCAAAAGGTTAAAAACATATGAAAAAATGTTCACCATCCCTGGCCGTAAAGGAAATGGAATTAAAACTACACTAATATTCCATCTCATTCCTGTTAGAATAGCAACCATTAAGAACACAAACAACAAATTTTGGCAAGGATGCAGGGAAAAAGGAGCCCTCATGCACTACTGGTGGGAATGTAAGCTATTACAACCACTATGGAAAACAGTATGGAGGCTCCTTTAAAAACTAGAAATAGATCTGCCATATGATCCTGCAATACCCCTCCTAGGAATATACTCAAAGGAATGAGTCAGGTTACTCCAGAAGCACCTGCACACCCATATTTATCGCAACACTATTCACAGTAGCCAAGCTATGGAAACAGCCAAGATGCCCCACCACTGATGAATGGATTAAGAAAATGTGGTACTTATACACAGTGGAATTTTACTCAGCCATAAAGAAGAATGAAATTTTGTCATTTGCAGGTAAATGGATGAAATTGGAGAATATTATCTAAAGTGAATTTAGCCAGGCTCAGAAGGCCAAAAGCTGCTTGTTCTCCTCATATGCGGATTATAGACCTAAAACAAATGCAGCAATACTATGGGACACAAGTCACACTAAGGGGAGGCTGTGCAAAGGAGGGATGGGGCAAGGAAAGGAAACCAAGAGCTTAAATGAGGTTCCTGTACAGGAATGAATATAGAAATTTTAAACTGGCCAGGGCCACCATGGGAAGTTGAAGTCAAGAGGAGTGAAAAGGGCTGTAAGAAGGGAATCAACTGGAGCTCTAATACACATATACATGGGAACAACACAAGGAAACTACCTGTGTAGCTATCTTTGCTCAAACTAGCAAAATGTCATGTTTCTCTTTATCTTTTAGGTTTTTCTTCTGCAAAAGATAAAAGGCAGAGAATCAACCAGAACCAAACTCTGTGACATCCTGGACCCCTAACCCATAGAAAGCCTCTCTATTCTATGCCCCAGCATGCTGAACCCAGTCCCAGGAAGTATCTGCCTTGAGAAAAGCAGCATGCCATTTCTCCCTGCTGGCCCGTTTTAAAGCTGCCCTTGTAAACCTGCAGACCCAACAGGTGAGCAACATACACCACCCACAATTCCCCTACCCACTCCCCAGGAACATAATCTAGCTCAGACCCTGGGCTAGATTGAACCCACCCAACAAAACTGAAAAGCATAAACAGTGGGGGTGGGGTGGAATGTTGAACCTGCCCCCTGGAGAGCAGGGCTAGGGCATGGAGCCAAATCTCAGTGAATGAAGGCAGGAAAATTCACAAAGGCTGAAAACAGGGGTGGGGCAACAAGTCAACCTCCCACAGTGGGGCCATAGTGGATGGCTGAGATAATCTTGTGGGACTGATAGTTATACTCAAAATGGAATTGCTTGGGGAGGAGCTGACCAGCCAGAGTTGCAGTTGTAGAGCAATGCAGCTGCTGCCTGGTGAAAACAAAAACAAATCTGGCCCCTTGTACAAACTCAGTGAGTTACCTCAGGTCCCAGTTGCTACTTGCTCTGTGGACAGAAGGAACCAAATGCTGCTCACAAGCCAGTCACCTGGTGAGACCACTTCAGGGCTCCCACTTTCAACCAACAGCCCATAAAACCAAGGAAAGCAGAAAAAAAAGAACCTTCCAGCTATCTCCACCCCAAGCTGTCTGACAAGAGGGGCAGCACCCTTTCCCACAAAACCCAGATTGGACACCAAAGGAATAAGTCCAGAACTTTTGAACTTTTTATTGTTGCTGTACCTGGGGTTTTTTTCTGTATTAGTAACCTTACCATCACTACTTTTTTATACTTATTCTTACCCCCTTCACTTTCCCTCCTTTTCTTGTGCTATAATCCATTGTTCTCCCCCCAACTATTCTTTCTGTGCCTTCTCATCCACTCTCTCCATCTTCGTCCCCCCTCCTACCCTTCCCCAATCTGTCACCATGGCACCCTTCTCTCCTACATACTCACCACCCACTGACTAGCCTACTGCACCAACTGTATCTCTGACACAAGCAACCTCCACTACAACAGCGGACATACACCCAAATATGTACAAAGGCCACAAAACCTAGAAGTTCCTATACCTCTTCTCCCACCCATCCACCCCTTTCAAGCCTGCTTTTTAGTGCCACCTTTACCAATTACCCAAGTTTCTGTTTCTAGCCAAGCAACCATTATGCTCCCAACTCCCACTGTTTATAGATAATATCACCAATGGGTTTTCTATATGATAGGGAAACAACTGGTCTGGCATTGAATCTGTAAATTTGATATTGCTAATTTTCATCTCCAGGCCAGGGACAGAAATAGCGCATCAACCTATCTAATAACTGAGTCAGTCACAGCACAAAAATTTAATCAAGGGAAGGAAAATAAGCAATTAAAACCACCAACTAGCCTATCATGAACATAGTTGCACAGCACCAATTGCAGCAATGGAGAGAAGGGAAGGAAACTATACTCCTCAACAAAACAATTCAATGGAGGATTTAGTGGGAAATGAAGAAAATGGATACCCAGTTTCTGACTCCAACAAAACAATGATAAACATCATGAATGAGCCCAGTAACACCCACAAAAAATCCCTTAAAGATGAACTCATGGAAGAGGTCACTGAGAAACTCATGGAGAAGATACTAGACAAAATAAACCAGAAAGTACAAGATTCACTCAAGAAATTTCAAGACATTACAAATAAAGAACTTCAGAAGACACAGAAGCAAGTAAATGAACTCAGAGAGGACTTCAACAAACACCAAAGTGAAACAAAGGACACTATAAAAAGAGAGATATGAAATGAAGAAGACACCACAAAATATGAAAGAGGAGTTGAACAAAGATATGGAAAACCTCAGAAAAAAGAATCAAACAGAAATACTGAAAATAAAAAGTCCCTTTAGTCAAACAAAATCACAGTGGAGGTCACTCCAGCAGACTAGAACAAGTGGAAGACAGAATCTCATAGCTTGAAGATAATACACAAATTAAAGAAAAAACAGAAGAACTCTTAGTTAAACAACTCAAGAGCTATGAAAAAAAATGTTAGACCAAATGACTAGGATAGCATAAGTAAAGATCTCAACTTCTATTATGTTTACAAAATCTCCATCGATGAATTTTTCAAAATCACTTGACAGCCTCAATGAACTGTGGCTTGGGAAGCAATGAAGTGGTAAACATCATCCATCAGAAGTGGAGCGGCATTGGTACGAAATGTACCAATCTTCATCTGAAAATCTGAAATATGTCAGATGAAATCCTTGGTTATGGCATAAATAGGGGTTAAAGGTTTTTTTTCTTTTAATTGATCTTTCATCACTCCTACCTGTTACATGGAGAATGCATTGATGAGCTGGAGTGTGCTAAAAGATAGAATTTTGTTTTAGAGGAAAGAAAAGGTATGTTCATGCAGAAAAGGAAAGCAGATTTGGATAATGGGTAATACTTCATCTTGGTAGAAACGAATGAACACTATGTATTTTTGTATGTATAGGCATGGCAGATTTATTCTCCCATTTTTCAATAATGACACCACGATTTTCCATGGAGAAACCATACTTCTCCATCTTAAACAATCTTGGTGCATGACCCTCTCATGGCCAAAGTGATCAGGTCAATGATGATCATGTGATGTATATCAGTCCAGTGAGATTTGATCCTAAGGCTTTCATTAAAACTCAAAACAGAGAAACTATCATTCTATTGAGGTTTCTGAAACCATAAAATGTAGACCTTGTGGCAAAGTATGTAAGCTGGTGACAAGATTATATGATAGAATCTGCTTGAATCATGGCACTAGAGAGAAACTGAGCTTTGTAGTTGAAGATAAGGGCCTAATGATGCCTCTGGATCCAGACATACCCTTAGGATTTTTCAATGACTTGATTCATCTAAATTGGATTATGATCATTTGCAACCTGTATCTCTAATGAAATCCATGCTTGAACAATACATAGTGATATGTTAGACACAACCAAAAATCATGAAAAATACCCAAAGGCCCACAGTAAATTATTCTAGTGAAATAATAATAATCCTACATAACCATTCTCTTCTATGTGACCAACCCTAATCTCTCACAATTATGAACCAAAGTCCTTCTGTTCTGAGCACTCAAGATCTGGCCCAGCTCTGTCCTTGACATCATGAAGGCTAGTGTGAAATCAAGATCACAATTCAGCTGTGATGATGAGATATTAATATTTGAAATACTTGCATAATAGTTTAAGTGATTATACACCAAATATGATTTATCAGACAGTAAAGGTTAGAGACATTCCCATGTAAGATCACATAGCATAGAGGAAAGGGGACTATCCAAGTAAATTGTTTAATAAATTCCCTCTAATCATTCTCATTAATCCTGTTGAAAGTTGGTGTTTCACAAATAAGATCTATAAACAATTTTTTCTAACTTTATAATCCGTAAAAAGAAACTACTACCAGATTTTAGTGCTTCATGCACAAAGTGGCTCAGTATGATATGCAAATTTAAATTGATTCAATTAAAGCATTTCCAAGCAATTGTAATATAAAGTTTAGTAACATTAAGACACAATGAAATACTGTGGGAAATGGTTTAAAATAGCAGCCGATATTAAGCACTACTCTGGTTATCATTATGGTTCTGTTCTCTTAAGACAATAATTCAGTTGCTAACATAGATGTAAGCAGGTTATACTAAGGCTTTGAGTCAAACAATGATCCTACTTTCTTGCAACTTTAAATCCTTTAAGTCTCTGGTCAGTTCTTCTTGGATTACCAAGAGGATCATCAGTCATTTTCCTGGCAGTAAAGTTTTGCTTTAGTTCTTTGGTATGGTACAAAATTCTGTTGCTGTATCCCTTCCTCTTAAGCATCGGTAAATCCAGTTTTGGGAAACAAACTCAAAGGTATGTACCAGAGACATCCCAAAGAAATGGGACCACATCTCAGTGGTCTCTGCACCACTGTCCTACACTTCCTCCTTTCACAGACACACTTGCAATGAATAAGGCTGCAGATTGTTCTCACACATTGTAGGTTGAGCCAAGACAGTTATTTCCCAAATACCCAAGAACATAATTATTTCTAAGCATTTTCATAGCAGTCAGTGTGGTTCAAACTGTTCACAGCTGAAAAGGAAGCCTTACTCCCAGCTTATGAAACACAAAAGGCAAATGGAAACTTACTCTGTGGAACTGAAAATGCCAGATGATTTAATGTCAGGATGAGACAGACCAAATAAAATTAGTTGTAAGGTCTTCTGAGACTGAGGAGAAATGGGAAAACTTAATGAAAATTAGAAATCAAGCTAGTGAACACATGCAAATGCAGTAGTAGTCATTCCACCAATAGAAACTATTACTGGAAATTGGGGGAGGGTTGCTGAATAAATCCAATTATTCTCTAACACATAGAGGAAAGATTTCTGAAACTCAGCTGAAGGATCAGAACCCATAAATACCTCAAAACAAAATCTCATAGGAATGAAGTTAGCAAAGATATGCAAACTTGAACATATCAAATGTAGCTATATAGTCTTAAAGGAGAACAACAGAAAGAGGCCATGGGTACAGACACATACACATACCATGAGCATGTCATTCATTTGTGAGACACCTGTCATTCATTCTAGTGCACATTCACTCATTAACATCAGTTATGTAATAAAGATTTTGCTAGGTAATTGAAGATTTATCTATATTACCTTTCTAATGTTAATATCTTAGCAATTTTTTTTAGAAAACTTCATCAGTGTCAATAGGCCATGCACAAAGACATAGCTCTCAAACCAGTGGTTCACTGATTTAGGATTTCAGAGAACAGTGTGATTTCAAAAAAATATTAAAATAAATAGATATAGATTGATACAGGAGTGCCAACTTTTCATTTTGAAAATGAAAGGTGTTATAAAATAATTGCTATGTTCTCTGTCATTTTCTTTATTTTTTAACAACAATAGGAAGGTGAAGCTCTCAGAATGAAAGATAATTTCCCAAGTAACAACTACTATAGTCTTCTATACCATATTTCCTTATTTATCAAACACTTATATAGTGATTATAGTGTACCAGGTATAACTTTTAGTGCTTTCCAAAGTTACTCATTTAATATTCACAACACCCCAACATAGGCACCATTATTATGCTTACAGGTAAGAAAACTGAAAACAGACAAATTAATTAAGTTGCATGGTCACATAGCTATTATAGGACAGTTAGACCTAGACAGTCTGGTTCAAGTTGGTGATCTTAACCATTCCCTTAAATGACATGCCACCTCTCTATACAAATTCACATTACTTTTTAGAAATAGTTCTCTTGAGATACAATTCACATACCTTTTGAAGTATACAATACAATGGTTTCAGAGTTAGGCAACCATTACCATAATCAATTTTATAAAATTCTAAATCTATATTCATTAGCAATTACTTCTCATTTGCTCCAAATCTCTCAGCCATAGGCAGCTACTAATCCACTTTCAATAGATTTGTCTATTCTGAACAATTCATACAAATGGAATTTAATATATCATATTTTGTGATTCGATTCTTTCACAAAGCACATTTTCAAGTTTCCTCCATGTTTTTGCATGTATAAATACGTTGTTTCTTTTAATTTCCAAGTAATATTCCATTTTATGGATAATGCTGAATTTTTTTTATCAACTAATTGGTTGATGGACCTTTGAATTGCTTCCATTTTTTAGTTCTTTTGAATAATGTTGCTATCAGCTATCAACATTTAGGTTAAAATATTTGTATGGACATATTATCATTTCTTTTGGGTATATAGCAGAAAATATTAAGAACTACTGGGTCATATTGTAATTCTATGTTTAACATTTTCAGAAACTACAAACTTTTTTCCAAGAAGTTGCAGTACTTTATTTTTCCAAGACTAATTAATGAGGGTTTCAGTTTCTTCCTTTCTGAGAAGAATTTGTGAAGAACTGGTGTTAATTCTCTAAATTCTTGTTAGAATTCACCAATGAAGCCATATGAGTCTGAGATTTTCTGTGTTGGAAGTTATTAAATCACTAATTTAATTGCTTTACATATTATAAGTCAATTCAAAGTTTTACTTCATATTGGGTTAATTATGGTAAATTTTTGTCTTTCTAGGATTTTTTCCATTTCATCTAAGTTATCTAATTTGTTGACAAATAATTGTTCCTTTCACTTGAAGAACTTCCACGAATATTTCTTTATAAGCTAGGTTGGCTAGCAACATAATCTCTCAATCTTTGCTTACTTGAGAATATCTTTACTTTAAAAGAGTTTTGCTGGGTGTAAGAATCTTGGTTGACCTTTTTTGTCTTTCAGCTTTAACAATACAGTGAAATCTTGGAGAGATGCTGGAGACACACCTTGCAGGCAAACCACGGAGAAGAGGCAAAATTTTGACCCCTCCACACCTCCAGCCAGCGCAGAGCATCTCCACTTCACAGTAAATGGAAAAATCAGGAGGGCCCCCAGGCCACCAGCCGCCCACACCCAGATGGCTTGGGAAGACGTGGACAAGGTAAGCTTAGCGGTACCGCAGTATTCCCACAGACAACCCGGGCCAGAGCAGCATAGCCCCCTGGACAGACCAACCTCCACCCAGGGAAAAAAAGAGAAACTGACTAATAAGCAATAAGAACAATAAAGACAGGAGGGAAAGAGGGTGGGGTGCACTGAGCGCCAAAGATTGGGGGAAGGGAATCCTTCCTGGGACTGTAAATAAATAAGCCGGGCGGGCCAGAGAGGCTCCTGCAGGAGCAGGGGCTCGTGCCCAGCAACCAGGAGTGGGAAAGCTTGTGAGAGTGGCAGAGGGAGGAAAACTCCACAGGAAAGAGGGGAAGACCCACTTCCCACATGAGCTGTAAACAAACATGGCGGCTGGCAGGAGCAGCAGCAGGGCCCAGTAATCACGAGCAGGAAAGCTTGTAAAACTGGCGGTGGGAGGAAAACTCCACAGGAGAGGGGGGAAGACCCACTTCCCATGTGAACTGTAAACAAACATGCAGGCCTGAGAAAGCAGGTGCAGTGTCACCTTCCACAGTGTCCTTGGAAAGGGGAAAGCTTGTAGCAGAGGCACACGCACAGGAAACTCTAAGTAAACAAAGCCTGCAGGGCAAGGTGAGTGCTAAGCTCACCCCTGAGATCTGCATAAATAACACCTCCAGCAACAGAAGGCTGACAGCAGTGGGCACGCAAGCCACACCCCAGATACCATTCACAGAACTGTCTCCAGACTCTTTTTTTTTTTTTCTCTTTCCCTACCTTTGATGAGAAAACAAATGAACAATACCTGCATGCTGAAAAACTTACTGAAACTGTATTGCATTTGAACTTTGGACACTTTGTGGGTTTTTTTGTTTTTTGTTTCTGTTTTTGTTTTTGTGCAGTTTTGTTCTACTTTATGCATCCCCTTTGATGAGACAACTACAGAACAACATCTGAGGCACCATCTCCAGGATTGGAGACTGAGACAGACACCAAAATTATTAAGACTGAAACTTCATTGCATTTGAACGTGGAGGGCTTTTTTTTATTATTATTGTTTGTATTTTTTATTTTCTCTTTTTCATTTTATTTTATTTATATATATATTACTTTCATTAACTTATTTTTTATTTTCATTCTTATATTTATTCTTTTTATTTTTTATTTTCAATCCTCTCTCTGTCTCTCTAAGGCCTGTTCAGCTTACTGTTGATTAGTACACTAATGCTTCCTGTTTATACCTTTGAAACTTTCTTCTTTTGTTTTTCCCTGTCTGTTTGTTTTTCCCTTTTCTTTAACTTCTTGCTTTCCATCTCCTCACACACTCCATTCTAAATATTACCATTGATATTATTACAAGCTAGAAAATACTTAATTGCACACAGTACAGGGACAGTAACAACACCAAGGGCAATGACTGGAAGACAGAAAAAAAAGGGAAGCCAGTTTCAACACAGCAAAAAATTAGTATAGGAACCAGAGGGAAATGACAAAAACAGATACTCAGATCCAGACTCCAACAAAATGAAATAAACTACGCCAAAGAACCCAATAAAGCCCACAAGAATAATTGAAAAGAAGACATTCCACAGGTACTGAATGAGAATTTTATAGAGATGATACTAGATATGGTCAACCAAAATATACAGAGACACTCAAGAAATTCTAAAACAACAAAAAAGGAGAATTTGAAAAAGCAAAAGAAGAAATAAAGGAAACGATAGAAGCACTGTATAAACACCAAAGTGAAACAGACAACATGATTAATAAACAGATAAATGAACTCAGGACAAAAATAGACAACATTAAAGAGGAAAGAACCCAGGACATGGAAAACCTCAGAAAAAAGAAAGAAACAGAACTGCAAAACAAAAACGGAAGGCCAATATAGCAGAATAGAACAAACAGAAGACAGAATCTCAGAACTTGAAGATGAAATGGTAATTAAAGGAAAAACCAAAGAACTATTAATTAAACAACTCAAGACCTGTGAAAAGAAAATGCAAGAACTCACTGACTCCATCAAAAGACCAGACTTGAGAATCATGGGCATCGAAGAAGGAGAAGAGGTGCAAGCAAAGGGAATGCATAATATATTTAACAAAATAATAACGGAAAATTTTCTAAATCTAGAGAAAGATATTCCCATACAGATGCAAGAGGCCTCCAGGACACCAAACAGACCAGATCAAAATAGAACTACCCCACGATACATCATCACTAAAACAACAAGTTCAGAAACTAGGGAAAGAATATTGAAGGCTCTAAGAGACAAAAAACAAGTAATATACAAAGGTAAGCCCATCAAAATCATACCAGACTTCTCAACAGAAACATTAAAAGCAAGAAGAGCAAGGGGGGAGATCTTCCAGACACTGAATGAAAATAACTTCAACCCCAGGATACTCTACCCAGCAAAACTATCATTCAAAATAGATGGAGCAATAAAAGTCTTCCATGATAAGCAGATACTAAAACAATATGGGACCACAAAGCCACCACTACAAAGGATTCTGCAAGGGATTCTGCACACAGAAAGTGAAACCCAACTTAACCATGAAAAGACAGGCAGCACCAAACTACAGGAAAAGAAAAAGCAAGACAGTAGAGAGTAATCTCAACTTAGGTACATACAATCAAACCTTCAAACAACTAAGACAACAAAATGACAGGAATTACCACATACCTATCAGTACTAACACTTAATGTTAACAGATTTAATTCACCCATCAAAAGGCACCACTTGATGAAATGGATTAAAAAGGAAGATCCAACAATTGGTTGCTTACAGGAGACCCAGCTCACCGACAGAAATAAGCATAGGCTAAGGATGAAAGGCTGGAAGAAGATTTACCAAGCCAATGGCCCCCGAAAACAGGCAGGAGTAGCAATACTTATCTCTGACAAAGTAGACTTCAAACCTACATTGATCAAACGAGTTAAAGAAGGACATTCCATACTAATAAAAGGGGAAATAGACCAAAAGGAAATAATAATCATCAATCTGTATGCACCCAATGTCAACACACCAAATTTCATCAAGAATACCCTGAAAGACCTAAAAGCATATATTAACACCAACACAGTGGTTGTGGGAGACTTTAACACCCCATTATCATCAATAGATAGGTCATCCAAACAAAAAATCAATAAAGAAATCCAAGATCTAAAATATACACTAGATCAAATGGACCTAGTTGATGTCTACAGAACATTTCATCCAACTTCTACACAATATACATTCTTCTCAGCAGCCCATGGAACCTTCTCCAAAATAGATCATGTTCTAGGGCACAAAGCAAGTCTCAGCAAATATAAGAAAATAGAAATTTTACCGTGCATACTATCTGATCACAATGCAGTAAAAGTAGAACTCAACAACAAAAGTAAAGACAAAAAACATGCAAACAGCTAGAAACTAAATAACTCACTACTTAATGAAGAATGGGTCATCAATGAAATAAAAGAGGAAATTAAAAAGTTCTTGGAAGTCAATAAAAATGACAACACAACCTACCGGAACCTATCGGGCAGTCCTGAGAGGAAAGTTTATAGCCATGAGTGTATATATTAAAAAGACTGAAA
The DNA here is from genome assembly GCF_047511655.1 of Castor canadensis. Taxonomy (NCBI): domain Eukaryota; kingdom Metazoa; phylum Chordata; class Mammalia; order Rodentia; family Castoridae; genus Castor; species Castor canadensis. The sequence goes on along the minus strand of NC_133391.1, from coordinate 128,531,609 downwards.
GGTCCCAAATCAATGACCTAATGATACTTCTCAAACTCCTAGAAAAACAAGAACAAGCAAATTCCAAAACAAATAGAAGGAGAGAAATAATAAAAATAAGAGCTGAAATCAATGAACTAGAAACCAAAAAAACCATAAAGAATTAATGAAACAAAAAGTTGGTTCTTTGAAAAAATAAACAAGATCGATAGACCCCTGGCAAACCGGACTAAAATGAGGAGAGAAAAAACCCTAATTAGTAGAATCAGGAATGCAAAAGGGGAGATAACAACAAACACCATGGAAGTCCAGGAAATCATCAGAGACTACTTTGAGAACCTATATTCAAATATATTTGAAAATCTTAAAGAAATGGACAGATTTCTAGATACATATGATCATCCAAAACTGAACCAAGAGGATATTAACCACCTGAATAGTTCTATAACACAAAATGGAATTGAAACAGCAATCAAGTCTCCCCAAAAAGAAAAGTTGAGGACCTGTTGGACTCTCTGCTGAAATCTATCAGACTTGTAAAGAAGAACTGTTACCAACCCTCCTTAAACTGTTTCACAAAATAGAAAGAGAAGGAAAACTGCCAAACACATTTTATGAAGCCAGTATGACACTTATCCCAAAACCAGGCAAAGACACCTCCAAAAAGGAGAACTATAGGCCAATCTCCTTAATGAACATTGATGCAAAACCTCAACAAAATATTGGCAAACCGAATTCAACAACACATCAAAAAGATTATTCACCTTGACCAAGTAGGCTTCATCCCAGGGATGCAGGGGTGGTTCAACATACAAAAATCAATAAACGTAATAAACCACATTAACAGAAGCAAAGACAAAAACCACTTGATCTTCTCAATAGATGCAGAAAAAGCCTTTGATAAGATCCAACACCATTTCATGATAAATGCTCTAAGAAAACTAGGAATAGAAGGAAAGTGCCTCAACATTATAAAAGCTATATATGACAAACCTACAGCCAGCATTATATTTAACAGAGAAAAATTAAAACCATTCCCTCTAAAATCAGGAACCAGACAAGGATGCTCATTCTCTCCACTCTTATTCAACATAGTACTGGAATTCCTAGCCAGAGCAAATAGGCAAGAAGAAGGAATAAAAGGAATACAAATAGGTAAAGAAACTGTCAAAATATCCCTATTTGCAGACAATATGATCTATACCTTAAAGACCCAAAAAAACTCTACTCAGAAGCTTCTGGACATCATCAATAGCTACAGCAAGGTAGCAGGATATAAAATCAACATAGAAAAATCATTAGCATTTCTATACACTAATAATGAACAAACTGAGAAAGAATTTATGAAAACAATACCATTTACAATAGCCTCAAAAAAAATCAAATACCTAGGTGTAAACCTAACAAATGATGTGAATGACCTCTATAAGGAAAACTATAAACTTCTGAAGAAAGAGATTGGGGAAGACTATAGAAAGTGGAGAGATCTCCCATGCTCATGGATTGGTAGAATCAACATAGTAAAAATGTCTATACTCCCAAAAGTAATCTACATGTTTAATGCAATTCCCATCAAAATTCCAATGACATTCATTAAAGAGATTGAAAAATCTGTGAAATTTATATGGAAACACAAGAGGCCATGAATAGCGAAGGCAATACTCAGTCAAAAGAACAATGCTAGAGGTATCACAATACCTGACTTCAAGCTACATTACAAAGCAATAACAATAAAAACAGCATGGTACTGGCAGAAAAACAGACATGAAGACCAGTGGAACAGAATAGAGGACCCAGATATGAAGCCACACAACTATAACCAACTGTCTTTGACAAAGTCGCTAAAAATATATGATGGAGAAATAGTAGCCTCTTCAACAAAAACTGCTGGGAAAAGTGGTTAGCAGTCTGCAAAAAACTGAAACTAGATCCATGTCTATCACCTTATACCAATATTAACTCAAAATGGATCAAGGATCTTAATATCAGACCCCAAACTCTAAAGTTGATTCAGGAAAGAGTAGGAACTACTCTGGAGTTAGTAGGTATTGGTAAGAAATTTCTCAACAAAACCCCAGCAGTGCAGCAACTAAGAGATAGCATAGATAAATGGGACCTCATAAAACTAAAAAGCTTCTATTCATCAAAAGAAATGGTCTCTAAACTGAAGAGAACACCCACAGGGTGGGAGAAAATATTTGACAGCTATACATCAGACAAAGGACTGATAACCAGAATATATGGGGAACTTAAAAAACTAAATTCTCCCCAAACTAATGAACCAATAAAGAAATGGGCAAGTGAGCTAAACAGAACTTTCTCAAAAGAAGAAATTCAAATGGCCAAAAAACACATGAAAAAATGCTCACCTTCACTAGCAATAAAGGAAATGCAAATTAAAACCACACTAAGATTCCACCTCACCCCTGTTAGAATAGCCATCATCAGCAACACCACCAACAACAGGTGTTGGCGAGGATACGGGGAAAAAGGAACCCTCTTACACTTTTGGTGGGAATGTAAACTAGTACAACCACTCTGGAAAAAAATTTGGAGGCTACTTAAAAAGCTAGACATTGATCTACCATTTGATTCAGCAATACCACTCTTGGGGATATACCCAAAAGACTGTGACACAGGTTACTCCAGAGGCACCTGCACACCCATGTTTATTGCGGCACTATTCACAATAGCCACGTTATGGAAACAGCCAAGATGCCCCACCACTGACGAATGGATTAAGAAAATGTGGTATCTATACACAATGGAATCCTATGCAGCCATGAAGAAGAACAAAATGTTATCATTCACTGGTAAATGGATGGAATTGGAGAACATCATTCTGAGTGAGGTTAGCCTGGCCCAAAAGACCAAAAATCGTATGTTCTCCCTCATATGTGGACATTAGATCAAGGGCAAACACAACAAGGGGATTGGACTATGAGCACATGATAAAAGCAAGAGCACACAAGGGAGGAGTGAGGATAGGTAAGACACCTAAAAAATTAGCTAGCATTTGTTGCCCTTAATGCAGAGAAACTAAAAGCAGATACCTTAAAAGCAACTGAGGAGAATAGGAGAATGGGACCAGGAACTAGAGAAAAGGTTAGATCAAGAAGAAGTAACCTAGAAGGTAACACACACACACACAGGAAATTAATGTGAGTCAACTCCCTGTATAGCTATCCTTATCTCAACCAGCAAAAACCCTTGTTCCCTCCTATTATTGCTAATATTCTCTCATCAACAAAATTAAGAGATAAAGGCAAAATAGTTTCTGCTGTGTATTGAGGGGGATGGGGGGAGAGGGAGGGGGTGGAGTGGGTGGTAAGGGAGGGGGTGGGGGCATGGGGGAGAAATGACCCAAGCCTTGTATGCACATATGAATAATAAAACAATAAAAAAAGTTTCTTAGAATATTTATGTTGGCATTTGTAATCAAATTTGGGAAATTTTCATATTATTTCTTCAAGTACTTTTTCTATTCCATTCTCTCCTTCCCCTCTCTCCTCTCTCTCTCCTCTCTCTCTTTCTCTCTCTCTCTCTCTCTCTCTCTCTCTCTCTCTCTGTCTGTCTCTCTTTCATATGTACATGATGCTTAATGGCATCCCACATCTCTTTGAGGTTCTGTTTATATTTTCTTGATTGTTTCATCTCTTGGTTCTTTACATTGCCTGATCTCTATCAACCTTTCTTCATTGATTCTAGTTCCAGGACAAATCTGTTGAACCTCTGCAGTGAATTTTTTATTCACTTTATTTTAATTTTTGACTCAAGGATTTCCATTTGTTTCATTTTTATTACTTTTATACCTTTACTTACATTCTTTATCTGATGGAATATTGTCATCATACCTTCCTTTCTTTCCTTTTAAAGCATGGTTTGTTTCAATTCTTTGAACAATAGTTGGTTTGACATCTTTGTTAACTCTGACATCTGGATCCTCACAAATGCTATTTCTCTTGACTCATTTTTCCCGTGTATGGGTCACACTTCCTTGTTTCTGTGCATGACTCTTATTTTTTTGTTTTAGCTATTCTGAAACAATAACAGAAGGATACTGATTTCTACATACTGGGGCATATTGTTATTTTGTTTAATGGTTTAGCAACTTGGTTGGATTATTGTAGTGAAGTCTATTTTCCCTGCAGTTTACAGCCTCTGATGTCATCCCTCAGAAGACATGTCCAAGAGATTCCAAGATGGCGACTAGAGGGAGGAAGCAGAAAGAGTGCTTCCTAAAGCAAAATCTTGGAGAGATGCTGGAGAAACACTATGCAGGAAAAACCACCAAGAAGAGGTAAAACTCTGACACCTCCACATCCCAAGCCCGCACATAGCATCCCCACTGCACGTTAAATGGAGGAACCAGGAGGGCCCCCAGGCCACCAGACTCCAGCTCCTACCAGCTTGAGAGAAGCAGACCACCAGGTGAGCTAAGTGGCACATGGTACTCCCACACACAACCCTGGGCCAGATCAGTGTAGCCCCCAAGACAGACTGACTGCCACCCAGGGAAGAAAAAGAAAGACCCCAAACTGAATAATAAACAACAAAAAGACACGGAGCAAAGAGGGCAGGGCACCCTGAGCACTGAAGAAGGGGAGGGGCAATCCCTCACAGAACCATAAATAAACAAGCCAGCTGGAGAAGGCAGAAGTGGCAGCCCCAGCCCAGCAACCTGGGAGCAGGAAAGCTTCTAAAAGTGGCTGTCATGAGGAAAGCCACACTGGAAGGTGGGAAAGGGGCACTTCCCACATGAACTGTAAATAAACAAGCTGGCTGGAAAAGGCACACTGGGGGAGGTATAGCTCCCCCTCCCTCAGTGTGCTTGGAAAGGGAAAGCTTGTAGCAGTGGCTCATGCACAGGAGAACTCTAAGTAAACAAAGCCTGTGGGGCCAGGTGAGTGCTACGCTCACTTCTGAGATCTGCATAAATAAAGCCTCCAGCAACAGCAGGTTGACAGCAGCGGGCAGGCGAGCCACAGCCTCAGATAGCCATTCACAGAACTGTCTCCACACCCTTTTTTTTTTCTTCCTTTGATGAGACAACAAAGGAAATAGAACTGCATGCTGAAAGACTAACTGAAACTGTATCGCATTTGAATCTGGGATATTTTGTTTTGTTTTGTTTGTTTTTCTTTGTTTTGCTTTTTGTTTTTTTTTTCCCTTTTGATGAGACAACAACAGAACTACTTCTGAGACACCATCTCCAGGATTGGAGGCTGAGAGACTAACAAGAAAAATTATTAAGACTGAAACTTTATTGCATTTGAATGTGGGGATTTTTTTTATCCTCTCTCTGTCTCTCTAATGCCTGTTTACCTTACTGTTGATTAGTACACTATCTCTCCCTGTTTATTTCTTTGGGACTGTTTTTTTGATTGTTGTTGCTTGTTTGTTTTGTGTTTTTTTAGTTATTTGTTTGTTTTTTCCTTTTTCTTTAACTTCTTTGCTTTCCCTCTCCTCTCACCAATCTAGATACCCATCTAGGTATCACCATTGTTATTATTACAAGCTAGAAAATACTTAATTGCACACAGTACAGGGACAGTAACAATAGCAAGGGCAATGATGGGAAGAGGGAAAAAAGAGGGAAACCAGATTCCCCAGTAATAAATTAGTACAGGAACCAGAGGGAAATGAGGAAAACAGATACTCAGATCCAGACTCCAACAAAATGAAGAAAAAGTATGCCAAAGAACCCAATGAAGCACACAAGAAATCCTAAAAGAAGAAATACTGCAAGTAATCAATGGGAATTTTATAGAGATGATGCTGGATAAGGTCAACCAAAATGTACAGAAGACACTCAAGAAATTCCTTGACAGCAAAAATAGAGAATTTGAGAAAGCACAAGAACAAATAAAAGAAACTATAGAAGTGTTGTATAAACAACAAAGTGAAACAAAGAACACAATAAATAAAGAGATAAATGAACTCAGGAAGAAAATAGACAATATTAAAGAGGAAGGGACTCAGCATATGGAAAACTTCAGAAAAAAAGAACAAAACAGAAATACAAAACAAAATGGAAGGCCAATCCAGCAGAATAGAACAAGCAGAAGACAGAATCTCAGAACTCCAAGATGAAATGGTAATTAAAGGAAAAACCTAAGAACTATTAGTTAAACAACTCAAGACCTGTGAAAAGAAAATGGAAGAACTTATTTACTCCATCAAAAGACCAAACCTGAGAATCATGGGCATTGAAGGGAATACGTACAAGCAAAGGGAATATGTAATATATTCAACAAAATAATTACAGAAAATTTCCCAAATCTAGAGAAATCTATGCCTATACAGATGCAAGAGGCCTCCAGAACACCAAACAGACCTGACCAAAATATAACTACCCCACAGCATATTATCATCAAAACAACAAGTACAGAGACTAGAGAAGGAATAATGAAGGCTGTAAGAGAGAAAAAACAAATAACATACAAAGGTAAACCCATCAAAATCATAGCAGACTTCTCAACAGAAACATTAAAAGCAAGAAGAGCGTGGGGTGAGATCTTCCGGGCACTGAATGAAAATAACTTCAACCCCAGGATACTCTACCCAGCAAAACTATCATTCAAAATAGATGGAGCAATAAAAGTCTTCCATGATAAGCAGAAACTAAAACAATATATGACCACAAAGCCACCACTACAAAAGATTCTGCAAGGGATTCTGCACACAGAAAGTGAAACCCAATATAACCATGAAAGGACAGGCAGCACCAAACTACAGGAAAAGAAAAAGCAAGAAAGTAGAGAGTAACCTCAACTTAGGTACACACAATCAAACCTTCAAACAACTAAGACAACTAAATGACAGGAATCACTACATACCTATCAGTACTAACACTTAATGTTAATGGACTTAATTCACCCATCAAAAGGCACTGCTTGACGAAATGGATTAAAAAGGAAGATCCAACAATTGGTTGCTTACAGGAGACCCATCTCACTGATAGAAATAAGCATAGGCTTAGGATGAGAGGCTGGAAGAAGATTTACCAAGCAAATGGCCCCCGAAAACAGGCAGGAGTAGCAATACTTATCTTGGACAAAGTAGACTATAAACCTACATTGATCAAACGAGATAAAGAAGGACATTCCATACTAATAAAAGGGGAAAAATAGACCAAAAGGAAATAAAAATTATCAACCTATATGCGCCCAATGTCAACGCAACCAATTTCATCAAACATACCCTGAAAGACCTAAAACCATATGTTAACTCCAACACAGTAGTCATGGGAGACTATAACACCCCATTATCATCAATAGATAAGTCATCCAAACAAAAAAATCAATAAAGAAATCCTATATCTAAAACATATAATAGATCAAATGGACCTACTTGATGTCTACAGAACATTTCATCCAACTTCTACACAATATACATTCTTCTCAGCAGCCCATGGAACCTTCTCCAAAATAGATCATATCCTACGGCACAAAGCACGCCTCAGCAAATATAAGAAAATAGAAATTATACCATGCATTCTATCTGATGACAATGCAATAAAACTAGAACTCAACAACAAAAATAAAGACAAAAAACATGCAAACAGCTGGAAACTGAATAACTCATTGCTTAATGAACAATGGGTCATTTATGAAATAAAAGAAGAAATTAAAATGTTCCTGGAAGTCAATGAAAATGAAAACACAACCTACCAGAACCTATGGGACACAACAAAGGCAGTCCTGAGAGGAAAGTTTATAGCCATGAGTGCATATATTAAAAAGACTGAAAGATCCCAAATCAATGACCTCATGATACTTCTCAAACTCCTAGAAAAACAAGAACAAGAAAATCCCAAAACAAATAGAAGGAGAGAAATAAAAATAAGAGCTGAAATCAATGAAATAGAAACCAAAAAAAAAAAACCATAAAAAGAATTAATGAAACAAAATTTGGTTCTTTCAAAAAAATAAATAAGATCAATAGACCCCTTGGCGAACCTGACGAAAATGAGGAGGGGAAAAACCCAAATTAGTAAAATGAGGAATACAAAAGGGGAGATAACAACAAATACTATGAGAGTCCAGGAGATCATCAGAGACTACTTTGAGAACCTATATTCAAATAAATTCAAAAATATCAAAGAAATGGACAGATTTCTAGATACATATGATCATCCAAATCTGAACCAAGAGGAAATTAATCACCTGAATAGATCTATAACACAAAATGAAATTGAAGCAGCAATCAAGAGTCTCCCCAAAAAGAAAAGTTCAGGACCTGATGGATTCTCTGCTGAATTCTATCAGACCTTTAAAGAAGAATTCATACCAACCCTCCTTGAACTGTTCCACAAAATAGAGAGGAAAGGAAAACTGTCTAACACATTTTATGAAGCCAATATTACACTTATCCCAAAACCAGGCAAAGACACCTCCAAAAAGGCCAATCTCCTTAGTGAACATAGTACTGGAATTCCTAGCCAGAACAATTAGGCAAGAAGAAGGAATAAAAGGAATACAAATAGGTAAAGAAACTGTCAAAATATCCCTATTTGCAGATGACATGATCCTATACCTTAAAAACCCAAAAAACTCTACTCAAAAGCTCCTAGACACCATCAACAGCTATAGCAAGGTACCAGGATATAAAATTAACATAGAAAAATCATTAGCATTTCTATACACTCTTAATGAACAAACTGAGAAAGAATATATGAAAACAATTCCATTTACAATAGCCTCAAAAAAAATCAAATACCTAGGTGTAAACCTAACAAAGGATGTGAACGACCTCTACCAGGAAAACTATAAACTTCTGAAGAAAGAGATTGCGGAAGACTATAGAAAGTGGAGAGATCTCCCATGCCCATGGATTAGTAGAATAAACAGTAAAAATGTCTATACTCCCAAAAGTAATCTACATGTTTAATGCAATTCCCATCAAAATCCCAATAACATTCATCAAAGAGATTGAAAAATCTACCATTAAATTTATATGGAAACAAGAATAGCCAAGGCAATACTTAGTCAAAACAACAATGCTGGAGGTATCACAATACCCGACTTCAAACTATATTACAAATCAATAGCAATAAAAACAGCATGGTACTGGCAAAAAAACAGACATGAAGAACAGTGGAACAGAATAGAGGATCCAGATATGAAGCAACACAACTATAACCAACTTATCTTTGACAAAGGCGCTAAAAATATACGATGGAGAAATAGCAGCCTCTTCAACAAAAACTGCTAGGAAAACTGGTTAGCAGTCTGCAAAAAACTGAAACTGGATCCATGTTTATCACCCTATACCAATATTAACTCAAAATGCATCAAGGATCTTTGTATCAGACCCCAAACTCTAAAGTTGGTACAGGAAAACAGTAGGAAATACCTTGGAATTAATAGGTATAAGCAAGAACTTTCTCAATGGAACCCCAGCAGCTCAGCAACTAAGAGACAGCATAGATAAATGGACTTCATAAAACTAAAAAGCTTCTGTTCATCAAAAGAAATGGTCTCTAAACTGAAGAGACCACCCACAGAGTGGAAGGAAATATTTTCCAGCTAAATATCAGACAAAGGATTGATAACCGGAATATATAGGGAACTCAAAAAACTAAATTCTCCCAAAGTTAATGAACCAATAAAGAAATGGGGAAGTGAACTAAACAGAACTTTCTCAAAAGAAGAAATTCAAATGGCCAAAAAACACATGAAAAAATGCTTACCATCCCTAGCAATAAAGGAAATGCAAATTAAAACCACACTAAGATTTCACCTCACCCTGTTAAAATAGCCATCATTAGCAACACCACCAACAACAGGTGTTGGCGAGGATGCGGGGAAAAAGGAACCCTCTTACAGTGCTGGTGGGAATGTAAACTAGTACAACCACTCTGGAAAAAAATTTGGAGGCTTCTTAAAAATCTAAACATAGATCTACCATATGATCCAGGAATATCACTCTTGGGGATATACCCAAAAGAATGTGACTCAGATTACTCCAGAGGCACGTGCATACCCATGTTTATTGCAGCACTATTCACAATAGCAAACTTATGGAAACAGCTAAGATGCCCCACTACTAACGAATGCATTAAGAAAATGTGGTATTTATACACAATGGAATTTTATGCAGACATGAAGAAGAATGAAATATTATCATTCGCAGGTACATGGATGGAACTGGAGAACATTATTCTGAGTGAGGTTAGCCTGGCCTAAAAGACCAAAAATCGTATGTTCTCCCTCATATGCGGACATTAGATCAAGGGCAAACACAACAAGGGGATTGGAGTTTGATCACATGATAAAGCAAGAGCATACAAGGGAGGTATGAGGATAGGTAAAACACCCAAAAAACTAGAAAGGATTTGTTGCCATCAATACAGAGAAACTAATGCAGATACCTTAAAAGCAACTGAGGCCAACAGGAGAAGGGGACCAAGAACTAGAGAAAAGGTTAGTTCGAGAAGAATTAACTTAGAAGGTAACACACATGTACAGGAAATCAATGCGAGTCAACTCCCTGTATAGCTATCCTTATCTCAACTAGCAAAAACCCTTGGTCCTTCCTGTTATTGCTTATACTCTCTCTTCAACAAAATTAGAGATAAGGGCAAAATAGTTTCTGCCTGGTAGCGAGGGGTTGGGGGGAGTAAGGGAGAAGGTGGGGCAGGGGGTAAGTGAGGGAGCGGAGGGAAGGGGGAAGAAATGACCCAAACATTGTATACATATATGAATAAAATTTAAAAAAAAAGAAGACATTTCCACAATCCCTAGAGATGACATTGGTTTTAGCAGGACTCTTTTTGGTCACCTCTTCCCCTCATTTCTGTTCATCTGTCTGCCTCTTTTGGTATCACATTTGACTCAGCTTCACTAATAATTAGATTGTTTCTCTATTGTTTGCAACAATGTCTGGGGGTATAAATTGTTCCACAATCTAATCCAATAAACTTTGGGCTCCTTCCAGGGATAGTATTTGAGACCAGGCTTGTTATATAACCTCAGAAAGATTCTTTTTCAACTGTCTTACTCTAGTCATCTCTGTTGATCTTCTAACTAACCATTGGTTTATCTTTTTACTCTCATGGAGTAAGCAGCCTCCTCTTGAGTAACTTAATACCAAAATCTCCATTGGTTTCAGCAATGCTTTGGTATTGAACTTCCTTATATTCTGTTCCAAATAAAGTCAGTCCTTTTTGGGAGAAATTATGAAGTTCATTACCTTGTAGGCTACCTCTTTCCCTGAGAAAAGTCTCTGTACCTGTGCTTCGGATTTGGAGGCAAGGACTTTTCTCAGAGTGGCTTCTGCTTTACAGGTAGGGTGCTTACCAGAGCCAATACTCTTGACTTTTTGTGTTTATGGTGTAGAACTTCTGTCTTGTAGGAAAGTTGGGGTGAGGGTGGTTGGAGCTTATTATCCTTGGTTTGCCATGCCTGGGTTCAAACCTCCACCCTACATGATGGGGATGAAAGGAATAAGGGAGCCCTATACCACTCAGTCTTCCTGCCTGGAACAGAGCTTGTACAACACAGAGTTGGAGAGAGGAAAAAGAAATTCTTGTGGTTGCCTCTCCAGGGGAGATAACTAACAGTGGCCTGGGAGTCTGGGAGGGAGGAAACCTCTTGTTTTGACAACAACCACCCAGAGTACAGTTTCTGTACTGGTAAGCCAAAGTGTGCATGGAGAAGGCTCTTGCTTACATGCCATAACTCTCATTTTGTAATCCAGTTATTATATTTTCTGTAATAAATGTTTCTCTGTTTGCCTTCAGGACAACTTCCATGCACTTAAATGGTTGGATTCTAAAATATTTTTACCATGTGTTGTGTCACTGAGGAAGCTGGTTCACAGAGGTCCTCATGTTACTTAGAATGAATTTTAACAGTACTTTTTTTTTCCTTATCATGCTATAGGTTGGTAAAAATTTTTATCATAACCATATGACAGTTATGGACCAAGGCCTAACAAGTTCCATTACATATGCCAAAGAATGGCAGCTTTTTAAAAGAAAGCTCTAAACTAGAACTCTCACATTTTAGTATGCACGAGAATCAATCACCAGGAAATTTTTTTTTAATTTAGAATATGTTCTCCACACCCAGAAATTCTGATTTAAGAGGTCTAGGATAGGGCCAGAGAAACTTTATTTTTAGAGTACCCAAACAATGTTTCTCAAAATTTATGTACAAATGAATCATCTGGTCAACTGGGATTTTTAAATAAAAGCTTTATTTTGGAATAATTTTAAATTCACAATAAAGTTTTAAAGAACGTACACAGGATTCCCATATACCCTTGATGTAGTTTCTCCTGACATTAACATCTTTCCCAACCACAATCCACTGCCCAAATGAAGTAATTAACATTGATAAAATGTTATTAACTGAACTGCAGACTTTCTTAGAATTTCACCAGATTTTCCAATGGTGTCCTTTCTCTATTTCAGGAGACCACACTACATTTAGTTTAGGATCTTTTTAAAATGCAGATTCTGCTTCAGGAAGCTTGGGATTTAGTGATTCTGTATTTCTAATAATATCCTAGATGATCTAGTGTTAAACCAACTGCACACCTTTAATGCTAATCATTCTTGGACAAAACAATAGTAAAAAACTTTTTTCATAGATCACATGATTCTACCTTGTTAGGGGTTAAAAGACTCTGTATAAAGAGTGTCTCTTTGATTTTCTTTAGAAAATTGAAAATAATAACATATGATAGAAGAACCTTGTAATCCTTTATTATTTTTCCAATACAAAAAGTTCTGATAGCAGAAATCCTGCTACTTGACAAAAGAAGCAAGGAGAGAGGAGGAAATTGATTCCCTCCTGCTAACTTCTTACTCTAGACCTCCTCACAGATCCCTTCTGGCAAGATGAAGCTAGAAAACATAAACCGTACTCTCCATTACAGGCTTAAAATCAGAGATATATAAATACATAAAGACCTTTATTTCTGTTTAAAATGTAGTAGCTAAATTACTAATTAACATGTATCTAATAAATATCTTCTCATAATAAATTTATAATGTGTTTATTTCTAAGAAGAATGTAAGTATTCCTTAGAAGGTTAAACTCTTACATGAAATTCTGGCAGACTAAATCCCTAGGATTTTTATACATTGTATTTTTCTCATTCGTAATATTTCATATTTATTTATAAGCTGTAAATCAAACCTAAAGGAGCATTATATAGTAATTGTACCACAAAATCCATAAGTGTGTGAGTTTTATTTTTCTTCTTGGTTTTTTGGAGACAGAGTCTTGCTATGTAGCCAGGCTGACCTTAAACTCACAATCCTCTTGCCTCAGCCTCAGCCTACCAAGTGCTGGGATTACAGGTGTGCACTAGTACACCCAATTATGTGGTTTTTGTAATATGATATAATGACATCCTCCATATTATTATTAGTTATAGGTATAATGAAACTTTACAACATATTTCAAAACAGAGTTCCCTGCCTCAAGAACCTCTAGTGAATTATGGAGTCTTTGCGTAGGATGTAAACAGTCTCTCTCTTTCACAATGTAAGCCAGAATGACAGCCTGTGTCTCTCTCTTCATTTCTTCTGAACTCAGTGAAGAGTAGTTCTTACATACTCTTTAGTCTTGGTATAGCAAAACCCACTAAGGGTCATCTAGTCCACCCTTCTTGGTTCACAGGAAGTAAACCAAGAAGCCCAGAGAGGGAAGTGACCTTGATCAAAGTCATATAGCTTTTAGTCTTCAGTGCACTGGGATTCCTATCTCACCACATCATCGCCCACTCTCTTCATAGTTTTAGACTTTGAGAGTGCAAATACTTTTTATGTTATTTATTATGAAATATTTCAGTGCAATCTCCAAATTTTTTGAACTCTCATGCCCTTAGCCTTATTAAGCTTTAGCGGTTTATTATATTTCTCTTTTCTCTTAAAGGATAAAACAGTTTATCTCCACATAAATGTGGCCAATTTATTTTTGATAATGGTGGAAAACAATTCTATGGAGAAAGAACAGTCTTCATCAATGGGTGCTATAGCAATCCATATGTATACATACATAAAAAACCAAAATCAATCTCCATTGATACCTTCCCATTTATTTAAAAAAATTAATCAAAATGCATAGTTGACTTAAAAGTAAAAACTACAAAGCTTTTAAGACATAGGAGAACATTTTTAGGATTGAGGGCTTAATGAAGAGTTCTTAGAATGACAACAAAAGCACAACTCATAAAAGAACAAAATCAGGATATTGGACTTCATCAAAATTTAAAAGAAACTTTTTTAATGATTCTCCTAAAAGGATGAAAAGACAAACTATTGACTGAAAGAAAATATTTGTAAACCAAACATTAGACAGAAGACTCATTTTTATAACAAACTATACACAGGAAAAACTAAAAATTCAATCTATGAAAAACTAGCCAATTAGAAAATAGTCAAAAGATAAAAACATTTTGCCAAAGAGGATGTGTAGATGGCACATAAGTAATATAAAGATGCCTACTGTCTCTAGCTATTTTGGGTGAATATTCCTAAAAAATGTCTACTACTAATTCCCCCCAGAAGCAGTGAATTTGAGAATTAGGGTTGCAGATGGAATTAAAGTTGCCAATCAGCTAACTTTAAAATAGGATAATTATCCTGGATTATTTAGGCAGTCTCTTGAGTCACAAGGATCCTTAAAAGTAAGATACAATGCAGAAGAAGTCAGAAGGATGTGATATGTGAAGGAACTCATCCCACAATTGCTGGATTTTGGAGACAGAGGAAAGTAGGCCAACAACCAAGGCAGCCTCTAGTTGCTGGAAAAGGTAAGGAAATGGATTCTCCTTTAGCATACACAGAAAGGAAGGAGCCTGCCAAACTTCAATCTCACTCAGTGAAACCAGTGTTAGACTTCTGACCTACAGAATGATAGGATAATAAGTTTGTTTTACTTTAAGCCACTAAGTTTATAGACATTTTTGAACATAAGTAGAAAACTAGTGCAGTGTCCTTGAGAGAAATGCAAAGAAAGACAATATCATCACACACCTATTACAATATCTAAAATGAAAAATAGTGACAATACCAAATGTTTGCAAAGATGCAGAGAAACTAAGTATCTTGTTATTGTTAAGGGAACATAAAACGGTTTAGCTACTTTGGAAAATAGTTTGGAATTTTAGTTAAAAAATAAAGATGCAGGGCTGGGAATGTAGCTTGATGGTAGAACACTTGACTCATATGTGCAAGGTACTGGATTTGATCCCCAGCAATGAAGGATAAAAAAAAAAAACCCTACACATTCCTTTTACCATATGACCCAGTAATTTACTTTAAAACATTTATTTCAGAATTCTGCACAAACTTTTGGTAAACAAAGCCTAGAAAGGCAGGCAGGCTGACAGTAGGTGGATAATGAGCTGCTGCCTGAAATAGGGTAGATAGTGGTCCATAAAGCTCATCTCCTGACCCAACCACCTGACAAGACTACGACAGAGCTATTGCTTAAATACAAACACCAGGATTGGATGCTGAAGGAGCAACACCAGAACTACTATGACTGAAATTCCATTGTTCCTGAACCAGGAATATTTTTTTTCTCTTTTTTTCTAAGTGTTTGTCTTGTTCACTGTTTCTTTGTCCACCATCTCACCCTGTTAATTTCTTTGGTTCTCTGTATTTTTTTCCGGTTCTTTCTTTTTCTTTTTTCTCTTTCTTTCTTGGTTTCATTAGTTTTACTATTGTAAGTTAGCTAATACTAAATTACACACAGACCAGTGACATAAACAGCACCAAGTGGAACAATGGGAAGATGAAAAAGGGATGGAAACCATTCTCCCCCCAAAAATAAATTAGTACAGGATTCAGAGGGAAATGAAGAAAATGGATACCTAGTTCCAGACTCCAACGAAACAAAGATAGACTATCCCAAGGAACCCAACAAAGCCCACAAGAACATCCTGAAAGAAGAAATCACTGAGAATTTCATGGAGATGTTAGTACACAAGGTCAACCAAAATGTACAGGAGGCACTCAAGAAATTCCAAGAAAATAAAAGTAAACAATATGAGAAGACAGAAGAACAAATAAATGAACTCATAAATAAACTCCAAAGTGAAACACAGAACACCAAAAACAGAGAGATAAATGAATTAAGGATGAAAATTGACAATATTAAAGAGGAAGTGATCCATGATATGGAAAACCTCAGAAAAAAGAATGAAACAGAAATACAGAACACAATGGAAGGTCACTCCAGCAGACTAGAACAAGCAGAAGACAGAATCTCAGAACTTGAAGATGAAATGGAAATTAAAGAAAATACTGAAAAACTATTACTCAAACAACTCAAAACATGTGGAAGGAATATGCAAGAACTCCCCAACTCCATCAAAAGACCAAACCTGAGAATCATGGGCATTGAAGAAGGAAAAGAGGTGCAAGCAAAAGGAATTCATAATATATTCAACAAAATAATAACAAAAAATTTCCCAAATCTAGAGAAAACTATGCCCATTCAGGTACAGAAAAGCCTCCAGGACACCAAACAGACTTGACCAAAATAGAACTACACCACGACATATTATCATTAGAAAAATAAGCACAGAGAATACAGAAAGAATATTAAAGGCTGTAAGAGAGAAAAAATAAATAACATACAAAGATAAACCCATCAAAATTACAGCAGATTTCTCAATGGAATCTTTAAAAGCAAGAAGAGCATGGAGTGAGGTATTCCAGGCACTGAATGAAAGTAACTTCAACTCTAGGATACTCCAGTAAAACTATCATTCAAAGTAGATGGAACAACAAAAGTCTTCCATTGTAAGCAGAAACTAAAACAATATATGGCCACCAAGACACCACTACAAAAGATTCTTCAAGGAATTCTGCACACAGAAAATGAAAGCAAACAAAACCATGAAAGGGCGGACAGTGCCAAACCACAGGAGAAGAAAAAGCAAGAAAGTAGAGTGTAACATTGATTCAGCTGCACAATCAAACCCTTAAACAACAAAGACAACTAAATGAAAGGAATCACCACATACCTATCAATACTAACACTGAATGTTAACGGACTTAATTCGCCCATCAAAAGACACCATTTGGCAACCAGATTAAAAAGGAAGATCCAACAATCTGTTATTTACAGGAGACCCATTTCATTGATATAAACAAGCACTGGCTTAGGGTGAAAGGCTGGAAGATTTATCAAGCCAATGGCTTGGTGCTGGAGAAGATGTGGGGAAAAAAGAAACCCTCATACACTGCTGGTGGGAATGCAAGCTAGTGCAACCACTCTGGAAAAAAATTTGGAGGCTTCTTAAAAATCTCAACATAGATCTGCCATATGATCCAACAATCCCACTACTGGGGATATACCCAAAAGAATGTGACACAGGTTACTCCAGAGGCACCTGCACACCCATGTTTATTGCAGCACTATTCACAATAGCCAAGTTATGGAAAGAGCCAAGATGCCCCACTACTAACAAATGGATCAAGAAAATGTGGTATATATACACAATGGAATTTTACTCAGCCGTGAAGAAAAATGAAATGAACATCATTCTGAGCGAGGTTAGCCAGGCTCAGAAGTCCAAAAATTGTATGTTCTCTCTCATATGTGGATTTTAGATCTAGGGCAAATACAGCAATATGGTTGGACTTGGGTCACATGGTAAGGGAAGAGCACATACAGGAGGTATGGGGATAGATAAGAAACCCAAAACATGAAAGTATTTGATGTCCCCACTGCAGAGGAACTAATACAGAAACCTTAAAGTGACAGAAGAGGATCAGAAACTAGTGAAAAGGTCAGTTAGAGATGAATCAACTTGGGATGTAACACATTTGTACATGGAAGCAATGCTAGGAATCTCTCTCAACTAGCAAAAACGCTTTGTCTTTCTTATTATTGCTTATACTTTTTCTTCAACAAAATTAGAGATAAGGGCAGAACAGGTTCTTGCTGGAAGTGAGGGGGTTGGGGGAGAGAGAGGGGGCAGGAATTAGAGGGGAGAAATGCCCCAAACAATGTAGGCACATGTGAATAAATGAATTTTAAAAACCATTTATTCCAGAGAAATAGAAAATTATGTCTGTACAAAAATAAATGCATAATTGTTCAAAGCAATTTTAATAACCAAAAAGTAAAAAAGACCAAAATATCCCTTGACAAGTGAATGGTTAAAAAATTGCTATATTTTTATTATGGAAGTCTACTCAGCAATAAAAAGATATGAGCTATTAATACATAAAACAACTTGGAGTTTTGTAAGCATAAAAACATAGCATAAGGGAGATCTGTACAGTAATGCATAGCCTGTGGATCTTGACTAGCAGGGTGATTACACAAATCTGCATAAGTGATCAAAATTACATAGAACCATATGCACACATTGGATCTATGTCACACTCCTGGATTTGATATTGTACTATGTTTGCACAAGGTATAGTCATTGGGGGAAACTGGACTAAGGGTACACAGGAAATCAAGTTACTGTCTCTGCAACTTCCTGAGAATCTTCAATTATTATCAAATAAAAAATTGGGGGAAAAGCAAATCATACAGATTAGAAGCCACAGTATACCCTCCCTGCTCCAGTTTCTCTTCTTCTCAAACTCTCTTCACAGAAGTTCCCTAAACAATTCCACTGTCTTAATTCTTTTACTTCCTACAAATACACTATTTAAAAATACAGAACACCCTGTCATAGTGTTTTCTCCCAGTCGTTTTTGATTAACTTTAGGTTGGTGAGATCTACTTGTGTTATGCATTTCACCTGTTATACATTTTTCCACTGTCTGAATAGAAGACTTTTTATTTGTACTTTCTTCTATTGTAAATGCAGAATTTTTTTCCAGTATCATGGTCTCACAAAATAATGCCAAAATAAACATCCTCATGAATATGTCCTGGCAAACACATACAAGCATGTGTCTAGAATTTATACCTATATGTGGAATTCCTTCTTTGGGATATGCACATTTTGAACTTTACTGAATAATTTCAAGCTATTTTCCCAACTGGTAGTACCAATTTATTTTCACACATCATGGTCAACGTTTAGTATTTTTAGACTTTAATTTTTACCAAACTGACAGACATGAAATGAAATTTTCATTTTTTAGTGCACATTTACCTGCTTCATAGTGAAATAGAGCAAGTATTTATATATTTATTAGATATTCTTATTTCCTCTTATGTGGATTGTTTGTTCATATCCTTCACTTATCTTTCTATAGGGTTGAATTTTATATATTTATTTGTAAGGGTCTTTCATATAAAGTGTATGCTCATTGTTGGTTATACACATTATAAATATGTTTTACAATCTGAAGTTTATCTTTTTAAATTTGATTAGTGTCTTTTGCTATACATATGCTTTTCTTTTAGTATGATCAATCTATCATTATTTGTCTTTATAGTATGTGTTTTAATGTCTTAATAAATCCTCTCTTACCCAGTGTCCATAAAGATACTCCATTTATTTTCTTTTCTTCGAAAAATATAAAGCCTTTTCTTTGCATCTTTATGCCTACCTTCTACCTGGGATTTAGTTTTTATATATTGTCTTATTAGTTTTATTCCACTTGTGAAATAATTATATTGCCTCTTTTAATTACTATACCTTAACTGTAACTCTTGATATATGGTAGGGCTAAAATTATGAGTGATTATTACTGGCACTTAGCTCTTCATATATATTTTAGAATCAGCTTTGCAGATTATTCAAAATAATTTTATGTGATTATGTATCAGTTAAAGATAAATTTTAGCCTGTATATCTCATTTTCAATTTTTAAATTTTATAATCTCAATATAATAGTTATGTCATTTGAAGATCTTAGATTCTGATCCTGATCTTTGTTGTGGTTGCTCTTATGGGTGATTTTTTCTCATGTTTTATAATTTGAGGCTGTGAGCTTATCTTTCAAAGGTAATTATCTGTAGGAGTCTTGTGAAGCTTAGTTTAATGGCATCTCCCTCCTAAGAAGTTTGTAAGTAATTCTGCAGTTGCTTCAAGTGAACTCTTTTGTATTAATTTTGCAAGTTGTAATTTTTCTCATACTACAAAAATAGTACAAATTCAAATCCCAAACACAAAGAGGTGCAAGTCCACAGTGGTATGTCTTTGGAGATGACATTGTTTTCTAAAACAGAGCTTCCTTGCCTCTTCTGTTCTGATGGTGGATTTTTTTCCCTAGTCTCTCATTCAAAAATCACAACTTTTGTGGTGAAGGTCTCCATTCCAATCCAATGTCTCAATTTTCTATTCCATATATCCATATGGTTTGTTAGCGTGATTAGTGTAACTAATAAAACCCATTAAAGGGCAGTCACAGTATCAGTTCAAGTGTTTATCCCTGAGGTTTTTAATTCCATCATGATCTCTGATCCATGGTGATGGCTTCATTTCCTTTCTGGATCATATATTCATGAAAGAGCTTCCTTTATTCTATCTTATAATTCTAAGTGTTCATAATAGTAGTGGTATGGAGATTATTAATCATGTTTGTAGAACTAAAAAGTAAAATGTAAAAATCAGTTTATGTCACAATTGGCAAGCTAAATTCTTGTAACTTTTAGAAAGTTCTTGTAACAATTATGAAGAAATTTTCAACTCTGAATTATATTTTTAAAAGCTCATATTATCTTTCTTAGTATCAATTTTATAAAAATGCATAGAAAAAAATATAAAGTCCATAGATAGCCTAGAACTCACACTGCACTTTACATGAATCCAAATAAATTCTTCAATTTTATAGAAATCTTCAGAAGCTCTTACAATCAACTTTTTCTAGAATCGCTCCCAAATCTCACACACACACACACACACACACACACTGCTTCCCATAAAAGCTTTCTCTACTTAAATATTAATAAATTCTACTGGCTTGCTTCTTCTTTTCCATCCATTCAATTCAACTTTTCTAAATGGGTATGCTCTACATACTGTGATATTGCCAAAAGCGAAACCTGGTCTCAAGGAGTTTAGGGAAGGAATAAAAAACAAATTAATAATTATATTTATTTGGAAGTATATGAATGGCCAACATGCAGCTGTTTCTGACCCACCAATAAGCAATTTAATATGATTAACTTAATAGAATATGACAGGTGGTAATAAGCATGATGAGGAAGAAGAAAGCTGGGTGAGTGGAAAGAAAGTGACAGGGCCTGTGTAAGTGTGCTATTTTAGATAGCATGACCATAAAAGCCTCTCTTCTAAAGTGCCATTTGAACAGACAGGAGGGAAGTGAGTAATGTGGACATCTGGAGGAAGAACATTCTAATCAGAGGGAAATGTAGGTGGAAAGGCTCTGAGGAAGGAGTATGCATGCATATTCAAGAAACAGCAAAGAAGTTGGAGGGACCTGAATGGAATGAAAATAAAAGTGAGCCAGAAAAGGGTAACAAGGGCAAAAGAGAGATAAGACCTAAGTATGTTATATCCATGTATAGAAGTGGCACAATAAAACCCAATAATATAAGCTAATAAAATTTATAAATCCCTATGAAAAAACAGTGGGTCAAAATGAGGAAAGAGAGGCACCCAGGAATGCTACACTGGCCATGGTAAGAATATTCTATCTTGTTCCTAGGGACATGGGAATTCCTTGGCAAGTCTGGAAAGAGGAGTGGCAAAATGTGACGTGTATTTTCAAACAGTGGGAAAGTCAAACTCCGTGAAGCAGGATGAACATAGGAGCTTAGTTAAGAGACTATTGCATTCACGCAGTGGCAAGACCACAGTAACTTCAACTCAGGAGTTAGCGAAGGAAATAGTGAGGAGAGCCTGGACCTTCACAACTCTTCCAAGACCTCAGATCTTGTTTGTTTTAAAGAATTTTGTCTCATCAATGCCTTATCCCCACATGAGCATATTTTTAAGCTCCCATTCCTTGACCTTGGTTTATCCTGGTATCAAAATTACCTTGACTGCCTACTTCTGATTCTAGCAGGGAATGGCTAGGCCTTGCAAATTTAAAGTAAAATCTACATTTTCATGTCCCATAGCCTAAAACAGGTACATCAACACAATTGTTCCTAATCACCCCCAAAGGAATGGCAGCATACCTGATCAAGGTGGAGCTAGCATTCGCTGTGCAAGGAAAACCACCAAAAAATGAATGTGTGGCTCCAACAGTCACAACTGTGCTTCTTTCTGTCTCTTCCCAAAGTCTGTAACTGACAAAGGGGCGGGGCCAAAGTCATAGCAAGAAAGGGCCATTCATGGCCCACTGCCATGCAAGGTGGCTCTTCTGAGGAAGACAAGTCCTACCCCTATCCCTGAAGCTGGGCCCCTAACTCAGAAGTGTCTGCACTTTGCAACTCCCCAAAGAGGAAGTTCTAAGGGGATTACAACCCTTTAGGGAGAAGCTGACCACACTTTAATTTAATGGCATGTGAATGCAATTTTTGCAACTTTCAGCCTCATTTCCCTCATACTCACACAGGGTTAGGTGTATTCTCTTAACATTTAGATCAAAATAATAAATAAGGAGCACATCAAGATCAATACAAAGTCACCATAGCATGACAGATAATTCAGCCTGGGGTTTTTTTGTTTTGTTTCTGCCTCTCAATGCAATGGATAGTTCAAAAGTGAAACATAAAAACTGTTAATTAAATGCTGTTTGTTCAAAAGGATAAGTCATGTCACAATCACATATCATATGTTTTTAAAAACTCCTGAGGTTTAGTCAGCCTGAAATATGTAAACAGGCTAAGCAGAAGATATGATATTAAAATGTCACTAAATTACTTCTCAGCTATAAGAACTCTTAACACTTTAGATTTAACAGCACAGAGCCTACATAAGGTCACAAGAAATAGGATTTAAATGAATATGCAAAGTCTGTCCTCTGAAAAGACATTTGAAGATATAAGTAGGAACACATTTTTCAGAAAAAAATTAAATTACACTAGAAAATGGCATGAAAAATCACTACAAAATGGAATAAGAAAACAGAAATCAAATGTGTTCACCACCCACATTCCTCCCTACCTATAAAGAAAGCAGAAACTACAAATATTAATATTTCAGAAAATTAAGCTATATCTAAAGTGATGTCAGGACTATGAGACCTAGAAATTATAACCCTAGTTCAATGTGCTATGAAAAGAATTTATAATGCCAGACAGAGTAAAAGAAATTTAACATGACTACCAAAAAGTTCACTGATATGACTGTTCCTTGAATATTATTGTTGAAAATTCATTTCTGCTAAAATTTAGCAGTACTTCTACATATACTCTGACCCTACTCACTGAAAATGTAAATTTTCTGCAGACTCCAAGTCTATATCAGATGCATTTATTCTGCTGAAACTAGAGTCAATTTTAAGAGTTCTTTGCAGCATGGATTATTTTTTATTTATAAGTTATTCATTTTTTTCAAGACTATGCAAATGATGCAACAATAACAGTATTGAAGGAATTGTGTAACCTAAATGTCCATTGCACATAAAAGCATGGTGCTCTTATGTACCTCAGTCTCTAATCAATGGGCATACACATCACCACAATCAGTAGTGTTACTAACCAGGCAACAGTTGGTTCTGGCTTGACTCAAAGAAGCAGACTTGTGCAGCAGGGACCCTGTGACACTAAGCCTTCTTAATTTTCTAGCTTTGATTACTTTCAAATATTTAAATCATTCAGAATATTATCTAACTTTGCATCACTATAACAAAATAACTGGCACAAGACATTTAGGAAGATGAGGGGTGTTCTCTACAGATTCAAAGTCAAAGATCAGGCAGCCCAACTCACCCTCCTGTGAGCACAGTGAATGGTAGCAGATCACAGTGAGAGGCCATGGAGGAGCAAGCTGTCACATCTTAAACAGGAACAGAGACAAAGAGGACAGGAGGGGCCAAGCTGGCTCCTTTTATAACAATTTTCTGCAAGAACTCAAGAGATCACACAAGAACTTCTAGGTGGTTACATTCAAAACTGCAAATACCTCATGATCCCCCAGTGACCTAAGAACCTCTCACCAGGTCCCACCTGACAAAGGCTCTACCAGCTCTCTCATCAGTACCACCACGGCTACCAAGCACTTAAACACAATGGCCCTTGGGGTTCACAAACCATATTCAAATCATAGTGGATCGATATCAAAACTAAAATTGTACTTAAGAATATTTAGGAGAAATTTTTAAGAAAAAATTGGAGTGGTCTCCAATTTGCACCATTGGTATTCACAATATCACAACTCACTGTTTCACTTTTTTATTTTTATTTTTTAATCAAAGCAGCTACAGACTCATTCCAGATCATTTAGTTACATTTTTTTCTAAAGCTTTCTCAATATTTCTTAAGTTCTACTAAAAAGGAGAGCCTTTTAAATGCATGATAAACCAGGATCAGTAAGCCTTTGGGGGAACTGAAAGAGGCTTGAAAGTATGGTTGTAGCAATGGCAAGAGTATGGACTGAGAAGGAGACATAGAAATGGGCAATGCTACAACATTCTATCTTTTACTTTTATGATGTTACTTGTACGGAAGGGGTGGAGAATTGGAGCAAAATTCAAGAGACCAGTAACCAATTAGAAGAAAAGTTGTCTACCAAATTCTTTGTCTTACTTTCTCCCCATCATGATCTCTCTCTATTAATAACTTTAAAATAGTGCTTACACTGGCTGGTGTAGTGGCTCAAGTCTGTAATCCTAGCTACTCAGGAGGCAGATACCGGGAAGATCACATTTCAGGGCCAACCCAAGCAAAAAGTTGGCAAGACCCAATGTCAACCTGCAAAATTGGGAGGATTGGGATCCAGGCCTGACCAGGCACATAGAACCCTATCTCAAAAATACCCAAAGCAAAAGGGGCTGGGGACCTGGCTCAAGTAGTAGAGTGCCTGCCTATAAGTGCAAGGTCCTGAGTTCAAACCCCAGTACCACCAATATATATAAACAGTACTAACACCATTCATAGACTATTTTCAGTTCCATGCTGCAGGAATAATACATGAAACTACATTGAGATTTTAGTTCCAACCCCTTGGAACTTGACTAGAATATTGAGACCAGATCCCATTTTAGTGACTATATACATTGGTGGATTAAGTCAGTGTACTGAAAGGCTAAAAATCACTGGACTGTGAAGAAAGAACTCACCATCAAACGGGTCGCTAAGAGTTATGGATGGAAACAAAAAAGACCAAGGGACATTAGTACTCAAAGTCAATTTATTAAAACTAATCAGATGGCACAAAGTTAACCAGAACCTACGATTCTGCTGATGGCAGATACTCTGCAGATTTCAACCATTTAATTTTTAATCTTGGCTCCTACAACAAAGGCTCTTTGCACCTTGCCCCAGAGGTTTTGAGTAAATGCATTTTATTTTTAGATGTTTTTCTTTCTTAAACTGGGTTCCACAAATATGAAAGAACAAGTCATCCCCCTGGCAGGGTAGGAGTTGCTACTATCTCTTTTCTTACTCTGTAGTCTCCTGGAAGCATTTAAAATAACAATAGGCCATGACATGTTTTCTTGCAAAAGGAGCCAGTTCCCTTGGCTGGCTCTAAAATGGGTTTTAAAAGGATCAAGCCTGCTTTGGAAATTAGGTTGTCGCATTTTGGTAAACTGGAAGGTGTTTCAAATTTGAGATGTTCTTTCAATTTTACAGTAAAGAGCTGTTCTGTGAGAAAGGAAAAAAATCCCAGGTGGTGTTTTTATTGAAAACACTATTATTGCTATTCTAGCAGAAGAATCAATTGTGAGGAGAAAAAAACAGAGTCATCTTAATTAATATTATTCAATGTCTTCATAGATGCTCAGATAATACCAGATAGCTGACATGCTTGGAATTAGTGCTGAAATCATAAATGTTAAATGAAAAGGAGATAAATTCCTTGATGACTTCCAAAAATTACTTTTATTTAGGGATGATAAGCAAATCTATTGTACTGTTTCTAACTGAAGGTACTGATGCTTCTTATAGGAGAGACATGGATACATGGAAAAATAGTGACCATCTCTTTGTTAATTGGTTATATCCCTTGATGGCTGCATTGTTCAGGATTCAACATAAATGTTAACACTACACTGAGAGACAAGAGAAGATTTCTTCCCATCCTGCCTCTTGCTACCATTGGAGATACCTTACACATGTTCATTCACACATGTGCTAGCATCCCTGGCCTCCAGAGAGCATGTCATTGTTCTCCAGCTACTTGGGAGATGGAGAAATGGAGGATCATGGTTTAAGGACAGCAGAGGGAAAGAGTTAGTGAGACTCCATCTCAATAAACAAGTTGAGCATGGTGGTATATGACTGTAACCTCAGCATAGGTGGCTGGATTTTGATTCAAGGCTGGCCCCAGGCAAAAATATGCAAGGTCCTATATGAAAAATATATTAAGCATAAAAAGAGTGCAGATGTGGCTTAAGTGGTAGAGTGCCCCCTAGCAAATATGAGGCTCTGAGTTCAAGTTCCAGTACCACAAAAAATGTAATTGTTCTATGGATATTCAGTCTGATACCATCTGACGTGTCCCCTGTCTTCAGGCAGGTAATACATTAAGCATTTATTGCAGGGTCAGGCATAGTTGGTGCTCAATTAGTACAGCCGTTAGTATACACTACCAGTATTTATTAGCAGATAGTGTCCCTTTCATAGAAAATCTACTGAAAAACCATAGCAATATGATTCCAACAATTCCTAAAGAAGATGAATGCTGCCTCAATTTGTAATTTATTTCCCCAGCTTGGAAGTGTCATATTCATCCTTTCTCCCTTCCAAGACTTTAGTGACCATCTCTTCATATCAAAGGATGAAGATGAATGTCCCTATTCCACCACATCAGGTGAGATTAGAAAGATTGTGCATATATTCCAACTCTTTTTACCAACACTAACTCATTGGAACACTTTGCAATTTACAAGGAATCTTTCCTTTATATCTCATGACAGCTATCCATGATTCACTGTATATTTCATCAAAAACTGCCCAGTGACTCACTAGTCTTTGCACTTGATGAAAAGTGGGTTCAAATCCTTACTCTGCTGCTTGTGAGCTGTATGACACAGGCAACTGACTTCTTTTGAATGAGCCTCAGTTTCCTCATTTAGAAGTAGATATAATTATACCATAGAATATTGTTCTAAGGAGTAAATAATTTAAGTTCATAATTAATTGCTCCTTATTAACATCATCAACTACTGAAGAGTAATCTTGACTTGGGCCATGAATCATTCCTGAGTCTAGAAAATACACTTTGCAACACGTGAGTGAATCATTCCTCAAACATTGCTTCTGTACCTCTTTTTACATTCCAGAATTAGAATCCTGATGTGTAACTTACTTGTCATCTCTCTGGACACATTTGCTGACCAAAAAAGAGCTCAGAATTTCAGTATCACATTTGGAATCTCAGAATTTAATTTTAGTGGATAAAAATCAGGGCAGTTCCTCAATCCATTCTTACTAAGCCTTGCTTAAATGGAATCCCAGAAAGTTAGTAACACAGACTATGTGCCATTCGAGAATCATTTCAGACTTTGTCTTCCCCAAAGTAGTCTCTAACTGTTGCCAGAGTTCAGTCTACATGTCGCATTCTTAAAGCTCTTAATCACTCTACCCCGAAATCTTATTTTAAACATCGCCATCAACTGGCCCATTATTTTTATAGATTTTTTTTTAAAACAGTTTTATTAGAAATTTGAAAATATCTTTAAAAAATTTTTGAAGCAACTTATTTAAAGATGAAGAGGTACACCAAATATCAGAACATATTTTAATTTATAAATGTATAATCTATGATTTTATTTAAAATATGAACTAAAGAACCATAAACTTACATGCTTCAACTACCCAGAAGTGTGCTCACTCTGGGAATTTTGTGAATAGTTAGAGTAAAAAAGTCAAACAACTACATTATTGAATAATTAGTACATGAAAAACTTTCTCAGCAACATATTGGAAAGCACAAGGACATACAATTAGTTCTCCTTTCAAAGAAATAATATGAATATACACACATACCAAGAGGATTTATAAAGCAGCATATCTTGAACATGTGCGTAGGCATAGTGTAGAGGAGGCAGAATCAAAGGAAAAATTGGAGAAGCAAATGTCTAAACAAGGAAAGCTTAATTGACAGACATAGGAGTTGGTGTGCTTTGGGACAATGTGTATGTATATGGAAACATCAAGTGGTATAATACATATTTTTATATGTCAATGATATCTTTTCTAAAAAACAAAATTTGCATAGATATGATGACATGAAGAATCTGATGGCAATCCTATAAGTAATGAGGAGCCATTACTGAAAAAATAAAACATGATAAAAATAGTATTTGAGAAAGATTCTTCTAGATTCCAATCATTTCTACCTGTTCTTAACTAGTCTACCACCAGCCTTTGATATTCAGGTGAAAAAACTTTTGTTCTCTTTTCTACTGGACAACTTTCATGGCACTAGTCATAACTAAATTATTTCTGAGTGTTTCATGCAAGGTGCAAAATAAGTATTTAGAAAAATAACGTATATGCTTTTGTGTAGATTTTTAAATTTCTATTTTGTTTTAAAATACACCCTTAGATATGGAGTATTTAAAGGCAGTTCACATTTAGTTCCTTGATAAACTGACAAAGGACTGAAAGAGACTGCAGAAATCTTACATTAACTTTTGTCATGTCCAGGGGTTTGGAGGAGGAAAGTCATACTAGAGAAAGTATGTATTGCCAGATGCTGACAGTCTCCACAGCTCCTCAGATAAAATGGACATTTCCCAGTCAATGTGGGCTCTGCTGCTCTGTGGAGTGTCTCAAGTAATCCCAGATGCAGTAAGATGTGGGTTGCCAAGTACAGACACAATCTGTTCCCTCTCCTAAAATGAGGTTCTCCTTATTCTTGAGGAGTCACACAAGCTGTTGGCAATTTGCTCAAGTGAAGAGCAAAGCATATTGAGTAGTTGCGACACCTCATATCTCAGAGAGCAGCATAAACAGCAGTCCCAACTTACGAGCAATTCCTGGACCTATCTAATAATAGCTGAGACAAAGGGAACAATGAAGCTTGTCACACACACCTTGCTGGCCAAGCCTTGCTTTTGCAACACTGAGCTAACAGAGGGGACAATTTAGTAACTCAGCTCCCTCCTCATTGCTTCATTTCTACACAGTCTACACAACAGTCGCTCTGGCTGCCTGCTGCTGGCGGCTTCGCCTTGCTTCATACACTATCCTCGGGTATCAGCTAAAGCAGTGGTGTGTGGATACACCTGCGGGAAATAGTGTGCTTTAGAGAATGCTCCCTGTGTCCCAATTCAAGAAAAATAAATGGAAAGACATGAATGGACAATTCACAAGAGAACAAAAGAGAGAATCAAATACATTGGGAAAGATTTGGTAATTATACCAAAAAAAAAAAAAACTTCAAATTTAACCAAAATAAGGAAGCATTTTTCTATTAAAATCAATCAATATTTTTAAAAACATAAAGCATTCAATGCTGGTAAATTTACAGTGAATTAGGAATGGCCAAGCATTGTTAGAAATAGCAACTATTGATACAAACTTCTGGAAACCAATATGCTGATAGGTCTTTGATGTTTTGAAAATATTCAAAAGGAAAAATAGGAAAAAATTTGCATCCAAAAGTGTTTACTCCAGCCTTTTTGTGGAAAAATAAATAGTCAAATAAAAATAAAATGAGGGGAAACCCTCACAAAAAAGAATAAATGTTTAAGAAAACCATGCAGGTAAAATTTAAAATTCCATTTGTGAAAACTATATTACCTGGGACTTCTATGCTTTTTAAGCTTTCATTGTAAAATTAATTGCTACATACAAAAGAGTACATAAGACTATAAACAGTATATTATATAGTTTCAAGTGAAAAAAGAAATCAGAACACAAACATATACATATATATGTATCTATATATACTATGATTATAACTATACATAAACATTTCCTTTGTATAGAAAAAATATAGTCTGAAGCCCTGAAAGTGATTAATTTTTGGTTATAAAATTATAGAGTTTTTTTTTCTATTTTCCCCACTTTCAAAACTCAAACTTCTGCTAAATATAAACTCATCATATTTACTATTTCTATCTTCAGGTATTAAATTGGAAAAATGTCTGAGCCATCAAATTCATCTTTTTATTTTTTCACTAAATATTTATTGAGGTCTTCCTGTGTTCACAAAGCACTAGCTATCAAAGGAGAGATAATTGCATATGAGACATATTTCATGCTCTCCAGAAGCATACAAGAAATACAACAAGGTAATGGAATAGCAAAGTAGAAAAATGGACTCCTCATAAATTTAATGAGTTGAATTCCTAAGTACACAGTGGCATTGTACAAGGTGAGAGATGAAGTAAATTTCAGAGGGGGGTGCATCCCTTTCTTGTATATTGTAATCTCGGTGAACTTCCTTAAGCAATAATTCTACATTCTCAGACAGAATGTGGACTCAAGGTAATAGGCAAACTAATCCAGACCTAGGAAAGAAGCCAGTTAGAGTTGCCTGCAAAGCTGTACTCTGCCCTTTTCTAATCTACCTGTGGTTATCTACAAGTAATTTTATTCTTATATTATCTTTATAACCTTAGGAAACTCCCATAAATTCCCAATCTATCATCTGACTACAAATTTCACCCATTTCAAAAGTCCACTCTATAATAACATTTTCTGAGAGAAGAAGCTCAAAAATTTTTAAAGCAGCTCCTTCCATTTATGGGTAATTTAACTCACTCAACAAGTTTATTAATTATCTTCCAGGGGAGAAGCACTGGACTAGACCCTCTTCACACAGATAAATAAGGTAAGACCTGTCCTCCACAAGCTCAAGATGTAAAAGGCAAACCATATAATGTACAAACTGTTTTCCATAGTCATGACAATGAGTTTTACTCATTGTTCTGAGTTTTACTACATTTCTGGGATAGGCAGCCAAAAAGAGTGGCTAATTCTGCTTTTCAGATGTGCCTGGTCAGAGTGGGTCAGGTAAAAGTAGCATTTGAAAAGTAAAGAAGAGGAACTATATAGTTGAATACCTTTGGGAAAACCTGTCTGGAATATTTGAGGGTCTACAATTTATATTTTTTATTATACAGAACATCTGAAGGAATCAAGTCCTTTGTAAAGAAGTCTGTTTAGATTAATTTAATCTTTGCCCCGCCCCCACCACTTTTTTTAGTTTTTTAAACTAGCACCATCTCTTAACACCTCTTGGAAAACCCACTGGGGAAAGGCTGCTATAATCTGGCCACACATCTGATAGTGGTAAACTGAGGATACTTAGTAAATTACCCACCCAAAGTGGGCAAGTGGCTATGGCAAAAACAGAGCTGGAGCCCAGGTCTGTGAATCATTTCAGTACAGATCCCATACCCTATCAATCACAGATTCCAATTGCCACGTTTTTTTTTCTGAGACAGTTTTAATACGTACCCCAGGCTGGCCTTGAACTTGTGATCCACCTGCCTCTACAACCTAGTGCTGGGATTCCAGGTGTTTGCCACCATGCCCAGTTTAATAGTCACTTTTTGTTTTTAAAAAGAAAGCATATAGTTTGGACATGGACTGAAAGAACAAGCATGATTTTAACATAGGAAAATACTAACAGTGTATAGGTGAAGCAAAAGTTACCGAAGTCTAAAAGGACAACAAATCAACAATGTAACATGAATTTAAAATAGATAA
This sequence comes from Castor canadensis, assembly GCF_047511655.1. Taxonomy (NCBI): domain Eukaryota; kingdom Metazoa; phylum Chordata; class Mammalia; order Rodentia; family Castoridae; genus Castor; species Castor canadensis. Next base: position 128,500,002 of record NC_133391.1, on the reverse strand, counting down.
ATTTGTAATCTCAATCTGGAGAAGAGAAGATTTAAAGAAGTTGCAATGAAGAAATTGACTTCATTGATCCCTTGTGCGGTTGTACTCTCTAAATATCTGTCAATCTGTTCAAGTGCCATGCAAAATGACTTTACATGGATGCAACCCTGTTTATACAAAGTTGATCGTGCCTGTGGAGAATATGAACAGTAAGAATAGACAACAGACTCGTTCTCTGAAAGCCGTCTAACTTCACAATGAATTCCTCAGGGAGCTTGTGTCCTCTCTACTGGATGTTTCATTAAAATACAGGAAAGATTATCATTTACTAGGAAAGGTAAAAGAACAGGCCCGCCTAAAGGAACAGGGTTGGACTCGATAAAATTTCAAAGTTATTGCAGCCTTTCTAGACTGCCTATGAGTCAGAGGCTGCCTGTCCTGTCTCTACGCCATCCAGAGACTTTGCTTCTCAGTCTACTTCTTTGCCTCACCTTTTGATCACTTTGTTGTTTACTAGAATCTCTGTCTACTCTTTGGGGAGACATGAAAATGAAAGAAGACTGAAAACAAATTCTTATATTGCATTTCTTGCTAGAGAGATTTTTTGAACATAGGCTACAATAAGAGAAGCTAAACATTATGGCTAAAATATGATTTGGATTACAAATGCACTTTTGTTTCCTGCTTCTTGAACAAACAGAAACAACCCTGACTGTTGGGATGGCAATAATTGAGAGGACTTGCTCTGATTAATGTTCTAAACTTAGATTTTTCAGAATCAATTTTTCTACTCCAAATCAGACTCCATGAAGAATTGAACTGACTCCCTTTCTCCCATGTATTTTATCCTGCATCTCTTTTTATAATCTGCTTCCAAAAGGAAATAGCTCTGAGAAGACTTGAGAGGAATTTCAACATGTAACTAAATGGAATACATTTCTACTCCATTTAAGTTTAAAACAATACAAAAATAACCAAAACATTAAAATCTCTCTCACTTAAAATAGATATATGCTTTTAGCTTATCTAAATTAATTAGCCCTGATGGTCTCTAGATTAATTTTACTTATCATGAAACAATAGTGTGAGTTTGGCACTTGCCACCTAAAGATAATGCCCAAGGTCTAGAATGATTTTTTTTAAATCGACTTGTTTTGATCAAGCTTAAATCCCCCTGTAAGTAGTACTCAGAACAAAAGCCTCTTAAGTATAATAAGAAAGAAGAAATTGCCAATCTCCTAGACCCCAAGTGTGCATGAAACAAATATAAACAGTGTTTCTGCATTTTATTATTCCCTTGAATTTTCCCTAAACCCTGTATCCTATACCACACATTGATCAGAAGAAACAAAGTCCTTCTGCATACTCTTGGCACTAATCATACCCTATAGCCATGTAACTGACAGATAGCTCAGTCTGTGTACTTCTAGCAAAGAGAACTTACCCCCAAATCTTTGTAGTTTTCTCCCTAATTTTCTAACTCAGTGTAAAAAAGAACAGGTAAAAGTTATAAACAAGCAAAGGTCCTTATACTCCACCTGCATTGCCCACAAAGCTTATTACCATTTAGATTTAGCAACAACACCTATTGAATTATGGCCCTGAAATATACTATTTGAAATAACAACATTGTAGTTTGGTTAGCCAGCTATACCGGAGCTATTGCCATCCTTTAAACTCCAGAAAGAATGCCTGGTGAGATAACTAATTCAAATAATTTTCATACATTGGGCTAAAAGATTTTGCACAAAAATAAAACAGAATAGCAACAGAGCATAGCAGTTAAGAGCAAAGGCTTTTGGAGTCAGGCAAACCCAAGATCAAATCTCAACATCAACATTTACTCTGGGACCTTGAGCAAGTTACCTCTGAGCCTTACTTTCTTCCTATAAAGAAGGGATCATGGTAGTTCTTCACATGTAAGTGCCTATTAAATGGTAGTTATTACTATCATTATCTTCTTTGCAAGAATCCCAGAACCACAGAAAGCCTCTATTTTATACCCCAAATCCTCAGACAAAAGACGGTTTCCTTATCCTGTGATTTAACCTTAAAATACAATGATTTAATTAATTATTTGATAGGATTAAGGTCATTTTTGGTTTTCAACAGAGTAGAATTAAAGTCACATTAATGAAACCAGACATTGTCAATGTACATTAATTTCTCAACCTTTCTTGCTACCTTTGTCAGCTGAACCTTGGAGAAGGTCCTCCCACTGATTGGGTATTGTCTCCCAGTCACTGTGGGAATGGGAGAAGGGCTGACAAAAATGGAAAGTGGAAAAAAATGCAATTAAATTCATGCAAGGTGTGTCTTGCCTTTCTAATTATCTATATTTTGGGGAATAACCATTTGTTTGTGCAAAAAAGAAGAATCAGTCTGGATGAGGGTAGAGAAGGAACGACAGAGGAGAAATCACTACAAATTATAAACAGAAACTCAGTCTTCAAGATTGACAGCTTCTGTTTGGACTTCCCGGGGGAGCCAATTAGTGCCAGTTGCTGAGATGGGTTTGGTCATACAAACCTCTGTGCTAACACCCACCTGTGTTATACCTGCCTCCAATGGGGTGGCAAAGCCTCTGTTAATGAGGCTTAGGACCATTCATCCCATAGAGATGTTCTGCTAAGGACTCCAAAGCAAGTGTCTTAGGGTAACCAGCATGGAAATGTCCTTAAATTCTACTGTCATTTTGAAAACTAAGACATTTATAAATAACAACACTTTCTGCATCTTTATTTCTTTGCTACTTATCATCTGAGGTAACAGAGAATATATGATCCATGTACAATCTAACTCACTGTCCATCTAGCTGCTAAACTCAACTGTTGTCATAAGTGAGCTCATATGATCCACACTAAGTCACTGCAAAAGGCCGTGACAAGAATTAGTAGTTTTCCCTAGAATCACCATCTAGACTCAGTTAACACGAGCTCTACAAAAACAGTTAAAGCAGAACTTAGCAATATTTGGGAAGTTGCCTGGACTAATTGCATTAACATTATTCACAGTGTTTCTACTGTTTCAGTCTGCAGAGCTCAGGATGCCTTGTGAACCCATTTAGTATAACCTTAGACAAACTGACACCAGCTTTGTGTCCTTGTCTCCTTATAGACAATAGTCATTCTCATGAAGGCATATCTACCTGCTGCAATCTAACAATCAAGCAGCAAACACTAATAAAAATGTATTAGGAGTAAAACACCCTGGAAAAAAAGGAAAATTCCTTGAGATCCTTGTCTTTGAAAAGCAAACAAGAAAATTGAGTGATACTACATGGGAAAAATAATTACCTAAAAAAAAAAAAACCTTAGGGATTTCTGAAAAGAAAACAAAAAGGCATAAATGTAGGAAGGTCCCCACCCCCCCAAAGGAAATCACCCGTGTGTTTAATTTTTTAAATGGTGAGACCTAGATTGAAGGAATGGGTAAATATATGTAAGCAAAGTTTTAAAAAGAGGAATCCATAAAAGGTGAAGCTCTAAATTACAAGATAATAATCTGAAAGGTACTTAGATTTTCCTCAAGCTCAAATTTTCATGAAAACAATCAAAGGGAAATTTGGAGTTTTGTAAATTTTGTGTAGGCCAAATTCTCCCTGATATGAGTTGATTTTCATAGCTGAGATGAGTGGCAGTTAATTAATTTGGCAACATTCAATACAAAGAAGCACTATACATTGCTCTAGTGGTAACAAAAGCAATTGCAAAATCACTAAAATAAGGTCTCCTTCCCTCCCTTGTCCCATACTTTTTCTGTGTCCAGCACTAGCTTTCTCTATAAACAAATCAGAATTGGAGAAGATATTGAGAAAACAGCCTAAACAAATGAGAGACCCTAAATTGTTTTAAGTTCCTAGTTTATTGGATAAATGGAATGGGTTTGGATAGCTCAGAAGGTGCAGAGTATAGTTGGTTGCCAAATTCAGCAACATTTGTCAATGTTTCATCAAAAAAAGAACATCAATCTGATGCTGAGCTGGTATTGAACTGGAGAAATGGGATCTATTCTCTCTGTTAGCTTGCCTGGACCCCTTCTCTAAAGTGAAGAACTTGGAAAAGGTAGAGAGGAACTGTACACTCTGCTCATATACTACATTCCATCCCAGATGTTATGATTTGTATCTTAAATGTTTCCCAAAGGCCTTGTATTAAAGTCTTCATCATCAAGTGATGGTGTTACTGGAGTGTGTGGAAACTTTACGAGGTGAGCCCTCATGGAGGGAAGTTAGATCATTAGGGCCATGCTTTTGAAGGGGATAATGGGACCCTGGCCTTTTTGCTTCCTGGCAGTTATGTGGTAAATAAGCTTCTTTCACCATGCATTCCTCTCTATGATGTACCACTGTGCCACAGGCCTAAAGGCAATAGGGTCAAGGAACCATGGACTGAAACCTCTAAAACCATGAGCCAAAATAAGTCTTTCCTCCTTTCAAGTTGTTTATCTCAGATTTTTTAGTACAGCAATGGAAAGCTGACTATATAGAAAAATTTTATGCACTCATAAAATTTTTATGCTGAAAAAAGAGAACATTTACTATAATCCTTACAGAAAGGGCTCTTGGGATTCACTTATTCATTTATTCAACAGATAGTTATCAAGTACTCATTAGTGTCAGGTATCATTGTGCTAAGCACCAAGGATATAGTGATGGAAATTGCAGACATGTTTCCTGTCCTGTGCAGGAAAAAGGGCAAGTGCTTGAAAATCTGAAACACAGTTGATTCATGCTAAGATTGCAGAAAAATCAAATGCACTGTGTTTTGATCATCTCTTCTTCACCCTTCATATGAAGGACATGGGAATAGCTGAATATATGATTGCTATATATGATTGGACTGATGAAACTGACAATAGACTGTTAGTTTCAGATACTCATGGCCCAGCAGAAAACACTACATGGCACAAGGCCACTTGAAGGTTGGACTTAGTAGCAGTGTGAATGGCCAGGACTATATAAGGCAGCTTTATAGCAACAAGGTGATGAGGTATCCTTAGTTCCCTTGAGAGAATGTGACTGGCTTGTTTGAATAATTCCACAGACTGGCAAGGGTAAGCAGACACCTTGCCTGGTCCCAGTGGAAAGGAAGATTGTTTAGCCAAGGTACCTCACCCACAGGAGCACAATGGGGAGAACTTGTAATCAGGCTCCCTTGGTTTTATCAAACATCAAGGCAGCACACAGTATTGGACCTTAATCTCAAGCCTTATCTCGTACAGTGGCATAAAATGGTTCAGATGGTGTCTCAAGATCCACCCCTGGGATTTTCTATGCTGCAATCGGAAAACCTTTTTCTGTTCCACTCCTCTTACTCTCTGCATGCCAAACAGTTCAACCATTCAAAGAGTGCTGTGGGTTACCCGCTTATGTCTCAGACCCAATGCCACCACCACTCAGAGGTTATGCTCCTTTCAGGATGTCATACCTCCTTCCCTGCCTGAGGCTGAGCAAGGCAGCAAGGGCCAAGTGTTCTCGGAAGCAGCCTCTCTGACAAATATACCCATCACAAAGTTAATGAAGACATAAACCCTATTCACAGAAGTGAGAAGTTCACGTGCACAGAACAGAAGTTGCAGAAGTATAGAGAGCTTGTTCCCTCCTGAGACAGCAAACAGCTTGGGAGAAGCAGACATCCACAGACAGAGGAAGGGTGCTCTGCCTGGCAGGGCTGACCCAGAAATAGCAGAAGGCAGGAAGTGGAAAGTAACAGGAAGGATAACAGATGTTGACAAGGGTTGGGCCTACCCTTGTCACTCAAACAGGCGGCCAAATTTCTATGCTGTAGACAATCTTATTAATGGTGAGCGCAAGGGAGAAAGAAGAGGACCTGATTAGAGAAGTTAAACTATAACAAGGAGTGCAAAACATTTGCTTCCCTGCAGCAGGATATTGGAAAGCCCCATGAAAGCTGGCCCTTGAGAGACATCAAGTAGCATCAGAGTGCTTTTTTATGGGATTGTATAAAAAAGGAAACCTTGAAGATCAAGAGTCTGGTAATCTAGAATTTTGCAGAAAGAAAAGGTCAGCCTCCAAATAGAAAAGTGCTAGCCAGTGTCTTTCTAATTTGCTCCCTTTTCTCTCTCAGCATGGGTAACTTCCTGAGGCTGGTGCTGCTCACACCTGGGAATCCTTGATTTTCTCAGGCCATCTGGGAGGGGCAGGAAAATGGGAGACCCCCAGACTTCTGATTCCTGAACTCCCACAAGATCTACACTTGGATGTACACATTGTATATTCGTCCATCCTCACTTTCTCATCTGGCCCAGTTCTGTGAGGATATGCACTCTAACTCAAAAAAAAAGTTGAAGTTTATTTCGAGGAGGGAAGAAGACATCTGAAAGTCATACACATTTTAGTCTTCCTAGGGCTACCCGAGAAGTAGAAATAAAAGTCAATAGACATACATTTATACTCCACCAAAAAGCATAACTATGTTCCCCTGTGCCACAGACCAAATGATAATGTGCCAACTATTTTCACTGAGAGCAGAGCTCAGGGATTACACTGAAGCTTTATGGGTATCATTCATATCCCATGGGGTTTCTGCCCAGCCTGCTCAAGGACTATTTTGCTCTTTCTAGTTCTACTTTCATCAGGCAAATCTTATTAAAATGACAGCAGAAGGGCAAGAAGCTATGTGGCAGAATGAAGCACCATGCCCGAAACAATAATAAATAAATAAATAACATAGACTTAAAAATGTGCATTCATTTTGATTACAATTATATTAGAAATATGTCTGGGGCAAAGGGACTGGAAAAAAATACAGTATGTAAACAAAGAGAGAAAGAAAAGAGAGGAAATCTTTATCAGGGCCAGTTCAGGTGGTTGGGATATAACTGCTTCCAGTGTGTGTGCACACATGTATGTGCTCATATTTTTCTGTATTTTCCAATTTTATTAATAGTATATAAACAAATATTTATAAATATTTGTGTATGCATACAAAATGAATATATAATAAATAGTATTTAAAATGCATATGCACATTAAAAAAATTATTGCCATCATACAACCTATTTGTTGTACAACAGAAAGAGCCTGAGCTGCAAGTATGCATACTCAGGTTTGTCTCTTGCTGACTGGGATCCTTGTGCAAAATACCCACTCTGGGTGGACTTCAGTTTCCTCACCAGTAAAAGTAAAAACACCACCACCTGTCCCACAGTGGGTTCCTAGAATTGAATGTTACAACATCTGTGACAGCACCTTCCTCAGGACTGGTACATACAATCACTCAGAAATGCTCTTTACAACTCTTCGACTCAACATAGGGATCCAATCCTCTGTTTTGGTTCAGGACTCTGCAGAGATTAGATTGTGTAGAGCTTAACAACTTGCAAAAAATTATTTGGCACCTATTTCTAGATCTATGTTTGAGGCTTTATTGCACTAAAAAGAACACTCCTCCATTATCTGCAAGATCTGCTGTCTGAGGCAAGATTTATAAGGTTCCTGTAGGACTTTCTGACAAGGTCAGGGCATCCCTTGTTCACTCCCCATCAAAGGCTGGCACTGGTGTATGTGGTGCTCTTGTTGAAGTTCTGTTTTTTCCCTCATGTTTAATTTAAGATGGGTAAAAAAAGAAATGAATCATCTATAGCTGGGGAAAGAAAGGCTTTTATAGTCCCAAACTTTACAGATCATGTAGGTGCCTGTCCATGAACTATCACTGCACCCAGTTCAATGAATGATTTGAGAACAGACAGAGGGAGAGACCTCCATCCCTGCTATCATCCTAACAATTGAGGCCACATAAAAGAAACCACCAGACAATAGGAGAAAACAAACATTCTCAAACAGATAAAGTCTTTATCACCTCTGCACATAATAAAACCAGAAGGCTGAGAAAGAAATGTTTGAGAAAGTAATAGATAGGAATTCAGGACTTGAAGACATATATTTACTTACTTGTAGGAACCATCACTGACTGAAACCATTGCTCTGGGTTTTTCCAATAAAAAATGCATCATTACCAGAAGGAGGGGCTTTAGAGCAACTCCTAAAAACAGCAACAGCAACCACTAGGGCATATAAATATCATATGACCATAGGAAAGCTTTCAGAATGATCCCAAGTCTCCTGGACAACTTAGTTTGGAGACAAAACTTAGAAGCCCCAAGATCCAGTCCTGCTTTAGATTCCAGGCTACTGTGGGAGAGTGAGTGAATCTCCTAGGACCTGAACCGTCTCCTAAATGAGAATGTTGCACTGATAAGAGGCCCTTTGATGACTGACATAACGTGCCAAATTTTGTGACCATGGGCAGATGTTCATTTTCTTTTCTTTCTTTCTTTTGTTTTTTTCAGTACTGGGGCTTGAACTCAGATGTAGACCATGAGCCACTCCACCAATCCATTTATGTGATGGGTTTTATTGAGATGGGGTCTCACAAACTATTTTCCCTGACTAACTTTGAACTGTGATCCTCCTGATCTCTGCCTCCTGAGTAGCTAGGATTACAGGTATGAACCACCGGCACCCAACCAGATGTTCATTTTCTGAGCAAAGTTCCAAATCATTTGTCAGATACTCAAAGAGGCCCATGATCCACATTAATTAAGAACAATTAAACTAAGTAATATATTAAGCTCTCTTCTAACTAAGTAATATATTAAGTTCTGTTCAATTATTAGAACAAGTTTTTTTGATCATGTAAACAATAAACACTCATTGTAGAAAATTTTGGAAAAAATAACCAATAAGAAAATAAAATGAAAATTATGCCATATTTTCATGCTTATCTCTGCTGTTGACTTTACTCTTTTCCATAGATTCTGTTACTCAATTTTATTTCAGATAAGTTAAGTAAGCCCTGGGTGAGGGGATTAAGCCCCAAAATCAATGTCACTAACATTTAAAATCCCATCAGGAGATACTCAACTAAGAATCTAATTTAGTGAAGATATTTTTCACTCTCCCCTTTCATAGGAAAGCTCATTCAGAAGAAAAGTAGAGATTTTCTCAATGGGATCTCTGCTTATCATTCAAGTTCCCACAGAAATCTCCAAAACGGTAACTTCAAACTTGGATTTGCAATATCACCTTCTTTTTAAATATTTACCACATAAAAATTTCTACATCATTCTTTATTATTAGAAAAGTTCTTTCCAAAATGTTCAACTTCCCAAGCTAGAATTTAGTTGCATTTCTTGTTAGATTCTTTGAAAATGCTGTTTTTTTTAATTAATTACAGAATTCTAAAGGCAAAGATGTAAATAGTGACCAATTTTCAGGGATACTGCCATTTCAGTCTTGGCACAGATTACTATTATTTGTTATAGCCATCCTCCCTAGGGTGACATATTTATCCAACAAGTGTTTATCAAAAGCCCTTTTTATGTGCCAGGCTCTGGGTCTAAGAGCAAATAGTATAATGGAAATCAAGTTCATAGAAACATAATCCAATTCTTTCTCTGTACCAGGGATTAAAGGAACAAAGAAGCTAGCCAGTTTCTTCTAATCTCTAAGCCTACAATGTCATCTTCTAATTTTTTCCTTCACAGTCCCTTAGTGGGTAAGAAGAAAATTGATTGGTCATCTGAGCACCAGAGAGACATAATTCACACAAAAAAATCCCATATAATAATTCTGGAGAATTCAGGAGAATATTCTAATAGTCAAAAGTATTCCTCTGCTAACCTGGCTTTAGGATAAGACAATGGGAACTGTGAGGGAAGCACCTATGTCATTTCATATGAACACAATATTCAAATTGACTCACAATGAGTTGTATGCTACAGGAGGCCACTCTTTCCAAATAAAGTAAAAGATGCACCTCTGCAAGGAAATAATTTCAGAGGATGGCACACAGAATTAAGAATGATACAGCACCTATACACAAAGGTCTTTCCCTTAATTGTAGGAGAAGACAAAACTTGAGATGAACCCTGCAAAACAAAATTTAGATAAGCAGGGAAAATGGGGAATGAAGAAATGGCTTTGCAGGCAATTCCTGGACAGGAGTGCTCGAGGAAAGGCACAGAGGCAAGAATAAGCATATCTAGTTCTCCATTTGGGGAGTAGAAGCCCACTGAATACTCCACTGGTATTCAGTAGGCTAGGCTCCCTCTGCAAGAGAAACACTGACATTGATTCCACATTGAAATATGGCCTATAGAGTGACTATCAATGCCTCACAAGGAAGTCAGAATCAAAACTGGCTCTACAGATCACCAAAAAGGTTGACTCAATGTCATAGAAATCAGGAGGACATGAACTCAGATGGCCACTGCGGTAGAAAATTTAGAGAAACATCCACAAGGGTCCTAGAGATGCTGGAATAGAGTGTTTGTCACCAAGCCATGCACTTACTCACTGTTTTTTATTAAATTTGGGGTTATGTTACAAAATTTCCCTAGGTAAATATGCATGTAAGAAATGAACTACAAAATTTAAAACCTGGCTTTTCCTTCAAAGTTTGTAAATTCAGCTCTCTGGAAGAAAGAATCACTCATATCTGCAAATCAAGCACAACATGAGTTCATCACTTAGCAGACAGGGTGCCAGCTCATGATCTGAAGGTGTTTTTTCTTCTCTGACCTAGTGCCGATTAGGAGCCTGCTGGGTAATCACCACACATAACCCAGGAACTGAATGAAGTAGGACAAGGGTGAGAACTCAAGACATGGAATTACGTCAGTTAAACCAGATTCCCTTGTTGGTTTTGGAAGAAAATGGAACCTAGAAAAAAGAACTGCTACAAGTATGTAATGAATTTAAGCAGTAATGAACATCCTTTTAAAAATTATATTATGATACCTTGGAAGAAGAAAATATGCTTTTCAACCTAATTAGCATACTCCTTCTCAAGTACATTTTTTCTAGATTCCCTGCTATAAGAAGCCAAGGACTGTGATAAAGAAGCCACAACCTACAAAGTGATTTGTGTATTTCTAACATCTCTTTTCCTCTCTGGCTGATTTGTCATGGCAGAATCCTTCCTTTACACTACTGAGAATTTTGTTTATTAATATTTATTGCACAGTCTATAATAGAGACACTGGGCTTGATGCTAAGGACATAGTGAATAAGCTAATACCTACCTAGAAGGAGCTGTTGAGGAAAATAAACAAGTAAAAAGGGAACTAAAGTTCAATATATTAATTATAGCCCTAGGGATAAGAAGAGGGTATCCCAGCCTTGGAGAGATGGGATCAAGAAAGGCATCCACTGTAACTCAGCAAAAAGAAGAGGAAGGATTAGGCACATGGGAGAAAGGAAAGACACTCTTAGCAGAGCATCGCTTCTTCAAAGACTTGGAACCTAGACAGAAAATGGTACATAAAAAAAAATATCCAGTTCATGGTGGAGAGAAGCTCCTGGAAAGGTGAACAAGCACCAACATTTTAATGACTTTATGTCATATTAAGAGTTTCAACTTAATTTTGATAGAAATGAAGAGTAACTGAAGAGTTTTAAAGATGAGACTGTGTAAGATGCCATATGGAAAATAGACAAGAAGTCCAGACTAAAGGCAGGGCAACAAGTTAAGACATTGTAGCAACAACTTAAGCAAAAAGTGATGAAGACCTTCACCAGAATAGTGGCAAATACAATGGGGCAAGGCAGGTGGATTCCAGAGTGGAAGAAACTATAAACTTTCATAATAAGTTCCTTTGGATTGGAGTAAAAGAGAATCAAAGATAGCTTCCAAGTTACTTTCACTGAGATAGAAAATGCAGGAAGAAAAACAGATGTGGTAGAAAAATGAGTTACATTCTGGACATACTGAGTTTGAGATTACTTTAAGAAATCTAAGGAAATATTTCCACCAAATGGTCATAAGGTATCATGGCCTGGCCATGAAGTTAGCATTTATGGGTGTTTCTTGATAACATTGTAACAGGTGAGATGCCCAGTTAGAAAATGTGCAATAAGAAGTGATGCTCTGAAAACACTAATCACAGAGCTTTGACTGCAGAAGACAATAGTAAAAAACAACAACAAAAAAGATCTATGTTACCTTAAAGAAGATGAGCCTAACTATCCCCTATACACTAGAATGAGTAATTTATCTCATTAGCTAATTTTTAGGTGGGAATGAAAAACAAAACCTTTAAAAATGGTGATCCGGGCAAATGTTGATATAAAGAGGAAGAAGCTGAAGATGGAAGACAGGGTTATATATCACTAATTGGGATCCTTGTATACCTGAGAAGTAACTTTGCATCAATGGTCATCACTTTAAAGAATATAAAGAGAGTGCTTTTCAATGACTCCACAACTTTCAAGTACAGAAAATCTAGGAGAGCTTACTCAGGTGTCATGGGCTGTGGGCAACCTCACAGAAAACTCTCTAGCTTCATATTCTTAACCTTTGCTACCTTCCTACTTGGAAAGTTTTTTAAAATACAAGTGTCCAGATGTCTTATGGACCCCTGTAATTCAAACTGTGGTCCACTACTGGCTACATTAGCACTTGGGCAAGTTAATTAACAATTTTAGACTAAACCAGGCCAGGAATCAAAATTTGTACTTTTATAAGGTTCTCCAGGATTCATGGCACATTAAAATTTGAGTCACATTACCTCAGAATCACTGGAAAGATTTGTTGAAACATAGATTGCCAGGTTAGAGGTGGGGCTTGTGAATTTGCATTTCTAACAAGTTCCCAAAGTGCCACTGATGCTGCTACAGGTCTGAGACTGTATTTTGAGAATTTCTGCCATCAGCCAGAATCTCCCTAGATGGGACCCAGGCACCAATGTAGTTTAAAGCTTTCTAAGTGATTCCAATTTGCAGCTATGGTTGAAATCCGCTGGTAAGGATATTTTTATGCCCCTGATTACATAAATAAGAAAATGAATATGAGAGGCAATTTAGCTAGCCTCTAAACATCAGCTTAAATTCATGACTAAACTGTTCTTTACCATAAGATGAATTTTGATTAATCAAAGGAGAAAGAAAAATGCTGCTTCATCCTTAGTTACTCATTTCTAGAGAAGTGTTTTGTTGTGGTTGAACAAGGGTACTATAAGTAATCATGAACTCAATTTATTAATTTTATTCTCTGGTGATTTAATTGGGTATTGGCATTTTGAAAGCTACAGTATAGTTTTTTAGTACTTTTTTTTAGCAGAACAATGCTGTTAAAATTGTTCTTTGATCAGCTTGCAAAGCCAATTCTTTTCATCTTTCCACTTGTTCTGGGTTTATCTTCACCTTTATCCCCTAGGTTCTTTAGGTCATAGTTTAGGTTACTGATTGAAACTTTTCTTCTTCTTCAATGTATGCCTTTAATGCTTTAGAATTCTTCCTCAGCACTGCTTTAGCTGTGTCCCACTAATTTTATGTTGTGTTTTCACTTCTGTTCAGTTCCATTTCTTTATTTTTTTTATTTCCCTGAGACTTTCTTTATGATTCCTGGATTATGTAAGGTATGTTATTTAGTTTCCAAGTATTTGAAGATTTTTCTGTTATCTTTCTCTTATCAATTTATAGTTTGAGTCCATTGTGATCAGAAAACAAATTACTCTGTATAACTTAATTATTCTTAGGTTGGTTTAGGCTTTTTTTATGGTCTAGGATGTGGACTCTACTGTATTACTTCTGTAGACACTTGAAAGAATGAACATTGTGTTATTTTGGGGTGAAAGGAATGTTTTCTAACTGTTGATTACATCTCCTTGGTTGATAATGACTATGGTCTTGATGACTTATTATCTAGTTCTCTCAATTTTTGAAGGAAGAGTACTGAAGTCTTCAACTGAAATTGTGGAATTTTCTATTTCTCCTTTCAGTTCTATCAGTTTCTGCTTCCAAACTATTTCTGTTGTTTGCTGTGTACACATTTAGGGATGCTATGTCTTCTTTTACCATTACATAATGTGCTAGTAATTTTCCTTGCTGGTTAAAAATCACATGATATATTTTTTAAAATTTTTTAATTTTCAACATACCTATATCTTAATACATTTGAAGTGAATGTCTTATATGAACAAGATATAGTTGGGTCACATTATGTTATTCCACAATGCCAATGTCTGCTTTGTTTTAAGTGTTTGTTTTACTTTTCTTTTATGCAAGTGTCAGTATTTTTATGGTATAAATTCAAGATGAATGAAATGAATTTTGATACGCATATATGTAGTGAAATGACAATCCAGCAAATTAACATTTCCAGTGGTGAAAAATGGAAAGATTTTCTGTGAGATTCAGTATAAGATAAAGATGCTTAAATATATCACTTCTAATCAGCCTAGTAATAGAAATTCTAGCAAAAGCATCAGACAAGAGAAGGGCATAAAAGACACCCAAATCTAAAAAGAAGAAGCAAAACTATCCCTACTTATAGATGACATGATGCTCTATGTAGAGCACTTTAAGGATACCACAAATAACTGTTAGAATTAACAAATAAATTTAATGAAATTGTGGAAAACAAAATAAAAAGAAAAAAATCCGAGAGATTCCAAGATGGCGGCTAGAAGGAAGAAGCAGAAAGAGAGCCTCCTATAGTGAAAACTTGGAGAGACCTGGAGACACACTTTGCAGGCATAATCACTGAGAAGAGGCATCACTTTGACCCCTCCACACCTCCAGCTGGTGCAGAGAATCTCCACCTCACGTTAAACGGAGAAACCAGCAGGGCCCCAAGGCCACCAGTCACCGGTGCCCAGACAGCTTGGGAAGACACGGACCAGGTGAGCTTCACGGTACTGCAGTACTCCCACAGACAACCCTGGGCCAGAGCAGCATAGCCCCCTGGACAGACCAACCCCCACCCGGGGAAAAAAGAGAAACTGAGTAATAAGCAATAAGAGCAATGAAGACATGCGGGAAAAAGGGTGGGGTGCACTGAGCGCCAAAGATTAGGGGAAGGGAATCCTTCCTGGGACTGTAAATAAACAAGTCAGCCTGGCTGGAGAGCCTCTGGCAGGAGCGGGAGCGTGCACCCAGCAACCAAGAGCGGGAAAGCTTGTGAAAGTGGCGGAGGGAGGAAAACTCCACAGGAGAAGGGGGAAGACCCACCTCCCACATGAACTGTAAATACACATGCAACCTGAAAATGCAGGTGTAGTGTCACTTTTCCATGTGTGCTTGGAAAGGGGAAAGCTTGTAGCAGAGGCTCATGCACAGGAGAAATCTGAGTAAACAAAGCCTGTGGGGCCAGGTCAGTGCTAAGCTCACCCCTGAGATCTGCATAAATAACGCCACCAGCAACAGCAGGCTGACAGCAGCAGGCAGGCAAGCCACAGCTGCAGATACCATTCTCAGAACTGTCTCCAGACTCTTTTTTTTTTTCTTTGTCTCCCTACCTTTGATGAGAGAACAACCGAATTACACCTGCAAGCCGAAAAACTTACTGAAACTGTATTGCATTTGAACTGGGGACACTTGGTGGGGCTTTTGTGTGTGTGTGTGTGTGTGTGTGTGTGTGTGTGAGTGTGTAGTTTTGTTCTACTTTATGCATCCCCTTTCATGAGACAACTACACAACAACATCTGAGGCACCAACTCCAGGACTGGAGATTGAGACGGACACCCAAATTATTAAGACTGAAACTGCATTGCATATAAACTTGGAAGTTTTTTGGTTTTTTTTTTTTTAATTTTCTATTTTCCATTTTATTTTAATTCATTTTTATATATAGATATTACTTTCATTTACTTATTTTTTATTTTTTTATCTTTGATTTTCAATCCTCTCTCTGTCTCTCTGATGTCTGTTCAGCTTACTGTCGATTAGTACACTAACACTCCCTGTTTATACCTTTGAAACTCTCTTGTCTGATACCTTGTTCTGCTTTCTCCCTCTTGTCTGTATATTTGTTTTCCCCTTTTCTTTAACTTCTTGCTTTCCATCTCAGCTCACTCTTCCATTCTAAATATTACCATTGTTATTATTACAAGCTAGAAAATACTTAATTGCACACAGTACAGGGACAGTAACAACACCAAAGACAATGACTGGAAGACAGAAAAAACAGGGAAACCAGTTTCCCCACAGCAAAAAATTAGTACAGGAAACAGAGGGGAATGAAGAAAACAGGTACTCAGATCCAGACTCCAACAAAATGAAGATAAACTATGCCAAAGGACCCAATGAAGCTCACAAGAATAATTTAAAAGAAGACATACTACAAGTACTCAGTGAGAATTTTATAGAGATGATACTGGATAGGGTCAACCAAAATGTACAGAAGACACAAGAAATTCCAAGCCAACAAAAATAGAGAATTTGAAAAAGCAAAAGAACAAATAAAGGAAACCATAGAAGCACTGTATAAACACCAAAGTGAAAGAGAGAACACGATGAATAAACAGATAAATGAACTCAGGACAAAAGTAGACAACATTAAAGAGGAAAACAGCCAGGATATGGAAAACCTCAGAAAAAAGAATGAAACAGAACTGCAAAGCAAAACAGAAGGCCAATCCAGCAGAATAGAACAAATAGAAGACAGAATCTCAGAACTTGAAGATGAAATGGTAATTAAAGGAAAAACCGAAGAACTATTAATTAAACAACCCAAGATCTGTGAAAAGAAAATGCAAGAACTCACCGACTCCATCAAAACACCAAACTTGAGAATCACGGACATCGAAGAAGGAGAAGAGGTGTAAGCGAAGGGAATGCATAATATATTTAACAAAATAATAACGGAAAATTTCCCAAATCTAGAGAAAGATATTCCCATACAGATGCAAGAGGCTTTCAGGACACCAAACAGACCAGATCAAAATAGAACTACCCCATGACATATCATCATTAAAACAACAAGTTCAGAAACTAAGGGAAGAATATTGAATAGAAACCAAAAAAAACATACAAAAAATTAATGAAACAAAAAGTTGGTTCTTTGAAAAAATAAACAAGATCGATAGACCCCTGGCAAACCTGATTAACATGAGGAGAGAAAAAATCCAAATTAGTAGAATTAGGAATGCAAAAGGGGAGATAACAACAAACACCATGGAAGTCCAGGAAATCATCAGAGACTACTTTGAGAACCTATATTCAAATAAATTTTAAAATCTAAAAGAAATGGACAGATTTCTAGATACATATGATCATCCAAAACTGAACCAAGAGGAAGTTAATCACCTGAATAGACCTATAACACAAAATGAAATTGAAGCAGCAATCAAGAGTCTCCCCAAAAAGAAAAGTCCAGGACATGAGGATTCTCTGCTGAATTTTATCAGAGCTTTAAAGAAGAACTGATACCAACCCTCCTTAAACTGTTCCACAAAATAGAAAGGGAAGGAAAACTGCCAAACACATTTTATGAAGCCAGTATTACACTTATCCCAAAACCAGGCAAAGACACCTCCAAAAAGGAGAAATACAGGCCAATCTCCTTAATAAACATTGACGCAAAAATCCTCAACAAAATAATAGCAAACCGAATTCAACAACACATCAAAAAGATTATTCACCACGACCAAGTAGGCTTCATCCCAGGGATGCAGGGGTGGTCCAACATACAAAAAATCAATAAACGTAATAAACCACATTAACAGAAGCAAAGACAAAAACCACTTGATCATCTCAATAGATGCAGAAAAAGCCTTTGATAAGATCCAACACCATTTCATGATAAAAGCTCTAAGAAAACTAGGAATAGAAGGAAAGTACCTCAACATTATAAAAGCTATATATGACAAACCTACAGCCAGCATTATACTTAACGGAGAAAAACTGAAACCATTCCCTCTAAAATCAGGAACCAGACAAGGATGCCCACTATCTCCACTCTTATTCAACATAGTACTGGAATTCCTAGCCAGAGCAATTAGGCAAGAAGAAGGAATAAAAGGAATACAAATAGGTAAAGAAACTGTCAAAATATCCCTATTTGCAGATGACATGATCCTATACCTTAAAGACCCAAAAAACTCTACTCAGAAGCTTCTAGACATCATCAATAGCTATAGCAAGGTAGCAGGATATAAAATCAACATAGAAAAATCATTAGCATTTCTATACACTAACAATGAGCAAACTGAAAAAGAATGTATGAAAACAATTCCATTTACAATAGCCTCAAAAAAAATCAAATACCTAGGTGTAAACCTAACAAAAGATGTGAAAGACCTCTACAAGGAAAACTATACACTTCTGAAGAAAGAGATTGAGGAAGACTATAGAAAGTGGAGAGATCTCCCATGCTCATGGATTGGTAGAATCAACATAGTAAAAATGTCAAAACACCCAAAAGTAATCTACATGTTTAATTCAATTCCCATCAAAATTCCAAAGACATTCATTAAAGAGATTGAAAAATCTACTGTTAAATTTATATGGAAACACAACTGGCCACGAAAAGCCAAGGCAATACTCAGTCAAAAGAACAACTCAGGAGGTATCACGATACCTGGCTTCAAACTATATTACAAAACAATAACAATAAAAACAGCATGGCTGGCACAAAAACAGACATGAAGACCAGTGGAACAGAATAGAGGACACAGATATGAAGCCACACAACTATAAGCAACTTATCTTTGACAAAGGAGCTAAAAATATACGATGGAAAAATAGTAGCCTCTTCAACAAAAACTGCTGGGAAAACTGGTTAGCAGTCTGCAAAAAACTGAAACTAGATCCATGTATATCACCCTATACCAAGATTAACTCAAAATGGTTCAAGGATCATAATATCAGACCACAAGCTCTAAAGTTGATACAGGAAAGAGTAGGAAATACTCTGGAGTTAGTAGGTATAGGTAAGAACTTTCTCAACAAAACCGCAGCAGCACAGCAACTAAGAGATAGCATAGATAAATGGGGCTTCATAAAACTAAAAAGCTTCTGTTCATCAAAAGAAATGGTCTCTAAACTGAATATATCGCCCACAGAGTGGGAGAAAATATTTGCCAGCTATACATCAGACAAAGGACTGATAACCAGAATATATAGGGAACTTAAAAAACTAAATTCTCCCAAAACTAATGAACCAATAAAGAAATGGGCAAGTGAACTAAACAGAACTTTCTCAAAAGAAGAAATTCAAACGGCCAAAAAACACATGAAAAAATGCTCACCATCTCTAGCAATAAAGGAAATGCAAATTAAAACCACACTAAGATTCCACCTCACCCCTGTTAGAATAGCCATCATTTTAACACCACGAACAACAGGTGTTGGTGAGGATGCGGGGAAAGAGGAACCCTCTTACAC
Source organism: Castor canadensis (assembly GCF_047511655.1). Lineage (NCBI taxonomy): Eukaryota > Metazoa > Chordata > Mammalia > Rodentia > Castoridae > Castor > Castor canadensis. The sequence goes on along the minus strand of NC_133391.1, from coordinate 128,480,891 downwards.
TGTTGGTGGGAATGTAAACTAGTACAACCACTCTGGAAAAAAATTTGGAGGCTACTTAAAAAGCTGAACATTGATCTACCAGATGATCCAGCAATACCACTCTTGGGGCTATACCCAAAAGATTGTGACACAGGTTAGTCCAGAGGCACCTGTACACCCATGTTTATTGTGACACTATTCACAATAGCCAAGTTATGGAAACAGCCAAGATGCCCCACCACTGACGAATGGATTAAGAAAATGTGGTATCTATACACAATGGAATTTTATGCAGCCATGAAGAAGAATGAAATGTTATCATTCGCTGGTAAATGGATGGAATTGGAGAACATCATTCTGAGTGAGGTTAGCCTGGCCCAAAAGACCAAAATCGTATGTTCTCCCTCATATGTGGAAATTAGATCAAGGGCAAACACAACAAGGGGATTGAACTTTGAGTATATGATAAAAGCTTTAGCACACAAGGGAGGGGTGAGGATAGGTAAGACACCTAAAAAATTAGTTAGCATTTGTTGCCCTTAACACAGAGAAACTAAAGCAGATACCTTAAAAGCAACTGAGGAGAATAGGAGAATGGGACCAGGAAGTAGAGAAAAAGTGAGGTCAAAAAGAATTAACCTAGAAGGTAACACACATGCACAGGAAATTAATGTGAGTCAACTCCCTGTATAGCTATCCTTATCTCAACCAGCAAAAACCCTTGTTCCTTCCTATTATTGCTTATACTCTCTCTACAACAAAATTAGAAATAAGGGCAAAACAGTTTATGCTGTGTATTGAGGGGGTAGGAGGGAGAGGGAGGGGGAGGAGTGGGTGGTAAGGGAGGGGGTGGGGGCAGGGAGGAGAAATGACCCATGCCTTGTATGTACATATGAATAATAAAAAATTTTTTAAAAAATCCATTTCATTTCTTTATACTAATAGTGACCTGTCAGAAAATTAAGCAAGAAAACAATCCAGTTTATAATAGATCAAAAGAATAAACTACTTAGGAATAAATTTAGCTAATAGGTAAAAAGTCTGTACACTAAAAACTATAAAACATGAAGAAGACAAAGTAAAAATATAATGTCTGTATTCATGGGTCAGAAGAATTATTATTGTTAAATGGTCCGTAGTAGCAAAAGTAACATGTAGATTCAACACAATCTTTATAGTAACTCCAATGGCATCTTCACAGGAAACAGGAGAAACAATTCTAGCATTTTATGGAATTGCAAAAGACCCTAAATAGTCAAAGCAATCATGAGAAAGAAAAGTTGAAAGCATTACACTTCCTGATTTCAAATCATATGACCAAGCATTGTCAGAACATTTTGATAGTGGCATAAAAACAGACACAAAGACAATGGAGCAGAATAGGGTCCAGAAATAAACCCAAGTATATATGGTCAACCAATTTTTAGCAAGGGTACCAAGAAAACACAATAGGGAAAAGAAGGTTTCTTCAATAAATGGTGCTAGAAAAACCATGTATCCACATATGACATCATTGGACCCTTACACCATTCAGAAAAATCTACTGAAAATGACTGAAGACCTAAACATCAGACCTGAAACCACAAAACTGCTAAAATACACAAGGAATAAGCCCCTTGATATAGTCCTTGACAATGATTGTTTTTAACATCACCAAAAGCTCAGGAAACAAAAGCAAAAAAAAAAAAAATAAGTGGGACAAGATCAAACAAAATCTTCTTCACAGCAAAGGAAATAAAAAACAAAATGGAAAGGCAATTGATGGAATAGCAGAAAATATTTGCAAACAATGTATATGATAAGATGATAACAACCAAAATATATAAAGAACTCACACAACTCCATAGTAAAGGAAAATAAAAACAAAGGAAAAGAGGTCAGCACCCAATGCCAGAAGACAGATACATCATGGGTCTAGGAGGTTACTTAAGCCATAATCAATAAATAACACTATTGTAAGAACTTAGTAAGTTAATAACTATAAGTAATTTATAAAGTGCCTAGCTCACATTAAGGGTTCCATAAATAATAATGCTATTACCTGAAAATATGCCTATTATCTAAAATAAGTATATTAGGTAACAAATCTCCAAGGTCTAAAAGTATCAGAAAACATTGTGGTCACCATTGCTGAACTGAGCTGGTGAAGTACAGTCTACGAGTGAGGACTTTTAGCCACTTCAGGCAATAGGCAATTGCCTTTAGCTTATAGGCAATATTTTAATCTAATGTAGAAAGAAATACTGAAAAGGAGATACATATTAGGGAGAAGGAACTAGGCATCTCCTCCACCTGTCTAAATATATGAATCTTCCTTTCCCAAACAAACCACAAAGTGCCTCAAAATCACCAAGTCCAAAAGCAAGCTTCCTTTCCTTACTATTAAAACTTTTCTTCCTTTAAATTTCCCTGTTTCAGTAAAGAAATATTAGTGACTAAGGAAAGGAAGATCGAAATCGCAATCATTCCTTATTCACCATTCCTAAAAAGTCACTGATTCCACATCCAAAATACTTTAACTTATTCCTCCTCCCTTTCCCCACTGTCATGTATGTATGACAGCCAGCAATACCATACCCCTCACCTGTCCTGGTCGGTCCTCTCCTGGATAATGGCTGCAGTTGGATCAAAGACTTGGCTACTCCCTTAACATCCTAAACTCTCTCATCTCCATGTCTTTCTGCATGTGGGTCCCACTGTCTGGAAACATTCTCCCTCTTCCCTTTGTACCCTACCTGGCAAGCTCCTATTTGTTTCAAAAGTATATTGCTTTTGTCTTCAACTTCCCTGGTAACTCTAGATTCTATGATCCTAGTTATTTTTCTGTTCTCTCTATCTTCGCCCACGAAACTGTAAGTTCCTAGAGGGTGGAGTCAAACATTATTCATCTTCATAGACAGAGATGATGACAAAAGTGGACTATAAACTCTAAGAGACTTGAAATCATGTTTTTGCTTTGTCACTTCCCAGTTGTATGACCTTGGATAGTTTACTCTAGATCTTGTTAACCAATTTTACTGAGAATGGCTACAATTTGCAGAGATAATTGATTTTATCAACTCACAGGTTAGATGGCTGGGACTTAGGTGTACAACAGGTGTTAACCTGTGGCTTGTGATTAATCTCAAGTACTTCACAAGTTTGAATATAATTTCCATGGGTTAAGATGAGGAAAAGTTTGGGAAGCACCAAATAACATTTTTTTTTGTATTTTGGAAATTTTTTATTAATTACTTAATCTAAATAAGAATGCTTAACATCGAATCCATAAATAATGCAGAATATAATTTATTGCATTTTGTACTTCAAAGTCACAACCAAATACTTAACTGACCAATTTGAACACATGAAAACATTGATGATATTGACTAATTCAGTGGATTGTTGTGAGGATTCATATGTATTAAGGACGTGACTAGCACAAAGTGTGGGACATATTTGCCCCTTGACAAATGTTAGTTCTAGTCCTCTTCTTTTTCCTTTGTTCTTTTTGAAGACTTTTCTCCATTTTTCTGTTTTCTTTCTGCATTTTTTCTCTAAATATTCTTCAATCATTTCTACATTTCTTCTACTTCCTCTCTTTTCTGTTTACTTGTCTTTATTCCAACCAATTCTTCCCTTACATCCTCATTCTATCCTTTTTCAGTTTTAATAACAGACATTTGAAAGTCTGGCTTTTCCCCTCTCACTATGCATGCATACAAACACTGTACCATCACCCTCAAATACACCAACTATGAGTATTGAGAAGTTTTTATACAAAATTATTCCCAATGCCAGGAAATCTCTGAGAGTAATAATAATTTATTTTCAAGGAAACTTGATCCCATTCAGGACAATTTTAATACTATCAAAACTCAGAAAAAATAAAGAGAAAATAATGGGGAAAGTAAGCACAAAAAAAAGAGATTATAATGTAATGGAAATAAAAGTTGATTAAAATATAAATTAAATAGAAAAGATTATATTTTAAAAGAGATTATATTGTAATACAATGTTGTCTGAACCAGCACTTACCAATATACGAAACAAGCAAGTCATTATCATTCTGGGAGTGAGGAATCAAATTGACTGAAAGCATGACAATAATGAATTCCTTAAAAGAACAAGATTGGGAAAGACCTAAAAAATTTTATTAAAATGAGCCTTAACAAGCAAGGTCATGATTCAGGAAAAAGCACCTGGGAAAATTCTGCATTTTTTTAATGGAGATTGAAGTTTACATTTGCATATTATAGGTTGAAGTACTATGGTAACTTGTTTAATCTAGCATGACACTTCTGAGGTTTCAGTGAAAGTAGAACCTTTCTTTTTTCTATAAAGTAGCATCTCATAGAAATAATGAGAGGCTCTTTTTTGGAAACCAAATGGAGCCAATCATCTTTAAAAACTTGTCCTCTTGTTTCATTCATTACTGAGTCATACAGAATGCCCAATATGAACCACATACTGGGTGATACAGCAACGAATAAAACAAGTAAAAGTCCCTACCCTCATGAAGTTCAGATGTTAGTAGATTAGGAGTAGAAAATATACTTAATAAATTATATTTTAGCTTTGAAGGTGGTAAGTTCTGTGAAGAACGATTAGTACAATGGGATCGGGGTGATAATTTTAAGCAGGAGAAGTAGGATAACCCAAGGAAAGGATAGTACTTGACAAGACTTGAAAAGCATGGTAGAACAAGATAACTACCCCACATCGAGGGACAGCAAGTAAAAATGCACCCAAATGGGAAGGAACCTGGCAGGCTATGAAGCCCACAGTGAGTCCAGTGTGACCGGAACAGGTTGAGTGAGGGGGTAGCAGGATGTGAGTTAAGGAAAGTAATGGTGGGCTAGATCATATAGTGTGTTATGGGCTGAACTGAGTACTCCCCAAATTCATATTTTGAGCTACTATAGAATGTGACTGTATAAAGAGATAGGGTCTTTAAAGTAGTGAGTAAATCAGAATATTGTAATTAGAATGGCTCCTCATCCAGTGTCATTATAAAAAGAGGAGACTAAGACATAGAAAGACACAGAATGAGAATGATAATTGTGTGAGAACACATAGTGAAAAGCTACCTGTAAGCCAAGGAGAGAGCCCTCAGAAAAAAACCAAACTTCCCAAAAATCTCTGTCTTGAGCTTCTATCCTCTAGAATTGTGAGAAAACAAATTTCTGTTGTTTAAGTCACCCAGTCTGTGGAATACTGTTACAGCAACTAGCATAGTAATACAAAGGACCGGATCACTGCAAGAACTTGAGCTTTTGTTGAGAACTTACTTGGAAGCTTTCTAGGGAGAGGAAGATAACATCAGTCTGGCATTTGCATCTCATGTAGAAGACTCAAGAGACAATCCCTCCCCCTAAAACAAGAACAAGACAAATGAATTCCAAAACCATCAACTTAGCCACTAGAGAACTAGGGTTGAAAAGAAACCTACATGAACTAAATTCCAGAAAGGAAGGAATTTCTCCCAGTAGAGACCCACAGGTGCTTTCTTTCCCAGTTTGGTGGGAAGAAGAGCAAAACTGCCACTGACAAAGGGAGAAAGCAGTTGAACCTGTAAAAATTTTATGCTGGATATCCTTGTAAGATATTTTAAAAGTGTTAAGTTGGGGTTTGTATAATGGATTCAGTTCTAAAAAGCTACTCACAAAGGGAGGCTGCACCCCTAAACAAAGACAGAAAGGACCTTCCCTAAATGTGAGTCAGGAGCCCTCTAAAGTCTGGAGACTGGGAAGGACAACCAAAAAAAAAAGCAATTTCCCTGTTATTCTTTATCTCCTCCAATTCTCCTTTCATAACTGTACCATCTGCAGTGGTGCCAGTGTTATCATTCCTGATATTGTGTTTTCTCTCTCTCTCGCTCGCTCCCATTCTCATTCTCTCTGTACTAAAGGCAAAAGTTTATAAATATTATTGATTTTCTCAAGCAATCCACTTTTATTTTTATTAATTTCCCTATTGAATTTATTTCTTCTTGCTTTTAATGTACAGTTTCCTTTCTTCTGCTTATTTTGTGTTTCATTTGCCCTTCTCTTCTAATTTCTTAAGAGAGAAACAGAGGTTTTATTCTACTCTAGGCATTTGGTGTTATACATTTTCCCCTAAGTACTGATTCATTAGCATGCAACAAATTTTGCTGTTGTACACATTTTTAATTTGGTTGAAAATACTTCCTAATTTCCCTTTAGATTTTTCCTTTGACCTATGATGTGTCCATTTCCTATGGCTGCACAATAAATCAGCACAAATTGGGTGACTTAAACAAAAAAAATTTATGTTTTCACAATACCGGTGTCTTCAGTTGGGTGTCCGCAGGACTGCAATTCCTCTGAAGGCTCTGGGGAACATTCTTCTCTTGGCCTCTTCCAGTGGCTCCAGGTGTTCTTTGGCTTAGGTCTACATATTTCTAATCTGTGTCTATTTCCACATGGTCTTCTCCTCTGAGTCTGTGTATTGTCTTTTCTTTTGTAAAGACACTTTTCATTGGGTGTAGGATGCACCTACATATTCTACAGTGGTCTCATCCTAAGATTGTTCCTTCATTATAACTGCAAAGATACTCTTCTCAAATAAGGTCACATTCACAAGTTCCAAGTGTCAGGACATGGAAGTACCTTTGAGAGCCACAGTTCAAAGTACTATATGTGGATTGTTGAGAAGTACAGTGCTTAATGTACAGGTATTTGGGAGCTTTCTAGACATCTTTTTGTGCAGAAATTTAACTTCAGGTTTTATTCATACAATGAAATTCAAAATATGTTTTTTTCTTATAAATGCTGTAAATTATGTTTATCTTCTCAGGTTCACAAGGTGTCTGCTTCCTGATCATTTGATATAATACTGCATACAAAGCCACCTACATAGTTTTGTGAGAGGTACTAAGTGCTCTATTAAAAAGTTTTTTGTTGTTAAATATTTAAACAAAAACAAGAAAACTGGTAACTTTTTTTCAAATATCAGTCTGAAAATTCAAGAAGCAGATTATACTAATTAGAATTACTGAGAAGTTACACACCATGAACTCGAATTTCTCTTTATGAGGCTTAATGTAGCTTAACGCTTTACCTCATGGGAGTTACAATATGGAAAGAAACATAAAAGATTTGGGTTGATTGTTCTCTATCACAGCAGGAACTGAAAAATGCACAAGTCTCCTAAGGTAGCCACATTATCGGATGAATTCACCTCTGGGTTGTTGACATATTTGAGGGAGGCAAATGGAGGTCCATGAATGACCATGCACAGAAAAGAAAAACACAGATCACGACTGCATGGATTTCCTGAGCGCAGGCCAAACACACTACTGAAAATCTCTTTTGCCATCATATTCAAACAGTTCTAAGAAATCAGGTGAATAAATACAGTGTGGTCACATCTCAGCATTAAAATACATATTATCATCCATAATGGGTACCACAGTGAATGGAAAGATGAAAAAAGATCTAACAAATTGATGTGGTAAAACAGCATTTTGTCATAGGAGACAAAATTCTATTATGTTACACAAAAGAAACAAATACCCATTTTAGAAACTTGATCATTAATTCTACACACACTAAACGCCTATTCTGTTTCAGGTGTCTTGTCAGGTAGGTATAAATGTGCCAAGAGAGTATAAATGTGGTTATTGCCTAATCTCAAGAAAAATTTTAAAAACTAGTTGATAATTACAGTTCATAAGAATGAAAGATGAGATAGCATATATTTCTGCTACTATAAAGTCTCTCTATAATATAATCTTCTGGGTAAAAATTAACTTAGAAGGTAACACACATGTACAGGAAATCAATGCAAGTCAACTCCCTGTATAGCTATCCTTAGCTCAACCAGCAAAAACCCTTGTTCCTTCCTATTATTGCTTATACTCTCTCTTCAACAAAGTTAGAGATAAGGGCAGAATAGATTCTGCTGGGTAGCGAGAGGTAAGGGGGCATAAGGAAGGGTGGGGTGTAAGGGAGGGGAGGGGGAAGGGGGAGAAATGACCCAAACAGTGTATGCATATATGAATAAATTAAAAATTTTTAAAAATGTCCCTGAGATAATCATCTAGCTATATGTATGAACTCCCAAGAAGGGGCACTACAAAACACTTTCTTTGCTCGCTAGACTGCTCCCTAAGTAGTCCATGCTCATATGTCTTAGCTATAGCGCTGAAGTTTGAATTAAGGTAGAAATGCATTATATGATAAAGAAGTGCATAGTTTTCTTTAAGCTGAAGGATTAGAGTGATGGTGGTATACTTTTGCATGAGTCACGTCATAAAAAAGAGGACGTACTGGTATCTCTCGGAGACAACTTACAGCAACAGGACACTTCCCCTATCTGTAGCATTGTCCTTGCACCTATGGAAGAAACTGGGGAAGAAGCTGTTTCTTCTGGGTCCAGACCAGACAGGGCTACTGTGGACTCTTCTGTATCATTAGGACACCAGAGTGGTAAGAATCAGTAACACTTCACTCACCTTTTTGTCCTCACTTATAAAGGCAAGAACAGCTGGCTAGTGGTTTATGATTTATCCTCATGTTAAGAATCCTCTCAGGTTAGCCTGGCCCAAAAGACCAAAAATCGTATGTTCTCCCTCATATGTGGACATTAGATCAAGGGCAAACACAACAATGGGATTGGACTTTGAGCACATGATAAAAGCGAGAGCACACAAGGGAGGGGTGAGGATAGGTAAGACACCTAAAAAATTAGCTAGCACTTGTTGCCCTTAACACAGAGAAACTAAAGCAGATACCTTAAAAGCAACTGAGGCCAATAGGAAAAGGGGACCAGGAACTAGAGAAAAGGTGAGATCAAAAAGAATTAACCTAGAAGGTAACACCCATGCACAGGAAATCAATGTGAGTCAATGCCCTGTATAGCTATCCTTATCTCACCTAGCAAAAACCCTTGTTCCTTCCTATTATTGCTTATACTCTCTCTACAACAAAATTAGAAATAAGGGCAAAATAGTTTTTGCTGGGTATTGAGGGGGTGGGGGGAGAGGGAGGGGGTGGAGTGGGTGGTAAGGGAGGGGGTGGGGGCATGGGGGAGAAATGACCCAAGCCTTGTATGCACATATGAATAATAAAATAACAATAATAATAAAAGATTTAATAAAAATAACATCCTTGCTTCATTAAGGATATAGAAGTGAAAAAAAAAAGAATCCTCTTATCTAATAGGCACTTGGCCAGTTTACTAAATAAATGTATTAAAGTCAACAATCTTCAAAATGGTACTTTAAGTATTCTTTACAAATACAAACATTTAAATTCACATAGTTTGCTGTTCTTTTGCTGTAGGGCCAAGTCCCTTGCTTTGAGTATGAATCTGCAAGTTAGATTTCTACCATGTCTTATATAAAGTACCTCTGCTGAGCATCACCTATGAGTTCTAGGGTTTTTTCTTTGGAATAAAGTGAGAAGTCAAGACCCTTGAGATGCAATCTGAGTTAGGGATTATTCAAATTTCTCCCAATCTTTTTATTGGTTCACCTACAGCTAGTTTGCCACCAATTTTTTTTAGAAAATCATCTAACCTTCTGTTTGGTTTCCATATAAACACTTCTCTTACCTTGTACATGTTACATTAGCTTACGTGATAATTAACTATTACATAATATAATTTTAAGTGTAACTGTTCTCAACAGATTTGAGGCTCCTGGCAAGAAGTACACAGTATATTGGAAAGCAGCCTTCTGGAATGTCAAAGTATTAGTGTGTACAATTCATGGAGAAAATAGTGTCTGCTAATCCACTTGGATGATTAAAAGGATGAGGATAAGAAGGATACTGCTGTTATTTTTTTCTAGGTCTTGTAACTTTTAGTAAAGACCTGCTTATTTAGAACAGAACAACAACATCAAAAGAACCTAAAGCTCTCCATTACAACTTGAAAACTATCTTAATCAAAAATACACACACAAAAATCGAAAACTACAAAGAAGGAAACAGTGGATTCTGTTTGGAGTTCAAGAATAAGAAGACTAGCAGAGATAAACCAATTGGGGCTGTAATACACATATGCATGGAAACACAAGGAATGTCTCTGTGCAGCTATCTATCTCAAACTAGCAAAAATGTCATACTTTTCTTTTCATCATTTATCTTTTTTCCTCTAAAAAATCAGAGAAGGACATAACAGATTCTGTGGGGGGAGGGTCGTACACATGCATGTAAATGTAAAACTGATACCTGTTGAAACTGTTCCAGGAATCAGGGGAGAGGGGATGAAGGAGAGTGCTAGAGGGGTGAATTCAAATATGATACATTTGCTACATTGTAAGAACTTTTGTAAATGTAAATGCCACAATGTACCCCCACCCAGCAAAACAATAAAGGGAAAACAAGAATAAGAAAATTAAATTTCAGAAAATCAAAGCATCAGAATAAGAGTAGCTGAGGAAGTGTTTCACTACAGCATTCTCTTAGGGAACACTACTAAAGTGAAAAACAAGATGCAGACTTGACCAACCTCAGTTTACTACCACACAAGCTCATAGAGTAATGTACTGCCCAGGGCTTCTCAACTTCATCAAAGACAGATTGTAATAAGGCAAGCTTCAGAGTTCCTTTCAGGTTATTCATACAAAGCTTGAAAAGTGGATGGTACTTTTAAAGAAAAGTCGGCAAACCTGACTGACTTTGCATGTTAGTAAAGCTGCTTCAAATGCAATCACCAGGTTCCAAGATTTGAAAACATTTTTAAATGTATTCTCATAGTACACAAGCAAAAGAGACAGGGTGACTTCAGTGTCTATAACTAAACATAGAGCTTCAAAGAAATAGTATTAAAGAAGACATTAGACAACTTCACTAGACAACTTCAGGTAAACAGGATGTACACTTAACACTGTAATACTTGCTCATTCCTTTCACCATGAACCTGGCATGGCTACATTCAATCTATATGTCACAACAATCCAAAAAACAAGGTCACTTTTCAAAGTTTCATAGGACCTCTAAGAAATAGCAAAATTGGCCTGTCTGAAACCACAAAGGAGATCATACAATCTTGGAGGAAACCATGTAGTTACACCATTCCCAGGATATATGATTAGCAAATGCAGATATTTAAGTGATATTTTCTAAAGAAATTATACTTTCAAAGACAATTTGTGACACCACAGAAATCATGTCACAGCCCCTTTTCTCTTACATTTGATTCCCATAGACCCCTGCAATCCAAAAATAGATACTTGCTTACATAAAAATGAAAACTCCTTATAAATTGCCAGATAGAGTAAGATATATGCCAGAATACCTGCAAATGATATTTTTGAGGAAACAATAGGATAATATTATGTGACCACTGAGTGATTCATCACTGGTTATTTTTAATACTCCAGCCCATTACACTGACTACCATTATAGCTATTTAAGCATGAAATGTTTGCCCTTATTTTTATTCATATGCTTCATGGGCCATTTACTTTCAGCTATAAAATCATTTAAAAGGTAATGGAGTTTGCAGCTGAGAAAAAATAAGAAGCCTCCTAAACAATCTCAGAATATTGACTTGGTGTCAGGTAGATAGGGATGAACTTAAATCAAATGTGAAATTGGGGTAAAAGGTGACTTTTTAACAAGCACTTTTAAAGAAAATGAATGAGCAGGGTGGGTTACAAATCTTTATCAATTCTACCCTTAGTAAGAAAAAGCTTACCCATAGAGGGATGGGAACTTTAAAATATCTGAAAAGTCTTCATAGTTCAAAAAAGAATATTAAGAATCGAACATAGGTCTCCATCACAGCACTAGCTACCATTGGTCTCAGCCACATGACACAACTATAAAAACATGAAAGACTAAATAGGAGAGAAATAGACATGATTTCTATGAGACATGTTTTCTTTTCCCCATAAACCCAAAGCTTAATTATATTCCAAAAGTCTTTAGTACCTACTGTGTGTACACAGAGCTTTGCTAAATACTACAGAGGGATATAATAATGATAAAACATAGTTTTCTGCCCTCCAGAAACTTCAGATCTGAAGTTATGATAAATACATAAGAGATTCCAAGATGGCGGCTAGAGGGAAGAAGCAGAAAGCGAGCCTCCTATAGTGAAATCTTGGAGAGACGCTGGAGACACACTTAACAGGCATAATCACTGAGAAAAGGCATAACTTTGACCCCTCCACACCTCCAGCCAGCGCAGAGAATCTCCACTTCACGTTAAACGGATAAACCAGGAGGGCCCCCTGGCTGCCAGTCGCCGGCGCCCTGATGGCTTGGGAAGACGCGGACCAGGTGAGCTTCACGGTACGTGGTACTCCCACAGACAACCCTGGGCCACAGCAGCATAGCCCCCTGGACAGACCAACCCCCACCCGGGGAAAAAAGAGAAACTGAGTAATAAGCAATAAGAGCAATGAAGACATGCGGGAAAGAGGGTGGGGTGCACTGAACTCCAAAGATTAGGGGGAGGGAATCCTTCCCTGGACTGTAAATAAACAAACCTTCAAACAACTAAGACAACTAAATGGCAGGAATCATCACATACCTATCAGTACTAACATTTAATGTTAACGGACTTAATTCACCCATCAAAAGGCACCGCTTGACAAAATGGATTAAAAAGGAAGATCCAAAAATTTGTTGCTTACAGGAGACCCATCTCACTGACAGAAATAAGCATAGGCTAAGGATGAAAGGCTGGAAGAAGATTTACCAAGCCAATGGCCCCCGAACAAGCAGGAGTATCAATACTTATCTCTGACAAAGTAGACTTCAAACCTACATTGATCAAATGAGATAAAGAAGGACATTCCATACTAATAGAGGGGGAAATAGACCAAAAGGAAATAATAATTATCAACCTGTATGCACCCAATGTCAATGCACCCAATTTCATCAAACATACCCTGAAAGACCTAAAAGGATATATAAACACCAACACAGTGGTTGTGGGAGACTTTAACACCCCATTATCATCAATAGGTAGGTCATCCAAACAAAAAATCAATAAAGAAATCCAAGATCTAAAATATGCAATAGATCAAATGGACCTAGTTGATGTCTACAGAACATTTCATCCAACTTCTACACAATATACATTCTTCTCAGCAGCCCATGGAGCCTTCTCCAAATAGATCATATCCTAGGGCACAAAGCAAATCTCAGCAAATATAAGAAAATAGAAATTATACCGTGCAGACTATCTGATCACAATGGAGTAAAAGTAGAACTCAACAACAAAAGTAAAGACAAAAAACATGCAAACAGCTGGAAACTAAATAACTCATTACTTAATGAAGAATGGATCATCGATGACATAAAAGAGGAAATTAAAAAGTTCCTGGAAGTCAATGAAAATGAAAACACAACCTACCGGAACCTTTGGGACACAACAAAGGCAGTCCTGAGAGGAAAGTTTATAGCCATGAGTGCATATATTAAAAAGACTGAAAGATCCCAAATCAATGACCTAATGATACATCTCAAACTCCTAGAAAGACAAGAACAAGCAAATCCCAAAACAAATAGAAGGAGAGAAATAATAAAAATAAGAGCTGAAATCAATGAAAAAGAAACAAAAAAAAACATACAAAGAATTAATGAAAGAAAAAGTTGGTTCTTTGAAAAAATAAACAAGATCGATAGACCCCTGGCAAACCTGACTAAAATGAGGAGAGAAAAAACCCAAATTAGTAGAATCAGGAATGCAAAAGGGGAGATAACAACAAACACCATGGAAGTCCAGGAAATCATCAGAGACTACTTTGAGAACCTATATTCAAATAAATTTGAAAATCTTAAAGAAATGGACAGATTTCTAGATACATATGATCATCCAAAACTGAACCAAGAGGAAATTAATCACCTGAATAGATCTATAACACAAAATGAAATTGAAGCAGCAATCAAGAGTCTCCCCAAAAAGAAAAGTCCAGGACCTGATGGTCCCAAAACCAGGCAAAGACACCTCCAAAAAGGAGAACTATAGGCCAATCTCCTTAATGAACATTGACGCAAAAATCCTCAACAAAATAATGGCAAACCGAATTCAACAACACATCAAAAAGATTATTCACCACGACCAAGTAGGCTTCATCCCAGGGATGCAGGGGTGGTTCAACATATGAAAATCAATAAACGTAATAAACCACATTAACAGAAGCAAAGACAAAAACCACTTGATCATCTCAATAGATGCAGAAAAAGCCTTTGATAAGATCCAACACCATTTCATGATAAAAGCTCTAAGAAAACTAGGAATAGAAGGAAAGTACCTAAACATTATAAAAGCTATATATGACAAACCTACAGCCAGCATTATACTTAACAGAGAAAAACTGAAACCATTCCCTCTAAAATCAGGAACCAGACAAGGATGCCCACTATCTCCACTCCTACTCAACATAGTACTGGAATTCCTAGCCAGAGCAATTAGGCAAGAAGAAGGAATAAAAGGAATACAAATAGGTAAAGAAACTGTCAAAATATCCCTATTTGCAGATGACATGATCCTATACCTTAAAGACCCAAAAAACTCTACTCAGAAGCTTCTAGACATCATCAATAGCTATAACAAGTTAGCAGGATATAAAATCAACATAGAAAAATCATTAGCATTTCTATACACTAACAATGAGCAAACTGAAAAAGAATGTATGAAAACAATTCCATTTACAATAGCCTCAAAAAAAATCAAATACCTAGGTGTAAACCTAATAAAAGATGTGAAAGACCTCTACAAGGAAAACTATACACTTCTGAAGAAAGAGATTGAGGAAGACTATAGAAAGTGGAGAGATCTCCCATGCTCATGGATTGGTAGAATCAACATAGTAAAAATGTCTATACTCCCAAAAGTAATCTACATGTTTAATGCAATTCCCATCAAATTTTAGTGACATTCATTAAAGAGATTGAAAAATCTACCGTGAAATTTACATGGAAACACAGGAAGCCACGAATAGCCAAAGCAATACTCAGTCAAAAGAACAATGCTGGAGGTATCACAATACCTGACTTCAAACTATATTACAAAGCAATAACAATAAAAACAGCATGGTACTGGCACAAAAACAGACATGAAGACCAGTGGAACAGAATAGAGGACACAGATATGAAGCCACACAACTATAACCAACTTGTCTTTGACAAAGGAGCTAAAAATATACGATGGAGAAATAGCAGCCTCTTCAACAAAAACTGCTGGGAAAACTGGTTAGCAGTCTGCAAAAAACTGAAACTAGATCCATGTATATCACCCTATACCAAGATTAACTCAAAATGGTTCAAGGATCATAATATCAGACCACAAGCTCTAAAGTTGATACAGGAAAGAGTAGGAACTACTCTGGAATTAGTAGGTATAGGTAAGAACTTTCTCAATGAAACCCCAGCAGCACAGCAACTAAGAGATAGCATAGATAAATGGGACCTCATAAAACTAAAAAGCTTCTATTCATCAAAAGAAATGGTCTCTAAACTGAAGAGAACACCCACAGGGTGGGAGAAAATATTTGCCAGCTATACATCAGACAAAGGACTGATAACCAGAATATATAGGGAACTTAAAAAACTAAATTCTCCCCAAACTAATGAACCAATAAAGAAATGGGCAAGTGAACTAAACAGAACTTTCTCAAAAGAAGAAATTCAAATGGCCAAAAAACACATGAAAAAATGCTCACCATCTCTAGCAATGAAGGAAATGCAAATTGAAACCACGCTAAGATTCCACCTCACCCCTGTTAGAATAGCATCATTAGCAACACCACCAACAACAGGTGTTGGCGAGGATGCGGGGAAAAAGGAACCCTCTTACACTGTTGGTGGGAATGTAAACTAGTACAACCACTCTGGAAAAAAATTTGGAGTCTACTTAAAAAGCTAAACATTGATCTACCATTTGATCCAGCAATACCACTCTTGGGGCTATACCCAAAAGACTGTGACACAGGTTACTCCAGAGGCACCTGCGCACCCATGTTTATTGCGGCACTATTCACAATAGCCAAGTTATGGAAACAGCCAAGATGCCCCACCACTGACGAATGGATTAAGAAAATGTGGTATCTATACACAATGGAATTTTATGCAGCCATGAAGAAGAATGAAATGTTATCTTTCGCTGGTAAATGGATGGAATTGGAGAACATCATTCTGAGTGAGGTTAGCCTGGCCCAAAAGACCAAAAATCGTATGTTCTCCATCATATGTGGACATTAGATCAAGGGCAAACACAACAAGGGGATTGGACTTTGAGCACATGATAAAAGCAAGAGCACACAAGGGAGGAGTGAGGATAGGTAAGACACCTAAAAAATTAGTTAGCATTTGTTGCCCTTAACGCAGAGAAACTAAAGCAGATACCTTAAAAGCAACTGAGGCCAATAGGAAAAGGGGACCAGGAACTAGAGAAAAAGTGAGGTCAAAAAGAATTAACCTAGAAGGTAACACACACGCACAGGAAATTAATGTGAGTCAACTCCCTGTATAGCTATCCTTATCTCAACCAGCAAAAACCCTTGTTCCTTCCTATTATGGCTTATACTCTCTCTACAACAAAGTTAGAAATAAGGGCAAAATAGTTTCTGCTGTGTATTGAGGGGGTAGGAGGAGAGAGAGGTGGGGTGGAGTGGGTGGTAAGGGAGGGGGTGGGGGTACGGGGGGAGAAATGACCCAAGCCTTGTATGCACATATGAATAATAAAATTTAAAAAATGATAAGTACATAAAGATCTTTAGCACAAAATAAAATACAAAAGTTCTGCAAACAAACAAAACACATCCTCTGTGGGAACGTGCAGCTCATCCAGTTGTCAGTTGAGTTGAGGTGCCATGAGAATGAACTCTACCCTGGTGTGGCTGTGTAGGAGTGTCACCTGCAAGCCACAGAGCATCACTGCTTGCCTCTAGCATTATATGCTTCCTCCACTCACTGGGAGCTCTTTGAAGATAAGCACTAAGGTTCTTATTTAGTCTGTGTACCTAGCACTTAGTTTAATGTCTAATACATAGAAAGCAATCAGTAAATGCAAAATTAATCAATTAAATTCCCTCAGTCCAGAATGGGCCACTATTCCCCTCCACATACACACACACAATACCTTTCTTTATACATACACCTATTCATGTTTCTGACTATAAAAATCCTATTCAACTGAAATGCCACTTTTTCCTTACAGCAATAGCTTATCTTTCCTCAAGTTCCTACCATAGGCAGAATTTTAAAAAACTTTTCTCTGAATTTTTCTATAATTTATATCGCTCAAATTTATAAAATGGTTTGAAATGGTTGCACTTTTTAATCAATGATTGTCCCTAGCCCTTATTTGACACCATTGCCCCTAATACTTTGATCATTTCTCTTTGTTTATCTCTGCTTCTGTGTGTAAACCTCTAAAGAGAAGTTATCTGACTCAAAGATCATTTGTGATACCCCCAGTGCCCTCAGGGAGCATCCATTCATTGTTTTAACTAGAACTTATTTAGTATCAATATTGTACCTAGAGCTAAATAACATATTGATTAAATGAAATCATATTTCCAAAAGTGGTTGAAAGACTCCACTGGACTGGGAGTTTTCTTAGACTGTCAATCTTTCTCCTGTTCTTACACTGTGCTATGGGGTTGGTGGTGTGGCTCAAGTGGTACAGCACCTGCCTGGCAAGTGTGAAGCCCTGAGTTCAAACCCCAATACCACCAAAAATAAATAAATAAAAAAACTAATATTGTGCTGTGTTTGTTCTAGGACTATTGGCATCTGGAGTTATCTTAATACCACACATTCCACTAATGTTTTCCCTCAATCCTTCAAGCACTTCAAGTCTTCCTCTGATCCATCTTCTTACTCCATAATACCACAGATGGCATGCATTGCTGATCCTTCATCCATGTGTTATCTTACATCAAATGTTTAAAAGAAGAGGCTTAAATGATCATCTCCCAAAATAGTTGTGAGCTTCCAACTTTGGCCTAAAAACCTCTTTTACACTTTTGTAACTCTTCTTCAACCCCTAGGTAGGAGTTTCCTAGATCAAATGCAAATGTCCTTTTCTCCCCAACAAAGTTTTAGGTCTCTTTGTTTGGTCCCTCCTATCTCTACACATAACAAAACAAAATGAAGTGTTTTACTTTAAGTGCAAAGCATTTGGCTTATTACTGCACACATAGTCAAAACTGAACTAAAATAGTTAACTGGTAAAACATACACAGAAAGTCTCCGAACTATGACAAATCTTGCATGTAACTAAGTATTTTGTTTCACAGACTACTTTCATGTAGTCAGATTTCAAAGCCCAATACTCAGAAAAGTTTATTTTAAAAGCTTAAGAGCCATGCTGCTACTTTATGGCTGGCATTTTATGTTTCATTTTAAAGTTTCTCATTTACAAGAAATTGTTCATATTTTCTCCAGAGAACGTAAGGCATTTTTGTCTCTTTCAATCACATGTCAGGTTGGTTTTATTCTTGACACTGTGACCATAATTGCAACAAGAACATTGATGGTCACAGTGGGGTATAGCTATCTCACTTGAGCACTGCATATTCACCAGATTGTGTCATATGTACCTTATATTTCTAAAAATTCATTCTCCATAATCATCTTAAAGATTGCTACTTTTCATAATAAACCAAAGCTACTGATTCACCTAAGAGAAAACAAAGAAGGAATATGTATAATTATACTGAAGTCAACAGCTGCTGTGTGCACTAAAATCTTCTCCGTCTCATGTTGAAGACACCATCATTCTGTTTCTGTAACTTAAAGAAGGTTGTTCTAAATGCAGATAATGAAAAAAATCAGTCATCTTACTATCATGTCTTTCCCCAGAGTGAGTTAAAGGAAAAAAATTTTTTTAATGTTTATAACATTTTAAATCTGGGAGTTGGAAAGATAAAATCCAATGTAGGCTGCTTCTAGAACTCCTTGAAGACCCCAAAACACAATGAAAATGCCAGGTCCAGTGTAACTGAATTAAATGTATCTTTGGTACTCAAAAATGTAGGTGACATTTTTCCCTGATTGGTAAAAAGTTCTGACATAAATTTCAAACAATTTGCGTGATCCTGGAAATCATTATAATCCCTCACTATCTGTCTCCTCTAATTTCTCCATTCCTAAATTCTATTCTGTTTTCTCATCACAGCCCCAAAGTAAAGAGCCTGTTTTAAAGGTTTATCAGTGCTTTCTCCACCCCTGTTGGGCAGATTTCTCTTCTACTAAAGTAGCAATAAAAAATAACTCTTGCCTACCAAGTACTGAGATCGCTAGAGAGGATGGGTTGGACCATCCTCTGGTTAAATGTTTAAAGCTCAATTAAAATGTAAATTAACAGCAGACAGTGTAGCAATTACAACAACAGTGGGACAGGAGCAAAAGTCAGTCTCATCCAAGAACGCAAATTTTTGGAGCTGCAATTAAATTTGTAATTATTTCCATTTTACAAACATTTCTATGGCCTGGAAAAGAATTAGGAAATCCCGATAAAATAAAATAGTGCCAGATTATTACAACCACTCTGGATATACCATACTTTAAAATATATATATATATATGTTTTTTAAAAAGCCCACCTTAGAGACACCACAGTTTTGACAGTGTATCTTTTATCTCGTGTCACTGAATTGATTTATTCTGAGTTGTTAAATCGGGTGAGTTAATGTAGCTGATGTACTCTGAGTTCTTTTGGGAAAGATGAAGGTTTCTTGATGGCCTGCAGTAATTTATTGATAATGAAGAAACATATCTCTAAAAATGCAGAGAAATGAATAACAAAAAGGTCAATATTTGCACATCTCATATGTGTAAATAGGAACAGTACCTACTAATGGCTATACTAAGAGTTATATGTATATGCAAACATACGTCTATTTCATATAGCCAGCCATCTCATGTGGCAGTGGCCCATAAGAATATGTTGGGAGGCAGTGAATCAGAATAACAGAAAACCAGAAGTAATAAGAATATGGCAGAAGACGAAAGCCCTGAAGAAGGAATCACATGGAGGGAGGTGATTATAAATCACAATGGAATGGAGAGTGATTCGCTTTCTTATGATCTCAAGAAGACAAAAAGGAAAAAGAATAAATCAATGATTGCCAAAAATTAAGAAATAACTCAATTAAGAAAAAAAATAACTATGCCAGAGCAGAGAATTATTAATGGTTTTTCAATATTGAATAAATCACATTTGAAAAAGGCTATGTCATTCTTATGGAAAGATACATATATTATCACTAGCAGAAGAGTTTGTAAATACAGAGAAAGCAAAGGCATAATGATTTTTTAAAATGTTCTTTCCCAAAGTGTATGACTGTTACTGAAAAACAGCGCAAGGCAGTAATACAAATAGACAAACAGTAAGTGCTCTAACAGGAAGAAAGATCTTGGGACATTTTCTTCAGAACGAAATGTTCTGCCCTGTCTTGAAGGGATGTAAGGCAGCATCAGCAATTGTTAGATCCTTTTGCTAGCCTCTGTTGATCTACAGAACAACATATTTAATGAGCAATGACCTGGGCTCTGTTTCAACATCTTGACATGGCCACAAGCCATCTTGACATTGCCGACCTCAATTAGAAACTGATAATATTGGTTCCTGTCTTGACATTCTCAGAAAAATGGAAAGCAAGTTAACCACTTGTATTCCTCTAGCAATTTTAAGGCAATGATATTCTAAAAATAAAAGCCAATTATATGTCAGAGATTAATTATCAAAATATTAATATATCATTTGTTCACAGTGTTCTTTGTACAAAATATTGTCAAATAATGAGTTCATTATTTTTGTACTTCTCTCTTTGTATCAAAATTGAATCCATAATTAAAAGGTAAATAACTAAATGTAAAAAAATAGGTGCTGCAATATTATGGATGAGAATAAAATACTTAGAGAAGAAAGAAGTGATGCTAATTATTAAGAAAATCCTAGAAACTCTGCAACACAAAGTCCTGAGAAGACAGGTTTTTACTTTTCAACCTCCCTAATTATCAAAAAAATGCAAACTTAACCAATAAGATTCATCTATAAATAAAAAAATAAAATTGTAATATGTAAGTCTGGCAAACAGACAATAAGACAAACATGTTTTGTGTACAATACAAAGGAACTTTCATTATAGAAAGCACTTTGGGAAAACTATTGATCTGGAAGTTTCACATCTGGGTATCTATTCTAAGTAATCCAAAATTCAAATAAAAAAATGTATGCATCTGGATGTACCCCTGAAACTTTTGTATGAAACAGAGAAATGACTATGTAGGAACAGGTAGGTAAATTCTGATGTATTTATATGACACATACTATAGAGTTTCTTGGCTGCACAGGAAAATATTTAGGATGAAACACTGAATAGAAAAGAACTATCTTCTACATTTTACATTACATGTGATGTCAAACATGTGTGTGTGTTAATACCCACACATATACATTGAAAACTACACTCTGAAATAACTAGCTCTACAAAGACACACATTGTTTTTCAAATGACAAAACACATTATTTAAGGAATAAAATTTTCAATATTTTCCAATAATACTGAACAGCTAGAGCAAAATATCATTTTGGACTTATTCGATTTGGTTCACAACAATTGAGGATTATGATACTCCAGACAAGCCTGGCTAAGTAAAGTCTACTTTACTACACACATACTACTCATTTAAAAAAAGTTGAATGTCAACCATTTTTAACACATCAAATAGCACTTATGACATAGATGCATTTGGTAATTAAAAACAAATCATCCTTTTATACTTAACTATGCCAAGAATCTTTATTAATTTGTAAATCTAGGACAAAGCAGTCTATATTTGACAACATAAACACCTTTCTTGCCAATAGTCTATAAGGTTCTTCTGAATAATTCTAGACTTCCTCAGTGTGTTTAACTTAATTCTGCTTCTAAAGCATTCACAATGTTTTGCTGCCAAAAGTTATAACATCTATTTCTTTCAATCCTAGAATTTTTATATTTACTTACAAAGAAACTATATATAAAATATTTTATTTCTAAAGTATAGGTGAGTGCCTGTTAGACAAGAGGTCTTCTCCTTTCCCAACCAAAGATGTATCAAAGACTGGTATTGTCAATGAATAAGCAACCAGAGATGATAGTGCACAACTATAATTCTGGCACTGGAGGCAGGAGAATTGAAAGTTCAAGGCAAGCCTTGGTTACATAACAGGACTGAGATGAGAAAAAATGAGAGAGAGAGAGAGAGAGAGAGAGAGAGAGAGAGAGGCTTTAATGTCTCTCAATCCTAAAGTTAGTTTCCATAATCATCTGTCATCGAAACATATGACAAATTCTGAAATATCTCCACTATTTTTTTTTTGAGACAGGTTCTCACTATGTAGCCCAGAATGTCCTTAAACTTGCCATCGTCCTGCCTCCACTTCCCTAGTGCTAGTGGAGCACTAGGGAAGGTGTATACCAACATACATGGTTGTTCTCAAAATGGTAATAGGTCTGTAACCACATTTACTGAGGCATTCCAAAGCTTCTTTTTGATTGTGTATATATGTGTGTGTTGGTGGGGGGCGCTTCTCTCTGGTTATTGCATCTTGCATCTTTCTCCTTGGTCATATTCAATTCTAAGAGTATAGAGTCCTTTTTGAATTCTTATCAGAAAAACTGGTGGACAATTTCTTAAACTACTCTTATTGAAGAGTGTTTAAAAATAGTCTTGAACACTGACTATCAATTTACTTAATATACTTTTTCTCAAAATACTGTACTGTGAACAGTTACAGTTGTTTTTACCGTGTATTTATATGATAATATGCTTATACAATGTTTTGGAAAAGGTAATAAGTTTCAAATCCAAATAAAAGATAACTGCAAAAATAAAGCAGAATTAATCATATCAATTTGGAGAAATTATTAAAATAAAGAAACGTGACTTTAATTAAGTGCTAATTGATTCATACACCCATTAAAAGGTGATTTTCAATTTTGAAAATATAACTCCTAATAGTACTATTAAAATGATAGATTTTAAGGCCATATAAATAATTTTCAAAAACACCTCTTTATTTAAAAACATTTAATTAATAAAATTAATTCATCATGTTTACTGGTTGGTTTTCATTCTTTGATACTACCTGCATTTCCTCATTTTTTTCATTAACCCTTTGCAGCCTTTTTTAACAATTGAAAAAGTGAACTCAGTACCAGGTAGCTGCTTCAATATGATAGTGAAAAAAAAAAACTTATCTACAAGTAAGCAATAGGCATATTAATAAATGTACACTGGATTGTCAAAATTATATATCTTATGGTTCTTAGGGAAATAGAAATGTATAAATTTTATCACAATATTTCTATCACTTAATGAGTAAGGCAAGTTTTCAGATGCTGAACAATTTGTTCATTTCTCAATATTTTTGAGAAGAAAATTTGAAACAAAGTAAAAAAGGATATATTTTGATAAAATGTTTTTCTACCCCATCCAACTGTTGCTACTATTAACATTTTAAGACTTTAGGTAAATTTACATGCAGGAATATGCATAAATTATAACAATACAACTTTGATAAATGGACATGCTTTTAACCCATGCCTTTATGATGATATAGAACATTTTCATCTCCTTAGAAAATACTCTCTTCTCAGGGAGCTCAAAAAACTAAACTCCCTCAAAATCAATGACCCAATGAAGAAATGAGCAAATGAACTGAACAGAGCTTTTCAAAGGGAAGAAATCCCAAGGCAAAAAACACACAAAGGAATATTCAACATCCTTGTCCATAAAAGAAATGCAAATCAAAACCACGTTATGATTCTACCTCACTCCTGTTAGAATAGTAGGTTGTCCTTCATATAAGAAGATAGAATTTCCATTCAAGCACCCTATACAAGAAATGACAGGAAAAAAATTTTCTTGTGGAAATTTTAACATAATATAACTTCAATGTATGCTTAATTTGGCATATCCAAAGAGGAAGCATCTTAAAGTTGTTCCAAGTGGAAATCCCATTCCAATTCTAAATGACTCATGTTTGTGCATGTAATTAGCAAACCATCAGTGCACTCAGCAGTAGAGTAGAATTTTCAGCTAGTTCAAAGGTACATTCAAAATAATGCATTCCTAGGTTCTTTCTATACCCACATTCCAGATAATCCCTCAAGTAAAAATTATGAATTCTTTATTTGGCCATGGTTTATATGTAATCTGACAATTCTTTTATTATCTTACTTCAAATCAACAAGTATACATCAATAAAATAAAAATAGATTGTACGTTAAATCCCAACAGATCAAGTACAGAAAATTCATTTCCATGAAGTTGTTACTTTTTCCTTAATCTCTCATGCTTGTGATCAGTTGCCTATCATTCTACTAACATAAATGTGTTTACTTAAAAGATCAGAGACATTATCTGTCTTCATGGCCATTTAGAAGAAGAAAAATACCCCTACTTATTCTATAACAGGTTATAAACTAATTCTTAAAGCAATTTCAAATAAGTGTTTTCCTCTGCAATTTGATTGTGAAAAAAATACACAACTAAAACTTATGCAGAAAGAATACTTAAAATAAATCATAGCCATGAAACGAAAATTACTATATCTGGATATACAATTAGGTGACTATCTCAAAAAATAATTGTACACTCAAATAGATATTCACTAATTTCCCTCCTACTCCAATCCCTTAACTTCTTCTTCTGTTTTTAGTGTCAATTTTAGCTCTCATACCATTTTCCTCTATTTAGAACAATTTATTAAATGGTTTCATCTCTTTTATCAGTAAATGTAATTCAAATATGTTTTCCTGCTAATGTATCCAAGAATGAGGATGATAGGGATTATCTGACTCTTCATTTTCTACCTGTGTGACATTTACGAGTGTTCTTTAGTTGTGTCTTCTATGACAGAAAAAGAAACCAAGTTGAAGACACAAGGAATATATTACAGTTAATCCAAATACAAAGCAATTCTGTTACATTGTAACATTGGTCATGGAAATTTTAGGTCTGTGTTTTGCTTACTTTTTTAAGCTACTATTACTTTTTTAAAAAAGGAACTAAGGGAATTATTTTAAGTTCATATTTTAATGTTAACCATAATTTGTCCCTTACCTCTAAGTAAATCCAAGGATTTTAAAATTAAATGATTAGCACAAACCCTAAATAAAAGTAAAATCATGAAGTGGTTTTTTTTGTTTGTTTTTTTGGGGTTTTTTTTCCCAATTTCTTGATAGGAGGTTCAGGTTTAAAAGATCTTCTGGTTAGCACTATCTAATGCTCCTCATGTCAACTTGACATGAAAACCTTCGAAGACAACTTTTAAAACCAAAATTAACAGAAAAGAAACTGATTCCATAATGTAGAGGGAATAGATTCTATCTTTGAAAATTCTAAGGGGAATTCAGCTTTTTGTGCCTGACATACCCAGATTTCACTTTCAATCATTTTGCTAATAGACATAGGAAACTAAGAACACCTCCTTCTTTCCTTTACCAGGAAAGAGGCACCTGTGGTTCTTGGCTTTGGAATTGCATGCTGAGTCAAGTCTCCTTTTTTCCATTCTACCATGTTTTAAAAAACCTAAGTGAGCTGAAAGTAGGGGAAAGAGAGGCTACTAGCTCCACAGATGTACTCTGCATGGGTAGAACTTTTGGTGAGCAGGGAGGGAAAGAAAAGTGAACAGAGCACAAGTGAGTAAACTCTGCTGGAATTACAGACATCATGCAAGATGGTTCCTCACACTATCAAAGAATCGCAGGAAATGAAAGATGGAGTGGCAACTAAGGGGAGGTACCTTGACTTAAAACTGGCAGAAAATGGTTATTGAAATGGAAATTATACTCACCAATGTCCATTAAACTATAAACTGGACAC
Source organism: Castor canadensis (assembly GCF_047511655.1). Lineage (NCBI taxonomy): Eukaryota > Metazoa > Chordata > Mammalia > Rodentia > Castoridae > Castor > Castor canadensis. Next base: position 128,455,122 of record NC_133391.1, on the reverse strand, counting down.
TGTAAGTTTCACCACCATTACAGATGAAGGAGCTAGAGCTAGAATGAAGAAAACCCATTTCATCTGGGTGTCCTTGTGACTTTACTTACAATTGAGTAGAAAAGAACGGTGAAGTACAAAACAAAGGAGAGAGAATAGTGTTCCAAAAATTCAGAACAAATCTTCAAAAACTCTTGTACTATCCAAAAGAAAAATTCATAAGACCATTTAGTATCCTCAATAGAGAACAAATCTATTTGGCTTTTATGAACAGGAAACAAGATGAGACAAAGAAGATTGTGAGTAGGTTAAAAAAAGACTGTGGATAACGGGTGAAATAAAAAGGGAGAGCAATGTTTTTTGAAAGAAGTATCACAAAGAAACTAAAAACAATGTATAATAATTAATACTGACAACCATGGACTTAAACATTGTTTAACTGTTCTATAGGACTTCATAGGGAAAAGGAGAAGGAAAGTATGACAAAGAAAGAATGGGAAGTAGAAACTAGGAAGCTACCATACAGCTAACCAGTGATCAAAGAACATAGCATGGCTCTAGGAAAAAATAATGAATGAGTAAAAGACATAAACTTTAACATACCTGGCAGTTCTCAATCTCTTTGAAAGATAAAGAAGTCTTTCAGACAGGCATAAAAATGCTTACTTTAAAAAATTTTAAATATGCTAGCTTCAAATAAGATATATATATGAAAAATTATGCTATTACATATGTATAATCATGTGTATAAATACCTGTGTACACACATATAGGAATGTATGTGTATATATATACTTATACTATATATATGTGTGCACATACAGTTATTAAAAATGCAAGAAAAAACTTGATAGTACCAATGCCACAAAAGGTCTTTAAAGAGAACAGGTAGTTAAAAAATAAAGTATATGAGTAATAATACAATTAATGAAGTTGATTTAACAGTTACATTTTAAAATTCTTAAAAGAAAATACTTTTTTGTTAAAAGTTGATTAAAACATGATAATATATTAAAGGCAGAGAAAAATATAAGAAAGTTCTAAAATGTATAAATGAAATGAGCCATATATCTGCCCATAAATGCACAGCACAGTATGTAAAACACATACATACCAGTGGAACTAATATCAGAAGAGAACCTTTTAAAATAAAAATGTAAAAGGACATGCTAAAGTAAAATATTCCTAAATGAAACACTATAGAAGAAATGAAAGTTGCAGTTACAAACTATTGTAAAATTAAGGACAATTAGAAAATCTATGTGAAAGCTGAGCACGTGTGGTAAAAATGAATTCAGAGAAAAGTCATGGCATTTAGGGTGCTCATTACTTTTAGAAAATGGCTAAAAAAGTTTTAAACAAGATACTCAAGTCCATAAGCTAGAAAAGTTCAATAAAGTTCAATAGAATAACCTAAGAAAAGTCACTTGAGAGAATCAATAAAAATAAAACCAGAACTAGATATTCATTTAATAAGCTAGAAAAACATCAATAAACTAACCCTCAGGAAAGTAGGAAAAACAGATTAATAAAAATAAAGGCAGGAAAAAAAGGACAATAAAGTAACTAAAACTCAGAAAGGTTAAATAAGAAAGAAAAATACAAGTTTTGTTAAAATGAAAAAGCAGATACAAACAAATATGGAAACAAGATTTAAAATACAAGAGTAGTATATATACCTATTTTGATTAATGCTATAAGAAAGCAAATTGACAAAACTGCTCCAGAAAGAAATAATAACTAGAATATAATAGAACATATACATTACAGAAAGAAAAGAAAGAAGCTTTTAGAAAAATCTAACTAAATGAAGGAACAAAACATAAATGGTCTAGGAACTATACTGCTTAAAAATTATACTGTATTCTACAACATCAATAAGCCAAAGGAACTATTATAATTCACTTTACAGAGCTATTATAAACTTGATAACAAGTCTGACAATTTATAATAAAAGTACACTTACTCTCACTTCTATTGAAATGCAAACATATCTAAGTAAAATATTTAAATACAATCCAAGAATATATTTAAGAAAAAAATAACAACTAAACAAAAGTTATAAATACTTGAAACAAATGGAGGAGACACAGAATTATTATTTTCCATTGTAATTCTCTTTCTTAGAAAGTCAAAGGACAAAGATACATCATGGGAGTTGATCCATTTTAGAAAATAAAGTGTATTTAGAAACCTAAAATGATGAAAACATTATGACATCACCTCCAGACAAGAAAGAAAAATGATTAAAAGACATGAGCTGCCAAAGAGACCCAAATATATTGTATAGTAGAAAATTTTAGAAGCAAAGAATGTGACATTTCATATCACTGGAGAAGGTATAATCATGAAAAGTTATTAAGAAAATTGAACTTGTACATGTCCAGCAAGAACGCAGATCACAGAGGAAAGGCAAAGTTCTAGGGATTAGCCTCCAAATTCATTCAAACCATTGGAAAACTCAATCTCCATCTAAAGTGCCAGTGGAACTATGAATGTATATCAGCTGTCTGCATGTGCTAATTGGACATTTTCTTTTCTTCCTTTCCTTCATTTGCCACTCCCTGTTTCAAGCTAGATTCATACTAGATTAGTAAAAAGGAAATAATTATAATGATCCCGCAAGTTATGACCCCCAAATTAATCAAAATAGGAGGGTAAAAATCTGAAAAATCTTTCTGTTCATAAGCCATTATTTATTATCTATTTTAAAATAGAGATTTTTTTTTTACACAGTAGGGTGGAGTACACAGTCTCATAAAATGACACTGAGAAAAAGAGAAAATAAAACTTGCCTCAACATATGGGAAATAGTTTCATAACATAAAGTCTGGTAATTTCCAAATTCCATTATGCTTACTTTACGACTAACCTTCTCCTTTTGAATGTGTTCTATAATATAATCTTTTGTGAGGATGAATTTAAATTAACTTTATTTTGAAAAATTTCCAACATTCCTTGCTGAATTCTAAGGTACAAAAATCCAGGATTAGAGTCTAAGTCACCTCCTTCTGGATCTATTAACACTTAAGGATTGTCCAATTTTTAAAACTAATAATAACAACTTTTGGGCAATTGGTTGCAAAACTAATGCCATTATAAGATTATCAGCGCATCAGATAAAAAGACAAGCCAGAAACCCCACAAAAGCTTGTTTCTAAGTAATGCCACAAAGGCCAAAATTTGTTCAAAATACAATTTAGGATGCTCTCCAATAATGACCTAACTCAGCATGGTCCATAATTATGGATTATGGAAAAAGCCAAAGAAGAAAATCATATCTGCAATTTTCACAAGCATTTTCCCCTGAGGTGGTACAATGATTCAGACAGCAAAATGCTCTGTGATCGAGCTAGGACCCAAGTGTGAAAAACCCTCTTGATTCTCAATCTTTTTCTTTCTGGATAACAAACGTAAGTCACCACAGCAAAATTTCACCCAATATCCTACTATTCTTCATCTCAGTGATAACCATGGCTAACCCCTTCTGTAGAAAAAAATAAACAGGCAGATGACAACCAAGTAGAATAGTTACTTATGTTGTCAGTGTTTTTTGCCTCCTTACATATTATGAAGATATTGAGCTGTGAAAGTACATGGCTTTCTGCCTAGATGTACACTGTTTGTTTATTCTGAAATGCTTGGTGAGAATCTGTTAATATCACTTAAATTTTTTCATGAGTAAAACCATCAAAAAGTGAGCAATGCTCAAATCAGTAAATGTTGTTTATGTCCTTAGCATCTCCTCCTCCAGAGACAATGCCAGGACAGGAGGAAACGTGAAGGGGAATGAGGGAGAAACTGCAAAAGGAGGCAAATTTGAATAGGATTGTGGTGAATTCTGTTTCCTACAACTTCAGCAGCCATCAGCAGCCACATTTACAGAAAAGCAGAGATATGATACTCACTGTTCATGATGAGTTTAGCCATAAACAATTAAACAAACTATAGAAACCAGTGAGCCCTGAAATATTGACATTAAAACTGCAATTTAGAAAAAAATTTCAAATAAGTATATGCACATTAGTAGATTAGATAGAGAACAAGAGCCGTAAGCTTTTTCTCTTTCTCTACTAATTTAAAAACTAGTGGTTCATCAATTCCCTTCTCTAACAAGAATTTACACTTGCTTCGGGGTTACATTTCCTAGCCCGAAAGACTGAAAAAGCACAAGTATTGGAAAAGGGAAAGATAAGATTTATATTTTTCACCTCTTCACAGGGTTGCTGAAGAAGAATATAAGGAACTCTCAGGCCAGTAGGATTTGTTGATGTAGCATGAAATTGGTGTCATGTCAGATGGAGGCAAAAATATCGGATGTTAATTTTTAACTTCTTATCCATCACATAACTACTAAAATTACTGGTTAATTATTTTGAGTATAGTATTTAGACACTATATAATATTTAGCATACTATGTGGGCTAGTCACCATTACATAAAAAGATTTTAATATGCAAATTACTGGTGGGTTTTCATTTAAATCCATAATTTAACATAAAAGTAACATCATTTAATGTCATTTGCTCTCCCCAAGTTCACTTTGGGGCTTTGGCAGAAATGAATTGATTGATTTATGAGTTTCTTTTCACTTCTTTAGGAAGTAGGTAAGACTAATACACAATTGCTAATGCTTCCCCAGCTGCCGTATTGAAATGACATCATGGAGATATTTTTTCTTCTTTAAATTCTCTTTGTGGGCTCCTGTAATCTTTAAATGCAAAATCTTCCTAATAATGGCAGTCTTTGGAGGCTTGCAATTATAACTCCACTTCCCAGGCACTTTTTGGATCACTTCTAGAGTTCTATGTTCTACAGTGAGTGTCTCATTTTGAGAATAATAATTTTAGAAATACAAGGATGTTTGCTTTATGATGACAAGGATGGTAGAGGCCTTAGAAGCAAAGATATATGAATAATAGCTGGTGAACCAGAGGGTAGCTCACCTGTAAATGGAAGATTTACAAAAAATGAATGCGGGAGAAGGCTTAAAATTTCTTCTGTGAAGCTCCAATGGGCATATAAAAAGAGACTGGGTACTCAACAAACCCACATCTTCCCAGACACATAGCTAAATTATTTCTCAGCCATCCTTATAGTTGGGAGGGCTGTATGACTTCTGGTCATTGAACTAGGCTGCTTCCACATTCCTGCACTTAGAACTTCCCACCTGATTCTCCATTTCTCCTGAGGACTGGATTGGTAAGTGAGTAGATCAGAGCCTTATTCTTGCTTGACTCTGACTCTCTTCTTATTCCTGAATCTTCTACACAGTGTTTCTATTGTCTCTTCCTTCTCCCACTCTTTGCACCTTGGCTTGCCTCCTTAAACATTTGCATTTGTAGGGCTAAATATAGTCTCTTTTTATAGCTTTTTTATGGGTGTGTTCCTACATTAGCCGAACAAGAAATTCTTCAAGGGGATGTGTACATCCTTCTGTGTGTTCCCCTATGCTCCTACCCACACACCTGGTAACATGCCCACACATAAGAAATATGAAATTTCACGCTTTTGATTAGCCAGGGATGAGGCCAACTCATTAAGATAAGCACTTCTAGTGATTAGTGACATGTTCCTAATCTCCAGGTGGTTGGCTCTTGCCTTTCTCAGCCAAGAAAACCATTTAGAAAATGAAGCTCCATTTGCAGAGTTCATTTCCAATTCATAGAAACATGAAGACGATGAGCATCTTGAGTGGATGGGAATGTTGCAGAAAATGAACACCACTGAATCAAGGGAAAAGTGAAACTCCAATATGAACCCCAAGACCTTCCTTTAGCCTCTAGTATTTAATTCAGCCTATGCCTTTTTTTTAATATATTCCTATGTGCATACAATGTTTGGGTCATTTCTTCCCCCTTCCTTACCACCCCCTGAACTCCCTCCCTTATCCACCTTAACCCCTCTCTACCAGGCAGAAACTATTCTGCCCTTATCTCTAGTTTTGTTGAAGAGAGAGTATAAGCAATAGTAAGAAGGACCAAGGGTTTTTGCTAGTTGAGATAAGGACAGCTATACAGGGCATTGACTCACATTGATTTCCTGTGCGTAGGTGTTACCTTCTAGGTTAATTCTTTTTGATTTAACCTTTTCTCTAATTCCTGGTCCCCTTCTCCTATTGGCCACAGTTGCTTTAGAGTATCTACTTTAGTTTCTCTGCATTGAGGGCAACAAATCCTATCTAGTTCTTTGGGTGTTTTACCGATCCTCATACCTGCCTTGTGTGTTCTCGCTTTATCATGTGAGCAAAGTCCAATCCCCTTGTTGTGTTTGCCTTGATCTAATGTCCACATATGAGGGAGAACATATGATTTTTGGTCTTTTGGGCCAGGCTAACCTCACTCAGAATGATGTTCTCCAATTCCATCCATTTACCTGCGAATGATAACATTTCATTCTTCTTCATGGCTGCATAAAATTCCATTGTGTATAGATACCACATTTTCTTAATCCATTCGTCAGTAGTGGGGCATCTTGGCTGTTTCCATAACTTGGCTATTGTGAATAGTGCTGCAAAAAACATGGGTGTGCAGTTTCCTCTGGAGTAACCTGTGTCACAGTCTTTTGGGTATATCCCCAAGAGTGGTATTGCTGGATCATATGGTAGATCTATGTTTAGATTTTTAAGAAGACTCCAAATTTTTTTCCAGAGTGGTTGTACTAGATTATATTCCCACCAGCAGTGTAAGAGGGTTCCTTTTTCCCCACATATTGCCAACACCTGTTGTTAGTGGTGTTGCTAATGATGGCTATTCTAACAGGGGTGAGGTGGAATCTTAGTGTGGTTTTAATTTGTATTTCCTTTATTACTAGGGATGGTGAGCATTTTTTCATGTGTTTTCTGGCCATTTGAATTTCTTCTTTTGAGAAAGTTCTGTTTAGTTCACTTGCCCATTTCTTTATTTGTTCATTAATTTTGGGAGAATTTAGTTTTTTGAGTTCCCTATATATTCTGGTTATCAGTCCTTTGTCTGATGTGTAGCTGGCAAATATTTTCTCCCACTCTGTGGTTATTCTCTTCAGTTTAGAGACCATTTCTTTTGATGAACAGAAGCTTTTTAGTTTTATGAAGTCCCATTTATCTATGCTGTCTCTTAGTTGCTGAGCTGCTGGGGTTTCATTGAGAAAGTTCTTGCTTATACCTATTAATTCCAAGGTATTTCCTACTCTTTCTTGTACCAACTTTAGAGTTTGGGGTCTGATATTAAGATCCTTGATCCATTTTGAGTTAATATTGGTATAGGGTGATATACATGGACCTAGTTTCAGGTTTTTGCAGACTGCTAACCAGTTTTCTGAGCAGTTTTTGTTGAAGAGGCTGTCTTTTCTCCATCATATATTTTTAGCGCCTTTGTCAAAGATAAGTTGGCTATAGTTATGTGGCTTCATATCTGGGTCCTCTATACTGTTCCACTGGTCTTTATGTCTGTTTTTGTGCCAGTGACATGCTGTTTTTATTGCTATTGATTTGTAATATAATTGAAGTTGGGTATTGTGATACCGCCAGCATTGTTCTTTTTACTGAGTATTGCCTTGGCTATTCGTCAGCCTATGCCTTAATTTCTAAAAATTGCTCAGTTTTCCTTGTGTGAAAAGAACATTAATAAATAAATAAACCTCAGAGATTTTTGGAATTTACACATTTTCTAGTGAATAATTTTCTTTCAGCCTCCCCAGTCTCAGGAGGAAAAATCACCATTTTTAAAATCTTTCCTATATCTCCCATACATTACATTCTTGTTTATGCTCTTGTTAACTCAGGTTTTTTCACGAAGCATGGATATACAATAGATTATTTATATAACAGCAAAAAACAAAAACATATGTTCCCAGGCTTCTGAGGGCTTCCCAGCCTCAATACTGATGATTCTACCACTTTTCTGAAGCTAACTCACTCCCCACTTGTCACAGGGCCAATATTCCAAAATTCCTTAGCTCTTGTCACACTTTTCCCTGTCCTAACTGCCCCCTTACCCTTAGCCAAGGATTCTGTCTCCTACTTGACAGAAAAATAAAATCCCCAGGAGGGGAGTTCCCTCATCTCCTCCTATTAAGCACACAAACATGGGCATCTCTGCAAACCTGTCCTTCCCACTTCCCTTTTCATTTTCTTTTTTCTCTCAAAGCTGTCACCTTTCTATCAATTAAAGCTTTGCCACTGGCTGTGTGACATACTCAACCCTCTCCCATTTTATATTAAAAAAAAAAAACTTCTCCAAACTTTCTGTGATCTGTTTGCTATTCTTCTTTTATAAAACTTATTTATATATTCTCACTTTATCCAATTTCCAGCCTTCACTTACTCTTCACTGTACTCTAATCTAGTTTTTTCCTCATAACACAGCTCTTGCTAAGGTCACCAAATGACTTTCATGTCAATTATTTCAAAGAACTTTTTGAAACCTGAGTTATTTGGGCAGTACTTAATGTCACTGGCCATTCCATCTTTATCAAAACATTTTTCCCTTTACTCTGCTTTTCCTCCTATCTTGTGTGATATTCTTCCATTCGTTTCTGAGTAGATCTTCCTCCACACATCATGAGATGAAGTTCCTTGAGTTTGGGTTCCAACTGGCCTTCTCTTTTTTTATCTTCCAGGCAAAGGTGCCCATGGTCACGATGCTGTTACCACTGAACACTAATGTTACACAAAGAATATCTCCAGTCCAGAGATCTAGGCTAGAATTCAGATATACAGAGTTAAACGTCAACTTCATATTTCTCTTGCCTCTCTCAAATTCTCAACACCCAGCATGTCCAAAATTAAATTCAAAATCTGCCTTCAAAATTTGATCTGCTTTCAGTGCTTCCATCTATCCTATAAGTAAAAAGTGCCACTAATTATCCTATCACACAAACTTAGTATCACCCTCACATTTTTCTTCTCTTCACCTTATATTCAATTAATTCCTGATTTTGTCCTGTTTCACCTCTAAGTACTTTTGAAATGCACCCACTTTTCTTCATTTTCACACCACAACTCTAGCCCAAGCTAGAACTTTGGCAGTTCTCCACTGGTCTTTCCTAGGTACACTGTGGCTGGCAATCCTTTCTCTGTGTTGAATTTAAAAACAATCCATTTAATGACTGTTACTCCCATATTTTCAATGACTTTCCATTGTTCTTAGGATTAAGTATTTTTACCACCCAAAGGCTTGCTTAGTCTGGCTTCTGACTGTTTCTCAGACCTCATCTAGCACCGTATTCTCTGGTTTCTTCCCACTGAGGTCACTCTGGCATTCCTTGGTCTCCAGAATATCACTGCCCTGAACTATGGCAGGGACTTTGTACCTCCTGTTCTCCCCACAGACACTCCCATCTTTTAGCTAGTTCGTGTCTATTTACTCCTCAGCTATCCCTCTAAGGGAAGGCACCTCTGACAAGAAAAAACTCTGATAATTTCCTCCAACAGCATTAACTACCTATTTTTCCTGGTGCTTGTCAGTCCCAAGTGTTCTATTTCTTTCTAGGAACATTTGTTTAAGTGTATACCCCATTAGAAAGCAGGTAAGCTCTATGAGAGGAGTGACCTTCTCTGTCTCCTCTAACACTCTATCTCCAGGACCTAGCATAGCACCCTGCATATTACAAACACTCAAAATAATATTTGTTGAATGAATTAATAATTCACTATTCATTATTGTCTTCTTAAGAACATGCTAGCTTTAAAGTACTTAATTTACATGACTTATATGATCTATTATAAGCACTTATAAGATTTATGATGAGACTATCATGCATTGTTAGTTTAACATTTTATTTTTTCCATGTACCCAACTAACTGTTGTCCTTTTAGTATACTAGGAGTATGTTAGCTATGGGAATCATATTCAGTCACTAATTTTTGTATCCACAGGACCCAACACAAATCCTTAATGATTGCCAATACTCAAAAATATCTGTTGAGGCTGAGCACTGTGGCTCATGCTTATAATCCCAGCTACTCAGGATGTGGAGATGGGGAGGAATATTATTTGAAACCAACCCAGGCAAAAAGCTGGGCATGATACTGCATGTCTGTAATCCCAGAGAGGCATATGTAGGAGGTGTAAGTAAGAGCATCACAGTCCAGGCCAGCTCCAGCAAAAAAAATAAAAAATAAAAAAAAGCCCATAAGACCAACACCTTACCTGAAAGACAACTAAAATATGAAGAGCTAGGGGTATGTATCAAGTGGTATAGCACCTGCCTATCAAGTGCAAGGTTCTGAATTCAAATACCAGTATTGCAAAAAAGAAGTCTGTTGAAAGAATGGAAGAAGTGTTACCTTAGACTCATGGGGCTGCATCAGATAGATGGGTTGGTACAAGGACTATAGAGCTAGCTCTCCAGACTCAGGTCCTAGCTTTGTCATTAATTATGTGACCATGGACAGATGACTCAGTTTCTCTAAGCCTCTATAAAATAGAGGTGATAATACTTACCAATACTTCTTATGACTACTGTGAAAAGTAAGTGAGAAAATCCTCACAAGACCTAGTTTTGCAGCCAAAGTAATCCATCAGGACCCCCCAAAGGTGTGTTCTCCTGAGGTTATGATTTTCAAACCAATAATAATGTATATTGCCTAGAGCTGCTTCTGAGATTCATTACAAAAGAAGAATACATCATGGGCTCCACACAGTTCTACCCAACAACATCCCTGTTATGGGCAATGTGTCCTGCAGAATGACCAATTGGGAGTTTTCTACCATAAGTAGATAGTCACCAGGGCTCTGTGAGACAACCTGGATGCCTTTTACAGAGGAAATAAATTGAAACTAAAATTCTGCATAGCTTTAAGCCATTGCATGCTTCCACATGCCTTCCTAGGTACATTTTGATGTAGCAACCCAGTTGAAATTTTGAGGGTGGGAAATGACATGGTAGAGGGCCTATAATATTCATGCCAACTCTCCATACAATGAAATCCATAAGTTCCCTTAAGATTATATACCTTCCTAGGGAATCCCAACACTCAAACTCAGTAATGTCCTATCTTTCCTATTTTGACCCCCAAAACAATTATGATAATTACTTAAAAAAAACTTCAGGGGAAAAACCTGTCATGATTGCAAATTTTTAGCAATAATTATAAGGTATATAACATCTAAATCCATATGGAAAAATATATTAATCTACACATATGTTCTAATATTAGAAATATTTTAAAAAGGACTTCTATCACATTTTAGAAATAAAGACATTGAAGTTGAAGCAATTAAAGGTAAAATGGTATTCTTAGGGCCTACAGAAACCAGGAGATTATAATGAGACTATCACAGGGATCTGGAAAATACATAACTGCTCTCCTGCCTGATAGTGGGAAAAAATAAAAACAGGGTGTACCTCAAGTGCACTTCAGTACTTAGCCTCAAGTCATGCTGCTTTCACACTCCCTGTACTTCCCTTGCCTGGTTACATTTCCTCATGATGCCATCTTTGTAAGAGAAAGCTTAGGACCACCATACCCCTACTTCTCACCTCCTCATGGGAAAATGAAGGAACTCAACATCTGGAAGTCCAGCTTTCAAGGAACCAAGAAGGCATCTGATAAATTGATAAATTATAGACCTATGTACAGACTAAGAAATAATACAGAACTCTATGGTACCCTTACCCAATTTCCCCAGTGGTAACATCTTATAAGTCATATGGTAATACCTTTTCTAGGATAGTGACACTGATATAGTCAAGATACAAACCATCCTTAAAAAGATACACCTGAGTGATTTCATCTCATGTGAAAATTGTCTTAAGAAACAATAGTCTTGGGAGCCAATGGTAATGACTTTGCTACATGAAACATTAACAGCTTTAATGATGGGAATTTGCTGACACATAGAAGCACAAGGAAGTGTAAGAGTGGCTCACAATGATGAGGAATGGGAAAGTATATTTGTGAGCATCTGGAGGACCTTGTGGCCCTTCTTAAGTCACATTATGTAGCTCAGTAACTCAGAGATTTGACTGTTCTATTGTGCTTCTATGTGGGTAACTTACATTCATGTCCATTCATGATGACCTTTCTCAATATGTGGAACCTCCACTACCCTCAGGCAACCATCAAAACAAAATTAACCTAGCAGATCTCTTAGTACAGCCAATCTGATATTCAGAGTATAAAATAAGAATTCCATTTACATCTTTTTTGTAAAAAGCTAAGAGATGGCATCAAAGTCCTTCAAGTTTCTAATCAGACTTGGGTTTGTGTCTTAATTATGCCACTGACTAACTGCCCTTGTTACCTGATTTAGAAAATGAATAGACGTCCAAGAAAAGTGTCAGAGAATGTTAAAATAAGGTATGTACATAAAGGATATACCACCTAAGCCCACTCAAAACAATATTATGTTATATTCTGTTTTCCCCCATTCTTCAGTTCCCTACTCTTACAGCATGTTTCTTGTTAAAAAGCAATTAAAATAGAATGTCACAAAACATGTTTCACTTTGTTCACCCAACACATCAAACATGTCAATAGTTAATGGAAGTTATTTGTCTTCTCCAAAAATGCCTTGCAGAGAAATAACAAGGGACATTGATTTTCATGCCAAACAGAGAGTTCTGCCCCTAAAAGAGACATTCTAAAGCCAGGCTCCCTCTCAATGCCAGCAGTTGTAGCTATGAAGTTTAAAATGTCTCTGAGGAGCTGGCAACAGCAGGGACTATCAAAGACAAAACTGGACTCGAGGCCATCTGAAATGGATTAAAAAGGAAGATCCAAAAATTTGTTGCTTACAGGAGACCCATCTCACTGACAGAAATAAGCATAGGCTAAGGATGAAAGGCTGGAAGATTTACCAAGATTTACCAAGCCAATGGCCCCCGAAAACAGGCAAGAGTAGCAATACTTATCTCTGACAAAGTAGACTTCAAACCTACATTGATCAAATGAGATAAAGAAGGACATTCCATACTAATAAAAGGGGAAATAGACCAAAAGGAAATAATAATTATCAACCTGTATGCACCCAATGTCAACTCACCCAATTTCATCAAACATACCCTGAAAGACCTAAAAGCATATATTAACTCTAACACAGTGGTTGTGGGAGACTTTAACACCCCATTATCATCAATAGATAGATCATCCAAACAAAAAATCAATAAAGAAATCCAAGATCTAAAATATACAATAGAGCAAATGGACCTACTTGATGTCTACAGAACATTTCATCCAACTTCTACGCAATATACATTCTTCTCAGCAGCCCATGGAACCTTCTCCAAAATAGATCATATCTTAGGGCACAAAGCAAGCCTCAGCAAATATAAGAAAATAGAAATTATACCGTGCAGACTATCTGATCACAATGCAATAAAGCTAGAACTTAACAACAAAAGTAAAGACAAAAAACTTGCAAACAGCTGGAAACTAAATAACTCATTACTTAATGAACAATGGATCATCGATGAAATAAAAGAGGAAATTAAAAAGTTCCTGGAAGTTAATGAAAATGAAAACACAACCTACCAGAACCTATGGGACACAGCCATGAGAGGAAAGTTTATAGCCATGAGTGCATATATTAAAAAGACTGAAAGATCCCAACTCAATGACCTAATGATACATGATACATCTCAAACTCCTAGAAAAACAAGAACAAGCAAAACCCAAAACAAATAGGAGAGAAATAATAAAAATAAGAGATGAAATCAATGAAATAGAAACCAAAAAAAAGCATACAAAGAATTAATGAAACAAAAAGTTGGTTCTTTGAAAAAATAAACAAGATCAACATTAGATCAAGGGCAAACACAACAAGGGGATTGGACTTTTAGCACATGATAAAAGCTTTAACACACAAGAGAGGGGTGAGGATAGGTAAGACACCTAAAAAATTAGTTAGCATTTGTTGCCCTTAACGCAGAGAAACTAAAGCAGATACCTTAAAAGCAACTGAGGCCAATAGGAAAAGGGGACCAGGAACTAGAGAAAAGGTGAGATCAAAAAGAATTAACCTAGAAGGTAACACACATGCACAGGAAATCAATGTGAGTCAATGCCCTGTATAGCTATCCTTATCTCAACTAGCAAAAACCCTTGTTCCTTCCTATTATGGCTTATACTGTCTCTACAACAAAATTAGAAATAAGGGCAAAATAGTTTCTGCTGGGTGTTGAGGGGGTGGGGAGGAGAGGGAAGGGGCAGAGTGGGTGGTAAGGGAGGGGGTGGGGGCAGGGGGGAGAAATGACCCAAGCCTTGTATGCACATACGAATAATAAAGAAAAAAAAATTCCATCATGTACACAAAGTTTCTGACAATTTTTTATTATATTTGGTTCTAAGACTTGCTAATGTGATTCTCTTAAGCAAGAAGCCTTGCCTGTGCAGAGCCATTTACTCACTGACACAGATCTGATTAAATAACTCATTGTTATTTCCCACCCATTAGCAGCTTAATGGTATTTTACCACCAGACACACCGCAGGTTGTGTGTCCACTTCTGTCTTTACAACTGTAGGTTTAGGTCATTCCTAAAGTTGTTCAAACTTGTATGGCAATGACATTAGTTACAGAGGCCAAAAAATTGTATCCTTTCACTGAGGGTGGGTACAGTAAAAGGGCTCCAAGCTTTCTCTCCCACATTTAGTTTGATTTTCTCCGGAAACTTTGTATATGCCTGAGAAGTCAGATTGCTAAGACTTCTTTACCACCTAATTAGAAATTTTGCATCATAGAAAACTGTTTGATAGGACCTACTATAGGGAAAATAAAACTTTCCCTCTGCCCTCTTATAATTTCAGCTGGGCCTGGCAACTAAATTGGCATAAGACAGATTAACAGGAGAAAAGTTTTCAAGTTTTTATAACATGGGAGCTCTCATAAGGAAATGAAGAAGACCCAAAGAAGTATCAAAACCTAAATGTCTTTATATTAAGTTGAATAAAGAGGGACAATTGTGGGGAAGTAATTACAATACATGGAGAAAGGGTAAGAATTTTTTAATAAGGTCTGTTTGTACAGAATCTCTTGGCTAGGACTCACAGTTCAGTAATGTCTCCTTTCTCTTGCTGCAAGGATGACATCTTCCACGTGGGAGTTTTATCTCCCATTGTGGGGCTGGAGGAAGACGGAAGAATTATAATGCCCTTCTTGCATCCAAGTGCCTTAAACTCAAAATAATCCTTGTACCCAAGTGCCACATTTTCAGGTACATATTCTGCCACTACTAAGGCTGAACTCAGGCACATCTACTTCTCATCTATTTCAGTACTCATATATACCCAACAGAAATGTGTACATGTAAGCCAAAAAATCTTCAAACATTTTATAGCAGCATTATTTGTAGTAGTTTCAAACAGAAACTAACCCAAATGTCTGTTAACAGTAGAATGCATACATAATTATCATATGCCAAATATTGAGGTAGAAATGTTACAGCCACGAACAAGACGAAACAGTACTATAGGCAATAGTATGAATGACTATCACAGTGTTGACTGAATTCAGTCAATAAAGACACACAGAATGATTCCGTATGCATAAAATTCAAAAGTTTGTTAGATAGTATTAGCACTTTGGGGGCAGTACATCGAACAGGGTCTGAGAGAGATTTCTCTGCTGGTAATGGTCAATTTCTTGATATAAAGGGAAGTTACGTAGATGCGTTCACTCTCTGAGAATTCATGATGCTGAACAAATGAGATCGGTGTTTTTCTATATTTCTGTTAAACGTAATATTGTAGATATGCAGCTTCTAAAAGAATGTTAAAAGGTTAAAATGTGAGCATTATAATAATGGCAAAGATGATAATGATATTGGCAGTACCCGAATAAGTAAATAGTAATGTTCTGAGGAAAGTAGACTTTTCTGAGGTTTAATGAGGTTTCTGTCACTCTTTCTAAAAACAGTTCATTCTGCTGGCTCTCCAAGGAATAAAGTCAGAGCCCCAGAAGTGGCGTGGGAATACACAGTGACCACATAACTGGCGAGTCTCTAAGCAGGTAGATATATTTAAGTTATAGAGGAGAATATAAATGCCCCATGCAATGAATTGTAGATTTGATACTTTAGTGCTAGAACTACTTTCAAAGAGTTATTAATGGCTCACTTAAGATGGCATTCCATTTAGTCATCCTGCAAATAGTTATGATGTACCTTTTATGTGCTAGTCATTGTGTTAGATGTGATGGTAAACAACAGAGACCAAAGCCTGTGCTCAGACAGGACCACAATGTAGCAAGGAAAGCAGACAAATAAGATTCATCAGTTGGAGCTAGGAGCATTGTTCAAGTGATAGAGTTTTTGTCCATTAAGCATAAACCCTGAGTTCAAATCCTAACATCACCAAAAAAACAAAAGGATGGTGGCTCACACCTGTAATCTTAGCTAATAGGGAAGTGAAGATTAGGAAGATTGGAATTTCAGGCCAGTATGGGAAAGAAGGTCATGAGAACAGATCGATCAATAAAAAACTGGGTCCAGCAGCATGTACTATCATCCCAGCTATGTGGAAATTAAAGCATAAATAGGAGGTCCAGGCCAGTCCCAGAATAAAAGCAAGACCCTACTTGAAAAATAGCAAAAGTACAAAAGCTAAAGGTGTGGTTCAAGTGGTAGAACACCTGCCTGGCAAGTGCAAGATCCTGAATTCAAAACCTATACCACCAAAAAAAAAAAAAAAGGTCAAAAAATTAAGCATACAAATGGGAACACATAGTGAAAACACTAAAACTATTCTACAGACTAGCAGGAATGAGAGAAGAAATTCAAGGCTTTCTGCCAACTTCGGAGACTGGTGTTAGCATCTCAGGTCAGTGAGAGGGAATACAAGGAAGAACAAAGCCACAGTACAGCACCACTAATCGTTCCAAGAGAGAGCAGCATAAGCAGTCCCCAAAGGTAGACTAACTACTCCCCAGGAAAGCTGAGAGGAGGACCACATAAACAGAGGGACCATGCTAGTCAATCCACACAAAGAAGGAATTCTGACAATAGTTGAAGCACAAATTTGTGCCATTTTATGGAAAACCAAGAAAACAAATTTGGATTATATTAATAAGGTATTAACATTGTCTTTGAATACAAGTTCTTTCTGAAGTATCTGAGTCCTTACTAGTTAGAAAATGTGCAGAATTTTCCTAGGCTGACTAGTAGAGTAGTGAGTCTATGATGGGTGGACTAGTTAAGCCCACAGCAGAGCTGAGCCTAGTAAGCTGTACAGTCACAGTGAGATCAACACTTAGTAGTATGGATAGCTCCAGAGTGAAACGTCTCCTTCAGCACACTTGGCATGGAATCCCTCACCTACAGCAGAGTTATACTTCACATCCCATTCGCAGGAAAAGTGAACAAATACTTTGTTCCACTGTCTTAGTTACTCAACAAATATTTCTTGCACATCACTATGCGCTAAGCACCAGGTTAGGTTCCGAGGAGAATTAGAGAGGTGTAAAAGCAAAGATGTTGGTAACAGAGAACATAAGAAGGTAGAAAAGCACAATCAACTGAACTTTAAATCTCAGCTCAATTTCTCACAAGCTTAGTGTCTTAAGTCAGTCACTTAACACCCTGTAATGTGAAGTGAAAACACTACCCAGGAGTGTTCTGCAGGATTACATGAGGTAATACATGTAAAGCACCAAGGAAAAGTTTTGTAGCCAAAGTTCATTGTTCACAAGGCTCAGGCTCCCCCAGGCTCTAGTTCACCGTCCATCTCTTCATGTCAGCTTACTACCTCAATGTTGTACACTTATATTTGGACACCATGATTTAGCAGCCATTCCCATCCATGCCCCTGCAAACATCTGCCCCTTAGCCGTCCATTGTGTGGAGTGAAAACTTTTCTCTGAAAGACAGATCCATGTCCTGGTTTAGGACCATCTGGCCAGGGAATTCCAGCATCCAGACCTGGAGGGAGGTATGCAAATCCTTGGACACACAGTACCCTTACCCTTGGGGAAGGGTGATATAGGGAAGAACTAGATTTGAGGTCTCTAAAATGCTGCTCTAGGGGACACTGTTGCCCAGGTCTAAAGGACAATATGACTTGAAAGTAAATGCTACGTTCTTAAAATAAGAATTTTAAGGAATAACTTTTCTACTAGAAAATGTACTGTGTTTCCATAATAAATAAGCCACCTACTCCTACTTTGTAGGAAAGCTACTCAGGTCTCTTCCTTTTCTTGCTTTGAGGCTCTCTCTGAATCTCTAATGAGTCTGAGGTCTTGAGATATTTATGTATTGCTCTGTATATCTACACTAGACTTTGGATATAAGAAATAAAATCTTACCCAAATTTCATTCACTATAGCTGCTGTTGGTCAATGTATAGATTTAAAACTATTTTAGCAACTGTAAAGCATAAATAATGGCAATTTTAAAGGTGGAAAAAGTTTTAGAAATCTGAGTTTATGTCCAAGAAATGGAATTAATAAAATTATAAGAAAAAAGTGGACATCATCCACTTTTTTTTTTTAAAAAAAAAAAAGGATTATTATTATTATTGTTGTTATTATCTTTATAGCCACAACCACATAATTTCCCCAAATATACTCATTTTGAATTAAAAACAAAAAAGTCAATTCATTGGCCATATATAGATACAGCTCTGAGTCATTTAAATGGAGGAACTCTCACTTTTGTCAATGGTACATGTGATTCATTATATAGACAGGAGAAAAATAAAAGTCCCCAACACAAAAGCCAAGGGGTAGCCTACATTGAGCTAAGAAATTATACCCCGTGTCCTGTGTAAGGATAATTCAGGTATAGGGTCCTGACATCCTAAGTCACCTGTGCAAAGTTAGACATAACCTGCCCAAGAGAAGGCTGCAGTAGGTTCAGGCAGTAAGGTCAGTGAGCCACACAGTCAAAAGGAAAGAATGACCTTCTCCACAGTTTCATTACACTGGTCTTGCACCAAAGATCCACTCATTTCTATGCCCAGTTCAGGTATGACTCGCTGTCCTCACTGATTCACTCCAAGGCTCACCTTTAAAATACAGATGCTAGCCTGTGACATATCCCCAAGGCCAAAAGCTAAAAATATATGAAAGATGAATAAGGTACACCTGGGGCTCCAAGGACTAATACCATAAAACTGTCATCCCTTCCCACCAAAGGTTATTTTACTCACTCACTTGATGTACATCTGTGGACCGTACACACTGCATATAGCCGGGGGCAGAAAATGCCTCAGTTCAAAATAGTCATAGTGGGTCTGGAAGAGGCTTCTTATCAGTGTTCTCTCCTTGATTTTTAGCTCCAAACCTTGTCACCCTAACATAAGGACACTGAACAAGCCCACATGGAGGCTCAGAAGGTTCCAAACATCACTGATTTACTGTATGTAGCCTGAATAAAGTACTATATAAAAATCAAAAATGCCAGAGGCATCTACTCTGTCTCTGCTCCTTTTAAGCATGGTAGCATTTTCAACCAACCAATGAAAAGAGAATCTATTCTACATGAAAAGGACTTCAGGGCAACTAAGTCCCTCAGTGTCTCCCAGGAGCCCTTCAAGCAGTTATAACTCTTGCCAGGAGCTCTTTATATTCTTAGTACAATGAATGCTGCCCTTAACCTGTTTGCTTTTCTCCTGGACACCCAGAAAATAAAGGAGCTCTACCCTATGGATTCTAAAATGATCTCACCAACAATTAACAATACTTGATAATTATTTTACTTTTCTTGGATGAATAAAATTGTTTTGATAGTTCATTCAATAAGAATTTATAGTGCAAAATTCTAAAATACTAGAAGGAATAAAAAGAATAGAAGGAGCATGGTCTCGTCTTTAAGAAGCTTAGACTATAGCTCTGAAGGAAAGGAACAGAAAGACCATAAATAACAACACAAAACAGATTGTAATTAAGCTCAGAAATGAGCAGTTGAACAAGTGTTGCAACAAACACTAAGGTGGGAGAAATGAGTGTGGAAGTGGGGATTAGGACTTGCAGAAGGTGAGCAGGGCTTTTGCAGAGGAGTTGGTCCTTGAGCTAGGGTAAGGAGAAAGCCCTGAGAAAGGGGTCCTGACTGCCTTTGTGCAATGGACCCTTTGTAACCCTGCAGTTTTCTCACAGCATTAAAAATATATAAAATAAAATACGTTGGATTACAGATGAAACCAATTACCGTCATTTCTGCATTAATGCCTATTTTGAAAACATCAATTTGTCCCAATGCAATTGGCATATTAGGGAACAATTTGAGCATAACACAGATTTCATGTTTATTTATATGCCTCTCTATCACATTCACCAGATGAATGACAGAAGCTACAGACCATGAGTCTAGCCACAGAGTAATACAAATAATGTTCCTCCAACTTCTACCAGCTTCCTCACTCACCATGTGTGTTGTGAGCCGCATCTACCTCCACCTGTCATTGCAACTTTACACCTGATTGCAAGTAATCCCAATTCATAATAACTCAGAAATCTGACCCAATATCCACAAGCAAATTCAATTTAAGTGTTTTCCTAGTCTATGTATTTCTTAGCCATCTAAAACAGGATTATATATAACTGCATTACCATTCTATTAGATTCCTATCTTTTTATAATACATAATTGACAAAGTGTTTGAGTGATATACCCCCAACTCCAATTTTCCCATGATTCCTACAGCTTTAATTTTGTCATTTTTGTATTGCCAAAGATTTTTAGAAACACTTGAGTAGCAATATAGCAGAATTGACTATATATCTTAAAAAATTAACTTGTGAAATAATACTATATTTTTAGCAAATTAAATAGCAAGACCTAGTAGCTGAGCCAATAATAATTTCAAGAGTGATAAGCATAAAGGTATCTGTAACTATAAGATGTGACATAAGAATACTATAATTTCTATCAATACAGTCACAGGCAGGTATTTTTAATACTCATCTAGTCTTCAATACTCATCTAAATTTCACTTAGACATTGAATAACAATTCAGTCTTTCCCCATAGAGTTTCATTGATGTCCTCAATTCTATTCATCCTCCAGATAAAGAACCCCTATTACAGACAAAAGAGAGGATGAAGAGCAGAAAATGAGCCAGGAAAGAATGTGATGTATATAAATTGTCTCACTGGACCCAATAACTTATGCTGGAGAAAGAGACCAAGAAAGAAGAGGAGGGGAAGATAAGAAGAAAGAAACACAGAATGAGTTGATATCAAGTTCAGATAAGATTTTCTCATGAGTTTTTCATTTTTAAGAGCATTATGCCTCCTGGGGTCACCCTTTCTGTCCAGCCACAAAGCCAGATTACTGACTAACACACATATTATGAACCAACACAGACTTTGCTGCCATAGCTAGATGTAGTCATTCCTTCCCAACACACTATGCTTTAGACATAGTGTATCTAAAATTTAAAGCTTAATACCCAGCGCACCAATGATTGGAGGTGGGGTGTTATGAGAGGTGACTGACTGGGTCAGAAGGATGGAATCTCCTTAATAGATTAATGTCATTATCATGGGGCAGGTTAGTTATCATGAGAACCATTCTCCCCCTCATGCTTTACATTGTACATGCTCACTTGCCCAATTACCTTCTGTCATGTTACAAGGCAGTATGAAGACCCTTGCCAGAAGCTACAGTATGCCCTTGGTCTTCCTTAGCCTGACTCCCAATCGACCTATTTAATAATTATTATCTTCCAATTTCAGAAGCAAATAACATTAACTTAGTCATCTTTTTGAGTTGTGGGAGGCAAGAATAGAATAGTTACTACAAATCACATTCGAACTTAGGCAAAGTTCACCACAGTGATCCCAACAATCAAAAAGTAATGTCTCTAAGCATCAAGATTTCTGAATCATCTCCTCTTCTGACTCTATGCTGAGTCCTTCCACCAGGCTTTAAAAAGCTTTGTCCTGTAGGTCCCCATTTGCAGTTGTTGATTTCTACCTTACTATGGATATATTTCCTGTTTAAGAGGCACATGTCCAACACACTTCAGATTGCTACTGATCCAACTGAGTTAGTGGGGTGCAAGAACTCTGTAGAGAAGATACTTGGTTCTCTTGCAAACAAGAGGCCCTCTCCACTCCGTTTCCCAGGGATTCTGAGACTTCCCAAATAAGCATAAAGGGAAAAGGAGAGAATTAACTGAATTCTAGATTCCCTCCACCTGCTCCCATCAGAGCTGTTTTGCTTTTGTCTGCTCTGTATTTGTTCATTCTAAATTAAAAGTTTGAAAACAACTGAACATGATGACCTTCTAGTCCCAGACTTCTACAGTAAGACACAGCAGTATGAACAGAGCAAACACCACCGTGATATGTAATTTGAGAAATAAAACATGCCTATTCAATTCATCTCCTTTCCATGTTCCTGTGACTTCTTCTGCCAAAATCAAACAAAGCCAGACACTAGTTAAAGTAGCAAGGGAAGATCTTAACCAGTAATGAATCCTTGCAACAGGGAAAGAGGTCCAGGTTAAACTGAAGACAAGTTCAATTTGTACAGGGGTGACTGGGAATTCTGAAGGGAGAATGAGAGTGTATGTGCCAGTCAAATTAGGGAAGTGAGACTATAAGAATTGGTCAGTGTGACTGTGATAAGGTTAGCAGTTTTGTGGACTGGTAGTTATGGAAGTTAGGATTCTATTCCCCTCATCTACTGGGACACAGAGGCCTTATCTTTCTTGATGATTACATTTTAAAAGAATGGGTTTCAGTTCCTTAAGAAAGATACTCCTGAGCTATAGGAGATACTTATACATCTCAATGGTTACAGAGAAAGAGCTCACAATTGTAAGCCTTTGTAGTAAATGCTCTACGAAAGGATGACCAGTGTCCTATCCTCAGATGTTGGCTGGAACAAATAGTAAATTCTTCTGGCAGCATTGAGCTTTGAGCATTGAGCTTTCGTAGGCAAGTGCTTTAAGAGAAGCTAAGATCATACTAGGGAGCAACCTTGAGCTGTTGGAAACTGTTTTTTAAAGGATTTTAGTGTGGAAGTATTCATGTATGTTGGAAATCTAACAGAGAACTCTGGCTAGAGTTTAGTCAGAAAGAGAAATTTTGCCAACACCTAGAAGACAAAGAAGCTTTTTGTGAGTCATTAACTGATGGCAATAATATGTCTAATCATTTTAGGCATTATTCTTTCACCATCAACCAGTTTGGCAGCATAAGCACTCAGGCAGGACTCTGGGGCTGGAAGTACACCCAGAGTAATTGAACTTAAGGAAAAGAATGAAGAAGTCCAGATGCAAGGTGCTGCCACTCAGATCAAATACATACTTCTTCCTAAGTAACTTCAAAACACAAAGGTAAGACTCCTTTGTAGCATAAACAATGTACTTGCCAAATTTATCTTAAAATTGCTTTTTTTAAAATTCAGAGTAAAAGAATCAACTTATAAACTTCTTTTTTATTCATATGTGCATACATATAAACTTCTTTCTTTGGCTTTGCTTAGCAAACCCTCTGTTCCAATAATATAAAGATAAACTAGATGCCAGCCTTTCCTTTTTTTTTACTATTTTTTATTGTTGTGCTGTGGGGTACACTGTAGCATTTACAAAGGTTCTTACAATGTATCAAATATATAATACTTGAATCCACTCCCTCTGCTGCTCTCCTTTATCCCCACTCCCCCAATTCCTGACGCCAGTCTTTTTCATTACTAACCATTTGACCCCAGAAGATACTGTACTATAAATATGTTTTTGCTGCATGGACATTCTAAGATAAAGCAAACACTAAACTTGTTTTGATAATCAGAAAACATTCATTTTCTTAAGGGTGGAACTCTGGCATATATAATACCACTTTCATAGAATGCATTTCACCTGTCTTAGAGTGCCTAATGGTTCCCTGGGTGGCACTCCTCCACATCACAGCATGGCAGCAAGAAGCCTTGTTAGAATCCTACGTTGGTTTACAAACTAGAATGCCAAGAACCATGCTCTTCAAATCAGCCTGTACATATACATGTACAAGCAAGCACCTTTCATGTTTTATATAAAAACCATATCACATTTCTTCATTTAAGATGCCTTAAACTATCTTCATGGTGAAATGTTGCTGCTGATGATCCATGGCCTCTTCTCGCATTTTCCTTACTTTTATTTCCTTCTCTGCCTGCCAATTTTATACTTAACTTCTATTTTAACAGTTCCTGACTGGCAATGCCCATCCAAGGTAAGGTTGCCAAACAAAATACAGGATGCCCAGTTAAACTGAATTCCATAAAAGTAGTAAGTAATTTACAGTACAAGTATGTGCTATTTTAATTCTGGCAACCCTATCTCTTCCAGGTGAATAAACATTGTTCTAGAAAGTTATGGAACTATGCTAACTGCTTGAAATATAAATTAATAGATGAATGTCTTTCAGGAACTGGAGGTATATTGTCTATAAGGGGCATGAGATTTCAGGGGAGAGATCATAATTCTTGTGGTACTTACATCACTGCATGCATCTGTCAAAACTTACAGAATTCTACAATTTAAAAAAGGTGAGTTTTACTTTAAGTGACACCTAAATAAATCTGATTTTTAAAAGTGAAGATAAATGTAGAATACTCAGTATTATATGGACCACAGACATTTTGGATATTATATTATTATTCCTTTGTCATCACCAGAGTAAGCATCCCACAAAAGCTATAGTATTTTTTTTATCCTCCATAAGGTCATAGTTCCAACACTACATTCTTCTCTGCAAATAGGTTTGTTCATTCATTAAACAAGCATATAATATTAATAGGCCTGGAAATCCAAAGGTGAAAATACAGTCTCTAAAAAAGATAGTCGCTCATTGGTTAGTAGGCAAAAAGACATGGTTTTTTAAAAAACAAAAGACATAAATGTGAAAGAATGTATAACAGATAATTACAAGATGCACTAAACAGTAATAGCACATACTAAATTCTCTTCAATAACTCAAGTAAAGTTCAAAATGCTTTATTACAGCCTTCAAAGTAGGGAGTTATATAAATAGAAGAAGGAGAATTAGTATGCAGGGAAAAGAAGTAGATAGCCAGAGCGGGTGGTCAGTACAATTGATGAAAGCCCTTGTCATTCAGGTGCTATCAGAATACTTGCTTGTCGAAACAGAAATCAACCATGGCTAGGTAGAATAGAAAAGGCCAGCTCTATTGGAAGGATATGTTGTTCACAAACTCAGTTGCAAGCTACAGAACCAAGCAAATGGCAAATCAATCAAGAAATGGGCAAATACCCAGGGCACTGCCAGAAAACAAGAACCACTAGCAACAATTACAGCCAGGATACTCTTGCTGCCACCACTGAAAATCAGTGGACACCACCACCAATGCTAACAGCTTCTTGAGCTTTGACCCATTTTCTCCAGATTCCAAATCCCAGCCTGAGTCACAAGATGGTAACGTGCACCCAGGGCTGCCAGGGTGTGCAGAGAGGTAAGGACAACTTCCCTCCAAGACGAAACACTAGAAGGAAATGCCCAAAAAAGAAGGAGTTGAATCTCCAGCAATCAAAAATCGGCACCTTCCAAACTATGCATAACTCCCTTAGCATAGTTAGTATCCAGGACCCCTACAATTTTGGGGTGTCTGCTCTTCCTAACTGTGATTCCCTGAGCTGGAAAAAAATTCTCTTCTTTTTCAAATCTGTAGGTCTCATACCACACTTATGGGATGTCACATTTTAGACCGAGTGCTGTTCATTGTGCATTTCTGGCTTGTCCTTCCAACTGGGAAGGTGCTTTTTTGAAGGCAGGTATTTCATGGCAGCCATGTGTCCTTTTATTCCCCTTGTGCTCAGCACAGTGCCTATAACAAACTATGCCTAATGCATGTCTATGCTCTGCGCGGATGTGTTCCAAGGCAACTCAGCATGTGCAATTGGAAATGTGCCACTTTCATTTGGCAGGATCAAATCTCCTCCAAATCAGATCTTTTTATTTCAGCTCACAAGAGATCCCTGCCCTAAAGGCTGCCGCCTTGAACCAAACCTGAGTAAGACAGATTATAAACCAGCCAAAACCATGGAAGATTATATTGATGTGCATGTGGCTTTGGAGCTGCCTAAGAACTGGCATAAAACATCACTGAGGCTGCCAGCGCGTTCTCTGAGGAAAGCAAAACAGGGATTCAGGCCCATAGTGTGATGTTCAGGGAATCCCTGCTTACAGAGCCTTTTCTGACATTGCATAAACTAAACAAAAGGAAGAACCTGTGAATTATTAGGCCTTTGACAAACTAAATAAAAGAACCCGTAGAGCTAGTTCTATTATTTTTGTCTTCTAATCTTGGGAAAAGAAACAAAGAACTTCACTTGGTTCAGGAAGAAGTGATTACATTAGTGGAGGGGAGAGTCGTCACCACCCTATTTGAACATGAAAATATTTAAAGAGGTTGTAATGAGAATTTTATCTCAGACCT
Organism: Castor canadensis; assembly: GCF_047511655.1. NCBI lineage: Eukaryota > Metazoa > Chordata > Mammalia > Rodentia > Castoridae > Castor > Castor canadensis. The sequence continues at coordinate 128,428,845 of NC_133391.1, read as the reverse complement.
TAGATGTTACCCTGGTACAACAGTTTCTCCTTTCAGCCATGACTTGCACATGGGGACACTTCAGTCATCCCATCTCTCCAGCAAATCATAATAGCCTTCTTCCCTGACAAAGTTATTAAAGAGCAGTTGAACGGAACATAGTCCAATTACACCATTCACAAAGCAGTTACAGCATTTTTAAATAAACAAGAGTTTCATAGACACTCATTTGCAGCTTCATTCAGGCTTTGACCAAATAACGCTTTTAGACTAAGTGGAATGTTATGAAAATTCCAGGTCAGAGGCATAATTAAAAGTTACAGAGTTCAGAGAAGAGTTTGAACAATCCAAGACAAAAACAAATGATAATAATATGGTTCCCCATAGACCTTGACTTCAGAAAGGGACATAAATATCAGTCTTTGTACTTTGGTATATATAGAAAGAAGAAAATATATGTTCCCAATGTTACATTTCTATTCTAAATTTCTGTTTCACCCATTTATAAGTAAATAGGAAAGTATTCTCTAGAGAACTTCTTTATTTTCACAAGTCTACCACAAAGAACAAAAGTGCCGACCAATAGAAGTGAGACTCAAAATTGAAGGGAATTCAACTCCCCTCTCATTATAATTGACCATCTAGTGGGTCAAAGCAATATTCTCTGACTGTTCAGGGTGGAAAATAACATATTTTTTTATTCTGCTGAACTTAAGTTTATACTTCAAAAAACACTAAGAACCCTGAAATTCTAAAGCCACAACAGCGACTGAGCTCCTATTGCATTACATGAGAAGAAACTGGGTTTGTGGGTCAGGTGTTCAGGCCTCCGGTCTCTGGCTTTGTCCTCCTCCTGCTGCTGTCCTGTTTTTGGATGGAAAACCTTTCCCAGAAGTGACCCAGGCAGATATAGGAGCCTTTATGCAGAGCCTGAGAGAGGGTAGCAGTAGACAGTTCATGCTATGCCAAGGTGGAGCTGAAAAGGTGAGAAAGAATTTTGGTCACAATGGTTGTCTCTAGTTTCAGGTTCTCATGCTTCTCTCCTTCTGCCTTCTGCAGATGTATGAATCAAACACAGTGATTAGAGTCAAAATTCCTGAAAGAGCCATAGAAGAACCAAAAGTCAACACCACTGAAAGACTCAATATGCACATTCAGGGAGAGGGTAGAGCAAGCTTTCTTCATTTGACTCATGAAAGAGCAGAGTCAGGGCAACAAAGGAGAGACTACATTCTGAAGAGAGAACAAAGAAAGCATCAGGAACCATGAAAGGGGGAAAAAAACAGGTGAAAGTGTGGAGAAACAGAAAGGCAACAGAGTAAATAGGAAAGTTTGCAACTCCAGTCCCAGCTACTTATAGGGAGGGGAAGCCAAAGCCTCTACCACAGGTAAGCTAAGTGACTTTAGTAAAACACTGACAGACCTAGCTGTGAGACAAGCCCACACTTCTTCCAAGCTTTAAACCCAGCATGAGGATTTGATGCAACAGTGACTTCTATGTGACAAGCTGGCATTGGAGAAGAAAGGCATGTTTTTGCTCCCCATATCTTGGAGGTTTATAGCCAAGCACCATCTTGAAGGAGTCTATTGTTTGAGACTGAACTATACTAGGGTTTTAAAAACAAGGGACAATCACAGTCCAGGTAATCTTAGCATACTCTGCTAACATCATAACAGTGTGATGGTCATGAGAGGGATAGGGTCTGACATGGGCCCACAGAGAAGTTTAGGCATCAGGGAGTGAAGAACATGTTGGTCAGTGGCTCTACCTTCCCTATCAAGAAGCAAAGTCCATTCCCTGAGGATCATTAGGGAAACAGAGCTCTGAGTCTGTAACTGGAAAAGTGCCTAGCATCTGGGAACTGCCTACCAGCTGCAGATGTTTGCTGCCCTTCTGGACTGAGAGCTCTGAGCACAGGTCCTGCAAACCACATGATTTCCTCAGGCTCCTCCTGTCAACAAGATAGTGTGAACTTCTAGATGGAATATGAAAGACCGGCAGTCAGAGTACTAAGTCCCTCAGTGCAGAACTCAGTGCTCTGTTTGCTTCCCTCACCATCTGTCCTATTCAGAGGACACCCCTAGCCTTGGATGTTGGCTGCCTCTGGGGGCACAAACTGAGAGGCTTGTGGAACAAGTGGGGACCTGCTGGATATACTGTAAAACTTCCTGCAGCTAGCAGTGGCTCCTAGTACACAAAGAAGGGAAGTTTCTAAAGTGAAATTAGCACAGAAGCAGACAACTGACCCCTGATCAATTCCACTCTCAACCTACGTATCACAACAACCTATACACTAAGAATTGCAAGAAATCCCAGCTAGTTTTCCTCAGAGTGGTGCTGGGATTCAGGCTCAGTTTTTTGAGCATGGTGTAAATGTTTGGCTTCTGAGCTAAATGTCAAATCCAGTGGTGAGAAACTGCATCTTAACCCTGCCCCATTCAGCCTAGCCTGAACATTGAGAATACTTGAACCAAATGAATACAGGTGATTAAAACACCCAAGAAACACAAGGAATATGAAAAAACAAGGCAACATGACTCTTCAAAAGATAGAAGTACCACAAGTATTGGACTCTAATAACCACTCTTGGGCATTTACTCAAAAGAATGCAAGTTAGCACAAAATAATGATACTTGCATATCTATATTTATGGAAGCACTAGTCACAATAGCCAAGTTATGGAATCAGACTAGGTGCCCATCAACAAATGAACAGATAAAGAAAATGTGGGATATATACACAATGGAGTATTCAACCATAAAGAAAAATGAAATTTTGTCATTTGCAAGAAACTGGAGATCGTTATGTATAGCAAAATAAGCCAGATACAGAAAAACAAATGCCACATGTACCTTTCAATTCAGAAGCTACATCTAAAAAAAAAATTAACATAGACATAAATGGGGGACAATTTGGGGAGGAACCAGCAGAAGGTGGGAGGGAGAAAAGAGAGCAAGGATGAAGAGAAAATATGATCCAAGTACATTGTATAAAAAGGTCATAATGAAATCCATTTTAGAAATTATGAAATTTTAAAAAAGAAAGAAAGGGAACATAAGAAAGAATAATAGAGGGGGTGAATATGATCAAAGCATATTATGTGCATACATGAAAATATCACAATGAAACTCCCCACATTGTGCAATTAACATACACTAACAAAAATGTGGAAAAATACACACAACACTTTGTTAATACTTAAACCAGAGAGAATAATCCCATTCACCCCATTTACCAAAGAAAAGCAATGTGTTGCTCCTACCTTGTCTTTAAAGGAATATTGTCCATGAATCATAGGGAAAGCCAAGATCAAAACTAGCCTAAAAGAGGATAAGACCAGATAAGGTTGTACAAAACTGATAAATATTTACCAGCTAGAAAACTCAATAAATATAGTACCCTGGAGTTAACACACCAACCACACACAGATCCATCAGCCTGTTGTGTCACCGATGTCTGATCAACACCAGTTTAGAGACAGGGAAGAGCATCAAGCAGCCCACCTGTGGGTCCTCTGGGGCTTACTTCTGTCCTTAGGTAGCAGTTTTTCCATTCCTAGCATACCAAGTAAATACACTCAATACATTTTCAACTCATAAGATTTTTTTCCCCTTTGGAACAAGTAAAGTGGCAAAGTAATTTTTAATCTCTGCTTGCAAATAACAATGGCACATGTTCAGAACTATTCATGGAAGACAGGAAAATAAGTGAGACTTGGTACTTGGGGGTGGTCAACTTCACAGTGAAAAGGTTCATTTCTTTCCTAGAGATCAGTTTTCTCAGCTCTAAAATGGGAAGCTGAACTATATGTTTTTTCTACAATTCTGAAGTAGTCATACTTGTTTTTATATGTTCTTTCCTTCTCTGTGATTTATTGTTTAACAATTAAATTAAAATGTTAACATTGTTGTGTAGTTGTAAGAGTGTGAGTTCCAAGTCTGATGGCATGGTTATGGGCCCTTAGGGAATATTTATAAATGTTAAGCCTCAGGTTCCTAATCTTAAAATGGGTTACCTGCCACATAGGGTTGCCATAAGCCCTAACATTATATCTAATTAGAAAACACAAACTGCTGGGAGCCATAACTGACATAGAGAAAGCACTCAACAAACCTTGGCTGTTTTTATCTTTTATTATTACTTGTTTGAGAGCTGATCTTAAATCAAAGGAAACAGCATCAGAGGAAAGTAGATAACCCTTAACTCCTTGAGATCAATAAATGTTCTTTTTGTGAAAGAGTGTAATTGGAAAGCTAATGTAAAAATATATTTTAAAACCTAGAAAAGCTGCTATTTTTTTATACTGCTAAAAATCTCTCAGAGGAGAAATTCCAGGACTTAATAAAATTCTTCAATAAACAGTATGTTGTCAAAAGGTGAGCAATTTGGCAAAGCCCTGGAACTTCTGTGAGTATGATTTTCACTTCATGTTTATGTTCAAATAAGGCAGTGTCCTAGTGAGTCTGTTAAGGCATCTTGATAAACTGGTGATTCCCTAACTTTCACTGATTTTAATGTCAAGCTATGGCAAACACCAAAAATAAAGTAAACATACTTTCTTCAGGTATTCTGGATGCAGCTAAGCTCCAACTTTTTTGGACTAGAAGATGTGAAGAAGTCATTAATTTTTAAATCAATAATTCTACAGTTAATTTGCAAGGATCTCTTTCTTGAGGTTTGTGAATGTTTATCATGCTCTAAAATCTGCCTGGACTTTGGAGCTTGCCATGGTTCAGTTCTGGTCTCTGCATAGGTCAATGGGCATAGGACATGGAACACTCCTTCCTGCCCAAGCATCGAAAATGCTGAAATCGCTAGCAACCTCTTCATGAGAGTCCAGAGAAGAGGAGACTATAATCAGAAAAGTGGCAGTCCTTCCTTTCAGTTGCTGGAGGTTAGTCCTATGTCACAATGTCCACGTCATTCACCTTACTTCATTTTATCACATAGATATTGTATCATCCCACATCATAAGGAGGGTGAATACAGAAAAATAATATATTTTGAGAGAAACCACATTTACATAACTTTCATCATAGTAGATTGCTATAATTGCTCTATTTTTGAGTTCTTGTTGTTAAATCTATCACTGCACCTAATTTATTTAATAAGCCTCTACTCTGTAAGTATGTATACATAAGGAAAAACATAGTATACATAACAGTCAGTACTAACCCTAGTTTCAGGTGCCTACTGGTGGTCTTGGAACAGATCCCCAGAAGATAAAAGAGGACTATGGTACTCAACATGTAACATATATTCACAAAGAGATGTTGCTACTACTCTGCAAATGGCACTAATGTTGATGGTGAAGACAATGAAAATGACAATGACAGAATAGTAGTGTTTGCTGAGCAGTATATACCAAACACCATTCTAAATGTTTTAGACATAATTCCTCACGTAATCCTCACAAAACTGTCTGATGTAGGGACATTTGCATGTCTCAAATTCATCTCTCACCTCTTACCTTCTCTGTTCTGTCACAGAAGAACGTATGTTCCTCTGACAGCTGGCTTTTGGCTGTGTTTGGCTACAAAATTGGAGGGCTGGAAGATGGGAAAGCCAGAATGTTTCTTCCTCCCTCTCTGCCTTGAGAAGAGTCTCCAGCAACTAAGGGATGTCTCCCTACCTCCCATGCCTCCTCTAATCCCACTGTAATTCCAGGTTCCTCTAAGTGACCTTAGTCCTGGATCACAGTAGCACTGTGATTATCTCCAACAAATTGTCCCTCCAACATAGAATTAGTAGATGCTTCCTGCATACCTAATATTTAGGTATCAGTGGGTTCAATGATCCCATTTGAATTCTCAGCTTTTCTCTTACTTGCATAATCAATTAAATTCCTTTCAGTTCAAATACTTAACTTATATTTTCTTTTTTGGACTGTTATTCTTCAGATTAGTAAACTTGAGAGATGGCATATCCAAAATCACAATTATGCCACATAGCAAATTTGGATCCAGTGACTGTAAAGCCATAACTCTTGGATACTGTATTATATTGGCTGTTCTTGATGAGACAATGTAAAAATACAAAGGCTAAAAGCATATAAAGGGGCTTCTCTCTATCTCCTATTTCATGAACAATGATTCTCTATATTCTTACTATCTTGCTGCCAATCTTCACTCAAAACACTCAGCCAGAGATTTTTTTTCTAGACTGTGATATTTGCTAGGATATCTAAGTTTATACTTAAATCAATACTGACAGAGCTCTCCATATATTAGTTTGGGTTCTTTTTTTTCCCAAGCACCTTAAATTTACTGCTACAAAGTGAAATTATCACGAGCTTCCTTAAGTAGGTACCAATTTCTTCTAAAATGGAAGATTGTTTCAAGGATATATTAGGCAAAGGTATTTATGTGGCCATGCTGAAGAACCCATAAACCCTTCTGATTCTCATCTAAGTACTCATTTCCCAAGCCATTCCTCTTGTACTCTTTTCCATAAAGTATCTGATGAATCTATGAAACCTTTATGTAAGAGACATTCTGACTTTGACTAACTATAAGCTTTGTAACAAAAACAATACAAGGGATGAACAGCACATAGAGGTGGATAGTTTAAATATACACATAAGAATTTACTCATAGTAAAGCTATGAAACAGTCAAGATTCCCTAGTACTGATGAATGGATTAAGGAAATGTGGTATTTATACACAATGGAATTTTATTCAGCCACAAAGAAGAATGACATTTTGAATGGAGCTGGAGAACATCATCTTAAGTGAAGTTAACCAGGCTCAGAGGCCAGCAGCCACATTTTCTCTCATATGTGAAGTACAGACCTAATAGAAATATAGCAATATTATGAAAAACAGGTCATGCTAAGGAGAGGTCACAAACAAGAGAGGAAGACTAAAAGAAGGAAGTTAAAGCAGGGCACTAGTGGCTCAAACCTGTAATTCTAGCTACTCAGGAGACAGAGTTCAGGAGAATTGCAGTTCAAAACCAGGCTGGGCAAATAGTTCACAAGACCCTATCTCGAAAAACCCTATCACAAAAATATTAAAAAATTGGTGGAGTGGCTCAAGGTGAAGACCCTGAGTTCAAGCCCCAGTACTTCAAAAAAAAAAGGAAGTTAAAAAGGCAAATATGGTTGATGTACTCTATATACAAGAATGAATATAGATTTTTTAAACCTGTTGAAATCACCATAAGAAAGCGACTAAGGTAGAAAGAAGAAAAATAGAAGAGATTAACCAATTTGGGTTATAATACATATATACATGGAAATGTCACAAGAGAAACTCCCTCTGTAGGTATCTTAAGCAAACAAAAACGTCGTTTTGTTTCTTTTACAAAATCAGAGAACAGGAGGGTGGAACAGGTCCTGTTGGGGAGATGGGTTGTACCAGTGGAAGGGGGGAGGATATAAGATAAGGGTGTAGGAGGGTAAATATGGTGGAAATACTATGTACACAGGTATGTAAATGGAAAAATGAAACCTATTGAAACTATTCCAGGAATGGTGGGGAGGTGAATAAAGGAGAATGATGGAGGGGGTGAATTAAAGTATGATATATCTGAGATATTATAAGAACTTTTGCGGCACTATTCACAATAGCCAAGTTATGGAAACAGCCAAGATGCCCCAGCACTGACGAATGGATTAAGAAAATGTGGTATCTATACACAATGGAATTTTATGCAGCCATGAAGAAGAACGAAATGTTATCATTCGCTGGTAAATGGATGGAATTGGAGAACATCATTCTGAGTGAGGTTAGCCTGGCCCAAAAGACCAAAAATCGTATGTTCTCCCTCATATGTGGACATTAGATCAAGGGCAAACACAACAAGGGGATTGGACTATGAGCACATGATAAAAGCGAGAGCACACAAGGGAGGGGTGAGGATAGGTAAGACACCTAAAAAACTAGCTAGCATTTGTTGCCCTTAACGCAGAGAAACTAAAGCAGATACCTTAAAAGCAACTGAGGCCAATAGGAAAAGGGGACCAGGTACTAGAGAAAAGGTTAGATCAAAAAGAATTAACCTAGAAGGTAACACACACTCACAGGAAATCAATGTGAGTCAATGCCCTGTATAGCTATCCTTATCTCAACCAGCAAAACCCCTTGTTCCTTCCTATTATTGCTTATACTCTCTCTACAACAAAATTAGAGATAAGGGCAAAATAGTTTCTGCTGGGTATTGAGGGGGGGGGAGCGGGAGGGGGTGGAGTGGGTGGTAAGGGAGGGGGTGGGGGCAGGGGGGAGAAATGAACCAAGCCTTGTATGCACATATGAATAATAAAAGAACAATGAAAAAAAAAAAAAGAATTTACTCAATTTTAATTGACCTTAATTTCTACACAAATTTTTTGGTAAAATATTCACCATTTATGCATATAAGAAAAATAAATTATCAGTGCATAGTCTTCTGTAAAGAAAATTGAAATAATTCCATCCAAAATTCTGACATGGTTCATTCACTGTACTAATTTGCAAAGATTTAAAATAAATTCTATTGATTTTTATTATTAAAATAATATAGGTTTATTGTAAAACAGTGAAAAGTCTAAAGAAAAAAGCGAGTCATTAAAATCATAGAGATAGCCTTTATTAATATTTTATGTTTTGTTTCCTTAGTCATTTATTATTTGTCCTTTTCTTTTACTGAGTTGAAATTATATTATATGTCCTTTGGGGTACACATATTATATTTTCTGTTACTGTTTAAGTGAATAGTTATATAAAACTACAGCAAATGGACCTCACATCAATTATTCTATATTTCTCTTTCATTATCAAGTAATATTCAACATTTTTATTATAAGTACTATTTCTGTAACCATCATTTCATTTTACAAAGAGGGCTGAATTTCAGATTGTTCCCTAGGCTAGATTTCTAAGATAGGATAAATTTCTAAAAGTGCAATTACTGAGTCAAAGGAGTAAATATGTTCAAATGCTTGAGATGTATTACCAAATTGTTTTCCAGAATAATCCAAATTTCCATTTAAATGATAAAATCACAAAGTAATTCTAAAATATATTCATAGCCTCTTAAACTTGTTTTCTTAGGAAAAAAAGAGGCTTCTATTCACTGAGTAAAATGAAAAGCTACGAGCTCAATTAGGAATTTTAAATTCTTGTCTGTTTTCCACTTCTCATTTTCTTCCAATTTGTGAGATCTTACAAGGACAAAGAAATGAAGAATGCATGCACAACATAGGTTTGTAATAGATTTTGAATTTTCTGGGATTAATATTCCCATTTTCATAAAGATCATGGTAATGATGAGCTTTGTTTCTTTTTTTTTTTTTTTTTCATTTGTCTATCTTACTGCCCTTTCTAAGGGAAAATCAACTAGAATGTCCTCACTAGTGCTGAGTGGCTCTGACAGTTCGGGGAAGATATGAGTCCTGCTCATGACATCCTAACACAAGCTGAAGAAAGTAATCTGTTGACATTTAGAATGAAATAGGTGAAAAGGAAAGCTACATTTTTTTTCCCTATCTACCTTGCAGAATTTTAGAAAAGTATTCATATGCTGTTCTCTAATGTCTCAAATTACCATTATTTATGGCCTCGTAAAAATGACAGGAAAATTTTTTCAGTCCATTCCTCCAGCTTTGCAAAATCTAAAGCAAATTGCCACACTAATATTCATAGCTGTGCCCAATCCACCAGGCAGTAGCCATGACTCATGATGAGTTATTATGCAATACTCACTAGGAGGAATCTGGATGTGTATCATCTGGTCCCAGCTCTACCACTAATTACGGGATCTCAGCCACTTCCAGCATCTCAGAGTCTCAGTTTTTATATCTATAAAATAGAGTCTGGGCTAAAGGGGACAGACACCCTTCTGTGCACACACATTCCATGATTTTAATTTGAGTCCTTAAAAAGCAATTGCTTTCTAAATGCTAATTATGCATCTTACCACTTTTCTAAATCCTAGTTTCCCTTATCAATAAAATTTCAACAATGGTATTCTGCCAACTTTGGGAATGACATAATTTAAACTAATTATATGAACCGTTAATCCATTTCACAAACTTGCATTTCTTGGTAACATTCTTGAAATAGGCTTAAAACAATGAACTGAAGAAAAGACATCCCTACTCCTACAAGGTTCATATTCTGAACTGTAAAGAAGGGAGCAAATAAATAAACAAAATGAGTTCAGGTAGACAAACAAGGTGGTGGGATAGAGTGACCGGGTGATGGCAAAGCATGCTACTTGCAAAGCAGTAGTCAGGGAAGGCTGTTCTGAGAACGATATTTGAGCAGTGAACTGAATGAGCCAGAAGGGCCAGCACACATCTAGAGCATCCAGCAGAGAAAATGGCCAGTGCAGAGGCCACAAGGAGGCATGAGTTTGATGAGTGTGAGAAACAGAGAGAACACCAGTGTGGCTGGAAGTTAATGAGCAAGTGAAAGAGTAGGTAAGAGAGAGCTCTTAAGAGCAGTAAAGCCATGGAAGGTTTTAAGCAGAGGGCTAACAACCATCTAATGGTAAAGACCACCCTGGCAGTTGTGTAGAGAATGGATTGCATATTTTCTTTCCAGCCATACTGGAGATGACTCCTGTCCTCTCACAGAAATGTTGAAAATGCTTCAATGATAATGTTTTGACAAAAAATGCTGGATAAAATATCTGAAAACACTACAATGCATGATTTTGGAAGAAAGGGAAATGCTCAGACACCCAAACCAATGAGCTAGCATTAGTCCAGAGCACTAGTGAACTAGCAGAGCTGGCTCCCAGTCCATGTCTTCAGTCTGTCTCTGATGACCTAGAACTTACACCCATTGTAGAACAGAAGAGCCAATGCACGAGGATCCGGAGCAGAATTCATACATCTGTGTGGTACTGCAAACCCAAGACATGTGCAATACATGAAGCACCACCTCTTGCTCCCCTTTCTTCTCACCAGTCCACAGTTTAGGGACCTAGTTCTCAATCTTCACATATATAAAAACTGTCTCTTTTTTGTTGTGTTTTGTTTTGTTTTGGCACTGGGGTTTGAACTCAGGGTCTTGTACTTGACAGTCAAGCATTTTATCTCTTGAGCCACACCCTCATCCCTTTTTTCTCTAATTATTTTTCAGATAGGTCTCAAGCTTCAGACCCCAATCATCCTGCCTATGCCTCCCCTGTGGCTGGCACTACAGATGAGAACCAGCATGCCTGGCTTCTTTGTTGAGATGGATCTCACTCACTTTTTGCCCAAGCTAGCCTCGAACCAGGATCCTCTGGTCTCCACCTCTTGAGTAACTTGGATTACAGGCATGAACCAACAGAGCTGGCCACAAACTGCCTTTTAACATCAAAGAACTTCTTCAATTACCTTCACAAAAATGCATGAGAAAAGGTATTTGCACTATTTAATTCATAATTATTGTTTAGGAAACTCAAGAACCAGTATACTCCATGACATAATTCTGTGCACACTGAGAAGCTCAGTTTTTCTGCTGGGAGAAAGTAGAATCAAGAAAAGAAGACATAAACGCTGTCATGGTGCCTGGTTTCAAAGTAGAAAATCAAGTTTACTCAGGACCTCCAAAATCAGTAACCTAGACCCAGTGCTCCCCTCTCAATTGTTTTCTGCACTTTGGGGAAAAATCATAGTCAGTCTTTCAAGTTCTGTGGGCAAAACTCAGATTGCTGCCACTACTATTGCCGGGCTATGCTTCTGGTTACCTTCAAGGTACACAGTAAATATTCAAGTGTATCTTACTTTGTCTTATCTCAATAAGTCTTGTCTCAGATGTCTTGATATTATCCCTTGGATGTCAGGCCCAATACACAGAACATAGGTATGGAAAAGGCTAGTTCAATAAGTCTGCCCTCCAGCCAGCACTTAACACACAAGAACCTGGATAGCAAAACCCTGAAGTGATTCCTATGATTCCTACTTCCCTTCCCATTGCTTCTCCTTCCAACTTCTCAGCTGATGTCTCATACACAGAAAAAAAAAAGTAGACAGGCACAATATTAGGAAACATGGATGCGTTCCTTACAAAGTAATATTAAATAAAATATACCCCTTGAACAACTATCTCTACTTCTGGGAATTCAAATTAAAAAAAGAAACTATGGCTAGCTACTCAGGAGGTAGAGATTAGGAAGATCATGGTTCAAGGCCAGCTCAGGAAAAAAGTTTGTAAGACTCCATCTCAACCAAAAGCTGGGGATGGTGGCATGGGCCTGTCATCATAGCTACATGAGAAACATAAATTCTAATTGTGGTCCAGGCATACCTAGGCAAAAATCATGAACCTTATCCCAAAAATAATGAAAGCAAAAGGGCTAGAGGTAGGTTCAAATGGTAGGGTGCCTGCCCAGCAAGTGCAAGACCCTGAGTTCAACCCTCGGTATCACCAAAAAAAAACAGAGAGAGAAAGAAAGAAAAAAATCTTAAATATAGAAATGATCTCCACAAAAATATTCCACATGGCATTAATAAGTCTTAGTAGAAGAAGTATTCTGAAGCAACCTAAGTGAAATACGACTGATGGAATAGTTATGTATACATAAGAGATGAAAATTTTTTCTTTAATAATGTCTAATTATGTAAGTCCATTTTCTCATCAATTTCCCTCCTGGGGACTCTAGGGGTATTTATTCATTTATTTCAGCTTGTCTCTATATTACAAAAATTATTTAAAGAATTTCTATTACTTTTATAACTGAATATACATTTTAAAGACAAAAATATGAATAGTGCCATAGTTTAAATGTTGAATGTCCCCCCAAAGGCTTGATCCAGGGGTGATACTGTCGAGAGATGGAGCCTTCAGAAGGTGGGGCCTTTATGTCATTGAAGGTGTGCCCTCGAAGGGAGCCTTAGGCCCCTTTTTTCTTCCTTTTTTTGCTTCCTGGTCATGGGATGAGCAATTTTACTTCATCATAAATTCCTGCCACTCTATGGTGCCTCATCAAAGGCTCACAGTAATAGGACAAATGAATTATGGACTGAAACCTTCAAAACTTTGAACCAAAATAAATCTCTCTTTATAACTTTATTATCTCAGGTACTTTGGGTAGTGATGGAACAGTTGCCATACAAATAGAAAGCCTAGCTATTAACCTCAGATTAACCTCAGCATCCTAACATTAGATAAGAAATGGAAAGAAACCTATACCCAAGCATTCTCTGAAAATAAAACTATAATTCCAATTTAGGAAGATTCAAACTGAGACTATTAGAAAACACATGTTAATACAAAGGGTTTAATAATCATATAATCATTTAATCACTTTCCCAAAATGTATATAAATTAATAAGCTAATACCTAATACTACAAAATAAATTTGGAACAAAATAGGTATACTAGGGTATACAGTAGGGTACAACAGAATAGGAAAAATTGAATTAATTAGGATACAGTAATGATAAATACTAGTGGTAACAGCCAGTATAAACCAAATTCTGTTTATCTCATATCAGAATGCATTGGACTCCAAGAACAAGAAAAATTAACCTTAAACTGAAGGAATTCCTCTGTGGACACTTTAGATCAGCAAAATATGCCAAAGAAAAAATTTGAAAAAATTCAAAGAACAGAATTGGAGCTGATATATGTCACTATTGTTAATTAACATGTTGAGGTCTTTTGGAGAGACATATGTGCACATGTTTATTTGGATAGATACACAAAAAGAATAAAACAAGGGAGTAAATGTTAACTCTTGAGGGACCTGGACAAAATATAGATTGCGTCATTCTTGTAACTTTTTGTTTAAGACTGAACCTATGTCCAAATGAACAAATGACTGAATATATATTTGAATGAATAAATACATTTAAATCAAAAAATAAAATAAAATTTGAGGATTTCCCAGGTATGATGAATAAAATCAGACCTTACAATTATGGACTCTACATCTAAAGAAAATCAAATAGAGACTGTACATCTTCTCAAGGTAGCAAAGGCTGTATTTTCTTTCTTTTTTTCTATTTGCACCATTCAGCAGTATGGCAGATTTAAAGATCAGAATCATGCCATTTTAAACTGCTGACATTTACTGTCTGAAGTGGAGTGAAAAGGTTCATTTCAAGTCAAAGTCCATGAATGCAATGCCAATCCAACCGCTTACTTGGGCTAGAAGGTAAAAAGACTCTTTTTGAAATTTATAAAATAGGATCCACAAATGAAAGCTTGAAATGATGAAAACAATGTTTCCTCAAATCATCTGTGCAGCATCACTGATAGACCCTAAGTTTATGTAGAGATAGATGATAGATAGATAAGTAGGTAGGTAACTAGATAGATAGATAGATAGATAGATAGATAGATAGATAGATAGATAGATATGAAGTATCTTGTCTTTTGTGCATTAAAATTAAAGAGATTTCCAATTGAGTCTTGAAGGGTTACAAAAATATGCATGTATGTATCAGTATATGTGTGGAGGGAATAGTGATTTGGGAAGTAGTTATGTATATCTCCTTTTAAAAAATATAATACCCACCCCATGAATTCAGATAACAATGTCAATGAACAGATTGCCAAGCGTTGGAATATAGGCCTAGGCTGTGAACCACTCAAGTCTCCTAAGTAGGTTATAGAGTCATTCCTAGAGATTGTAGGTACAGATTTCAAATAGCACCATCTGTAACCACCAGTCTGAAAATTTTACCCTAGCCAATTATCACTTTAAAACACCACAGGAGTTCACCTCATCTTTGTTGGAACAACTTGGCTGCAATCTATAGTTACTTCTGGCTCTAGCTTTGTAAACCATGGCTTCAGTAGGAGCCCATTCACTTGGAGTCTTAAGACACCAGATTCTCCTGGGTGTCTTCCCATAGACGACCTCTGGAAACTTCACACTGGACAAGTCTTCAGTTCCCTTATCTGGCTCTTTCCTTTGAGGACCCTATCTTTAACCTATATCCTTTGTCATCCAGGCTAACATTCTTCCACAAATACCTCCCACTCATATAGCAACTGAGGCAGGGCAGAAACTCCCAATGAACTCATTATCTCCTAAGATATTCCTGGCAAGAGTCACAAGCATAGATGCTGACAGGTGCTAGGCAGATTACATAAGTGAATAGAAACATGGGCAGACAGATCAGAAAGGTAAAGATGGTTGAAAGCCACCAAATGCAGGTTTTATCTAAAGGGGACAGCCACTGCTTTGTCTCATGAGGTGTCAACAGGCAGAAGTGGGGGGACTGGTGGGGCAACACAATCTAATTGTTCACAATTGACTCAACTTTTTCTGAAAATTTTTGGCACAAACAAAACATCCTACTTTAGACTTTTTATGATAGTCAAAGTGCCTTTATTCAGGTTTGGATGGCTCTAAAAATACCATAATACACTTGCATGTGACTGTGACCTCAGAAAGATTCCTACTCTGTTTCTCCTTCTTAGAAACTTCCAAGAGCTTTAGCAGGTACAAGTCTTTGAGAACAGTAATAAGGCAAGGTTCACAGGGTATGTGCCAAAAAAGACCAGCTTACTCCTGTTACTGTTTCAACAAATTAAACTTTACAACAGAGACATAGAAGAGTCTCAGGTATCTTGACCAATCTTACATACCTGAATATGTACTATGCTACATTGGACAATGTTCTCTGGAAACCTCCCGAGCATCCTAGATCATCCAGAAGCAAATGTAAGAAAATCCATCTTTAGTTGTAGAGAAAGAGGCCTCAGCACAGGGTCAAAGTCCACATTCAACAACAGCAGAGTCTCTGTTCCTATCTAGCTCAGTTTTTATGGCACAGATCATGAGTGGATCACTGAATATCTACTCTCCATTTCTTCCTTTATAACAGAATCCTGGTTTTTTTTTTTTTTAGCTAGGTAATTGCTGCTTGGCAAGACAGACTAAATTTCCCAGCCTCCCTCACAACTAAGTAACAATATGTGACTAAAGTCTGACTAGTCAGCTGTAAGAGGAAAGATTATCTGGGCCGCTGGAGAAGGAAAGTCCATCTCCCCTTCTGCTGAGTGGAAAGCAGAGGTGATATCAGCTATCTTTTATTTTCCTTCTTTTCTTTTTCTTTTTCTTTTTTTTTTTTGTATGGTTGTTTGCTTTGTTTTGAGAAGGGGGTCTCCCTGGTTTGTCCAGGCTGGCCTCAAACTTTTGGGCTCAAATGATGCTCCTGCTTCAGCTTCGTGAGTAGCTGAGACTGCAAGAACAGGCCACCATACAGAACCAGGAGCTATCTTGAGTCATGAGTTGACCTTGACAATGGAAGCTAGGTGCTCAGAAAATGGATAAAAGAGCTAGAAGGAAATTGGATCCCTGTGACCTTGAAGAATTGCCATGCCAGCTCCAAAATGCCTACTTTAAGACTTCTTTTACCATGATAGTTTAAACCTTTCTGTATAGAAGCCACTACTATGCAAAAAGGATTCTGTATTCTTAGCTGAATGTAAATTGTGAGGCAGTGTAGTTTCTTGACTATACTGCCTTTCTAGCTTCTGTTTCCTCCACCTCATCATTCTCATATGCTAAAATTTTTTCTGTCACTCTTCCACCTTAATCAACACATACATTTTCCTTGATGATACAAATTTGCTCCTAAGGCAAGATATAGAGAGCTTCTCTTTGTCTGTGTGACCATCTAAGCAAGACTTGCATTTTTTTCCTTCTCTCTGGAGACCAGCTGCAATGTGCAATCCTTCAGGTATGAAAATGATGCTGGCGACCCTTCATCACTAAAGCATTTTTAGACAGTGCTTTTTGCCACTTTTCTACCACTTTATCTTCTCAAAGGCAGGCAGTATGACTAGGCAGGGCAAAGAATGAAGGCTGACGCCACAAAAGAGAATTCAACTAAATTACTCATGTGGTGATTTGAGCCACTGCCATGGCCGTTAATTAGCCCTGTGGCTTGACCCACAGAAATAAGTAGCTTTACATGTCCACTAGAACATTGCTATTTTCATTCTTTAGTTTGAATGACAGGACCCTAAAGGCAATACTGTTCCTGTGGAGAGTCTGCATTCCTGCCTACTCTTGCTTTTATAATTCAAACAACTCAATTTTGTCAGGCTTCAAAGTACAGTTCAAGGAACATTTTAAAAGTAAAGGTAATGGAACTTGGGTATCAGTAACTAACTCATTAATTAGAGGGAAGGTATGGGTTGTGTGTACACATTTCAATGGACTTGAAAAAGACATGATTATAACTATAATAATTTGTAATTATTTCTAGTAGTGTTTCTACAATTTCCTGTGAAATAATATAAAGCTCAGTGACTTCACCTGGAACATTTTGGAGGAATGTTCCAAATTCTGGCCAAATTCTACATTGGTCACAGTTCAATTGAAGAGAACAGAATCTACTCTAATTATTCTAAGAAGAAAAATATTTTTTACATATAATTAAATGGATTTTCATGGGGTGGGGGAGGTGTCTGAAGAAATAAGTCTAAGCTAAGCTTTCAGAAATAGTTCCCAAGCCACACCACACCTCTGGTTCTCTAGCCACCAAAGGAACTAGTGCCTCTTCCAAGACTGAAAAACTGCCTGCCACCTTGGGATGCTGCCAATGCCTTAATCTTAGTGCTTCGCCACAAAGAGGAAGTGCACACCAACAAGGAGGCAGCTGGATCATGTAACCACTGTGATCTAGGGGCTGCCCAAACCAGAAGCTGCTGACCCCACTGATATGGCTGCAGATCTCAAATCATATGATTCCTCCTATGCTGTTCACATCACAAAGTGCAACTGCACCCACACCCTGCTTCTTAACACCCAACCAGCTAGTGACTGGACCCTGGGACCAGTGCTGAGAGTGAGATAATGAAACATTCCCAGGGCCAGGCATGGTAGGTGAAACAGCAGTACTTAGTCTCTGTTTCACTTCCGTTGCATAAATCAGAGCATCAGAGTGCATATCAATTTAGAAGATGCTTCATGGAGTCCTAATGAGCAGAATTTCCTCAACACACTAAGAACTTAACAGCATTCACTACCTTATCTCCAGGGAAGTTTAAGAGGTATTTTCAGCCTTTATAGAACAAAAGAATATACTAGTAGGAGGGTAGAATGAATGCAGAAAGATGATCCATGATATGTAGCACAGAATATATTTACTTTTAGAAGGTCATATCAATAAGCATGTATTGGTATGCATTATACATAGACCAGACCAGCAAAATCATTTTCTGGAAAATTCATTGGGCCAGTGCCTTTGGTTTTCATCTCCTAGACATAGTATATAAATCATTCTGTTTTTATACCACCATTCATTGAACCACATAGTAGTAACCACCCCATGAATGCTTACTAATGAGATTAGTGATTCTGATAAGTGCTCTAGAAAGTTCTATAGAAAGATATATATTCTCAAAAGAAGTTTACAAATAATTATGTATGAATTAGGTAACAGAAATATAGGACTGGAGGTGTGGTTCAAGCAGTAGAGAGCCTGATTTGAAAGTGTGAAGTCCTAAGTTCAAACCTCAGTCCACAAAAAAAGAAAGTAACATAAATATAAAAACTGTTCCAAACCAAACTCAGAAACAGTTATAACTACATTGGGATAAATCATTTAGAATAAAAATAAAGTAAAGTAGGTATACTTGAATCAGCATCCCTCATTTGACAATAAGAAACACTAGCTACAGCACTTGGAAGGCTGAGGTGAGAGGATTGAGAGTTTAAGCAGCTTAGTCTACACAGTGAAAGAGAGAAAGAGAGAGAGAAGGAGGGAAGAAAGGAAGAAATGAAGGAAGGAAGGAAGGAAGGGAGGGAGGGAGGGAAAGAAGGAGGGAGGAAGGAAGAAAGAAAACAAGGAAAGAGAGAAAGAGGAAAAAAAGAAAGAGACAATGCCATTTAGGTAGCACTGGCCACTTTTATTCCAAAGCTGCAAACACAGAAATACAGCAAGGTGAGCAGAAATTCATGCAGGGAGTAGAGTGTATTATATAAAGTACCAAGGGACACAGTAAATGCTGTGAATTGGTTTTCAGATCAGACCAATGCTGAAGTGTCAGATGTCATTGAAAAAATAGTCCAGGATATTCATTTAATTCTGTTGAACACTGAAATGAATATGCCTGATATTAAACCACAAAGAGAAAATAAACAACAGTTTTACCACTAACTAGAGTGACCATTGTACAGAATCTGTTCTTCTATCTAACCACCTTTGTAATAAACCACACTAAGAAGGCAGCACTAGTGGTAAGAACTATACACCCTGGTTATTATTCCCATAGGAAACTTATTAACACAGATGAAAATTATGGAAATACCACATAAAATAACAGGAATAGATAATAAATCTGCTGGAAGCTATTTTGTTGCTATAGTTGTTTGTATTTGTTTCTGTTCTTACAATAGCTGAAATATAAAAGAGCAAGGAATTACAATGTCACCAGTGTACTTTGAAAATACTATAAATAGAAAAATACTATTAATAAAATACTAATAACAAAAAATACTACTAATAAAAAAAATGCTCAATGTACCACATTCAGAAGACCAAATCCAAGAAAGAGCACTGTGGGTCTCCAAATCCTGAAGATGTATCTTGTACAATCAAGAGATATTATTAAGTTGCTTATCTTAAATCTTCCTGTTTTTGATGTACATACGTATTGTTATAAACACTCTTGATACTGCTTTTGCTGTATCCTGTAAGGTTTTTTTATATTATCATTTTTACATTTACTCATTACGATAAGTTTTGATGTGTTGTATTTCCATTGTTATTTGTTTTGAGAAACTTTTTAATGCCCATTTCTATTTCTTCAATAGCCAACTGTTCATTCAGAAATGTGTTGCTCAGTTTCCATGCATTTTTATAATTTCTAAAATTTCATTCATTATTGATTTCCATGTTTATTCCATTATGATCAGAAAAGATACCGATATGGTTTCAGTTTTTTAAATTTGTCAAGACTGTTTAATGGCTTAATATATTATCCATTCTAGAGTATTGCCATATGCTGATGCAAAGAGTGTGTATTGTATAGATGCTGGATGGAGTGTTTTATAAATGTCAAGTTTATTTGATCTATAGTATAATTTAAATCTGATATTTCTCTGTTAATTTTTTTCTTTGGATAATCTGTTCACTTATGAAAGTGGTGTGCTGGATTTCCCTCTATTACTGTACTGGAGCCTGTCTCTCCCTTTAGATATAATAGCTTTTGTTTTGTAAAATCAATTGCTTCAGGGGGTAAGATGGCAAGCTAGAAGTTTCCTCTATGTGACTTCATGAATGGTAAGAATCAGAGTAGCAAAGGCAGACAATACTCTGAGAAGAGAAAGAAGTGAAGAACATCAGGAATCAAGAAAGCGGTGACAGGATCCCCAAAAAGCATGGAGAAACAGAAAGAGTACACAGAGAAAAATAGGAAATAGCCCACAAATCCAATACTAGTTCCTGGGTTAAGTGGGAGAGAAATGAAACCAAAGTACAGCTCACATACATCACCAACCAGTACACTGTGAACAGAGGAGCTATAATAGACTCAACTACAATCTACTACCACCCACCCACCTCACAGATTCTACTATTAGAGGACTCAGAAAGATGTTTATCCAATTCTTTTTTTTTATTATATTAGAGTATTATATTGACATTTTATTTTTTTTTATATTTTGGGTTTTTTTTTACTCTTCTTTATCTAGTTTTACTTATGTTTTTGTTTACTTTGTATTTGAATTTTTTTATGTCTTCCTGCTTTCCTCTTCCTCATGTTCTTTTCTTCTACTTAAACTTCTTTCTTACTTATTTTGTCCTCCCCCCTTCTTTGCTTCATTCTTTTATTTTTCTTTTATATATATTAATTTTTTAACTTCATGGTTTATTCTATATTATTTTTGCCACTTTCTTTTCCATGCTTACTGGTTATCTTGAATTAACTTTTACTGTATTTCTATATCTGGTTGGATTTGGAGTTGTTGCTATTATGGTGACTTGTTTTCTCCTCTGAGTGGTACTGTGGATTGAACTGTCAAGAAAAGACTGCTTACTAAGAAGACCCTTACATAACACTGAAAGAGATATTTATCATAACACATCACAACATGGAAATATGAGAAATACAAAAAATCAAGACAACATGATACCTCCAGAAGTCCTCAAGTCTTAAATAATTGAACCCAAGATATAGACCTATTTGAAATTCCAGAAAGCAAATTCAAAAGTCTAGTTTTGAAAATGGTCAGTGGCCTCAGAGAGCATTCAAATAAACAGATGAATGAAATAAAAGGTCAATTAAAGACCTGGATGAAAAATTCAACAACTTTGATGATAAATTCAGCAAAGAGGTAGAGATTTCTGAAAAAAAAAAAAAAAGAAATCTTGGAAATGAAAAACTCAATAAATCAAACAAAAATCTCAATGGGATGAACAATGGAAAGCATCATCAGTAGACTACAACAAGAAGAAGAAAGATCAGAGATTAAAGAGAAAGTTGAGGAATTATTACACTCAGATAGCCATAAAGAAAAGAAAAAAAAGCAAAAGTAACCACATTTAAGACCTCTGGGACATGATTAAGAAATCAAACCTAAGACTCTGTAGTACAGAAGAAGGAACTGAAATATGGACTAAAGGCATAGAAAACTTATCCAATAAAGTTGTAGCTGAAAATGACCCAAATGTGGGAAGAAATGGACCTCCAAGTATATGAAGTATTTAGAACCCCAAATAGACATGCTCAGAAAAAAACCTGTCCACTCATATTACAATTAGAGTATGGAACAAAGAAAGAATGCTAAAAGTTGCAAGAAAGAAGTGTAAAGTTATACACAAAGGCAAACCTATCAGAATAACAGCAGACCTCTCAGATGAGAGGTTTCAAGACCTGAAACAAAATAATTACCAATCAAAACTATTATATACAGCAAAGATATCCTTAAAATAAAGTAAAAATAAGGACCTTCCATGATAAGCATGAACTAAAACAATTCATAGCCACTAAGCCAGCATTATAATGAGATACTTAAAGGATTACTACACAGAGTAGAGAAATAAATATTTATACAATCACTAGAGCTTGGGAAAGAATATATCTCACCTATATAATAGATAAATAAATGAGAACTCAGATAGAATCAAAAATTAAGAACTCGGGAAACTCGCAAAACTTCTAAGATGAAGAAGGGAGAAATTAGTACACACCTTTCAATAATAAACTTAAATATAAACAGTCTTAACTCTCCAATTAAAAGATACAGACTGGCTGAATTAATTTACAAAAAAACTAAATCCAACTGTTTGCTCACTCCATAAAATTCACCTCACTGGCAAAGACACATACTGAAAATGATACTCCAGGCAATTGGAATCTGAAAGCAAGCAGAAGCAACTATAATCATACCCGACAAAGCAAACTCCACATCAAAATTAGTCACAAGGGATAAAGAAGTTACTACATATTAACAAAGGAAACAATCCACAAGAAGATATAACGAGTGTAAATACATATGCATTGAACACTCGTGAACCCAGTTTCATAAAACTAACACTACTGGACATAAATGGACAGATAAGTTCAGATATAATGATAGTGTGTGTCTTTGATATCCAAATCTCTAAACAAAAACATCAACAAATAAACTTCAGAGTTGAACCTCACCATAGATCAAAGGAACTTAACAAACACCTACAGAAAGAATATTCTTTCCAACAGCTGTAAAATACATATTCATCACAGAAGCCCATGGAACACTTCTCCAAAATAAAGGACATAAAGAAAGTCTTGAAAAATACATAACTTTGCAATAAAATCATAATGGAATAAAATTAGAATTCAATGGCAACAGGAATAAAAACACGGGGAGATTAAACAATATACTTTTGAAAATCAATGGGTCACTGAAAAACTCAGGAAGGACATTTTAAAATTCCTAGAAGCAAATGAAAATGAAAATACAACTTACCAGAAACTTTGGGATACAGTTGGAAGTAGTTTTAAATGGGAAGTTTATAACTATGAATACCTACATTAAAAAAACCAAAGATATTTCACATAAATAGCCTAATGATATACCTCAAGATCTTTAAAAAAAAAAAAAAACAGAACAAGCCAACCCTTAACTAATAGATAGAAATAAATGACAAAGCTCAAGGAAGAAATTATTAATGATAGGGAGAAAGAATAATACATAAGATCAATAAAGCAAGGAGCTGATCCTTTGAAAAGATAAATAAGATTGAAAACCCCTTAGTAAAACTAAACAAAAGAAAGACTTAAAGTAATAAAAAATTCAATATAAAATAAGGGATATTATGACAAATACAACTGAAATTCAGAGGATAACTAAGGAATATTTTTGGAAACTTATATTCTAATAAATTGGAAAACCTAAAAAAATGGACACATTTCTAAATACATATGGTACAGGATATAAACAATCTAAAAAGATCTATAACATGCAGTGAGGTTGAAGCAGTAATAAAAAGTCTTCCAAAGAAGAAAATCTCAGGACTGGATGGATTCACAGCTAAATTCAACCAGACCTTTAAAGAAGAACTAACACCAGTGCTCCTCAAATTATTCCATAAAATAAAAAGGGAAGAAATGCTACCAAAGTTAAAGCCAGTATTACCCTGATAAAAAATGGAATAAGGATACCAAGGAAGAGGAAGAAATATAAACCAATTCTCTCTCTTTTTATTTATTTATTTTTTTGGTGGTATTGGGTTTTAAACTGTGAACTTCACACTTGTGAGGCAGACATTCTACACTTCAGCCACTCCACCAGCTCTCTACTATTTTCTTGATGAATATAAAGATCACCAATAAAATAGCTGCAAACTGAATTCAACTGCACATTGAAAGGATCATACAACATGATCAAGTTGTTTTAATTCCAGGGATGCAAGGATGGTTAAATATATGCAAACCAGTAAGTATAATACAACATATAAAGAGAGTCAAGGACAAAAACAGATGGTCATCTCAATAGATACAGAAAAGGTCTTTAACAAAATTCAACATCTCTTCAAGATAAAAGCCTTGAAGAAACTTAAAAACATTATTGAGATAATGTCTGAACATAATAAAGGACATAAATATACAACAGATCTATAGCCAACTATATAAAAAAGTGGGTAAAAGTGAAAGCACTCCTTCTAAAATTAGGAACAAAACAAGTGTATCTACTCTCTACACTCTTATTCAATATAGTGCTTTAATTCTCTCAAAGAAATAAGGGAAGAGAAAGAAATGAAAGTGAAGCCAATAAAAAGTGACATTCTTCAGAGATAGAAAAAAATCCTAAAATTCATATGGAAGCACAAAAGACTCCAAACAGCCAAAACAATCCTGAATAAAAAGAGTAATGCTGTGGTATCATAGTTCCAGTTTTTTAATTATATTACAGATCCATTTTTAACAAAAACAGCATGACACTGGCACAAAAACAGACATGTAGACCAATGGAGTAGAACAGAAGACCCAGAAATAAACCCACACAGCTACAACCATCTGACTCTTGATGAAGGTGCCACAAACATACATTGGAGAAAAGACTTCTTTAACATATGGTGCTGGGAGAGTCCCATGAGTAGAAGACTGAAACTACAATCTCTGTCTCTCACTCTGTGAAAAATCTACTCAAAATAGCTCAAAGATCTAAGTGTATAGGTATAGGAAATGACTGTTCATATAGGTCTCTATTAGCTCAGGAAATAATAGCAAGAATTGAGAAATGGGATGGCATCATATTAAAAAAGGAAACAACAAAGTAAAGAGACAGCCTACAGAATGGGAGAAATCTTTGCCACATATTTATCTGACAGAGGATTAATATCCAGAATTCATAAAGTTAAAAAAGTAAACACCAAAAGAATAATTCAATCGATAAGTGAGCAAATGAACTGAACAGACACTTCTCAAAAGAAGAAGCACAAATGCCCAGTAACACAGGAAAAAATGTTCAGCATTTTCATCCATCAAGGAAATGCAATTAAAGGTACATGGATATTCCACTTCACCCTAGTCAGAATGGCTATCAGCAAGAAAATAAACAACAAATGCTGGTAAGGATGTGGGGGAAAGAAAACCCTTATACATGGTTGCTAAGGACTTAAATCAATGAAGCCACTATGGAAGTCAGTATGCAATTTCCTCAAAACACTAAAAAAAAAGAAATACCATCTGACTTAAGTATACCAGTCTGGGTACTTACCTGAAAGAATGTAAGCTAGCATACAATAGAGATGCCTGCACACCTTTGTTTATAGTAGCAGGTTTCACAACAGCCAAAATACAGAATCATCTGACCTAGCCATCAACAGATGAATGGATAAAGAAAATGTAGTGTATATGTACTCAATGAAATGTTATTCAGCCATAAAGAAGAAGAAAATTGTGGAACTAGAGATCATCATGTTAAGCAAAATAAGCCAGACTCGGAAAGATAAACATGACTTTTTCTCATATACATAGATTTTTTTTAAAAAGACACAAAAGAGGAAGGACTATTTGGGAAGAGAGGAAAGGGGACAAAAGAAGGTAATGGGGAGGTGAATATGATCAGAATACATAATATACATTTATGAAAACATTATGGAACCCATTATTTTGTAAAATTAATATATGCTAATAAAATTTTTTAAACTTAGATTCTCTAACATTAGATATAAATAGATTTACAGATGTTATATCTTCCTGTTGAACTGATACCTTGATCATTATATAATAGCCTTCTTTGTCTTTTCTTAGTTTTACTGTCTATTTTGTTAGCTATAAATACAGCTACTCCTGCTTGCTTAAGATTTCTGTTTGCTTGGACTATCATTTTCCATCCTGTCACTGTCAGTTTGTGTTTATCTAGAAAAGTGAGATGACTTTCTTGTACAACATATGTTGTTGGGAATTTTGTTTGTTTCAGTCAGTCTGTATCTTTTAATTAGAGAATTTAGTCCATGTACATCCAAGGTTATTATTTATATTTACTCCTATTGTATTGTTTATGTTCTCCCAAGTTGTTTTGAATATTCTTTGTTCTTCTCTTCCTCTTGTTTACCATTGTGGTTTGATAATTTATTATATTGATAATGCATGCTTCTATTCTGTTTCCCTTTTGTGTATCTATCCTTCTAGTGAGAGACTAACATTCACATGCTTTCATGATTATACTTCAACGTTTATTTGCCTTCTGAGTAGTATTCCCATAAGCATCTTTTATAAGATGGATCTGATGATCATTCATTCCCTCAGTTTTTGCTCATTTTGAGAGAACATTATTTTTTCCTTTATTTCTGAAGGATAGCTTCCTTGCTGGATATGTATTAATTGGCAATTTTTAGAATACATCATTCCAAGGGTTTTTTTCTTAGAATTCTGTTGCTTTTCTGATAGAGATACCCTTAAATGTGACTTGGGCTTTTCTCTTGCAGATTTTAGAATTTCTTTTGTACTTTTGACAGTTTATAATATGCCATAGTGAAGATCATTTCTGACTATGCATATTTGGAGCTTCTAATCTCCTGACATGAATGTCCACATCTTTCCCAAGACTACGGAAGTTTTTTGCTATTATTTCATCAAATGGGGTTTCTACAACAGCATTAATGTTTTTCTCTCCCACCTTCAGGTATTCTGAAAACATGGGTATTTGTTTGTTTGATGGGGCTCCAAACATCTTGAATGCTCTTCATTCTTTCATTCTTCCTTTTTCCTTTTTTGGTCTATTTAAACTTCATATATTCTTTCTTCCAATTAATCTAGTCTGTTTTTGAATCTTTCAATTGTATTTTTTTTTATTTTTTGACTTAGTGAGCTCCCCATTCCCAAGATTTCTGTTTGGTTATTTTTTCAGAATCTCTATCTCCTTGCTGAGTTTTTCATTCATATCCAGAAACATCTTTCTAATTTCATTTAACTATTTATCTATATTCTCCTATATCTCATGGAGCTTTTTTATAATCATTCCTTTAATTTCTTTATTAAGCATTTCATCCATATTGATTTATTTAGGATCTGTTGCTAAAGCTATTCTGTTTCTTTGGAGGTACATATTACTATGATTTTTCATATTTCTTGTGCTCCTATGTTAAGATTTTTTCACATTTAGTATATTTTTCATTTTTAACAGAAAATTAAAAGTGAAATTAAAGATGAGTAATCATCTTTCTCTTGAAGGTGTAACTTGAGAGTCAGTTTGTTATGCAATGTTGGCTTTATTTCCGGATGGGCACCATCATGTAGTCTCCCTATTGCTTCTTTGGCTGTGATTAATGATTTGGGGCACAGCATATAACATGGCAGAGCCAGAGAAATCCACTCTTTCTGTAGACCATGCAAGAGTAAGTAGTGTCTAACAGTTCAGGTGCATGTGGTACAGACAGTAGTAGCTGTGGGGTGCTCACTGTTTGGTTATTTCAATAATGGGAGTAGTGCTCCCTATCAAGAGATAAAAGATTTCTTCAGGTACTATTAGTGTTATCTCTGCTTCTAACACGAGCATCTACTGTTGGAAGCCCCAGGAGTAGTAAGGGGCTGGAACACTTATCTTCTGACCAGTCAGTGGTCAGACCCAGATGCTGCATGGAGAGACGCAGTAGCAGGACCATAACACCCCTCTCTCTGGTCTTCACACCCAGTATGGATAGCAGTGCATATTCAGACAAGGTACAGGAACAAGGAGGCATCAGAAAGTAGATAGGTAGGGTGGCATCAGGAACCACTGTGTCCTATCTAGTACTGAACAAAGTCCCTCTGGACCCTCTTTTGTGGTGTGCACCCAGGGGTGAGGTAACCGTAGGAACCAGAGCTTCCTCCCAATACATAGACTCCTTCAGCTGCATATACTCCTGGGAGCAGAACATAAGCAAGAGCCACAGCTCAAGGACGCCTCCCTCAGCAAGTCCCTTAGCCAGGACAGCAGGAGGAACATAGTGATCCCTCCCCACTCTGTCATTAACAAGCACTGGGATGTGGCAAAGGAGAGAGAGCAGTGGGAACCACATAGGTGCCATGGCAGCAGATACCATGGTGTTGTCTGCTGCTTCAGTGGTAATGTGCACCTGGGAAGCAGGACTTTAGCAAAGCCAGGCAAAATTGCACTCATTGAGGACAGGGTAACAACTGCAGTCACAGAAATGTTCAGGGCCTGCTCAGCATGCCCTTTTAGGCAGGGAAAACTGTGGTTCCCACTCCACCCTATCAGTAACAGGTGTCTGCGGCAGCACAGAGTATCAAAACCTTCATGGGACTTGCCTTCACTCCTGGCAGTGGCATATCCACATGCAGCTGGCCACAGCCTTGGTCTCAGAGGGCAAATGCTCTGACCTCCTGGCTCAAGAGGGAAGCACCATCCATTACCTCCTGCATCACAACTCCTATCCCCTAGGAGGATAGGAGGGCACCCAGTAATCTCAGGGCACCCAGCGGTCACAGAGCACCTAGTGATCTCACGTCACAGTCATTGTCCTGGACCAATTCAGTTTTCAAGGCAGCTATCCCCAAAGCCAGTGCAGGGAAATGTCTGTTGGGTTCCCAGGAAGGGGACTATTGCAATAGTTTCTGACCAATAGCTCAGTTTTCAACATGGCTCCTGGCTACAGCACCCTGAGCATTTGCTGATGAGGTCCTTCTCCAAAGGATTTCGGGATACTTATCTAAGTAAGCTGAAATCTTATGAGGATTGTGAAACTTCTAACTAGCCAATATCTGCACTGGCAGAATTTGCTGGGATTCTCTTTCACCCTCACCCCTGCAAAAGGGAGACAATCCTTCCCTAGCTATGGAGTCAGGTAATGGGTGCTGAAGATTTTGGTTTCTCTTACTATGTTGTTGACCCGGTCTTCTGAATTTTACAAGGTTCCAGTCTCTCTCTTACTTATTTCTAGAGTTCTCCCATGGTCACTTACCTCAAAATTGACCTAGTCACTTTTTATATTGGGTCTTCTTTGTGGAGAAGGTAAGTGCTGGATGCCTCCATTCAGCCATCTTGGATCTCACAAATCATTGCACGTCCAGTAAAGATAACTGGCTTCACAACTACACTAGCTGGATGATGATAATCTACTCTCCCTAGAGTCTTCTGGCAGAGGTCCGTGTACGTCCTAGAAGTCAGAGCACTAGTACCTTTAGTCCTTGGAGTTCAAGTTGGTTCCTAAGTGTCCCAAACCAGTCCAGGCACAGAGAACTGTCCCACACTAGGAAACACCTTTGAATTGACTACTTCCTCCTGCATTTGTCCAGACATCTAGTCTGGTCCCAATTCGAAGGAATTTGAAAGTAATGTTTATTTTCCTGTCTCCACCTTCTCCCAAATCATATGTACTAAGACAGACCACAGGAGAGGAGCTGGAAATGCCCTCAAGAGACTGCAGAAACCCCAGGTGACCCATAATTCACTGGTCAGGAGACTTTAAAGCCCAGATGTCAGACTCATAGATCTAGAGCTGCCTTTTATCAATCCCCAGGATCTTGAGTGTTATGTTCCCATTAATATTAACAGTGTTCTCACTAACAAGACAGAGTAATTATTATGTTTTTCTCTAACTTGGTTTATGGAACAGGCCCAAGAACATTGTGTAGGGAGCAAGCCCTTGAACATTTTATTATCAGAATAAAAATACCTTTTACCTGTTCAAGATCATTGATGCTTTTCTTCAAATGCCATTTTTCTTAATCCTTATATGTTTATACAAACTGCCTTGTGCTGCAGTTCTTATTTTCATATATTTTATAAATTTTGAAGAATTCAAATAGTGATTTTACTATCTGCACATTGATACCCAAATGATATTTTCATGAACATTGCATTTTTCTCTGACTAGCTCAATATCTTTCTATAATTTAAGACAGCCCCTAGAAGTCATTTGCTATAACTGCTAACTTCCATCTTCCTTTTGGGAAATTTACTTATCTTCCTTCTTTAAAAGATAACTTCCTCATCATTTACTATTGAAAAAAATAGTACTGAGTAAATGAGTAAATAATAATGATTGAGTGAATAAATGGTGTTAATGTTGAATACGGTATCTCACACTAAATTTGTTTGATTTAGCATTCACGAGACTTGTTTGATTAAAAGTGTACATCACCAGGGACCTCATAGCTTAGAAGGACAAGCCAGGAACTTAGCATGTTGCTGTATGATGTCTGGCCAGGCTGGCAGTGCTTCTGTAAGCTCTATTACACTGCCATTCTTCTGGCACACAGCTATGGAACTGGACACCCACATCCATCAATGGAGCTATCAGATCCAATATCATAAATTCACTGATGATATTTTTACAGGTCACAAAAAAGTGATCTTGATAAAGAGAAAAAGCATAGAAACTAGAAGCAGATAGAGGGAAGAAAACAATTTTAATCATGTGGAAAGCAGACAGAGAAAGGAGAGCTCCCAGGAGACAGATGTGTTTTAGCAACACAAAAAAGAGGGAGAAAAAGGAAGGCAATAATTGCAATCAGAGGCAGGGGAGCTGTCCCATAGGTTAGATGGGGCTGCAAGAATCTAACTTCCTTGTGTACCTGCCCCACAGAACCACCACTTATGTCAATAATCTCGCTTCATATGACTCTGCTGCTAAGTAATTGTTTGAACTTCATTATATTTAGGAATGCAGAATCAAGCTGGGCACTGAGTTAATTTTAAACTGTCTGGCTCATTTTTCTGGGTTGTCTTTGTAAAAAAAAACTTTCACTATTGCTGTTTTAACATCTATTATGAAGAATCCATGCCTTGCCTTCCTTTCATATTCACTAATCTTTATATTCAACTTTCCATTAGCTGTGATTTCAATTCATTAAAAAATTATATCATCCTGGGACTAAGTTCTTATTTTTATGCCAGGCCAATTACATTTCAAAGAATAAAATATTATATGCCTTTCTATTTGGAATTTTTAGTAAATTCTTGTCTTTTGACTTCTGCTAACCTCTCAGAAGTGCTGAGATAAGAATAGAAACATTTGATAAACTCAAACCTGGGAACTGGGAGCACTGGATTATATTTTGCCTCATGTGTGAAGTAGTATTTGTGGTGTATACAGTAATACTTTATACTTCCTTGATAGTAACACCAAAAGTGATCATAACAATAGAAGCAATAACAATATATTTTCTTCACCTAGTGTTTCTGATACATTCATACGCACCAAACCTAGGTGGCCAGTTACACACATTTCATTTGTCCGCTTACTTATAGGCAGTCTTCCAGACTTTACCATTATTAATAGCAAAATACTAAGTGTGTATTATCTCATTTAATCTTCACAGCAACCATATGAAATACCATTGTTACTACTTTCTCCATTTTAGATACCAAAATCCTGGAGTACTGAAGGTTCAATAATTCTCTGACTAGTAAATGGTAGGGCAGAGATCCAATCCAGGCAACCTGGAAACAGATCCCATATATTTTACCTCTCAGCTAGATTGCAGTGCTCCCTTATCTGCTCCCTAAACAATGATATGATTGGGAGTATTAGGGTCCAGGAGTAGTGGGGGAGTAGCCCTCTTACCCCAGAGAAGATGGGTTACACATGGAGGTAGAAGAGGTTCCCACACTGCTCATTCCTAGGGAATGAGAAAGAAAATCAAACAAACATAGATTCCTTGTTTCCTTTTAATTTGCCAACCATATTTGTAATCACTGCATTTGGCTTTGGTTATCTTAGCTAACAGGGGTAGCTGGCAGAGGCAGTGATAAATGACCTTGTTTGGGGTAACTTAACCAGATACTAATGTGTTCCTGTGGTGGTACTAAGCACTGCTCTTGGCACACTGCACTCAGAAGGCACTTTACATGATAACCATCCATCTTTCCCAACCCATGATGACACAGACCTGCCAAACCAATGCCTGACAATTTCAGGCCAGTCACATAATTTACCCAGGAAAAGTTCCAAAACCTCTTGGTGGCAAAATATAAGAGGTCCATTTGTCATTATTTATAAGAATATGCCAGACATGGTGGTGAATCCTATAATCCCAGGCAGGTACTAGGGGGCAGAGTCAGGAGAATCACAAGTTCCAGGCTAGTTCTGGCAAAGATAGTGAGACTTTATTTCAAAAACAAAAGGATTGGGAGCATAGATAAACTGGTAGTTCACTTGCCTAGCAAGTGTCTGGATTCAGTCCCCAGTACAAAGAAAAAAGAGCAAGAAAGAGAAAGAAAAGAAATAAGAACTATGAATATTTTAAGCTGGATTTAAGTAAACAAGTAACATATCAAGTTAAATCACTGGTAAATAAGATATATCTGATGGTACCATATGTGATATTTAGGTAATATCATTAGAAGGATGAACAGGAACAGGTTTTTATTCTCTTCCTTTTGGGAGTCTTGGATGTATCCTCTTTTAGTTATTTATATAATCAACAAATCAAAAAACTTCAACTGTACACACACTATGTAGGGATTATGAGTGAATATATAACCTCAGCCTGCATGCAGCTTCCATTTGGAGTGCTAGAATAAGAACACATGTGGTCTTCCATTAGGGAAGTTTGAGTGACAAAACATATGTAAGAAAAAATAGCACTCTAGACTAAAATTTCAAAGAATATAGCCTAGAAAGAATACTGTTATTAAAAACAAGATACTTTGGCTGGGCACAACAGCTCATGCTTGTAATCATTGGGAGGCAAAGATAGGAGGTCAGACCAGGCAAAAGGTTCATAAGATACCATCTTAACCAATAAAAGTTGGGTATGGTAACACACACCTGTCGTCCAAACTATATGGAAAGCATAAATAGGAAGATTGTGTCCAGACTGGCCCAGGCATAAATGTAAGAACCTATTCAAAAAATACCTATGCAAAAGGCCCTGAATATAAAGTCTAACAACAAAATAAATATATTGAAAAGATGAGTTTCAAAAGTGGCTCTTAAAATCAAGTTGCAGCTGATTTTCTCCTATAAATATGTGAATGAAGCAAAAGGGTAGAACTTCTTATTTCTACCCCATTCTTAGGAAGTACAACAGAGGAAAATTGCTTGCTCCCTAAAGACTTTTTAAATATTAGCTGAAAAGCTTTTTTTAAGGACAATCCTTTTATTAAAATACATCTAATAAATAAATCTTTATATAAAGCCAACTTACATTTCCCAAAGCTGTCCCATGTTTGTTACCTTTGCAAAACGATTAC
This sequence comes from Castor canadensis, assembly GCF_047511655.1. Lineage (NCBI taxonomy): Eukaryota > Metazoa > Chordata > Mammalia > Rodentia > Castoridae > Castor > Castor canadensis. Next base: position 128,395,852 of record NC_133391.1, on the reverse strand, counting down.
AGAATCTTTTGGTAAGCAATCACCATTGTCTCAGCAACCGTTCTCTTTCTGGCCAGTCTACTCAACGTCTCTTATACACACCTTCCCCCATGTTTATAGCCACATATTTTCTATTCTCTCTCTTTGTTTATTAGTGTACATTAATTATACAAAGCAGTTTTGTTGTGATATGTCCATACATTCATACAATGTACTTTGATCAAATTCAACCCCTCTATTACTTTTTCTTACCCCCTCTCTCCCTTTTTTCTGAACAATTGAAATGGGTCTCATTGTTCTATTTCCAGACATGCATACAAAGCACTTTGATCATATTCACCCTCCATTCACCCTCTCCTGTCTAGACACATGTTTTCATGCCTAACAAAACATGCTCTTTTCTCATATTCAGCCCCTCATGCTTTTGTGAGTACCTTCAGCTAATTTGATGGCAGGTGGTGAGTAGAATGTTCCTGTGGGCAAAGGTGGATGTGATTTATGGCTAGGGGAAAAGATCTCCTCTAACAGTAGTTTCTATCTGTGACCCAGGAACAGAAGAGAGAACAGAAACAAAGTAAGCAGGTGGGACTGGTCACATAAAACCAAACAAAGAAGACATGAGATTTTTGAGGCCAAGTACCCAAAGCACACTCTTATCCTTTCTTTCTCAAACAAAGTTGTAAGACACTGACTGACCAGAAGTTCCAAATTTGTGTGTGTGGAAAGAAACCTCACCCAATCAGCCTTATGTTGACAGCATTTATTTGAGGATAACACAAAGAGAGAAGTTTCACACACAATTGAAATTCAGTGCTATTTGGGAAACAGATAAGGGAGAGGTTTATACAAGAAATAACCCACAATCTTCATTCAGGACATATCTTTTTTTTTTTTAATCATAAGAGACTAAAACAAACTTACTACCATCCACATGTGCTATTTCATGAGGGGAAAGATTTATGGGAAATTGTGCCCAACAGAAAGGAATCTCTGTGGCCAGAAGAGGAGAAAGCTAAAAAGAGCCAATCTCTGTCACCAACAACCAAAAACAAGAGATAGTTTATTCCCACTGAAACTTACATTTAAGTATCTCCATCCATATCTAGCACCACATCTGAGTCTGCTTTTTTAATCTCATAGGGAAAGTGCTGAGCTATCAACTCTTCTCCCAGAATATGTGGATGGTATTTGTGCTCTTGTTATCATCAAGACTAAACCCTGTTTAAGTGCCCCAACTCAGGAGGCCACAGGTAGAAAAGGAATGGATAACTTCAGGAGGCAGTCTTGACTCCATGACTAATTATAAAGTGAGCACTGTATAACTGAATTATTTTAAATAAAAATTACTTTAGGAAATGTACTATTAAGTCATAATTGACTTTCAACATCATATATCATTATTGCCAGTACCAAAAACTTTTAAAACATGATCTCTAATGCTCACTAATACCCTACAAAGTGGATAAGCCTCAACCTTCTCTATAAGCACTGTACTGTATCCATTTTGAGGCTATCCAAGTAAGTAGTGACAATATTTCAGGAAATCCATTTACTGTAGTATTTAGCATAGTAATTGAGCACATAGCAAATTCTCAATAAATGCTGGCAAAACCCAAGAATTGATCACTAAATCAATAATCAGTTATATCTCAGCAAAGTAATCAAATATTGACCCAAAATAGATTGAGAATCAAATCATGATTCAATAAATCAATGGCAATTCTAAATGAGGAAAATAAGACATTCTCTTATTACCTTGCTTTCTATACTCTAATAAATCAACTTGTGCCCAAAAGCAGGTAAATACTAAGCCAAAGTCATTAGTTCTACTCTCAATTGTACTTTCTGTCCCACTTCTTTGTCAGGTGGGCCAGGCCCAGTGAGTTCTGTTCAATGAACTTTGAGTTGAAGTATATAAGCTCTTAAGAGAGTGGTTAAAACCACTTAGAGTGAGACCTTTAGAATTCACTTTCCCCTTAAGTGTGGTAGTTGTCAGCATTTAAGGTGATGGCTGCTCCATCAACCTATGTCTGAGTGACATTGTTGAGCAGAAGATTCTACTGATCCACACTGGACACACAACATGAGCAAAAAAGAACCTTTGCTGCTTATTCTACTGCCTACTATAGCAGCACATCTTAGCCCATACTAACTGACAAAGTGAATAAAATTCCAAGACTCTGAAACTTCTACAGAATAAGAGTAAGCTAGGGCCATATCACCACACATAGTTGCATATTTTACCAATCTCTACCCTATACTACATCTTAGTCTTCCCCTGTTAGTACCTTTACTTTGATCTGCTTATTAAACTCACAATACTGTAACATTCTGCCCCTCCAGAAGATTGAAATCAGTGCCCAGAATAGAGAGGAGAGAAAGCAATCTGTGTCACACAGAAACGTAATACACATTCTTACTAAGGAAATTACATCTAGATCTCTGCTCGTGAGATGCACAATAAACCAAAATATTTATCAAGAGGCCCACCTTCCCTGTGTGTGATCTTCCCTATGGATTGGTATTGATGAAAACCCCTTATCCACAAAAAAACCATTTTGCGTCCTTTGCCTTAGACCTGGAAATAAGTGGAAGGTCAGATGAGTCATATTTTGGGAACCTGAGAATTTCCAGCTGTACTTACAAGGATTTTATATCTTTCTGTCACGAGGTAGCATTTAACAGAATTTTACATTTTTCTGCCATGTGGTAACAGTAAAAAATGATGAGTCATGAGGCTTAAAGCCTAATGGATTATTTACTCTGTTAGCTAAAATCTCAGCTCCATAGAACATCTTCTGTCCAGCATGTCTCAAGATACATATAAGAAGTATTATTTTACTTCTGCTTGATGTTTAAAAGATTAATTCTGTTGACCTTGGTCCCTGATGCATCATTCATAACAAACATGAATCATCATAGTGTCAGGGTCTAAGGGGTAAGGTTTCTTTTTAAAAACCAGTGCTATGGGCCTGTCATTGGTTGCTTACCATCTTGAATGCATGTTTTCTCCTCCTTCTATTGGAAAAAGTATTCATTAGCCAGGCAGATAAGCCCAAAGAAGCTTAAAGCCACTTATTTAATAGCCTGTAAAAAAATATAATCAGCCTTTCCATTCATATTAGAAATATGAAGATAAAACACTGGGCGCATGATTTACACAACTATCCACTGTAAAGTTATATTAGAGCATGACTTTCCAGTGTTAGGAACTTCCCTCTTTTTTGTTTTAAGGACACACTGTGATTTACTACTCAAATCATGTTTTAGTCCACCAGTACTTTTTCTATTTCTTCACTACCCTGTAACATTGTTCTCTGTCAGTCTTGCCAAACAATGAAATCCTATTCCAATCAAGAGTAAAAGAGTTTGAAGGCAAAGCCACTGAGTGAGGGCAAATTATAATTCATTCAACAAATACTTTTGGTTTTCATGCTGAGTTATCACAGTGAGTTACTTCCTGAATTCTTACTCTGTCAGAGTGATGTATTACCCAAGCCAGGGTCTACTGGAAAATAATTGTGGAGAATGTGCAGACGGGAAAAACTCAACTACTCTGTGGAGAATGTGCAGACGGGAAAAACTGAAACTAGACAAGTCATGTGTTGTATCACCTCTGGTCTAGCTATTACATGGATCTTTACAGACTTTTTTTAGTAAGGAATCAGAAAAATAATCAACTCTATCATAAATGATTAAATCATTTCTATCAAAATATATTAAAGTAGAAAATATACATAATGCTATTATAAAATATCATTGAATTTTATGACATGTTTCATTCTGATACTAATACTCTTTTATAAAACCTTAAAAGGTTTCCTTACATGAAATAAGTAAAATATCATTTTTTATTCAAGCACAAAAGATAAACTTTATGAACCATGCATACGCCAGTTCTGAGAGACGCTGTTTGATTAAAATTTGTCTACATTTGCTTTCAAATTGGCAGGGTGCCATTCATGCTCAGACACTAAAACAGGTGGCATTTCTATGAGAAATTTCTTCTCAGAAATGTAGATTAAAATATCTTACTTTACAAAATCCCTACTCTAGAATCCAGCATACACAGAAGAGCCTTAGTCCTGAGAAACAGGAATCTAAGTTTCCTCCCCAGCCCTCTCTTTCCATCGCCAGTCCATGGGAATCCATGGAGAATCATGTTGAAATTCTTAAGTGATTTGTTTCAGAAAATAACTTTTTAAAAAGCAGCCAAAAGCAATGTTTATTCTATATAACCCAAGTCATATCACCAGTCTATCCTCTAAAGATTGAGTGGTGAATTAGTTGATAATACTCCACTAAAACTCATGAAAAGTAGAGAAATATTCCTCTCAGCTTTAAGATAATATAGGAACAAAGCCGGGCACCAGTGACTAAGACTTGTAATCCTAGCTACTTGGAAGGCTGAGATCAAGGGGACTGTAGTTTGAAGCCAACCCAGGCAAAGTTAGTGAGACCCCATCTCAACCAAAGCTGGGCGGGTGGTGTCATGTGTCTTCCCAAGCTACAACAGTAAGCATAAATAGGAGGGTCATGGTCCAGGCCAATGTGGGCAAAAAGTAAGACCCTATTTCAAAACTAATCAGAGATAAAAGGACTGGAGTCATGGCTCAGGGGTAGAGCACCTGCCTAGCAAGCTCAAAGCCCTGAGTTTAAACCCCAGTATTACCAAAAAAAAAAAAAAAAGATGATATAGGAACACATATTGAAGGACAAATATATGCATATATTCTAGAGCAGAATCTCCAGAAATCCTTAATGTGGCCAACACATTTTCCACACTTTGGAAAATAAGAAGAGGACAAGTCTCGTTATGTCACCATAGTGTTGTTTAAACATTTGCGTTGACTATCAACACTTAATCAGGAGATTTCACATCTTGATTTCCAGCTACTTTTGAAAAAAAAACTCAAAGATCTGGACTGCCTAGAACTGCATGTTTGCCTTTCTACAAAACATGACTGAGTGTAGCTGGAGGAACTCAATTTGCCAAGTCCCTACCACTCCCTATTGTTTTGTGACCGCTCTTTGCGTTATTCATTTGTAATACCTGCCTGACCAATGCAAGCAACTCTCTTAGGGAATATAGGTAAGATAGATATATACATGGCTAGAAGGAAGGACAGATAGATGGATTGATCAATTGATCTCAATTAAGTCTCACATTACCAAGTTTCTCTGACAGTGAAGTTTGTAACCAATACTCTGGCAACCAATATGCTGAGGTCCCAACACTTCTAAGAACTTTGTGTTCTTCAGATTAACCAAATCAAGTATAGATTTAAGTAACACAAGCTATCAGAATCTGGCCATTTCTAGAACCCTAGATCCTACCATTTCTGTCTTTTCGAGTTTTTATATCAAAGCTCTTTATATTTATTTGTGGGACACCAAGCAATTTGAAGTCCATTTTCCTTAAAGTTTAACTTCTCAAGACATAAAAGAAGATAAACATCAGCACATACACCAAATATTTTATATTGCCAACTGTTTCTGTTGCACCATGCACAAGGTACCTGGGTTGAAGTACACAAAATGCTCTTACTAAATTGCAGAATATTCAGGGCCATCACCAGAAGCATTTATAAAATAACCCCAGGATGGTCATGGTTCCAGCGACCTTAGGATCAATGCAGGTCACATCCTAGCTCTTTGAGTGTCTTTATGTAGAACGGAAAAGGTACTTTTTCCTCTGGGCTGACAAAGACTCAAAATACACTGCATGGCTTGACCAACAGAATGTGGTTGCCTTTCCACCTCACTCTCCTCCTGCAGCCCTGACCATGTCAGTGAATAATCTGAATAAATCTAAGGGGCAGACAGCCCTGGAAACAAATTTTAAACCAAATGCACGTGAACTAAACTTCCACAGGAAATTCAACTAGGGAGTGCACCTGACAAGTGAAGAGATTAAAAGGACATAAAAACTTGGGTTTTTTTATTGGCTATTGGATTTTAATCCCTCAAACAAAACAGATTCTAGAATCTTTGAAAGAAGGAACTAAGTGAGAATCACACCAAGCCAAGAGAGGTGAAAATTAAATCCAAACCCTAACCACTCTTTTTAATCTCTGTGATTGTTCTGCACATGCCTCCCAGATGGGTACAAATGCAAAGCATTTGGAAAAGCAATCCTTTTTGTTAGGGGAGAAGGGAAATTTGCAAGAATTTCTCTGTCAATAAGATTTCTATATCAAATGGAAACGTTGAAAATACATTTTCTTTCTTTGCCCCAGTTCAAGTCATCTTTCCTACTCCTTAATGGACTATGAGTTTCAACATGCTGCCCGAGTCTTCCTGACCTGTAATTTCCCCTGTCCTATCTCACCACTCAATTCATGCTTCTCCTCCTTCCTGAGACCTGGTGGATCTGGGCTTTCAGTGGGAGGCCTGATGCCCTGGCTCAGCATACTTGTCATTACAGTCTTCTGTGCTATTTGAATCTGAAGGAGAAGCACTTAACACCAAATTGATTTTTTTTTCTTCGTCCATTGGAAGTACACATGTCAAGTACTCCTCTTTTGAAGGAATCACCAGGTCCAAGTCCCCAGACTCTGACACGACCTTGTGCTTCCGTTTGGACTAAATAACTGCCCTGCCCTGCACTACCCTGCCCTGCCCTGCCCTCGAAGGAGGAAGTGAAAACCCTGCCCTCCTCTCCAGAGAAAGCCCTTTTGAATTATGTATGTTACCACTGAGAGTTCTTTTTCAGATCTTATAGACAGTGAAAGAAGTATGAAAGAAGCACTATGGAGAAAGAGATTCATTTTGCCCCTTTGAAATACGTTTGATCCTCTACCCTCCCCTGGCTTTAACCAAGCTGCAAATATTTCAAAGAATGGTCCATCATGCTCATGAAATTAACCCTTTTATAAAATAACATCATCAGCAATAAGAATAAAGCTTTCTTTGTCTAAAATAAGAAGTGTAATATGTTCCTCCCACAGATGGGTTAATTTTATGCACTTGACAGGTGACAGAGATATAGCTTCAAATTCCTCCTCGGTGACAATGTTAGAGAGCCATTGTGACTGTCCAGGGTTGTCATCAAAGCCTCTAGAATACTGCACATGAAAGGTTGAATGGGAACACTGGCAGGTGTGGGTTGAGGATATACTTGACAAAGTTTTCACGGAGAATATCATGGCCCATTGGGGAGGGAAGAAAAGTGGCAGGGCCAGGGGGGACCTCACTTCCTTTGCACCCAATCTTGCTGTGACACACAAAGCAAGAATTACCACCCACACCTATTGTTACTTGAGTAGATGTGCTTTCAGTTTCTCCAGCAGCCACTCCTTTTCAGTCATGATTAGGGGAAGGAATTAATTGACCACTTATCACAGGCTCATTCATCACCCTGCCACAAAAGTGGCAAGAAGTGGCTTTTGCCTTCTTCTTTTTGTCCCTCTCTATTTTGATTGATTAAACCTCACTCTCTCTTCCTCTGCTCTCTGCTTGCCTTTCTCCCTCCCTTTACCCATTTTTTTTTCACTTTCTGTTGTGACTTCCTCCCTCTTCCTTTTCACTCTCCCTCCCACCTTTAACCATCAGGCTAAAAGCACAGGTGTTCCTCTGTTCTCTGGGTTTAAAGCCATATGGGTGGCCCTGCTGCTTTCTTTGTGACTGTGAAGGGACTCAATAGAGAAGAAACAAAGGGAAGCCAGTGGATGCAACACCACAAAACAGACAGAACATTAAGGAAGAGATTGTGATCCTCATCTGACTTCTGTGTCAGAACCCACAGGAGGATGGGGTGGTGATGAAGCTGCCAGTATTCTCGACAACTCCCACAGCAGAGAACAGAGTACATAGGACAAAACAGTGAGTCAGCTGACCAGAGCCCAGCAGGAGGCAGGCAGGACACAGATGGGCACCAAGTGGGGACAGAGCTAGATCTGGGTCCACAGGTAAGTCAGGAGTAGCAATTGTGTGCAGTCCATGACATACACTTCTTACTCCTGCCAACAAACAACATGCGTGCCTGCTCATAGTCAAGAGACCCTAAGAAAGACACATTCTAGCACAGAAAAGAGTAGGATAAGAACCATGTAAGACTAAGGGTACAACCTGCAGAAAAAGTGAAGAAGAGAGGTTGACAAGAATGACAGGAAAAATCAGACAAGACATGAACAGAGGCCATTCTGCTAGAGACAGTGATTGTGGGTTTCCACTAGGCTTTTAGTAGGGAAGAGCTGGAAAGTGGCATCTAAAACCTGTCGTGTAGTAGGTATCCTTAGAAATTGTTTGTGATTAAGTCCATATGTTCTCATTCTTAGTGTTGGTTCTTATTTTTTTAATTAATGTTTTTATAAAGTCCTAAATTAAAGATCACTTGCAGGAGCTACTATAAAAAGAGAGCTGATCCCTCTCCCCCATATAATGAATATATTCTAATTAAAAATTTTTTTTAAAGGAGAGCTGAGCTGAATGAAAACCTGTGAATTACTCAGTCCCCAGTAGACAATCCAGGAAAGCAGTGCGCCTAACAGAACGGAGCCCACTCAGGGCTCTGGGTAGTCACCGTACATCCCAGTTTGCTGGTTCACACCTATTTCCCTAGCATAATTATTAACAGATGCCTTATTTTATTTTCAAAAGGTCTCAATTTGCACATGCAATTATAAAGCTTCGTTAATATGTGCTACACAATAGGTTATCTGTAATCCATTACAACTATCATAACACTATGTCATAGACTGCACTCAACAGAATTTATGGAACTGAAGAAAATTATAAATGAAACTTATTTAGAAATTGTGCATAAGATTTGAGAAATTTGGGAGAGAGAGAGATAAAGATGGAGAGAAAAAGAGAGAGTTTTTATTAATATAGAGGGAAGAGTAAATTGACTCTCCCTAAAAGCCACCCAGAAACTTAATTGTTTATGTTATTAACTACCTACTTCATTTCTCTTGCTAGGAGACCAGAGACTAGCAGAAGTCATGTTCAACTTTGCAGCTGTAGCAAAAGCTTTGTTTACATTGCTTATGATTTGTTTAATATGCAACCGTAGGCGTAAGTTTCCTACACAGAATTCTAGTGCCCAGTTAGGCAAAATTAAACAAGAAATGAGCTGCCGGGGTATACATTGCAACCACCTTAAATTAAATAGCCAACCTCTTCCCCTGTTGCACTATGAGAATGGCCCTTTACTGACTTAACTTCTGAAACAGGAGTGGATACAGTCATGTACCTGATGTGATAGTTTATCTTTAATTCCATGACAGTTACATGGCAGACTTTGTCATAACAAGATACTACTCTGTGTTCAGTCCCCCAGTATGTGGTGTTTCTCCCTCTCCTATTACAAGTGTTGTGCCCCTAACTTCCCCCCAGCCTCCATTTACCCTTTACTATTAAAGACACATTCAACAATTCAATTCTTTCTCTTGACTGTACTTGTCGGCAAATTCATCACTGCCTTCTCATGGTATTTGACTCCCACCCAGGTCTTGCTCTTTTCTTTCTTAGCTCTCTATAATATATGCAAAAAACAGTTCCACAGATTTTAAGGACAGTGCATTTTCACAGTGAACACACTCAGGTACAAAAATTTAAGAGCTTAGAACATTGCAGAATCCTAGAAGCCTCTCTTAGATCCTTCCCTGAAAGATAACCACACTCTTGACTCCTAACATGAAAGGACTCTAAGTCTTCTATAAATGAAGTCACACTTGAGTGCTCCTTTGTGTACAGTTTCTTTGCCCAACATTGTATTTTTGAGACTCATCCACATAGTGTGTGACTAGCTCATTCCTCTCTATTGCAGTGTGAGTATACTTTGTGAGTGCATCACAAATTAGTGAATTGCTTTCATTTTTCACTATGAGAAATAGTGCTGCTATGAGAATCCAAGCATGTGACTTCTGGTGCACAAATGAATACATTTCCACTAAACATTCACCTGGGGATGGAATTACTACCAAAGTATAAGCTATTACATATATTCAGCTTTCATAGATACCGCAAATAGTTTTCCAAGGTGAATCTACCAATTAAAATTTCAATCCACAGTCTATAACTGTTCCAGCTACCCAATATTCTCAGCAACAATTGGTAATATCAGCCTTTCATTTTAGCCATTCTGGTAGATGTAGAGTGTTATCAGTGTGATAGTGTGGGTTTAACTTGCATTTGCTGGTGACTAATAAAGACGAATCACCTGGATTTCTTAGCCGTTCAATTTATACCACGCCAATTGCCAATCTGGTCATTAACTTCTATCCGGTTACTACCCATAAGGGAGGTTGGGGTAATAACCCAGAGTGTGCACACTCATTCTACTCAAAGCCTTTCTATCTGCTCACCTTTATCATTGTTCACCAATCATTTCCACATTGTGTTTCAGTCTTCTATGCAGATCACCCTGATGACTATCCTCTTCTCTCGTGGCCTACTATTTATAAGCCTACTCTTGACCCTCCCAGACATCCCTGCCTCCCATTTTTACCAGGAAAGACAGCAGAGCAAGCACCTGCAGTCCTTATAATTCCATTCTTCTCTCCTGCCTCAAAGGAAACATTGTGCCTTCTCTGTAAAACCAGAAACCTCTGGGAAAATGTGAGGTTATTTGTGTTTCCTTTGCCACTTATCACCTGTGTGACCACATACAAGTTACTAGATGTCTCCTTGACACAAATTTCTTACTAAAAATTAGAATATTTTTGATGGTTTGGTTGTGGTTTATTTTGATGATTAAAATAACCAAACATAAAAAATGATAATATTTCATACTTCCTGAAATTGTTGTGATATTTAAATTATAATGTGCTCAAAATCCTTGGCCTGATAGATATTGTGTGTTTGGTAAATTTAATTGTTTTCCTTCCATTTCTCCCTTTATATCTCCACCATCATTGATCTTCTTTCATCTTGGAGGCAAAGAAATGGGAAAAAAGAAAACTTGGCTGTGACTTGAAACCTGATGTTTACAATTGACTAGCTCAGTCATGAACTTCCCTAAATAAGTTTTTTTATACTCTAACAAGGATCTAGGGGTGTTACACTTAGAAGTGTGAAAATGACACATTGCTCTGGCAGCATTGGATTAGCAATATGAAAATAGGGGCTCACAGGTTATATCCATCCACCTATACTCAAGTTTACACAAAATAGGATTTGATTGCCTACTAGTTGGTTTTTATTTAAATTGTCCATAATTAAAAATTCTAAGATATTTACATTGAAATTCCAAAATTTAGACTTCATTTGAAAAAAATAGAGGATCTAGCAACCATGTTCATCTTCCCTCAGCACAACAGACACCTGGAGCTCAGACTGAACTCCCCAGACTGGCTCACCCTTCTGATCTGCCACTTTCCCCTTCCCTCACTATTCTTGTCCTACAGACCTATCTCTCTCATCAACACTACCTCCATAGACCATGATGAGTATTTTTATTTTGCTACTTCATCTCTAGATTCTTATAGAACTAAATGATCAATTGCCTAACATTTACAGAATACTTGTGATGTATTTAATATTGTGTCTTTTACAAGTATACACCAACTTTTCCCTGGACTATTGCAGTTTATAATTGCCAGGCCTCTTCAGAAAGGTCCTAGCTTAGTTTCTTATTGCTGCTGTAACAAATTACCACAAGCTTAGTGACTTAAAGCAATAAAAATTTATCTTAGCTGGTAGAGTAGCACAAGTGGTAGAGGCCCTGAGTTCAAACCCCAGTACCACCCAAAAAAATACAAATTTATCTTACAGTTAGGTATCCAAAGGCCCAGAATACATCTCATGACCTAAATTAGACATTGCCCAGGCAGCATTCTTTCCTGGAGGCTCTAAAGGAGATTCCATTTTCTTGAAGTTGCAGTTTCTAGAGGCTTCCCATATTCCTTGGTTTGTGGCCTACTTTCTCCATCTTAAAAGCCAGCAATACCTGGCTGAGTCTTTCTCATGCTGTACCTCTCTGACACTTTACTGCCCCCCTCTTTCACTCCTAAAGCTCTTAAAGACCTTTAATAATAACATTGGGACCACCCATATAATCTAGGATAATATCCCCTGTCTTATGGTCAGCTGATTAGCAACCTTAACTCCACCCACAGGTGGAATTAAGGGGACCTTACTTCCCCTTTGCCAGGTAAAATAACTTTCTCACAGGGTCCAGAGCCATAGACATCTTTGGGGGCCATTATTCTGGTTACCGTAGCCCTCAACTGTTATTAAACCTCCCTTTGTTTGAAAAATACAGTTGATACAGAATTGTTGATTTGCCTAATGATGCTACTACACATTTTCTTTCAGTTCAAAATAAAAAACAAGCCCCAGAATACAAACTAAAAGCTAACATTTTCATTCTCTATGGCAAAGCAATTTTCTCTTGAGTGCCTGTAAAAGCCAAATATTGCTTTTTGCCACCTACCCCCACTAACTATTATCACCATTTTCACTTGTTAGGAAGAAGGAAGAAGAGAGTAAAAAGGAATGGCACTACCTACACTTCTAGGCACAATTCTTTCTGGTATAAAAAGGGAAAAAAGTGCAAATACTAAAGAAGACATCAAAGAAATGTCTCTGCTATTAGGGTCCTCTAAACTCTTCTCAAACCTCTGAATAATAATGTGGTCTGAGAGTAATCCTGAAGGACTGAAGGCAGCCATGAATATTCCATGTCCTGTCTTCCTTAATGCTTTCAGAACTGCCAGGGAAGATCATGTGACTCACTCACAAAAGTATCAGAATTAAACAGGCAAAAGCGAACAGGATAAAGCAAGCAAAGTCTCACAGGGTGCTATCACCATATCTCTCCAAAGATAATCAGGGCCATTGTTTCCAGCTCTAAAAAGTTTTTTGATAAATCAAATCCAATCTTTAAATGTCATATGTTACTTTCAATTTTTATGGAATAAATCTTGCAAGTTATAAAAATCCTTAAAATGAGTTAATATATGTATATTTTTTGTATGTACAACTGAGGGGGTTTTTTGTGAAACAAATAAATTCTAATTTATTTATTTGCATTTTAATTTATATCTCAGTTCACCTTAAATCATACAGAAAGTTAACTGAGAGATCTAATTCATTCTTAGAACTCTAGCTGTGAAGTTGAGTGACGGGATGGGTGCTACCCTCCTTGCAACCTTCCCCTGAGTTCTCAGTCTTCCTAAATCAGCTCCTGCATCTCATCAGGGTCTTGTCCCTTGTTCTGAACTCTTCTTCAATTGTCTCCATTTTCTACCGCCTAGGCATCATTTTATAACACAATACAATTTTAGTTAATTACCAGGATAAATTTTTGTTTGCCCCAGGAAGAGAGATCACATCTTTCTTCCAAGCCTAAGCCTGGCATATAACTGGCTCACAAATGTTATGAGGTACCTCCCACCCCTATTCTTCTTTTGACATACTTTATTTGCACCCAGCACTATGTTAAGTGTGTTGCATGCATTAATTTAATTCTTATTACCAATTGAATTTTATGGGAACCATTATTACCTTGTTTGACAGATTAGAAAATGAGCATAGAAACATTCAATAATTTACACAAAGCCAAACAGCAATTAATAACAGATAACATTTATTGATTACTTAATATGTGCCAGACACAGCTGCTAGTAGACACTTAAAGTGTTTTTATGTGAATTACAAAAAGATGCTACTTTGGGATGAATGCATTCAAAAGGCATCCCTTCCTTCAAAATGACTGGACCCGTTCCAAGACACAGCTTTTTGGAGTGGCACAGCCTACACAATATGCATTGCCACAGACTCCTCTTAGCACAAAGTAGTGATTAACCCACAGCAACTCTGTCAGGTGGACATTATTGCTATCATCACCCCTTGTTTAGAGAAGCAAGGAACAAGGCCGGGGAAGAGAAGCAATGGCTCAGAGTTGTCTAGCTCTTGAGGTGCAGAGGCAGAATTCAATCCCAGGCATTATGTTCCCACAGCTCATAGTCCTGACATTACTCTAGAGTGAATTTGTCAGTCTAGGTTCCTACAACAGCCTCCTAACTGACTCCATGTCTCCAAACTTGTCCCATAACTCAATCCATTGCTGCTGCCACAGTGAATTGCTAAAGATGTAAATTTCACTGCCTCCTCCATATTTAAACTCTTTGAATAGTTCTCCCCTCACTCTCAAGATAAAGTAAGAGTCCTTCCTGTGGCTGAGAGTTCCTTATCATCTGACCCTGTCATCCTCCATCCTTACCCCTCCTGCAACCCTCTGCTTCTACCCCTCCCTCTACCCAATGACATAGCCATACCAAATATTCTGCTGATATTCTTTACTCAGGGAACTTCCCCCTCCCCCTTCAGTTGTTCAGCTTCTACTCATATCTAAAGTCTCAGCCTCAATATCTCTACCTTTGATCCATGTTCCCCCAACACCCAGTCTAAATCAGATCCCCTGAGGGACTCCATATCACTGTTCACGCTTTCCTTTATAGAAACAGCACATGTTCCCATTTATGTGATAATTCAATCAATACCAATCCACAACAACGAGTTTCATTATGGCAAGGACAGTGTCAGTTTTGTTAGTTCACTCTAAACTGAGCCTTTAGCACATTAGCTGGCACATACAGGCAAAGAATTGCTCTTAAATGTCCCTCCTGTGTGTTCATATGCTTCCCCACCATAGCACTAGTCACAAGTCTGTAGCTGCCTGATTCTCACATTAGACTATATTTCCTCATCACACTATAACTATTTTAAGTACTATGAGCACAAAGACTGTTATCTGACATGGACCTCACTACTGAACTCCTAGCATCTAGCACAGTGCCTAGCACATAGTAGGTCAAGATACACAAATAGTGCACAATTAACAATTGATGGAGTATAGGATAACTGGCCCTTTCGGGGTAACCATTAATGTAACTACCATTGATGTCATCAATGGATTGAAGAGTTGTTTTACTTTAACCACTTTAAAGAAATAGAATCTATATGAAACATTGAGAGAAAGTTATCAGCTTCAAAATCTCATCCAAAATTGTTTAGTGGCCACAAGAAATCAGGGGACCAAGTCAGGCCTAGATGATAAATGATCTGTCAACTTAGTCAAAAGTCTCATGAGTGACCATTCAGAAAACTCATCATCTACTAGCCAAGTCCTATGGAGACTAAAGCCACAGAACTACAGAAATACTGTCCCGGGGAGATCTGTCATGCCTATCAACAGTCATTAAATTATTCTGAATAAAGGGAGATCCAAAGGACACAAAAATCCTTCTAAATTGGTAGCTAAATGATTTCCCATTGCTCTGGAGAGAAAAAAAAGGACATGTTCAAGTTTTGAAGAGGCAACAGCAAAGTCATATATATTACCTCATAGGATTTGATAAGACTGTGGAGGAAAACACCTTTCCTGAAGAGGACAGTCCACTCAAAGAAATGCACGTTTTTTTTCTATGTATAGTGTTTGCATTTGCAGTGAAGACAACATTATGTTTCATTCTATCCTAGCTTCAGAAAGTCTATTCAGCATCAGGGATAAGTAGTTCATGCCTGCAATCCTAGCTACTCAGGAGAGAGAGATAGGGAGAATTGCATTTTGAGGCCACCTTGGGCAAAAACTTCTCAAGACCCCCACCATGACCAATAACTGAGTATGCTGGGGCACACCTGTCATCCCAGTGATAGTGGGAAACTTAAAATAGGTTAATTTTAAATTGTGGTCCAGGTCAATCTGGGCAAAAAAGTGAGACCCTATTTCCAAAATAACCAGAGCAAAAAGAGATGGAGTCATGGTAGAGCACCTTACAAGTGCAAAACCCTAAATTAAAAACCTAGAACCACCAAAAAAATCTGCTCAGACTTTGAAACAGTGCAATCTTGGAGCCTATACATCTTAGGCATGAAGGGTTGTGTCATGGTCATTGCGGTGATCCCAAAATGCTACAAACACTTTGGTAAGAATAGTTCATGATAACATAAATGTTCTTGTGTTTTCCCACCAACATGTGGTGTTGATGAGACTTCTTCTTCTCTATAATTCAACTTCAGGTCTCTCTCTCCAGCCATAGACCAATTAGCCCCACTCTCAACTTCTAATACTAGTATTGTAAGGATAAGCGTCCAAAAGTTTATCTACGTGATGCATCTTCATTCAACATCCTCTAGACACCTCTGCCGTTGTTCAGCATCTCATTAGTACCAAAGTTAATCCTTAATATGAGTGCACCAATGTTGCTTTGGTAGATTTATTTCCTTAGGAGCTATGAATCCAACCCTCTTTACACAAAATGGAAGCATAAATAAAATATCATTTTTAACAAGCATAGCATGTTGTTAAAAACATGCACAGCAGTTTGGTTTGCTTTAAAACCATTATGCCAAACTTGACTGAGCATTTACCCTCCATGCTGACGCACTTCCTGGGCAGCATTACAGGTCCCTCAGTCAGTTACCCTGCCTTGGGCGATCCAAGCACTGCCTGGTACCTTTCCATTCCTCACTACTGGGCCTGCCAACCAATATTCCCCTTTGGCACAGATTAGAACAGATTGTTTCTGGAACAGTTTTTAAAACTGTAACCAAGGAAAAATTTTAAAAATCATTCAACCACAAGAAGTCATTTTGTCGATTTGCTGCATTACCAGGGCCTGATTTTTATTTTTAGGAACATTTTCATGAAATGAGGCTGTACATCTTCTTACCAAGCTTAGCTGATCCAGTTACTTTTTTCTTCATTCTTATTTCCAGTCTGATATTTTTTGCCTCAAGAATTGCTTTTCCCAGTAAGAGAGGTGCTGTCCTCAAGATAAATGAAACTTGATGGGCGTAAAGGCCACAGAGCCATTCTCCTGAAGCCCAGAACAGTTCCTAGGACCCAATAGTGTGAAGATGTTATGAGTCACATATATCCAAAGTGTATGATTTGGCGATCCAGGACTTAAAAGTTTCAAGAAAGCAGAGCCAAACCATTTTTCTCTCACACTCTGTGAGGATTTCCATATATATATAGACATTGGGGGACATACAGGTCCTATACATGAAGTCTCTTTTGAATATACAAAGGACCTAGAAAAAAGGCCACAGCTACAACTACTCACCACTTTTTTGTGAATTCCACAAAAGTGCTTACCTTGTAAGCAAAGCATGGGTTGGATTTCAGCCTCCCCTCACTCTCTTGGCCTAATCTCCTATTGACGTTGAATAGCACTCAGATTTCTTTGTAATGAACAACACTCATTCTTCCATTTCTCATTATACTCTTTACGCATGAGTATGTGTAAGGCATTTGGGCTGTTTGGAGAATTTAAAGGGTCCTCATTCTTTCTTTAAAAAACTTTTTTCTCCCATTTTTGTTTTTTACTGTTGTGCTGGGTGGGGATACATAGTGGCATTTACAAAAATTCTTACAACATATCATACTAAATTCACCCCTTCCACCATTCTCCTTTATTCCCCTGCCTCCCTCATTCTTGGAACAGTTTCAACAGGTATCATTTTTCTATTTACATACATGTGTACATAGTACTTGCACCATATCCACCCTCCTACATCCTTTTCCCACATCCTCCCCTCTCCCAGTGATATCAACCCCCACCCCCAGGCAGGACCTATTCTGCCCTCTTGTTCTTCAATTTTGTAAAAGAAAAAAAATGACATTTTTGCTTGTTTAAGATAGCTACAAAGGGAGTTTTCTTGTGAAGGGCCCTCATTCTTAGTGAATTATTATCATGGGCAAAGATATAGAACATGCTAAGACAAAATGCACCCAATGCTTGTGACTATTCTGGTTGCACTAGAATATAGGAGAGTCATGGGTGCTTGAGCTTATAGGTGGGCTTACAAGACTAACCAGTGGAAGATCATGTGAAAGTAGTGTTAGAGAAGGGAACTAGTTTCCCAACACTGAGCTTTGAGTATGTGGTCTTGGTCTTGACCAATAGGATAAATCAGAATGTCCAAAGTAAAGGGAGGTTAGAAACAGGCCAGTTAGGAGGTTGGTAGAGTATAATATTAGTCAAATATCAACCACCACCCTAAGAGAGCTGTAAATATTTCTAATGCATTACCATTAGACCTGGCTGTGTTACTTACTTCAGACAATAAAATGGGAATAGAGAGATGAAGTGCCAATTCCAGGCAAAATTTTAAGAGCTATTATTGTGATTCCATAATGAACTCTTTCCTCTTTGTTACAGTGTCCCAGATTGGGACTAAACCTTCATTCTGGGTCTCAGAATGATGACAAACTGGAGCAGAACTTTGGCCAACTAATAATAGACAAGTAGCAGCTTCCAGAAATACTCCTTGATTTTACAAGCTATTCAGATTTGTGTACTGTTTGTTAGGGTAGCATCACATCCTAAATTCACTGTCATGGAAGTCAATGTACAACAAAGGTGAAAGCAATAAGGTAGACTCGATAGGTAAAGTACTATTGTATAGAAAAGAGTTGTGATGATAATAATCATAATAACAAAAATAAGAAATCATCATCTTACATTCATTTTGCATTTATGTGCTCAGCATTATGATAACCACATCTCATTTAATCCTTATAGAGCCAGAACTCAAATGCACATCTGTTTGCCACCACAGTATGTGTTCTCATTTTTCCTGGCAACCAATAAGACTTGGTAGTTGTGTGTGCATGGACATTAGGGTTAATTCAGCAAGCTTGAGCTGCTCAAACCCTGCACATTCTCAAGAAAAATCTCTCTTCAGGACTGGAGTTTGGCAGACTGCTAGGAGTAAGCTCTAAGTCCTAGTAATATTCTGCCTGATAAGAATGTTGTACACCTGAGGTCTCAGGCCATGCAGTCCCAGTTTGATATTATATGCTACCATCATGACTCATGGTGGACACTTGTTTGTCGTCTGGAAGCTGGCATCTGAGCAGCTAAGGTAAGTCATGAGCATGCTGCATGCACATGTGACTGACCCCCAGTAAAAACCCTGCACATCAAGGCTCAGGATTGACATGTTGCATGTATTGACACACATGGTGGTTTGGACAATCAAGTACATCTGTACAACTCTATTGTCAAAACACTTCTGGAAGCTTGTACCTAGTTTCTACTGGACTTTGCTCCACGTATCTTTCCCTTTTCTGATTTTAATCCATATCTTGTCACTGTAATAAAGCACAACTGTAAATATACAAACTTTTTGAGTCTTGTGAGTTCTTCTAGCAAGCCATCAAGCCTGATGGTGGTCTTAGGGACTCCCAATACAATGCAGAATAGGATACAGGTGAGTGTCAAAGATGATTCCAGTTTTCAAAGCCATATGACTCTAAAAAAGTGATGGTTCCATGAGCAGAAATAGACAAGTCAGGAAGAATCAGTGAGCTGGAAGAGGAAAGGAAGTATATAAGGAAATGAGGAGGCAAGTGAAGGATAGAAGGTAAGTTTGGTGGTTGACTTAAAAAATTTGACTTACATATCCAAGTATGTTCAATTCACATTAGGAAATGTATATCTTCAGTCTATAATAAAAGTCCAGCATTTGAATATAGTTAATGACTGGAAGCATGCAAATAACTAAGAGCAGTGAAGAAATGATTAGAGAAGGAACAGCAAAGAGTGTAACACAGTATGCAGGATGAAACTTGGCTGTCTAGAGAGAAAATGCAATAAGAAGAAAGACAAAATTTACTTATTTCAAATTCATTATAAAAGTCGTTTTCTTTACTTTTACGTAGATTTATATGAAATCAGCTATATCATAGGCTTTACAGAGAAAATATTTGCTAAAGTTTTTATTTTGTCATTATACAAGTAACACCAAAATTTCAGCAACTATATTTTCATAGAATCTTCATTTTCAAGTGAATTTAAAATCTGATCTCGTGAGCAAAACATTCAGAAATGACTGTGATAAAAGTGATACCTCCAAGGAAAGTAGGGCAGAGAGAAACTCCAGTTAACAATAATACCACTTGTAGCTGCCACCAGGGCTGTTTTTTATATGTTTATTCATGTTTTTCAACCACCCAAAAATCGATGTCAAAAGAAAGAGCATCATAGAGCCAGTCAAAGTCTTATGAGGTTTCATCTCACTTAACACAGTATTTCTATATTCTTATATTTACTTTAAATGGCAAACAAAATGGGTATAAAGAACATCAGGCTCAACCCAAGCCATTAATTGTTTTGTGTCTGCTTCTTTCATGTATGATTTGTTTGTTTCAATATGTTTTTAGATTTTTCTTTTTTATGTAAGAATAAATTTGGTATCATGTCAAAAGCTTCTTTAAATAATACTGCTGTCAAAGTCAGACTGACTTTTCCCCATTTCACCTGAAGAAGCCGTCCCCATATTTATGATTCCTTATACTTCTTATTGAGGCATCAGAAAACACTGCCTCTGCCTTACATTTTCCTTTTCATTTTTTGGCTACTTTTAGAGACTTATGAATTGGTGATAGAGTCCCACACTGGAGAGTGAGTGCTAGAGAAACCTAAATCAGTGCTATAGCCAGTCTTATTCCTGCTATACTCCCTAGCTGGAGAATTCAAGCCCATCATTTTAGGATCAAGTTGTTGAGAAAGTCATCCAAGTATAACATTCAAACCAGTGTCTCAAAAGCTCCCCCATGTGTACACATGAAAAATAATTCATCAGAAGAAAAGGTAATTGGAATAAGCAAAAAATAAGTGCAGGGACCAATTTTCAGATTTTTAAAAATGTGCTAAGATATAAGAAAACACCATAATAATTATTATTTATATTCATGTGTCATGCTTAAATCTAAAAGAATAATTATTTTGTGGGGTGTTTTATACTGGTTATAGCATCAGCAAGTGAAATGGATACATGAAAAATATTTTTCTACAAGAGGTATGAAAAAACAAGGCAAAAAAAAGGAACTGAATTTGTTCCAAACATAAGTACCCTCAAAAAAAAAAAGAAAAAATAAGCCATCTGAATATAACATAAGCAACTGATTTATGTGTTTGAGTCCAAGAAAGAAATTATATGAAAATAAACCAAAACATTTGTTGTACTTTTCAGAAAGTCTTTGCCTAATGGAAATGTTTTCCAATTACTCTTTTTTGCTCATTTATCTTTCCCTTAGGGAAGACATACTACAGCTAAGACTTCTGTGTAAATCATCTACTACCAAGCAAAAAGTCAACTAACAGAACATGAAAACCAAGGCTGACCTCAAAGATTTTCTATTCCAATCTACATGTTCTATAGATGAAGAAAGTGAACTCCAAGTGAATGGTCCACAGAGTTGACAGGAAAGCTGAGAAAAGATCTCCAGTCTTCTGTTTTCTGATTCAGTCATCATTCCTTTATACCAAGCTGCCTCCCAGTTTTCAGTTATAGTAACAAATAATAAATAGAAAAAATACCAACAAATACTTCTAATACTAAACTGTACTGAGCACTTACTCTTTGCCAACATACTTTCAGGAACATTATATAAGTTAACTTATTTGGTACTAGAATAACTATCCAAGCTTTCACTATTATTCCCATTTTACAGATGAGGAATCTGAAACACAGAAAAGTAAAGTACTTACTCCAAGAATCTTAAAGAATAAATGGAGAAACCACTCTACTAGCCAACCAGTCTAACTCTCTATATATACAGAAAATACATGTCTCAATTTTTTGAGACAGGGTCTCACTGTGTAACCTAGGCTGGCTTCCAATTCATGATACTCCTTGTCTCCACTTGGAAATGCTGGTATTACAGGGATGCACCACCACATCTGGCTTCTATACCAAATTCTTAACCACAAATAACTAAGTAGGATACAGAAAGTAGAATTATTATTCAAAGAAACATCAGCTATAGGATTAAACCTTATTCTTTAGGCAACATAAAATTAAAATCTGTGAAAATTAAAAAGAAATTGGGGCTAACTTAAAAGAAAAAAAAACAACCAGCTTAAGAGAAAAATCCTTACCCAATTAGTAGGAGCTTTGTAAGTATCCAATTTCACACAAGTCATCTAAATAGAAGGCAGCGTTCTTTAGTGTGCCAACTAAATTATGCTTATCTATAATTAGAAATTATTCTTATCTATCCATTAGAACCATTCCTCTTCTTGGTAATTCTTGATCAACTTATTTTCCAAGTAAGAAAACCAAGTTTCTTATGGAAGAAAAACTCTCCTGCTTCTTTAATTGGTCCAAATTAATATGAACTTTGTAAACATACTGGTGACCAGGCAACTTCCAAATCCAATGCAAACACTAAGTCTCACCTTGACAAGCCTGTCTACAATCTGTTGTTTCTTTCATCCCCCTGCCACGTTTCCCTCTTGTGACATCCATGACATCATTCCATTGGCCTTTTCCTAGTCTTTCATACCACTCCTCCCTTTAGTTAGTTCTTCCTCATAAATTTGATTGTTGAAGCTTGATAGTTCCAGAGTACTTGCTGGTCCTCCAACTCCCCATTCCCACACTCTACTTGAATGATCAAGGCCACACCCATAGCTTCTATGATTGCTTTAGAGGTGATGCCTGGCTCCTAACTTGGGGTCTCCAAACTAGCTCTCCCCTCTAAGCTCCACATTGTCCATGACACTACCTCAAACTCAAGATCCTCAAACCCAAATCCTTTGAATTTCACTGAAATCCTATTCCCATCACTATATTCTTTATTTTGTTTCATGGACTGTCCCAGTCAACAAACCCAAACCTTGAATTATCCACGATTCCTTCCATCTCTCCCAGGATACATCCAGGCAAGTCACCATTCCTATGAATTGTATTTTCTAAATTGCTCTTGAGTCTTCCTCTCTCACTGCCATTTTCATGAAAGCCATCCAGAGACCACCTTCATTGCCATGTTTGTCTTTATTGCCAAAAATCCTCTTTAAGTTAGGTTCCATTAGAAGTAGATCCCAAGCTAAGAATTTAAGCGCAAATAGTCTTTTTGAGAAATGAGTCCAGGAAGTAAAAGCAGGGGCTGTGGAAAATTGCAGAGATGGGAAGGAAGTCAGTACCAGTGTGCTAATGACCAGGTTAACTGCTGTGCACAAGGCAGCTCAATCCCACTAGGGATCCCAGGAAGACTGTACAGAGTGCACTGCAGATTCACCCCACACCGAAACTGAAACTCAGAGATATGTGTCGATCATTGTTTGATGACTGCTCTCCAGCTGTTAACTCCTGGTACAGTCTTGTAAACTTGTAGTCTATGAGCCTCACAGCTGTTGCCTTGCACAAAGCAGTGACTGGTTGAGGGACTATGATAGGGACACTAGCAGTACTTGTCACAAAATCCTAATAGTCACATAAGCTTTTGGCAAAATTCAGTTCCTCTGTACCACCTGCAAGGTATTCCGTGATCTATCCCCTGCTTTCTTCTCCACCTTCATCTCCCAGGCTTCCTGCTCTACTGTTCATGCCGTCTAGTCCCAGCAATCCACAAAGCATTTCCAAAATGCATGGCATCATTGCCATGTCTGATTTGGTAGCTACTATTCCCTCTTCTCAGAATCTCCAACCACCTCCCAAACCTATTCCCATCTATCTGGAATGCTCCCAATTTTTTGACAAGATGCATCTCTTAGCTCTCCTTCTCTCTCAAGCCTTTACTCAATTCCTGGCACCAGCTGAACATTTCCATCTGTGCCACTGCCCCTCCTTCTGTCTTCAGTCTTAGCAAACTGCGCAGTAGTTGTTTGTCTACATGGCTAGAACAGGCCACCAGAGTGTAGCCCCTGACAAGCAAGGACTGTGCTTGATGTATCTCTCTGATTTCCCAGCACCAAGCCCAGCCAGGAAGAGGAAAACTGGAAAAGACACCAAATAATTCTGAAATGGTCAATATGTCACATAAAACAAGTAATACAAGTCTGCCATTGATACAGTAAACAAAACCTAGGCCAATGGGAAACATTTGAAAAAAATAGTAACTACACCTCTAATACATGTTTTTTAAAATTGCTAATTAGAGCCAGTGCTAGTGGCTCATGCCTACAATACTAGCTACTCAAGAAACAGAGATCAGGAGGATTGAGGTACAAAGCCAGCCCTGGGCAAATAGTTCAAGAGACCCATCATAAAAAAAGGGCTGATGGACTGGCTGAAGTGGTAGAACACCTGCCTATCAAGCATGAGGTCAGGAGTTCAAATCCCAGTGCCGCAAAAAAAAAAAAAATTGCTAATTAGGACTTTTTCCCTCTACGTATGGACTAAAAATTAATTAGTTCACTCTGACTCCGCTTCTGAAGCTATGTGTCTCCTGATAGAACTGGTTTCCTTAATCTGATGCTTAAGTGCCTTTCGAGGAACCCCTGAGAATAAAGCCTGAGCACAAGCACTCATGGATATTTTGTGACCACATTTCAACTTCTCAAGCTGATGGTCTCTTGTGTACCTGACAGTGTGCTGCTTTCACATTGAACCCCAGTCAATACCCCTGCAAAGAAGCAAGTGTAATTATCAATGAAGCTTGCTTACAGGCTCCTCATGGTCACCTGCTTCAGCCTCCCTCCTGGGAACTCTTGCTAGCTTTGTGACCAGCAGGCAGAAAGCCAATGTAGCATGGGGCACTTGGGGGAGCCCTGCTCCTCAACTTCGGCTGGACTCATCAAAAACAACATACTTACATGCAAATTACTCAAATCTGAATAAGGATTAAATTCAAATTCTAGGAAATTATTTTCGAGACAAGAGAGGAGTAATGAACTGTATTTTTAAAGACCACTAATTCAGCCAAAATTGACTGTACTTACATTAATGTGAACATTAAACATACGGTAGATATCTTTGATCTGGGATCTTCTGACACAACTTGTACCAAGCAAATGTTGTTTGAGATTTTGCAATTCGCTGATCAGTGTCACTTTGTCTGATGGAAACTAAATTGCCTTTAGTGAATTCTGATGTTTTCTGCTTTTGCTCTCCTGCCCCTCCCTATCCTTACAGTTTCACAATGAGAAGGAAAAACAACCACCATGGGTCTTCCTTGTTGAAAGTTTTAACATTGAATGTTGCCATCCATCACCTGTGTTTTGGGTTCTGCATGACCAACACTGGGATTCTTTAATCTGAGATGATAGAAATCTATAAATACAGTAATAAGGCGATCTGTTACAGCTAAAAGCAAAGAACTTGGAATGGCCTGCTCATACGTCAGGTTAAGTTTTGTTTCATATTTTCAGACCCACTGCAGGCAGCCAAGTCTTTGCTATTCAGAATGTTTTGTTGACATCATAAAAAACAATGTAAATAGACTTTCTAGCCTAATGACGCCAATGCTGAATCCAGTGTCTGTGTACTTTTACATTTTGTGAGATTTTTGTGTATATTGCTTCCAATTCCTTGTGCTTATGAGCACTTTTGTCTTAGTATAAACTGATACCAAGATACCAACCTTTGTAGGCTACTTACTGTTTCTCCTAATTCCTCAGTACTGGCTATAAAACTAAGGATAACTGATTTAAAAGATACTATGGAGGATCTACACTGAATTCCCCTTTGCATTCCTACATTCCTTGGTATTCTTTCCCTGGGGCCCCTGTTGTTTTATGGCCAAAATGTTGTCCTTAAATGATGGGCTACATAAATAAGCAATCTCCAGCAGACAGCAACAGCAAACAATTAATTCAACAAATATTCATTGAAAACCTCTTAAGGGCAAGTTATGACGTTTTGAAACATGTTCATTTTGTTAATGTCAACATTCCTTTAAAGAATGGAGGATAGGACTTTAATCTACATTTTACTACTCACAAAATTGTAATATAGACACGTTTTATTCTTTATCCATGGTCAAAGAGCAAGTCTATGAACGAACTGAAAAAAAAAAAACACACACACACACACAAGCCTAATAACAGTCAATTATCCTTTCCCTAATCTATTCCTAAACTTATACCAAATTCTACTTTATAACAAATAACTATGGAAAGAGATTTGAGTCAGAGTGTCTCAACCTGACATCTACGCCCATGGGTAAATGTAGATAGTCCTGAGACTCCTGCAACTGTATTCAAAAGACTGGTAAATGTGTATTTTTCTGAGGAGATAGTCAGTAACTCCAAAAATGTTTAAGAATGATGTATATTATGTGTTGTTGAAATAAGAAAGCATGTTCAGAAATATCAGAGACCTGACATTTCTCTTACCTGTCACCTAAAACGTACCTTGTTGCAATTCTCCATGTATAACCAGCTACCTCAAAATTTTTTAGGTTAAAGTAACAACAGTCATTTTATTTTCCCAAAAATCTGCAATTTGGACCGAGCTCAGCAGACACAATTCATTGCTGACCCATGTCATCAGCTGGGGTCCCTCATCTGGGACTAAAGGATCTACTTCCAAAGGGAAGCTTGCACAAGGTTGACTGTTGGCTACTCACAGTGGGAGCACTCTGTGGCATAGTTTCAGCTTCCTCACAGCGTGGTGGCTGGGTTCCAGGAGTAAGCATCTCAATAAACACAGTGGAAGCTACCAATTTCTTAAGGCCTGCACCCAGAAACTGATGCAGTGTCATTCTTTAGTCAGGCAAAGACAAGGGGATACAAGGGGAGGGGCACACCCCCAGTTTTCATAGGAAGAGTGTCAGAGAATTTTGAGATCATGTTTTAAAATTGCCATATACTTCTGGAGGCATCTTTTTTCTTCCTATGGTTCACTTCATTATTCTCTCCTCCTCCTCCTCCTCCTCCTCCTCCTCATGTTTTTCTCTCATTCTCCCCCTCCCACCCCACACAATACCAAACCCTAACGTTTCTCACAGTTCCTACTTCCAAAGATAATCTCATCTTGCCAGTAGACCCGCCATGCTCTGGCTATAGCTGGTTCATTCTCAGCTCTCACAACTTTCGCCCTCCACTGCTAATCAAATGAAATGCTCTGCTCTCCCTGCCTGTTGAAAGAGCATTCAGCAGTTTCAGGGTGCTGTGGGATTGTGAATTTGGTCTAGTGATGGAGAGATAAAAGTTACCAAGGAATTTATATTGGACATGATATTAGAATGAGCAATGTGAAGCAAGAAGGGCTGACCTTTTCCCACCTCACTTTGTGAATTTCAAGTTGGGTTACAGCATCCCCCATTCTGCCTGTTCCTAGTCACTAACCAGCCTCCGTACCCTTTGCAAAGTTATTCAAATTTTCAAGGAAATACCAACCAAGACTTACTTTATTTGCATCACTTCCCCCCATTTTCCTTGCTAATTCAAATGGCTAATTCATAAAAATGGTTATCAGCACTCAAACATTCTTTGATACTCCCTGGCTCTGGTTTCCTTAGGCAGGCCTTTGACAATAGTCTGTTTTTTTCTCCACAACAGAGGTAAAGGAGCCCCAGCTGAGGAGAAAAATCTCCAACCCTAGGCCTGAGGGGCCTACAAGCTGCTATCCAGAAGATGAACTTGGCACCCTGGAAGTCTTCCATAATGCTCACCTGTGCACTATCACCATCATCAGCACATTGCTGCCTCTGTCCTCAGAGTCTCTGCATTCCCTCTTCTTGTGACATCTTTCCCCCAAAAAAAGTCATACAGCTTCCCCAGATAGGAATTCTCAGGCCTTTATTTACATATCACCTTCTCAGTGAAGCTGTCCTAGAAGCCCCATCTAAATCTATGAATCACTGTGCACACACACACACACACACACACACACACAATTTCCCATCACTGTTCTCTCCCTATATTTGCTCATCGCTTCCACCAGTATACGATGTATTTCACTTATTTATTGCTTATTTCCCCTTCTACAATGATAGCTTCATGAAGTCAGTAATTACTTACGTCTTGTTTACTGTTGGGGCTAGAACAGTGCCGGGTATCAAGTAGGTGTGAAATAAGTGTTTATCAATAAATAATTGAATGAACTATTGATTCTATCTTTAACTATCCCCACAAGGTGATAACAGAGATTACCACTCACACAGTCTGCTCTGAAGGTAGAACACTGTTGATCTAGTTCAAACAACCACTCCATCTGTATTGGTTTCCTACTGCTTCTTTAACAAATTGCCACAATTTGCTGGCATAAAACAGCAATTATTTTTTTATTATTCATATGTGCATACAAGGCTTGGGTCATTTCTCCCCCCTGCCCCCACCCCCTCCCTTACCACCCACTCCTACCCCCTCAATACCCAGCAGAAACTATTTTGCCCTTATTTCTAATTTTGTTGTAGAGAGAGTATAAGCAATATGGAAGGAACAAGGATTTTTGCTGGTTGAGATAAGAATAGCTATACAGGGAGTTGACTCACATTAATTTCCTGTGTGTGTGTGTTACCTTCTAGGTTAATTCTTTTTGATCTAACCTTTTCTCTAGTTCCTGGTCCCCTTTTCCTATTGGCCTCAGTTGCTTTTAAGGTTATCTGCTTTAGTTTCTCTGCATTAAAGGCAACAAATGCTAACTAATTTTTTAGGTGTCTTACCTATCCTCACCCCTCCCTAGTGTGCTAAAGCTTTTATCATGTGCTCAAAGTCCAATCCCCTTGTTGTGTTTGCCCTTGATCTAATGTCCACATATGAGGGAGAACATACGATTTTTGGTCTTTTGGGCCAGGCTAACCTCACTCAGAATGATGTTCTCCAATTCCATCCATTTACCAGTGAATGATAACATTTTGTTCTTCTTCATGGCTGCATAAAATTCCATTGTGTATAGATACCACATTTTCTTAATCCATTCGTCAGTGGTGGGGCATCTTGGCTGTTTCCATAACTTGGCTATTGTGAATAGTGCCACAATAAACATGGGTGTGCAGGTGCCTCTGGAGTAACCTGTGTCACAGTCTTTTGGGTATATCCCCAAGAGTGGTATTGCTGGATCAAATGGTAGATCAATGTTTAGCTTTTTGAATAGCCTCCAAATTTTTTTCCAGAGTGGTTGTACTAGTCTACATTCCCACCAACAGTGTAAGAGGGTTCCTTTTTCCCCGCATCCTCGCCAACACCTGTTGTTGGTGGTGTTGCTGATGATGGCTGTTCTAACAGGGGTGAGGTGGAATCTTAGTGTGGTTTTAATTTGCATTTCCTTTATTGCTAGAGATGGTGAGCATTTTTTCATGTGTTTTTTGGCCATCTGAATTTCTTCTTTTGAGAAAGTTCTGTTTAGTTCACTTGCCCATTTCTTTATTGGTTCATTGCTTTTGGAAGAGTTTAGTTTTTTAAGTTCCCTATATATTCTGGTTATCAGTCCTTTGTCTGATGTATAGCTGGCAAATATTTTCTCCCACTCTGTGGGTGTTCTCTTCAGTTTAAAGACCATTTCTTTTAATGAACAGAAGCTTTTTAGCTTTATGAGGTCCCATTTAGCTATGCTATCTCTTAGTTGCTGTGCTGCTGGGGTTTCATTGAGAAAGTTCTTACCTATACCTACTAACTCCAGAGTATTTCCTACTCTTTCCTGTATCAACTTTAGAGTTTGTGGTCTGATATTAAGATCCTTGATCTATTTTGAGTTAATCTTGGTATACGGTGATAAACATGGATCTAGTTTCAGTTTTTTGCAGACTGCTAACCAGTTTTCCCAGCAGTTTTTGTTGAAGAGGCTGCTATTTCTTCATCATATATTTTTAGCTCCTTTGTCAAAGACAAGTTGGTTATAGTTGTGTGGCTTCATATCTGGGTCCTCTATTCTGTTCCACTGGTCTTCATGTCTGTTTTTGTGCCAGTACCATGCTGTTTTTATTGTTATTGCTTTGTAATATAGTTTGAAGTCAGGTATTGTGATACCTCCTGCATTGTTCTTTTGACTGAATTATGCCTTGGCTATTCGTGGCTTCCTGTGTTTCCATATAAATTTCACGGTAGATTTTTTGATCTCTTTAATGAATGTCATTGGAATTTTGATGGGAATTGCATTAAATGTGTAGATTGCTTTTGGGAGTATAGACATTTTTACTATGTTGGTTCTACCAATCCATGAGCATGGGAGCTCTCTCCACTTTCTATAGTCTTCCTCAGTCTCTTTCTTCAGAAGTGTATAGTTTTCCTTGTAGAGTCATTCACATCCTTTGTTAGGTTTACACCTAGGTATTTGATTTTTTTTGAGGCTATTGTAAATGGAATTGTTTTCATACATTCTTTTTCCGTTTGCTCATTGTTAGTGTATAGAAATGCTAATGATTTTTCTATGTTGATTTTATATCCTGCTACCTTGCTGTAGCTATTGATGATGTCTAGAAGCTTCTGAGTAGAGTTTTTTGGGTCTTTAAGGTATAGGATCATGTCATCTGCAAATAGGGATATTTTGACAGTTTCTTTACCTATATGTATTCCTTTTTTTCCTTCTTCTTGCCTAATTGCTCTGGCTAGGAATTCCAGTACTATGTTGAATAGGAGTGGAGATAGTGGGCATCCTTGTCTGGTTCCTGATTTTAGAGGGAATGGTTTCAGTTTTTCTCCATTGAGTATAAAAAACAGCAATATTTTTACCTTATAGTTCTATAGGTCAGAAGTTCAATATGGGTCTCAGTAGGGTAAAACCACATTTCTTCCTGGAGATTCTAGGGGAAAATCTGTTTCTGTGCCTTTTCCAGTTTCCATACCCTGTGGGTTGTAGCCCTTTCTACCACCTTTAAAGATAGCAATGGTGACATTGCTCAGTCATATTTTCCTCACTTTTTCTGCCTCCCTTTTTAAGAATTATAATGGGCCCTCCTGGATGATCCAAAATAACCGATTTTAAGCCCATCTCAGTAGCAACCTTAATTCCCCTTTATTCTGCAGTTTAGCATATTCCTGCACCCTGGAGATGAAGTGTGGCTCTTTGGGGTGGGAAGTAGTATCCTGACATTATCCTCTTAGAGCAGCCTAAGAAGTGACAAGGTCTTTCCCAGCAATGTGACAGCTGTGATGTTTCCTATCCAGGTCCGCATTATATACTGTGTTTGGTCCTTTCATTAGTTATTGTTTTGGTATAGTGCAACTTCCCCTGGGTTGAGAGGCAAGAGACATTCCATCCACTATTCTTTCTCAAACTATTGCTCCTCTAACTTGAAGCTCTAAGTCAATCACAATGACCAAGATCCCATCTTGGTCAAAAGTAGAAACAACAACAACAAAAAAACATTAACAGGGCTTTTATGAAGATGAAATGCTTACTAAGGTTCTCTAAATGTCAAACCCCTTACAGTGTAAGGAATAATAATTACAATAGAGACCTTGGCTGGGCACTAAGGCTCACACCTGTCATCCTATCTGTGTGGGAGGCTGAGACCAGAAAAATTATGGATCCAGCCTAGAAGTCTGGGCAAAAATTTCATGAGACCTCGACTTAACAAAAAGAGCTAGCATAGGAGGATCAAGATCCTCCTATTTCCCCAGGACAAAAAGTGAGACCCTATCTCAAAAATAAACAGAGCAGAAAGGGCTAGGGACATGACTCAAGCAGCAGAGCACCTGCCTAGCAATCACAAAGCCCTGAGTTCAAACTCCAGGATCTCAAAAAGAGAGATCTCCAGTATCAAAGACATCTTGAATTTGTACTGATGGCAGTTTTGATTGTATTGATCCTCCAAAAGATTGTGTAGATTATCCCTTGCATACTTTGGAAAACTCAAAAACTGAAATTGACAATGTCCTTCACAGTCCAAGTCCTACACTACCATCACCTGGCTTGCTGACCATAATATTATGCAGACAAAACAATGTGAATATGAATTTGGTTTTTCCTATTTGATATTTCTTCATCTATTTTACCTCAAAAAATAAATTGTGAAACAGGTAATCCTCACCTTCAACAGTCTGAGAAATGATCACTATAGTTATTTGTATATTTTTTCTAGCCTCCTAGAAGTGGGGAAAATGTTTCATTCACTTTGTAACTCTGGTTCGCAGAATCTTGCCAAGTCAGAGAGACCCAATTCATTGTTGTTTAATGAGTTAGCATATTAATTACTTGATTAATTAGAATGCACACAAAGAAGTTGCCCATGCTATGGATAAAGTTATAAATCCCTCTCCATCTTCATTTTCCAGACTCTTATAAATCCCACTTTGAAGTTTCCAGTTCCATGGGAAAACTGGTCTTTTCCTTCTTACTGGAAAGTCATTTAAATTCTTTCATTGTTAAAGCAACTTCTTTAAATGGGGAACACCAGCCTCCAACGTATGCCCAGAGTTGCCACTCTTTTGATCAAATATTTCCTCTGAAAGTTCTTCTAGGAAGGGCATTATAGGGAATATTTTGAACTTCCTATTCAAATAAAAGAAGTGAATACCTTTAACATTCATAACTGGATCCTTCCCCTCAAGTAGGTATAACTGTTACTGCTATAGAGCCAAGAGAGAATTTCTTCTAGGCTGAGAAATAAGTGTTCTTAACCAAAAAAGATCTGACTATGAACCAGGGGCCCTTGGATGGATCTTGCCTGAAGGAAGGCAGACCATCAGATATGTCCCAATGAATCAAGGGATAATACAAATCCCAAGACCTGCTTTTGTAAGGCTCAAGGTATGACCAATTGAAACACAGTGGATATGTCACACATTGGGACAACTTCATAAGAAGACAGTGAGAGCTGGACCCTTTATGATTCTACCCTGGGTAATTTGCTGAGAGGGCAGAAAGGCTTTTCTAAGCTAAAAGAGTCTTTGACATCACATATTTATGCCAATACTAGGGAAAGGACATTAGTGGGGAGATCAGCTGCACTTTTCCCCTTGAAGCTGCAAAATTTATTAAAAGAGCTATGCAAAGCACCCACTGCAAATAAAAGACATTTTGATCAAGAAGTTAAAGGAATAAGACATGTATTGAATTTCATCTAAATACTCGTGAATTCAGATGGTAAAGAAAAAGAGGACTTGGCAGTGTGAGTTTTGTTGGCAACAGAAAATTCCTATTGAACAAACAATTCCATGATAATTGATAATCACTTTGCAACATTCATAGCAAATATCTTGATTCATCAAAACTTAGTTCTGCAGAGGTGCCATTTAAAACTACTTCCACTTTAGGTGCTCAATGAACATTGTAATGGTCAAGACAAATAATAAACAAATAATGAACAGCTAGTCTATCATCTATCATAGACTCTGGTGTGAAAAAAACAGTCTCACAGTAAAACTTTCATTTAGTTCTGTTAGGGAACTAATTCTCTTGTTAAAAAGAAGCTTCTTTTATGTATCTTAAATGATCTCAAAAGAGTTAAGCTTCAGTTAGTTACTTATTTACCTAAATTTTCTAAGTCCCTGTATAATTTTGGTTAATACAATCTCAAGTTTACTAGTTTTAAAAGCTAAATGGAACTCTGAGCAACAAAAGCTAGGATCAATTTCTCCATGAGGTTTTATTCTCCTTTTGATATTAGGTCCTATCTGTGATCACCAACTTCTTAGCAGATTCATAAAGTGCAGGTGAAGTAAAAAATTCCAGTCATCAGCCATTTTGTCTTATCTATTCATATATGGTTAAGATCTTTCTTCTGGGATGAAGCAATAGCAATGGCCACTTTGGCAGAGCCCATCAATCTCTACAAATATCCACTCATTTGTAGTTTTCCACATCTTCTGGGCCAAACATGTTCTTGAAGGCTAGAACCAAGAAATTCTTGCATAGAAACATCAGCCCTCCCATATCTTCACTTTCAGTGTAGCTCCAAACACTAACACAGTTACAAGTCTAGTCATATTCCTGGAGTGACCCACAGGAACTTCACCTTACCTCTGCATTTCAGTCCCTGTCTCGTGCTCCATCTCAATATACAAGTGCAAAGGGATTCTCCTAAACCAAATCCTGGTTAAGCAGAGAGGTGATGTGACATCCCTGGAAATCCCCACCTGAGTTACAAGATTACTCAGGTACATGGAAATTTGACAGCCTCTGTTTGCTGAATAACATGTTGAAAACCAGTCAAGCAAAGGCTGCTGATTATTCTGTAGTCTTTTCAAAATGTAAGGTCTTTTTTAAATTTTTGAAAAGTTGGCTTCTATTATAATATGGCCCATTCCATAACAATGGTTCATAATTAGGTCTATTTACTTTGACAGTCCATGGCTCCTGATAAAAAGGCCATCTGCAACATTTTCAAATTAAGCATTTTTCCTACAAAGAACATTATTATTAACAACATGAAATATTGAGGCTTTGGAAGAGAAGTGTAATCAAAGACCACATAAAATTCCATTATCACGGTGTCTGGTTTTGCCTCTGCTTTCTCAATTTAAAGAAGAAGAGCTAGAAGTAAATACAGTAAGTTGTGAGACATAAAAGATGGCTGAATTAGATTACAAACCTCTCAAGAGCAAAGATTGTGCCTTTTCTTTCTTTTCCTTTCATGTCTGAAGGACACAGTGCATAATCGATGTCATATGCTACTAATGCAGGGTGTTGAGATCAAGAAGAAAAAGAAAGCAAACAAGCCAAACCCCCTTCAGAATCCTTCCCCTCTGCTTCGTCATCTCTCCACCCTACTTAGATGCCTGTTCTATGAGTTGCTTGAACAACTTCCAAGCAGCAACCTCTTTAGGCCTGCCCATTACCATGTCTGTGCAACCACATAAAGTGATGCAGGTTGCTTACTGCACAAAGGTACTCAGCTGAGTGGGACAAATGAGAGCTGAAACCCACCCCACAGTAAGAGAGAGAGTTAAGTACTAGCACTCATCTGGAAATGCTTCTTGGACTGCTTTGCAGACCACTCTGATTATGCCAAAGCTGTGTGCCCTGGTACAAGGCTGCACCCATTTACAGGAGGCAAAGTTCTTCTTTTTCACATAAGACAGTGGCTTTATCTACTGTCTACATCCTCAAATTTCCACACTCACTCTTTCAACACAGGATCATACCTGTTAAAATAGACCAGTTACATTCAAGTTTATTCTTAGAGTTTGCTTTCCAGATGGTGGACTCAAATGAGAGGAATCAAAATAAGTTTACATCAGAGCAAAGGCTCCTTATGTCTTCCTTTATGAATCAGAAAGGTAAAATGGGCTGAGTAGCTCCCATTTGGGAAAAGACTCTGTCACATATTTCTCTTTGGCTTCATCTGTCATTTTCTTGTTAGAACTTCCTTCCGTGAGGTAGTAATTAATACCAGAAGACTCAGAACTTCTCTTTCTGGATCCATCCTTGACTTCTATTCAAGACAGATAGGGAATTTCTGCTTGTAGTCTGAGAAGACCTGGAATGATGTACAGACCAGCTCTGGCTTAGATTGTGGGTAGATTTGTGTTTTCTTGGTCTTAGGCTTGCTTCTGTTCACTATCTGATCATCCTTTTCTCATCTTGAAAATGGGTGCTTTTAAGAACCAAATGCACAGAACTCAAAGTAGGTGAACTTATTACTGGTTACACAAATCAGCAGACTTCCACCTGTCAGATCTATGCCTATTTCCAGATGAGTGCTGACATTGGAGGATACTGCTGGACTGGGAAGTATGGAAATAAAGAGGAATACTATGTCCTTTTTTATTCTTAACCTTGAACTGTTTGCTAGTCTAAACAGAAGTTCTTCATGTGGTCTTGACTATTTTATTAGAATTCCATATTTTTTACTACTGCTTGTAATTTTTCAGAATGGACATTTCACTTGCAAATTATAAGCACAAAAATATATCACCCCACACTTGGTATCAAAAAAAAAAGATAGATGTAGGGAATGAATGAAACCTTTGTACACTGTTGGTGGGAATATAAGTTAGTATAGCCATTTTAGAGAACAACACAGAGGTTCCTCAAAAAATTAAAAATAGAACTATCATATGATCCACAAATCCCACTTCTGGGATATACAGAAAGGAAGTGAATCAGCATGTAGAAGAGACATCTGCACTCCAATGTTCATTACAGCATTGCTCACAAAAATATCCAAGATATAGAAGCAACCTAAGTGTCCATCAGTAAATGAACTGATAAAGAAAATGTGATATATATCAATGTGTTAGTTACTTTTCTGTTACTGTGACAAAATACCTGAGAAAATAAACTTAAAGGAGGAAAGATATTATTTGGTTATGGTTTCAGAAGTTTCAATCCATGGTCAGCTGGCTCCATTGTTGTGGGCCTGAGGTAAGGCTAAAATATAGAAGGGTGTCGCAGAAAAAAGCTGCTCACCTTATGACAGCCAAGAAGCAGAGATACAGATGGAAGGGGCCAGGGACAAGATATTCCCTTCAAAGACACTCCTCTAGTGACTTAGTTCCTCAGGAAGGCCCCTACTCTTCATGGACCATCCAGCTCTGAACTCATTCAAGGATTAATCCATTGGCATTAGTGTGCTCATGATCCAGTCATCTCTCAAGAGCACTACCATCAGGGGGTCAAGCATATAACAAAAAAGGGAACCCTGTCATTTTCAACAATGTGAAAGAAACGAGAAAGCATTATGCTGATGAAATAAACAAGGCACAGAAAGACAATTTCATCATGGTCTTACTTCCATGTGGAATCTAAAAAAGGTAAGCTCACAGAAGCAGAGAACAGAATGATGGTAACTAAAGGCTGGAGGCTCTGAAAGCCAAATTAGGGAGACGTTGGTAAAGGATACAAAACTTCAGGTAGATAGAAGGAATGAATTCAAGGCTTCTGTTGTATAACATGGTGACTATGTTATAACAATGTATTATATAGTTGAAATATAATTGTGTTGTACACTTGAGAATCACTGAGAATTGATTTTTTAACACATCCTGTATACCATTGTTCTTGAGCTAGCACGTTGGAAAGCCATCAGATAAAATATCCCCCTGTAAAATAACTTAACAATGTGATACTATAGGTAATAATTTACCTAGTCTGTGAGAATTTAGACCCCGAGATTCTCTTGCACTGTAGCAAAGCCATATGAGCATATTTATAGTGATGAGACTGCACAGGTTCTGGGTAAGATTGAGAAGTATTACCTCAGGAGATATTACCAGACTAAATAATAAATCCCAGGGTTTTTGCTTTGGGAGGAGAAACTTTTTTTAATTGTCCTTGGTTGATGACAATGGAAAATTAGCCATTACTATTAGTGCCCAGTTTGGAAGGTATCCTATTTACAAATTGGTTTCCAAATACCAGGGGTATCTCTTTATCATTAAAGAAATTTCCCAGAGAAGATGTGATAGTTTCATCCAATAATCATATATACAACATATTGGCTAAATCAAGCCAGGGAAAGTGGTCTGAGTTGCAGAGATAGTGGAGAAAGTACTTACCACATTTATGAACTTGTTACTAGTTAAATAGATCACAGACTGTCACATTGGCAAATATATGCCCATTTTCAGATCGGTGCTGACATTGGTGGATGATGCCAGACCAGTTGGTATTTTGCCATCAAGAGCCAGAGTGGCCCAACTCAGGAGACTAATCATTGTCCAAGTTCTCAAGAGTTACTGAGCCAGAGTCAGCTGTTGAGGAGTACCTTGGAAGCCCCTTAGTCTGCCCTATCTACCTCCCCTCCCCCAGGGCAGGAATTCCCTCTACAATGCCTACCACATTCATCTGCTCCACTTCATTTGAACATGTCCTCCAAAGGCAATCCCTTCTCAATTTGAGAGAACCAGCTTCTCTTCCATTCTCCTATATGAGAAATTAAAATAAGAGCAGCTACCATTCACTGCATACTTATTATGCACATTACATAAATGAATTTATTTACTCTCTACACAGATGAGATAGGAATTATCACTGTCCTTTGTTGAATGGGAATAAACCCAGAGAGTGAAGGACCTTGCCTCAGGTCACACAGATGAGTAAAGATTTGTACCCAAGTCTGTCTGATTCCATGCCCTGTTTATAATCATTGCACTCTACCTCCTAATATTTGACATCTGTCTGTCTCCACATTACAATGAGACATAAATCCCAAAATTGAAGTTTTAAATCTCTGTAAAGTCCATACTCTGACTATTTATACAGATGAGAGAGGGAAAAGGCTAAGTTTAAGTAGCATTTAAACTTCATTTAAATAATTACTTCCTATTTCTTTCCATCTGATCCAGTCTAGATCAATCTTAAAGTTGTACTCTTAAGGGTTGGCCATATTGGAGCTTTATGCTTTCTGGACAGGCACTCTACCACTTGAACAATGCCTCCAGCCCTTTTTGCTCTGGTTATGTTGGAGATAGGGTCTTGCTTTTTCCCCTGGGGAACTTGGACCACAATCCTCCTATTTTATACTTCCCACTGTAGTTGGTATTACAGGAACATACCACCATACTCAACTTTTTTCCATTGAGATGGGGTCTCACAAACTTTTTTTTTTCCCTCAAGCTAGCCTGGACCCACAGTCCTCTCAATCTCAGCTACAGGCATAACTTGGATGACAGACATGTACCACTGTGCCCAGCTATTGGCTGAAATGGGGTCTCATGAACTTTTTGTTTGGGCTTTCTTCTAACTGCCATCTACCCAATCTCTACTTTTCAAGTAGCTGGGATTACAGGTATAAGTCACTGGAACCAAGCAGAGTTGCATCTTGAAAGATAGGCTCATTCCATTTCTAAAGTCTTGTGGTGGGGGTGTGAGAGGTCGAGAGGGGGTGTTGTCAGTTAGGGTGTCAGCACAACATTCCCATCTGGGTATTGTTTCTAGAAACTTAAAGTAAAATAATTTGGAATGCTATATTTTTATCGTTTCTTCTCCTACTTGAAATACACACTATTAATAAATGGTTTAACAGAAAACAAGATGTCAGCAAGAAGGAAAATGAAGGGTCAGAAGACTGTCTTTGGATAAAATGACTTGCTTATGTATGGTCAAATTGTGGCCTTCCAGCATCTGAACCCCTTCCTGTATTTGGTGAATTTCTAACCATAGGAATCTTAGTGGGAAACAAAACCACTTCCTTTGAGCAGTCAAAAGAGCAAGATTCTTGTTTTTCCAGCCCCTTTGAAAATCATGGCACAGACCATGATCTAGCCATAGCCAGATCACCCACGCTAGGGCTTCAAACCAGGGGCCAGTCCTCAGAGATCAGGGAGCCTTCATTCTGGTGCCCATGGTGCAGCAGCCAGTTGTCAGGCTATCAGCTCCAGCAACACCAAATAGTGGCATTCACAGCAAAGGTCAGCAGTGTCCGTGCACTGCCCATGTCTAGTGCTCAGCAGTGGCAGCAGAAATGACTTGCCTGGCTGATTCTCTGATATAACTAAATGTGGCTCTGGCCTCTCTTTGTTCCCACCCATATTCTAAATCTGCTGCCCAGAAAGTCTCAGTGATTCCAGCAGATACCTGATACTCTCAGGAAGTTCCTTTTATGCTTAAACTAGGCAAAGTCAGTTTCAATGGCTTGCCTTGAAGATCCCTAATGGATGCAAGTTGTAAAAGGATACATTGGTACTAAATCAGAGCCACTGCAGTGGCACCAGGCCATATTAGGAGCTGCCAGTAAGTCCCCATCAGCATCTGAGGCTTATCTTAGCCTTGGATCTGGAAAATCACAAGGTTAGTCAGACTCTCATCATTTTTGCATGGCTACATCATACAATGACCACTAACTCACTCACTGCAAAAGAATGTGAAATGGGGAAACAGAAATGGATGAGGCTGTGGTTCAAGTCTTTAATTCATTTTCCATTAAATTCTTACTAAACTCCAAGTATATTTAATAACACATAAATGTCTCATCCTAATGTCCTATTATGAATGCATGAATTTATCGGGCTAAAAGTGAGGATTGTTTGGCATTAGGGAATGGAGAGGTGAATGCTGCTTAATGCACAAAATCCTTCAAAACATGAGCACCTGGGATACAGGCCTTCCAGACTATTTTAGAATAGAACTAGTTTAAAAGAAAACAGGATCACAGTATGGCACTGCTATCAGATACATGGGACTTTATTAGACAAACACATGTTTTAAGTAGAGGAAAAATGTGTGTCATGTGTTGCAAAACTGTAGAGAAAAGCAAGGACACAAGAAACACAAATCTTAAGGACTGGTTCAGAAAAAGGATTGCAAAAGGAGAAGGGCTCATGTTCCATAGTGGGCAGTGAATATATGTGGGGTTTAATTGTTATCAGACTTTAAACTATATGATATAAATTCTTGAAAATATTGCAATTTTCTTAACAAAAAAACAAAGAAATAGAAGACAAATAATGATAAAAGGTAGAAAGACTACACGAAGAGAACATTTTAAAAAGAGAGAGAGAACATTTTTATTTCGTCTACTCAATTCTTGAAGCCTCAAAGGTGAAGAATACCCATCCCTGGAAAAACACACTCTTTCCCCTTAACTAAGAAGGAGCATGGAGCCAACCTCTGCCTTATGCTGAGATCACTGAGCAGGCAGAAATTCTGCTCTTCTGATAATGACATACAGTTGGTGGTGATCACGTGCATTGACCCTCATCAATGTCAATCCACAGCTCTCTGCAGCATCTCATTCCAGGCTCCATCTCAGGGGTCCATATATTAAACGTGAGCTCTGGCTAATTCCTCATCTTACAGCACTGCTCAGGAAACTTAAACCCTGGGGAGACCCCTACAGTTTTCCCAGCCTGAATTAATATGCTACTTATCACAGAACACCAAAAGAGTTTCCAGAGCAGTTTTGCAACATCTGCCTCCATCAGTAGATATGTGTAGCCCAATAAATTGATACACTCTGTCCTCTTCTTTGCAACATCTTAATAAGAAACCCAGAGAGCTTCCAGCTACTTTGTTAACCTTTTAAAACACTATGAAGGAAGTCTCAACAAAAAGTAAACATGAGTTCCCAGAAGTATGGAAGAAAACATGAAACTCTTACTCCCAGTCAACCAAGTGGAAAAGAAAAAACGATCCAACAAAAAACTTAAATTGGAATTTGACAGCTGAAAAATACAAACTAATGACTTCAAATGCTCTCTTAGAGTGGATGATGACAGGAGCCACTGGTGGTGATTGTTTCTTTGTTCCCAAAACAGCTGAAAAT
Organism: Castor canadensis; assembly: GCF_047511655.1. Lineage (NCBI taxonomy): Eukaryota > Metazoa > Chordata > Mammalia > Rodentia > Castoridae > Castor > Castor canadensis. The sequence continues at coordinate 128,355,156 of NC_133391.1, read as the reverse complement.
AGCAATAATATGAGAACAATAATTCTATCCACAATACCCATGGGCAAAGAACACTGAACCATAACAGAGAGTAATATCTGCAGAACATCCTGGAGGTTTACGACACACTTGAAAAAGTCTAAATTTGGGTATCCAAAGATCTTATATTCAAATCTCAGCTCTACTACTTTCCTTTCTGAATCTCAGTTTCCTCCTTTGTGTCACAAAGACAATATCCACTTCATGAATCTGCTGTAAAGTTTGCATGAGCTAATGTGTGTGAATTGGCCACTGAGGTGCTTGCCAAGGTGCTCAATAATTCTTGATGCCATGCCTGTTCCCTGGGAATACAACAGTCACAAAGAGCTGATTCATTCCTGACTGCTATGGGCTGGGCAAGTTGCTCCAAACCAACAGCTTCTTGGCAATCCATGACTGCACCACCACTGATGTGACAGTCATGCCTTAGAATATCCCAGAGCAGTTTTCCATAATACGTAGAAGCCCTCAGTGCTTAAGAGTGCTGTGTTGAGGATCACATTTGGAGCAGTCAATGGCTTCATGCCAGGTGAGCTTGTGTTAATGCTTAGTGCCCAGTGAAACTCGTAGCTGATCTTTATAAACCAGGTTGACTTTAAACAATACTGTGAAGTAGTCTTTGACTTGTAATTGTTGACCCTATTCACCTTTGTGGTATGTGAACATGTCTTCCTAGTCAGGTAGCTCATGACCACATTGGATAGATGCTTCCTGTCCTTCCATATTCCCTTTATTGTCACGTTCCAAGGCCCTCCAAATCAGGCGCTGCCATGCTCACTACAAAAATTTACCTGCCCCTCTTACAAAATTACGAGTCAACCATTTATGGGAAATCTAGTTTAACTTTCCATCTAAGTAACAGGGACTGAGTCCCAGGGAAGTGATGCCAGATGCTAGCAGAGACAGATATGGAGGCCAGAACCTCCATCTCCCAGGCCAGAGTTGTTTCCATACCACACCGCTACCCTAGATGGGAGGCTCAGCAGCCACAACAGGTCATGGCACACAATAGTTTATTGTATTCCTTCTCAAAAGCATATTTGCTTTTAACAAGGGCCTTGAGCTAAATAAAATAAGTAATGCCTAAATTTCCAAATGGCAGCCAGGGCCATTGGGAAGAAGCTTTTAGCCTCCCCAAAATCATTCCACCTACACTTCCAGGGAATGTGTTGCAAATGAAGGAAAATGTGACTTCCATCCTTCCATCACTCCATCTATTCAACAAACACTTGCTGAGGTACAATATGTACAAGGCACAGTGCATTGGGAATTGAAAGGATGTCTCCTTCCCCTTTATTCACAGTCTGCATGCCAGGCATCACAGAACACACTTTTCTGTATCTGACTCAACCCTCACAACAATTGAATTAAGAAGTATTGTGTCCTCCATTTTACAGAAAGAAAACTTGAGCTAACAGAAGCTAGTAAATGTCTGCCATCTTGAAGTTAGCAACTAACAGGAACTAGGATTTGAGCCCAGCCTATTCCCCTCCAAAGTCCATTCCTTACCCCATTCCTGGCAGTCTCTCTCCAGCAGGTGCACTCCTGGCCTTTGTCGGAGAAGTACTGTGAAACTCACAGGCAGAAAAGCACGTGAAGCAGTCAGCCCAGGGCTTGGCATGTATTAAAAGCTTTCTCTTTTTAAGATTGAACAGGACATGGCATTTGATAAAACCTTTGTTTAGTTTGGAATTCAACAACTCTTTGGTTTACAATACTGTAATAAATGCCAATATTAATACATAAATGTCAAAGCATTTTAACATTTTGTTTAAACTGTCTCAAATTTTCTATGGAGAGCAAAAAGAGGTGGAGAGATTTTCTTGTCCCTACCATTTAACCAAAGTAACCAGTTGGTTTTTGCCTTTCCTCTTCCCTTTCCTCTTTTTGTTCATTTATCTGGAGACAGAGCCACATTTATTCTTTATTTAAGTAGTACACAGTAGGTGGGTGGTGTTTAATAAAACCATGTTGACTGCCTGGCTAAAAATCATCAGAATGGAATGTTGAGCAGCCATTATTTTGATTGGAGCAATGGCTTTGTTAATCTGAGTACAAGTAAAACCAGAGGACATCTCCTGGGATTGCATTACCTCTGTTCAAGTGACTATAAAGACTCCCCGATGCCAGGTCACTAGGTACAACTTCAGAGAACAGAGCTTCCACAGCAGCACTCTCCACAGAACTTCTGTGATGATAGAAATGTACTTTCTATGTCTTCTCTGGCAAGTATGCACTTGAAATGGGGTTGAATGGTAAAGATGTGGGGGTTTTTTCATTTACTTTACTTTTAATTAATGTGAAAAGCCACATATAGCTGGGGGCTCCTCTATTAGGCAGCATAGATCAGCAGGAACTGATGACTGGAAAGCCAATAGAAGGCTGATGGAGCAAGGACTCAGCAACCTCACACCACTGGTTTCTTGACAGACCCTTAACTCTGAAGTGAACACCACCAAAACAGCCTGGGCCATGTTGGAAAAAGATAAGTTTGCCTGTGACATTCTTTCTCGTACGAATCCTGACCCCTCCAGGCTCTATCTAGACAACCATCAAGAACCAGAAAGTAAGAGGAAGTAAAGAGACTGTGGAACTTTTAAGATATCTTCTTTCAGAGAAAGAAACAAGGCCAAAATGAAGCCAACTGCCCTGGGTTATATAATGGTAGAACTATAGAAGCCTCCTGATACACAATCCACTCTCTTTCAACTAAACCTGGTTGCCTTCTCCCAGCTCTCATCCCTAATAAATTGTGAACAAATAAGCTTTCAGGGACTGTGGAGACCTGGGACACAATGAAAATATATAAAGCACACCAAAGATATCAGGGGGTCCCATCAAAACTAGGCAGCTGCCACTTGCAGTCAATTGTAACCAGGCAAGAATTAACCAATTTTCCCAAAAGAAACAAAAATAGATTTTGCAACCTCTGGCTCAACCTATTTCTCTCTCAAATAATTGCATTGTAATTGAAGACTTTGGAAAAGTTTGCTTAAAACTCAAAGGAATGAAACTGTAAGTGGTAGAATTTTGGGCCCTATGAGGGACAATGAGGCCACTGCCCCTGCTCAGAATTCCACATTCTACATATGTGGTCACCACTATATCCAGCCCAAAGCTGGTCAGAAGTCTCACTGCACCTGGTAGCAGAACTTAACCAAAGACAGCAAAGGTCAATGTTTGGACACACTCAAATGCTATAGTACAACTCATGAATTATGACATAGCTTATATCCATTTGGATTGGAATATTTGCTGAGGTTTTGATTAGCAGATACTTTCCTAGGAATTTTGTGGATATTTTAATCTCTAAACACTCTTGCTAGGTAGTAATTGTTATTCCCAGTTTCATAGTTACAGATTGTTCAAGTTAAGTCTTATGCTCAAGAGCACAAAGAAGAAAGTAGTAGCACAGAAAGCCAAAAGCAAGCTGGACCCCAAAACCCAAGCACTTTCAACCATATCCTGCCCCCTTCTTATTGCATCAACTGTCCCCTCTGATTCTCCCTGTTCTTTCCAACAGATGGGCTTCAAATGGCTCTGTATACAATAGGTCATATGCACTTTTTCTTTCCTAAATTAGAATTTAATTTTTAACCAGTGACAAAAGTCCTTTTCCCATCACTGAAAAATCATAAAGATGTGTGCTACTAAATCAAAATAACAACAAAATTAAATTTAATATGTGCCATGACAAAATAGTTAGCGTCTCTCATCCAAATTTACCCCATTCTTGCTATCCACAGTGAAATCTGGGCTGTAAGTCTTTTTTCCTCTTTTTTTCAAATTAGAGTGCCCTGCATATCTTGCTACAAAACTTGGCATGTGTGAATAGCTCAAGTATAGGACTCTTACATAGATAAATCAATTTTTAAACTAAAAGAGAAAAGTAGAATGACCGGAGGCAATATATCTGTTATCCCCACCTCTTTCAATTGTTTTTTGCGATCTCAAATAAAAACTCAGTGTGCTATTTATAGCAGTCATAACTCTCTTCTGTTTGTGATACCATATCTATAGTGATTAATGGGAAGAGTCTGGGGTTTCTAATACCACCTACACTGATGGTAAATTGATATATAGCTCTCAGCAAATTCCATCTGAGCTCATGATTTTCCTGTAAATGTGCCCCAGAACAGCTGCCACATTTGTAAATTCTAGGCAAAATTTATGATTATACTTCAATATTTGATTATTGTGTAGGAGCTTAATGTAAAACTCCAAAAATAGCAATGTTATTATTGTATTTCTTCACTTTATTCCTGGCTGCTTAATACTCTCAGCTTTATATTAGCAGGCTTTTTAATGAAGATTAATTTCATTTTCTATCAGCTGTGTTAATAAAATCAGTACTGTTGAGAAAATTGGACTATGTGGCACAATTAGCTAATACCCATTCCTTCTACTTCTTATAAACCTGTTGAAATAAGTGGCAATAAAAATGAGTTTGGGGATTTCACGCTGCTCCCTAGTATCTGGTCAAAAAACTATTATAAACTTGGCACAATTAGTCCTCCTCATACTAAGAAGCAAGAGCAGTGGGCTCAATGAGATGCTGGCTGGAACTGGAAATAAGGTCGGGGTGAGGAATTTTAAAAAGTCTGGTAAGAGATAGCAGGGAACACGGGAAGTCATCAGTGTAGGATGGAGGGAGAAAAGGAGCAGATCATGTTTGGAAAACTTCAGATGAGGAGCTGCTTGGTGACAAGAGATTGTATCAAACTTGAGAGTGCATTTACCTGTTTTATTATGACCCCCAAGAATTTCAAATGATTGCTGTCTAGCTCTCAGCTCCTGACCAATTAGAGTGAAGAAGGAAATTTATCTCTCAGCAGATAAAACATTTCTAACTTGGCCAAAATTTCATAGACTATCAGAGCAAATTCACAGTGAATACAACCTGGCTCTGGAGCCAGTTCCAATGCTGATCTCCTTTTCCAAAGTACAAGGCTCTGAACTTCCCCTCCAATTGTTTCTTTTATACTTGTAGGAGCTCAAATACAGCTCTAAAATTCTTAGCTATTCCTCTCCATCAAGAAGTGAGATACTCTTCCCATCAGGGGAAAGTGCCCCCATGGCGAATTTGGGTGAACTTTGTGACTGCTGCAACCAAAAGACCATTGCCACCAAGACAATAAAATGCTGGCTGCTTTGCTGGAACAAATATTCTTGAAGCCCTTAGCTCTACATACAATGTCTGACAACCTGATCACCAGACATGTGAATGCATGATTCTTCAGGTGACCCCAGACACAGCATCACGACTCCCTGACTCTTCAAGTCTTCACAGCCAGAGCAGGCACAGCCTATCCCCTCTGTGCCTTCACTGACTTCTTGACTCATAGCCTCTTGTGTGAGCATAAGAAAATGATTGCTCTCCACTGCTAAGTTCTGAGGTCATTTGTTACACAGCAGTAGTTTCTGGAACAATCTTCTTGCTCTATTACCACCCGTCATCTTTCTCTGTGGAGGCTCCAGTCCTGAAATGGGTAGTTTTCACTTGTTCCCCCAAACTCTTGGTTAAAATGAAAATTTCTACATATGCCATGGTTGACAGAAGCTCTGAGGGTCCTCGGCTCATGACTTGACAATCTCTCTTCTCCCAGAAATCAATTATGGTCTCCTTTTATCAATCAAATAACTCCTGGAACTCTTCCTTCCTTGGAAACTCTTCCCGGTTTAATCACAGAGAAATGGATGGTCTGAAATTTTCTCTCATCCACCTCTTACTCCCACCACTAACGATCACTGACATGCATCTACTGAACTACAAATCCTAAAGATACGAGAGAAATGTGAGCCATGATGTCTGCCTTCAAAAGACTTCTTTTATTTGAACAAAGCATTTTTTAATTATTGCTGTGGTGGGGGTACATTGTGACATTTATAAAAGTTCTTACAATATATCAGAGTTAAATTCACTCCCTCATCATTCTCCTTTATTCCCACCTCCTCCTCACTCCTGGAATAGTTGCAACAGGTCTTCAGAGGCACCTGCACACCCATGTTTATTGCGGCACTATTCACAATAGCCAAGTTATGGAAACAGCCAAGATGCCCCACCACTGACGAGTGGGTTAAGAAAATGTGGTATCTATACACAATGGATTTTATGCAGCCATGAAGAAGAACAAAATGTTATCATTTGCTGGTAAATGGGTGGAATTGGAGAACATCATTCTGAGTGAGGTTAGCCTGGCCCAAAAGACCAAAAATCATATGTTCTCCTTCATATGTGGACATTAGATCAAGGGCAAACACAACAAGGGGATTGGACTTTGAGCACATGATAAAAACGAGAGCACACAAGGGAGGGGTGAGGATAGGTAAGACACCTAAAAAATTAGCTAGCATTTGTTGCCCTTAACGCAGAGAAACTAAAGCAGATACCTTAAAAGCAACTGAGGCCAATAGGAAAAGGGGACCAGGAACTAGAGAAAAGGTGAGATCAAAAAGAATTAACCTAGAAGGTAACACACACGCACAGGAAATTAATGTGAGTCAACTCCCTGTATCTTGAGATACAGATATTTGCTGTATCTCAACCAGCAAAAACCCTTGGTCCTTCCTATTATTGCTTATACTCTCTCTTCAACAAAATTAGAAATAAGGGCAAAATAGTTTCTGCTGGGTTTTGAGGGGGTGGGAGGGAGAGGGAGGGGTGGAGTGGGTGGTAAGGGAGGGGGTGGGGGCATGGGGGAGAAATGACCCAAGCCTTGTATGCACATATGAATAAAATAATAATAATAATAATAATAATAATAAATAAATAAATAAATATTTTTAAAAAGTAAAAAAAAAGAATAATGCTACAATAAACATGGGTGTGCAGGTGTCTTTATTATAACCTGACTTACATTCCTTTGGGCATATATCCCTAGGAATAGTATTGCTGGATCATACAGCAGTGCTATTTTTAGTTTTTTTGCAGAACTTGCATACCATTTTCCATAGTAGTTGTACTGATTTAAATTCCCACCAACAGTGCATGAGGATTCCTTTTTCCCAACATACTCACCAACATTCATTGTTGTTTCTGTTCTTGATGGAACACAAACATTTTAACAGGAATAAGGTAGAATCTTAGTGTGGTTTGATTTGCATTTCCTTTATAGCCAGGGATGTTGAGCATTTCTTCACATGTTTTTTGGCCATTTGGATGTCTTTCAAAGGACTTCTTATCTTGCTTAGGAGGTACAACTAGCCTGTCCTTCTACCATCACCAATATAGAACAAAAATAGGGAGAAATTCATTCTCTCCACTACATCATACATAATAAAAATATTAGTAATCCCATTTATGTGCTTCTACAGGTATGTTTGCTCCATGCTCATCTATGTCATCAATGTTAGCAAGAATGATTCTTTATATCTGAAATAAGGTAATCTTCAATCACTGATTCATGCATTCAGTAATTATGTATTCAGCTCTGAGTGCCATCACTTCTGCTAGCCTGGGGAATACAGTAGAGAAATGGACATAGTGCTATCCTCTTGAAGCTTACATTCTAGTGGGACAAACAAATGATGAGTAGACATTTTTTAAGTGTGAATGTTGCACAAAATGAAAAGAAGAGGATGATTCAATATGTGGAGTGACAGAGTAGGAATGGCTACTTTGGTTAAGGTGGTCAGGAAATTAAGTGAGGTGGCAGCACTTATTAGTTTTATCCTAAAGATAAAGAACCAACTGAGAGAAGATATAGGAAACAGGGTCTCAGGTAGTAGGAAAGCAATTACAAAAGTTTCAAGCAAGAAAAATCACTTCATTTTCCAGGAGCAGAAAGGCCTGAGTGACCAGAGAAATAAAGACAAAGGACAAAGGAGCGAGACTCATACAGAGGTAAGCCTGTATGAGTCACCATGCCAAATGCATGATGCTCTGTAAATTGCAGAATGTCTTTGCCTACTTTCTTTGTACTTGAAACTGTAAGGTACCCATGGTAAACACAATCTAAGAAACAACAATCTCATGCTAGTAGTTACTTAGTCATCATAATCAACACCATAGGAAAGCTTACATTGATTATGTACTAACTTTGGAGTCATATTTTGAAAAATATTGCTGTACTATATCTCTGCTTTTCAAGTATAAAACATTCTTAGAACAGGAGGAGGAAGGAGTTAATATTCAGAGTCCGACATTGAAATAGGCCTTGAGTAAAACACATCAGACACTTTCTAATATAGTGTCTTGAGGAAGATTTTCTTTTGGTGATACTGAGGTTTGAACTCAGGGTCTCACTTGCTTGGCAGATGTTCTATGGCTTGAGTCACACCTCCAGTCCTTTTTTTGTCAGGCTATTTTTTAGATAGGGTCTTGCATTTATGTCCAGCCTGGCCTGGATGGCAATCCTCCTGTTTCCAGCATGTGACAGCACATGCCACCCCCAGCTTTTTTCTATTGAAATAGGAGTCTCCTGAACTTTCTGCCTGAGCTGGCCTGGAAATGTGATCCTCCTTATCCCACCCTCCTGTGTAGTGCAAAAGAATATTTAAATGCCTTTGTCATCTTTCACATGTGGGAAGGACTTGGCTCCAAGCATTGTCCCACTGTGAAGTGAAGATGCAGCATAGGCATAGTGGGGAGCTTATCTAGGGAAACTGTTGTCTCTTCCTCATCCCAGGGATTGTAAGAAGGAGAAGCAGGGAACAAGCAAAGTGATCAGATGTGTGTGTCTTAATGAGTGTTGTGCTGGTTGAGGGGAACACCAGGGATGAGGAATTTCTGCCCATGTTCCTGTTAAGGTAAGGAAACATGTTCTCTTGGGATGCCCCCATGAAAGGACATTTGGAGAGACAGCAGTGTAAAGGGAGGCCTCAAAATTTAGCTTTTTTATTGGCATATATTAGTTGTGGGTGGGGGAGTTCATTGTGACATTTGCATTTGTATTTGTGTTTACAATGTATCTTAATTAGATTCACCCCTCCATCATTCTCCCTAATCCCTCTCTCCCCTTCTTAGAATGATTTCAACCAGTTTCATTGTTCAATTTCTATACACATATTCAAAGTACATGAACCATATTCACCCTCTCCATTTACCCTCCTGCCTCCCACTGCTGTCCTCCCCCAGACAGGACATGTTTTTACCTTCCTGTCCTTCAATTTTAGGTGTATATTGACAGTTATTTTATATTGTATATTGATATATACACATGTATATATCACACTTTAATTAAATTAACCCCCTCCATTACTCCCCTATTATTCAACAGCTTACAGTGTGTTACATTATACTGTCTTCATACACAGATGCAATGTATTTCGATATTATTCACTATCATTCTTTTTTCTCTCTTCCACTTCTCCCTAGTCCCCTTGGACAGATCCACTATTTCTATCATGTTCTCTTCTCTCTCTCTCTCTCTCTCTCTCTCTATATATATATATATATATATATATATAGAGAGATATATATATATATCTCTCTATATATATATATATAAAATCATGTATGTATTTATGTATACATTTATCTAGCAGCACTTTGGTTCCCTATGGCAAAACTCTTAAGGGAAAAACTAGACAGTGACTGAGCTGAGAGCCAGTACACCAGCCTGGTGAGAAATAAGAAGGCACTGTAGTAGAAGCTGGATATAAAGAGTCTATCCAGCCTCTGTCCCTGAAATGGGATTAAGAGGACCTGGGACATACTGAGAACAAGATGATGCCCAAAAAGCCAGGAAGACCATTAGGGCTTTGTCAGTCTCAAAGACATCAGCTTTCATGTGACACCAACTCAGATCTCAGTCAAGAATAGCAATATGCCAAGCAGTACCTGGGAAGACAAGGGAGCCAGTAGCACCAGGTCTAGAGATCCAGACTCTTCTCTCTCACAAAGAGCTACCTAAGCCCCTCCCCGTTCCTCCACATATCCCTTTGCCATCTTGAAGAAAAGCATAAAAGAAAGCCTCAGTTACAAGATCTGAAAGTCTGAGTACATCTTCCCAGAGATGGAATATTATCTAAGATCAATACATCAGACAAAGATTTAAAACAACTTGGATATTTAATTAGTTTTTCCTTCTAATCAGGAGAAGTTTGCTCAAGAGGAAGATAATGTTAGTTAAAACTGTCCATCTGAATGTGTAAAATTAGTGACTTTTCATGGTCATTACAAATACCATCTTTTATTTTTTTTGCGGCATTGGGGTTTGAACTCAGGGACTCATGCTTACTAGGCAGGTGCTCTTACTGCTTGAGTCACTCCACCAGCCATACAAATATTTTATTTAATCCTTCAACAAACATATGGAGCAGGAACTCTAACTGTCTTCCCCATTTTACAGTGAGAAGGGTGAGTCTCATGTTAAGAAACCTGCTGAAGCCAATTCAGCAACCAAGTGACAGAGCCATCAATGTTTTGCATGCAACAATTCTGAGTATTGCCCCTATGCCCTTGGCAATTGCAGGTGCTCTAGCAGTGTGATGGCAAGGGACCCTCAGGAGTTCATATTTATTTATGTATGTATTTATCTATTTACAACACTCACAAGGTACCTACCCAGTGAGGGCACTATTCATACTGATCTGCAACAATCACATGATGTGGGCACCATTTTACATATGAGAACACTGAGCTCAGAAAACGGAATCATTTTCCTCAGATCCATTCTGCAGCTCATAAATGGGAGAACTGACATTTGAACCCATGCTGGTTGGCCACAGAAAAGAACTATTATCTACTGGACTAGATAAAGACAGAGTCAAAGACTTTGGAAACTTCTAACTTTTCTAAGTCACAATGGTTCTAAACTGTAATAAAGCTTTCAACAGCATAATCTTTATGGCTTGCAAAAGGGAATATAATTTCCAGAAATGTTCATCTCCCATTAACTTTGAAAATCCATCAAAATAGTTACAACTGGTTAAACCCCAAAATGGTTATGATGTTTAAAGAAAAAAATAGATCAAATACTAGCTTATGTAGAAAGAAAAGTTATTTATGGACTAGAATTATCCTGGTCTTTCATGTATATCATTACTAGAGATGTATGAAATAATTAGAAAACTCTCAGGCATATGATAAGGGAAAAGTGTCATGTGTTAGCTAACTTCATTGTCATTGTTGCAATTAATGTGTAAAACCAAGGTATCATCACACAGAAAAGTGATTCCTATGCAAAAATTTTTTAAATAAGGGCATTCATTTTTATATCGAAAGCAAGGAATTTCAAATGTTAATATTTTTCTGAATATTTAAGCTCAATACAAACTATTAAGCTCTAAAAGAATAAAATTACAGTGTTAAAGATCAGCTATAAATCAGAAAATTACAAATCAAGTCTAAATGAAAGAAAATGTGAGGAAATGGCCTGTCTAATAAGTATGTATTTTTCTCCACTCGGCAATAGCTCTAAGCTATGATCCAGTGGTGTTACCTGGCTATTTTCCATCATTGCTACATTAAAAATCTCCATCTAGATATGCAGTTTGCTCTGCCACCACTGACTCACCTACCCAGGGAGAAGGTAACTGGAGAGATGTAATACTGACACATTCAGTGTTAGCCTAAAGATCCCCCCACCCCAAGAAATAATGTTCAAGAAAATTGATATTTTTAATTCATTGAATTAATGAAACACTCAGATTCTTAGAGTAAAAGTTTCTTTTTATCTTGAGTGTTTTTATTGCAGTAAAGGAGCTGCGGGCTTGCTTTTGTTTGACTTTCCTTGAGGTTTTCTCCATTTGTTGCTAGATCCTTTTGCATAATCAGAAAGATGTCAATACACTCAAAATACCACTAGAATGTCGGTATCATCCAGAATTCTGTTACTAACAATACTAATTATATGCTTTCAATGATGACCATGAGGCAATTACAGATCTTAAGTCATATGTTGAATCATCTTTTAAGAAATAAGGGTTTTCGGACATTAGATCAAGGGCAAACACAAGGGGATTGGACTTTGAGCACATGATAAAAGCAAGAGCACACAACGGAGGTATAAGGATAGGTAAGACACCTAAAAAACTAGCTAGCATTTGTTGCCCTCAATGCAGAGAAACTAAAGCAGATACCTTAAAAGCAACTGAGGCCAATAGAAGAAGGGGACCAGGAACTAGAGAAAAGGTGAGATCAAAAAGAATTAACCTAGAAGGTAACATACACGCAGAGGAAATTAATGTGAGTCAACTCCCTGTATGGCTATCCTTATCTCAACCAGCAAAAACCCTTGTTCCTTCCTATTATGGCTTATACTCTCTCTACAACAAAATTAGAAATAAGGGCAAAATAGTTTCTGCTGGGTATTGAGGGGGAGGGGGCGGAGTGGGTGGTAAGGGAGGGGGTGGGGGCAGGAGGGAGAAATAACCCAAGCATTGTATGCACATATGAATAATAAAACAATAAAAATTTTTAAAAAGAAAGAAGGGTTTTTATGTTTATGTTAATTATCCTGGTTATTTAAAAGTAGGCAGTCCACTGTGTGATAATAACAACTAGTTGTTCATTTATATTTATTGATTTGCTAAAGCCTATAGACTTATTGTACAAAACCCTTTCAACACAGGGGGATTTATCAAATATTTTTATGCATGAGGAAACTGAGTCTAAGATAGTCATTTGTTTAAGCCTATGTGGCTATTAAGTCATGATATCAGAATTTAAACCTTGATCTGATTCTAAAACCATACTTTTAGCCATGACATTGTCGTTTTAGGTGTGGAATGCCTGTATAATTCATTTAACTGAGATACTTAATACATGCAGACTCTTCTTTCCCCTCACCAGCTGAGCTCACAAACACAGAATTTTCATGCTATTACCAGCTTTATTTACTCCTGGACATATTTCCTAGACTGTATTCCTACTGACTGCTATAGCCTTATTTTATTACATCACTCATTCAAAAACCCTCAGGAATTTTAGAAAGCAATATACTGTATAATATTGCTTCATCAGACATACAGGAAGGAAAAGCTAGACCATAAGGTCTGTTTTCATTTAAATCTATCTTTCTTTCAATCTTGAAGGAGAAGAATCCTTTGCATCCATATTGCTCTGTGTTTTATATTGGTCCCAAAGGTGCTAACACATAATGGGCTTCCAGAGCCTTTCATTTTCTGAAGATGAGAGTAATTATATGGAAAAGAGGGAGGAAGGAATAGGAAGCCAAAGACAGAATCAGACACACAGTGATGAACACTTTGTAAAAAGGACACAATGTAGCCTAATCATTTATTCCAACTGCACAAAAACTGTATTCCACAGGGGCTAAAAAAATAATCTATTCTTGAAATTCAGAATGTCACAGATTTGAGAGTTGGTTTATTTAAATTTTAAATTTTTTTAAGGAAACAGCTGAGGAACTTCAATTTAGTACAAGTACCATTAGGTCTTAATTGGATTGTTTCAGCCCTGTGTTAGATTCCAAAGTAACAAATGATTTTAATTTAACTACCACTTCAGAAGGCTGAAATACATCCAGCCAGTTGTAAGCATCTCCTAACTCACAGAACACTTCCAGATTTTTTAGCTGTTTTATTGGAGTTAACATTCACTTTGTCAACCTTGTTTTACACAAGTCTAGTGAAAATAGTTCCATGCTCTATGTCTTACGATAAGCTTATTTCATGTATTTTTTTTCTACCCCATTACTTGACTGATGTAATTTCTCCTTAACTTCTCTTTGGAATTTAAGCAGAAGGAGCCATGTATTCCTCACCACATGTTGTGCTAACAGTCACTGTCTATCATGTACAGATGTCCCATATAGGTGTTATTTAGGTCCTTGAACTGACCTAAAGTGATGCCCAGACTCTTTTCACCTTTAGGCAGTTCTTATGTATCTCCCTACAGAATAGAAAGAATGGTCACAAAAACAAAATTTGATTGTGCTGAGTATGTTTATGGGTAAGACATTTTATTAAGATTTCAATGTGAAATATTTTTATCACACAATTAAGATATATGTTTCCCATCCAAAGATAAAGCCACTTAAAATTAATAATAATTATATATACACCAACACACACAACAGTTCTGGACCTATTAAAAAAATGCTCCCTGGCATAATTCCTAGGGACATATACAAGTTAAAGATCAGTGAATGGTTGGTTTACAGGGAGAAAGGAAACACAGAACCTGAAACCTGCTTCTTTGGGCATACACAGGACTGGATAGCAGCTTGCCGGTTATTCACTAGTTCAGGCAGCTAGAGTTGACCAGTCCTAACCATTTCCTGAATTCTTGGTTTTAAGTATTATAAATACTAGTGATAAGGAATAACCAAGAAACAAAGAAGTACCTCTTATAAGGAACTAGTTGCAATGGTATTACATCATACCAGGTAGGGAGTCATCCAGTGTGACAACCATCACTCAGGTGCCTCAGATCCTAATACCCCAAACTAAGATGCACCTATCTACCTACACAAATCCAAGGTGCCGATGTACCTGTGACATACATACTTCAAAATCCTTCCCTGGCTAAGATGGCACAAAATAGGAAGTGAAATTTGGATCTTTTGCTGTCAAGAAGACCAACATTAAGCCAGCTGGCCATATCTGGTCCATGGCAGGAAGACCTAAAGTGGCTGTAAGTCACCTACAAGAGGCAACTGGCACAAATTTCAAAGGTGCTACTCTACAGCAGAGATCACATGCACTTGCCAATGCTCATGGGTTCTCTTCTTACAGCTCCATGGTCTACTGTATTTCCTAGACAGCAAACATTTTTTCCCTTTTTTTTTTTATTATTCATATGTGTATACAAGGCTTGGGTCATTTCTCCCCCCGGCCCCCACCCCCTCCCTTACCACCCACTCCACCCCCTCCCTCTACCCCCCACCCCCTCAATACCCAGCAGAAACTATTTTGCTCTTATTTCTAATTTTGTTGTAGAGAGAGTATAAGCCATAATAGGAAGGAACAAGGGTTTTTGACAGCAAACATTTTGTGGCCTATGGAATTGGGTCTTGCTGATAGAATGTGAGTAGACCTGGTTTCCAAAACTCCCATACTATCTCTCATTCACACTTCTTTCTCTAGGCTGCTGGTCAGATGCAGAGAACATGATACAAGATTTGGGGCTCTAAAAGATGAAAAGCCACTAGATAGAAAGAGCTTGGATATTTGAATGACTCATAGAATGCACCGATCCTCATCCTGACCTCCAACCATACTGTACTATGATATGAACAAAAAGTAAGTATGTAATGTGTTAGGCTATTGAGATGTAGAGATTGGTTTGTTGCAGTCTTTCTGCTATTCTGACTAAGCACACATGGTGTAATTCCATTTACAAATGTCTAATGTAGGTATTATTTAGGTCATCCATCTAACCTAAACTCATTTTTACTGTGAGAAAATGAAGTCGGCATTGTAATCACCACAGTGGTGTTAAACAGATGGATTTTAAAGATTGATTGACAATTAGAAAGCCTCCAAAAAGAAAATGTGTCCAGAGAAACAATTTCTCTGAGTTCAGAGAGAATGTTCCTCACATATTTATCTTACTAAGTGATGCAGTGCCTCAAACCTGCAATCCCAGATACTTGGGTGGCATAGATCAGGAGGATTAAGGTTCAAAGGCAGCTTAAGCAAAAAGTTAGCAAGACCTCATCTCACCAAATAAGCTAGGCATGGTGGTTCATTTCTGTAATCCCAGTTAAGCAGGAGGAAAAAGTAGAAGGATCACAGTCCCAGGATGACCTGCGCAAAAAGAAAGAGCCTATCCGAAAAATAGCCTAATGCAAAAAAGGGCTGGAGGTGTGACTCACGTATAATAGCACTGACCTAACAAATGCAAGGCCCCTAGTTCAAAGCCCAGCATTGTGGGGGGAAAAAAAGGTAAGTACAATTATTTATGGTAAGTACAATTTGAGATAAGCATGATTGTTGCATAGACGAAACCACTGGGGCTTAGTGTACCTCACCTCCAATCATCCAGCCCTCATCTGTCTGCTTGACTTCAAATCCCATGTTCTCAATTATTACACATCTTAAGGGCAAACACAAGGCTTTTATTTTTAGTGCTAAGCCTAGAGCTTAATAAATTCCAATGGTATGAGTTAGTTCATCCACCAAAGTAGGTAACGGGGTTGGGGATTTAGCTCAGTGGAAGAGCGCTTGCCTGGCAAGTGTAAGGCCCTGAGTTTGGACCCCAGCACCGAAAAAAAAAAGGAAAAAATAGAAAAAAAAAGCAAAACAAAAAAAGAAACAAGGCAACTGCACCAAAGTAGGTAACATGTTTTTTTCTCAGAAGAAAACTCAACCATATCTTTTTGTCACTCAGTCTTCTGATATAGCTTTGTGCAATGGTCATTGGGGTTCTCACAGGATGGAGTGGCACAAAGGCAGTTGGCAACAGAAGCCTCAATATGTGGTTGCAGGGAGGGACCTTGGAGCTTTGGAATTTAAAGAAGGTTTTTTTAGAACGCAGTTACTGGGGAAAAAAGTTCTTTTTAATTAGGTTCTTTTCAGTGTTCATTTTGGATATATTACAATACACTCAATATTAGCACCACACAGCTTGAAATACAAACACATACAGGAAATGACAAGCAAATGAGAAATTTCCTTGTTTGTCATGTTTAAATGGGTGAGGTTTAAGGTAAGTACTAGGAAAAAAAATCAAGCTAATATTAAAGCTAGACACTTCTGTATTTCATGCAGTGAATTTGTAATTCACTTTTCAGCACATGGCAACAAGACAAGAACCTGAAACATCAAAGAGACTCTTAAATTACCTAATGACAATTTTATGTTCCAGAGAGTCGAAAAGCTCCATCCCTCACAATTTCTACAGAAAGAAATTGGTTCAGAATGTTCAATGGATAGCCAAACCTTGTGCCAGACAGCCATAGCTTCCCAAATTCAGAAGAACAAGCAAAGTAAAGGGGAAAACCAGGAAGAAAATGAGCTAGAGATCTCAAAGGAGAAGAACTAATAAAGAACTAATAAAGTTAGACTGTGCATTTGAAAGACACAATCAAGTTCAGATTGGAGAATAGGCTAGCATGCACTATATATTCAAAGCACAGAAAAGGAGAAATCTTTGAAAATCACTAAATAAGATGGAAGTAATATTGCACTTTCAAAATGGAAATTACCAGCTGGTACATGCCCTGGAATATTAGGAAATAACCCACTCCAGCAATAATAATAATAGCTCTAATCTGTGTGAATCATTGCTGCTTATCTCTTAATAAGAGATTATAAATTAATCAAGGAACTGAGTGATTCAAAATAAACATAAGAAGAAAAAACAGAAGCCAATTTCATTGAAGTACCATGGAGAAAATGGACACTGGAAACACAAAAAAAAATCAGCATCTCTCCCATATATTAATTGGAGGATTTCAGCCACTATGAGAGGAAATTTGGCAATATTGAATGAAATAGCAAATTTTTACACCTTTTGAAGTAGCAATTGCACTTTTATGAATTTATCCTGGCATGTGCCAGCTGGCTCATCCAAGGCAGTTCATGGAGAGTTACATATAACAACCAAAAGGCATAATCATGATGGGATCTGATGAGAAGCTTATGGTACTTTCATGCAACTGAGTATCATGGGGCCCAAAAGAGAATAAGAAATTCTTCAAGTGTTAAAACACATAGATTCCAAGATATATAATTAAGGGGGGAAAGATAGGGTACGTAAAAGCATATGAGTATGCTTTAAATGAGGGAAAAAGAGGAGGGAGATTTTACATACAGATAGTCCCCAAGATAGGATGGTTTGACTTTTTAAAAACTTTAGTTTACAATTATGTGAAAGCAATACTTGTTCAGTAGAAAGCAGAATTCAAATTTTAATTTGATTTTTTTTCCTGAGCTGGTAATAAGCAGTATGATACTTTCACAATGCTGGAAGCATATTGTGGATATAGATATTCATAAATTACATGAGATATTCATCATTTTATCACAAAATAGGCTTTGCATTAGATGATTTTGACCAACTATAGGCTGAAGTGTTGTGGTCACACTTAAGGTAGACTAGACTAAAATATGATATTTTGTGGCTGAAATATACAATATTAAATGTGTTTTAGAATTACAATATTTTCAACTATGATTAGCTTTTCAGGATATACCCCTAATATAAATCAAGGAGGATCTTTATGGAAATTATCTTTGGAAGGTACAAAAAGAATCTGGTTATGTTTCTTACCTCTGAAGAGAAGCATTAGGCTACTAGAAGAGAGATTTTTAGCTTTATTCTTCTGTAGCATTTGCATTTTGTTCATGTAAATTCATTATTTCCTGACCAAAAATAAAATGATTAGAATTACAACTAATTTTTTAAAGATAGACAGCATGCATTCTAATCTAAAAACAATTGCCAGTCAAGTTGACACCTCTGTATTTCTGCTTCCAACTATGATGTAGTAATGATTAACAGATCAGCTTTGCCACAGAAAGTACTTCTAAAAGTGGATAAAATATGTGAGGCAACTGTTTTCAGACAGTAGACAACAAGGCAGCCCAGAACTGCAATCCCTGAAAAAAAAAAAGGCAGTCACAAGTTAAACCCAAGGATTGAGTAACTGTCTGAATAAGGACATTTTTCTGAACATGACTGACAGCTGGAGTCCAAGCAAAGCTTGGTAGTCATGTTGAGCAAGGAGGTACTGATCAGAGTGCAAGACAGCTGACATGCTTAAAATCCAGAAGACAAGGCTCAGTAAAGATTCATGCAGAGGGAAGTTCCCAGAGGTCTAAGAGGGAGTTGTTCACAATTCTGCGGCTGAGATCTGGGTCATATGTTTGCAGGATGAGAGCACATGGGGCTTACCAGATGGCAAGCGATATGGAGTTGAAATAAAAGAGATGGAAGAGGCCTAGTAGGACTAGAGGAAGAACAGTGCTGAATATCACTGGAGTTTGGGCCCTATGGGAGTAGAGAGCTCATTAATAAATACTTCAATGAGGTACATAGTAAGCTTGAGGGCAGCCTTGGCTACACAGTGAAACCCTGTCTCAATAAATAAATAAAGACTACATTAGCATCCTTGACACCCATCTGAGGCACAATTTGTACCTTTCTATAAGTAAAGGATATGCCCTAAAATAATATGACCCTGAGAAAACCTAAAAAAACAAAACCCTATCCTCAAAGCAAACAGCCAATGCTGTCTCAATATCGCTGAGTTGAACATATTTGGGAAGTACCCTACATTTCCCAGCTATAGGTGCATACTAAAAAAGCATAAAACCAAGCTTCAACATTCTCAACGTTATCAGCCAACAAAAAACAGCATGCTAAAAATAACAACTGGTATTTTTCAGAACAGAATCCAAAGGGTTTACAACTTATTATCATAAAAGTCCAATATTCAATCCAAAACCTCTAGACAAAGAATCAAGGAAATATAATAGATAAGCAAAAATGATTGAATATGAACAAAATCTAAAATGGCCTAGGTACCTGACCTAAGGAAAAAATCTTCAAGCAGCTATTATAAGTATGTTAAATAATTAAAGAAAAATATGCTCAATAAATTAAAGGAAATACTATCTTAAAGGGTGAATAGACACTTTTTTTTTCTTTTATTATTCATATGTGTATACAAGGCTTGGTTCATTTCTCCCCCCTGCCCCCACCCCCTCCCTTACCACCCACTCCGCCCCCTCCCTCTCCCCCCCCCTCAATACCCAGCAGAAACTATTTTGCCCTTATTTCTAATTTTGTTGTAGAGAGAGTATAAGCAATAATAGGAAGGACCAAGGGTTTTTGCTGGTTGAGATAAGGATAGCTATACAGGGCATTGACTCACATTGATTTCCTGTGCGTGGGTGTTACCTTCTAGGTTAATTCTTTTTGATCTAACCTTTTCTCTAGTACCTGTTCCCCTTTTTCTATTGGCCTCAGTTGCTTTAAGGTATCTGCTTTAGTTTCTCTGCGTTGAGGGCAACAAATGCTAGCTAGTTTTCTAGGTGTCTTACCTATCCTCACCCCTTCCTTGTGTGCTCTCGCTTTTATCATGTGCTCATAGTCCAATCCCCTTGTTGTGCTTGCCCTTGATCTAATGTCCACATATGAGGGAGAACATACGATTTTTGGTCTTTTGGGCCAGGCTAACCTCACTCAGAATGATGTTCTCCAATTCCATCCATTTACCAGCGAATGATAACATTTCGTTCTTCTTCATGGCTGCATAAAATTCCATTGTGTATAGATACCACATTTTCTTAATCCATTCGTCAGTGCTGGGGCATCTTGGCTGTTTCCATAACTTGGCTATTGTGAATAGTGCCGCAATAAACATGGATGTGCAGGTGCCTCTGGAGTAACAGTCTTTTGGGTATATCCCTTTAAGCATAGAAAAGAACCAACAGAAAATTTCAGAGCTGATCACTACAACTGAAATGAACAATTTAGTGGATGTGTCTCAAAGGCTGATTGGAGATGGCAAAAAAAAAAAACAGAATTAAAACAGATCAATAGAAATTATTTATTCAGTATGGGAAATTAAGTGGAAAAAATCAAGAAAATGAACTGTGTCTTAGGAGTAGGAAGGACAATATAAAATAGGGTTACTATAAATAGAAGTGAAATCCTATAAGGAAATAAGAGGGAGAATATGCTAGACAAAATAACTAAATGAATAATGGCTGAAAACTTCTCAAAATAACCAAATACATCCAAGTAATGTAGCAAACCCAAAGAAGAATAAATGCAAGGAGAACCACACCAGACCCATGGTAGAAAACTACCAGAAACTGCAGAAAGCCAAAGATGAAGAGTAAATACAAGCCATACACAGAAAACATGCATCAGGTACAGAGCAAGGATACAAAGGCCTAAGACTCCCAGAACCAATAGAGGTTGAGGAATACAATGAAATGACATATGAAGTTGTTGCAAGGAAAAAACAAATACAAGTCTGTTAACCCAGAATTCTATATCCAACAAAAAATCCTTCAAAAATAGTGAATAATTAAAAGCTCATTCAGATAAACAAGTTAAGAACATTAATTACCAACAGACGTACACTGCAAGAAATGTAAAAGACCGAATATGAATGATACCAGATGGAAATTCAAATGTATAGAAAAGAATAAAGAGTATGAGAATGCTACATAAATATAAATGAGTATGTTTTCTTTCTTTTAGGAATTTCTTTAAAACACCACTAACTATTTAAATAAAAAGTTGCAATGTTTTAAGGTCAAGCTTATAGGATGAGTTAAACTAAAACTATGGTAACAATCACACAGAAAAGTGGTATGAGTAAATTGAATTGTAACATTATAAGGTTCCTATATTTGTGAGATAGTAAAGAGCTACAATATTGAGATTAAATAAATTGTAATGAGTTAAGGATGCATATTTTTCCTGCAAGAGCACATTATACATTCTTTTCAGCAGCCAATAGAACTTTTTCCAAAACAGACCATAGATTAGGTCATGAAGTAAGTTTTAATAAATATAAAAAAATTTAAATAACCCACGGTGTAATGTCTGACCACAATGCAGTAAAACTAGAACTCAATAACAAAAGAAACAGCAGAAAATACTCAAACAACTGGAGGCTAAGCACACATTGCTCCATGATCAGTGGGTCACAGAAGAAATTAGGGAGAAAATAAAAAAGTTCCTGCAATTTAACAAAAATGAAAGCACAACCTAATAGAACCTACGGAACACAGCAAAGACAGTCCTAATGGAAAGTTTATAGCCATGAGCTATAAAAACACATATTAAAAACACAGAAATATCTCAAATAAACAACCTAATGCTATATTTCAAACTCCTAGAAAAACAAGAACAATAAACCCAAAACTAGCAGAAGGAGAGAAATAATAAAACTAAAGGACAAAATTAATAAAAACATACAAAGAATAAACAAAATGAAAAGCTGGTTGTTTGAAAAAATAAAATTGACAAACCCCTTGCAAATCTGACTAAAATGAGGAGGGGAAAGACCCAAATTAATAAAATTACAAATGCAAAAGGGGAGATAACAACAAACCCCTAGGAAATCATGAGGGACTACTTTGAAACCTCTGTTTAAAAATAAGTAATAAGTAAGTAAATTTATTTGAACCTATATTCAAATAAATTGGAAAATTTAGAAGAAGTGAACAAATTTCCAGATACATATGACTATCTAAAATTGAACCAAGAGGATATTAATCACCTAACTAGATCTATAACACACAATGAAGTTAAAGCAGCAATAATGAGTCTCCCAAAAAAGAAAAGTCCAGGACCTGACCTGATGGATTCCCTGCAGAACTCTACCAGACCTTTAAAGAAGAACTAATACCAACACAGCTCAAACTTTTCCACAAAATAGATAGGACAGTATTATACTCATCCTAAAATCAGACAAGGACACAACAAAAAAAGAGAAGTACAGACCAATCTCTTTAATGAACACAGATGCAAAAATCCTCAATAAAATATTAGCAAACTGAACTCAACAGCATATCAAAAAGATCATACACCACGATCAAGTTGGTTTCATCCTAGGGATGTAGGGATGGCTCAATATATGCAAATCATTAAATATAATACAGCACATTAACAAAACAAAGACAAAACCACATGATTATCTCAATAGATGCAGAAAAAGCCTTTGATAAAATTCAACATCCTTTCATGATAAAAGCTCTGATGATACTAGGAATAGAAGGAATGAACCTCAACATAATAAAGACTATATGTCAAACCTACAGCCAACATCATACTAAATGGGGAGAAACTGAAAGCATTTCCTCTAAAGTCTGGAATGAGAAAGAGTGTCCTCTCTCTCCACACATATTCAACAGAGTCTTAGAATTCCTAGCCAGAGCAATAGGACAGGAAGAAGTAAAATGAATACAAATTAGAGAGGAAGTCCTCAAACTATCCATGTTTGCAGATGACATGACCTTATACCTAAAAGACCCAAAAAACTCCCAGCCTCCATAAACAGCTTCAGCAAGTGGCAGGATACAAAATCTATTTATAAAAATCATTAGCCTTTCTATACACCAACAATGAACAAACTGAGAAAGAATATAGGAAAATAATTCCATTTATAATAGTTTCAAAAAATAATTAGGAATAAACTTAACAAAGGATGTGAAAGACCTCTACAAGGAAAACTATAAGCCATTGAAGAAAGAACTCAAAGAAGACTACAGAAGATGGAAAGATCTCCCATGCTCATGGATTGGTAGAATCAATATAGTGAAAATGGCTACTTTACCAAAATCAATCTACAGGTTCAATGAAACTCCCATCAAAATTCCAATGACATTCATCACAGAGATTGAAAAATCTATCCTAAAGTTCATTTGGAAATAACAAAAGACTGCAAACAACCAAGACAATACTGAGCAAAAAGAGCAATGCTGGAGGTATCACAATACCTGACTTCAAACTATACTACAGATCCATAGCAATAAAAACAGCATGGTACTGGCACAAAATCAGAGATGAAGACCAGTGGAACAGAATAGAGAACCCAGATATAAATCCACACAGCTATGCCCACCTTATTTTTGACAAAGGTGCCAAAAATAAGGCAACCTCTTCAACAAATATTGCTAGAAAACTGGAAATTTGCATGCAGAAAACTGAAACTAGATCCATGTCTATCACCCTGTTCAATTATCAACTCAAAGTGGATCAAGAACCTAAATACAAGACTTGAAACTTTAAAGCTAGTACAGGAAAAGGCAGGGAATACACTGGAATTAACAGGTATAGGGAATGACTTCCTCAATACAGCCCCAAAAGCTCAGCAACTAAGAAAAAGAATTAACAAATGGGACTACATGAAATTAAAAAGTTTCTGCATAACAAAAGAAATGGTTTCGCATTTGAAGAGGCTAACCCACAGAATGAGAGAAAATCTTTGGCAGCTATAAATCTGACAAGGGAACAGATAACTAGAGTATATGGGAAGCTCAAAAAATTAAACTCCCCAAAAATCAATGACCCAATGAAGAAATGGGCAAATGAACTGAACAGAGCCTTTTTTCAAAGGAAGAAGTTCAAATGGCTAAAAAAAAATACATGAAAAAATGCTCACCATTCCAGGCCATAGAGGAAAAGCAAATCAAAACCACAGTAAGATTCCACCTTACTCCTGTTGAAATGGCTATCATCAAGAACACAAACAACAACAAATGTTGGTGAGGATGTGGGGGAAAAGAACCCTCATATGCTGCTGGTGGGAATGTAAACTAGTACAACCACTATGGAAAACATTATGGAGGCTCCTCAAAAAACTAAAAATAGAACTGCCTTATGATCCAGCAATACCACTCTTAGGACTATACCGAAAGGAATGTGAGTCAGATTACAGCAAAGGTACCTGCACACCCATGTTTAACTGAAGCATTATTCACAATAGCTAAGCTATGGAAACAGCCAAGATGTCCCACTACTGATGAATGGATCAAGAAAATGTGGTATTTATGTACAATGGAATTCTACTCAGCCACAAAGAAGAATGAAATTTGTCATTTGCAGGTAAATAGGTACAACTGGAGAACATCAACTTAAGTGAAGTTAGCCAGGTTCAGAAGGCCAAAAGCTGCGTGTTTTCTCTCATATGTGGAAAATATACCTAATACAATTACAACAATATTATGAAAAACAGGTCACACTAAGGGGATGCCACACATGAGAAGGGTAGGGAAAAAGAAGTAAATTAAGAAAGTGAATTTGGTTGATGTGCTCTCTATACAAGAATGAATATAGAATTTTTAACCCGGTTGAAACCACCATAAGAAAGGGACTAAGATAGAATGAAGAAAAATTGAGGAGATTAACCAACTGGGATTATAATACATATATTCATGGAAGTACCAGAAGGAAACTCCCTGTGTAGCTATCTTAAACAAGCAAAATGTCATTTTTTGTCTCACAAAATCAGCAAACAGGAGGGCAGAACAGGTCCTGCCTGGAGGGCTGGTACCAGTGGGAGGGGGGAGGAGGGGAAGGATATAGGAGGGTGAATATGGTGCAAATGCTGTGTACATATATGTAAGTGAAAACATGATACCTGCTGAACCTATTCCAGGAATGGGGGGTGTGGGGAATAACGGAAATGGTGGAGGGGTGAATCAATTATGATATATTTGATATATTGTACCCCCACCCAGAACAATAATAAAAAAGAATGCATTTTTAACCCTAGAATAAGCAATGAAATTAAAGAAGATCAATGATGCTAACGAAGATAGGCAGATAGATTTATAGATATGAGGCTATTACTAAAAAGGCAGTAGAAAAAATCAAATGGTACACTCATGGGATGTAGCGGTATGCATCTATAGCCCCAGCTGCTTGAGAGGCTGAGACAGGAAAATCATTTCATCCCAGGAGTTTAGAGCTAGCCTAGGCAACAATAGTGAGCCCTTACAGTAGAATTCACTCAACAAATTCATTCAAGCAACAAGAGGCAATTATGCTGATGCCTGAAGAAATGCAAATATTAATAGGACATGTCTCCTACTCTCAACGATCTTAAAATTATGTTTCTTGCTATTACCTCATTTATTTCTCACAATAATGCAGAGAATTTCCATAATGTACATGTCCTTGACCCCACCTTGAAGATAACAGTTGGGTGGAAACTCCATGAACAAACGTGACTATTACTTACCATTGTGTTATCAATGTCGCACACCTTCCACATCTAATAGGTGCTCATAAAATAACTTTCAAAATAATGACTGAGTGGTAAAAAGACAAAATAATTTGCCCAGCATCATACAGAGAATTTGGAGCCAGATGGACTTGAGTTCAAAGCCCTTGATATTAACAGACAGGATCCTAAAAGGTAATAACCTGGGTCAGCATGGTCAGTTTGCACAGGAGAGTTCCAGTTTATGGCCATGTCTCAATGTAAGTGACAGCAGTCCTTCCCTTCACTTTCAAAACAATTGGGTTATAAATTTTATGGTTTCTTTAGCTATAAGATTCATAGAAAAAAGAGAGATGTCTTGGTTGGCATGATTAGGAATCTTCATTCAACTTTTTTTCCTAGGCAGAGAAGAGAATAAGACTAAAAAGTGAAAAGAATTCTGTAGCTTAAAGAAAATATGATACATTTATTTATAAATAGCAGTGATATCTGGCACTATAAGAAATTCTTTAAATAAAAAATATATTTTTGCAGACTTTCCTCAGTTATGAGGATTGAAATTTTTCTAATCACAAACTAAAAGTTAATTAAAAACATGAATATATCTCTCTCAGTTGAGATGGAGAAACTCAGATGGTTCTCTTTTGCTTCAAATTTTATGTGTCTTAAAAGGCAGAGTTAATAGCATGAATTTTGTAGAGAACCATAATCTTCAAGGTCAAAGTGAAAAAAATACTGAGTTAAAATGGACTCAGAAAGAGATAATCTAAACAAAAATGGTTTTGAATTAGATGATACAGTTTAGTTTTACTTTTATTTTAAAAATGTGTAATTCACAAAAACAGACATGAAGACCAGTGGAACAGAATAGAGGATCCAGATATGAAGCCACACAACTATAAGCAACTTATCTTTGACAAAGGAGCTAAAAATGTTCTATGGAGAAATAGCAGCCTCTTCAACAAAAACTGCTGGGAAAACTGGTTAGCAGTCTGCAAAAAACTGAAACTAGATCCATGTATATCACCCTATACCAAGATTAACTCAAAATGGATCAAGGATCTTAATATCAGACCCCAAACTCTTAAGTTGATACAAGAAAGAGTAGGAAATACTCTGGAGTTAGTAGGTATAGGTAAGAACTTTCTCAATGAAACCCCAGCAGCACAGCAACTAAGAGATAGCATAGATAAATGGGACCTCGTAAAACTAAAAAGCTTCTATTCATCAAAAGAAATGGTCTCTAAACTGAAGAGAACACCCACAGAGTGGGAGAAAATATTTGCCAGCTATACATCAGATAAAGGACTGATAACCAGAATACACAGGGAACTTAAAAAACTAAATTCTCCCAAAACTAATGAACCAATAAAGAAATGGGCACGTGAACTAAACAGAACTTTCTCAAAAGAAGAAATTCAAATGGCCAGAAAACATATGAAAAAATGCTCACCATCTCTAGCAATAAAGGAAATGCAAATTAAAACCACACTAAGATTCCACCTCACCCCTGTTAGAATAGCCATCATCAGCAACACCACCAACAACAGGTGTTGGCGAGGATGCGGGGAAAAAGGAACCCTCTTACACTGTTGGTGGGAATGTAGACTAGTACAACCACTCTGGAAAAAAATTTGGAGGCTACTTAAAAAGCTGGACATTGATGTACCATTTGATCCAGCAATACCACTCTTGGGGATATAACCAAAAGACTGTTACTCCAGAGGCACCTGCACATCCATGTTTATTGCAGCACTATTCACAATAGCCAAGTTATGGAAACAGCCAAGATGCCCCAGCACTGACGAATGGATTAAGAAAATGTGGTATCTATACACAATGGAATTTTATGCAGCCATGAAGAAGAATGAAATGTTATCATTAGGTGATAAATGGATGGAATTGGAGAACATCATTCTGAGTGAGGTTAGCCTGGCCCAAAAGACCAAAAATCGTATGTTCTTCCTCATATGTGGACATTAGATCAAGGGCAAACACAACAAGGGGATTGGACTATGAGCACATGATAAAAACGAGAGCACACAAGGAAGGGGTGAGGATAGGTAAGACACCTAAAAAACTAGCTAGCATTTGTTGCCCTTAATGCAGAGAAACTAAAGCAGATACCTTAAAGCAACTGAGGCCAATAGGAAAAGGGGAACAGGTACTAGAGAAAAGGTTAGATCAAAAAGAATTAACCTAGAAGGTAACACCCACGCACAGGAAATCAATGTGAGTCAATGCCCTGTATAGCTATCCTTATCTCAACCAGCAAAAACCCTTGCTCCTTTCTATTATTGCTTATACTCTCTCTACAACAAAATTAGAAATAAGGGCAAAATAGTTTCTGCTGGGTATTGAGGCGGGGAGGAGGAGGGGGCGGAGTGGGTGGTAAGGGAGGGGGTGGGGGCAGGGGGGAGAAATGAACCAAGCCTTGTATGCACATATGAATAATAAAAGAAAAATGAAAAAAATAAAAAATAAAAAAATTAAAATGTGTAATTCAGATATCTTGCAGGCAGAAAAACTGCAGGGAAAAGACATGTCAGGTGTAGATTTAAAGAAGTATTTAGCAACTAAATTAAATTATTGCTATCACTATGATTACTATTGTTAGCTATATCTGTTGAGTATTTACTATGTAGTAGGCATTTATTAGACTTATATTACTCATGTGATCTTTGACAATCCTGCAATATTGATATTGTAATTCAATTTTACAGATGCAAAAAATCAGGGCTCTTAGGCATTTTAGTGGTTATTAGTAATAGGCTCTAAATCCATTCCTAGACCTTCCAATTCCAACCATCCCTTACTCCTGTCTCCACATTTCAATGCATAAATAATGATCCTAAATATTTTGAATGCAGACAATCAAGATACAGGAGGAAAGGTGGTCCTCTCTTCTTAGTTGTCAGATGTGGGTCTATGTATTCAATGAGGTGTCCTGGCCCACTGCAAAGAAAATGGTGATGGACATACAGAAATGGAAAAAAGCCATTAAACAAAGATTAACTGCCAGGATTATAAAATGGTTTACAAATATGAACAGGGTATACTTTGTCCAGAGCACAGACTCATGGCATGAAGTTAAAGGAAAGTAAACATAGACTCAGAATTGGGAGGTGTGTTTGCTATTAGATTATAAACTTTTGTAACAGAGTTGCAAAAGTAGTCCCTTCATCTGTAGAATATAAAACTTGAACTTGAAACTCTATCTAAAAATATCCAGTACAAATGGTTCCTTTTGAATGATGATTATTGGAACAATGTGCTATGTGCTTTTCAACTCTGAATACTAAGCCTCTCTCTCTTCTGAATTTCTTTGCTGTAAGAAATATTTTAAATCAAACAACTGTTACAGCATAATGTAAATTGTTTAAAAATTCCTTTTTCCTAAAATATCTACTTGGTAGATATAACCAAAATGTTTAAATTTAAGGAGAATCTTTAATTCTATTAATTTCACAGGTTGTCACTTATTTTTTGACTGAAGTAAAAGTCTCAGTTTATATTTGGAAGCTTTATGACAATTCATATTAAGTTAAGCCATTAACCAAACAGATAAATGTCTCCTGAATCTCTTTATTTAGAAGTCTATGAGACAAGATGATTTCAAGAGTTTCTTTTAGAAACTAAAGACCAATATATTATTTTAAATTGGGGGATACCTCCTATTTCATTTCATTATAACTTGGATAAATTAGACAATTACTTAGGATACAGTGAGTGCATTTTCTTCAGCAGACCTTCTTAAACTAGCATTTTTAAAGAAAATGAAAGTATATCTTTAATTTTTCAGATCCTCCAGAGTTAAGTTTGCAGGTTTCAGGACCATATAACTAAAAAGCCTACCAACACTGACAAGGAAATGGAACACAGAAGAAATAATTGCTATATAAACTATAGTTCAGATTAGATAATAAAATTCTAAGAGGCCTATCAGGGTAGCTTGTTAGGGTGTGTGTGTGTGTGTATTTAGTAGGCAAATCTATCAAACTGTTGATTATTTGTGAATTGAAATTTTCTGGATCTTCTAAAATAATTTCAAGTTCCCAGTATTATTCATCAAGAAACATTTTAGAAATCCACCAGCTTTTATTTATCTGCCTGAATTCCTCCCAAATGTATTCAAAAAATTAGTAAACTTTCTCCTACACAAAGTCCTATGCTCTACTTGATTTTAAAAATGAATAATGATAAGCAAAAATAACTCATGATGTGTTTCAGTTAGACTTCAATGTAGATTAAGATCAACATTAAGAATTCATTTAATCTAGTTCAATCTTCAAAAGGAAATCAGAAAATTCCTATCTATTTAAAACACTTCAGAATTGAAGTCTCATTTCCATTGCCTACTTGCAGGTGGCAACCATTATTCATACATGTTTGGAAGCAGTGAGAGTCCTGCTGAGCCACCAGGATGCCATTTAGTTTACTGAAGCATATTGAACACGACCCACACAACTCATGCTGTTTTTAGAAGTACTGAATTAGGTTCAACAAGGTAATGGACTAAGTGATGACAAAGCCCAGCAAAGTTTTTGAAAGTGCAGATATGTGACACCTTTTTCCTAGGGATCTCTGTTAGTTATCATTGTCCCTCAAAGGAGAAAGAAACTGGCAAAATAATATTGCGATCATTGTACAAATTGGGAATAGATAATAGTAATCATTTTTAAAAATATACATATCATGGGTTTGGAACCAGAAGTCTTGAGTTCATGAAAATTCTGACTAGAGCATTCCTAAGATGTGTGACCCTCAACCCCTCACTTACCTATCTATACCTCATTTCCTCATCTTTAGCAGAGCATCTACTGATCTAACTGTTGTTATAGCTGAACACATGTGAACCTATCCTAAACTGCTACTGACCCTTGGTAAATGCTCAGTTAGTGATAGATGGGCAGAAGAGGATTCGAATTCCAATTCTAGCATTGTGGATGGCTATGTGGCCTGCCTCAGAGTCAAAGTGTCTTCATCTATAAGGTACAGTGAAATTACCTACCTACCTCTCAAGCTTTCTATGAGACTATACCGAACACAGTGCCTTATAACAAATCAAGGTTGCTACTATTTCACATATGACTCTAGACCACAAGTAAAATTGACACCTTGTGCTTGCTCTGAAAGTTGATTTTGGATCCAAAATCTCCCTCTGACTCCTGCCTCCTAACCCATTGGCAGCCTTCTTTACTATGATTTGCTTTGCTAGCTTTGAATATTCTTAATGCACTTGAGCTTTTCCTCATGTTATTTTACATTTACATTAATATCTTTCTTTGGACATAAAGCAAGAGAATATAAAAATTAAGGATAGTCTTCAGATCTTTTATATTCATTATGGAAATTCAGTGACCATTGCTCCCATAAGAAAATCTTTGAGAATTTCTTTCCATCTCATAAACATCCAAACAAACTAATTAATGAAAGCTTTTGTTTCCAGACCAGCCCCATTGTAGATATTTTATGTTCAGGAACCATGGAACCTTTGTTGAATTGTCAATTCTACTTTCCCTTATTAGGACAATTTTCCCAAGGAAAGACTGACTGCCTTGAGGATAAAAGCCATAATCCAGGCTCTCATTTGTGCTTTGATATGTGGCATTTGTGAAACAGCTGGCATTATCTGAGAATGGAGTGAGTGGTCCTCAGTAAATGCTGGAATATTCCACCTTTTCTCTACATCAGCTATTGCTGCTCCCTATCTTCCTATAGATGTAAATGATATTAAAAGGCCCTTATTTTAAAATATGTTATTTTATTTTTAATTAACATGTATTAATTCTACATTTTAATGGAGTTTAGTGTGATATTTCAATATATGCATATAGCATGTACCCATCAAATCCAGTTTCCTTTACTCCTTCCTAACTTCTAGTGACCACTATTCTATATTCACGCCCACTTTTTGAGCTTCCACATATGAAAGAGACCATGCAGTACTTGTCTTTCTACATCTGGCTTATTTCACCTAACATAATGTCCTCTAGTTCCATCCATTTTGCTACAAATGACATGATTTTGTTTTTCTTTGTGACTGATAATAATCCATTTTGTATATATACCACATTTCCTTTTTCCATTCATTTGTTGGTAGCCACCTAGGCTGACTTCCTATGTTAGCTTTTGTGAATAGTGCTACACCAAACATGGGTGTGCAGATGTCTCTTTAGTATTCTGATTTCATTTCCTTTGGAAATATATCCACAATGGGACAGCTGGATCATATGGTAGATCTATTTTTGGTGTTTTGAAAAACATCCATGTTATTCATATTTCATATCCATAATGGCTGTACTAATTTATACTCCCACCAACAGTGAATAAAGGTTCCTTTTCTCCACGTCATTGCCAGCATTTGTTTTTGTGTATATACATATATACAACCATTTTAACTGAACTGAAATAACATCTCATTGTAGTTTTGATTGGCATTTCCCTGATGGCTAATTACATTGAGCATTCTTTATTTGATGGCCATTTGCATTTCTTCTGAGAAGTATCTATCTAGATTATTTTAATTGGATTATTTGGAGGTTTTTTTGTAAGGTTTTTGGGCTCCTTTTAAATCTTTTTGTCAGATGAATAGTCAGGCAACATTCTCTCCCATTCTTTAGGTTGTCTCTTCATCCTGCTGATTGCTTCCTTGGCCATGCAGAGCTTTTCAGTTAATGTAATGCCATTTGCCTATTTTTGTTTTTGTTTCCTGTGCTTTTATGTCCAAAAACACTGTTGTACCAATGTCTTGGAGGGTTTCCCCTATGTTTTATTCTAGTAGTTTCATAGTTTCAGGTATTATATTTGAGCCTTTGGTCCATTTTGAATTGATTTTTGTAGTCAGAGATGGGGTCAAGCTTCATTCATCTGTGTACAGATAGCTGGCTTTCCCTAGCACCATCTATGGAAAAGGCTGCCTTTTCTCCAACGTATGGTTTTGGCACTTTTGTTGAGAATCAGTTGGTTACAGATGCAGGGGGTTATTTTTGCAATCTTTATTCTGTTCTATTTGTCTATGCGTCCATTTTTAGGCCAATACCATGCTAGCTCAGTTACTATAACTCTATAGTATGTCTGAAATCAGGTACTGTGATGCCTCCAGCTTTGTTCCTTTTTATGTTGAGGTACAATCACCTAATTCAGGGATTTTTTTTTTTTATCTAAAGGAATATTGAATTTCCTCAAATGCCTCTTCTGCATTTATGCAAGCAGTCATATGGTTTTTTTTACTCTTCATTCTATAAATGTGTACTTTTCATATTACCTTAAGATATTAAAAAAAAAAACCTGTTCTCAAAGACCTTATAGTCCATCAGCCAACATACGATTTGTTCATGTGTATGCATTAAATAAGCCAGCAGGAATTAACTGAATAGGACTGGTACAAAACACACTATGAAATGTCAGAAAATCAGCAATCAGTTATGCCTAGTTCAATGGGTGAGGATTTATGAGGAAAGTTCATTTGAGGTTCATTTGGAAAGTGGGTAGAAGTTGGAAAGAGAGAGCAATAGCACATAGGTATTCCAGACAGAGGAAAAACAAGGAATCAAAGCACAGAAACTGGAGAAAGCACAATGTATTTAGAAATGGTGAATAAGAAAGCGGGATTTGAGACAAAATATGAAAAGCCACAAGTAGCAGACTAATAATTATACTGAGTATTTATTTAACATCTGCTATTGTGACAGCAATCTTTTTAATTATCTCTCAACCCTATGGGGTGGTCACTATGATTAGCTCCATTTTCACTGAAGCTGTTGAAGCATAGAGGTGTTGAACAATTTTTCCAAATTAATAAAAGTAGGAGGTTTGATAGTCTAGCTTCAAAGTGCATGCTACTATACCACTCTTGGGGATATACCCAAAAGACTGTGACACAGGTTACTCCAGAGGCACCTACACACCCATGTTTATTGCGGCACTATTCACAATAGCCAAGTTATGGAAACAGCCAAGATGCCCCACCACTGACGAATGGATTAAGAAAATGTGGTATCTATACACAATGGAATTTTATGCAGCCATGAAGAAGAACAAAATGTTATCATTCACTGGTAAATGGATGGAATTGGAGAACACCATTCTGAGTGAGGTTAGCCTGGCCCAAAAGACCAAAAATCTTATGTTCTCCCTCATATGTGGACATTAGATCAAGGGCAAACACAACAAGGGGATTGGAATTTGAGCACATGATAAAAGCTTTAGCACACAAGGGAGAGGTGAGGATAGGTAAGACACCTAAAAAATTAGTTAGCATTTGTTGCCCTTAATGCAGAGAAAACTAAAGCAGATACCTTAAAGCAACTGAGGCCAATAGGAAAAGGGGAACAGGTACTAGAGAAAAGGTTAGATCAAAAAGAATTAACCTAGAAGGTAACACCCACGCACAGGAAATCAATGTGAGTCAATGCCCTGTATAGCTATCCTTATCTCAACCAGCAAAAACCCTTGGTCCTTCCTATTATTGCTTATACTCTCTCTTCAACAAAATTAGAAATAAGGGCAAAATAGTTTCTGCTGGGTATTGAGAGGGTGGGGGGGAGAGGGAGGGGGCGGAGTGGGTGGTAAGGGAGGGGGTGGGGCGGGGGGGTGAAATGACCCAAGCTTTGTATGCACATATGAATAATAAAAGGAAAAAAAAAAGTTCATGCTACTGTGTAGGAAATTAACTTTAATAACATAGACATCAGTATTTATTTCCAAGTTTTTATTAGCATAAATTAATTGTACAAAGGGGTTTCTTTGTAATATTTACATACATGCATATAATATACTGTGATCAACTTCACTCATCTATATTACTCTTTGATATTAAGATTTATTGAAGAGCTTTGCACAAGAATGTGGTGTAATTGATCCTTTGATGATTTAATTCTGGTTGCAATGGAAAGAATCTCTTGGAAAAGCAACAATTAAAGACAGGAAGTTACCTTTGAAAGCCAACTTAATATGAAAGGCCAAAGATATGGGGTTTGAATGAGCACCAAGGCAGTGAGAATATAAAGGAAAGTATGGGTAACAGAGACAAAAAAAAGTAAAATCATAGAATACTGAATATTGAATATTGAAAAAGAATCATCAACCACTGCTCATTCTAAAATTTCAAGTTTGGGTGCCCAGAAAAATAATTGTGCCATTAATGGAAATTTTTTTTAAAGTAAAAATAAAAAATTGGCTTGAGAAAAAAATCAGGAAATTTTCTAATTATTTGGAATTTTTCTTGACATTGATTGTATGGAATTTCTGTTGAGGCTGTTGTAGGTCAGTCAGGTGGAACTTTACAAAAAACAGTAGATCTGTAAGTATGGGAGATGCCTGACATGAAGCTGTGGCTTGGGGATTCCTCTCTATGGACATGGTATAGGCTGACATGGAGAAACTTAATATTCTTTCCACTACCAGAGAATCAGAAAAGAGCAATGGAAGAATCAGGAAACAAAAAAGAAAGATAAGAGCAAATTAAGTATAATAGACTTTCAGAAAGAGTCATTACAAAATGAATGGGAATTTTAATCCTTTCAAATGTTAGCAGGAGCTAAAGAAAATCAAAGACTGAAGAATGGCTTGTGCTGGTTAATCTGTGTGTCAACTTGACTGGACTGAAGGATGCCTACAGGATTCATAAAGAATACTTCTGTGTCTATTAGGACATTTCCAGTGAAGATTGGTATGTGAACCAATGAATTGAGTGGAGATAATTCTCCCTAAATGTGTGATACACCATCCAATTCTTTAGGAGCCTGAAATAGTTTTGATTAGGAATGAAAAAAGTGGAAGAAGGAGGAGTAATACTCTCTGGCTCTCACTCTCCCTTCCAAGCAGGTGTATATTTCTGCTGTTGTTGCCCTGAGACATCAGACTCCAGATTCTTTTGTCTTTGAACTCAGATTTATATCACCAGCTCTCAATGGGGAAAAGAGGGCTTTCAGGCCTTCCTCCTTGGACTAGGAATGCTTACTGCTCTCCTTCTTGCTTGGGGTTTCCAGCTTCTTGGATTGAGCAGTTTCCAGAATCCTAGGCTCTCCAGTCCATGGATAGTCATTGTGAAAGTTTTCAGCCTCTGTGATCTTGTGAGTCTGTCTAATAATCCTTTCTTATTATACGTATCCTCTTGGTTCTGTCTCTGTTTTTCCAAAGAACTCCAAATAATACATGGCCTTTTAATAATTTGGTGTCTGGAAAAATAAACCATGTAATAAAGGATTCCAGACTTCACTGTATGAAAAGAAGGTGCAGATTGTGGTTATAGGTACATCATTGAAGAGGTTTGGAAGCACAAAGGAAAGTGAGTGTCAAGGTAGTTAATTAGTAAACTCAGGCATAAGTTCTTGTGCACTGGGTTGTTTCTTGGATAGAGAACTCTTAGTATATTTGTAAACCAAAAAAGAGGTAAATGGACAGAGAGAGATCAAAGTTTTTTAAATTGCTTAAATAACATCCCAGAAGACATGCAAGCACATTTGAATGAGAAAGAATTTTTTCCCAGGGGGCAGAGAAAAAAAAGTGATGGTATCGATGACTCTGAAGAGTGACATTCTGGGGCTTATGTCAGATGAACTTAACATTCTCAAAAAAAAAAAAACAAGGGTCAGCTGCCATAAGTATGATGGTAGGTGACACTGAAGGCAATGAGATAGAGAATCCAAGAAAGAAGTAAACATAGCAAGTAATAAGACTTAAATACAATTAGACAACATGAATGCAGGGAACCAGTTAAAATCATAATAATCCTTCCCCAAGGGGAATTAGCATTGCCACTTCAAGAGAGTTGAGAAAGTAGACATGGCGGTTAGCTGGCTTTCATACTCACAGCTATACATTTACGTATCCATTCATTCAACAAATATTAATTCAACACCTATTAGATGCCAGTCACTGTATGAGGTATCAGAATCATGAAAATAATAACCACAAATGTGGCACATCATTTGAATGAACAAAGAAGACCCACCTGAATCCCACCAAAGACAAGCTTACCCTTCCTCTGACAACTCTTGGTAACAAGTTCATGATTCAGCATGTGCTAAGGACTCATTCAGGAAATGAGTCCTGAATGCTACAAAAACCCTTAGAAATTTAGAAATGTATTTAGTGAAAATCTTTTTTCATCTAACAATCATGAAAACAACAGATTTAGTTTCTTAATATACCATTTCAAAGTTGACATGACTTCATTCACTCGGCCCTCATTTCTGCTAAACTAAGAGCTGGTCCTTTGCCTCTAACAACATGCTATTTTCCTTATGCAATATTCCAACAATCTCCCACCAGCAAATCCACCAGGACTATCTCCTCCCATCTATTCATTTTTCACGTCCCATTCATTGGTTCATCAAACAGTCACTGTGTGTTCCCAATTTGCCAGGCTTAGGGCCCTGTGGTTATGGAAACACAGTGTTTATTATCAAAGATAGTAAAACATGGAGTGTGAAGGAAGAGTACAAGGGGAACATTAAAATGCAAGCTAAGCACAGTGGTTAGAAATAATGAAGAGGCATCTCGGCTCTGCCTACTGAAATCAGGCAAGGTTTCAGAAAGGAAGAATCTCTTGGATTTAAGGACAAACAGAGAGGGCATACAGGAGACAGCACTTTGGCTGAAGGAATGCCATGTACAAAGGCACTGAGACATAAATCAGCAGACTGTTTAGAAAACTATAAGCAATCCAGGTTGGGTAGGGAGAAGGAAGGATGAGGGAAAGTGGTAAAGGACACAGTAGACAGGCAGGGAGAGCTCACTCATGAAGTCCTACCCCTTATAGGCCCTTCTGAGGTGTCTGTCTTCCTTCCTGTAGCCCAGGAGTCACAGCTTTTTCAAAATCTATTGAGCTAGGGACCTTCTTCTCAGAAAAAAAAAATTCCCAAATAGTGTATAGAATGTCTACAAATATTTTGAAGTTTGGAAATTGCTTGGACCACATGTTTAAAATTCTGCTCTAGACAAAGTGCCCATTTTTAATTTCTGAAAATAGCTGAAACTATATACAACAAATGGGAAGTTATCCAGCAACTTGGACAAGTCTGTTATGAATGGATTAGAAGCAAATAATTCTCCTGTGGTAAAATGTGATGACCACCTGATTGGGAGATGATGAAAGAAACTGTCAAGAAATGTTTGAAAGAGCTAGGAGTGATCAAGGTATCAAATATTTAAATGCTCTGTAACAGGTAAAATAATACGATTCTAACTAAAAAAGGTAGAGAAATCAATGAAAAAGAAAATCTAGATGTGGAATTTTACATAAGATTTTTATCTTTTAAGGTAAAACTTGAAAAGTAAAAGATAAATTATACAGCGAATCATTGTCAGGACAAGTAGTAAGCTACCTGATAAAAATCTGAAGTTAATTCTTGCACTACTATACTCTAAATTCCAGATGGTTTAAGATTTAAATCTACAGAAACAAAAATTGTACTGGAAGAAAATGTAGGAAAAATGTAAGTAAGCTTGGAGTGGTGAAGTTCTTACTAAATAAACACCAAAAGCAGGAAATTTAAAAGGAAAATATGAAAGACTCAACCACTGCCAAGCTGAGGGAGGGGAAATGAGCTTCTACCTGAGGGTATCAAGTTCCAGTTATGTAAAATGCCTGTGCCAATGGATCTTCACACTCCACTGTGCCCATATGATCATAAGTCCACTTGCATATTTTATTTTATTTTTTTATTTTCATTCTTTTATTTATTTTTCATTTATTCATATGTGCATACAATGTTTGGGTCATTTCTCCCCCTCCTCCCCCACCCTTTTCCCCCCCAACCCCCTCGCTTCCAGGCAGAAACTGTTCTGCCCTTATCTCTAATTTTGTTGAAGAGAAAGTACAAACAATAATATATTTTAGACTAAGATTTTTGTTAAAAGAGTAGCTCTCATGTTAAATATTCTGAATACAGTTCACTTTTTTAAAAAAAGACTCAACTACATGCACAAAATTTTCTCAAGTAAAAATATGCCAAAGGAAAAAATGTCAGAAAGTAACTAAGGAACTGGGGAAAACATTTAAATTATAGACAACCCCAAAACAAGTAGATTACTATCTGTACTATGTAAAACATCAATAAAACTAATTGGAAAATAAGCATCCCAAAAGAAAAATAAGCAAAGAACATTAATAGACCATTTGCAAAAGAAAAGAAAATTGTTCAACCTCTCTAGTAATTTAAGAAATGCAAATAAAACCACAGCAAAATACCATTTCTCCCATAGCAGACTCGCAAAGACTTAAAAAAAGAAAAATAACAATACTACTTAAGAAATGGGAAAATATGTCATCTTATACACTGTCAGTAGAAGAATGAATTGAAGGGAAAAAACTTTCAAGAGAGCAATTTAACAACGAGAATCAACCCTTTATAAATAAGTACACTCTTTAACCTTCAAGTTCTGCTTCTAGAAGAGTATCCTAAATGAAATGTTCCTGATTTAGCTACCAGGGGATATACATTAATTTTTATGGTTGCAAAAAGTGTAAACTTGATTAGATAAATGAATCCTGTGTAACCATAAAAACATTCAACTATAAAAACTATGTTGTAAAAAATATTTAAAGACGTGGATATTTAAAGACTAGTGAGTGGATATGCTTGCTAGTTTGTTAAAGGGGAAGAAAAAAAAGGACCTTAAAGTCATATAATGGAGCTGGTTCCTCTGCCTGTTACCCTAGCCACTCAGAAGGTAGACACTGGGAGGATGGCAGTTGAAGGCCAGCCCAAGCAAAAGGTTACAAGACTCCTTTGCAACAAACAAGCCAGAAATGAGAGGGTATATCTGTAATCCCAGCTACATGCGAGTGTCGGTAGGAGGAATGACTGTAGTCTGAGTCCAGCACATCTAAAAAATAACTAAAGCAGAAAGGAATGGAGATGTCCAAGTGTTAGAATGCCTGCCTAACCATAAGGACAAGGCTGTGAGTTCAAACCCAAGTACTCAAAAACAAAAAAACCCCAATCATATTATCATATACTTGCCTATCATAACCCCATTCTTACTACCACACCACACTACCATACCTACACAAGAGAAAGCAAGTTGTTTGAGATAGGAGTTTGAAGTACAATTCAGTTGCGCTGATACAGTCAACAATAGCTATATCACTTGTAGAATTTGTAGTAATCATACAAATAACAATAGAAAAATACATAACACTAAACAAGCGGCAGGCTGACTCACTGTAACAAGTTTATTAATCTGACAGAGGGCCAGACTTCTACAAACCTTTCACTGGTCTGATAGAAAACCTCTCATGTCACCCTTGGTAAATCTCATGCTGATCTCTTCAACCTAACCCTGCCCCCTCCGCCTGCCAAACTTCAGTCCAGAAATCCAAGGGGAGAACATAGGAAAATTACATCAAAATGATGAATCAACAAAGAGAGAGGTGTGCGTTGTGGCTGCGCTCTCCTGAGAAGGAGTGACATGCAAACACTGGTCCTAATCAGTGGACCAACAGCTATATGATCATGACCCCAGTGTGACTTAGCACAGAAGTACGCGGACACCACTGAGTGGCCTCCAGCTACCTAACCTACCTAATGATTCTGATTCCTAAGTATTTCTGTGTGTAGAGAGCTCATCCTTTCCAAAATAATGTTTCATTCTAAAAGGTCCATCTGAGGCTTCTGCAAAATTTAAAAATATCACACAGATCAGTTTAGCAGTCAATATGACCGTTTCCATATCATATGTTTTAGAATAGCATCTCAACCAACCTGTATGTTATTTTGCATGTGTCTGCATGGAGCCTACAACCAGTGACATTTTTATATAATCTGCAGTGGGAAAAAAAAAAAAGCATGTCTCTACTGTACATAATTCCCACTTGCAGGCTTTTCTATGTGATGTCTACTTCTTTTGCTTCTGATTCCCTACTCTTGAAACTATGGACATGAGTTTCATACAAAGACCTTACTCTATACAGAAAGCAATTGAATATGAGACAGGAAAAAAAGAAAGAAAGTAAACAAACAACCACAAATGAGTGTGTATTTAACAAGGGAAATTATCTCAAAGGTCACAGATTGGCAGGCGAAATATGCTTATTTACCAATGGCGGGGAAGGGAAAATCCCAAAGACACATAAAACTCACTCTAAATATTTGCCACTCTGTTTTATTGAAGACCAGTGTGCTTAGCGGGGGTGAGCTGAGTACACAGAGAGGACTCAACGAAGACACCAAGGCTACAGGTCCAGCTTCCCTACTCAACGGGGTCCTCTCAACAATGACTGAGGGGCTTCACCAGAATTACAATTCCTACCTGAAAGGGCTACCTCAGAAATATCTATATTACAATCCACAGTTCTTTGGGAATATATATTTTTATTTATATTATATTCTAGTTCAATTGTTTTGATTGGTTTCCATCATGATTTTCCTTGTTATCATTTGTTTCTAATATCATTCATGAAACTTACTTGAATTGATTTTGTTGACATTTGTAGTCATCTCAAATCAGAGAAAGTAATGAATGATATTTTGTTAAGAGAAAATGCAATTATTAGTCAAGTCTGAATATTTGCATGTCCTATAAATTAAATTACATGTGACTTTCCCTTTATATTTGGAAATTCCAAGAATGGTTATTTAAAAGCAAAATCATCCATTTATCAGAATAATGCAGAACAAAACTGTGGTGTTATAAGACCTGACAGCATTTCTTGGAACAGAATGTTATTACTTCATAAATTTAAGGCAGGCACACAGATGCCTGCTTCACACAGAACACAAAGCATTTTGCTACAGAAAAACCTTCCATCCTATTTTGACCATAAACAATTCTTGATAATCACCGCAGTAGGAGGCTTAGGCTATGTCAAAGATTTTTCTGTGTTTTACACATTTGGGTGAAGGTATACACTTTCATTCTGAAGATGCTTCATTGGTTTCCCCTATCCTCCATCTACAAACTCATGTTTTGCTCCTGAAATTCCTTTTCTGACTTACCTTGAGCAGAAAAATCTGGAACCGGAGAGTTGCTTCAGTAGAGCCAGCATCAGAATGTGACCAAGGGAAATGAAATCTCAGTTCCTGCCAACAATATAAATCTCTGACATTCGATAACAGGGAAAAAGAAGGGGAGCTAACACCCCATCTAATCTCAGTGCTTTCATAGCAGATATTTTAATGAAAACAATGTGAGCCCCTGACGCAACAGAAGGTGGCCTTTGCATAATGTTTAGTTTCTAGTGTCTTCCAAATGTATCTAATATTTATTTATGATCCAACTATATTAAGCCTGAGATGGAAACGCTTCTAGAATTTCCAGAGCCTACATAATACTGCTTGGAAAATGATTAGCAAATAAGTTAGCAGAAAATACTTTTAAGTCCCACTTAGGTGGTTCTGGTTCTGTTTGTTCTCCTCCCTCCCACCTTCACCATCATAAAAACATATTTAAAAGATTTTAACACAAAAACCATTAATTTGCTTGTTAAAACCTCTCTGGAGCCAATTTTTAAAGATTACTTGAAATAATCCTAGAAGGTTTTGTAAAATGTCTCAAGCAAAGCAGAGATTTGAGTGCAAATATTCTATTCAATAACAAATAAGAAGTCTTCATCTGAGTTCAGAAAGAAATAAATTCCACGTAAATGTAACTGAAAAAGTACAAAACCATTATTCTCACCAATCATGATAAAAAAAAAAACTAAAGTATAATCCTGTTTCACTGGAATCTAAACAATCAGAAGTTCATGTATTATAATTTTATTAAGTTACCCTTAAACTGATATAGACTTATTTTTTTAAAGAAGCAGTTAGCATGTGATCAGTGTCTATTTGGCCCAATATTGTGATCAATGTTTATATGATATTCCAGTATTAATTTCACTTTTACTATTTTTAGTTCTTTGACAAATTATTTTTGCTCCAATTTTATATAAATTCTAACCCCAAATTGATCATGATATATAATTATTTAATTAGCCCATCCCCAGCCTATTTTGGACAAATTGAATTTATAAAAGTAAAAAAAAAAAAAGAAAAACTGGGGTCATTTGTTTTACCTGGTGGACTGAGTGAGCCATTTAAAAAATAACTTTAATATGCAGCATTTCTTTGTAGAACAATTAAATGAGAACACAAGGCCAGAGACTGAAAAACCTGTACCTATATATTACAATAAATCTAGGGAAATCACTTAACTAAATTTTACTAAATGTAATTTTGGGGCACTATTATGTTTCCTTTATTCTCCATAATTCAAAATTATGATATCAGTACAAAGTTCATTGACCTGGTCAAATTGAGCTGGCCATGATTTGGTGATTGCTAGCTACACCTGCAGAAAGTAAGGCTAACTAGCAATGTAACTACATTACGTAAGTGCTGTCATTATGTCTGTATGTAGGTTTGAAGAATAAGACACTCACCTACTAATCAGCCTGCAGTTTCCATGAGATTACCAAGTTATTACCACTGCTATTGCCTATCTTTAAATGAAGAAGTGAAAGCAGAAATCATAAAAAAAACTGTCCAATACAGAGTATGGATCAAAAATGAAACTTTGAATTTTAAAAGTGTTGAAGACAGTGCTCTCCCCAGTAAGCACTTAACACACGCTCCTGGAGTAAACGCATAGCCACTTCATAGTTCAGATCATCAGGCTCCCAAGCGCCCTCTAACATAAAAGAGCCCAAGCCTCGCAAAGATCTCTATAAGTTCAAAGCTAATGAAAATTACATGAAAACACATGTCTGCTATTGCCTTTTTTTGCCCCCATCATTTCTTCTCCACCTCCTCCTCCTTCTCCTCCTCCTCCTTCTTCTTCTATTTTTTTTTTAGAATTTCCAGATTTTTTTCTTTTTTGCTATCAACAGAATAGGGGTTCAGAAATAAGATCATATAGAGTTAAAGGAACATTTAGGAAGGTAGATTTTCTGAATACCTGGGTTTTATCCTCTGAGATATTCATATTTGTCTTACAAAAACTCTTCACAAGCTAGATCAACATAATCACATTTTGGGTAACTTGTGTCCTTTTGCTACCTCTAAGACTATATACATTTGCTCCAAGTGAGTCACAACAAGGAATATATTCATAATAGGAGAGGTCCAAGTTCTATTTGTAGTCATCCCAGCTCTCCCAAAAATTAGAGACTCTTAGGAAACCATAATAGATGTCATCATTTCCCCAGATTAAAGGGTGAATCTAACCAAAAGTTTGTTGATGTTAAGAATGTTGAGATCACCCCATTCCTATTGAAGGAGATAACTTCCAGGATAAATGGAGTTCACTTGTAGGAGCCAAAACATGTGTTCTCTTTTATCCCTAGTTCCACTGGGCTGTCTACTAGAGCTGCTGTACTCTCTGCAGAGGCAAAAGGGAAAAACTGGACTAGATGCACTGTTGGCTCAATAGCATTCTGTAGCATGACTGATAAAAGCATCTTAACTAACTAGAATGTGTAGATGATTTTTTTTTTGCTAAAAATGCATAAAATGGAAAGAAATTAGTATTATTATTATCCATATGTGATAATAATAATAATAATCAATCATTCTAACCAGTCTCAAAAGTCCAGGAAAAGTGATCAAATAGACTTTTTGGCCTACTGAGTCCAAAAGAGAGTTTTAACAATTTAACAGGAAAGTTTAATAGCAAAAACACAGTCATATTTCTTATTCCTCCTCTTGAAAAGGACTAACAAGCAGTTAAGTGAGAAATAAGAAGAAAAGCCTCAGGACTCAGATGCTACGTAATAAATAATATTCAACTCCTAGAATTTCGTAAATATACAAGAAAACAGTAAAAGATAACCTGTCCAAAAAAACAATTTATGGTTCAATTTATCTAACTGTCATCTTCTTTCTCACTCATTTCAATAAAATCAGTCACTGATACATTTTTAACCACACTGAAGAAAAGGCTAGACCACAGATCCATGTTTTCACTTCATGCTTGCTCAAAGAACCAACATAATCTATAGTGCATTGCGAGTGCACTGCCTCACATGCTTAGGTAAGTGAACTGGCCAGCCCATTCTCCAGCAATAGTCAGCCACATGGCCTGCACACGCTTAGAGAACAGGGCATGTCTTACTGCTTTCACTGAGCCCACAAACATTTCACTAACCAAATCAAAGACCTGGTCTCCATATGGAGACAATACAGACCTTTCCCTCAAAGATGGAGAAAACTGATGTGGAAGAAATATTTGCATGGCAAATCCCTATAACGTGAAGTAAAATAGAATGGTGGCCATAGATAGGGTTACAAGTAAGATCAAACATCTGTGGCATTTCAGAGGCAACAACTACATCATAGAAGAGGGAAGGTTTCTC
Source organism: Castor canadensis (assembly GCF_047511655.1). Classification (NCBI taxonomy): domain Eukaryota; kingdom Metazoa; phylum Chordata; class Mammalia; order Rodentia; family Castoridae; genus Castor; species Castor canadensis. The sequence continues at coordinate 128,310,309 of NC_133391.1, read as the reverse complement.
AGCAGTTTAAAAATCACTCCCTGAAGTATTCCAAATTATTAAATAGATCTGAGAAAAACAAAGCATCATAGCTACAGGAGAAAAATCAATATTTTAAAAACTGTTTTCCTTCAAATATACATACCCAAAAAGACATAAGACCAGGTCAAATTTCTCTAATCAAACCTTGTCCACACTCTGCTAGAAAGCTAATTTCAATTACATCAGCAATCTCGAGATTAAAACAGGAAGTGTGGGGCGATCACATTAGAGTGCACTGTTCAAATTACCTTTGGGATTAAAAATTACATTTCAGTTTTTCAATTAATACTCTACACATGCATAGTAGTACACCTCTTACCTTTTCTGTTTAGTTATCCATCTGATTGTACCTCAGATAAACCATTTATAATCCAATTGTGAGAAAATGATACCTCTGTTCTAAAGATGGATTGCTTGTTTGTTCAAGTAGAAAGGTGACTGAATTCTCCTACACTAGGAAGAGACTGGCATATTTGCTTGCGCTTATCAGAGTATTTAATTGCAAGACTGGGAATTATTCCACAGATGTGAATGGATATCTAATTTATGTCACAAAGGAGAGATTATACTCTTAGGAGCTGTTATTTACTTACTCATTTTCCTAACTAGATTTCCACACACATGAGAATTTCAAATCAGGAAAGCATTGCCAAAAATGCTTCACCAGAGACAACCAAAAAGAGATCATAAATGTCTTGTTAGCTGTAAATAATGATAAAAAAGATCTTTGGGAATATAATTACAACTGGTCTAGCCTGAAGAGTACTAAATTTACATTATCTCAAGTAAATGAGAGTATACTAATCCTAATTTACACATTAAAATAGGTTTGTTGTACATATTGCCATAAATTTCAAAATAAGAGAAATCAAGGAAAAAGATAATCTTCTTTATTTTTTCTTTCAATATTCTTTTCAATTGTAAGGTCCATAGCTCTTCTTTCTTTACTTATGTTGACAAATGTACTTCTCTGCCCTCCAGCATAAGTGCACTCCTCTCTGCAGCAATCTGTACAGGCTTGTTGTTTATACCGCTTAAAGACCATTTCTAAGATATCTTTTTGTGATCTTTTGAGGAAATGACTTATCAAGACATCTATGTTCTTTTGTAGTCACTTTTCTCTCTTTTTCCTTTTGTTGGCACCACAGGTGTCGATATACATTAGCCTATCACTCATGGTGGCTTATTATTTTCACGTGCACTTACTCAGAAGCTATTTTGAAAATCAAGATGATTGGACTGGGAAATCAGAGGTATAAAGCCAGTCATTGTGTGGTTATGGGCAAGTTGTATAACTCCCTGGCTCATCTTCTCTAGCACTAAGGAGGAGTACCCTACTAGATCATCAACCTCAAGGTTCTGGCAACCCTGAAACCATATGACTCTCTGTATCTTTTGCTCGGGAACTCACACTCAGATGTCATTTGTTGCCTTAAAAGATGGTTAGTCCTTCCACAAAAGAGACACAACCAGAAGGAAAGAGGTGGGGTAGAGGAGTCAGGGTACGGAGATAAAGAGGGAAAGAGCATAGTGAAGAGAGAAAACCAGAGACATGGCAGGGTAAAGGTAAGGAGCAGGGTAAAGAATTTAGGAAAAAGATTAGACACCACAGTTTAGGGAAAGAGAATTTAACAGTAGCCTCTCCTTTGAGAGTTGCACTTTGCAAAGTTGTTTCCTTTCCCTTTGCCCAGAATCTTAAATTCTAAAGAAACACTGCACCTAAATGATAAAGATGTTAACTACTAAATAATCTTTCTTTAGATTTACAGATCCCAGAACATCTGGTGACTTCAGATAATATCAGAATTGTATTGCTCATCCTTATTTTAATCCTGTGCCTCAATTAACACAAAACATGTAAATTCTGTGTTTAACTTGCAGAAAAGTAATATGTTTGCAACTAGCCCCAAGAGATCAGGTTGATTTTGATGTTTTGGCCAAAGGAAAAAAAGGAGACACGTGCTGTAGATGCGGAAGACCCCACTCAGCATACAGTCTTCCTGCACCCTGCCTCCTGAACCTCCTTCCCCTCCCTATAAAAGCCCTTTCACCACCTGAGTTTCCCAAGATAGAGCTCTAAGGGCCATAGGCCCTCCATCTTCTCAAGGCTAACAACTTGAACAAACCTGATTTCCTTCCACCAATTCTTGTCTCCTGGGTATTGGCTTTTGAGAAGTGAACCGCAAGTAGGACGAAGTTAGGTCATTAGAGGCATGCCCTAGAAGCCTTGAGGAAGACATTGGAACTAACCAGCCTCTTACCATCTCTCTCTCTCTCTTTGCTTTCTGGCCGCCAGGTGAGCAGAGCTCACACATTGTCCCCATGATGAGCTATCCCACCACGATGCCACCACAGGCCCAAAGCAACAGCACCAAGCCACCCTGGACTAAACCTCTGAAATCATGAGCCAAAATAAGCCTTTCCTCTATTAAGCTGATCGTCTCAGGCATTTTATCACAGCAATGGAAATCTGACTAATGTGGGCATTTGGATGGACTATATTCCCTTAGCCCTGCAGAATCCTCCCCACCCCCAAAGGCATGGCATAGCCAGAGGAAGGTCAACAGAGACATGAGGCAAGAGCCTCTTGTTCCAGGTCTAGGGTGTTACTATTGATATATTTATTTCTTAATTTGAATCAGCTAGAAAATCTAATTAGCTATATTTCATATTCTAAGCAGTCAGACTGAGTAGTATTTAGTTGTACTACACAGAGAAGAAAACCAACATAAGTGATAAAATTACTTCAGCTTACTAAGGTGGCCAAATGATTTGGGTTTTAATAAGAAGGAGTCCCTGCCACAGTTAGCATAAAAAGATGTATATTATTCAACAAGCAAAACCCTAAATACTACACACCTTAAGAAAAAGCTAGCACAAGGAGAGATTTTGTGAGCTGTTAGTCATCAAGCAAAGAGCAAAGCTTTTGTTGCAACTTCTCCTTCCTTCCTCTCAGTCTATGAACATCATGGGCCAAGGTTGACCCAAGGCAAGAAGCAATATTTAGTGTGAACGTTCCCTCTCATTTGTCCCTTCTTATACCACCCCACACTGACACATGTTATAGGGACATACGATCTACTTTCTCCAAATCATGTTCTATATCTTTATTTTCCCCTCTGTACTATAAAATTTTCTCTCACCTTTGGGGTATTTTATCTAATGGTAGTGAAGTAGCTAGATGAATAAAGTATCTGCCATTTACCAATGGGATAATGAGTGTTATCAGCAGAACAGGTCATTGCCCAAGTTAATTAGCACTATAAATTGGCCCTTGAGAACACATTATTCCTTGATTTGTAGGAAAGAGTCCAAGACAAGGCATATATTACAAAAATGAGGTTAGGCCAGTGGGAACACATACTTCTTGGAACACCTTATGTATAGCATTCACACAACTTCCTGTCCCACTGAAAGGCCACAGTATATGAACAGAGTATAAGGAATATATTAGGGAAAGAAAAAGCTTGTCCTAATAGATTTGCAGCACAGTTGAAGAGACAGACTATGTAAAATGAAATAAAGCTTTGATGATATTATAGAGTAACACAAAGATGAAATTGATTAATAAGTTCTCTCCCTCCTGGTTTCAAAAACACTTCTAAAAGTCTCATCTTCCATACACTTTCCCTGGAATTTTGATTACAACAGAAGACTTGGCCTGATCATCAAATAAATAAATAAATAACTTGAAAGAACTTAAACACATTCTTTGTCCTCTTCTCTCTCATTTTTCTAGCCTTTAGAACTTGGGCCTCTTGAAGGATGTTTGGAGGTTTATCAAGGTCCCTAAGAGTTAGCTTTCTTCTCTCTATGAAAATAAATAGTGATTTGACTTCAGTTTTTCTAGCTGCTTCTTTATATTGCTCTGGCCTATGACTTCAAAAAGGCAAGTAATCCTTGAAATCCTAGGAACAACCCTAGGCTCAAAGTCAGAAGGTTTACACTTCAGCTCCCATCTTAATGCTTTCTTTCCATGAGGAAATTTCTTAACTCTCTTGTGAGTCTCAATGGTATCTGTACAATGGGAGTTATCTCAGAAAATACTAAATCAAAGTATGCCCGGAAGAGTGCACACACAATACAGTGGTGTTGAATACATATGGTTGATAGGAGCATTCATGGAATGTATTCTCTGTTTGGAATTTCTCAGAACAAGATCAGATTTATTTGTTTATTCACTTAACAAATAATTTATTGGTCATCTAATATATGTCACACTGCACTGAGTGCCCTTGTGAGAACCACTGGGGCTAGGAATCAACCAGTCACTACTGGATAGTTTTTTTTTCAAATTACCTCCCTTCTAGTACTTTTTCCTTTTGGAAAATAGTTAAGAATGTGTGTCATGTTTGCTTGCTTAAAGTGTATCTATTTGTAGCATTTTGGAATGAAGCCATGCCTCCCTGGGCTTCATTATACATAAAAATTCCCACAGTTGGGGTTCTTTCAAGATGCGTAAATCAGCACAGCCTCAGAAATTCTCTCTTGGGCTTGATAAAAGAGAATTAAAATATAACTGGACTTTAGCAAGTCTGGTTTTAGGCTGTCATGGGAGGTTAGAGTTGGAAGGGAGAAATTAAATTATTAAGATTGAAAGTTTCCAATCGTTGAAGGACTGAGTCATGTGGTGATGATCAGCATATAAAGATAATGAGTAAGTGCATGCATGACACACCAGGACACTTCTGATTCTCATTCTGCATTCCAAATGTGCCCCTCCTCATTTTACAGCCACTGAAACCAAAAGTGTTTCAGGCAAATACCTGCAGAGTAATTCTTATCCAGTTGAGTCCCCTGTTAGGACCAAATAAAGGCACTCTAGCTTCTTTGGATACAAAGAACACCTTTCTATTGGACAACTGTTTATTCCAAGCAGTATGAGTGGTGCAAGTTTTATTGGTTACAAGAGGGCAAAATATATTGGCATTTGAAAGATCCCTTTAATTATCAATTCCAGGGAAATCACATGTTAAACCATTCATTAAAAGAGAAAAGACACAGGTATTCGGAAGCCTAATATGATTTGGATATGAAATGTTCCCCCAAAAGACTCACATGTTGAAGGCTTGGTACCCAGCTCATGGATCCAATCATTGAACAGTGATTGGATCATGAGGGCTATGACCTAATCAGTGGCTTAGTCCACTGATGGGTTCATAATTTGATGGCATTGGGAGGTGATGCAAACTTTCAGAGGTGGGGCCTAGTTGGGGAAAGTAGGAAACTAGGTTACTACCATGTCCCTGGGAGCTGGGAGCTACATTTTCTTGTCACGGATCTCTCTCTATCCCTCTCCCTCTCCCTCTCTCTCAATCCTGGCTGTCATGAAGTGAACAGCTTCCTCCACTATGATGTAGTGCTTCACTACAGGCCCATAAACACTCAACCAAGTAACCATGTTGAAACTTTTAAAACTATGAGCCAAGATAAATCCTTTCTCCTTTAAATTGACTTTCTTGGGAATTTTGTCACAGTGATGAGAAGTTGACTAACTTCTCCAGTAATTACCCCAGTGAAGCTGACTGACTCACCAGTATAGCTCGGGGATCTGTCAACATATTTTTGTATAATTGTTGAAAAACTATTGTTAATATAATAATTAGTTCTGTCTGTCCTTAGTGGCTTCACTTTTCCCTGATCTACATTAATATGAAAAGAGGGATCAGCATTCTCAAATAAGAGAGGAGAAAATGTAGGAAACAACATGATTTTCAACTCTTCTTGTCAAACACTCATCTGTTCCATATGATTATCAGAAGAAGAAAGAAATTATAACTGTTAGGAGCACATAGGAGAATCCCCATATGAATAGGCAGGGCTGCTACTTGCATGTCATTCATAATGCTTTTTGAAATTTACCTTCAGGATTTTACAGTGCACAATCTGTGTGCTTTATATAGAGACACTATCTACATGGTACCCACATGGACAAGAAAAGTGCTCCTAGCCCAGGGAAGTACCTTGTTGCCCTGTGAGATAGTTCAATCCTAAGGAGTCAAGGGAACATGTTCCCTGACTTCAATAATTACTCAAGGCATGGTGGTCATGTCTGTAATCACACCACTCAATAAGCTGAGGAAGGAGGGTCACAAGTTTAGGGCCAGCCTGTACTACATAGTGAGACCCTATCTTCCAAAAATCCAAGAAAAAATTATTCAAGAAGTAACACAAATAGCTAGGCATGGTGGTACATATTTATAATCCCAGCTACTTAGGAGGCAGAGACAAAAAGATTTCAAGTTCAAGGCCAGCCAGGGCAAAGTTAGCAAGGTAGCTCAGAAACAAAATACACACCAAAGGACAGGGGCCATGGCTAAAGTAGTAAAGTACCTGCCTAACAACCAAAGCCCTGGGTTCAATCCCTACTTCTGCAAAAAAGTAAAAATAAAGAAGTTTCACAAATAGACACAGAAGTATCTGAGAAATGTAAAAGATTTGATTCTGTAGTCAAATCTTTCCCTTTGACTGATCTTCAATCAGAGGAGGAATGGCTAAGCAAAAGTTTTTCTTTCTTCACACCCACATACCTGCTGACTATATCAGCACATGAAGAAAAAGCTTGCAAAATTTCCATAATGAAACCTACTGGGGAGAGGAGCCTTCTCTTAGGTTGACTTTGACAATATTAAGCCAAATAGTTTGTTTTTGTTTCAACCTAAAAAATGGAGTTGTTACCCTAAAGTTGTTCCTTTGAGGAAAAGATGACCAAAGGGTAGAAAAAGGATTTCCATCAGACCAGACACAGGATACTCTTGTCATCAGTGTGTGAAGTGTTCTTAATCCAAACACTTCAAAAATCCATAGTGAGGCTGTGATGCTCAAGGATGTTAGAAGCAGGGTCCCTGAAAAGCAGGGTGAAAGGAAAGGACTGCTCTAGGACCAAGGAACCCTAATTTGGGGCTGGTCCTTTAGCGTGTCCCTCTCCTGCCCTCCTTGAGCTAGGCCTTTCCATCGGGCCTACAGGCTGTTGGGATCCCTCCAATCCCCTTCTCTAAAAGGCCCAAAGCCATCTTCCAGGGATTGTATGAGTCTTTACCCTCTCCACCCTCTCAAAGACAGTGTCTACACCCCAGGTCTGAGGGGTGACCATGGCAGCTGTTAGCTTATGGGTGTGGATGAAGCTTGAATGAACACATTGGTTTGCCTTCATACATTCCTAGAGGCTCCTCTGGCTGCACAGTAGAGCCAGAACAAGAAGAGAAAAGATAAAGACATGGGATAGGAGGGTCTCTGGTCCTGGGCCTTCATATATTAGGGATGGGCCTGTATTTGGATAAATCACAGACTGAAATGAGTATTATTCAGGGACCACATAACTCATTATCCAAACCAGGACATCATTAAGCATGAAAAGGCTCTTAACAATTTAACAGATGAAACCAAGACTATGCTTCAAATTGGGATACAAGGGCACCCCAGTGCTGGAGGTGTAGCTCAGTGGTAGAGCATTTGCTTAGCATGCCTAGGGTGTTGGGTTTGATCCCCAGCACTGAAAAAGTTGTTTTAGGGATGATAGAGTGATTCAAGTGGTAGAGCACCTGCGTAGCACGAATAAGGCCCTGAGTTCTGAGTCCAAACCCGAGTACCACCAGCAAAAAAAAAAAAAAGTGGGTGGAGTGGGACCCAGCTACACCAAAGAGCAGATAGACTTCCCTTCCAATGAATTCTCACTAACAGTGAGCCCAGAGCTCCATAAAGAATTGCCATCCATTGGCAGCCAGCACTTTGCTTTCCCACTGGGTTTTTCCCCTTAGTACAGAGTCTTTATGCTTGGTGCACCCAAGAGGTAAATAAAGCCTCACTCCTGTCATGTACAGCAGGCTCTGGACTGGTAATAGAAAGCATCACAAGTTGTTCCCTCTTCCAGGGTTTTCTGCAAAGTTTGTTCAATCTGTTAAATTTGCAGGTTAGCATCCTAAATAAGGGGCAAGGAAAATGAGACACCTAAGATACCAGAGAGCCCTCAGAAATCCCTGCAAATGCAGCAAAGAAGGTTGGATGGGAGGATTCTTGTGGGAGGAAGAAAATCAAGATAAACAGTAAGCAGAAAGAACTTTAAAGGGAAACATTGTAAATGGCCTCCCTGAAGCCCACCCTGCACTGCAGTACAGGATTTAATCAGAACCAGCAGGAGGTTTCCAGAAGCTCACACCCTAGAGGGGGTTGTTTCTGGGAAGACCTAAGACCACATCCTTGGCACCTGGCTAATATGTCTCCCATGCTGCTCCTTGGGGAATTCCAGTAGCCTGATTCATCTCACAGTTATTGCACACCACACACACACACACACACACACACACACACACGTTTTGTCCCACAATGCTTCAGTCCATCCTGCTGTCTAGCATTATTTACACCATCAGTTCTCAAATATGACTACACATCAAAATTAGCCTGGGAGCTTCCTCAGCATGCAGACTCCCAAGCAATACCCCACAGAGCTTGAATCAGGAGGTCCCCAATGAGCCTGGGACATTTCTACTCTTAGCAAACAATCCAGACAGACAATTCTGAAAGCAAAACATTCCAACCCCTGAGGAAGCTTGACTAGAACGACATACGCCTGGGATGTCCTGTTCAAACAGGCTTCATTCATGCCCTCATGCCTTGTCTGCTGTTTTTCCTGAGTTGTTCCTTCATTGGGGTCTTCCCAGAGCCATCTGAAGATGCTCTGCCAATACTATGACAAAGAAACACAACAACAAATTGCTGTCCTTTCTATTCCTGGCCAAGTTCCAACCAACTGCCAATTCCAACACATTCTGAAATGTTTCTGTATTCATTCTCTTTCAAGAAACTATTTGATCTTTATTGGGAAATAAAAGAACGGCTGGGATGGAGGTATGGCTCAAGTTGTAGAGCACCTGCCTCTCACGTGTGAAACCCTAAGTTCGAACCCCAGCACCACCAAAAAAAAAAAAAAAAAAGACGAAGAAGTCAAGCATGGTGGCACACACCTGTATCTCCAGCAACTCTTGAGGTTAAAGCAAGAGGACTGTGAGTTCAAAGCCAGACCCAGCAAAGATATCAAGACCCTGTCTCGAAAACAAAATAAAATAAAAGGGTGGTGGCATAGCCCAAGTGGTAGAGCACTAACTAACAAGTGCAAGGTCCTGGATTCAATCCCTATTATTTCAAAAATAAGTAAGTAAGTAAAGACTGGAACATAGTGGTGCTCACACCTGTCATTCTAGATACTCTGGAGGCTGAGATGGGAGGATTGCGATTTGAAGTCAGCCCAAGCAAAAGGTTCATGAGAACCCATGTCAACCAATAAAAAATCTGGGTGTGGCAGCACAAACCTATCATCCCAGCTATGTAGGAAACACAAATAGGAGGATCACAGTCCAGGTCAACCCAGCATAAACTTAGGACCCATCTTAAAAAATAACCAATGCAAAAAGGGCTGAGGGTATGGTTCAGGTGGTAGAACACCTGCCTAACCAGCGCAAGGCCCTGAGTTCAAACCCCAGTATAGCCACCAAAAAAGAAAATAAATATACACACAGACATTAAGTTTAGGAAAATTTTAGAATGAACCACTTTTTACTGACAGCTTTAGTTCCTAATCCAAAAATGAAAAGATTACTCTGAATAAAATTTTAATTCATTTGTTTCTTCCTTCTCTTCCTCTTCCTCCCCATCCTACAAAAAGGTATAAGGTGATATGTGGGCTTTTTTATAAATTAATGATTATCAATGAACAGAGGTACCACCCTTCTATAAGAACACATCAATGTTAAAATCATGCAATTTTTCTATTTGTAAAAATGAAACAAATGTTTTCAAAAGGTAAAAAAACACTGCTAGCTTCATTTTTGATTTATCCATAATACAGATGGGAGAAAATTATAGCAATCAATCAACTTGAATTTTGTGTTTTACAAATAGCATAGTATAATAAGAAATAACTCTAAATTTGCAAGTAATTGGCACAGGAGAATTAATTAAATAACTAAAAGTAGAGAAATGCAATCAGGTAGAAATCTCTCCCATCTTGGAAGATCAGACTATGGAATTCAGTCATCATTGTGGACATTACCACCACTGGCAAACTTGCAGACAAGTCAACTTTGACAGAGCAGAGGAAGTTAGCTTTGCTCCTCTGGCACAACTTTAAGGTTCAGTGATATCCAGCTGGGCAAGCCAAGCAGTGCACTAATGGATGCTTCCCCTGGGAGCAGCCATCACAGGGATGTGCCCACACATCTCAAGGATGGAGCCTTTCTAGTAAAGTCCTCTGATCTTAACATTAAAATCTCAACATTGTGTGATAATGGTTCCTCCTTGCTGAGGGAACTATCAATGCTAAATATGGTATCCTGGTTTCCATTATTCACATTGACATGGTTTTTGGATGGCATAGAACTATAAAGTTAAAAATAAAAAGATGTGAAAATGCACCCACTTGCTTTCTGAATGGCTAAGCTGAAGAAATAGCTCCTTGGTTCCTAGTCCTCAGCACACTATTATTTTGTTAACTTATGCCTCATTTCTCTTGCTTTATTGTTCGTTTCACTGAGCTCTAAATAGTTCTCTAAAATAGCTTAAAAATAAAGATAAATGCTCACCTTCCATAATAATAAGGCATAAGATATGTATAATTCTATTTATGTAAAAATAAACTTGTCATGAAATAGCTTGAAAGGAGGTTTGGAAGGAAGTGCATGGTCATATTCACATTTGTCAGCTCCGGATGGTTCCATAATTTTATTCCTGTCACTTAACTCTTTTCTACTATGAACATTTATTACTTGTATGGTTTTCATACAAAAGTGAAGGTGGAAAGATTAAAGTTATTTCCCAATGGAAGCTATCACCATCTGACACTATTTAAAATTTTAGGAGCAAATGGTTAACATTGGAATTTCTGCCACATCACCTTTGCTATTGTTATCCACCGTTTATGTCATATACCATTGCCAAACCTACCCACTAGGTTGAGTGGAAGTGTATTCCTGCAAATTTACTTAAAAACACAGGACAAGCCATGTGTGGTGGCACATACCTACAATCCCAGCTCAGGAAGCTGGGGCCAGAGGATTACAAATTTGAGGCCAGCCTGGCCTACATAATGAGACTCCATCTTTAAAAAAAAACAGAAAGAAAGAAAGAAAAGGCAAAGGAAAGAAAAGAACAAAGAAACAAGATGGGCACAAATGATAGCTTACTTACATTCATGAAATAGCCACTAATTCTACAAATCATCTGCTCACTATTCAAGACAGACACCTGCATAGATAAAGCAAATAAGGACTTCTCTCAATTAATTGAAAAGTGCATTTAAAAAAATTACTCAGTGTCACAACTGACATTTCAATTGTATAGGTCTTCTTGCTTCTGTGTTTAATGGAGACTTTACAGCAAGAGGGAGATATCAAATGTATCCCCTAAGAGGATGTAAATTGGCTCTTTTAATCTCTAACTTCAAGACAGTGTTTAAAAATAAATGTCTGGCTTAACATTTTACAAATGCTTTTTTTTAAATATTAATTTTTCTTCTGCTCACTGTAAGAGAGAAATTCCATACTGAGGATCTAAACCGGGAACAACTCAGTGAAATCACTCAACACGGCCTCCATCTTCGTTACTCAATGGTCTGATTGGTCACACTTCAGAACCTATTATCACCTAGAATTATCTAATTTTCAAGGTCTGACATTTCTCACTTTTTCCACCTTTCTTGCTCTTCCTCAATTGTTAAATCTCTCCCTCTCTTCATTGTCCTCTCTCCCCAATTCTACTCTTTCCTTTTTTCTCCTGGGCTGCTTAAACTGGGATATACAGTCCCATCCCCACTCTACCCAGTATAAGCCCTCAACATGGAAAGACATTGCATATGTTTTTAGGTGTCTATTTTTCTCAATAATAAATAGGCTAGTACTTGATTTTAAATTAAAGTAAATATAATGTAATTTGTAATATTTTAAAGGTAAAACCCAAGACTTCAGAATTTCAAATTTCTCATAGGCTACTTTAAGCTTCTGAGGCCCAAGCCTCAGATATAACTTTCTTTCTTCCCTGCCACTATGAGTATTTCACAGGAAAATTTCAGGGGCATTAAGATAGCCTAGTCATCTCTTCTAGCCTTCATACCCATTTCCAATTAACCTCTAAGATTTACTACTCTTAACTTAAAGCTCGTATTTGGATTGACTCAATGCATTTCTTCTGCTCTGATTCCACTCCTGATCCTCTCCTAGCCAGTCTGCAATGAAACCATTCCCACAAAGGTCATTAAGAGTCCTACTCTTCACTATCCTAGATCTCTGCTCTGAATTTATTCTTCTGCAACTCCTAAAGAGTGGGAAAGTCCTCCTTAAATTCTCATACCTCTTCTTTTCCATCACTCCCTGCCATCCTGTTTTGTCTCCCCACCTTGCTGGCTGCTCCTACTCAATCTCAATCACCAGCTCCCCTCTACCTGCCCATTCTGCAAGCCAGATTCTCCAGCAGTCAGTCTTTTTTCCTACATTCTCTCTTAGCACCTGCACACATTCTATGTCTCCAAGAATCATCTCCATGTAGAGGACTTTCATTTCGAAAGCCTACAGACTAATGCCAAGTCACTAGCCAATCTCTGCTGCCTGTTGGCAACCTCAGGAAGAGAGCCTGAGGAACAGGATGCGAGGGTCCTGAACCAACTGTAACATGGCCTTGGACAAACTACTTAACATCTGAGTCCCAAATAGTAATAATAATAATAGTTCCTACCTCATAGACTTGGTAATAAACATAGGAAAACCAATGTATTTTTGTTGACTTAACAAACACTTGTAACACTATATGTCAGATAGGCTTGTAACTTTGCCAGTAATAACTCATTTAATCCTCACAAGGAAACTGTGAGGCAAGCAGTGTTGTTACGTCCATTTCACAGTTGAGAGGGAAGGCGGGGAGGGAAGAAAAGAGGAAGAGAGAACAGAGGAGAAGAGAGAAATAGAAAAGAGAGGAAAGGAGAGGAGAGGAGGCAGACCAACCTATATTTTGGGACAATCAGTGAAATTTTTAATAAAGTCTGCAGATCAAATAAGATGTTTTTAACAATATTATGATATTTGATAATCACACCCAAGTTATGTAAGTAAAAGTCCTTGCTTTTAGGAAATACACACTGAAATATTTAGGGCTAAATAAGCATAACATCTGCAACTTACTCGCAAATGATCTAGAAAAAATACTCTTAATAACATCACAATGAAAGAATGATAAAGCAAATGTGGCAAAACATTAACAATTCAATTGCTAAATTCAGCAATTATTATAAAATTAAATATTTTAAAGCTCTTTGACAATTTTCACAACTTTTTCCTAAAAAAATTAATTTGTTTTTAAAAGCTCACCACTCTCCTTGCTGCCCCTGGTAAGCACAGCCCTAATCATGGCCCTCTGCAGCTCTCCATTCCCAGAGCACCCCAGCATTTTCCTGCTTCCACGCCTTTAAGAGGCAGTTTCTGTCACCTCTACTAAAACCCTTTTCTTCTTAAAGACAGACATAAAAGTCACATCCTTCCTTCAGCATCTAATTTGAATCTTAGCTCTTCCAAATGGCATCCCAGATTCATCCCACTGAAATTTGACCACCTTTCTGTACCCTGCCAAAGCAAGTGCTGACCTCTGTATTTTGCTTACTGCCTCGTGCATCTGAGCTGCTATAACAGAATAGCTTAGACTGGGTAATTTTTAAACAGAAGTTTTATTTCTCACAGTATTGGAGGCTGGGAAGCCCAAGATCAAGGTGCCATCAGATTCAGTGTCCAGTGAGGCCCTGTTCCTCATAGATGGCACCTTCTATGTGCCCTAACATGGTGGAAAGGCAAAGGGACTAGTAAGTTACCACAAGCCTCTCTTATAAGGTCACTAATTGCTCTCATGACCTCATCATCTCCTAAAGCCCCACCTCCATACAGGGGATTAAATTTCAATATTCAGACCATAATATCTACTTCCATTCAGCCTCTCACTGAAAGTTTTATTTATGCATCTTTTACTCACCAGATTAGGAGTTTGCAGTGGTTGCTAATAACACCATTTTCATTCTTATACTTTAATTTTACAGAAATCACATACTTCATTATTCAAATAACCTGTGCTACCAGGGCTGGCTGGGGATTTGGAGCAGCAGATACAAGGGGACAAGAAGAAGGTGGCAGTTCCCATGTGGCCACTGAACATATGAAACTATTTAGGCACACTCTCCACTCTCCACAGCTCTCACCTCTGCAAGGAAAGGCAGAGACGAGTAACATTCTCTTCCAGCTCACCTTACCCCAGAATGATACTCCTTTAGAATGCTCTTGTGCCTTCCACGAGCCCCTTCTACCAGTCAGTTCAGTCAGTCCCACTCTGCCCACATAGCTTACATTTCCCAGCAGGGTCTGTACTGCCAGAATGTGGAACCTCCCTTATTGCATGTTATCATTTAGAGCTTCACCAGGAAGTCTAATGGCTTTGCTTAGTGGCTTTGTTTTCAATACTTGGTCACTCTCAATCTCTCTCTTTCTCTCTCTCTCTGTCTCTTTGTGTGTGTGTGTGTGTGTGTGTGTGTGTGTGTTGCTGATGGTCAAACTCAAGACCTCTTACATGCTAGACATGCACTTTACTAACTATTGAGTTATATTTCCAGCCCCTAAAGTTTTAAAGAAAAAATTTTAAGCCTTTCAAAAAAGCTTACTTTTTTTTTTTAACTTCGCAGAAGTTCTAGGTAGAAAGCAAACACAGGTGCTCAAGAGGACTGGAAATTCAATTCCGCTTGCTCTCAGGTCTTCTTTCTCCTGATGCTGCTCTGCCTGAGCATCTTGGCCTCCTCTCCCTGGAGTGCACATGGGTTTTCATCAGATCCAGGCTCACATTCTTCTTCACTCTCTTACACTGATGGAGACTGAAACTCAATGGGCAGGTAAGCCACTTTAAGGTTACCTTGCCCTACAGTGGCTCTAAGTTTGTTGACAAGTTTATTTGTCTTACAACTAGAGTTTTGGATCTGAGTCTGAGATTTTGGAGTTACATACAAAGATACACAGAATAAAGGCTAAGATCCTTAATGGAGAATAAGGAGAAAGATTTAAGACCAAGACCTGGTCATTGGGAAAACCTGCATTTAGGGGAAAGAGCAAGTTACTCTATGGTTCCCAAAGATAGCTTTTACACCAAAACTCCAGGAGTTACTTTCTAAAACTCATCATAGTGTGAGGAAAATGAAAATCCACCATTCTGAGCAGGGCCTATATAAAAGACTCGTTCTTTTTTCTTTCATTCAGGCAGCAAGTATCAGGTGATGTCTATCACATACCAGAAACTATCCTAGAACTTTCTGAAAAGTTAAAAAAATACATTAGTGTACAAGGCAGACTAAGTCCCTGTTTGCAAAGAATTTACTAGGACTATACATTACTTTTATAATCTTGCAATATCTGAAAACTCGGAGATTTCCTAAAACAACTTGTTTATGAACTTCACTTCCCTCATCTCTTAAGTGAAAATACCAAAACTTTACTATCCACATTTCATAGAATTGAATGACATATCATCTATAAAGTGCCTACTATACAGCCTCAAATTCAGTAAATCACCAGTAAGTGGTAATATTAATGATAATCACATGCTGCCCTAAAACCACAAGTTATCATTACTATCCCTCAAACTGAAGCTTACTAATGATCCTATCAGCAAGTTATTCACAGACAGCCTTCACAATCTTTGCTATTTCTGCATTCAACTCTGCACCATAATCAATACCTTATTCTTACTACAGATAATAACTGCAAAGATTTTCTAGGCAAGTTTTTATGTTTCCTAGTATACGTTGAAACCACAAGTAATTGTTTGGATTTAGAAATCCATTCATGTGACATAGCACCTAAAATTAACTCAAATGTCACCAGAAGTATGCTGGGTCTGTTTTGGAAAACACTGTTCCATATGCTCAACTTTGCAGAGTTGATTGCAATATCTAAATTTTGCTTATTTCAATGAAATACATTTTGGAGAGCTCCAGGGTCTGCCCTACTCTAACAACATCCACAGCTACCTTCCTAACACAGCCCCTCAGCATCCCTCTCACAACCATCATCAAATCTTACACTTGCCTCCCTAAAGCCTGTTCACACAACAGCCAGAATCAGATCATGTCTCTCCCCTGCCCCAGATGCATCCTCAGATGGCTACCAGACTTAGAATAAATGTAAAGAACTTACTGTGGTGGACAAAGACCCTGCATGTGTCCCCTCATTTTCTTCCCCACCACATTTTCTACCTTTCTTCCCATTGGAAGCATGACAGATGATCTTTGCATCTTCTAATTCCTCTGCTCACAGCACACTTTGCACAGATGGCCACAGTTGACTTTCTCAACTTTCTTTCAAGGAAGAGACCTTTCCTGAACACTCAGTGAAAAAGCAGCTCCATCCACACATATTGCTTTATTTTCTCCATGACACTTATCACTATACCAAATATTAAATTAAGTACCTGTGCATTTGTTTAATGTCTGTGAGCCCAAGTAGATTGCAAGCTCCAAGATAATCTGCATCTTTGTCTCTCTTTTCACTACTGTATTAATAATTCATGAAATACTGTGGAAGTCTTTCAATGAGCTCTTGCTGATTGAAGGTTGTGGGTGAGCTGGCAAAGGGCAGATAATGACTATTCTTTGAAACCTACTCGTTTGAGGTTTTGCCAGAACATGTAAGGTGGGCAATAACAAATACAAACCTGGAGTTTGGGAAAGAAGAATGAAAAAAAAGAAAAACTAAAAACCCACAGGCTCACCTATCAATGCTGCTGGAATGTGGCTCCAAAATACCGAAATTATAATGGAAATAGAATAGAGTTGATCTATGGCTATGGATAGAATGCTACTATTCTTGAATTGTTTCATTTAATTTGGTTTTTTTTTTTTAATGGAGGTGGGGGAGAAATACACAAACAAATAAAGATTTTCACTTAATGACAACCTACTCCCTCACCAAACTTTAAAAATAAGAACATTTCTACAGATTGGATAAAAAAGAATGATACAGCTGCCAAAACAGAGGCTACTAAGATGGAGGAAAAGAATGAAATGACTTTTGGTAGAATGAGTGTATTAATGGCCTCAGTTCATGACCTCATTATATATACACATACCCATTGACTCATAACTTTGTACTCCTCCACTGAGACTCTGAGCTCCTCCATAATTCATTCTGGCCAGTAAGTGTACATGTGTTGCTTTCTAGCCTTGTACATAATTGGGCTTGCCCACTCAGGGACCCTAGACACCATCAAGAGAACATGCCTAGACTGGCCTGCTGGAGGGAGATGAGAAATGTGTAGAGTGTTGAGTTTCCCAGTCAAAGCCATCTAGACTGCCAACTAAAATAACCACAACCTGGCTTTGAAAAGTAGAATGCCCCCACTCAGTGGTAGACTGATAAAAATAATCAATGGTTATCATTTTGAAATATTATGTTTAGAGGTCTTTGCTATACAGCAATAGCTAAATGATCCAACTTAGATAATTATCCTCCAAATAAACAAAAAATTAAAAGAGGAGGTTGAAGAGACTTCCTAAATTCAAATCCAATATCATAATATAAAAATATTTTCTCTAAAAGTCAAAGGACATAAATTGACAAATTACCTAAGCAAAAGAGGACTGAATTTTCTCATTATAATTTTAAAAATCATTTGAAAACAGCTAGAGGAATGGCTCAAGGGGTATAGAACCTGCTTAGCAAGCACAAGGCCCTGAATTCAAACCCCAATATTGCCAAAATAAAAACTCCTAGACATTTGAAAACAAAAAGATCATGAGGAAATATGTTCAACGTAATTAGAATTCAATGCCAAACCATTATCACCCACCTGAATTATAATAATGGGGTGATCTTTTGCAATTATAAGTGTCTTACACTGAGCAGACTGATGGTTTTCTTTGTGGGCTCCAGTAAAAACAAAATGGAACCACATATGTTTTCTTAATCCTTCAGTAACTCAAGCTTCTTCGCCAGGGACTTCTCATTTGTATAGCACTAGTATCTATTTTTGTTATGGAAACTATTCTTTAGTTTATCTTTAAAAAACTAACAACTTTCCTGCCTTCATACCAAATTCACTTGAAGAACTGTATCCAGAATACACCAGCAATAATTTGCTTTTATTCAGTCTTCTGCATGGGTATAAGCACCACCTTTTTTCCCCTTCCAAGGTTGTACTTCTTTCTTTTGCTTTGCATATTTCCCAGGAACTCAGTACTCAAGCATAAACTTCCACATTAGAGGAGTGAATAACAAAGCAGACATGTAAGGAATACATATGCTGCTTAAAGAGGCTTTCTCACCCAACCTCCTTCACGCTTACAGACTCATACACAGCACCATCGACAATTTTAGTTCATGTGGAATCCGTTTTACATTCTGTTCCATAAACACACACAGCTTTATATGAGAAGAAAGTGGGCCACATTGAGAATAAAGACACAGTGATAACATGTACTTAACGTCCTTTTCTGTACACGGGGTTATTTACTTCCCTTTGTGTGGTAAACAGAGCCTGGATTCTTACCTGCCTTTTACAGGCAAGGAAACTGAGGCTGGGGATGGCAATGCAAGTTCCTTGAGGCTTCCCTCTTGTAAAAGTGGCTGAGTCAATCCAAACCCAAGTTCAGGGTCCTTTGCTGTACACTATTTTACTCAGTGATACAATGTTGGTAAGAAAGTTTTCATGGCAAAAATAAAGAACAGAGATGCACATGAGAAGAAAAAGATGACAGAGATACAGGAGAAGGAAAAGAAGAGAGATAGATACATGTAAGAAAAGGTCAACAGAGGCATTTACATTTACTTAAAACAATTGTGTGAAAAAATCAGCTACTGACTGGTGACATATCTAGAACACAACAGAAAGATACATAATTTTACAACATGTTACAAACTGATAACATTAGAGCAACAAACACAAAAGTGACCAGACAACTTTGTTTGACAGTCACATTTTCACCTCTTCCTAGTATTCCAAATGTGTTATTTCAAGCTGTTTGTTCTTCATTCAACATGGGTACTGCAATAAGTTTTCTTATTTATCCAAAATATATTTAAGAGATATGGGGTTGCAGATAATTGAGTACAGTTAACTGATACTACTAAATATAGCAACATCCATTTATTCCACACTCTGTCCAGTTTTAAAGCTCTATCTATAACAAAGTTTGGTAAACTCTTTCTGTGAAGGGTCAGATAGTAAATATTTTGGTCTTTACAGGCCCTGTGGCCTCTGTGGCAACAACTCTGTTCTCTCAGTGTGAAAGCAGCAGTAGGCAAGATGTAAACAAATGAGGATGGCCATGTTCCAATAAAACTTTATTTACAAAAAACAGATTTGGTACACCAAGAGCATTTTGCCAATCCATGTTCTAAGACATAACCTTCACCCAGAAGGAAAAAATTTGCTTTCATGTTCTTGTTTACTATCAAGGGAGAACCGTAAGTGAATGCCCATTATTTCATTTACACAGCATTCTTAGAAACTAGGCTATTTTCTTGCTGACAGCCTTTAGCAACACAGACGTGGGAATTTTAAATCAAGAGTGTTAGCATAGGCCAGTATAGCGAAGGCCAAAATCCTTTAGAATATAACCAGAGGGCTAGAACTGCAGAGCAATCTGGGTCAGTTGCTAGAGGAGCAAAAACTCTGCCTGACCTTCTAACATCTCTCAAAATCAGCTCGATGATACCTACCTGGTATCATTGACTTACAGCAAAGTTCCATTTTTGACCAATAATGGTATTCTAAATCTTAATAATTCAAAGGAAAGATTCCACTCAATCTAAGACAGGAGCACAGAGACATGTAGGATCCATTTGGAAAGGGCCCCCAAAATCAACTGCACCTAGTTTTGAAACTAACTGAATAAATTTTAGTTTTATTTAGAAAATACATTCTGTGAAATAACCAATTACTCAGATAATATAAACAGGACAAAAAATATTTATAAAGCACTTATTATGAGAATACATCATTCCAAGAATTTTATGTACAATTAATTTACACAACAACCCAACCAGGTAGTTATTATTATTCCATCTCTCTGATAAGGAGCTGGAGGAACATGGAGACTAAATAATTTGCTCAGAGTAACATGATTACTAAGTGGCAGAGTTGAGATCTAAACCCAGGAAGTCTGGCTCCACAGACCATGTGTTTGATAACCGAACGGTGCTAATTCATTACCTATAGCCATATATGGACTTCCCTGGTTTAAAGACTAAAGTAATAAAATATACTTTAAATCTCTACTAAATATAACCTTCAGAATTTAAAATTTTGAGCTATGTCAGTGTTTTTCAGTGCCTCGGGGTAAATATTCTAAGTGTCTATTATTTTTATTCAGTTCTACCAAAATAAAAAGATTGCTTGGATGTTACATGAGACTTTACTCTTTTTTTTAAAATGTTTTTGAAATGAGCCAGGAAAACAGACAACTATATGGAATTATGGGAGAATTCTTTTCTGGCCCTCTCAGACAAGTGTGAGTATGTAAAATGAATTAGTCCTTCTATTTCTTAGGTCAGGAGATAAAGATTCAAACAGATTTTTTGTTTGTTGTCTTTATTTCTTAAATAGCTGATTGTAAATTTGGTTTCTATGGAAGAAAAGCAATTTGGTTGTTAAAATAACTGAAGTTATGATTGGCTAAACACCCCCAAAAAACATTTGATGTACAAGGGAAGGACTAAAATCAGTTTATGATGTTTTATTAAAAGAAAATTTAAAGTTTATGGAGGGATTTTTTTTAAATAGTAATAATTTGAAAAAATATTTTTGTTCACTGAGTAGGTGTCTGTGCTCTTTTATATTTGTGATATGAATATTTTTGTTAATCCCTGGAAGTTCAAAATAGAGAAAAATTTTAGCTTCTAGAAAACAGAGACTATGAACCAAGCATATGTTAGTTCCACCACTGGCTCAGCTTCATGCAAGAAAAGGTTTCCCAAAATCTGTTGTTATACCCCAGTAAGCACATATCAGTTTCCTCAATATGAAACCATGCAGTTTATAAAATACCCAAGGAACTGTGAGAAGTAGCTAAGTTTTGAGAAGCCATTTTATCATCATTGTCAATTTTTCATTTTCTCCCAACCCTATTCTAAAATGAGAAAGCAAGGAACTCAAATAATCTGACACAGAAGAAGATGGGAAAGGTAGAAAGAGAAAAACATTCCTGAACTACTTTTTCACTTTCGGTCATAGATATTAAGTCATAACAATATCTGTTATCATAATGTTCAGTTATACTTTAATAGCTTTGGAAAATGTTTAACACAGGAATTAAGAAATTAAAAATTAAATCATATTCTTGATTTTTTCCAAAGAGTAAATATTACATTTTTTAATTTAACTTAGTGGTTACAAGGATTGGAATCTACAGAGACATGCTAAAGAACAGAAACAAAAAAGAAATGTGTGGCAGAAATTGGTTAGTTGATCACTATTATGGACTGAATTCTTTACATCTCTCCCAAATTCATAGGCTAAAATTTAATCACTGATGTGATGGAGTTTAGAGGTGGAGCCTTGGGGAGATAGTTAGGTCATGTGAGTGGAGCCCTCAGAAGAAAGGTTAGTGTCTTTACAAGAGACCAGAGAGCTAGCTTACTCTCTTTCCACCAGGTGAAGATACAAGAAGCCAGCCATCTGCAAATCAGAAGGCAGCCCTCACCAGACCCCATCCATGCTGATCTCAGACTTCCAGCTTCCAGAATAGTGAAAATCAAATTTCTCTTGTGTATAAGCCACCAAGTCTACGGTACTTTGTTAGAGCAACCCATACTAAGACAATCACCAAACCTACTTGCTTTTCTTTCTGACCGTCCACTTTCTGACCAACTACTTGGCAAAACTTCCACTAGGTAAGGGTGGTGACCAAGCTCAGGCACACAGAAAGCAAAGTCTAGACATTTTCTCCTTTGTCAGGACACCTGGAAGCTAGTGGTGACAAAGTGTGAAAAGAGCACCACCTGGACACTGAATGAAAGAATGGAATCTGCCCATCAAGAATATCTATGTTAAGCTGGGCACTGATGGCTCACACCAGTAATCTTAGCTATTCAGGAAGATGAGATTGGGAAGATCAGGTTTACAGTTCAAGGCCAGCCCCAGCAAAACGTTTATGAGCTACTTTCACAACCAGTGGCTGAGCACCGTGACGTATTCTGTCATTCCAAGCTTTGCAGAAGGCTAAAATTGGGAGGATTGAGTTTACATGCCAGCAAAAAGATATGCAAGACTCCATCTCAATGGAAAGAAGCTGAGTGTAGTAGTGAGTACCTATCATCCCAGCTATGGCAGGAAATATAAAATAGGAGGATCTCTGTGCAAAAACAAAATAATCTTCAAAATAATCAGAGTAAAAAGGGCTGGAGGTGTGGTTTGAGTGGTAGAGCATCTGTCTAGCAAGCATGAAGACCTGAGTACTGCCAAAAAAAAAAGAATACCCATTTTAGGACTGGGCACAGTGGCTTACTCTGTGATCCTAGCTACTCAAGAGGCAGAGATCAGAAGGATCATGGTTTGAGGCTAACCCAGGAAAAAGTTAAGAAGACCACATTTCAGGTTGTATATGTTATAGTAGCTAATGTTATCAAAACTAATACGCAGAAAATACTCAGTGGCCTGGTATGGTGGTGCACTCATGGTGGTAATCTCAGCTATTCAAAAGGTGGAAGTAGGAGGATTGTGGCCTGAGGTTGCCTCAGAGAACCCAGGCAAAAATCAAGAGACCCCCATCTGAAAAAACAAACAAAAAAGCAAAAGGACTGGGATCAAGTGGTAGAGCACTTGCTAGGACCTGATTCAATTCCCAGTAACGTCCTCCCAAAAAGAAAAGAAAGTAAGAGAGGGGGAAAGAGGAAGGACAGGAGAGGAAAAGGGGAGAGAAAGGGAGGAAAGGAAAAGGGGAAAGAAAGGGAAGGGAGGGAAGGGAAGGGGAGGAAAAAGAATTTAGGAGAGCTAAAAAACTGAAAATAGGATTTCTGGAATGAAAGCCTTGCTGTTGATTTTAGATTGATTGATTTTAGATTTTAAATTTTATAACATCATTGTGTTTCTTAGCTGTTAGCACATGTCTTCTATTAAATATCATATGCACAGACCATTGTCCTAGCTTTACAATATAAAGATGCTTATTAATCTTTAATACTTTTAGTTAGCATATCTGTTGAATAGTGTATAAGAAATATCTTTAAATGAAGGCAGATGTCTGGATTTTAGTCCCAGGTGTGGTAGTCACACACACACACACACACACACACACACACACACACACTCCATCCATGGGGGATATGTTCCCAGACCCTCAATGAGTGCCTAATATCAAATGTAGCACCAAACCTAATATATATTGTAATTTGTCCTATAAAATACATGCACAAATTTAATGCCTTTTCCATCTTAACTAAGCATGAATCATGTACTATAGCTGTAAATTTTGCAGTCTGAGATGTGGAAGCAAACCTAGCAAATATTTTTTTTTCCTTCTTCATAATTTCATGGATACAAGATTTATTCTTACTGTAAATCTTAGCAACATCAGCATGCTGGTTTTTTTTTTCTTTCATTAAATTGAGAACTTTTACCTTTTCAGTTAAAGGAAGCATTTTACAACTTCCCTTTGGCATGTCCAAATTGCCAATGTCACTACAATTCTGCATTAAGACAATTATTAAACAAAAAGGGTTATTTGAACACAAGCACAGCAATTCATGACAATGGATCTGATAACCAAGATGGCTACTAGTAACATCTGGGAAGATAGCATCTACACTGTGGATACACTGGAGAAAGGGATGATTCATATCCCAGGTGGGATGGAGCAGGACAGCGAGAACACATCACACTACCCAGAAGTATGCAACTTAAAATACATATTATTCTGGAAATTTCCATTTAATATTTTCAGACCATAGTAGACCACTGGTAACTGAAGCTACAAAAATTGAAACCATAAATAAGGAGGAGACTATTAGGCTACAGTTTTATTTCTCAATTTAGTATGTCTGAAAATTAAATAAATCCAGTAACATCTTGAAGCCATCATTTCTTTGTCTATAAAACTAGTGACTGGACTAAAAAAGAGTGAAGACTCTTTCCAGCTTTAAAAAAGTATAATTTTATAAGAAAATTTATATATTTCTAACCATCATTTTCTAAATATACTTCAGGTCAGTCATTCCTCCATTATTACCATACTAAATACTTCCAGGAGAAGAGCAGTAACTCCAAAATAACTCTTTCTTCTTCCAGAATTATCCTGAAAGTTCTGCAAACATGAAGTTAATAGCTACTATGTTATAAGCTCCTTGAGGAAGCCCTGTCTTACTCATCTTTATATTTTCTAACACCTAACTCCTAGATAAAGTCTTATTAAACAGCTAAAACCATTCTTTTATTATAATTTTTAATTAGTGAAGAACTCTTATTCAATCACCAAAGGCACAAAAAATGTCAGGACAATGGTACCACATCCAGTTTCAAAGAGTACTACAAATGAATTTCTTCTGTTTCTAGAAAGTTCCTTGATAAACTGCTGGCTGGGCTGTGTGGGATAAAGATGGGAGAGGATTTACACCATTTTATATATTTTATTTATCGTGCTTCCTCTATGATTTCACATGCCTTATTCTTTTTCTTAAATGGTTCCCCAGGTGAAATGGGTAACTGCTTCAACCTAACCAACACTACTGTTAGGAAACCATCAGACTCACTACAACAGCAAACTCAAAACAGGCAAAATTAGGACACAGCTGTGGCCAATATTCCACAAAGCCTAGTGATCTTCCAAAGTACAGCCAGCTAGAAATTGGAGATTCAAAGCTGCTGACTGAACTTTCTAAATCATTCAAAATGTCATTTTGACCATTCATTTTATTTCTGGGATGAAAAGACCAAGGAATAAGCATTACCTTAAAACCTACATAATTAATTCAATCCTTGGTACCTCAAAAGAAAAAAAAGCTATGTGATTATTCTAGTTAAATTTAATAAAAAAGAGTCAAGACAGGAATAAAAAAATCTAAGAACATCTGCCATTCTGTTTTGTAACTCATTTTTTTCCCTTGAGGAAATGCTACCTCTAAAACTGCATCTTTAACTGTTCTAAGTGTAGGCTATAAGGGAATACTTCTCTAACTATTGGCTTTGTGCCTTATCTAAGTGAAAGCAAAATTATGGCACAAGTTTAACCACCGAAAGAGTCCATTCTGTTTGAGGGAAGTAGACATAACTCAGAAAGTTAATCAAACTAATCAATAAGAAATGTTACACCTGATATTTTCCATCTTAAAAGTAGATAAATTATAAATACTTTTTATTAAAATACTGATACTTGCAATAAGTGACATTTATATAGCCCCTAGAAGTTAACTAACTATGTTTGCACATACAATATCACATTTACTTATCACAGCAAAGCTACTGGTATTTTTAATAATCAAGTAATGGACAGATTAGCATTTAGGCTCTGAAAGCTTTTGTAACTTTTCAAGAACAAATAGTGACATGTTCCTCATTACTAAGATATGCTTCTATGAGTAAAGGTTGTTAACACTAATGCAGAGCTGCTGTAATAATGCTCACGTGTAGTCACGGAGCACCTTATACATTACACATTACCACGTGCTCTCTCGTACTTTCTCACTGTCATGGAGATAGTCAACAATCCAGTCAGACACCAGAGCATGTATCATTATTTTTGTTTTATATACATAGATTGAGGCTTAGAAATATTTCATGACCTGAGCATGATCCTACTAATGTCAAGCTCATTCAAGAAGATACTCTACATCTTGAAATAAAAACATCAGAGGAACATAACTTAGGATATTGATCTACACAACAGAAAATTATATCACCTGCTGCCGTTATAAAATAAGAGGGGATGACTGATTGTCTAGAAATTCAATGAAAGTTCCTCCTTTACCAGAGAATAGTGTCTTGCTCCACAAGAAGACACGTATTTAATGATACAAATGTAAAACACTTAACCTCTTTGTGGTATGCAAATTCTTTGAGAAGGAAGAATGCTTATTGCATTTGTTTTGCTCTGCTTTCTTTAAAACATGCTCAAGGTAGAACAGCAACTGTTTTGAAAATGCCAACTAGAAATAAGTAAATTCTTCTTGGGCAAGATGAAGCAGATTAATGCTCTATATAAAACAGGGGAAAATGTCTTAAGGAAGAGGAAGTTTTTCCAAAAATAAAATTTTTAAAAACTGAAAAATGTAATTCAATCAAGAAATAATTCTTCCCCAATTTGGATTTATGTCATTGGACTAGTAGGTAATGTTAATAGTTTCCAAATGCCAGTGTGTATTCCTGAACACTTAGCAAGTTCATGATGTAATACATTCCTTCTTGGATACATCTTTTGTCAAATCCATCTGTCTATGGCAGCTATGCACAGTTTTACAGAAGCTTATCTGCAGAATAACTTCCACAGTCAGACAAAAATGACTTTAGAAAATAGAGAAAAGGAAAAATCCAATCCTGCTGTTTGAAGATGTTTTCCTTTTATTACTGTCCACTGTCCACTGGGTACGTGGTACTCCTAGACTACTTTTCTTAATCTTCTGCCCTTTCACAAGAAAGAAAAGTGATCTTGACATCTCCAGGAGAACTGAAAATATGCATATCCTTGAGGAAGGAGCAATGTGAGATGCAAATACCTCTAATATATGCCCCCCAAACTCCCTAAGCACCCTCTGAATTATATAGGCAGCCAATTAATGTTTGATAACTCTTCATAAGTCATTGTATTTGGTTAATCTCAGCAAGAGTCAAAGCAAAATAATGTAAAGAATGAGAGAGGAAAAGGTAGGAGAGAGTGTGAAGACTGCATTAAGAGAGCTGCATTGACCCTAGGAAGAGAAAAGGAGATGAATTAGAGGTCAGAAGCCCATCCAGTTAAGGCAGCTTCCACCCCATCACTTCCTACTCTGAGATGGTACTAACCACCTTATGAGTGAGGTAGAAGTGCTAATTCTTCCACTAATGAAGTCAAATGGGAAGGGTAACAAAGAGTCAACCACCACTATTAACGTCTATAGCCATAGAAATTAATAAATGAACTCGCTATTCTGTCTCAATAAAGAACCACATTAGACCAGTTCTTCATAAAGTAAATGCATTTCTAGAAGGATATATTAGACTCACAATTTTTAAAAACTATTTTGCATATATTTGGTTGATACAGAAAAGGATTCTATGTTGACTATTCCTTTCTTTTTATGAACTTCATCCCCTGGTGAGATCTAAAAGGAGTCACCTTTCAGAAAGTGAAAATATCTTTAATAATAAACTTTTTACATTCTCAGTGTGATCTAAAATTAAAATTTTGCAAAAACACAAGTAGTTTTTTTTCTCCTACAGGCCAAATCATGCTAGTTGTTTAAATAGGTACAACTAAAAATAAACTACTTTGAGTTCATAAATGTTGTTTTTACAGAATTGGCAAGTAATTACTACAGCTATTAGAAGTTTATATTTGCACAGGAACTCACGATTTTAAAAAACTGTTCAAATGATTTATGGTTGAGATTGATAGCACAAATATATACTTTTAAACTACAAATCTAAAGAGGAAAAATGAGACAAAAAGCAATCTGAAAAACAACCCCAAAATGTAAGAAATGGTCAAACTTTATGCTATATTGAGAAAAAATACAAAAATTATTTGGGAGGATGAAAAATTATTTCTAAGCACTTAACTTCATAGGGAAAAGCCATATTTTTTTATTATAGGTTACAAGAAATCAATGATGATTTAAAAGTGAAATATTATTCTCAGTATTGATTCTATTCAGCAATATATACTACAAAAGATTTTTAAAACACTGAAATTTTCTAGTTCCTTATTTCAATCTGCTCCAGCTTTATCCTAAATCCTGTTAGCAACAAAAGTTACCACCAGCAATTATGTAAACCTAACAACGGCTTCCTGGGATAATTTGATCTGCTCTGACCACAAATTCCAGTCCTCATACTTTCTTCTGTTATGGTTTTATCTGTGTGTGTTTAATGTACTTCTCATAAGGTTTTTGAAAACAAGTTATGGTTCCCTATTCAGCTTTCTAGCCCATAAACAGAACCACCAAAGAGTATTTTTGTACATATAAAATGTTTTTAGATATTCATAGTATGTGTCTTAAATTAGCTTCAGATTACAGAGGAGAAAAGTACTATTCACTTCTCGTTTCTCTGTGCTGGAACTGCTGTGTACCTATGTCCCCAAAGGACCTATTATCCTTTGCAGCTCACTCTCAGCTTTGGATAGTGGGGGTGGAAACCTTGAAACTTGCCTGACTCTGGTGATCTCTCAGCCACTGCTTTAACATCAACATACTGTTTCAACCTGCTCGTGTTGGATCTTTATCCCATTACAGACCCCATAAAACACACAGGGCTAGTTTTCAATGCCTCAAACAGCCTCTTTCAAAATGCAGCTTGACTGTGAATCACAGCAAAAAACTGGAATAACCCTGCCAGGACCTAGACGCTTTACGATTCATCATGTTGAACTTGATACATACAGTATAGTACCTTGAAAACGAATCATCTGCTAGTTCAGTATTTTCTCCTTATAATCACTCCCTCCCAGGGCATGTAATTTATTTACTGATCTTAAAAAAAAAAAAAAAGTCAGGATTACTCACACAGTCTTGAAGATGCAATGTCAGCTATTTGGGACAGAAACATCCAAGGCCATGCTAGAACTCAATTACATCTACATATGCATTAAGGCAGGAGCTGGCAGGCCTCTGGACTACAGCAACTATAGGACTCGTGCTTCCCGACTGCGGGGCTATAATCTATGAAACTGAGCCGGTTCCAGCCAATCAGTTAGCTCCTCATAACAAGTCTAACTGGCTCTGGAAAGCCGAAGGGCTGCACTGGAGCAACGCAGCCGAGATCTTCCACACAATAATCTGCTTATGTAGAATCACTTTGCCTGGAAAGACCAGAGAAAAATCACAGCTTCATTGTCTGAGGGGAAGGACAGGTGATCTGGCAAAAACCAGAGGGAACCTGAGCAAGATCTTGTGGTATGGCCGTCCCAAGGGGGCTGACTGACATTAAAGGGCTCAAGACACCCCAGAAACCACAAGGCAACCCCAGCAGCCAAACCCTGAGGTAACTCTCATCTTCTTTTTATTTTTAGTAAGGGTAAATGCTGAGTGAAAAATGACAGCTTTAGTGTGGACCACTACAGAGGCTTCTATTTTATTTTACATTTTTCTATTCTAAGCTTTTTAGGGTCATTTGTTATTAAGTGTGAGTAAAGGAAGACTTAATGTCCCTGAAATAAATATGAAACTGAATTGATCATTTGTGGAAGGAAATAGATAATTTTCCAGAACAGTTTTAGGGCTACTTTTCTAGATGGGCAGGCTTTCCTTCTACTCGCAGAAATGAGAGTAAATGGAGTGACAGGGAGGAGAGAGAAGGGGGTTGGAGAGCACAATTGCAGATTTCCATAACTGAGATGGAAAACCGTGTTAAAAATATATACTGGGAGGGTAAGCTGTCGTCCAGTGTGTCTGTACGCGTAAGAATGTCCCATGGAGGGAGCGCTGGGCAGAGAATCTTCAGAATCAAACAATAGACAGTGCCCCCAGGGCTTAGGTTTTGCTTGTTTTCTCTAGAATATCTTCCTCATTTCTCATTACATTTTAAGTGTTCATTATACCAGCTACTTGATATACCATACTTACAAATTTTTGTCATCAAGGGTTCTATTTTAAACTTGAAATTACTTTTATATTTATACAGCCTACAGAGATGACTAAAATAAGAAAGAAAAAACGGAATTAACATCCACATAACCTCAACACTACACCCTTTAAATAATTAACATACTTTAGCTAATGACCAGTACTTCCAAATTCTCAGCCATTGTATATTTTTAACGAATTTTGTAGCAAGTATAATATTAGCAACAATAAAAAAAACTTTGCAGTAAACTTTCAAATAATTAAATCAATCGTTATGTTTTCAAAGTGACAATAGAAGATACACAAGATTAAATTTGTGTTGGATTTATAAGCTCCCAACTGAGAAGAAAAACTGGCCTATTTAGTGATAGAATATAAACAAAAGTAACAGAAAAGATATTTGTGCACTTTTTGTTGGCTGTAGATAAATGACAGGATTCAACTTGAGATTCGACACCAGGAAGAAAAACACAGCAGTACACAGAGAATAGAAAAATAAATAAGCCATTGGCATTTTCTTCTGTGGGTTTATCCTTTGAATTGTCCAATTTGTGACTGACCAGAAAAGAATACTTCTGCTCTGTCTAAATAGTTCTTTTATTTAATTAAACCTTTGTTTATTTGACAGTTCTGCTGCCTATGGAGGTCATGTAAGAATGGAAACTTCTGAGAAGGCCAGGGCTGTTAGCATTGCTGTCCCTTTTACTCAGAGATAACCGATTTACTCTGATAGGGAAAACAAGCCCTTGAGATAAGGGTTTATGTCACTGAATCCAACATCTAACTTCTTCTTTTCACCCATTAATAAAGTCCTATTAAAATTCTCTTGCACTCTGTAGTTCGAATCTCCATTTTCAATAGTCAAGGCCAAGAACATTCTAAGCAGAGGCAGGTAAGTCATGTCACATGTACTCTTATCCAGAAATTTCCCATTGAAAGACTTCACCACCAACAGCCTTAAAGAAAACCATCTCAGTAAGTAACTAAGTTAGTGACTGACTCCTGGTTCCTGACCCTTCTGAACACTTGGAAGTTTGCTTGACTCAACTTGAAACTGTCTGTCTGATAATAAGTAATATCACCTCAAAAGTAACACCACCTAGAAGACCAGCACTGCCTTTTTGTCCTAGCATCATGAAAGTCATGATAATCTGAGACACAGCTTGGCATTTTTCTGGGGGATTTAAAAATTTAGTAACTGTTGCTATCACATGGTAGGAGGACTCACACAAAAGATGCCTTGGTATGAAGTATGATCCAACCTGAGCTTATTGTACTGTTTATGGTTTTATCTACACCCTGTGGAAAACAAAGCAATGAAAAAGTAAATTAAAAACATACATATTAATACCATACTCTTCTTTTGCCTAAAATTGTTAATGTAACAAGTCAGAGTTTCTATAGCAAACATCATCTCAAGCCACCTGAATTTGTATTAGCAGGTTCTGGCCAGAGTGACTATTTCCTGTCATCACCATCAGTTAACATTTGTTGGCCATTGCACCAGGCACTGTCTAAGAGTTCATGATTTCCAAGGGTCTCCCAGACAACTGAATTCAATTCTTACTCGTATTTCCTTGATCTCAATTCCACAGACAAAAATTAAGATGATCCTGATAACAGAAAAGTAGCTCAGGACCACAAACCCTTTTCCGAATCGAGAACTGTCAGCAAATCTCAAGCATCAGCACACCTGTAATAAACTGAAAAGTTTCTCAAAACTTGTGCCAAAAATGATCTGGGCCTACTGCTAATTTGTCTGACCCTGTAGTTTATATAGTCAAGTCACTCATGAGAAAACTGTAGGACATATTGAGATCCCACCATGTTAGTTTATTAACCCAATTATGATTGACAGGGCATTAACTCCATTCCAGGTGACATGGATAAACACCCTATTAAACCTTTCTTAAGAAACCCTAGTTAACAGCTGGCAGTTCTGATGCTGACACTGGGAGCCAGCACCTTATGGTATAAATTGAAAGAAAAAAGTTACTTGGAAAAATGTCAACAAATAAGCCTGCCTTGCTTAACAAAAAAATTTAATTTAAATTTAAAAGCATGAGTACTAGAGAAATGAGTCTATGCTCACTGTAGGGACTAAGTTTATAGTCTTGGCTCAGATAACAAAACTTTTTCTAGGCACATAGACCCTAAATTGAATGTGCTCTTGGCACACAAGCTGAGTGGCATTTTGAGCTGTTCTTGTTCTGTTTCATTTTTTTTAATCTTCTGTAATGCTGGGGATTGAACCCAAGGCCTTCTGATGCTAGGTAAGCACAGTACCACTGAGCTATATCCCCATCCCTGTCGTTGATTTAAATCAGTCTCTTCTAAGAACACAGACATATAGAATCATACTAATAATGCATGTAACAAGATTCCAAAATATATTACACTTAAGCTTAATATAAACTATCAACTTCTTGCACTCATAGTTAAAACTCTTCTAGATAAGGAGACCTGAACAGAAGGATCAATTTTTCTGTGGTCTTATCTTTGCCTGTTTCTCCTAAGCAGTATGATAAAACATACACAAAGACCAGAAATTACTTATATTTAGTAAGAGAAAAAAACTGGAGGGGGAGTGCATTACTAATATGTGTTGCAAAAACTACCCATTTGCTTCAGGCGATGTGTAAAGCAATACAACATAGAGGAGGTTGAACACAAAGTGTCTGTGTTCAAATCCCAGCTCTGACCCTCTACTGTGGAACTTTGGTCAAGTTTCCTAACAACATTTTGCCCCGGTTTCCTCACATACTGTGATGCATGGTAACTTCCTCCTAGGCTAGCGTGAAGATTAAATGGTAAAGCAGGATTAGATATGAGCCTAGTTCAGTAAGAGACTTACATGATGAGTCTTCGTTAAAGTAAAACTTTCATTTTATTGCTGTTATTATGAAGCTCATTGCCATAAATGCACACAATATTTAAATGAAAGGGAATGTTTGAACATCCAGATATGGTGATGTGTATCTACTACCATCATATATTGTATTTCAAATAATATTTATAAACTTTTTGTCTGAATCCTTTAAGATAAAAGCTCAGTGAGGTGGGTAAGTCCCTGTTCATTAAATGTCAATTTTCTGCTTGGTTATCACTTGACACTTTTAACCCTGCCCTGCATTTAGTGTGTTATATAAGGATGCTTACTCAAGGTGCAACACAGAGGAGTGTTGTAGTAGACATGATCCATATAATAGTTGGTACAAAGTTCAAGCTTAATGAAAAGATTCCTGCATCAAGGGAAAATAATGGAAGCCATTAATCTTTATTCATGATATCACAACCAGAAAAGATTTGAAGAGGAAAATAAGAGGCTACCTATGCTGAACAGCTGCACTGATTATCCAAAACACATGAACCATGTCTGGAATTCATGCTGAATTCCCAGCTTAAATATGAGAGAATATTGAAGCTAATTATCACTTTCCTTCCAGTGATGAGGGATTTCTCAGAGCAGGAGAATGTTAACTGAGATTTAAATATACTTACTAAGAAGGGGAAGAGAAAAAACAGACTGCTTGGTGAAATAGCAGTCTTTCACCTTCCTCAGGAAGGAGTATGGACTTCTATACCCATTCATTCATTCACTCATGAGGGATCTTTGCTCTTATCTCCCTTCACTCCCACACAAACACCCTACAGCATCATCTACCTGTTCCCAGTTCCTGACAGAGCTCGTGTTCACACAAAGTCATGCTTCTGCAAATGCTGCTCCTGTCTGCACACCCTTCCACAGCTTCCAACCAGACCAAGGACAAGGAGCTCCTTCACTGTGAGTCCCATCCTGCCCAGCTCCTGTCTACGAAGGATGGTTACTCCCTGCTGAGTAAACTGCTGAGTAATGAACTGGTTGAACTTACCACATAAATTAACACCAAAGGACAAATAAACATTGGGAAAATTGAGGGACATTTTCAGTTTAGAAAAAATGCTTTATAAATGAATATAGGCAAGATCAGAATTATAATGAATCAACTGTTAAGGTTTAATAGACCTACAGACAAAGTGTTTGTTAGTTAGGAACCCATTTCTGGTCTTTCTCAAGTTCATAAAGAAATGCAGCAGAGTTCACTACATTTGCTAGAAATATTTGAAAGCTTTGTGTGAGGTCTGGCAAAGAGTTGAATGAGCTAAGCTAAACCTCATTCATTCTAATTGTCCTGCTCTTGGCAGAAGAATGCACTGGGGGGCCAGGGATATCTAGGATTCGGACATGGGTAATTATCTCCCTCTTCACTCTCTGTGGATCTGTAGTCAGACATGAAGTCTCCCTCCAGAGCCCACTTGTACTGAGGAGGTGTCACCTCCTATCATTGTTGCAGTCCAGTCCTCTAACCAAGGAGAAAATTACTCAACATTGGACATTCACTAAACAGGAGGAGATGGGTGTGGCTGGAGAATTTTAAGAAATAGGTATTTTGGATAATAACTGTTGCAGTTTGGATGAGTATCCCCAAAGGTCCATATGTAAAGGCTTAGTCTCCAGGGTGGCAGTAATGAAAGATGCTGTAGACCTTAAAGTGGTAAAGCTCAGGCTAGGCAAGGTGGCTCATGCCTGTAATCCTACCTACTTAGGAGGCAAAGATCAGGAGGACTGCAATTCAGAGCCAGCCCATCTCAACCAATAAAAGTTGGGCATCGTGTCATGCCTGTCATCCTAGTGAGACAGGTAGCATAAATAGGAGGATAGGAGGATTACAATCCAGGCTGACCCCTACATAAATGTGAAGGGCTAGGGAGTGGCTCAAGTAATAGAGTGCCTGCCTAGCAAGTTAGCAAGTATAAGGCCCTGAGTACAAACCTGAGTAGCAGACAAAAGAAGGAGAGAGAGAGAGAGTTAGTATTAGATCCTTAGGTCACTGGGGGTATGCTCCCAAAGGAGCTGTGTGGGTCCCTCTTTTCAGCATCCTGGCTCATGATATGAACAGTTTTCTCCATCACATACCCCTATCATTATGTACCACCATCACCAGAGGCCCAAACCAATGGGTTCAAAATCTTGGACTTTGAAGGTCAAATATTGGATTTGAACCTTCAGAACCATGAGCCAAAATAAACTTCTCTTTAATTTCTAAGTAGCTTATGTCAAATACAGTTGGCTACAATGATACAAAGCCAATGAATATAGTAGCCCTCAAAATTGAGACACAGGTCTAGTTTGTCTTTAGTCCGTTCCTCATTCATTTCTGTTACCCCCAAAAACATAGTCTTTCTGTCCTGTCAGTTTCCTCAACCAAAAGAACCCATAAGGAGCCTACCCTCTCCTCTCATCCAATGAATACTATGTGTGCCATCCCAGAGCAGCAGATTAAGCTAGTCAGTGAAAATATGATTAATCATTCCTACTAACTTCCAAATAGGATTCCATTTTCAATGGGGACTTTCTAGAAATGAATCTGAAAACCAAGAAAGAATATTTCAGGCCCCATGGAGCATAACAATGAAGACATGCAGAAAGCAGGGAGGGCTCCCAGGACCTGGGAATCACACCTCCACATCAGTCACTTTCTCCTCTCAGGAGGGGGTCAGACCTATGCACAGCTGTAGGCCAGAGAGAATGTTAAGTGTTCACTTCTCCATGCAAAACTACCATGTATGGTTGCACAGCCTGTACAACCACCTATAAGTCCTGCCTCCATGGTCCTTGGTCCATATATCCAGAGTGCTGGCCACTCTCAAGTAAGAAAAGATATCTCACTTATTTAATCCTCCCATAATAGAAGTAAATACGGCACATACCACCTCAAAAGCAATTTGGCTTTGGAGACCAATTTGTAATTATTAGCAACTAAAAGAGACTTAGGTTATTCCAAGTCTCACAGTCTATATGACTTTAGTTTTTGTTTATTTACTTATTTATTATCCATGAGAATTTAATCAGAGAAATCAGAAGAATGAAAGGAAAGCAAATTATATTTTAATCAAGCTCCATGTGCATAAGAATTACCCAAAGTGCTTGTTAAAATGGTGGATCACTGACTTCTACTATAGGATGCTGATCCCATGGGTTTAAAATAGAGCCTAGAAATCTGCATTTTCATGGCCCACTCCACATCCATGATGTAAAGCCAGTCATTCATGGACTGCTCCTTGAGAAGCATCAAAACAGTGTAAGTAAAACACCTAGCATCAAGCCTGGAGCACTACAAGTTTGCAGTACTTACTAGCTGTAATTATTAAGAATCAGAATCAATCCCAAATTCATACACTCATGTTATACACCTATGTGAAAATTACACACAAGCGTGGTAGTATGGTAGCAAGCCAGGAATTGTTTTAATGTACAAAAGAGAAATGAGAGGAGGGATACAAGGCAGTACAGTTTAACTGGAGTTCTAATTGTCCTTTAAACACTGGCAAAAACTCTGGAGCCCCAAACATTCCCTATTCCATAGTGTCAGCAGCTCTGAAAATACTACACAGGAATACTTGAAATAGGTAGCTATGAACCAGAAATTCCCAAAGTAAAATCATCCAAAATATTACCTTTATTTATTTATTTACTCTTTTGGCTTCAGACATGGAAAGCAAAATAAGATTATTTATTTATTTTGTAGAGCAAAATAGCCCCAAGCAAATAGGGATCTTCAATGTGTCTGAGTTCACCAACTTTAGCACATCAGGGATTGAACCCAAACCCGATTGGCAGTTGTGTTTCTGTGAGTCTTGGTCCCCCAGCAGATGATATGGGCCCTCCACAGTGGTTGGAGTTGAGTGCTTCTGCTTACCACTTGGAATCATTCCTCACATTAAGTGGGATGGCCCTTCAGGAAATCTGTTTGGTTTGCATGCTCCTGAGCGTAGGACAAAGCTCTGTTGTTTAAGAGCATAAATAACAAAAGCTTTGTTCTTCCAAACCAAGAGGGAAACTGCAGATCTATCCAGAATCATTTGGTCTTAAACTACCTAAAGATGATAAGAATGAGATATTATTTTAGGATGTCCATCAGTCGCTCAATATCCTCTGTTGGCTTCAGAAAACAATGACTCAATATGGCTATTTTCTGACACACTACGGCCTTAGGAAAATATGGTTCCACATTTTGTAACTAGGGCTCTTCTTGCACTAAAATAAATGGAAGCTTTTCAAAACCTTCTTAGCTTTCTTTGAATCTTAGGCATAGAAACACAGCTGTTTGCACTCATATAATAACAAGAAAATGGAAACTCTGAATGATCAAAAAATTAAGTGCTTTTTTCATCCCATCCCAGGTGTTTGACATGTGTTTTATTACTTGATTCACAGAGTAAACTCGAAGAGGCTGTATTATTTTCCCCATTTTTACCATGAATAAAAAAGTTTAAATAAGTTTCCTTAGGACACAAGTAGATAAGTGGCATAGTTGGGAATTAAATCAGAAAGGAAGAAAAAGTAGCTTCAATCCAATCTGTTAAGATTTAAATCAACAACCTCTCACCTTTCTATTAATATAACTGTATATAAATGTGATCAACCTGTTTAACAATCTGTTTTGCATCACCAAATAACTTTCTATGTTCATATGTGAAGTCCTCCACTGTCATTTTGTTGGCTACACAGGATTTCACAATAGGTATCAATCATAATTTATTATGCCAATCTTCTATTGGTAAACATTTATGTTGTTCTTGATTTTCTCCCATGAATTTGTTTTGCAAGCATACTACATAATGTATTTTTTTCTTTTGTGTGAAAAGTAAAATGCCTTGAAAGTGAATATAAAGCAAGGTTAGAATTATAATGAAATCGAATGTGAAGGCTTAATACACCTGTAGATAAATTCTTTGCTACAATTAGAAAATCATCTCTGGTCTTTCTCCAGTTAACAAAGAAACGCAGTGAAGCCATTATATCTGCAAGAAATAATCTCATATTTGAAAGTTTTCTGTGAGGCCTGACAAAAAGTTCAAATATATGATTATTAAGATAAGACCTAGTCTGAGAACTGTTAGGCAAAGAGACTATATGTTTTGCATTTCAGTACTTAATCAAAACTATCCTTCAGAAGGTTGTACCTGGTAGCTGTGTGAACATGCCTATTTTCTCAAACTCACAAGCACAATGGTTTTAACTGACCATTTACATTTCTGCCAAAATGATAAGGGGAAATGATAGCATTGTTATTTTTATTTGTGTTTCTTTGATTAGTAGGTATCTTTTCTTATGTATGGGTCACTTGAAATTCTTCCAGAAATTAATTATCCTTGTACTCTTTTCTTTCTTTCTATTAGCCTGACTCCAAAATTCTTTACAAGTGCTTTCTCCCACCCCTTGTTTCTTATGCACTGAACTCTCAGAGCCTATGTGCTACAGTATTGGCGACTTTGATCTATAGCCAAGAAAAGATCGGTAACATATTTCCAGGGTGATTATTCAAGTTCCATAAAACATGTTCCAAGAAGCAAAACTGGTTAAGTCTAAAGAGCACAAAGCCATAAACTTCTCCTTGGTTGTCTGCTTCAGAAATAGGTCATCCCCTGACTTTATCAGCCATTGTTTATCTTATAAGGAACAATGACCTATTCAAACTTAATCTTGTTCTTCTACACACAGAAATTTGGATAGCAGAAGAAGGGCCAAAAACAGCTTTGAAGGAACATCCTCCAATTAGGGGGACTGGAGAAGAGGAAGAACACACACACACACACACACACACACACACTTTTCTATGCCCCAGGCAGAGAAAGACCACAAAATCTTGCAGATTGTTTTTGCTGAGATCCAGCTTACATATGACCTTGCTCAGAAGAATGATGCCCATAGACACAAAGTAACTAATCTAAAATCAGCTGGCAGATAGTAGTCCCGGAACACATTAAGCAAAGATTACTCCACTAAAGGACACTGGCCAGAAGTAAAGCAGAATCCAAGGTGAGTCCCCAGAGTTTAAGACGATGGTCCTGCTTCCAACATTTTGTTAAAAGGTATTGTGACAAGAATAGCCTTATTCCAGGCCCAGGAATATACTCCTAGGAAGCCAGTCCACCAAGTCGGCATCTTAGCTTCTAAGGCTGGGCATGGTTCTGGCTGGCTATGCACAAAGGGTTTAAGAGACAATGTTAAGCTAGCCTCTTGCTCCCCAATCAAGAAAGAATATAACAAAATGCAAACAGCAAAGCAGTGCTGGTATCTAGCTTCTTTTCCCCTCACAAGTATCATTAATATGCTTAGTTTAGTTTAGCTTATTCTGAACTCTTTCTGTTCAGATTCCACTAAATCCAAACTCTGAGCTGAAGAAAACTGATCCTGGCCATGTTGTGTTCCCTCCCAGATAGACCTCTACCTTAGCCCAGTAGAGTACGAAATATGACCAAATCTCTCACAGGAGAACTGGACAGGGCTATGCTATCTCATCTTACCAGCAAGTGGAAAAAATGCATGAATGAGAATCACTACATTCATTCTACCAAGGTGACCAAAGACAGACAGCAAATCACCTATCCAGTAGTATTAACTCCACTCTATAATATTCATGTTGGTTCCAGCATGAAGCACTTACCAAACCTAAACAAAGGTTATATTCTACCCAGTATAGATGCTTGGTAGAGCCAGGAAAGGCAGCCTCCCCCAACTTTTCTCAATTTGAAAGCATTTTTTTCTGAACTCTTTAGATGTTCACAAGAACCGATAGAATAGTTCACACTGAGATTTAAAGAACTGGAAAAGCATACTTAGGAAAATGGTCTAGGATTCAGTAGTGGGGATTGGTTTGTGCCAGGAGATATACATGTATTATCCTCAAAACTACTTTCTAAAGTGGGAATTTTTATTTGAACCTTAAATATAAGGAAACAGATGAAACTATAATAAAGAACAGCTCATTTCTGGTCTCAGGTGAATCTTCTGCAGAATTTTGTGAGTTTTCTTTTTTATTACTATATATTAATTATAGAAAGAAGTTTTGTTGTGATAGTTCTATATATGCATACAATGTGCTTTGATCAAATTCACCCCCTCTATTACCCTTTCTTACTCTCCCTCTGCTCCTTTTAATGGGTTTCATTATTATATTTCATACATGCTTATAAAGTACTTTGATCACACATGATAAAAGTGAGAGCACACAAGGGAGATATGAGGATAGGTAAAACACCTAAAAAATTAGTTAGCATTTGTTGCCCTCAATGCAGAGAAACAAAAGCAGATACCTTAAAAGCAACTGAGGCCAATAGGAGAAGGGGACCAGGAACTAGAGAAAAGGTTAGATAAAGAAGAATTAACCTAGAAGGTAACACACACGCACAGGAAATTAATGCGAGTTAACTCACTGTATAGATATCCCTATCTCAACTAGCAAAAACCCTTGTTCCTTCCTATTACTGCTTATACTCTCTCTTCAACAGAATTAGAGATAAGGGCAAAATAGTTTCTGCCGGGTATCAAGGGGGTGGGGGGAAGAGGGAGGGGGAGGGGTGGGTGGTAAGGGAGGGGGTGGGGGCAGGGGGGAGAAATGACCCAAGCATTGTATGCACATATGAATAAAAGAAAAAGTACTTTGATCATAATTACCCTCTTCTTTTGCCCTTTCCCTCCCATTGATTGTCCACCACATTCCCCCTTTTATATTCATGTCAGGTTTTTTTCAGGTCTAGTTTCCACATATGAGAGAAAACATATCTTTCTGTGTCTGCCTTTTTTTGCTTAACATGATGATCTCCAGATCCATCCATTCTCCTGCAAATGACATAATTTTGTTTCTCTTTAAGACTAAATAATGCTAAAAATACTAAATAATACTAAATATGTATTTAGTATATAAATATGTACTATGTTTTCTTTGTCCATTTTTTGGATGATGCGCACCTAGGGTGACTCCATGGCTTGGCTATTGGAAATAGTGCTACAATGAACATGGGTGCACAGGTATGTCTATTGTATGCAGATTTACATTGTTTTGGATACATGCCCAGGAGTGGTAGAGCAGGACCACATGGCAGTTCTATTTTTAGTTTTTTGAGGAACTCCATACTGATTTCCACAATGACTGCATTAATTTACCTTTTCAACAACAGTGACATTAGCAGTCCTTCCAAAATACCAAAGAAAAAGTCTGTCTTGAATGTTAACCTGTCCTAAAAGTTAATTCTTTTCTGCTTCACAGACTGACTCCCATCAACTTCCTCCTTAGATGGAGTGAGGAAGCTGTTTTATGCTCATGCCTCTCTTTGGGAATAGGATCTTTCCCACAAGAGAAAAGTCTCCAAAATTTGGTGCTTATTTTGGGAGAGTTGTGTGAGTTCCCAGCCATCTTCACACAGGAAGTTTTATACCTCTGAATCAAGAACAAACTCTTCAAGTAAATTTCAACAACCCCGTTGGTTGTTAGAGACTAAAAAGAAAAAGAAAAAAACCAGACAGGGGAGGTTATTTGTGTATGCACAATTTTTCAGCAGAGATCTACTAATCCTTGTAATATTTATTTATCTTGGCTCCTTTGTAGTTTTCCTGACAATGCTTATGGTTTGGGGGTGGTCTATATTTGTTGTTTCTGAAGGTTGGGTTATATTAAATTGGTTATTGTTTCTTGAAACATTTGCTCATTTTTGATTAGTAAATTTGCTTCTTCACTTTTTTTCCTCCAAAAATAATCTAAAAGAAACTAATACCTGATCTCAAGGATGGAAGAGATTTCTACTTGGAAATATTTAAGACTTAGGCATACTATATTTTTATATAGTACTACATTAGGGAAAACGCCAAAGACCAAAGGAAAAGTCTGTCATAACTATTAAGTTGTCATAAAGCTTAATTCTTGACTGCTGACAGAGCAATACATCGTCTAAAATGAAATTTGACTCAGTACTAAATACTCATAAGGAACTCAATAAATACATGTTAACTAATTTATATCCAGTAGGATGATGACAATAACAACATGCATTTGCAGAGAGGTTTGCTATTTTCAAGATATGTTCTTATCTGTCATTTTAAATGGCCCTCAAAATGTGATAGAGGTCTAAGCAGGGGCTCTGTGAACTTACATAGGAAAGTTTATCTCCCAACTCTGTGTGTTGTTAGCTCTGTGACCCCAGGCAGCTTACTGAAGTAATGAGAGCCTCCACTTCCTCAACTATAAAACAGGAATCATAGTCATTCCTTCCTTGCAGAATGAATGAGGGACTTAAAGAGATATATGCTTAAGCCATGGCAAGGTCTAGACATGGGGCATCACTATTCTTATAAGGCAGGACTTGATATCATTATCCCTCCCTATGGTTAAGACAACTGAGGTTGAAAGAGAGTCAATGATTTGCTCAGTCACTACAGCCACTAATTGGTGCTAGAGTGAAAAATAGAAGCAAGTCTTCACTCTTCCAAAGCAAAGAGCTAACTGCACTGCTTCAAAATTCAAAGTGTAAAAAGCAGAATTATGCCAAAACACCACATTGATCTCTGAATCGTGAAAATAGCTGGTTCATGCTTTCAGCAGCAAAGGGCAACGAAATTATAACTCTGCCTCTACAATATTGTTCTCAACAGGAACATGTTTAATTCAGGAGACTCTCTCTTCTCATTTTCAGACAGCCAAACCCTTCTAAGGATTTAATGAGTTTTATCTCACATTTTATCACTCATACCTTTTTTTCTGACCTACTTTCAAAATGTTACTAATTCTGAGTAGGTCATCTGCCCTTAAAAGGGGTGAATATCATTTCTGAATAAAGCAGATCTGGAAGTCAGAGAAGGTTGCCACTTTCAGAATGTAGTAGAAGTCACCAGTTCAAGTGTTATTTTACATATGTACTTCACCTCTTTCAGAGCAATGAGACCAATAATTCTGGGACTTTTTGTAGCCTCTGACACATCACAGGCAGTTTGTTATATGCATTTTTGTGTATTCTGCATTTTTTCAAATCTAGGTTTAATATCAATTCTATAACACAGTCAGGATGTTCTTCTTGGAACTTCTTTACAATAAGTTACTACAAGTAGCATTACTGACAATAATTTTAGACCTGTCTCCTCAGGTTAGGATGTTTTCAGGACCATACAACAAGGACAAAATTTAATGTACTATCTGCATCATTGAACTTTGTAGAATCACTGAAATACTACTAAAGTTGAGTCTCATACTTCCCTATCTTTTTAAACATGTAAGTGGATTATCTGGGGCAAACACAGTCATACTTGTACAATATCAGTCCTCGTGAATGAAAACAGGAAAAAAAAAAAAGGTGAGAGAATCCAGGACACTCACTCCCTATTTACCTGGTAGAAAACAAATTAAAACATGTCATGATATGTATACACCAATATTGTAAGTACTTATTTGATACTCTGCTTAATGTGGTTTTTAGCTAATATAACCATTCTGAAATGTTAGTAACTTCTCTTTCCATTTCTTTATTCTTGAATATTAGTTCGTTTGCCTTTTTTGGAAATTCTGCTTTGATAGTTACATTTCTTTGGTATTGTTTGCATTATTTCTATTCCTTCCTTTATCTCCCTGTCCTTTGTTGTATGAAAATGCTTCCAAAAGAATCAAGAATCTATAAAAA
Source organism: Castor canadensis (assembly GCF_047511655.1). NCBI lineage: Eukaryota > Metazoa > Chordata > Mammalia > Rodentia > Castoridae > Castor > Castor canadensis. The sequence goes on along the minus strand of NC_133391.1, from coordinate 128,267,047 downwards.
TATAAGGTTTTAGTATCCTTATTGCTTTCATCACCTTTATTATTTTTTCAAGATAAAATTTTTTCCATGTTTTTTGTTGTGTTGGGGGGAAGTACATTGTGGCATTTACAAAAGTTTTTACAATACATCATACTTTAGTTCACCCCCTCCATCATTCTCCTTTATCCCCCTTCCCGCATTCCTGGAAGAGTTTCAATAGGTATCATTTTTCCATTTACATGATCACCTTTATTACTTATGTCAAGACATAGCGAAAGGCCTTTTACACTTACACCATTATACCTATAATTTGTTCCTTCTCTTTCATCTTATGAAATAGGATCTTAGATCCTATGGGTTTTTCAGAATATAGCATATAAATATTAATAAATAGGAACAGAACTGAAGCTCTTTCCATGATCTTTTTCAATCTGGAAGTATCCCATGAGCCAAGCAACATTCATTAAACACCATCTGCAAACACAATAATTATACTGAAACTATAGAGGAAATTTCAAAGACATGTTTCCTGACCCAAGAAAACATAAAACCTGGTCAGAGTGACAAGCTACACAGTAAGTAACTAAAGGAACATCTATAAGATGTACAAATAATTAGATTCAGACAGAGAAACAGAGTCAATAGAGTTGATCATGTAAAAGCTCAAATTCTACCTGATCCATCAATGTTATTAAGTCACTGTCTACAGTCAGCCTTCTGCTCTCCCCTAGGGTCTATTAAGTTCTCTGATACCTTTCTTTTTTCTAATTAGAATATATTATCATATGTCTTACTTTATGCATATTTTTTACTTCCATGATCTTGCATACTGATTTTGTATAATCACAGCCTGCTTTGTGGTCCTTTTAGGGTTTTTTAAGGTCTTTTTTGGTGTATATTTTGAGCATGATATGTAAAAGGCAACATTAAAAAAAAGAAAAAGCAGATATTCTACATCTGCTGTTTGAGGCAGCCCTTCAGACTTGATTTCATCCTTTGCCGATGCTTATTGTCCCTAGGGCACTTTCATTCAGAAAAGATCAGGTTACAAAACAGCCTTCTCCATGAGGAAGTGGGGAAGCCAAAGCAAAATAATATAAATACAGTCTGAATCTGTTGGACAGTAGATCAACTTCAATGAACTCCAAGCCTAGAATATAATCATTTCCACCATCTTTTCTAACACTCTGCATCTTCTTTTTCAAATTTATTTGACATTGATTTTTCCTTGAAAATTAAAATCATCAGGGTAAGAAAAAAACAGAAATGTTTTTAAGCAAGCCAGACTCCCAATACCACAAGAGTTTCTTTCAATGTGTTGTTTGTTATCTTAATGCCAACTAAGAGTTTGAAAACCAGGCAAATATAAGAGCTCCCCTAAACTTTCCCTCTCACACACAATAGCATAAAATAATTCACACTCCTGTTTGTACAAGACATGCATTTTATTCCCCAATAAAAATGCAATACCAAACTCAAATATCCAAATGCAATTAATATAAACCTTACATTCTCACAAAGGTGTGCTTTATTGATCATTCCTGAAAACTAGCATTTCTTGTGAAGGGGGCTGTTAAGAACTGGAAGGAGAAAAAGACATGAAGCATTATAAGATAGTCATAAAGGGGAGACTAAGGCAGCAAGAAAGAATGGCTTGAGGGGGAAGAAAGATCAACCATCTTTCCATATTTCCAAAAGTCAAACCTGGTCAGGGCCACTCTTACAGCACTGGCATTATTAATTCCTCTGTAGCATCTGGGCTGTGGACATCATTTTGATACCTTCAAGGATCCAATACAATTTGCTTCTTTGTTCCCAACCAAGCAAATTTAATCAACCCATATTTCATCCAGGAAATTTCATGTTTTAAAAAAATGACATTGACATGAATTTTTCATCTCACCAGTTACCTTTTTCTCTACCTGTCTCTATCTTCTGGATGGAAAATGAAGAGCTCTCAATTGAAAGCAATGTAAGTATACATTTTTCTCCATTGTGAGAGACTGAGCTGAGCACTGTGTAACACTGTGTGGATGCTTGCACACTGCAAGGCAGTGTTGCATTTATCTTGTACTTATCATCATATTTGAAACATTGGAAATCATGTTTGCTTTAGCAGGCAAATTTTCAAGGCTCAGTGCTAATGGATGTACTGTGGAGCCAACTTCAAATCCAGACCTTAGATGTATGAAAGCAAAATAAGCATAATACCTCAATTAAAAATATTTACTTTGAATTGCAATGAATACTTAAAATGTTTCATCCTATAACTACTTCCCTTGATTTTTGACTCAGAGGGTCTCCTGATTTGGTCTTTAGCTACTTCTTCAAGGAGCCATTTTAATGCTGTCTACATTCACACACACAGTATGTTAATTGAGTTCTACTTGTCTAATATATGTATCTCTTTTCAAATTGGCAAGCTTTTGAGGACATTAAAAGTCACTCTATGACCCAGCAGAGAAGCAGCTGGAGAACCCAGAGAGCCAGCCCAATTCGCATCATCTTCACCAAAGTTTTCAGAGGAAGGTTGCCAACCTGTTGGTACCAGAATGGATTAGAGCATTCCTCTAGTATGCATCCGAGACCCAGATGGAAATTTCCAAAAAAAAGCTAAACAGAGGCCAGTAGGAGCAGTCAGCATGACTGAGAGCCTGTTTCTGTATTTAGAGAAGACATCAAACAAGGAGAGCTGGGAAAGGTACTCTCTACTCCTGAACATCAAGGAACCTAAGCATGAATATAGAAAATAACTGGGGACCACCCACAGGACACGTACTCACTCACACTCACACAGGTGGACATACCCATGTGCACATGTGTATACACACATACACACATGTTCCTGTTATCATGAAACCCCAAAAGGAAAAAAAATTAAAAATTATTACAAATGTACTACCAAGGCTCTGAGTTTGGAAGACTATTTCATGAATGGTTTTTTTTCTACCTTACAAAATAAAGGACCAATACAAAGAAATGAAGTAGGAATGGTGGATAACTGAAAAACTGGATGATATGTAATAAAATATATGTAAATATATATGCTCATTTTGACAACTTGAAAAATATAACAAAAAAGAGTAAAGAAGGAAAAGAAACACTTATAGTCCCATAACAAATAGTTAATCTTTGTTAACATATATTCTTCCAGTCACATGTACAATTGCAATTACACAATCTGTGCTGGGGTTTTCTTTTTCATATCCTGTCATGTCACTGTTTCTCATGACATTTAATGATCTTTTAAAACTATAATATTAGGACATTTATTTTTATTCCTAATTTTTATATTATGAACAAAAGTGCTGTGAATACTTTCATACAAAAAATTTTTGATAGTACTGGGATTTGAACTCAGAAATTCTCACATGCAAAGCCTACAGCTTGGATCTTTCAAACAAATTACCTGGGATGGCCTCAAACTGTGATTCTCTCAATCTCAGTCTCCCAAGTAACTAGGATTACAGGCATGAGTCACCAGGGCCTGATTTCTATACATAATTTTAAAATACTTCATTTTTCTAGTTATTTTGTAATTAGTTTGTTAAAATATATTCTTGAAGGGTCAATTTAGTACCTGGTTCAAAAGGTACAAAATTTCTAAACAGAAGTTTTGTACCAATTTATACTGCCAGTAACAATACAGGAATTTTGTTTCTCCACTCCCTAGGCAACCTGAGCATGTTTTTAAGGTTCTTTACTGGGTTACTAGAAGTCCAAAGTACAATGTCAAAGACACCATTAACTTGAATCTAGTTTACTGTTTATGATTTAAAAAATTCAACATCTGAATATGCACAAAAAATTCTTACACTTTTTGGAATCATGAAGTCCTTTGAGAATCATGAGAAATCTATGAAGTTCTTGCTGTAGAAATGTTCACATACAACCAATTAGACTTCTTGGATTTCATCAGATTGACTTCTACACATCTGACCTAGATGGAATTTCTGAAACATGAGGCCATTTTTAAGCCAGGACTCCAATAAGAAGTTCAACCACATAGAGAATACTTGGTTACTGGGAAAGGATTCAGTTGGAGCCATGAAGTTTCATTTTCAGTTCTAACTCTACATCTAAACATTCTTAGGTCCTTGTCACATGCTAGACCTCTAGGATCCCATCCATCTGAAAACCCCTGAACACCAAAATAATGTCAGTCTTCACTAACTATTGTAGATGTCTATCCTGTGAAGAGCCTGTTTGTTTTCCTGTATCTAAGCTGGGTTCCTTGATGTTCAGGAGTAGCCAGGACCTTCCCCAAGTCTCTGTTTGATATCTTTTCCAGATTATAAATTAATGTTAATACTGGAGATTGCATTCATTTCCTGTTTTGGGGTAAATGAGATAGGTATGGGAGCTCTTTTGGGGAGTAAGTCCCCCAGTTGTGTGTAAGTCCACATAGTTGTGTGTAAGTCAACCTTGCCCAATGTATTCAATGTATTCACCACTAAATGTCTGCTAAAATGAACTGAAAAAAATTGAAACAAAAGAGAGATTTGTTTAGAATCCAAAGAGAATAGTGTCTCCTTAGTCAAATAAAAGAAGTTCAGTTTGCTTGGGTTTACTATAATTCAACAGTATGAAAATATGAATATGCAATCATGTTTTCAGCTTAAATAAAATGTTTATACCATTCATTCTTATTATCCATGGAAGTAACTATGTTCTATAAAGTTGCTGAGAATACTGAATTTGAATTATCAAATACTGTACCATTGCTCCTAGGAGAAATACAAGGCTCCCATTAACCTTTGGTAACAGCATTTTCACCAACCAATCCATACATAACCCTGTTTGTGTGTGTTTCTCTTTAAAGATACCTTATTTAATGGATATATTTCATTAACACTGAACACATTGTCAACAGCTCTATAATGCAGGCTGAAAGAAGCTTATAAAACTGATGTGTTCGTCCTTCAAGGAGCACTTCAGCTTTCTTGTTCTTATGGACACTAGACAGCTTTTCGGCACTGTGCTTATAAGCCATTTCACATGACCCGATCACCAGCAGAAAGCACCAAATTCAAACACAGCATTATTTCTATCTTGAAAAGACAATTGCTCACAGCGTGAAGAGCCAAAACAAGAGGCCAAGCTTTACCTTGTTCAGCCTCAGCTGAGAAAGTACATGGTTTGCAAATCAAAGTTTTCACTGTTCTGTCTGTGTCCACAAATGATTGCAAAAGCTTCTGATACTACTTATAGATAAATTTTAGCAAATAGATGAATTCCCAAGTATGAAATTTGAGAATAAGGATTGACTGTTTACTGATTTTCTCTCTATTCAACTATTATTACATCATTTTAGCACCTAGGTTCCCTTCCAAATGTTAAAATTCAAAAATTCTCCCTCCCTCCCCCACCTCACTTCTTCCTCCTTATAAATAACTTTTTTCTTAGTCTCTGTGCTTTTTGCCTCTCTTTCTTTTCCCTCAGCCCACCTCTGACTTCAACTTTGCTTCTTGGCTGTATTTCTGGCCTTATTTTGCCCATGTCTTTTGCCTTTTTCCCTTACTAAGGCACCCTGACCTTTTCTTTGTAATCTCCACTACACACGCTCACCACTCCCACACTTTTTTACGTTCTCTGTATCTTAGAAGGCCACACTCTTTGGAATTCTTAAGTGGGGTTGGGTTCATTAATTCTTGCGGTAACTAATTAGACACATGAGCTTCCCTGTCACAGGACAGGACTGTTGAGTGTGGAGGATGGTGGAAGGAGATGAACAAGACCAGGGTTGTGGCAGGGGGCTAGCACAAGGGCTGGGGGACAAACCTATAGATGGGGAAGGGGAAGAAGGAACTTAGTTACCACCAATCTCAGCGCATAGGCCTCACCATGAGCCAATGTGGAGGCAAGCCAAGAGAAGAGGTAAGCCCTGACAAAGGTGAGGACAAAGTGTAGGGAACATTCAAACAGCACATGGCTCTGCAGGAACCCAAGGAATTAAAAGAGAGACAAGTAGGAGACGCCTAAGCATCAGCTAATGGGAGGTCACTGAGCCATCCTGATGTACAACCATCTCCAGCAGCCAGGGTCAGGGAGAATCTATGGAAGGACTGCTTCCCTCCAAAGGGCCAGGGAAGCCAGTGCAGATAGCACACTATAAAAGATTTTAAGTCCTGATTTCCATTTCAAATATACTTGTTACCCTATCTTGGAATGCTACAAATCCCCAGTCCTGCCCTTTTGCTAACCTTAACTTGCCCTCTAGGTCTAGGAAGACCTTATAGACAAGCTGGTGTGTTATCTTGTATCTTAAAGAAGGATTACAATTTTCAGAGGAAGGAAATGACTAGAAAGACATTTCTCACTAAGAACAGCTGAAAGAACATGGTATTAATGCAAATTTGTGATTTGTTGTTATGGCCAGAGCAAAGGTTGCAGAAAAAGGAAGCAAAAGCCCATACTCCTGGAAAGGCAAGGTCATGAAAGCCCTTAATGTCTTAGTAAGGCTGAATTGTTCTCCATAGACAAAGGGCTGTCTGTGACTATATGGAAGTAATTACAGTTTCAGAAAAATAAGTTTTGTCTCCCAATAAAAAAAAGCCCATGATTGAAGGGATTCACTGCTGAATTGTACTAGACTAGTAAACACAAATTCTCTTCAAAGCATTCCATAAAATAGAAAGGGAAGGAACACTTCCAAACATCAGAAAACACATAACAACAAATGTTGGTGAGAATGTGGTGGGAGAGGAACCCATGGCCGGAGTTTCAGGTGAAGGTTAGACCAAGCATTTTCATTCTCCTCCATACTGGGCGTCTATCTCTTCCCATTTCTGCTGCCAGTGCTCTACTAGAGCTCTGCATTGCTTGCTTGACCTATTGCTGCACCTACTTTATCATTTGATTCCCAGTTCTTGCCTCCCAATCAGTCTCTTAAACTTTTACCAAATATTATCTTTCTCTTTTTTATTGGTATATATTAATTACACATATGGCTTTCATTGTGATATTCCCATACATGCATATGATGTACTTTGATCAAATTCACCCCCTCTACTACTGTTTCTTATCCCTCCCCCTTTTTAAAAACATCTTTTTTTTGGCAGCACTGGGATTTGAACTCAGGGCCTTGTGCTTGCTTAGTAGGTGCTCTTCCACTAGAGCCATGCATCCTGACCACTCAAGGTTTTTCCTTAATGACAGTCTTCTTGGAACCATATATCCTTGGATACCAAGGGTCTACTGCATGAGATGAGAAAAAATTTTGTGAATCAGTATATGAGGATATATCTCAAGAAATTATATAAGAGCAACAAATTAAGGCAATTAAAAAAGCAGAAAAGAAATAATAAGGATGGAAATGTTTTTTAAAAAGTGTACAATAGAGAATACCACGAAAGCCAACAGATGGTTTTGTTAAAAAACTAACAAAATTTGTAAACCTTAGTGAAATTAATGAGGGAAGAAATATGAAATAGACAAATACCCAATATCTGAAATGAAAAGGGACAGGACTAAAGGCTGATGATAACCATTCACTGGGGAGGATGGAATTGCAGTGTTTTGATCTGCATTTCTGCTACAGGATGTTAGACATTTTTTCATGTATTTACTAGCCATGTGCACTTCTTATTTTGAGATCTTACCTGAAAAGTAATTAAAGTAAAAAGGGCTGGAGGCATGACTCAAGTGGTAGAGTGTTTGCCTAGCAAGTACAAGGCCCTAAGTCCAAACCCCAGCACCAGAAAAAAAAAATTCTATAGAGAGTAAAAAAGTACCAAACACTTCTCAACTTGTATTATGAGGTCAATATACCCTTTATATCAAAGCCTGACAAAGCTAGTAAGGGAAAAGAAAAGTTGGTCCAAACGCTCATGTAACAAGTGTAAAATCTTAAATAAAATATTAACAAACTGAATCCAGTAATGTAATAAATATGTCATAGCTAAGTTAAGTTTATGCCAGGAATGCATTGTTGATTAAGCACTCAAAATACCAATTTATTTTTATGTTTGGGGGACAGTACTGGGGTTTGAACTCAGGACCTTATGGCACCACACTACTTTCAGTCATGCGTCCAAATCCTTTTTACTTTAGGTATTTTTCCACATAGGAGCTTGCAGATTTTGCCTGGGCCTGCCCTCAGATTGCAACCCTCCTTGCATAGCCGAGATCACAGGTGTGTACCACCTGTTATTATCAGTTGAGATAGAGTCTCACTTTTTTTGACCAGGCTAGCCTTGAAACAGGATTTTCCCAATCTCGGCCTCCCCAGAAGTTGGGATTACAGGAATGGGCCACCACACTCAGCTCAAAATGTCAACATTATATAGCTAAACAAATTTATAAAAAGAAAGAAATCTCTATTACTTTGACTCAAAAACACCTTTTGATAAAATTTAACATCCATTTAAATATACCACTTAGAGCAAATTAGTATTTCTGATATTTGTAACAGAGCTGTTTAAAAAACAATGTAATTTGCAACAGCATAAAAATATCATATACATAGAAAGATCATATACATCATATCATATACATCAAAGATCTTTTGTATAAGACCACTAAGTGAAGGACTTTTTTATCTTTGTGTCAATACCACCCTTAATTACAGTACTTTAAGTATTCATCTGTTTTTCTCTCCTTTTTTTCTTTAACACCCTATTTGCTGTTCTTGGCTAGTTAAATTTTTACATAAACTTTGGAATAAGATTGTACATGCATTTTCATTTAAAAATAAAGCTTATTTACATTTTGATTGAAATAGCATTGACTTTATAGGAGAATTGAAGTCATTATAATATGTAGTCTTTCCTTCTATATGTCATATAATTCTCCATTTATTTATATGTTTTATTTCTTTCAAAAATGCTTCTTAAATTACTAATATACAGTATTAGAAATTAATAGGGCTGGATGTGTGTCTTCAATGATAGAGAGCCTGTCTAGCAAGCACAAGGTCCTCAGTTCAAATCCCCATTCTGCCAAAAAAAAAAAAAGGAAAGAAATTAATAGAGTACTTTCTTTTTAAAAAAATGAAAAAGAATGGCTATTGGGGAAAAACATAAGGGTGAGAAGGCATTGTATGTTCTGCAGATAATGTGCTAGATCTTGACCTGAGTTTTGTTTTAAGTTAGAACAAGACAATCCCTCAAAATATAACAGCCACAATTCATCATATAACATGTATGAAATGTAGGCTGTGTGTAAGAGTTCAAGGGGTGTGGATGGTCTCATAGATAAACTGGAGATTATGTGTTCAGTAAGTTAAAGTCAACTTTATTTTCAATAACATAGAATAAGGTAGGAATTATCAACATATGTCATGTACTACTAGCAAGGTCAAGCAATGCTTCAGGAGACTTTTGCTTAAACTACACACATATCTGCACACATAAATATATGTACATCTGTAGTCTGTATGGACTGTGATATGAAATACATTTCTTGTTGAGTAAGGTCAAGAATATTTGAAAAATTATGCTGAAAACTACCAACAGAACTCTAAACGTCATCATCTGTTATAATAACATGTGGTACTACTTTTGTTGTAGTTTAGATATGAAGTAGCCCCTAGAAAAGGCTCATTGTGTTAAAAGACTTGGTTGCCAATTTATGAGCTTTGGGGAAGCAATTGGATCATGAGGGATCTTATCTCATCATGGATTAATCCACTGGGTTCATAAATTCAGGGTGTTATTGGGAGGTGACAGAAACTAGGACATAGGGTCTCTCTCTCTTTCTCTCCCTCTCTCTCTCTCTCACTTTCTTCTGTCTCTCTGTCTCTTTCTCTCTCTTCTCTGTTTGTGTACATGTCTCAGCTTTACCACACCCTCTCCACCATGATATGATGCTCTGTCTTGTCTCAGGCCCAAAGAAATAGAACAAACCAATCATGGATGGAAACTTTGATCCAAAATAAATTCTTCCTCCCTTAACTTGTTTTCTCAGGTGTTTTAACACAGTAACAAAAAGTCTCTCAAACAGGTTAATAGATATTTTGGAGCTATACCATGTTTTATTTAGCTCAGATGTAAATTTTAGTTTTGTGAATGTTAATTTGTGGTGGAATAGAATGAATGAAAGTCCATGGTGAGACATTCATAATTGACAAATCAATTTAAGAAAGAACTGTAGGTTATGAGTTAAGTAGAGAAGAACATGAGAACAACAATGTAGTGAAGGTAACCAAAGCTCAAGAAGCTATTCAAGATTGACTGAGCTTTAACTCTGGGAGGCATCATGCATTCAGAAGAGGCAGAAGGTGCTGGGAGCTAGTCAGTGACCACAAAGGCCAGCTGACTTGGGGGGCTGTCCTTTATCCAGCTCTCCTCTTAGCTTTCACCTACTGGTCCCTCTCTACAAAGCACCCTGAGGTATAGTCCCCTGAGCATTTTACCTTCTCTCATCTTCCATATTCTCTCTTCAGTGGAATGCAGTCACCTACCACCAGTCCAGGACTGGCTCTCCATCTCTACCCTCAAGCACTACATTGGCCATTTGCTCTCTGGATCAGGATCACCATTTATCATATTGTGTCTACATCAGTCTCAGCTAGGGTTTAGAGACTGGGATATGAAGAGGTGAGGAGAGAAGTTTTAAATGAAACTCCTAGGTTTGTATAACTCCACCCTGAAGAAACTCTGTAGGTTAAATACCTTCATATGGCATGAAATATGAGAGGGATTAGAATTATGACAAAAAAGACAATAATGAGAGTTAATATTTCTTAGCATCAATTTTGTACTAGGCATTAGTCCAACCTTTTTCTTTTTTTTTTTTTGTGGTACTGGGGCTTGAACTCAGGGCCTTCCATCTTGAGCCACTCCACCAGCCCAGTTTGTATGTGTGTGTGTGTGTGTGTGTGTGTGTGTGTGTGTCATAGGGTTTTTCAAGTTAGGGTCTAACAAACTATTTGCCCAGGCTGGCTTCGAACTGCAATCCTCCTGATCTCTGCCTCCTGAGTAGCTAGGATTATAGGCTTGAGCCCCCGGCTCCCAGCCCAACCATTTTTAATGGACTAACTCATTCAATTTTCACAATAATTCTGAGGTAGGTAATGTTATGTTTTCCCCATTTTTTTCAGATAAAGCAAATGAGGCACAAGATTTTTGAATCATCTAACACATAATCTCAGAGCTAAAAATTGTGGAGAATATAGAAAGGCAAGAACTAAGAGCAGACTATGAAGTAACCAAGAAAGAAAAATGATATTGAATTATTGACTTGACAAGATGAGACTATAAAATTTTAGTTTGCAAGCCAGGTGCCAGTGTCTCATACCTGTAATGCTAGCTACTTGGAAGGCTGAGATTGAGAAAACAGCAGTTCAAGGCCAGCCCAATCAAATAGTATGTGAAACCCCCATCTCCAAAATAACCATAGCAAAATGGACTGGAGGTATGGCTCAAGCAGTAGAAAGCCTGCTTTGTAAACATGAAGCCCTAAGTTAAAACCCCAGTCCCACAAAAAAAACTTTTTTTAGTTTGCTTTTAGTTAGAAGAAGAGTTTACATGCATTCAAAATAAAGAGTTGCCTTTTCCTGGCAACTTCTGTGTAACATTTGTGGAATTACTCAATGTCAATCTCAGAAAGGTTTTTCCTGGAGAAAGTCTTCAGAGCTGGGCATGATGGTCCACCCTATAAGCCAGGCTGAAGTAGGAGGATTGATAATTTGAGGTTAGCCTGAGGCCTGGGCTATACAGTGATGTGAGAGAAAGAGAGGAGGGGAGGGGAGGAGAGAACAGGAGAAATTGCCTTTATAGTTTTCAATCTAATCTCCATAACAAAGTGTTAGGAAGTTTGTAGGAGCTTACCAAGATGGTAATCTAAAACAAAAGGAACTTTATCATCAGGTCACTAAAATTCACCCAAATTATTTGAGACAGGTCAGTCCCCAACCTTATTTAGGAAGACCCAGAAAAAAAGAGTAGTGGTCAGAAGGTGTCCTGAAGATCAATAAAGTGAACCATTTTACCTGTGCTCCAAAATCACTCAGGGGAAATGTCATCAAAATCCCAAGTCCAGAGACTTATGCTCTCCCAGATGGGATGGAAGCTAACATCAAACAGCTGGGCTCAGTATTGAACGTTAGATGATGGTCTTTCCACCAGGCTGTTTGGGAACTAAAAAAAAAAAAACAGAAAAGTTGCTCAGAGGTGGAAATACAAGGAAGAAAGAGACAGAGGACTGGCTATTCTTAACTAACTTACTCTCTCTCTCTTCTTAAAAAGAGAGAGAGAACTTCCAGCCCATCATTTAGACCTGCCTTGTGTAATGTCCACATCACATTAGGGCCTGATACAGATTTAGTGGTTTCAAAAGAACCCAGTACTTGCTCCCACCCACCTTTAAATACCAGTTGAGAACTTGTCTCTCAGACCCTTTTCAGCCACACAAAGACCTGAGAATGTTACAAAAATTTAAGGACAAAAAGGTCAAAAGTTAAAACGCGGTATGCAATCTCTCCTCCTCTCTAAAAATGGTCAGTTGGTTAAAATCCCTGATAATGAAGGAGTTAAAATTCTTCACAGTTTAAGAACAACCAGTTGACCTTTAAATGTGCTGGTTTGAGTCCAATCACCTTTCAACAAGCATGAAATCTGGCACAAAGCGTACTAACACACACCAATTATTTTCATAGTGTACATGACTGAGCTCACAGCGTCCTGTTTAGAAAAAAAGAATAATGCTCATTTTCCAAAAGCCAGACTTAGTGGCAGAGTGTTTCTGTTGGGAGGATTTTCCTCCTGTAACCAGCTCCAAAAGTGCTGTTGGAGAAGTCTTTCCTTGAAAAAGTACATCACCTTGAAGAAAATAACTTTTTCATTTTGTTTAAATTCTGTATATGAAATAGTTTTCTTCAACTTTTAGTACATCAGAAGTAAAAATAGCTATAAAATGATTAAAATTTTTTCAGCTAAGAATTTCACATTCCAAACATGTAAAAGAAAAAAAATACAGAGCTAGGTGTAGTGGTGCATGCCTGTTTTTCCAGCACTCAGATGACTGAGGCAGGAGAATAACAAGTTCAAGACCAGCCTGTGCTACATAATGGGATCCTGTCTCAAAAAAAAAAAAAAAAAAACAAAAACACTCCCAATATAAGGATGAAATGCTGAACCCTACTTTGAACAAATACATTAAAATTCAGAGATTCAAAACCAATCTTTTGAAAGAGTATCTAGTCCCTTAAAAATACTTCTCTGCTGTTCAAGAGCAGTTCCCATGAAGTTCTTGTAAGTGGTGAGATTCCCTTGTGTCTTTAAAAATATAATTCAATTTACAAACATTCCATCACCAGCTTTTTGAAGAAAGCATTCCATAGCTGTTTGGTACCATGTTTGGAGGACTGAATTATGCGGCCTCATAGCCTCTGGTCAACTACAACACTGTCCTTTCTCACCTCCTTTGTCCTTTGTCCTCAACCTCCATGGGCCCCTCTGTATCCCAACCGCCTCATCCATTCCAGTGTTTGTCACTATGTTGGGCAATTACATGGAATACTAACCCTATACCTAGACACAGACAAGTCAGAGTCTGATTTTTCTTTGTTTAATCCTTTGCCTTAGTACTGAGACTTCTGAGGTTCTTTCCCAAATCTCAAAATCCTCTCTCTGATCCTTACTCCAGTGCAAGACTTCTGCTGGCCATGCCCGTGTTTGTCAGCCTCTCCTTGTCCCAATATTTAATTTTCCCCCTCATGCACTCCCTGTCATCTTGTAAGTCCAGAAAAGAGAAAGGTCAGAATCTTAGAGCTAAGTAAGTAGCAGTCTGTGGGTTGTGGCCCTGGGCCATCACCCAGCTCATCAACCACCCAGCCACTTCTGCTTTGGGCCTGTGCAGGATGGGGTTAGATTCAGGAAGGTCGGGCTAGGTACTGCTTACAGACCATGTCAGGAAAACACCTGCTGGCCTGGGACCCCAGCACAGAAGGCCCCTTGGAGTTTACTGTCTATCAGAACAACCTGGTTATGAGATGGTCCTGACAAGGGCAAACACAACAAGGGGATTGGACTTTGAGCACATGATAAAGCGAGAGCATACAAGGGAGGGGTGAGGATAGGTAAGACACCTAAAAAATTAGCTAGCATTTGTTGCCCTCAATGCAGAGAAACTAATGCAGATACTTTAAAGTGACAGAGGCCAATAGGAGAAGGGGACCAGGAAATAGAGAAAAGGTTAGTTCGAGAAGAATTAATTTAGAAGGTAGCACACATGCACAGGAAATTAATGTGAGTCAACTCCCTGTATAGCTATCTTTATCTCAACTAGCAAAACGCTTGGTCCTTCCTATTATTGCTTATACTCTCTCTTCAACAAAATTAGAGATAAGGGCAAAATAGTTTCTGCCTGGTAGTGAGGGGTGGGGGGCAGAGGGAGAGGGCGGGGTAGGTAAGGGAGGGGGTAGGAGGAAACGGGGATACATGACCCAAACACTGTATGCACAGATGAATAAAGGAAAAAAATGAGATGGTCCTGAGGATGCTCCAGAATCAAAAGGTCTCTTCCAGAGCCTAGGCAGAGCAGGGTCATTCCACACATGTGCCAGGCAAGATGGCAGTCAAGGTTTCCACAGGCCACCCTCACTAGCCATGTCCTAATTTTCATTCATTCTTAAAAAACAGAGCTCATTATTGGCTTCTTCCAAGCAGTCACCAATTCTGGCCCCGTTCTCCTACATCCAGGACTGAGTAGACACTCATATTTGCACCAACTCACAACTGATTCCCCGACCCCTATTTTCATTGCCAAGATTTGGGGAGCTACCATCCTCAGCTCAACCTGCAACAGAATAAGTATATCACCTGAATACAAGGTGTGAACTATTGTTAGGCTTGCACCTGACGTTTTAATTTTTCTTCCTCAATGCAGTAAATGGTTCCCTGAAGTCAGACACATCGCCTTTGTCTATGACACAAAGAGAGACCCAAAGTCCTCTATGCTGGAAGAATTGCAAGGTAATACATGTAGTTAACATGTTCTAATTCAATAGCAGATGAGATCTGGTCAGGCTTCCCAGCTCAGCCAATATTTCTTCTCCTTCTTCTCAGCATCCTACACACAGAGCCTTCAAAAAAGCAATGGGATGTGGGGAAAAAGAAAGCACAAGACACCTGAAGATGGAAAACTAAGGATTTTCTCACTGTTAAATTAACTGTGACCTTGTCCAAATCACTAAAAGTCATTAAAACATCAGTTTCACCTTCTGTAAAATGGAAGTTATAATACACACCTCTCAGTGTGCTGTAAAGGAAGCACATGAGATCATGAAAGTGAACACACCTTAAAACTATAAGCAGAAAAAAGGAGGGAAGGAGAGGGACAGGGAGGGGGGAAAGTTGACAAGATATGCCCTCTCTTGCCTTTTCACACTAGAAGGTAAAATAAAATGATGACACAGAAAACCTAAAGAAGATAACCGAAATATCATATTCTTAGCAACTGTCATCTCCAAATATGGCCAAGGCTAAGGCTGAGCAGCATGTTTTGAACTCCTGGGGACACGGAAGTCTGCACTTTAGCTTTGGGACTTTGATCTGCAGAAAAAAAATACCAAAACGCTTTCATATTTCATTACTTGTAGTATAAAAACAAAAGCAACTGATGGACAAACTTTGGGACAAACACCCCCAGACCATGAACTTACTTTATCCCCAGGGCAAATCAACTCCAGGAGAAATTTCAGCTTTGTATGTTCTGCTTGGTCCCACTCGAGTAGGAAGTGCTGCTCGGAGCCCCGAAATAGAAAGCAGGAAGTCAACAGAAGTGATTTTTCTAACTTCCCAAATGCAAATTGCCGCACTCTGTTATGACTGAGAATTACAGCAAGGTGTAAACCTCCTTTTTTTTTTTAAAGTCAAGTCCTAATTGTGCACAGAAACCACACTCCTCCAGAGGAGAAAGGAAAGCGTCCCCGGCCTCACACAATAAAGTAAGATGATGCTCAGACACCTTCTCTAAAGAGAGCACTGATTCCACTCAAGGTACTTTTCTAGAACGGAGCAGATCTAAAGAGGCTACCTTCCCAACATCCTCCTGACCTTGCAGAATACCAATTCTTTCTTAGAGTCCCAGGTTTGACTCTATGGAAACTCCAAGTTCCAACCAGCACATCTCTCTCTCTCTCTCTCTCTCTCTGTCTCTCTCTCTCTCTCTCTGCCTGTACTGGGATTTGAATCCAGGGCCTTGCACTTGCCAGCCAGGCTCTCAACCCTTTTGCTTTAATATTTTCAGCAAAATATTAAATCCTGGGCCTCACATTTATGCCCAGGGCTGCTCTGGACTGTGACCCTATTTAAATGTCCCACATAACTGGCCTAACAGGTGCATACCACCACACCCAGTTTTTATTCGTTGAGATGGGGTCTGGCAGCCATTTTGCCTGGAGTGGCCTGGAGCCACCTCCCGAGTAGCTAGGATTACAGGTGTGAGCGACCACTCAGCTTGTGTGTTATACCACCACCTGTACCTGATTTGCATCAGACACACATTCAGCTAATCCTCCCATCAGAACCATTTCCCAAGCATTCTGGTGTGGATTCTTGCCCCCTGCTGTCTCTTTCACAAGGCTAACAGGTGAATCTTGCCAGAAGAATGTATCCTCTCAGTAGCCCCTGGCTCACAGCCCCTTGTGCATGTCAATAAAATCTAATTTGCTCAGCAAGTGTTCTCACCATATCTACCTAAGTCAGGCTGTGTGTCATAATGGCCGTGTGTAAGCCTGGGGGCTGGTTAAATGGGGTTAAGACTCTATCAAGGGTAAGCTTTATCTCTTCGTGGATATGTGGATCTAGAAAATGATGAAATCATTCTGCACCTCAGTTTCCTCATTCAGGGAAAGAAGATAATAACACCCACTACAAAGTATTAAGGATTGAATAAGATAACTGACACTGGTCCTAGTGGTTTTCAGTAAGAAGAGGTATTAGTGCTTATAGGAGGTTTCCTACATTTGAGCTCTGTTCTGAGGGTTGTACACAAAGTTTATGCAGGTAGTATTAATAACCTCTTTTGCACAAGGGGAAATTGAGGCAAGAGAAAGTAAGGAAAGTCATTGAAACTACAGAACAAATCAGGAGAGGAATCAGATTTTGAACTCCGCTCTCAACTCCTTGCTCTACAGTTGCCCATTGTGCTACTACTCCTTCCCCTTGGCTTTCGTTGGTGAACACAGTCCTCTTGGTCACCTTAGTTCTTCCCATTCTTCAACACTTTGCTCCACATCCAAGTGTCCCCTAATGGATGCCATAGCGACCTTCTCTCCAAACCCATTTGGTCTTGAAGGGAACAGTGACTGCATTTTCTCTGTATCCAAGTATGCTGTTCATTTTGCCCTTATGTATGCATCAGCTTGAACTTATTCTCCAGTTCTTTCTATAATCAATCCCTAGAAACTGTATGTTAAAACAGACCACATCCCTAAATTCCAGCATGTTCAAAAAGAAACAAACATTATTTCCACCACTGGTCCAATTGCTATAGCCAAGCCCACTCTTCTAACCTCCAATCACTTATCCAACACACATTTACCAAGCACCTGCTGTGCTCATTTTGTAAATGAAGAGCACATGGGCCCTGGTTCTCCAGGAGCTCACAGTCTAACAAAGAGATCAATATTTATATGGAAATTTTAAATAGGTTGTGCTAAGTAGTAAATGAATGCTATTAATGGTGTCACTTTCTTGGGCTATTCTTAATCATGCATTTTCCATGAAATGTCATTCACCTTATTCCTGGACTGAAATCACCTCTCTACTTTATCTCACTGCCTCATTCTCCTGGGCCCCTCAAACAAGCCCACTTCCTGCTGACAAATAACCTGATGCTGTTACTCCCAAATCTGAGAAACATAAAAGGTGATGAACAAAGTCAAACTGCTCAGGAACTTGAGTTTCTATCTTACTTTGCTGGATTCCCCTCACACACTTCACTCCATATAACATAGCTAAGAAAAGAGGTCTTGCAGTTTTCCAAAAAGTTACTCATGTGGCTATTTCTTATTGTTTCCTTTGTCCACCCTGCTATCTTGGCCTCTCTTCTCATTTTATCTCTGGAACTTAGATTCTGAACCAAAGTTTAGGTCAAAAGTAACCTTCCATGAAGCTTTTTTTTTTTCATTCTCCCACAATTCTCTGATTTTCTTCAGTCATTTATTTTCTTCTCTTTTACAGTACTTAAAGTATACCTTGCATGACAGTCATTTGTATATTCACCTTGTGGTTGTTATCTTTGTACTTTGTCTTAATCATCTTTGTTGGATACAGTGCCTAGCAGAGTACTTCAAACATAACATCTACTCAATAAATAATGAATGTGTTTTACTTTTTGTATGTAATGCCATGGGAAAAATAGCTCATACAGACCCAAGCAGAAAACTCAAGAGTTTCCTTTTTCATTACTATCATTAGTGATGATTAATTTTATGTATCAACTTGACTGGATTATGGGATGCCCAGAGAGCTAGTGGTATAGGATTTATGGGTGTGTCTGTGAGGGTGTTTCTGGAAGATATTAGCATTTGAATCAGTAGACCAAGTAAAGAAGATCAATCCTTACCAACATGGCAAGTATTATTCCACCTGTTGAGGCTCAGATAGTACAAAAAAGAAAAGGAAGGTGATCTCTGTTTCCTTAAACTGGGGCATCCATCTTTCCCTGTCCTTGGACATTCAAGCTCCTGGTTCTCTGGCCTTCAAACTTCAGGACTTGCACCAGCAGCCCACCCCACCCCCAGTTTCTCAGCGTATGGCATCAGGTTGGGAGCTATACCATCAAAGCCTCCCCTGGCTCTCAGGCCTTTCAGACTTGGACTGAATTACAACACCAGATTTACTGGCTCTCCAGCTAACAGACAACATATTGTGAGAATTCTCAACCTTCGTAATCACATGAGTGAATTCCCATAATAAATCTCCTCCTTATACATCCACATCTTTCCCTTTGGTTCTGTTTCTCTGGTAACCTGACTAATATCTCATCTACTCATTTCAACAAATCTTTTCATCTCCAAGCACTTTGCTGGGCATTAGGGGTACAAAAATAAAGACACAAATTTGTGCACTCAATAAACTTATACTCCATGTCAGAGAGTTTGCCATAGAAGACAAATAAGACACAGGGTACATGAATAATAATATGAATTGCAAAATTATGGTAATTCTATCACCAACTAGGTATGAGACCTCAGGCAAATCACTTACACTTGATCTACATCTTAATAAATATATAATGCAAACTCTTAAGCATCCTATGAATTTATGCTTCTAACCCTTGCATGGCCTCCTTTGTTATGTCAAAGGAGAGGTCTGCATGCTCGGGTCTGCATTTCATGCATGGGTTTGCATGAGATATTTTTCCCACTGTATGAATAGCACTCCTGCATTAGTAAGTTCCAACATATTTGCAGAAAGTCTACTACTGATGCTAATTAATTTTAGAGAAATCAAGTAAACAGAGGCCAAAGAAAGGTAAAAATCTAGCAACTGAAATTCCTAATTAGAACATAAGAAAAAATGAATTATAAATGTTTCGTCAGCACCACTAGACAATTAAATCAATGAATTCAAGGTCATGAAGCCTAGTAGGGAAGCTATGTCCTAGCAGGCATGAGGATGCTCTTTCTTGGTTCTGACAGTCTACCACTAGAGACTGGGAATATCTACATGTAATCAGCCTCCCCCCTGTGGGTAGGGTCTTCTCTTTGTTCATATCTGTATCCCCTGAACCTGGTGCCTAGCACATAGCAAGCATTCAGTAAATGCTTATGAATAAAGCAATCAGTAATTATCATTAAGAAGTATGTGTGTGTGTTCTGGGGATTGAAGCTAGAGCCTCATACACGCTAAGGATGTGCTCTACCACTGAACTACACTCCCACCTCTTATCAGATTTTACTGAGGATTCATACATATTAAATCTAGAACCACAAATGGTAAGGTTCCTATCATCAAATAAAACCAATGAAAAACTTAAGACCTAACCATGAGCCATGATTAGGCTCATGGCTCATGGTTCTTAGATAGAGATCAGTATCAAAAGAAAAACAACTCAGCCACCCAGAAACAACATATCCTCTTTTGGCATTTCTCAAACACTGTGAGAGGGAATGGAATTTTAATCCAGAACAATCTATAAAGCCCTGTTCCTTTCATGTGGCTATGTCATAGCACACAAGCCCTTTCATGTTCCTCTCTTCTTCACACTCTCCAGCAAAAACTCCTCTTCAAACCTAGTCTTCAAACCCCAGACCATCTATGCCTGAACATTTCACCTTGATTCTGTATCACAAAAGCCCCCAAAAAACTGGTCTGTCAAGGTCAAACCTTCCCTGAAGTGTAAGGGAGCACAAGAAAATGGATTGGCAAAACCAGAATCAGTCTTCACAGGCAGTGAAAGGATACCTCCAAACTACCGTACATTACCACTGTTGGCCTGATAAAAGTGTAACACAAATATGCCAAAAATTATTAATAGTATAAAGCAAAAAAGTATTTAAATTTGTTAAGCATCTATGCTTAGGGGACTTGTGGCACTCAACCACAAAATATTTATAGAGCACCTACTTTAAGAATTGTTTTGAGCCAAACACCAATGGCTCACACCTGTAATCCAAGCTACTTGGGAGAATGAAATCAGGAGGATTGCAGTTCCAAGCCAACCCAGGCAAAAAATTTTGCAAGGCCCCATCTTAGTGGAAGAAAGTTGGGCATGGTGATGTATATCTGCCATCCCAGCAATGGTGGAAAGCCTAAAATAGGATTGTGGTCCATTCTGACCTGGCCAAAAATGAGACCCTGTATCTTAAACAGCCACAGCAAAAAGGGCTGTCAATGTGATGATGGTAGAGCAGCTGCCTACCAATCATGAAGTCCAATACTGGAAAAAAAAAGTGTGGAAGGGATATTGTGTCATCACTACCTAACTACTCTGACATTTGGATATTCACTAGAAGGACCCACTCACAGTTGTACTTAGAGCTAAGATTTATTGCAGTGATGTACTAAGGGCACATAGTCAGATCATAAGGGCAAATGACATAGGCAGAGTCTGAAGAACCCCATATACAAAGTTCTTTATGCTCCTGTCTCCCACGAAGGGTCACACAGAACACTCTCCTCCCAGTCACAAAAATTGGCAACTAATTTACCATGTTTCAGCCCAGGGAAGCTCTTTAGAGACTCAGTGCCCATGAATTTTAACGGGGGCTGGTCATGTAGGCACCTTCTATACAGAATGCTACACAGCATTTCAAACAATTCCAGACTCCCTTGAGGAAAGCAGGCATTCCAACATAAACTCTTGTTTACAAAAGATGAGGCACATGAACCAAATTTGTTGGTTAACTGTTAACAGGGAACAATCCAAGTTCCCAGATATGGGCCAAGGTCCAATCTTGCAAGCAAAACTGTGAAGTTAACAGTCCCAGGCCTCCAATGCTAACTCTTTTCTACACATACAAAGACTGTTTTTACTGCAAGGCAATTCACATTTAGAGCAACAAGATATTTACATAGAATATGCTATGCATACGGTCAACATGGCATGATAGATAACACTAAAGCACAATTTCCCAAATGTCCTCCCGACCAAATTTGTCAGAACCACTAGGATGCTTGTCACCTAGTAGCTATGATCCAAAGAGGCCTAAGCAATAGAAGAAGGGAGCATCAGTCAGAACCACATGCAGAGTGAGATTGTGGAAGACCTGGAACACCATCATGAGAAAACTGAATTTGATTTCATAACCTTGGGAAGCTACTGAAGGTTTTCTTGTTTTCTTTACCAGCTAATAATAATAATAATAAAATGGTACTGTTTGAAGATGAATCTGATTAGTTTATTTAGAATAGAGTGAAAGTGGCAGAGACCAAAAGCTCAAAAGGACAGAAAGTGATCACACTAGGACTTAGATCCTGCTCAGGGTGCTCTACATAAATACTTACATCAAACATCTAAGAGGGGTGCTCGTCCAATATCATCTAAGCTGGGACAAGGAATGGAAGGAAGCAGTTTGCCAGTGTCCATAGCAAGGGAGAGGAAATAATCACAGGAACTCCTACATACATCTTGTTCTTCCCTCCCCTTGATACTTTGATTCTAAGAGAAGGGAGAAAGTTACCTTCCAAAAATGGTGAGACCTGAAAAGAGGAGCGCTGAAAAGGAGAGACTGTCAACATTCTCTAAATGAGACAATAGAGGTGAAGAAGGAATAAGGATGTCAGCTTCTTCATGACCCAGAAAGATAGTAAGAAACAAAGTGCAATGTAGCACCTCAATTTTAAAAAGGAGTGTGCCAATCTTTTATCTTTCACATTTCAGAGAAATTTATATTGTTTAAAACCTTCCTTCCTGGTTATTTCCCTCTGACATGATACAGCTTCCAAATCACTTAATAACTGGACTGATTACTCTTGAGGCTGTAATTTGTAAGGTGTCTAAAATTAACACTCCAGAAGTATCACAGTCTCATTATCAAGACACATTTATTGACCACTTGATCACATAAAAAGTATTGGTGATGCTAGAATAGAACACTGACCCTAAGGGCTTGACAGGACACTGTACAGTAATTTGCTTGATTGAAAATTATCAATCTTGGTTCTTTCCTTATAAAATCCAGAATTAAGCAACAGACATGGCTATGAAAAGTTCATTTGTTGCCTCAATTGGCATTAAGCAGACCAAAAGCTATCAAGACAAACTGAAATTAACTAACATAACAAAATAATTCAATATTTGTATACTAGTTTTATCTTGTTGGAAATCACTCTAAAATCTTTTATTAGTCCTTGACATAACTTCTAAGTGAGCTGTCTGTATTTCTCTTATTCAAAATCCCTATTAGCCAATTGAAGCACTCAAAAGTATAATCAGAAAGTGACAAAGAGGAACAACTAGAACAAAACTTTCAAAAGCTTAGACGTTACTCCAATGGCCTATGCAATGTACCCTATGAATGGAGAGAGTCCATTCTGATGACAGTAACTAGCTCAGTCCCAGTTTGCTTGAGACTTCTTTTTCCCCCAAGAGGTAATAGCAGTAAGAAGGCATTTGAAAGGATTTGTTCTTCCTTAGGGTAGTTTATGTGAATTTTTCAGCACATATTCACCCTGCCTTGTAGTTTGGTGCGGTTTGAACAGAAATGTTCCCTCGGCCTGTTTTCTCACAATCCTCTCTGATGCTATAAAAGAATGAAAGAAGACACAACCTACTTTTCCAGGATTCTTACGAGAAAGAAGGGACAGACACAGGTAAAAGCAATATTAAATATACAGGTAAATATTTACAAACATGGTTAGAAGCAAGATTTACAGAAACCAAAGAGCCTAGATTTAATTCCAGTTCCCTTAGTTACCACTTTGAGCAAAAAACTTGCTCAAAAACATAACCCTCTCCAAGTCTCAATTTCCCCTTCTGAAAAACTGGATTAATAATAATACCTAGCTCATGGAGTTGTTGTGGACAACTAGTAAGATAATGAATAAAAAATATTTAGTACACGAAAGGATCTTGAAAAAGGTTATTATCATATATTATCCTAAAAATATCATTTTTTGTTTTCACTGCTGTCACTACTATTCCCACCACGAAGCTATTCTCATCTGCAGTTTTCCCCATACCTGAAAGAGAAAGAGGATCCCAGGCTGCGTGAAGTGGTCCAGTCCAGATGGAAAAACTCATCTCCGGCAGGGAGGTGAGAAGGCTCACGTCTGTCAAATGTCAGAGATGAGGATTTCAGATGGAGATGATGGCTGCAGAGGGGAGTAAGCTCAGCCTGGATAAAGCAGATAAGTAAGTTTTCTCTAAATGGCTTCCTGAGCTGAGGAAGGCCACATGCTCACAGGTCATATGATGAGCTGGAAAGTGCCTAAAAAATAAGTTTCTCAAAAAAAAATGCAGCTTTTGAATAGACACAAGGATCTTACGCCTTCCTCTAATGCTATTTGAAATTTTGAAATAAATTTAGTATCAAGAAGAAAAAAAGTTGGATGCAATGATAACTTAGAAAAAATTTTTATTTAGATCTGGAGAGATACATATTTCTTCCTTTGATCTTGTGGCAACAATGTGAACACTGAGTCTGCCTGCTCTCCACCAGCTTTTCATTCCTAAGGGGTGGGGGAAACAGAGTCCCAGACAAGTTACTCTCAATATCAAGCTTATCTGCAGCTTAATTGTCAAATTTTGTAAGACCCTTTCACCCTGACTCTTGATATACCCCAAACGGGACCGGGAACCTGCTTACCTCACATCCCTAATTTTACAGGCAAAGGGATCATGAGACTCAAGTGACTTTCTCTTAACCATGCATCTAATTGGCAAAGGAAGGGAACAGAAATCCTGCTGATGGAGAAAAGATACAGAGTGGGAGAGGAGACAAGCGACAGGAAAGGCTTGGAATAACTTGCTGTGGGAAACCAAATGATGTGAGCAGCTACTCAGATTTCAGCAAGAAAGGGACTCATGCAAAATGATCCTTCAGAAAAGCATTCTTGCCTCTGCAAACAGCACACAATAAATTACCCGTGCCACATTCCTTATCTCTGCACCTTTTGCTACCACAGCTGAAAGTGAGTTATCAACAAAATATATTTAAAGGTAAAATCTAATTGTCCTTTTTTTACATTGAGGAATTTTTATTTATAATCAGGGCTTAACCTATTTTAGGAACGAAGTTGAAATGAGGGGGGGTTTCTCAGCGTATAACAAACCTATTAAAGAAAAAGTACAAGTTGAGCCCTCATGATCTTGAAGTCTTTGAGATGTTCCCCAAGTCAGAAGTCAAGTTTTTGTCCTGCTGCTCCCAGGAATGTCCTCTTGCTCTGGAAACTGAGTCCTCCCTAGCTTAGGTTTCAATTCAAGGGATTTGTGGCAGGACATTTTTCCCACAGAGCCCTCATCCTGCACCCCTTCCCCCTTCCCGGTACAACCATGAGCATATTCACCTGCTACAGACCTGCCATTCTTGGTGGTTTCCCAGCAAATATTTGACAATGACCCTTCAACACTCAGCCACCAACCTTAGATTTCATAGCCTTTTCCCAAAGGGATCAGATGAAAAAAGAACTTCAGGATTGGAATTTATTCTGTTTGGCCATTTCCCCTGTTCTGTGTCAAAGTCTTTGCCAATGGGAATACTTGTAAAGGGCAATATAAACATGCCTGTGTTTGAGTTGCCATCTGAAACTGAAGTTAAATATACTTGTGATATTGCACATGCTGACCAATAAAACAGTGTTTTCTCAGCAGAAAAGAGGACATCCCTTTGCTCTTGAAGACATGGGAATCAGGCCAGGTGTGGGGTAGGGGCGCTTTAGAATTTCCGTAATATGAAGGGGTTGGAGCAGGAATCTACCTTGAAGAGAGACGGGTTAGGGGTATTTTATCTTTATCTTATCTTTTTTGTTTTATTATATATATTTAAAATGTACATGTTTTGATATACACAGTGAAATGATGACTACAGTGAAGTAAATTGACATCTCACACAAAGTTGCTCTGTGTGTGGAGGGGGTGGGTGTGGGTGTGTGTGTGTGGTCAAAGTACATAAAATATACTTTCTTGGTGAATTTCTAATATAAAATACAATACTATTAACTATAGTCTCCATGCTGTAAATTGGATCTCTAGATTTATTTTATGCAACTGAAAATTTATGCTCTTTGAGTTCCATCTTCCCTTTTCCCTTACTCCTCCCACCCCAGGCAACAACCTTTCTACTCTGTCTCTATGTATTTGAATTTGGGGTTTAATTTGTTTTGTTTATATTCCATATACAAGTGTGATCATGCAGTTTTTTTCTTCCTGTGTCTGGCTTATTTCACTTAGCATAACTTCCTCTAGATCCATCCACCCTGACACAAGTGACAAGATTTCTTTTTTATGGGATGGTAATAAAATATACATTATTATTATATATATGTCTGAACATACATCTATATCACAATTTCTTTATGCATTCATCCATTGACAGACATAAATTTCCATATTTTGACTATTGTGAATAATTCTGTGATGAACATGGGGGCACAGATGTTACTATGAAGTGGTGGTTTCATTTCCTTTGTGTGTATATTCATAAAAGGAATTGCTGGCTAATATAATTTGATTTTTTTATTTCTTTGGAATCAGCACACTGCTTTTCATGGTGGCTTCACCAATATAGCTTCTCATCAACAGCACACAGGGTTCCATTTTCTCCATATCTTTGCCAACATTTGTTATTGCTTATCTTTTTGTTGCTAGGTGTTAAGATGCTGTCTCTTGGTTTAGACCTGCAGTTCCCTGACGACTAATGATGGTGAACACTACCTCCTGTAAGGGAATTTCCTTACAGCTGTCTTTGCTAATACAGATTGTCTTTATCGGGAAGCTTCTTGGATTTTATAAAAAAAAAAAAAAAAAAGAAAGAAAGAAAGAAAGAAAAATCACCTTCAGCTGCTGAGTGGAACTGATGGAGTGGGAGATGGCTAAACCCCCATATCCAAGCCACACCTGGCCTTCCCAGTGGACAATGAATGAAGAAATGAAAAGCCAGAGGGGCAAAAACTTTGGAAATGATTGAAAGCTGATGTCTGTGGGTCCACTCTAATATGAATCGTTGAAGTCTTCTGTATGTATGCCGACCGTGGGCACTTCCAAACTGAAACAGATAAGTAATTCTCATCCCTTGCTTATAGTGATCCAAGCAAATCATTCCATACCCATCCTCAGGGCTTTGTTTTGTTTTACCTTCTTCATATCTTATGTTAAATTTGTAAGGGCAAAATACTTGCTTTTCTGAAGAGATAATACCACAAATAGTACAAAATTAAAAAGTTATACATGAAAATATAGTGATATAAAACACTGCTTCCCTCTTCCATCTTCTATCCACCCAATAATGGTTAGAGTTTCTTGAGTAATTCCAAAGCTGTTCTGTGCATATTCAATTATAGATGTGCAGGTATCTTATGAAAACTTTGCATCCAACATACATAGGAGAGTGATTTTCAAACTTTTTTCATTGTGATCCGAAAAAGAAATGAACTTCCTCTTCTATTCCACTGATGTAGCTCTGTGCACCAGTACCTCAACGCTATAAGAATCTGAAATCATCAAATGTGTTTATCAGAGCATTCGTGCTTGTCATGACTATTCTGATTGAAGATTTTTCCTGGCTATTCTGAATCCTTTATTTTTCCATACAAGTCTTAAAATCAGCTTCTCTGGCATGTAGTCCTTTCCTGCATTGTATTCTGGCACCAACTGTTGTTTATATGTATTAAGGCTATTGATTTTTGTATCTAGCTACACCATTCAATTATCTTGCTTATTAGTGTTGGCAGTGATCTCTCTATTAATTTTCCTTAGTTTTACAGGCAGTTATATTATTTGAAAATCTGATTATTATCTCCCCCTTTCCTATTTGTACATCTCATGTTTCTTTTTCTTACTTAAAAAGTTGGCTAGCACTTCAAGATGTTGAGTAATATGATAGTAGCATCCTTTTTCTAATTTAATGTGAATACTACCATTGTTTGCCATTAAGCATGAGATGACTTTTGAGGTAAGACATATTTTATTAAGATGTTATAAATTTAGTTCTACTTTATGAGGTGTTTTTCCATAGCCTATAATGGACTTTACTTTTGTAACAAACATTTTCAGCACCACAGGTGTGAATGTGTGGTTTTACTGTTTTGATACATTACTATGGTAAACTATATTAGTAAACACCCTAATATTGAACTGTCCTTCCTTTCCTGACTAACATTCACTTGGTCCTGTTGCATTATTCTTTTATAGTCACCCTGGAATTGGCTTGCTAATATTTTATTGAAGATCTTTGCATTGATAGTTCTAAGACACATTGGTTTATTTTTCTTTCTTTCTGTTTTGTTGTTGTTGTTGTAGTACTACAGTATACTTTGACACCAATGCAATCTTCACTGCATTAAAAGAAATTACAGGCTTTTCTTCTTTTCATACAAGTTTAAAGGTCACTGAAGTGACTGATTCATTAAGGTTTTGAAGAGCTCATCTGGTAAAACATCTGTAGCTGGTGGTTTGGGGGAAAGAGTCCTTTCAAAGGGCTCTTCTCCTTTTCCTTTTATAACTCACCTCATTAGATTTTCAGAGTCTCCTAGGACCACCACCGGAATGTTATCTTTTCTAGAAACTAAGTTATACAGATTTTTTAGTTTATTTCCATACAGTTGAACAAATACGCCTCCTTTAATTACCTTTAATTTCCTCTACCTATGTTAATTTCTTTATTTTTTAAAAAAATTTGATCTACTTCTACTTTCTCTCTTTTAAAAATAAATATGTTGCACCATTATTCAGAATAGCCAAGACATAGAAGTAACTCAAGTATCCAACAACAGATGAATGGATAAACAAAATATGGTATATACCTACAACAGAATATTAATCAGACATAAAAGAGCTCCTGGCTCCAGTAGAAACTCATAAGGCAGGAATATATGTGTGCATATTTCAGTTGTTGCTTCTCTCTGCCAACACACATGGGCAACTACAGAGCAATACAGTGAGCCTCCCTTCCCCACCCTGCCTCACTCAGAGACAGACCAAGCATGTCTACATTTGTAGTTCATCCCCCACTTTTCTGTGATGTCAAATGCAGCCTAATGATGTTCAGTACCCCACATGTATATCTGTTTCCAAAGAAGAGATTTTGCCCTCAGAGTGCTGTATACTTTAAGAACTGGTCCCCACAAGCTTTGTGTGAGATATACACTAAGTATTCCCTCTGGGAGTCTTTCTTCACCCGTGTTTGATCTTTACTGCATTGGGAGCCCTTTCTAGACATTGTTTCTTGAGAGTTAGTCTTTGAGTATTGTCAAAGGTGCAATTCATATTCCCCCCCACTCCCCCCACCGCCTCACTTTTTCTTGCAAATACTAAGATGAAGAAATATCTTTAGTCTGCCCTTTTAAGTAGAAGCCCCATATTTACTGAGGTCACATGAACTTTAAAGTAAACATAAAAAGCAGTCTTAAAGGAGGGAAATGGCTCCCCAGGGGAATGCGTATCTTGTCAAGGGAGCACATTACTTTATCTCTGCCTCAGTGGTTGGCGATCAGAAGAGCAACATAGAGGCTATGTGTCAGCTATGTATATGCTGGCCTGCCTCTGCCTCCAGATAAATTTCTTGTCCCCAGACTCCTGGCTTCATGTTATCCTTGCCCTTCAGAATCAGTTGGTACAGTGTAGTCCAGAATCAACCTCACATGAGAGCTGGTTAGAGATGCCAGAATCTCAGGCCCTTCCCTGACCCCAGACTCAGAATAAGAATCTGGATTTTCACAAGACCCCTATTTGATTCATACGCACAGAAAATTTTGGCAGTACCACTGCGGATCTCAGCTCAAGCACCACTCATCCAATAACATTACAGGCCTTTGTTACACATGAAATATTTATTCCTTTTCTTCTGAGCTCACTCTGTGATGGTGCACTTACTAGGTTGATTCTTTTCCATTCTTGCATGTCTTCCCCCAGCTAATCTAGTGCCAGGTTCCATGGTTGTCCCACAGCAAATCAATAAACATTTGCTGAATGAGAAAATGAGTGTGTACATTATTATATTTCTGCCAATAGTATTTTTACTATTAAAATACTTAACTCTTAGCACTTCCCTTTTCTTCCACTAGCAGACCCACCCACACCTGCATCATACTAGTGCAGGCTGACTGACCCAACTTGATTGTCCCTAGGAGAGTTAAGGGTGGGGGAGGGCATGACTCAAGTGGTAGAGTGCCTGACTAGCAACTCCAGGCCCTGAGTTCAAATCCCAGTATTCTTGGTTGTCCCTAGGCATGGCTTTGGAAGAGGCCCTATCAGAAGTGAGGGAGTAAATAAGAGAAAAAGGCATCACCAAAACATCCAGGAAACTGTATCACTCAGACTATAATTTCCCAACATTTTGCATACCTGTAAGGGGCAAAAGGAGATTCTGTTTCCTGTGTGCTATTTTGGAAAATATGAACATGATTTTTTCTGTGTGGAATGAGAAGACACACCTCATAGACATGGGGACAGTTACATCACTCCCATCAACCCCAGCCCACAGAGGTCAGGTTGCAAGAGCCAGGTCCCTGGGAGAGAAGGAGGGGCTAGAACAGATGTGGGAGGATGCTGAAGATGTTTTTTCCTTCTTCTTGTGCTCACTCTGCAGTCAAGCAGTGGAATTTCTCTCACCCACTGCCCTTACCAGGTGTAACTGAAATTGCCATTCTCAGCTGGGGGTTGGGGAATTGTTTTGATGAGCCAGGAATGAAAGGTGATGGTTTAAAACTAGTTTCTCTACTTGGGTAATTAAACCTTCACTAAATATAGTAGGTTTAAAATGAATGTTCACAACATTGAAACAGAACATGCTAATCTAAAAATACAGACTTCCTTGCTGTGAAAGTCCTCTCGGGAACACAGACACTGAAGCAAAGCAATGATTTCATCTCTCCTACCCCCATCCTGTGAGCCAATTTGTCCCAAGGTACAAGGTTCACCACACAGCAGGTAAGAAGACAGAGCTATTACCAGACCTTCCACGAATCTCTCAGGAAGCTAATCATAGAACTTCAAGGGAAGTGATGTTGTAAGACCCAACTGTTCTCTCTGTAGGATCCTGTCTTGCACCAAATCAAGTCAAAAAACACATCTTATGTACCCAATACATGTAGGATTCAAGTGAGTGGAGGGAAGAATTTTCAATAGATCACTTTGCACTGTAGTCCATGATGCATTTTATGAGAAATGAGAGGTACACCCAACACAAAGAAACATCAAGGTTTGAAATGATGGGCACGCACTGTATTCAAGTATTGAAATATCATACTGCACCCCAGAAATATGTACAATTTCACTATATGTCATTTAAATTTTTTAAAAGCAATTACGAGGAAATCCTTTTCCTGAATGATTATATCACAAGTAACCCTCACTCTCTATAGGTTCACAATCCTAAATCCAAAAGCCCAGAATCTGAACTACTCCAAAATCTAAAAATTCCATGATGCTACAAGTGGTAAATTCCACACTTGACTTCATGTTACAGGTGATGGATAGTCAAAATAAAAACACACCAAAACATTGTATAAAATTAACTTCAGGATGTGTACAGAAGATACATGAAACATAAATGAATTTTGTGTTTAGGTTTGGGTCACATCCCCAAGATATCTCTTTATGTATATGCAAGTATTCCAAAATCCCAAATCCTAAACACTCTGGCCCCACATATTTCAGATAAGAAATACTCAATTTGCACAGCCTCAAAAGCCATTACACCTAGTTCTCAAACAAAGCCATTCCCTGGTCATAAAAGTCTGCTTCTCAATTCACTGGGTTAATTACAAATGGCCAAGAAACCTCCTTTAAAGGGTTGTCTTCACTTAGTGACTCCCCTTTTTACTCTGTTCTCTTTTTTTGGTACTGGGGTTTGAACTCAGGGCTTCAGTCTTACTAGACAGGCGCTCTACCACTTGATCCACTCTACCATCCCTGTTCTCTTTTGAACTCACTCCAACCACAGGAAAAGTTTGTATTATCCTTCACAGTGCTCAATCCAGTGGTCAATCCTATCCTAAGTGACATAGCTGATGACTCCCTAATTGAAAATTTTTCATCATTCATTTTACTTTCAACCTATCCTTCTTTGTTCTCTGACCTCAGTAGGGACAACTTGGATGGAACAGAAATTCAGAATTTTCTTTCAGTATCCACGTATTGTAGTTTTGAAAGACTTGAATTTTCAATTATCTTTATAACAAAACTGTGTATGTGGATATGACAGAATAACAGCCTCTTTTCTCCCAAGACAATTTGTGCATCTTTAATCCTTTCTGCTGGCAGGTTCTCTTTCCCTCTTTTTCTAAAAATAGTAACTAGTTCTGAGGAGTGTCTTGCTGCAAAATATTCCATGAATCATTTTCACTTATTTTTCTTTTTTTTCACAAAAATATGGCCCAGTTTATGACTGTTGAAGAATGAGAGAAAATAACCATGTGAAGAAAGGTATCATTCTTAGTCCCCCTAAGAAGAAATGACAGGAACTCCCTTACCTGGTCTGGGACAGCATCTTCTCTCCACACCAGTCACTCTAACACCCACCCACACACACCTGATGACAGAGATTTTAGGTGAGCTTCTCCATCTTCTGGCTGAGAAATGTCATAGACTCCTTTAAGTGCTCCCTTTTGCCCTTTCACTAACTCTCCCTCAATGAATAATCAAACTTCTGGGTGGCAGGGAAATATGCACAAATTTTACCTACAATTTAGCATAGGACAATGGCTACCTGGTACCATTTAATATGTGACTTCTTTCAAGTTTTAAAACTCTTAGGACATGAAGAAGGGGCTAATGAAATGAAAGCTCAGAAAGTGATTTTCCCAGGTTCTCTGAGTAGCCAGAGCAGCACTTGGACAAGACCAGGCTCTTCCCAATGTCCTTCCCCTCTTGCACACTTCCTGCCTTAAGCTTTCCAGAGTTCTATCATCTACACGGGGTGCATTGCATGAGCCCCTTCTGTTGTGCACTTGGCCTATGTTAATTGGAATGACATCCCAAGATGATTCTTAAACGCTGTAGTCCCTGTTTTACATCTGGTCAATTAGTCTGTCTATCTGTGCTTCTTATGCCTGGACTTCTACCAAAATGAATCCATTCATTAGCAAACCTTTCAGAAAAGCATCTCTGACTAATTCAAAACTTGATCACTTTGATCCAAAGAAGAGAGATAAAGGTTTGATGTGACTTGAAGAGCAGTTTTTCTTTCCTGTTAAGATAATCAGAGTTATTTCCTACTATCTTCCTTGGAAAGATAGCTAGATCTCTAGCTCAGAGATCTCAGCCAGGATCAACTGAGTCTGCATCAGAACTACACATCTGATTTCCATAAAGGGGACCTCGGGATTTCAGATTCCACCTTCTTCTGAAGGACATTTATAGCTGGTGGAGTAAAGTGGTAGAGTGCCTGCCTAAGTGTGAGACCCTGAGTTCAAACCCCAGTGCCACCAAAAGAAAAATTCTGAGGACATTTATATATTTTTCTCCAAGTAATGTTCTTCAGATTTTTTCCTAATAGGCTGACAAACTCCATGAGCCTTGGAGTACCAGCTTCATCTGTACGTAACTCTCCAGACCTTTATAATGAACAATCATGCAGATTTATTGCTACTACACTGCTCATTTTAAGCATAAACATGCTTCATCATGGGGAAACTCACCCTGCAGATGAACAAAAATAATGTTTCTATTTCCTTCCAATTCTTTGAACCGAAACATGTCTCTTTTACAGTGCTAGAAGTGGACTGCCCAGCCCTATCTCTGCCTACGCCCATCATATAAACCTTTCTTTGACATCATTAATGGTTTATGGATTTAATTTATATGTTCTTTTGGATTGCTCTTACTTCCTCAAGGGCAGAGACCAAAACTCCCCCTCACATAGTACCCAGCATACAGTAGTCAATCCAGAAATGTTTCTTGTGTTCTATTGTTAATTTCACCCAGCTACTGTATAGAACTTAGTCTTCTTGGCCACAAAGAGAACGTGAAATGGTCTTACCCTGGACTGATCATACCATCCCATGTAGATGAGTAAGTAGATAAAGGGAGAGAGCAGGATCTATGACCTATTTATCCGTCTTTTGAAACAAATTTATCAAGTATGGATTTGTTCCACAGCCTGCAGGTACATGACTTTCCTTATTTCTCTACTTTTTCAAATCTAATTCCAACAGGATGAACTCTCTTCCAAGCCATCGTCTTCCCCACCCGCCAACACAAGAACACTGAGGCTTGTGAAATCTAGTTGGGAATGGGCTGCTAGTCTGACTCTTGGTCTATGGTGATCTCAGGATATTGAATTACATTTTCCAAGTGGTTTATCCTATGCTGGATGACTGTTGTTCACAGAGGAGCTGACTCCACTGGAGTCTTTGCCTCACCACGGAAGGCCACAGTGTTACATGCTCAGCCCACAGCCTAACCTCCAGGGGTCACAGCTCTCCAACATTCTCCACAGTTCAAGTTTTCCCCTTCAATTTGTGAGTCCCACCTTCTTGTTAATCCAGCGCAACTGTTCCAAAAGCAAAAGATCTATGAAACAAAAGCCTCTTAACTTTCTCCTGGGGCCAGAAAAACTCAAGCTTCTGCACAAAACCTTTTAGCTACTCCCAACTGGTGAGGGTGAGGGATGAACATAGAGAAAAAGAGTCAAAAAGACAGTTATTTTTCAAGCATTCTGTGCCACCACAGAATAAGCTGTCTTCACTGCTTACCACATCCAGGCTTAAAGACTTGGTAAACACCACTATGAAATTATTCCAGACAAAATGTAGAAAAGATATTTTTTTTTCTTTTGTAAAGAATTAGGGACAAGTAATGAGGGAGATGTGGAGCCAGGAGAACTCTATTTCAGTGGCAGGAAAGGTTGATCTGCTTCTCCCACTCCACAATTCTCAAAATAACATAAATTATCATCTTTGTTTAATGGGAAGCAGTCATGTTCACACAAGCTTACTTTATTCCCTCTTGTTTCCATATTCATAACTTTCTTGACCTGTCCAAATTTGACACATTAAAACCAGATTGACTGAGTGAATTTAGAATAATTTTGCATATTCTGAAAATCTTCCTGCATGATGTTTTAAGATTTTTCAAATAAATTACTCAGAAAGTTAGACTTCAGGAGTCAAGTGTGGTGATACATGCCTGTGAATCCCAACGACTCCAGAGGTAAGGATCAGGAGGGAAATTTGAGGTCAATTCAGGCAAAAAGGGTGAGGCATTATCTGAAAAACAACAAAAGCAAAAAGGGCTGGAGGTGTGGCTCAACTGGTAGAGTGCCTGCCTAACAAGTAATGAGGTACTGGGTTCAAACTCCAGTACTGCCAAAAAGGAAAAGGGAAGAAAAAACAAAATTTGAACCTGAGAAAAGATTCTGCTGAACTTAAGCAATGTTCTTTTTTTCTTCTTTGTGTCTAAATTCTTTAGTCTGCTCTGCTGTCATTTCCAAATGACCATAACTCATTCAGAATCTACAAGATTATATGGGGATTTTTTTAACATAAATTACAGAAAGTACATTCTTAACCTCTAAGTTCTAATGGGTGTTTTATGTTGTGTATACTTTTTCCTTGGGAGCTAAGAAAAAGATCTAGCATGTCTGACTTTTTTAAGAGTTGTGCTTGTTCTCTATTCTGAATCCAATTCAAACGACCAAAGTTCAAGAGAAAATGCTTAAAAGGAAGTGGTTACAATGTCTACTCATACCACAGAATATGAGATTTATAATGTACTACATGTAATGCATTCTGTAATAAACATATAATTTATAATTGCTAGAACTTAATTGCTTGGTAAACTTTCAAATGAGTGGCTATTTTAGGATCTATCATTGTTTGTCAATAAGTGAAAGGGAAATGTGAGATATTATTTTTGTTTCATTTTTTTCTTGTATTCACCCTAAGTTTCAGCTCTGTTCATTGTGTTAAGG
This sequence comes from Castor canadensis, assembly GCF_047511655.1. Classification (NCBI taxonomy): domain Eukaryota; kingdom Metazoa; phylum Chordata; class Mammalia; order Rodentia; family Castoridae; genus Castor; species Castor canadensis. Next base: position 128,231,604 of record NC_133391.1, on the reverse strand, counting down.
GAAGGGTAAATTGAGGCAGAAAGTTGGCCAGACCTATGGGATTTCTCTCTGGCTTTTATGGCATGGCCACAGGAATGTGTGAGACATACAAAGCCACCCACCATGCGAGGACTTTCACCAGGAAGTGGACCTGCTCTGAGCATGGCCCTCTTTAGCAGGCAGACTCCTTACCACCCTGCTGCCCAGACACCTAGTGGCTGCTCCAGCAGCTTTCACCAGCACAAGAGGCAATCTGCTCTCAGCCCTGGTCCCCAGAACTCAGCAAACTTCTCTGCCATCGCCATCCAGTAGACAGAGGTCTTTGAAGAATTTGTAATCTAAGGGTGTGTGTGTGTGTGTGTGTGTGTGTGTGTGTGTGTGTGGCGTGGGGGGGTCTTCCAAATTAGTTCTTCAAAATTGTAGCTACTCCCTACATCTGCTCATCCTGTATTTTTAAGAGTTCTGTCTTACCCCCACCCTTTTTTTTAATTAATCATCTTTTCTTAGTTAATCATCTTTTCTCTATATATTACAGTTTCCCTGGTCATATGCTAGGTGTGTTTTCTAGATTCTGACTGATAAAGAATTGGTATCTCTGAAATGTGGAAGTATTGGATTATTTTAGTTTTTTCCCTTGAACTCAAGCAGTGTTTGCTCCTTCCCAGGGAAAACAGGATGTGTATCAATCAGGGTTCTCCAGAGAAAGAAAGTCAATGGGATCTATATTTGTATATGAATATAGTATGTGCGGGGAAGTGGACGAAGGATTGGCTTATACAATTGTGGACAGGAAGAAAGTTTGACATTTGTAGAGCTGGCCAGCAGGATGTAAACTTAGACAAGTGTTGAAGTTGCCATCTTGAGTCTGAAACCCATAAGGCAGGCTAGAAACACAGGTGAGTTAAGACAAGTCCTTCAAATGATTGAGTGAGACCCACCCACAACATCCAGGGTAATCTACATTACTCAAGGTCAACTGATTGTGGATACTAAACACATCTACAAAATGCCTTCTAGGAAACACCTAGATTAGCATTTGATAGAAATCATGGGGCACTGCAGCCTGCCAAACTAACACAGAAAACTAACCAGCACAGAATATTAGTAATCCATAGCATGCACTGGCATCAGGATTAATTAGGCTGCCACCTGTGATTGAATGTGATGAATTTCCTTTTGCAAGAGGCCACAAGGACTCTTAGGAGAGTCCTTGTGGCCACTGCATTTGACCATGGTGGCAGTAATGACGACTACAAGGACCATGGGATAGATAGATTTCCCTGAATGCCTGTGAACACCAGCAGGAAGAAAAAGACAAGCTCACGTCCTTTAACTCCGCTCTAGACAGAGAACCAGACCATGCCTCTGACAGTTCAAAGAGGCTCTCTTATTTATTATAGCCACAGAGCCTATACTGCTAAAAATCAAAGTCAAAATTTAAGTGTGGGTGGCTAAATTTTCAACATCTATTTAGTTTACAACATTTCTGAGATCCTCACATGAAAGTGAAACACAGATTTGGAAAGAATGGAACCCTAAAATGTGGTGTGAGGCCATCTGGTTGTATTTAAATTAAACTGACAGTCTCAGAACCCCAAGTCACTGCATCTTCCTCACCAGTGGGAGTAGTTTTCTCCCTTTGTCTAAGGAGACTGGCTTGTCTGTGCTAGAAAACCCTATGATGACATCATGGGAGTTGGCTTGGAGGGGAGATATTTGTTTTCCTCAAGCTCCCCCACATCCACACTACACTTGACCTGCAAATAGGGTTCATTCTCACCATGCTCCAAAGAGTCAGATATTCATTACCACACAAAAGAAAATTACTTACTTGAGAAAAGAATCTCCAAGATTTTGGTAACTATGTTAGCAGAAAGCTGTGGACTACGTGTGGAAGTAGAGCCTAGGGGTATTAGAATAAGAATAGAAGACTGGAACATGACATTAGAGTGGGCTTTATTTGTTGATATGGTTATATCCACTGGAGATTCTGTATTTAATGTGTTAGCTTATTCATCCTAAAGCGACTCTCACGCCTTCTGTGGTTGACTAAAACTTTGTCTCAACAGGGTCCTATGTTTAATGAGGCTGAAGCACCAGGGCATACAAAAGTTTAGAAAGGTAGGAATGTTGCAGGAGAATTATACACAACCTGCACACCTATCTCTCAAATATATACCCCTAAAGGACCCACTTTTATTCCTTTCATTAAGGGATTGATAGATTGCTGGGTGGAACACCTGTACCCAGTGGTTGCTCACTTTGTAGGCCACGTAAGACCATGAAAGTTGCTGCCATTGAGATAAGATCCCTGATTTCAATGGAATGATGAGATTCCAAAGAGAAAAAAGCCATGAAAGGGGGAGGAGCAATTAACCACCAAAGAAAAACTAGACACAACTAAAAAATAGCAGGATGTGATGGTGATCTGAAAATAGGGTTTAATAGACTCCAGGTTGACCAAACACCTGGCTTGAGCTGCCATAATGAACAAGAGGTATGCAAATGGATGTCTCAGAATGAGCTTAGTGTGAGGACAACAGTGTTGCATGGAAATACTTCCGACTACACAAAGAGGCTCTTAAAAATCTTCAAAACCATGCCTTCTGGACTTCAGTCAGATTCTTTTCCCATCCACCTCAGTGCTTACTCAGTGGACACATGTGCGAAGTGGCCAGGGTGTCAGGATAGAGGATAAAAAGATAGACTGCTCCTTACTAAGGGGACCTGGCTACCACTACTGCTGATTTTCTAATCTACTAACAGCAGAGACCAACACTGAGACCCTGGCATGGCACAATTTACTAGCAGCACCAGCCACCCACCTGGTAGCAGTTTGAGTTCATTGGACTTCTTCCAGTATGGAGAATAGAGATTTCTCCTCACTATACTGGATATACTCTCTGGGTGGAATGAATTAGCCCTTCTGCCCATAATGATTCTGCCAGAACCACTATCCAGGGACTCAAAGAATAACTTATTCATCATCACGGTTCTCTTAGGACATTTAGACTGCAATAACAAAATACCATAAACTAGGTAGCTTATTTTTAAAAAAGAAAAAAAAAAGCATTTATTTCTCACAGTTCTGGAGGCTGAGAAGTCAATAAAGCCACTGGCAGATTTGCTGTCTGGTGAAGGCTTATTTTGTATAGACAGTGCCCTCTAACTGTGTCCTCCCATGGTGGAAACAGCAGATGAGTCCTTTTGTCAGGGCACTAATCCCATTCATGAAGGCCCCACCTTCATGACCTAATTATTTCCCATGGTCCCCACTGCCTAATACTATCATCTTGATGATTAGTTACAATGTATGAATCTTGGGAGAACACAAATACAAGCCTTTAGACTACAGCAGTGGCATCCACACAGAGTTCCTTCTGAGCAAGCGATTGATTTCACAGCAAAAAAAAAAAAAAAAAAAAGAACAATGGACTTAGGCTCAACTATTTACTGATTTTCATCATATATCCTACCAAAAGCAGTCAGACTGAAACGCCTTATGGATGACTCAGTTATCAACTGAGAGACATAGCTCTGAAAAGATGAGACTAACACACACACACACACACACACAGAGTTCAGGCTGGCCCACCATGTAGCCCAAGCTGGCTTCAAACTAGCCATCCTCTGCCTCTATTACTTCAGTGCTGGAATGTCAGCTGTGTGCCATCACACCTGCCCCAATGAGGATGTAGCTGAAGGGTGAAATATATGCCTTTAATCATGCTACTATCTCTCCCATAGCCATAATACACAGATTTGGAAATCAAAGGGCAAAAGTGAGAATGCCTCTTCTTGTTGTATAAGTAACAATCAATTTACAGAATTTTTGTTTCCCACCTCAGAAAATTTGAGCTCTAACTTTTCAAGGAGTCAATGCTTCTACCAATGGTCATAACCATGAGTTATGGTTCAATCCCCAGCACCGCATAATAACCACGGTTATTGAATTGTATGAAGAGAATGCTACCCGGCCATTTTAGACTAATACATCACTGCAACAACAGACAGATGAAAGAGTAACTATTAGCTCCAATGATTGATCCTGAGAACCTAGGAGACATGGTTTTCCTCTACACAGTGGTGACCAGGACTACCATGTCTGAAATGCAATTGTTCCTTTGTGAGTCCCAACAGTAAAAGTTAATGGAAAACTACAGGAATATTTTTAAGAAAAAAAAGGCACTATTATTGAAGATTCAGACCCCTTAAAAATGAAGGTTTGGGTCATTCTACCAGCTGTAGAAAGAACCCTGAAGAGTTAAAAACAAAGGAAACATGGAACAGGCAGAAGAAGGTAGCCAAAGGTAACTAAGGCCTCCTGATCAAATAGAGAAATGAGAACTTTAGTGATTTTTGTATATTCCCTCTTCACAGGTAATATACATGAGTATATTTACATATGTTATTGATTTTCTTTTTTTACTCTCTCCTTCTGATTCTTATTTTATATGTAAGTTGTTGAATATAAATTGTTTAGCCTTTAGAACAGAGATATTCAGCTGGACTGTGATTGAATTTGAGGAGAGGTAGTGAAAGCCAGTTGAGGTTATAATGACTCTTGAAACTGTGTGTCTCCTCATTTGAGAGGAAGAAAGGAGAACTCTACACTCTTATTAAAAATAATGTGGGATTTGTGTTATACAAAAGTACAAATGTGAGTAAATCCATACTTGTGGAAGCTCAGTAGCCAAAGGAATTGGCCTTCCCAGTTATCAACATGTCACCTCTCAGTGTCTTCTGCACCCTTCTCTGCCCTGCTCTTTGATGTTAATCTGGATCCTTTGTCAGCTGGTGAAATGTTACGTTTAGTCTATACACAATGGAATTTTATGCAGCCATAAAGAAGAACGAAATGTTATCATTTGCTGGTAAATGGATGGAATTGGAGAACATCATTCTGAGTGAGGTTAGCCTGGCCCAAAAGACCAAAAATCATATGTTCGCCCTCATATGTGGACATTAGATCAAGGGCAAACACAACAAGGGGATTGGACTTTGAGCACATGATAAAAGCAAGAGCACACAAGGGAGGGGTGAGGATAGGTAAGACACCTAAAAAGTTAGTTAGCATTTGTTGCCCTCAACGCAGAGAAACTAAAGCAGATACCTTAAAAACAACTGAGGCCAATAGAAGAAGGGGAACAGGAACTAGAGAAAAGGTTAGATCAAAAAGAATTAACCTAGAAGGCAACACACATGCACAGGAAATCAATGTGAGTCAATGCCCTGTATAGCTATCCTTATCTCAACCAGCAAAAACCCTTGGTCCTTCCTATTATTGCTTATACTCTCTCTTCAACAAAATTAGAGATAAGGGCAAAATAGTTTCTGCAGGGTATCAAGGGGGTGGGGAGAAGAGGGAAGAGGCAGAGTGGGTGGTAAGGGAGGGGGTGGAGGCAGGGGGGAGAAATGACCCAAGCATTGTATGCACATATGAATAATAAAACAATAAAAATTAAAAAAAAAAAGAGTGCAAGAGAGACTCTACAAGGTAGATCCAAGGAAGGAATGTTCCTTCTGGATTCTTCCTGATTATCCTTACTCCTATAGCATGCCCCAGTGGTATGTGAGAGACCCACACCTGTCCAGTGAGTTTCACCAGCACCTGGCAGGATTTATTTCCTAGTGAGCTGCCTGACTGAGACACAATGGTAGCCACCATCCAGCCCGTTTTGTTGGAATCCTAGTAGGGGCTTTCCTTTTCACTGCGCTGGCCTGTGGCACCTCAAAGAACTTCATTTTCTAATGAGCCACAGACTCTCCCTCTCCAATGAGGCCTGAACCTCAGCCTTACCATGTTTCTTCCTTGCTTGGATGTTCTCCCTCAGCTCCAGGCAGAGTGGCTCCATCTACGTACCATGCTTGTGGTTGTTCTCTTTTCTTCTTCTTAATTTTCTACTGTCCATGGTATTTGTTAATTGTGTATGAAGAGAAACTATTCTTTAGTCCATAAATTCATGTTTCACAGTTTGCTAGTGACAAACTTCTAATAGAACTCAATCCAAAGGAATTCTTTACATTCCAAAATCACTTTGTACTCTGAAAGATCCCCAGCCTTCTTGGTTCCTTAAAACCTTTCATAGAATCATAATTTCTGGGCCTGGAGATGTAGCTAACTGGTAGAACACTTGCCTAGCATGTGGAAGGCCCGGGTTCAATCCCTAGCACTGTATAATCATAATTATAATTTCTGTAGAAATACGCATATTCCTTCATTCTTGGTTCAACAACAGCAAACTAAAGGAGGACTGCAACCCCACAGAGTGGGGCAATGAAAGCTATAACAACATGATATCACAGATGTTTCATCATAAGTTTTCATGTTTGAGGTTTCCTCAAACCACCGAAAGCCACGGTAGTTATTGTCCTCAAAACCGTCCTTCCCAACTAATGGAGAAATCTAGTCCCTTGTATTCAATTTGCCTCTTTTGCATCTAATCATATCTTACTAGTTAGTGATTCTTTCTATTAAGTTTTCCCTGCTCAAATTACTGATGTGGCTTGTCTCCTCTCTGGATACTGACTGATACAGGCCCCCTCAGGAAAGAACCCTTTTTAGAAAGTTCTAATTTGCTCCATAAGTGAATTGATAGTATTAACAAATTATAGCACCTTTAACAGTACCTTTCACAAAGGAGATGCTCAATAAATAATGGCTTGTTTAATTGTATTGTAAAATTTGCCCTTTACAAGGATATAGAGAAATTGGAACTCTCATGCCTGGCTGGTGAGACTGGAAAATAGTCTGACAGTTCTTCGAATTGTTAAACATACAGTTATCCCTAAGACCCAGAAATTCTACTTTGATATCTATACACAAGAGAAGTAAAAACATAGCCACACAAAAACTTCTTCATAAATATTTATAGCAGCATTACTCATGGCCAAAAAGTGGAAACCACCCAAAATACATCAAGTGGTGAATGGATAAATAAAATGTGTTATGCATGCAATGGAATGTTATTCAGCCATAAAAGGGAATGATGCACTCATAAATGCCTCATCCTAGACAAACCTTGAAAGCATTACGCTAAGTGAAAGAAACCAGAGCCAGTCACAAAAGACCACATATTGTATGCTTCCCTTTATAGGAAATGTCAAGAACAGACATGTTATACAGAAAGAAGATTGACTAGTGATTGCCTAAGGCTGGAGGCAAAGAATTGCAGAAGGGGGAAAAAGAAGCAGAGCAAGAATGGAGAATGCTACTAAGGGATATGAGGTTTCTTTTAAGGTGATGAATGTGTTCATTACACAAATGGTGATATTTGTATAATGCTATGAATATACTGAAGTGAGTAAACTGTACACTTGAATAGACTTAAATGTATATGGATTATGTTTCCATAAATCTGTTTTCTAAAATTGGCTTTTAAAAGTTGTTTTAATTCTGCCTCTACAGTTCATGCAGTATTTCCAAGTGATGCTAAAATAAAACGAAGACTTCAGCCCAATGAGTCACAAAATCCTTATTTTAATTTTTTCTGATTACTCATTTCCATTTCATTTTATTTGCTTTTAATAAAAATTGTTTTAGAAACACCTGAGAGGACTGCGAACAATTTTTCTCAGCTGTCCTGTATTAGGCTAACTCTTACATTAGCCTGCCTGCAAGGAATTACTTGTAGAATGTGATTTAATGCTGAGAATTCCAAATCAATGGTAAAGACAAGCTCGTGGGAGATAATAAGCAGGAAAGTGGGGTAGGAAGTGCCAAGGGCTGTCCTGGTTCTGTGTCTGTAAATGGAGGCCAGAGCTTTGGGAAGTACCATCATCTCTCTGGGCCTTTGTCCTTACTGGTAAAATGAGAATGTTACCAGTGGTAGGATTAAAGGTAAACATGGGTGAAATCTGAGCAAATTCTGCAAGTGGGAATAAACTTTCAATGCTAAACATGAAGTCGATGGCCTCGATAGCCATCAAATACACCCAGAAGTATAGTCCCTCACAGCCACCAGTGCCACCATTCTTTAGGGAACTGGACAAATAGCAAATCAGAGACTAGTTGGGAGTCAAACAAGAGCAGACTCTTAGAATACGGACCTTTGGGTGAGGTTATAAACTTATTTATTATATAGTTATGAACTGTATTTATTGCCATTTTCCTAAGAATAGTAAGAACTCTTTTTGTTTGTTTGTTCTACTAAAGGCTTCTATAGTTATTCCTAGTTGGGAAAAATAGGCAATTTTGAAATAATTAAATCCTTTATACAATTTTCTTTCATATTACTCATCTACTCTTTGAAGATCTTGCAAAGCATTGCACCTCAGGAACAATGTGGGAAAAGGCAATTCTTCTTTCTTTCCCATATTTCTTTTGGTGTGCAGTAAGAGTCCCCTTGGGAGTTTTCCATCATAACTCCAAATATACAAGCTAAATCTAATTCTAATTGCTACTTACATTAGCTAATCTCACATTTAAATCATGGCGATGACATTTTATCAAGCTTTGAAAATTGCTTAAGCAATTTCTGTTTACTTGAATGAATTGTAAGTTAGATGTTATGCAAGGTTTTAAAATTTTAATTTCATTCCCTTAAATTTCACCCGATTTATTTTATTAGATATGTGAAATGGTCAGAGGGTCAGTGAATTAAAATCTTCCCACAAAAAACCAAGGAAACCAGAGACTTAACCTTTATCTGAGTAATATAAAATGTAAATTAATTGAATAAAATTATAAATCTAAATGTGTAGTTTACATAAATAAACTACTATAAAATTAATATAAAAGTATATAGTATATTTGATATAGGTAAAGTATATTCAATTCTATTAGATATAGATATTGAATAGTAGATATAAAGTAAATATTTTAAGCGAAAAATTACAACAAAAATATAATAAAGACCACAAATGTTAAGGCCAGGTACAGTGGCATACGCCCGTGACCCCAGCCATGCAGAAAGCTATAGGAGTGTGGTCCAAGGCTGGCCCCAGGCAAAAATGCAAGACCTTATCTGAAAAATAATTTAAAAACTAAAACAAAGAGGTAGAGGGCAGGATCTGGGGACATGGCTCAAGTGGTAGAGCACCTGCCTAGTAAGCACAAGGCCCTGACTTCAAAGTCCAGTATCAAGAACAAAACAAAACACAAACACTTAAAAAAATCTAGAAAAAATAAAATATTTTGTTAATTAGCTGTTTGACACATTTCTAGAATACTTTATCCTTAACAATTTTAGCTGAATACTCTCTGGTTGCCTTCAACTAGAAAAATTCATATGACAATGAATTTTTTTCTCTGAAATATCTCATTAAGAAGCATCTCTTTTGTCCATTGTATGTTCTGCTTGAGTCTCAGTAAATATTAGGGGTCATGATTCCAAAGAAGTAATTAAAATTGTCGAATGACTAAATCTCATCATAGCTAGTCATAACAAAAGATGACAGTACTTATCAAAATACATGACTTGCTAGAAATTCAACTTTTGTTGACCTTATGCCCCTCTGTTGACTATACAAATTAAGTTTTTCTTTACTGGCATTTTCATCTATCTGCTTTTTCATGTCCTATTAGAGGGATATTTGTTTCTCATAAAAAGCTGTCTTCTGTTTCCATTTTTATGTACTATATAGCTTATCTTCATGATTTTGAACATCAGTTTTTAGCTTCTTTTATAATACAAGAGGAGTTCTGATATTTTGAAGCTTCTGCCAGCTGCCTTTGAATTGTTTCCACCTTTTGGCTCTAGCGAATAATGCTGTTGTGAACACTGAGTGTACAGGTTTTTGTTTGAATATCTGTTTCCAATTTGGGAGGATAACGAGGAGTAAAATTACCAGTTCATATGGTAATTCTATGTTTAGCTCCTTGAGGAACTTCCAGGTATTTCTGCAATTTAAGCCTCACCTCTAAGTGTAGAATAAAAAGCAATTGCTGTTATCATGATCATGTGGGTTAGAGTTGCTTTGGGAAAGGCTGGCAAGAAAGTGCAAGAGGGGAAAATGAAATGCCCTGCATCCATATAAGGGTGGCCCTCAACTGGCTCTACATGACAACCACTTGGGCAATTGTTTGTCCTAGTGACAATTTAAACATTTTGAGAAAACCTGGTTTTAGAAAAACTCTTTGAAAAATAGGTTACTCTACTAAGATCTTCCCCAAAATATCTGAGTGAAGTTGTACTGGTCAAAGTCCTTACAGTTGCTCTGCTAGGACAAATCTACACCCTGTCCTCTGACTCCTTTGGCTTTAGGAACACTGTAGATGAGAAAAGTCCTGAAGATTCATAAAACTAAAAAGCTTCTGCTCATCAAAAGAAATGGTCTCTAAACTGAAGAGAACACCCACAGAGTGGGAGAAAATATTTGCCAGCTACACATCAGACGAAGGACTGATAACCAGAATATATAGGGAACTTAAAAAACTAAATTCTCCCAAAACTAATGAACCAATAAAGAAATGGGCAGTGAACTAAACAGAACTTTCTCAAAAGAAGAAATTCAAATGGCCAAAAAACACATGAAAAAATGCTCACCATCTCTAGCAATAAAGGAAATGCAAATTAAAACCATGCTAAGATTCCACCTCACCCCTGTTAGAATAGCCATCATCAGCAACCCCACCAACAACAGGTGTTGGCGAGGATGCGGGGAAAAAGGAACCCTCTTACACTGCTGGTGGGAATGTAAACTAGTCCAACCACTCTGGAAAAAAATTTGGAGGCTCCTTAAAAAGCTAAACATTGATCTACCATTTGATCCAGCAATACCACTCTTGGGGATATACCCAAAAGACTGTGACACAGGTTACTCCAGAGGCACCTGCACACCCATGTTTATTGCAGCACTATTCATGATAGCCAAGTTATGGAAACAGCCAAGATGCCCCACTACTGATGAATGGATCAAGAAAATGTGGTACCTATACACAATGGAATATTATGCAGCCATGAAGAAGAACGAAATGTTATCATTCGCTGGTAAATGGATGGAATTGGAGAACATCATTCTGAGTGAGGTTAGCCTGGCCCAAAAGACGAAAAGTCGTATGTTCTCCCTCATATGTAGACATTAGATCAAGGGCAAACACAACAAGGGGATTGGACTTTGAGCCCATGATAAAAGCGAGAGCACACAAGGGAGAGGTGAGGATAGGTAAGACACCTAAAAAACTAGGTAGCATTTGTTGCCCTTAATGCAGAGAAACTAAAGCAGATACCTTAAAAGCAACTGAGGCCAATAGGAAAAGGAGACCAGGGACTAGAGAAAAGGTTAGATCAAGAAGAATTAACCTAGAAGATAACACACACGCACAGGAAATCAATGTGAGTCAACTCCCTGTATAGCTATCCTCATCTCAATCAGCAAAAACCCTTGTTCCTTCCTATTATTGCTTATAGTCTCTCTCCAACAAAATTAGAGATAAGGGCAAAATAGTTTCTGCCAGGTATCGAGGGGGTGGGGGGGAGAGGAAAGGGGTGGGGTGGGTGGTAAGGGAGGGGGTGGAGGCAGGGGGGAGAAATGACCCAAGCATTGTATGCACATATGAATAATAAAATAAATAAAGAAAGAAAAGAAAAGTGTCTGAAACTACTCAGAGCCATTTGGATTCCTCATCCATGTGAACATTCCATAAACCTTTTGAATGGAAGCACTGTGTTTCCTCAAGAAATACAATTTCTCATGTTTTAAATGAGGCACAACAGTGTTAAGATACAATGTTAATTTTATCAGTTTTGTGAATTAAAAGAATCTACATTCAACATACACATAGAGTATAGTTCGTCTTAATTTTAAAACGATGTATATTTTAAACTTTAGAATATAATTAATCTTAAAAGAATTAAATAAAAACTATAATCAAACTTTACCATGGCCTTTGCTAACCTGCTATATCAGCAAGAAAGTGAGTCTTAAAAAGAGCAGTTAAATACATAAATCAGAAAAGTTCATAAGGTAAACAGGCAAAGTACAAACTTAAGGGTGCTTCATAAATGTTGTAGAAAGAAATTGGACTTTTTTCCCAACCGAAACCACTGAACAGAAAGGTAAGCTATCTTTCTACTTTGGATCCTTCGATCAAAGGTGAAAAGATAGCAATAGCTACTATTATTAAGCAATAACTGATAGACATTGTCCAAGCATTCTAGTTACATTAGCTCATTTAGTTCTCTCAAAAATTCTAATATATTTTAAAGACAAAGAATTTAAAGTGAGTCTAGCTTCAGTGATAGAACACTTGCCTAGCATGTACAATCTCTGGTTCAGTCCTTAGCACCAGGAAGGAAGGAAGGAAGGAAGGAAGAGAGGAAGGGAGGGAGGGAGGGAAGGAAGGAAGAAGGGATGGAAGGAGGGAGGGAAGGAGGGAGGGGAAGGGGAAAAGAGGAAAGGAGAAAGGAGAGAGGGAGGGAGGAAGGAAGAAAGGAAGAAAGGAAGCAAAAATGCAAACTCAAAGATATTACATACCCATATATGTTCAAAAAGTAAGAAATATACTTTTATATAACCCATAGTTTCAAAAATCTTGAGAGAAATAGAACACATTTCAAACTGACTTATAAAAAAATAATCACATAAAAACTCAGTCAAGGCTATAAAAGCTGTGCTAAGATTTATAGCCTTATATACATGTATTAGAAAAGGCAAAATTCTGATAAACAATGATCTAAGCATTTATTTCACAAAGTCAAAGAAAACAGAATAAAGGAAATAAAGACACAAATTTTAAAAAATAGAAACAAATTTACAACAGAGGTCAACAAGGCCTAACACTGGCTCTTCACAGAGGATAAATAATGTTCCTAAAAAACAGAGCTGTGAGATACAAACTCAGAGATATTTTACTCCCTAAGCCAAGCTCCTAGGCCTTACTCTAATGGCTACACATAGTATTCATCTGGCCCTAAGATCCCTGAAGTACAAGATCTTAATAAAAACAACTCTGACCATTTATAGAAGAGGGGACCTAAAATATAAACAAAGTATGCTTTTACACATGGACTTCAATTGTGAATTCATTCTTATAATTGCAACATATTTGTAACGTTTTTTGAAACTCACATGTTTTCTATTTTAAAATAACACTTTCTCAAATTATAGGAAGGAAATTACTAAAATGGTTGCTTGCCACTTATGTGAAATAATAATTCATTTCTATATTCAACAAGAAACTATTTGATTTATATTTTATATAAAAGGAAGGATTTTGTTAAATCAATATCCTCAATGGGATTATTAAAATTCCTTGGAAAACAAACCATGTCTTATAGTTACTAATAAGATTCTGTGTGGCAAGAGTTACATGCACTTACTTGAAATACTCCCCAAACCCTGCACGTAATACTATGCACCCTGTGAGACTTAACAAATATTAATTCATAATTTACTGCCCCCCATTTTTCCTAAGGTGCTTACATACCCATTTAAGCTGTAAATCTCGGGGACAGCTGTCTAAAGCAGAGCACCTTTAGGACCAGAAGCACCAGTGTCACCTGGTGTGTTAGTCACTTTTCCATTGCTGTGACAAAATAACTGAAATAAAACAACTTCAAGGAGGAAAGATTTATTTTGGCTCATAGTTTCAGAGGTTTCAGTCCAAGGTAATTCAGCTTTTGTTTCTGAGATTATAGTGAGGTAAAACATTACGGCAGACACACACACAGAGAGAGAGAGACAGAGAGAGAGAGACAGAGAGAGACACTGAGAATAAAATTTACCCTTTGAACATTAGATCAAGGGCAAACACAACAATGGGATTGGACTTTGAGTACATGATAAAAGCCTTAGCACACAAGGGAGGAGTGAGGATAGGTAAGACACCTAAAAAATTAGTTAGCATTTGTTGCCCTTAACGCAGAGAAACTAAAGCAGATACCTTAAAAGCAACTGAGGCCAATAGGAAAAGGGGACCAGGAACTAGAGAAAAGGTTAGATCAAAAAGAATTAACCTAGAAGGTAACACACACGCACAGGAAATTAATGTGAGTCAATGCCCTGTATAGCTATCCTTATCTCAACCAGCAAAAACCCTTGTTCCTTCCTATTATTGCTTATACTCTCTCTTCAACAAAATTAGAAATAAGGGCAAAATAGTTTCTGCTGGGTATTGAGGGGGTTGGGGGGGAGAGGGAGTGGGCGGAGTGGGTGGTAAAGGAGGGGGTGGAGGCAGGGGAGAAAAATGACGCAAGCCTTGTATGCACATATGAATAATAAAAAAAAAATTACCCTTTGAGGGGACACTGCAATGACCCACTTCCTCCAACTAGGGCCCACCTCCCAAAGTTTTCACTACCTCCTAACAGCTCATTAAGTTTTGGATCCATAAGTAGATTAATCCATTCATGAAGTCAATGTCAGTGATCCAGTCACCTTCCAACACCTCTCCCTCAACACTACTGCACTGGGGACCAAATATTCAGTACATAATCTTTTGGGTAACATGTCAGATCCAAACCACATCACTGGGAACTGTAAGACATGCAAATTCCCAGGCTCTGCCTCAGACCTACTGAGTCAGACGGTCTTGAGGTACAACCCAGACACCTGTGTTTCAACAAGCCCTCTGGGTAATTCTAATGCAGGAGGGAGTTGAGAGCTTCTGCCCTAAGGTAGGTTGACAAGACTTCAGAAGCAGCTCAAAATTTTACCTGCAGTAGCACCTATGGAAGCTCACGTGGCTCAGGGCTCAGCACATCCACAAGGGTTGGCAATTTATGCTGAGTTTTTAATGGCTTAGACTAAAGCAGGAGACTAATTATCAAAGAAGGAACTTGTGGGGCTCTCACAGAAGTTCTACACTGCAAAAATGGATCAAAATCAGCACTTCCCAGCATTCAGCAAGGAGTGACAAGAAATTTAATGAGCTTACAACACCAAGATATACTGCCTTTGCATTTGATCATTCTCCTGGGTGGACCCGCCCTGCCCCCCAAAGAGTATATTAACAGGAAAATAGGAATGAACAAGGGAGCCGTGAGCCACTGTTTCAAGGATAGCCGATTTGAAAATGACTTGATAGAATGAAATTAAGATTCATAAGCACTTTATCACCATTATCCCAAGGCGACGATGACTATATTTGCTCAACACTGTTTTCCCATGCTTTATTCCTGCCTCTGTGTTGAGAAGAAAATGAAGAAAAATGTTTCCCCAAGTTCACTGTACAGCAGTAGTGTTGACAGCCT
This sequence comes from Castor canadensis, assembly GCF_047511655.1. Lineage (NCBI taxonomy): Eukaryota > Metazoa > Chordata > Mammalia > Rodentia > Castoridae > Castor > Castor canadensis. Next base: position 128,216,491 of record NC_133391.1, on the reverse strand, counting down.
GAAGTTCCTTGCGAGTTTAGGAACATCAGGTCTCTTAGCAAAATAGAGCAGAACATTTGCCTTCCCAACTGTTTTGTTTTTTGCCTTTTAATTTTAAAAAGTGTAGTTTTGTCTTTCCAAATCAGACAACAATGTTTATGAGGGGGAAAAGAAGAGGTGCGCATTTTCCTGCTGTTCCTTTCTCCTTGATTTCTCCCACAAATGCATACTGGGTATAGGCTAATGTACCTTTAAGTGGAATTTTCCAACAGGTTAGACTCTTTCCCCTCTGCCAGGAGACCCTGGAGCAGTGAACTGAGGTATAGCCTTCTCAAATGTCTTTCTGATATCATGGCGCCTTTGACACTTGAAAGAAAAAAATCTTTTTTTTGAACAGTCATTCCGTATTGTACTTTATAAATGATAAGTGTATTGTGTGCTCATTTAAAGTAATACAGGAATTCAAAGATGTATACAATATCAATAAGATTTAATGTCAATAAATTTCCTTTAGCAGGAAATCCTGTTCCACCTCCTAAAGGATGCACATATTCCCACCCACTGGTGTCATAGCTTGGCTGCAGACAATGCCCTTGTCTGAGAAGATAGCATCTAAAGGAAGTGATCCAAGACTCCACTGCCAATCAGTACCAGTGAGGAGAAACATCTGATGGTGGCTATGCTGGTAGGGACATCCTTAGCCAGATTGCTTTATGGAGGGACCACGACTGTGTCCTCCACTGCCAAGATCTCTGCCAACTTCATGAGCCTCACTCCTCAGTCTTAGTCTTCCAGCCAGTTCTGTGAGACCTGTTCAGCCTAATCTTTGGAATATTCTTAATAGTGGTGAATTTTTCCCTTTGATGGTAAATTTGAATTTTGAAGCAAATAAGAATTTGAAAATAAGTGATGATGCAAATTTTAATACTCTACATGGACACATATACTCTCTCTCTCACATGAAGATGTAAATAAACTACTCAACATTAGTTTTCTTGCCTGAAATAGACAAATGGTGCCAAAAAATGTTTTGAACAATGTAAACATTGTTTAGCTGAGTGTATTAATTAGTCTTCCTCTTTAAAAGAATGGAATTAATTTGAATATTTATTCATTTATAAGTTAAAATCAGTCTCATTACTGCCTAGCTTATATGAGCCCCGGCATAACAGGATCTCCTTGTGGCTCTAGGAATATTTTATAATTCATAAGAAAAAACTGTACTTATAGATCCATAATTAAATTACTTTAACCTAGAAAATACAACTTTGCTTTGTTCTGCCTAAAATTGTATTCTCTACACTTTGATAATAATAAGAAGGAAACTTTGGCCTAACAGTAGACCTACATAAGTAAACACACTACCATGAAATAGCATTTTTATATTCATTAAAAGAAGCACATCTTTGAATTAGTTTGTTTTAGATTGCCATGCACATTCGCATTTCATACTCTTGTGTATCCATTTGCACATGTCTAGAACATAATGGTGCTGAACATATATGTTCCATTTTAGTTCTATGTCATGAACTGGGCACTACATTGTTTTCTTCCTGTGATTTTATTTTTTATATCAGCTACATTATAATATTTCATTTACCATACAACTCATCCAATTATGCATAAACGAACTGGACAATTCAATAGTTTTTGTATATGCACAGTTGTTCAACCATCGCAACCATGGTTAAAGAGGTATTAACCAAGGGAAGAGGGGACTGAAGAGGCACTCCCTGCTCCCTAATACATGAAGCATGTAGTGGTCATTTGGCCTGATGCATATGTAGCTTTGAGGTAGCAAATTCATTTACCCTACATTGAGATGGCAGTAGGGGAAAAGGAAGGAAAAGCAAATTTATTTATGATAATTGATCTAATTTTCCTAACAAACCTCTATGTCCTGCCTGGCAATAAGAAAACTGGCATTTGTCAATTACAAAATTTATGTATACCAGATGCCTTCTCTCTGACGAAACCAAGACTGATATTTGATTTAAAGATGGGTGAAGAATCATAAAATACATATATCTACTATAAGCATTGCCATTTATGTCATTTTAAATGTTAAAATGAACAATCATTGTCATTTAATGTACATATATTTAATAAAAGGGGTCTTTGTAAGTGGTTAAAGATGTAAGATTTTTCACACGATAGTCATTCTATTTTTTATTATTAGAAACACTGTTGATTGTTTATTCTGTCTGGTGTTCAATATATGATCAAATTTAGGGCTTTTTGGCCACTTTTGGTTATGTATTTGATTCTATCTTTTCATTTCACCTCTTTTCAAATTGAGGTAAATCCATTTAATTTAGAGTATATGTGATTTATGCATTATTCACAATTTTGTTTTCCAGTAAATCATCAAACTAAATATATTATTATTATTTTATTATTACTATTATTTTGTGGTGTGGGATTGAAACCAGGGCCTTGAGCATGCTAGGCAAGTGCTCCACACTGAGCTACATCCGCAGCCTAAATATTACATTATTTTATGTCTTCTGATGAATCAATAATAGCTTCAATTGTCTGAAAGTGATTAATAAATAATATTCATGAATAGTTTTAAAATTCAGGATTTTGTATAGTAAGAGTCAGCAATAATGTTTTTGTAAAGGACCAGATAGTGAATATTTTAGCCCTTATAGGACATGTGATGATAGTCACAACTATTCAATTCTACCATAGTAGTGCCATGAGACATAATCAAGTTTTATTATAACCTACATATAGTATATGTAAATTATGGCCATGGGCCATAGTTTTTCAGCTCCAGTTTTGCAGTATTAGCATCTATGGGCCATCATTTCCTTCAAGTTTTAGTACATGGATATCTAGGGTTTGCATTTGTCAAACTATAATTTTCAAAAAGTTAAAAGCCTGACTGTCATACAAATATAAAGTCAGCATGTATGAAAGATTTATCTAACTCATTATCATGGGAGCTATCAAGATAGAAAAGATGAGTCAAAGGAGTAGAGGAGCAATCTTGAAAACAAGATTGCTGAAATGACATTTAAAAACTAATAAATGGCCTACATTAATTGTGACCTCAGGTTCCCCTACCCCTGCTGTACAGACTTTATTTGCCTCACAGTTAGTTTTCTATAAGTCATCACCTACCTACAAAGTTATAAATGCCCATATCAATAGCATCTAATGAGTTAAATGAAAATTAATAGCCCAAAAGAATTAATAACCCATAGCTGGATCTATTACACATTTCTCCAACATGGCTATTTCTAAATTTTGGATATCTTCTTCTTAACACATTTTATTCCAGTACTGCACTGTAAATAATGACTTTTCAGTGAAAAAATTCTCAATTCTAAGAGATTCATGTCCTTATAGCCCAAAGTGAAGTTAAACATTTCTCATTACATTCTACAGTAAAAGTGTAGCTTTTACAGGCTTCCATATCAAAGGCTCACAGAGTCTGGAAGTGGAATTATCCTGTGTGTGTGTGTATTCATAGATTGCATAGTTTGAGATGTCCACAATATTATTTCCATCCTGCAAGACCTTCCTTGATATCACCTCCTATGAAAAGTTGGGTGTATGGTCCCTCCTCTTGAATCTGAGCAAGGCTGAGTCTATGGAGGAATTTAAACTATGTGACTTCCAAAGGTAAGATCCTGAATAGCCCTGTGGCTTTCTTCTTGTTCTCTCAGAGATAATTATTCTTGGAAGGCAGCCACTATGCTATAAAGAAGCCCAAGTTGGCACCAAAACAGAGACCACGTGGAGAAGCTGTGTGCAAGTACTCTAGCACACAGAGACTCAGAACCGACTGCCATATGTCTGAATAAAGATTCCTCCAGATCACTCCAGATTCCAGCCACATGTCACTCACAGTCTATCACGCTACCCAGAAGAGGCCCCAGATATGGTAGAAAAACAACCAACCATTCTCATTGTGCTCTGTCTAAATTCCTGACCCACAGAACACATGAGAAATAATTATATTTATTAATTGTTATTGTTTTAAACCACTAAGTCTTAAGGTAATTTGTTAAGTAGCATGTGTCACTACAGACAAAAATTTCAGAATCCATCCAAATTGATTTTTGATAAAAAAATTATTTCTAAAATCTTTAGTATTTATTGATTTATCAATAATGAAAAGCAGCTTTGCATTCTAGCTGCATTCTGTAGACATTACTGTGATGTTTTAAAAAACTTGTTTCTTGGTTTTTGTGCTTGATGGAAGTAGCCGTATGACTCCCTGATACAGATTCATAATTGGTGGTGGTCACCCCTGGCTGGGAAGAACTACGCTCCCTGCAGAAGAGCTGAGCTTGAGCTATGGCCAGGACAATGAACTGTACATAGTTAAACTGTCCACTGCTGCTTCAGGATTTGCAGGCCTTCGGTGTGGCTATTACAGAAGAGGTTTTGGATATAAAATGACAAAAAGGAAGCAGCATCAACATGAGGTGTCAGTCCTGCTGCCAATAAAAGATAAATAAGAGATGTGTATTGATGAATTGTGCTCTCAAATCACCCGAAGGAGGGTCTCCCTATGCAGCAGCCAAAAATCAATGCAAAGATTTACTAAAGTTAAGCTAAAAAAGGAAGCAAATGCTTGATGAATTTTCAGTTCATATTAGCTTATGCGTATGAGTACCAACTTTTCATAAAATATGCCTCAGAGCTACAAATTTTAAAATTCAATCTCATATCTATGCTCTTCTTTTAAAAATCATTTCTTGTGGATAATATCTTATGATGTAATACTGTAGGCTGTTCTTCAGTCAAATGTTCTCTCTCAACAGTTGCCATTACTCTCATTACCTTTTAGAACAGCACAGTGATTTGTCCTGACTCGTGCTCAGTACATGGTATCAGGCCAGGGTAGGGTTTTGTTTTTTTGCTTTTGTTTTTGTTTTTGTTTTTCCTTTCCTAACTCTCAAGGAAGCTGCTAATCTGAAACTTTTTGCATCACCAATTAATTTCTTTAAAGTGGAATAAAAAGTTCATGTCATTTGCAAAGTTACCTGACTGCAGAATTTTTACAAAATGTCCCTAATCTCTTACCTTTGTCTTAGTCTCATATTTGGTTAAATTTTGTGTAACAGTTACAGGTGTAACTAGTGTAGTAGCCAGCTTCCAAGATGACCCTCTCCTGGTATTAACGCCTTTGAACTAACACTGAATTGTGTTCACTGTATAACCAACAGGCTATCAGAAATGACAGTGTCTGAGACTGTTATAAAAAGCATTGAATTTGGTCTTATTCTCTCTCTGGTCACTTACTTTGGGGTAAACCAACTATCATGTCATAAGGGAACTCAGCCCATTTTTGGAAATATCACCAACAGCAAGAAACTGATACCTCTTGCTGACAGCCTCCATCAGCTTGTCGACCTCACAAATGAGTCACTTCTTCAGCCATAATCAAACCCTCAGAAGACTGCAGAACCAAACAGTAAGTTAACTGCAACCTCTAGTAAACCCCCAAAATAGAACTACCCAGATTAAACTGATCAGGATCCCAAAGCACAGAAACTGTTTTAAACATTCACTGTTGTTTAAAACCACTGTTTTCAGATAATTTATCATGAATTAGAAAACTAATGCAAGTAATACAAACAAGTATAGATACCTAGGACAACTAGTATAAACATATCTGGGAATAAATAAAATTATTAAATGGTGTAGAAGATTAAGTGCAATGATATGTTCAAGGGCAGTTACCTATCTATGAATCAACGCCACATGGTGGGCATGAATTTGTAAATAGTTTTATGAAGGATATAGTCAGCATTGGTTAGCCCAACAAGTCTGTTAATTAGCAGTCCATTAACAGAGTATCTTTTAGATGATCTGCTTGTGCCAGTTATCAGCTTATTGACTCTGTTCAAAATTCACCCTTCAATATATTCTCTATGATAATTCATGAGATTCAGCTCAGCATTTCTCTTTTGCAGTGTTGATGATATTTGACTATCAGTACAAGGTACAATAGTGGCACTCCAGGAGGAGAGGCTGTCCCGCTGTTTCTGACTACACTACACAGTAGCCTCAGTGGTGTGGGTGTAAGGCCTCTAAAGGTGTCAGCCCAGCCTGACCTGCTAGCCACCTTCCCACACCCTCACCATCTGTACACTGCATACTGCAAGCCTTTTGCTTGCATTGGTATCACACACTTTCAGTGGTTGGGGCTCACCTGCAAACTACCACCCCTCAGAGAACTGCCACCAGCAACCCTACTCCCCCTGCCTGCCTGCTCTCCCAGTAACCAACTGTAACTCATCTGTGCCCATCTCACTCCGGAGAATTCTTCCTGCTCATCCTGCAACTGCCAACCAGCTCTGGCATGGGCAAGCCAAGGAACTCCTCTAATGTCCCGTGATTGGTGCCTCACATCTTCCAATAAGGTCTGAACCTCAGTTTCAGGGAGGGGCCCTCTTTGAAGTGTGTTGTTCTTTGAGTTCTCTCTTTTAATCTTACGATATCATAAAGTATTTTCTTGCTTGCATCTTATAATTGTCTCATCACATATTAAACTTTCCCTGCCCAAATCACTGTGGTACTGGGGATGTAGCTCAGTGGTAGAGCACCTGCCTACCATGTGCAAGACTCTGGGTTCCATCCCCTAGCACGCACATGTACACGTACATATACACACACACAAAATTCCCAAATTGCTGTGTGTTTTCTGTCTCTTGATTGGACCCATATTGGTACACTGATGTTTCTGAGTTCTTTCACTAATCCCTTCTCCTTCCAAGGATGGCATCCAGGTACACTGAACTGCCTTGCTTTATTCTCTTTGGAAGAGAAGGTAAGAAACAGGACTCAGATTCAAAAGATGTTCTCTGGATCATCATTGTATTCTGCAGGCTGGTCAGTTTCCAAAACTGGTCACAATGTGTAAACTGGTCACACTTGGTTTTGATGGAAAATGGAGCAACCACTACTAGAAAACTGACCTTGGCCTCTGCCCTAGTCTCTTTGCTCTTGTGGGTGTTTATGACCCACCAGGCCTCACTGCATCTCTGAGGCTTAGGTAACATCTAGGCATGGAAGAATCAGGAGCACAGACTCAGTCTAAATCATTCTAGCTTTCTCCAGTCATTTCTCTCTCACTACATGGGGCCTGGCCCACAGCCAAAGACTGAAATTGATCTAGAACTAGCTCCTTAGTCTCTCTACTTTTGGACAAAGGAGTAGACCACTAGCTTAAATTCTCTTGAACTTCTCCCTACCTTTCCTGATGTTTCTAGATTGCCCCCCTTTTGAGGCAGAGCCTGAAGAAGGAGGAAATCAAGAGCCATAAGGAAAAGGCAGGTCCCTTATCCAATGGCACCAAAAGGGTCTAATTCAATGCCTTCCTAAAGGGATCAAACTCTCTAGGACCTGAAAGAATTTCTACAAATTTTTCTTTTACAAATTTCTGAGCTTTATAGAAATGTAAAGTATTCTTTCTCTTGACAAAAATCAAGCTTTCCATTCTGCCGGCACTATTAAAACAAACTAGGGTTACTAAGGGGTTAATAGGATGGAAGTGTACTACTTCTATGAACAGCATAATGAAACCCATTAAATGCTGCTTGAAAAGGGGGGGAGGAGGACGATGAAGAATGGGATTATAGTAGGGGGGTGAATTTGTTCAATGTATACTGAACTCATGCAGAATTACCACCATGAAAATCCCCAGTATTATTAACATATGATAATTCAAAAATAAAATTAAAAACAGACTGGGGTAACAAAAAAGCTGAACATAGACTCTGTTCCTTTCAACGTACATTATAAAAGTCTTAAGCCCACTCCTATTCCCATAATTTCCTATTCCTGCATCCCCTACTACAGAAAGATGCTAAGCCAGACCAGGTATTGGAGTGATTTTTTTCTCCCGCTCCCTTGTTGGAGCAAGCTTTCTCTCACTCCTGGTGTTTACTGAACATAACAGGGTCTAACTGGAGGCAACTGGAGATGCAGAAAGACACAGGATAGAGAGTTGGGGCCATGTGTGTTGGGTGCTCAGGTAGAGACTCACAACCCTCATTGCTTCTTTTCTCTATTATTCTCTTCATTTACTCTGCTTCTTATCTCTATCTTTATTTTTAAGGCCTTACTCCTTTACAATTCTATAAAACCTTGCTTCACTATTTTTTAAAACCTCTTTCCTTAGACTCACACTGTCCCATGTTTTCTCTTTAGCTTTCTTAAAGCTTTGGTAGTCAGACTTGCAAACAACAACAGCCATACCTAAAAACTGCATATGCATAACCCTTAAAGTCTCAGTCCTTAGATTTGCACTGTCCCATGTTCTCTGTAGCTTCTCTTTAGCTTAGCTTTTCTAAGGCTTTTCTAAAGCCTATGTATAAAGTTCTCAGTGCAGACTTGCACTGTCCCATGTTCTCTCTTTAGTTTTCGTAAAGTCTTGGCCCTCAGGCTTGCTAGCAATTCCCTTTTAACAATGCACCTTCAGCAATTTTTTTCCCTTCAGCAATCCTCCTTTTAATTCATTTTCCCCATTCAACAATCTTCCTCCAGCAATCTTCCCTTCCAAAAGCCTCCCACACCAAAAAGCCAAAAGCTAACAGCAAAAGCCTCAAAGCAAAAACTTTGCATCCTCCTTCAGTGAGTCTTTTACACTGAGTGGTAAACAGGGTGGAGCAGTGGTTCTCAGGGAGGGGCATGACATTGTAACAGGAGAAACCTGAGTTCTTGCTTCTCTAAACTAAAACAATTTAGGAGAAGCAGCTGTTCTGCATCTTCCTCCTCTGTGGCCTGGGCTGTGCCAATCTTGGCCGACAGATAAACATCCTAGAAGCAGTTGAGCTGCATCTTGGCCTGCCCACGTCCAACTCTCACAGGCTTCTCATAATCCACTCTCCACAAGATATGATGTTGTTTACATAAAAACTCAAGAGAGGAGAGTGCATATTTCAAAAGCTTTTACCTTCTATCAAATATTCAACTCCTACTAATTAAAGAGAATGAATGAATAAATAAATTAATAAGTTGGAAGGTAAACATACATAGAAAAGATTGTGACTGAGAAGCAGCAAGCTCAGAGAATACTCACGTATGCTTGCTCACTTCATAAACAAAGTCACTGACACCATACACCACATTCTATTATCTATCCTTAGGAAATAAAAATAAAATGCCATATTTTATAAAACTTAGGATGCTATTAACTCTTGTGCCATCAAAAAAGAAAAACAGCTGGCAATTAAATGATACATTCTCAACTGAAAGATGCATCCTAGTTTCAGGGAAATTGAAACGTTGATGAAAAAGGTCTATCTTAGAATAAATGAAATATGGAAATACAGAAGACCCCCCCAAAAAATTAACTGATTGTTTTAAATTATATTGGAAATACCAAAAAGCCATAAACTGAAAACTTGAAGTAAGAGCTTCTGGGATTATATATATGTTTGATATATGTATATGCATTTCTAACTTCCAGAGTTTACTGTAGAAAAATGTCACAATAGTCAAGTAGTTCAGGTAAGTAATGAAAAACCATATGCAAGTAGAATTGTGAAAAGTTCAGTAATACCTGAAAAGACTGCTGAGCAATCCAAATATCCAAATTGTTAGTAATAGGACCATGTCTTGCAGCAGAATGGCTGGTTCCAGGGGTTCTTAGAAGCACACAGAATTATTGCTGAAAACTTTTCTGAGAAACCTTCCACAAGCTATAAAAAGTTTCATGATCTCTAGACTCTTTTTTTTTTTTTTTGCCTAAAGAAGAGTAACAAAACTCCTGCCAAGAACTTCCTTCCCTGCCTACAAACTGATGACATGCATAGAGGCAGAGAAAAAATTACATATTAAAAGAATATAAATTAATCATAAAATATGAATTTTACAATGCCACCTTTATAGACTTTATTGAAATAAATTTAGTTACCAGAAGGCAACAGCATCCAAGTATGACCAATATTAACCAGTTACAATTCAGTCTTCCATTAGGGGTTAGACAAATTAAAAAACTTGGACTTCTGGTTATAAAAATATACAATACTGGTAATGAGTTTAGTTTACATCTTTCAGTGCATATAAGGGCTATCAAGTCAAGAACATTTTAATGAAATGGGGAATAATTTAGAGACATTTATTCAATATTCTCATTTTATATTGAGTCATTTAAAAGAAAACTACACAAAATCTTGGTCTTAATGATAAAACTTTAAAATAGGCATTGTGACATTAGTCATTCAATCTAATGGGACAACTTGAAGCTGTGTGCTGACTCTAATGCCCAGTTTTCCAAGCTCCTGAAAATTACCATGAACATTAATAATGATATAAGATGGGAGTCTGATTTATATAAATGCAAGACAACACAAATGAGGAAAGGAACATTTATTGTGATGGATGTGTTCACTTAGTGCGAAAAGCAAATTATTGAAGACAGAGTGAAAGGGAAAAGACTATATATATTCAGGTTCCCTGCAGTAGTAGGGGATTAACCACATGGAAATTAAAGAAAAACTAAAGGAAATCACTGAGTTCACATGTGGAGAAAATATTAAAAGCATCTTACTGCAGGCAACAAGCTAAGGCAATGCATTTGCAGAGCCAGTTCTAACATTCATTAAGTGTTATGAAATGGAACAGTACAAACCCAGAGGCATGGAATATGAGGCTGTTGATAGAAAAAATAGAAACCAACAATAAAAGGATCAGCCTTTTGAGATAAAGCACAAGGCAGATTCAACAACACCAGCAATGCATTGCAAGCATTAGAAGCACACTGGTACAAAGGAACATGGGTATGTCCTGGGAAAACTTGGGGGAAAAGAATAGGATAGAGCAGCAACCTAAAAAGGATCCAAAGTTCCAAAAAGCACTGAGTCTTGGATAGAATGGGCTAGACTATACAGAAAAGGAGGCCATCTTGGGGATGTTGTTTGAAAGAGTCCAGAAAGGACAGCTTCTTTAACAAATGGTACTGGAAAAACCAATTATCTTCATGACGATGATTGAAACTTTTTTTTTATTTCTCACCCTGTACAAAAATCAACTCAAAATGAACCAAAAATTTTAGTGGAAGACCTAAAGTTCTGTAACACATAGAGGAAACTCTTCAAGTATTGGCATAGGCAATGATTCCCTGCATAGTACTTAAAAAGTGCCCTTCCTGCCTCAGTTCATGAAATCCCTTATTACTTACTTCTTTAAAGCCTTGTCAGATTTTAAAGTATTAGTATTCCCTGCACAATGTGGAATGGAAAAATCATTTGTCCTTGTCATCAGAGCCTTAATACTTGTTATTGTCTCTGAGAAGATGCTATTACACTACCTTTCACCCTGAAAGACACATTCTTCAGGGCTTGAAATAAATACTAGCCTTTCCGTGACACCTTTCTCTATCCCTCCAACTATCCTAGAAAAATTTCCCCTCTCTGCTTTCTTTCTCCTGCACTCCACAGAGGTCTGTGGCACAGATTTTGTTGTCCATAGTTACATGTAGGCATGTTTGCTTTCCTCACTGGGCTGAGGCACCTGCAGAGTTAGAGCTGTCTTTCTTCCTCCCACACTGTCCAGCCTTCAGCTTAGCATATTAAGGCTCTATAACAAATTGAATTAATGAAAGGACTCTAACTATTTGGAGAACTAACTATTCTTACAGGTGCAAATACTGTGTATACATTTATGTAAATGGAAAAATGATACCTGTTGAAACTGTTCCAGTAATGGGGGTGATAAAGGAGAATAGTGAGAGGGTGAAGTAAAGTATGATATATTTGATATATTGTAAGAACTTTTGTAAATGCACAATGTACCCCCACCAAGCACAACAATAAAAAATTAATTTAAAAAATAAATAAAATAAAACAAACAAACAAACATCATACACTTTGGATAAGTTCTGTAGAGGACAGATGTCTATTTCATAACACTGACACAGAAGCAAGAGAGCAATACCATGTGGTACTGCACTGGACTGTTTTACTAGCTTCTAAAAGTTTCTCAGACAAAACTGACATTCAAAAAATGCATGAGAAAAAAATGAGGAGGTAGAGGTGAAAAGAAAGGGACAGCAAAAAGAAAGAAGGTGCAGTATGAACATTTTAACAATATTAATTCTTTCAACCCATGAATGTGGGAGGTCTACCTCTTAGTGTCTTTCTCAGGTTCTTTCTTGTGTTTTACAATTTTCATTGTGGAGATCTTTCACATACCTAGTTAGATTTATTCCCAGGTATTTTTCTGTGTTGTGTGTGGTTACTGTGAATGGAATTACTTTCCTAATTTCTCAATGCACTCATTATTAATGTATACAAAAGTTACTGATTTTTGTATGTTGACTTCTTATCTTGCTCCCTTACTGAATTTATCAATTCTAATAGTCTTTTGGAGGACTTTAGGTTTCTTTATTTATATGATCAGATAATCTGCAAAGAGGGATAATTTGACTTCCTTGTTTCCTACTTCAATACCTTTTATTTCTTTCTTTTGCCTATGAGAGTGGTGAGAATGGACATTTCCTCTGAGATCTTATTCCTGATCTCAGATGAAATGTTACTCAAGTGATCTACAAATATAATATAATCACCATCAAAATATTAATAACCTTCACAGAACTATAAAAATATTAATAACCTTCTTCACAGAACATAAAATTCATACAAAATCATAAAGGATCCTAAATAGCCAAAGCAATCTTGAGCAAAAAACAGCAAAGCTGGAGGCATCACATTAAATGATTTCAAGACATATACAGAACCATGGCAACAAAACCATGGAATTGGAATAAAAACAGACATAGGACAGAATAGAGGGCCCAGAAATAATTTATGCATCTACTACCAACTGATTCTCCACAAAGGGACCAAAAACATACATTGGAGAAAGGAGCCTCTTTAACAAATGGCACTGGGAAAACCAAATATCTTCATGAAGATGATTGAAACTTTTATTTCTCACCCTGTACAAAAATCAACTCAAAATGAACCAAAAACCTTAAAGGAAGACCTAAAGTTCTGTAACAAGTAGAGGAAACTCTTCAAGATATTGGCACAGGCAATGATTCCCTGCATAGGACTCCAAAAGCACAGGAAACAAAGGCAAGAATTGATATATGGATTACAGCAAAGGAAACAATAAACAGAGCAAAGAAACAGCCTACAGAATGGGGGAAAATATTTGTCAGATATTCATCTGACAGAGGATTAACATCCAGAATGTATAATGAACTCAAAAAGGTTAAACAAAAAAAAATTAATCCAATTTAAAAATGGGAAAATGATCTGAATAGGTAGCTTCTCAAAAGAAATACAATAAGTATATTGAAAAATCCTCAATTCCATTAGCCATCAAGAAAATGCAAATTGAAACTATAATGAAACTCCATCACACCCCAGTTAGAACGGTTATTATTGCACAAGAACGACAAATGCAAATTGCTGGAGGATCCAAGATGGTGACTAGAGAGCAGAAGCAGACAGTGTGAGCTCGGTGAATCAAAAAGCTTGCTGAGACACTGAAGCCACATTTGGCAGAAATAAAGCACCAAGGAGAATCAAAACTTCAACATCCTGAACCCCTAGACCATAGGAAGCTTCTCTATGCCATGTTACACTGAGAAATCAGGAGAGCTGCCACTGCCCTCCTGCGTGGGAGACATTCAGCAGACCAAACAGGTGAGCACCAAGCATCATGTGGTATTCTCCCAGCCACCCCTACGATAAACTAGCATAGCCCCCTGGGCAGACAGACACCCCAGCAAAAAAAAAACCTGAATAATAAACAACAAACTGAAAACTAGCACACAGCAGAGGGGGCACGAACTCTGAAAGTGCACAGGAGAAGGGGGGAGGAGCAAGGAGCTGGTCTCCTAGTGAACTTTCAGTAAACAAAGGTTGGAAAGGCAGGAGTGCTGTAAGCGGGCAGGTGATAAGCCACTGCCTAAAATAGGGCAGGTAGCAGTCCACAAAGCTCATCTCCTGAGCCAGTGAGCAACATCCAAAGTCAAATGGCATGGCAAAATTGAAAAACAAACAGTAAATCATCACAATACACTGACAGCAGGGGGCTGGATGACAGATCACTGACCTTGCCCCAGAGAAAGGGGACAAGGTAAAGAAACAAGCCCCCAGTAAATAAGCACAGTGAAAACCCAACCCCAAAGCAGGACAGCTGGTGGACTACAGAGCTGATTCCAGAACCTGAGGACAACACTCAAACTTAAACTGCCACACCCCACTGAAGGAGGAGCTGACCAAGCAGCTGCCACCAAAAGAGAGAAAAAAAAAAACAAAAAAAACCCACTACCCAACCACCTGATGAGACTACAACAGAGCTTTGGCTTTAATACCAATACCAAGACTGGATGCTGGAGGAGTAACACCAGAACTTAAACTAAGTCTGAAATTCTATTGTTCCTGAACCTGGAATTTTTTTGTTGCTTTTGTTTGTTTTCTTGTTTGTTTGTGTTTGTTTTTTCATCTATCCCCATTGATTTCTTTGGGTTATTTATTTATTTATTTATTTTAGCTTTATTACTGTGAATTAGTTAATACTAAATTACACCCAGAACAGGGACAGAAATAGCACACACACAAATATCTACAAACCCAATACAGCCACAAAACAAGATTAAACAGAGGGAAAGAAAACAGGTGACTAAAACCACCAACTAGTCTATCAAGAACATAGTTGCACAGTACCAAGTGGAGTGATGGGAAGATGAGAAAGGGATGGAAACCATTCTCCCTCCCAAAATAATTTAATACAGGATTCAGAGTGAAAATAAGAAAATGGATGCCCAGCTCCAGACTCCAATAAAACAAAGATAAATGACGCCAAGGAACCCAACGATGCCCACACCAACATTCTCAAAGAAGAAATCCTGCAAGAAATCACTGAGAATTTCATGGAGATGTTACTAAACATGGTTAACCAAAACATACAAGAGACACTCAAGAAATGTCAACACACCAAAAATAAAGAATCTGAGAAGACACAGAAATAAATAAATGAACTCATAGGGGCCCTAAATAAACACCAAAGTGAAACAGGGAACACTATAAATGGAGAGATAAATGAATTAAAGACAAAAATAGACAATATTAACAAGGAAGTGATCCATGATATGGAAAACCTCAGAAAAAAGAATGAAATAGAAATACAAAACACAAGGGAAGGCCACTCCAGCAGACTAGAATAGGCAGAAGACAGAATCTCAGAACTTGAAGATAAAATGGAAATTAAGCAAAAAATGAAGAGTTATTACTCAAACAACTCAAGACTTGCGAAAGGAATATGCAAGAATTCACTGACTCCATCAAAAGACCAAACCTGAGAATCATGGGCATTGAAGAAGAAGAGGTACATGCAAAGGGATTCATAATATATTCAACAAAATAATAACAGAATATGCACCCAACAACAGTGCACCCAATTTCATCAAGCATACTCTGAAGGACCTAAAAGCATATATAGACTCCAATACAGTGGAAGTGGGAGACTTTAATACCCCCCCATCACCAATAGATAGGTCATCCAAACAAAAAAATCAATAAAGAAACTCTAGCACTAAATTACACCATAGATCAAAAGGACCTAGCTGATGTCTACAGAATATTTCATCCAACTTCTGCACAATATACATTCTTCTCAGCAGCTCATGGAACCTTCTCCAAAGTTGATCATATCTTAGGGCACAAAGCAAGTCTCAGCAAATACAGGAAAATAGAAATAATCCCATGCATTCTATCTGATCACAATGCATTAAAACTAGAAATCAACAACAAAAACAACAGTAGAAAACATGCAAACAATTGGAAGCTGAGCAAAACATTGCTCAGTGATCAATGGGTCATTGATTAAATAAAAGAAGAAATTAAAAGGTTCCTAGAAGTTAATGAAAATGAAAATACAACTTACTGGAACCTACGGGACAGAGCAAAGGGAATCCTAAGAGGAAAGTTTATAGCCATGAGTGCATATATTAAAAGGACAGAAAGATCTCAAATCAATGACCTAATGCAACATCTCAAACTCCCAGAAAAACAAGAACAAGCAAATCCCAAAACAAGCAGAAGGAGAGAAATAAAAAAATATGGATTGAAATCAATGAAATAGAAACAAACAAACAAAAAACCATACAAAGAATCAATGAAACAAAAAGTTGGTTCTTTGAAAAAGTAAATAAGATCGACAGACCCCTAGCAAACCTGACTAAAATGAGGAAAGAAAAAACCCAAATAAGTAAAATCAGAAATACAAAAGGGGAGATAACAACAAACACCATGGAAATCCAGGAAATCATCAGAGACTACATTGAGAACTTATATTCTAATAAATTTGAAAATCTTGAAAAAATGGACAAATTTCTGGATACTTATGATCATCCAAAATTGAACCAAGAGGACATTAATCACCTGAATAGATCTATAATACAAAATGAAATTGAAGCAGCAATAAAGCGTCTCCCAAAAAAGAAAAGTCCAGGACCTGATGAATTCTCTGCTGAATTCTATCAGACCTTTAAAGAAGAACTAATACCAACCCTCCTTGAACTTTTCCACAAAATAGAAAGGGAAGGAACACTGCCTAACTCATTCTATGAAGCCACTAAAACACTCATCCCAAAACCAGACAAGACAGCTCCAAAAAGGAGAACAACAGGCCAATCTCCTTAATGAACATCAATGCAAAAATCCTCAATAAAATAATGGCAAACCGAATCCATCATATCAGAAAGATCATTCACCACAACCAAGTCAGCTTCATCCCAGGGATGCAGGGGTGGTTCAACATATGCAAATCTATAAATGTAGTACAGCACATTAATAGAAGCAAAGACAAAAACCACTTGATCACCTCAATAAATGCAGAAAAAGCCTTTGATAAGATCCAACACCTCTTCATTATAGAAGCTCTAAGAAAACTAGAATAGGAGGAATGTACCTCAACATTGTAAAGGCTATATATGACAAACCTATAGCCAACATCATACTTAATGGAGAAAAATTGATAACATTTCCCCTAAAATCAGGAATGAGACAAGGGTGCCCACTATCCCCACTCCTATTCAACATAGTCCTGGAATTCCTAGCCAGAGAAATAAGGCAAGAAGAAATAAAAGGAATACAAATAGGTAAAGAAATGGTCAAAATATCCTACTTGCAGTAGACATGATCCTATATCTTAAAGACCTAAAAAAACTCTACCCCAAAACTCCTAGACACCATAATCAGCTACAGCAAGGTGGCAGGATGCAAAAGCAACTTACAAAAATAAATTTTTAATATATATTTTATAAAATATATATAAATATATAACATAAGTAAAATGTATAATAAAATATAAATAACATATAAATATATAATATATTACAAAAATATAATATGTTATAAAATATATGTATATAACATATATATTACAAAACAAAAGCAATAAAAACAGCATAGTACCTGCACAAAAACAGACATGAAGACCAGTGGAACAGAATACAGAAATGTGCAAATGGACTAAGCAGAACTTTTTCAAAAGAAGAAATTCAAATGGCCAAAAGCCACATGAAAAAATGCTCACCATCTCTGGCCATAAAGGAAATGCAAATCAAAACCACACTAAGATTCCACCTCACCCCTGGTAAAATAGCCATCATCAAAAACACCACTAACAGCAGCTTTTGGCAAGGATGTAGGGGGAAAGGAACTCTCGTATACTGCTGGTAGGAATGAAAGCTAGTGCAACCACTCTGGGAAACAATATGGAGGCTTCTTAAAAAAACTAAACCTAGATCTGCCATATGATCCAGCAATCCCACTCCTGGGGATATACCCAAAGGAATGCAACACAGGTTACTCCAGAGACACTTGCATACCCATGTTTATTGGAATGCTATTCACAATAGCCAAGTTATGGAAACAGCCAAGATGCCCCACTACTGACGAATGGATTAAGAAAATGTGGTACTTATACACAATGGAATTTTACTCAGCCATGACGAATGAAATCTTACCATTCGCAAGGAAATGGATGCACTCGAGAACATCATCCTGAGCAAGGTTAGCCAGGCTCAGAAGACCAAAATGCGTATGTTTTCCCTCATATGAGGACTTTAGATCTAGGGCAAATACAGCAATGTGGTTGGACTTGGGTCACACGCTAAGGAGAGAGCACATATGGGAGGTCTGGGGATAGGTAGGAAAACCAAAACTTGAAAGTGTTTGATGTCCCTACTGCAGGGGAGCTAATACAGTAACCTTAAAATGACAGGTCAATATGGGAAGGTGACCGGGAAGCAGTGAAGAGGTCAGGTAGATTGAATCAATTCATGTTGTAATACACATGTGCATGGAAATAATGCTAGGAATCTCTCTGTATAGCTATCTTTATCCCAACTAGCAAAAACGCTTTGTCTTTCTTGTTATTGCTTATGTCTTCTCTTCAACAAAATTGGAGAAAACAGCAGAATGGGTTCTGCCTGGAAGCGAGGGGTGTGGGGTGAAAAGGAGGGGGCAAAGAACAGGGGGGAGAAATTACCTAAACAATGTATGTACATATGAATAAATGAATAAAGAAAAAAAAAGAGAAATGGTAATGAGAATGTGGAGAAAACGAAACTCTTATACAGTGTAAGAATTTAAACTAGTACAGCCACTATGGAAATCAGTATGGCGTTTTACTCAAAAAGTTAAAAATAGTCCCACCATAAAGCTAGTTATCTCACTTCTGGGTATGTATCCAAAGGAAATGAAATGAGCATGCCAAAGAGATGTCTGCAAGCCCATGATTATTGCAGCACTATTGACAATAGCCAAGGTAAGGAATTAGCCTGAGTGTAAGTCAACAAATGAATGGAAACAAAATATGTAATATGTACAGAAAGGAGTATTATTCAGCTATAAAAAGTACGATAGGCTGTCATTTTCAGAAAAATGGATAGAACC
This sequence comes from Castor canadensis, assembly GCF_047511655.1. NCBI lineage: Eukaryota > Metazoa > Chordata > Mammalia > Rodentia > Castoridae > Castor > Castor canadensis. The sequence continues at coordinate 128,197,628 of NC_133391.1, read as the reverse complement.
GGAAGTCATCATGTTAAGCAAAATAAGCCAGACACAGAAAGACAAGTGTCATATGTTTTCTCTTATAGTGGAAACTTAAAAAAAAAAAAAAACCCTTAAAAGTAGAAGAAGGGCCAGGGATAGTGGTGGGAGGGGAGGAGAGAATGGGGTTAGAGGACAGAAGATGGTTGCTTGGACATGAATAATACATGATGCATACCTGTATGGGAATACCATAGCAAATCCCATTAATGTGTACAGTTAATATATACTCATAAATTAGCAGAAATAAGGAAGGGAGGGAGGGAGGGAGGGAGGGAGGGAGGAAGAAAGGCAAAGAAAAATAATCTGTTTTGTAGGTTTGCTTGGACCAAGCCTACACACCTCACCGGTCAGTGACAGGACTTAGTGTGTTAAAGGAGAATGGGCTCCAGATCATCAGAGAATAGACCAGAATTCAAGTTTTGCCATTTGTAACTGGGTACCTGTCTGAACCTCAGTTTTCACATCTGCATGTCTTTCTACCTCTTCATGTAGGATGTTTGCCAGCATGGAGCATTTAATATTTTGTCTGTATCAAATACTTTATTGAAATGCCCTCATGCTCCATTCTGCTCCTGGCCCTTCAACTTGTACCATTTCTATTATCTTCCTTGACCTGGAATACATTGGAGTTTGTAGCCTCGAAATTCCAATTCACTTTACTGAAGAAAAAGCCAAAACCTACAGAGGTTGTGGCTCACTCAAGGTCACTTGCCCAGCTTATTACTGGCACTGTTACAAGTTAAAAATCCAAACCTTGTTTAACCAATATGGGTGCTATAAATTAACTGCGAAGAACTTGGGGTTTTTGTTGGAAAGAACAAACCAGGACTCTTGCCTTGAGACTGTCTTTGCATAGGAAGTACACTGTTCACTTATGTTTCTGTGAAAGGGAGAAGATGGAAGTCTGTTTCAGTTCATCCCTGGCATAACCACTGTTGCTGGCACACTGCTCCTTGTATGGCACTGGCTATCCACAGCAAAGTCACGTCTCATCTCAGTAACCTGCAGGATGCTTTCTGGGCTATGCTTGCTTGACTGTGTAGTGTATGTTGGCACTAGCAACTTCAAAGGTATTATTTGTAGACACAGGCTTTCTCCCAGATGGCCATCTCTGCATTTATTATATCATGCTTGGTTTAGAGATTAAAACAGGATTTATCATATTGCAGACAAAACAGCCAAGGCAAGGAGCTGTCTTGCACACAATTATCCTACCTCGGTTTTTCTTCTCAAACTGAATTGTGCAATTTTTTCCACTTTAAAATCTACTAATCAGACATTTATCTCAAATTATCTGCTGCTGCATTTAGGTAATTGTTCATTTCTACCCACTTTGTTCATTACAGCTCACTTTTAAAGAGCATTTAGTATACTACCCATAGAACTGTGTGGGATTTTGAGGGAAAAATATAATGGAGCCAAAAAATTACCCTTAGTGACTTTAGTTACTATAAAGGACTGATTTTTAAGTTTCATTTCCCACAATTAACAGCTTACTAAGTAAAGTATACTTGACTTTTAAAGAAAATTCCTAGTTTGTCCTGTACAGTATCAGAATTGCCAACACAAGACTGACCTCTGCTGGGAACAAAGGTCCTTGCTAGGTAGATCATGACTTGTGAAAAGTCGAGTATGCTGCACTAGAAACTGTTTAGGGTCTTAATGCATCATCAAAGACAGCTCGGTGCAAAAAAGTAAAAGTAAGGAACTTCCTGAAATCAAAATCTCCATCATCTTTAAGCAGCAATGGAGTCTAATTATACTTGGCATTTTAACAATAGAAAGAAATCTAGAAATGATGTCAGTTTATCTTTTAACCGTTACTGCCTCAAATGATTTAGAGTTAGAACACTAAGGCAGTTTAATCCAATCACATTTGACTCTGTGTATTCTACTTAGAAAAGTCCTAAAGTGTTTTCTAAGTACCAAAAAGCTTTTAAAAGGTCAGAATCTCCCAGTTACTTGGGAGGCTGAAGCAGGAGGATCACTTGAATGCATGAACTTCAGACCACTCTGGACAATATAATGAGAAAGCAAGATACTATTTCAAAAGAAAAGAGGGAGAGGGAGAGGGAGAGACAGACAGAGAGAGAGAGAGAGAGAGAGAGAGAGAGAGAGAGAGAGAGAGAGAGAGAATCTTTAGAACAAATTTGCATATGGACAAAAACCTAGGTTTAATTTAAGAAATTATTTAGAATCGGCAGGCAAGAAGGCTGGTGTCATTTGTTATATTTCCTATGTGCCTCTCAAGAAGATTTAAGATCTCATGTGAAGTGGCTTCAACCATGATTCTAATCTTCAAAACATCTAATAGTTTGATTTTCAGTATCTTCTGAATCTAAAGGTACACCCGATTAAAAGAGATACATATAGACATTAGTAACAAGAAATAAATTGGAATCATGGGCTCCCAGAAAGTCAGAGACTTCATTTTATCCTGCGTGATAAACAAACAGTTCTGCTGTCTTAGCCAATTATCACTGAAAGATTTGTTGCCAGGACCCTTCAAAGGTCATGAGTTCTTAGTGGAAAAAGTGAGTAAAAGGCCTCTACATTCCCATTGGATTAGTCTACAACAATCAAAATAAGAAAAGTACTTCAATTTAAAATATTATAGCTTACTTATTTCTCATGAAAGTAATCTTTAGTCCTCTGTCTTTTTTTAAAGCAAGCTTTGTTTTACTAAACATAGAGAAGATTCTATTACATACCCCTCAAGATTACCTTATTACTATTAGAGAAATGCTGGCAGCCATCCATAAAGTTTGTAGTGGCTGCAAGAGAGGAGAAAAGCTTTCCTTCTGTTCTCTAGAAATGGTTCTACATTTTCTCAGTTAGGATAGGAGAGTCCCGAAGAGGACTAAAAAGTGAGAAGTCCTAACCAAATACACATTTTGTTTGTTTTTCAGAAGTAGGTACAGTTGGTAACACTTTATGGAGAACATAATTTGTTCTAGATTCTCAAATGAAACAATTTACTCAACAATTTCCTGAAGTAGAATTTGCAAAACCTGTCAAAGGGATGTTAAACAAAATCTTTGATTATTAAATATATAACAACATACATATGCACTGAACCAAAAGTGACCTTTTTTCCATTGGGTTAGGACCCTATTGTCCCAATAACATGTCTGTTTTATTTCCCAAAACTGGAAGGGAAAGTGTTACTAGACACTGAAACATGAAGTCCATAAGAAGCACTCATATCTTGTTAATATATCCTCCACCTATTCTAGGAAGCATCTTTATTCTACAAAATTAAGTCGTAAATGAATTTCCAAATTGATCCAAATTAGCAAATTCTGTTTACTAGTCTTAGATCCTAATATTCAAGTCATTTGGGTACACATGATCTTTAAGATCCAAGAATCATTGTGCTTATCTTTTATGATAATCTGTTTGCCTAGAAGTCCCAATGTGCAATGGTGTCAAGGTGTTATACTTTTTGCGGGCCATGTTATCTTAAACAAGGAATTGTAAAAATGATTGCACCATAAAATTAGAATTTTCCTTGTCTCATTCAAAATATTATGACAGATATAAATAGAACCTCTCCCGAATACTGAATTTAGGTGATAACACTCTTAGTTTACTCCAAGTTTTTAATGCTAGTAGGCTTTTATTCTGAAAGATAAAAATAAAGATGATTTACTACAAAAATACTCATATAATAAGCAGCCATTTTAACTGATTCCTCTTTTAATCATGACAAATGTTTTTTGTGGCTTTTCAAATATAAGGAGTATTTTTTTCCTTTTTCTGGGAACAAAGCATTTCTCAAGTACATGTTCTTTTAGATAAATTTCCTTTAAAAAATGTGCAAAACCTCTTTTCTAAAGATGGGAATCAAATGAAGCTCCTGGGTAACACAAATGCTAGGTCACAACTCATATGTCTATTAAATTTGTTAGGATCCCAGATATGACTTCACTGAAAGCTAATGCAGGAACACAAAGATGTGTGAGAAATTAGAATGATGAATGAATGAATGCCATCACCTTACTCACACCAAGTGTACTCAGCCTTGAAAATCTGCTACAGTGTTCTTTTAAATTTTTCTATATGGAACATTCATTTGATAAATTCCTTATCAGAGTCTTTCAGAGCAGTGATAGTCCCTGTGACATTTATTATTGATCATAACTAAAAGCAATTATACATAAAATAATTTTAAAATCATATCCAAAACCAAAGCTCTTGTCTATAGAGCTTCAAAGAAAGTCTTTGCTTTCATTACTGTTGTAGCATATTTTCTGTGGGACGCTCAATGAAAAATCTTCAGCATGTATTTGTAGGAAGTGACTAGAAAAAACTGGAAATGAATTTGGAAATCTGGTTAGCACGATGAAAACACTACAAGCCAAAAAGAAGTTTTGAAAAGTATAGGCTAAAAAATACAGGTTTAAGTATCTAAGTGGTGCTATATAATGGTGCTTGTGAGAGATAATATAACATACTTGTCAGGAGCCTGCCCTTTTTTCCATCAGTCGGTGTTTTGTGGCTGCCAACTATGTGCCTTATAAGGTGAGTAATACCTTACTAAGATTACCTACCTTACTGAGCCTCAGTTTCCTGAGCTGCAAAATGGACAGCAAAATGAACATAGTAGTGGATATATGAATTTAACAGGAGGCTAGACATACCTGAAAAATGCCGAAATTGAAGAAAGGTCCAAAGAAATTATAAAGGTGGCAGCACAGAAGGAACTATGGTAGCTACAAACATTAAGAGGCAGATCTAATTAAAGATTCAAAAGCATAGGAGAGATTTGATAAAGCCAACATTCAAACTGATAAAGAAATTCAGTTTTCTGATCAAGAAGCCCAACAAATACCAAGTCAGATAATTACTTAAAAAATAAAAATACACACTGAAAAAAAAAATAAAAAGTACACACTGAGGGCTGGAGGTGTGGCTCAAGTGGTAGAGTGTCTGCTTAGCAAGAACAAGTCCCTGAGTTCAAACCTGAATACCTCCCAAAACAAAAAACAGCAAAAAGTACACACTGAGATAAAACTCTGTGAACTTCCCACCACACACACAGAGAAAAGACAAAAAAAAAGGGGGGGGTGCACACTATATTTAAAGGAAGGACAATTGAATGGCAAATAACTTCTCAACAGCAACAATGGACAATACCTAACAAAGGGATAACTATAAAATACTGAAATACAATTATCAACCCAGAATTCTATAGGCCTTGTATTAGTCAATCCATGCTGCTATAACAAAGTACCATAGACCGAGTTGCTTAAAAAAACAGAAACTGATTTCTTATAGTCCTGGAGGCTAGAAATCCAAGATCAAGTTGCCAACACAGTACAACTCTGCAGAGGGCCCTCTTCTGACAACCAATTTTTCACTGTATCTTCACACAGCAAAAAGAGGACAGGAGACCTCTCTGTGTCTGTCTTATGGCATATAAATTAACAATAAAAGTGTTTAAAGTAAAAAATGACAACATAAAATATTTTCAGACAAACCCCATCTAACCTTTAGGAGTAATAAATTCTCAAAAATGTATATTATGAAGGGCAAAAGTGGGGAAATGTGTGGATAAGCCTAATAAAGACTACATAAAATAATAAAGTATTGTGAGATTAAAAATCAGTAAGCTAAGCCAGGTATGGTAGCTCACACCTGCAATCCCAGCACTTGAGAAGTTGAAGCAGGAGGATCACAAGTTTAAGTCCTGCATGAGGTAATATAGTAAGACTGTTTCTCCAGGAATTGGTGTGTGTGTGGAGGAGATAAAGGAGAAAGATGGAGAGGGTGAATTCAACTATAATACATTTGGTATTAAGAAATTTTGTAAATGCCACAATAAAAATAAATATATAAATATACAGACCAAAAACAAAAAAAGCAGTAAGGACTAGAGATATACCTAAATATACAGTAATTATAGTAAATATAAATTTCTTAAATGTTATAGTTAAAGATTATATAATTGGCTTTTTTATGTTCTTTAAAGGAATATATCAAAAATATATAAAACGACAGAAAAGTTGTAGACAAATCCATTACTAAAATAGTGACACTTCACAATGACTAACAGGTCAGTTACTATAAAGATATAAAAGTACAGGCTGGGGCTAGAGCTTAGTTGTAGAGTGTTTACCTATCCTGGAGAGGCCAAGTCAATCCCCAGTACCATGCACACACATACACACAAAAAAGATTTTAAAAATTCATAATAAATTTCATCAAAAATATATAATTCTCAGCATAAATATAAATGAAATAGGAATGCAAATAATATTTTATAAAGAAAAAAACTGCCCAATAACTATAAAATTCATATTATTTCAAGTGCACACAGAATATTTACCAATCTTGAGCCTAAGCAATGTAAGAAGTTTCAAATATTGGAATTACAAAACCCATTTTTCTGACTTCAGTATACTTGTTTAAAAAATCAATGACAAAATGTTAAGTAGAACATTTATATGCCTTCACCACCAAGTCCCACCAAAGATTCAAGAAAAAAAAGAATTTCAACTTTATACAGAAAAAGGGAATAATTTCCAGCACAATTACAATCTTTGTGCTTGTTAGCTTTCTATGGTTGTGACATAGAAAAAAATCAGCTTAAATGAGGAAAGATTTATTCTGGCTCATAGTTCCAGAGGTTTTACTCTATTGTCATCTGGCCCTGCTTGTTGGGCCTGTGGCAATATAGTACATTATGGCAGGAGCTTGTATCCCTTTTAAGGGCACATTCCCCAATAACTTAACTTCCTTCTGCAAGCCCCCACCTTCTAAAAGTTCCACCACTTCCCAATAGTGCCACAGGCTTGGCCTCCATACCTTTATCATATGGTCCTTTGGGATACATATAAGAACCAAATCACAAATAATAAGGAACCCAACAAGGTTAAAAAGAGAAAGGAAGACTCCAGCCAATTTTGCTTACGAAAAAGATTTAAGAATTACACACTAGGTCTGATATGGTACATGCCTGTAATCCCAGCACTTGAGAGATAAAGGCAGGAAGATCTCAAGTTCCAGGCCAGCCTGAGCTACACAGCAAGATCTGAGCTACACAGCAAGATCAAGTCTTTAAAAAAAAAAAAAAAAAAAAACTAGGAAACTCAAAGCCCTGAGTTCAAACCCTAGTACTGCAACAACAAACACAAATATATACACACAAAATATTATCAACAGAATCTGGATGTATATTAAAATTACAGTACATCATGACTTAAATTTATCCCATGCCCAGCCCAAACTCTGAATGCAATATTGGTTTCATATTAGAAGTCAATAATTGCAATATAGCCCATGATAAATTAAAGGATGCAAAGAATGTAGAAATAGTATTTAAGATTCAACATCAAATTATGGTTAAAACAAGTAAACAAAAATGTTTTGGAAATGTAGGAATGAAAGATAACTTCAGTCAACACAATAAAAACATATATACAAATACTGTAAAATATGCTAAGAAGCTTTCCTCTGAAATCAGAAAGAAGACAGTGATGGCTGCTATCCCTACTTCTATTAAGCATTGTACTGCAGATTGTCAGGGCCATGAGACAAGAGAGAGAAATGGCAAAAAGATTACTGGAAAATATGCTGCATATATCACTTCATTACAAATCACCCCCCCAAAAATGGCTTAAAACAACAAATGCTTTTTATATCATAGTTTGAGTGTGTTGAAATCCAGCTTAGTTGAGTCTTCTGACTCAGTTTTTCGAAAAGTTGTGATTCAAGGTGCCAAGTAGGTTTGGAGTAACCTCAAGGACATGGAGGACCCACTTCCAAGTTCACTCATACACCTGTTGATGGCCTTGTATCTTCACTGGCTGTTTGCCAGAAACATCATTTCCTCACTGATGGGCCCCTCCATAGGGTAGCCCACATCCTAACAGCTGGCTTTCCTCAGAGTGAACCAAAGGACAAGCAAGATAGCAGGGAGAAACTTCTGGAATCTAGCTCAGAATTGATATGCCATTACTTTTGCCATTTTCTGCTTGTTAGAAATGCCACTTGGCCTTATCCAGACTCAAAGGAAGAGATTACACGGGGCATTAAATATCAGGAAGTACGGATCACTAGGAACATTTCAGATGCTGTCTACCACGGAAAGCAAACACAAAAACAGTCATTGTTTGTTGATGTGTAGTCAATGTTGAAAACTGAACAAAAAAAGTCACACTGTTTAGAATTAATAAAAAAGTCTAGCAAGGTCACTAGACAGAAAAATCAGTTTTATACTACGTACAAGCAACAAACAGAAAAACTTAAAACATTTACAATAGTATCAAACACCAAACCATTTGAGTAGGGTAACTATTGAACCTAGGGAATGGTACTATTTTCTTTATATGTAATATATATAGATATATGTATATCTGAAAATTTTGATACTAACTTTTTTAAAGTATCAAATACTTAGGAGCAAATATATCAAAAGATTTATAAACCTTTAAAGAAAACTTTAAATTCAGTCTCATGTATTTTAAATAAATGGAGTAAACCATGCTCACGAACTGCAAGGTTTAATATTGTAAAGATAGCAATTCTCTCCAAATTGACTTATAGATCCAATACAATCCAAATCAAAATATGAACAATGCATGTATATGTGTATAGTTAACAAGCTATTAAAATACGTACACAAGTGAAAAAGCCCCAAATCAAATGAAAAAAGGGTTCAGCCATATTAGTAACACCATAATCAGATACCATACATACCCACATATTTGGAACAATCCAAAATCTGGCAATAGCAAGTTTAACTCTTATATACTGATAATGGAAGTGTTCTTTGGTACAACCACTTTGGAAAATCACATCTCCTACCATCAATTTTACACTTACATGGTGATTATGTTTTTATATTTCCGTAAGTATGTTACACATTTTTTAAAAAGCAATCATAAAGAAATAAAAGAAAGAAAGCAATCACAGATGCTTCCAAAGAAGAGGAATAAGAGAGGAGATTCCAGCAGGTCACCAGTGGCTCACACCTGTAATCCTAACTACGCAGGAGTCAGAGATCAGGAAGGTTGAAGTTCAAAGCCAGCCCAGACAAATAGTTTGTGAGTTCCTATCTCTAAAATAACCAATACAAAAAAGGGCTGGTGGAGTGGTTCAAGTGGTAGAGCACCTGCCTAGCAAGTGTGAAGCCCTGAGTTCAAACCCCAGCACCACCAAAAAACAAACAAACAAAAAACAAGGAAAATAATATCATGGAGGGCAAATAAACTCTACCATGGAGGGCAAATAGAGCAGAAAGAAGAATTATTCTTTGCTCTAAACAGAATGCCAAAGACTAAGAATAAGCACTGAAAGTCTAAAAATCACCTCTACATTACATATTTAGAATATAAGGTGGGTAGCAAATTGATGTTCATTTTTAAATAAGCAAAATCTCTGCCAACTATAGAAGGCATTCTGTTACAAAAGAACAGGGGCAGATCTCAAGAGCAAAAAGTATCACAAGCCAATTAGCAGGTATTGCTCTGAGCTTTTTCTCACTCAGATGAAGCCTTCCAGATTCTCCATAATCCATATGCTCTATCATTTTGCAAAATAAAAAAAGCAAAGCAAAACAAATTGATAAAGCTACCTCCAAAGGCCACTATAAAAGCCAAGCCTCAGATCTTATTATAGAAATAAATGACTCACGTGAGAATGTTAGCAAAGGCATTGAAGGATGCTCTCTAACTGATGTAAATAAATGCAAACAAAGATATAAAAAACATCTTTTTCACTGCATTTTCATTTTCATTGCATTTACTTTCAAAAGGATGAAGAAGCTGAGAAAAATATAAAGGAAATAGTCTTGTTTTACTTAACTCATTCATGTTTTTTCACAAAATCAACAAAGATTTAACTTAGAATTACAAGTGTAAAGGGAACCAAACAATTTATCCAGTGCAACCTTCCATCTTTAGCTAAGACTGAAATTATACCAGTGCAGTCAAACAAAAATCTACTCCACTTACAGGAAAATGCTAATACATATAAAAGAACCAGATTTAATAAAATCTGCTCAGAGCATCCAACAAACTTGCAACAAAAGACAAAGCCATCACAATACAGGACATTAAGAAATTTGTGCAGCCATGAAAATTGGAATTTACACAGGAGAAATCACAATTGGCTATTAAGTCAATAGCATCACAGTAATAGTACCCAGTGTCTTTTTCTTGCTCAAGTACATACACTACTCTTAAGACTTGGTTATAACAAAGGCATCAGTAAGTAGGATGTACACAAATTATTTTATAAAAACATGCAAAACGACAAATAAAAAGATAAAAATAACTTTACCCTTAGATTTGGTGACAATTCTAAAACTGTTAACAATTGCCATTATATGTTTGACTTGTACTTTTTATTGATTTGTACAACTTTAAAAGTAGCATTGAGTTTTATAAAAATACTGACAATGGCTCAACATTTTAAAAGTCAGATAATCTGTATCTCTATTTCAGTTCTATTTTATGATTTTCTTTCGTTCACCACCATTCACTGAAAACAACCACCACCACTGAGGTCTCTAAGCTCTGTTGCTGTAGAGGCATCACATCCGAAAACTTCGAGTTCTTTGAAATGGCTGGAAAGGCTTTTTCAGTGCCCACATGAGCAGCTGTGGCTTCGGTTTGGGTTTTTCAGGAAACAGAAGTGCTTCACTTTCTGGTGTAGGAAACCGTTCTTGGTAGACTTCGGGATAGGATTTCTGAAACTAAACAAGAAGTCCAGTAACAGTCAAAAAGACATATAAGAGTCAAGAAAATTGGGTGAATTTTAATGTAAGAGTTTCTTTTTCCATACTTCCCTGCTTTGTTTATTTCTGTTAGATTACTGGGGTCCAATGTCTATAGATCTAACTCATCTTTCCTTTGATCTAATCTTCAAATAGAGTTCTCCTTTTAATCATATTTCTTAAAATTTTCCCACTGCCAACTATAAATAGACTTTACTTTAATATTCACAAGTCATTCTGACTTGAAAATAAGTTATATTCTACACAGAATATACATACATATACTACATTTTACCATCTCTGCTTCTCCAACTCAGCCTTGCCAGATTTGCCCCAAATGAAAAAGGGAAAACTCTGGTATATATTACTTTATGAAAAGCTGAAGGGAAGGCAATATACTTTCTTTGATCCTCACCATTGAATTCTTCTTCAAAATTACTATGAAAAAATATGAATAGAACCATATATATGCTCTGTGTGTAATCCTAGGTACGCTATGTGGCCCAAAACCCAGTTATGTAGTAGGATTCAGTCTTTAAAAACAAATACTATTCACTGATCACAAGTCAGTCTTTGAGAATGGTCTACATGCATCCTTTCTGAGTTGAAGATTATTCTCTGAACCCTTAAGCTGTGTTGCCTAACATAACAGGAAGTAAAAACTTAGTGATGCCTGATGCTAGAAACCAATTTGATACTGGCTATCTAAAACCAAAGGCTTCGAAACTCTAGACAGTTTACATTTTATGAATTCAATCTGATTTAACTTTCAAAAGACATCTGCCCTCACTGTTAGCATTGAAGTCATTGCTGATTCACATCATGTGATGCATGATGACAAGAGAGATATTAGAGAGTGGCTCTGTAAACGAAGACTTCAATAATGTAAAAAGACTTACACTGGAGAATAGAGATCTGGAAAACTAACTACAAGTGTGTAACTCAGTGAAGCTATATGAACAAATAATATACTTTTAAACCTGCTGTGTCTCAGAAGATGAGCTTTGCATGAAGTCCATTAAAAGAGAGAATAAGAGGAACATAAGAAACAATGTAAAAGCAATAGGAAGGAAGAAAAATGACTCTGAAGCCTTAGTACCTGCTTCAGCTTTTTCTTCTTCTCTTTGCTGGAGAGTTTGGTGTCTGTTATGACTTCCTCCAACAAGGCTGCCAGAGGTTCTTGAGAGCCATATGCTCTTTGGTACTCAAATTCTTCAGGACTAATTTGACGGCAAAATGAAGGAGCAGATAAAGTGATATCCATATCAGCTCCTGGGTATTTTATCTGAGGTAAAATGACAAAAATTACTTTAGATCAAATAAGGCATGTCTCCTGATAAAAATGGAATATCATTCTTCAATTTGATTGGGGAAAACAATATTGAAAAGTAAAGATGTCTCCATAATTTCAAAGTAATATCATTTAAAGCTACAATTTTAAATGTGATTTAAAATTGTAAATTTAATTTTTACCGTTTTAACTTTTTAAAACATTTTAATAAACAAAATCTTTTACCTTTTTAAACTCATTTTAATAAACAAAAATTCATATACCCCTTTTAATAAGATCTGAAATTTAAACATAAGTTAAACATACTAACTAAAACAATTCAACATAGATAACATGTTAAACATATACCATGAATTAGACAGGCTCCTGTCACATCTGAAGAGTCTTGGGAGTGCATAAAAGCTCACTTTTACATAGATAGAGAGAGGTACCAGAACCATTCCTACACAACCATCTCCCCATCCTAGCAAGAATCAAGTGAAAATAACAAATGTGCAGATACTGCCCAGGCAAAAGGGAAGTGGGAGGAAAAAGAGGAGAAGGAAACCAATGCCTCTGAATAAATGAACACCCATTAAAAAAGCTTATTTTCAGAGTGCAAAGTCTTATCTTTCTGTAATGGATAAAATTCTCACTATTTAATTTACAACTTTGGTTTAAGATCCCCTACCCCCAAAAAAGTCCAAAGCTAAAAATAAGTCTGTTGCCAAGAGGGGTGATTTCATTAAGCACTTTCCATGCCTCAGTATCAGGTTATCAATTAGAGATAACCCTACAGAGACAGACTGGAACCACAAGGGAAAGGACTTCTTTTTTTTAAGAACGGCAGGAAAAAAAACAAACAAACAGAAAATGGCCAGGATAAAGGGTGAGGCCTAGGTAGAATGTGAGGGCCAGCCTCAGGCATAAGAAAAACACTAGACACCCAAGCTTGAAGGGTACAAGAACAGGGCTGCAGACAAGGCAGATAGAAGGCTGGTGTCAAAAAATTCCGATCTCACAATTTATCCCATGCTCAGCCCTGACAATGCCCCAAAACAATTCACTGGAGTAGTCCCGGCAACACTGCACATCTTCAGAGAAGCACTGCTCAAATGTGGTATAATGTATGGGGTTAGTGGCCTACAAGGGAGCAGAGATCTATAGGCTCTGGGCACTAAGATGAACAACTGGGTGGCAATTCCCCTGAGTACTTCCAAGACAGAAAAAGTAATTGGAGGATTGAGTAGTTACTGATTTTATTCCATGCCCATGGAAATGCCTCTTCACAAGATCATGTTTATTTGCAGCTAAATCAATCATATCTCAGTCTTGTGGTCTTCAAGTGTGAGCAAAGGGCTCACAGGCTAATTACTACAATACATGCCTTGGCTGTGTAAGTGAATACATAAACCAGGAGGCACACAGATCAACAACCACTGCTACAACATGTCCTTGCAGAAATTCAGTGGCATATTTCTTCATTTTTACTTTTTTAAAGCTTGGTTCCTAATAAATATTGGGGGGAAAAGATTAAACATCAGTAAGATTACACTTTTCATTCATGAAAATGTCAAGGGTATCTATCTATGTTGACACACACAGCAGACAAAGATGAAAAGAAATAAATACTCAGTTTCTTACCACTGACTCAGTTTAAAAGGAAATTTGGCAATATGCTATCACTATGTATAGTTTTGGCCCTTGACCAAGCAATACTGCACCTAATTGTGGATCAGCCAAGAAATAAATCTATCTATAAAGATATTTACTAATACATTACTTGCAAAACAGAGAGAAATATAGAGATAATCTAAATATCAACTGGAGACTGGAGAGTATCAGTTAAGTAAATTTATATATATATATATATATATATATATACATATATAGGAACACTATGTTGCCAGTACTGACATTGATGAGATAACAACAGTGATGATGATAATAACAACAGCAATTACTAATTGAAGGTTTATATGTGATAAATTGAATTCTGTAAACAAAATATTCCTAGAAGACTTACACGCCTAGCAGACTTACGTGAGTTTCCACTGCCAATTTTATACAGCTGATAATATCCCCTTCTTTACCTGAACTCTTCGAAGATGAGCCACACGCTCCTCTATGGAGGTCTGTAGGGCTGAAGGGACTTTCAGAATCTCCTGGTAATTGTCCATCAGAAATGTCACCAACCTAGCAGCTAATAACTCATCCAAGTCTACTTCATCCTTAGAACATAAGATGCACCGGGAAAATGTCTGAACCAGCTAAAAAAGGGTTGAGGGGGGGGAGTAAATAAAAGCAGATGAGTTGCTTTTTTTCCTCTAGAACTGAGTGCAATCTAATTTGCAGAAAGCAAATGTGAATAGTAAGTAAGAAATGGCCCAAGGCACAGAGTGCATGCATATCCTGTCAGGCACCTAGGCACATCTGGGCATGTCATATGGGCCGACTGTCTCATCAACTAGTAAGAACAAAATGTGTACTGTCCCTTTAAAGAGACTTGCAAGAGAGATGCTTGCCTGAGGAGTTTTTTAAACCACCCTTTTATGCAAGATTTTACACACACACACCTTTTGAAAATTACTATCACCAGAACTAGAATCATGCAGCACTTTAAAGTTCAAAAGTTCTGTATAGATATTTGGTCAACTAATATCCTAATTTCATTACTGATTTTTTTTTAACCTGATAAGTTTATGTGCCTCACCATTATATCTTTTCCTAGTTCACTGATTTTCTCTAGGATTTTAGATGGCAAATATATATTTGACAATCACCTGTGGACAAAGACAAGGCACTGTGGAAAACGTGCATTAAGTGATGAGATTCATTTTATGGTAAACAGAAATACAAAATGTGCAATTAACATAAAATATGATTTTCATAGAATGCCTTGAAATTGTATACAAAGATTTACACATATTTTCTTATGGGAGTAGACACAATGTTTTTGAGGACAATGAAGAGCTTTTGTTAGGAAGAAAATTCTAAACACAAACTATTTAAAAACACATGCTGATAGAATTATCAGAGGCAGGAAGGCGAGAATAGAGAAAGAGGAAATGCTGGTAAAAGGGTATGAAGCTCCAGTTAGACAGGAAGAATAAGTTTTAGTGGTCTATTGCACAGTTAATTATAGTTAATAATAAAAATAATATGTTCTATGTTTCAAAACTGCTAAAAGAGTAGATTTTAAAGATCTCGCCACCAAAAACAAGTGAGGTGATAGACATGTTAATTAGCTTGAATTAATCTTTCTACAATGACTACATATATCAAAACATCACATTATAACCCATAAATAGTAATTATTTGTCAATTAAAAATAAAAAAATACCAATGTGAATAAAGCCACATACTGACATTAAAAAGTACAATTCAAAATTAGCACCTGTTTTAAGCAAAACTGAGAAACATCATTCATGGACCCTTAGATGCATTTTTTGTTTGTTTATTGAGAGGTTCACCACCACACGCAATACTTCCTCTCTTTTTTAATCTTTTGTATATGCTCTATCTCTCTTACTGTCCTGGAGTTGAAGGGAATGTTGTTTTCCTTTTGCTTCTCTCTGTCCACATGTCATTCATTATGTTGACAATAAGTATCAGCTTAAAGAGTGGTGAGACAGGATATAGCCAGCATCACTAACTACACTTAGAGTCTTTTTCCTACTTACTGACTCTTTACTTTCCATTATGCTCCTTAAGACCCTTATACCAAAAGCACAATTACCAGTCTGGATGGACAGCTGGTGACTCTTCAAACAAGCTTCCTTGGACCTTCCTCTGATGGCAGAGACAAGCAAACTTGGTTCAGTGGAGTTTCAACTCATGTTAGATATTCACAAGCAACCTACCAGTGTCCGGGTGCCAAAGCCATCACACAGGGGTGGCATCTCTTTGTTTGAGCAAATCCTTGCCATCATCCTCATCAATAGTTGTAATTTTCTCCTGTTTTCAGGAGGCAGGAGGAGGCAACAGATCTGAAATGCTTCAATGGCCATTTTCTCTTTCTGTAACAAACCTGATTCAAAAAAGAATTTTTACCTTTTAAAAGCTGTAGCCTACTTGATTCTATGTTCACATTTTTACAAAATATATATTATTAAAATTATGTAAAATATTTTCACATATTCAACTATACCTGGCCAATTGAATAGGTTGAATTATCTGTCTACAATGAATACATATACTAAAACATCACGTTGCATCCCATAAATAATATATAATTGTTTGTCAATAAAAAATAAAAAATATCAGTGTGAAAAAAGCCATATAATGCCATTACAAAGTAGAATTCAAAATTATCAGCTGTTTTTAATCAATGCTGAGAAATATAATCACTTGTCACTCACAAATCAGCATAAAAAATACTAACCATTGACCTGGGATAATATTCAAAACAAGTACAGTCATTCTCCCCTTCCTGCCACTAGACAGATATTAACTACATTACATGTTCACAGCACCCTTTCTCGTGAAACCTAGAGCAGCCCAGCTAAGACTAACCAAACCCTCACACATAGACTAAGAACATAGTAATGAATATATACATCAACAGAATGAGGGACAACAACCATCTGATCACCTCACTAGATATAGAAAAGGCATTTGATAAAACTCAACATGCCTTCAGCATAAAAAGGCTGAACAAATTAGGTATAGAAGGAACAAAACTCAATATAATACAGGGCATTTATAATAAGACAATAGCAAATTTTATATTAAGTAGTTAAAAAGCTGAAAAGCTTTTCTCTAAGATCTGAAACAAGATAAGAATGTCTACTTTCTTAAAAGCACATATAGACTTCAATACAGTGGTAGCAGGAGACTTTAACACCCCTCTATCACCAATAGATATGTCATCAAAACAAAAAATCAACAAAGAAATCCTAGAACTAAATGACACCATAAATCAAGTGGACCTAACTGATGTCTACAGAATATTTCACCCAACAACAACACAATATACACTCTTCTCAGCAACCCATGGAACTTTCTCCAAAATAGATCATATCTTAGGACACAAAGTAAACCTCAGCAAATATAAGAAAATAGAAATAATCCCCCATATTCTATCTGATAACAATGCATTAAAACTAGAACTCAACAACACAAATGACAGCAGAAAACACACAAATAATTGGAGGCTGAATAATACATTGCTCAGCAATCAGTGGGTCATAGCAGAAATAAGAGAGGATATAAAAAGGTTCCTGGAAGCTAATGAAAATCAAAACACTACCAGAACCTATGGGACACTGCAAAGGCAGTCCTAAGGCAGTTTAATTAAGAAGACGGAAAGATCTCAAATAAACGACCTAATGCTACATCTCAAACTCTTAGAAAAGCAAGAGCAAGCAAAACCCAAAACAAGCAGAAGGAAAGAAATAATAAAAACGAGAGTCAAAATTAATGAAATAAGAGACCAAAAAATCCCAAAGAATCAATGAAACAAAAAGACAGTTCTTTGAAAAAATAAACAAGATTGACAAGCCCCTGACAAATCTGACTAAAATGAGGAGGGAAAAGACCCAAATTAGCAAAATCAGAAATGAAAAAGGGGAGATAACAACAAACACCATGGAAATCCAGGGACTCATCAGAGACTACTTTGAGAACCTATATTCCAATAAATTGGAAAATCATGAAGAAATGGACAAATTTCTAGATAATTACAACCATCCAAAACTAAACCAAGAAGATACTAACCACCTAAACAGATCTATAACATGTAATGAAATTGAAGCAGCAACAAAGAGTCTCCCAAAAAAGAAAGGTCCAGGACCTGACGGATTCTCAGATGAATTGTACCAGACTTTTAAAGAAGATCTACTACAAACATTCCTTAAACTTTTCCATGAAGTAGAAAGGGAAGGAACACTGCCTAACTCATCCTATGAAGCCAGTATGATACTCCTCCCAAAACTGGACAAAACACATCCAGAAAGGAGAACAACAGGCCAATCTCCTCAATAAAATAATGCAAAAATCCTCAATAAAATAATGGCAAACCGAATCCAACAACATATCAGAAAGACTATCCCCTTTCCTCATGGCTCCACATCTCTTCCTTGGAGACTCAGCACTTCTAGGGTTTCTAAACTTCTTGGGTGAAATGTTTTCAGGTGCACTAGACCATTCCCATATTCAGCCTGCTCTTTTCTCAAAACCTGGGCTTCCTTCTCTTATTCTACTTTTTCTGACAGACAGCTACAGTTCCTGCTGGTGAGCATCTCAACATCAAATGTGATCTGCCTATCTTCTTATGGCAAGACCTGTCATGGTGAGAACTGCCTCTTGGACTGAGTATCCAGAAGAATGTTTCCCACATCACCAGTGTGGATGGAGCATGAGGAAGGTACGTTCCAGTTCCCCACTCTTCCCATTGACATTATCACTACCCTTGCTGGTATTTTGGGGGAGCTTCACTCAAGAACTGTGGTGCTCAACTAAATGAGCCACCATTGTCAGATAGCTGAAGAGCTGTAGCTGCAGCAGGACCACCTCCAGTTTTCCAGCAGCAACACAAACCAAGTTCCCGCACCCCCTTTTCTGCACTTCTTAATGGTATATTTCAAACAGAAGACATTTCTAATTTTAATGAAGCCAATTTGACTGAATTTTTATTTTATGGTTTATGCTTTCTATATTCTAAGATACCTTTGCCTATCCAAAGTTGTAAGAATTTTCTCCTGGCCAGGCACCAGTGACTTACACTTGTAATCCTAGCTACTCAGGAGGCAGAGATCAGGAGGATTGTGGTTTGAAGCCAGCCCAAACAAATAGTTTCAAGACTCTAGCTTGAAAATGCCCAACACAAAAAAGGGCTGGTGGAGTGGCTCACCTGGTAGAGCACCTGCCTAGCAAGCATGAGGCCTTGAGTTCGAACCCCAATACCTCTAAAAAAAAAATTCTTTTCCTATATTTTCTTCTGATGGGATTTGATTTTATTTGTTATGCTTGAGTCTATGATGTAGTCCAACATAATATCTGAGTGTGGTATGAAGTAAGCACACAGTTCATGTTTTTTTCCATATGGATATCCAATCTTCTAACATCACTTATTGATGTTTGGTTTCTTTCTCTTGGTGTCTTTGTTGAAGATCACTTGAATATGGATATATAGATCTCTTTCTATATATTCCATAGATCTAAAAATCTATCCCTATGTCAATACCATGCTAAAATCAAGTACTTTACAGCAAAACTTTACAATATTACAACTAAAACACTAATAGCACAGTTGTTAGGAAGATTTTATAATGTATTGAAAACAAGGAATGTAAGTTCTCATTTTTTCCTGCCTTTTCAAAATTGTCATTGTTATTCTAGATGTTCAGCATTACCATATAGAACTTATAAGATTGGATTTTTTTCAAAGAAAAGTCCTTGGATTTTTAACAATATTGTAATAAATTTATATATTGATTTTTGAGAACTGACATCAATATTGCATCTTTCAGTTCATGAATATTGCATGTCTCTAGTTATTTCACTCATTTTTAGTCTTTCTCAATAACATTTAGAAGTTTCCATTGTCAGTTAAATTCATTACTAACTATTGCATGTTTTTATACTACTAGAAATATTTTTATTTAATTTTCCCATTGATTCCTGTATATTGACCTTGTATCCCACTTCCTTGCAAAGTTGACTTATTAGTTCAAGTGAGTCTTTTTGGAGGGAGGAGTAGATTCTTTAGGGTTTTCTACATATGTAGTCATTGGTAAATACAGTTTTAATTCTTCCTTCCAATCCAAATCTTTTATTTTATTTTCATGTCCAATGCTGACCTTATGTAATATAGTGCATAAAATTGAGGAGTTTTTTGTCTTTTTCAGATGTTAGGAAAAAGCATCCAATCCATCACCATTAAGAAAAAATGTTAGCCATAAGTTTCAGGTACCTTTGATAAGGCTGAGGAAGTTTCCTTCAATGCTCATAGACTTAGCATTGTTATCATTAATGGGTATTGAATATTTCACATACTTTCTCTGAAATTACTGAAACGATCATATAGGTTTTACATTTATTCTATCAACATGGTGACCTGTATTTACTGATTTTATAATCTTACCTTCCTGAGATAAAGACTACTTGGTCATGATGTACTATTGCCCTTTTTATATTCTGCTACATTCAATCCATAACTTGGTGGTGCATTTTTTAATTTGGTTTTATCAGATTTAATTGTGCTATGCTACTTTTCGCAATTCTTTGTTTTTATTATCATAACAAAACTGGCTTCATGAAATGACAAGGAATATTTCCACATCTCTTGTTTCTGAAATGATTTTTGTATAATTGGCATTATATTGTCCTAAATGTTTGTAGAATTTACCAGTGAAGACATCTGGACTGTTTTTGTCAGACAACTTGCACAATTTCAATCATTTTACATCTATTGATATTTGTTTTAGTGCACATCACTTCCTTAGAAGCAAGTCACAGGTCTGAAATACACTTAAGGGCAAAGGACCAGGAAGTCCACTGGAGGCCATCTTAGAGTTTGTGCATCCACAAGTATGCTTTTTAGTTTGTTTGTTTTGATTTTTTGAGATAGACTCTCACTATGTGGCCCAGGCTGATAGGTTAAATCTTCCTACTTACACCTTCCAAATGCTGAGAATTCAGATGTGCACCCAGCTGACATATATTCTTAAATAGTCCATTTTACCTTTATTGCTTTAGTATCTATTCCTCTTTGTTTAAACAACCACATAAAGATACACTGAAATAAAATTACTGAAAACCAATAATAAAGATAGAATCTTAAAAGCAGCCAAAGGGGGTGTGGAGATAGACTCTACCCTCCTCCTCCTCCTTCAAAGGTTCCAATTACATGTGTTTAGACTGCTTAACAATGTCCTACAGGTCCTAGGCAGTGTTTGGGGGTGGGGAAGAGTTGGTTTTTTGGTTTGGTTTGGTCTTTTTTCTCTTTGTGCTTTAACTTTAATGTTTTTTGACTATATAAATAAGGAAGGCATCACTGTCATTTATTAAAGAAAAACAGGGTCCAAAGATGCAGGGTCATTTAGCCACGTGGGTACAACAGATCAAGGAGCTGAGGAGATCCAAGGTGGCGACTAGGGTACAGAAGCAGAAAGCCTAACCTCCATGACTCCAAAATCTCCCTGAGAAGTTGGAGCCACATCTGGGTAACTCTGACTGCCTCTAGTCAAAATAATAACCACCATCACACTAGGTGCAGGAAAAAATTCAAAGACTGACCCACAAATCAGCCTTTAATTGCAACAGCGACCCACTGCACAGCCAGGAAGGCTGGCTGCCACCACCCAGCTGCTGCAGATGCCCCCGCCAGCTCCAAACCTGCCTGCAAGACATTCAACAGAACAAACAGGTGAGCACCATGCATCACTCAGAAATCCCCCAGCCACCACTGGGATAAACTAGCACAGCCTCTGGGCAGACTGACACTCCCCCCAAAAAACCTAAATAAACAGTGAACTGTAATCTAGCACAACAGCACAGGGGGCAGGAACACTGAAAGTGCAACAGAGAAAGGGGAAGGGGCAAGGAGCTAATCTCAGCGTGAACAATCAGTAAACAAACACTGGAAAGGCAGGAAGGTGGAGAACGGCAGGCGATAAGCCACTCCCAGAAGCAGGGTAGGTAGCAGACCACAGAGCTCATTTCCTGAGCCAGTGAGCAATACCCAAAGCCAAACTGGCCCACAAAACTGAAAACAAACAGTGAACAATCACAACACACTGAGAGTAGAGGGGGCTTTTGGGACACCACACTGAACCTGACCCAGAGAAAGGTGGAAGGGCAAAGAAATGAACCTCCACTGTGGAAATCCTGTAAACAAGCACAGCAAAAACCCCCTCCAAAGCAGGGCAATTAGTGGTCTACAGAGCTGATCTCCTGAAGCTGAGGGCAGCATTCAAATTTGAACTGCCCCACCTTGCTGGGGTAGGAGCTGACCAAGAAGCTGCAGCTGAAGGGTAACACAGCTATCAGCTGAGGAAATCAATAGCTCTGACCACCCTACATGATCTGCCAAAGCTACCTCACCTCACAATTTCAATTCAACTGGTAGACAGAAGAGCAAAACACTACTTATAAGCCACTCACCTGGTGAGACCATGTGGGAGCTTCTGCTTATATGCCAGTAACTCCAGAACTTAAACGAAGACTGAAATTCTATTGTTCCTGACCTGGTGTTTTTCTTTTATTTATTTGCTTTTGTTTGTTTGTTTGTTTCCTGCCATTGACTACTTTGTTTGTATGTTTTGTTCTTGTGAGTTTTCTATTTTTATTTCTATTCCTATTATCTTTTTTCTTTCTATACTATCCACTGTACCATCGTCATCTTCTCATTCCTATTCTCAACCCCTTCACTCTCCCTTCTTCTCCTGAGCTAAAATCCATTGCCCACCTTCCCAACAAATCGTTCTGCCCCTTCTCACCCACTCTCTCCTCCTGCCCTATCCTTCCCCTCCCATTCGCCCCCAACCTGTCACCAGACTACCCCCCACACTGCCATCACCTGCTGAAAAACCTACCATACCAACTTTACATAACCACAAACCCCTGTAATCCCTGATACAAGCACCCTCCACTACAACAACAGAAATACACCCAATCACACACAAGGACCACAAAAACCAGCAGCCCCCACACTGCTTCCCCCATTCACCCACCCATAGTGCCACCCTATTCAACATCCCAAATGACTATAACTAGCCTTACAAACGTTAACCCCCCAGCTCCGACTGCTTATAGATATTACCACCAATGGGTTTTCTACATAACATATAAACTACTGGTCAGGTATTAAACCTGTGAAATAGTTATTACTAAATTACACCCAGACCGGGACAGAAATAACACACCAACCAAGCTAAGATCCAAGACAATCACAAAACAAAAATTAAATCAAGGGAAATAAAACAGGTGACTAAAACCACCAACTAGCCTATCAAGAACACAGTTGCACAGCACCAAGTGGAGCTAAGGGAAGAAGAAAAAGGGATGGAAACCACTCTCACTAAAAAATAACTTAATACAGGATTCAGAGGGAAATGAAGAAATGAGATACCAGTTTCTGACTCCAATAAAATAAAGATTAATAACATCAAGGAACCCAGCAATGCCCACAAAAACATCCTCAAAGAAGAAATCCTGAAAGTAATCCCTGAGAATTTCATGGAGATGATATTAGACACAGTTAACCAAAACATACAAAATGCACTCGAGAAATTTCAAGACACCAATGATAAGGAATACAAGAAGACATGGAAACAAATAAATGAATTCATAGCAGCCCTAAATAAACACCAAAGTGAAACAGAGAATACTACAAATAGAGAGATAAATGAATTACAGATGAAAGTAGAAAATACTAAAGAGGAAGTGACCCATGATATGGAAAACCTCAGAAAAAAGAATCAAACAGAAACACAAAAAACAGTGGAAGGCCATACCCACAGACTAGAACAAGTGGAAGACAAAAATCTCATAACTTGAAGATAAAATAGAAATTAAAGGAAAAACTGAAGAACTGCTAGTCAAACAACTCAAGACCTGCAAAAGGAATGTACAAGAACTCACCAATTCCATCATAAGATCAAAACTGAGAATCATGGGTATTGAACAAGGAGAAGAGGTCCAAGCAAAATGGATCCATAATATAAATAAAATAATAACAGAAAATTTCCCAAATCTAGAAAAAGTTTTCCCCATTCAGATACTGGACACCTCCAGGACACCAAACAGACTTGACCAAAATAGAACTTGCCCACAACATAGTATCATTAAAATAGCAAGCACAGAGAATAGAGAAAGAATATTGAAGACTGGAAGAGAGAAAAAATAAATAACATATAAAGGTAAACCCATCAAAATCACAGCAGATTTCTCAACTGAAACCTTAAAAGCAAGAAGAGCATGGAGTGAGGTATTCTGGAAACTGAATGAAAATAACTTCAACCCTAGGATACTCTACTCAACAAAACTATCATTCAAAATAGATGGACCAGTGAAAATCTTCCACAATGAACAGAAACTAAAACAATATATGACCACCAAGCCACCACTACAAAATATTCTCCAAGGAATTCTGCACAAAGAAAATTAAATCAAACAAAACCACAAGAGGACAGGCAGTATCAAACCACAGGAGAAGAAAAGACAAGGAATCAGAGAGTAACATTGATTCAGCTGCACACAATCAAACCCTTAAAAAGCAAAAATAACTAAATGGCAGAAATCACCACATAACTGTCAATATTAACACTGAATACCAATGGACTCAACTACCCCAACAAAAGACAGTGTTTGGCAAACTGGATTAAAAAGGAAGATCCAAAAATCTGTTGTTTACAGTACACCCATCTCATTGACAGAAACAAACACTGGCTTAGGGTGAAAGCCTAGAAGATTTACCAAGCAAATGTCCCCCCCAAAACAGGCAGGAGTAGCAATACTTAGACAAAGTAGACTTCAAACTTACATTGATCAAACAAGATAAAGAAGGATACTTCATACTAATAAAATGGGAAATACACCAAAAGGAAATAACAATTACCAACCTATATGCACCCAATCTCAGCGCATCCAATTTCATCAAACATACCCTAAAGGACTTAAAAGCACATACAGACTCCAATACATTGGTAGTGGGAGACTTTAATACCCCTCCCCATCACCAATACATAGGTCATCCAAACAAAAAAATCAATAAAGAAATTCTAGAAGTAAATCACATCATAGATCAAATGGACCTAGCTGATGTCTACATAATATTTCATCCAACATCTGCACAATATACATTCTTCTCAGTCACACATGAAACTTTCTCCAAAACTGATCATATCTTAAGGAACAAAGCAAGCTTCAGCAAATACAAGAAAACAGAGATAATCCCCTACATTCTATCTGATCACAATGCATTAAAACTAGAAATCAACAACAAAAACAACAGCAGAAAATATGCAAACAATTGGAAGCTGAACACTTTATTCAATGATCAATGGGTCATTGATAAATAAAAGAGGAAATTAAAAGGTTCCTAGAAGTTAATGAAAATGAAAACATGACCTACCAGAACCTATGGGACACAGCAAAGGCAGTCCTAAGAGGAAAGAGCCATGAGTGCATATATTAAAAGGACAGAAAGATCTCAAATCAATGACCTAATGCTACATCTCAAATTCCTAGAAAAACAAGAACAAGCAAATCCCAAGACAAATAGAAGGAGAGAAATAATAAAAATAAGGGATGAAATCAATAAAATAGAAACAAACAAACAAACAAAAATATAAAGAATCAATGAAACAAAAAGCTAGTTCTTTGAAAAACCAAACAAGATTGACAGACGCCTGACAAACCTGACTAAAATGAGGAGAGAAAAAAACCCAAATTAGTAGAATCAGAAATGTAAAAGGGGAAAAAAAACACAAACACCAAAGAAATCCAGGGAATCATCAAAGACTACTTTGAGAACCTACATTCCAATAAATTTGAAAATCGTGAAGAAATGGGCAAATTTCTAGATACTTATGACCATCCAAAATTGAACCAAGAGGATATTAATCACCTAAATAGATCTATAACACAAAATGAAACTGAAGCAGCAATAAAGAGTCTCCCAAAAAAGAAAAGTCCAGGACCTGATGAATTCTCTGCCTAATTCTATCAGACCTTTAAAGAACTAATACAAACTCTCCTTAAACTTTTCCACAAAATAGAAAAAGAAGGAACACTGCCTAACTTATTTTATGAAGCCACTATTACACTCATCCCAAAACCAAACAAGACACATCCAAAAAGGAGAACAACAGGCCAATCTCCTTAATGAACATCAATGCAAAAATCCTCCATAAAATAATGGCAAACCAAATCCAACAACACATCAGAAAGATCATTCACCATGACCAAGTCAGCTTCATCCCAGGGATGCAGGGATGGTTCAAGATATGCAAATCAATAAGTGTAATAAAGCACATTAATAAAAGCAAAGACAAAAGCCACTTGATCATTTCAATAGATGTAGAGTAATCCTTTGATAAGATTCAACACCATTTCATGATAGAAGCTCTAAGAAAACTAGGAATAGGAGGAACATACCTCAACACTGTAAAGGCTATATATGAAAAACCTACAGCCAACATCATACTTAATGGGGAAAAACTGAAACCATTCCCCCTAAAATCAGAAATGAGACAAGGGTGCCCACTATACCCACTCCTATTCAACATAGTCTTAGAATTCCTAACCAAAGCAATTAGGCAAGAAGAAGAAATAAAAGGAATACAAATAGGTAAAGAAACTGTCAAAATATCCCTATTTGCAGATGACATGATCCTATACCTTAAAGACCCAAAAAACTCTACACAAAAACTCCTAGACACCATAAACAGCTAAAGCAAGGTGGCAGGATATAAAATCAACTTACAAAAATCATTAGCTTTTCTATACACCAACAATGAACAAATTGAGAAAGAATACATGGAAACTATTCCATTTACAGTAGCCTCAAAAAAAATCAAATACCTAGGAGTAAACTTAAAGGATGTGAATGACCTCTACAAGGATAACTACAAACCCCTGAAGAAAGAGATTGAGGGAGACTACAGAAGGTGGAAAGATCTCCCGTGATTATGGTTTGGTAAATCAACATAGTAAAAATGGCTGTACTACCAAAAGCAATCTACATGTTCAATGTAATTCCCATCAAAATCCCAATGACATTCATCACAGAAATTGAAAAATCTACCCTAAAGTTCATTTGGAAACACAAGAGACTGTGAATAACCAAGGCAATACTCAGCAAAAAGAGCAATGCTGGAGGTATCACAATACTCGATTTCAAACTATATTACAAAGCATTAGCAATAAAAACAGCATGGTACTTGTACAAAAACAGATATGAAGACCAGTGAAACAGAACAGAGGACCTGGATATGAATCCACACAGCTATGCCCACCTTATTTTGACAAAGGTGCCAAAAATATATGATGGAGAAAAGACAGCCTCGTCAACAAATGTTGCTGGGAAAAGTGGTTATTCGTCTGCAAAAAGCTGAAACTAGATCCATGTTTATCACTCTGTACTAGTATCAACTCAAAATGTATCAAGAACCTTAACATCAGACCTGAAACTCTGAAGTTAGTACAGGAAAGAGCAGGGAATACACTGGAAGCAGTAAGTATAGGCATGGACTTCCTCACAGCAACTCAGCATCTAGAGTTGACAAATGGGGACTAGATAGACAAATGGGGACTGCATAAAATTAAAAGGCTTCTGCACAACAAAAGAAATGGTCTCTAAACTGAAGAGACCACCCACAGAGTGTAAGAATATTTACCAGCTACACATCACAAAAAGGACTGATAACCAGAATATACAAGGAGCTCAAAAAACTGAACTCCCCCAAAATCAATGAACCAATAAAGAAATGGACAACTGAACTAAACAACATTTTCAAAGGAAGAAATCCAAATGGTAAAAAAAACATGAAAAAATGCTCACCATCTCTGGCCATAAAGGAAATGCAAATCAAAACCACATTAAGATTCCACTTCATCCCTGTTAGAATAGTTACCATCAAAAACACCACCAACGACAAATGTTGGCAAGGATGTGGGGAAAAGGGAACCCTCATGCACTCCTGCTGGGAATATAAATTGGTACAACCACTTTGGAATACAATATGGAGGCTTCTTTAAAAACTAAACAAAAATCTACCATATGATCCAGCAATACCACTCCTAGGGATATACCTGAAGGAATGTGACTCAGGTTACTCCAGAGGCACCTGCACACCCATGTTTATTGCAGCACTATTCACAACAGCCAAGTTATGGAAACAGCCAAGGTGCCCCATTACTGAAGAATGGAGTAAGAAAATATGGCATTTATACACAATGGAATTTTAGTCATGAAGAATGCAATCTTGTTATTTGCAAGTAAATGGCTGTAACTGGAGAACATCTTAAGTGAAGTTTGCCAGGTTCAGAAGGTGAAAAAGTCACATGTTCTCTCACATATGTGTAACATAGACCTAATAGACATATTATGAAAACAAGTCATGCTAAGGGGAGGTCACATACAAGAGAGGAAGGGTAGAAGAAGGAAGCTCAGAAGGTGAATACAGGTGGTGTGCTTTCTATGCAACCTACTGAAATCACCATAAGAAGGGGGCTAACATAGAGGAGATGAAGCCATTAGGTTATAATAGTATGAGGGTTCCTTTTCCCCACATCCTCACCAATATTTGTTGCTGTTTGTGTTCTTGATGGTAGCCATTCTAACAAGAGAAAGGTGGACTCTTAATGTGGTTTTGATTTGCACTTCCTTTATGGCCAGGGATGTTCAGCACTTCTTCCTGTGTGTGATTTTTTTTTTTTTTTTTTTGGTCATTTGGACTTCTTCCTTTGACAAAGCTCTGTTCAGTTCATTTACCCATTTCTTCATTGGGTCACTGATTTGGGGAGGAGTTTAGTTTTTTAATCTCCCTATATATTGTATATATATAGCAAATGTATAGCTGGCAAAGATAAGCTTCCATTCTGTGGGCAGCCTCTTCAATTTAAGTATCATTTCTTTTGTTGTGCAGAAACTTTTTAATTTCATGTAGTCCCATTTGTCAACCCTTCCTCTTAGTTACTAAGTAAGTCATTGCTTATGCCTTTTAGTTCCAGTGTATTCCCTGTTCTTTCCTGCACTAAGTTTCAGGTCTGATATTAAGGTCCTTGATCCATTTTGAGTTAATACTTGTACAGGGTGAAATACATGGATCTAGTTTCAGTTTTCTGCATGCAGATATCCAATTTTCTCAGGAACATTTGTTGAAGAGGCTGTATTTTCTCATCATATGTTTTTGGCACCTTTGTCAAAAATCAGGTCAGCATAGATGCATGGATTCATATCCAGGTTTTCTATTTTGTTCTACTGGTTCTCATATGTTTTTGTCTCAGTACCATGCTGGTTTTATTGCTATGGCTCTGTAGTAATAATTTGAAGTCAAGTATTGTGATAGCTCTAGCATTGCTCTTTTAGCTCAATATTACCTTGGCTGTTCAGAGTCTTTTGTGCTTTCAAAAGGGTTGATTTTTCAATCTCTATGATGAATGTCATTGGAATTTTGATGATCCCCATGTTCAATTGGATTGAACATGCAGATTGCTTTTGGTGATATACACATTTTCACAATACTGATTCTGCCAATCATTGAGCATGGGAGATCTTTGCATCTTCTGTAGTCTTCTTTGATTTCTTTCTTCAATGGCTTATAGTTTTCCTTATAGAGGTCTTTCACATCCTTAATTAAGTTTATTCCTAGGGTTTTTTTTTAAAGGCTATTGTAAATGGGATCATTTTCCTATATTTTTTCTCAATCTGTTCGATGTTGGTGTATAGAAAGGCTACTGATATTTGAGGACTGATTTTGTGTCCTGCTACTTTGCTGATGCTGTTTATGATGTCTAGGAATTTGAGGGAGGAGGAGTTTTTTGGGTCTTTTAGGTACAAGATCATGTTATCTCTAAATAGGGATAGTTTGACTTCTTCCTTCCTAGTTTTTATTCCTTTTATTTCTTCTTGCTGTCTTATTGTTTAAGCTAGGAATTCCAGGAGTGTATTGAGTAAGAGTGGAGAGAGTAGACACCCTTGTCTCGTCCCTGACTTTACAGGAAATGGCTTCAGTTTTTCCCCACTTAGTTGATGTTGGCTATAGGCTTGTCATATATAGCCTTTATTGTTTTGAGGTACATTCCTTCTATCCCTAGTTTCATCAGAGCTTTTATCATGAAGAGATGTTGAATTTTGTCAAAGGCTTTTTTTGCATCTATTGAGTTGATCATGTGGTTTTTGTCTTTGCTTCTGTTAATATACTGTATTACATTTAATGATTTGCATATGTTAAACCATCCCTGCATCCCTGGGATAAAACCAACTTGATAATGTTGTATGATCTTTTTGATATGCTATTGAATTCAGTTTGCCAATGTTTTATTGAGGATTTTTGCACCTATGTTCATTAAAGAGATTGGCCTGTAATTCTTTTTTGTTGTGTCCTTGTCTGGTTTTGGGATGAGTGTAATACCAGCTTCATAGAATAAGTATGGCAGTGTTTCTTCCCTTTCTATTTTTGTGGAAAAGTTTAAGAAGTGTTTTTATCAGTTCTTCTTTAAAGGTCTGGTAGAATTCTGCAGTGAATCTGTCAGGTCCTAGACTTTTCTGTTTTGGGAAACTCTTTATTGCTGCTTTAATTTCATTCCTTGTTATAGATCTGTTCGGGTGATTATTATACTCTTGGTTCAATTTTGGATGGTCATGTGTCAAGAAGCTTGTCCATTTCGTCTAGATTTCCCAATTTATTTGAATATGGGTTTTCAAAGTAGTCCCTTATGATTCTATGGATTTCCTTGATGTTTGTTATGAACCTCCCCTTTTTCATTTCTAATTTTATTAATTTGAGTAAAAGCAAGGTATTCTTCATTAGTGCTCAAAAAAAGAAATAAAAAAAAATAGAAAAAAAATATGAATACTTTTAGGAGGGCCTAGATGTTGGTTCCCAGAAAGGCCAATGGGGCATTTCTATTCTATAAGAAAAAAAACTCAAAAAGGGGTAAGTACAGTTTTTGAGAAACTGAAACAACTTTAAAAAGCAGAAGAAATGACAAATTTTCATTTTTACTAAGAACAAGTATAAAAAAGGGAAAAGGCTTATACTAAGCTAAAAGGATTCAGACCACATCAATTGGCAAGAACTTCTTGGTTAAAGAAAGACAACAGGTACTGTTTCTCTAGAGATTTTTAAGGAAAAGCAAACAGATCTCTTTGGGGAATTGTTTAAAAGTAGACATAGACTCATGCATGCACAAGATGATACACTTTCTGTATAAATAATCTGAAATATAACACTTTTACAACTTCTTTTGCTTTTGTGCTTAGAAAATCCTTCACCCACCCAAATACCAGAAAAAGATCAACTGTACTTTATTTGCATTTTTTAAAAGATTTAATTCTTTATCCTGCTGAATTGGTGTAGAAAATGTCTTAAACTTTTCCTCCAAAGTTTTGCCAATTGTCTTAGTGATCACAGACATATTTTGTACATTTAGTTATAACCAGAAACTACCTAGACATTTTCCTAAATTTCTACCTTTAAGAAGTACCTAACTCTACTTTTTCAACAATCGTGGTAAAGCAGCAATCATTATATTTGGAGGTGATTCACCATCTTCACTTGGCCCATCTGCATGTTTAAAAGCTCTGGCCATAAGTCCCTGGCTCTGACAACATATAGCACCACTAGCAAGGGCTTTGGGCTAACCAGGCAAGAGGCCTTTCTCTAGCCAACCACACCAACTAGGCACCCTCTGTAAAACAGAGTTGCCTTCCCTGAGGAATTACTGTGGGATAAAAATTCTGTGATAAATTTATGAATTTAGAACAAAGAGGTAACAAGGTAAAGATGGCATGGAGCTGCACCAGAAGGTCTTCTAAAAGTCATTTAGACAAAAGATGGAAAGACTAATCTTAGGTTTAAAAAAACACAGGAAGATATTGCAATCTATTGAGTTTCATAATCCAGTGGAAAATGGCTTAGTGAGTGCCAATGATGTTTTCTTGATTTAAGTTAGAAGGAAAGGAACAGCAAAGAGCTATTATCTCAGCCATGAAGCCCATTAATAAATGAATTAGAAGTTGCATACTGAACTGCTACAGGAGCAGACAAATGTAATAAATAAGAGAAGGGAGTCAAGTGAACTTGGCCCAAGTCTGAGAAGCAATGGAGAATACTAAAGACTTGCCAAGCTGGAGTTCATGTCTGAGTTCTAGTCGAGGCCTTCATTACACAGCTGCAGCAGCTGTGCCACCAAAATTTCAAGGCCAGGCCTGCCAGGTCTTCCAATTTCTCTAAAAAAGCTCTAAGTATGAATTTATATCTGAATCCTATTTTCTTAAAATTTGGCAATTAATTAAATTTCTTTTTTAAAACACACAGGTCAAACTAGATGTATTTATATGTGCCAAGTTTGGTCCTCAGACCACCTACTATGTGTCACTCAATTTCTAAAACACTCTACCTCTCTCCCATGCCTTTTGCTTCTTATCTGCCTCCTTTTATCCACAGTATGCCAAAGTCATGGACTTGCTTCACAAGTCAATGGACCCTGGGGTGGAGGGGAGTGTGTGCAGTGTGAGTAAAGGATGCTACTTGGGCTGGGGATGTGGCTCAAGTGGTAGAGTGCCATGTGGTAGCAAGCACAAGGCCCTGAGTTCAACCCCCAGTATCACACACAAAGAAAAGATGCAACTCCATGTCATTTACAACATTCAAGAGTCAAAAAACAGGCTAGGTGTGGTGGCACGTGCCTGTAATCCCAGCAACTTGAGAGGCAGAGGGAGGATTTCAGTGTAAGGCTACCCCTGGCAAAAAAGCTCCAGATTCTATCTGAAAAACAAACTAAAAAGCAAAAGGACTAGAGCATGGCTGAAATGATAGAGAACTTGCCAAGCAAGCACAAGACCCTGAACTCAAACCCAGTACTGACAAAAAAAGAAAAAATAAAGTCAAATGCACTCCAGAAAATACCAGTTTGGTATTCTCACCTAAACTGAAAATTAAGAATTTTACTAAAGATATTTATTGTAATTTTTTTCCTAAAAGTTCTCTGCAGTGGTGAATTTCTACAGTAGCATGTGCAGCCTCCTTACACAAGTTACAATGAAAGAACATGGTTGTCTTGGAGCTGGCTTATTCTCAGTGTTCAATGGGACAGTTTTGTGGTAAGGGTCAAGAGGCTACAAGGTATTTCTTAGTATAGCCTCAAGATGGGCAGTTGTGGGGATTACATAACATTCTATAGTATGTAAGTGCTCACCTGATCCTACATTGTTTTAGTACAATATAAATTTACTTTAAGAAGATATTCCTATAGGCTACTATGGAAATAAAACTTATATTACCTAGCTTAAAGAAATCTTTATTTCTTCACCTTTAAATTATAAAACATAAAGCTCTCTGTATATGACAGATATGAGTATAACAGGAAAACAGATGTTCCATAAAGTGTACTGAATTCTAGGGTGACTGATAAAAACTAAACATTACAATTATTCCATCTTCATGATTATAGACATTACAGGGCAGGGAAGGCAAACAAGGAAACTAAAGCAAGCACTTTTCCCTTATTTAACCAAATGCAACATTTCGCTTTTTTGATGATCTGCGCATTGATTTAACTCATTAACTTAAGCTGAAAGTTGGCAACAGCAAATCTTTATAATTTAGATTCTTCCATAACCACTCCAAGTATTGTATTCCTGAACCATCCTGAGAGCTCTGAAATGGTCCTATGTCAATATTCTTGAGCTTTCATTTCTTGATCAGATACCTCTCAAGAAGGCAGGAAACTATTAAAAGCTGTCTTCCTCTTTGCTAACCCAGTCCACCAACAGTCTTAACTGTTATTATATGTATTTTAAAAAAAGAAAAAGAAAGAAACTGTGCTCCTAAACATTGACTGAAACTTGTGCTTAAGTTTTTAGAAAAACTTATTTAGGAAAAAAAAAAAAAAAAGAGGTCCTAACCAACTGCTTTCATGAACAGTGACCTCATACAGTGTATCCTAATATCCTTTGCAGCAAAAGTCAAGAGGTCAGACAACTCTGATCATCTTGATTAGCTTAACATTATTTATATACAAGGTATTTGCAAAGCTGGTTCCAGGCCATGGATTGCAACCATAATCCTAAGAAATTGTTCAATTTAGCACACTGTTTTTACAAGTGATAAGAAAGCCTCCAGAAAGAAGAAGTAAATTCTTTCCTCCTGAACTCATTTAATCTCAATATTTACAGTTTTAGTTGACAAAATCTAGAGTACTCTGAATTTTCTGATACAAGGTATTCATTTTCAAAGTGACAGGTAAGGTCAAGAAGAGTTTTCAGGCTTATCTTTGCCATGGACCATGAAGTTCAGTCCTTGCAATAGGCATTCTGTCTCCTTTATTGCTTTCTGAACACACTACTGGTGGTATGTGGAAAGGTCAGGGCACAGGTACCCAGAGCCATACCCTTGGAGGAACTTCTCAGCAAACCAACAATTAAACCACTAGTCTTACTTGGCTTCACATCCTTGTATGCCTCCCAAACACTATTCATGGCAGCGACAGTGGTGACAAAGATACACCTTGGTGTTTTTTTGTTTTTGCTAATTATTTTGAGACAGGGTCTTGTTATATAACCCAGGCTGGCTTTCAACTCACGAACCCCCTGCCTGGGCCTCCCAAGTGCTGGGATTAGAAGCATATGCTACCATACCAGGCTCCTCTCTTTATTTAAAAGAACATTAAGATGCCCTGCTTTATGTATCAATAATGACTACTGCTCTTGGGGCACAGCTGTGACATCAAGCTCTACCATGCTATAAGCCAAGGAAGAAACATCAAAAGAAGGTCATTACCTAAAATGAAAATCACTTCCATTAAAAATGCTTCAGAATTTTTAGCTTCTACACAAAGTAGACTGATTACTTACTTTAAAATACTTTCTCTAAACTCCCCAGTTTGCCCATCCTTCTCCACCTTAAACTTTCCAAAAGAAAATTTTAGAAGGTAATGGCTCTTACATTAATTTGGAAATATGGCCATCTTTAATCCTCATCTGAGACAAAAAATGAATAATCATAATAGAACAGACCAGTGATATTAAAAACGTAACTGATTCAGATTGGAATTTGTGGTTTTTTTTTTTTAAAAAAGACCAACAAATCCTTTTGTTTTCAATCAGATATCTTTACTGTAGAATATTATGAAAGCAGAAAATGAGAAGAAATGCTAAGAAGTGACTTAATCCACTGTTTAGAACCCTTCTAATAGCAGGGTATAAATGGCAGTAAGTGATGCTACTAGAAAGCCACTGGATGGGTTCACAAGCATTCACAGCAGTAGTAAGACATGACATTCACAGTGTATAAGGCCCCAGTCAATGTCAGATGGAAACAAAATACCAAGAAGATCCAGTGGCCGCAAGACTCATAATGGATCAAATCGGCCCTTCATTTGTCCCCAATAGTGGTATATCTGAAAATAATCTCTCTCATGTACATGACACGTATTCATAAGTATTTGTCATTATCAGAGAACCTACAAAACCTTAAATCTAAAGTACTGTGCTATGGGATCAGGTAACTTATATTACATATTGCTGACATTTTGTTAGGCTAGTAGGGCAGCATCCATACTTTCCAAAAAGAAAGCATAATAGAAAAGCAGAAGAAAAGGGATGCAGAGGAAAATAAGAGAAGTAAAAATAAGGGAAAGGAAAAGATTGTTAAACCTCAAAATGCTCAAATACGAGAATATGCTAATCCCTACAAATCTACATAATGGAAGATGATACTCACCAATCATTTGGTCTTTAGAGCAAACGTTTGACAAGAAAACAATACTTACTGAACAATCACAACAAACAACAAGAAAATGTGATTTCCAAGAAGAAAGAAAGAATAATGGTAATAATGATGCTAGAATATGGTGGTGTACGGCTATAATCCCAGCTACTAGGGAGATAGAGGTAGGAGAATTACAGTCTGAGGCCAGCCCAGGCAAAAGTGAGAGACCCTATCTGAAAAATAAACTAAAAGCAAAAGGGGCTGGGGGCATGGCTCAAGTGGTAAAGTGCTTGCCTAACAAGTACAAGGCTCTGGGTTCAATCCCAGTACTGAGAAAAAAAAAAAGCAATAATGTTAATATTTTTCCTTCCTACCATGTTTCTTTCACAATGTAAATTCTACATGAGAAATAGAAATGAATTTTAAGAAAAGATAGTTACTATGTTTATTTTACATTGTCTCAAATAACAAATAGTCCTATGAAACCTGTTTCTTCTATAAAAAGAAGCTAATTTCTAAATGACAATGCACTTCCTACACTTGACCATGAAGTCATACATAGAATAACAGTCTAGTCATGAACAGTAAATGTCAAATTTATATTCCTCTCTACCAACAGTTATATCTTTTTACATAAAAATTATATACAACACATTATTCTTTCTTAAGAAATAAAAACTACTAGTCCTTTGGGTTTCATAACTCAATTTTTAGTTTGAAACAGTATCTCTGTTAAATGGAAAAATTTATATACATTTTATCTACTGTGGACTTTCTAATCTAGTGTAAATACCTGCTGCTTTAATTATAAACAAAAAAACTCTTCGTTGTTCTTCCATTTTAGAATTTGGGCAATTTTGCATATTTATTCTTTCAAATAACTTTACTATTACTTTGTCAATTTCCAAATAATTTCTGCTTTTAAAATTGGGATTACACTAAATTTAAGAACCTATAGTTTCTGGTGTTTTATATAATGAGGTTTAATAATTTTATATATGTATATATTGTTTGATATTCTTTTTCTCTCTGTGACAAAATGCCTGGCATAAAAATCTTGAAAGGAGAAAAGATTTATGTTGGTTCACAGTTTCAGAGGCTTCAGTCCACAGTTGTTTGGCCCCATGGCTGTGAGCCTATGGTAAGCCAAAGCATCATGGTGGAGAGGGATACTGGACCAGAGCTTATGGCAGCCAGAAAGCAGAGACAGAAAGGAAGAGACCAGGGATAAGATACCCTTCAACGACACACCCCGGTGACCCATCTCCTCCAACCAGCCCACCCCCCAATATTGCCATTCAAATTATGAATCCATAAATAGATTAATCCATTGATTAGGTCAGAGTCTTCATAATCTAATCACTTCTCAATGATTGGATCTACACGTGATGACCAAGCCTTCAACACATAGCCTTTTGGAGAAACACTTCATATCCAAAACACAACATTTTGCTCCTGGTCCCCAAAGTAGAGCTTAACTGTTTTCTTTTATTCCTTCATGGAGCAGGAATCCAGCTAAGCCAAGCACACTATCAGCTTTTATTTAGAATATGCATAAAGAAAAAAGAAAAAGTTCAACATCAGTGTTCATTATATTCCAACTTACCTAATACACTGACAAAAGCATCAAAGAGATGAAATGTAAGCAGCGGCTCTTTCAAGTGACCATAATAATCTGCTATAGTTTTAAATACATCTTTTTCAAATCCCAAGTACATAGGCTGCTTCAAATCTGAACAGTTGGGCCCTATTTTAAAAAAGAAAAAAAAAGGAAAAACATTAATAGGACAGTTACCTCTAAGTACAGAATTCATGCATATGTGTGGTATGTACAGATATTGAAATATACAGAGTCAAGATATACAGAAAAGTTTTCATGTGGAAATTTGACATTATACATTTTGCTTATATAAATATACTTGTGTCTAATTAAAATCTATTATAAAACAATGAGGAAAAGTACTGGTCTACTTCCCTTTTAAAAGAAACCAACTCTTTTTTGTCCTTCTGTAAGGCACTTTTTATTAAACATAAATAATAATTTTTTTGCAATATTAATGTTTTCCTAATTTTGACAAGGTTGCCCAATGTAACAATTAGCTCTTGTATGTAATAGACAAGCTACAAAGCAGTTTTTACAGATTTTCATCATTGTTGTATTATAAAATCCTACGGTCATAGAGTTGAGTGAAATAATTTCTGCTTCTAACTACACTTTTTCAGACAGATGAAAACTTTAAATACTTTCCTTTAAAGATAAAATGAAAAGGATGTTATAAATTTTGTCTAGGTAATTCATTCTGTTAACTCTCTTGCTGATACACAATCAACCATCAAAAGACAGCTTATCCAACAGAGTCATATTACAAAGTTGGAACAATCTTAGGAATTCTGAAACAGCCTGGCCTCAGCCACATCCTAAGCTAGCAGTAGGACAAGACAGACCAACTTGAATCTAGGACCAAAAAGGAGTAAAAAATGTTCTCCACAGAGATGGCAGCAACAATTCATGCACATAGCACAGGTTTTCATGACCAATTTGACAAACAGGACGTGTGGAGTCTTAGGAAAATGGCGAGTAGTCCTATGAGGAATAGTTTTAGCCAGACTTTTCTATCTATTTCCATTGCACTATGGGAGGGAAAAAAAAGATATGCAATCACACTGGACAGCGTGGGACCAGCAGAAGACTTAACAATGGTACCCAAATAGACCTCTATGATCAGAAAAACAAAAGTAGCAGCCAAGATAAACTCAAGGAAATTCTTCCTACAGAATCAGTAGAACTATGGAAAGAGCATCAAGCTAAAAAGAAGAGTAACTCATTCTGCACCTTCACATTTCAATCCACTGGGTCACCATGAAATGTCCTGTTCTGGTCTTTCTAAAAACTCTCATCTTTCACATTCTGTCCTCTTCTTATAAAACAATTTTCTGGCAAAAATTAGGAAATATCTGTATGTGTGGTACCAAGCAGCAGCAAAAGGAATCACCAGTTTGCTTGCTTCCTCCTGATACAGTCAACTGAAATAATTCATTTGATATGTCCCAGCAAGCAAGACAGATTGCCTAGAATTAGTCCCTACCAGAAGTATGTGGTTCATTCTAAGCAGTCATATGCCTTTGTGAACATTTCATCATCCTTGTTAAAAAATGCAAGAACAAACAAAATAAAACAAAACAACAACAAAAAACCAAAACAGGGCACTCTGAGTCCGGTAAAAGGAGGCCCCATTTCTAGGACAATTTCTTTGAATATTTCCCCCTTATTCTAGATTTTTATAAATGTTTTTCCTGACAGATTCTGGAAAAGAAATGCTTTGACTTTTGTTTCCATTTTTGATCAAGTTAAGAACCACATGCAAAAAGAAAAAAAAAAAAACAGTTAATCTGGTTTTGTATTTATCTAGCATCAATCCCTAATTCTGTGGCCAGCCATGAATGAATGTGGTCAACAAATAAAGTACCTAGGCCTACCTGCACTTGGTCAACAATAACTGCACATGAGCCTTGAAGATAAAAAGTGAGTAGTAGGCCTATAGAAAAAGAGGCAATTGGCCTCCAAAATACATATACAGCCTACACTTTCTGTTCCTTTTCAGGTGAGTGCAATGAGCATCCAGACTCATTAAGGATAAAAAAGAACAAAGAACAGGTCAAGACTTTGATGGACTCAAAGTTAATTTTGAAGGTCAAGGGGAATTTTGGAAAACTTAGAGACTGTATAAAGCTATCCAAGGTCCGATCTTGTCTTTGCCCACCCTTTAACCTTTGATACAAAAATGAACATCTTTGTGGACATGCCAGCCATTCATAAAGCACTACACATGACACATGTGAGGCATGTTCACTACTCCCAGCATTCTCCACCTGATAGACTACTCCCTGTGGAGTACATGTGCAGATTATTGTAAGCCTTGCCTTGCACCTTCCCTCTCTCTTGACAAATAATTCAGTCATTCTTACCTTTCTTCAGAAGTTTTATGGCTTTACATACACATTTTGGTTGAGGGAAAATTATACTTCACTATATTTTGTCATCATTGAAAAATTCAACATCATTAACATACCTTAATATACTTTATGGCATATTATATCTTACACGTTTTACACTGGCCTCCTATGTTCAGTCCCAGCTGATCAACTTCTAAATCTTTAGTTCGTCAGGAGTTCGAAAATGGGTAATTTAATTTTCCATTTTTACCTTCTATCTCATCATTGCCAGTTCTGGCCAAAGATATAATTTAAATTTAAATTACTTCAAATGATTGAGCGGGAAGAAGAAAAAGCTCTTCCCTCAAGCTAAAATCACAGTACACCACACTACATCTCAGAGTTTCCAAAATATTAAACCAAAAACCAATGAAAATTTTAATAGGCTCGGACAACTTTGGGCTTCACAAAAACTAATGCTGCTATGCATATTCAGAATGATAGTATATAATCATTTTCAACATAGAACCTCTAAGATCACCCACATTAAGCTGAACAGCTAGTTTCATCCTATAATCAAACAAAACATACTCCAATTAAATCAATAATTCAGGTTCTACTGAATTTATAAACCTATCTCTAGCCATGCTAGTCCTGCCCAAAAATAAAAAAAGAAACTACTTTTCTGAGATATCTGTGAGACTCAAAAGCCCCTCTAAGATCAAATATTCACCAATATCAGTCAACCAAAATGGCTAGAACTATTCTCATTATAATCATTTGTTTGGCATTGTCCATTAGCCATTATATTTCCTTCCTTGGGTTAAGCCTCCTGAAAATCACCAGAAAAATGTATTGGCACTGAGATGCTACAACTACTCCTTCCTTCACAGTGCCTATGACAACCAATGAAATGGATTCCATGTGCTTGGGAGACGGATTTCATGTATCTATTAATGTTCTCACAAGAACCACTCTAGTCCAGGCTCCCTCGTCTTACATCCAAATTCCTGAACTAGGCTATTGTTTCCTCTCCTTCCAAACCATCCTGCATATCAGTTGGATCAGTCCTCTAAAATATTTCTGTCCCCAATTAAAATACTGCCCTACGAAAAGTCAGAAAGAAACAGAATCTGCTGAACAACTGATGATGTAAATACAGTGGATATTAATACATGCTTTAAGAATAAAAACATATTTCTGTACCATATTTACCCTCCTACCCCCTCTCCTATACACATGTATGTAAATGCAAAAATGATACCTGTTAAAACTACTCCACAAACCAGTGGGGTGTGAGGGGGAGATGAAGAAGAATATTTGAGGAGGTGAATTCATGTATGATATATTTGACACACTGTAAGAACCTGTGTAAATGCCACAATGTACCCCCACCCATCACAACAATAAAGGGAAAAAGAAGAATGAAAGCATAGGTTGTAGGAATAAAAACCTATAACCTGATAATAGGCAGCTGTCACTATGTTACATGCACTATCACTAATTCCTTTCTTTCCTATGATGAGCCATCAAAATTAATGTAGACTTTACCTGTAGTATGATTTTACCTATGAGAACAGCCCTTTCACAACTCACAAATTAATCACTAAAAGCACAGTACTCCCAAAACAATTAACAGCCAATCTCACAGGTGTGAAACCACTGAGCAGAGATATTTTCTAATTCAGGGCACTAATTTCTGTTAATTTCAAAAAAGAACTGGCAGATAATTAGCACTTACAATTTGCCAAACACTTCATAGCAGATAGTACCCAATGAGGAAGTTCTTCTGCAGGAAAAATAAAAATAAAAAGATATTTTATTTAGTTCTGTGCAACTCCAGGAGTTATATACATATTGGCTATTATTTGAATGTATTACTTGCCCAGGTAATATGAAATATGCTACTGATTTTA
The DNA here is from genome assembly GCF_047511655.1 of Castor canadensis. Lineage (NCBI taxonomy): Eukaryota > Metazoa > Chordata > Mammalia > Rodentia > Castoridae > Castor > Castor canadensis. Next base: position 128,156,378 of record NC_133391.1, on the reverse strand, counting down.
AAAGTACAGGACTTTTAAAGGGCAGGAATCTTTCCTTGGCAGCAGCATTAAAACATGTACTTATATATATACATCATGCCTACAGGTTTCACTAAGGATAAGGGACCTTTTAAAATTTTAGTAAAAAGAAAAAAAAATTGGATGTTTTTTCCAGAACAAAAAAAGAATCAAAAGACAAATCAATTAGCACTATGAATTATAGAAAGGAAGAAACAAAAGTATTAGTCATCAAATTCATTTGTGAAACAAATTTACCAAACAGCTAAAGGTAAATTCTGGGTTGGGGATATAGTTAAGGTGTAGAGCACATGCGAGGGCTTAGGTTCAATTCCCAAATCGGGAAAAAAAGCATATTTTATAAGTATCATTTCGCCTGTTACCATTTGCAAAATGTTTTAGGCCAAAGAAGTTCCACTGAAATACTAATACTACACTATTAGCATTAGGACTGCCTTAAAATAATAGTAGTCACATTGTTACAATTTGGTACAGTTTCTTCCCTCTCAGCCTTCTCACAGACATTGACTAGATAAGCCAGCACTCATGCTTCCACTTCGCAGAAGTGTTTGTTGAATTGAGTTACATCTAAACAACCTGAGTCTTGTAAAAAATCCCCTTTTTTTCAGAAGAACTTAACAAAAGATATCTGATCATCTAACTGAACTAAAAGCATTAATCTGTACAAACCAAAGAATGTGGAAGGATTTAGATGTATTTCAAAGGCTACAATATCCTTTCATTCTATGGAACTTAATGTTACATGTTGATGTTAAACCATGAATCTATTTCTGCCTCCCCTTGTCCTCTGTTCCTGATATAGGGGCTGGGAGAGGGGAAGTGTTTCCATTTTCAAAGACAGGCTCTGCTCCTGTCAGGAGACGGCCTAGAAAAATGTCTTCCCTGTTCACACAGCTCAAGTTCCTTCTGGTACACTCTGCTGCCCAGGAGCCTCTGGTCCTGAATTTAATAATAGTTTATAAAATCCCAAAAAGTATTACACAGTTTTCTCACATGGAAGGTCATTTACTTCCAACCAATTCTAGGCATCAAGGATTTAAACTAAAAGAATATAACAAAGAGCTCATACAATTCTAGTATGACCTTTACCATAGGAAAGAAGTTTTAAAATCAGATTGTGATCCATAATAGGTACCATGACTATAATTTTCCAAGCCAAAAATCAAGGCTGGTAGAGTGGCTCAAGTGGTAGAATGCCTGCCTAGCAAGCATGAAGCCCTGAGTTCAAACCCTGTACCACCAAACAAAACCAAAAAAACCAGGTTAGGAGGCTGCTAAATGTCTTTTTTCTGCCTGATCTGTAAACTGGCTTAGAGGAAAATTAAAAGACTGTTAACATTTAAAGAGTTATCTTATTAAAAAGAAAAACATTACCCAAGTCAAAACTATCCTAGTTAATATAACACAAAGACTCCATCATGAAAAAGTAAGTCAGAAATGCAAATGCAATTAGACTCCAGAATGACTCAATCACTCCCTTAGGTCTCATAGCTTCTCACATTTCAGGAATTTTCCTGAGGAGAATAAGAGCCACTTAAAAACCAGTGGGGCTAACAAAAAACTAGCCTCTGGATGCATTTCATTGAGGTTTTCACTCCTGGATACTCATTTTTGAATGACACTTTCTTAATCCAAACAATTGGTTAAAAGACATTAAAAAAAAGTATCAAAAAGTGAGAGAAGCATATATATAATGATGGGGTGAGCTTATTTAAGGCTTAGGAAGGGTCAAATAGGAGCTGGTGGATCTGTGTAGCCAAATGTGTTAGGTCAATCAACAACAAATGGTTTATGTACTTACTTGACTTGTCATCAAGGATAACAACTCCCTGCTTGCTAACACTATATACATTATGGATGATGAACTTGGAGTTGACATGTTTGATGTCTAAAACTTCTTCTAAGGAATCTAAGCCAAGGGTTTTCTGTAAACTAAAAGGATAATTAATTACTTTTTAAAAAAAAAATCATTATTTACCTAAAAACCTGGCCAAGCAAAAGATCAAACTTTAAAATGCACTATTTTCATGTACTTCACCTAATCTTTGTGGGCAAAAGGGTTAGAAATGGAACATGATAAAATAACCATTAAAATATTCTTTTCCCATTAACATATATAAATTATTTAATAATATAACACTGAATTCCAAGAAAATAATTTTATAAGTAAAAATATTATAAAAATAAAAATTAACTTATCCAATGGTAAGAAACTACTAGTAATACACCTTTGGTTAAAAAAAATTGTTGCAATATTGTTACTTATACCTATAGTACCTCAAATATTTGAGACCAAATTTTCCATTGAACTAATTAAACTTAAGATTTCACTGTAAGTTTAATAGCTTTTAGCTGGGTATAGTGTCTTATACCTGCAATCTCAGTACTCGGGTGACTGAGATAGGAAGATCATGAGTTCAAGGTGAGACTACAAAGTGAGACTTTGTCTCAAAAAAAAAAAAAAAGAAGAGAAGAGGAGAAGGAAGGAAAGGGAATGAAGGAAAGTTTAAGAACTTTGAAACTCCTATTTTTAAGTATCACGTAAGTGATAACAGAAAATTTCCAAAATCCAGTTAAATTATGTTTGCTAAGCAGCATAGGTGCAAATTATGCAAAGTTGAGATGTTCTAAACATAAAATTAAATATTCAGGGAGTAGTAAAAAGACAAAACAGAAAAAAAATCCTAAAATTTCTCATTAATATAAAATGTACATACTATGATAATGTCATAGACTTCCATATTTCTTCCACATTGGCCTCTGTAAGCTGTCGGCGGTAGATGAGACGGCAAGCCGGCACCTCTCCAATAGCAATACTGTGACGCTTAAACCACATCTCAGAATTCTAATGGGGGGAGGCGCAGAGTAAGAAGAAGGAATGAAAGAATAAATAGAATAAATATTTCAATATAAAGTAGTATGGTTTATGAGAAATGTCTTTGATTTGGCTATTTGTAATTTGATTTAAAATAATGATTAGGATTAACTTCTGTACATGGATCTTAGAAAAGTAAAGAATGACTCTTAAGACTGGGTCATATTATAAATGAATATTCATGAATTACAAAAAAGAACCAAGGCAATAAGCATAACATTATGCAGCTAATAATTTCTTCTGGGAATTCCAACTAATCAGTGAAATAAAATTCTACCAAATTGAAATTAAGTCAAGAAATACCTATCCAAAATCACACAGTCCAAATTGATCAGCTGTTTAAAATAAAATTCTTACTTTTAAGAATTCTCTACTTTGTATAAGCAAACACCAAATAAATATAATGTTGGAAAATAGCCCAATTTTAGGCATTTGCAAATGTCCTAAAATTTTGTCCTTTGTAGAGCCCTACAAAGACAAATAAGGATGGCTGACAGGAGTCTGCTCCTTTCTTCAGGGGAAAAAGCTAAAGCTTAGGGAGCTTAGAAAGAGTGTGTCCCAAGTCCCATAACTCTACTACCTCAATATAGGAGAGTAGCTCATGTTTCACATTTAGGCTACCACATACAAGTCATAAAACATGCTTTTTGTAATCACAGAGAAGAATTTTGACCCTTAAAAAGCATACTGAACATCATTTACACAAAGTTTCTGTAATACTTTTTGGCAAAAGTAACATTATAGAAAAACCATTAATTTGAATGGGAAAGCTTTTTTTTATTATTTAGTCTTTGTTTTTGATTTTTATTTTAAAGAAAAGAAATTCAAAGGCCAAATGGATGTGTGAATTTTTAAGTATCTAAGTTAGAAGTTTGTTTTTGAAGGTAGGCACATGGATTGTTGCCTTTGCCTAGCAAATCCACGTTCAAGGGTAAAACAATACTTGGGAATGTATTCAAGTACTTATCTGTAAAGGTGTTGCTTAGGACATTGTTTATGTACTGAACAACTGGAGGTACCATACATACCTAACAGTAAAGGACTGGGCAAATAAAATATATTACTTTTATGTTAGACATGATGCAGACACTAAAATGATGTCAGATGTTTAATAACATAAAAAAGTGAGCATTACACACTGTTCCAAGTAAAGAACATAAGCTATAAAACAGCCCAGCATGACTTCATTTTTTGTGGCAGAAACACAGGTAGAAAAACAGAATACACAATAAAAATGTTAGCAGTAGTATAATGATATCCATAGTATCATCAGTGCCTATAAATAACTCTATGAAATAAATACTAGCAAGAACACTTAACAGTTACTGACAGCCTGGGTGCCAAGTACTATCCTTAGTACTCGATGGCTGGCTACAAACTCTTGATCCTCACAGCAGCTCTACCTCCAAAGGTTCTATTATCTTACTTTCACTGATAAGAAAACTTAGACATCAAAACAACAGATGAAACAGAGAAACAAATTTGAATAGCTAGTGGAGAAGCCAAGATTCAAACCCAGCAGTCTGGCTCTAGAGTCCACATTCTTACCCCTCACATTACAATGTGTGTTTGCTCTTCCGCAAATACAACCAATAATTGGATTATCTCTACTTTATTTTATATAATGGCTAGGCAAGAGACAAGCTACGACAAAACAAAAACAAAAAATAAGCAAGCTGGAGGAAGAAACACAAAGAGAAGGAAATACAGTTCTGTAAGGAAGATGAACTGCATATTTACTGATTATTGACCTCATCATTCTAAACCCTGAATCAAGGTTTCCCTGAAGAAACAGTTCCTGCTCCACCACTTTTGTTTTGGACAGTCTCAGAAACCATAAGAGCCCAAGTTTTAGTAGTTATATGTAACAAGCAGGTTGCTCAAATCCTTACCATGGTCACGGTTTGGTGGGCCACACCTGTAATCTCAGCTACTTGGAAGGCAGAGGTAGAAGGATCTCAGTCTGAGGCTGGCCAGAACAAAAGTGCAAAATCCTAACTGAAAAACACACTAAACAGCAAAAAGGACTGGGGGCATGACTGAAGTGGTACAGCACTTGCCTAGCAAGCATGAGGCAAGTACTTAAAGTTTTTCTCTGAGCTAGGCAGGGTGAATCCCAGCACTCAGGAATCAAAAAAAAAAAAAAAAAAAAGGTAGTCTATCGCATGGTGACCTGAGGTTTTCCAAGACTAGAATCGCCCTTGGTCATATCAATATATATAAGAGGTCATTCCATAATGTGCCTTCTCCCTCTCACTGGTAATAATTATAACAAAGTTCAGAAGACAAAGAGGAAGAAGAGTAAATTATAGAACAGTTAGGAAAAGGGATAACAAGGGAGTTTTAAAAAAATCTGATCTGACTGAACATGTGAAATTAGCTACACTTATTCCATCAAAATGTCAATGGGCAAGAATGATAAACTGCAATCTATCTTTGTTAACTTGTCTCAAGGTTGTCCATAGACATGGCACTGTTTTACAGAAGGGACCAACAGAAAGCACTGGGCCAAGCCTATACTAGATGCTCCTCCCGGATTGGTATAGGCTCTCGGACTTTTAGTCACAGCACATACCATCACAACCGGCCGCACTGGGATGTTCTCTTGTGAAGTGCTTGGTGGAAGATCATTCCATTCTGGAAATTTAATAACATCCTTTTGATATGGGGGCTTCTTCGGGTAGGGTTTCAAGGGTGAGGAAGGAGGAAATCTAAAAGCCAAGAGGAAATATTCTATTATTTCAGCAGCAGGAGACAAAGGTTTTTTGTTTTGTTTTGTTTTTTAACAATTCAGATAATAAACGAGCTCATACGTCATAAAATTATTACACAGGATAACTATACCCAACAATAATACAATTTTTTAAATATTCATTCTTTATGGCCATCAAGTAACAGTTAAGGAAAAAAAAAAACAAACAGTTGTCAAATATGTGCAACATTTTAAAAAACAAATGAATAAAACTTGTTCTCTTTTCATTTGATTTTTTTCTTTGAAATGAGAGTCTCACTATGTTACCCAGGCTGATCTCAAACTCCTGGATTCAAGTGATCCTCCTGAGTAGCTGGAACTGCAAGTTCACCTAAAGATGTTCTTAACAGGATGGGAGGACCTTTATTTCATGCAGCGTGAAATCCTTATTGCCTCATAACTCCAGCTGAAATTTATAGATAAGTTCCAAACAGAAATCACTAACAGAGAAATCTTCAATAATACTTGCTAAGGAAGAGTTTATTAGCACAAAAATCATATGGCCCAATTTTAACTTTATTTTTTTCTTCTTTCAGTGCTGGGGATCAAATCCAGGCCCTTGTACAAGCTAAGCAAGTGTTGTACCACTGACCTAATACTCAATTTTATAAATATTTCTAAATATAAAAATATTTAATAAGTATTAAATATTCCCTTGAATATCTAACACTTTACATGGAGACTGAAGCACCAGTCTAGAAATCCATCTTGAAAGAGCTAGAAAACTGCCCAGTGTCCTCATTCTGCTTTTCTGCATCCCTGTTCCTAGCCTTTTTGCATATCAGCATAAAAGCCTACATAAATTCTAACTCTTGCAATTGGAATACACAGTATCTGATAAAGAGCAAAAGCTGAATATATATTTTTCTCAGAGAGTCTTTTTCTGTAAACTCCTTAGAAACGGATACATTCAATGAATTGCAGGGCTGGAGGTGTAGCTCAGAGGTAGAATGCTTGCCTACCATGTGCAAGGAGCTGGTTTCCATCCTCAGACCAAACCAGAAACAAACAAAAGCCCTTTGCAAGAACTCTGGGTCTTACTGCTGACATAGAAATCAGTAGGTTGTTGACTTTTACTTTGAATTCTTAGAGATCTAAATTAAAATAAAGTCTTAAAATTTTGTGTATACATGGGAAAAGTAATTCAAATAACTAAACATCTTAGTCTTAAAGCAAAGGCAGAACCAAAGATTTTTTTTAAATGTCTGTAGTTTTCAAGGAAAGCTTACACCAAGGTGAATCAGGAGTATCAGAAATAATAAAAGAACTATGGAGAAACATTTCAAGAACAGTCATGAGAGACTTGAAAGAGATGACTAACAGAGAAAAGTGAGTTTCACCTTCTCTGAAAAGAGCATTCAAAAATAAAAAAAAAGAGCACTTTATTTTAAAAGTCAGTTTTGAGTCAGTAAGCAAAAGATGAGGTCTGGAAATCATTAAATCAAGTTAAGGATAAACTGAAAGATAGCTTTGATTCATGATAATCAAGTTACCAAGGTATGTGTTCCCAAGAGAGTACAAAATATAAATTAAATGAATTTTAAAAGCCCAAAGGTATCCTACTTTGTAAGTAAAGGCTGGCTTACAGAAGTCAATCCAATTTCTTTAATTTTCTTTTCTTTTCTCTTCTCTCTCTCCCTCCTCACCCCCCCTCACTTCCCACCCCTTCAATCTCTCCACAGGGTCTCCCTATTCATGATCCTCTGCCTCAGCCTCTGGAATGCTAGGATTACAGGCTTATGCCACCATGTGCTGCTTCAGTCTGATTTCTTAGAAGCTAATAATCACAACGGTTCTGCTTCCAGCAAACTATAGTTCACATGTATATACATACACACAGTCACATATACACATAATATTGCATATAATTCCAGTTCACAGACTACCCACCTCTCAGTCCATTAAAAATTAAACACAATTCCCAGAATCAATACCCACTTCTTTCTTCCCCAACTCCATTACCATAACTATGGTTTAAAATCTTTTGGACCTGAGTTCCAGACTTGGCACTCTCACAAACTGCTATGTGTTCTTTGGAAAGTAGAAGCCTCTCTAAATCATTACTTACTCATTTTTCAAGTGAAAGAAGTAAACTGGATGATCTATAAATTTCCATCTAGGTTCAGAAATGTGTTTCCTGTATACCCTCACCCAGAAGTGAGGAATATTTTTCCAAAGACAAAAGCAGAATGTCTTATGTACAGCACTGTAACTGAAGAGATACCAAGGACTCTCTTTTCCCATCCCCAACCAAAAGACGATGAGATTTTTGCCATGAGTTACACTGCAGCTACCTCTAGCAGGTGCTCTGTATCTATTTTCACAGCAGTCTGGCAACCTTGCATGAGACAAAATGCAGAAAAATTCCCTCCAGTGGACTACTTTTATTTTGTGCTTTAGAAGTTTATTTAATCCTAACATTTTAATTATGCAGTCTCTGGCTACAAAGCCTGTTAGAGCTGATCTAGTTCAAATGTCCCATTTTCACATGGAGAAATCAGGCCCAAGATAGGAAAACAACTTACTAAAAGCCTCATAACTAATGGCCAAGACAGCAAAGCATCCTGCATAGATTTGTGAATGCTTTGCCATATTTGGTGATGCACACCTGTAATCCCAGCATTTGGAGAGCAGAGCCAGGAAGATCTTGAGTTTGAGTATGGGTTACATAGTGACAGCCTGTCTCAAAAGCAAAAAAGATTTATAAGTGCTTTGTTAAGAAGAAGTTTAAGTTTTATTGAAAGACATTAAAGAAGAACTAAACTGAGAGATACATCATGCTGGTAAAGAAGATTCAATATCATAAAATGTCAATTTTCCCCATGAAGATCTACGGTTATAATGAAATTCCAGTAACAATATAAAGAGTTTCATAAATCATGATAAACTGATCCTCAAATGTACATGAAAATGCAAAGGAGAAAATAATCAAGATATTCTTAAAGAAGAAAAACAGGGTGAGGTGACTCTTTTACTAGATATTAAGACTGATGAAGATAATATGGGAGGGCAAACTCATAGCACAAGCCATGGCAATTCATCTTCGCACTGTAGTATCTGGAGCCAGATAGTTCATTATTGTGTGTGTGTGGCAGGCATTGTAAAGTGTTTACAAGCAACCCTGGCCTCTACTCACTGGATACTAGTAGCACCCCTTGACACACTTGTGACAACTAAAATTTTCTCCAGACATTGTCAAGTTGTCCCAAGTTTGAATCCATGGGCCTAAACAAAGTGAATCTAAAACAAATACACATTCATATACAGAAACAATTTATGATAGAGTAGATAATACAGATCAATGGGAAAACATGGACTGTTCAATAAATAGTACTGTACCAACTGATAATCTGTTTACAATAATATGAAATTGCATCCCTATGGCAGACTGCCTTATTTCCAAAGATGTTTACATTCCAAAAGTGTTTAAAACTTTACAGTCCATCACACACACTTCTACATTGTGAATTTCTCCACCCTCTTGGGTCTGTATGAACTGTTAGGAAAAACGCCACTCACAAAGAAAGCTTACAAGAAAAGTCTCACATCCAAGAGCAAAGTTTAATGGCAGGCTCAAACTGCCAGGCTGGCCAGGGAAATATGGCGCAGCACAGACTCTGGGCTAGGCGTGGCTTTTATAGAAGAGGGAGCTTAAGGAAGTTAGCACATGCGTGGGAGTCTCCATAAGGGGTGGAGCTTGTCTTAGAGCATGGGAATTTCTGTTAAGGGCAGGGCTGTTGTTGGGGGTGGCTCCATTTCTCAAGAAGTGAGACCTGAGGATAAGATGGGCACCAATTCACAAAATGGCAACATTATTACTCTATCATTCCCCAATTTTTAATTTGATAATGATGAGGGTAGGGGCTGAGGATCGGGAATTGGGGCAGCTGCTTCCTGCTGGCAGGGGGCATTATATGGGGTAAGATCCTCAGACTCCTGTGGCTTCCTGGTAGGGGCCTTCACAGCAGTCCACCGGACGGTTTTGGAGAGGTTGATATCCCTGGCAGTACAACTGGTTAAACTTTTGATTAGCAACAGCAGACATGCAGTCTAAGAGAAATCTTTGTACTGTTTTTATGATACAAGGAAGAAAGCTTAAGAATAGGCATTAGGATGGGCATTAGCCAAGACAACCACTGTGAAATGTTATTCCCTAGAGGATTCCAAGAGTCCTCCAACTCCCTTCTCCATTTTTCTAATTGCTCCTGGAGTTGTCTAATTTTATTTTTCACTACCCCAAACTGATTAACATAGAAGCAGCATTCTTCTTGTAAAAACAGGCAGAGACCACCCTTCTCTGCAGTGAGTAGGTCAAAGCTTCGTCGGTTTTGGAGTAGCATCATTACATGTGCAGCTGTTTTTCCTTCTATAGTAGCCTCTATTATAGACCTAATAGATCATATAACCAAGGGAAGGAAGTAGGTAAGTATTATGTATGTTCCCAGAATTAGGCTCACTGCCCCACCAGTGCTTTAAATCCACCTGTGGCAGAAAATTGAGAGCCAGATGAGGACTAAAAACTTATGTAGGAGTGGAAGAGGGAGACAGTTTGTGGGAGAGGCATAGCCATGTGGGGCCCAGTGTATGCAAGAGTACTCATCCTTTGCTGTAGTGGAAGAGTCTGAAGTTGGTGGGCAATGTTTTATCCTTGAAAGGTGCTGCCACTGGGGGATCCCATTGAACTTGACAGTGGTGGGCATTGTGAGGATGCTTTAGGAGAACAAGATCCCTGGTTTAATAGAAATTGTTATAGGGTGGGGTAGGATCTGGTCTGCATGCTCTCTGAGAAGTCCCCTGAGAAGGTTAAGATAAGGTATATAGTCAGCCAGAGGAGCAGGGTCTGTTGGAGGCAAGTTTCCTAAGAGAAATGGGCAGCCATACATTATTTCAAAGGGGCTAAAGAAGGAAGGGCTTCGGGGGGTGGTCCAGTGTGGTGGGTTTTTCTTCACAGGCTTTCTCAGGTGAACTGGTTTGATTTGCACCTTTATTGGGGAAGGGGAAACAGTCTTGAGAGCATTTATTATGTAAGACCCAAATAGGAATATTAGAAGGAGCATAAAGGCTGCTAAAGGCTGCATATCTAGGGATCCAGATTCTGCAAAATCCTGTAACTCCCAAGAAAGCTCTAAGCTGCTTTATGGTATGGGGGAGTATGAAATGGAGGATTGGGTCAATTCCCTCATGACTCAGGGAGTGAGTCTGTCCCTTTAAGAACCCACCTAGGTAGGTGAGCTGTAGGAGGCAGGGGTTGACTGTCAGCATTTAGGTTAAATGTAACACTCTTGGATAAAAGAGAGCTCTAGCTCATTTTTTATATAAATTTGTAAGTGTTTGCACCATATTTAGGTAAAGTATAAACACAACACTGTTACAAGGTGGACATTTAAGACACATGAGCAAATACATAAATGAACTCTGATTTATAGTACTTAAAGTTTGACAAGATCAGCAGAAAACACAAATAATTTTTTTGATAAAATCTTTCTCTGTAATAGTTCTTTGTAGATGTTACTCAGAGCAGAACAATATTAGAGAATTTGATTTTGGTTTGACCTTATCCTTCCTATTTGAAACAATCTTTAGGACAAACCCTTCTTTACAAAATCCTTTCTCATCAAAAAACCATTCCTTTAACTTCTCAATAAATACATTCAATACCTATCTATATCCTTTCCAGTTGTTTACTTTGTGATGTGTATTTTAAAATTAACTTTTATAAGAATTTAAAATTTATTATAGGGGCTGGAGCAACTAATTAGTAGCCCTTGGTTTTTTTGGGTTTTTTAGGAATTTATGATAGGCATGAGGCCTCATCTTCCTCAGGCTTGAGGGGATATTGTTCTGGGTGTGGAAACTGTGAGGGATTTTTGAGTTTTATTTGAATAGGGAGGGCTGTCCAGGCTCACCCTACACTCATTTCATCAGTCCAAATTGTGGAATCTATTTGTTCCTGAAGGAGGGGGCGGCAGAGATAGCTGCCTGGGGGGAGGAGAATTTGAGCTTTTAGTTGAGATAGTAAGTCCAGTCCCAGCAGGGGCACTGGAGTTTCAGGAACTATGAGGAAAGAGTGACAGAAGAGGAGGTCTCCCCAAGAGCAGCCCAGAGGCCAGGTAAACTGGCACTCTAGGGGCTGGCCAGATTTGCCCCAAATGATAACTTTTGTCACTGGACCGGGGACCCAGAGAGAAAGGTAAGACAGAGAAATGAGCTCCACTGTCTAGCCAGAAAATGACCTTTTGCTTTTCTGCCACTAGGGCTACCCCAAGGCTCAACATTGATACCAAGAAGTGGAGCACGGACAGGAGGCCAGGACCCATTAATCCATAGGAGGTGGCACCTTGCCTTCCATTTGGGGATGGGGGCACTTAGACCTCTAGTGGTTACCTTTGCAGAGAGGGCAGGGTTCTGGATGGGGGTGCGGCTGTCCCACTTAAGCATTCTCTGCAGAATGCCCCTCTTGTCCATCATGGTAACAAGTTCAGGATACAGGCCCCAGTCACGTGGGGCCTTCTCTGAGAGCAGCAATGAGGCCATGGTGTCTCTTATCTTTTTCTCTCCTGTTAGGAAGGTCCCAGACATACAGACATACAGACATAGCTATACATAGCTGTATTACTTGGTTCAATGACTTTTTTACTTCAGCCATGGACTTTGAGTTTTTTTACAAATATCTGGGGCACACTGAGTTAGAATTTATCTTTGAGGAGAACCTCTCCCACCTGTGACTCTGGGTCCACTGTGGTATGCTTTCTGATAGCATCCTTAAGATGCTGCAGAAAGGTAAGAGGGTTTTCTTCAGGGCGTTGCTGTAAAGCAAAGTTGCTATTTTACATTGACACCTAACACTCTGGAGAGCAGGTCTCTGAACCATTCTGGGCCTCAGTTTCCTCACTTGAAGAATGAGGGATCCGGTCTAGGTTAAACTACTTTCTTCCACTATGAGATGGCTGAAGTGACATTAATGCCATTTATCTTCCTTACCACTTTTTTTTTTTTTTATTTAGCAATGCTGGGGAATTGAATCCAGGGCCTCGCACATGCTGGGCAGACACTCTCCCACTGAGCTATGTCCTCATCCCCAAATATTTTTCTCTTTTTCCTTTGGCCATACTGGGACTTGAACTTATGACTTTATGTCTCCAAAGCAGCACTCTACTGCTTGAGCCATATCACCAGCCACTTTTAGTGTGGATCTGTCAAGGGGACTGCCAGTGCCCTTGTAGGTATAGGCACATTTATTCCCTCATTTCTAAGCACCACTCGTATTGGGGCTCATTGTAAATGGTAATCATTTACAACCTGAGTGGCCTGGGCCAGAACCCATTGCTTTTTCTAATAAGGAAAAAGTCTGGTCTAGTAGAGGAATAATATCCTTTTATGCCAACTCAAAGGTTTGGATCACAGAGATAAAGGCTTGAATGTATTTGTCTGGGCATCAGTATAGCTGTACAGATTTTTTTTTAATTTCCCTTAGATCTGATAGCTGGAAGGGGACATAAGACTTGCCCTCTTCCTACCATTACCTTTTGAAGGGGGAAGCACCCATTAGGAGGTTCTGAATATTAAGGTGGCTTAGAAGGTAGGGCACAGGGTGGAGCAGTAGGGGTGGGTCTTGTCATTGAAAAGGGGCTTTTTTAGGAACCCTCTTACACTGTTGGTGGGAATATAGACTAGCACAACCACTCTGGAAAAAAATTTGGAGGCTACTTAAAAAGCTGGACATCAATCTACCATTTGATCCAGCAATACCACTCTTGGGGATATACCCAAAAGACTGTTACTCCAGAGGCACCTGCACATCCATGTTTATTGCGGCACTATTCACAATAGCCAAGTTATGGAAACAGCCAAGATGCCCCAGCACTGACGAATGGATTAAGAAAATGTGGTATCTATACACAATGGAATTTTATGCAGCCATGAAGAAGAACAAAATGTTATCATTCACTGGTAAATGGATGAAATTGGAGAACATCATTCTGAGTGAGGTTAGCCTGGCCCAAAAGACCAAAAATCGTATGTTCTCCCTCATATGCGGACATTAGATCAAGGGCAAACACAACAAGGGGATTGGACTATGAGCACATGATAAAAGCAAGAGCACACAAGGGAGGGGTGAGGATAGGTAAGACACCTAAAAAACTAGCTAGCATTTGTTGCCCTTAACGCAGAGAAACTAAAGCAGATACCTTAAAGCAACTGAGGCCAATAGGAAAAGGGGAACAGGTACTAGAGAAAAGGTTAGATCAAAAAGAATTAACCTAGAAGGTAACACCCATGCACAGGAAATCAATGTGAGTCAATGCCCTGTATAGCTATCCTTATCTCAACCAGCAAAAACCCTTGTTCCTTCCTATTATTGCTTATACTCTCTCTACAACAAAATTAGAAATAAGGGCAAAATAGTTTCTGCTGGGTATTGAGGTGGGGGGAGCGGGAGGGGGTGGAGTGGGTGGTAAGGGAGGGGGTGGGGGCAGGGGGAAGAAATGAACCAAGCCTTGTATGCACATATGAATAATAAAAGAAAAATGAAAAAAAAAAAAGAAAAGGGGCTTTTTTCAAGTTATGCAAACAGCCAAGATGCCCCACCACTGATGAATGGATTAAGAAAATGTGGTATCTATACACAATGGAATTTTATGCAGCCATGAAGAAGAATGAAATGTTACCATTTGCTGGTAAATGGATGAAATTGGAGAACACATTCTGAGTGAGGTTAGCCTGGCCCCAAAGATCAAAAATCGTATGTTCTCCCTCATATGTGGACATTAGATCAAGGGCAAACACAACAAGGGATTGGACTTTGAGCACATGATAAAAGCGAGAGCACACAAGGGAGGGGTGAGGATAAGTAAGACACCTAAAAAATTAGCTAGCATTTGTTGCCCTTAATGCAGAGGAACTAAAGCAGATACTTTAAAAGCAACTGAGGCCAAGAGGAAAAGAGGACCAGGAACTAGAGAAAAGGTTAGATCAAAAAGAATTAACCTAGAAGGTAACACACACGCACAGGAAATTAGTGTGAGTCAACTCCCTGTATAGCTATCCTTATCTCAACCAGCAAAAACACTCATTCCTTCCTATTATTGCTTATACTCTCTCTTCAACAAAATTAGAGATAAAGGCAAAATAGTTTCTGCCAGGTATTGAGGGGGTTGGGGGGAGAGGGAGGGGGCGGAGTGGGTGGTAAGGGAGGGGGTGGGGGCAGGGGGGAGAAATGACCCAAGTGTCGTATGCACATATGAATAATAAAACAATTAAAAAAAAAAAAAGAAAAGGGGCTTTTTTGGTCCTCCTTCCCCAGGTTTATCCTGTGGCTTACAAAGAATGGACAGCACCTGAGTAACTAAATAGCAATTATGGAGCCAATCTGGGTGGTCTCAAAGATGAAAATGAGAAGTTTAGAGACCACAGTAACACCCATTTTGCTGTTCCTGGGACTATAACCTTGAGCTAAGAATTGACTTACAAGGGGTGGGTCCAGGGGCCTGAGGCATGAGGTGGGGCTAGGAGCAGGGCTTGTGCAAGGCTCCGCCTCCCCCCCCACATACACCTTGGACAAGCAAGACTGTCAGCCTAGGCTTGATCCTGCGGACTGTTGCCCCTCCCCCTTTTCTGTGTACGTGTGCCTGTGCGCATTTATTCTAGGGGAAGTGGCAGCAGGCCGCAGCCACTGCCATGTGCAGTTGGCAGCCTAGGATGTGTGTTGGGTATTCTCTGTGGATTCTCTTAGCTGTGGCAGGCATTCCCGCAGTGCCCAGGGGTTGGCAACCCTGTGCATGAGTGCTCATAGTTATTTGACCTCCTCCCCTTGTGGGGCAGAGTTAGGGCAAGTGTGGCAGCCACAGTATTTTGTAGGCACTTTTGCCTCACCAGTGCCTAGCAGTTGATTAAAAGTTGCTTTAGACCAAGGGGGCTGACAAACTAGTGGGAATAACTTAAGTCATAAGGTACTACTAGGCTTCTGGTTTTTCATGGGAGGCCAGGATCCCAGTAAGCCTAGGGAAGGGAAGGCAGACAGAGATAAAGGACACGTGGTGAGACCATGGAGGGAACAAAAGAATGTCCTGACATCTTAGATAAGGGAGGGGAAGGCAGAGCCTGGCGGCATGACACACACCTGAGGGATCAGCAATCACCTGTGCCTCTAGGTCACTCCCATTGACTGGTATGGGAACACTTTCAGCAACATGAAACCTCCACTCTCAGGTCACTGTCTCAGGCAGAAGGGGCATTAGACAGGGGGGAAAAGAGAAGCAGTCATCAGATGCCATAATCAATTAGGACTCCCCCAATGTAGCATGAGGTGTACCCAAATAAACTCCGGGATTGGTCTCGGCCCACAGGGAGGGAGCATGAAGTCCCTCAGAGCTGGAATTGCCTTGAGGCCAGAGTTGTCAAGGAGTGGCTGGCTTGACACCATGATGGGAAAGTCCCTCAGAAAGATAGGAAGAGACATGCAGGGCAAGCGGTGCAAGGAAGTCTGCTTACATGGGGAAGGAGGAGGTTCAGGAGAGGATTTGGTTGATTTAGAGACTGGTTTAGAGGCTAATAGAACCTGTGAAGGAGAACAGGAAGTGCAGAGGGAAGGTTTGGTGTGGAGATAGGAAAAGGATTGGGCATAGGGTATTTCTTTCCATTCACCACCATGCTCAAAGAAATTGTATAAATCCCTTAAAATATTTGGATCGAAAGTGCCATTCAGTGGCCATTTGGAGGCACTGTCTAACAGATACTGGGGCCAGGCCTGATTACAAAGAAAAATGTGCTTTTGGGCTTTTTTTTTTTTTTAATTTCTTCTTTTTGTGTTGGAAATTTGTTTTCTTTGTCTTTTTTTTCATTGTTTTATTATTCATATGTGCATACAACGCTTGGGTCATTTCTCCCCCCTGCCCCCACCCCCTCCCTTACCACCCACTCCCCCCCACCCCCTCAATACCCAGCAGAAACTATTTTGCTCTTATCTCTAATTTTGTTGAAGAGAGAGTATAAGCAATAATAGGAAGGAACAAGGGTTTTTGCTAGTTAAGATAAGGATAGCTATACAAGGAGTTGACTCACATTAATTTCCTGTGCGTGTGTGTTACCTTCTAGGTTAATTCTTTTTGATCTAACCTTTTCTCTAGTTCCTGGTCCCCTTTTCCTATTGGCCTCAGTTGCTTTTAAAGTATCTGCTTTAGTTCCTCTGCATTAAGGGCAACAAATGCTAGCTAATTTTTTAGGTGTCTTACTTATCCTCACCACTCCCTTGTGTGCTCTCGCTTTTATCATGTGCTCAAAGTCCAATCCCCTTGTTGTGTTTGCCCTTGATCTAATGTCCACATATGAGGGAGAACATATGATTTTTGGTCTTTGGGGCCAGGCTAACCTCACTCAGAATGATGTTCTCCAATTCCATCCATTTACCAGCAAATGATCATATTTCGTTCTTCTTCATGGCTGCATAAAATTCCATTGTGTATAGATACCACATTTTCTTAATCCATTCATCAGTGGTGGGGCATCTTGGCTGTTTCCATAACTTGGCTATTGTGAATAGTGCTGCAATAAACATAGGTGTGCAGGTGCCTCTGGTGTAACCTGTGTCACAGTCTTTTGGGTATATCCCCAAGAGTGGTATTGCTGGATCAGATGGTAGATCAATGTTTAGCTTTTTAAGTAGCCTCCAAATGTTTTTCCAGAGTGGTTTTACTAGTTTACATTCCTACCAGCAGTGTAAGAGGGTTCCTTTTTCCCCGCATCCTCGCCAACACCTGTTGTTGGTGGTGTTGCTAATGATGGCTATTCTAACAGGGGTGAGGTGGAATCTGTGTGTGGGTTTAATTTGCATTTCCTTTATTGCTAGAGATGGTGAGCATTTTTTCATAGCTTTTGGGCTTAAGATCAGGCATTAGGCAAAGGGGCCCAAGGTTGGCCAGGAGACATCCCATTGGGGAGTCTGAGGAGTTTGGGGTGGTGGAATCTCCATAGTGAGGCCTGAACTGAGGAGAGGATATGATGGGCATCCCCGAGATACCAGTTCCTCAGGAGAGAGTAAGGGTGGGACTCCTAGGAGGGACGTCTCAGTCACCAGGGGCCCACAGTCCTAGGGGACCCAGTCCCCAGGGACAAGAGTGAGCCGAGACCTAGCGCTAGGATTTCGAGGAAATGAGAAAGTGAAATCACGGCTCTGCATGCAAGGAGGACTCACTGAGAAATCCTCCCACCATGAGGGAGGATTGGCCAGTGGTAGATGGCAATTGGAGGCGCACTGGTGCGGAGAAAATTCCCTATGAGCAGTGAGGGTGTCTTCTAGGATCGGGGGTTCTGATAAGGCAGCTCAGATTCCAGAGGAAGGGAATGGGAGTTTAGAGAGAGAGAGAGAGAGAGAGAGAGAGAGAGAGAGAGGGAGAGAAGGGGAGCGGGATGGGGGTGGAGGCCAGGAGAGCAAGGTAGTGCCCGAGTGTACCGGATCCGAGTCACGCCACCAAAATGTTGAATGCCACTCACAAAGAAAGCTCATGAGAAAACTCTCAAGTCCAAGAGCAAAGTTTAATGGCAGGCTCAAACTGCCAGGCTGGCCAGGGAAATATGGCGCAGCACAGACTCTGGACTAGGCGTGGCTTTTATAGAAGAGGGAGCTTAAGGAAGTTAACGCATGCATGGCAGTCTGTTAGGGGTGGAGCTTGTCTTAGAGCATGGGAATTTCTGTTAAGGGCAGGGCTGTCATTGGGGGTGGTTCCATTTCTCAAGAAGTGAGGCCTGAGGATAAAATGGCTACCAATTGACAAAATGGTGATATTATTACTCTACTATGAACCTCTCTAATTGCTTTAATAAATAAAATGGCAGAAGCACTGGCTCTTACTGGAACTCTCTTTTTGCCTCTTACAACTCATGGTTTCTTATGACACATTCTTGCAAAACTCCTGTTTAGAAACCAGCTAACTCCCTGAAACCACCATGTTGTGAGATGCCCAAGTTACAGACAGAGGGCCTAGAAGATGAGATATTATATGGAAATAAACTGAGTCAAGGAGCACCAAAGCTCCAGATTTATTCATCCTGGAGGCAGACCCTCCAGTCTTAGTAGCTCCAGATGATGCCTTCCCAAGTCCTTCCAAATTCCCAACACACACAATTATGCAAAAATTATACTGGCTGTTTTAAGCCACTAAGTTTGGTCTGGTTTAATTAAACAGCATCAGATAACTATAAGAGAAAAATATGTGGCATTTGCATGGGGATGAGGCAGTGAATAAAGGTCTGAAGGGCCCCAGGAGAACTTCTTAGGAGAGGCTTTTAGAGCAGTAAGGGAGTTGTTATTAGAGGATGGAGGCAGGATTTATACTACATGGTGGCACAAATCTCAGTAAAACTGTCACCTGCAGAAAAATAAAAAAACAGAAAAGGTAAATCTGGTTAAAGAATTTTCCAGGATGAATGGCAAAAGTGCAAACTGGTTTCTTTTAGCTGTGGTGACTAATAAAGGAACTGTTATGTTTTGTTTTTTAAGCAGATTTAGAAGAAATACAAAAAGCCATGGCTAGATGATTCAAAAACAAAACTATTAAGGCTGGGGGCATGCTCAAACAGTAGAGTCTAGCAAGTGTGAAGTCCTTAGTTGAGACCCCAGTATAAAACAAAATTATTTTTCATCCCCAATTCCTTCCAGTAAAGGTTCATAAAATAAAATGACTTATGTAAAGAGCAAATCAAAAGTATTCTTAGTATAATATGATTATACTAATCATGAGTAGTCACTAGTATGTGGCTACAAGAATTCTGCTATACCTCATAAAGATTTAAGGCAATAGCTCATAGACTGTCTTACTTAAACTTTTTAACAGAGTTTTGTAAAAGGGAAAACAAAACATTTTCTCTACTCAGCTCTGGTTTACTTTCCTACTCTTCTCTCATTCAACACAGAATACTTCTGTGACCAGGTATGTGGGAGTTTTTTCTCCCACACCAAGATATTCTTCAGTTGACACCAACAGAGTGTCCTATAGTTCAATTCATTTCTATTCTGACACTCTCTACCTAATGATAGTATCTAATCCCATAGGTTACAGGCTTACCCCCAACAGACTGCCCCCCACTTTAGATGTTAGTTAACGGTTTCAGGGTGTGACCTGTACTTCTGACCAACAGGATATAAGGAGGGTTCCAACAACAACCTCCACCTCATCCCCATGGGGTCAATAATAGAACAGCTCACAGAACTCAGGGAAATTCTTTTACCTGTTTTATCATAAAGGATATTATGAAGGATTCATACAAAGGGATAAATGAAGAGGTGGTCAGGATGCAGTATGAGGGAGCAATGGGTGAAAAGCTTCTATGCCCTGTCTGGGTGCCTTGACCTCCCCACACTTCAGGTACTGCAAATTCAGCAGCCCAAGACTCAAATCTTGTTTAAAAATTTTGAAAGAGCTTGATCTTCAGTCCCATCTTTCCCTACCTGACAAGGCACTGATGGGTGGGGCTGAAAGTGCCCACTCTCTAATCCTCCAATCACTTGGTCTTTTGGAAGATTGGCCCCATCCTGAGGCTAGGGGCCCTGCCCTAAGTAACTTCATTAACATAAACTCAGGATTTCTCAAAGGAGTTCATTATGAATGACAAGACATTCCTATCACTCAGGAAATTCTAGAGGGTTTTTAGAAGCACTGTGATAAGATATGGGGGAAAATGTCAAATATATTTTATATTTTGTCATACATTTCTAAGAATCTTAAGGGTATTATACCATAGCAAACTTATAACTAGCCCAAGAAAGAAAAGAAGCTGTCTCAAAGAGATCTGTGTGACTTCATCTGTTGGCGCAAACCACAACAGCTTTCACAAGAAAGTTCAACATTCTTTAGACATAGTACTAGCAGAATCACCATCCACTTGTACAGTCAAATGAAAACTGAAAATGATATCCACTTGGACTTTTCAAAATGAAATGAGCAGCCAAGACTCTCAATCTTCTGTAAGCAGAAAGTTACTCCACTACAAACACAATCTATTTCTCATGAAAAGGAAGAACGACTCAGAATGCTGAGTCAGAAGTGCAAGAGGTAGAGCCCAGAGCCAACTAGAAATCACTCCCAGGAAACAGAATTGTGTCCTAATCAATGGCAAACGTGGATCCAATTGCATTTCAAGAGTGCTGTGAACCAGTGGTCACTATATGTGATGTCATGATGGTATAAAATTTAACAGTCTTATTGGAGTGGGTGAACGTAGTTTGCAAATGACAGGAATATTGTCTCTAGCCAGAGGCAAACTATGACTGATTGTATGTTCCAAGGATGTCCACAATAGTATTTCCCATCATATAAGTTGTTCCCAACCCATATACTCTCTTCACCACATATGTTCTTCCCATCCCCTATGCTCTTCCTGTCCCCAGTAACTTGGATACTCCTTAGTCAACAGGAGATTATGTCTCTGCCCCATACAAGGTGAGGGGCCATGTGATCATTATATAAATAAAATACAACAGAAATGATGCTGTGTGGTTACAGGCATAGAACTTGGCTTCTTGGCAGTTTTTTCTTCTTGTCTATTGGAAATACTTGTTTTGGGGATGGTCATGCTTGGGACACAACCTCTTAGCAGCCAGCTGCGGAGTGAGTGTGGACACCACCCTAACAACATCATGCTGCATGAAGCACAGTTTACAGGGAGATGCTCTAGAGGATGAGCACTCATGTACAAAGAGAGAAAAGGCCAAGGCACTACACTTGTAAGAAAAGAAGCTATCTTACAAGAAAATTTTCTACCCTGACTAATGCACTGCCAATTGAGCTTTGTCTAAATTCTTGACAAAAAAACCATGAGCAAAACAAAATAGTTACTTTAAGCCAGTAAAGTTTGAGGTACATTGTTTCTCAACAATAGAAAACCAGAACAAGCTCTCATTCACAGAATGAATTAAAATAATTATTTATTTGTATCTTTTTGACAATAAAAATCCTACTACTTTCCCTAAAAAAAAAAAAAAAAAAAAATCAAGGGTAAAACCATTACAGAATATAAGAATCCATAAGAAATAAAAGACAATATCTTTCTGACCTCAGGTAATTTCTTTTTAGCTAAGAAAATCATACAGCATAAAGAAAAAGACTGACACATTCAATTATACTAAAATTAATATCTTTTCTGTCCATCAAGATGCCACAAATAAAGACAAAAATGAGGACTTCGGGTGTAGCTCAGCAGTAGGCTGCTTGCCTAGAATAAACAAGGCCCAGTGTTTTCCCCAGTACCACAAAAGAAAAAAAGAAAATGAGAGATCTTTGTAATACATACAACTGGCAACAGATTAATATGCAGAATGTATCTTTTAAACTACTAAGCAGCTATAAGGAAAATTTCTATAGAAAAAGGCAAAAGCCATGAACCCAGCATTTCCAGACATGGAAAAAGCATATAAACACACAAAACAAATAAACATATAAAATGATGATCTTATCAGTAATCAAGGAAATTCAAAATAACATCACAATGAGATAGCATTTCATAAACAATAGACTGGCAAAGAATTTAAGTCAGTCAACATCAAATAGTTTCTATAGTGGAATAAAATTAGAATATTCTTAATGGAAAATGGTTTGTCATTACTTAGAGAAGTTGAGCAAGCACATTTCCTCTAAAGGCAATGCACTCCTAGGTAACTGTGTATGGTAAAACAATTCTTCTGTATGCAAAAAGAAACATGTCTATAAATCTTCATGGCATCAGTGTTTATAGTAGCAAAAAAGCTGGAAGCAACCCAGAATAGAATACAAAGAGCCATGAGAATTCAATGAGCTACAATTACACACATCAATACGAGTAATTCTCAAAAATAACAAGAAACAAAAGAACAAATCAGAGAACACATGCTCTGATATGCTGTATATAAAAGCTTAAAACAGAAAATACTTGAAAAAGAAAAACAATACAATGTTTAAAAGTATATGCATAAGTGATTACAAAAACAGAGGAAGTGGAGTAACACCAATGTCACGATACTGATGACCTCAGAGAGAAGATGACGAAACTGTAGATAACAGACATCTGCTTTATTGTTATTATCAACATTGCTTGGATACAGTCTATATGCTCTTGTATGAAAGATACATTTCTCAATGAAATTAAAGCTATTAAAAAAAAGGGCAGAGCTCCCTCTACTGGACTACCTTTGCTTTTGCTTTAAATAATTGTAAATTTAATTCTAACATTATGATCGTGAACTTCAGAATTATAAAGACCCTTTGAAATCATCTAGAATTCCACTCTTTGAAATCAGCTAGAATTCTGCTCTTAAGAAATTAACAGCAGAAAAGTAATCAGCCACAGATAACCCTGTCCCAAAGCAACCCTGAACTCCTAGTGCCACCTACATTGCCAAATACTGGTTGAAGAAAGTACATATCAGAACTACTATCATTTGCTGAATTTACTTGAAACAAATTAAATTTCATTATTTATCAATTAATAAAAATATTTTAGGGCTTCTAGGCCTCTAGGAAAACAGTTTCTAAATCTTGGCAAACCCGACTGATAAATAAATATCTCACAATGGCTTAAAATCATATCCACAATATATGCTAACACTCTTCTTTAGGATGAGCAGAAAATTGCAACATCAAAAGCTTTTGTCAACCTGTCTCTGCCTCAGTAACCTAAAGCTTTTGTACCAAAAACCAAAAACAAAACCCAACGACAACAAAAGCTAGCCAGATATCAATTATTCTGTGCACTGATCTATCTGAGGCTATTGTTTCTCAGAAACACATGCATTAGGCAAAGCTATAGCTGTGCTCTGCTAAATCCACTCAACATACCTAATGGTATATGGTATCATATCACCTAAATAGGGAGAACTGCTAATGATTAAATTTCATAACACTGTTTCTTTTTTTTCTTCTACTTCTTTTTATAATTTTTATTTTATTCATATGTGCATACAATGTTTGGGTTATTTCTGCCCCTTCCCCTGCCCCCTCCCTTACCCTCCCCCCTTACCCCCCTCTTACCCCTCGCTACCCGGCAGAAAAAAAACTATTCTGCCCTTATCTCTAATTTTGTTGAAGAGAGAGTATAAGCAATAATAGGAAGGAACAAGGGTTTTTGCTAGTTGAGATAAGGATAGCTATACAGGGAGTTGACTCGCATTGATTTCCTGTGCATGTGTGTTACCTTCTAGGTTAATTCTTCTCGAACTAACCTTTTCTCTAGTTCCTGGTCCCCTTCTCCTATTGGCCTCAGTTGCTTTAAAGTATCTGCTTTAGTTTCTCTGCACATAACACTGTTTTGATAGTATATCAACAATAGTGTTTGAGGAAAAGAAAATAGGAAGTTAAGCTAGAAAAATAATTGCCAACTAAAGAAGGCTTTGAACTCCAAGCTCTGAAATGTTTCCTTATCCTGTCTGAATAAACATTTCATTATGAGTAAAGGATCTAATGAGTACTTTTAATAAAGAAGAGTGAAAGACACTTCTACTTTAGATTAAATATAACTATTTAGAAGTGAATTCCATTTGCAACAGAAGAAAAATATATAAAACATTTATGTCTTAAGAAATGCAAGTTGACGTGGCTATGCACACCTGTAATTTCAGCACCTGGGAGGCAAGAGGATCACAAGTTTGAGACCAGCAAGACCTTGTCTCAAAAAAAAAGAAAGAAAGAAAAGAAGAAATGTACACAATTTATTAGGGAAATTACAAACATTTGTGGGAACATCAAAGAACATGAACTGCTTAGATCTAAATCTAAAATCTAATTCAAAATTTAACACAAAACACTACTGAGAGGTTAAAAATCTGAATAGTAGAAAGATACATATCATGTTCATGATTTGGAAGACTCTGCTTTGTTAAGAAGTTAAATCTTCCCAAACCGATTCCATATAATTACATTCAAAATCCCAGCAGGAATTTTTATAGAAATAAACATTACAGATATGTATATAAAGGCAAAAGACCTGGAATAACCAAAATAATCTTGATGAAGAACAAAGGTGGAGAACTCACACTCCCTGATTTAAAGATTTATTATAAACCTACAGTAATCAATACAGTGCTGTATTGGAGACAAATTGGGCATGCAGAGCAATAGAATAACATGTGAATTAAGTCAGAGGACTTTCAAGGGTACTGTGATCCCCTAGGAAGAATACAGTATACCAGGGGCCAAGAGACGGAAGCAACACAGACCCTCCCAGTGACTCTCTGAGACACCTGTGCTTCCCATTCCCACAACTCTGGGCTCAGCAGTTAGTATCCCTGTCACAGAAAAGGATACGCCCTTGACAGGAGACATAGCAGGGCCACTCTGGAGTCTTTATGGCCAGGGAACAGCAGGCAAGAAGAGTAATAACTATCACAGCAAGGATAACCGAACCTGGTCATCAGGAGGGAGGCCTGTGCTTACATTGTGGGGGCAGGGAGGGAACACCTGTGCACCCAGGATGACTACATGACACCTCTTCATAATTCCTTTTTCCACTGTAACTACAAATGGGCCAGTGCAAAAACATGAGACTGAGAAGTGTATAATGATCAATGGTCCAGATTCTCAGGAATAAACTTCTGGCACACTCTACCAGGTAAGGCACCCAAAGTCTGCCAAGGTGATGAGTGAGGGAACTCACAATGAAGACAGGAGGGAGGGGATAAGCACAAACTGCAGAGACCGGAGCTGTAGTCTTCCTAGTAATTTCCATCCTCTAAGTATCCCATCAGGAAGAAAGCCCCACAAGCACAAATGGGGAAGTGGATCTATGTGCAGCAGAAGAAAGGGACTGTGCTGGCTACAGAGGTGCAGGCTCATGTCTCCCTTCAAGAGGCTGACAGCCCCCAGTTGCTGTACCTTTTCATTTCTCCAGGCTACTCCTGACCTATCAGGAAGCACAGCATAGTAATGGAGCCAGATCATTCCTACTACATGATTCAGGATTCCTCTAGCAGCAAACTTTGCTTGGGGACTCTCTACCAGCCTAGCCAAGACTTTCTCAGAACTGCACTGTGTGGTCCCAATTCTTTCCCTCCCTATTTTCACTGAGGTCAGACTAGCATCACAGTGGGAAGGCCCATGCCATCAACTCCTGTTCCCTTCCCAGGTATCTTTCCAGGTGCCCCTACCCTTGGCATTAAGCTTCTTACATGTCTAGAGCCATCTTGGCATCTCCCTCTCTACTCAGAAAACCTAAGCCATCAGAATCTTCTATTCATTTATACTCAGCCACATATAATGACTTAAGATGAATGCAAGAAATGTAAGTGTCTGCCCTGTTTCAGACACTACTAGGTAGCAGAAATACAAGAATCAGTAACAGACTTTGCCCTCAAGAAACTTAAGAGTTTAGCTGGGGGTGTAGCTCAAGCAGTAGAGCACCTGGCCTAGCAAGTATGAGGCTGAGTTCACGCTCAGTAAAAACAAAAACAAAAAAAGAAGAAGAAAAGAAAAAAAGAAACTTAGAATCTAGCACCTATGGCCTGCAGGCCACATCCCACCACTTGCTTTATTAAATAAACTTCTACTGGAAAACAGCCATACCAATACATTTATACATTGCTTATGGACTGCTTTCACCATCCAACCACAGTTAAGCAGTTCCAACAGAGGTTGTACGACCCACAGATATTTCTGGCCTTCTACAGAACAAATTTGCTGAGCACTGGTCTAACGGAAAGAGAGCTAGAACAGCATTTATTTGTTTGTTACACAGATGACAGCAGGAACATGTCCACCTGGTCCCTGCTGTATTACCAACACCTGGCACATTCTAATTGAACACTACAAGTCTCAGGAAAGTTGGTAAGCAGAAAGTATAAGCTATTTGGGTAAGATCATGTGGATACAAATAGCTGAGAGCTAGGCTTAGAACTCTAAACCCTGTGTTTATTACAGTCCTTCCATGACTGAACTCACAGTATACTTATCTAAGGCTCACATGATGTGAGAAAGGCTGAGCCACCCTAGCTAGGGATTGGCGGTGGGGTGATTACTACTTATTTGTTACACAGTAAAAAAAGGGAACTCACTCCTCACTGACTAACCTTTGAACTTCTTTCCCAGTGAATATTAGGAATTGTGCTAGGTGATGGGGACACAGAGATAAAAAGCAAATTCTGGCTGGGGGGTGTAGCTCAGTGGAAGAGCACTTGCCTAGCATGGGCAAGGCCGTATGTTGGATCCCCAGCAATGAAAAAGAAAAGCAAATTCTACACTCCCTGTGTAGTGACACCTAACTTACTGTTTACTTGCTTCCCTCCACCTTGATTACACTACACTGATGGAGCTCTCTCTCCCTTCCTCACCTGGCACACTCAAATGTCACCTGAAGAGCAAATCATTGTCTGACTTATTCAGTGCTCCTACAGCACTGAAGTCACTTCTTACTACAGCCTTCTGAACAATGGATTCTAATTTATCTGTGTGTCTTCCTAACTTTACTAGAGATAGGGTTACACATCTAAAGTGTTTGGCACTGTATAGCATACAGTGCCACTCCCTAATGCTTTGAGAGAGATTGAGAAGAAAACAGGGGAAGGGAGAAAAATAGCATATGTGAGGATCTAATTAACAGAGACCCAAAACCACAAAATAGCGTCAACAAAATACAGAACATAGGTGTTAATCAAGCAACTGATGAAATACTGACTGGATACTAATTGTAAAAAAAAAAAAGCTTACATAGACTTTGTCTACTGAGGCTCACATGAAACATCTGCCTGGCCTCTCCCATTCCTAGTTTACGAGCTTATCAACTCCACACGTTCACGGAGAATGATATGCCCCACCTTTGAGCAACATTTATAGAACTAATCTTACAACCTGCATCTCAAGGCAACTTCCCACTCTTTTCACAAAGTTATGACTTGGCATTACCTGATAAGAACTGATTAATGCCTATATTCTTTATTATTTTATTTCTATATCAATACTATCTGACAAGTACTCTTGTTCAGTCTACTTTCCCTGGCCAACAGAGCTTTCTCTGCTGTCTAAACTGGGAGCATTGAAGCATGCTGCTTCTTTGATATTTCTGGATTCTACCTCTATTCTCTATTTAATGGAGCTCATGGATAAGAAGTTGGCATCATAGAAAAGAAACCTGAGTAAGGATCAAAGAAAAAGAAAATTTCAAGGGCAAGATGGTGATAGTCAAATGGATAAAACAAATAAATATGAAGAGAAGAAATAAAGAGAACATGAAACGCCACAAGTGAAAGAACAGAAAGACAAATCATGGGTTCGAAATTAACATGAATTAATTACCAAAGCATCTTAAAAGGGATGTTACAAAAGCATATCAATAATCAGGAGTTACCTTTTGTGACACAGGACTATTTCTACATACTGTTAACTTACCTACTAACACCAGATGCATCTTTTGCATCTGGAGATGATAGCGTGACCATGAGTCAGTCTGATTTAATAGCTCCCTGTATGTCTTTCAGCCCAGGTCAGTTATACTGGCCTACTATCTGTTCTTGGTAGACCTATCTCTGTGCCTCAGGTCCTATGAGGATCCTCAGCTACAAAGATTCTCCATATACCTGATTGCTATATACCAGTCTGATTCATTGCTTTGCTTTCAAGCAGTCCAGTCCACACAGACAGAACAATCATTGCACTATTTCCTCACCAAAAGTTGCTCACTCAACAGGCATCGATCTGAATTCTTAGTTGCAGTTGTAAACAACAGAAACCAATCCTGGAGAATTAAACTAGAAAGGAATTCGAGAATATTAAGTAAGTCACAAAATCAATAGGAGAGCCATAGAACCTGGATGAGGGAAGAAAAAGAATTTTGACAAAAGGGGAGAGGCCACGCAGCACACAAAGCAGAAACACAAATGAGACCCTGCCCTAAGAATGGTCCTCAGACAGCCAAATCCCATGGATGCCCCTGACTCTGTGCACTTCTGTCTTTGCTCCTATAGGACAAGAAACTCTGTCACAAGAAACTCTAAGATGTCTTTCCTTTCTTTTCTTTTTTTCACAATTGAGATTTTATTGTGTTGAGGATCAGCATACAGACATCTCAATTTGTATACAACTTATCATACATGTACCAAAAGTCTAAAGCCATGTATTGTGTTTCTTTTTTAAAGTTATTCCAGTCACATTCCAGCTTCAAACTTGAAGACAAATTTTCCTTCAGAGGACATTGTGAACCAATACCTTCTAACACTGATCATCAACTACTTAACTTCTACCAATTCACAATTTCATAAACACCACATACTCAAGTTTTCCATCTTTCACAGCACAATAACAAATTAGGAAAATTAGACTACCTTGACCAGAAATGTTACAGAGTACACACAATTCTGACAGCAAAGATCAAGGAGTGGTTTTCTTTAGGAAACAGTTCTACTAGGAAACAAGACATGACTAGAATTTAAAGCATTCAAGACACATTAAGTGCACAATTATGACCCAAATTGCCTTGTAGTATTTTTTATATTGTAGGATATAAAACTAATCCCACCTATGGAATGTTAAATCCAGACAGCCAGTCTCCATAATTCAATATTCCACTATTTTCTGACTGTACCAAAAAATAAACAACCAGCAAATGATTTCACTTCTTAAAAGAAAATCATTTGCACTTAAAAAGTGGGATGAGCCATGCATGGGTGGCTCATGCCTATAATCCTAGCTACTCAGGAGGCACAGATTAGGAGGAATGCAGTTTGAAGCCAGCCCAGGCAAACAGTTCACAAGACCCTATATCAAAAAAACCCTTCATAAAAAAGGGCTGTTGGAACAGCTCAAGATGTAGGCCCTGAGTTCAAACCCCAGTACCACACACATACACACACACACACAAATGGGATGAAGTGGAATTCTCTCCTTTTTAAAAAGGTTTCGAGAACTACTAAAAATTTTGCATTTATAAAACAGTTGATAAAATATCTCTCTGGGTTGTACATGGAAGATGTGGCTCATGATTAGTCTGATGCAGCTTCTTTTCTTCTGCTTCATCAGAGGTCACACTCTCCTTGTTTTTAGTTTCTTCATTTTCTGTCTTTAGTTTCTTAGTTAGCCACTTCAGCTCATTTTCCCTTTGCTCCCCTTTTTCTTTTTTGTTTTCACTTCCTTGTTGAAAGATTTACCCTTCCCCACTACCTTTTGGGGCTTCCTTTCCACTTTTGTAGGAACAGGCTTAGCTGATAACCTGGTCAATCTCTTGGCCTCTTCCTCCCCCGCCTCTTTGAACAAAATGATCTGAACTTCCTCTTGAGTATCCTGGCAGCATAGGAAGGGGTGGGGGTGGGGGTGAAGGGATGTGTGCAATTGCTAGGCTAAGAGAGCCCTCCCAGTGCTGCGTGGCTGTTCAACTACCACCTTCACCCTAGCTGCTCTGTCCTTCCCTTTGCATCTTCTATTCAAGATTCACAGTCCTAGACAGGGACACCCACACAGCCAAGGGTAGGCCACATGCCTACAACTCTCCCTACAAGGGGTAGGAGGACAGAGTGTCCCACCATCTAGGCTTCCACTGGGGACACCAGGCCTCACCTCCCACCAAGACCCACACAAATAGGGACTCCCAAAAAACAGAAAGGAAGTTTAGAATGTTTGGCAGCAAAAAAATGTTAATTATCTCCTCTATAATTTTTTCATCAGTATCCCAGAGCTCCATTCATTCCTGACCCTTGTGGGAGGTATAGAACAGAGACCTTGTGACATTCACCCCCTACTCAGAGCTCCAAACCCCTTGAGACATTAAACAGAAAAAAAGCCATCACAAGATTTACACACCCAGTAAGCACTACAATGTGTTTAAAGAACTGAAAGACATGGATTGTTAGCTTGAAAACAACTAAGGGTATATTCCAGGCCTGAATAAGGAAATGCTAAACATTAACAAAGATTCAAAATGAAAATAGCATTTTCAGATTAATGAACAATACACAAACAATAATTTTTTAAAGTCAGATTTCAGACAAAGCTACATATAGAGCAGTTATGGGTCTAGCCTGGAACTTGGCTAGAAAATGAGGCCCTTTCTTCCACACTAGCATTCTCATCCAGCCAACACCTTAAACACCTCACCAGTTCTGCCATATAGTCTATTTTGACACTACTGTTAGATTACTTCTATTCTAGAACACAGACACCCATCCCTACTCAGAACGCTAGCCTTGGCTGCTTTTCCTTATAAAATAAAAATTTACTTTAAAGTCAAAAATTTAAGAAACTCCATCAAATTTATTCTTCTGAGTTCCTAAGACTTCTCCTCTAGCCAGGTCAGTCTCTTCCATCTTCTCCTAGTAAAGTTTACTGATGTGTTTCTGACTGACAGCCTTGGTCTTGCCATTCTTGTCACCTTAAATATTCTTTCCCTTCCCATCCCTTCTTATTATCCAGATCCTACCCCATTCTTGGGACCCAGGTTGAAGTCATCCTCTTCCTCCTCTCTCCTCCAAGAGGTCCCAAGCACTTCATCTATATTGACTGGGTCACAGATGCAATTCCTACATTGGCCAGGAAATACAGTCTGGTGTAATGGTATAGGGAAATGGAAGAGACTGGCCTCTGGAGTGTGCCCCACCTGGAGCCTTTCAGGTTTTCTTTTTTTTTTTTTTTTTCTTTTTCTTTTCTTTGAGACAGGATTTCACTATGTTACCTAAGCTGACCTTTTAACTCCTGGGCTCAAACAATCCTCCTTCCACAGCCTTCTGAGAGGCTGGGACTACAGTATACATCACACCTGGCTGTCAGGATTACAATTTTTTAAGATACTATAATAAAGCTAATAACATTAGGTGCTTCTGGGGAAGGGAACTGGGTGGCTGGGAGAAAAATGGGAATAAAGCTTTTCATTGTACATACCTTTTAAAAGTTTGTAAAATGTGACCCATGTGAAAACATTACCTTCACAAAATATACAAAACCTAAAAAGTGAGATCGAATAAAGTTTAATAACTAAAACTACTATGCTGACCACACTAAATAGATACATTAATCCATGGACTACCAGTGTAGCAGCAACTCTAATTAACTGTTTACTATGGGTTATTTTCTGTAATTGATTAAATATGCCTCAACTCCTCTACTTATCTTTTATCATATGTATACTCTTAACAAGCAGTGGAGATTGCAAAATCACAGAGAAAAATAATTATGTTACATTTCCTTCCTTGCTTTGGAATGGAAACCATGAGACAGATATTCAATATTTGGAATCAAGAGAAAGAGAGAAAGAGAGAGAGGGAGAGAGAGAGAGAGAGAGAGAGAGAGAGAGAGAGAGACATTGGCCTAGATGCACATCTGTAATCCCAACACTGGGGATGTTGAGGTAGAAGACTCCAAGTTCAACTCCAGTTTGAGCTATTTAGCAAGTTTGAGGCCAGCAAAGACTACATAGTGATATACAATCTCAAATATATATATATTTAAAAGGACCTTAAAGATCTAGTACATCAGCTGGGGATACAGCTCAATAATAGAGTGCATGAGCATGAAGCCCTGGGTTAAAACCCCAGTACCACAAAAAATAAAAAGGAAGAAAGAAAAAAGATCAAATCCATCCATCCTGTCATTTTCTATTTGGGAAAAAAAACATATCGAGAAAGACAAGAACTCCTCCAGCTAATCACAGGGTAGAGAAAGGACAGACAATACAGCTGGATAGAAGAATCACTTCTAACATTCTACAGCACAGTACAGCAACTATGGGTGACAACAATTAACTGAGTATTTCAAAATAGACAGGAGAGGGGATTTTGAATGTTCCCAATTAAAAAAAAGAATAAAAAAAAAAGATACATGTCTGAGGTGATAAAAGTACCAATTACTCTGATCTGATCATTATACATTTATACCTGTATTGTGATGTCACTTGTACCCCACAGATATGTGCTACTATGTATCAGTTTAAAATAACAGTGTATCTAAAAAGAAAACCAAAGGTCAGCATCAACAAGATACTGTCTCAGGTGAATTTATTTGTGTTCCTTAAAATTACTATTTCCAGCACTAAAAGCAAGCCAGATGCTGAAGTGAAGAAATCTCTAGCAAATGCTCATGAAATGCAACAATTTCAGAAAAAGACAGTACCTCCAATCCCCAGCTATATTCCAAATTCAACTGAACAACTAAATATTGGAAAATTCTTCTTCCTGCTCATTTAAGAAATAAAAAGGACTCCTTGAGTCTCCAGGGAGACTCAGTACCTTGCTTGCCTTAGTAACTCAGACATTTAAGGCTAGAGCCTGAGGAAATGTCCATCCTGGTCAAGATGTGCTGATATTACCCAAGTGCCAATGGTAACACCAACTGAACCAAGACAACTTACAATGTCAACACACAGTCTTTGATGAATAATTTCTATTGTTCTTTTTCATATATACTGAAAATCAATTTTAAATGTTTAAAAAAAGTTGAGGAATAGCAAAAGAAAAATCATACATTTTGTGCTTTCCTATTAAAAAAAAAAAGATGTCCACTAGAGGGAGTGAGTCATCCATTAATTTGAAGGTGAGGTAACTACAACAGATCCCTCCAAAAGACCTACAGAATAGTGGTGGAAGAATTTTTACCAGAGTCACAAAAATTGAATGCAAGGTCATATACCTCAAACAATCTACATTCAGAGTTCTTTCACTAGAGATTCAAATGAAACTTTTCAAATCTCCAGCTTATTAACATACAGAAAAATTGGTTGTGTAGGGGTATATAGTCCTATCAATTATAACACATGTACACATTTGTATAACTACCGCCACAATGGTACATGCCTGTAATCCCAGCACTCGGGAGGCTGAAGTAGGAGAATTGCAAGTTTCAAGATCAGCCTGGACTACATAGGAGACTCTGTCTTTTAAAAGAAAAAAAGAGTTTCATTATTTCCCAAACACTCCTTCTTCATAGGGTCACACCTTCCCCAACCCAGCAGTACTGCATTTTATAGATGTACAAAAGACAAAAGTTACCATTCAACAAAATGATAGTTAGGTTGTTTCCAGTTACTGGCAATTATTAATGAAGCTTCCATAAATATTCACTTACAAGTTTTTATTGCTCTTGGGTAAATATCCAAGAGCAGGAATACCGAGGGATAAATCCATGTACTAATCAACTCTATACACAACTGTTTCCCAAACTGACCACCAAGCCAGATTTCTCGCCTTCAGTGGATGAGATTCCAGCTGCTCTGCTTCCTCCCTACCACTTGATACCACAGTACTTCTATTTTAGCCATTATAACAGACATGTGGCATCTCATAACAGCTTTAATTTACATTTCCCTAAGGTTTGTTCCATGAAACATCTTGAGTGCTCATCTGTATGCAATCTGTATTTATTTGAGGTATCTGTTCAAGCTTTTGTTCATTTTTAAACTGGATTGTCCTATTACTGATGGGTTTATGTATTCTTTATGAATTTTTGACATCAGTCCCTTGTCATGTATAAGGATTGCAAATATTTTCTATCTGTAGTTTGTCTTCTTATCCTCTCAATAGTGTCTCACAGAAAAACTTTTTCATATTGATGAAGTCCAATTATTATGAATTTTCTCTTATGATTGTTGTTTTTGTGGTCATGTTTTAAGAACTCTTAGCTTAACTTCAGGACAAAGAGTTTTCTCCAGATTTTATAAGAATCTTATAATGTTACATTTAAATCTATGATCTATTTTGAATTAAACTTTACATAGATTATGAGATTCAGATTGAGATTCATTTTTACTCATCCACACGGCTGGATAGCCAACTGTTCTGAAATCATTTACTGAAAAGACAAACCTTTTTCCATTAAATTGATTTTATATCTTTGTCAAAAATCAATTGGCCATATCAGCATATGTTGGTTTCTGGACTCTGTTCTGCTCCACAGGTCTAGGTGTGTATCCATTCCCCAATTCAGATTGCTCAAAATGCTTAGGCCCAGAAATGTTTCAGATTTCAGAGTTTTCCAGATTTTAGATTTAATTTACATAAACTTTACTGGATGAATATCCCTACTCCAAAACACTGAAATCTGAAAACCAAAATCCAAAATGCTCTGAAATGCAAAGCTTTATTTTATTAGTATACATTAATTATACAAGGGGGTTTCATTGTGATTAATTCCATAGATGTGTACAATGTGCTTTGAAAAAGTTCATCACCTCTATTATACACCTTTCCCCTCCCCCTTTTTCAAAGAGTATTTGGCAGGTTTCATTATGCTACCTGCATACAAGTGAAAACATCTGATATTTGAGTCTTTGGGGGCAGGGAGGGGGTTGTGTAATTGGGGTATGAACTCAGCCTTGCATTTGCTCAGCGGACATTCTATCACTTGAGCCATGTCCCCAGTCCTTTTTGATTTAGTTATTTTTTGAATAGCATCTTGCTTTTTATGTCTTGGCTGGAGTGGACTGTGGTCTTCCTACTTATGCTTCCCATGTAGCTGGGATGACATACGTGTGTCCCCACACCCAGTTTTTGTAGGTTGAAATGGGGTCTCAGAGTTTACCTAGGCTGTTCTCAAACTGTGGTCCTCCCAATCTCCACCTTCTGAGTCATCAGGACCATCGAATATCTGGCTTTATGAGCATGGGTTTACTTAACGTTGTGATTCCCAGTTCCATCAATTTTCCTGCAAATGATGTAACTTCATTCTTTTCTATGGCTAACTAATACTCCATTGTGGATATATCCCACATTTTTTTATCCATGCATCAATTCCTGGGCACCTACGCTGACTCCAAAGCTTGGCTATTGTGAATAGCGCTACTATAATTATGAGTGTACAGTTATCTCTCCTGTAGGTTGATTTACACTCCTTCAGATATATGTCAAAGAATGGCATCTCAGGGTCATAAGGTAGGAATATTTTTCATTTTTTGAGGACTCCATACTGATTTCCATAGTGGTTACAGTTTACATTCTTACCAACAGTGTGTGGAAGGTTCCTTTTTCCCTGCATCCTCACCAGCATATGTTATTGTTTGTTTCCTTGATGGTAACCATTCTGGCTAGAGTGAGATGGTATCTCAGTATCATTTTGATTTGCATTTCCTTAATGGCTAAAGATGTCAGACATTTCTTTGTTTATTTTAGACATTTGAATTCTTCCTTCTGAGAACTGTATTCAATTCAGTTGCCCATTTATTAACAAGATTGTTTGTTCTTTGGTGTTGCTGTTGTTGAGTTCTTTATATATTCAGGAATATTAAACCTTACCCTGATAAATAGCTACCAAAATTTTTCTCCCATCCCAAGAGTTCTCTTCACTTGAGTTATTGCTTCCTTTGGTGTGCAGAAGCTTTTTAATTTGATGTAATAGCATTTGTCAGTTCTTGTTCTGAATTCATGGGCAACTGGAGTGCTAGTCAGAAAATAATTGCCTGCCTATTCCTCTATTTTCCAGTATTTTCCCTACAGTTTCCTGTAGTAGTTTCAAAGTTGTATGTCTTCCTTTAAGACTTGGAACCGGTTTTTGTACAGGGAGAGATAGGCTCTATTTGTGATATGCAGTTTTCCCATCACCATTTGTTGACTTTTGACTCTTTTGTCAAAAATCAAATGGCTATTGCTGTGTGGGTTTATTTCTGGGTCTTCCATTCCGTGCCATTGGTCTTCATGTCTGTTTTTGTGCCAGTACAGTGTTTTTTATTACTACTGCTCTGCATATAATTTGAAGTCTGGTGTTGTGATACTTCTGCCAGGGAAGTATCACGGGATTTTTTAGCCTTTTTTTTTTTTTGCACAGGCTTGCTTTTGTTATTCTGAGTCTTTTATACTTCCATATGAATTTTAGGATAGATTTTCTGTGAATGACATTAGGATTTTGATGGAAATTGCTTTTGGTAGTATACCCATATTAACAATATTAATTCTGTCAATCCAGCTACTCTTGAAACAGAGGCAAGAGATCACTTGAGCATTCAAGTAGGACTCCATAGCCAGTGAAGTAGCTGGTACTGAAGGCACTCACC
Source organism: Castor canadensis (assembly GCF_047511655.1). NCBI lineage: Eukaryota > Metazoa > Chordata > Mammalia > Rodentia > Castoridae > Castor > Castor canadensis. The sequence goes on along the minus strand of NC_133391.1, from coordinate 128,119,821 downwards.
ACTGTGCTAGGCTCTGAAATGTTTTGAGCATCACATTGGTTCAGATTAGGGATATTCAACCTGTACTACAGTCTTCACTTCTTTGTCTTTAACTTGATAGTATGATTCGCCTGCTATTTAAACTAAGAATTGTGAGAGTAACATTTTCAATGAATCTGGCAATAGTTAACACAGCAAACTTTAGTTCCAATTTAAAATCAATAATGTGGAGTCACAGGTGGTAGCACACAGCTCTATAATCTTAGTGCTCAGGAGGTGGAAGCAGAAGGACTGAGAAGGACTGCAAGCTAAGCTACACTGCTAGATCTTTTCTCAAAAAAAAAAGCGATAGTTTGGAAACAGATCAGAAAAAAAAGGAAAAGAACATAGGATATCTGAGGGAACAGGAATTAAAATAGAAAAAGAAGGAGATCTGAAGTGAGAGAAAAAAGAAAAGGGAAAAAAATGGGAATATGAGAAGGATATCATAAAGGAAGGAAGAAAGAAGCAAAAAGAGGATAAAAGAAATACAGAAACAGAGGCAGGTCCTCCACACAGTGGGGAACACAACCACTTGAGCCAACAAATCCCTATCTAAAACCATGAGCCCTTCTCACTTACAGCTACCCATCAGAGTTAGGATCAGTAATGAGAGCAAGTCAAGGGCCAGCAAGACCCCATCTTGCTAAAGATCTATAACTAGCCAAACACTTTTCTTACTAAATACTCCACAACAAACAATCATCATAATGTGTGCTTTCATTTTTATAGAACCCATTTAATTAGCCTTCATTAATACCACATAATTATCATTTGATACAGATGATCAGACACAATGATAAGTATTAAATTTCTTTAACCAGACATTCCTGTGCTTTGCTTAAACATTTTAAAAAGAAAATTGGTGCTCTGAGGATAAAATACCCACCTTGTCTACCCCCTTCATGACAATCAAATGAGATCATGGAAGTAGAACTGTCTCATAACTGCTTTCTTTGTTTTGTGTGTGTGTGTGTGTGTGTGTGTGTGTGTGTGTGTGTGTGTGTGTGTGTGTGTAATGGGCGGCTTCACACATCATGGTAGGCAACCATACCATCACTGAACTACATCTTCAGCACCATGATTTTTTTTCTTGGGGGGGATGGATTCAGATAGAGTCTCACTATATAGCTGACACAGAACTCACCATATAGGCCAGGCTGGTTTGAACTTGCAATCCTCCCACCTCAGCTTCCCAAGTACTAGGATTTTACAGGTGTGTAACACCACACATGTCTTGAAATTTTGCATAAAATACAAGGTAGTATAACTGGTTCTCCACTTCCATTAGAAGTCTAGGGTTGAGAGGTTGTTAAAGACAAATGATAACAACTATCTGGTCCAACTATGAGTGCCCATTATTGAAATCTAAAATCATCTTCACCAGCACCAAATCCAGAACTCTTTCTCGTCATCAGTGTCGGCTAAGGAAAGAAGGGTTCAATCAATAGTGCAGGGCACTTCTCTGCAGCACCTCCTCTTATTCTTACAGACATTCAGATAGCAGGAGATTGCTCACCTTCTTACACACTAAATTCACTCTATTTTTCTTACTTAACTCATTTATTCATAAAAAAAAGATGACTAACAAATTTAAATGCCTTCACAAAACAAATATGATTTGTACTCCTTTTTATTCTAGAAATAATGTCTGACCCATTCCAAATAAGGGCTTTACTCATATCTTTGTTTTAAAATTATCCAACACATATCTGATTTCTCTCTTTAAAAAATGTAAGCAAGGGCTGGCAGTATAGCTCAGTGGTACAGCACTTGCTTAGCATAAGCAAGGCCCTAGGTTCAATCCCCCGCTGTGCAAATCAAAACAACAACAAAAGAATCATAGCATTTATATTTCATACAGTTTTTTTCCCACCTCCACAGACCCAGGATACCACATTTCCCTTACCTCTTTTATTTGAGAACTTCTTAAAAACAACAGCTTTCATTTAATATGTATTACACAGTACATAGTAATTCATTGCAGAAAATCTGTAAATATAAATATGTACTTCCTACACTAAATATTTCTTGTTTATTATCTGTGTTTACTCACCACTAATTTATCTATTAAGCTAAGTAACCTCATCATGTAGAAATTGACAAAGCCTGGCATACCACAAGAAAACAGGTTTCAGAGACGAACCTCAAGTTAAATCATGACTCTTCCACTACTAACCAGATGATTTTGGAGATGTTAGTAGGTGGATACTATCCACCTACATCTACAGGTATTGAATTAAATAGCAAATTATGTGAGGAGTCTGCAATATCACACATGTTCTCGAATGCTAATCTCTTTCTTCCTAGCAAGAAGTCCTTTCTACTGTGTCCTTTCCAGCATTCTCAACATTACTTAAGGTCTCCTCTTCCACAAAACTTGATCTTTCAAAGCATGTTCCTGAATTTTGTCACCTCATAGAGTCTCAGCTATTTTCAGATCTAAGAACTTGCCTCTAGCTTAAACTCTCCTCATTGGCCTTCAGGGTAAGTTGGCAGTAGTGCTCTTTATGTGAGGTAAGTGGCTGAGACATGGTGGTGGGGCAGCTCCATAGAGCTCTCCCCAGGGGACTGGCAGGTAAGGCCAGTCTTGAGCACCAGTCACGAAGCCTGCATGTGTTCAACAGCTGGCTGCACACTCATTAGCTCGTTCTCAAGGCAAGACACAGGCACCTTCACAAATGATTTACATGTCTAAGTAGGCTTCATCCCTGATTAATCTAGATAATTGGCAAAAGTCAGCAGTTAGCTTACAGACCTTCCACTCAGGAAAAGAAAAAGCTATAGTAAATTTTTGCATAGAAAATACTGCCCCATTTATGACTCACAAGCACTCAGGAAAATAAAAAGCTATAGTAAAATTTTGGATAGAAAATACTGCTCCATTTATGACTCACAAGTATCAAATTACAGAAACTAAGGGAAAAAAAATCATAATAGGTGGCACTTCATATCCACAGGTCTGTGTTCTCAGATTCAACCAAACGTGGATCAAAAATATCAAAAACTCCCAGTGCGGTGGCATGCTACAGTAGTCACAGCTATGCAGAGGAGTAGCACTTGAGCCTAGGAGTTCAAGGAAACACAGCAAAAAAAAAAAACCTAGAAAGTTCCAAAAAGCAAAACTTATATGCTAATACTACACTGGATAAAGTGATGTGTAGGCAAACCTGCTGCAGCCTCCCACAGATCCTCAGTCTCTCCAGCACTCGTATCTATACTGAACATGTACACTGTTTTTGTCATTATTTCCTAATCAACGTAGTATAACAACTGCTTACATAGCATTTACATTTTATTAGGTATTATAAGTAATACAGAGACGATTTATAGTATAGGGAAAGATGTGTGAAGGCGATATGCAAAGACTATACATCTTACAAAGGACCTGAACATCTGTGTATTTTTGATCCATGGGGTTGAGGATAGAAGGATGTTGGAACCAATACTGTCCCATGGATACTGAGGGATGGCTGTATTTAACGAGGAACATAGTCTGCCTTGTGTGCTCTGGTTTGTTTTTTAAAGAAGACACGTGATTAAGTCTTAATACTGGAATGAAGCATCCCACTTGTCAGTGCTGGGTGGTCAGCTCCTGGAATATGCTCCTACTTTACTCTCCTGAACACTCACGAAGTCTCATGGGATTCATGAGAAAGCCCCAATTTAAGATCACACTAGAACAGATTGGAAGTTACTCATCCAGAAAATCTTTCGGAAGCGTTCTAGCTAAATCTTGAGGGGTACAGGCAATTAGAGTCTCCCAAGAGAATAATCACTTAAGAATCCCCTGTGAAGTGTGGGATGTGGAACCAGCACAAGAATTCCCACTGCTTGATACTAATAAGCACTAAGGCCTCGGATCAGGCTGGGACCATGCAGGTTCCTAATTAAAAGTTGGGTCAGCAAAGCCACAAATAACTGTCAAATGGAGACACAACTAAGTGCCCAGATGACAACTGCAACATCTGGATACTGGAGAGTGATGAAGCAATGCCACAGGAAGTCTCAGTATAAATGCACAGCAATGTCTGTTCTAGGCCCTCTATGTTCATGTCTCCTCCCTTCCCCCCCTGCTCTGCCTCCTCAGCATCCAGTAAAAGAGGGTAATTTAAAAAAAAAAATGCTTTAGGTATAAAAGGCCCAGGTTTTCTCTACTCAAAGCCTTGTGTCCCACACACACTCACTAAATGTATTGTAATTACATTCTTCTTTTCTCTATTAGAGTAAAAGAAAGCAAATTAAGGGACTGTTTTCTCCATTTCTTCTTTTAATTCCTCTTAGGTGCTTAGCACTTTGGAATGCCTATGCAGTAACAGTTCCTCTTCAGGAGTTATGTGACTTCATTCCTCTTCAGACTTCTCCCATACCTGAATCTTAGATAGATCCCCTCCATCTCCATTAATAAAACAGCCTAGAAGTGTAAGGAGAGTGACCTCCACTTTCCCTCAGATTATGTGGTGGTAAGTGTTCACAACAGAAAATAGCAAAGAAATATGAGTAAAAACATTTGGAGAGAAGCAGACTTGTATTATCAGGCTTAAACAGAGATATTAGGGAATTCTCACACAATTCTTTATATGAGCTATTTAAAGATCAGATGCACTTTGCCACTAAGCCCCTGAATACACCAATCCACAGTGCTCAGCAAAGTCAAACCCAGAGGTACTTTTTCACCCCTCAGATTCCCTGGAAGTACTAACTTATTGCAGCCAGACTTAGAAGCAAGCAAAAGGCATGGAAAAAAAAAAAAATCTCCTTGCTGAAAAAAATCATTGCAAGAAAACAGTTGCTCTAGGGTGTTCTGAGGGGCCAACACAAAGTTTTCTTTTAAGAGCACTTTCAGTCTTCCACTTAACATATCACAGTGGGCAAGGCAAATTCTTTCACATCAGCAAGTTTCCAGAGACCTATTCATCCTTCCTGCATCCTTCCCTTCAGGCCTAACATGGTGCCATTACCTGTATAAGTGACTGTTGTCTTCAAAGTCTTCCTGACCCCACTTTCCCTTGATGTCTTCAATAACATGGTTCTTCAGGAATTTTTTTAGCAGCTGAACTGTTTGTTTGCGAGTCACTTCAGGGCCAAAGTTCTGACTGCACCTCAGCAGCTCATGCAACCAGTCCACAGCTTCGGCTGCCGTGAAGCAGCACTCATAACTCTTGAAACGACAACGATGTCTCCGCAATGGCATCCTAGCACGAAAAAGCTCCACTGTTTCATTCCACTGAGGCAAAAAGGAGACAAAGGCATTTAGTACCAGTGGATGTTTTTTAAAGTTATCACATCCCAAATATTTAAAGCAATGAATACAAGTCTTCCATTAAAAAGCTGCACAAAGGCTGGGGATGTAGCACAATGGTAAAGCACTTGCCTACAATGTGTGAGGCTTTGAGTGAGATCCCTATCGCCACTAGATGAATGAATACGTGAATACATAAATAAAAATATTTTTAATTAAAAGCTGTTGGAATAACAGATGGAGCCTTGGAAATTGTTTATTTGCAGTCTTCAAGCCCCAAAGAAAAACTCAGGAGAATGCATGGTGTGATGGCTGCAAAACAGTGAAGGCAGTTCATGCCTCTGAACCATACACTGAGAATAGCTGAATATAATGTTCACTTTATCATGAATGAAGTGAAAATAGAACCTATCTATAGAAATCTAAAGAAAATATAACTTGTCAAGACAGTTCATCATTATCCATTCAAAAAATACTGAGGATATTGCCAGCAACTTGTCCTATTAATGGCTTTTTATATAAATGAAAAACATAATAATAAATAAACTGTTTAAAACTAAGCCCATAAGCCTTTTTAAAGCAAAAAGCGTATTTTTCCTTATTTTCCAAAAGAAAGCTGTTTGAGAGAATAGCTACAGGCATTAATATTAAACCATCTCCTGGTTCCAAAGCACTTCAGGAAGAACACAGAAGTTTAGGTGTGTGTGGCATCTTCAGACACCTCAGGCAAACAGTAGACTGAATAGGCAGAGCCTGGGCTCTGAGGTCCAGTGGTACTGAGTTCTGAGTCTGCACTGCCACTGACCAGTACAGCAAGCCTCAAAACTGTTGCCCATCTCCAGCTGCAAAGCAGTATTACCCACTTAATCAGACTGTTACAAAGACTGGAGAGACTGTCCATGAAGCCCATCGCAGTGCCTGTCCTGTTGTAGGTGCCTAAATAAACTTCAGTCACCATAATGTCATCATTACTGCATTGACTTTCAGGGTGGGCATGGCCATTAGAGCTAAGCAAGAATACTGGGAAGACCCTGGATAATCTCCACTGACCAGGGCTTAGTCCAGTCTATACTGATAAAGACATGGCTTTGGCACACTTAATGTTTTTCTGCAGAACTCTGTATATAAAAGCCCCTGAAGCTCAGAAAATTTAAAATTTCAGAATTTGAAAATCATGAATATTATAAGTGGGAGGTATATGCTGTGCATTATGAGCCTGCCAAGAAACAGTATCCACATACTGATTTGATCCGTTCCAGTCAAACCCAGGGAATAAATGTCCCATTGCTTATATTTTATTCAGGAGTCTTTAGAAAAAACTGTTGTCAGATCAGGTGTATATTGACCCACTGTGATACCCTGCTGGCAATGCTCACAGCACAATGATCCTGACCTTGAACCTAATAACATTAGATCACTTCAGCAAGACAGAATCAATCCCTGAAGAATGGGAGAACATGAGGAAGGGGTCAGACCCAAGTTCAAATCCCAGTTCTGCCTGTCTTTTACTATCTACATAGGATTGGTAAGTATCAACAAAATCCAGATTTGTGCTACCCCGAGATGCCACTGCGGGCATCACATGAGCAGCTATGTCCCGTGACATCTGTAAAGACAAAATTCAGATGTTTCTCTTAGATGTCATTTTCAAATAACTTCATGACAACTCAGTTCCTTCCTCCTTATATACGGATGAAGTTACATCAGTGACAGAAAATCAGAAAGCAGAAAAGCTGCAATAAGGAAGCTATTCATTAGGCTCATACTGGAACCTGTATGGACATGGTATTGACATACTCAGCATCCTACCAGCCAGTAAGAAGGGGCAAAGGGAGTAGATACTGGAAGAGAGCAAAGCCAACTACAGCCTTTCCACAGTCCTATGCCATAGACACTCAGGGTACCAAAACCTAAGTTCCTGGCATCCCTCAGAATTGTTCCATTCCATCATGGGTTGTTGCCTAGTCATTTCTTCTAAAATATATGAATAAATTATGCCAGTTTTGATCCCCATAGACTAGTATATTCTAAACTTTTCCTCATAATAACCTTTTTTCACAAGCCGCAAAATCCACTCCAAACTATAGCGCCAATAAGTAGTAGAACCAATCTGTACAGATGTTTCTCAACTTACAATGGGTTACATCTCAAAAATCCAAGTGAGTAGATTGATAAGAGAATATATATATGAAAAGTGGGGAGAGGCAGTCAAAACTACATAAGGAATAGGAAAAACAGCCTGTAAAGAGTCCATGAACGTTGACTTAATTTCCCATCTACCCACTTACCTCACAAGATTATTTTGGGTCAAATAAGATCACAGCTATGAAATTCCTTTGTAAAAGATGAAATGTTCCTCAAATATAAGGATAATATATAAAACTCTCAGAATAATCTCTTAAAACAAATTATAAAATTCAATTTACACTACAGCTAGAAAGAATCTTTGGGGCAAAATCAAGTCCCTTGCAGAATATACAATTTGGCAATACACAATAGGATGTGGAATCCTATTCTACAGACTTCTCTCCGAGTGGTCATTTTGGTATACCAAGCACAGATGAACATTAACATAATGTCTTAGTTCATTTTCTGTTGCTATAACAAAATATCTAAGACTGGGAAACTTAAAAAAGAATAGAGGTTTATTCAGCTCATGGTTCTGGAAGCTGGGAAATCTAAAACCATGGTGCCAACAACTGGTGAGGGTCTTCTCACTATATGGTGGACAGCATCACATGCCAACACAGAGCAAGTATGCTAGCTTAGGTCTCACTTCTTACAGAGCCACTAATGCCATTATCCACACCCTGCCCCCTACCCTGCCCCCTACCCTGCCTTCATGACTTGCCTACTTCTAAGTATCTCCCAAAGGCCCCACCTCTAAATACTATTAACATGAAAAGGGAGATTAAATTTCCACAATATGAACTTGGGAGTAACATTCAAACCATAGTAACAGTGTGAAATAATTTTCACTTTTTTTAAATCATCGATTTTTTTTTTTTGCACTGCTCACACCTAGCTTTCATTTCTCATAACTTTTTCACCCAAAAGTCCCTATCAAATATGATGGGGCAGAAGTGAGGAATACGAAAAGATTTTCTTTTCATTTATTTTATGTTGGCTTAATGACCATAATCACTATCAACTAAACTCAACGCATAACACTTTGTGTATCACATAAACACAATGAAGACGTGACCCTCTGGGACCCAATATTTCCAAATATGACCAAATACTTAGTGATTGACCCAGGCTGGTTGACAGTTCTTCTACTTGTTAATTCAATTACAGATGTAATAATACCCATTGTTACCAAAGAAATATAAAAAAGCTGCATGTCTCTCTACAATTCGGCATGGCTGTTGAACATACAGACATATAAATAGAACTTTCCCTGTATGTATGTGTCCTTATTGCTGATGTTTGCTTCCTTTTTATGAAATGACAGCAATTATATTGTATACATTGTCCTACAACTTGCTTTTGTACTTAATCTATATCATTCTGTGTCAGAACCTGCAAATCTAATTCATTCTTACAAATGTCCCCATAACTTCGTTTTCTAACCAGTGAGTATTCAAACGGTTTCCAGACAGGCATGGTGGTGCATTTCTGTAATCACAGCACTCAGGAGGCCAAGACAGGAGGACCATGAGGTTGAGTCTAGCCTGGACTATATAGCAAGACCCTAACTCAAATCTAAAAAAAGAAAAGAGAGAGAGAGAGAAAAGGGCCAAGTCTGTGGCTCAAGTGGTAGTGCCTAGCACTGAGTTCAAACCCCAGTATCGTGGGGAAAAAATAGGAGGGGGAGTTTCCAGTTTGTTGTTCCACAACAAAGATTTTTGTTGATTCATAAATATTACAAAATGTTTGGTTGTGCAACTAAAATACCATTGCTTCTCTTTATTTACTTATTCTTGATATTATATGTTTAAATCAGCTTTAGCAATTGACACTTCTACCAACAACATATGAGCCTAATACCTTGAACTCTGGCCAGCATTAGATGTTATCATTATTTGCATTTCAGCCAATCTATGTACAAGAAATAAATGACAGACCCATGTTCTCTTTGCATTTTTCTGTCTTCATCTTTTGTCATTTTCATTTCTTCTAAGGCTTGTCATTTTTCTATTGGGTTGTTTCTCTCTTTCTTTCTCTCTCTCTCTCTCTCTCTCTCTCTCTCTCTCTTTCTCACTCTCTTTCACTAGTCAATTTTAACAAATGTTCAAATCTAACATAGACTGTTAACTGCAAACTCAGGAAAGCTAATCATATTTGCTCAGTTTCATAGTCTCACAACCAAAAACAGTGTGTTACATATATGTCTATAATACATAGTGAATGAATAAGTATGGAGTATAAATCCACTGTCATATGTTAGAAATATTTTCTCCTAGTCTATCAACTTGTTTATGTGACCTCTAGTTACACAATGATTTTGTTGGTGGTGATGTTGTTTTAAGGAAACCACTATATCTTCTTTTCTAGGGCTTAAGGGTTTATACTTTTAATTAAGAAAGTTTATCATAATGTAATTAAAGTATCTATCAAAATTTTCTTTAGCATTTTAGAAGGCTTCTTTTGCAAATACTTGACTATTTTGTTTTGTTGGTAGTACTGGAGTTTGAACTCACAGCCTCACACTTGCTAAGCAGATGCTCTACCACTTAAGCCATGCGCCTAAGCCCTTTTTTGCTTTAGTTATTTTTTTCAGATAGGATCTCCCATTTTTTCCTGGGGCTGGCCTCAGACTTCTTCTACATAGATGGGATTACAGATGTGTAACACCATGCCTAGATCCTTTGTTGAGATGGTGTCTCACTAACATTTTGCCCCAGCTGGCCTAGAACCACAATTCTTCCAATCTACACCTCCCAAATAGCTGGAATTGTAGACATGAGTCTAATACCCTGCCTAACATTTGAATCTTTAACTAGAATTGTTTTCCTGGTATGAAAGAGGGAATCTTTAACTTTGTCTTCTTCTAAATGGAGAACTAATGTCATTCTTTTCTAACTGAATTGAAATACTATTAAATTACCTTACATATAATCTTTCTTCATTCTGTTTCTAATAATGGTTTTTCTATCCCATTGAGCTACTGTCTATTTCCGTGTAATACTATGCTACTGTGATTACCATTAATACTATGTTTAGATCTTGGTAGAACAAGACCCCCTGTGGTTTGCTTTATTTTTTGCTCAGTTCTTGCACTTTTACTCTGCTCTATGAATTTTTAACTCACTGTATTCCCACATTGGAAAAAAAATAAAAAGGCCAGTCTGGGCCAGTCTGGGGATGTAGGTCAGTGACAGAACATGCTATAAGGACCTGGGTTCAATCCCCAACACCAAATAAATAACCCAATAGCATTTTGATTGGATTTTTCTTTTTTTTTTTTTTTTTTTGGATATAGGATCTAGTTATGTAGCCCAAGCTGCCCTGGAACTCATGATCTTCCTTTCTGTCCCAGTCTCCAGGAGAAGGATCTGATTGACCCTAACTATTCCATTGATAGCCAGCTTTCATTTCATATTAGAAAATTTCTAACAAGACATACTTATTAAAGACTTACATTTCTTTTCTTTATAATTTTGAATTCACTTATTTTGATTTTGAATGGCATTTACCATTACGGATTACACTCAGTTAATCCACTAAACACTTCAGATGTTCAAAGTCTAGAGAGGACCTTGACCTCTACTCCTACTTATTTCGAAATATAATCAAGTGGTTATTTGGCTATGCTCAAAAACAAAAAGAATTAGTAGGCATTGTGGTACAAGCCTATAATCTCACCTACTTGGGAGGTGAGGCAAGAGGATCCCAAGTTTAAGGCCAGCCTGTACAAAGTTAGTGAGACCCTATCTGAAAGCAAAATACATACAAAAGGACTGGGAACATGGTTCATGTGGTAGAGTGGTCATGTGTGCAAGGTCCTAGGTTCAATCCCTAATGCTGCAGGAAAAAAAAGGAAAGAAGGAAGGAAGGAGGGAGGGAGGGAGGGAGAGAAGGAGGGAAGGAGGGAGGGAGGGAGGGAGGAAGAAAGGACAAATGGATAGAGAAAGAAAAAGAATTAAGACATCACAATCTAAATAATAATAATCTAAATAATCACTGAACAATAAAACCATTCTTAGTTACATTTAGAAAGAAAATAACCCTATGTTGGCAAAGAACAAGACAGCTTGAGAATATTATTTATTCCATGATACATTACATTTAAAGCAATAAATGTAAGGGTCAAGGATTTATTTTGTAATTAAAAACCACTGTCTACTTAACTAATTTCAGACCCATAGTCTGAGGAATAAAGAATTCATCCAGCACAACATTTTCCTAACATGATTAGACAAACTATACGATACTACATCTGGTGTTGAAATGTGCTTCCTTTTTTTTGCTCCAGTATCCTTATTATACTTCCTTCCTAGTATCAAAAACATTGCAATAGTGGTGCTGTAAAGAGGACTGGCCTGGGAGTTTTAAACAACCAAACTCTAGATGTAGTCATACTCGCCATATACCATACTTGCCACACTCGCCACAAGCTATGTCACCTTGCCAGCCTGGCTCTCAGATTCAGTAAGTCTGAGAGCTACAGTAAGTCTTTTTAAGTTTTACCAGTTGCCTTAGGCCATATAAGCAATTCAGAATAAGTTCAAAGAAAAGATCAGTAAGTTGTTTTGTTTTGTTAAGAGGGTATCTCACTATGTTGCCCAGTTGGCCTCCAATTCCTGGGCTCGTGCAATCCTCCTGACTCAGCCTCCTGAGTCCTTACAACTCCAGATGCACACCACAGCGCAAGAGCCAACACCAACAGATTTAAACAGTTTTCAGAAAAAGAATTTTCTTTCGTCTTACTTTAAAATAGTGAACTATTTGAGGACAGCCTTGGCTACATAGAAAACTCAAGACCAGCTTGGGATATATTATAAGACTCTGTCTCAAAAAGAAAAAAAAGTGAACTATTAGTCTGGCATGATAGCATGTACCTGGAGTCTCAGCTACTTTGGAGATAGAGGTAGGAGGATCACGACTCCAACCTGGGAAATGTCTTAAAAAAAAAATTTGTGAACTATTTATACATGGGTTACAACAACGAAATGAAAGCCTATGTCCGTGATGATAAGTAAGTGGCTAATTAGCTTCCATATCCATCATGAATTGAGCCTGTCACTTGATTTTTGCCATACAAAATTCATTTCAAACAGGACTTTAGTGCTATAGAAAATGGAGTTGTACACGCCGAGAAAATATAGTGAGCCATTAAAGGAGGAAATAAAGGTCTCCTCTTGGGCAGGCATAGTGGTGCACACCTGTAATCACAACTCATAGAAATGGAAGATGGGAAGATCAAAGTGTAAGGACAGCCCAGAAAAGTTAGCAAGACCTTATCTCAAAAAAACAAGCTTGGTGTGGTGGTACATGCCTATAATCCCAGCTAGGTAGGAAGTAGAGGTAGGAGGATCATAGCAAACCAGTACCAGTAGCACCTATATGAAAAATAAAGTAAAGCAAAAAAGGACTAGAGGAGTAGCTCAAGTGGTAGACCACGGACCATGAATTAAAACCCCACACTGCAAAAAAAATAAGATACTCTTTACATGTCAATAGATGCTCCCAAGCTTTTCCTGAAGAGAAAGTGATGTTGGGAGGAGGGGAGTGCATGCTGGTGACAAGGGAAGGCTGACTAGGGCAGACAAGTAAAAAGAGGGAGGACTAGTCACGACCGTCATGATTTTAAATCCCTCTGATAATATTTTAACATGACCTAGAATCTAGCAGCATCTCTACATAGACCCTCTACATCCATGAAAAGAACAATCTCATATAATCCTGCAAATATATTGTAAAACAGTTCCAGTTATGACATCATTTATTTTTTATTCTAAGACAGAATGAGGACTAGTCATGCCAAGATTCAGAGCCTCACAGTTTCTCCTCACAACTGTTGTGAATAAATTGTGGGGAGGATCACAATTTTCTCTTCCTAAAGAAGAATACCGTGGTCTCCCTTTATCAAAATACTGTTACCCATAGTAAACCATGTTGGCCTGAATAACAGAAAACTCCTGAAATTAACAATTCCTAAGTTTTGGATTGCATGCAGTTCTGAGTAAAATCTCTCACCATCTCACCAGGGATGTGACCCATTCCTGTCCAGTGTATCTACACTGTATATGCTACTCACCCATTAGTCATTTAGTAGCCATCAAGGTTACCAGATCAACTGGTGAGGTATCACACTAGTCATGCTCAAGTGATCTTTATTTTACTTAATAATGGCTCCAAAGTACAATAGTAGTAATGGCTGATAATCTTATGAGAGTATATTGTTATAATTGTTATATTTTGCTATTATTGCTCTTAATCTCCTACTGTACCTAATTTATAAGTTAAACTTTATCAAGGCATGTATGTACAAAAAACATATTTTTCTATATTTTTTAATATAGGTTTATATATACCTCCTGATACTATCTGTAGCTTCAGTCATCCACTGTGGGCAGGGGGGGGTTTCATAACACATTCCCCACAGATAATGAGGGACTACTGTCAACATTTTTGAAAGACACTGATAAGACACAATTTTCATCCCTAAAGTCAAACCTGTCAAGGGTCCTGATAATTTAGGTAGTACAGCCACTTGTGGAGAAGAAGCAGTTTTGAAAACACCATTTTTTAAAACCCTATGTTTTCCTGCTACCACCTTCCATATCTCTCAGAGGCTAGCCCAAAGGAAAATCGTAATTTATTACTGGGGGATAAGGAGGACAGTACTGGAGACTGAACTCAGGCCCTCACTCTTACTAGGCAAGCACTCTACCACTTGAGCCACACCCCAGTCCTTTTATGTTTTTTAGCTTGTTTTTCAAAAAAGGTCTCATGTTTTTTACCAGACCAGCCTTAGACCTCAATCCTTCTACCTCTGCTTCCCAAGTAGCAGGAATTATGGCATGTGCCACTACACCTAGGTTGTTTTTAAGATAGAGTCTCACCAGCTTTTTGCCCCAGCTGGCCTTGAACCAGGATCCTCCTATCTCCACCTCCAGAGGAGCTGGGATTACCACCCAGCCACTAAATTTATATTTCTTGAGTTATTTTTTTAAATACATGAATCATTCTGGGTATCTGTAGTAGATTGTTTGCAAAGATCAATACAGTAATTCTTCCTATCCACTTCACATGCACCTCAGTAACATAGTTTTGCCACCCTGTCCATTAAGAAGCGGAGTTGAGTTTCTAAAATCTACACTTAGCTGATTTACCTGCATTAGCCGATTAAGTCTGAACAAAAAGTCACAAGGAGAAACCACCATTTAGCTATGCTGGAACCATAGACTACTGTGTAAAGCTGCCTGAGCTAACCTGTTAGAGATACGTGGCCCAGCTAACAGCCAGGAACAAGTCAAGGGGCCAGGCTACATGGTCCAGTCCTAGTCAAGTCACCTGGATTGTGACACATGAGTGAACACGCTCAGAGGAACCACTAACATAAGTCCAGTCCAGATTGCTGACCCAGAGACTCATAAGCAAATATTTGGTTGTTGGTTTAAGTCAAGTGAACAATGTCATAATTTCCAAAATTTCATCAGTATGTGGCAAGTGCGGTTTTCTGTGAAGAGGCTCAGTAATTTTTATCTAATTCTCAAGCTGGTCTGAGACTAATAAAAAAAAGTAAAGATCAGCCCCAACCACTTCTCTTTCCAGAAAGTAGCCTTCTTAACTCTGGCTTGACCCAATGGACAACAACAGTGTGACTGTCTCTTGAAAGAAAAGGAAACCCTATTTATAGTACTATTTCCTAGTGTTCGCACCTCTTCCACAGATGAGTCTAACTGAGCTAGAGTTTGAGTCTTACTTTTCACCTTTTCCTGGAAATTCCTTGTAGTATATAAAGCAGTAAGACTCAATTCCAAGTTAGATGTGGCCAAAAATGGCTGATGGACGGAGATGTCAAGTACCCTCATCACAAATTACCATCCATAGAAAGTCCTCCAAAAACTTACCAGCTTTACCAAGATGGTAATAGAAATCAGTAAAGTTACTTGCTCCGGGTCCTAAAGCAGCTCAAGTGCACCCCTGAATACCAAAACCTACCTTCTCTTGAGAAAAGGCATCACCCCGGGCCATCGGGTTCTGCAAAGCCCCTTTCAACCACCCATCCCGGCTGACCCCTCAGTTGAGTCGGTTCTGACAGAAACAGAAACTCCAGGGGTCGGTCCACCTTCGTCCTGGGCACCGTTAGAAAGACACTTCGTCAAGTGTCAAGCAGTGGCACTGAGGAAGGAGACTCGCCCTGAGGGGATCTGCAAACGGTAGCGGTACGTGGGTGGGGTGGCCCTAGGTTGCCGGCAGCATCTTTGGCCTGACGCCGGCGTCAGGTTCCAGAGGACAAAGAAGCAGGGGATCGGCCGGGGCTTCGGAGCGCCGTTTCAGGCCAAGAACCCCACCATGGTCTTGGGGACGAACCTGCACCCACCCCCGAATGGCGATGCTCAGGGCCCCGTTAGCCCTGCTAACCTGGAGCCCGCAACCCCAGTGGGTACGCGCCCACCTCCCACCTCCACACCGCGGCCCCTCCGGTCCCGCAGAAACGAGGGCTGTCCGTGGGCTGACCGGCACCAGAGGCTTCGCCCAGGGCCCCGCACACTGACTTACCAGCTTGGTGGCCCGATACGGCCCAGGCCCCACGATGCGGTGCTCCATGGCACGCACAAAACCGAGGCTGCGGCCGGGCCGGCGCAGATCCCCCGGCGCCTGCCGCGCCGCAGTTTGAATCTTGAGCCTGCAGGTTCCGAGCGCTGATTGGGTGGCGCGCTGGCACGTGACCGGAACTGCATGGGTGGGCGGGGCCGGCGTCTCCACCCAACCGCAGCGGATGGCGGAATGCCGAAGCTGAGCTGGTCGGGGCGGAAAGTACGCGGCTCCCTCTCGCCGCTCGGCTCTCACACACCTGGGCTCGCGGGACCGACTCCTTCGGGATGGGCGGAGCTGCCCGGCCTGCGCCGCCTGCAGAATCGGCTCACAAGCTTTCTCTGCAAAAGAACCAATAAACATGTGTGATCCACTGACGGAAACCCAGTTTGGGGCTGCGTAGACGAAACCTCGTCGGTCACACTATGCCGCATGAACCGGGAGGTGCGGTTAAGATTGGGAGAAGTGGGTGGTGAAATGAAGCGAGCTGACAGCCTGTACCAGTGGAGAGACATTTAAAAACCAGATAGATAAAGACTCGTGGTCACAAGGAGTGTAGGTAGCGTGTAAGTGCAATAAGCTGGAAAAGAGCCCAGATTCGGCTTCTGCCGTATTTTCTTCATAGACTACAATAGCCTTTTCATCCCTTAACTTTGAGTTCTCTGTTTTGCATCAAACTGAAAATTTCAGTCATTTGCTACAGGGTTGTCCTTTTTCGCTAAACAATTATTGCCTTTCCCCTCTGCTCCCTGGAAATTGTTGGTCCAGTTTACAAGGGGACAAATGAGGTCAGACTCTGTATCCCTGTGACTCCAGTTCAGAGTCTGGTCAGCCCAGTGAGTACCCAGGGTAAGACATCATTAAGTATGAGCTGAATAAAGGATGGACTTCCACCTTGTCCCACCGTCTCCCCTGTTTGCTGCTTTCGAGACATATATTGCCTCATTTAAAAAGAAAAAAAAATCATGGCATGATGCATATGTATTACTTTTATAGTAAGAAAAAGCAATAAATAAAATTTTCACTTCCAGTTGAATAAATCCTTATCACTTTTTTTTTCACCTCCAAACTCCATGGAAGAGATCCGCTTGTGGCCAGGGCTACCAGAGGATGCTCATATCCTTAGCACAGGAGACAGAAGGAGAAATGGAATTTTAGTGCCTTGTCCATATAGAATCAACCACCACCTACCATGGTGGTGACACTGGTAACTAGCAATAAAACATGCCCAGCATTAAATTAGGCAGCTTTCCACTTCTGTGGAAATCACAGACACTGAAGTGTGGTAGATTTGGATTTCAGCAATGACTAGTGTTACTCACTAGCAGAGTGACTTCAATCTATTTAATTCCCATCGACTCCCTGGCAAAAAGGAAATATTAATGATTATCTTGCAGAGGTGTAAGGACTTGAGATGATCCATTAAAGTGCTTATTGCCCAGTTTATAGCAGTAATAAAAACAACTATCTCTTTAAAAAAATCATGCCAGCTTCTTGAGTATTTCCTCCAGAGTCCATTATAAGCCATAGATGAGATAATTTCTGCTTAACTGGAAAGTCATATCTCCCAAGGACCTACATATCAGAGGTCAGAAAGACAATCTTTGTGAATGTGTAAGTGGGACTGCTGATCATCCAGTAGGCTTTTAGCATCACACAAAAATAACTCAGAAATTCTCACTGTCTCCATAGAGCCTACCTTTCTGACCTATGCTCCAACCACAGTTGACGTTCTCTCTGTTCCTTAAACTGGTTGCTGCCTCACAGCCATTGCACTGTTTCCCTGCCAGGAATGTTCTTATTCCAGCTCCTTGCACAACCTTCTCATCCCCATTCAAGTTTCAGTTCTAATTTATGGCCTACCTATAAGCCTTCACTAACCTGAGAGATCTCATACCCGTACCCTACTTCATAGTTCTCATCTGTATCTAGCATTATTTTTTTAACCTTCTATCTTTTAATAGTTGTTATGGGTTTCACCTT
The DNA here is from genome assembly GCF_047511655.1 of Castor canadensis. Lineage (NCBI taxonomy): Eukaryota > Metazoa > Chordata > Mammalia > Rodentia > Castoridae > Castor > Castor canadensis. The sequence continues at coordinate 128,101,868 of NC_133391.1, read as the reverse complement.
CTGGGAGCATTTTTGGACATTTGTGATTATGTTTTCTGCTTTTCAAAAATACAGCAGGCACCTATTGGTATTTTGTGGGCAGAAGCCAGAGGCTTTAGAGGATACCTAACTCAGATTATGCGACAAACACGTGTTCCACATGACTTTTTAGTGCCCCATTGGATGTCCAGATAGGTGAAAACCCTGTTTGTAATTAGCTGAACTTAAAAGCTAACTCCATTTTGCATGTAAATTTAAAAACATTTTGCACAGTTTTGGTACACACTGAAGTGTCCAGGATGACCATCCCCTGATTTGTTTAGGACTATACAAAAAGGTACCATGTCAGAAAATCACGTGAGCAATGGCAAGCCATTTCGTGATGTTTCAGACACATTCTGTGCTGGTCATATCTTAGCTACTGAACTTATGGGAGTGGTCCATACAGCTACAGTGCACTTAATTCACTCTTATTTCAAAACGCAGATAATGAAAACATTATTCAATTTAGGGTTGTAGACACAATACTTGCCTAATTCATCTTTCTGGCATAATTGCGCTTAGACATTTGTATACATTTTGAAACAAGTATTGCTTTATTTTGAATGATTTACAGCTGGGGACATAGGTCAGTGGTAGAGTACTTGCCTAATGTGTGAGGCCCTAGGTTTGAGCCCCAGGACCACATAAATAAATAAATATGACTTGACTTCCATTTATTTCTCCTTATGTAACTGAATATTGTGGTTTTTAAATATATGTAAGTTAATTACCTGTGAGTTTTATTTCAGCCCTGATCCAGTTAAAAACCATCACACTAGCCTAGAATATAAACTCTATGAAATCAAGGACCTCTTGTCTCCCACTGTATTCCAATTTCTAGAACTGTATCTGATATGTAGAAGATGCTCAATAAATTTACTTGAATGAATGATTTATCTGTTTCAATATTACAAAGTTTTAATTTATTTTTGAATAAAATTCAAGTGCAAGGGAGATTCTACAGATTATCTCCTATGACTTTCCATGTCTGAGAATACCACAGTCTTCTCTCACCCTCTCCATAGGTACCCTCATTGAATAAGTCCATTGAAAGCTAGTTTTATATTTGGGGGGAGGGGGGTGGGTGGGGATTTTATAGGCTCATGTCTATTTTAACTGAAAATCTATCTCTAAGATTTGTCTACCAGGAACTTACAATTCACCACATTTGTAGCCAATTTCTAACAAGCATAAAAAGTACAGTCAGGAAAGGGGTTGAACAGACCAAAATAAAATATACCCACAGCAGGGATACAATGAGAAACCCCTTTGAACATTACCTTAAATATTAATAACGAAAGACAGGACTGTAAAATAGGTACAGTGGGGGGTACCAGTGGGGGGGGAGGATGAATGAAGGAGATGAAGGTAAGAGTATATGGTTGATGGATTTCATATGCCTATATGAAATAGAACAAAGAAAGAAACCTCTTACAGTTGCTTTAAGTGGGGCAGGGAGGGAGTTGAGGGGGAGAGACTATGGGGTGCTGTAACTAATGTACAATATAAGCCTAATTGGAATTGTCACTATGAATCCCCCCCTCACCGTATAACACATATATCCTAATAAAAATTATTTTTTAAAAAAACAAAATATATTCTAATTTGTACTGAAAAAAAAAGTATTGTCAGGTGTGGTGGTACACACCTGTAATCCCAATACTCAGGAGACAGTGTCAGAAGGCCAAGCTAGACTACATAGTGAGTTTAAGGCCAACCTGAGCTACATCATGAAATCCTGTTTGAAAGAAACAACATAAACAAGAAAATACGTACATATATATGTATGTATGTATATAATGGTGAACAGTTTGTTTTCTGCCTTTAGTTTCTACTTTATTCTGTGGTGTTAAATAAATATAAGTTGCCTCAATCATTTTGGAAAGAGGCAACCACTTATAAGAAATAAATTACAATCCAAAGCACTGTCAACATTTTTTCCAAATTATTTGATGCTCACAATTGATTGGGTACATATATATGTAATTTTGCTTTGCTAAGCTTCAGAGAGGTTAAGCAACTCACTTAGAGTCCCACAGCCAATAATTAATAGAATTTGGACCTAAACTTAGATCTTCTGCCACCGTAGCCTGTGTGTAGAGTTTGGTTTCATTTGGTTGTATGGTTTGGTTGGTTTTTACTAATGCTTTCAAGAATCAAAATAGAAGCTAGACATGGTGGTATATGAAAGCACTGGAGAGTTTAGCAGGAGAATCACAAGTTCAAGTCCAATCTGAGCTGCTTCGTCAGCAGATACTGTATAAAAACAAAAGAGAATGAAAATGAATAATTTTTAAATACATAAAATAGAATTTCGCACATACATATGAAAAAAACATTTCAGGAGAGAGGAAAAGAGAAGATGGAAACCTGTCATAAATCTATCCAAACAACCCTTACTGAGCCTGAGTTTTATTTATTTTTAAAAAATCACACACTTAAAAAATAAATAAAAATGGATAAAAAAAATCACTCACTTTTTTTGTTTGTTTTTTGTGGTACTGGGGTTTGAACTCGGGGTCTACACCTTGAGCTACTCCACCAACACTTTTTTGTAACTATTTTCCTGGGCTGGCTTCAAACTGCAGTCCTCCTGATCTCTGCCTCATGAGTAGCTAGGATTACAGGCATGAGCCACCAATGCTTGGCCACACATTTCTTTTTTAGCCCCTCTGAGATAGTCTTATTTTTACATTAACTGGGATTGATTGCATATGAATTATATATTTAATCAGATTGCTGCCCTCCCAGAAAATTTGACTCTCAGTTATGTCTCCATTAGGTCACTGAATTCATTGTCACACTCTAAGTGTAGCAATTTGAATAACAAATGTGCTTCTCTGGCATATTTATGTTTGAGGCCATGAAGATGCTATAGAAACTTTGACTCAATTCCCAAACATCTTCACAGGGTGAGTGTCAGTACATGAAGAACTGGCTCTTTGACCATCACTGATGTTAGGAAATCTCAAGCTGTGAGGCAGAAGAAAGCACTGGCCTCAAGTACACTGCTGTGTTGGAAGGTGTGTTTCTCAATCCCACTGAGCAGGGAGTGGCTGAGAGCTAAGCCCTCACTCCCAGAGGGCTCCTGAGTACCACATTCAGTCCTGCTGCTGCTACCCAGGCCTCCTAACTGGTAGGATGGGTCATTTTGAAAGAATTTCTCTGCTGAAACGCAAGTCACTCAGACTTCAGCTCTTTGGATCATACTGCAATGTCATTATTCATCTGTGTTTCTTGGCACTGAAGTCATCAAGGCCCATTTGCTGAGGTTCTTAAAGTTTCTAAAGCTGTGACTTGATTTCCACTGCTATTGGGCTGCACTGCCACCACCCTATTGGGAAATGTAACCCCAGAGCTTGTATTAGTATTATTCACTAATAGGTCTGTCATATTCTTTGGAGTTGTAAGTAAAGAAGAAAGGATAATATAAAACCATATGATTTCATTACAATTGTTGAAACTATTAAGTAGTTTTTATTTCAGCATTTGAAAAATGAAGGCCACAAAGATGTAGGAGATTTATACTCGGCCACTCACTGATTCAGCAAGTATATATAAGTACCTACTATGTGCCTGGTACTGTCCCAGTCACTGGAATAAAGCAGTAGGTAACATAGTCCTTCTTTCCAGGAGTGACATCCTAAGTAGAAGAAGGAACAATAAGCCAATGATATTATATAAAAATATATTTAAGGTATCAGGTAGTGATTGAGTGATGGGAAGGTGAGGGAAAGGAGAGGAGACACTATTTTGATTCAGGTGATCAGGGAAGCCACCACTAATGAAGGGATACTTGAGAAGAAGATTTTAGTAAAATATAGGGTAGCTGACACACTTCAAATCCAGGAGAATATACAGCCCATGTGAGAGCCTGAGGTGGACACAGGCCTGCCCCGCCCTATCCAGGAGACTTGAGAAGGAGGCTGGTGTTGGCTGGAGTAAGTGAAACGAGAATAAAGGAGGTGCCACTAAACACAGAGTGGAGAATGATTTTAGGTCACATTTTGGAATTTATGATTTTATTCTGAATTAATTGAAAATATAGTAAAAAGCACTGAGCAGCCAAGTGCCAAGATCTGAAGTAGTTTTTTTCAAGAATCACTCTGGCTGCTGTGTGGATAATAGACTAGGATAGAGTAGGCATGGAGAGCAAGGGTGAAAACAGGAAAACCAGTTGGTAAGCTGTTGCAATACTCCAGCAAGATAAAACAAATTTGCTCGGTATTGGCAACAAATACTTCAACGAATACTCGTTGAAGGAATGAATGAAGGGACAAATGAAACTAAGCTTCAAATACTATTCATGTCTGTCAAGGAGAAAAACCATATGATCATCTCAGTAGATGAGGAGAAGCCTTTGACAAAGTTCAACATCCTTCATGATAAAATCTCTGAAGAAACTAGGAACAGAAAAAACATAACTAACTATATTAAAGGCTTATATGGCAAAACTATAGCCAACATAATAGTAAATGGGGAAAACCAAATAATTTCCTCTAAAGTCAGCAACAGGACAAGGGTGTCTATCTCCTCACTCTTTTTCAATATAGTGCTTGAACTCCTGGCCAGAGGTAGAAAGCAAGAGAAAGGCATAAAAGGGATATGAATAGGAAAGGTAGACGTCAAATTATCCCTATTTGAAGATGATAAGATCCTATACTTCAAGGACTGTAAATACTCCACCAAAAAAAAAAAAATCTTAGATCTGATAAACACTTTCAGCAAAGAAGCAGGATACACACTAGGCAAAACTCAGTAGCTCTTTGTTTACCAACAATAAATAAGCTGAGAAAGAAATTAGGAAACCCCATTCACAGTACTCTCAAAAAATAAACTCAACTAAAGAGGTGAAAGAACACACAGAAAATTAATGTGGGTCAACTCCCTGTATAGCTATCCTTATCTCAACCAGCAAAAACACTTGTTCCTTCCTATTATTGCTTATGCTCTCTCTTCAGCAAAATTAGAAATAAGGGCAAAATAGTTTCTGCTGGGTATTGAGGGTGTGGGGGGGAGGGAGGGGGCAGAGTGGGTGGTAAGGGAGGGGGTGGGGGCATGGGGGAGAAATGACCCAAGCCTTGTATGCACATATGAATAATAAAACAATAAAAAAAAACCCAGCATTGCAAAAATATTTTTTAAAAATTTAAATAAATAAAATATCCATGAAAGACCCACATCTGAAAACCAGTTTTTTCAAATAAAAATAAAAGCAGCTAGTTTAAAAAAAAAAGAGGTGAAAGAGCCCTATAACAAAAACTATAAACATTGAAGAAGATACTGGAAGATGGAAAGTCTTCCCATGTCCATGGAACAGCAGAATTAATATTATAAAAATGACTTACATTATCAAAGCAATCTACAGATTCATGCAATTCCCACCAAAAACCTGTGTCATTCTTCACATAATATATAAAAGTAAATTTTATAATTCATGTGGAACAAAAGACCCCAAATAACAAAAGCAATACTGAACAAAAAGAGCAATGCTGGAGATATCATAATACAAGACTTCAAATTATACAGAGCCATGGTAACAAAAACGACCATATAGACCAATGGAATACAAGACCCAGAAATAAACTCACAAGCTACAGTCAGCTGATTTTTGGCAAAGGTGCCAAAAAACATAGATTGGAGAAAAGACAAATGGTGCTGGAAAAACTGGATATCCACATGTAGAAGACGAAAGTTAGGCTCCTATCTCTCAGCCTAGGCAAAAATCAATTCCAAGTGGATGAAAATCTTAATATAAGACCTGAAATTTTGAAAGTACTAAGGGAAAACAGTTGAAGATTTAGGCATATGAAACTATTTTTGAATATCCAAGTGAGCCTGACTTAGTCATTTGAGCTCTTTGAAAAGAGAAAGTGCTCTCTATCTGGTTGTAGAATGGAAATCAGAGATTTGCAGCAAAACTGAATTCCACCAACCTGAGTGAGCTAGAAGCAGATTTTCCACCAGGACCTTCGTAGGAGACCTCGGCCTGGATACTGCCTTGACTTCAGCCTTCTGCTACTTGATACACTGAGCGGAGGCAGCCACACCATGCCGGATTGCTGACAAGGTGAACTGTGAGCTATTAAATAGGTGTTATATAAAATCCATTAAGCTTGTAGTCATTTCTTGTGTAACAATTGAAAACTGATACACATTTTATTAGCAAAACTCTCGAATGTTGGTTTATTATGGCTACAGCATGGTAGTACTAAGAAGAAAAGGAATGTCAATATTTAATTAGAAATTAGCTATAAGGGATGAGAGTGAGGGAAAAAAATCAAAGATGTCTCCAAATATCACCTAAGAGGTTGGCAGAAAAATTTCACTATAACCCACGATGAAACAGAAGATGTTTACATAAGCAAGAAGGAATGTGAAGAAGACACACAGACTTTATTATACTTAAGAATCGCCAAGATAGCACGTTTAAGATTCAATTTTATGAACTCTGCATACAGAGGAACCTAGATTCCATGGCTGGTTTTGGCTATTTGTTAGCAGTTTCAAAGATCCATAACGTACAGATTTCTAATCTTGAAACAAAAACTTGCAACTCCTCCCTTGATAGCAGGTATGTATAAGAGTATCAACCAGTGATTTAGCCAAACACTTAGGCTCCCCAGTGCAATATGACATACTTATGTATGTCATAAGAAAAGTATTATATTATACAGGTATTTGAAAATTTACTAGAGTCATCGGGCCTTTTTATCATAATATAAAAAGCCAAAAGAAGTTGGAATTTGGATATACAGCATTTGATTGACAGTTAGACATCCAAATAGAGATAACTCACGGTGGAAAATATTAGATTAAGAGGTCAGGTTAGAGAATACACAGGGAGCTCAAAAACTATACTTCCCCAAAATCAATGAACCAATAAAGAAGTGGGCAACTGAACTAAACAGAACTTTTTCAAAGGAAGAAATCCAAATGGTCAAAAAACACCTGAAAAAATGTGGGTTTTGTCACCATCCCAGGCATAAAGGAAATGCAAATCAAAACCACACTAAGATTCCACCTCACCCCTGTTAGAATAGCTGTCATCAAAAACACCACTAACAACAAATGTTGGTGAGGGTGCAGGGAAAAAGGAACCCTCATACACTCCTGGTGGGAATGTAAGCTAGTACAACCACTTTGGAAAACAATATGGAGGCTTCCTAAAAAACTAGACACAGATCTGCCATATAATCCAGCAATCCTACTACTAGGGATATACCCAAAGGAATGTGACTCAGGCTATTCCAAAGGCACCTGCACACCCATGTTTATTGCAGCACTATTCACAATAGCCAAGTTATGGAAACAGCCAAGATGCCCCACTACTGACGACTGGATTAAGAAAATGTGGTATTTATACACAATGGAATTTTACTCAGCCACAAAGAATTAAATTTTGTCATTCGCAAGTAAATGGATGGAACTGGAGAATATCATCTTAGTCAGGCTCAGAAGGCCAAAAATCTGTTCTCCCTCATATGTGGATTATAGACCTAAAACAAATGCAGTAATATTATTGGACATGGGTCACATGCTAAGAGGAGAACTTGTACAGGAGGAATAGAGAAAGGGAAGGAAACCTAAAACCTGAAAGTGTTTGATGTGCACACTGTAGAGGAGCTAATAAAGTAATCTTAAACCGACAGAGGCCACTATGGGAAGGTGACCCGGAAGTAGTGAGGAGGTCTGGTAGAGATGAACCAATTCGGGTTGTAATACACATGTGCATGGAAGCACCACTAGGAATCTCTCTGTATAGCTATCTTTATCTCAAGCTAGCAAAAATGCTATGTCTTTCTTATTATCTCTTATGTTTTCTCTTCAACAAACTTGGAGAAAAAGAGGGCAGAACAGGATCTGCCTAGAAGTGAGTGGGGTAGGGGGGAAGGGAAGGGGAGGCAGGGGGCAGGGGGAAGAAATGGCCAAACAATGTATACACATGAATAAATGAATAAACAATGAAAAAAAAAAAGAGGTCAGGTTAGTGTTTAGCTGGGGAAATTGGAATCCTACAGATAAATGAGGACTTCTCTTCAGCAATCCATTTCAGGTCCTTTAGTTTACTATCCTGACTTGTTTGTCTGGCCCAGAGTTCTACTGCTATACCCCTGTGTCTAGGCTTGTCTGCCCCTCTGCCTGCCCCTGGCCCTTCATTAACTGCAGGCCCTCAGCTTGCCATGGGTCTGGGACAAATCTGGAAAGGGACTGTCCCATTCAAAGACCTTCTCTATTTCTGTGTGTGTGTGTGTGTGTGTGTGTGTGTGTGTGTGTGCCGGATCTTGCTATCTCTCCCCTATCCCAGGGGATATCTATCCCCTGACCTTGAATGTACCATCCTACCTCCGTCTCCCAGGCACTGGGATTACAAGTGTGTCGCACCATTCCCAGCTTTTAATTCACTCTTAAATGCACAATACCTAATTATTTTGCCTCAACAGAATTACATATTATTGAACTTTCTGGTTGCTACAAAGTTCAGTATTAGTACATCACTTGTCTAATCCATAGCATCTAAATCCAGTTTTAAGAGAAATCTAAAAGGTTGGCTCTAAAATCTGAACTATCTGCCTCTTTAAAAGTTTTATCATCAATAGTCTTAGAAATAGTTAACATACTTAATACAGCTGGAAAAAAATCAGAGAAAAAGCTATCAGGACAGGAGGAGTGGGGAATATACAAACTTTCGGAAGATAGTGTTGCTCTAAGTCTCACAGCCATCACTTGTAAGTAGCAAGGAGCCCAGGACAGGGGTTAATTCCTGTGGGGCAAAATCCTTAACGGGGAATTTCCTACCCAACAGCAACAGAGAGGCCCTGAGAGCCTCGGCCTACAGCCCACAAACACAGGAGCCCAGAGCAGAGTGGAACAGTGGTCAGCCACACCAAGTTGGAAACAGATTGCAAAGCAAAAGCAGCTGGGAAACAAGGAAGGTCTGTGACTGAGGCTGGGGAGGGGATCTGTGTGTGACAGGCTAACAAAGGCAACAGTGGTCATTGTGTTTGCCTGCAACACTGCTGCTATTTCCTGTCAGAGCCAAGTAACTGACACTCACTGGGATAGAAAAACCAAAATCCTCTTGAGCTTTGTCTTTAGTGATAATAATTATATTATATCATGTATTTTGCTTTTTATTTGTTCCTGACACAAATTCTTTCCTTCCTTCCTCCCTCCCGCCTTCTTTTTCCTTTTCTTCTTTTCAATAATTTTCAAGGATTTGCTTATCACTTAATCATATAAAACACTATGAATCTAATAATTCTTCTGTGGTAAAAATAATGAAAAATTTTAAGAACTTTTTTTAGAGAAGTTTTAGCCTCACAGAAAAACTGAGAAGAAGGTACAGAGAGTTCCCATATGCCCCTGCTCCCACACATGCACAGCCCCCCTCCATCATTAGCATCCCCCACCAAAGTGGTACATTTGTTAGGATTTTGTTTTTACTTTTTATTGTATTATATATAGTCGCACATCACTTAACAATAGGGATACATTCTTAGACATGTTTTTAAGCAATTGTGTCATTGTGTGAACATCATAAAGTGTACTTACACAAGCCTAGATACCATACCCTATTGCACATCAAAGCTTTATGGTGCATGTAGCCTATTGCTCATAGATTATAAACCTGGACCACATGGTACCCTACTGAACACTGCAGCCAAATGTAATACAACTACAATCATAAGTACAAATCACTAGGTGTTTATAGTCCTTTATAATCTCAGGGACCACCGTCATAGATATTGTCCATCATTGAGTGAAATGTCGTCATGCAGTGCACATCCATATAGAGAAAAGTGCACAGATCATCTGCATATGGTTTAGTGAATGTTCACCAACTAAACACATCCTTGGTCCTCAAACAACAAAACATGAAGAGCAGTCCTGCCCCAGCAGTTCCATAGTGTAAAGGGAACATTCTGGACCCTGAATCCAGCTATGTAACCACAAGGAGTAAATAGTGACCAGCACCTAAGTAGACCCTCTCATGGAGATAACTAACACAGATCTCTAAGTATAAAAGAAAAGAAAGAGTTTACTTCAGACTAAATAGGAAACAGGTACTGAGTCATACATCACTAGGAATTTAGTCCATCTACATTGTAACCTCCCCCTCCCAAAAAAAAACAACTTTTAAAAGGGAGGGATAGAGGAGAAAGGATTTTATTTAGTGGATTCAGTTTCAGCTTTGATAATGCCATTTGTGGTTTTTCTCCTTCTATTTAAACCAAAGAGAGACTTCCTCCTAGACATTGAAACCTGTGTGACGACATTTTTTTATATAACTTTCTCGGAAAAATCTCTGATTAGCTTGATCCTAGAGTTAATTCACAGGGCAGTGAATTAACAGTTCCAATGAAACAGAATTCCAGTTCCAATGACAGCATTGGCTATGCAGAGTTCACTATGAAGCTGTCCTCAAACTTGTGTACACACCAGAACCATGAAAATTCTTAAAAAGTTACCAGGGCCTAACTCCAGATTTCCTGAAAGTAGATCTTTTAGGGAGATCACAAAAAGGCCATAATTATCTGATCTCCTCCTACAAGCAAGCTGAGAGCTAGAAGTGGGTCTCTGTAGGCCCTGCCAGGAAGTGCCCTGAGGACCTGGGCAGGACCCTAGGAGAGAGTGGCTCATGAAGTTCTGGCCTTGAGGCTGAACTCACCAAAAGTAGCATCCTAAAGAAATGTTAGATGAAGGTTAAAAGGAGAGTCAAGTCTTCAGAGGGGGCCAGCAACTGTACATTGCCCATGGAGACGAATCAGAGGAGGTATTCTAAGAAGAGGTTTGAGGCAAAGCCTGGAATAGCTACAAAGCTGCAGTGCAAATGCCAGAACCAAGTTTTTGGCCTGGAGCTCTCAAAGAGACAAGGGCCACACTCCATCTTCCAAGGATTCTTAACACAACAACAAAAACTTGAGCTCAACCCGGCCTATCTCATTGTTATGAACCAACTATCAATTCACAGAAAATGCAAAGGATGAAAGAATATGTGGCGGGAGGATGCTTTATCCAGCAAAATTTGTGTTTAAAATTGCAAGGAAAAGGGAGAGTGGGCAATGGAGGAGAAACTATCAAAGTATTAAGAGATAAATCATAACCAGGATGGTATACATGCCTGTAATTCCAGCATTCAGTGTATGAAGCAAGAGGACTTAAAGTATGAGTCCAGTCTGGACTACATAGGGAATTCAAAAACAGGCTGAGTTATACAAGGAGACACTGTCTCAAAAAAAAAAGTTTATTTTGAAGAGAGACAAATCAACTAATCAGTGTGTGGACATTATTTGGATCAGAAGTCTATGAACTATAAAAATAATAAAATCAAAAAATCTTAAATGCAATTATGAGACAATTGAAGGCTGGAATACTGTATAGCTATTTGAAAATAACCAGAAATTATAGTGTTTCCAGGTGTGGTGGTACAGGCCTATAATTCCAGCATTTGGGAGGCTGAGGCAGGAGGATCGAGAGTTTGAGGTCGGCTGGGCTGAAAAAAAACTTTTAGGTGCAATAATTGTACTATAGTTATTTTTTCAAAGACTCTTTGATCTTTTAGAGCAGTGACTGTAGATCTTTTGGCTTGTATCAGAACTTGTTAGAACACAAGTGTGGGGGCCCTACCCCCAAGGTTCCTGATTCAGAAGGACTCTGTTGGAGCCTGAGAATTTTTATTTTCAACAAGTTTTCAGGTGATTATGATGCTGCAGGTCTGGACCACATGACAGGAGACATCGTTTTTGATATATAGAGAGAATATGTATGACAAAATGACACAATGTCTAAGATACGTTTAAAAGTGATATGAGGAATGGGCATGGTGGAGACAGAAATCAAACAAGATTTTTGAACTTATAATTGTTAAAGCTCAGTGATGGGCACATGAGGGATCATTTACTATTCTATCTACTTTTATTACATTTGAATTGTCTAGTTTAAAAGCTTTTTTGTTGTTTATGTTATTTGTTTTTGTGGTTCTGGAGCTTTAAAATTTTTCAAAGATAACCAGGTAAAACATTTAACACTATGCAAGATCCATTCCTTTTGGGGGTGTGGGGGATAGGATCTAGATAGGCTCGCTGGAGATGGGGACTGAACCCAGGGTGTTACACCTGGAAAGTATGTGCTCTACCACTGAGCCCCTCACTGTAGTAAAGGTTATAGTCAGTACAATGAGGCAAGAGAAAGGAAAAACAGTTATCCAGATTGGAAATAGAACTGTATTTGTTTGTAGACAGCATGATAGCTATATAAAAAAAATCATATGATGTCTGTAAAATAGATGCTAAAACTAAAATGAAAGTTGTACAAGATAAACAGAATCAATCATGCATCTATACCGATGAACAATCAAACACTGAATTTTTAGATGTCATTAAACGCCAAAAGATCTAGTGATAAACCTTATGAGAGTTGTATAAGATCTGTACACTAAAACTATAAAACACTGTTGAGAAAAACAAAAGACACAAATAAATAAGGGAAATGCTTACTGTCCATGGACCGGGATACTCATGTAACAAAGATGTTTTTTCTCCAAAAACTGATCTGTCGATTGTATGTAATCTCAGTCAAAATTCTGTCAGGCTTTTTTTTTTTAGAAAATGAAAACTAATACAAAAATTCATAAGACAATGTAAAAATCCTGGAATAACCAAAACTGCTTTTGAAAGGGAAAAAGAGGCAAGCATGAAGCCATGAGTTCAAACCTAGTAATGGTGGAGAGCAATAGAGAGAGACAAGAAGGAGAAGAAGGGTTGGGCACCAGTGACTCATGCCTGTAATCCTAACTACTCAAGAGGCAGAATCAGGAGGATCGTAGTTGAAGCCAGCCCAGGCAAATAGTTTGTGAGATCCTATCTCAAAAATACTTAACCTAAAAAGGGTTGGTGGAGTGACTCAAGGTGTAGGCCCTGAATTCAAATCCCAGTACTGTAAAAAAACAAAAAAAAAAAAAAAAAAAAAAAAAGAAGGAGGAGGAAAAAGTTGGAGGACAAATGCTATCTGATTTCAAGGTTGACTAGAAAACTAGGGTAATCAAGAGAGTGTGGTATTAGTGTAAAGACAGACAAACAAACAGACTAACAGAACAGGAAAAAGTCCAGATACGAATGTAGTATATTCCCAACATTCATTTCTAAATAAAATTTTTGAACTCAGAATACACACTTTCTGAATAAACTGGAAATATTAGACGTTATAGACAGACTCCAACACCCTCCAACAAGACTTTAAGCTTAATATACCATAAATTTACTGTTGTGTTAGGGTTGCCATTGAATGCCACCACCACAATAAACTATTATGTGTCCTTTCATGCCTGGAACTAGCTACAGAACTTTCCTTCCCCAAGCCCACCTAGGAAATGAGAGAAGGAATTCTCTCACTCTAAACTACTGGAGAGCATCCCTGTGGCCAAGGATAGAGACTCCAGCAGGACAAGGGGCTGCATGGCTGGAGAGGTAAGGGCTGTCTGTTACATGAGCTTGGAAAGGTGTTTTCCGTCTGAACTTGGGAGCTCCAAGTAGGCTTTCTTTCTTGTCTGATGTTGAGAATCCGTGTTCATTTCTTATATTTCCACATGGAGAGACTTCCCTTAGAGCAGTGGTTCTCAAACTTGTCTGAATATTGGAATTACCTGGGGAGCCTCAAATCTGATGCCTGCCTTCTACCTCCACAGATGGTGGCATAATTTTATTTTGGGCTGTGGCCTTGGCTTAGTGTCTCTAAATTATTCTAATATGCAGTCTAGTTTCAGAACTACTACCCTAAAGGAATACTTCTGACCTTGTAACTTCTCTGAATAGGGAATTTAGGAGGTAAACTCATGGCTTAGACCTTTTGGGTTCTCTGTGAAATCTGCCTGACTGCAACATTTACCAATTCTGCTGTACTTCTCTGAGCTATAAATTTTATAAGAACAGGACTGTGCAAGGCGCAAAGGAAGCAGAAAGTGGGCACAATCCATTGTGGTTCAGGAGTAATTATAACAAAGTAATTCTGTCTAGTTTAGATAAAAGGAAGGATCAGCAAGACACTTAGTCATATATCTAAAGACATCTTGTCCTAACCACTTACTTATGCAACTTTTTATTAAGAAGAAGTTTTTCAAATCTACAAAAAAAAAAGTTCAAAGAATTATACAGGGTTTGGGGATTTATCTCAGGGGTAGAGCATTTGCCTAGTAAGCATGAGTCTCCAAGTTCAGAGAGAGAGAAAGAGAGAGAGCAAAACCATTAACAACTGATGAATGAATGTAGGTGGAGATTGCATAGTTTTCACTGAATTATTCTCTCTCTCCCCCTCTCTCTCTCTCTTACACACACACACACACACACACACACACACACATTCTTCTTCTTTTCTCCTCCTCTGCCTCTTCCTCCTCTTCCTCAGCAGAAATCATATATCTTAACACTTGTAGACTAGACTATTTGTAGTCACTTGGTGAGAGTGGTACTCACTAGCCTCTTCATTATAAAGGTATCTTGTTCCTTTATACAGTACACAGTAAGTAATCCATGAGACCATATGAACAGTCTGTCCTCCCACAAACTTTTAACCAATGATTTGTGATCATCCTTACATATACCAATTTACTAGTTGTAATTTTTCCAAACCTACCATTCCATCTCCATTTTTAAGCAAGCATTCTTCCATTATGAAGAGCTTTCCTCCCCTCCACTGGGTTCCAACACAGGCAAAGAGAAAAACTTTAAACAGTTGAGAACCAAAAGAGCAAAATGAACAGCAACTGTGACTGGTGGCTGGGCAGATGCTGATTCCACAGGTCTTAAGGGAAGGGGAGGGTTTTCATCTATTTTCTCAGCATAATGGGAAGTTATTAAAGGGGTTAAGCAGGAGAAGCATAATTAAATTTGTGTTTTAAAATGCATATCGACTAATAGGAAAAGATAGCCTGGGGTGAAGGCATGTGCTAGCATTCCAGCTGAAAGGCTGTTTGCCTCAGTGCAGAGAGCTGGTAAGTAGCACGTTCTAGGGTGGTGGCTGGGAAATGTAACTGTCACTTCCAGTCACTGAACAAGCAGGCACCCAGCTTGTGACTTTCTAAAGATTCTACAGACAATGGAGAATCTAATTAATAAGCTTTTTCCTAAGCTTTCCATCCAAGCCCCCCCCCCACTCTCTCTGTTTCCTCTTTTCCTTTTATTCCTTGTAGGGAAATATAATAGTGAGATTGGACTTGATCTTGAGAGTTTAGGGACACAAAACCAGTAAACAAACAGACTTCAAAAGCCTTCTCAGGTAGGGTGTAGTTGTATGGTAGGAGGTAAAGAGTTAGGGTAGGAATTGGAAATTTATTTGGATCTTTGGAGGGGAGGATGGGAGGGTGGGTGAAAGGAGAAAAAAGGGAGGTGTCTGAGCACAGGGTTTACTATTCTATTACTCTACCCTTACCCCAAAGAACCTGCTCCTTTGCCACCATAAGATGTGGCACCACTAGTAAGTTGATCTGTCCCAGTACTGGGAGAGTCTGAAATAGGGAAGAGTGGTAATGGTAAGGGTACAGCAAGAAAGACTGGGGACTATGATGAGGTGGTCCAGATGATGTGTGAGAGAGGGAGAATGTTGGCCATGATAGCAGACAGCCCAGAAAGTAACCTGAGTGTTTCGGTAAAAGTATATGCAGAGCAGAAGTGCTTAGAGTTCCAGCACTAGGAGGCTGAGGCAGAAGGATCACTGAAGCTCAGCCATTGAAAACCAGTCTCGGCAACATAGTGAGACCCCAATCTCAGGTAGGCAGATAGATAGATGGATAGACGGTTGGATAGATAGATGGATAGATGGATGAATAGATGGATGGATAGATGGATGGATAGATGGATGGATAGATGATGGATGGATGGATGGATAGATAGATGGATAGATAGATGGATAGATGGATGGATAGATGGATGGATAGATAGATGGATAGAGAGATAGATAGAGCGATGGATAGATAATTCTAAGGCTCTTAGATTTAAAAATCTAAGATTTTTTAAAAACTCAGATGTTTTCCAACCCTTATTACTATCATTATTCTGATATTAAAGCTGATAGAACTAAATGGCTATTGTTTAATGCCATTGTTAAGTGTATTCACACTGATATGCAATCAGTCTCCAGAACTCTTCTCATGTGCAGAGTTCTCCAAAATTCTCTTCATTTCTTTCATCTCCTTTCATCTTGTTGTTACCCATTGTCAAGGGACTAAATTACAACTTAAAGATTGTTTTCTTTTTTTTTGGAGGTGGGAGGGTTCTGGGAATTAAACCCAGTTTAAAGACCTTAATTGGCTTTATTTTCTCTTACAGAATCGGGCAACACTTCATTCCACTAAACTGTAAGTGTTCCAAAGAGCAGAGCAGAGGTTTGATAGACAGGAAAGGGCTGAAGCAAGCAGAAACCAAAGAACAAAAAGCAAATTGGTCATTTCGAAGTTACTTTCTGTGTAAGGCAGGCACAGGGAGAGTCATAACATTACAACCAACTGGTTAGTTAACACCAGGTTACCTCAGGCTAAGGATTAAGGCAGTGGGAACTGCATTATCATGCCAGTTGAAACTGACCTTTTTGAGGAACTTGGATATTATCTCTCTAATCCTGATTTCTCAGGTCAGATAAACAGTTTAGTTTTAGCTTGGTGAGGAGGAACTTTAGCATGAGTGCCTCCATTTTGATTTTTAGCAAGATCTTGGTCCAAAACAAAGGCCTCCTGTAATTGATGATTAAACAACTCCCTTCCTCCCCTCCCCTCACCCCTGACACCCATTCTGCTTCCTTTCTCTATGAATGTGACTACTCTCTGTGCCTCATAGGTGGAATTATGTACCATTTATCTCTTTGTGCCTCCTTTATTTTACTTAGCATAATGTCTTCTGGGTTCATCCACATTGTAGCACCTGTCAGAATTTTGGGTCGTTTGAAGGCTGAATGCTGTTGTATCGATATGCTACATTTTGTTTATCCGTTTATCTATCAATGAATGGATTTGACTGTTTCTACTTTTTGACTGTTGTGATCAGTGCTACTATGAGCATGAATATGTAAATATCTTAAGACCCAGGTTTCAAATCTTTTGGGTATGTACCCAAGAGTGGAATGGATACACTAAATGGCAATTCTATTTTTAATTTTTTGGTGGACTGCCATACTGTTTTCTATAATGGCCACACCAGGGCTGGGGATGTAGTGCAGTGGTGGCATGCTTGACTAGCATAGTGGCCACAATATTTTACAATGCCACGAGCAGCACAAAGTTCCAGTTTCTTCATATCCTCTCCAACACTGCTTATATTCTGGGTTGTTTGTTATTGTTTTTTAATAGTAACTGTCCTAAAGGGGATTTATTTATTTATTTATTTGCTGCGCAGTGCTAGGGATGGAACTCAGGGTCTTACCATGCTAGGTAAGCATTCTACCACTGAGCCACACACCCAGTGCACTTATTACTGGTTTTTAACTAGAGAAGGTGATTGTTTCGTTTATGTGGAAATTAGAGATATAAAAATAAAAGAAGAAAATAAAATCCAAGATGTTTTTAAACATGCACTCTACCTCTTTAGCCACAACCCCAGCCCTTTTGTTTTATATTTGCTTTTGAGGTAGGGTCTCACTAACTTTGCCCAGGCTGGACTCAAATTTATGATCCTCCTTCTACCTTCCAAGTAGCTGAGATTATAGGCATGTAACACCATGCCCAGCATTTTAAAACATTTTAAAATGTTCCATTAATACATTTAAACAGAAAAGGCAAAGGGTTGCTACAATAAACAAAGACATTGTTAAAATATGTTGAAAATTTAATAGAAAAATGGGCAAAGGACAGGCTCAGGTATTGTGGGAGTTTGCTAGCTGAGATACGGGACTCTTGAGGCAATTAGCAGGAAGCAACATTTTATTGTGCCAGCACACACTCAGCAGACTCTTGTCCAAAGGCTGAGCCCTGAGAACAAAGGGGTCTCACCTTATATACCCTTACAAGCAGGTTACAGAAGCAAAAAGCAAGGTCTAATCCATATATGGTTATATTTAATTTTATTGGCTACATTACCCTAGTGCTATGTGACTTTCCCCTCCCTGGTGCTACGTGACCTTCCTCATATTCAGATTTCTCAGGTTTTATCTCTTTGCTATGCCATCCCTACCTCCCTGCTACTTTCTCAGGACTCAGGCCTAGTTTGTTTTCTTTTGATCTTCCTCTCTGCTACACAGGTAGATAATAGGGGATGAAAAGAAGTAATGAATAAACATATGACAGTGTATTGGTATTGGATGATGGACAGAAAGGGATGGAAGCCCATCTATGTCTCTGGTTCCTTCTAAGGCAGTCACAAAAGATAAAGGACCTCATGCCTCTCCTGCAGCAAAGAGTCATCAAGAACATTTTTCTTCTACTCTGTGAGGACTGTAACCCCAAATGGTTGATCAGTTTCATGCAAGACAATGAAGGCTGGCAAGTCAGAGGAAATGACTCTGAATGATCCACAGAAGATGTGAAAATAAATCCTTAAAACACTCTAAAACCAGGGTGAGATGCTCAGTCTACACACGTAATTTCAGAGGAAGAACACAGGGACAACTTGGGGAAAAAAGCAAGACTATTAAAGCACTCTATTCAGACTGCAATGCCAGACAGAAGTTCCTTGGACACGAATCGATCGCCAGGCTGCCAGTGCAGCATCTCTCCTGGAGCTCTGAAGTGCAGCAGCTCCCACTGAAGTGTGAAGCTGAGCAGAGTTGTGGAAACACTGTGAACCACCTCCCACTGAGAGGTGGATTTGAATGATTGTATCCTGCTGCGAATCCAGGTAGGCTATGATTTGGCCAGTGGAGTGTGACAGAGGGGTGGCGTGTGACAGAGGAGTGCCGTGTGATCTCTAGAGGGGGGTTTGACCAAGCCATGCAGCTTCCCGTAACTTTCTTGCCCTGCTCACTCAACAGAAGTTCCTTCACTGGATGCTCCCACTTGGCCCCCAGACACCATGCTGTGGAAAACCAGACTGTGGAAAGGACAAGTCTCAATGCTCTGTTGACAGTCCCAGCTTAGCTTAACCTCCGAAGCTTCTCAGCCCAGGTGCCAGACATGAAAAGACACTCTCAGCCTTTAGAGTCTTCCTCAGAGGCCCCAGACATCATAGGGGCCAGGAATATATATTGCGTCCTGCCTGAACTCCTCACCTACAGAATATGAGAGGATAACAAAAAAGGGTTTTGTTCCTTTGAGACAGGATCTCACTATGCTTCCCAAGCTTGCTTCTGACTCCTGGGCTCAAGAGATCCTCTTGCCTCAGACTCCCAAATAGATGGGACTACAGGCATCTACTCTGATTTTGCATACCACTTAGTTTGGAGTGACTTAGCTTAGTGTGGTGGTGCACGCCTGTAATTACAGCTACTTGGAAGGCAGAGGCAGGAGGATCGCAAGTTTGAGGCCAGCCTAGGGCAGAATTGTTGAGGCCCTTGCCTAACAAAACAAACAACAAGGGGCTTGGGGCATGGCTCAATTGGTGGAATGCTTCCCTAGCATGCATGAGGCCCTGGACTCGATCCTCAGTACCTCAAAATGGTTAAATTATTAGCACTGTAAAGAAATTGGCTTTAACTACTGGCTGAGAATATTGACTCACCTCTGTATGTGATGGAAGAATTAATGGAATTACAAGGTGCTCCTCCATTCACAGGGAGGAGCCCCCATGGCCTAATCAGCTATTAACACCCCACCCTTGATAATATCACATTGGCCATTAGGTTTCAACACCTGACTTTTGCAGGGGACACATTCAAATCATAACAGGACTGGAAAGAATACTGTAATAAACCTACAGTTTCAGTAATTATTCATTTACAACCAATGTTGTTTCATCTACAGCTTTGCCTAACATTCCCCGCCCTTGCTTATGTGTCCATTCTTTCATTTCACTGGAAAATTGTAGTGCTTCTCTTTAGATGTGGCCCTAGACAAGTCACAATGAAATCCATTTACCCCAGACCTGTAGCTTAAAGCCAAACTCAACTAATTCCAGTCAAAATCCATCCAACCAACCCACAGAACCATGAGTAGAAAAATAAATAATAGTTTATAATAGCAAGCTACTGAGATTTTGAAGTCATTTATTATATAGCATTATTTTGGCAATAGTTAATTGAAACAACAAAAACAGCAAACATGTTTGGATGGAGGGAATTTGGTAGATTTTTCATTTTTCACCTTTGTGCTTTGTATCTTTTCCACATTTTCTCCTTTAGCCTATATTATCTTTTCTTTTCTTTTTTGCCAGTAGTTAGGTTTGAACTCAGGGCCTCACACTTTCTAGGCAGTCTCTTACCACTTGAATCACCTTTTCAATTAGGCTAGAAAAATCATATATTTTAAAGGAAGAATGAGGAGAAAAACATGCCCCAAATGGAAATAACACAGCTATTTCTTCATCCTTATGTACACATGAAATTCTTTATTTTCTGCAGTTCATGAATTGCTTTCTGCAATTGAGGAAGCATGGAAAGGTTTACTTTAAAAATACTGTTTTTAAAAAATGTATGGTGTCTTCACAACAAAAGCAACTGGGCCTCTCTTGCTGCTCTTCTTGAATGCTTCCTGAATTGTGCAGAAGCATAGCACTTTCTTTGCTCTGCTCTCCACACATAAATCACACATTTCTTTCTTATTCTAAGAACATTTTTTTCTATTGCAAAAAAAGGAGTTACTGTGAAAGGTCAATATGTTATTCAATCGACAACTAAGTAGGGGGAAGAATTGAAATACACTTCTCATAAAACGAGCCATAGTAACATTCTGTTCTCTTACTTCATGACTACAGTGAAATTTATTTATCTATACAGTCCAGGTCTTTCCCACATTAGTTCTTATCATCTTTGTATGTGTGTGTGTGTGTGTGTGTGTGTGTGTGTGTGTGTGGTACTGAAGTTCAAACTCAGGGCTTCACACATACTGGGCAGGCGCTCTACTGCTTGCGCCACTCCACCAGCTCTCTTATCACCTTTGATTATAAAAGACAGTGTTCATGTTTGTCATCTGAGTTGGAACCACAGACATGAGATAAAATTAATACCATCAGGATACATTCTGAATAGTCTGATGTTACTGAGTTTTAGACTTGTCAACTTTTATACTTCTGTTTTACCATTCCTATGTGTTAGAGAAATGACTTTATTAAAAATTCAGAGCAAGCCAGGCATGATGGTGCATTCTACAATTCTAGAATTTAGGGAGTCAGAGACAGGAAGATTGTGAGTTCCAGATCAGCCTGGGATACATAATGAAACTTTGTCTCTAAAAAACAAAACCAACAACAACAAAGAAATTCAAAGAGTCTGGAAGTACTTACATGTATTTACATTGTTTATTTAACAATAGCTACAGTGCAGATTAACATAATAATATCTAAAGTTTCCTTTTCTTTTTGGGTGGGACAAAAATTGATTCTGTTTATT
The DNA here is from genome assembly GCF_047511655.1 of Castor canadensis. Lineage (NCBI taxonomy): Eukaryota > Metazoa > Chordata > Mammalia > Rodentia > Castoridae > Castor > Castor canadensis. The sequence goes on along the minus strand of NC_133391.1, from coordinate 128,080,385 downwards.
TCCTACTGATGAAGAAAGGGGAAATAACATTAGATGGATTACTAGATGTCAAACAAAAATGACAGAAAATAGTTTTTAAAGAGTTAGAATTTGACAATCTGAATTGGATTAAACACACACATGGTTGTGTGTAACAAACAATGCTTGACAGTAACAATTATTCTATCAACTTGGCAATCTTTCTTGAAGTATAAATTGTTAAAAGAGGAACAATACTGTATTTTCTCAGACACGCTATATTTCCTCCTATTTTGTTCATTCTTAAATGAAAAAATAAAAATTATACAAGCACCCGACAGTGAACCAGGCAAAGATAAAGTGAATAGAAGGGCAGGTCTCACAACAATGATTTGTGAGAGCCTATTAAGGAGTGGTGGGCTGGTAGAGTGGTTCAAGTGGTACAGCACCTGCCTAGCAAGTATGAGTACAACCAAAAAAACAAAAAAAGTGGCAACCAAGATTTCTAGGCAAAAATGTCAGTGTTACTGTGAATCACATGTGACAATAAAAGTAGTTCGGTTTGGAGATATATGTGCTCTTCTCTAAAAAAAGAAAATCCGAAAGAGCTTGCATAATCAAACCATGGTAGTGACTAGTGACCCAGAAAGAAGTGGGCACAGTGACAGAAGTGGGAAACGAGGCCACTGGATGGGGAAAACAACTACGCCCCACCACAGTAGCACTGCTGCTGAGTGCTGACCCACTGGGCCTCCCTCCCCTGGCCAGGAACAAAAAATTGGATGCTGCTCCTTTAACTTAACTCTTTGCTTGGGTAGGTGAAATGTAGTCTGTTTTAGCAGAAGTGCTCTCCCATGAGAGAAGTAAATGATGACAAAGGGTATGTATTCTTAGTAAGGAACTGCCGGGCTCGTCTCCCTCACCTTCAGGTGTGAAACTGACTCAGATTCTCAAAATCACAACCCTACGCCTTCTCTCTCTGCAGCTGCAGCTACTCTTGGGTAGGGAAACTGTGGGACGCGCTTATATTGATTCACTGCTCAAATGATGCAAGGAAGAAAGCAGGAGCATGATGCATACAGAAAACAGGTGCGACATTATAATGCAAGCATTTAGTCCACTTGACATCTGACAGAAACCAGGAGAATCGGCATTGAGCCCTGAATCAGTTCTCCTCAGCTTGACTCCTGATTCAAGGACCTCCAAGCTCTACAATGCTGGACTGTTCAATAAAATGAAAGAATAGCATCAACCTCCCTTTGAGAATTAAATGTAATTTCACATGTGTGTGGAAGGGTATGGATCCATCCAAGAGCAAAATTACAAAATTTAGTTTAATGATCTTAATTAGCTTTATTTTTTAATCTAGAAATCAGGCAACACTACAGTCCATAAAATAGTATTCTGAAGGTCTGAGAAGAGGTTGGGTTCACAGAAGAAAGCAGAAACAAAAAGAACAAAAAGCAAATTGGTTATTTCAAAATTGCTTTTAATTCAGCATCAGGGAGACAGAACAATAGAAACATAACTAGATGGTTAAAGGCAAGTTATTTCAGGTTGCCTGAAAGGCAGAGGGAACTCCATGACCTGCTTGGGAAACTCTTTAATCTTGATTTATTAGGTCAGATAAACAGTTTAGTTTTAGCTTGGTGAGGGGAAACTAGCACGAGTGACTTCATTTTTATTTTTAGCATGGTCGATTGGGCCTACTGCAAGAGTTTGTTCTAAACCAAGGGCCTCCGTAACTCATATTTAACCATTTCTTAGTCTATAATCTTGTGACTCTGAGGAATATACCCTCCTCTATTTTCTGTAGTGTACTTAATTTCTGAACCTTTCTTTTACTTCAAAATGGGTTTGGCTTAAAACAATTTTGTGTGTGTGTGTGTGTGTGTGTGAAAGGGTCTCACTATGTAGCCCAGGCTGGCCTCAAACTCAAAATCCTCTTGACTGTACCACCACACCCAGCTCAAATTTATTTGGACAGATACAAAGATAGCCTCAGTTCTTTCCCTAGCTTTTTTGAAGGGATAGGAAGGGAAGAAAGGCAGACTTTTTGTCATTTGAACTCAGAAATGCCCTTGAGATATCCGTGACCACCTCCTCCCCAGCTTCCTTTCTACATTAGGTTCAATCTCAAGGCCCAGAAATCCTTGCTAGGTGCTATGGTTTGGATGAGTGTCCCTCGAAGGTCTACCTGTCAAAGGCTTGATCCCCAGTATGGTGGTATTGGGAGATGCTGTGAATCTTCGACGATCATTTTAGGGGCATGCCTTTGAAGGGGATCTTGTGGCCCCAGTCTCTTAGTCATTCTCACTTTCCTGGCTCAAGTCGTAAGTCACTTCCTCTTCCATATACTGTGCCATAATGTGCCACCCTTGCCAGAGGCCCAGAGCAGTGGGGCACCTGATCTTGACTGAGGCCTCAAGAGCCATGAGCTAAAATAAACCTTTTTCTCTTTATAAGTTAGTTGCTTCAGATATTTCATTATGGTAACATAAAACTGACTAATCCATGAAACTCTTTGTTTTCTGTCTGGCTACATGACCATACATGCGGTAGTGCCACCTTTCTTGGGTAGATGAAGGTCTTCTCTGCTCTTAGAAGCCACAGGAATTTCTCAGCATCTTCAGATGCCTCTCCCCATCTTGCCTCAGAAAATTAAAATACTTTCACTGCCCTGAGGATTTTGGAAAAGGATGTAGGCTGTTTCTGAGAGGAATGAGTTGTACGCACACCTCCTATTAACATGATTTAACATCATAGTAAAGGTTAGGGCAGCACTCCATAATCAAACACACTCATATTTCTGCAGTGAAATGTATGAATATTCACTGTCAGTGAATGAATAAGATAAAAATAGCCTCCCAGTGCCCCACTCACGTTTGGCATGCAAATAAGTTTGCTTCAATCTTACAAACTTTTGGTTCTAGGGCTTTTCAGATTTCATAAACATAGAAAAAGACTGTAGATCAGTAGTTGAATTAGAGTAAGCTAGATATAGGTATAATATCATGATACTATACTACAATGGAAACAAAACAACAGTGTTATGGAGGACTAATAAGATACAAAAAGATTTCACATAGGAGGACACCTTGAACATTTGCATGAAATTTGCAAATATCTCAAAATAAAAGGCATCCCATGTGAGGAATAAAAAAATCACTTTCAACATTTGTCATGAGGAAAACACAAGCTGAAACAATGATATAACTCTATCTATCTATCAAAATATCTAAATTTAAGAATCTGAAGACACAGTAGTCCTCTTATGCAGCGGAATCTGTTCCAAGACACCCAGTACATAACTGAAACCGCAGATAGTGCCAAACCCTATGTTTAGTGTATTCTCCCATAGGTCCTGAATAGTTGACACTTAATTCCAGAGTTAATCTACCCTTCCATGTTTTATGGCCTGGTGTCTCTTGGCATCATCATTCTTGTCTTTTTGAGCCATTAAGTAAAATATAGTTCACTTGAACACAAACACTGCAATGCCATGATAGTCAAACTCATAACCGTGAGTTTACTATGTGATTGATGAGAGGGGAGCATACACAGTGTGGATACACTGGATGAAGGGATAATTCACTTGAGATATTGTCATAGTACTCAGAATGGCATGCAACTGAAAACTTATGAATTGTTTATTTCTGGATTTTTCCACATATATTCCAACTCCATTGACCTTGGGTGACTAAAACCATGAAAAGTGAAATTATGGATAAGGGAGAATTACTGTACCAAATTTTGACCAAAAAATGATAGTCAAACTCATAACTATCAAAAAATGTGAAGCAACAGGCACTCTTATTCACTGCTGTTGGTAATACAAAATAGTACAGGCACATTGGAAGAGATTTTGGCAGTTTCTCCCATAGTTCCTATACGACCCAATAATTGTGTTCCTAGCTATTTACCACTTGGTTTGAAAACAATATTCACACAAAAGCCATCATGTGAATGTTTATGGTAGCTTTATTCATAATTCTCCCAAACTGGAAACAACCAATGAATCCTTTACCAGGTGAATGTATAAAAACTGTGTTACACTCATCTCATACAAGTGGAGCACTACTGAACAGTAAAAAGAAAGTGCTGTCAAGTCACATGAAGACTTGGATGAATCTTTTTTTTTCTTTTATTAATCATATGTGCATACAAGGCTTGGGTCATTTCTCCCCCCTGCCCCCACACCCTCCCTTAGCACCCACACCGCCCCCTCCCTCTCCCCGCCCCCTCAATACCCAGCAGAAACTATTTTGTCCTTATCTCTAATTTTGGTGTACAGAGAGTATAAGCAATAATAGGAAGGAACAAGGGTTTTTGCTGGTTGAGATAAGGATAGCTATACAGGGAGTTGACTCACATTAATTTCCTGTGCGTGTGTGGTACCTTCTAGGTTAATTCTTTTTGATCTAACCTTTTCTCTAGTTCCTGGTCCCCTTTTCCTATTCGCCTCAGTTGCTTTTAAGGTATCTGCTTTAGTTTCTCTGCATTAAGGGCAACAAATGCTAGCTAGTTTTTTAGGTGTCTTACCTATCCTCACCCCTCCCTTGTGTGCTCTCGCTTTTATCATGGGCTCAAAGTCCAATCCCATTGTTGTGTTTGCCCTTGATCTAATGTCTACATATGAGGGAGAACATACGATTTTTGGTCTTTTGGGCCAGGCTAACCTCACTCAGAATGATGTTCTCCAATTCCATCCATTTACCAGCAAATGATAACATTTCGTTCTTCTTCATGGCTGCATAAAATTCCATTATGTATAGATACCACATTTTCTTAATCCATTCATCAGTGGTGGGGCATCTTGGCTGTTTCCATAACTTGGCTATTGTGAATAGTGCCGCAATAAACATGGGTGTGCAGGTGCCTCTGGAGTAACCCGTGCCACAGTCTTTTGGGTATATCCCCAAGAGTGGTATTGCTGGATCAAATGGTAGATCAATGTCTAGCTTTTTAAGTAGTCTCCAAATTTTTTTCCAGAGTGGTTTTACTAGTTTACATTCCCACCAGCAGTGTAAGAGGGTTCCTTTTTCCCCGCATCCTCGCCAACACCTATTGTTGGTGGTGTTGCTGATGATGGCTATTCTAACAGGGGTGAGGTGGAATCTTAGCATGGTTTTAATTTGCATTTCCTTTATGGCTAGAGATGGTGAACATTTTTTCATGTGTTTTTTGGCCATTTGAATTTCTTCTTTTGAGAAGGTTCTGTTTAGTTCACTTGCCCATTTCTTTATTGGTTCATTAGTTTTGGGAGAATTTAGTTTTTTAAGTTCCCTATATATTCTGGTTATCAGTCCTTTGTCTGATGTATAGTTGGCAAATATTTTCTCCCACTCTGTGGGTGTTCTCTTCAGTTTAGAGACCATTTCTTTTGATGAACAGAAGCTTTTTAGTTTTACGAGGTCCCATTTATCTATGCTATCTCTTAGTTGCTGTGCTGCTGGGGTTTCGTTGAGAAAGTTCTTACCTATACCTACTAATTCCAGAGTATTTCCTACGATTTCCTGTATCAACTTTAGAGTTTGTGGTCTGATATTAAGATCCTTGATCCATTTTGAGTTAATCTTGGTATAGGGTGATATACATGGATCTAGTTTCAGTTTTTTGCAGACTGCTAAGCAGTTTTCCCAGCAGTTTTTGTTGAAGAGGCTGCTATTTCTCCATCGTATATTTTTAGCTCCTTTGTCAAAGACAAGTTGGTTATAGTTTTGTAGCTTCATATCTGGGTCCTCTATTCTGTTCCACTGGTCTTCATGTCTGTTTTTGTGCCAGTACCATGCTGGTTTTTTTTTGCTACTGCTTTGTAATATAGTTTGAAGTCAGGTATTGTGATACCTCTAGCATTGTTCTTTTGACTGAGTATTGCCTTGGCTATTCGTGGCCTCTTGTGTTTCCATATAAATTTCACGGTAGATTTTTTGATCTCTTTAATAAATGTCATTGGAATTTTGATGGGAATTGCATTAAACATGTAGATTACTTTTGGGAGTATCGACATTTTTACTATGTTGATTCTACCAATCCATGAGCCTGGGAGATCTCTCCACTTTCTATAGTCTTCCTCAATCTCTTTCTTCAGAAGTGTATAGTTTTCCTTGTAGAGGTCTTTCACATCTTTTGTTAGGTTTACACCTAGGTATTTGATTTTTTTTGAGGCTATTGTAAATGGAATTGTTTTCATACATTCTTTTTCCATTTGCTCATTGTTAGTGTATAGAAATGCTAATGATTTTTCTATGTTGATTTTATATCCTGCTACCTTGCTATAGCTATTGATGATGTCTAGAAGCTTCTGAGTAGAATTTTTTGGGTCTTTAAGGTATAGGATCATGTTGTCTGCAAATAGGGATATTTTGACAGTTTCTTTACCTATTTATATTCCTTTTATTCCTTCTTCTTGCCTAATTGCTCTGGCTAGGAATTCCAGTACTATGTTGAATAGGAGTGGAGATAGTGGGCATCCTTGTCTGGTTCCTGATTTTAGAGGGAATGGTTTCAGTTTTTCTCGGTTAAGTATAATGCATGCTGTAGGTTTGTCATATATAGCTTTTATAATGTTGAGGTACTTCCCTTCTATTCCTACTTTTCTTAGAGCTTTTATCATGAAATGGTGTTGGATCTTATCAAAGGCTTTTTCTGCAACTATTGAGATGATCAAGTGGTTTTTGTCTTTGCTTCTCTTAATGTGGTTTATTACGTTTATTGATTTTCATATGTTGAACCACCCCTGCATCCCTGGGATGAAGCCTACTTGGTCGTGGTGAATAATCTTTTTATGTGTTGTTGAATTCTGTTTGCCATTATTTTGTTGAGGATTTTTGCATCAATGTTCATTAAGGAGATTGGCCTATAGTTCTCCTTTTTGGAGGTGTCTTTGCCTGGTTTTGGGATAAGTGTAATACTGGCTTCATAAAATGTGTTTGGCAGTTTTCCTTCCCTTTCTATTTTGTGGAACAGTTTAAGGAGGGTTGGTATCAGTTCTTCTTTAAAGGTCTTATAGAATTCAGCAGAGAATCCATCAGGTCCTGGACTTTTCTTTTTGGGGAGACTCTTGATTGCTGCTTCAATTTCATTTTGTGTTATAGATCTATTCAGGTGATTAATTTCCTCTTGGTTCAATTTTGGATGATCATAAGTATCCAGAAATCTGTCCATTTCTTTAAGATTTTCAAATTTATTTGAATATAGGTTCTCAAAGTAGTCTCTGTTGATTTCCTGGAGTTCCATGGTGTTTGTTGTTATCTCCCCTTTTGCATTCCTGATTCTACTAATTTGGGTTTTTTTCTCTCCTCATTTTAGTCAGGTTTGCCAGGGGTCTATCGATCTTGTTTATTTTTTCAAAGAACCAACTTTTTGTTTCATTAATTCTTTGTATGGTTTTTTTGGTTTCTTTTTCGTTGATTTCAGCTCTTATTTTTATTTCTCTCCTTCTATTTGTTTTGGGATTTGCTTGTTCTTGTTTTTCTAGGAGTTTGAGATGTAGCATTAGGTCATTGATTTGGGATCTTTCAGTCTTTTTAATATATGCACTCAGGGCTATAAACTTTCCTCTCAGGACTGCCTTAGCTGTGTCCCATAGGTTCCAGTAGGTTGTGTTTTCATTTTCATTGACTTCCAGGAACTTTTTAATTTCCTCTTTTATTTCATCGATGATCCATTCTTCATTAAGTAATGAGTTATTTAGTTTCCAGCTGTTTGCATAATTTTTGTCTTTACTTTTGTTGTTGAGTTCTACTTTTACTGCATTGTGATCAGATAGTATGCACAGTATAATTTCTATTCTCTTATATTTGCTGAGACTTGCTTTGTGCCCTAGGATATGATCTATTTTGGAGAAGGTTCCATGGGCTGCTGAGAAGAATGTATATTGTGGAGAAGTTGGATGAAATGTTCTGTAGACATCAACTAGGTCCATTTGATCTATTGCATATTTTAGATCTTGGATTTCTTTATTGATTTTCTGTTTGGATGACCTATCTATTGATGATAATGGGATGTTAAAGTCTCCCACAACCACTGTGTTGGTGTTAATATATGCTTTTAGGTCTTTCAGGGTATGTTTGATGAAATTGGGAGTGTTGACATTGGATGCATACAGGTTGATAATTATTATTTCCTTTTGGTCTATTTCCCCTTTTATTAGTATGGAATGTCCTTCTTTGTCTCGTTTGATCAATGTAGGTTTGAAGTCTACTTTGTTAGAGATAAGTATTGCTACTCCTGCCTGTTTTCGGGGGCCATTGGCTTGGTAAATCTTCTTCCAGCCTTTCATCCTTAGCCTATACTTATTTCTGTCAGTGAGATGGGTCTCCTGTAAGCAACAAATTGTTGGATCTTCCTTTTTAATCCATTTCGTCAAGTGGTGCCTTTTGATGGGTGAATTAAGTCCATTAACATTAAGCGTTAGTACTGATAGGTATGTGGTGATTCCTGTCATTTAGTTGTCTTAGTTGTTTGAAGGTTTGATTGTGTGCACCTAAGTTGAGGTTACTCTCTATTGTCTTGCTTTTTCTTTTCCTGTGGTTTGGTGCTGCCTGTCTTTTCATGGTTAAGTTGGGTTTCACTTTCTGTGTGTGCAGAATCCCTTGAAGAATCCTTTGTAGTGGTGGCTTTGTGGTCACATATTGTTTTAGTTTCTGCTTATCATGGAAGACTTTTATTGCTCCATCTATTTTGAATGATAGTTTTGCTGGGTAGAGTATCCTGGGGTTGAAGTTATTTTCATTCAGTGCCCGGAAGATCTCACCCCACGCTCTTCTTGCTTTTAATGTTTCTGTTGAGAAGTCTGCTGTGATTTTGATGGGTTTACCTTTGTATGTTGTTTTTTCTCTCTTACAGCCTTCAATATTCTTTCCTTAGTTTTTGAACTTGTTGTTTTAATGATGATATGTCTTGGGGTAGTTCTATTTTGATCTGGTCTGTTTGGTGTCCTGGAGGCCTCTTGCATCTGTATGGGAATATCTTTCTCTAGATTTGGGAAATTTTCCATTATTATTTTGTTGAATATATTATACATTCCCTTCGCTTGCACCTCTTCTCCTTCTTCGATGCCCATGATTCTCAAGTTTGGTCTTTTGATGGAGTCGGTGAGTTCTTGCATTTTCTTTTCACAGGTCTTGAGTTGTTTAACTAATAGTTCTTCGGTTTTTCCTTTAATTACCATTTCATCTTCAAGTTCTGAGATTCTGCCTTCTGTTTGTTCTATTTTGCTGGATTGGCCTTCCATTTTGTTTTGCAGTTCTGTTTCGTTCTTTTTTCTGAGGTTTTCCATATCCTGGGTGGTTTCCTCTTTAATGTTGTCTATTTTTGTCCTGAGTTCATTTATCTGTTTATTCATCGTGTTCTCTCTTTCACTTTGGTGTTTATACAGTGCTTCTATGGTTTCCTTTATTTCTACTTTTGCTTTTTCAAATTCTCTATTTCTGTTGTCTTGGAATTTCTTGAGGGCCTCCTGTACATTTTGGTTGACCCTATCCAGTATCATCTCCATAAAATTCTCATTGAGTACCTGTAGTATGTCTTCTTTTAAATTATTCTTGTGGGCTTCATTGGGTCCTTTGGCATAGTTGATCTTCATTTTGTTGGAGTCTGGATCTGAGTACCTGTTTTCTTCATTCCCCTCTGGTTCCTGTACTAATTTTTTGCTGTGGGGAAACTGGTTTCCCTGTTTTTTCTATCTTCCCTTCATTGTCTTTGGTGTTGTTACTGTCCCTGTACTGTGTGCAATTAAGTATTTTCTAGCTTGTAATAATAACAATGGTAATATTTAGAATGGAAGGGTGAGCTGAGATGGAAAGCAAGAAGTTAAAGAAATGGGAAAAACAAATACCCAGACTGGAGGGAGAAAACAGAACAAGGTATCAGACAAGAAGGTTTCAAAGGTATAAACAGGGAGCTTTAGTGTACTAATTGACAGTAAGCTGGTCCGTGTCTTCCCAAGCCGTCTGGGCGCCAGCGACTGGTGGCCCAGGGGCCCTCCTGGTTTCTCTGTTTAACGTGAATTGGAGATTTTCTGCACTGGCTAGAGGTGTGGAGGGGTCAAAGTTATGCCTTTTCTCAGTGATTATGCCTGCAAAGTGTGTCTCCGGCGTCTCTCCAAGATTTCACTATAGGAGGCTCGCTTTCTGCTTCCTCCCTCTAGCCGCCATCTTGGAATCCCCTTGGATGAATCTTAAATGTGTGTTTCTAAGTGAAAATATCTATTCTGAAAAGGCTGTGTATTATGTGATTCCATTTATGAAGTTCTGGAAGAGATAAAACTACAGAGATGGTAAACACATCAGTGGATGCCAGGGGTTCAGGGTGGACAAGGATTGAAACGGCAAAGCACAGTGGCTCTTTAGGGTAGTGGAACTCTTCTGTATGACCCTGTAATGCTTGATTATGTATGCAGATTTTAAAAATATCTAGGAGCTGAGAGATTCCCAAGATAGAATGCAGAATATAACCAAAGAACTGAACCGCATTACAAATATATGAAACACTATAATTGAAGAGGAGGGGTGGGGAAAGTTGCTGATTTAAACAACTTTAGAAAGATGTAACACAAAAGGAACTCTAGTTGACAAAGTGAGGTATGGATTAACAATCCTGAAACAACCCTACATGTATACTAGAACTGATTATGTATACTAGAATTACAATTATGTAACCATATGGCAGGTGTTGGGGACCAGGTTTCCCACTGTTGGAGTTACAGATGAGGAAGGAACAAAAGCTAGAATAATCCATGTGGTAATAGATTAGAGTTGGAGTATCAGTAAGGAACTCATGTTACCTTAATGTAGATACAGATGGTTACACATAAAAACAGTTATAGATGTGAATATATACTGGTTAGTATGCACACACGTATTTCCTTGCTGTTAGCACACAAGGCCAAGAAACAATGACACCCACATCCCATCTATTACCACCACGTCTTGCTTTCTAATACTGTTTTCTAAATAAAGGAATTAGGGATCCTCAGAGAATTGACCAATTTTAGGATTGGGCAACATACTGGAAACATAAGGAACTGTGAGTTTGTCAACATGACATAGGAGCCACATCAAAGAGCTCTCAATGGCCAAAGCTGGAAGAATTCCAGCAACAGAATAAAGTAGTTTTGGCTTAGAGTCCAAAATGTAAAATAGATATTCATGAGTCCATATTGATACAAATAAGGGACTGAATAAATAGCCAAGTGGTAGAGAGTAGGCACCTCACTCTCTACCACTTGGCTAGAAGAATTTCAAATACTTTGCCCTGAAGGGGATATTTTTAAGTGTGACTATGAATAGTGACTTCCTTCGAGAGTATACCATGAAGTAAGATGGGGGAAGAGTGACATCACCTTAACCAGATGATCAAAGTTGAAAATCAGCAGTGAAAAGTCATACTGAAGTTGAGCATGGTGACTTACACCTGCAACTCCAGCACTCAGAAGTTGAGGCAAGAGGATTGGGAGTTTGAACCACCCTGGGTCACACAGTGAATTCCAGGCCAGCCTGTACTACATTACAAGTCCTGTCTCAAAAAAAAATCATATTGGTAGTATGTATCCTTGATATGATATGAAACAAGTGACCCTTTCCTTCTATCATCTTACTTCTACAAACCTGTAACTCCAATCTAATCGTGAGAAAAAAAATCATCAAATTTCACTTGAGAGACACTGTGCAAAATACCTGACTATTACTCCTCAAAACTCTCAAGGCCAACAAAATAAAAAGCCTGGGCTAGGCATGTAGCTCAGTGGTAGAGTGCTTGCTTAGCATGTGCAAGGCCCTGGGTACAGTACCCAGCACTGCCACTAAATTCCAAAAAACAAACAAATGAGACCCAAAAGATCTCAGAAGTCATCATAACTAAAAGGAGCACTCAGCTTCCCAAATTAAGGATCTTCCAAAATGGTAAGACACAATAAAATAATGTAGCTCTAAGTCACTAAATTTTGGGACGATTTATTAGGCAAACTGTTGAGTATTAAACAGTACTATTTATAGAAAGCTAACAAAGGCTATATGAATGGTATACTGAGTGGAAAATTATATGCTGAATATATAATTATATACAAAGGTGATATATAATTACATACTAAGTTACATATATTATATATAACATATAAATTATATGCATATGTGCATAGAAGTACACATATTATTCAAAAAAGGTGGGTCATTTGCTGATACCAACACGGTGCTGTCCCTAAATGAACATGTTCCATTGCTTGAAGAATCGTATGTGGTTCTTCCCTAACTAATGGCTTATTATGACAGTGGATTCTCAGTGGGCAGGGATACATCAGTTGCCTACTCCAACTTCGTTTCTCACCTAAATTCTTACTAACAGAATCTGATTTTATTGGAGATGACAATGTGCTCATTTAGAAAATTTCTCAGCTTCCCTTGTAACCAGGAGTGACCATAAGGCAGTTTTCATCATTGATGTGTATGTGGAAGTTGCTGTGTAAGACTCCTGGAACCTTCTTTTAGGAGGGAACACACCTAGACTATGTCTTAGCTGGTACCCTATGAGGCATATGAAGATGTACTTGTACACTTGTGGCATATATGCATACTTTCTTTGTGCCCTGCCCTTCCTCAGAGTTCTTGGCCATATAGCATGATGCTTGAGAACAGATAAAGACCAAAGCCTATTAAACTCAACATATTCCTGTATGAGGGAAATATGATTAAATAGTGATAGAGAACCTCAGGCTCCACTTGAGGGTTTTTTTCTCCATAACTTCTCATAACTAACTGATCATGCTACTCCTCTGAGCAACCATCTCCAGAGGCTCCCAGTGTCCATTCTTTATTGTTGTAGAAAACTATTTCACATGAAAAAAATGGATACTGAAAATCTGCAACAAGTTTTTACTTGGCAACATGTATGATACCTTAATTTTTATTAAATTTTTAAGTAAGTCTTTCTTTATCCTCTTAAGGTCGTGTACAACATAAGGATATTTTAAAATTTCTCACAACTTTTTTATTTTTTTTAATTGTTATTGTTTGTTTTTTTTGAGTCAGGGTGTCACTATGTAGCCCAGGCTGGCCTTCAACTTGTGACTTTCCTGCCTCAGTATCCTAGGTGCTGGGATTACAGATATGCCCCACCATGCCTGGAAAGTAAACCTTAAATCTTTCTTAATCTACAAAAATTCACTTCTGTCTTTACCTTTGGGTTCTTTTTTTGGTGGCACTGGGCATAAAACCCAAGGCCTTGGGCATGCTAAGCAGGTACTCTACCCCTGAGCTACCTTCCTAGCCCTTTCTTCGTGTGTGTGTGTGTGTGTGTGTGTGTGTGTGTACATACACACTCATGTCTTTTTTTTAATCATTTTTACATTTACTCACGTGTGTATACATTGCTTGCCCCCGCCCACCTGCCTCCCTCCTGCCTGCTTCTGGGCTAGAATCTGTTCCCCCTTCTTGTTCTCTGATTTTGCTGAGGAGAAAACATAAGAGATAATAAGAAAGACATAGGATTTTTGCTAGTTTGAGATAAATACAGCTATACAGAGGATTAGTTGTTTCCATGCATATGTGTGTTGCAACTCACATTGGTTCATCTCTACCAGACCTCTTCACTACTTCCTAGTCCACTTCCCATAGTGGCCTCTGCCCATTTAAGATTGCTATATTGCTCCTCTACAGTGAGCACATCAACCACATTCAAGTTTTAGGTTTCCTTCCCTTTCCCTATCCCTCTCATGCACAGTCTCCCCTTAAGAGTGTGACCTATGTCCAATAATATTACTGCATTTGTTGTAGGTATATAATCCACATACACTCATTGTTTTCTTTTTTTTTTCATTTTTCTTTTATTATTCATATGTGCATACAAGGCTTGGTTCATTTCTCCCCCCTGCCCCCACCCCCTCCCTTACCACCCACTCCACCCCCTCCCGCTCCCCCCCCTCAATACCCATACACTCATTGTTTTCAATGCCATCTTTGGTTGAAGAAATTTGGCCATTGGTCCTGTAGGATTTCCTACATTTGGTTGATTTGTATTCTGCTGGTGTCTTTTTACATGTTCCTCTATCTATTGGCATTTCTTGTAAATGGTAGCTTAGAATAAAGGATTGATTAGATTCAAGTTCAACAAAATATTTTACAAGAATACTTAATAGCATTATAGCATACTAATAGATACATACTAAGGACACTGGGATTGATTGAGATTGGTCAGTAGATTCAGGTTGCATCACCATAAGTCATCATTACAAAATCCCCCATTAACCTTTCACCAATTGTTTTAGCAAAGGTAGGTGATTATTACCTAGAGCCATTGTTTCAATTATGGATACCACAATTCCTTTTTAATTTGTGATTTATTCTTCCTTAAGACACCTTACCTACTAGCCCACTACCTGTTTTGGAATTCTACATTTTAAACAAACAAATCAAATTCAAATTTCTTTGAATTTCTCCCTGTTTCTTAAGTGGCAGAACTTTGACTCTTTTGGCCCATGTCATATATTGTTTTCTCTGCAGTATAATTCCATCTGCCAATCTGCAAACTCTAGGAAGTCTCAATTAAGTTCTAGGGATCTCTCATGTCCAGCACAAGGCATTGAACAAATGTACAAAAATACGTAAAATGCTTTAAGTGACTATTCAGATTAAAAATGTCCTACTCATGAAAACACAAGCAGCTGGATTCCAAAATGAAACACACACACATACATATACCACAAGTTTATTATAATACACAGAGAACAAACCCAAATGTTAATAATATCCACAGTTTTCCAGTCTGTAAAAAGTTAACAGAAAAAAGAGTAGGAACACAATCTCATAATTTTATAAGTTATGAAACAATATAGTGCACTCAAGAATTCTAGTTAAGAATTAAGACTGCAAAATGGCAACATCCCATAGACATTTAAAAATTTGTACTTGTATTAATTTACAATTTAGATATATATAGGTTGTCAAGTATTCATAAAGCTTTATAAAATAAACTAAACTTTGTAGCTGGACTTTTTGACAGGTAAGCAAACCCAAAGGCAATAAAGTCATGAAAAGTGGGGTAAAACCCAAAAGAAACTCTACTTGACTACACTGAACCCTTTGGACAAAATATTGGCCATAAAAATTCTATATCCAGTGACATTCATTTTGATCTACTGATGTTTACATGGACCATGTTATCTCCCAGCTGTGATCTGTTTTTATGTTAACATTCTACTTCCCCATTTCTATTCCTGTAACTGAGAATGTTGGTTCATCACATGTCACTGTTCATTCATAGGCATGACAAATGTTTGAAAGACTTCAGGGATGTTAGGAGAAGTTATACTATGGGGTCAGAGGAAAAAAAATCAAACTCTCCTGTTTTATCTTCCTTTTTTTGCTTCCTTTTGGTTTTTAACCTATTTGAGTGTTTAGGAATTGTATGGATATGTAACAGCACCTACCACTCTATCTAATTTTAGCACAGGCTGGAGACAAAGAGCCCAAACAGGAAAACACTTCAGGATCCCTGAGACTTTCAACAGTGAAATAAATTAGAGTGGCTATTTCTTTCAGCTCTGTTCTCCTGCTGTTTATTTTTTTACTTTTTAAAAATAAGAATTTTTCCCCACTTATCAACCCTTATATTCTCATGTTACAAGCAAGTGAAATCACTGAGATCACTTAATGGCAAATAATTGTATGAATTCGGTAAGTATGGATACAAAAGGCCATGGAGTAATGGATTAGGAGAGAGATACAAAACTACCGAGTTTACAATCAGTGAAAACTCAGCCTTTGTTGTACAATAAGTATCACTGGATGTTATATGTTCACTGGGGCCATAAGTACTATTATTTAACATATTTCACACATAAATAATCTTTCAAAATTGAGTGTAAATATAAGAAGAAAAATGCAAAAAAAGAAAGATTCACAAATGTCCAAATATTGCTGTTTCCTGCACAAAACTCTATGGATCAGTTATTCTGGTTCTCCAAAAAGAAAACATGAGAACAAGAGAACTCTAGAAAGTAGCAATTTTAAAGAAAAAAACCTATGCCAAATGGATTTCAGCCCTTCATGGTATAGTTTAGAGGTCTGAAAAAAGAAATCCTGGCTAATTTACAATTCTGGAAAATATTTTTCATGCAGTGTATCTACAACAATAAATATTTATGACCTTTAATTAATATAGTCTATCTGTCTGTCTTTCACAGTAGAACAGCCTTTGTTTATGCAACCAAAATCTCTGTGCCATACCTTGCTTCCAGTTGCCTCATAAGCTACTCCAAAAACTGTGTATAATGGGTATGTAAAACTGTTTGTGATTTAAGGATCCCTGTAGTATGCTAATTACATTAAAATTTAAGTATCTAGCCAATATATAGCCAAGATAATACTTTAAGCCATGACAATATCAGAAAGTGACATTACACTACAACGGACAACAGATTTTTCCCACTGAACTACATAGTACTTTTCCCATTGATACATCCACCTCTTTCCAGAGACAAAGAAAATTAATTGTAAAATACTAATAGCAAGGTGTTCAGTTAATCTATCAAACAAATCACCTTGTTTCCAAAATAATATTAACTTTACCTTAGGTCAAGGGCACTAGTGTACTTACTGAGAGTACTGTTGCTTTGAAGCAGTGCGTACAACAAAAGTGTTGTAAGGAAATCTTATCAGCAAAATTGATGGCAGCTACCCAAAAGATCCATTAAAACTTATCACTAATGATTTTAAATCAGAACTTATCAAAAATTCATTTAATGTTCACCTATGTTGGCTCTTTAGAATGGGAATTGGACTCTAGAGTAAATATAGTGTCTTCTGAATACAGTCAACAAGCAATAGGGCCAGAGCCCACAGGTAGAGGTTTCCAGACTTGACAGAAGGAATCTATTGTACTCCAGGGATCTCTGTCCATACTCAAAATGTCTAAAATTTTTCATCTATACTGGACTTCCTTGATGAGTACTATGTTGCTTCACATCCTCCTGTCACTGCAGCAAATGTATTAAATGGAATCTTTTGATTAGGTTTAAAAGCAGCTAAAAACCTTCTGGATGCACTAGGTTCTTCTAATCAAAAGACTTAGCTGGGCACTTTGGGTCTCAAAGATCAGAAACCCCAATAACTTATCATAAAAATACAAGCTCTTGGTTTTGAAAAAATATACAAAATATACTGCATAGGTAAATATCTCTAGATTGTCAAGGAAGACAAGGTATCGATCTCAATCATAGATTCATGTTGTAATTATATTTTAGTGATGTTTGCTTTTACTGTTTCCATTTTTTATAGTCTTTGGCAGCCTCTGACCCTTGGTGTAAGCACGATACCAAAAATGGAGAAATAGCAGCAAAAAGATGCACCCATAACTCATGATAATGTACAGAAAGACTGGATACTGGTACTTGCAATCCTCCATGAAGAAGATCTGGCCTATGTGGATAGTGACAATGACAAACTGGATCTGGAAAATGAAAGAGAAAAAAAACTTTATTTACATATGAAGAATTAACAATTCCTTGCTCATTTATGTAAGTAATCTTATCTAGGCTACTTCTGGGCACAGAAGTTCATCTTTAAATCTAGCCTCCCTGAGAGTAAGAATGGGTGGTATGGTGTCAAAATCCAGATGGGAGTTTAGAACTACTATTCAGTCCTGACAAACTACAATTCCAGGGTGTCCTGTTTCAGTTTTCCCTGATGTATGCAGTGTAGCAACCCTTTTACTATGGAGACAACCAACAGGGCAGGTTTTCTTCGGAAGTCTCCCACTTGAATCCTTGGCTCTGATGAAATGCACAAGGGATCACTACCTTGTAGCCTAATTTTCCAGGATGGTTTCTATTCCAAACATTCTGTTCTCTGTTTAGACTAAGTATTTCAATTTATAAAAACAAAAACATTCAAATTAGGGCCCTTCTAATTTTATAGGAGCCAAAGCATCCCTTAGTCCTCATATCTGCCATGTGTCCTTTACTGTCATGCGTAAAAATAGTCCTAGAAAAGAGCTAAACATGGTGGTTCATACCTGTAATCCCAGATATCCAGGAGACTGAGGCAAGAAAATCATTTAAGCTCATGAGCTCAAAAACTAGTCTGAGAAACATAGGAAGACCGTGTCTCAAAAGAAAAGCAAAGTCCTAGCTTCCAACCAGGCAGAAATTCAGCAAATAAGGAACAGGCACTGAGTTATCCAAGTGTGAATCAAGGCTCTGTGGGCTGGAAAATTCTACACAGTCTTAACAGGGACATTTTTATTTTTCTATGTTGACACTCAGGTTTTTTAAAAGATTTCCCCCATTAAAAAGCAATATGCTCTAGGGAAATTTTAGAAAAGTAAAACTCTATAAAGAAATAAATAATAATTACCCATGATCCATCTGTTATAAGTGGTTAAGATTTTCAGATAGTTTCTTCCAGTAACATTTTATTGTTACCATTATCGACTTTCCTTGTCGAAATTCTTAACAAATTTGTGTGTGTGTGTGTGTGTGTGAGTGTGTGCTGCTGGGGACTGAACTTTACATCTTGTGCTTGCTAGGCGAGTGCTCAATTACTGAGCAAATTTCCCAATTCTTTATAAACTTTCATGACATTCCTGGGCAGTAGCTACAGTTATTCTGTTAATTTTGCAGAAGAAACAAAACTTTAGAAAGGCTAAGCAGCATCCTCCACATCCTATGCAAACGTGTGTTGGTGTGTGATTGGTGTATTTGTAATAGTAATGAACCAAGGTCTATCCAGTCCTACATTTGAATTTTTCCACTTTATTTAAAAAATTTAACAACTTATGAATATATTAAGTGAAAAAGACTAATACAAGATTGCGTATGCAGTATAATACAAATCATGTAAAAGGTATGCAGAGATTCTTAAGGGGAAAAAGCTGAATAAGAACAAAATAAATAATATCAGCACTATTATCCCTGGGCAGGAGAATTATGTGTATTTGCTTATTTATTTATATGGTGCTAGGGATCAAACCCAGGGCCTTTCTCAAGGTAAGCAACTGCTCTACCATTCAACTACACCCCAGCCCAGTTTTTTCTTTCTTTTTGCCTAATTAGGAATTCTACTTTCTCTGCATTGAGCACATGCTACTTCACAATGTGAAGGAAATGAATGTTTTAAAAGAAAGCAATGATGAATAATTTTCATGATGCCACAGCATCCCTAAGTATGAATTAAAATAATTTATCTCACAATTTCCTTATGGTTGGTCATTTAGATTATTGCCAATTTTAGACACAACAAAATATTCTGCAAAGACATACTCTAATCTTGACTAAGATAAAATACCAGTCTCTCACCTGGGAACACATTATATGAATGTACCAAATTTCACTTAGGAATTAACCTTCAACAGGCTAACTACATCTAAATTCCTACTTTCTCTTTGATATCACTGACATGACACCCAATTTATTATAGACTGCAAGCCTGGAAATGTGAGGATGGCAGAATTCTTCCTTTAAAAGCAGACAACAAAATTTAGAGCAATCATCATCTCATTCTTACAACTATTCTTTAAAAATTATATGTCATATATTATTATGATTAATTCTTAGAATTATTAGGAGGTATTATTTGGTCTAAACCAAGTGCCTCTGTTGTTTCAAGCATGGTTTACTTGAGGGCAATATTCAGCATCCAAGTTTATGTAATATGTATATGTTTGTCTACTACTCTAAAGATTCATTCCTCACAATACTTTTTATGTATTGGAGGAAAGATAAAATTATCTTATTATTATTAGAGCTAAATAGGTAGGCACACAAGAAGGCTCATTACTCAAAGTTACATTCCCTCAAGATAATTTAGAGCAGGAACATGAACTCTCTAACTTCTAATTTAGTATTATGCCTATTGAGGGTCACATAACTTTGAGATTATTTTGATCATAAGCATATTTTTATAAATGTATACAATAGCCTTCAGATCATATAAAGATATAGATGCTGGCTTACTTGTTTGAGCCTCTTAGTTACTAGTTGTGTTTTTGTTTTAAAAAAACAAATTTCCTGATAAAGTTCAAATAACATAGAAAGAACAGTGATGGCATACCAGACAACACCTCTATTGTTTTACAAACTCTGTTCTTTATTTAGCTAGTGTCCTAATTCACAATGAAAACAAGTAACTTCAGTTTAGTTTCATATCTGGTATTAAAGAAAGTTAATCACTCACAAGCTGTAAAGATGTCAAGTACTTTTTCCACCACAAATACTTCTGATAGGCTGGTCCCATTGCACTTAGTCCATAGTAGGAATACATGACTACATGCACAGCTGTGTTTATGAAGGCATGGAATGTCCCCAAACCACCTGGAAAAAAAAGTTATTGTAATACGGAGGCACCGTTCTTTAAAATCAGACATAGTTTTACCTGAACTGAGATTTTAGTATAATCATTTCTTGAATTTTAATAGGAAGAAAGAAAAATATACATGAAATATCAATTCTGTTCAATAGCTATCAAACTAGATGGAGCTGGATAACATATTTAGTACAAAATAAGACTGAAATCTTAGAAAACCAACTAGCATGTTTTTATTTGTTGTATCTCAACCTTAAGATGGCTCTATGATTTGCATTTACTTTAGCAAACTAAGTTTTACCTCTTAAATATGATATTACTGCTTAATAATAATCAAAATTTATTTCAGTGAAGGTTAATTTATAAAGTAGATAAATAACATTAATTTTAAGTATACAAATTAAGATTTTTCACATGTAACCACCACCAAGTTCAAATATAGAATATTCACACCACCACACAAGATGCCCATGTGCTGCTTCCAAAAATATACCCCTTCCAAGGTAAACTTTATTCAATTTCTATCATCAACTATTAGTTTTATCTGTTTTTATAGTTCATAGACTGGAATTATACAGTATGCACTCTTTTGTGTCTATCTTCTTTCAGTGAACAGTGTTTTAAGATGCATGCATGTTGGTGCATATTCCAATATTTTTTACTGCTGTGTGGTATTATAACATTTGAATGCATCAATATTTATCCATTTTCCTATTAAAAGACAATTTTAGCTATTATGAATAAAGCTGCCAAGAATATTTTTCTTTGTGTCATTGTGTGGAATCAAATTCACTTTCTCCATTCTCAATAATTTGCATTAACTATTTTTAGTGCCACAAAAATTCTGGCAGTAAAACCACTGGCCTTCATTAGTAAGTTACACTAAATTTGCTTTAGTCAATTATTGTTTTCCAAAATAAATGCCTATTAACTGTCAACCCATCCATGTTTACTGCTTCCATTTGATTATGCCATCCTTTCATGGTTTTCCTCTTTTAATTTCACCAACTTCAGTTTACAGAAGTGAAGATCACTTGGGAGTGTAAGAAAAGGTATCACTTTTCTCTAGTTTCATCAGTAATCAGAGGTAGCAGGGTGTTTATCCAATCAGGGTTGGCGGTGGGAACACTCTTTCCTGAGGTCTCTTTCCTAAGAGGTGCAATCTAGAGGAATCTGAATTCTTTTTGAACAGTCTGACTCTGCTTAGGAATGTTGACCTTGAATTTAAGTTTTTCTCCAAAATATTCTATTTTCTAATCCCAGAATTAAAAGAAAAGTTGGGATTAATTACAGTAGAAGTGCTAAGTTATAGGAAGTGCTAAACTCATAAGTACCATGAATTATATATATATATAAATTCAAATTTAGCACTTCTAAATAATCTTGGGAAAATGTCATAAAACTATCATATAGTAGAAACTAATGATTAATAATATTCATAACTACAGCAATTCTAGATATTTCTAAGTACTACCACTGCTAAAGTACTCCCTTCAAAATAACCTGTTTCAGGTTTTATTTTTTACAGCACTGGGGTTTGAACTCACGGCCTCATGCCTGCTAGGCAGCCACTCTTACTGCTTGAGCTACTCCACCAGTCCAAAATCACCTGTTTAAAATAATTACTTTTAAGTAGTTAAATATTCCTCCAAAGCCTCATTTATGCTATGCTGTGCTTCCTAAGCTTTCTACTCCTGAGTACAGCAAATCAAACTTCAGCTAATCCCTAGTTGTCACAAATTTTAGAAGGAATCAAATTAATGAAACTTATTAACAATCTCTCAGCTTTTATCATTCACATTTGGATTAATTATCTTTCCTCAAAGAAACTTGATTACATAAACTGTAGTCATGTAAAAACACCTTTTCCAGGGTAACTTAAAAATAATCGTCTACAAGTCAAACTGCTTCACAGGGAAACAAGCAGCATACCTTCAAGCCCACTTCTGTCTTGTGAAAATACATACACAAGAAATTTACTTCAGCCTTTATAAGGGACTATGTCAGAGTCTTGCCCATTATAACATAGCTCCCATTATTTGGTAGAGAAGTGTCCATTTTCCATTTTACTTTCATCATTCTAAATGTCCTAAAATAAGGACCTTGTGACAGATTTAACAAAACACCAATGTAACTTAGAATGTTTAGCAAGGATACTGATCAAAATGTGCTGTCAAAATTAACTTGCTTATTTTCTCTAGCTATGATTGTTTTCTGATAAGTTATTTTAATACATTTGTTCATGGAACAATCACATTTTAATTACTAATGCTTTTTTACTCTTTGGAAGTCTTTTCAAATGAAGTTATTTTCTAAGCTTGCTTTCTTTACAAGAATGGGTCTGAAAAGCAAACATCCCAGAATGAATTACAATTACTACCACCACATTTTACTTCTCTGACTTGGAAAAAAAAAATAAGGGAATCACTTGGGTAATTACCACAATTCTCCAAATCTCTCAAAGGAGTATATGAATAATTAATTTAAAAAAAACCTGCCATGGAAATATTTTCATCATATTGAAAAGAAGAGCTGGATTGCTTTTATTCCAAAGAAAGATACAAGAGGCAGACAGGAAATTAAATACCAGATAAAGATCAGTTGTGCTCAAGGTTTTGCAAAGAGCAGATTAAACAGACCGTGTCATTCTAGGAATGGAAGCTGGTGCCAAACCACACTTGTGTTACTGTTTTTGCCACTGAATAGGTACCAGGGAAGCTACAGGTGACCTCTAGGCCTCCACACATAATACTAAATAGGAACACCAACTTGTAGAACACACAAGAGACAAGAAAACATTATTTTCAAGAGAAAAGAAAATGAGGACTGAGAGGTAGATAAGGAATCCATTATAAAGTAGTTGATATCCATAAACATATAACACTTAAAAATTAAGATAGATCATATGTTTACATTTTCATCATTGAAAACGTTGCTTGTTTTTGAAAAATGGAAGCTAGACTATCAATGAACTCAAATACAGAAGTGAGAACAACACTCAACTTCATTATTTAAATAAAATTTATGTTTCTCATTATAGAACTCTCTGATATTCAATACAGGAAAAGTGGAAAATATAGAGAAAGGAAGAAGAAAGGGAGGAAAACCACCTTTTGTTTTGATATCTCCAAATCACCTATGTATATTTTGGAGCACTGCCTTCCAATCTTTTTTTTTCTGTTTATTATTATTATTATTTATTTATTTTTTGTGGTACTGGGGTTTGAACTCAGGACCTACACCTTGAGCCACTCCACCAGCCCTTTTTTGTGTTAGATATTTTCAAGATAAGGTCTCATGGAATTAATTGCCCGGGGCTGGCTTCGAACCACGATCCTCCTGATTGCAGTCTGCCTCCTGAGTAGCTAGGATTATAGGCGTGAGCCACCGGCGCCCAGCTTCTGTTGTCTATTAATCAGAGTTGTAATATAGTACAGTCATACCTGGGTACCCATACAAGACTGCTTCCAGAACCCCCTGAGAATACCAAAAATCTGTGGATGTCAACGTCCCTTACATAAAATGGTATAGTATTTCTATATAACCTGTGTACATCCTCCTATGTTGCTTATAGTACCAAAGAATGTAAACATTATGCAAACATTATATTGTTTACGGAATAATGGACAAGAAAATTTACATGCTCCGTGGAGCTGTAAGTTTTTTCAGTATTTTTGATCCAAAACTGGTTGAAATCCATGGATGTGGAACCCACAGATTTGGAGGGATGACTGTGTTCTGGTCTTACAGAAGAAAGTAAAATAAATGCTGTTCTGGTCTTACAGAAGAAAGTAAAATAAATGCTAAAGTTGTGATAATACCTTTCCTAGCATTCTTTTAAAGTAAAGTAGTCATCTTTCTCTAATAATTAGGAGTCAATCTGCTTAAAAGAGAAGATAAACTGCTTCTCAACATCTTTTTTTAATTGTTTTATTATTCATATGTGCATACAAGGCTTGGGTCATTTCTCCCCCCTGCTCCCACCCCCTCCCTTACCACCCACTCCGCCCCCTCCCTCTCCCCCCCACCCCCTCAATACCCAGCAGAAACTATTTTGCCCTCAACATCATTTTTGTTTCATGCTTTTACACACACAAGAAATCAGAACCAATCCATTCGTCAATGCTTAAGTATTTCCCAATTTTTTTCATTAACACAAATAAGGTATCAGTGTATATCAGGGAGAACTGAGAGACACAATATGTACAAAAGGGAAAACAAAAACAAAAATTAAAGTAAAAATATTGAAGATTAAATATTATAATTACTTTTGATTTTTTAAATGTACACATTCTTGTTAGAATGAGAGTTTAACACACATCATAAGAAAAAGCAGCTACATTTACTTGAAAAAATTCCTCAACAGATAAATGCCAATTTGGGGTAAGATGACTTATATACTGAGAAACCCAGTACCCGAAGGCTCTAGTAGAGACAGCTCTTTAGCCATGTTTCTCAGCCCTTGCAGCTCCTCTAGGTTCTGGTATCTCCTTCTTGCCACTGGCTTATCCATGTCCGCTCATGCTCTGAGCCATATGGATTCTCCACCCCCACATCCCTCCTTGCTCAGGACCTAAATCTCAAAAATTTGTGGTTCCTGTTTTCTTTCAGTCTAGCATAGCCAGAGTGCCTAATCAAGGTGAGCTATTCACAGAAATGTTAAAGCATTGTTGAGTATAAGCTATAGGCATACTCAAGACTTCTTAAGTTTAAGAAACTAGAATAAATAAATCCTCCAACCAAAGTTTGCTAATGTAAGAATATGAGGTGAGAGATACTGCTTATTTAAAACTTTCTGAGGTGGGAAGCAGAGGTGAGAGATGGTGGTCTGAGGCTGGGTGACCCTAGGCAAAAATGGGGAACCCTATCAAACCCCAGTACCACAAAAAAAAACTTTATGATAGAATAAAATTGTTGCTTATTTTCTCCAATTCTAAGTGTTGAAAAGCATAAAACCAAAACAAAACAAATAAAAGAGATTGTCAAGCTTTTGAGTTAAACATTCTTTGACTTAAAAAACATTAGCAAAACATCCTTTAATATGGTAAAATACTTTGGAAGTTGGGGCAACTGCAATTTGGCACATAGTTAATAAGTTGATGGGGGGGTATGTACCATAGTTTGGATATGATTTGTTCACCAAAGGTTCATTTGTAGGAAGCTTGGTCCCCGATATGACAGTATTGAAAGATGGTGGGACCTTTAAGATGTAGAGTCTAATGGGAAGTGACTGAGTCATGGCTACTCTTGTGAAGGGATTAATGCTGATCTCTCAGAGTGGAGTTAGATCTTGTGGGAAGTAGATTAGTTCCCTCCAAAGCAGGTTGTTATAAAAGAATGAGCAAGGACCTTCCCTAATCTCTTACTTCCTCTCTTGCCATGTCACTTCTGCAGGTACAAGTGTTCCCATGTGTTCCTTCCATAATATGACATCACCAGAAGGCCTTCACCAGAGGCCAAAATGATGAGCCTGCCTGATTTTGGACTTTCTGCCTCCAAACTATGAGCTAAACAAATCTTTTTTTCTTTATAAATCAACCAGGCTAAGGTATTTTGTTGTAACAACACAAAATGGACTAGCACAGGATAGACATCAGTTACTAGGCAAACAAGTCATAGAACTTGAAATACAACATTCTAACTTTATTGGAACATATAAGGAACAGTTATACAACTAGAATCCTAGGAAGTCAAGGTTGTTATTGTTTAAAATGTGTGCTTATTATTTAAAAATCCAAACAAAAGTGAATATGTATATAACACATAAAATTCATGCATACCTCAAGTTAGGATGGGAGAAGTCTAAGAGTCCTATGTTTCAGGTAATAATTTGAAAATCAGAAGTTAAACTAAAGTGACTCTTTGATTATTTGAGTTTCTTATAAATTATATATGAGGCTAAAATTTGTGTTTGTAGCATACAGAAATGTTATCAATTATATCACATGATCCCAGCTCTCCCTTTTCTACCTGCAGCAAATTTGACTCCAAACCACCAGGTCCATGGCATGATGGTATGATGGAAGACATGAAGGAAAGTCACTTGGCTATTTTTCTTACGCAGAACAAAAAAGATCTGAAATAATTTAAAGAAAATCAAGTTCATAAAAATCATGCAATAATTTGTTGACGGTCACAAAAACATTGGCAAAGAGCAAACTATTTTTCATCATAATTTGCTTTGAAAAGGTTGTTTTACAGAATGTTTATAGACGTAGCTGGTTCTCCCAGGGGCAGGTGCAAAGCTAACTAGTATGAAGGAACTTAGGAATGATACCGAATCATGGGAGAACCAATAGGAAAATGAAAAGACATTTCATGTGAATTTAAAAATAAGACATATAAAGTGAAGAATTTGGCCAAAAGTTTTGAGAAAAGAAACTATTGGTTTTTTAAAAAAAGACTCATTCATTGGATTTTGAAGTACATGGTAACCAGAAGTCCTTAACTTTTAGGACTGAAAATTATTTCATTCAATATTGTTCTCTAACACACCCTACCAATTTAGATAAGGGATTAGGAAAACTGAAAGAAGAATTGCAAAAAAAATCAAGCTAGCAATTTGTTACCAAAGAAAGATGAAGGGGAAAAACTTGAAAAGTTAATTTGAAAAATATGATAGAAAAAGAAAGCAAAGCTGCATAAGAAAAACAAGAAGAGCAACAAAGATACCATTCAGATTACACATACCCAGTGGTTTTAGAAACTCTGCAAGCAAAAGACTAGAATTTCAGGGTGTGGGAGGGAGAATGTTCAAAAATATTCCACAGCAAAATTAGGAATATGAGTGCTAAGTTAGATTTTTAAATTCAGAATAAACAGAACATAGAGATGAACCAATATGGGTTGTAATACACATATGCATGGTAACAACACTAGGAATCTCTCTGTATAACTATCTTTATCTCAAACTAGCAAAAATTGCTGTTATTCTTATTATCTCTTATGTTTCCTCTTCAACAAAATTGGAGAACAAGAGGGTGGAACAGGTTCTGCCTGGTAGTTGCTGTGGGCAGGGGGAGAAGAAGGGGTGATGTGAACCAAATAATGTATACACAAGTAAGTAAATATAAAAATGATAAAATGAAATGAAAAAAACAAAAAAGAATAAACAGAACAACACAACAAAAAGTACCACATAAACAGAAGCATTTCAGCAATGGAGTTTAGGGAAGGTCACAGAAGCAGCAGCAGTTTCTTTATGGGAGGTGCAACTGACACCATGCAAAGCAGAGTCAATAAAGTCAAAACATATTCGCTTATGCACATGGAAGGATGCAGCCTGGTGCAACAGAAAAACCATAGACTAACAATCTGGGTCCCCGCCCCATTAGTAGCACCATTTCTCTGGGTAAGTCACTTAATTTCTTATCTTCAATTTTTTTTTCCTGAGAGTTCTGCACTAGGTCAATGGTTTCCAATCAACAATGCATATTACAATATCCAAGAATATTTACAAAAACAGCCATGCCTAGTGTCTACTCCAGACCATTTGGCACGAAATCTCAAGAAGGAGGGCCAACATTTGTTTGTTTGTTTCCTAGTGCAATTAACTATACTGCACCATTAGGGTTGAGAACCTCTAGACTATGGCAGGAAGTTTCTCAAAGTGTAGTCTCTGAATGAACAGCGTTAGCATCATCTGAGATCTTGTTAGAAAAGCAAATTCTTGCCAAGCACTAGTGGCTCATGTCTGTAATCCTAGTGACTCAGGAGGCAGAGATCAGGAGGATCACGATTCAGAGTCAGCCCAGACAAGTAGTTCTGAGAGACCCTATCTCAAAAAAAAACCTTCACAAAAAAAGGCTGGAGTTGTGGCTCAAGATCTTCACCTTGAGTTCAAGCCCCAGTACTGCCAAAAAAAAAAAGCAAATTCTTTAGTCACACCCAAGCCCTATTAAATTAGAAGCAGTGGGGGTGGGTTTGTGGTTTCAAAAGCCCTCCAGATATTTTAATGTTTTCTAAAGTTTGAGCACCAAACTTCTCAAACCAAAGTCTATCCTAACATTATATGATTAGTCAATGGACAAGGTGAAGCTTGTTGAGATTTCCTAAAAGAAATGTGTGGGGTGTCTATTCCAAAGAGACACTTGTCAGTTTCAGAAGCAGACTTCTTCCAAGTAACTAAGATCTACTTACCACAGAGATATATTAAATACTCAGCTTTCCTATGCTACTCTGGAAACAAAGACTCATGGCTTTCTCCTCTCATCACATACTAATCCCTGCTACTTGCTTTTCTTAGGACTTAGTCATCCAAGTCCACTGAGATCTAAAGCAGGAAGAGCTAGGGCCCACCAAGCACAGACTTCAGAAAGTCAGGTGGAGACAGTTTTGGTGTCCCTCAAATTATGGATATTGCAGGGATAAGTCACAACCTACTGTAAGTTTATGAATTTTGAAGCATTTATCTTCCTAAAGGAATATGGCTGACACAGTGCTTTGGTATAAAGAACCAAAGGTAAGATGCTCTGTGCTTCCCAAATTTGCTCCATAAAACAATTGTCATCATCCACATAGAGATGAACAGTTTTGTAGTGTATGTGGCAGTTACCTACTTATCTTAACCAGGTGGAATCTATCTGTCTATATAAAAAAAAAACCTTTTGGGGTTTGTGAATTGCTAGGAAGTCAGCTTACCCTATCTAGTCTGAAAAAGTATAGATAATAAAAGGTACAAGAGATAACAGTAGATCTGCCTGAGGAGGAGAGAGAAAAAAAACTTATCAGACAGTCAAACTATAGCAATTTATTACTTTCGTGGAAACATCAAACATTTGCTAAATGTGGTGAGTACATACTCACAGTGTCTAACAGCTCAATAAATTTGGAGAAGTAATACAGCCAGCAGGTGTGTACCATCTGCAGAAACACATATAGGTATGAATTTATCTTATTCTCTGTTTTACATGGAAGGAAAGTTTACTTTCAATCTTTTAGTAAAAAAAATCTTAGTCATTTTTTAGTGTACTGTCCAGTGGGATTAATTACATTCACGCTGTTGTACAGCCATCACCATCATCTATGCATAGAACTCGTTCAGCCTAAGAAACTGAAACTTTGCACCTATTCAAAAATAACTTCCCATTTTCCAATTCTCTCCAGTTCCAGACACCATTCTACCTTCTGTCTCTATTAATTTGACTCATATAAACTGAACCATGTAGTATTTGTCCTTTTGTGACTAGATTTTATCAGTTAGCATAATCTCTTCGAGATTCACCAATGTTGTGGCATGAGTAAGAATTTCCTTCTTCATAAAGGTTAAATAATATTCCTCTCTCTCCATATAAATGATATATAATGTGTGTATGTATATAATATATTACAGGGCACATATCATATGAATGGCAATATTTTGTTTATCTATTCACTATCCAAAGACCCTTAGGTTGAGTCCATCTTTTGGCTATTTTGAATAATGCTGCTATAGTTATAAGTACACAAATATCTCATAAGAATCTCTGCCCTCAATTTCTTTAGGTATATACCCAAACGTAGAATTTCTAGAAATTATGGTAACTCTATTTTTCATTTTTTTCAGGAACCATATATGAGTTTATTTTTGAAACACAAGAAATTAAAAGAAAAAAGTACTAATTTTCATTTTACAAAAATTATACTTCTGACTTTCTGTGATTTTTCTTATAATTTTTAGCTTTCTCCCCACCATACATAATCTGATAATTGAGTCATTCATTCAATTATTATAAACAGTTCACATCCAATTATTATAAACAAGAGTACAGAAAGTTTTCACATTGATTTTTGAGCTACAAAAGTTTTTCCAAAAAGAAACTTACCCTCATAGCTGTGGGTGACCATGAATAGTCAACAATGTCACATTGAAAAGAATAACCTGTACCCCAGCCAGACATCACAAACTGCAAGAAAAGACAAGCACATGAAAGAAAGAAGCATTTGTTCAACAGTTACCAAAAAGGTAGTTTTGATGGCATCTTTATTACACTTTGGGCTGAGTAAGCCATCAGTGCTGTGGAAAAGGCTGTGAAAACAATGACAAACTACAAACACACTTGACAGAAAAACTTGAAATCATGAGTTTTCAAAACCACAAACTCATATATTATTTATATAAACCATGTTCTGACTAAATTACCCATCTGTTGGGAAGGTTATTCTAGTATACTAAAGAACAAAACCCTGTGAGTGTTTTTGCTTAAACAGCAAATATTGGTGGATAATTCATCTTATGTATACCTTATGTATGTGAGTGTATTTGTGTACTTTGAAAGGGAACACCTGGCTCTGAATCAATTGTTTCTGGAGGGGGCTGTGGGCAGCTGGGCTTTTCTTGTCTTTGGCTAGCTAGTGTGCACTATGAAGTGGTAGAGCATGGCTTTATTACTCTTTCCTGGTTTAAATCAGGATTGATCATGATCAAGATATTAGTTGTCCTTTGAATTCACAAAACTTCTAAACAACAGGAGTGCAATCCAGCAGGCTTTAATTCCAACACACCCACAAAGTGACCTTCCACTGGTGGTAAGAAGAAAAAGCCTATTGTTGATAAGTCTGAGTTATAATTCAAAGATTATATTGACATTTTTCAGTTTGATGGTGGGAAGATCTTCTTTCAAAAATAGTAACTGAAAATGAAAATCCAAGAGCTTTGATTTTAAATGAATGCATATGTTAAGTGGTTGGCTTAATTTAGAGTACTGACAATATGATTCTCTAATGGTTTCTTTCTTTTTGTTTTTTAAGATAGGGTCTTGCTACATAGTTCAGACTGGCCTTGAACTTACAGTCTTCGTGCCTTGCCTCCCAAGTGCTGAAATTATAGATGTGTTCCACCAGGCTTGGCTTCTAACTTCTTATTCTTACAACTTTCCACATCTTCCTTGGAATGCCCTTTCTCAGTATAATGGTTATGCATTTTCTGCTATTGTAGTACGTTTTAAATTTCTATTTTTCCTACTATTAAAGCTAAAAGAGCAACTTTATAATAAATTTATTTCTAAAAACAAACACTTTATCAGGATGATTTTCTGTTTGTTTGCTTATTTTTGAGACAAGGACTCAAGGTATAGCTCAGGCTAGCCTTGAACTTGAGATTCTCCTGCTTTTGAGTGTTAGGATTATAGGCAAACAATACCACACCAGTAGGAAGATATTTTAATGGTGCAAAAAAACAAACAAGCAACTTTAACTATGGTATTTAAAAACATACCATCCTTTCATAATATTAGTTCCTAGTTTGCTCTCTAAGATCATGAAATCAGTTAACTTAGTAAGTTGTAAAATCTTAAAAATTAAGACCCAGAAAAGTACAAGATATGCATTTCATGGATGAGAAAAATATCTTACAGAAACAAGTCAACAGATCTTCTCAAAGGAATGAGGAAATGTGACAGAAACAGCTAGTTCTGTTTTACAAAATTCTACCATCAGTGAGTATTGTCATATCTCTTGTGCTTATTTCAATTGGTATAAGTAATACTCTAAACCCAGGAGCTAGTTACTTAAGCTGAATGACTAGCTCTCCACTTCACCCAAACATAAACAAGTGCTATGCTGGACAGGAGAAGTTGTGTGACATGGCCTTCTGTGGGGTCTTACCTGGTCCCTCTTTATTAGTGTCCTACTGGTACTATGTACCTAATACATTCAATCATGAGAAGGCATCTGAGTTCCTCCATCTGATGCACTGCTCTTTCACCTTGTGTATATTTGGCCAAATATCCCTAGAGGGGGTGTTTATTCTGCACACCCAGTGAAAATATGTTCCACACAATAAACTATGTGTTTAATGTGCCAACAGACACACCAACAGACAGTGTGCTGCTTGGTTGTTAACAACAAAGAAGACTAAGGTAGTAAGGAGAAAAACGGAGGGGATAAACCAATTTGGGATGCAATACATATATACATGGAAATGTCACAATGAAACATCCTTTCTGGCTATCTTATACAAATAAAAATGTCTCTTTTTTCAAAAACAGAGAACAGGAGGGTAAAACAGGTCCTATCTAGGGGTTGGCACCAGTGGGAGGAGGGAGGATATAAGGAAAGGGTGTAGGAAGGTGAATATGGTGGAAATACTATGTTCTTGTATATGAAAATGGAAAAATGAGACCTGTTGAAGCTATTCCAGGAATGGGGGGAGAGAAGATAAAGGAGAATGATGGAGGGGGGTAAATTCAACTATGATATATTGTAAGGACTTTGGTAAATGTTATAATGTACCCCTAGTACAATAAAAAAAGGGTAGAAAAAATTTTTGTTTAAATGGAGAGTGAAATTTAATGTTTTCCTGATATTAAGCTTAAGAATATTCTCATAGGGTGAAAATTTTGGCATATATGTCTTTATCCCAGTCTAGCAAAAAGAAAAAATAATTTATATTTGGCAAGTGATAAACTCTGAAAATGGCATATAAGTAACTCAAGTATTAATGGTAAATTCAGATATTTCAAGCTTTTTTGCATTGTAATTGATAAAGCAGGAACTAAAACTGGCTATAATTGGATTCTTTCCAAGCCTAAGAAATATATTTGGAGGACATCACAATCAATGACATCCTATGACACAGAACCTACGAATACTAGGGCATTCTGGAACCTAAGAGACAATTTGATTCAATCTTGGCTTTATAAAAGGGGAGAACTGAGGCTCGAGAGGCTAAGCAACTTGTTCAAAATCAGGCAGCTAAGTGTAGGAGAACCAGGACCAACTTGTCCCTGGTTTCCTGGCTCCTAAGTGTGTTCAAACACAATTATAATGTGCTGTGTTCTGTCTCTGAGAACATGTTAAGAGCCTGCATTTTCTCTGCTTCCCATCTCTAGTACTTTTCCCCATTCAGTTATTCACATGCTAGAAGGGGCAGGAGAGTGGCCTGTGAGTTAATTTAAAATAAAATACGTAGCTTTGGAAAGCTGTACCACAAAGCCAGGCTTCAGGGAGGCTTGTGAGAAATAAGGCCAGAGTAGATTTTGTTGATCTGATCGGGTGGATTTGTAGCAGAAATCAGGTTGGTATCAAAGATGCCAGTGGGGCCATTATGGCTCCTCATGGGCCCCGGTTATGACTAAGTACAAGCTATATTACAGAGAAAGCCAGTTAGAGTTGGAAAATAATCCTAGAGAAGCAGATAGATGAGAGTGGATTAGACATGCCAATACCAGAAGGGCAGAGAGAATCCATGAATATGCTTTTAGGTCCTAGAAGATCCCTACTTTTTTTAATGGATAATTTAGGGACAAGCACGCTCATCTATTGCTTTTATGAGTCTATGTTCTTTTTTGCTTCAAAGTCCAACTAAACCAAACCAAATAATACATAGCTGCACAGCTAACAGAACTGAAAGTTCTCATGGTGATGGCAACTACTTATTTCAGAGACAGGGTGAACTCTGATGCCAGATGGACCTGCATCCAACTATTAGTCCTCCAATTCAGAGCTATGTTACTTTGAGTAAGTTACTTGATTTCTTTGAGTATGAGTTTCCTCAAACTAACATTTATGGATTTAGTCATCTATTAAGGCTATCTATGTTCAAATCCTTGAACTAAATGTAAATTTTTCTCACTACCTGTGATGGAGACTATCCTGAGACCCTCAAGTGTTTATTATTTGGTCTAGAAATAACATTTCTTTTGTTATATACCTGTTGTAGTGAGCTCAGTTTTCAAAATTCATTGACCTTCACAGGGTTACTCTATAGTAATAATGAAAAACATAATAACACATAAATAGAAAGACTCAGGCAAAACTCTCCCATTAGAAATACTGAAGACACTTGCCTCATAACACATATACACAGAAAAGAGTACTATGAAAAAATTGTACGTTATCATCGCTTTCTTGAGTTCAAATGGCTTTCGATTCTCCATGAGTTTTGGTCCCAGAGATGTGACAAAGTAGACATAGAGTCCCAGGATGATGGTTTGTGGCAGAGGGGAGGACATAAGGAGCCAATCTTCGACTCTTGGATCTAAGAGAAAAATAATGTGTAAGTGACACCCACTTAGTCAAGAGAAAAGTGACAGCAACCAACATTTTTTTAGGCAAGCACCTACATCCTAATGTTACAGTGGACCCTTTGGGCAAAGATCACTAGTATCTTTAGGAAGGGTGACAGGAAACCACCAGGGATAGTGAAACATACCTGAGTAGAAACAATGAGGCTGTCACCACCTTTGAGTCTCAAAGGGCAAGAGGTAGTAGTTAGCAGAACACAGAAGGAAAGAGTCATGTGGAGAAGGTATTATGTAATGCCACTGGAGAGGTATTATGTAATGGACTGAACGTTTGTGTCCTCCTAAAATCCGTATGTTGAAATCCTAACTTCCAATGTGAGCTTTTGGCCTTTTAAGAGAATAGAGACTGCATGAAAGGATTAGTGCCTTTATAAAAAGGAAGCTCTCTTGTCTTCCCTCTGCCTTGTAAAGACACAATGCAAGGAAACATCAACTTGGAAGAAAGCCTTCATCAGAACCATGCTGGCACCCTGACCTCAGACTCCCACAACTGTGAGAAATAAATTTCTGTTGTTTATAAGTCACCTAGTCTATGGTAACTTTTTTGTAGTGGCATAAACAGATTAAGACAAGTTGTGATCATTATTCCAGGGATTTAGCTAGCCCAAGAAAATTCTGCAAGTAAGGGGCCAGAGGAATAGGTACTCCAACTCCACCCTCTTCCCTCTCTCCAACTTTCTGGGGCTCTCCATTGGCTGAACCCAATCAGAAACCAGTGGGCAGCACCAGGTACAAAGTAGATCTGGAGGACACCCAGTAAAGGTCCACTATCCTCCTATAACTACTATTGGCATTTTAAATATAAATGTTTGTGTTTGTTGCTTTTTACCTTTCTTTTTCCCTAAGAATACTGGCATACTTCCTTCCACACATACTGTATCATAGACTCATAGAATTGAAAGAGACCTTAGCATCATCTAAGTATCTTTTTTATTATAAAAAATTTTATTAGGATATATTTGTTATACTAGGGGGGATTCATAATGACAATTCTGATTAGGCTTATATTATACATTGGTTAGATCACCCCCATCTTCTCTCCCCCTCCTTGCCCCACTTAAAGCAATTGCAAGAGGTTTCTTCATTCTATTTCATATAATTATATGAAATCCATCACCATATACCATCACCCTAATCTCCATTATTCATACTTCCCCTCCCTATAGTACCCCCCCACATTGTACCTATTTTACAGTCCTGTGTTTCATTATTAATATTTAAGTTGATGTTCAAAGGGGTTTCTCTATATATTGCTGTTGTGAGTATACTTTATTTTGGTCAATTCGTGGGTTTTAGGTATTCAAAATGTTGGCTGTAGCTACATTGTGTAGTTGAACAGTGTCATCAAGCTTTGGGCTCTCTGCAGCCCGTGATTTATCTACAAAGGAGATGTACTAATGCTTATTTAAATAAATTAAAAAAATTTTAAGTATGTAAATACTAGTATTAGTTTTATGTAATTCAAGGAAAAGCGGACAGCTGCACTTGTTTTGTTTTGTTTTTTCACATTGGATTAAAATATCTTCCATCAGCAACAAACATCAGACTATTTTAACCAATATTCAAAACCATCAGACCAAATGTTATGGTTTTGAAGAATATTTCATCACTGGTTACAGTTTTAAATAGATACCGATTGCCTTTTCATAGCCATAGGTCAGAAACTCTGTTTCAGATTTGGTATAACACATGTTCTTTTAACCATTTCCTAAGGAACATACTAAAATGACAACAATTACCTGAATTATGTTCTATAAGAAAATATTAGTCAATTATTTTAGAAAATGTACAATTGTAGAAAATGCTAACTTTTAAAATTCATGTTTGGTTGCTAGTATTTTTTTTCTTTGAAAATACATTAAGGTAACTTCATTTTGTAGCTTGCTGCATTAACACCTGTAATTACTATTGTGGAAAATTTTATTTTTAAATTGGTGTATATGTTCTACCAGGATTGATTTTAAAAGGATGTTACCTTTAAAAAAAATTTATTTATTGGCAAAAATGTTCAATTTAGTTACAAATTATGTTTTCTTGAAAGTTGTTTATTCTGTACTAAAAGTAGTCCTGTCACTGTGTTTATATGCTGTTAATAGAAAGGGAACTGACTGCTATTTCTGGGCTATTTTAACCAAAGCAAAGGTAAAATAATTTAACATCTTGTGGATAATTACTTCAACAAACCATATTTTGGGACTTCATTTTTCTATATAAAAGAAAATATACTTCAAAAAAAATGTGGGCTAACCAACCTGACATTTTGAGGGAAAAAATGTACTAGCCTCATAAACATGTGAAGAGAAATTCAGCCAGTCCATACCTGTTCCAGACAGCAAGATTGGGTCAATTAAAAAATGCAACTCAAGATGAATGTGATTAATTCTATAATTTTAAGTACTTCTGGTATAATTTTACTGAATGGCCCCATGAAAGAAAATAACTATAGAGAAATTTCCAGGTGTATCTGACTCAAAATTGAGACTTGACTAACCTGGTGATAAAACCATCACACTTACCAACAGGAAGAGAAGAGAGGGGAATGCAGTGGCCCTTGTTCATTGAAACTGCTAATGATGAGGCAAATTACCAAAAATCCTTGAGCACTTCTGCAAATCTGGCTTCTCATTCAGAATTTCTTACCCAGACCCCCGTGACTGATGATGACTCACTTGGTTTTACTTTTAGTGCTGGAGAGCTGACATTTGACAGTCAGATTGCATGACTTTAGCAAGTAAAAATATTTTATTCTGCATTCAAGCAGGCCTCCTTCAAAAATACTAACAGATACTCCTCTCTCTAAACACAGACGCAAAGCTAAAGTGCATTCCATGATGTTTAGGAATTTAACAGATAGGGAAGGGATAAGTTATTCAACAAATGTTAGGAAAACTGATATCCAACACAAGCATGCCCCAAGCTGTGGAGGCAAGATATCTAAAGACTCCACAAAAGTGGAGACAGGCCACTAGAATGCTGGGTAAACAAACAGGCTGCTTGCTCTGGGATCTCTTAGTGCTTTGTGTTCACTGTGAAGTGACAAATTGGGAAAGGTGGTATGCAGCATTCTTCAAATTTATTTGGTCATGGAACCATGGTTGTCTGTGGGATATTACTAAACATCTTACAGAACTAACACTCTCTGTAACACAACTTGGGACAGACTGAAATTTTGGGAAATGTCCAATATCAAATATGGCAGAGAAGGAAAACAGAATGTGGACTGAAAAGTGACGCCAAATTTAACAATAAGAAGTCATCGATGTTTTTACCAAAAACAATTTTAGTAAAGTACCATGTATAAATAGAAATTCAACAGAAGCCTGCCGACAAATCCTCTTAAAAACACAAAGTTCTAAAATTTTAAAGTATTTTCTCATTTGAAGATTCCTCACAGTTTTAAATCTGGAAAAGCTCTGAAATTGGCTATCCAGGTACACATCACTGCAATCTTCTATGGTTTCTATTAAATTGCCTCCTTCCCTATAGCTAATGCAGGTTTCCTATGAAATATGTTTCCCACATGTAATTCAAATGGCCACAAGAAAACTTTGCTCCTTTGCTATGCACCTGTATGTCATAAGGAAGCATCAGTTAAATAAAAGTTGTCATAGAACTAAAAACCAAAGTATAGAATTAATCGCTTGGCCTATTTTTGTTTGTTTGTTTTGTTTTTTGGTGCTGGGGACTGAACACAGGGCTTCATACACTTGAGCCATTCCCCTTAGTCCATCTAGCATTTACTTTGGTTTTAAGACAGGGTCTTGTGCTAACTTTGCCCAGGACCAGCGTTGGACCACAATCCTTCTACCTCCACCTCCCAAGAAGCTGAGATTACAGGCATGAGCCACCACACTGGCTCCAAAGTATGGAATTAGAACTGATTAATCTTTAATAGTTTCCTCCTATCAGTGAGCAATACAAACCATAAACACATAAACATCATAAACCATATTACTGTCTACTTTTTATTGCTAATGAAATACGGACTAATGTAACAGCACCAAAAGAAGACCTGGAAGGATGTTAACATTACCACCTTTGCATGGTAAGAGTATTGAAGACTTGTTTTTTTTCTTTATAGTCAATTTTAAATGTTTCTGTTATTAATGGTCATCCTGTATATAGTTAAAAACTAGGTTACTTTCAAGTATTAGTAAAGGAGTTTCTTAATTATAGATAAATTTTATTTTATTCTTTCATTGACTCAGCAGGGGAAAAACTGTTTCTGTTCTTCCTCTGATAGCAATAGAAAGAAAACAAGCCAGGAAAACCACGCCAAAATGGCTCAGGGAGAGGAAACAAGTTTTAAATAATTTTTTCCTATAATTTAACATTTTCAACACATACCATTTCTTAAAATTCTATGCAAGACTTTCAAGTTCTACAGGTAAAAAATTATTATGGGAAAAACTGGTTAATTTAATTACTCGTTATTTTCAAATAACAAAACAAAATACCAAGCTTTTCCAATCCTATTTAACAAAACTCTGGATCCAGACAGTCTGTATTATGAACTTAGCTCTCTCTCTGACCTGTATGTAACCTTCAGCAATTGACTTAATTTCTCAATACTTACTTTACTTATCTGTGAATTGGGCATAAAACATGTATTTCACAGAAGATTAAATGAGTTATATGCAAAAGCTTAAGTAGTCAGTAAGCTTGCTACTACTGTGACAGCAGATCTCAATTCTGTCAGCACAGCTGAACCACTTCTCCAGTATTTAAAAGTCAAATGGCAAAAAATGACCTTGGTCCAACTAAATGAGAGTCTGAGGGTATGGAAACCAGGCATACAATTTTCTTTTAAATCTGCCACAAAAATATATGTGCAAAGGTCTTGAGTAGGTATTTCTCAAAAGAAAGCATGCAAATGCCAACAGAGATATAAACAAATGTTCAACATCACTGGTCTTCAAGGAAATGCAAGTAAAATCAAAATAAGGTATCACCTCACACTTGTGGGAAAGGCTATTATCAAAAAGACAAAAGATAACAAGATGAAGATGAAGTGAAAATGTGGAGAAAAGGGAACTTGTAAACTTGTTACAGGACCATAAATTGGTAAAACTGACTGAAGGTTCCACAAAAAACTCAGAACTATCAATAATCCCACTTCTGTGTATATTTCCAAAGGAGATGAAATCAGTATGTTAAAGAGACTGTCTGTATTCCTAGGTTCATTGTAGAATTACTCACAATATCCAAAATATTAAATTAACCTATGTGTCCATCAATAGATGAATAGATAATACAGTGTGTGAATACACACAGACGCACATGTGCAATAGAATGTCATTTAGCCTTAGAAAAGAAGGAAATCTTGTATATGCAATCATGTGAATGAGACAAGAAGACATTGTGATTCTAAGTGGAATCAGTCAGACACAGACAGATATACGATTTCACTTATGTGTGGAATATAAAACACTAGAACTGATGGAAGCAGAGTAAAAAAGGTGGTTCCTAGAGCTTGGGGGCAATGGGAAGGATCTGGTCAAGGGTACAAAGTTTCAGTTAGACAAGAAGAATAAGGTTTTTTAGGTTTATTGCATGGCATGGAACAACAGTTAATAATAGTGCAATATGTATTTCAAGACTGCTAACAGACTAAATTTCAAATGTTCTTACCACAAAAACAGTTAAGAATTTAAAGTGATTTGTTAATTAGATTTAATAATTCCTCAGTGTATATATCTATCACAACATCACTTTGTATTCCATAAATATATCAAAATGCAATGGTATTTTTAAAAGCTCCTGAGATAACCATGATGAACTGTTGGAGTTGAGAACCATGGGTCTGGTGTATGACCAAGCTCCTTTCACCTATACTCACAGCTGTAGTCCCTCACTAGGTTCTCTGCAATGGCCTTTGATGTGTGTTCCCTGCCTTTCCGTCCAGTCTCACTTATTGGTCTTCCATACAATTGCCAAATTCACTTTCTGAAAGAAAAGCTCTGTTTGGATTATTCTCTTGCCTAAATTAGCTCTCCCTCACTCAGCAAATAAAGTTTGAAGTTTGAGCTTGATACTCATGATTCTAGTTATTATTCACATTTCCTGCCATCCCTCTTGGCAACAGTTCTACCTTGCTAAAGACAGAGTCCACTTCCATGTGAGGGAGTGGGCTTCCCTCCATGAGATACCTGCAGGTCAGGTGTAGATGATGACATCATATGAGGGTTGAAGAAAGGACTGTCAATGACATTTAAAGTTAATTCTGATTCAGTCTATGATCCTACAAATTATATTAGGTTCAGGGGTAAGTGCTCTTTATTTTCCCTAGACTGAAGGCTAAAGAGGGAGAGTTTCATGTATTTTCTATTTGTCATAAGAGTTGGTTTAAGTGTCTTGAGTAGAGCCAAGATAAAAACAGAAAACTGGAAAGCAGTCTGTCTGAGAGGCTATACATCAGAGATTACCAAAGTTCTGATTTATCACTGCCTTAATAATACTTTTCTAAGAATTCCCGAGAGAGAGAGAGAGAGAGAGAGAGAGAGAGAGAGAGAGAGAGAGAGAGGAAAAGGGAAAGGGAGAGAAGGAAAGAGAACAATGCTGCATAGATAGAATATTAATGAGCTTTTCCATCAACTACTTATAAGACAGTGTTCTCTTCTTAAGAAGAATGTACTAGGTCAAAGAATACACCTTTTCATATTCTAAGTATTAATAAAATGAAGAAGCTGGAAGGAAAAGTAAATGTGTACTTCAAGCACTTTTTTGAAGTACTAAGGGTTCAGAATGGTAGCAGTCCTACTCATGCTCCATTTTCTTGTAAAACAAGAACATAATTAAGTCTGAAAATTATTACTATTATCCAAATATAAAAAAGTAGCTTTTAAATCTTTAAAACCTTTTTCACTTCTCCACAACCCAAAATGATACTATAGCATTATTTATAAATCTAACATTTCATATTTAAGAATCATAGTAAATCCTCTTATACCTTAAATATTAATTAAGCCATTTTTAAAGTTTTGTGGCTATGGAACATGAAATAACCACTTCTCCAGCAATCTGAAAACCAATGAATAGTAGTAAGTTTTCTCAAGGCTACTCAGGATTAGGACCAAAGCCAAGGACACACTTGAAATTCTTGGCCCTCAATCATGAGTTCAGACCTTCTTAGGGTAAGCAAAGTAAAACTAATGGCTTTCAGAGATCAATATCATACAAAGTACAAGAACAAAACTCTTGTTATACCTGACAAGGTTTTTATAAAGTTGTAAATCTTGACATAAAATCTTTTAAGTCTGCTAGACCATGGCAGGAAAATAAATAACATAAAGGAAAAAAAAGTTATATAGGCATGGTGGCACACCTGGAAGGCTAAGGAGGATCATGAGTATAAGGCCAGCCTGAGCTATATAGAGAGACTCTCTCAAAAAATTTTTTTAATTGACATGCTATATTAACATTATTAAAAGATGCAATCCTATGCCACCTGCAATGATCACCACCATTATTTGTGTTGGGTTTCTACACAAATAATGGAGCACTATCATGCAGATTGTCTAGCTGCTGATACTATTTTCACCTTTGTTTTACTCACAAAGAAACAGAGATTCATAGCTGACATATAACTTTTTTCAAGATAACCTATTTAGCCTACAGTAGTAAAGGACCTTAAATCTAGGTCTTCTCATTCAAGACCCCCATGGCCTCTCTCCTCTTCTAAGACTTCAAATTAGTATAATTTTCAATGTTGGCTTTCTCTATCTTCTCTATGTCTCTTATTTCATCTTTCCTGCTCTGTTTCCAATGCTGTTTCAAGGACTCTCCTCACTCCCTATCTTGAACTATCTTCAGTTCTTTGATTCCTTTTTCTGATCTACTATTACTCAGTTTTTCAAGGGAAGTATTACCAATAAAATGTAATGAGTTGATCCACAGATAAAAATGGAAGTGAAATTCTGAGGTAGTTCATATTAAAACATTTTGTACTTCTTCTAGGCCCATCATCTAAGCCTATTTGGCTCTTGAGTTAGGATATTGATTTTCTGAATCTCTTGGGATCCTACACTTGAGAAAGTGAATACCAAAACTTGAACTATAAGAAATGTGTTCTTCCAACCGTCTTTATTACTAAACTGTACCCAAATCCACTTAGATCCCAAATTCAAATAGTGAAAGTTCAGTTAGCAATGTATATCTCTACTCTGAAAGGCAATCAAAATAGTATTTATATTAAATACTGAAATTATGAGAACTACTGTAAACCACTAGAGGAAGATGACCTTTAAAGAAACTCATGTTTCTGTATCTCCAGGGAAAATCCTGGAAATAAATAAGAGGACAGTATGGAAAAGGTCACTCTATATTCTCTACCAGAGTAAAGCTGATACATGGGATATTAAAAAATAACTATGGCATTGGGGGACAAAACTTTTGGGACTTATTTTAAGTAAATAAAATATAGTCTCAACTATGTTAAGTGTGAAGCAGATGCATTTTTAATTCCTGAATTTGGTGAACATGTGACTTTTGGTTGATATGTAAGAACCAATCTAAAGTGGTGATGGTGGTCAATATGTGTAATGTAGTAACTAAAACAAAAGTTAAATACCAGAATGCTAATCATAAAAAGACATAGGTTCTGGTCTTTTCTTCCATCAACTAACCAAGACCTTGGGAAGGTTACATCAATTCTAAAATGAGACATTAGCTTTGATGATAATCAAAAGCTCTAAAATGCTCCAATTCCATACCTATTTAAAACTTTTTTTTTTTACCATTGCTTTACCTTAAAACATTATTCAATAGTAACAAAAGCAATACACATTGGCTGTGGTTTTTAAAAATGCAGACAGACATACTTAGGGAAATAAAAATTACCAATGAGGTTTGAGTACAGCTCAGTGTTAGAGTGCATGCTTCGTAGGGCAAGTGTGAGCCCTGAGTCCAATCCCCAACATCAAAAAACAAAAACAAAAACTTTAATTCTATCCTCCAGAAATAATAGCTGATTCCCACAAAATAAATATATGTAGAGTTTTATACCTTGCTTTCATAAAACATATTTTAAACTTCTTTCTATGGTATTAAATGTTTTAAAACATTGATTTTTTTTTAATGGGCAAGGGGGAAAGGCAAGGATTTCAGAATCATTCAGGAGTGTTCCAAGCAAATACTTTCTGTTCTTTCTGATATCCCTTTGGGGCTGTCACTTTTCAATTCAAGAATCACCATGGTGGACCTACTGTTGGCAGTAACTGTAATTTCCCTTAGGAATTGCTAAAGAACACTGTCCCTCCAAAATCAGTTGTAATGGCTACTATGTTAGACTGTGCCATCATTTATTAACCAGTTCCCTTCACTGAATATTTAGGCTATTTTCACTATTATAAATATTATAATAAACATCTGTGTAACTCTATCTCTGTATATATCTATAATGAAATCCTTGACACTTTCCTCTTCATTAACTGGTAATAAAGAAGTGTGAAGTCTTTCATTCTATTCCAATAAAATCTTATTAATATGGGAATCTGACATAAAATGGAAAATGAGTCTTGATTAGGAAATTTGGTTACTCACCAGCATCTTTGATCCAATTATCGTAAAAACGCACAGTCCTTGATGTAAGATCACTGAAGGCCATTTTCCACGAGATTTACTATCTCTTTTAACAGATTCAGTAAATGAAACAGAAATGATTTTATGATCTATAAATGCAAATAAAGATAAGATTTTAGTAATAGAATATTAAAATGCTAAAAAATTAATAGGAATAACTGCAGAGCAGCAAACTTTGAGGTTAAATGCATTAGTGAACCATATGCAGCTGGAAACACTTCAGATTTTTCATCCTTCCGGGGACACTGCTAACTTCACTGAAAAAGGCTAACATTCTATGTACATGATACAAAAGGAGGAAATGATTCTAGGACTTTTTATAGGAATATCTTCCTTTTGTGGAAAAAACAGGTCAGGAACAGACTGTACCACCATGGCAATACTGAAGTAAAACTGAGAAGAAAATCAAGAACATACACAAACTCAGCGAAAGTACACTGATCCTAGATTTGAAGCTCATCTTCAAGCCACATAAGGTATTTTACGTGCAAGATTTTATAATCAAGTAAATAGAGGCAGAAGAGGGGTGAGGAAGACTTATAAAAGCCAAGGAGAAGTGTTTA
This sequence comes from Castor canadensis, assembly GCF_047511655.1. Classification (NCBI taxonomy): domain Eukaryota; kingdom Metazoa; phylum Chordata; class Mammalia; order Rodentia; family Castoridae; genus Castor; species Castor canadensis. Next base: position 128,035,985 of record NC_133391.1, on the reverse strand, counting down.
GTTTATCTGAACAGGAAGACAAGAATAAATGGAAAAAACTCTTCTGAAAAAGATGAGCAAAGGGGAGAAACTAGCCCTATTATATATTAAAATACATTATAAATCTCCAGTAATTAAAACAGTGCAGAGACAAATTAATGGAAGAGAACAGAACATCCAGAAATAAACCAAATACATTTAGGAATGCAGAACTGTATTTCAGTAATTCTAAAACATATACTTTCCCATATCTCCATATCTCTGAAATCAAGGTACACCTTACAAATGAATGATGTGTTATAAAATTAATGGTGTATTTGATTCAAAGCCATATGGTGAGAAGATATAAAGATTCTTGAGACAGGTGGTGGTAATGCTTGCATAACAATGTAAATGTACTTATTGCCACTGAACTTTACATTTTAAAATGGTAAATTTTTACATTGTGCATATTTTATCACGCATTTAAAAAAGTCCTCTAGGTTTGCCACAGGAAAATTGAGACTTACTTCTAACATTCTAAACAAAGCTATATCATTTATATAAATGTAAATAAATAAGACATGATATATGATAAAGGTGTCATCTCAAATCAGTAGGCACCGAGTTACCAAGCAGTTATTCAAAAAATGATGTGGTGCAACTGGATAACCATCTGGAAAAAAAACTGAATCCAAACATTATAACTCAAAATGAAATTTCAAATAGATAAAAGATTAAAATGAGAAAAAAGAACCAGGAAAGTACTAGATGACAGTATGGAAGATTTCATAACTTTTGTTTGGGAAAGGCCTTTCCAACTGTGACTTAAAATCCAGAAGAAAAAAGAGAAAGCTAACAACATAACCAATAAAAAAAAATCAAGAAGGACACAAAACGCCTTACAAAGATGGAGGGCAGGACAGGCAGCATGGGGAGTACAAAAGAAAAGGCAGCCAGTTCTAGCTTCTGAGAAAGACCTTAAAGTCCAGCAGTCAGAACTAGTCAGTACGTTGGGAGAGCCCATCCCTGGATGAGGGTTTTACAGACAACTTCTTGGGGTTTTGACTCCAGAAAATCAGAGATCAGATGGAATCTCTACTCCTATTATCTTGGGAAAGAAAAAAACTTCTGGAAAAGACTGCTAGGCAACTTTCCACCTAGATACTAATCTGTGTTTCCTGTATTCCCCTGCCCATCTGTTCTCCCTGGAACTGGTTGGTTTCCCCTTCCACCCTTACCCTCTCCACTTTAAGAAGAAACAAAGCTTTAAAGAAGTCTGGAGTGATGGACAGAAAGATCCCAGTGCCTGAGTTTGTTCCTTCCCAATGATTTAGTAAGATAAGAAACTTAGAAGTATATTAAAATGTGAGGACAACTATAAAGTAAGAACTGTTTAAAAACAGGATTTCTTGAACTCAACAGTGTCCACATTTTGAGCCAAACAATTCTTAGTTGTGAAGACCTGTCCTGAGCATTGTTCAATGTTGGAACCAACACTGGCTTCTCTCCATTAGACACCAGGAACCTGTCTTCCCCAGTTTGAGATAACTAACACTGTCTCCAGAAATTGCCAATGTACCCTGGAGGGTAAAACTGTCCAAGCTGTGAATCACTGTTTTAAAGTAATCATCTAAATCATCATTCAGATAACAGTAGTTTGCCCCAGAGTAATCATTTTGGCAATTGTGCATTTATGTCAGTGATACTGATATAAATGTTCTTCAAAACAATTTCTGAGCTTTTTTATATATCAACTTCAAAATTTTTCAGAATTATGTTTAGATGGCTTTAAAAGTCAAGTTCATAACTATAAAAGTTAAGAATAGTTTTGAAGGTAAATAATCAAGGGCCATACTTTTATCAGTAGCATGAGAATGGGGGAGGTGGGGATAGGTTTAATGATAAAAAAATTATTACTAATATTTTCATTTTATAGTTTATAAGATGAGAACAATTCCAAAGGAACAAATCCACAAATCTTTAGGGCTATGGAGATATTAGTAGAGTAAATGTAGAGTAGCTTGAGGTGACTATTTTTGAGGTAATGTTCATTTAGATATACATTTCAGCAAATAATTTAAATCTTTCTTGTCTTTATCATTCATTAAAAATTCCAAGAAAAAGCAAGTGAATCTAAAATGTAGAACAGAACAACTCAGTGGAAAATTATTTCAAATGACAAATGTTCTAAATTGTGAATAACTATATATGTATGTATGTGCTACAATATAAACATATAACAAATAGACACAGAGAAACAAAAATATGTATCCATTACACCTGTCATATAGGATTTTGTAGGGGGGGGAGTTATGTTTCACATTAACTAATAGCTCTCATTGGTATTTCCTTTATCACCCCCCCTTTCCTTTCTTGCTATTTCTCTCTACTTAATAGCTTGGCTATTCACATTGCCTTGAGAATAAAACAGAACAGCAGAAGGAAAAAAACCAAAAGTTTTATCCTAGTTTTTGGGTTATAAAAACTTATGTACTCAGCCATACAAAAGAACTCAGGGTATAGGCAAGAAGTTTCTATGCCTCCTAACACAGAAAAGCATGATTCAGGCTTGGAGTAGTGAGAGTAAAGGGAGAGCAATTGGTGCAGACCCCAGAGAGAAGGGCAATAAACCCTGAGGAGGTGCAAGGTAAGATTATTGGATACTGAAAGCACCTGGGATCAGGTCCTATAGCCTGGGTAGGGCTGGAACAGGTGACTATTAGGGCCTTGGGCAGCCAGAGAGAGCTCCTTTTGCTTCAATGTGATGTAAGGGCAGCAGAAAGACTTATGGGTAGCTTGATAGGCATGAAGTACTGCAAAAGAATGGAGAAAATGAAGAAATCATATAGATAAAAAACAATGTATATCTCTTTTGATACCAAAAAGGACAACTGGCCAAAGACTGGATGAGCACTGGATAGTTAGAGGATGTAATATAGATAGAGAACATGGAGAGCCAAAAGGTTAATTCATACTATATAAGCTTCATGTAACTTGCTGGGGATTGGAGAGTGCTTATATATAGGGTAGAGAAGTAATAAGTTTACAACACCCCCAAGAAATAAAAACTAAGCTATAAGGAAATAAAAATTGTGTTCTTACATCAGACATACACCTGAAGTCAAAGTCATCACAAGAGGAAAGGTCATTATATAATGATAAAGGTATCAATTCATCAAAAGGATATAACAAGGGCTGGAGATACAGCATGGTAGTAGAGCACTTGCCTAGCATGAGCGAGGCTCTGGGTTCCATCCCTTTCACCACACACATGCACACATAAAAAATGACAATTATAAATATATATGCACCTAACATCTGAGCACTGAAATGTAGAAAACAAATATTAACAACACTTAAGGGAGACATAGAGGCAATACAATATTAGTAGGGAACTTCAATACCTTACTCTCAACAATGCATAAATCATTCAAACAGAAAGTTAACAAGGAAACATAGGACTGATACAGACCACTCTAGCCAACAGGAGCATAGTATACATTGTTCTCTAGAACACAGAATGTTCTCCAAGATAACTCATATGATCATCTGCAATGCAAGTTAAAAAACTTAAGAATGAGAGCTGTAGAACAGCTCAAGTGGTAAACTTGCCTGTGTAGCAAGCATGAGGCCCTGAGTTCAAACCCCAGTACCACAAAAAAATAAAAATAAAAACCTTAAGAATGAAACCATATTAAGTATCTTTCCTAACTACAATGGTATGAATTTAGATATCAATGATAGGCAGAAAAATGAGAAATTCACAAATATGTGAAAAGTGAAAAACACACTCTGAATCAACTAATAGGCAAAGAAGAAATCTAAAGGGAAATTTGAAAATAGCTCAAGACAAATAAAGGAAGAAACATTGCAAAACTTATGGTATGTAGCAGTTCCAATGAATACTTACATTAGAAAAGAAGAAAAAAATTAAAAAACTATTATTCTTCATGGAACTACAAAATAAAAAAGAAACTAAGTCCAAAGTCAGAAGAAAGAAGGAAGGAAATAACACAATAACAGTAGAAATAAAAGATAGGCACTTGAAAAACTGTAAAATAAAAGCTAGAAAAACAAATGAGTTGGTTTTATGAAAACTAAACAAAATTGAACAAAATGTCAACTAGATTAAGAAAAAAAGGGAGAAGATTCAAATAATAAATCAGAAGGAAAGAGCAGACATTACAATTGGAATCAGGGAAATACAAATGCATCAGGTCAGATTTTTCTGTATTCTATATCTCTTATGTTGATGTTTCCCAAACCTAGCTAAAAATAAGAACCATTGAAAGAAATTTGTATTCAGTTAGGGTTTGAGGAAATTCTGATGATGGGCTAGATTTGAGAACCTCTTTTTTTTTTTTTTGGCGGTGGTGGTGGTGGTGGTACTGGGATAACTCAGGGCCTCACCTAAAGGCAGGTATCCAAGGTGCCCACTATCTCCACTCCTATTCAACATGGTACTGGAATTCCTAGACAGAGAAGTTAGGCAAGAAGAAGAAATAAAAGGAATACAAATAGGTAAAGAAACTGTCAAAATATCCCTATTTGCAGATGACATGATCCTATACCTTAAAGACCCAAAAAACTCTACACAAAAACTCCTAGACACCAAAAACAGCTACAGCAAGGTAGCAGGATACAAAATCAACTTAAAAAAATCATTAGCTTTTCTATACACCAATAATGAACAAATTGAGAAAGAATATATGGAAACATTTCCATTTACAATAGCCTCAAAAAAAATGAAATACCTAGGAGTAAAATAACAAAGGATGTGAATGACCTCTAGAAGGAGAACTACAAATCCCTGAAGAAAGAGATCAAGGAAAACTATAGAAGGTGGAAAGATCTCCCATGTTCATGGATTGGTAGAATCAACACAGTAAAAATGGCTGTACTACCAAAAGCAATCTACATGTTTGATGCAATTCCCATCAAAATCCCAATGACACTCATTACAGAGACTGAAAAATCTACCCTAAAGTTCATTTGGAAACACAAGAGACCATGAATAGCCAAGGCAATACCCAGCAAAAAGAGCAATGCTGGAGGTATCACAATACCTGACTTCAAACTATATTACAAAGCACAAACAATAAAAACATCATGGTACTGCCACAAAAACAGACATGAAGACCAGTGGAACAGAATAGAGGACCCAGATATGAATCCACACAGCTATGCCCACCTTATTTTCACAAAGATGCCAAAAATATACAATGGAGAAAAGACAGCCTCTTCAACAAATGTTGCTGGGAAAAGTGGTTATTCATCTGCAAAAAGCTGAAACTAGATCCATGTTTACCACCCTGTACTAGTATCAACTCAAAATGGATCAAGAACCTTAATATCAGACCCGAAACTCTGAAGTTAGTACAGGAAAGAGCAGGGAATACTCAGGAAGTAAAAGGTACAGGCAAGGACTTCCTCAATAGAATCCCAGCAGCTCAGCAACTAGGAGAAAGGATGGACAAATTGGACTTCATAAAATTAAAAAAGCTTCTCTACAACAAAAGAAATAGCCTCTAAACTGAAGAGACCACCCACAGAGTGGGAGAAAATATGCCAGCTATACATCAGACAGAGGACTGATAACCAGAATATACAGGGAACTTAAGAAACTAAACTCTCCTCAAATCAATGAACCAATAAAGAAATGGGCAGCTGAACTAAACAGAACTTTCTCAAAAGAGAAATTCAAATGGCCAAAAAACACAGAAAAAAAATGCTCACTATCTCTGGCCATAAAGGAAATGCAAATCAAAACCACACTAAGATTCCACCTCACCCCTGTTAGAATAGCTATCATCAAAAACACCACCAACAACAGGTGTTGGCAAGGATGTGGGGAAAAAGAAACCCTTGTACACTGCTGGTGGGAATGCAAGCTAGTGCAACCACTCTGGAAAAAAATATGGAGGCTTCTTAAAAATCTAAACATAGATCTGCCATATGATCCAGCAACCTCACTCCTGGGGATATACCCAAAGGAATGCAACACAGGTTACTTCAGAGACACCTGCACACCCATGTTTACTACACAATAGCCAAGATATGGAAACAGCCAAGATGCCCCACTACTGACGAATGGATTAAGAAAATGTGGTATTTATGCACAATGGAATTTTACTCAGCCATGAAGAAGAATGAAATCTTATCATTCTCAAGTAAACGGATGGAATTGAAGAACATCATTCTGAGCGAGGTTAGCCAGGCTCAGAAGACCAAAAAATTGTATGTTCTCCTCATATGCAGACTTTAGATCTAGGGTAAAAACAGCAATATTGTAGGACTTGGGTCACGTGCTAAGGGGAGAGCACATACAGGAGGTATGCGGATAGGTAGGAAACCCAAAACATGAAAGTGTTTGATGTCCCCACAAGAGGAGCTAATACAGAAACCTTAAAGTGACAGAGGTCAATATGAGAAGGTGATCAGGAACTAGTGATGTGGTCAGGTAGAGATGAATCAATTTGGGTTGTAATACACTTATGCATGGAAGCAATACTAGGAATCTCTTTGTATAGCTATCCTTATCTTAAAAGTGTTTAAGAATAACACTTTTTCTTATTTTTGCTATGTCTTCTCTTCAACAAAATTGGAGAAAAGGGCAGAACAGGTTCTGCCTGGAAGTGAGGGGGAGTGAAGGGAGAGGGAAGGGGCTAGGGGGAGAAATGGCCCAAACAACGTATGCACAGATGAATAAATGAATAAAGAAAAAAAAAGGCAGGTGCTCTATTACTTGAGCTATGCTCCCCCAGACCTTTTTACTTTAGTTATTTTTTAGATAGGTCCTCCTTTTTTTGCCCAGGGCCATCCTCAGCTATGATCTTCCTACCTATGCTTCCCATATACAAGAATTCTCTACAAGTATTGGCTTGAGATGGAGTCTTGCCAATTTTTTTCTCCCCTAGGCTGACTTTAAAACACAATTCTCCCAATCTCTGCTTCTTGACAGACTGGGATTACAGGTGTGAGCCACCATGCCTTCCTGGAAACTTCTTAATACCATTCTCAGACAGGACAATCCCACAATTTTGGGACAGGCATAAAATACATGAGAAAGGACTCAGCTAATGAACATCCCTTGGACATGGTCAGGCATCTAGATCAGGGCAGAAAAAGGAGTTGTAATTGACACCAGATTGAAGTCAATCTGGTGATGAAAAAAACTCATATGCAAAATGGAAGCAGATCTCTGAGTCAGCGCCACACATTCAGGATATAAAGAAATTGACTTCTTACTTTAGTTGTGAGCTAAATGTGAAGTTCTCAAGCACTGTGAGAGAGCAAAATCAAACTGATAGGGTCAAATATCAGTTGGGTGTTTAACACCTAACTTTCTGTTTGCAAATAAGAAGGTCATGAATCATTAGGATGCTTTGTCTGTAAGAACAGAGCATTCAACCTAAATGGCTTAGCCATAAGAGGATGTGTTGTTTCACAGAACCAGAGTCCAGAGGTAGGGCAGTTCTGAGTAAGTAAAGTCCTGATTTGTTGTTGTTAATGGAAAAAAACAGTGGCAGCTATTCTGAATACCACATTCTCACACTCTTTCATCCAGAACAGTGAAAGGGAACTTTCTCTCTCTATTTTTTCTTTCTTACTTCCTTGCTTCCTTTCTCTCTTTCTTTTTTTCTTTCTCCCTTCCCTCCCTTCTCTCCCTTCCTCCCTTCCTCCCTTCCTCCCTTCCCCCCTTCCTCCTTCCCTTCCTTCCTTCCTTTCTCTTTTTTTGGAAAGGGTATTGCTATGTAGCCCAGGCTGGTTTCAAGCTCACTGCTCTTTTGCTAATGTGTCTTTTTAGGAGCTTCAAAATCCTTCTACACATTTCCCCAGAAAGCCCTTAAGCATCATCTTAGCCTCTTGCCTACATCCTTCATGCTCATTTTTGCTCAGCAACAGACTAGTGGGCAAAATGGACTGTTTTTGTTTGTTTGTTAGTTTGTTTTAATTGTTTAGGCATTGTTCACAGCATTTCAGCCATTCCCATGAACTTCAGTCTCCAAGAGTTGGAGGCCACTGGTCTTGACCAAAAGAAATTTCTCAACAAAATTGTCAGAAAAACGATCTTTTCTATCAAAGTATATACCACCCTCTTAGATCACTTAAATTCCTCAGGTCGCCATCTTAGGTGACTTGCATTGTTTAAAGCGTTCCTGTTTCTTCTTCCAGGTTCTTGTATAGCCCCATTGACCACGAAAAATGCCTGCCAAATAACATGCCAAAACCCATCCCCCAAGCCTTTTACCCAATCAAGAGAGATTGTGAATCTTTGACCTGGACAAATCCCAGGTAAGGGGCAGGTACAACTATGTCAGGGATATAAGGACTATTTTGTCAACTATTTTGTGCTCACGTGTCCACTCAGCTGGAGTGAATGCATGCTTGCATTTGATCAAAAGAAATTGGTTTGTCAAGATTTTCTCTGTCTCTCATGGGTCTGTTTTCAGCACCAGAGGGCCTTTATTTCCAACAATTTGGGGGCTCACTCCAAGATTTTACATTCTGTCCAGGAAGGGGAGCCCCAGCCCTTCCCTGGGGAGATGTATCCTGCTGCCTAACTGATGCGGCCCCAAGGTTCGGCCGACAGTGACAACATTCTGGATCTGTAAACGAACTCAGACTCCAGAGTTTCCTGACAATGCTGGTAAAAGAGCTCTGAAGACTGGGACCATGGCAACCACATAAATTTTGTGCACAAATCAAGACAAGAAACACCATGGGACTGACCAAGTAATGTCTTGGTGGTCGGGATACTGGAGGCTGTGTGATGTATGAATGAGACGTGTCGGGTGACCCAAAGGGAAAGTGGAATCCTGATCCACAGTTCCAAGGTGACCTCATACTGTTTAAGGCAGAATTAGATTAATCCAGGTCAGGAGCTTATACAGACCCATGACTACCAAGAGGTGCCTCAAGCTCCCACGAGGGATATGGCCAGAGATGGACAAAGTGTAAAAGAATCAGAGTGCAAGAAACCTCTAAGGCAAAAGGGGGTGGGAGGTTGAGCTCCTGATAGACAGAGCACAGTTGACCAGAAGGGAGAAATGGGAAATAAGGCAGCAAAGAGGGAGGCCAACAAATAAAGGTCCAAGACAAAATACCCTCTGAGAGCCCCTGAGGAAAGATGTTAAGGTATTGGGATGATAGCCCCCGTACTAAAGGGAAAAAGAAAGAAAGAATGGTCAAATACTGTTGTTTTATCTGGTCTCAAGAACTGATCATAAAGCTTTTGGTTTTTTTACCAAAATTTGGGTCTGACGAGGACTGGAACTGTCAACTATTAATTCAACATGTAAATGACAAGAGCCCAGTCACTCAAGAGGAGATGAAATATGTCTTCTGTTGGAGACAGAGTCCCATAGTCCTGTTTCCACTTGAAGAAAAAGAAAATGAAAAGACTCCCATCTGGAACTATGCAGACCTACCCAAGATCATGCAATATTTCACAAAAAGTAGAAAACTGGTTGCCTCAGTGGTTACCAACTCATGGAGACTCTCTGGGCTACTGTCAATTCACCAGGGACTGTTTCTCAGAAAAACCAGTGCCCCTGAGCCTTAGTCAACAAGAATATAATTGTGGTTCATACAATGTAGAATCTGGAGTTCACAAGCACCTCTCTTTAGAACACAGTACCAGTGCCCCTCAAACCAGTCATAAACAGATACATCAGAAGAGGAAAAGGCACCCAGAGGAAGGCAGAGAAAAAACAGGAAGAATGGCCCAAGCATAAGAATAAAAGAAGTTCTGAGGAAATGGATTTAGACAAACGTAAGAGCATCCAAAGTAAAAAAACAAAGGTGGAAACAGAAACTGTACAGGTCAGTACAGAAAAGCTTAAGGATCAAAAGGAGAAAAAAAACCGAGATGCATCCTCTAAGAAAGAGGACCATAAGCATAGAAAAGAGAAAAAGGAACATGGCAAAGAAAGGACAGAGGAGGAAATGCTTTGGGACCAGTCTATCCTTGGATTTTGAAGTTAAACTGAAAAAAATAGTTGGAACCTGGTTATATGATGTTCATGTTCTTACCACTTTTCTTATGTGAGCAGATACTTTTAATTTCTAACAAAGACCAAGTGAACATGAAGTATTTAGTATACTTGCTCTTCACCATGGAAATTACTTTTCCTCGTTATCCAAAAGAATTACTACGTTTTCTTATATATAATCTAATTTCCCTTAATGAGAGTGGCTCTTACTTATCAAATTGCTGTGATGGTGAAATTATTTTCCCCTGGTAGATGATTTATTTTAAATTGGAGGATTTGTAGACTGCAGAATCTGTTTTAATTTTGAGTGAAGATTTTTTTAGTTCATTAGGTTTCTCTATGATGCAATTTAGATTTTTTTTTCCTTTGTTCTACTTGCAGTGTGTTTTCTAGGTTGAAAAGTGAAATACATTATAATAATAATAAGCTTACATTACATATAGTTTTAAAAGTTTCAAAGAGTCTTCATAGAAAATCAGTTTATATTCTGAAAATGTTTATAATAAACATTTTTTAATTTCTGAAAAAAAAAAGAAAAAAGAAAAAAAATGAAACTCCTTCTAACTGGGATTTATTCACCTCTGTTCCCCTCCCCCATTTATAACCCCGCTGCTCCTCCAGCTCAGGTGCCAGAGGTGGTCCCCACGCCACCCCCCTCCAGGCTCCCGCTTTCCCATCTCCCCCTTCCAGTTAGAAAAGTTCAAGTTAGACCTCCATGTGTGCCTCCTCCAATATGTGGATAATTTACTTCTGTCAGGGAAAATGGGGGAGGGGGATGAGGTGATTAACACAACCATTAGTTTTATAAATTTCCTGGGAAGCCAGAGATTTCATATTTGATTTCATATTTGAAATCAATTTCAGTCTCAATTTGCTGAGACTGAAGTAAAATATCTGGGACATTTCATCACTAAGGACCAATAAAGGATTGGTCCAGAAAGAATTCAAGGAATCACTGGTCTCCTGCTCCCAGGAACAAAACAAGAATTAAGAAAGTTCCTTGGCTTAGTGGGATACTGCTGGTTGTGGATAGGCTCAAATGCCTTTAAAACTAAATCGTTATATCTCAAATTGCCCAAGAGGGACCAGACCCCCTTCTTTGGACCCCCAAGGAGATGAAACAAGTAGATGAGCTAAAACAAGCCCCTATCACAGCCCTGGTGCTAGACTTGCCATCTCTTGAACAGCCTTTTTATCTCTTTGTAAATGATGAGTTATCCTTAGGGTGCTAACCCAAAAACATGGGGGTCAACATCAACCTGTAGCCTTCTTAGCTAGATTCCTAGATCCTATCACCCAAGGTTGGCCTGAGTGTATTCAGGCAATAGTGGCTGAAAGTAGAAAAATCACCTTTGTGGGAAGTCTGGTTATTAGCACTCCCCATCAAGATAGAACAATCTTAAACCAAAAGGTGAGTAGATGGCTGACAGATTCCAGGATGCTAAAGTATGAGGCTATCTTGCTAGAAAAGGATGACCTGGCTTTAACTACTGATAAGGCCCTAAATCCAGCCACTTTCTTGGTGGGGAACAGGAGGGACGAGCCCCTGAACATAAATGTTTAGATATTATTGAATATCAAACAAAAGTAAGGCCAGACCTCAGGGAAACTCCTTTCCAGACTGGGTTCCATTTCTCTGTGGATGGATCCTCTCAGGTAACTGAGGGAAAAAGACATAATGTATATTCTACCATAGACAGGGAGGCCGTAACTATAACAGAATCAGGCTGACTCCCTAACAATTGGTCATCAGAGACTAGCGAACTGTTTGCTCTAAATCAGGCCTTAAAACACCTAAAGGACAAAGAAGGGACCATACACACCAATTCAAAATATGCACTTGGCGTGGTCCACACCTTTGTAAAAATCTGAATGAAACAGGGTTTAATCAACAGCAGGGCCAAGACTTGGTGCATGGGGAATTAATTCAACAAACACAAGAGAGCCTAAAACTACCTAAAGAAATAGCCACAGTCCATGTGCCAGGACACCAAAAGAGAGTAAACTTTGAGGCTCAGGGAAATTCTTTTGCAGATGAGACAGTGAAACAGGCTGCTCTCACCCCCAAGGACCCAGTCTTTTGTCTTATCCCATACCTTCCTGCTCCTCCTTTACCCCTCATGAGGAAGAACAACTAAAAAAATCTTGGGGCAATCAGGACTGAACGGGGAAAATGAGTTCTCCCTGATGGGAGGGAAATGATCTCAAAGCCCCTAATGAGAGAACTCCTTACCTATTTCCATCAGGGAAGCCAATGGGGACCTCATGCCATCTACTACGTGGTTGTTTGAGCCTGTGGGTGTATAGGGACCTATATACTACCCAAACAAGTATCAGAAGGGTGTCTCACTTGTCGAAAAATGAACAAGCCCTGAGACAGAAACCAGCTGGAGGTAGAAATGTCAGGATACGACCTTCCAAAGCATTCAGGTAGATTACACTGAGATGCCCAAAATAGGTCATCTTAAATACTTCCTGGTTATCGCAGACCATCTCACTCACTGGGTCAAGGCCATCCCTCTCCCAGGGGCCACTGCTACAAATGTAATTAGGCCATTACTAGTACACATCATCCCAAGGTTTGGAGTTGTAGAAAATATAGACTTAGACAATGGGAATCACTTCACTGCCAACGTCCTTAAGGGACTTATGAAGGCTCTTGAGGTCAAATGGGAATACCGTGTTCCCTGGCACGGTACCTTCCTCAGGGAGAGTTGAAAGAATGAATCAGACACTTAAAAATCAGCTCACTAAATCAGTCTTAGGACCAGATACCTTAGATTAAATGCCTCTCCATAGCACTATTCAGGATTAGGATGGCCCCTGGGAGGGACACTGGCCTCTTCCCTTATGAAATGCTTTATGGGCTTCCTTACCTTAGCTCTGTTACTGATGTGCCCACCTTTGAAACCAAAGATTATTTTCTCAAAAATTATATACTTGGATTGTCCTCTACCTTACCTTCTCTTAGGATAAAGGGGTTGTTAGCACAGGCTCCTCCACTTGACTTTCCTATTCACCCACACCAGTCTGGCAGTTATGTGCTGATCAAGACCCAGAAAGAAAATAAGCTTGAGCCAGCTTGGGAAGACCCTTTCTAGTCCTGCTGACCATGGAACCAGCCATCTGGACTGCAGAGAGGGGGGTGGACTCATTACACACGAGTAAAGAAGGTGCCCTCACCTGACCAGAAAGAACACTGGACCGTGCTCTCAGATCCACTTCAGAGTAACCTTAAAAAGACTATAGTGAAATGATCCTTTCTCTTTCATTTAGGAAATGATGTGTTTATTATTAATGTAACTCAGAGTACTTTTCCCTTAACTGTTGAATTTGATGCATGCCAGTTCTCCTTGTGGAGAACTTACATCCCAACTCCAGCTCCAAGGATACACGTCTCCCTTTTATGACAATCCTAAGGGCTGGACCAGAACCCAAGGCACTGGTAAGACTCCAATTTCCACCATCCAGAACAATCAACAGTCTTTTAACAGACTACAGTCGAAACTACAACTGTTTCAGACACACCCTTCTCCTTCTTGCAAAGATAAACAGTGTGACCCACTTGCATTGGTCATAGAAAACTCTTGGAGTATGACAAAAGAACCATCCACATTTTGTAAATATGGGTTGGGGGGCGATGTCTCAGGAACAGACCTTTTAGGTGCCTTTGAACTCGCCTAGCTCCCAAATCCTCTCAGGGAGCACCCAGTTCTACCTCTGCTCCAAGGTTACCTCCACATTTATACAACAATCAAACTCAGGTAACTGTAGTAAAAGTCAAGGACCAAAGATAAACTGTGGCTATTGAAATTGGGCACAGGGATACAAATGCTTGGATGGAATGGATAAAATATTCTGTCTGCACATTAAATAAGAACGATGGTTACTACTGCAGAGGACCTTTACTTTAGACTCTCCCAAGTAACTGGGCAGGCACCTGTGCTTTGGTGCAGTTGGTAATCTCTTTCACCCTAGCATTTAGATACCCAGCCATGCCCAACACCTAGGAGAAGGGAGATATAGGCATAGATGTTGCAGCCAGCCACAGAGGTTCCTTGGATCCCCATGTTTACATTGATGCCGTTGGGTTCCTAGAGGGTGCCAAGTGAATTTAAAGCCAGAAATCAAATTGAAGCAGGATTTGAATCAGTGCTCTTTTGGTGGTCCACCATAAATAAAAATGTCAATTAGATGAGTTATATTTATTATAACCAAAAAATGTTAAGTATACCAGAGACACTATCAAAGGAATAGCACAGCAATTGGGACCAACTAGCCAGATGGCTTGGGAGAACAGCTAGCATAAGATATGATGTTGGCCAAAAAGGGAGGAGTTTGCATAATGATTGGAGTTACATGTTGCATGTATATACCAAATAATACAGCCCCTGATGGAACTATCACTAAGGCCTTATAGGGATTAACTACCGTATCCAATGAGCTAGCTGACAATTCAGGTATAAATGATCCCTTCAGTAACTTAATGGAGAAATGGTTCGGGAGATGGAAGGGGTAGATGACCTCAATCAACCTCCTTGCTCATAGTGGCCAGAGTTTTAATTTTAGTAGGATGTTACATAATTCATTGTGTCCCAGGACTAACACAGCGGTTAACTGAGACAGCCCTCACCAAGCAATTATCCCCACCCTACCCAAATAATTTTTTCCTATTAGAAACAGAGAAACATGAGAATCAGTGGCTCCTAAGTGAGTTTGAAGAAAAGAATTTAAATTAAAAGAGGGGGGAAATTGTAAGAAAAATGATCTTTTCTATCAAAATATATGTTACCCCCTTAAATTACTTAAAATTTCTCAGGTAGCCATCTTAGGTAACTTGCATTGTTTAAAGGATTCCTGTTTCTTCTTCAAGATTCTTGTAAATCCCCATTTCCTGCAAAAATTGCCCTCCAAATTACATGCCCTAACCCAACCCCCAAACCTTTTAGCCAATCAAGAGAGATTGTGAACCTCTGACCTGGACAAATCCCAGGTAAGGGGCAGGTACAACTGTGTCAGGGATATAAGGAGAAGTCACTGTTGACCATTTTGTGCTCATGTGTCTGCTCAACTGGAGTGAGTACATGCTTGTTCCCTTTTGATCAAAAGAAACTGCCTTCTCAAGATTTTCTCTGTCTCTCATATATCTGTCTTCGGCACTGGAGGGTATTTAATTCCAACAAAATTAAGAATAAATTTGCAGTGGCCAGGGTTGTGGGCCTCATAACCCCTGTGTGTCTTCAGCCCCACAAGACCAAATAAATAATTGAAGCAAACGTGACTTTTTGAGTTTCAAATGCTGTCACAGTTGACTCTAGAACAATAAAGTTTGATAGGTCATCTTGAGCATTGCTCCCAATACAGTAATAAGACTAATGTTTTTGTAGGATATGTCCTCAAGATGTTCCCAAATCTCCAAATTTAAAAATGATCTTTAGGACAGATTTCTCTCACAAAAATGTAATGATGTAGAAACAAAGCATTCTGGTGTACCTTTTTAAAAAAATTTTTTTGGGGGGGTTACTGGGGTTGGAACTCAGGGCTTCACACTTTCTAGGCAGGCACTATACCATTTGAGTCACTCTACCAGCCCTCTTTTGTGTCAGATATTTTCAAAATAGGTTCTCCCAAACTATTTGTATGGGGTAGCTTCAAACTGAGACACTTCTTCTCATCACTACCTCCTGAGTAGTTTGGATTACAAGTGTAAGTCACCAATGCTTACACTTAATAGTCTTAAAAATAATATTTTTGTGGTCCTGGGATTTGAACTCAGGGCCTAACACTTGCTAGCAAGTGCTCTACCTCTTTAGCCATACCCCAGCCCTTTGTGTTTTAGTTATTTTTCAGCTCAAGTCTCTTCCTTTCACCTGGGCTGGCCTTGGATGGAGATCCTTCTACCTCCACCTCTTAAGTACCTGGGATCACCCCACTCCACCCCTGGTGAAACTTTAAAATGAATGACTCAGTAAGTAAAACCTAATGTCATTTATAAAGTTGTTTGAATAAATTTTCACTAAAATAAATTCCTCTCTATATAATCAAATCACTGTTGAAGAAAGAAAGCAAGCCCTTAAATACCCCTTTCCAGAAATGCATCACATGCCAGCATCTAAACCAAGCCCTGAGCCAGACAGGCATGGTGGTATATGTGCAATCCTAGCACTTGAGAGGCTGAAGCAGAAAGACTGAGAGTTCAAGGCTAGCTTGGGCTACATAGGGAGACCCTGTCTCAAAAAATGAAAAGAAATAAGCCAATTACAGAAAAATGACTGAGATTATATGGTTTCTTTGTTAATTAATGGTGTATTTACCCCAAATCCTCCCCTAAATCATGTGGAGAAGCACATGACCTCAGGGGGTAGGAGGATCCTGAAACAGGGAAAGGGTGAGCAGCTCTGAAATAACATGGACTGTAACTGTGAGCAGAGACTGCCCTGCTGACATGAAACAAAGCTCCAAAGCCTGAGCCCATCATGAGAGATGTCACACTATAAATCTACAGACACAGAAAACATGGTGTTGGACTAAACCCTCGTGATTGTCACTATACTACTTCCATGAACTTAAGTTGTTCTGACTGGTCCACAGCCTATCTAAATGAAATGAAGGTCGCCCATGGTCATAACCAATAGCACATGTTAACACAGTCACTGTATGAATAGTCTCAGGACTATCTTTAATCAAGTGTAAGAGTTGTAATTCCCATGACGAGTAGTACCTCTAAACAAATATCTTTACTATTCTTTCCATTCCTACTGAGGCAGGCTAAGATTCAGGGAAGTTTGGGATTTATAGAAAAATATTGCATTTCAGACTGACCGTGCTCTGATTCAGGGACTGCCCTCATCTGGCCCAGGAACCACCCATGCCCCTCCCCACTCACTGATTATTAGATGGGAATTACTTGGTTCTTTCCTTCCCATAGATTAGCATAAGTTTTAAAAGTACCTAAAAAAGGGAAACTTGCACATCTGTCAGACTCCACCCGTACCCAACATGTTCCCTTTTGTATTTCCCTTCCCTAACTTTTAATAAACTCCATTTACACCCATGCATTCTGCCATGGATTCTTCTCTACAGGACAAAAGGACTTCGAGAGTCTTCTGATCACAGAATCTACCCCACCGCCAACACTACTACTCTATTACTTCAGCTCCATTTTCATTGCCTTTCCCATTAATAGAGGTATTTATTAAGAATTAGGGTTCACCAGATATGAATCCACACAACTATACCCACCTCATTTTTGAGAAAGGTGCCAAAAACAAACGATGGCAAAAAGACAGCCTCTTCAACAAATGTTGCTGGGAAAAGTGGTTAACCGTCTGCAAGAAACTACAACTAGATCCATGTCCATCACCTTGTACTAGTATCAACTCAAACTGGATCAAGAACCTAAGTATCAGACCTGAATCTCTGAAGTTAGTACAAGAAGGTGCAGGAAACACTCTAGAACTAATAGGTAGAGGCAAGGACTTCCTCAATAGAACCCCAGCAGCCCAGCAACTAGGAGAAAGGATGGACAAATGGGACTTCATAAAATTAAAAAGCTTCTGTACAACAAAAGAAATGGTCTCTAAACTGAAGAAACCACCCACGGAGTGGGAGAAAATATTTACCAGCTATGCACCAGACAAGGGATTGATAACCAGAATATACAGGGAAGTTAAGAAACTAAACTCTCCTAAAATCAATGAACCAATTAAAAAATGGGCAACTGAACTAAACATAACTTTCTCAAAAGAAGAAATTCAAATGGCCAAAAAACACATGAAAACATGCTCACCATCTCTAGCCATAAAGGAAATGCAAATCAAAACCACACTAAGATTCCACCTCATCCCTGTTAGAATAGCCACCATCAAAAACACCACCAACAACATGTATTGGTGAGGATGTGGGGAAAAAAGAACACTTGTACACTGCTGGTGGGAATGCAAGCAGGTGCAACCACTCTGAAAAAAAATTTGGAGACTCCTTAAAAATCTAAAAATTGACCCGCCATATGATCCAACAATCCCATTCCTGGGGATATACCCAAAGGAAAGCAACACAGGTTACTCCAAAGGCATCTGCCTGTCCAAGTTTATTGGAATGCCATTGACAATAGCCAAGTTACGGAAACAGCCAAGATGCCCCACTATTGATGAGTGGATCAAGAAAATGTGATACTTGTACAATTTTACTCAGCCATGAAAAAGAATGAAATCTTATCATTTGCAGGTAAATGGACAGAACTGGAGAACATCATTTTGAGCGAGGTCAGCCAGGCTCAGAAGACCAAAAATCATATGTTCTCCCTCATATGTGGACTTTAGATCTAGGGCAAATATAACAATGTGGTTGGACCTGGATCACATGACAAGGGGAGAGCACATACGGAAGATACAGGAAAAGATAGAAAACCCAAAACACGAAAGCATTTGATGTCCCCACTCCAGAGGAACTAATACAGAAACCTTAAATCAATAGAGGTTATCATGAGAAGGGGATCAGTAACCAGTGCAAAGATCAGTTAGAGATGAATCAACATGGGTCATAACACATGTGTACACGAAAGCAATGCTAGGAATATTTCTGGATAGCTATCCTCAACCCAACTAGCAAAAGCGCTTTGTCTTCCTTATTATGCTTATGTCTTTTCTTCAACAAAATTAGTGATAAGGGCAGAACAGGACCTGCCTGGAACTGAGAGGATGGGGGAGAAATGACCCAAACAATGTATGCACCTGTGAATAAGTGAATAACTAAAAAAAAAGAGAATTAGGGTTCAGCTCATGCTTATAATCCTAGCTACTCAAGAGGCAGAGATGAGGAGGATTGTTTGAAGCCAGCCTTGACAAATAGTTCGTGAGACCCTATCTCAAAAACAACCCATCACAAAAAAAGGGCTGATAGAGTGACTCAAGGTGTAGGCCCTAAGTTCAAACCCCAGTACTACAAAAAAAAAAAAAGAATTAGATGCCTCTGGAAAAGATAATATATTTCCAGACAGAGACTGCATTTCTGCTTGGCTCAAGCTGTCAAACTCTTGAGGTTCAGCAATGAGGCAGACAAATTTTAGTTTTGATATTCACTTAACAATCTCAGTGTGTAAACGTGCTAGAAATGAAGAGACCTAGAAACCAACAGGCCCTGGTAGGAAATACAATTTATATGGAAATTTAGCACAGTGCTAAACATTGTACTATTTATAGTGCTTCTTATCACTCTTGTGGTAACAGAGGCTCTCCCAATCTAAGCAGAGCAATCAGTATCCTTCCCACATCTCTGGTCCCAACTTAGCATTCTCTAAATGGAGAAATAAGGCAAACTTGGAGAAGAGACAGAGAGTCTTTGGGGTGAACAGAAGACCTACTTAAATCACCACCAGCTGTAAGCTCAGTTGTAGGCAGTGGGGAATAGGAAGATGAAGACAGAGACCCTGCCCTCAGGCAGTGTCAAATGTGAAAAAATTCTAGGATCTGGGATGAATGAGTCTGGGAAGAGAAAAGCACCCTAAAATCTAAGCCCAGTGGGACCAATTGGACCAGTTTCTCTGTCTGAAGAAGTGGTAAGCACTTCAAAGGCAATTTAATTCCTATGTGTAATCTAAGTCCCAGGACTCAATTAAGCAGGTGCCCAATAAATATATACTGGATGATTTTTTTTTTTTTGTCTACTGGATGAATTTTTAAATGCTGTAAATTCAGAAAAAATAAAGCAAAAAAGGACCTTGGATAGGTGGTGGAAAATACCATGTCTGGCAGAGGGAAGATCTAAACCACACCTATTTGGGTGGGACAGGATGACCCCTCCCTGTTTTAACAGCCATCTCAGCCACTCAGATCCATTATCTTTGATACGTGAATTCTTCCAGCTCTCCAGTATAAGACTAAGGGATGGGGGCCACCATTTTGAGTCTCTATTCCCATTTCCTGTATGGGGGCAGGAAATGTTTCTATTTTTACACTTCTACTCACTTTTATCTTGTTATACTACCTGTTTCTTTCTTAATAAACCATACTATTCTAACTACGTCTTTTGCATCTTCCTTGAATTCTTTCCCTGCCAGACATAAGAATCATGGTATTTATCAGTGCTGTTTTTCCAATAACATTCCCATTCATCTCCTCTTCAAACACAAAGTAATTTTTTTAGCATGTATTATTGTGCAAGGAAGTACTGAGCAGAACACAATATTATTTGTAAAATACAGTTCCTGAATTTAAACAGCTTTCAATCTGGCAGTGGAAGGGCACCTATACAGATTTCTATAATGCAAAGAAGAATGCAGGACCATGCACACAGCTCACCTAGACGTGAAAACCTTTAGAAATGAAGTGTCACATTTGGCACACATGACACAGAAGAAAGGCATATTGGCGGAGAGGACATATAAGTTATGCCTCGAGAAAGAGATTTCAATAAGCAAAAATGTGCATGTCTAGAGAGAAGAGGCATGCATTTCAAGCGACAGACCTCCAAGGGAAAAATTAATTTATTCAACTAAAACTCTGAAGTATCTGTTATATGTCAAGCACTGTTTTAGATGCTAAAAAAAAAAAGAAAAAGAAAATCTGCCTTCATAACATCATAGAAAAGCTCCAGATGTGCTTTTATATTTGTTGGTCCATCTTGGTAATGTAGCAGACTAAGGAGGGGAATAATAGAGGTGGCACTTGATTGTAAAGGAAACAACAGTCAGGCACATAAAACAATTTTTTGAGACCTTGTTCTGTTGACAATGAGGAGTCATGACAAGTTTTTCAACTAGGGAATCTCTCCATCAAAGTAAGCTTTGGGAAGATTAATTGGCTCCAGGGCGGGTACTGAGGGTGTGGGTTAGAAGCAGGAAAAACAATTCCGCAGTGTTGCATCCTATTGGGAAAGACACTGCACAAGCATCGCTTCCTGTAAGATACCATCCCTGAGTTGGCCAGTCAGGACTAGATGTCCCACCAAGGTGTCCTTATAATCTCTTCATCTGTGAAAGCACATACTGCATAGTATTGCAAATGTCTGTTTACTAATTCTTATCTCTTCTGCTCATCAAGAGAGAAGAGACTGGGCCTCATTATCTTTGTATTGTCAGTGCATAGATTAATGCCTGGCATGGAGCAGAAAATATTTGTAGCATGAGTAAATAACCAAGTATTATAGATTGAATTATGTCCCTTCATATGTTGAAGTCCTAACCTCTGGTAACCCCAGAACCTCAGAATATGACCTTATTGGGAGAAAGGGTCTTTATAGAGGTAATCAAGTTAAAATGAAGTTATTAGGTTGGGTGCTAATCCAATATGATTGGTGTCTTAAACAAGGGAGAAATCTAGACACAGAGATGCACACAGGGTGAACATAATATGAACAGGAAGAAGGCCCTCTATAAGCCCAGCCTGGAATGGATCCTTTCCTTGAAGTCCTCAGAAGGAACAAACCCTACTAACCCCTTGATTTCAGCTCTCAAACATTCAGAACTTTGAGATGGATATTTCTGTTTAAATCATCCAGTTTGTGGAACTTTGCTACAGAAGCCTAGGAAACTAATATACCAACAGACAATGTCCATTCACCTTGAAGAAAAATCCATGATCAGAGCCCAAGATTAAGGCCATGGTTAACTGTAAAAAATAGGTAATAATTAACATGGGAGCAGCATAAATCTCTTGAGAAATAACCTAGGAGGAGACATGGCAAAGGGCAGTATCTCAGGGAACACCCATGTTTAGGAAACAGGAACAACACAAGGAAGCAACAGTCAGAAAGATGCAGGATAAAGCTGCTTACTAGTAGCTCCATATACTAGAAAAATAAAAATAAATGATAAAAGAGCAAAATTTACAGCTATTCTAATAATATTTAATTATTAATATTCTAATAATTAATTATTAATATTCTAATAATTCTAATTCAAAGGAATGTGATCCAGGAAAGGTTCTAGAGCAGAGTGGCACTGAAAATATGGCAAAGTTCCTAACCTAACACAGACTCTTGTCCTAGATTATCAGTGAAGTAAAAGAGCCCAAGAAGCCTTACACATCTGTAAGAGAAGCAATTGGTCTAATCCATTTCCTTCTCAGGGTGGGGAGTGTAACAACAAGGTAGACTCTGGTGGTGAAGCTCCACACTTATTGCTGAGTAGGTAGAGATGCCTTACAGATGTTCTTTGGGAATGGGACACACCCTGTAAGGTGGAATGAATCTTGGTACTAATATATATTTGGTGGGACTGGGATAGGAACTCAGGGCTGTGCATTTGCAAAGCAGGTACTCTGCCACTTGAGCCAAAATGGACCTTCAGTCCATTTTGCTCTGGTTATTTTGGAGATGGGGGTCTTGTGAACCATTTGCTAAGTCTGGCCTCATATTCCTTTCTTCTTGATCTCAGCCTCCCAAGTAGCTAGACGTGAGTCACCAGTGCCCAGCTTTGGTAACGATATGTATCAACACTTTAGGAATGCGAATCACCAGGTGCAGTGGTACATGCTTGTACTCAGGAGGCTGAGACAGGACGACTGCTTGACCTTGAGAGTTCAAGGCCAGGCTACGCAACACAGTGACACCTCCACCTATTAAAAATAAGTGATTTTTAAAACATTGTAGATAAAATAACAATATATTATGTTATAAACAATATAGATAGATACACAGATATAAAGGAAGGGTCTGAGCACTCACCTAGTATGTCTCTGAGTTCAATCCCCATCCACAGAGAGAGGGAAAGAGAGAGAGGGAGAGACTAATACAACCCAGGTACAATTTTCCTTAGCGTCATTCTTCCTTCATCCTCCATAACTACCTTTCTAGGCCCTCCAGATAACCTTGTTTGGGTATACCTTATACCCAGGGATCTTATTCTGCCCTAAATCCACCAATATAGCTATAACCAAGGCTTTAACCCCACCAAAAATATTCCAAGTACACAATTACCTAATTCCCTCAACCAAACAAACAAAAAGTCAGTTTATTAAACTGCAAATCATGTGGGCTAGATACTGGAAAGAAAATACTTGCATCATTAGTTAGAGTAAGAGAGCAATTCTGAAACCTAATGTGCATTACATCTCCCTGAGGTACAAAAAATATGAATAAGCTAAAATTCTCAGGCCTCAAACTATAACTCAGTGAGAAAAACAAACTAGGTTCAAAAATACTGTGGGATGGCTGGGCACAGTAGCTCACACCTATAATTCAGCTACTTGGGAGGCAGAGATCAGGATGATCATGGTTCAAAGCCAGCCCAGCTGATAAGACCCCCATCTCAGCCAATAAACTGGTTATGGTGGTTCAGGCCTGTAATCCCTGCTATGTCATCAACGTACGTAGGAGCCCCAGGTGAGCTGGGGCAAAAAGCAAGGCTCTGTCTTAAAAATAACCTAAAAAACAAAAAGGGGCAGGAGGTGTGACTCAAGTGGTAGAGTGCTTGCCTAGCAACTGCCAGGCCCCGAGTTCAAACCTCAGTGCCTCCAATGAAAGAAAACAAAACAAATACTGTGAGGAAGGGACAAGAAGGCATCTATATTATATCACAGCAATAGGTAGTCTGACCAGAGGCACCCAAATAGTTATAAAATGAAAAAATAAATGGACAACTTTACAAATGATGATGGGAGAGAAAAGTAAAAGCAAAACGGGCCTTTATCAGTTAAAGAACTTAACCAAGGCTGGGCAAGAGGGCAAAAGTCCCAGAACCCAGTCGTCTGAATCAGGAAGAGCATGAGTTCAAGGTCAGCATAGGCTATGTAGTGAGACTTTGCCTCAAAAAAAGTCTAAAAGAGCCCAACTAAGTAAAAAGGTATGTAACTAAAGCAACAAAAGGAATTTCTCCACATGTGCTTTGAGTTAAAAACTACTCTGAAAAACAATATGGAAGCTTCTTAAAATGCTAAACATTGATCTGCCGTATGATCCAGCAATCCCACTCTTGGGGATATACGCAAAGGAATGCGACTCAGGTTACTCCAGAGGCACCTGCACACCCATGTTTATTGCAGCGCTATTCACAATAGCCAAGTTATGGAAACAGCCAAGATGCTCCACTACTGATGAATGGATCAAGAAAATGTGGTATTTATACACAATGGAATTTTACTCAGCCATGAAGAAGAATGAAATGTTATCATTCTCAAGTAAATGGATGGAACTGGAAAATATCATTCTGAGCGAGGTCAGCCAGGCTCAGAAGACCAAAAATTGTATGTTCTCCCTCATATGCAGACATTAGATCTAGGGCAAATACAGCAATGTGGTTGGACTTGGATCACATGCTAAGGGGAGAGCACATACAGGAGGAATGGGGATATGTAGAAAACCTAAACCTTGAAAGTGTTTGATGTTCCCACTGCAGAGGAGCTAATACAGTAACCTTAAAATGACAAAGGTCAATATGGGAAGGTGATGGGGAAGTTAGTGAAGAGGTCAGGTAGAGATGAATGAATTTGGGTTCTAATACACTTGTACATGGAAGCAATGCTAGGAATCTCTCTGTACAGCTATCCTTATCTCAAGTAGCAAAAATGCTTTGTCTTTCTTATTATTGCTTATGTCTTCCTTCAACAAAATGAGAGAAAAAGCGCAGAACAGGTTCTGCCTGGAAGCGAGGCGGGTGGTGGGGAGAGGGAGCGAGTGAGGGGCAGGAAGGAGAAATGGCCCAAACAATGTATGCACATGTGAATAAATGAATTTAAAAAAACTGAAAAGCTTCTAGA
Organism: Castor canadensis; assembly: GCF_047511655.1. Lineage (NCBI taxonomy): Eukaryota > Metazoa > Chordata > Mammalia > Rodentia > Castoridae > Castor > Castor canadensis. The sequence goes on along the minus strand of NC_133391.1, from coordinate 128,011,336 downwards.
ATAAAAAAAACAAGTATTCATAAAATGATTTCTTTTAAAAGAATTAAATGGAAAGGGAGAATAAAGAACCAATGAGGAACAAAGTATCATTACTGAACTAAGAAATTACAAATAGCCAGAAACAGAATATTCATAGCTAAACAGTGATTTCATGATACAGAAGAGAGGTAGAAATGGTCAAATAAAAATGACAAAGCTTAAAACAATAGAGGAACATTAGTAGGAGGCAAAGATACGAAATAAAGATAACTGGTACTTCTAAAATACAGAACTCAACAAAAGAAAAAGAAACAATATGCAAATACACAATAAATATTTCATATTGACTTTACAGACAGACTGAGAAAACCAGAGATACATAACTATCTAGACAAATCCTGGTTGAATTGATGAACTAAATGAATAAAGAAAAGATTTTTTTTGCATCTATGCAGAGAAAAAAAAATCAAAGAAGATAGTGGAAGTTATACCATGTTCATGGATTAGAAGACTTCATGTTGTTATCAATTACCCCCAAGATGATCAACATAATCCCTATCAAAACCCCATACATGTAGCATATTGCCCAGCAATCTTGCCCAAGAGAAGTGAATACTATACTCATGCAAAAACCTGAATATCAATACTTATAATGACTTTATTCATAATTACCCCAAACTAGGAAACAACCCAAATTGTCTCCAGCCAATAGATGGATAAATAAAACTGTGGTATATCCACTTGATGGAATGCTATTCAACAGTAAAAGAAGAATTTGATATCTGTGGAGAGGGGTAAGTCCTGAAAACAATCCCTTCAAGTATGGAGGGACAATTGTATATAAATTTATCCTAGAGGAATGCTTGAGCTAGAGGGACCACTGGAGTTTGTCAGGCTATGATAAATGAAGTTCTGAAGGACTGAGACCCACATTCAGCTCCATTGACTTCTGGGCTCTTTCCCATTCCATATTGTCTATTTCTTAAAATATTCATAGGAGGAACTGGTGCCAGTGGTTCATGCCTGTAATCTTAGCTACTCAGGAGGCAGAAATTAGGAGAATCATGGTTCAAAGCCTGCCTGGACAAATAGTTCATGAGACCCTATCTCAAAAAAACCCTTCCCAAAAAAGAGCTGGTGGAGTTGCTCAAGGTGTAGGCAAATAAATAAATACATTCATAGGAGGAAGGAGAAAAAAGATGGTACAGTGAAAGATTTACTTTAACAATGAAAATATCTTGAGTACATTTGTAGAACCAGAAAAAGGATGTAATGGAAAACGGGAAGCTGAAATTGAGTATGTGTGTAAGGTGAGACCTCTGATTTCATAGGAAGTCAAAACAAAATAGAAAAATAAAAAGCCATACCCTCCAAGTGAAGATTCCCTGGCCACAACTGCAAAGCAGGCAGATAAAAGCGAGTACTTATTTCAACATTTGAACTCAAACAATAATTAGCTGGGTTCCTAAAATTCATTTGTATTTCAGATGTTTGAAAATTCAGTGTTTCACTGAAACAAAAGCACGATAGCACTTCATTTTCTAGATAAGGCACAAACATTGATATATTCAGGCCACAGTGTGGATAAGTACATTTAGCTAGAGTTCAGGTTTTGAGAAACAGACATTAAGCACAACAGAAGGAAAGAGACCACCTTTCTTAGGGCCTCCAGATAAACTTCTTTGGGTATATCATACCCAGAGATCTCATTCCACCCTAAATTCTAATACATGTTAGAATTTCCTAAGATACTTGATAAAAGGCCTCTTTCCAGGGCATCTTCTGTAGGCAATCTTATTCACATTATTCTAATGACCCTCCAACCACACTTTAGGAAACAGTTTTGGGTTGGCTTTGTTGTTGCTGCTGTTGGTTGGTTGGTTGATTTTGTGTTTTTTTTAAGATGGTGATGATTAACACAAATGAATCTTTAAGTGAACGTTTAAGAAAATGAAATAAGGGTTGGAGGCATAGCTCCAGTGGTAGAGTGCCTGCCTAGCCAGCTCAAACCCTGAGCTCAAAATATTTAACACACACCTTCATCTCCCATACATGGCTAAAGATCCTAACCATGGAATCCCATACTGAAGGGCATTCCTTCAGGATGGAAATGGTCAGTTCATTTATTTATTACAGGCTTTTCATATGGGTTTTCCTAAGCCCACAGCTTAGGTTTTGCTTACTGCTTATTTAAACTTCTTAAAGAGCTTCTATGGAGAATCATGAAAATAAACGTATTGCTCTGTCCAAAGCTGATGATTATCCCATTACCTATATAATGATTGCTTATGAGTCAGTTATTGACTCACACAAGTATGCAATCTTATAGCATGTTATATGTAACCAATACTGATATTCCACTCTTGAACCCTGGGACAGTCAGGTCAGTTTTTCAGAGCTGGCATCTGATCTGAGCAGTTGGATATCTATACCATACTAGCTATTGAATGTTTTGGTTCCTGCATGTACTTCTATATTTGGCAGTCATGATAGTACATTTTATTTGTGGACATCTCTTATCTCACCTAAAATTCTGTAAGTTTTTATGAGGGGGAGAGTGGAAAAGATATCGTATGCAAACTTGTACATCATATGGTACTCACCTGGGGGAAATGAGTAGAATAATTGTCTATGTTATTAATTAATAAAAGAGATTATCATAGCTGATAATTGTTTTGCTGCATTCAGTAGCAGGAAGGTCCAATTTTATCAGCTTTGAATTTTAGTTAGAAGTTGAAATAAGGCATATTTGTCTATAAATAACTCACATGACAATGTCAATTTCTCAACTTTCTGCTGTTTAATTATATTCTATTTGTGTTCTTGCCCATTACTAAGCTGCACTTGATCTTCTCAAAAGCTTTTCTTTAATGAGATTTGATTCTCAAACTTGAGGAATGTGTTTTCATTAAAGTCAGTCATACCTTTTTTTTAAAACTTTGGGAATAAGATAAGTTGCATTTTATTCATTTGAGTTATGACTATTAAACTAAATCCTTGGGCTAGAAGGAAGACACAGTATAGTTAGAGGTGTGTGTGTGTGTTTGTAACAAGAATAAAGTTTAGAGACTGAGAAACAGGCCCATGTAACTCACAGAAAGACCAAGAACCTTTGGCATCCTTGGGACTTCATTTTCCAGTCTAATTTCAACTTTGAGGCTTACTTGCTAAAATACAAAAAGATAATCAAATGCCATACTTTTACATATGGGATTAAGCAGAAGTACACTTCTTAAAATTAGTAATATAAATTCCCTAGAAATTTCATATGTTTTCGCTCCTAGATAGTAAATAAAAAGATAACAGCATGGCCAACTCTGCTGAATTCACAATTAGTCAAAGTAACCATTTGTTTACCTAGGATTACTAATTTGGTTAAACAGAAATTCACATTATATCTAAAAAAACGCTTAAAGTGAAATAGAAACTATGAAAAATTTTTGGCATAAATTAGTTATAAACTGTCCATAGTAGTTAAAGCCTAAGACTACTTTTCAGAATAGTTTACTGTAGAGATACTTATCACCTGACAAATTCCCAGGTGTCTGATATCTATATAGGATAGAAACACGAATCTTTTGTCATCTGTAACTTCTTTCTGTTAGAGTTTATTACTCAGGTAATCAATCATTGTATAAAAATGTACCTTTGCCACTAAATCACAACATCTAAACTACAAAGGATTTCAGTTTTACTTTTCCTTTTTTTTCCCACCTAAGACAGGGGGCATTATTTTACTGGATTTCCTTCTAATTTGTCATCTGCAATACAGAATTTGTGATTCCTCTAAATAAGATATAGGAGTATAACCTTGAATCATGCTTATATTAGATGTGGTGATTGTATATCTTTTATCTAAACATCATTTGCAGGGTTTTTAGATGGCTAACCTGTTTTGAAGGATGATACCAAGGCAAGCTCTTTCTTGACTCTATAAATCCCTCCTCTCAGTGACCGTCTACCTTCCTATGACCCTAGGAAGGGATATTTTCTACTGAGAATGGTTTTCTATTTACCTAGCTTCAATCCTACTCTATGACAAGTCCTAGGGAAAAAATGAGAAATATAAATAATAAAATCTATCTCAACAGGAAAGAAAAGAATACAAAGGAACAAAGGGAGCCTTGTTGATATGTTTGACAATGCAGAATCAAACATTGTTTGTTATATATTTAATTTTCATCATAAAATAATGTGTTAGGATAGGAGAAAGTTCAACTGGTTGTGACTTATGTTCTTAAATCAACCCACTCCACTTCAGGCTGCAGCAGACAAGCTGGTAAAATTAACTTGAAAGATAAAGAATAAACATATGATAACTAAATAAGAGACGGCTGGTTATTGAATAGACCTGACATGCTGTGATTTAACACAGAGAGATTCTGGACCATAACCTCTCTAAGGGACACCTGAGGGAAGGTGTGTCTGTTCCCAGATAACCATCTTGCTTGATTAACGGTATCTTTTCTCCCTGGAGCTGTGCATCTAGGTTAGAGACCTCCCTCTTCCTAAACCCTGCAATCCCACATTGCTGACATCTCCTTCCTTCCTCAAGCCCTAACCATGGCTTTCAGAACCAAGCACTCTTCGGGTTGGCCTCATACCTTTCCATCCTTCAGCCCTTCCTGAACTGTTCAGCTGATTGTTTTCCTCATATCCATGCATGGAGGATAGGGACTCACAGAAAATTCCTTTCATTCTTGTACTTTCTTCTTCTCTTTATCTGCTCACTTCTAATATTATGATAATGACTCCAAAATCTACATCTAAATCCCAAACTTTCATTCATGCCAGAGTTTATTATTTCCAACTAACAAACATGACTGTAGATCTTATCCCAACAGGAGCTTATCTTTTCCAACTTCTATCTTTAGTCAGTTGGCCTCTTTACCCATCATCTCCCAGTTATTAGTGTTTTGATTCTTCTTTCCATCTAAAGAATTGGAATCATATTTGACTGTGCTCTTCCACCTCCAAAACTGAGCACTGTTATACATTCCTCTGACTTTTCTTACATAAAAGCCTCCCTGCTCCAATCCTTACTAACACTAGAACCTCACTTAATACCAGTGTTAATCCACTGGACTTCAAAAACTCCTGTCATCAGTCATAGCCCTTGAATCCATACTTACAGGCAGAAAAAAAAATCATCCTAAAATGCCACTTTAATTATACTTTTCTCCTTCTCGGGAATCTATAATAATTCCCATTATTAATCACATCAAGTTCCAAGTCCATAACTCCATTATCTGACACCATTCTGCCCAAATGAAATTTCCATCACTCCCTTCAATTTTAAAATCTTTTTCCCTTCTTCAGTAACCAATTTCTCACCTGTTCCCTTCTCTTGCTCCCAATCCAAACAGTCCTCAAATGTTTGTTTTTATTCCTACCACATTCTTCTTCTTCTTTCTTTTTTTTTGTCCTGTTAACACAAACAGCTTCAGAGAGCACTTGTTAAAAGTCTCCTAGTCTGGTAAATGAGGATTTGTAGAAGTGTCAGCTAAAGGTAGATAGGCTGATCTGGGCTAAGGTCCCTAAGGACAACTGTGTTACTGTCTTTTCTTCAAAAGACTTAGCTCTCAAGTAAGAACACTGAAACAATCATGAAATTACAGAAATGCACAGACAAATAAAATAAAACCCTACAGTCTCCCTTGTGACCACTTTGTACGAGATTTGTAAGAACAAACACTTCCGGCCATGGGAACACTGCCACTGTTGCCAAAGATGAAAGCAGTTCCTCTGCTCTCATAAATTATCCCAGAGGTTCAAAGGCAAGGAAGCAACAAGCTCCAGCTCAGCTAGGCAACTCCTCTGACAAAGGTCAAAAAGACTTTTCTTAGGACCCCAAATCAACCTTTGCCTACCTATAATCTTCTTAATTGGGGTTTTTGCAATTAAAAAACTGTCTTGATGAAAGTTTTTTAAATTAGCGGCTCTGAAAAGAATATCATTTTAATAACGTTACTTAAAGCAAGCAGACCTGTGAAATAGATCAGTTAAATCTTAGCAGAATTCACAAGAAATAAACAGAACTACAGAAGACAATCAGTCTCAGGTGTCACCTGAGTATCACTCAGAAGTAGAAGAGGTGTTAACAAACACTATGAGGAAATCTGCAGGGAGTTTTCCTGAAGAAGAAAAGGGAGACAACCTAGCAGATCACAGACAGTACAACTAGGCACATGTCCTGAAATCAACTATTGTCTCTATTTCCTGTGGCAAGGGAGTAGAGGGAGTTGCTACCCAAGTTATCCAGAATAATAACAGCATCTATTTAATGAAGACTCTGTGTTGGTACTATACTAGGTATTCTACTCACAAAAGCATACTAAATTCTCATAGCAGTGTCACAAAAGAGGTATATTTATGTTTATTTTGTAGAAAAATGACACCAGAGCTCAGAGAAATTAAGTAACTTGCTCCAGATCACAGTTACTAAGTTGCAGAGCAGGTGCTTAAGTTCAACAGGACTCGTCTGTGGTCATCTACTTCAGCATTCAGCTTCCCAGGGTGGGAGGGTGGTAAAATGAACAAGATGGTGAGACAAACTTGGTCAGTCAGTCAGGGTCTGTTAACACCATGGTAGGCTTTTAATGGATACTCAAAAGTGGGTTAGGCAAACTACTTCATACCTACCAGGATGGCTATAATTAAAAAGACAGAGAAAAACAATTGTTGATGAAGATGTGGAGAAACTGGAACATTCATACATTGCTGGTGAGATTGTAAAATGATGCAAGCCTGAGGAAAACAATTTGGCAGTGCCCCAAAAAGTTAAACACAGAGTTACCATACGATTCAGCAGGTATATACCCAAGGCAACTGAAAACACAAGTCTCCACAAAAACTTGTATGTGCTCATTCCCAGCAGCATTACTCAGAATAGTCAAAAAGTGAAAACAGTCCAAATGCCTATCATGTACTGAGCCAATAATGTGATGTGTCCATACAATGAAATATTATTCAGCTGCGACAGAAATAAAGTACTGATTCATGAGATAACATAAATGGATCTTAAAACACTATGCTAATTAAAAAGTGAGCCACAAAAGATCATATATGCTTTTATTTATGCAAAATGTCCAGAAAAGGCAAATCCATAGAGACAGAAAGAAGATTGGTGGTTGCCTAGGCCCAGAGTATTAGTGGTGGGAGTGCAGTGGGGACTTACTGTTACTGGGTATTAGGGTTCTTTTTGAGGTGATGAAAGTGTTTTAGAGTTGACTGTGGTGATGGCTATACAACTCCGAATTGCACACTTTAAATGTGCTAATTGTATGGTATGTGAATTATATCCCAATTAAGCCTAGGATGCTTTAGCAGCAAAATGAGGCTGGGGTGGAGAGAAAAGGCAGAAATCCAGAAAATCTTCCTGGAAGAAGTTGTGACTGAGAAGACTGATCAAAGGCTAAGTAGGAGCTAAGCTGTTGAAAAGATGTAGTAGCCTGTCACACCCCAATTATAACTTGGGAATATTCCAATAAGAGAAGTAAATTCAATCTAGCCCAGCAACCTCTATTTACTTAACAATAATCAGACTGACTTTTAAACCTGAGATGGCTTGTGGTTCACATTATTGCTAATATCCTTAATCTACCATGTGGAAAAGTCTCAGGAAAGAATAAAGATAGATTTGGGAATAGAAAATTCAGGTCCCCAAGTGGGATGAAACTCTTTATTCAAAGACAAAAAGCTAGAAGTTAACCACCTACCTTCATAGATGGGAGTTGAAAGCCTTCCCACCCTGCAGACTGGGGATGAAAGACAGTCAGGTGGGTGATAATGATAAGGTGTTACACTATATATAAACAACAAATAATTAAAATTTTATGAGGTACATAAGCTTTAGCAGGTTATGAACGTTCTTTTAGAATTAGGGAAAGTGATACAAAATTGAATGTAAACTGTAAACCACAGGTTCCCTCAAAATCTTCAAAACATAGTTGGTAAAGTGCATACCAGGGTTTGCTAGAACTCCCTATAAGGGTGTTGTGAAGGTTATAAAACAGAATCATCTCTAGAAAGAACAGGATTAGCCAAACTCTTTTGGCTTAGTTATATCAAACAACCTTTCATCTAGACCTGGATCTCCTGAGCAGAATTACCCATTTGTACATTTGCTTAATCCTGGGCTCTGTTTACAGACATGATCAATTTCAACGCATGACAAGTTTATGAACCAGTTTCTTGGGCATGACTGGCCTTGCATTAACTCACCAGATCCTAAAAACATGCTCCTTCCCACCAAACACACTAAATGATGTATGTACTCAAGTAAGCCCTCCAAGGGCTATCCATAGGGACCCCACAGAAATACAAATTCCAAGAGAAGTGAGCAAAATTGCCCAGAATATCTTCTGAACAGTAAGCAGAAAATGCAGAGTTGGAGAGTCCCCAGATATTTCCCCCAAGCCCCAACCCCTGTTTTCATCCCATGAAACCCTATCCCATGAAAAATAGCATACGAATTACACTGCAGATAACAGACAAAAAACTGTAAGAGGACTCTACAGCAATTGTGAACTGATGGTCTTAAACCCAAAGCACATACAGAATTTTAAGTGGTGCTTTTAAACATATGCTAGCTAGCAAGGTAATGAGATGAACTAAGATCAAGGCTAGTATTATAGCACACAATAATACATTATACAATGACTTCCCTAACAAATGTGATTTTAAGTAGATTAGTGAATTTCTAGCATGTTTTCCCTCTAAATAAACCACATGAAAAGATTCGACATTCTTTAAATACTTTTGTTCCCTCTCTCCTGTATGGCAACATAAAACTATGGGAAAAAACACAAAGAAGATAAAAAAATATATAATCAAGAAGTATACAGCTGAGAAAGATTTTAAGAATGATCTAAATGTATCCCTAAATTCAGATAACTAAACAGGTGAGCATTTTATTTTTCCTTTAGCATCACTTAGAGTGAAGTCATCTGTCTTTACTTACCCTTCTTTGAAAAGTAAGAATTTAAAATGGACATCCTGTTGTAAATCTTAAATATACATAATAAAGTATTTAAAATAAAATTAAATCAAAACGGTGTAAACTTTTGGGTTTGCTAATGCAGAGATGGAAGATTGAAGTTACTTAGTAGCCCACAGTTATGGTAGTTGTTATCTAAGGTCAATGGAGTGAAAAGACATCTTGGGCAGACTTGAAGCATGTCCTGAAAAGGGATAGTATGAGTCACAAGACCAGAATTTGACTCTGAGCTCTACCAAATTGCTCCTTAATCTGAGATCGAGGCAACTTGAATCTTTCTGTGTTTCTACTCTCTATGTACAGAATAGGGATAATATACATCTCTTGGCAGGGTCTTGTGAGGATTAATTGCATAGTTAACCTTAAGCCCTACATAGTTTAAAGGCTTTTCCTTAATAGATTGGGATCAATAAGCTAAAATGAACTTCTGGAAGCAAGGAATAAATGTTTATTCACCTGAACAATCTACAACACCACAAAATCAATTCTAGAAAAAACAGGCAAATTACACCATGATAGAATTTTGAAACAAGGCCAGCACTGGATATCCAAACATGTAACTCTTGGAAAAAACATATTAATAGTGCTATGGCATACTGTATTCCTATTTTTGCTTTACTTTGGTTTGTTTGGTTTCTCATTGTTGGTTTGATTTGGTTTTTGAGACAGGGTCTTGCTATGTAGCCCTGGCTGGCATGGAACTTGAGATCCTCTTGCCTTTGCCTCCTGAGTGCTGGGATTATAAGTGTGTGCTACCATGCCCAGCCCAACTGTGATACTTTATTTTTTTAATTCATATGTGCATACAATGTTTGGGTCATTTCTCCCCCTTCCCCACCCCCTCCTTTACCCCCCACCCCTCCCTCTCACCCCCACCCCCTCAATACCCTGCAGAAACTATTTTGCCCTTATCTCTAAATTTGTTGTAGAGAGAGTATAAGCAATAATAGGAAGGAACAAGGGTTTTTGCTAGTTAAGATAAGGATAGCCATACAAGGAGTTGACTCACGTTGATTTCCTGTGCATGTGTGTTACCTTCTAGGTTAATTCTTCTTGATCTACCCTTTTCTCTAGATCCTGGTCTCCTTCTCCTATTGGCCTCAGTTGCTTTAAAGTATCTGCTTTAGTTTCTCTGCGCTGAGGGCAACAAATGCTATCTAATTTTTTAGGTGTCTTACCTATTCTCACCCCTCCCTTGTGTGCTCTCGCTTTTATCTTGTGATCAAAGTCCAGTCCCCTTGTTGTGTTTGTCCTTGATCTAATGTCCACATATGAGGGAGAACATATGATTTTTGGTCTTTTGGGCCAGGCTAACCTCACTCAGAATGATGTTCTCCAATTCCATCCATTCACCGGCGAATGATAACATTTCGTTCTTCTTCACGGCTGCATAAAATTCCATTGTGTATAGATACCACATTTTCTTGATCCATTCATCAGTAGTGGGGCATCTTGGCTGTTTCCATAACTTGGCTATTGTGAATAGTGCTGCAATAAACATGGGTGTGCAGGTGCCTCTGGAGTAACCTGTGTCACATTCTTTTGGGTATATCCCCAAGAGTGGGATTGCTGGATCATATGGTAGATCAATGTTTAGATTTTTAAGTAGCCTCCAAGTTTTTTTCCAGAGTGGTTGTACTAGTTTACATTCCCACCAACAGTGTAAGAGGGTTCCTTTTCCCCCCGCATCCTCGCCAACACCTGTTGTTGGTGGTCCAACTGTGATACTTTAAATATCACATGCAGAAATTTAGTACATGATTTATTCCCATGCACTTAAAATTATTGGGGAAATACAACTACTTAAAGTAAACTGAAGTCTATATCTCTTCTGAAAATAAATCTCAAATTAATCAAAATTTTAAGTGTAAAAAAGTGAAATTGTAAAAATACCTGGTGTTAGGGGAAAACTGAGTGAAGGGTTATAAGATTACTCTGTACTGACACTGCAACTTTCTGTAATCTGTTATTATTTCAAAACAAAGCTTTTTTAAAAACTTAGTGAAACCTGAGTTTTACAATTATTTTATAATGTTGGGATGAGGAAGACCTTTCCAACCCTGACATAAGACATAAAAGTCATAAAAAATTAACAAAATATGAACACCTAAAATTAAAAGTTGGTGCACATTAAAAACCTCAGAGTCAGGTGTGGTGGTTCAAGTCTGTAATCCTATCTGCTTGGGAGTGGAGGGTAAGAGAATTGCTGTTCAAGGCCAGCTGAGGCAAAAAGTTTTCAAGACTCCATCTCAATCAATGGTTGGGGTTTGGTGGTTCATGCCTGTCATTCCAGCTACTTATAGAGAAGTACAAATAGGAGGATTGTAGTTGAGGACTGCCCAGGCGTAAAATGAAACCTTATCTCAAAAATAACCAATACTAAAAGGGCTGGCAGAATAGCTCAAGTGGGAGAGCACCAGCCTGGCAAGTGAGGCCTGAGTTCAATCTCCAGTACTGCAAGAATAAAAAGAAAGAAAGAAAGAAAAGCTACCAACGATTTAAAAAGAAAAATGCAAAAACTCAATAGAGAAATGGACAAAAGATATGAACAGACCATTTATAGAAAAGGAAAAAACAAATGGCTCTAAAACATATTGCATACAAAAAACCGCCAAATGTTACTTATTAATGTGACAAGTGCAAATTTAATTTGATAACATTGGTTACTTATTCAAATAAAGTTAAAAATTAAAACAATAATATACTTTTATTAGTGGTTCCCCAATTTTATGGACACATAGAAGGAAATGAACTAACCAATAATAACTATAATTACAAACATTAACTGAGCACTTGGTACAGGGTTTGAAGCTACAGGACACTAAAAGCAGATTATTCACTAAGCAGAGAAGAAAATATCATCGACACAAGCCAAACTCATCACTAGACAGCTTGCATGATGTAGACTTCAATAAGCTGAAAATGGCTGACAGAAATCAGGTATTACTTATCTTTGTAGCTCATTCTCTTCCTCATTACTCAAACTAGCATAGACTCTTAAAGCAGGTACTCAGATGTCTATGAATGAATGAATGACTAGCTGAATGGATGAGACAGAAAAATGAATGGAATGGATAAGTGCAGGGATGGTTAGAAGAAAGAATAGTTGAAGCGCTATTGATCTGCCTCTGCTCTTTCTTTCTGATAATGGGGAAAATCCAGTATCCTGTGCTTCCATGAATAACTGATGCTAGAATATATATGTGTTTATAAGTATGATCACAATCCCTCCATGACTAAATTATTATTATAATAGACAAAATAATGCCCCCCCAAATATGCCCACGATATCATCTGTGACTATGTTACATGGCAAAATGGACTCTATCAATGTAACTAAATTTATAGATTTGAAAGTAGAGATTATCCTAGATTGTCCTGGTGGGCTTAATGCAATCGCATGAGTTCTTAAAAACAGAGACTGCCTCTAGTGGAAGAAGAAGGCAAAGAGATTTGAAGAATGAGAATTCCATCTACCATTGTGAGCTCTGACATGTAGGGACCCACATTCAAGGGCTGGAGAAAGGCCTCTAGGAGCTAAGGGTGGCCCTTATTTGACAGGAAACAAGCATCTCAGCCCTGCAACCAAAAGAAGATGTATTCTGTCTACAACCTGAATGAGTTTGGAAACAATTTTCTCCCAGAACCCAATCAAGCCAACACCTTGATTTGGGTCTCGTGAAACAGAGCAGAGAAATCAGCTATGCCAACCTGGACTTCTCATACATAGTTAATAAATTTGTGTTGTTTTAATTCACTAAGTTTGTGGGGCAATAAAAAACTAATACACTATCTTTCTGTTTAGTTAAAGAACCATTTGTTATTGATGACATGATGACAATGTCTAAAAAAAATAAAAATAAATTTGTCAGGTCTTTTCCATGTGGTAGGCCTTGTGACAAGTGTTTGGAAAAATAGTTACAGATTTTCAAGAAGCTCCTAAATACCAAAACCCATGAATAGTACGACAAAGGTTAGCACAAAGCACTACAGGGGTACAGAAAAGAGGCACCTAACTGGTGTAACAGCTTCAGACTCCACTTCTCATGTCCACAATCCCTTCCCCTTCTATTATGCACTCTCCAATGAATGGGACCACTAACTCATCACAAGTCAGAAACTGTAAGCAGCCCCTAAACTCCATTGATCCTTGAAGACTAGGTAGTTCAGACCAACTGAATGTTATTACTCCTAAAATTCCCTGTCTGTTTCCCTCACTCCAATTCCTCCTCTAGTCCCTGACTGCTACTTCCTCACCCTATCATCTCCATCTTGATTGCTGCCATGACCTCTCACCTAGTTTTCCTGACTTGGCAGTCATTCATTTTCCACAATGCCACCAGAGATATCTTGCCAAGGATTAAGTCGATCATTCTGTGTCACTTTTTACTACCTACAAAAAAAAAAAGAAGTCCAACAAAAGCCATCTCTGCTAGACTTCTAATCTCAGTGCCCAGGAAGGATCTTGAACATAGCTGATTCTCAAAAGTATTTTCTGAATGTTGATTGGAGGTGTGGCTCAAGTGGTAGTGCTTGCTTCACAAGTACAAAGTCCTGAGTTCAAACCCCAGTCCCACCAAAAAAAAAAGAAAAAAGGGGGATTTACTAAATGAATGACCTCAGCTCCACCTGACTCTCTACCCTCATCTCTTGCCTTGTAACCATCTCCCTCTACCATGCTTCTGCTGTCTTTGGTCTTAGTCCCAAATGGCTCCACCTTTCCTCTCTATGCTCCACTCTCCCCTCCTGACTAAAAAGCCTTGTTCATCTGGTGCATAAGCACAGCTTACTTTTTAAGATTCTGCCCCCTAGCAAGTTTTCAGTTTCCCTTGGCTGAACCGTTCAGCCAAACCGTTTAGTCTCCTTGAGCCTCTGATGTAGACTCTTCTTCTGCCATGGCACCTGTTAAAGTAAAGTCTCTACTACTTTTCAAAAGTGTCCTGTGGGTTTGATGTGGATGGTTTATTCACAAGTCAGGTCCAGAAATCAAATGTAATCCATTAGAAATTACAGAAATGTCAGAGAAATTTGACATTGCAATGACATAAGAGTATGTAATACTTGTTGAACAGGGTACAGACCAGTTTGGCTGTTGTTGAATTTGTGTGGTGAATCACCTGCACACTCATCATTTTCATTTCTGTGATGTAACCTGCATATTCATCATGTTCAATAGGACCATTTTTTTCATTCTTTTTGCATATATTCATTGTACATTAGTTTACATTGTACATTAGTTAGATTGCCCCCACTATTTCCCTCTGGCAACCTCCCCACCCCACTTAAAAAATACAAAGGTTTCATCACATATGTATATGAAGCCCATCAACCATATTCCCTTACCTTTATCTCCTCCATTCACCCTCCCACAAGTAGCCTCCCCGACACTGTACCTATTTCACAATCCTGTCTTTAATTCCAAAGTCAATGTTCTAAGGACTTTCTCCATGTATCCCAGCTGTGAACATACTTAAATTGGGTCAGTTCAACACCCTCTGTTAATCTCCATTACTCCTTCTCTTCCACCCCCCATTATACAAAAGCTTTCAGTACATATTGTTACATCATCTAATAGGACCATTTATTGGTCCATGATAAACACAAATAAATAAAAACCCCAATTGGTCCACTACCACAGACCGTTTGAGACTGCTCTAATACCCTCAGGTGTGTTCACATCTTACCCTTCTCAAGAATGTTGCATGCTGCATGGGACAAGGCAGGTGTCCTACAAATATCGGTGAGTTAATGAATATTAAGAAGGCTTCATGGCAGATATGAGATCTGAACTACTTCTTAACGGTAGAAATTGGGTACTTTGGGGACGTGGAATAGGCAAACTCATTGAGGAAGGAGTACAAATGAAAAGGATGTTGCAGGGACAATGTGGAGTTTTCAGAGGTAAAATTATTATGTAGAAACCCAATATATAAAAGAGCTCAACCAGGCAGTTAGCCAGAGTCTAACCATGCTGAAAAACCCAAACATAGAATAACACCATCAGTGCAGGGTATGTGTGCCTTCCCTATAAACAAATCAGTTCAAAGAAGAATGAATGTGAAAGGGTGAGCCTACAGGCAGGGAAGGCAATGAGGACTTAACTGCAATCAGCACGATGAGCAAATGTCCAATTAGTTTGCTGATGATGGATGTATAGTGTTGGTGGATACAAGGTTGAGAATATCTACGAAACAACACAAAAGGGCTCAATGATTCATTAAGTAAGAACAGGAAAGCATGATTGAAGTTTCTGGTTTGGTTTGAGTGACTATGTTCATGGTGCAGCTATCAGATGAGATCAGGAATACAGAGAGAGGAACAGGTTAAAGAGCGGAGGATTAGTAAATCCCAGTGTGACAAACCTATGGAACATTCAGGTGGAGATGTTCAGCAGGCCTTTGGGATGAAGATCAAGATACATCTTTTGAAAACATTCACATCTAGATGGCAATTAAAACCATAGTAATGGATGAATAAGAAAAACAGTGGGCTAAGGACAGACCCTTGGCAAATACCAAGATGTAAGGAGTGACTGAGGGAAAGAATCTCACGAAGATGAAAACAGAAGAATCAAAAAGATACAAAGAGAACTGAGCACGTACAGAATCACAGAAACAGAAGTGGAAAACATTCTGAAGAAGACAGTCAGATGCATCAGAAGGGACAAGTGTGACAGAGTTCATTGGTGTCCACTGAACTAAGCCAACCTGGAAGCCCCTGTGACTTTAGTAGGGGAAAGGAAACAAGGCTGAGTGATGAGGCCAAAGCCAAAAGAAAAAATAAGTGACAAAAAGCCTTGAATAGGCCTCTTAGAAAACGTATAGTTGTGAAGGCTAGAAAAGAGGAAGGACATGTATAATCAACTTTATCAGTCTTAAGGTGGTAAGTATCTTTATAGTGAGGGGAGAAACAATAAACAGAAATAAGGAGGAACAACCTGTGAATGTTGAGAACATGGGAAAGGATGGAAATAAGCCCAATAAAGTGATGTTTTCCTCATCTAGGACAGCGGTGGCATCTCCCTCTCCCCACCCCACGCCCACACCCCACAAGGGAAAAGGAAAAGAAGTACGTGACACAGGTGTGTAGTAAGGGACAGGAATCCTTTCCCAAGGCCCATGTCTGAAGTAGGGCCTTTCCTACAGCATCCACGGTATTTACCACGTGCTGTGGTTGTCTAATGAACCCCCCATATGCAGCAGTAGACTGCAAGCACCAGGAAGGCATGGACTCTTATGTGTCCTATTCACCACTCTATGCTCCATGCCTGGCACAGTGCCAGACACAAGTGAGGCCTCAATTAAATGTACAATTAACTAAATGGGGACAAAAATAATTAAAGGGGATTTGCCAACAAAAGCTTCATGTTTTCTAGCAAAGTAGAAGGTGGTGTCAATTGCTGAGGATTACAAAATGAAGTTAGGGAGGTGGGGCTCTTTTTTTTGAGACACAGTTCACTAGGTAGCCCAGGCCAGCCTTGAACATGTGATCCTCTTGTTTCAGCCTCCTGAGTGCTGGGATTACAGGCTGGTGCCCCTATGTCTAGCTGTTAGGGAGCTTTTAGGAGTAGTGAAAGAATAGGATCACTTTTAAGGGAAATGAAAATGCTTTAAGGGCAAATATAAAACAGTGGTTCTCAATCTTAGCTGTACATTGGAATCACCTAGAGAACATGAAGAAATATTAATATTTATGTCCTATTCCACAATTTTAGATTCAAGTGGCCTGGGCAGTAGGATTTTGGGGATTTGTTTGTTTTTAGACAGAATGCTGGGATTCCAGGTGTATGCCACCATGTCCAGCTTGGGCAATAGGACTTTTAAAAGCTCCTGAATGATTCTATTATGCAGTCAAGGTTTAGAGTCACTGAGTGAAAGGATTAAGTAATGTTGGTCAGAGTTTAGTAGAGATAGGAAGCTGTGATTAATGGATTCACCTTTTCTATCTGTTTTTCCACAGGATGTTCAGCTGCCCAGAATCCATGCAGAGGATGATCATAGGATTAATTTGGAGTCAAAGATTTGTCAGGTAGCTATGGAAGTGAGTAAGTAAAGATGAAGCAACCAAGGGAAAAAGGTCATTGTAACAGTGAAGACAGGAAGAGAGGTCTAAGAGCTGAAAAGCCGCAGGCTATGGCTTAAAGATAGGACATTAGGGCTAACTGTATGTTCCTGGCACATGTCCAGGTGATAAGGTCCAGAGATAGGCATAACAGCAGGTGGTTACTGTGCTACAGAGGTTCTCACAACCAGGTCAGACAAGGACATTTGAGGACTCTGAAGTCTCCTGAAGCAGTAGCAGGTGTGGGGAGGTAGAAATGTCCACACATGTGTAGGAATGACAAAGAGGATTAAGAAATGCACAGGGAATAAAGCCCAAAAGTGAGATGTTGGAAAAGGAGAGTTTTGTTTCATTTTTTCATAGAAGTGAAAAATAACAGTTTGATTTAAATGTGGCAATGGGCAGATGGGGGAACTCTGGCCAGTCCTCTAGGCATGTGGTACCTGTGAAGATGAGACAGAGCTTCTTCTTCTCGCACCCTAACATCAAATCTATCAGCAAATCCTGACGAGTGAACCTTCTACAGATTCTTGATTCCAACCACTTTTTACCTTAGTTAAAGCAACAATTTGGAAACACTTAACAGTTCCCTCCATTGTTCTTCTGGATAAAATATAATTTAGTTTAGTATGCCTCAATGCAGGCCCTCCAGAGATGGCCATTTCAAACAATAGCTCAGCATTCACAAACAGAAATAGCAGTTAACAAAAGATTAAAACAAAGACTGCCCCATAAAAATGATCAAGGCAAATATTTACGAATGTCTTTCTAGGTAAACACAGAAGACATTGTCTTCCTACACAATGCTATACAGGAAACTCAAATAGCATGCATTTTCTTTCTGGCTCATTGGGACAGAATAGATAGGGGAGAAATTCTAATTATTCTGACTTTATCCACCATTATGAGTTTTAACCATCTGGTGGCTGAAGCATCTCAACAATTTCTATACTTTATGATGAGGTCAACATCATAAAAAAATTTCCCAGAAGAGGCCACCTTGCTTTAAAGTCTCAAATTCTACAAATGAGCATGTAATTTGTGTACTTGATGATTCACCAGGAAGAGAAATAAAGGAATGTCCAAAATCTCAACCAAAACATTCCTCTGGCCCAGTTTCCCTATGACCAATTTTGGCCCCTACAATCCACCTGTGTTACAGGCTTCAAACCCTGGCCTGTTATCCTTCCATTACATCCAGACCACACCACCCCTTCACCTTTCTTTCACTTTTTTGGCCCCTCTCATTCTATTCCCTCTATTTAGGCACAACTTGTCTAGGGCTTTGTGCTGGACCAAGGGATCAATTTCTCCATTTATACCCCTAGTTTCCTTCCATTAACACTGTGACAAGATAGCAATCTGAATCACCCAGTGATTCAGCACCCTTGACCAGATCTTTTCTCTTTTCAGAACCCTCTGGCAATCTGTAATGGAGTCTTAACCAAACTGGAATTCCTGACCTTGGGGTACATTAACTTGACTCCTTTTATCCCTTACTTTTGCCTCTCACACTGATTCCTGATAAACAAGTCTTTCAGTCAAATGAAGGTTCTTGCTCTTCCCTACATTCTCTGTTACACCCTCATAATAACTGCAATAGGAATAAATTATTCAAAGACTGGGATTTGCATTTTTCTTTGAAAGGTATCATCTTTTAAGAGCATAAAAATGATGCTCTTGAATTCCTAAGAATAAATGGATTAGCTCTGTTTAATTAATTTAAGAACACATATGTCTAATATTATCTCACTTTTATTCTACCTCTGGGAAAGCTTTACAGCTGAAAGAGAGTATATTGAATATATCATAACATGGGACCTTACAAGAATATAACAAACTGCTGACTTTTATATACCCAATTCAAACCTTTTCCCTGTACTAACCCCAAATTTGCACAACAGTCTTATAAAAGTAATGCAGACTAGGTAGACATAAACACTGAGAATAAAGAAACACCAAAGTTATTAAAACAAAACTGACATGTTGCCTATAATGCACTGATATTTATGAGATAAGCACCGCTAGATTTCCATTGTTTACAGTCTTCTCTTGTGACTGTTTATGCAATTTGTTAAATAGACTACATATAATCTTATTAACCAAGAATTTTGACACTGCTGCCCTTTTAGTCATAACCTAATTGTCTTATTTTTTTTTACTTTTCCATCTTGGTTGAATAATTGATATTGTATTTTTAAGCCCTTATCTCTTAGAGACATACTGAAATATTCACATATAAAACAAGACTATTTGTGCAGCTGGGTGATGGGAACATGCAGCTCATTACATTATTCTAATTATACAAGGGTTTGAAAATTTCCATGAGTTTTGTAAAAAGGGCAAAATAAAATTTCTATGTTGAAAATGCGTATGTTACAGGGTTCATTTGGTTGTTTGGTGGAACTGGGGTTTGTACTCATGGCTTCATGCTTGCAAAGCAGGCTCTCTACTGCATGAGCCACACCTCTGGTCCATTTTGCTCTGATTATTTTGGAGATTGGAGTCTTGAGAACTATTTGCCTGGGCTGCCCTTGAATTGTGAACCTCCTGATCTCAGCTCCCAAGTAGCCACTGGTGCCTGGCCACAGAAGTTTTTTTGTTTGTTTGTTTAAAGCATACTAGATGGTTCTTTCCTCTTCATTTAAATTATTTCTCCACTTTTGTCCTCACGAAAAACTTCAGGATTTCATATACCTATATGAAACAGAACTAAGAAATCTCTTGCAATTGCTTTAAGTAGGGTGGGGAGGGGATTGAGTGGGAGAGATGATAGGGGCAATGTAAATAATGTACAATATAAGTCTAATCAGAATTGTCACTATGAATCTCCCCCGTATAATGAATATATCCTAATAAAAAATTTATAAAAAGAAAAACTTCAACAATCCTTAAAAAAAATGCCTACTTGAGGCTGTGAAGCAATTTTCCAAAATGGTAGCAATTGTTATCTTTGCTATTAGAATTATGGTACAATTATGGATGATATGTTTCTTTTTTTATTACAAGTTTTTGTGTACTTTTTTATTAATTATTTCCTGTTATAAGTTTTCCATATTTCTAAAATCAGCACATATTATATTATAGTCAGAAAATAATCTTATTTTACTGAATTCACAGAAGTATTTTTTCATGTTAAGTAAACCTGTCTGTTGTAAATATTTATCTTTTTCTAAATTGGCTATGAAAAATATTAATGAAAACATGAGCACAAAACTACCTGTGAGATAGCAATGAGATGCAAACAGTAAGTTTGACCATCATTAGGGAAAGGTGTGCTGAAGAAGATGAATCTGGAGTGATGGAAAGACGTGAAATTCTGGTCTCATATTGGCAAGGCAGCCTTATCGACTCATACAACTGAGTGCTCATAATGGGCCGGCTAAGAGCAGATGGTCCAGAGGAGTCAGCCATTTCTGGGAATATGATACATGATACCTTACACATCTTCATTTTAAGCTTGGCTTGGGAAGGATTCATGCCTGGCTGCTGATGTGTAGCTGTATTTTTGTTTTCTCTTGTATTTCTTATGGACGGGTGGGGAAACAGAAGGGAGGAATTGTTTTTCTTTGAACAGGAGGAAACAATCCATGCGTTTGTGACTTTGTCCCCAACATTGTTCTCTCCTTCCTCTCCTCCCCACATCATTATATGCTGAGCAGAACTAATTACTCATTCTCTATATGAGACCTAGCTGAGAGGGTCTTAAAGTCCTTGCTCACAAGCACACCTCAAGACTCCTGAGACCGAGTGTCAGACATTGTAAGGTCTGTGGAGGAAGAGAACTTTGTCTCTATCCATATTCAACAAACAGTTGATGCCTACTATGTGCCAATCACCTTTCTTGACCCTAGGGGTACAGTAAGGTCCTTGTTCTTGTGGAGTTTACATTCTTGTGGAAAGACTCACAAGTAAACAAAGAAAACACACATATAAATAAGAGAAATAGTGGCAAGAGTTATGAAAAAAATGAAACGGGATGGAGTGATGTGACGGGATAACCAAGGGTAAAGGGCTACAAGGTACAGTGTAGTCAGAAGGACCTAGGACACTGGAGAGAATGTGAGACTGTCTTGAGGGAGTCAACAGAAAAAGGAATAACCCCATGGAAGGAATGAACTTAGTTTGTCAGAGGAACAGAAAACAGAGCACAAGAAGAGTGATGCTGAAAGCTCAGAGAAACAGGCATGTAGGATCTCTTGACCCTGGGTTTTATTCTAGATGCAAGAGGAAACTACCAGAGGTTATTTATTTATTGATAGTGTGACTATTTTTTATTTTTTAAATTACAGTAAGAGACCTGTAACTCAAAATTTATCATCTTCACTATTTTTTATATTGTTGTGCTACCATCACCATCATCTATCTCTAAAAAGCTTAATCTTGCAAAACTGAAACTCTCATCATAAGCTTTTAAGCACAGCAGTCACATGATCTGACTTATGTTTTTAAAAATTAATTGGGTTGCTTGGTAGAGAATTGATTATAGAAAGGCAGTAAAATTAGAAGCTTATTGTAGTAGATGGATTCAGGATGTTTTGTGAACAGAGCTGACATGATTGTCGCTAATCTGGATGTGAGCAGGGGATGGAGGAAGAAATGAGGAGACGAGACGACTTCTAGATTTTATATTTCCAGTGTCTTGCACAAAGTGAATGAATGCTAATTTAACATTTAAGAAGTAAAAACTTTTCTTCTTAGAGAACCAAGACAACAGAAAAAGAAAACTACCATGAGTGCTGGAGAACATATCTTTTTTTTTATAATGCCTACCTGTTCATACTAATTATGTCTTTAACATGAGTAATCTGTACAGTCGGTTCATGTCCATGTTATCTGCCTAATTTCAACATTAACATTAAAACTAATCCTTTTACATTTTTACAGTTAAGTTTTATCAAGCATTTTACATGTATTATTTTATTTATTTCTTAAATAAGACTATTGTCTTATGGGACACCTTCTCCAAAAAAGCATATATACACAAATTTGATGTTTTGGAGAGTTTACAACCTTCTGGAGTACTCAAGATTAAGAAGCCTCACTCTACCTAGAGCTAGAGTTGCTATTATACATCATCAGGAATACCTAGCCCTTATTAACCTAGTCTTGGAGCCTTTGGAGAAATTCTGAGTTTACCTTAATTAACATCCATAAGCGAGTTACCAAGAACCAATATTAATTTGAGGAATATGGTTGCATCTTAAGCAAAACTATTATTGACTCCAGGTGCAACTGGCCCATGCTTGTAATCCCAGCTACTTGGAAGGTGGAGACCAGGACTGTGGTTTGAGGCCAGCCCAGGCAAAAAGTCTACAAGATCCCATCGCAATTGATAACTGAGTGCAGTGGCATGCACTACTAGGGGAAGCATAAATAGGAGGATCAAGATTCAGGCCAGCCCTGGCAAAAAGCCCTGGCAAAAAAATATAAATAACTAGAGCAAAAAGGGCTGGAGGTATGGCTCAAGTGATAGAGAGGTATAACTCAAGCAGGAGAGGGCCTGCCTAGCAAGTGCAAAGCCCTGAGTTCAAGCTACAGTATTGCCAAAAAAAAAAAAAATCTGTTTTTTTGTTATAGAAAGTTATTATCCAGAAAGTCATTCAAGATTCTCTTTATACGAGAGCACACAAGGGAGGGATGAGGATAGGTAAGACACCTAAAAAACTAGCTAGCATTTGTTGCCCTTAATGCAGAGAAACTAAAGCAGATACCTTAAAGCAACTGAGGCCAATAGGAAAAGGGGAACAGGTACTAGAGAAAAGGTTAGATCAAAAAGAATTAACCTAGAAGGTAACACCCACGCACAGGAAATCAATGTGAGTCAATGCCCTGTATAGCTATCCTTATCTCAACCAGCAAAAACCCTTGTTCCTTCCTATTATTGCTTATACTCTCTCTACAACAAAATTAGAAATAAGGGCAAAATAGTTTCTGCTGGGTATTGGGGGGTGGGAGAGGGAGGGGGCGGAGTGGGTGGTAAGGGAGGGGGTGGGGGCAGTGGGGAGAAATGAACCAATCCTTGTATGCACATATGAATAATAAAAGAAAAATGAAAAAAAAATAATAATAATAAAATAAAAACCAACCAACCAAAAAAAAAAAGATTCTCTTTATAGCACCTACTTGATAACTTTCTTTTACAATTCACTTCTAGGGAACAAAATACTACCTTACAAATTTATGCTTTAAAATAAACAAATGAAAAGCAAACCATTAGAACTATATTTTTTTTAATATTAACTCCCATTTATAGTTTAAACTCAGTGTTCCATTTATCACAACTACATTACCTAGATTTTCTTCTATACTAGAATCTTTATATACTTATTGTGAGCATTTCAAGTCTTTGGTGGGGTGGAATGTAAATTATACACAACCATATGCAAATATGCAATCTTCTTATTTCATAAGCATATGAAATATACTTCCCCCCAACATTTTTTTTCTAAAGATGAGAACATAGACTCTTAGGTGATATGTACTAAGTAACAGGCTGTATGATCAGAATATCTGTACCAAGGTCTGTCTCTCACTTCTCAGGTGACCTTGGGGACAATCATTCCAATTTCTTGGAGTCTCAGATGTTTGGTCTCTAAAACTGAGTGAAGAGTATAGGCCACACAGGGTTGCAATAAAAACTGAATAACACACTTTGAAGATGGCCAGCAATCCATCCTTGCTCTGTCTACTGATGAAATGGAAAAAAAACAATTAGTGGGACTGGTCAGATTATTTTTAGGGAGTAGATAGCAAAGCAGTGATCTCCATTAACCTCACCCCTACCCAAATTCTCAAATGCTACTACCATGAGATACCCAGGCAGTTACTTAAAGGATATGAACTGGGGGCACTAAGATCAGAGAATGAAGAAAGGGAGGAGATGGCTATATGAAGAGAAAATCCAGGGCTTAGGCTGGATGGTTCAATCCTCCATGTTAAAGTAATGTATTTTTCTTAACACTTTCAGTGACAGTTCAGGATTAATAGGCATTGCCCAGCTTCACTTTTCCTACCTGTAGCCTGGGGCAAGCATGATCCTCCCCTGTGCATATTTTACAGGAAGTCTGTAGGAGTCATTAACATTCTTCATAGACCAGGATGGAGTGGGGACATTTAGGAGCTTCACAAATTTGGTATAAAATCATATTCAGAGTGAGGCTAACAGTGAGAAAGTGAATCCAGCACCTGGATTCTACTCAGAAGATATTGATTCTGGTCCCAGCATGCTAATTAGGCTTGTGGCCTTGGCCAAGTGACATGGCCTCTCTGGGCCTCAGTGCCCTCACCTGTAAAAGAAGGTCTACAGGACCTCTAAGGTCCTTTGAAGCTCAAAAACACTTTGACATTTCTTTTTTTAAATGATCTACATCTCATATCCCAGCAAAGGTTTCACTTCTTAGTTAGGTGGGCCAACTCGGAGACACAGTGGAGCTGAACACTTGCTTCCCTTGTTTATAAAATAGGAACCATATAAGTTTCCTCACAGGGCTTTTACGAAGAATAAATAAGACAAAGCACACGGAGAATGTAGCACAGCAGCTGGAATACAGCCAATGTTTAATAAATGCTATTACAATAACGTGCACTTTTATTACTCTAATTTTATAAGTTTGATCCTTTTTCATTAACTTGTTAATGCTTTGGGAAAGAATGACTACACCTTCATAATTACTATTTGAAACTAGAGTAAGTGATACCTTACCCAATTGAACTTGTCAGCTTAACAGCATTAAGAAATTCATCAAGCTGGGTGTAGTGGCACACACCTGCAAACCCAGTACCTGCAAGGGTGAGGCAGGAGGATGGAGAGGTCAAGGTTATCTTGGGCTACATAGTGAGACCCTTCCTCAAAAAAAAAAAAAAAAAGAAAGAAAGAAAAGAAAAAAAAAGCAACTTATCAAGTTTTCTGGCTATCATAGTTAATGCTATAATATGTATTTTGCTTTTAATTTTTATGTAAGCTCTTCAAGGCAGGTAGGAACCAGCTCTAAGTTCTATAAGTTTGCTTACATTATTAAAAATGAATTTAAATGTCATATGGATGCCAATTTAAAATAAGAACAAGCTGATTATGTACCATTAGGATTGAATGCTCAATAAAGAAAAAGAAAATTCATCATATATACTCTGGTGAATTACATCCCCAATGGCAAAGTTTTATAATATAATATGTAATTCCCCATGCAGACACACAGAATAACTCCAGAGGCAGAGATTCTGACTACTTACTATAGCAGAAGCCATTACAGTCAAGTAACAGCAGCAATTTTGACTGTTTTGGTTGGCTAACCAAAAAAAAAAGTTGAGGGCTGGTTAAGTGGCTCAAGCAGTAAGAGTGCCTGCCTAGCAAGTGTGAGGCCCTGAGTTCAAACCCCAGTGCTGCCAAAAAAAAAGTTGATAGTGAAAAATAAAAAAATTATGTATATACCCTAAACATTTTCTTTACCTTAAAATAGAAACTATGTATTAATTCCACAGTTTTGCAAAGTACTTCCAAGACATTCCTCAAGGTAGAGATCCCACAACAATGTTTTCCTGGTAGTAATCAAACCCAGACTTTATTCCTAACAATTTTCAGTTTTAATTTTTTAAGTGGACCAAATCCATAAAACAAAATCAATGAGACAAACATGCAAAGCAAACTAAGAAAATTATCTTTCAAGTTTTTACAGTTTTCTTTCTGGTTGGTTACAGTTTTCCTGACCACTCTTAGGAACTCACTTTTGTGGAAAATTTCCAAAGATTTCAACTTGGCCTTCACAGAAACAATACCCCTTCCTTTTGCACTTATGTTTCATAACTTTATACACTTATCTAAATTATCTATTGTGATAACAAGTGTAAATGCAACCAATAGGTTGCAATAAATACAACAGACTGTTGTTGAGCCTATAACCCAGCAGCTGGAATAAGAACAGGTCACTAGAAGCCAGTGTTCATCATCCCTAGGCACTGCCCAGTCTGCCATGGGGGGAAATTTAGAGTATAGTTCAGTCTGATAAACTGACTAGATGTCAAGCAGGATTGTATGATTATTAGGATGAACCACATGCAAATTGCAAATTACCAAGATTCAACTGTCTTTTACCTACATAAATGGCAATTGCATGCTGAGTGTGGTGACACGTGCCTATAATCCCAGCACTCAAGAGGTGGAGGCAGGAGGATCACAAGTTTGAAGCCAGCCTATATAGTGAGACCCTGTCTCAAAAAAACAAAAAAGAAACACACAAACAAAAGAAATGGAAATTGCACATGTTCAGCTTAATATTTTTTCATTTTTGAAATAATATATTTAATGTTAAGTATTTTATCTCTTACCCATATTTTTTCTTCTTTTGAACAATAAATAGGTATCTCACAACTTGATTTTAAAAATGCCACTCTACTGTTTCCTGTAATGCACATGTTAACCTAAAAAAACAAAGGTTATTTTATAAACCTGAAAAAAAATTGCTATTCCACATTGATTCAGGACCTCAGCCTATGCTACAAAATGATCAGTACCTGGACTGTAAATTTCTAAGGGTGCCATTTCTGCCTTCTTTACTTCTTCAGGTTAAAGTCACACCTGCTAGAACTACAAAGAAGCAGATGAAAGATGAAGCTACCCTCACGTGCAGAGGAATTAAACTGGGCAGATGAAACTGTTGGTTTGTTGATTGGTTTCTAAATATCGATCTTTTTGGCCCACAGGATACAGAACACTTTCTGCCTAGAGAAGGCACCGTAGCCGATGAGGGGCAAGGAAGTTTCTGGACAGAAGCTTTGCTGCTGTGGTGGTGCACACCTGTGATCCTCGCTTTGGGGAGGCAGGACAATCATGAGTTCCAGACCAGCCCAGGCAAAGTTAGGGAGAGCCTATCTCAAAAACAAAAATATAAACACAAGGGCTAGGGCATGGCTCAAGTGGTAGAGCACTTGCCTACTATGTGTAAGGCCTTGGATTTAAAAAAAAAAAGAACTTTTTGAAAGGTAAGTCACTCTAAAGTAACAAGTACCATCATCACACACACACCCCCATTTATTTTTTATTTATTTATTTACTTATTGGTGTTCCAGGCCTCAAACTTGTGATCTGCCTCTGTCTCCCCAGTGCTGGGATATATAGGCATGTACCCCCATGCCTGGCAAGCCCCCTTTTCTGCGCTTGTTATATATTTAACTCTAAAAAATAAACAAATCACAAATGTGCTATTAGGACAAACCAGAGAAATTCGGGACAGAAAGGAAGGCAAAGGAGGGAAGTGTATTTAGGATCAAGGACACAAGCTAAACTCCTTTTCTAGATTCCACAGTCCTATCACTGACCCTAAGAGTCCACCATCAGGTTGATTTTTATGCTTTCCCTTTACCTTCACAAGTCCTAGCAGTCCCTACACACACTCGTATATCAACCCATACGGTTAGTATGAAGAGTGGGAAGAGCCTGAGCCCTGTTAAGTACACCTGGTTTAAATCCTAGCTCATGCTTCTCCCAGGGGAGCCTGAGCAACATTCCCGCTTTTGTTTCCTTTCTGTACCCATCCAAGTGATGTAGACCTTGTCGACTTCAAACATGAGAGAATGCACATAAAGAGCTTCACTGCAACTATTACTGATGCCTAAAAGTCCCACCTTGTATTTGTCAGAAAGGTTTCAATTTTAAATGTAGACTTCAGAGGAAATTAAAAAGTTCCTGGAAGTCAATGAAAATGAAAACACAACCTACCGGAACCTATGGGACACAGCTAAGGCAGTCCTGAGAGGAAAGTTTATAGCCATGAGTGCATATATTAAAAAGATTGAAAGATCCCAAATCAATGACCTAATGATACATCTCAAACTCCTAGAAAAACAAGAACAAGCAAATCCCAAAACAAATAGAAGGAGAGAAATAATAAAAATAAGAGCTGAAATCAATGAAATAAAAACCAAAAAAACCATACAAAGAATTAATGAAAGAAAAAGTTGGTTCTTTGAAAAAATAAACAAGATCAATAGACCCCTGGCAAACCTGACTAAAATAAGGAGAGAAAAAACCCAAATTAGTAGAATCAGGAATGTAAAAGGGGAGATAACAACAAACACCATGGAAGTCCAGGAAATCATTAGAGACTACTTTGAGAACTTATATTCAAATAAATTTGAAAATCTTAAAGAAATGGACAGATTTCTAGATACATATGATCATCCAAAACTGAACCAAGAGGAAATTAATCACCTGAATAGATCTATAACACAAATAAAATTGAAGCAGCAATCAAGAGTCTCCCCAAAAAGAAAAGTCCAGGACCTGATGGATTCTCTGCTGAATTCTACAAGACCTTTAAAGAAGAACTGATACCAACCCTCCTTAAACTGTTCCACAAAATAGAAAGGGAAGGAAAACTGCCAAACACATTTTATGAAGCCAGTATTACACTTATCCCAAAACCAGGCAAAGACACCTCCAAAAAGGAGAACTATAGGCCAATCTCCTTAATGAACATTGATGCAAAAATCCTCAACAAAATAATGGCAAACTGAATTCAGCAACACATCAAAAAGATTATTCACCACGACCAAGTAGGCTTCATCCCAGGGATGCAGGGGTGGATCAACATACGAAAATCAATAAACGTAATAAACCACATTAACAGAAGCAGAGACAAAAACCACTTGGTCATCTCAATAGATGCAGAAAAAGCCTTTGATAAGATCCAACACCATTTCATGATAAAAGCTCTAAGAAAAGTAGGAATAGAAGGAAAGTACCTCAACATTATAAAAGCTATATATGACAAACCTACAGCAAGCATTATACTTAATGGAGAAAAACTGAAACCATTCCCTCAAAAATCAGGAACCAGACAAGGATGCCCACTATCTCCACTCCTATTCAACATAGTACTGGAATTCCTAGCCAGAGCAATTAGGCAAGAAGAAGGAATAAAAGGAATACAAATAGGTAAAGAAACTGTCAAAATATCCCTATTTGCAGACGACATGATCCTATACCTTAAAGACCCAAAAAACTCTACTCAGAAGCTTCTAGACATCCTCAATAGCTATAGCAAGGTAGCAGGATATAAAATCAACATAGAAAAATCATTAGCATTTCTATACATTAATAATGAACAAACTGAGAAAGAATATATGAAAACAATTCCATTCACAATAGCCTCAAAAAAAATCAAATACCTAGGGTAAACCTAACAAAAGATGTGAAAGACCTCTACAAGGAAAACTATACACTTCTGAAGAAAGAGATTGAGGAAGACTATAGAAAGTGGAGAGATCTCCCAGGCTCATGGATTGGTAGAATCAACATAGTAAAAATGTCGATACTCCCAAAAGTAATCTACATGTTTAATGCAATTCCCATCAAAATTCCAATGACATTCATTAAAGAGTTTGAAAAATCTACTGTTAAATTTATATGGAAACACAAGAGGCCACGAATAGCCAAGCCAATACTCAGTCAAAGGAACAATGCAGGAGGTATCACAATACCTGACTTCAAACTATATTACAAAGCAATAACAATAAAAACAGCACGGTACTGGCACAAAAACAGACATGAAGACCAGTGGAACAGAACAGAGGACCCAGATATGAAGCCACACAACTATAACCAACTTGTCTTTGACAAAGGAGCTAAAAATATACAATGGAGAAATAGCAGCCTCTTCAACAAAAACTGCTGGGAAAACTGGTTAGCAGTCTGCAAAAAACTGAAATTAGATCCATGTATATCACCCTATACCAAGATTAACTCAAAATGGATCAAGGATCTTAATATCAGACCACAAACTCTAAAGTTGATACAGGAAAGAGCAGGAAATACTATGGAGTTAGTAGGTATAGGTAAGAACTTTCTCAATGAAACCCCAGCAGCACAGCAACTAAGAGATAGCATAGATAAATGGGACCTCATAAAACTAAAAAGCTTCTGTTCATCAAAAGAAATGGTCTCTAAACTGAAGAGAACACCCACAGAGTGGGAGAAAATATTTGCCAACTATACATCAGACAAAGGACTGATAACCAGAATATATAGGGAACTTAAAAAACTAAATTCTCCCAAAACTAATGAACCAATAAAGAAATGGGCAAGTGAACTAAACAGAACTTTCTCAAAAGAAGAAATTCAAATGTCCAAAAAACACATGAAAAAATGTTCACCATCTCTAGCAATAAAGGAAATGCAAATTAAAACCACACTAAGATTCCACCTCACCCCTGTTAGAATAGCCATCATCAGCAACACCACCAACAACAGGTGTTTGCGAGAATGCGGGGGAAAAAGGAACCCTCATACACTGTTGGTGGGAATGTAAACTAGTACAACCACTCTGGAAAAAAATGTGGAGGCTACTTAAAAAGCTAAACATTGATCTACCATTTGATCCAGCAATACCACTCTTGGGGATATACCCAAAAGACTGTGGCACAGGTTACTCCAGAGGCACCTGCACACCCATGTTTATTGCGGCACTATTCACAATAGCCAAGTTATGGAAACAGCCAAGATGCCCCACCACTGACGAATGCATTAAGAAAATGTGGTATCTGTACACAATGGAATTTTATGCAGCCATGAAAAAGAACAAAATGTTATCATTTGCTGGTAAATGGATGGAATTGGAGAACATCATTCTGAGTGAGGTTAGCCTGGCCCAAAAGACCAAAAATCGTATGTTCTCCCTCATATGTGGACATTAGATCAAGGGCACACACAACAAGGGGATTGGACTTTGAGCACATGATAAAAGCGAGAGCACACAAGGGAGGAGTGAGGATAGGTAAGACACCTAAAAAACTAGCTAGCATTTGTTGTCCTTAATGCAGAGATTCTAAAGCAGATACCTTAAAAGCAACTGAGGCCAATAGGAAAAGGGGACCAGGAACTAGAGAAAAGGTTAGATCAAAAAGAATTAACCTAGAAGGTAACATACACGCACAGGAAATTAATGTGAGTCAACTCCCTGTATAGCTATCCTTATCGCAACCAGCAAAAACCCTTGTTCCTTCCTATTATTACTTATACTCTCTGTACACCAAAATTAGAGATAAGGGCAAAATAGTTTTTGCTGGGTATTGAGGGGGTGGAGGGGAGAGGGAGGGGGCGGAGTGGGTGGTAAGGGAAGGGGTGAGGGCAGGGGGGAGAAATGACCCAAGCCTTGTATGCACATATGAATAATAAAATAATAAAAAAATAAAATAAAATAAAATTTAAAAAATTTTGGATTGACAGCCTTCTTTAGGGGCCTTTGAAAAAAAAAATTTATGTAGACTTGAGTATCCTATCAGCATACAGGCATAAAAGACACTCATGCAGTTTATTTTCTATTCCAGAGTTTGTATACAAAGTGAGCATAAGCAAGATAACTAAAATAAACAGTAAAGGGAGCTGTCCTTCCCAGATCAGATAGAGGATGAAACAGAACCTGTACACAATAGTGAAGTGGCAAACACCAGAGTGGTGAGTTAAAAATACAAATTTTAATAGGTTTCTTCCCTTACAGATCTCCAACACTTTCCCATTGTCTTCAGAATAAAATCCATCTCTTGTAGGTCAAACAAGGCTGTCATGGATAGGCAACCTCATCTCATACCCTCCTCTGTAGTTAGGTTAAACTATTTCACACCTCTGATATTACCTGTGCTCTCTTTGCCTGGCTTTGATTTCTCATCCCTCACCTATTTCTCCTCTGACCATCTCCCACTCTTCCTCCTTTCAGCTTGGGAGAGATACCTTGTCTGCCTGTCTCTATGTTGCCTCCCCAACACCCTGTGTGCATATACCTGTACTTATTTACCTCCCTCTGATCCTGAAGGCCTGGATTGGCTTTAGCATCCTTCCGGTCACTTTGCCTGACACAAAGCTGACACTCAAATGCCTGTGGAGTATGCAGCTTCTGTACCGCCTTGATTTTGTCTAGGTTTGGCTGTACACTTTACAATAGATGGATAAGAAACAGTGCTGCTGGTGTTTATGGCCTGAGTGGCTGCTTTCTCCAAGCTGATTAATTGGTCTTTAATCTGGAAAGCTTGTAAGCTATATGGAAACTGATTACATTTAGATAATAGTCAAGAAATAGGTGAAATTGTATGCCTACTTCTGTCATTCACAAAAATGATTACTTCACAATGGAATAATAATATGTGCTTTTAATATATCTAAATCAAGCTGGGCACCGGTGGTTTACGCGCATAATCCTAGCTACTCCAGAGGAAGAGATAAGGAGGATAGTGGTCCAAAACCACAGGAGGGGGGTGGGGGGAGTGAGACTCTATCTCCAAAATATCCAACAAAAAAACGGCTGTTGGAGTGACTCAGATGGTAGAGTATCTGCCTAGCAAGTGTGAGACCCTGAGTTCAAGCCCAAGTTATGTCAATCAATATATCACATATAGAATTAAGAATAATTTAAATTGAAAATTTTTAGAAGACCAGTCTTGTAAATTGCCAAATTTTCATGTGTTTTCTGTAAATTGTAAATGGTCAAAACTGGATGAGTCACAGAAACACATGTAAGACATACTCCTCTCTAAAAAAATCTGTTTATGACTAGATAGCATTTGTTGCCCTCAATGCAGAGAAACTAATGCAGATCCTTTAAAGTGCCAGAGGCCAATAGGAGAAGGGAACCAGGAACTAGAGAAAAGGTTAGTTTGAGAAAAATTAATTTAGAAGGTAACACACATGTATAGGAAAGCAATGCAAGTCAACTCCCTGTATAGCTATCCTTATCTCAACTAGCAAAAACCCTTGGTCCTTCCTATTATTGCTTATACTCTCTCTTCAACAAAATTAGAGATAAGAGTGAAACAGTTTCTGCCTGGTAGCAAGGGGGTGGGGGGGAGGGGGCGGAGGAAGGGGGGAGAAATGACCCAAACATTGTATGCACATACGAATAAAAGAAAAAATATCTGTTTATGGCATGATTCTTTGTATGCCATATGCTATGTATATTATTGAAATCCCAACTTATTTCTGTCTGACATACTACCACATCTACAGTGACTCTAAGACTGTTCTTCAAATAGCATCCTTCTCCATCCTCACAAGAAGTACATCATGGAGAATAAACAAATCAGGAAAAGTCTTACTTCCTGAACCTAACCAGAAATTATTTGAGGATAGACTCTTTCATGCACAGTCCACTGTGTTGCACAACCTCTATAAGAAATAAGCAAAAGTATATGTTGAAGTCCTAACCGGATTCTACTACCTCAGTATGTGACATTATTTGGGAATTGGGTCTTTGGAGGTGTAATTAGTTAAGATGACATCATATTGGACTAGGGTGGGCCCTCAATCCAATATGATTGGTGTTCTTATAAAAAAAATAAGCCAAAGGAATGCCAAGGATTGCTACTATTCCCAGAGGCTAGAAGAAATCCACCCTCAGAGTTCTTGGAAAGAATACATAATGCTAACACTCTGATTTTAGACTTGTGGCCTTCAGAACTACAAGACAATACATTTCTGTTGTTTTAAGCCACTCATGTTGTAGAGCTTTCTTACAACAGCCCAGGGACACTGAAAAAAATACTGTCTATATTGAATTGAATTACTGTTACTTCCCAGACAGAAAAAGTAGGCATAATGCATCAATCCTATTTTTTCATCCTACTTTTTTTAAATTGCTGTCAGAAATCTGACAGTGTGTACTGAGAACCATAAAAATGACCATGCCTGTTGACAAAGCAATTCCACTTCTGGAACACTATCTTTAGGAAATAATCTCCAACTTGTAAAATGATATATCTGCAAAGGTAAGGATTACTATAACTTATGTTATATATAATCTCTTTATAATCTAGCATCCAACAATACAGAACTAGCTAAATAGGGCTGGAGATAATAGAGTGCTTTCCTACTGCACATACAGCCCTGCTCTCAATCCCTAGCACCACGAAAAAAGAGAAAAAAATCCAAAAGCATTAAGGTCTACTATAATTACTGTAATATGATGCAAATAATAAGTGTTGAAAATGATGTAAGGTGAAAACGCTTCCTATGTTTTATATGGAAAACACAAAATATTAAAATTGTATATGGAGTATGATGTAGAAAAACATGCACAGAAAAAGAAGAGAGAGAAAAACAAAAGGGCAAAATATTCACTGTGGTTGAATTATGTTCAGTGGGTCATAACTCTTCTTGTTGCTCCAGTATCACTGTTTTGGAGCCACCTTCTGGTCCTCTTTTCTCCTCACCTCAAACCTCCCCACGCACAGCCAGTTCTTTCTTGGCAATGCCTCTCTAGCTTAGTTCAGGCCCATAACAATTACATGGGTTTTGTGAAACAATTCCTCTTTGCCCTGACTGCAGTCTCATACAACTACCATGTCTACTGTCAGAATAGGACATTCTACTGCTAAAAATACTTACTGTTTAACCTGCTCATTTAAGTTTTGTGCACTTTTATATATGTGCCATATTTTTCAATAAAATGTTTTTTAATATTGTGGTTTCATATTTTGTTAAGATTCATGGTTCCCTGCTGATTTGATCCTACTTCATTACTATTATCCTGTAATGTTTAGTCAGGATAACTGGGCACCTAGCTTTGCCAATGCCTGTCTACCAATTCAAACTCCTTAATATCTTATAAAATCTGGCTTAATTTCCACCATCATCAAACCTACTCCATCTGGGATACCTTAGTTTGTGTTACATTATATTCTACAAACATTTACCAATAGCAACTACTAGGTGTAAGATCTGAAGATACAATATCCTAATTTGTTTATGATCTTTTTTGTTGAAAACAAACACTTACTAAAGATAACCAATAGTAGAAAGGAAGTATGAAAAGTTATAAATGAGTGTTCAGGGTGAGGTTGAGGGGTTTTGGTGACAGGAGAATGGAGTGGAGATGTAGGCTGAGGCTAATGAAAGCTAGAAGAGATTACATGAAAGATGACTAGAAGAGATTTCATGATTAGGAGGGGATAACATGAGACAGGACTGCCGAGTTTTTTACATTGGTGACCAGGATGATGGTCACAGAAATAATCCTCTATAGGAGCTCTGATGGGAAACAGGGAAAGTCCAAATG
The DNA here is from genome assembly GCF_047511655.1 of Castor canadensis. Lineage (NCBI taxonomy): Eukaryota > Metazoa > Chordata > Mammalia > Rodentia > Castoridae > Castor > Castor canadensis. The sequence continues at coordinate 127,976,260 of NC_133391.1, read as the reverse complement.
CAATACTATGCACACTAAGAGATGTTATACTGAAACTGAAGAAGACATCGGAAGCGATGAATCTTAAACCAGGTAAGCAGAGGTGAGAGATTAAATGAAGTTCCATGAAACCTACCTTTAAAAAAAAAAAAGAAAAAGACGGCTGGGATGTCACTCAGTGAAAGAATGTATGATCAGCATGTGAGAGGCTTTGGATGTTTCATCCCTAGGGTGGGCAGAGAGAGAGAGAGAGACTAACTAGTACAAAGGCACACAAGAAGGAAAAGAGTGACCAGAGACTGAGAGCCTGATCCGTGGTGACTGAAACAGCACTTCAGGAAAATAAGGACCAAAGGAAGGAGCTCTAGGTGAGGCAGTCTCCTAGAGTGGTGCTGAATCTTTACTGCTGTTGTAGAAGTGGCCTGGCTCTGCCTCAGTGTCATCACAGGCTCGTTGAAGATTAACAGCGCTAACTCAAGTCCTTAGATCAGTGCCTGGCACACACACACTTGATAAACGTCTGCATGGAGTGTGGTTGGGGGTGGGGAAGAATAGTTAATCCTCAGTGACCTTGGGGAGAACAATTTCTATTGAGGCAGAAGCTACACGTTAAGGGTAATAAGCGAGGCAGAGTAACAAAGTACTGGTGACTTTTATAGTAGTTAAGCGATAAAGGCGAGGAGCGAAATGAAGGGCAACATGGGGGCACAGGGTTAAGTGAAAATGCGTTCCAAGGGGCTCTCTGAAGTAGTGTCCTCACTACTCAGGTCGCTGCAACTATTCCTTAGTCCTTGCGGGACTTGTTGGCCCCACCGCCCGGGAGCGGGGCAGGGCTAGAGCCCATCCTTCCTGCCGAAGTTCCCCGGGGAGCTGCAAGAGCGCTCCATCCCCATGCGGGGAAGTTTGAATCAGCGCCGACTGATGAGGGAAAGGCCCATTTCCCAACGAGCGACACCTTGGACGACGACAGGCTTTCCTATTCTATCTCCAGAACGACCTGTTCCACAGCTCTGTCCTCATCCTCCCTCCACGGCCAGCAGCAGCCACCCGGACAGGATGCTACTCCGGGAGCCAAAGGGACAGCGCCCGGTTCCAAGAGCAGCGCCCCAAGTTCATTCCGGCCACGAGAACACAAAAGCGCCAGAGAAGGGAAGGAAACAGGAAGAAAGGGGGTCGGGGATTTCAGGGGGTGGCTGGCAAGGCCAGATTCCAGAGCCGGGAAAGTGTGACCTCGGCGGCCAAGGTCGAGCAGGTCCTTCTCTCTTCCAGTCCCTCCCGCGAGCACCTTGCGCCTAACGCCCGGCACCCTCTGTCCCGGCTGGGCTCCGCGGCGCGCTCTCGGGCCGCGACCTCCCCTTTGGGATGCAGGGACTGCGGGGGCGCACCGGGAAGGCGCAGGTGAGCACGGTGGCCCCGCACTCCGGCGGGGAAGGGCCTTCGTCCTCAGCCAGCGCAGGTTATGGGGACAGAACTTCCAAAGAGCCATCCCAAGCTCAGAGAGGGCCTGGCCGGGCTCCCCAAGGGCCCCCGCACCCGTATCCCGCTTCTCACGCGCCGCGCCCAAGTTCCTCCATCCATTGCTCCCGGCGCCTTTCCCCTCGGCTCTCTTTCCCTTCCTCACTCTCTTCTCCTCGTCCTAGAAAAGTTTAGCCCCAGCCCGCGGGTCCCGCAGCCCCGCACTCACCGCGCCGGGAGCAGAGCAGAGCGCCGGGGGCGCGCGGGATTGAGGGCGGCGGCGGGCGGCGGCGCGAGAGCGGAGCTCCTCACAGCGGCCCCTGCTGCCCGGGCCGCCGAGCAGGCTGCGAAGGGGAGGAGGCCGCCGGGTGTCACCTGCCCACTCTCCCACCCCGCCGCGTCACGCCGCGCAGCGCCGCCCCTAGCGCGACAGCCGCCAGGTGCCGACCGAGGGACGGGAGACGAGGCGCGGCTACGGCGCGGGACTGCAAGGCCCCATCCGCGCCCCGCGGCCCCATCGCCGCTCCGGGGCCCCATCCTCGCCTCGCCGCGACTCACCGACGCTCAGGGAGAGGCCTGAGGCCGCTCTGGGATATGGGCTCTGGTCATTGTACTAATTACGTTTCTTTCCCAGCATAAATGCCATCACCTAGGGTCATCCCCAGGCTTAACAGAAATAGTGTGGAAATTGTCGTCATGCATGACTCAGTTGGCAATGAGTTATAGGAAAATTTAAAAGAAGGAAAACCTGGCTGGGGGTGGGGAGGAGGAGAAAAAGGGAGCCCTTGCTCTTTGAAAGGATATTTCAAGAGATTGGCTCACACCTAAAATGGAGGCCAGACCTATGAAGCTCCTAAGAAGACAAGTCCTATTTGGGCCATCACCATCCCCTTCTTATTATTAAGAAATTGCTGCGATCATTTGGGGGTGCGGGGGATTTTAGAGCAATGAAGCACAGATTGCATATAACTTAACCTTTTTCCTGGTTAGTACAGCAAAGGCTACAGGGAACAAAGTCTAAATACTCATTTCCCCTTATCTTCTGTTGGAATGGGAAGTAGAATGGAGAGATGAATGCAGTCTTGTGTATTCGCACTGGACTTAAAAAAATTTATCTGGTCTTGCATCTGATTATGATCCTATTAATCTTTGTTAGAGTTTGGAATTATAGCATAATACATGGAAGGCAAAATAGGAGGCTAGAGAAGGTACCTGCTTCTATAGCAAATCAAGAGCTAGAAATGAGCTGTTCTGGAGACCCCAAAAATAATTGAGATGTTGCTGTACTGATCCAAGCACCGCACAGATGTAAGTTGTGTACTGTGTGAGTTCTCAACATGGAATCTGGGTTAAAGGAAAAAAAAAAAAGTCCCGCCGAACACCGGTGGCTCATGCCCATAAACCTAGCTACTCAGGGGGCAGAGATCAGAAGGATTGCAGCTTGAAGCCAGCCCCAGCAAACAGTTCCACAAGCTCCTATCTCGAAAAAATCCATCACAAAAAAAGGGCTGGTGGAGTGGCCCAAGGTGAAGACCATGAGTTAAAACCCGAGTACCCCGTCCCCGCAAAGAATCCCAACAACAAGCAGTGGGTCAAAATTATTTTCCTTATATGTAAAGTTTCCCTTCCACAGTTTATCCTAGTGTATTGAAAAGGACATATTTCAGTGTTTTCTGTAAAACTATGAACATCCACTTGGTAGCATTGAGAGGACAACCAAAAAACAATGAAGGCCTAAATTTTATTGAATTCAAGGAAACTAAAGCATTCTCTTTCTGTTGAGGATATGGCAGTGTGGCAAAGCACTTGCCTGATATCCACAAAGTCCTGGATTTGATCCCCAGCACAAGAATAAATAAATTAATTAATTTAAAAATTCTCCTTCTGATTAAACTTTTCTTTCTTGTTATAAAGATGAGAAATCATTTGAAAATTAGATATAGTTCCCAATGATGTTTGCCTTTGAGTCTGTCATTATATGTGAAATTTCAAATATGCAGAGGATTAAATAGAATCATTCATTTAATGAACAAGAGTTGAGACCTGAAGATTCAACAAACAAAATGAATTAGAAATATTTCCTGTTCTCAGGGATTTTGCATTCATTCTAGTTGGGGATGAATGACAAGAAATAAAATTAATATATAAACATAGAATAAACAATAGAATATGTTGTGTTCAACTTGTAAGTGCTATGAAGAAAAATAAAGAAGGGAAGTGTATAGGGACTTTGGGAGGTGGGTAATTGCAATTTTAAAGTGTTTAAGCCTTAATGACAAAACTTGAGTCAAGATTTTAAAGGTGGCAAGCCTGTGTATGAATCCAGGTAACAGCATTCCAGCAAAGCAAAAGGCCTGAGCATGCCTGGGATGCTCACGTTCCTAGAATACCAAGAAATCCAGAATGGCCAAATTGGAGTGAGTGAGGAGAGTAATAATAAATGAGGTCAAAGACTTAAGGGAGCAGTTTGTGCATTGATGGGACACCATCTGATCTTTTTTTTTTTTTCCTTTTTGCAGTACTGGGGCTTGAATTCAGGTTCTACACCTTGAGCCGCTCCAAAAGCCCTTTTTTGTGATGGATTTTTTTGGCGTTAGGGTCTCACGAACTATTTGCCTGGACTGGCTTTGAACCACAATCCTCCTAATTTCTGCCTCCTGAGTACCTAGGTTATAGGCGTGAGCCACTGGCACCAGCCTGACATTTTACAAGGAGTTTTCTGGAAACATTTTTGAAAATAGAGTACAGGGTGGAAGGGAAGAGTACAGGGTAGAAATGTGTTAGGCAGGTGTTGCTGCAGTAACACTGCGTAACACATCAAAACAAAACAAAACAAATCACTGCAAAGCTTAGTAGTTGATAGCCCTGTATTTCTTCTAATACCCACAGATCTGTTGGTTGGTTCAGTTTAGCTGTCCTAGGCTATGCTTAACTGGGTGGCTCTACTTTAAGCTATAAGGTTGAGTTTATATCTATTCTATGTGTGGCCATTATGGAACCCAGAATGAATAGGCAACAGCTGGTTTGGAGATCTTCATAGTATAGATCACTGAGGTACAAAAGCCTATCTGAAGCTCTTGAGCACATTTAAGACCTCTGCTCACATTAAATTAACTGTTATTTCATTGGCTAGAGAATGTCACAGCCAAATTCAACATCAATGGGGTGGAGAAACATATTCAGTCCACAGTGGAAGGGTGAAGAGAACGAATATTTGCTGAATAATAATTCAGATTCTTATAACAGCAAGAGAACATAGTGTTTCAAGGTGGAGGAAGTGATCACTGAGGATTAGAAAGTGACCTTTTATTTACTAATAGGGAAATCATTGGTTGATCTTGATAAGAACAGTTTTGGAGAAATGGAAGGGGTGAAATCCAAACTGGAGTGAGTTTCAAAAGTAACATAAAATAGAGAAATTGGGTAATAGAAGTTAGATAACTCTGTTGTGTAAAAGGGATTTATTGAGGTCAGTACAGGATCCAAAGGGATCTGTGCCTACCATGCAAATAATATTTCCCAAATTTGGTTCGCTTTTTTTTTAAAAGAAATGCGATAGACAAAGCTCCAATATTCTCAATCCTTTTTATTCCTCCAAAGGTGTCCTGAAGCAGCTATGTATCATTGTCCGTGCATGGTTTTAGACTTTTATTACATATGTACAGTAATTTTGCATGTGGTTATGTTTTATGTAACTAGTATCACAGTGTGTTATTTGTCTACAACTTGTTCTTCAGTCAATCTTTTTGAAAAGATTTATTCATGTTGATCCATGTTCTTTTTCTTTCATGTAATTATTACATAGCATTGAATGACTAAACCATTTATCCATTTGCCTGATAATGAACAAAATTGATTTCTTTCTAATTTTTTCTGTTTGGAGATAATGATCATATCAATTAATATTTTCTTATACATGTATACCTCTAGAGTTTATACTTAGAAATGAGATTATTAGTCATAAAAATTATTGTTTCCTATGGATATTTGTTAGTTTTTGACTGCCTTATATCTGAATCCTCTTCCTATATTTGAAAAAGTTCCTATTTATGAGACAGCAGATGGCAGAACTCACCTCCCATTATAGACATTGCAAATGCATTACACTCTCTTTTGGGCAGCTGCACAAGAACATGGTTGTGACTGAGACTGGGCCAAGTACATACCCCTTACTTCCTGTCCCCACCCAGGTTTCTGGTGCTGAAGCTAATGACACAAAGTTGTCTTTGCCAGCTCCTAGACCGGTTCAGTAGCATAAAGTTAGGTCTGGTTTGTCAACATCTTTCTTTCGTTCTGGGATTGAGCCACACCCAGCCCTTTTGTTTGCATTTTTAGTTTTGAGAGAGGGTTTCACTAACTGTGCCTGGGCTGGCCTCCATCTCTTGATCTTCCTGCCTCCACCTCCAGAATAGCTGAGATTACAAGCATTCACTGCCATCCTCAGCTACTGCAGACTCTTGTTCCATTTTTTTCAAGGCTGCTATTTAGCTTTTGTGCAGATTCTGTAATCTTAATGTTTTCTTAATAAATTATTTTTCTTTTTAAAATTACCCAGAATTAGTTTGTATTCCTTGTGACTTAGGACCTTGACTTAGTCAGATCTGGCTGCTAGAACAAAATACCATAGACTGTATGACTTAAATAACAAACATTTCTTTTCAGTTCTGGAGGCTGGAAGTCTAAGGTCAGGTGGCCTGCAGGATAGGGTTAGGATGCTTTTCTAAGCTTGCGGATGGCTGCCTTCTCACAATATGCCCCCTTGGCCTTTTCTTCCTACTCTAATGAGTGTGTGTGTGTGTGTGTGTGTATGTGTGTGTTTGGGGGTGGGGTGCTCACTCTTATGACCTCATCTATACCAGATTATCTCCCAAAGGTCCTACCTCCAAATACCATTACGTTGGGGAAATAGGGGTTTCATATATAAATCTGGGGAAGATGTCAACCTTCAGTCCATAGCATTGTCTGCTTTACTTTCTTAAATAGTACGAATTCATTTATATAGTAAATAAATAGTATACTTAAAACTACCAATTTAAGTTTATACTACTACTTATTTCTTTAAATCCTTGCCAACATTTGTTGGTTTCAGACTATATATGTACAACTACTATTACTAGTTTGCAGTGATGGGTATCAAACACAGGTTCTTGCTTATGGGAGGCCAGCACTCTGTCAATGAGCTATATCCCCAGCCACAGACCTTATATTTTTGGGAGTTTGGTGTATATAAAATGTATCTCATTGTTGTATTAATATGTATCTCCAGGATTACTAGTAATACTGAACACCTTTCCACATTTTTAGCAATGAAGTGTCATCTCTGAACCCCTTTCTCATATCATTTATTTTTATGTAGAGCTATTTATATTTTTCTCATTGATTTATGATAATTTTGTCAGTCATGTTCGGCAATATCTTTTTCTCAATCTGTGATTATATTTTAATTTTACGAGGATTTTTGTTATTAAATTTAAAATGTTTTAGTTTAGTTCCCAACACTGAGAAAAATAAAATAAAAATGTTTTAATGTAGTTAAATCTATCAGTGTTTTGTGCTTTTTGTCTATTCTATAAGAAATTTTTTTTCTGGTTTCATAAATAAGCTGACCTTTATTCTCTAAAATTTGTGTTATTTCTTATTAAATTTAGATATTAATGCTTTGGAATTGTCTTATAATAATTCTTATTTTTAAACAGGTAATACATCTACATGCCTTTCATATAAAAAAATTTATATAGTGAAAAAATTCCCTCTGCCCTTCTCCCATTGTGCCTTTTTGACATCCATCCAGAGATGACTTTGGTAATGCATAAGACAGAACAAGCAAATTCTTCTTGTCTCTGCCTTTTTGTTTTTCTTCTTTTACAAGTAGTGGAATATTTTCCACATTGCTATATTCCTTCTTTTTTTTTCACTGAACAATATATCCTGGAAATACTTCCATAAAAGCTGTATTTTTCACTTTTTGCATCTATTATTGTACAAGTCTACCAAATAACTTATCTGGCCATTTGCCTTTAATAACATTTAGGTTGCTTGTACCCTTTTGTTTTATGTTTTTGTTTTGGTGGTACTGGAGCTTGAACTCAAGTCCTACACCTTGAGCTATTCCACAAGCCCTTTTTGGTAAGGGTTTTTTGAAGGTAGGAGGGTCTCACAAACTATTTCTCCAGGATAGTTTCGAACCTGAGTCCTCCTGATCTCTGCCTCCTAAGGAGTTAGGATTATAGGTGTGAGCTACTGGCACCTGGCTCAGGTTGCTTGTTTTCTTTTGATGCTGAATGCAGTGGCAAACTCTCCACAGCAGGGTCAGGTATAGCACTATTTACGTAGATTAACTCACTGAATCCTTCAACCAAGCGAAAGCAGTAAATGCCATTATTACCCCCATTTTACAGATGAAGGAATTGAGAGCACAGGCAGATTTAGTAATATACCCAAATAATTACTAAATGCATTTATCCAGCAATGCTAGTAGACATAAGAACCGAGGTTTAAAACCAGGTTCTTAGACTCTGGTATTCATGCTCTTAACCAAATTTCCAAATTAGTACAATTAATAACTTGGCACATAACAGTGTTTGAAGTGTCATTCCCCTACCATAGCCTTACCAACAGTGTGTTATCAAAAGTTGAATGTTTGTCAGTTTAGTAAGTGAAATACAGAATCTTGCAGTAGCTTCCATGTGCATGTACCTTAAGATGAGTTTGAGCATTTATCTCATATGCTTTAAAGTCACTTACATTTACATTTCTGTAGATTGTTTCTACTGTCTATTTTTCTATTGGGTTGTAACTTTTTTCCCTGTCAACTCCTGGGAGTAATGATTAGGGAAGTTAACCCTGTGCTGTGATGTAATTGCTGTGGTCTCTCCTACTGCATTTCAGCTCCAGTGCACAGGTGGTTCTGTGTCTAGGCTCTTGGTTCCAATCACTGTCAGTTTTTCTTGCTTCGATTTCCTTTGTCTTTTACTCTTCTGTTTCTTTTTAAATCAGCTCTCTTCTATTTTCAGTGAAAAGATAAGATATGATTGACTGAATTATCTTAAAGCTATGGGGATAATTTGCCATCCTAGCAATATCGAGGTGACCCAGCCCTCAACACTTATGTAAACTTCTGTCTTTTAAAAACATTTTAATTTTCCCTGGCTCTAATGTTCACATATTATATTAGACTTATTCCTAGGAACCTTAAAATTATTGCTGCTATTGTAAATTGTTCAGCAAATAGAAGCTGTACATGTATTTTTATTATATTTCCTAACTGTAAATAAAAGATTATTAATTTTTATGTAAAGATTGTAAATTCTTTTTCTTAACTAAACACTACTTTTAGTAATTTGTTGAGGCTCTGATTTTTTTATTGAGATAATGACAATCTTTGTGAATAAAAACATTTTGGGAAGCAGAGATCAGGAGGATCATAGTTCAGAGCCAGCCAAGCAAAAAGTTTATGACATCCCATCTAAATCAATGGTTGGGTACAGTGATACTTCCTGTCATCCCAGCTACTCAGCAAAGCACAAATAGGAGGATCACAGTCCAGTGACAAATTTTACTGAGATTCAGAATCATTGGAATGTTGTTAAAATGCAAGCTCCTGGAGCTGGGCGTGATGGTACATGCCTGTAATTCCAGCATTGAGGAGGTTGAGAAAGGAGGAATGCGAGTTTGTGGACAGTCTAGGCTATATAGTGAGATCCCCCTCTTAAAAAAAATCAGACTACTGGAAATATATTTTCAAAGAAGCCTATTTATTAAGTCTGGGGAGTTGGCCAAGAAATTTCACTTTATACTGTATTCTATATGATTCCAATACACTTGTGAGAGTTACACTTTGATAAATATCTTACTGTAACCTGTATCTTCTCACATTTACCCTTGCTCACATTTATCAACTAAATTATAAACCCTTAAGGGCAGAGATATTGTCTAATCCTCTTTGCATCCTTGGTGCCTGGAATAGGAGCCTACACATAGGGGATGACAAAAGAGTATGAAAATGTGAACTCAGGAAAGTTATGGAAAGTGCTTGTGGGATCTTGCTCTTTAAATGCTTTAAAATAGCTTCCTATGTATATTTCATAAACATAATGATAGCTTTGATATCATCATCAGAACATAATTGCAATATGATAGGTACATCAAATGTCAGCCAACCATTCTCACATCTTGTTTCATTACTTCAATGTGTCTATAACCTGCCAGGCTTAATGGTTTCATCTTTTTTGTGGGGAAGATATTGGAAATGCAAATTTTAAGTTTCAAACCAGTCATTTTCTTTTGGGTAATCCTTCTGTTCATCTATCTGAGCTGCATGCCAAATCTGCATCTTCGAGATAAGGGATAAGAGAATCACTTACATTATTATAACATTCACTCTGGTAATTTCTTCCTACATACCCCAATCATTTGAAAAGCCATTAGTAAAAGCAGCTTTTAACTGAAGGATTACTACTTATTGTGATCATGAGATTAAACTTTAATTAATTTGACTTTCAAATGTCATAAAATGTTTTCTGTAAACAATTGTTTACAGAAATAATTGTTTCTGTAAAATGTTTTCTGAAAGTGTATTCAATCAATTTATCTTGATAACACAAGTCCTGAAGGGCCAGATCTAATGTAATTTTAATTAAAAATTTATTTCATGATAAAGTGCTTTGCATATAGAACTATAAGGAAACTATCAAATAATTAAGTAATATGCCATCAAGAGAAGCTGTATTATAATGATTTAATTTAAATATAATTGGAATGAGCAATTAGGAGAGCATAAAAGTATTTACACTTTAAAACTTTATCTAGCTTTCATCACTGTTTAGAATTTGCTACCATGCACTATATGTTATTACACTATGTACTATTTATGTCATTTGTTCACTGAAATCCATTACATCTATGTAGGAACAAGACATAACAAAACATACTGAAAACAATTAAACTACACATGATAGGGAAAAGGGTGAGAAAGTACAGTGGAGAGGAGGTACTTTGACTTAAGCACAATGCATGTACAGGCAAAAATTCCACTGACTAACAGATAGACCTAAGCAATGAAGGACAAGAATAAAAACAGGTTATGCTAAGGGGAAGGCACTAACGGGAGTGGGAGGGTAAAAGAAGGATGTGTAAAGAAGGTGCATATGGCTGAGGTACTTTCTATAAAAGAATAAATACAGAATTTTAAATCTGTTGAGCTCACCATAAGAAGAGGACTAAAGTAGAGAGGAGAAAAATGTAGGAAATGAACCAATTTGAGATATAAAATATATGTATATAAAAATGTCTTTTTTCAAAAATGAAGGACAGGAAGGTAAAACAGTTTCTGTCTGGGGGTTGGTACAAGAGGGAGCGGGGAGGACATAAGGAAAGGGTAAAGGAGGGTAAATGTGGTGGACATATTTTGTACTTATGTATGAAAATGGAAAAATGAGACCTGCTGAAACTGTTCCAAGAAGGGAGGAGGGTGAATAAAGGAGAACGATGGAGGGGGGAATCTAAGATATATTGTAGGCATTTTTATAAATGTCACAATGTACCCCCAGTACATATGTTAATACAAATAAAGAAGTTATTTGTTTTTTTCAACCAATGAGAGTAAATATAGAAGACATAAATACTATAATACTATAGCAATCAATTACAGTCATTTGTGGTATCCACAAGGTTTTAAGTGTTTGAATAACTCTTGAACATTGTCCCAGGGATGGAAACATTAGACAAATTATTTTTATGTGTTGAGTGAAGTCCTTGTAAACAGGAATGTAGGAGGTGCTGCAGTAAGTCAGTGCTAACACTGTGTTTGTTTTATAAAATATCAATCTATGGTGGCCATTTATACAAGTCATTCAACATATGTTTGTTTCATAATTCAATAGGAGTCACATTCAGTTGCAAACAGGGATTGTCATGAATGTGGTGATTCATACTACAAAATGGATATGCTACCATGCTTTGAACCACAGGAGACTTGTCAATGTTTTCTTTGATTGAATTGTATGCACAACAGATGTGATGTGAGACTGAAGAGATTTTTTTTGGAAGATCCTAAGGTATTGGTTTGTGTTACCCAAAACAAGTGTCTACAGAACTCATTGGTGAAGATTTAGTCAAAATTGGGCATTTAAAGGGCTGCCATTATAGACACACTACTTCTCTGCAAGTGGGTTCACAACAAGTTTCTAGCCAATTGTGCCTTTGGGAAATTTAAGAAAGACTGGCCTACTTTCATTCTCAGAAGTCATTTTCCAGAAATTTAAATGATGATTACCTCTTGTGGAGCTAAAAACTGAATTGTGTTAGTGTTCTGTCACTCTGACAAAACACTTGAGAAAATCAATTTTATAAAAATAAGTTTATTCTGGCTCAGTTTCAGAGATTTCAGTCCATGTATATCACGGCAGGGAACTTGGTGGAGGAGACCACTCACCTCATGGCAGCAAGGAAGGAAAGTGAAGAAGGGGCTAATGTGCCAACATTACCTTCAAGAGTGCTTCCCAAATGATCTAATGTTCTCCAAACTGAGCCCCACCTCTAAGTGTTCTGCCGCCTCCTGATAGTGCTAACCTGAGGACCAAGTAACTCACGGGCCTTCGGCAGGCAGGACATCCTAGATCCAAACTATAACAAATTTCAAAAAAAAAAAATTGATTCCAAAAGTTGTAACTATGAACAGACTTAGATCAGTTAGCCTTCTAATTTTAATAAAAAATGAGTGTTTATATGACTCTTACTAACCCTACTCCATTCATTTACTTTTTTGTATGCTTTGTGAGCATTTAAGATTATGAATCCTCTTATTACTTTTCTTACATTCTTTCTGGGTACAAAAATAATCAATGACCTGAAATAAGTAAAATTTCCAGAAATACTTGCCATTTTTCATAACGGGGGGAAACAAAAGAAAACCCCAAGCTTTAGAATCAAACACAAGGGAGAAGTTTAATACAACCATATTTCCAGGTGGGAGTGGGCAAGAACTAGGGAACATCCCATAAAGAAATCCGCACTCAACGTTTCATAAAGCTCCCTTACTTTTGTTTAACTATTGAGGCTCACAAGGTTAAGTCCTCCAGCACAACCTGTCTGTAGGAAACAAAGTCCCACACAGTCCGCTAGAAAGATTAAGGAGGATCTATGTTGGGTGTACAGGCTAATAGCAACTTTGAGTAATGCCCCTCTGCCATTTCATGAGAAGACTATTAGGTTAATGCAATACCAAGATTACCAACTAATATTTAAGAACACAGTTTCATACACGGTAAATTACATAAGTAACAATCAAGAAAATTTCATTTACAAACTGTGAGTAAAGTTATTGCTACACGATTAAGGGCTTGGTAATGGTGTTGGTCACTGATTAACTCAATGTATACCACAAAATGTTTCTGTGTATGTGTATGTATGGACATGTGTATGTATGTGCGCATGTACATGTGTACATATGTGCAATTGTGTATATGTGATGTGCATGTATGTGTCATGTAAGTGTGGATATATTTGGCATCAACTATTTGCCAAGCAATATTCTAGGTGCTTGGAATACAAAATAGAGGAAATTTTTGCCCTCACAGAGCATACTGACCAGAAGGGAGACAAAGACAGTAATTAAGCAGATAATAAATTCTGGTGAAATTTCAGTGAATTTTGACAAGAGCTCACAGTCCAATATTCTTGAGATCTTTTTATTTACTTATGTACTTGCAGTACTGGGGTTTGAATTCCAGGTTTTGTGTTGCTTACCTGAGCTACCCGCCAACCTTTTTTCACTTCAGTTATGTTTTGGATAGGGTCTCATACTTTTTGCCCAGGGCCAGCCTTGGACTATGAACCTTTACCTGTGCCTCTTGCATAGGTGGGATTATAGGCACCACACCTGGGTAGTTATTAAGATGGGGTTGTCTTAATTTTTTGCTGGGGCTAAGCTTCGAACAGCAATCCTCCAATCTCCACCTCCCCTCTAAAGTAGTTGAGATTATAGGTGTGGACCACCATGCACAGCATCTTGAGATTTTAAATAAGAGGTCTACTAGTTGAGTGATTCTTTTTTATCAAAACTTTACTTCACTTTTTTTTTTTACAACTTTTAAAGATGTATTTATTCCTCTTCTTCAAAGGAAGAAATGAGCTCAGGAGTTAAACTTGGAAAATCAAACAGCTAATTCGTGGTCACCAAAGATGGAAACTTTTAGGCAAAACTGCATGTTCATTTGATTAGAATTTCAGTATCAGTTCATTCAGCACAAGGAAATTCATCAAACTTGTATGACACTCTACCCTTACCTTAAGTGAACTTCAATTAGTTGTGAATACAAACATTTCACACAGTGAATGTCATTTTTAAAATGCCTTTTTTTTTTTTGGTGGGACTGGAGTTTGAACTCAGGGCCTCCCATTTGCTAGGCAGGTGCTCTACCAATCGAGGCACTTGCCCAGTCCCTTAAAAATGCTTTTTAAATCTCACAGTGAGTGATTTTAGAGCAGGAGTGAACTTCAGTAAGTTTCTATTCCAGTTCTCTGTTAACTTCATTTTTTTAAACTAATGAAGATAAAACAAAAAGTATCAAAATAAAACTTTACTAGGTAGCCTCAGGACTTCTGATTTCCGTCTTTTTCTCTTTCTTCCTTTCTGTTCTTCTTTCCTCCTCCCTCCTTTCCCCTTTTCTTCTTTCTTCCTCCTTTCCTCTCCCCTTTTTCCTTTCCTCCTTCCTTTCCCTCCCTCTCTTTTCTTTTTCCCTTTCTTCTTTTTCCCTCCTCTCCTTCCTTCCTTCCCTTGAGGCAGTGTACCAGCATGTCCTTGAAATTGTGATCCTTCCGAGTACTGGGATTATAGCTGTGCACCACCCTGACCAGCTATGAGTTCTTTCTTTATGAAACCATTATAATTAAAAAAAAATGTTACCATTCTTCAAAGTTCATAGTGATTATCAGAGTTATATTTAATTAACTCTTTTCCATAGTACTTAGTGAAACTGATAAAACTTTGCATATTGCATATATGTATATATGAAAACTTTACAGCAGTATAATAAAAACTGCTAACTCAATTCCCAAAGACCTATTAGGAATGTTATTTCCTTATTTTAGTACAACTTTGAACAGTGCATTATTTAGAAAATACACAGATTCAGACAACATTCTATGGCATGGAGTGAAGCTGGAGAGTTAAGTGTCAGAGCCATGGGCTCAGCAATTCTGTTCCTGCTGGTGTTTGTCTAAAGTGTCAACAGGCCCTAGTTTAGGGATTTTGCTAACCTTTGCTGCAAAAGGATGATTTGAACAAAAGTGGCTTGTGCAAATCACTTAAAATCATTTGTTACCTTCAAGAGGTGACCACCAATGTCAAGGAGACAACAATACTAGCCAGGCCTAGTTACTTGCTAGAAGTTCTGCAAACTTTATGCAATAACAATTCACAGATAAGTCATTAAAAATAGAAGCTTTAGGAATTCAGTCTTATACATTGATGTAATTGTGACTTTAGTCACAGGTTAGGATTGTAACACCCATTTTCCCCCCTAAGTCTTGGGAGAGCACAAACTAGAAGAGCTGTGCCCACTCACTAGTACAAAATCTCCCTGTACCTTCATGAGGAGACAAGAGGACATAAGGTATTCATTTGCTGATTCTTATACATAGAGCACTAAGAGGTCACAACAGTTTGTCTTATTTTCCCCCTTGTTTTGAATTTTCAGGGATCTAATTTAAAAAGGGGGAAAAAAGAGGGCAGTCAAAGAACTATGCATCCTGTATCTGAGGATACTGCAGAGAGAACTAACAAAACAAATGAGTTTGTACTAAAATAACTGTAGTAACCAAGGAGGTTTAATACAGTGTTTGCAGGCAGCACAGAAGGACTCTGTGTATTCTTTGCAAAGAAAAAAAGGCCTTTGTTAGTTTTGTCCCCTGAATCTAATACTTTTTCAGAATCAAAACCAACTTTATTCCAATCACTAGATTTAAACTTCAGATGTCTAGAACCTTCATCATAGCACAAAGCAAAGTGATTGTTCTGTGATTAGCGTTCCCTGCCATACTTTATGGAAGACAAAATCCCCAGTACGCCAGGCTTTTGCCATGCCATTTCTGGCATGGTTTAACTGATTGTTAGTTTACTGTTTTAATGAAACTTGAGAGTTTTTTAGTTCAGGCTCAGTTACTAGTGTCTGAATATAGAAAAATACTAAAAAAACCTAAATAAATGTATATACTTAAGATTATACAATGTACAGAATTGTGTCTGGCTTTTCTAATCTTCATTAATTACATCATTTTATAGAAGTAACCAAGCACTCTTATATTAAGACAGTAAATATTTTACAGAGAGAACTATGCAACACTTATTTTAATATGCAATTGCTCCATTTTACGAGTGATTTTTCTGTGATAAAATCACAGATAACTGGGATTCCTTTGTTGATGCAAACTTTTTCTATCACTGCTTCATTCTCATTCAGATTTAAAATAATAGTCAAAGGTTTCTGGTGCCTCACTAACAATGGGCTCTACATACCTACATGTTCCTTATGGAATAGTCATCATTTTGAAGTTATTTTCATCTTACAATCAGTATAATTTAAGGGTTTGTCTACAGAGTTTTCTTCAAAGTTTTTTTTTAAGTCTAGTTTAAATAGAGCTTTTTAGTATAAACTATACAAAAAGAATGTTTCACCTGCAGGGAAAACTTTTTTCTCTACTAAGGTGTGTCCATAATCAATTCTAAAGTGAAGGCTTGGTAGCAAGTATGAAAGGATAAGCCTATCTGTGATGCTACTTTTAGCCTTGCAGGTTAACACAGGTTTAGGGCTATGTCAATAAAACATGTACATGTACTGTTTCTGTACATTTAAAAAAATGAAGTATTTCATAGGTGTATCACAGATGACTTTAGTTAAAACTAGGATCAAGTTGCAGTATACAACAGGTTTAAGTGTTCTTTGAAACATAGCAGCATACAAGCACCTTACAAGACTAAAAGACACACACTGTTAGCCAAGATAGAGTGGAGGGAAAGTATATAAACAATACATGCCACTGGAGAGAAGTTTTAGGTGATCACTGCCTTCATAATAGGTTCTTTGATAGCCACTGTAAGGCTAGACAAACATCAATTGAATAAACATTTTAAAATTTCAAGAAGCTTCTACAGAACTCCCATATTTCTCTGATATATTTCTGAAAGTGTTTTTAAGATATCCAAAAACAAAGGTTTAGGGTGGAGAAGAAAATTAAATAATTAAAGAGAACAGAAACAAGTACTTATTGAACACCTAATACATATTTGGCACTAGTATAAGAATAGCAACAAAAAAGGCAGGAAGGAAAGAAAAGATTGAGAAATCAAAATAGACTTTACGTGCAATTATTAGAAAGAAGGTGGAGGAACAGGGGAGGTAGGGGAAAGAAGAGGAGGAGAACGACAACTACAAAGAAAAGCAATAGATGATATAGAAGAAAATGTCCTTAAGCCAGGAAAAGATTTGAAGCTTCAAAGAGCTCACAAGTCTAAGAAGGACGGTGGTGGGAAAGAGAGAGAGAAAAAAAGAGAGAGAGAGATTTTGACAAAATTAAAAAACTGTAATGATAAGGAGAATGGTCACCAAATTTAATGATGGTTATCTTAGAATGTTGACTCCAGGTGACCGTTACTTTTTTTTTAAATGTTTTTATGTTATTTGAATTATTTACAAGCTCCACCTATAAAGATGAATT
Organism: Castor canadensis; assembly: GCF_047511655.1. Lineage (NCBI taxonomy): Eukaryota > Metazoa > Chordata > Mammalia > Rodentia > Castoridae > Castor > Castor canadensis. The sequence goes on along the minus strand of NC_133391.1, from coordinate 127,959,112 downwards.
TCCTACAAGGGGCAAAAACATGAAACTGACATTGGAATTCTTGTGTGCAATACCAGAAATTCAAAGAATTATTTATAGATACAATATTTATGGACTGAAGAAAGAAAAGGACTATGAATCATATGCCTAGCAAAAATCCTATACCCAGAAAAAAAATCTGGAAGATGGAATGATGATATTCAATAAATAAGTTACTCCATTCAAATACACCACCTAAGGAAAATATAGTGCACTTCATAATCTATACTGTACATGTGGCTCTAGTCAGGGAAATGCTTGAAAAACATTGTGGTCCAAACCCAAGATGGGGTATTAAGTAGTTGGTAAAAAGAATGACTACATTATAAAAATGATTTATGAGGGATGTGGATTTGTGAGTCCACAGAGGGATTCATGAGCTGTATCTAAACAAAATCAAGACAGAACTATGTATATCCCACTTTTGCAAAACAAATATATCCCATATGTGTCTATATAGGTCTGCATAGGGTTGTAAAATGAAACAACGCATACTAGGTTAACAACTTGGATTGTAGCAGAGGAGTACGGAATGGGGCGTGAGGCTAATGTGAGGAGAGGGTTTCTGTAGTAGCAACAGCATACCAAACATCCCACCTATGTACAATTACATGTGCCGTAAAGAGATGCACGGAGAATGGTCATCAAATTTAATAATGGTTACCTTAGAATGTTGACTCCAGGTGATCATTACGTTAAAAAAATTTTTTTTACTTGAATTATTTACAATGAGTAAATAATATTTACAATGAGATAACTAGAAAGAAGCAACAGTTTAGAAGACTTAATTTTTTTAAAATTAAAGAAAAAGTTGAACGCATACTCACTGAGGGGGGAGAAGTTAACAGTATAATGGTCTGGACTTAAGAAAACCAACTCAAAAATTAATGCATGGAAAACATTGGGCCAGAAAGATCTGATATGAGTCCTAAGAGTTAAAAATTTAAAAACTGTGTACTTAGTATTCAAGTTCACAAACTCATCTTGTACTAGCATGCTGGTAAGAATCAAGAAGAAAAGGAATGGAAAATTAGCTTCACAGAGGATGGGGATGTAGTTCAGTGGTAGAGGACTTACCTAGCATGTGCATGGCCCTGGGTTTGATTCCTAGCAACACACACCCACAAAGACTAGCTTTATAATATTCATGGGTTGACACAAGAAGAGGTCACAAGAAAATAAGAAATGTTATATGATATTCCATGTGTAAGTCAGATTCCCTGCTGGGACATTTTTGTTCATTCTGCCGAATGAAGCAGAGCTTGGTCATATCTTGAAGAGTTTCATAGAAAGGGAATTTAGCCATGAGTACAAACTGCTTTTGACATTAAAGTGAGGCAAACAAGGGGTTTTCCCAGAAGCCTCCGGTGTTGTAGCTTGAGTTGTAGGAGACATTGAGTCCAAAACTGCTTAACGTAAGACTAATTGAAATTATTGCAAAATGTGAATATATGAATACAAAGAAATATATAGTTTTTGATATAAGCATTTCAACTGTATATATTTATTTATTTGGTGGTGCTGGGGATTTAACCCAGGGCCTGCTACATGCTAAGTGCTCTGTCATCCCTAGTCCTTGGTTTTTTTTTGGAGACATGGTCTAATTAGGTAGCCCAGGCTGGCCCCAAACTCAAGATCCTCTGGCCTTAGCCTTCTGAGTGCTGGGATTACAAGCCGACACTACCACGCTCGGCTTCCTTTCCAACTACCTTTAGTAAAAAAATAAATCTTTTTGTTTTTTTGGGGGGGGAGGGTGGACTGAACCTTTTGGGAATTGAATCCAGAGCCTCCAGCATCCTTTTGTTTGTATTTTGTTTTTGAGATAAGGATACACTAACTAAGTCTGGGTTGGTTTCAAACTCTTGATCCTCCTGTCTCTGCCTACAGAAGAACAGTGAAAGAATCCTTGAAAGTGGCAATGGGCAGGCTGATACTCAGCCGGTGGGAGAGTCAGGCTGAGAACCTCCACTTGCTGATCCTGAGACTGCATCCTTTAGGTTTATGTGGTCTGAAGCCCCAGGCAAGAACAATGACTCCTCTTCGAGTACTGTAGCAACGGGGTTGCCCCTGGCCATAGCAACTAAGATCAATAAGACAAGTTTTGATTAAATACACTATATAGAAGCCTATTTTAGAATATTTTATAAAAATATTAATTTCATCTTAAAACATTGTGGGAGTATCACCAAAACTCAGGGATAATTTACTTGTCAGGAATAAACTAAACAGTTAAAAAAATTCCACAAAACAATGCTGTTTTAAAAGCAGCATCAATAGAGACACAGGCCGATATTCATCCTTCCTCATCACTGCTGCTCCAGGCATCTTCAAATGCTCGATTCAACTGTGATTTGGTTGTAGGCTAAAGAAAGAAAAAGAGAATGAAGAGTCTATTTTTCTATTCATAGATTTAGGCTCACAATAGTTATGAAGTATACCATATAAATGGCAATTACATTATTTTAAAAAACTGTATAATTGCTAATTTCAAAATATAAGTAATGTAAGAAATACCCCCAAATGTAATGTAAATTCATTTAGAGTAGACAAACCAGACTTTATTCAAGTAACCTATGTTTCCTTCAAAGTAATCACCTCACAAATACATGCATGTATTTTGTAATTTTCTGGAGAGGTACAGCACTGACATCCATGGGATTAAGACTAGACTGAAGTCTATGGTCTGACTTGATAGTCCAGTATATTAATGCTGGCAACTTTGCATTGCCTGGATGAACTTTATCTTTATAAGTAAACAAATATCCAAATAGGAGGAATAACATGTTTAAGCTGAATAATAACTATTTTTAGTTCAAAAAGTGATGTGAGTTATAAGCAGTGAGTTTACTTTTATACGGTTGGTAAAGTAATTTAGAAGCATACCCAAAATACACAGGAAATGGCAACATGTTTATAATTAGCACAGAGGCTTTCCTGGGATTTCTCTGAAGTGTATTTGGATAGTATTTGCTTAAAATACCAAGAAAACATCACAGTATTTTTACGGCTTTAGAGCCATAGCTAACAAATGTAATCAGCAACTAGAGAAATTTTAATTATCTGTGAAGTATCAAATCAATTTACTTCTTATTCTCTGGCAAATGACAATAAGGGTTTAAGATGGTCTTATTTTTCTTAAGTGTCTGGGCATTAGGAGTCAGTTTGCTTCTTGTTCTGCAGCTTTTACTTTTGCCAGTTTGTTCAGATCCAAATTCCAATAATGTATTGGCACCAGGACTGTTCTTAAATCATTTTGGACATATAGCCCTTCATAATTTATAGAGCTATTTTACATGAAATATTTCTGAGAATGTTCACTAACTTTTCGATGTACATGATACCTAAGAATCTTACAATGAAAACAGTAAATAAAGTTGGTGTTCCCAATAAATTTCCCAAGTATTGGCTAGAATAGCTGAAAAACAAAATGGTAACTTAGGCATTCTTCATAGTTGTTAAATAGATCACAGTACTAAACCTAATGTAGCTATCATCACTTAGGTGTATAATCAAAATTCCATCACACCTGTCCCCAAATGTTCAGTTATAAAACTATGATCAAACCCAAGCTAACCAGTCACTCATTTCTAGCAGCAGTCTACTTATCTGTAAGAGTAGTACACTGAAATCTATTTAGTGATTCTTTTATCTAAATATTTACTGAATTTCCTATCTTTTGGGATTGACAATTTAAATGCTAAGGTAGGTTCTTTATTAAGAGTTTGTTCAAAGAGCTGAGCGGGTGCTGGTGGCTCATGCCTGCGATACTAGCTGATATTGGGAGGATCATGGTTTGAAGCCAGCCAGGGCAAATAGTTTGCAAGACCCTATCCCCAAAAATAACTAGAGCAAACTGGCCTGGAGGTGTGGTGCAAGCAGTAGAGTGCCTGCTTTGCAAGCACAAACCCAACCCCCACAAAAAAACCAAACAAACAGTTTCTTCAAAGAAAGACACATTGTGCTTGGGGGATAAGCTACTTTTCTTCCCTTCTGTCTTTGGAAATTTTTAACTCTGCCTTAGACATGTACTAAAAAATGTCCCTTGGTGGATACGCCACACAAACTCATACCCCTAATTCCATATGGAAGTCCAATGTATAAGTTATTTAATTTCATTTAAAGATTCAACAGAGAAACAAAATGATATTTCATTATAAATTATATTTTCTATAGTGAACAAAGAAACACAAATAAATAAAAAATTTAATATATTTGCATATAATTTTTACTGATTATATTAGCAGTAAAATGGATACTATGAATACATTACAGTATTATTAGTAGTATATTTTATGGCTAAGACAATCACAAATAAAATACCATATATTTAGTTAAAAGGTGGAGTAAAAATGTTGTAGATAGATTTAGCGTATACATTACTGTGTGAGAGCCCCTGATAAGTCATCTTCTCCTAACTTTGGTTTTCTCTACAACAGCTCCTCCTGGTGGACATCCAGGCTATGCTTGAACACACTCACTGCTCTCTACCTCATCAGGTTGCTTGTTATAATGACAGATAGCTATGGGGATGAAGAAGCTTCAGTTTACAGGCAGGCTAGTCCGGGTGCAAATAATGAGAAGGAAGAATAAAACCAAATGTAATGATTTTTTTTTTGAGACAGGTTCTTCTTTGTAGCCTGGGCTGGCTTTGAACTCACAATTCTCCTGTCTCAGTGCTGGGCCTAAGCCACCACACCCAGATTTCAACATGTTTTTTATGTATGTCTGTTTGACTTTCTATTTGTTTTGCTTAATTTCTTATATACAAAGGTCTTTTAGATGAGGGGTTCAAACTATCACTGTAATTATGTAGCCAGGAAATAAATTACTTGCAAATTATCTTTATAAACAATTTCATTTTCTTCTCATGTTCTTTTCTTTACATAAGTCATAGATTTATTTTTCAATTATTTTTACTATTTTCATTTGGTAAATGATTGTTACAGTTCTTAACATGGCCTATAGTTCTTAATGTATGTAGCAATTCCCAAAGTGTAGGACACAATAATTAAATAATGAAAAATAAATGTCCAAACCAAGCTATTTGACCATATTAAGTGTTCAGAAGCAGCTGTATGCTAAAACTAATCAAACATAATAAACCAAATTACATGTAATGACATCTGCAGATATTCATGTGATCTTTGGCCAGTTGCCTAGAAATTTATGTGTTTTTTTTCTCTCTTTCATTTGGACTAGGGTTAAAAGAAAAAAAATACTCTCAGGCTTCACACTGCAATAAACCACAGCAGTTGCAAATTTAGGTAGGAAATATATTTTGTCAATAGCTACCAGATCTATCAACTACATTGTAAAAATTTTACTTCATGTGTTTTTTATTTTGGTGGTAGTGGTACTTTGAACTCAGGGCCTCATGCTTGGTAGTGCAAGTACTCTACCACTTGAGTCATTCCTCTAGCTCCTCAGTGGCCTTTGATGCAGTCACGTTTTCATAAAGAAACTATATATGAAAAATGTTTTCAGAATGTCAAACTTGCTTTATCCATAAATTTCTTCCACCTCCATTTAAGATGCTCTGTTTTTACTATGACTTGAGTTAAAATTACCTTAAGGTGCTTCTAATTACACTACTTGTACTTCCAACTCAAAAACTGTATAAACATTGTTTTAGACATTAAACTGTTTATATCCTAAAAATTAGAATAAATGGGAATGATTAACATGGTTTAGCATAAAAGTCCTGGGAGGAGACAGCACCTTTAGACAACCTTAATCTTACTATTATTTGACATAAATTTTTAAAAAAACAGAGAAAACACTAAAGGTCAGGGATAATGTATTATTCATCTTTATTTACCAACTGCATTTTTAAGGCTTTTTATTCACATGTCATATTCAAGTTACTTTATCCTCTAAGATGGGCAATGTTAGATTGCTCATGGAAGTGTGAATTGGTAAAATTTGATGGTGTTAATAAAGAGCCTTAAAATGTATACATGGCAACTCAAGAGATAACTCTACTTCTAGGAATCTATTCTAACAAAATCAGAAATATGAAAACATTTGAACAGGTATTTATCTTGATGTTGTTTATAACGGTCAACAGACATAGGTAAATATTTAAGTTGAGGCACAAGAATGACATTAAAAATGTTTGCAAATAGATTTTTTTTTTTTTGGCAGTACTGGGTTGAACTCAGGGCTTCACACTCAGTAGGCAGGTATTCTACCATTTGAGCCACTCTGCCAGCCCTTTTTTGTGTTGGGTATTTTCCAGACAGGGTCTTCTGAACTATTTCCCTGGGTTAGCTTTGAATTATGATCCTCCTGATCTCTGCCTCCTGAGTAGATGGGATTATAGGGATGAACCACCAGCACCCAGCTGCAAATAGCTATTAGTGACATGAAAAAGGCTTATTGTACAATGTCATTGAGAAAAGTAAGACACCAAGTTGTATGTCTAACCATGCTATTAACAGCATACGTTACTTAAAATGGGACTATGCCAAAATATGCAGTTGCATGTTTAAAAATATACACAAATGGATAAACAAGAATGGAGTAAATAAAAATGTATTTATTAATTAAAGTGAAATTTTATGTTTTTCTTTTGATATTTTTCTGAATTTTCCAAATGTGTGGTAACAAACTATTTTTACACTCAGAAAATAGTAAGGAATGCTGTAAACTCTCTCCCACATAAATTAATGAAGTTTTCTTCCTTACAATTTAGAAGTCACTCTACGATCTGTATAAACAATATGTACCTCATCATCATCAGGCACTGGCTCATATGATGGTGGAACCCAAGCAAGGATGCTGCTGTCTCGGCCACCGCTGTAGAGTTCCTAGACGCAGAAGGCAGAGGGTGTCACCTAAAATGAGCTATTTCATTCTTGCGATGATCTGTAGGTTCTGACTTATATTAATTTGGTTTCTACTCCCCAAACAAACTACATTGATACACATTTTACTTTTCTTTGTCTTTTAAAGATGTAGCAGAACTTTGTTTTGTATTTAAAAATAGTATTAGGATATGCTGGACTTTATTAATGGTGTGAAATTTTTCAAAGACCATTCAACATTCTAGTGCTTTTACAAATCCTGGTATTCATATATTTCAAGTGTCAGCATTGAGAAAGAAAAACATACAGTAAAGACCTGTCTTTCATTGCCAATAACTGCACTATATAATAAAAACTTCAGTGAAGAAAACAACTATATGAGCTTCTGCAAAAATAGACCAAAAGTTCCAAAACGTTTTATTTAGCTTACTGATGCCTAATTGGTTGTTCACCATAAATGCAGAAAAACGCAACCCTGCCTGTTGGGAATATGAAAGGAAACCTGGGCTGATGCATAGTCTGTCAATGTCTTAATGGGCTTGCTGTATGTTCTTGGCTGAACAATGCTCTCTCCCTTCCCCAGTGAATTGGAAAAATGTTATATTGGCTGTTATTGAAAGCATTCCCATAAGATATTGAAATATACTCTCATACACAGGGGATATAAATTGGTATAATCTTTTTGCAGAATAGAATCTCAGTATACAGCCAAAGTGTTCGTATGTATTTCTAAGAGTTTATGCCAAAGTCACGCATAAAATCCAAGGATATTATCCATACAAAGTTTATAGGAATGATTGTCAATAAATTACCAGTACATTCATGTGATAGAATATTACATGTCATTACAATTGTCTCTTAAGAATATTTAATGACACTGGAAAATAATATCAAGTGAAAAGAATTAGATGTAAATCAAATACTCAAAATGTAAAGGCAAAAAAACCAGGATGTAAAACAGTAGATCAATAATAGTAAAAATTACTGTGCAAAGAAGAAAGGACTAAAACAGGAGAGCTCTAAAAGGGTAGCAAAATGTTAAGTGGTTGTAAAACCCTGAATGACAAAGTGGATTTTTTTCAAATATATTTTCATTTTTCTACACAAATATTTCTAACAACAGGCATTCCCCCCCTGCTCTATAATGCAATTATTTATTTTTATTATTGTACATCTCAAAAACAAATTAAAGTGAGGTATAATTAAGAGTTTTTATTTAAGTAAGAGTTTTGGGTAAAGGAAATATAAGATTGACATTTTTATAGGAAATGCAGATATACAAAAATTAAATTAGATATATATTATCAAATTTCTTAAACAAAACAAAATTCTATTGAGTTGGCTATAAAATCTAGAATATATAATTACACTAACTGGATACTACAAAGATATGTTCTGATGTTTAGTGACCTTGAGCAATTTTTTTTCCCTAAGAAGATAGATACATACCTGAGATAACTTGGTCAGGTAAAATTCTGAGGCATTTCATAAGCACTGATATGCTAAGCAGAAATAAAAGACATTCCACAGGTGTTCAAGAAAAAAGAGCTTGAGCTGGGTATGGTGGTTAACACCTGTAATCCTAGCTACTTGGGAGGTGGGGATAGGAAGGCTGTGGTTTGAGGTCACCCCAGCAAAAAAGTTAGCAAGACCCTATCTCAAAAAACATGCCAGGTATAGTGGTACACTCCTATGGTCCCAACTTCTTAGGAGGCAGAGGTAGGAAGATGGTAGTCTGAGGCTGGAACAGGCAAAACCCTCGAAACTTAAGTTACAAGTGCAGTACCAAGAATGTTTTCTCTGAACCATGAAGAGTAAATTGTCAACGTGAGTTCTACTGTCCTTAAATAGTTCAAGGTCTATTTTCTGTGGACAAGGGACTGTCATGTACAGTTACAATGCAACCAACAAAAATCAGAAATTCACATTGGTGTATTACTAATTCTTAAACTCCATTCAAGTTTTACCAATTGTCCCAATGCAAAGGTCCAGTTAAAAATCACATGCCACACCTAGTTGGCATGTCTCATATTTTCAATCTGGAATATTTCTTTGGTCTTTGGCTTTTTTTGACTTTAACAATTGTGAAGATGAATACTAGCTATTTAGTAGAATGTCCTTCAAATTTGGCTTGCCTTATGTTTCCTCATGACTAAAATCAGATGATTCAAGTTTGCCAGGAATATTACAGAAGTAATATACCATAATTGGAATGTTAACTTTGATCATTTGATTAAGGTGACATACGTCAGGTTTTTTCAAGGTAAAATTACTTTTTTCCTCTGTACTTAGTATCTTTTTTGCCTTTAATTTATTTTTATTATCCTATTATTGTGCTGGAGGTACACTGTGACATTTACAAGTGCTTATAATATATCTTAGTTAGATTCACCAGCTCCATCATTCTCCTTTATCTCCCCTCCCCCCATTCTTTGAATAGTTTCAATAGGTTTCATTTTTCTATTTTCATACATGAGCACCTGATATTTCCACCATATTCACCTTCCTTCACCCTTTCCTTATATCCCCCCATACACACACTGGTACCCACCCCAGACAGGACCTATTTTACCTTCCTATTCTCCATTTTTTGAAAAAAGACATTTTTTTTTTTTTGTGGTACTGGGAATTGAACTCAGGGCCTCATGCATGCAAGGCAAACACTAAACCACCGAGCTATATCCCCAGCCCTGAAAAAAGACATTTTTGTTTAAGATATGTATATAGAGTTTCATTATGAAATTTACATGTATATATGTGTTGTATCCCAAATTGGTTCATCCCCTCTATTTTTCTCCTTTCTACCTTAGTCTCCTTCTTATGGAGAGTTCAACAGGTTTAAATATTCTACATTCATTCTTGTATAAAAAGTACATCACCCATATTCACTATCTTTACTTCCTTCTTTTAATCATATAGGGTAGCCTCTGAGGCTATGTAAACGCTCCATTCCTCATCAAATTTTCAATTTATTAATTTACTTATTTACACCAGATTAGCTTCATTAATTTATATTTGTAAATAGGTAATAATACATTACTATCATTGTTTTTATATTGAGCATATCTTGACAGATTTTTATAGTTATAACACAATTACTGTACTTTCATTTTCAGATAGTGAGTGTTGTATATTTAAGTTTGCAAAAGGATCCTGCTGCTTAAGTTATGCAGATGTATCACCCTCTTTTACTTTTGAAACTTATAATTACTTTCATTTTCAGATCATCATAAATGAAATGGGATTTGGGCTAGGAGCTTTCTGATATAGTGCAGTGATTAAAATTTTTCCAAATTGTAGCATATACAGAAATGGCATTTGACAGGCAGTAGCTTGCCCCAGATCTCTGGCTGTCTTAGCTATTGCAGGGACTGAAAGGAATCAATATCGTGCAAACTTGTACTCATTTTGGTCACACCTGTTAGGAAACTCTGATTTGAAGGATAGTTCTAAGTTGGGGTTAAAATATCTGGGTGAAAATCTCTAAGTGAGGGATACTATTCTAAAATTTTCTCTGAATAGAGAAACACACTTTGTCTTACCTACTTGTAGGTTTGGGGCAAGTCATGTCATCTCTTTGATGCTTTAATGTTCTTTTTCTAGCAGCAACACTAAAACTTTACTATGTCAGAACAGTGACTAATCAGAAGAGACACGGGCTAGAGTTGGAGCAGTGTTCTGGAGGTCCCCTTGTAGGTGCTGGGTAGAGGTGAGGCCTAAGAGTTCCAGGAAAGGAGCTGAAGCTGGAGGTCATTTAGGGGGATAGTAAAATAGCTGTTTACCACCAAAGAGGTATGTAAGTACTTGAATGTTGTAATAGTGGACATTGCCATACTAGTGTATATTGGCTAAAAATTCAGGCCGGTATATCTTACAAAACAGAAGCAGGCACAAATTGGATAATTGATATTTATGAAAGAATAAACAGAACATGAGTTTCCCCAGGTGATATTTAAAGTCCCTTCAAGCTCTACTTCTACTAATCCATTTTTACTCTATCAGTATTCAACTTTGATGAGCTTCATAGTCCTTACTCACAAAACAGAGGATACCAACTATTTTGCTGTATCAGATTTATTTAAAGAGCACATGAGGTAATGTGCAAATATTCTTTCAAAAAAAATTGCTCCACAGGTAATATGAAAGAGAAAGATGATGATGTTAAACAAACAAAATATCTAAGGAATATTTAAGAAATTATGTGATTTGCTTTAATTCTAAGGCACACTTCTATTAGCCAGTGGTAGAAAGAGAAATAAAATTTTAAACACACCCATATGTATACAAACCAAAATACACTATATTTTGAGATTAAACATCTCTCTATGTATTTTCTACACAAGAGATTATTATTATTATTATTATTATTATTATTATTATCATTATTTTGGTGGTACTGGGGGGGTTTGAACTCACGGCCTCACACTTGCCAGGCAGGCATTCTACCACTTGAGCCACTCCGCCAGTCATCAAAAGATTATTTTTAAGAAAGCATTTCATCAAAGATTTTCAATGGCTAAATGGAACTCACTGGCAAAAGAAAAAAATTATTCCAACCAACTGAACAGTATTATATTGATTCATATTACAGTTTTCCAGCTATATCTTATGTCTTCTAAAAGCTAGGCTGTACTATTCTCTATTAAATAAATCCTAAATTAAATGTGGATTAAAAACATAATCCTTCAAGGTGAAATCAAAATGTACTGTTTTATACACTAGTAGTCTAGCTATCTAAACATTTTAAGTTCCCCGAGGTATCATTCTTACCTGGAAATTAGACTGAAATACACAGCAGTCAACACTTTTATAATGTCCCTTAAGCATAGTTATCAGTTCTCCTGAGTAAACTGTATAAATAGCAATGGTACTTCCATATGGTACGAAAACAAATTCTGAACTGCAGCCACAGGAGACAGTGAATTTTAATCCTTTTCTGCTATCATTACAAACTTTTCCATAGTTCACCTGTAGGATTAAATTCATAAAGTTACACACTCTTAAACCTGAATTAAAAAGATACCAAAGGCTAGGAGAAAATCTATCTTCAAATATTATAATACTCTATAAAAAGGGCTCTTATATTTAAACAAAATGTTCAACATCCTAGTAAACATGATTATATATTTCATATAAGAGGAAATATAAATAGTGAGAAAAAACCAAGGGATGTTTGTAATTTATTCTTGACAGAAATATTAATGCAAACTAAGGCAACCTTGAAGAATCATTTCAGATTGTTTGGAAATTTATTTGCTTTTTTGTGGTTTCCTAGTTTTGTAAACTCTGGCAAGTCATGTAACCATTGTATGTCTGATTTTCCTCATGTGTAAAGTGAGTATTATAATGGTAATTACCATCACAGTGTTGATGTATTAACTGAACTAGACAATATTGCTCTAGCACATATATTAAATGCTAATTATTATTAGGACAGTATCTGGAATATAAGCACTCAATAAATAATAGCTATTATTATCACCAAATCATAAACTTTTGGCAGTTTATTCTGAAAGTTACTAAACTATATTAATGTTAAGAACCATTCCTGGTGAGGACCACAGCATACATGAAAACAAATACTCAACTGTCACATATGAATCTAGTACTTTTAAAACATACTTATTCCAGTAGTAAATAAATTACTACATCTTCTAGTACTATAATATTCTCTTTGGGTTTTGTTTATGAGTCTCATATAGTATACAATTTGACTATATATAACTTTTACCCATATTTAGTTCTCAGTCTTTTATTTCTCCAGTATACCAGAGCAACAAGGTCCACTCCCATTAGAGCAGTGCCACGGTGAAGAAGGGGAATGCAGCAGGGATGAGGTGCAAGTAGGTTGACTTGACTTAAAATTACTAAGTCACATAGTGGGAAAATAGTTTAAAAAAAAAAACAGCTGCAATTCAAAGGCAAGAAATGGAGTTAAGTCTATAGCAAAAAAAGTATATGTCACAGATCTTTAATTGACATATAAAAAGGTGCTTAAAAATCTCTTACTAGGGTGTTTTCTCCATTGGAACTATTCCAGAGCCTCATTCGATTATCTGTACCTACAGTGAGGAGGTGAAGTCCATCGCTTGTGTAACATAAGCCATTAACTTTCCCATTATGAGCAGTGTTTGCTGCAATGAAAAATACAGTACAGTTTATCTTTTCCTGTGTTCAGCACATATTTAATGTTTAATTATTTAAACATACCAAGGGACAACTAGATGAGTTACTTAAAAATGTAAATTGATTATGTTTAAATAATAACATTTTTAAATGTTTAAATAAATAAATAAAATTAATAATATTTAAATGTTTAAATAAATAAATAACATGTTTAAATAAATAACATTTCCTCAGATTAATATGATAAGCTATATAAATCAGAACCATAAAAACAGGAAAACCAAAGGGGGAAAAATCTTGCCAAATACAATTTTTTTCAGCAAGCAAGTTTGTGCAAGCAAACTCAATTAAATGCATAGCTTAACACTAAAACTAAACACCATTAATCTCTCTCATGTATTTCTATTTCTAATCTAAAAGTCATTCCATGGACTGTTAAGAATCAATGATAAGCCAGGTGTGGTGCCACACACCTGTAAACCCAGCACTCGGAGACAGAGGCAGGAGGATCACGAATTTGAGGCCAGCCTGGCCTACACAGTAAAATACTTTCTCAAAAAACCAAAGAATGAGGATGTGGCTCAGTGGTAGAGTACTTGCCTAGCATGTAAAAGATCCTGGGATCAATTCTTAGCACCACAAAAAACCCCAACCCTTCATATATATATATGACATACATATGTACATATGTATATACATTATATACATAAATAAGACTAATGTTTTCCATAAAAAGTTTAACAGAGAAAGAATAACTGTTGTGCTCTCAATAAAAATTTATTATCACTTTCAAAATGAATACACTTGAAAAAGCTTAATTCCTAATAGTCTAACTAATTTTTAAAGCATTAACAAAGCAATCATTTTCATTTAGTTCAACCAAATATATTTCTAGTTCAGAATGAATTCTGAGTGAATATTTCCACACAGGAATTAAATTGTCACAAAAATGCAATTGAAGCACATTGTCACAGGGACTACAGCTGACTCAGTCTACAGAACATGCAGTCTTTATGCTGATATAGCACAAAATGTTACTGTCTCTATAATTTACTGTGGCGTCCTATGTGGCACTGAATTTGTATAGTTGGCCTCACCAGAGAAAAAAATTGTAAAGTAAGCTAATCCCAAAGAGCTTCTAGATTTCAAAATTGGAGGCAAAAGAAACTGCCATAATGGCTTGTATCTAGGAGAAAGACAATCATAAGTTTAATTTAGAAAGTGAGTCATGATTAATACCTTTTAAAAGTCACTAAGTTTGTAATTTGTCAATATACATTTATTATTTGGCTTCAATTTAAAAGGCTCAATATAAAAAAAAATCACTATCAGGCTCATGCGTGTAATTCCAGCTACTTGTGAGGCAAAGATCAGGAGAATTGTGGTTTGAGGCTAGCCTGACAATAAGTCAGCAAGAACCCATACCAATCAATAATCTGGGTGTGGTGGCACACATGTGGTCCCAGCCTCATGGGAGGCCATAGGAAGGAAGATTGCAGTCTGAGGCCAACCCCAGGCAAAAAACATAAGACCTTACTTGAAAAAATAATTAAAGCAAAGAAAGAGCTAGGATATGGTTCAAATAGTATAGCAACTATCTAGCAAGTGTGAGGCCATAAGTTCAAAACCCTATACCACCAAAATAATAAAACAAAACTAACACCCACTATCATTGTCATATTTCTCTTAATAGTCTTCATTACCTGATTCAACAGCTTGTGACTTTTTCCCATTATGCTGATCAAGAGTAATCAAGCATCCTGATGCTCTTCTCACATCCCATAATTTCACTCTACTGTCAGCACTGGGAAGAAATAAATGTTACATTAACATATGTAGCTAGGATAGCAACTGTAGCCCTTATCCACCATTCCAGCATTATGGCACACAGAGGTTTCATTATATTAGCACAAATGTATTGGTCAACTGTATAGTTGTACTTACGCCTATTCAGCAAATATCTAACACTCAACAGCAGCATAAGGATGTGAAAAAAGAGCAAAGACAGGTAACCTTTCTTTTCCAGATCACAAGGACAAAATTCTGCTGCTTTTTGTGTTACTGTTTTAATCACATGAGCTTCTTTCCCCCAAGGTCTTACATCATCTTTTCTACTGTTCTGCTACTCAAATGGTGCCTAGATCATCAGGTAGTCCACACACTTCACTTTAAGAATAGATCTGGCGTGAATTTAGTGTTTTGTTTTTTTTATATAAAAAATTGAGACTAAGGTGCATAACGAGGACAATTTATTTTCACTTGGTTTCTTGTATTCAAATCAATCTTTGCGGCAGCGGCCGTGCATCTTCCAGGTGTCCTTCCCGGCTAGGCAGGGCCACACTTGGTCTCCCGACCTGCACCACAAGGCAAATGGCAACCACGTCTTCAGCTTGACTAACAGCACTTGCTCCCGGAACAGCACTGGGGTACTTGGCTTGATCTGTATTTTGTATCCCTTGCAATAGACTTTAATATTTGGTGTGTTGCTTAATAAAAACGACTTTTAAAAAATTCCCATTTTTCAGGGACCTAACACGAAATAGCTGGACTCATTTTTTGTAAGGTTCCAAGAAAATGCTCATTTCCCTCCCACTCCAGACTTCAGTTAGAAATGTATCTTCTAATTTTGTAGCCCTCAGCAGACAGCGTCTCAGTATCAGGTACTTAGAGAATAAGGTGTTCTACTTAAATACTGAAATAAAATATAACAAGACCTATGGAAAAATTTTCTGAATTATACTAAACACCTCAAAATAATAAAGGATACCCAGTGTTTAACCTTTCCTGATGATCTGGAGTCAGCATTATGAAGAGCCATTAGCTTGAATTTTATTTGCATTGAGGTATCTCTGTGTCCTTTAGTATCACTAGTCTCTTCTGCTTGATGGAGTGTTTTTCCCTAAAAAATCCTCTCACCTCAAGCCTGTTTATAGGCCTACTAGCTTATAGGCTTATCTGCTTCTGTTAGGGAGAGCATTTTAAGAATTACATGTTAAATATCAGTTAATAGGACTTTTCTGGGGGTGGGGGAAGGCGCCTAAACAATGTATATACATGTGAGTAAATGTAAAAATGATTATAAAAAAAAAATGACTCCTCTAAAGGTCCGAAAAGTGAAGGTTTAACTTTTGAAGGACCTATGTTAAGATTGTGATTGTAAGTTTTTTACTTGAATTTCATTTCAAAGATATGGATGACATCACCAGCACCCTCCCCCCTTCTAAGGATTGAACCAAGGGCCTCTAGGAGGCTAGGCAAGTGCTATATCCCCATCCCCAGCCCTGGAATATTTATTTGTATTTTCAATTGTATGCTTACTATAACTTTCTAGAGCAAAGGAACTTTTAATTCAAGAGATTTCCAAATACTTCATAAGATTGCTAATAAACTCAATGGTGTGAGTAAAGTTTGGCTTAGGAATCTAACCTAATGTGTAATAAGGAAGTGTGCTTTAGAAGAACATTTAAATATTTGAGGATGACATCTTAGGAGTTGCTTGTTTTGTCTACTGTTTATGGTTTTAGTTATTTGAAGGTAAATCCAGAGTATAGAGGCTAGACTCAATCACCGTTTCTCTAAAAGTCACATTGATCACTTGTGAACAAATGGAGTTGCATTTAATTGTTTCCCCTATCAGTTTTTATGGGCATCACTTGTAATGTTCTGAACTAAAAAATGTGATTTATGTGTAAGCACTGGTGTAAAAATTGGTTTGAATAAGAATACAGTTAGCTTAAATAAGAAAAAAGCCAATCTTTGCCAGATACTTGGGAACCACATTTAGTATCTCCTAGAAATTGTTATTATTTTCATCTTCTTTCATGTCAGTGAAAGAAGAAAGGCAAATCTGTGATCATGCATCAATTTCAAGGCTATTCCTAAAGAAGAATGCCCAGCAAACCCCTATGCCCCAAATCAGTTCAACTCATGCTATGATTCCACAAAGACCTTAACAATATTCTATCTCATTGATTGATCTTTGCCATTTTAATGGGAGGGCATTATAGTTTACAAGCCCTTTTCTCATTGTATACATATGTACACCATATATGTACAGACACATATACATGGCTTAGTCATTTCTATGATCTTGATTATTTTTTCAGATCATCATCAAAACTAGGTAACTGGGATAGTAAAAACCTAGTATTTTCCATTCTAAAGTTACTTTTCTTTCCTTCTGGATGAGTGAAATGTCTGCAATGGGTGAGTATGAGGATTTAAGTCTCTTCTGAAACAGATCAGACTTGGGCATATCCAACTCTATTGATTACTAGGTCCATTCTGGTGCCGATTCATATTCCCAGGGAACCCTGAGAACTGAAAGCCTCTCAAGAGCATGGGCCTATAATAACCAGCATTTATCTCCTCACCTTCACCCTTCCTTAGTCAGGCTTTTGACAGCTATAGTCTATCCCCTGGTAATTCAGAAATCATAAATTTCAACAGCAAATTCTGAAAAGTATTAATAGAAGCTTCTTTGGGGCTTAAACTGTGACAGAGAAGTAGGGCAGGCATTTAAAAAAAAAAAATCCAGACACTCATTGTTATCAAACATGAATAGCTTTTGTAAGAACTCTACAAAAAGCTCTATTAAAATTTTTATATTAAAATATCAAAATCTTTTATTGTTTTAATTGCTGAATTTTCTTACTTTGACACATACATACTTCTTACCTCATTAGGTCCTTGAAACGCCCCCTACAAACCTTTTTGTGATGTTATTTTTTTCCTTATACCCAGGACTTAAACAACTTCCATATGCTGAGTTACTTTCTTCTGAACATTGAGAACTATTAGGTCTGAGTCATTTGATGTTTTGATTTCTGTGGCTTTAATAAAGTATGGTCTACACCTTCAACTGAGCACAACTGCCCACAAATCCTAAGCACTCCTAATCAGCTCCCTCTCCTATTCAGGTCTTCACCATCTTCCCTACTCCCATATTTTCAACAGATGACATCAAGTCCTTCTCCGCTCACATCATCGACGATCGAGGGCATTAGGTTGGCATTGCTCAAGCTTCTCAGTCAAAGCTTTACCTATTTCTCTCCACTAGTACTTTCTCCCCAGCACACAAGTATGCAATACCATTCCCTCCAACAAACAACCCACACACCTGCACTTCTGAATCTCTGAGTCAAGTGCGTCTGCTTTCTTTGCTACATTATGCTTACTAAAGATGTACCTCTATTAAAGCATTTTTCAGGATGTCCTGTAAGGACTGATTTTTCCCTCATTAGGCTGTCAGCTTCCTGAAGCTTGGCGCATGATATGGAGTCATTAAATATTAGTACACTGAACCAATGCATAGACTGATGTTTTGTATCAGAGTCAAAATAATTCTGGGTTAAAACAGGAGCAGAAATGTCATTCTTCTTCATTCAATACAGTGCTAGATACTTTCATGTGCAAAAATGATATGGCATAGGTGAGATAGTGTCACACTAGTGCTAGGGATTTGCATCTACTGCATAAATTTTCATGTTTTCTTTTTGTTCTAGAAGGTGAATACCTTCAAGATGGATAGGTAGGATTACAATGCAAAGGAAGATTTATTTTGGTGATATGAATTAAAATATCTAACTCAACATTTCATGTCTCAGGGGCTAATGATTAGATAGGCTAAAACATGTTTCCCAAATAAATGCAGTCTTTTCAAATACTTATTACTGATGCTACACCAAAAACAGAGGAAACAACACTTTACCTTGCAGTTGCCAAGATATAGTCATGACGTGGTGACCAGGAAACTGCCAATATTTCTTGTCTGTGACCTGAAAAATACAATTGTATGAAAAGTCCTAGAAAATATTTGATAAGTCAAAAGACAAAGTGCCAATAATTTTGCATAATGAGTGAATAGAAATAATCATGTTTTTGAATTTGTAATAGTCTATGTTTTAGTGCTAACGTGAGGTGTGTTGAGGCATTTTTAACACAAGGTATTTTAATATTAAAGGATTGGTTTTGCTTTGAAAAGATCAGAGCAAGTGAGTCTTTAAAAAAAAATACAGTTGCTAGAGTATGCCATTCAATCCATAATTACTTGTCTCTACGATAAAAACCCACTGCAATAAAACACAGACATTTTTAAAGGAATAAAAAAGCTTCCAATTTCTTGGAAATTGGTTATAACAGAAAAATGAAAAAGAGCATTTGTATAATTTTTTTTTTAGAAAGCACAGGTGATAAGTTCACAGGATAGGTGATTTCAATGTTTAATTCAGTTTTAAGTAAAACTGAATGATTCAGAACTATTCAAATCAGACATTTTCATTTGCCTAGCTTATTGGTAATAGAAAGATGCTATCCATCTCACCAGGTTTTCTTGGTATATCTGTTATGTATTTCTCATGAGATGAATAAAAATGTGTATTTCTAAATTATAGTCCATCATTTCACTGTTTAGAATTAGACAATCAAATACTCATAAAAAAGTAAAAATAACTTAAATAAATATAATTTGACCAAACACTGCATTATTTGAACATTTCTAAAATATCTGTAATGAAACATATACATAAATGTATTAAGAACAATGTCTACTCATTAAAGCAATATTTAACAAGGCTTATGAGGCAAATGTACTGATGTAAGTTTTATTAGTATTTTTTTCTAATGTAGAAATAACATGAGGTTTTGAGTTAGACCTGAGCTTCCTCTATGGCCACTGTTCATATAAATGTCCCCTCAATGGTTCGGTTTGTAGGAATAATGCACAGAAGGATCTTTATTTTGATGTTGACTTTTAACAACTAACACAAAATACAGCAGTCACTTACAAAAAATACACTGTTAGTAATTTTTTTTTATTGAATGGTTTACTCAAAGTAGTAGCTGTTTCAAAGTAAAAAATACCCTGTAAAATGTGAGAGCAGGATCCAGACTTTAAGTCACAAAGTTGTACTTTGGGTCCTTTAGTGCCGACTGTAAAAACAAAAAATGGTTTGACATAATTTTATTTTAAATCATCATCAAAAGGAAACAATACACTACCACTAAGAATCGTGGCATTTTCACTGTACCTATGCAGAAATATAAATTATGGATTCCAAAATATATTTCAAGTCATCTTTAACAATAAGAAAAATGACTGACTCTCTTTATACTTTACTAGTAAGAGAACTCTATTATTGCACTATTTTAAAATAATTATAGATTTACACAAAACTGCAAAGCTAGTACAGAGGCCTATGTACCCTTCACATGAGTTACCCCGTCATCATGTTAGGTAACTAAAGTATAATATCAAAACTAGGAAATTTACATCAGAAATATATGTGTATATCGTTCTATGCCATTTTATCACATCAAATCATTTTAACAGCCTTGTTTTTTGAAGTTAATGATATACTTCCAATTGCTAGTGGTAGATTCTGACAATTGAAAACATTTTTTCTTCCTCACAAATGAAAATTTTTGTTGCAGGATTCATACAGATGACTGTTTCATTTCAAATACAGTCTTTAAGAGAAAAAAATAATTTCCTTGTTTTAGTGTGTTGAATTGGAAAAGTTGCCAAATTTTGTTAATGTGAAATCTTTAAAACTTTGGTGGTTTAAAAATAACTCCTTAGAGAACAGAAGTAAAGAAACAAAAATGAAAAGAGGCTGGGTGCCAGTGGCTCACACCTATAATCATAGGCTTGGGAAGCTGAGATTGGGAGGACAAGGTTTGAGGTCAGTCAGGGCAAATAGTTTGTTCCAAAATAACTGGAACAAAATGGAATGGAGGTGTGGCTCAAGCATTAGAGCACTTGCTTTGTAAAAGCAAATCCCTGAGTTCAAACCCCAGTTCCACTGAAAAAGAAAAAAAAGAAAGAAAGAAAGATGCTGTCTTAATCTTTGAAATCCTAGTGCCTATTATAATGTGTTGAACTGAATATAAATGGTAACGTATACCTTATTAAAATATAAAAGAACTGTGTTAAAATGTCTTTATGAAAGCTAACTAGATTTTTTAAAAAAAGAAAAAAATTTGAAAAAAGGCATGAAAGCATTCTATATATTAAAAAACAAAAGAACACGTACACGAACCTGCTACCAAACAGTGCTTGGTGGAGACTGGAGACATATGATGGCTATAAACTGTTTCTTCAAAAGTAAATACATCTGCAGTCTGATAATCAAAAAGACATTTAAAAAGTGTAAGTTCTCATATGATCCAGCAATACCACTGGCCTTTCCTTATCTTTGCTCTGATAGTATTCAAATGTAAAATTCTAACAATCATCATTAAACTTAATGAACAGAGCTGGTAGTGCATGCCTCTAATTCTAGCAGTCTGGAGGAAGCAGAAGTAGGAAGATCATAAGTTTGAGGTCTGCCTAGGCTATCTAGTGAGTTAAAAAAAGAGCCCTTAAAACAAACAAACAAACAAACAAACAACAAAAACCAATAATAACCCACCCCCCAAAGCTGGGTTGTTTTCATTTTTTGGTTATAGTGAGTAGTACTGCTAGGGCTGGATACAGTGGCTCACACTTGTAATCCCAGCTATGTGGGAGGCACAGGCAAGAGGATCTCTGTCCAAGGCTGGCCCTGGGCAAAAAGCATAAGACCCTATGTAAAAAAAATAACAAGCAAAAGTGGGCTGGGAGTATGGCTCAAGTGGTGGAGCACCTGCCTAGCAAGCACTAGGCCCTGAGTTCAAACCCCAGTACTGCCAAAAAAAATTATAAATGAACAGTGTGTTATGAACACTCTTGTACAATTTTTTCCTTTGAGACAGGGTATCGTGATGTAGTGAGACTGAACTCATGATCCTCCTGCATCTTATGCATGGTTATTGGGGCACCAATGTATAGCATTCATGTAGTCAAAAGCGTAACCGCCAAATCACAGCTATGTACATAGTTAGTACCACAGTTAATACCAAGTATCTGTCCCAGTTTATAATCCAGTCTGCAATACAGGCAGTTGTTATTACCATGTGTCTTTGATTTTAGCCACTCTGGAGGGCACACCAAAAAACCTCACTGGGAATTGACATTTCCAGGTGCTCAGTTAAGTTGAGGAATTTTCCTTGAGGAATGTCACTGAACATCCTCTTTACTAAAGTGCCTGTATAAGTGTGTGGTATGGTTTTCCTATAGGTTATCAGTCTTTCCATTTTTGTTGATTAATCTGTATATATACTTTTTCAGACATAGGGATATAAAGGGTGTCATATCTCACTTCATGGTTTAATCTTTTCACTGTTTTAATGATGTTTTTGATGAATAGAAGTGCTTAATTTTAATATACTTACATTCCTCAATCCACCTTTTTTTTTTTTGGTTAGTACTTCTTGTGTCTGCCCATCTTGAACCATGAGGACACTTTGTTCCATGAACTTTATCTTTCACTTTAGACCTACAACCCATTTGAAATTGACTTTTGTGTCTGGTATTCAATACTAGTTTTTTTTTTTTTTTAATGGACACCTAGTTGATCAAACACCATTAATGAAAAAGGCCATCCTTTCCCTAATGCACTACAATGATGCTATTGTCACAGATCAAATGATTGTACACATATGGGTATGCTTCTCTCTCCTGGCCCTCTGTCCTGTTTTTTGTTTACTTATTTTTCATTTGCACCAGTATCACATTGCCTTAACTAGTGTGGGTTAACAGTAAGTCTTGGTGTTTCACAGTGAACTCTTTCTACTTCATTCTTTAAGAGTGCCTTGTCAGCC
Source organism: Castor canadensis (assembly GCF_047511655.1). Taxonomy (NCBI): domain Eukaryota; kingdom Metazoa; phylum Chordata; class Mammalia; order Rodentia; family Castoridae; genus Castor; species Castor canadensis. The sequence goes on along the minus strand of NC_133391.1, from coordinate 127,936,481 downwards.
AGGTGCTGATGGCTCACGCCTGTAATCCTAGCTGTTCAGGAGGCAGAGAATCATGGTTTGAAGTCAGCCCAGGCAAATAGTTTGTGAGACCCTATCTCGAAAAAAGCCCATCACAAAAAAGGGCTGGCTGGTGGAGTGACTCAAGATGTAGGCTCTGAGTTCAAATCCCATTAATCGCAAAAAAAAGTGCCTTTTTCCTTTGCTTTTCCATATGGTTATTAGAAACAGCTAGTCAATTCCCACAGAAAGATCCTAAGACTCTGCTTGGAAATGCACTGACTCAATGGATCACTTTGGATAGAATTATATTTATGGTCACTGAACTCTCGGATTCTGCCTCTCAGTATCTTGCCCTACATCAAGAAATGGTAAATGGCAAGGAGGAAAACGTATGGAAAGGCGAATTGACTTCTGTGAGCTTTCCTGCTCTCTAGGGTTTGGTCTCCCCGTTCTAGATTTCTTAGTAGCTTTCCAAATCCTTTAAACAGATGTTTATGTTTCACCTAGCTTTTCTAGTTTTTCCCAATGGATATGTTGGTTTGGTTACAAGATTACCCATTGTAGCCAGAAATGGAAGTTCATGACATTCATTTAATCCTTAAAACATATTCTTATTTTTAATGATTTATATTTAAGATAAATACCTTATTATAAAAATAAGATAAATGATCAACAATGGAGTATTTTTAATCTAACAAGGTCAAAAAGAAAGCACCTGTTCAGTTTATTAGAAGTATACTCAATCTGCACTTGTTTACATAGTATTGGTATTCAGAATAGAACCATACCTATACTTCACGATTTTATTAACATGTGGTTGGTTACTTAGGTCATTAGTTATTCTTAAAGTATTTATTCAGCAGTTTTACATAACATTGGATTTAGTGGTATATAAAACACAGCCCTATCTTTGGGGAAGTAACGATCTAGAAAAACAGTTAAGATAAATAGGCATGAAAATGATATAATACAAAATGTGCTGAAATGAGAATATAGAAAACAGTTTTATAAAGTTAAAATAAAAAGGTGAGCTGGGCACAGCAACTCATGTCTATAATCCGATTTATACAGGAAGTGGACATCAGGAAGATTGTGATTCAAAACTAGCTTAGGCCAAAGTTAACAAGACCCCCATCTCAACCAATAAAACCTGGGTGTGGTGACACGTATCTGTCATCTCAGCTATGTGGGAAACTTACATAGGCAGTTTGTGGTCCAGGCTGGTCTAGGCATAAAAATAAGGCCCTATTTGAAAAACACTCCAAACTAAAAGGACTAGGGGCATAGCTCAAGTGGTACAGCGCCTGCCTACCAAGCACAAAGCCCTGACTTTAAACTCCATCACCGCCAAAAAAAAAAAAAAAAAAAAAATCCCAAAAAAGTGATTAAAATGGACTCCAAAACCTCACTCGTTATATGATAGAACTGGAGGGACCTTAGCAACATTTAGACTGATACCTTAATTTTACAAATAAAGAGACCTTTGCTAAATGACTTTACCTAAAGTAATATATCTAATAAGTAGCAGTATAGGACTAGAACTCTAATATCTTAATTCTTGTTTCAATGTAATTGCAAAAACAGATGTGACCTCAAGAGAAGGGAAAAGTTGGATAGAGAAAGGGTCTAGAGGTAGGGAATATAAAATGACTGAGATATGCTCCACAGGCAAAGGACCTAATTTAGTTGCAGCAAATTTTTTGTGTTGAAGAGGTAGAAGCTACCATTGAGGGAACAAGGTGGAATGTCACAGAGATTTTAGAATGCTAGGATGAGTTTAGACAATGGGAATCAGAAAAGGATTTAGGTAGAGATATGATGAGACAGCGTATGGGGTAGAACTTACTGTGGAATAGGTGGGAAGGAAAGTAAAGCAAGGAAACCAGTTAAGAGTTTCTAGAGCTGTAGATGTGCAGTTATGGTAAGGGAAGGAGACAAGAGGAGTATAAGTTTGAAGGGAGACTTGCCAAGGTTTTATAACAACATGTTTAGAGATGTCGTGCTCAGTTTGGAACAGGTTAAGGATGAAGGGATGGTCCTACATTTACATATAGAAGTTTTGAAGACAGATGGAGACACATCTCAGGGAAAATATTAGCACTAGAAATTTAAATATGACCAATTATCATAGAAATTACCCACCATATATCTTTATTGACTTATAGTTTTCTTTTCCTTTAAGTTTATAGATCAACAGGGGATAAAACCAAGTTTCTTTCTTAGTTCACTAGACCACAGTGGTTTTCAAATAATAAAGATAATAATAGCTAACAGGTTTTGAGCATTTACTGTGTGAGGCACTATGCCAGGAATTTTATATGAAAGGGCTCACTTAACCTTCACAATCATTCTATAACATGCCATCCAGACCCCCACTTACTAATGAGAAAATTGAAACACAGAGGCTTGGGCATTTGCCCAATGTCATACAGTAAGTTGGCAGCAGACCTAGGAGATGAGTTAAACTCAACTAGTCTAGTTCTCTTTAATTCTGATTTCACATCTAACATGTAGGACACCTTAGCAAATAATCACACTAAAATGACTTAGGATTAAACTCTCCTTCACCTTACAGAGAAATTTGGAAAATGTTAATGTACTTACTTGTAATGTATTTGTATCCCACACTTTCAGAGTTTTATCAAATGAGCTGGATGTGAACATGCCAGTGTCGTGAGGATACCACTGAACAGTCTCCACACTGTATTTGTGAACATCAGGATGGTTTCTACAAAACATCAATCAAAATGTGGAGATAAATGATGAGTTTCAAAACTGACATTGTATTAAGAACAAACAGCAGTTTCATGCAGGATACTATGAACTGCTACACTTACATCATATCATATGTTTATGTTCTGTCTGTTTAGGAGAAAAGTGAGAGAGAATGTACACACATCTGGATTCAGGTTTCCATAGTGTGATGTGAAGACCTACTTAAGGCCCATAATGTGGGAGACTTCCACTGCTGTATTATATGTACATAGTCTGCAGGGATTGGCCAGCTACACTGGTTATCTTCCATCTTGGAGGCAGCAGAGCTCTGCCCTTACTGGAAAAAAGACCTCTTTGGGTTTTGGATTTGCTTTCCTCAAGCATCATTCTATTAGCACTACAATTATTAGAACTATTGACTATCTCACACACCTCCACCACATTCCACACAATATAGCTTCATATCAAGAAAGTTACTCTAAAAAGAATGCAGTTGGTGGATGCCAAAAGCATTCATTACTCTTATGTTACCCATCACCCATAAAAGCATTATCAGTTGAAGACTCATTATGATGTCATGTTGTCCTGTCCCCAAAGATGCAGTTTATTCTCTGAGCTAATGATCAACACAGTATATGTGTCACCCTATTGACTCTTAACTCAAACAGTCTGTTAAGAGATACTTATGAGACAATGAGGGAAATCTAAATGCTGACTGGACATTTAATACCAGAAATAACTGTACACGTGAGACAGTGGTACTGTGATTATGCTTACAAAAATCTTTATGTGTTAGAGATACAAACAAATAATTACAGATGATATAATGTACTCTGGGGTTTATTCTAAAATAATCCTGAGGGTGGATGAATGTGGGGTAGAGATGAAACAAGGCTGCTTATGACTGATAGTTGCTGAAGCTAGGTAATGCATACAGTTCACTATACTATAGGCTACTTTTGTATATGTTAGAAATTTCCTGTAATAAATCAAACAAAATTAATAGAAAAGCATTGTAATGCTAAGAGATAGGACTATCACAGCCTCTGATTTCTAAGGGGGAAGACCTGAGTCCCAATATTGGATAAAGTATCCTGAAGATTTGTGTGCTAACTGAAAGAACGAGAACATGAAGCACAGTCTTAAATGCCAGCTCTGGCCTTGAGATAGCTGCAAAAATACAAGGACTGTAGTGCCTATCCACATTTCCTTTCTTTCTCTGTCATATGTATATATATATATATATATATATACATATATATATATATATATATACTTACATAATATTTTAACTAATGTTCCCTTTTTCTGTTACCTGAATTATTTTATATACATTAACTATACAATTGAGTCTACAGATTGCATAATACTGATAAAGAACCATGTAAGAATAGAAGAAATATGAATATTATCTTGAGCTGAAGCTGGATATGGTAACTACATAGACTCAGGATTAACACCCTTTATGGGATGTTAAATGATGTTTATGAGGATGATTAATTCTTTTCTTGTATGGTGAATACTTGATTAGGTTAGGCTGGAAATCTTCTTTAAAAAAAGTAAGTATGGGAAGAAAGGTGTATATGGATGTTAGACAGTCAAATAAGTGGATGGTAGTAGTCATGTACCCTTTTCCTTGCTTTCTAAGCATTCAAACTCCCTCTATTTGTAGTGAACTTCTTGTTTTGTTGAAAAGCAAGGCCCTGCCCATTGCTACAGAAAGCAAAACTCCAGACCTTGTTTCCTCCTTGGCATCACGGGCAAGGATGTGTTCCAGGCTTTATTAAGTCTACTGATATTCTGAATCTCCAGGTAGCAAAGCAAACCCCAGTGAGCATTGGCCACTATTCATAGCTGTGGAGTTCAGTCTGTATTGGTGACATGTAGTAAAAGCCAAACAAAATTGTTCTTGTGTTACCTTGACTGTACCTCTTGCTTTCTGCTCATTTTCTACATTTGATTCTCTCATCTTACTGCTAATTTACCAAATATCTTTCCAATATATTTCTGATTAAAAGAGCAGAATCAAACTCAATATGCTCCTAAGCTCATTTATATTTGCAATTTAAATTTTAAAATAGGACTAAGTATTGTATCATTCTCCTACTATGTATGATCTGTTATTCTCATGCACATTTAATAAAAATTTTGGTAGAAAAAAGGAATCCTTTTAATGCTCATGAACAAATAAATAAGAACACCAAAAACAAATATCAGAAAATGGTCTAAGCCATGATAACTTAGTAAGTCTCATTGAAATTATGTTTAAAATTGGATTGTAAACTCTTCTGATATAAAAACCCTACTTTAACTCACTTTGAAAAGATGCCTGGTCCAAATAATGTATGCACATGTGAACAAATGAATAAAAAAATTTTTAAAATAAAGAAAGAAGGACAAGATATCAGGGCTTCCTTCTCCCTTTAAAATATGACACAGATGATTTAAAGAGCTACAGATAACTTGTAAAAGCAGTGATTTGAGTGGCTGTTTATGCCAAACTTGAGGATTTTAGGGTGATAAAGGAATTATGATGATCAAGTAATAATGAAGTTCAAGTCACATATCTCCTTAAGATACAAAAGCTGTGTCTTTATAATCTGAAGAACAAGCAAGTTGTGATGCAAATCAAGGAATAGAAAGGAGATTGAGAATTGAGTGTGTGGATATAGAATTTTTGATAGTTTCTCAAAGTAGTGAGCCCTCTGTTAACTGACACCTGATATAGTCAACTTGTAAAGAGTAGAGGTGTATTTTCTCAGTTTTTGGAATAGCAGTCCATGCAGGTTGGACTCATTGCTTTTGGACCTGTGTTAGGGTAGCATATAATGTTGGGATCATGTAATGGAAGAAGCCTGTTTATGTCATGTCTGGGAATGAAAGAGAAAGAGGAAGAGGAAGAGACCAGGGTCTCATAATCTTCTTTGAGGTCATACTTCCACTGAACTAAAACATCCCACTAGCCCTTCCTAAAAGTTTCTACCACCTTCTAATAGCACCATGCTAGAGACCAAGCCTTTACCCTGTAAAATTTTGGAGGACATTAAGGATCCAAATAATTGAAAGGGGTTATGAGTATTATGTGCCAATAAACAAACCACAAAACTGGGTCCATTGATTTTGACATAATTTATTAACTTATTTAATATGTTTCATTTTCTGTTGTCATTTTTTTATCAACCCACACGTTTTGGTACTGTATCTACCTTGCATTTAGAATATTGTAAAACTTTCCATTTATTATTGGATTATAAATGTTGTAGTGTTTGTTAATGCAGATCTTATTGTGTTTCTCAATACTGTGAAGAGAGGGTAATACTTCAAAGTGAAGATTCATGTTATACTTCAATACTGCAACTGCCTTATAACCGCATCTGTTTTCTTCAGGATTGATCTTATGTCTGTATGCTTTCTCTCATTTTTAAAAATATTTTCATGTATCATATACCATTGCTTCTGTATTTTTTAGTCTTCCAAAACTTCAGATTTTTCTCAATTTTTTAATCTCAAAGTATATTTTCTGGTGCTTTAAGTATTTTTTTTATTGTCATGTTCTTCTGTTTTTTGATGGCTATATATACTTGAATCTCTATAATATACTAATTAAAGTATATGGTTTTTTTGTTTTGTAGAAAAAAAGAAAGAAAGAAAGAAAAAAGATGACCATTACATACCCATTTTCAATTCAAAGTCATACTTGTGTGTGTGTGTGTGTGTGTGTGTGTGTGTGTGTGTGTGTTTGGCAGTGCTGGGATTTCAACTCAGGGCCTTGTGCTTGTCAGGCAAGTGCTCTGCCACTTGAGCCATGCATTCAGATCTTTTGCTTCAGGTATTTGATTTTTATTTAAATCTTTGTTCTTTTTTTTTTTTTTTGGTTAGGGTTTCTCTTTTTGCCTGGGCCAGCCTGGGACCATGACCGTCCTCTAAACTTTACCTTCAGAATAGCTGGGATCATAGGTATATACCATCACACCCAGCTATCTGTTGAGATGGGGTCTTGCTAACTTTTTGTCTAAGTTGGTGGAAAACCATAATCCTCCTGATCTCTGCCTGAGTAGCTGGGATAACAGACCTGAGTCGCTAAGCCCAGCCTCAAAGTCATACTTTCAAAGACAGAGTTTGAACCTAAGAATAAAGTCATAGTAAAAGAGCTACACAAGAAGCATTTACTTATGTTACACAACAAAAAAGCAGATTAGAGTCCCTCCTCCTGAAGGCACTTTCTCAATACTATTCCTCTATTGATCCAAAAGTCTACAAAGCAATAAGTTAGATGTAGGTGACAAGAAAGAATTAAATGACTATTACAAAATAACTACCATAAAGTCACAAAACAGTTTTTTAGAAACTTAAAAATAATTCTCCCAAGACTGGTAAGCCAGTGAAGAATATCTAGAAGTCAAGACAAATAGAGGTATGTTTTTACATTAAGCATCTTTCAATAGAGAGATGAGATGGGTGTGTGTGTAAGTATGTTTGGTGAGGCGATTGCCTGCATATTTATTAAATCTAGCTCTTAATCTGCTTTTTCCCTTAATATCAGTTGAAAAACTTACTTTGTTTGTAAGACAGACTCATGAATGAGTCTTATACTCAGTGGTACCAAAAATCATAGTTACATGCTTTGTTAAGTATAGAACAAAATACACAATGAGAAGTCTTTTAAAAAAAATCCTTTTGAACAGAATAGAGGATCCAGATATGAAGCCACACAACTATGAGCAACTTATCTTTGACAAAGGAGCTAAAAATATACGATGGAGAAATAGCAGCCTCTTCAACAAAAACTGCTGGGAAAACTGGTTAGCAGTCTGCAAAAAACTGAAACTAGATCCATGTATATCACCCTATACCAAGATTAACTCAAAATGGATCAAGGATCTTAATATCAGACCCCAAACTCTTAAGTTGATACAAGAAAGAGTAGGAAATACTCTGGAGTTAGTAGGTATAGGTAAGAACTTTCTCAATGAAACCCCAGCAGCACAGCAACTAAGAGATAGCATAGATAAATGGGACCTCATAAAACTAAAAAGCTTCTGTTCATCAAAAGAAATGGTCTCTAAACTGAAGAGAACACCCACAGAGTGGGAGAAAATATTTGCCAATTATACATCAGACAAAGGACTGATAACCAGAATATACAGGGAACTTAAAAAACTAAATTCTCCCAAAACTAATGAACCAATAAAGAAATGGGCAGGTGAACTAAACAGAACTTTCTCAAAAGAAGAAATTCAAATGGCCAGAAAACACATGAAAAAATGCTCACCATCTCTAGCAATAAAGGAAATGCAAATTAAAACCACACTAAGATTCCACCTCACCCCTGTTAGAATAGCCATCATCAGCAACACCACCAACAACAGGTGTTGGCGAGGATGCGGGGGAAAAAGGAACCCTCTTACACTGTTGGTGGGAATGTAGACTAGTACAACCACTCTGGAAAAAAATTTGGAGGCTACTTAAAAAGCTGGACATCGATCTACCATTTGATCCAGCAATACCACTCATGGGGATATACCCAAAAGACTGTTACTCCAGAGGCACCTGCACATCCATGTTTATTGCGGCACTATTCACAATAGCCAAGTTATGGAAATAGCCAAGATGCCCCAGCACTGACGAATGGATTAAGAAAATGTGGTATCTATACACAATGGAATTTTATGCAGCCATGAAGAAGAACGAAATGTTATCATTCGCTGGTAAATGGATGGAATTGGAGAACATCATTCTGAGTGAGGTTAGCCTGGCTCAAAAGACCAAAAATCGTATGTTCTCCCTCATATATGGACATTAGATCAAGGGCAAACACAACAAGGGGATTGGACTATGAGCACATGATAAAAGCGAGAGCACACAAGGGAGGGGTGAGGATAGGTAAGACACCTAAAAAACTAGCTAGCATTTGTTGCCCTTAATGCAGAGAAACTAAAGCAGATACCTTAAAGCAACTGAGGCCAATAGGAAAAGGAGACCAGGAACTAGAGAAAAGGTTAGATTAAAAAGAATCAACCTAGAAGGTAACACCCATGCACAGGAAATCAATGTGAGTCAATGCCCTGTATAGCTATCCTTATCTCAACCAGCAAAACCCCTTGTTCCTTCCTATTATTGCTTATACTCTCTCTACAACAAAATTAGAGATAAGGGCAAAATAGTTTCTGCTGGGTATTGAGGGGGGGAGCGGGAGGGGGTGGAGTGGGTGGTAAGGGAGGGGGTGGGGGCAGGGTGGAGAAATAAACCAAGCCTTGTATGCACATATGAATAATAAAAGAAAAATGAAAAAAAAAGAAAAAAAAATCCTTTTGAAGTCAGGCACAGGTCATTTGCATGGATCTCCATTCAAGGCCAGTCAGGGCAACAAGTTCCACAAGACCTCATCTTAACCAATAGCTGGGTGCAGTGGAAGACACCTGTCATCCCAAGCTAAGTGGAAGGCTGAGATCAGGATAACGGTTCCAAGCTAGCCCAGCAAAAAAACTGGTGAGACCCCAACTCATTGGGAAAAAGTTGGGCACAGTGGCATGCATATGTCATCTCAGTGATGGTGGGAAGCAAAAAATAGGAGGATTGTGGTCCAAGCCAGTCTGGGCAAAAAGCAAGATCCTTTCTTCAAAATAACCAAAGCAAAAAGAGCTGGAGGTATGGTTCAAGTGGTAGAGTGTCTGCCTAGCAAGTGTGCAGCCCTGAATTCAAACCTTAGAACCATCAAAAAAAAAAAATCCTTTTAAAAACTGATACAGAGGTATGGTGCAAGATGGTAAATAAGGAGGATCCAATGTTTTGACTCCATGAATGAAAAGATCAGGTAACAAGTAAGAGACTACATTCTGAAAAGAAAAAGAGAAGAGCACCAGAAATCACAAAGAGGCAGGATAGCAGAAAAACACAAAGAAACAGAGATAACAAAGAAGAATCACAAGGTAAGCTAGATGACCCTGGTGACAGACTGGAAGACTGAGGTGGTGGATAAGCCCACACCTACCACTCCTTAAACCTAGTGTGAAGATTTGGTGAGACAATGACTGTTCCAGCATGGAAAACTAGCCCTGGCAAAGAGACACTCTGTTGCTGCCCTTATCCTGGAAAGCCATAGCAATGCACTGTCTTTGGGAATGAGCTACTCTGGGGTCTTGAACACAAGGAACAATCATAGCTCAGGGAGTCTTGGGACATCCTGCCATAGTGTCTGGTGGGGAGGATGCCACAGGAGGTGGTCATGGAGACAAAGAAAATCTGACATGGTCCCGCAGAGAAGTTTAAGCAGTGCAGAGTGTGGTGGTTGGAGGCCCCACACTCCCAGAAGAGGAGGAGCAAGTCCATCAACTGCAGGTTGTAGCATGGTTGCCTCTGCCCTTGACCCCACAGGGAGGTGAACTGCTAAATGGGGTCTGTAAGTACTGAGACCAGTAGGCAGAGTGCCTAGGTCCCTCAGTTCTCCCTCTGTCAGTGCAGAACTCAGTGTTGTTTGCTCTCCTGACTCTACAATGCATCCAGAGATCACGCGTAGGCTTGAATGCTTGCTGCCCCTGGGGACACAAATTTGGGGGATTTGTGAAGCAAGTGAGAATCTGCCTGGCCAACAGGTAGTAAAGCTCCCTGCAGATAGTAGCAGTTCCCTACAAAAATAAGGGAAGTTTCTACAGTGAAAGCAGCCCAGAAGCAGTCAACCAACCTTTCTATAAGAGACTCTAGCTAGTTTACCTGGATCTGAGCATCAGTGGGGATCAGGCTGAGTAACATGAACATGTAGGAGAATGCTTGGACACTAAACCATACTGCTAATCCAGTGGAGAAAAACAAAACCTCAATGAAGACATGACACTGTTCTGCCTGAATATTGAGAGTATGTCAACTGAAAGACTATAGGTAATCAAAACTTTCAATCAACAAGTTGGCCTGAGATGCAGAAATTCCATTGAAATAAGAAAAAAGAAGGCAAAACATGACTTCCAAAACCCAACAACTCCACAATAACGGTACTAACAATAGAGCAGGTGATAAAATCTCAAAGAATTAAAGAAAAGGATTATAAAAGTTATCAATGAGATTAAAGAGGACAGGAATAAACACCTGAATGAATTCCAAGAAAACTCAAACAAAAACCTGAATGAAATACAGATGAGAATGCAGAACACAAAAGAGGAATTCAAAAAAGATATAGAAATTCTGGGAAAAATGGAAATTATGGAAATGAAATGTTTAATAAGTAAAATAAAAAACTCAGTTGAAAGTCTTTCCAGTAGATTGGATCAAATTCAAGACAGAGTATCAGACCATGAAGATAAGGTAGAGGCAGATGAAGATTAAAAACCAAAAGTATAAATGGAACATGCACAACCTCTGAGCTACCATTAAAAAGCCAAATACTATTACCCTGATACTAAAACTGGACAAAGACATGATAAATATATATACTGACCAATTGTCTTGATGAACATAGACACAAAAATTCTCAAGAAAATGCTTGCAGACTGAATTCAATATCACTCTAAAAAGATTATATTCTACGATCAAATTGGCTTCATTCCAGGGATACGAGGCTGGTTTCAGCATATGTGAATTGATAATCAAAATATAGCACATAAACAGAATCAAGGGCAAAATCACATGATTATCTCAAGTAGATGCAGAAAAGCCTTTAATAAAATTCAATATCCCTTCACGATCAAAGTCCTGAGGAAATAAAGAATAGTAGGAACATACTGCAACCAAGTAAAGGCTATGTATGATAAGACTATTGCCAACCACTGTGCTATATGGAGACAAAGTGAAAACACTTCCTCTGAAATCAGGAACAAGATTTCTACTTGTCTACTCTCTCCTCTTTTATTCAATTTAGTGCTTGAATTGTTAGAGCAGGAAGACAAAAAAAAAGAAATAAAATGGATAGAAACAGGAAATGAAGAAGACAAATTATCTCTATTTGCATATAATATGGTCCTATACTTAAATGACCCTAAAGACTCCACCAGAAAACTCTTACATCTGATAAACACTGTCAGCAAAGTAGTGGGATACAAAATCAACATACAAAAATAAGTATTTTTTCTACATATCAATAACAAACAGGCTGAGAAAGAAACCATGAAAACAATCTCATTCACAATACCCTAAAAAACAGCTAAATACCTAGGAATAAACCTAATAAAGGAGGTGAAAGAGCTCTTCAACAAAAATTATAAACACTGAAGAAATAAACTGAAGACACTGGATGATATAAAGACCTCCTACATGCACAGATCAGCAGAATCAATATTGTAAAACTGGCTATCCTGCCAAAAGCAATTTATATAGTCAATGCAATTCCCACCAAAATCCCATTGTCATTTTCCACAGAAATAGGAAAAGTGCTCCTAAATTCATATACAAACATAAAAGATCCCAAATAGCCAAAGCGATCATAAGCAAAAAGAACAATGCTCAAGGTGTCACAACACCACACTTCAGATTATACTATGGAGCCATAGTAGTAAAAACAGCATTGTACTGGCACAAAAACAGATGTGCAAACCAATGGAATAGAATGGATAATATAGAAATAATCTCATACAGCTACAGCCATCTGATTTTCGACAAAAATGCCACATACATTGGAGAAAAGACAGCTTCTTCAACAAATGGAGTTAAGAAAACTGAATATCCACAAAAAAGAATGAAACTAGATCCTATTTCTCACCTTGTATAAAAAATCAGTTAAAATGGCTCAAAGATCTAAATGTAAGACTTTAAATACTGAAACTACTAGAGTAAGACATATGAAATACCCTTTTTGAATACGACTCCAAATGCTCAGGAAATAAGAGCAAGAATTGACACATGAGACTTCATCAAATTAAAAAGCTCTGCACAGCAAAGGAAAAAAATTCCAGAAGCAAAACACAATCTACAGAATGAAAGAAAATCTTTGCCAGGTATTCATTAGATAAGGGACTGGTATTCAGAATGTATAAAGAGCTCTGAAAATTAAACAGTAAAAGAACAAAACATCCAATTAATAACACGGCAAAATTAATTGAACAGACAGTTCTCAACAGAAGTATGAATGGGCAATAAATACATGAAGAAATGTTCAACATTCTTGGGCATGAAAGAAATGCAAAGCAAAACCACAACTAGGATTCCATCTCAGCACAGTCAGAATGGCAATTACCAAGAAAAAAAAAAAAGAATAAATGCTGGTGAGGATTCAGAGAAAAAGGAATCTTCATACACTCTTGGTGGGAATGTCAACTAGTATAGCCACTATAGAAATCAGTATGGGGGTTCCTTAAATTACAAATAGAGCTACCACAAGATCCTGCTTACCACTCCTGGGCACATATCTGAAGGAATGTAATCAGCATACAATAGAGATACCTGCCCACACCCATGTTTATAGCAGTATTATTTATAATAGCAAAGTTATACAATCAGTCTTCATATCCAGGAATGAACAAATGGATAAAGAGAATGTGGTATATACACACAATGGTGTATTATTCAGCCATAAAGAAGAAAGGAAAATGGATGAAATTGGATATCAACATATTAAGGGAAATAAGGCAGACTGAAAAAGCAACTATCACATGTTTCTCTCCCATATGCAGAATCTAAACTTCAAATGACACTAGTGTAAAATAGGGGACTGTTTGAGGGTGGGAACCAGGACAAGTGAGAAGGGCAATAGGAGAGGGTGAAGGGTAAGTGAATATGATTAAAGTGCTTCAGACACATGTATGAAAACAGAATAATAAAGCTATGAAAATTATTTAAAAAAGGAGAGAGGGAGGTAAGAAAAGTAAAAGGGGGTGAATTAGATCAAAGAACATTATATGCATATGGAACTATCACAATGAAATCCCCTTGTACAATTAATATACACTAATAAGACCTCTACTGCTGTGATCGCAGAGGTCCTTGATCCCAAAAGGCTCAAGAAAGGAATGAACAAGACAGGACATACGAAAGGACTCACTCACTCAGGAAGGGAATGACAAAACACATATCGAGAGGGCCTGAAGGTTGATGATCAACTGGCGAAATTTCCTTTTTCTCAGCCAACTTTATACAAAAGAGGAAGAGACTTAAACATCAAAAACACTCTGGACTAGTTACAACCTTTCTGTGTTTTCCACACTGCATTCCTACTGCCAGTGTCCTTGACTAAGTATAAACTTCTTTATAGTCAAGGAAAACCATTTAGTGTTCCTTCCCACCGTGATAGAGGCATGGTGCACCTGCAGATTCCAATTTTGTTGGAATGCTGCTAAGCCACAGCGACCTTGTCAGACTGTGGCTTTTGGTTCCCAACACTCTACAATGCAAACTACAAACCACTGAAGAGTCAGATTGAGGAATATTACAGAAGATGGAAAGATCTCCCATGCTCATGGATTGGCAGAATCAATATTGTAAAATGGCTATGTTACCAAAAGTAATCTACACGTTCATTGCAATTCCCATCAAAATTCCAATGTCATTCATCACAGAGACTGAAAAATGAACCATAAGGTTCATTTGGAAGCACAAAAGACTGCAAATAGCCATGGCAATGCTGAGCAAAAAGAGCAACGCTGGAGGTATCACAATACCTGACTTTAAACTATACTGCTGAGTCAGAGCAATAAAAACAGCATGATACTGGCATAAAAACAGATATGAAGATCAGTGGAACAGGATAGAAGACCCAGATATGAATCCACCCAGCCACTCCCACCTGAATTTTGACAAAGGTGCCCAAAACATATGATGAAGAAAAAACAGCCTCTGCAACTGTTTTTGGAAAACTGGACATCTGCATGCAGAAAACTGAAAGTAGATTTATGTCTTTCACTCTTTCACCTTGTGCAAGTATCAACTCAAAGTGGACTAAGGACCTTAATATAAGACCTGAAACTTTGAGGCTAGTGCAGGAAAGAGCAGGAAATATACTGGAATTGATAGGCACAGTCAATGACTTCCTCAATAGAACTCAAATGACTCAGCAACTAAGAGAAAGGATTAATAAATGGGACTACATGAAATTAAAAAGCTTCTGTACAACAAAAGAAATGGTCACCAGATTAAAGATACAGCCCACAGAATGGGAGAAAAATCTTTCCCAGCTATATAGCTGACAAGGGATTAATAGCCAGAATATAGAGGGAGCTCAAAAAGCTAAACTCCCAAAAAATCAATGACCCAATGAGGAAATGGGCAAATGAACTGAACAGTGCTTTTTCAAAGGAAGAAGTCCAAATGCCCAAAAAACACATGAAGAAATGCTCAAAATCCCTGGTCACAAAAAAAAAAAAAAAAATGCAAATCAAAACCATGTTAAGATTCTACCTTACTCCTTTTAGAATGGCTACCATCAAGAACACAAACAACAACAAATGTTGGCAAGGATGTGGGGGGAAAAGGAATCCTCATATGCTGTTGGTGGGAATGTAAATTAGTACAAGCACTATGGAAAACACTATGGAGGCTCCTCGAAAACTAAAAATAGAGCTGTCATCTGATCCAGCAACTCCACTCCTAGGAATATACCCAAAGGAATGTAATTTAGATTACAATAAAGGTACCTGCATACCCATGTTTACTGCAGCATTATTCATAAGAGCTAAGCTATGGAAACAGCCAAGATGCCCCACAACTGATGAATAGATTTAAAAATGTGTTATTTATATACAATGGACTTTTATTCAGCCACAAAGAAGAATAAAATCTTGTCATTTGCAGGTCAATGAATGCAACTGGAAAACATCATCTTGAGTGAAGTTAGCAAGGTTCAGAAAGCCAAAGGCTGCATGTTTTCTCTCATATGTGGAATATAGACCTAATACAAATAAAAACAATGTGTGTTAAAGGGAGGTCACATACAAGAGACGGAGGGGAAAAGAAGGAAGTTAAGAAGGTGAATATAGTTGATGCACTTCCTATAAAGGAATGAATATAGAATTTTTAAACCTGTTGAAATCACCGTAAGAAGGCGACTAAGGTAGAAAGGAGAAAAATAGAGGGGTGAACCATTTTGAATTATAATACATATATACATGGAAAGGTCACAAGGAAACTCCTTGTATAGCTATCTTAAGCAACAAAAATTTTTTTTTTCTTTTACAAAATTGGAGAACAGAAGGGCAGAACAGGTACTGTCTCGGGGGCTGGTATCAATGAGACAGGGGAGGATGTGGGGAGAGGGTGTAAGAGGGTGAATATAGTACAAAAATTGTGTATACACATATGTAAATGGAAATATGAGACCATCTGAAATTATTCCAGGAATGGGGGGAGGAGGAATACAGGAGAATGACAGAGGGAGTGAATTCAACTATAATATATTGTTAGGACTTTTGTAAATGTCACAATGTACCCCCAGTACAACAATAATAAAAAAAAGAAAACAGAAAATGTATACAAAGTTGTTTTTGGGAAGACACATGAAAAACTATTCTTGAATTTTAAAGAAAGCATCAAAGGGATATCAATATAACTATGATATAACTATCATTTGAACAATTTGATATAACTATATCACTTAAACAATTTAAGCCACTCTTATGACTGTTACTTTCATGATTTGCATTTGATGCAAAAACACTGTTTACAAATTCATTAGTTACATTTTCAAATACACACCTGCCAATGGAGCACACTGCTTTACATGTGTAATAAGGTTGTCTGCTGGAGTTCTCAAGGTCATAAAGTACAATCACACCATCTGAACCACCTGATAACATGCTGATAATAAAAAATTCACATTAATCACTTTATGAAGTCCACTTATTTATGATGATTATATATCTGAAAATTGATCTGTAAACACCTAAATGTAGTAAGATCATAAATAGTTATTTCTCACCAACAGATTTCAATAAAATTTCTTATCTCAATATTTATAGAAGACTGAATTTGAAAAATTCAACTTGTGATCATTTAAAGTTTGCCTTCATGATTCCCAAAGAAAAGATGGTAGAAATAAGATGGCAAAAGGACATTTCTTACTTAAGTAAAACATTAGTTTTTTATATGTCTTAAATGTGCTAAATGAAAATGGAATTAGACTAACCAATTATGCTGACACTAGCTATCTGACGCTTGGCAAGTTACACCAGCCCTCTAAACCTTTCAACATTTGTTAAAAAAAAAAAAATGGGGGAGGGCATTTTCACCTAAATCACAAAGTTGATGTGATGATCAAAATGCACAGTTCCTTTGATTGTAGCTTCCTTCCTTCTTTCATGAATGAATTTATTCAACCTTAACTGAGCACCTAAAATATAGAAAGTATTCTGCTAATAAACTGTAACAAGAGAGGCATGGTTCTGGTTCTCCCAGAGTTTTATAGTCTAGCAAGAAAGACACGTAGTGTACATGATCAACCAAATAGCTGTAATCAGGGTCCTTGTGACAATAACTTACTTTATTCTAGTTTGGGGATTCAAGGACAGTTTCTTTGATTATAAAATTTAAACTGAAGGAGGAATTGGAGTTACCCAGACAGTGCGTCAAAATAATACAGGCTCATTCTAGAGAATGAAAGAAGGAATGAGTTGCTTGAGAAGCACAGAAGGAGAGCGGTGAGAGGAGAGGTGGAGGAGCCAGATCACTCAGAACCTTATTTTTGGGAGTAAAAGAGAGTGCTAGAAAATTATATACTTTTTTGAAACAATTATTTCTCAAAGTGGGCTATTATACTGGTAGAAGCTATTATTCAAAAACTTTATTATTCAAAAAATTATTCAAAAACTTTGTAAAATTTCTAAGAAATGAAAGTAATATATAAGCATTTATAGTAAAACAAAAACTATACTAATTGAACTTAATTTACAAAAATAACATTGTAATAGATTATTCTTGGTATTTTATCTTCTTTTATCAGTTTCTCACCTACACCTAAGTTTGTACTACTATATTGTTTTAATTTTGTGCTTTTAATATGGTTTATTGCTTTTTTTCCATAAAATTATCTGAAATCATCTTTGAACTTAAAGTTGTTGCCACCTTTGGCTTTCCTAAGTCATATTTTTAGTTTAGAAAATAATCATAGGTGGTGAGTAACATGGTAAGTTCTCAGCAAATTCTACAAAATGGAGGATATTGTTGATTATTCTTTTACATATTGAAATATGCAAATATTTAAGATTAAATATTTTCAGTGTTTGTCTTTTTGCCTCCATTCAGAATACTATTTTTTGTATTTGCTTTTATGAGATAAAACTCTTGCTCAAACAAGTTCTCTATTTTATGTTTCTTTTGAACGAAGTTTAAATATTGTAAAATCTTAGGCATTCTGAATTTTATTCCATTATTATACAAGATATAAATTTAGTCAATTAGAAATAAGAGCATCATCAAAAGATTCTTCAAAAAGGTTCAAACAATTAGACCTCTCCCCAAATCACAATGCCTCCCCACTTTCTCAAGGCAACTCATTGTTGTGATATTTGTAGAAATCACTGCCAACTTCCAAGAGTATATCCATGAGTAAAACTAGCTTTGCTTTTTAAAGAGAAATTTAATTTCTTAAACCTTCAATATAGAGTCCCATTCTGCTTTCTTCCTGCCTTCCCACTCCACTTTTCTCCTTTGTAGCAATTTATTTGTTGCAAAACTAGATCAGTCTTCCTGCAACTTCCAGGCTGGTGATCCTACCTCTGCTTCCTGAGTGTGGGGATTACAATTGTAAACCACCACGCCCAGCTATAGCCTGGACTTTGATGACTGAATTCATATGCTCTAATTCAAAATAATCCTGGTAACTGATTTCTTCTTCTTTTTTTTTTTTTTTTTTTTTGGCGGCAGGGGTGGGTGGGTGGGTGGATTACTGAGGGTTGAACTCAGGACTTCACACTTGCAAGGCAGGTGCTCTAATGCTTGAGTCATGCCTCCAACTCTTCTTGCTTTGATTGTTTTGGGGATAGGATCTTGCTTTTGCCCAAGCCAGCCTAGAATGTAATCCTTTTATATTTCCACCATCATTGGGAAGATAGGCATATGCCATAATGCCCAACTTTTTTCTGTTGAGATGGAGTCTCCAGAACTCTCCTCCCCCTATTCCAAATTGGCCTTGACACACAATCCTCCCAATGTCAGCCTCCCAAGTAGCTAGGATTACAGGTATGAGACACAGGTGCCCGGCTTGTCATTGATTTCTGCTGTGATTAGCAGCCACTCCAGTACCTAGACCACCAATTTATATATTTAAAGTAATACTTGCCAAATCTACTGGGCACCACCAATCCTTATGTTGATATCCCTCTATTCAGTCTGGTTTTCTAATGCCATCTCTGGTAGATTATTAAAGAAGGGCTAATGAGAAGAATACTCTGAATTCTTGTATGTTAGTGACAATTTGTCTGCCCTATTGGACTTAAAATCTGTTTGGTTAAATATAAAATCCTTGATTCCTTGAATAGCTTAGATTTTTAAAAAGTTTGTTTTTTGGACGTAAAACTCAAAGTCAAAGTCTGGTGATAATAAGACTTTCCCCTATTTAAAAGGTCTGAAAAACAGTAAAATAGTTTGGTTGAATTATAGTTTTAATACTTATTCTGCTTCCTTGCTTGGGTATTCTTCTCTGGGAATTCCTATCATCTATATGCGGGGTCTTCTTTGCATATATTCTATACATCTAAGTACCTTTTAAATGTTTCCTGTCTTCTTTTTGAATTTTAACTTTTTCTGTCTTCTATTTCTAGTATATTAACTCATATTTATTTGCTTGTCTTCCTTATGTTTTAGTCTTCATTTATGAACATTTTTTCTTCTATTTCTAATTTTTTCTTGAGTTTGATCATGTTGTTCCTGAATTTTTTTTTCTATATCTAGTTTCTGTAATTCTTTTATAGACTATATCTTTTAAAATGACTTTTGGCTAGTTTTGAAATATTAGGGCAACAGTCTCATCTGCCTGATGGGCATGTATCTATCTGGTATGATTTCATTGTCTGTAGTGGCATTACTTTACTTCTTTGTCTCTTTGCTTTGAGGATAATTTTTTTATGG
Organism: Castor canadensis; assembly: GCF_047511655.1. Lineage (NCBI taxonomy): Eukaryota > Metazoa > Chordata > Mammalia > Rodentia > Castoridae > Castor > Castor canadensis. The sequence continues at coordinate 127,916,789 of NC_133391.1, read as the reverse complement.
ACTTTGATCTTAATTCAATTTGCTCATTTTTATGCAAAATTAATTTTCCTACACTTTTTAGAATGGATTTCTAGGTTAAGAATAATGTTTAAATTTTATATCTTAAGAAAATCCTCTTCCTTAATTTTTTTTTGCTTTTTGGTAAGAGTTTCAAAATATGACAGCTTGCTTTTAGAGATTTCCTGGTTCTGTCCACCTGACAAATTTTTATTTGTACCAACTCTTTGTTTCTATTGCCCCTGCATTGCTAAATTTGAATTCTATTACAAGTAACTTCTCTTCAGTATAGGGTTCTGTTCTGTAAGGGAGCTTTGACTGGTTCACTCTTTGGAGAGATTACAGTGGCTAGACTGTTTTAGTGCTCCTAGTCTTACTTTGGACCCCCTGAACTTATCTATAATTGGAGTATGCCAGGCTCTTCCAGTTTCAGCTGCTGTAATCAAATTGGCTTGCTAAGCTTCCAACCAACTTGCTGGTTATTTTGAATTCATCAGGTATAAGATATCCCATTGCTTTTTACTGACTCCCCCCACCCACTGCATAAATGTTGATGCTACACAGATCTTGTAGTTATCAGTGGTTTATTCCCACTTAATTCATATTTTGGGGTTTGTGGGGATACTTCATGACCTGATTTTACTATATTGTACGCTGGTTTTGATTTTGTAATTTTTAAAGCAATACTGACATTGTTATCTTCTTAGTGTGGCCCCCAAACTGAGGTTTTTAGTAATGCATCACTGAATAGGTTGATTAAAAGATTTTCATCTAAGTTGCAACAAAATATAATTAAATATAGAGCAATGCTATGCAATGTAATGTGTCTCCATGAAACAACCATGGCTTTCTCTTTTAGTTCCTTTAAACTGTGTGCTCAGTGATGCAGTAGATTTATATTCTGGTACAAGTTCCTTATCTTGTTGTGAACCAGTTATCAACAGTTCTTGACTTAGCAGCATGTACTGATTCATAGACCTCTTTAAGAAAAATTCAATACCAACTTGCAGAACAATTACACTGATATAAAAGTAGTTCTTCCAAGAAGAACTAATGACTTTTGGCTAGTTTTGAAATATTAGGGCAACAGTTTTAAAACAGTTCTAAAACCTGACTGATTATGGGAAGCAAAGACAGATGACAAACTAATGCCATTTAAACAAATATTCAACACCAGCTTCATTTAAACATCTTTGTGGTTCAGTCACTCAAATGGCACATATGGAGAAATATTTGTAAATTTTAAAAATTAAGCTTTTTATTTTGATTGATAAAATATTACACAGTTGAGAGTTATAATGGTACCATAACGAATTCCCAAAACATTTCTGATTCATACTTAAAACTTGAGATACTGGGGGTTTTTTTGTTTTTAAATTTTTCCCACGACGCTAGAAATGCTTCATCTGTACTTGAAGTATCTCATGGCACTAACATTATTTGACTGTTAGATAAATATTCTGCTAACAGAGCAACCACATTAAGAAATATAGCTTTACGTTTTACTATAGAAAACTCTGAATTAAATATGAATGAAATATAGCAGAATTTAGAAAATATAAAAGAAAATTTGAACAGAAGAGTGATATACAAATGTACCTTCTGCAGCTAAACCTGTTAAATGCAACTTTTGGATAGTTTTCTTAAAATATCACCTAATTTTAGAAGCAAATGCTTCTTTACCAGATTTGTATATTCTGGTTTCTATTCTTGTATTCAGTGATACCACTACAGCACTCTTGGTGAATGGTAAATATTAGCAGATATTTTGAACAAATTACATATACAGTGATTTTCTTAAGGAAAAGAATAAAAATTTGGAATTAAACAGACACTTTCATCTTTGCTACTGAAAGGGTTTAATGCAAAATATGTCTTAGCAACAATGAAATAAATAGTTATAGCTTCCCCCGTACAATAAAGGGGAAATTAACCACTACTGCAAGTCCTCAAACTTTTCTATACATGCTCTCTGAAAATTGCCTACAGTTCTCAAACATATTTCACATATATATATGTGTATATATATATATATCTCCTATAGTTTCCCAGATTTCCTACTCATTCTGCCAACTGGTATCCTACTGGCTTCATATACTTCACAGGTCACTCAAGCAATCACTATGCCAAATGGCTGCCTGGAGTAATAACAGAGAATGTTTTTTCCATCAGCACCCACGACCAAAAGAAATCAGCTATCCCTTGCTCCTCATGTCTGCATATATTTTATAAGTGAATATCCCACAGCTGCCTTTGAACAGGAAGTGTTATGTGGAGCCTGGAAGTTAGAAGAAAGAGAAGAATTTTATGGCTGGTCATCTTTAAATTTAACAATGTGCTAAAGTGAGAATTCTGTTCCCTGAATGTGTTTTTCATAAACTATTAGGTGAGACCATTCCAGAAGCTGAAAAAATGGAAGTGGTTAAACCTATTCTTACTGTAATTTAAGTAAAAATATGTCATTATAAAATAAAAATTCTAGGGCAAATGCTAAACAAACCATAAAATAGCAAAAACTGTTTTCTTTATTTTTATATACTGCCTAATTATAGACCATATAAAGGGCTTTGAACTTGTTATCAGTAGGGGAATATATTCAGATTTGCTTTTTTAAAGCACTTCAGCTATTGTGTGGTGGATTAGAAGTACATGTGAGTTTTTGATTATACATATTATCTCAATTAATCCTCAAAGTAAATGTGTTAGGTAAGTATTATTGTTCCCATTGCATAGCCAAGGCAGCTAAGACCTTGCAAGGTTAGGTAAATTGCTCAAGGTTACAAAGCTGGTAAGTGATAAAGCTAGGAGAAACTCAAATAAAGTCCTATTTGCTTCAAATTTAGTTCTCCAAAAATATACTTTTGCTTTTGATATTTGTCTTCCCATTGGAATCCTTGAATGTACCACCCACGTTTTTAAAAAGCACCTAAAGATACAACCCAGCATTTAAAAGCTTTCTGCATTCAAAAATAAGTTCAATGTTTATTGATTTAATGATGAATATATTTGTGCTAAAGTAGTTTGGAAATGTCTACCTAGCAACATTTTGTAAACTTGATGTTATGTATTTATTTGAAATTAATAATGCCAGTCTAACAAATGCTAAAATTTAGTTTTTATTTATTTTTATGAAATTTCTTCTAATTAAGCTAAAAAAAAGCAAGAATTCATTGTATCTCACTTAGAAAGAAAAGTAATAAGTATAATAAACTTACTATCTCCCTTCAATAGGTTCAACGTCAAGGGTGTTAACTCCACTACTATGGATTCTTTCAACATCTCTGTCTTTGTTTAACTCCAATGACAATATCCTTTAAAAGTTAAAAGGGAGAAAAAGAGAGATAAAACTTAACAATAAGCAAGTAATTTAACATAAACCTTATTTTCCCAAGGTTATACATAGTGAACATACACACACACACACACACACACACACACACACACACACACACACACAATGCTTATCAAACTTTTAAAGGTATTTATATTTTTAAAGGTTTTCCATAAACTTAAAAATCTCAACAGTACTACCAATTACATGTAAAAATTTTCCCCTGAAGCATTACCTTAAATTTTATTTAAAGATTATTTTATTAAGTTTTAAAAAGATATTTAGAGACAAAAATTTCATGAAAAAAATCCTAACTTAAACTTAACTGAGGACACCTAGTGGATAAAAGCTTAAATGACAGGACTTTAAAAAACTCCCTTAAATATATCTTAAAAGCAGGTAGAAATACAAAATATGTTCAATGCAACTGTTAAGCATATCAATCATCCCTAAGTGGAGCATGTTTTGATCTAATCCTGAGTAGTATATAAAATATTTTGAAAACTAAGCACAACTCAGGTTGCTGACTGACCACATACCCAGGACAGATCTGAAAAGACCTTGAAAACTGAACTGATGTTGAAAACACAGCCCACACATGTGGACACTTGCAGCGAAGCCTAATCTTTTGAATTGCCTACTAAAACAAAACATACCATTCTTGATAGACTGAAACAAGATCTCATGTTTCCTAACAGTGTATTCAAAATGTCCAGCATACAACCAAAATTATTCTGCATAAAGAACCAAGAAAATTTCAACTTTCATGGGAAAAAAAAATAGAAGCCAAATCTGAGCTATTACGGGCTTTGGAATTATGTGATCAAGACTTCAAGGCAGCCATGTAATATGCTTAAGTGAGAGATTGTGAACACACTTAAAACAAAGGTTACAACACATTGTCTCAGCAAACAAACAGAACTAAATATGAACCAAAGGGAAATTTTAGAACTTGTCAATATAAAATTGTTTTAACTGTATGGACTCAATAGTAAACTGGAGCTGATAGAGGAGAGTAAGCTTGAAGATGTATCAATTGAAATGACACAAGCTAATAACAGGGGAAAAGATTGCTTCCTAGTTGTAGTAGGAAGCTTGTAAAAGGGCTTCTGATGGTCTCTCATTCCTGGTGTCCATGACCTCAGCTAATTCCCTCTTCTTGAGTGTGAGCTAGACCTAGTGATTCACTACTAATGACTAGAATATGACAACAATCATGAGATGTCACTTCTGAGCTTAGGTTACAAAGATTTTGGCTTTCACCTTGCTCTCTTAGTTGTGTGTGTTGATGAAAGCCAGTTGTCATGCTGTGATCTAACCTACAGGGAGACATATGGCAAGGTGGGGGGGGCGGGGGGCACCTCCATACAAAAGCCAGTGAGAACTGAATCCTGTCTACAACCACTTAAGAGTGTTTTGAAGCAGATCTTTCCCGAGTCATCTCTTGAGGTGACTACAGCCCTATGCAATATCTTTTCTTTCTCTCTCTCTCTCTCTCTCTCTCTCTCTCTCTCTCTCTCTCTTCAGTTCTGGGTACCAAACTCAAGGCTTTGCACATGCTAGGCAAGTGCTCTACCACTGAGTTACATCCTTAGCCTTTTGTTTTTTGAGACAGGGTCTCACTATACGTCTACAACCCAGCCTCAACTCTCTTCCTGCCTCTGCTTCCTGAGTGCTGGGATCACAAGTACCACTATACCCAACTCCACTCATTATCTTAATTGTGGTCTTGTGAGAGATACTGAAGCAGAAAGGAACCAGTTAAGACACTTCTTGATTTTTGATATCTTGAACCTGTGAGACAATAAATCTTTCAGTTGTTTAAACTACTAATTATTACTTTGTTACTCAGCTAATGATAAATAATGCATGGTCAAGTTCTTCCTTTGGGATATTAGAACAAATCATACCCATCAGTTTGTCAACAAGCAAACTGTACTCCTTGTTTTTCTTCCTACCAATTTAAATTTCTTGAAAAAGCTATTCATGTTAGCAGTCCTCATTTCCTTTTCTGTTATTCTTCAACTCACTGAAATCTTTTTATTGCCATCATTTCTTTGAAACTGCTCTTCCCAAGGTCATTAGTGATTACTGTGTTGGTTAAATGCAACATACCACTTTTAATTCCTCATATTAATTCAACATATGCTATTTACATAACACTTATTATAGATCTACTATGTGCCAAACCTGTTTTGGGCCCAGCGTACAGTTCCCTTTTCCTCTAAGGGGTTAATAAGACAATATAGTAGTAAGAATATATATAGCACAACTTTGGTAGTAATAATACCAAAATAAGCAAAGCAGATAATGGGATAGAGAACTACTAAGAGCATAGGAAGGGTGCGAGGGCAGCATCTGCCCAATTTGATGTCTCTCTCCTGAACTCCCTCAGCATCCATGACACTTCATCTCCCTGGTTTTCCTTCTACCTGCTGGTTACTTACCGTCAGTTCCTCTGCAGTCCCTTCTGTCTGTTCTTAAATGTTGATGTTTCTCAGGGTATTACCATTGAAGTGCTTTTCTTCTTACTCTTACTGATAGTGTCTGATGATCTTATCTGCTACTCATGATTTCAGGTATCATCTCACATTAAAGAAAACTAAATTTCCCAAAGCATGGAATTCATATATATAACTATGCTCTCCACTCTCTAAGTAAATATCTTTACAGGCTCTTCAAAAACAGTATGGACAAATTAAAAGTAAAATTTGCTTTTCTTTCGGAAACTCTTAACTCAAAGTATAACGCCAATATTCAACCTATACAAGGCACATGTGTGGGAATCAGGACTGCCTCTTCCCTTTGCATCATTCACTTATCCAATCAATTTCTCAGAATGTTCCTATTTCTCGGATATTTCCCAAATCTCTTCATTCCCTTCATCCCATCTACCACCTCCCTACCCCAGGCTTCCATCAACTCTCTCCTGGAAAACTGCAACTAACTTGCCTCCCACTCTTGCTCTCAACTTCAATCCATTCTCTAAGCCGATGGCAAAATACAACAGTAGTGACCTTATTCCCATCTTCATACTTGAACCAAAGCACACATGGCTCTACATCTAGCTTCTGACTACTTCTTCACCTCCATCTTTTGTCAATGGTCCCCTCCGACACAAACTCTCCGATTCTAACTGGCTGGCTAGAGAAAAAGGTAGGTTTTCCTTACCTCCGGGTGGACTCCGCTCTGCGAAAGCGGAGAGGATCCTCCAAACCCGCTTGTCGAGAGGACAAAAAGCTCAGCATCGCCTTTGCTCATACCAGCTCGAGCACTGGATGCCACCATGACAGATGTTGGAGACTGGGGGCTGTAACAGCAGAGTCTCCTATTGGCCAAGCACTGACCAATGGGCAATCTGACCAATGGGCAATCTGACCAATGGTGATCGCTGTTACTAGGAGGGCGCGGGGAGGGGGCGGGCCAGTGGGCGGGGTCTCCTTGAGCCACAGACCCGCGGAGGCTGGAGCTGGAATTGTAAGGCCAGCATGGGTTGGTCTCAGAGTTTGTTCCGCACCTGGTGGAGAGCGCTGTCAAAGGAGGTAAAGGAGCTTGTGGGTACAGACCACCTCGGAAACAAATACTACTATATTCCGGAGTACAAGAACTGGAGAGGTGAGGTGAGAGCGTGGGCAGCCCCTGCCCGATCAGTACGTGAGGAAAAAGTGACAGCCTGGTGCTACTCTTTAGGGTGTCCCCGGAAGGGAAATCCCAGTTCGTCCTCCCTCCGGTTCCCTTCACTCTGGGGTGGCTCTGGCCGCTTTCCTTGGGCGACTCTTCAACTCCGGGTGTTCGCGGTCCTCACCCCCATCACGACTCGCACTCTCTTACCTCAGCCTGGTCCTTGCTATCCGCGACAGGGACGAGGGCTCGGAGATGGGTCAGGGGCGCTTGGCGGCGTGGGCAAGTGGCTTTCGTGCGCCCATGCCTGGCTTGCACCAGGGCTGATGGTGTACGTAGTTATCTCGGGCGCCTCGGCCTCGCTCTTCCTCAGGTTTACCTTTCAGTGGCTCTTTGGCCCGGGCGCTGTCCCCATGCGACTCTCGGTTCACAACCAAAACCTAGTTACTCAGGAGGCAGAGATCAGGAGGATCGCAGTTCGAAGCCAGCCCGGTCAAATAGTTCCTGCGACCCTATCTCGAAATAAACCCATCACAAAAAATGGTTGGCAGTGTGGTGAGAGAGCCTGCCTAGCAAGAGTGAGGCCCTGAGTTCAAACGTCAGTGCCGCCAAAAAACGATAATTAAGAAAAAGAAATTTGACTCTAATCGTGGCGTTTCTGAACAGGATTCGTGCCAAGTAGCGGAGCGGGTTGTTTGGGGCGTTGAAAGAGGTTCCAGTACATCAGAACCACATCTTGCCGCAGCCTTCATAACCTCTCCTACGTTGTTCCATCACCACAGTGCACAAGATCTCAGGCTTTGGGCCATCGCTCTGGAGGTGGAGATTTGGAGGATGGTGGTTTGAAGCCGCCTGGGGAAAAACACAAGATCCTATTTGAAAAATAACTAAGGCAGGAAAAAAAAAAAAAAAGCAGTGTATTCTGTGCCCTAATAAAGTTGAAAACTCTTTAGGGAAAAAAGCCTGAGATAAGAAAATAAGTTACAGAAAATGGCTAAGCAAATTTAAGTGAGTAATTATATAATACAGTTACTATGTGTAGGAAATGAATGAAACACAATTTTGGATTCAAATCCAACTCTGTTCTTCACCTCAAAGCCTGAGGTTTTGGTTTTGTTGGTTTCAGTTTTTTTTTCTTTTCTGTTGTAGTACTGGGGGGTTAAACTAAAGACCTTGCGCTTGCTAGGCAGTCGTTGTTCTACCACTTGAGTCACATAGCCAACCCTTTTTTGCTTTATGTATTTTTTTAATAGGGTCTCGCATTTATGCCAAGGCTGGCCTGGACTGTGATCCTCCTAGTAACTGGAGTGACAGGTGTGTGACACCATACCCAGCTTTTATTGGTTGAGATGGGGTCTCATGAACTTTTTTTTGCTGAGGCTGGCTTGAAAGCATGGTCCTCCCAATCTCCCCTTGTTGAATAGCCACAGTGTCCAGCTGTATGTCTCCCTTAAGAAACTGCCAAGTTCATGGTACCATTTTACATTCCTGCCAGCAATGTATGACAGTTTCAGGTGTTCCACTTTCTCATTGACATTTGGTATGGTCACTGTTTTAGTCATTCTAATTGGTATGTAGTGCTATCTCAGTTTTTTTTTTAATATTGGCATATATTAAACTCTGTATGGTAAGGGATTTCATCATGCTCAATATTTTTATTTAGTGTTCATTTTATTGTTAGTAAGTTGGCTTTTTAAATTTTATTTTCAAATTAAAATACAGTAAAATTGACTTTCAGTTAGTGTACATTTAACATTTTAACTCAGGTAAAAGATTCATGTAACCACATCCCAATCAGAATACAGAGCATTTTTATCGCCCTCAATAACTCTCATGCTAAACCTTTGTAGTGGTACACTCTTTCCATTCTTAACCATGGCAACTGCTAACTTCCTCTCTCTCCTTGTAATCTCATTTCATGTTGTGGTTTGAGATGCAGAACACATCATATCAAATGAACCTTTTTGAAACTGGCTTTTTCCCTTCAGCATAATGTCTTTGAGATTCATTGTATGTATCAGTAGTTTATTCCTTTTCATTGTTGACTACTATTCTGTGTTATTTATACCATAGTTTGTACATTTACCTATTGAAGGACATTTGGAGTCCTTCCAGTTTTTGGTGCTTATGAATGGAGCTGCAGAAAACTTTTATTTCACATGACTATGTGCCCAGGTGTGCAAGTGCTGGATCACTGGCCATGTAAAATGTGAATAACAATACTTACCTAGCCTTCACAAGATATTTTTGCTACTCAAGCAAAACAGACAGAACAGAAGTGATATAAGCAGTACTAAGAGTGAAATTTAATATCAGAATCTATTTGATCATGTATCCTACACACTACTATACTCACTACTCCCCGCAGCCTTTGTAGAATTGGACAGTCTGTGTAGATAATTATGTCAATTGTTGATATAAACACTTTTATTTTTTCCTTTCCAATTTGTTGCCTTTTATTTCCTTCATGGTTGCACTGAATCAGACTCCCAGTGTAATACTGAATACAATTGGTGAGAGTAAATATTTTTGTCTTGTATCCTATCTTAGGAGAAAAGTGGGTTTTTTTTTATTGTTAAGTATAATTGTTATTAATCAGTTGGCTGGGGTCCTTTTGTTCTACCTGGTTAGGAATCATAGTAGGTAAGAAGAAGCTCTTCCAGTGTTGACAATCCTAGGCCCTTGGGTGCCCAAGGCCTATGGGCTGGACTGGCAGACACAGATGATAGCTACAAACCTTGAGAGCTAAAAACCTGTTGCTCTAGAAGCTGGACACTTATAGCTCTAGGCACTTAAGTTGGAGAATTATTACCCTGTGCTGTAACCATCAGTGACCCTGGGAATTGGCAGCTATTCTAATCCTTGACTTTCAGCACCAGTACGTGGTAGCAGCAGACATCAGCAAGTAGCAGCAGGTGATATCTTCTAGTGTTACACCTCTTGTACAGGCCTGTGAGGCTGGGACCCTCCACTCTACAGTGACAAATTTACAGCTCTTGACTTAGGGTGTTGGGATCCTCAATCCTTAACAATGGTTATTGTTGCATCTCTCACGCCCAGGGTGTCTGAGACCCTTGTTCCCTAAGGCTTGGCAGTTCTCTGCAACTCTTTCAGCAACCAGGCCCTGTAGTTTCTCATCTTCAGCTCTTCATTGCCCTCATTGTCTCTGTCATCTCTGTTCCCTATTATTTCTGCCCAAACCTTGCTGGAACTCTTCACCTGTCTGACCTCTTGTTGCTACTGCTGCTGTAGCTGCTGGTCCATTACTGCTTCCTCCATCTTTGTGTTACTCACACACTCCACTGATGATAATGATCAAAAGTAGGCAAGAAAAGACTACTCCAGAATAGCCTTTTATTGGGCCTAATACTGTAAAACCAGGGTTGTGGTGACAGCACAGGAGGGTGTTTCTCAGCTGAATCACAAAATATGCTAAACAGCCTGCTTTTATAGCCAGAAAAAAGTGTGGCAAGGGTGTCTGCACCAATCATGGCAGAACTTCCTGCAGATTAAGGACTGTATCAACCATGGCACAGCCCTTCATGCAAATGAAAGACCTGTATTTGCACCATTCATAGACCTTCTGCTGGGCCACCAGGGGAAGTGCTCCTCCTCTGATCTGGGCAAAAATGACTGCAGGGTCATCTAGAGTTCACCAAGGCTTGTGATGGCAAAAGACCTGGCACAAGCTGTTTGAACCAGTCGTGGCTAAGATAGTATCTTCTGGAGCCAGAATTGTGCTTCTACAGCAAGCTATTGTGCTTGCCACTATAGCTTCTTCAAGGCATCTGTGGACTGTTCCACAGATGGAACTGAGGGCAATCTAGCTGGCTGCTTGGCTGATAGTCCTTCACACAAGGGTCTAACAGCTGTCAACTGGGGAGTCAAATAGCCCAGGCAATTAAATAAGCTAAATCTTAGATTATTGGAAATTAGCATTCAACATAAATGAACATTAAAAGAGGTGCTTGTAATAAAGGCTTATCATTACCATTAGCAGTACTTTTACGATATTTAATAGTGCTCTAACAATGCTTAACTTCTGCCCCAGGGCCCCAGGGAGAGGTGTTCCTTTCCTTCCTTCTTTCCTTCTTGCCATCCTTCTTCCAACATTTATTCCTTCCTTCTCTCCCTCCGTCCTTGCCTCCTTCCTTCCTTCCTTCTTCCTTTCTTCTATTAAGATGATTAGATGTTGAATTGTATTGATTGGCTTTTTAAAACAGAGTTTATTTTCAGAGCAGTTTCAGGCTTATAGAAAAATTGTGTGGGAGCTACTTAGATTATCCCTTTCATCTTCTATGATCCTCCCAATCTCTGCCTCCCAAGCAGCTGGGATTACAGGTATGAGCCCCTGTGCCCAACTTATTCTTGCATTTTCTGTAAGTTTGTATTTTTTCTTTCTTAAATGTTTGGTACAAACCAACCATGAAGGTTATGGGGTTTTCTTTGTTGGAAGGCTTTTAAACTACAAATTCAATAACTTTAACACGTAGAAAATTTCTCAAGCTATTTTGTTTTATGTGAACGTCAGAAGTTTTTGTGTCTTTTGAGGAGTTTATCTTTTTTATCTAACATGTTGAGTTTATGGTCTTCAAGTTCATAATATTTCTTCATTATTCTTTCAATGTTTGTAGGATTTATTTTTCCCCAATCGTGCAAACCATTTAAAGCATTTTATTAAGACATTTCTCACAAGTTAGGGGGAATCTTGTTTACCAGTAACAGAAAAATTCTTATATTACAAGATGAAAAGCACCAAAAAGAATTTGGCACTATAACTGATGAATTATAGAGTTACTGGTTTCCAGTTCTTCTAAACTACAGTATTTTTTGGTACTGAAAGCTTTCATAAAGAACACCAAATCCAGTAACTCCTGCATGATACATACTAAGCACTGACATAGCCGATGAGCTAGTCACCAATATTGGTTGTACCCCACTTTAAATGTGGGGTTTGGTAAACATTTTTAATGTAACAATGCAAAGCTTCAGTGTATTTATGAATATATATTTTAAAATGAATATGATATTGAATAAAAGTAAGTTTTGGCTTTACTCATAAAACTCTTTTCACACTTAGTAGTGATAAAATTATTTGGGGTAGTCACACATACTTTGTGCCATATTGAGAAAGACCAAAGGAAATACACACATAAAAATGTAAAGATCATTATTCTAAACTGTTATTTGTAATGATATCAGTTAGAACTGTTTTAATGGATGATTGTCTATGGTGCTTTGATTGCTGGCTATGTCTTTTAGAGAAGATAGCTGGTTGTGATGCCATCTGTATTGGTCACCATGCATGGAGCCATACCCATGTCTCTGATTCCAAGTCATTAGCTCTAAGGCAGTCAGAGCCCTATGATGTAGCTGGGCATGAGAATTTTTTCTAACATAGCAATTCTGTAGAGGTTTGTAATGGACCAAACACAGATTTTTTTTCCCTTTTGAATTAGAGTTCATAGATACATAAAGGGAGAAGGAGAATAATTAGAGATCAATAGATGTCTGTGTCAAGGAGTCAGGGTGGCAGCTGTGTCAGAGCTGCTTTCATAACACCCTAATTGCTTTGTGTTCTGAGTCACATTCCAGTGGTCTATTAGGGCTGGTTTCCATCTGTTGAGTCTGGCCTCTTCTTTCTTCTTGAACCCTTATAGTATTTCCTAGTTCTTTGTACCTGTTCTTCGCAATCTGAGACATGCTAGCATTTATAATAGGTACTGCACTTTAGAAAATGTTGCATCTCTGACAATGCAGCTATTTCCTCTCATCTATTCATTTTGTCTTTTAAAATTATTTTATTAAAATTCAGGAATTACTAAAATATATATGAATCACAATATAGCAAACCTTTTTGATACCATCACAATTTAGGGGAAAAAATATAATCACAACCTTTGAAAATCTTTCCCTCCCTGTTGAGAAGTAATCTTTATCATGAGATAGGGTCTCCCTAACTTTTTGCCTGGAACGGCCTTAAACTACCATCCTTCTATTTTTGCCTCTAAGTGCCTGGGATTACACATATCTTTATCCCTAAGTCATTTGTTTAGTCATGCACATTTTCCAACTAATATCAATGGAATCATATTGTATGTACTGTTTTGTGACTTTTTTTATCTCTGTTTATTATGTTCCTAAAGTTCTTTCATATTGTAATTATAACCCATTTATTTTCATTGCTCCTTGCTACTCATAGGGAATTTCTCCCTGATTTTTGCAGTTATTAATAGTGCTATGGTAAATATTCTGGTCGCTGGAAGACTTATTCAAGAATGTTACAGAAGCCTGGTGCTGGTAGCTCATGTCTGTAATCCTAGCTACATGGGAGGCTGACATTGAGAGGATTGCGATTTGAGGCCAGGCCAGACAAATAGTTCTTTAGACCCCATCTCCAAAATAATCTGAGCAAAAAGGAGTGAAGGTTGGGTTCAAGCAGTAGAGTGCCTACTTTGTAAGCATGAAGTCCTGAGTCAAACCCCAGTCCCACCAAAAAAAAAAAAAAAGGTTATAGAAACAGTAACTGCAAGGAAAAAAGTTGTATGTTTAGGACACACCTTAAAGTGGAAGGGTATGTTCATCTTTAACCGTACTATAATACCACATTGTTTTCTAGTGTGTTTATGCCACTTTGTAGGTCAATCAGTTTGATTTTTTTTTTTGCATTTTTTCTTTCTTTCTTTTTTAATTTATCTATTCACATGTGCATACATTGTTTGGGCCATTTCTCCCCGGGCCCCTCCCTCTCCTCCCATCCCCCCTTGCTTCCAGGCAGAACCTGTTCTGCCCTTATTAGTTTGATATTTTGAATTCATGTACTCTTGGGTGTGACCAAAATCAGGCCTTTATTGATGATGTCAGAGAAATGAATCTCTTGTATGTTGTCCAGATTCTCACATAACTGAAGCCAAAGGCACAGACATATTGTGTTCTATAAATACTTAAAAGCATTCCACTATAAATTAATGGCAAAATGTCTGTAGTTTGTTTTAAAGCAAATTCTTCCAAAGTCAGTCATCTAAGTTTTATTTCCTTGAAATAAAAGGTGTTTTTTTTTAGAAATCTTGAGTTTTCTTTGAATTGCATAAATTGTTGAGCATTCAACACCATCAGTGAAAGAGTAAGAACTCTTTGAAGAAAATTACTTTTTCCTTTAATTCAGTTAATGTGGTACCAGTCATTAAAGCACTACTATTCTTTCCATGTGGAGTATTACTTGATGACAGAAAATGTATGTAATTCAAAAACATAAATCTCTTTTTTTTTATTCATATGTGCATACAATGTTTGGGTCATTTCTCCCCCATCCCCCCACCCCCTCCCTTACCACTCACCCTGCCCCCTCCCTCTTCCCCCACCCCCTCCTTCTTCCCCCCACTCCCACCCTTTCACTACCCAGCAGAAACTATTTTGCCCTTATTTCTAATTTTGTTGAAGAGAGAGTATAAGCAATAATAGGAAGGAACAAGGGTTTTTGCTGGTTGAGATAAGGATAGGAGTTGACTCACATTAATTTCCTGTGCGTGTGTGTTACCTTCTAGGTTAATTCTTCTTGATCTAACCTCTTCTCTAGTTCCTGGTCCCCTTCTCCTATTGGCCTCAGTTGCTTTTAAGGTATCTGCTTTAGTTTTTTTGTGTTGAGGGCAACAAATGCTAGCTAATTTTTTAGGTGTCTTTCCTATCCTCATATCTCCCTTGTGTGCTCTCGCTTTTATCTTGTGATCAAAGTCCAATCACCTTGTTGTGTTTGCCCTTGGTCTAATGTCCGCATATGAGTGAGAACATACGATTTTTGGTCTTTTGGACCAGGCTAACTTCACTTAGAATGATGTTCTCCAATTCCATCCATTTACCAGCGAATGATAACATTTCGTTCTTCTTCATGGCTGCATAAAATTCCATTGTGTATAGATACCACATTTTCTTGATCCATTTGTCAGTAGTGGGGGAAAAACATAAATCTCTTAAGTATTATCTAGTCAGATGAATTTAGTTTAGGACTGATTATTGAATTTTTTACCTTTTTTTGTGGTACTGGGGTTTGAACTCAGGGCCTTCACCTTGAGTCACTCCACCAGCCCTTTTTGTGTTAGGTAGTTTTAAGATAAGGTCTCACGAATTATTTGCCCAGACTGGCTTTGAACCATGATTCTCCTGATCTCTGCCTCCCAAGTAGCTAGGATTACAGGCATGAGCCACCAGTGCCCAGCAAATTTTTTACTTTTCTAAAAAGCATATTGACATTTCAAGGTAAAATGATTATGGACACACCATAAATTGGTATTTTTAATAACAAAGTTATTAATCATCATTTTTGTTGAAATTTTGTTAAATTATTATTTAACAAAAGATTATTTTGTAAAAGATTCCTCCAATAGGCTAATAGGTTATTATAACAGCCTTTGTTATTGTACCCTTCTTAGTTATGTTTGAGTTTTGACTCATGGATTCCATTTAAATTCTTTCACAAACTCTCTTCTAAGATAAATTCTTGTATCTATATACTTGATTTTGACTGTAAACCTTGCTTTATCGTGTTCACTTCCTTCACATTGTTAAAACATTTGTACTCAGTTAAAACTATCAAGCTTATTTTAACTGAAGAACTTTTAAGTTGTTAATTTGCCAATGAACATCTTGAATGTCCAAATTTGAGGAGGGATAAATTTTGTGCACGACTTGCAAAAGTGCTGCTTTAGAGTCTTGTGTTTGGTTCTGTGCACCATACTTTAAAAGAAATGGTTGGAAAATCTGGTGTCCAGGTAGGGTGGTTTAATGGTAAAAAAAAAAAATCCTAGCAATTGTAAATTTGCTAATTCCTAGGTCAGCTAGCACTGTCAAGTTTGCTTTTCATCATTGATTTTCTCTTGTGACAGTTATTTGTTGAGCACTGCTCTGGATTAAACGTGTCTGTTCTAAGTATTGCAAACCCATTGGCCTTTGTTTCAGAACTTTGGATGGTACTTTTGTTTTCTAGCATAGCTATATGCCTTCTTTTGTGTTCTTAATAAATTCAGTAGGATTGGAGGAGATAAAGAAGACAAACATGAATCAATGGCTATTTTAATGTGAGGTTTTTTACACATTTAATTTGTAATACAAATTAGAAACACATTTGTGCTCCAATTTATTTTAAATGTCCCATAATCTCCAATCTTTTTAGTAAGGCTTAAAGTAATGATAGCTATCATTCATGGAGTGTAGCTGATTATTTCATATTTTTAGAATAACCATGTAAGTAGGGATTATTATTCTTGTTTTAAACATAAGGCAAATGTTTCATTTCTGAATCTTTAAATAAGCTTCATATAATATGTGGCTGGATGTAATGTGAGTGCTGAAAAAAGCAGCTGTTCAATGAATTGAGATATTTATGGACCCAGAATTATAACAATGAAAACAAAACATATAAAAATTCTAAGAAATGATTAAATAGGGTTACAAAATCTTAAAACTGATAATTATGGTATACTTTGATAAATGTGCCAAATTATCCTTCAAGGACTAAATATTCTCATTAGAAATAAGAATAACTTGATGGTGTCGTAACTCTTTCAGTGAGGTTCAGGTTTGGACTTGCCTTAACCAGTGACCTTCTAAATTTCATTTCATTATCATCATAAAACCTCTGTGAGAATACGTAGTTTTATATTTTCTTTTCAGGATAAACATATCATTATCTAATCATTCAAAATTTGTATCTATCCCTGTTGTGTGTTTTAGATGATGTCATCTCACTCTATTTGCATATAGTACTTACATATACCTAAAACTGTAATGAGTAGAAATAGTTACAAATAATCATATAAGGTTAACTGATCAGAATTATAAGTTCAGTGTCTTGTTTGAGTAAATCATTGGAAGATCATGGTACTCTTAGATTTGATGGTCTACTCTTTTAACGTGGGAATAATGAAGACATCTCAGCTTTGCCAGCAGATGGCAGCATTGTTCCAAAAATTATAGTTTGCTCGTTTATTACATGTTTTTTTCCTTTGAATTGATCTGAGGGAGTAATTTTTCCCTAAAAGAATTGGATGTCATTCTTTCCTCCAAATAAACTCTGTACTACTGTTCTATAAAGTAACTTTAAAGACAAAATTGCCTTGGCTTGTGTGTGAATGCATGCATGCACTTAATTGTATTTTGGGGAAGGAGAAACCCCATTAATTCCCTTGTAGTTCGTGATCGCATCCTTATCTTACACAAGGAGAACTGCCTCTGTACCGTACTTTAAACTGGAAAAAAAATGGGACAATACAGAATGTCTTTCTTCACAGCCACACATTGCAGCCCTTACGCTGCCTTTATGCACATGCACGGAGCTTCCGTCTCAAATCTCAATTTTCCTGCAAGAACATATGGGGTCTCTGAGCAGAAATGGAAACTAGTAACGGAAGACTGACTAGGCAACTTTATCTCTGTTTCTAAGTGAGGCAAAAAGTATTTCATGTAAGAGAAAAAGTTACTTGTCCTCTTTTGCTTTCAGGATTTCATAACTGATTTATATTAAAAAATGTCAGTATAAGTTATGGTTCTAATTAGTATTTTTAAAATAGTGTGTACTAGACACGATTCCTAGCATCGTCAAGTCCACTGTATTTGCAGAAGAATTATAATAAAGGAAAAGTTGTGTATCTAGGCCTGATTTGTCAAGGTCACTTAGTGATGAAACTCAAGCTATATTATCATGTTTGCACAGACCCAGTTTCTCTGTTAGTGTAAATCAGATGAAATATTATTTTTTTTATTCCTTTCACTTTTCTAAGAACTACTCAGTTCAGCAGTTTACTTCCATTGATACTAGAAGGCTTCCTAAGTGTAAGTTACTTTGCAAGAGTTACAAAAATGAGTTGACATAATTGTTTTTTAGAGTTCACAATTGAATTGGGCTGGGTACCAAGAAATAGCTACGGAAGTAAATATCAGATTTCATTTTTTTCATTTGTTAGAATAAGTTTTCCAGTATTGCAAAATGACACGGGAATGTATATGAGTTTTAAAAATTAGTTTTTATAATTTTAAGTTAAGAGGCTGTTTCTTTGGTTTTACTTTATTGCTTTCAGGTGACTAGTGTCTCCATTTTGTGGTCCAAATGACAAATGCATCCTTTACCAGAGAGTCTAGTTATGCTTTTTTCCCTGTTAGCTGAATACATCTCATAAAATTATTTATTTTCTGTTTCGTTTGTTGAAAATGTTACTCTCATTAAACATACATCACTCTAAGGCTTTGCTCTCAAAACCATCTCTCTTTTTCATGTTTTTCTATCTTTGCCTCTTCAATGTCTATTCCTCCTCAAGACAGAAATCTTTAAAGGGGGCCTTTTGAAGTGACCTATTTGAGAACAGAGTGAGATATACATAAAAACTTTGTGTATATGTATGTGAAGAGTTATTGTGGATGGTGATATATGACAGAGGAAGACATTGTATTGAAAATTAAACCTGAAACCTTCAGAAAATCTTATTATATAATTGCAGCTATAAGCTAGATATTAAAATTAAGAATGGAGCTGGAGGAGTAGCTCAAGTGGTACAGTGCCTGCCTAGCAAGTGCAAGGCCCTGAGTTCAAACCCTAGTGCCATAAATAAATAAGTAAGTACAATTAAGAGTGAATCATGTGTTTGTTCTTCAGCTTCTCAATAAAGCTGAAGAAGCTGAGGTTTCACTGACAAAAATTTCATGTACTTAGAGTGTTCAGTGTGATGCTCTGATGTGCGTGCACATTGTGGAGTGAGTAAATCAGTGTACTCACATGTCCGTCACCGCGCACAGTTATCTCTCTTGTGTGAGAGAGATGAACGACTACTGATTGATATTTTTTTTTTACATAGGTCTTCTGACAAAACTACGACACCACAATATGACATCCGCCATTTCACATTTCTCTTTGAATAAGAAAAGTGTCCATTTTGTAAACTTTGAGGGAGTCATCAAAAATTTTAAGGAGTTTTATTAATCTTTGATTGATACTTTACTCATTATCCGTCCCTTTCCATGTTCTAATCCTTTTCTTTTTCTTTTTTCAGTATTGGGGTTTGAACTCAAGGCTTTGATTGTGCTTGTTAGGTGCTCTATGTCACCCTCAGGCACTCCCCCCTTTTACTTTTTGGATAGGAGCTCACTTTTTTGCCCAGGGCTGCCTTGGACTGTGACTTTCCTTCCTACCTATGCCTCCACATAGCTAGGATTACAGGTGCATGCCACCATGCCCAGCTTGTTGGTTGAGATGGAATTTTGGCTACTTTTTGCCCAGGCTGCTCTTGATCTGTGATCTCTCTGAAATCTGCCTCCCCAGTAACTGGAATTACAGGTATGTGCCACTGGCCCAGTGCATGCTGTAATCCTTATTGGTCCATCTAGACCACCTTCCCCATTAGATATTAATAATTTTCTTGTGATACTATATTACTTTCAGAGACTTCAGGAAACTTTGTCTTTTACAAGATTTGCAATTTCACTTTTCATTCATCTTTTGCTATATTTATCATCATTAAAAAATTGGAGAGACTGATTTATAAACAAAGAAATTGCCTTGAAGAGTGAGTAGAGATTCTAATAATGAGTAAATGTTCACTTGTGGACTAATACTATAAGCAAGATAGTATTTTTATTTATTTTGACACTAATATTTTCCTATGTGCATTGGTAATGTCATTAAGCTGTTAATGAATACATAGTCAGTGAGGAGCTCCTGGACTTAACTACCTCTGCAACTTGCCTTCCTCTCACTGTCAAGATTTTCAACAATATAGTCAACCTACTTATTTTATCCCTCATCTAGAATTCACCATCCCTAACTGCTGTACTTTGTAGTCTGTGCCCCCATTGGATAATAAGTGCAATCCTCCTGATTTTCACCTCCTGAGTAGCTGGGATTACAGGCATGGACCACTGCACGTGGCCCTGAATTTTCTCCCATTTAAAGGTTGAATAATATTGCATTGTATATACATACTGTATTTTCTTCATTCAGCATACATTGATTGTCCTTAGATTGATTATATACTGTTGTGAATAATATTGCAGTGAACGTGGGACTGTAGGTAGATTAGTCAGTTTTACCTTATTACAACAAAATACTGGACACAGGCTACATATGAAATAAAGGGAGGTTTGTTTGGCTTACGATTCTGGAGCTGCAAGTCTGATGTTGGGCAGCCTCATTAGTTTGGTCCTCTGAGGAAGGGAGTACATTGTGGTGGGAGCAGATGTGTGCAGCTGTGTGTCACAGCAAGTAAGAGAGAACACCAGATGGATTCCACAGTCCCTCTCCTGGGTACGCACCCAGTGGCCTAAGGAAATCCTAGTAGCCCTATATCTTAAAGGTCCACAGTAGCTCCCAATACTGTGACCCTGAGGACCAAGCTTTCACATGTGGACCTTTGAGAGATGCTCATCTAAACTATAGAAGCAGATATGTTGACTTACTGATTTCACTTCCTTTACATATACTAGTAGAAGGGTTGCTGTAATCCATGGAAGCTCTTTTTCTAGCTTTTTGTAGAACTTCCATGCTGTTTTTCATAACAGCTACACTACTTTACATTCCTACCAATAGGGAACAAGGAATTTTTTTTCTCTGTAGCCTAGTCAGCACTTTCTTTTATTCTGAAGGTTATAGAAGTCACTGTGTTGTTTCCATTGCTGTGCAGAAGTTTTTTAATTTCATGTAATCTCCTTGTCTGTTTTTTCTTTTGTTGCCTGTGCTTTTTTGTCAGATCTAAAAATCATTGTCTAGGCTAAAAAGCCTCTGTTCTAGTTTTATGGTTTTGGGTCTTAATGTATAATTCTTTAATCCATTTCAAGTTGACTTTTGAGTATGGTTTGGATGACCCCCAAAGTACGTAATCTCCAATGCAACAGGGCTGGGAAGTGGGGCCTAATGAGAGGTGCTGATGTCATGAGGGCCCCACCTGCATGGATAGATTCATGCTGATCATAAAGATCATAAAAGAGCGTGAGGGTGAGAATTCCATCTCTTCCCCTCTCCCTTTCTCTTTTTCTTGTGCACTCGTGCTGTCTTTCATTTCCACATTCCTCTGTGGGAGGACACAGCAAGAAGCCTCTTGCCAGATGCAAGCCTCTTGACCTTGGACTTTCTAGCCTCCAAAACCATAAGAAATGTCTGAACTTTATAACTACTCCCCATTTAGAATGATGTTACCTGTGGATTTGCCATAGAGAACTTCATTTTGTTGAACCACATTCCTTTCATACCTACTTTCTAGCATCTAGTTTCTGATGCTTTTTTTTAATCATGAAATGATGTAGAACTTTAACGAATACTTTTTCTACATCTACTGAAAAGATCATATGGTTTTTTACCTTTATTCTGATGTTTTTTTGATTTTCATGTGTTTTACCATCCTTGCATCCCTGGGATAAATCCCAGATGATCGTGGTGTATAATCTTTTTGATAAACTGTTGGATTCTGTTAGGTAGTATTTTGTTGGGAAAATTTGTACCTGTGTTGATCAGGAGTATTGGTTTGTAGTTTTCCTTTTTGGTTGTATTCTTGTTTAGTTTTGGTGTCAGGGCAATGCTAGCCTTGTTGAATGAATTTGAAAGACTTTTTCTCCTTTTCCATTTTTTTGAGGAAAATTTTGAGATTTGATGATAATTCTTCTTTAAAGGTTAATTCTTCTTTAAGTATTAGCAAGGATTTATTTAGTATAACAGGATAAAGTACAGGGAGTGAGGGGAGAGAAGTATTTCCTATTCCTTATGCAGGAAATGGTATAAAGATTCAAAAGGTTAATACTTCTTTAACTTGAGCAGTGAAGTCATTTGGTCCTGGGATTTTCTTTGTTGGGAGACTTTATTGCTAATTTAATCTCTTTTCTTGTTATTGGTCTATTCAGATTTCTGTGTCCTCATGGTTCAATATTGGTAGGTTATGTGTGTCCAGAAGTATATCCCTTTCTTCTAGATTTTCCAATTTGTTGACTGTTCGTAGTTGTCCCTAATGATCCTTTGTATTTCTATGGTATCAGTTTTAATGTGTCCTTTCCCATCTCTGATTTTATTTATTTTGGTCTTCTCTTTTTTTTTCTTGGTTAGTCTAGCTAAATATTTGTCAATTTTGTAAATTTTTTCAAAAAACCAACTCTTCATTTCATTGATCCTTTTGTATTTATTTATTTTTGCAGAAACCTCTGCATGTGGCTTTTTTTTTCATTTTAGATACATTTATTTTTATTTTTATTATTCATTTATTCACATGTGCATACATTGTTTGGGTCATTTCTCCCCCCTGCCACCCTCTCCCACCTTTTCCCCCCTTCCCCCCTCAGTTTCAGGCAGGCCTGTTCTGCCTTTATCACTAATTTTGTTGAAGAAAAGAGACAAGCATATAAGGAAGATAAAGTGTTTTTGCTAGTTGAGTTGAGGATAGCTATCCAGAAATATTCCTAGCATTGCTTTCGTGTACATGTGTTATGACCCATGTTGATTCATCTCTAACTGATCTTTACCCTGGTTACTGGTCCCCTTCTCATGATAACCTCTGTTGCTTTAAGGTTTCTGTATTAGCTCCTCTGGAGTGGGGACATCAAATGCTTTCATGTTTTGGGTTTTCTACCTATTTTTTATATCACCCATATGTACTCTCCCCTTGTCATGTGGTCCCAGTCCAACCACATTGCTGCATTTGCCCTAGATCTAAGGTCCACATATGAGGGAGAACATACAATTTTTGGTCTTCTGAGCTTGGCTGACCTCGCTCAGAATGATATTCTCTAGTTCCATCCATTTACCTGCAAATGATAAGATTTCATTCTTCTTCATGGCTGAGTAAGATTCCATTGTGTAGAAGTACCACATTTTCTTGATCCATTCATCAATAGTGGGGCATCTTGGCTATTTCCATAACTTGGCTATTGTGAATAGCACTGCAATGAACATGGGTGTGCAGGTGCCTCTGGAGTAACCTGTGTTGCATTCCTTTGGGTATATCCCCAGGAGTGGGATTGCTGGATCATATGGCAGGTCTATGTTTAGATATTTAAGAAGTCTCCAAATTTTTTTCCAGAGCGGTTTGTTTATTTTTTCCTGATCTTTGCTGTTTCTTTCTTTCTACTAATTTTGGGTTTGGTTTGTTCTTACTTTTCCAGTTCCTTGAGATGAATCATTAGGTTGTTTATTTGAAATCTTTTTTTTAAATGTAGGTCTTTAGTATATAAATGTCACTCTTAGTACTGCTTTTGTTGTATCTCATAGGGTTTGATATGTTGTTCCATTTTCATTTGTTTTGAGAAATTTTTAAATTTCCTTTATGATTTCTTTATTGACTCATTGGATTTTCAAAACACGTTTATTTTTCATATATTTGTATAATTTCTACAGCTCTTTTTTTTTTTCATTTTTCTTTTATTATTCATATGTGCATACAAGGCTTGGTTTATTTCTCCCCCCTGCCCCCACCCCCTCCCTTACCACCCACTCCACCCCCTCCCGCTCCCCCCTTCAATACCCAGCAGAAACTATTTTGCCCTTATCTCTAATTTTGTTCTACAGCTCTTATTTATTTTTTGTTTCATTTCATTGTGCTCAGGGAAAGATACAACTTTGCTTTTTTCTGCGTTCTACTAACATCTCTGGAGCTGGGCTGGTGGTACACAGGTATAGTTGCAGCACTCAGGAGGCTGAGGCCAGAGCATGGAGAGTTTGGGGCAAGCCTGGATGACACAGCAAGACTCTGTCACAAAGCAGAACAACCTACTAATATCTTGTCTAAGTGTTTATTTTATTAAGGGGTTGTTTTGTTATTGGATATGTATTTATAATCTATTATATCTTTAATGTGAGTAGTTTTTTAGCATTGTAAAGTATCTCTTTGTCGTGTTTAATGCTCCACTTAAATTCTACTTTGATATTAGAATCACAGCCTCTCATTTCTTATTGTAAGCCTGATATACCTTCACTCATTCTTTTCATTCCTTTTAAATCACTCTGTTTTAGGTGTGCCTCTTGTGTACAGCTTACTTTGGGAGTCAAATTTTTTATCTTTTTTTAAGTAAAGTAAGCCATTAATATTTATCGATATGTACATTCTGTTGTTTGCCAAATTTGCTGTGCTTTAAATTTTCTCATGGTATTTAGGAAGATTTATAGCATTGTATTTACCTCTCTGTGTTTATACTTTTTTTTCGATGGTACTGAAGTTTGAACTCAGGGCTTTGCACTTGCTAGGCCAGCATTCTACTGCTTGAGCAATGCCTCCAGTCCTCTTTACTCTGTTTATTCTGGAAATAGAGTTGTACTTTTTGCTTAAGTCAACCTGGACTGTGGTCCTCCTGTTTTATACTGCCTGTTGTTAAAGATTGACAGGTGCTTGCTTACACACCCAGATTTTTTCCCCTTGAGATGGGGGTCTTAGAAACTTTTTTACCTGTCTGAACCTCAATCCTCTGGATCTTAGCCTCCGAAGTAATTATGATCACAGGTGTGAGGCACTGTACTCTGTTGTATTTACACGTAAAATACTTTTATTTTCTATGTTCTTTTCATATTCGTTTAGCATCTTATTTGTAAGTTTTTAATGGTAACCTTTAACTCTTGCCTGTTACTTTCACAATATCCATGAGCTCATTCCCTTTCCTCTCTCTCTCTTTTTTCTCTTAATATTTAGTTGCATTTTTTACTTTATAAAACAATGTATATAATACAAAATAATGGTATGTGACTGCATTGTCTTTATCTCTGGTCCCACTTTAATTTTCAACTTAGATCTTTAGATCATTATTAAAATTTTTGCTGTAATTTCCCAGTTGTCTACAAAAGAGCTTTGTTGGACAAAGCTCTTTGCTGGTAGATTCCTCAAGTACAGTTGCTGGTATAGAATTCCAAGTTCATGCATGTCTGTAGCCTTGGTTTCAGTTTTTTGAGACAAAGTTTCCCTGTGTAACATGTGATAGCCTTGAATTCATGACCCTCTTGCCTCAAGCTTCCCAAGTGCTAGGATTACAGGCGTGCACTGCCATGCCTGGCTCTATAGCCTTAAATCTTGATAGGTGTATATAAATCCTTGTCTCATACTTTTTTCTCACTTGAAGCTTACTGTTGTTTAGAAATTTGATGACATAATAAATTTTTTCCTTTGTAAGTAATATATTTTTTTCTTATGGGCCTTGAACATTTTTCTTTGAAGCCTCATAGTTTTAGTAGAATATGTCTTAGAGCTGATCATTCTAGGCTATTTTCCCTAGAAGTGCTTTGATCTGATTTTGTGTATTGGGCTTCCATATAGTATTTTGTTTGGAATTGGTAATTTAAAGAATCTGCTTCTAAGTAAATAAAAATGGTAGCAATTTGTAAATGAGTAAAAAAATTTCTTAAGTATAAATTTTTTTATTAAGTGGAATTTTTAATATAATTTCTACTATTTATCTAAACTCTAATATCAAATGCAGTAGACTTTAATTAGAACTGTGTGATTTTTTTTAAAGCTTCTCTCAATGTAAAATCAAAGCTTTTTTGGGGGTATATGTATGGCTTCATACTCATTCACTTCTTTAAATTCTTCTGACTCTTTAAAGCTGAAGTTCCCATATTCAAATCTTCCTATTCTCAGCACTTGTCACGGTACCTAACATATAGTAGATGTTTGTCCAGTGCTTGTTAGATTGGAACATGGACCCCACTGGGGTTGACAGCTTACCTTATCCCATTTCCTTTCTTGCAGTGTTTCTGCTGCCCTCTCTCTGATGCAGCAAAGGATAAAGAGAAAAGTAGTCCCTTTGAGGAGATACAAGCCCTTGAGATGGTTTTACTTCAAACCTAAAAGATTTCTTTGTCACTACCTTTAACAGTTGATTTTTTTCTCCTTAAGAGTTATTTCAGAGCTCTCTGTTTTTGTATTTGAAGGGTAAAAGTAAAGTTGAGCCAGTGAGAAGGTGTTAATTATAAAAGTAGGATATTTAAATTTTATGTACCTTTCTAAGTTATCAACTTTAATCAAGGCTGTAACATGTGCAAAATACTTTAACTCTATGGTGAATTTATGTAGATGCAGGAAATGTACCTTTATTAAGCAGATTGTCTAATGACTCTTGTGTCATTTTATTAATGACACAAATTATAGAACAACAGAATACAGATGATTTTTGGTACACATTACTAGTAGGCATTCATTTCACATATATTTTTTGAAGTACTCTCTCCTTCAAGTCTTCTTTTGACCACTCAGCCATCTGGACCAGAGACAAGTGGTTGCTGATAAGTAAGCACACTAATCGCCACATCCATTTTTAATAATGCACTGTATAGTTTTCTTTCATGGTTCTTACATAGCTGTTCACCCCCAATCATAGACTGACTATTCGATCTTTAAGTTTTCCACATGAGAGCATTGACTTTGCATTTGTACTCTTTTATAGAGCAAAAAAATTTTTAAACTAGCATAGTTCATATTAAGTTATTTCTGACTGTAATATATTTTCACCTTTTATTATTTCAGAAATCACAAAAGAGGAATGACTTCTAACATTCTATGGCACAGTAGGATGACTATACCTGAAAACAATTAACTGAATATTTTAAAATAGCCAATTTGAGTGTTCCCAGCATAAGGAAATAATGTGTTTGAGGTGATGAATATGTTATTTACTCTGGTCTGATGATTACACATTATATACATGTATTGAAATGTCATGTGGTATCCTGTAAATATGTATGATTATGATGTCAGTTGAAAATTTTAAAATATTTTTAAAGACCACATAATCAACTTCAAGAAGCAAAATAAATTATTTCATTGAATCACTTAAAATTTTAACCTGTGTGTCTGTGTATATATGTGTGTTTGACATTAGGACACTATTCTTCCTAGTTATGAATTAGCAATGCAGGTCATACTGAGGGGGAACTTTTTATTCATTTATACATGAGGAAACTGAGATCTGGAGTGGTTGTGACTCACTCCCAACTCCTAAGAAAGTATAGTTTAACAAAAATTAAAGTTAAAAATAAAAATTTTACAGTTAGTGTGTACCACAAAATATATACTTTCCTTTTATACCCGTTGAAACTTCCTTTAGTGGCAAAATTATCACATTGTACAGTTTTCGGCACATTATATCACAGTTACAATTTTCATCTGTTTTTCTTTTGAAAATAGTCTTTATCAGAATCAAATCAGACCTTTTATAGTTAGTTCACAAAACAATGAAAGCAGCCTGGTTTTATAAGTGAAAGTATTGACACATACCAACAGTACTTACCCAAGCCCTGAGTAGTGACTGTGGCACATGCTTGACAAGAGAAGGGCTTGGTGACTGAACTGTGATTTCCAGTCAGTCCCTTTTGTAACTTGTAAAAAATCTGACTGATCCTGTTGTGCGATATTACTGCAATTGAATATGACTTCACTAAGAAAGATCCTTATACAGGATGTTCAAATAAGGAAAATATGGAAATACTATATAAACAAGTAGGCTGGCCGAAAGGAAAATGGGCCAAAGCCACTGTCAAAATGTAGTCATCTATGTAGTGGCTTATGTAGTTCTAATTAGGTGTGATGAAGAGTCCTATTTGAATTTACTTTTGACTGATAAACTAGAAGATAACATTTTGATCTGACATTAAGTGTTTTGTTTTTGATGTGCTGAGGATTGAACCCAGGGCTTTGTGTATGCTAGGCAGGTGCTTACCACTAAGCTACATCCAGAGCCTTGACATTAGATTTTATTTTTATTTTTCCTTTTTTGAATTATTTTAAATGCTCATTTTATACCCTCTAATATAAAATCTTTTCAAGGTCTCCATTCTATTTTTAATCTTTATTTTACTTTTTATAATTAATGCTTATGTAGGAACAAAAATTTTGAAATATACAAAATAGCTGCATGGCATTTATTGAATGTCCAAGCAGTCATGATGTTAACAATGGTGACATTATGCTATGTGGAGAGTGGAGCAGACTTCTGCACAGGGGGCGGGTTTCTAGTTTTGTCACTGTGGTATAAGATCCGTGTTCCGAATGTAAAGCTATCTCCTTTGTCATTTCAAAAGATCCAGTAGGTTTCTGGATGTTGGAAAGCTGTTATGATAAAATTGTATAAATTTCAGAGTGTTTTATTTTTCAGATGAGCATTTTATTATAGTTTATAAGAGATGTTTTCCTATTTAGACCTCAGGGCATTCTGGGACCTACAAATAAATGTGAACCCTCCCCCCCAGCAGCTTCAATTCTTGATATTCAAAGGATTTGTAATCTTTAACTCAAATGTGACATTTTTTTCAGCAGAAAGAATGTTTTTCCCTTTTAACTTTTGGAAAATTCTGTCAAATGTTTAAAAAGTCTACAAAGAATGATGTAGTCATGTAAAAACATGGGGAAATTAATGTCAAAAGAATTTAAAAAATCACTTGCAAAATTTAAAAACATATGAGATATTACATACTGGAGCAAACCTATGTACCTAAATTTTGGTCTTTGGCTGCCTGCCAAGATTGGCAACTTAATTTGCTTCTCAGCCTATAGGTTACGCTATAGTATGTCTTTTCTTTTGGGGGAATAGAAAATAATAAAAAAATTTAAACTGTAAGAGTCCGAAAAATTAGTATGGGTAAAGTTTAGAGCCACAAAAATTAAATTTGTAGCTACTGTTTGAGTTATATAAATACTAATGTATTCAAGAACATTTTGGGGCAGCTGTAAACTCAAGTGAATGAATAAACAGCCCACAAATCTACATCTTTAATTTTAATGATGATAATTTTAATTGGTAACATTTGACAGTATCCTTTAAGAAACTGGTACTGAAAAAACAAAAAATTCCAATGATCACTTTCTTTTCTTTCTAGAGTATATTTCATGGAACATTTATTTGTTTCCTATTTTTATGAAATAAAGATGTAGATACCCACCAAAATAGTTTCAGCAAAAAGAAACTATTGTGGTTTTGGAATCATTATAGTAACAGTTTAATGGCTTTTAACATGTCCTTTTTCTTTAATCAATATATGGAATAGGTTTATAAAATTTTATTTGTTCAAAATGCCAAAAACACATTTTGATCCTATGAACAGGCATGAGTGTTGGGGAGACTTTGCTAATGGATTTAACAGAGGTTTTGATGTTACTGAATAAATGATAACAATGTTACAGAGGATTGGGTCTTGGGCTTCCTCCAATTTGAAAGATATTTTGGCTAAATTCTAATCTCTGCGATCATCCTTTCTGTCTGTAAATAACCAGTTTTTCTCTCCTTCCGATAATATTTCATACCTTTCTCTGTCTTCCTTCCCTATAGCATGATCCACCTGTGTATGTTTCATTACCAAATTTTCATTTCCTCCCTTCCTCCCTCCCTCCCTCCTTTCTGCCTAATCAATTATAGTTAAGATGAGATTTTTCATCACAGGAGACCCATTGTACTCAGATATTTATGATTTAAAATTTTGAATAGTTGAAGACAATGTAACAGTTCATGTTTGCAGTATATTGTGACTTGTGAAGCCATTTATCATCTTAAAGGAAGTGGAATTGGAGGCTTTAAGGCTGCTCATTTGCATATTC
Source organism: Castor canadensis (assembly GCF_047511655.1). Classification (NCBI taxonomy): domain Eukaryota; kingdom Metazoa; phylum Chordata; class Mammalia; order Rodentia; family Castoridae; genus Castor; species Castor canadensis. The sequence goes on along the minus strand of NC_133391.1, from coordinate 127,887,311 downwards.
AAACCCTAGAGTACCCATAAAAGTTGAGGAGAAATAATGGAAGATCACTTTAGATGTTCTAGGAACATAAAGGACCTCAATATATTTTTCACAGAGCAGTCTCCCTGCTAGACATTACTGTGGGTTGATAAGATAGTCTGTTAGAATACAAGTTCTCCCTTGATGGAGCAAAGCTTCATTAATTCTCACTCTTGTCTGGATTGCTTTGATCATTAGAAATAACAATATCAAATTAGATTGAAGAGCAAACTGAAAGATGTTTTAGAAGGTTAAGAAGAAGAAAGTCTTCCTTTCTTTTGCTTATGATGCTTACCTCTGTGAGGTAGGAGACTTTAGGTACTGAAGGAATGAGGAGCCATAAAAAAGAGAGACATCTGTGAATGGAAGTAGAAGGATCAAAGGTGGACTTTGTTCTGAGTCCTAGTAGTATATCCTTAAAAATCACATTTTTCTTTGACAGATTCAATCTTCTATGTATGCTTGCAGAATCTTAGGCCTTACCCCAGACCTACTGAATCAGAACTTTCATTTTAACAAGATCCATCCACAGTTCACATGTACATTGAAGTTAGAGAAGCAATGTTCTACATTATCTGATATCTTAGACAATTGTGGTTTATTTGCAAAATAGCCCTTCTCCCATCCTCCTGTTTTATCCCATACTATAAAACCTACGACCTTCTGCCTGCTTCTTAATATCATTGTACTGTGAGTTGTAAATAAATCCATTAAAGATGTTCAGTGTATTTGGAGATGAGGGTAGTACAGGTTATACCTGGAAGTGGGGGTGGGGAGAAGGAGGGGGGTGGGAGTCAGTGGGGAGAGATGGCCCAAATAATGTATACACATATGAATAAATAATAAAAAAAGACATTCAGTGTTAATAGCAGTGCCAAGTTGTGGAATTGATAGAACAGGGGTAACTAAATTATGATTTTAGCTACTAAATGATTAGTGAGAGTAAACTAAAAAGAAAAAGAATAATTTTCTCTATTTTTTATAATATGAGGATAAAAACAAGCCATTCCTATTTGTTCCTATGACTTTTCTTCCCTATTATTATCTTGAAAATTAGTCTTTTTGAAGCAAGTATCTTCCAAAACAACTTTGTATTTTACACCCTCACTTCTTTTATTTGCCCATTTCTATATACTTGTTCCTGAATTCACAAATCCAGAAAACATAAGTAACATTTGTAGCAAATACACCAAACCTTCTCCTCCAGGGATAGTGGACTGCACAAAAGGAATGGTTCGTAATTCCATTTCAGTGTCATTTAAGTTATAAAGAGTGCCTGAAGTTGATTTGTGAAAATCAAAGGAGCTTCCATCTTTCTTCAGGTTAGCTTCAGGAAAATCAGTGTCAGGTCAGAGTATCATTCCTAATAAAGGCATAACTCAGATTACAGATGTGGTTGCTATTGAGAAAGCATGGTACCAGTATATTGAAACCTTAGATTAAAGAGTTCAGTAGTATTTCTTATTTCTTATCCAGATTCTTATATTTATGCTTTCAACACTTAAGAGAACCATATTGTTTAAATGGATAACCATAGACAAATGAAATAGAGGTGAACATTCAGAAATCTTTGCCAATTGATTTGCTACAGTGGTACCAGAACCATTCCATGGGGGGAAGAGTAATCTCCTTCAGTAAGTGGTGCTGAGACACAATTTCAAAAGAATGAAATTGTAAAAAATCACACCATATACAACAATTAACTCAGAATGTATCAGCCACCTAAATATAGGAATTAAATAGAAGCAATACATAGAGATAAATCTTCACAACTGTGGATTTCACAATGCTTTCTTAGATATGACACTTAAAGCAACAAGTAACAAAAGAAAAATAGATAAGCAAGACTTCATCAAAATTAAATACTTTGGTTCATCAAAAGACATGGTCAAGAATATGAAAAGACAACTTATAGAAAGGGAGAAAATATTTGAAAATCATAATGTGTATGGTATCTAAAATATATAAAGAACTTTTATAACCCAATGATGAAAAGACTAATAACTAAATTAAAAAATGGAATGCAGACTGGAATAGACATTTGTCCAAAGAAGGTACACAAATGGCCAAAAAAGTACATAAAAGGATACTCAACATCATTATAGAATTGTGGATCAGAAAGATGGTGAGATACCACTTCTCACTACCATAAAAAAAGTGGTGAGGATATGTGAAATTAAAACTCTTGTACATTATTGGTAGGTATATGTAATGGTGCAGCTTCTGTGGAAAAGTTTGGTGGTTCCTTAAACATAGAATTACCATTTGAGCCAGCAGTTCTCCTAGATATCCAAAAGAATTTAAAATGGACACTCAAACAAATGTGTGTGGTGAATGTTCAATAAATCCATTATTCACAATAGCCAAAATGCAGGCAAAACCCAAGTGACTATCGCCAGATGAATGAATAAACAAAATGTGGTATATGTGTGTGTATGTGTGTGCATGTATATAATGTAATATTACTCAGACATGAAATGGAATGAAGTATTGATTTATACATGCTGCAGTGTAGATAAACCCATGAACATATTCTGCTAGGTGAAAGAAGCAAATACAGTCATATATTGTATGATTTCATTTATATGCAATATCCAGAATATATAAATCCATTGAGACAGAGTACATATTGCTGGGGTGAGGGAAAAAGGATGAATAGGAAGTGGCTATTTAATGATTATAGAGTTTCTTTTGGAATGATGAAAATATTTTGGAACTAGATAGAGGCAATGGTTGTGAATATTGTGAATGTACTAAATACTAATGAATCATATGCTTTAAAAGAGTAAATTTTATATTACATGAATTTTACGTAAGTTTTTTAAGGGATAATTAGTTATAATGGTACATAGGAACAATGCTGTCAACATTAGTGCCTTCAAATACAGTGTATTTGAGAAATATTTGTTATGTCAGAGTAACTTATTCTGGAACTACTTACAGAAAGTTCTGTAAAAATTATATGTCCTATTACTATATTTGCTTTACTGTGTGGTTGACTTTTGTTTTTGTTTCTTGCCTTTTACAAGACAGAAAAACTAACAATGTTTAGAATTCCAAATAGAATGTTATTTTTTGGTCTAGAATTTATATAATGATTTTTGATGGGCAAAGTAAACAAATGTTAGAAGACAATTTGATACAGAAAATTTTAAATAGTTATAATTGATTGCTAAAGAATGTAATAAAATCATAGTTTTGAAGAATCCAAGTTCTTAGTAGAGTACAGAATTGGTTAGCATTGAAAATGTGCTAATTATCTGTCTGCCCAACACAAAAGCTGAGAAAGGGAAGTAAAAGAGCTTTAGTCTTTGGTGCTCCTTTTCAATGGGGAATAAGTAGATTTAATGTGAACCATTTGCCACATATGGTTTTATTGATGGCACTTCAGCTTTTCTCTGCCCCATTCGAGGCATTGCTCTTAGGTAAATCCAGTCTCCTTTATTACTTACCAGAGAAGAGTTTGTCTTTCTACATTTTCTAAACTATATTATTCATGTTAAGAAATGCTTTATTCATGTGTGTTAATAAGCAACATGTCAGTATTATGTTTGATAAGAAAATGTAAAGATATCAAAGTAAGAACAGTAAGTATCCATCTCTAATGATAAGGAAATCGTCGACTTAACCTGAAATGAAATCACACCGCTTTTTTCTAGTTAGCCCTTTTGGCCCTCCTTTTGCTCTCATTTAAAAAGATATGGGACTCCTACATGCCCTGATGCTCTGTGATTGGAAATTTTCACTTACCTTCTTGATGGATGGTCCATCAGCCTCCTTTGTTAATCCCCAGACCAGTGACCACTGAAGATAAATAAGATAGGGTATCTGGAGTACATAGAATGTTTTGTGGAATATTTTTTTTAGGTTATCTATTAGTAAGATATCAATTTGTGTTAATATGACTGACTGCAGAAGAACAATGAGGGATACTACAAATAGAGAGTGGGTAATAGAAACCATAGTTGCAATTTAAGTTTAAATAAGAGAGGACGTTGGAATGAGTTGGAGGGACAGAATATGATTTCTGGTCCATATCATACCATGGCCTTTTTCTAGCAACACTCTCTTTGGGCATCCAGCCATCACTTGATACTGTTCCTGAAGGTTCTATTCTTATTCTCCTTCCTCGGCAGAAACTCCCCAGGGAAGGAGCCAATGCAAGTTCCCCATTCCCAATTACCTTCTATTTCTCCTATCCCACATCCCATGCTTTCCCCCCTGAAGGCTTTTCTCTAATAAGTCCAGATGGGCCCAACCTCCTTATGCTTTTACTTTTAGGTTATATTTTTATTCCTATATCTTTAATGAGCCTTACCTATGTCACATTTGCCCATATTTAAAAATGATTGGAAGAATGCAAAAAATTACTTCCCTGTGCAACTTTTTATTTCTAAAATAAATGCCATTTTAAAATACCATTATGAAGATTGTGTACCAATATTTACTGACTTGTAATTCACTGTGCCCATGTGCTGTCTGCTCTCCATTAATATTTTGTGACACTGAGCATATTTTTCTCACTTGTGTTATTCTAATAGTCTTGTGAGACAATTCAGTTGGTCTTCAGGTTAGTGAATCCTTATTAAATATAGTTTGGTTTCTGTGTGAGAAAATACTCTATCACTTTGGATATTGAGTAAAAGTTTACTACAGTGTGATGAATGACTTAATAAATAAAGGGAAGCCACACTTTCTGTTATTTAAACATAAAATCTTTTGCACTTTCTCTTTTAGGCACTAACCTCAGGATTTGGCATCTCAGGCATCATCCACATTCTCTGGTCAGATTCTCCTATGATCACCCTTAATAACACAGGAGTGTTGCTGGCCCTGTCCCAAATGAGATTATAACTTAAAAACAAAACAGAATAGCAAACCCTGCTTGTTATACCTGCCCTCTAAAACTAGTAGTTTCCTTTTGTTTGGACTAAGAGTTGGGAAAGAGTAGAAGGGGTTGATAGGAAGACTCAGTGGAAGTATAGGAGGTACCAGCTGCCTGTGTAGATCAGCTCCAGGAGTGAGCAGGAGCCAGCTAGGAAAGGAGTGGTAAGGGACACCAGGACAGTATAGAAATGGAACCTCAAGAGACAAAGTGAGTTCATCTCAAATTCATTTCCTTAATTCACACTCATAGGAACTTTTTAACTTTAAATCACCAAAGTAGGTCTCCTTTTAGTTATGTATTTTGTGAATCCTATCTAATCCTTGCTTAAGATAAGGAATGTAGTTTTAGTTTAATATATTACTCACTTATCTGTCAGATCAAGTAAGGAGGATATTCAGCCATAACTCCTTTAGGGCCTTAAGTAGTCACATTTTTTCATATTCATTGTGATTTAAGATTATGAAAATCTTGAAAATGTGTCTTTATATTTCAAAATCTACCACATTTAAGTCAATGTATAAGTTCAAGGGCATTGGAATCACTATAATTTATAGTTCCTTTTTCTTCTCAGCATGAATAACTTCAAATTCAGTGAAGTGTTGCTTTGGCTTTTCTTACCCAAATGGTATACTTATCTGATTCACTTCAATAGTTGCCTATTTTCCCTTTCAGAAATGTCTGTTCTCTCACCAGGAGACTAAAACATTGTGCAGATGTACAGTTGGATACAATGATGCCAATATAATATATGCACTGTTCAATAATTTATTTTGTATCTAGAGTGATGCATCTGTTTCCTTCTTGTGGGAGGGGGTTTGAGCTTCATTTCAATGTCATTTTAGGTACTGGTCCAATTCTTCCCATCCAGTTAACCAAAAATGAAAATTTCCATCTGTTCAATTGCCATTCAGAGGAATGTTTTATCTCTGAAGCACGTTATGACAACTAAAATTGACAGCATAATCTGTCTGAGTTTTTTCTCTTTTATTCCTCTTCAGATTCTCTTGAGCTTTAACAAGAGAGGATCCTTTTATATAGCTGCCTAAGATTAGAGGACTGACTTTCTTCTCTCTAGCAACTGAAGACCAACAGAGCATGAATGGCTGTCCACTATTTGCAGCTTCATTATATGTTTTTTTCTGTCCATTAGTAACCCTTCAGAAAACATACTTGTTAGCATGCTATTAACAGAACAATGCAAACATACCATTCTTTTTCTTTAAGAGTAAATGTCTGCCAGTCCTATTTGGCATTCCATTGAGAACCCAGATTCTCTCCAATTGGAAGGTACGGTTATAGGCTGATTTGATAGTCTGTACTTTAGAAAGGAGGACTTTGGAATATACTGCTTCTAAGGTTTGTTTTTTTTTTTTAACTCTTAAAGACCTAAGAATATTATTTCAAATAAGTTTTGTTGCTAAAATAGCAGAAATTTTTTTTCATAGCATTTATGTTCTAATTTAAATTAACTAGTTAATAAGCCAGGTAAATTTTTTAGGTGCAGTGAATAAAACATGTTCCTGTTCATCATATGGAGAGTTATTGTTGAGGAAGCATTATCAAAATAATATAATGAATTTTTGTGACAATCTCCTACATACAGTATAAATAGCAATATAGTAAAATGAGCTATCTGAACCCTAGAAAACAATTACCCCAGAAAGCTGGGTTTCTTTGAAATGTCTATACTTTTAACAAATATGTCTGATACCTGTACCCTTTCTTGTGTTTCTGAAGAGATTGTATTATGGTTTATTCTGTAATAATAACCATTGCTTACTTTTCTGCCTTGTAAAATATTTGTGCTATCATAGTCCTTCTAAGTAGAGAGGGCTATTTGCACTTATGTTGCTTATCCTATGGGTGTGTATACCAGGTTTTATTTCTTTATTGCTTTTATTTTCTCTCTTTTCCCATGCCATTGGCTTACAGATACTCATTTTACCTTCCTATGTCTCAAGTATCTTCCTATGACAAACATGATTTTCTGGGGATCAAATCAATGAGTTAGAGTACTCAGTATAGTAATATTACAATTATAAATTGTGCTACCCAATAGAAAGTGTAACACTTTGAAGCTGAAATCAATGTTTTCTTATGGTACAAAAGTCTGATATAATGTATAACTAACTGTAGGCTACTCAATATATGGAACATTTCAAAAGCTGTGATTGTGAAATCCATTGGAATATCATATAAAGGAATAAAAGTACACCCTTAAGAGTGTTAAACCTTAGAACTGAAGGATTCCAGTTTTGTCTTAGACTTTCTTTTTGCTATAACATGAAGTACTTGGATATTTTATGAGAGATATATAAATTTAAATGTACTATTTCATGTCTTTGGGACCTCATGATCTGAGCAATTCTCTACTTAAAATGTTACTGATGTCTCATACTTATCAAGGATTTATTAGAGTCCACTACCCTTATGGACAGTTTTTTTGGGGGGGAGGAATGTTGCTAGATAGCACTTAAGACATAGTAATATCATTTAAAGGAGTATAATTTATTATCTTCCCAGGACTATGGATGTCTATGTTTTAAAATCATTTTAAGCTTCTTTCCTTAATCATCCTAAATGGAAGGAAGGAAGGAAGGGAGGGAGGAAGAAAGGAAGGAAGGAAGGAAGGAAGGAAGGAAGGCTGGAAGGGAGGAAGGGAGGAGAAAGGATGGAATGTGAAAATTTTAAGGATAGGAATAAATTGCTGTGAGAGTTCAGAAGTTGTGGAAAGGAAGGAAGGAAGGAAAGAAGGAAGGAAGTAATTAGTGAGTACTGAGAGAAAAATTTAAGGATAGGAATCACTTGCTATAAGAGTTCAGAAGTTGTGGGAAGGAAGGAAGGAAGGGATAGGGAAGGAGCCAGTGTTAAGGCGACTATTGTTCATATTTTAAAGATAGGAATAAATTTGTTCTAAGAGTTCAGAAGTTATTTGTCTATTTCTACCAGTGCTAAGGAAGGCTTAAAAATAAAACAAGCTGTGGGGTTTTTGTGTTATGTGTGTGTGTGTGTGTGTGTGTGTGTGTGTTGAGGGGTAGGGTGGTAACACTGAGGTTTGAACTTAGGGCCTCATGGTGTTCTACCATTTGAGTCACCCCCCCCCTCCGCCAGTCCCAAGCTGTGGTTCTTGATAGCAAAGTAAGGATTTTTTTTTTTAAATGGGAAAAAGGGAAAGTGGATTGAGAAAGTATTTGTAGAGAAAGATGGAATGGCATGAATTGGTTTTATTACTCTAGTACCTAAAAACTTAAAACAGGAAATATAAAATATCATTCAGTATCTGTTAATTGCATATTTTACACAAAGCAATGTGCTAGAGTATGTGGAGGATGCAAAAATAAATCAGGTCCAATCCTGTCCTTACAAACAGTATGATATAATCAGTGGGCTCTGGGATTAGCAGCCAGTCAGTTTGAATCCTAGCTCAACCACTCAAGCACTTCTGTGATTCATTCATAGATACTTACTGAGTACCTCTTAAGTGTTAGATTTTATTTATTCTAAGTGCTAGAATATTTCAATAAATAAGGTATAAAAGGTACATGTGGTCTCATTCTCAGTTTAGAAGAGGGAGATAGACAATAAATACACAAATAATATACTGTCGGATAGTAATAAGTGCTATGAAGAAATGAACTGAGATATGTGAGAAGCACAACAGAGAGGGGGACGTGTGGATTTTGCTTTTGACTGAATGGTCAGCAAAGGCCATCAGGTAAAATGGTTTTCTGTTCTTTGAATAGAAAATAAGCTTATAACTGGACCCTAAGGAACAAAAAGGAGCAAAATATAAAATGAGATCAGATGTTATCATAGGTCAAATCAAGTAGGGTTCATTGATTATGGTAAGGAGTTTGATTTTTATCCTAAGTGTATTAAGAAGTTATTGGAAGATTTTAAGCAACAAGGTTAAAGGCCCTTCTGGACTTTTTTTTTTTTAAACAGCCTTTTAGCCTCATTTGTTTTGTAAAATTTGGTGTTCAAAATGGAAGTGGAGAATGAGTTATATACCATTTTTACCCTTTTATTTAATCTGAGCAACTAAGAATACAAAATAACCTCAATATTGATAGAATCATCCCCACTAGATTGAGTGTTCCTTGAAGACAAATTTTATATCCTATTCCTTTTTGTATCCCAGCACCCATTCTCATAACTGGTACTTTTACAGGGGAATAAATTGTGCCTGAGGGGGGAAAAAAAAACATAGTCATGAAAAGAAACATAGAAGATGCTGTTTCAAATCAAAGACTCATACATAAAAAGTTAAAGCTTTTGGACTCACCAAAACATTGAAAACAAGATAGTTCAGCCTAGTCTTTAGGTCACTGTCATTCTTGTCACTGAAATACTAATTACTGTATGGCGAAAAAGTATACTTTCACTTTAATAAAACTTTATTTATTTAGATACTCACTATGTAATCCAGGCTGGTCTTAAACTTGTGATCCTCCTGCTTCAGCCTCCTAAGTGCTTGGGGTTACAGTCATGCGACATTACAAGGAACTACTTTTATTCTTTAAATTAGAAGTTGTACTTAACACATAATTTGTCAACCTTAGGGATGTGTCTAGAGAATGTACTGGAGTGTATTACCATCTTTTTAGTTAATATTATAACAGAAACTTGAGCTTTTGTTTACTTAAATTCAACCATCATTTTGGTCAAATCATTTGACTTATTAGAGCTTCCAAAAAATGCTAGTATCTCTAAGTCTCTTGTTTTGAAACAACACAGTAGAAAAAAAGTTGTCAATCAGTATGTACTTCTTAAGAAACTGATGTTAATGTCTCCTAAGCACTGATAATTGGTATTACTGAGAGCAATCTTTGTAAGATTAACAAGAAGTGTATATAGATATCAAGGTGTGTGTACAGATTCTTACTTAATAACACCTAAAATTTGAATGGAACTTTACTATCTTCAGAATAGTTCATTCATATGTCACTCCTATTGATGTTCAAAGCAACCTTTCAAGGTCTGAAAAACTATCTGAATTTACTATGCTTCAGTTTCATTGTCCATAAAATAAGGCTGATTCTACCTATCTTGAAGCATCATAAGTAGTGAATGAGCATGTAAAAAGCTTGGCATATAGTATGCAATCAGTAGTCAGACCAATAGTCACCTTCACCATTTTCATCAACCATTTGGGGCATTAGTTGGCTAATAAGCTAGTATATGACAGAATTTGGAGGTGCTTTAATTCCAAGACTCATCATCATTTTTTTCTACTGTTATTTTATCCATAGTGGCAGATTATAGTTACAGTTAACTCTGTAGAAAAATAACATTGAATAGGGTCTTGAAAGTCAGTTGTAGTTGTAACATTCAAGACTTTTTTATGAACTGCCTTCCTTATCTCTCTCTTTGGTTTTTTAACCTTTATTATTTATCTCTCTAGGTATCTGTGTCTTCTAATGTATTTTCTTCATTCCTGCTCCTTGTGTCTTTGTATGTTCTTATTTCTAGAGACATTGTGCAAACTTTATTGTGATCCTGACTATTAATCTACCTCTACTATCATCGTGGTATACAGTGATTTCCTATGTTTTGTTCAAAAGCTCTTGCATTGTTTTTGGATCATTTTTAGTATTTTTTGATAAAAGTATTCTGAAACCAAATAAGTTTGGGAGACAATTTGTTCAGCAGAGTTAAATAGACCATCTAACAACATGTAGAACTACTTAGAGCTTTTAATTTGCCACTATGTGCTGGGAATCTCCAAGAAGAAAGGTGGAGTATAGTGGATGGAATATAGCATGAAGCATTTCCAAATTTAACTTCCAATTTAACCATTAAATCCATTTTTTCCTTTTCCATAGAGCATCTGTAGAGATTAATTCACTGGACTATATAGATTTATAGAAATGACTACTTTGAATATTTTAAGTTTCAAGATTCATAGGCCCCACTCCAGCCCTACTACAACCAAATCTTGCAGAAGTGAGAAATATTTCCTAGTTTTTCATTTTTTAATCTCATAAGTGATTGGGCTTACTGGAGCTCTAGTCTCAGTGCTTTAGTAGTCTTACTACTAATTTTAAACCATAGAACAACTCACTCTCATGGCTTGAGTGCTGATTGCCTTAAAACATATTAGATCTGCTCCCCCTATTTTTCTGATTTTAGACACTTAAAGACAAGAGCCAACAATCAGGTATATCATGGAACCTTAGACTCAGTGTGTTCATTCTGAAACTTTCCCTTCAAAAAACTCTGCTTCTCTTTTAATATTCTGTGTCTTCATAAATGATGCCCACCCCCCAATAGATGTCCAAAACAAACTTGGACAGACTTGCTGCTTCTTTCTGACTTACTCTCAATATCCCATCAGTCACTAAGACTGTCAGTTACACTTTTTCACTAGCTTTTGAATCCTTCCACTACCCATTGCCCTCAGTATCTCTATCCTATTCCAGACCTTTGTTATTTTTATCCTGAACTATAACTGCCTCTTACTTGATTTTCTACCTCCAGACTCTTGTCTTAGTGAGATTTATAAATTTTAAACCTGACTGTATGACTATGTGACTTTTTGTAGTTGTAGTAGTAATGGGGTTTAAATTCAGGGCCCTGTGCTTATTAGGCAGGTGCTCTACCACTTGAGTCTCACCTCTGGCCCTTTTTTGCTTTAGCTGTTTTTCAGATAGGGTCTCACACTTATTTTTCCTGGCCTGGACTGACTTCTGATGGTGATCCTCCTACCTGTGCCTCCCACATAGCTGGAATTACTGGTATGCACAACCATGCCCTGCTTGTTTGTTGGGAGGAGATCTTGTTAACTTTTCGCATAGGCTGGCTTTGAACTGTGATCTACTTAAATAGATGGAATTACAGGCATGAGCAATGCAGTGACTTCATACCATGTAAGTCCAAGCAGCTGAATTTAAGAGGCATTACACAGAAGTAGGTCCCTACACCTACCTGGTGAATATTATCTCATTCTACTTTTTCCATTGCTCTCTAGCTTTCAGCCCACTAGATTCTTCAATTCTGTTTCTATATATCATGCTAGGCCTTTACATGTTTCCTTTGCCTCTGTCTTCCTCTTCTTACCTTCAACCCTTCTGTCTGGCTAACTACTCATCCTTTACCCCCTCATTTAAATACATCTTCCTTAGAAAGGCCTTGCATCCTTTCTAGGCCAGGTACCTATGCTATAAGTGGTCTCATAGGTATTTTTTTTTGTACTTGTTTCACCACTTTTCATTGTTATTTCGTATTTTATTGTAGCGGTTGCTTTTCATTGTGGACTTTCCATGGTTGATGCTGCTATTGTCTTTCTCATTATGCATTCATTGTTTTTTTTTATTTTCAGCTGTGTATCTTGCCATATAGTGAATGACCACATTCCCTCTTTTTCCCTTACAGCTAAGTTTGGCCTTCCAATTAAGTCTGAGGCAATGAGATGCAAGTTGAGTATGACTTCTAAGACATATCATTAAAGGAAAAGCCATTCTCTTCTTTTTCTTTCTCTTTCTATGGACTAGAATGGGAACGTACTGACTTGTTTTTAAGTAACCATCCTGGACCATGGCACTTTAAGAACACAGACAGCCAGAGAAGGAACCTGAATCCCTTATTACTGCAGCTCTACTACCATTTAAGCCCTGGACAGTTGTCTTCCATATTTTTTTAGTATGTGAGAAAAACAGCTATCTTGCTTATGCTAGTGTTATTTATTTACTTTATCATGAATTTTTGCTTTGTGAATTTTTCCTTAATGGTGTTACCCTTTTTAAGGTTTGGACAGTTTAGTTTGTGAGTCTTTCTAGAAGATAGAGCCCTCTTCCTCTAGTAGAAGAGCTGTATACTCACTCCTCCAGCTTACCTTGAAGCCAGGATCTGGATATATGATCTAGAGTTAACCACTTTGAATTCATGAGTTAGTGACACAAATAGATGGGGAAGCAGAGAGAACCCTACTTTGCAGTGAATATAATTGGGTAGGAATTTTGGTGTATGGGAAGCAGTGAGAGGCAGGAGAGGGCAGTGTTGTATACTCAGGCTGGAGGGAATCATCCACTATTAATGCCGGTGGGTTGAGTGGTACAGACTGGGGCTTCTAATGCTTGATGGTGGCAGCTGTCATTTTTTTTTTATTTCAAAATAAAAGGATTTTTTTATTTTATTATTTTATTATTCATATGTGCATACAAGGCTTGGGTCATTTCTCCCCCCTGCCCCTACCCCCTCCCTTACCACCCACTCCACCCCCTCCCTCTCCCCCCCCAATACCCAGCAGAAACTATTTTGCCCTTATTTCTAATTTTGTTGTAGAGAGAGTATAAGCAATAATAGGAAGGAACAAGGATTTTTGCTGGTTGAGATAAGGATAGCTATACAGGGCATTGACTCACATTGATTTCCTGTGTGTGTGTGTGTTACCTTCTAGGTTAATTCTTTTTGATCTCACCTTTTCTCTAGTACCTGGTCCCCTTTTCCTATTGGCCTCAGTTGCTTTTAAGGTATCTGCAGCTGTCATTTTTTTATTGGACTAGTTCTGTGACATCATTTTCTATGGATCCCCATTCATTACATAGCTTCTGAGCCTGTTTCTTCAAACATCCCACAAATCTATGACCTATCCAACATTTCCTTTTTGGTTTGAACTAAGCAAATGTTTCTTTTGTATGCAGCTTAAATCCAGGCATAGTTATATTTGACCTTCCCTAAGAGATTATAAATGTTGCAAGGGCTGTCTTATTCATCACTATATCCCCACAGTGCCTAGCCTCTCAGTATATTCTAGCTTAGTGCTTGCACATTAAACAGGTACTCAGTTTTTCTTAAAAGAAATGATGAATCCATGCCTCTGATCTAATTTGCCTACCTCTCCCAGTAGTTTTGCTTCTAGATTCATTATTTACTCAAATTGCTTTTGATAAGATTACTACCAGTATCCTATTTGCCAAATTCAATAGATACTTTTCACTCTTTAGCTTGACTAACTTCTTTAAAGCCGTGACCACACTATTCCTTTCTTGTTATTTTACCATTCAGACTATTCTCACAGGTTTTGGAAACTATTCCTAGTTATCTGGCAACTCTTACATCCTTCTGTTCCCACCAGGATCCTTTCTTAAGCTCACCCACTCCTATAGCGTGGTTACTATATGTGATGATGATTTCCAATTCTCATTCACCCAGACTTCTCTCTTGAGCTTCAAACTAGTAGTCCAACTCCCTACTCAATATATTCATCTCAAAATTTGGTAAAACTCTCACATTTGACATGTTCTACATGTTTGAAGATGAAGTGAATTTTGCTGTCCCTTCCCAACAGAGATATTGTGCACATTGCTATTTTCTAAATCATTGGTTTAATCTAATCGTCAGCAAGTTAGGTGAAATTAAGTTAATATGCATGTGCAAATTCATAGTTTAAGTTTATTCTCAGATATTTTTTCTTTACTTTTAGCATAAAATTAAGACTATTAGTAATTTCCAAAATTCTGTTTGGTACAAACACTACTATGGAATGTAGACACAAGTTATAATATACATCGATATTTCATGTTGAATAGAACTAAGTTGTAGAATATGCATTTCTCTGCTTTGAAAAATCACCTTAATTACATTTCAACAATTTAAAATTATGATTTTTATTTTACTGAATTTTTAATCTTTTCAAAGTAGAATGTGTATATTAGTTTTCAGAAAAATATAAATCATTTTACAAAGATGGGTGCTCATTGCAAAAATAGTCAAAACTAAGTCACATTGCTTACATAATAATTTCACCTGTAATCTCACTTATTAACTTTGACATTTTTCAGTTATGTGTTTTGAAAATTATACCAGTAATTTGCTTTAACCAAATTTGTATCTTGCCTGAACTCTGTGAGAAGCAGTTGTATAAATAGCATGACAGGGCAATTTCAGTTAGACTTCACCAACATTTTGGTTACCTTGAAATAGAAAAGCATCTTCCTCATATTGGGGAAGTATTATTAATTTTCTTGTTAATGTTGTAAACATTTAAACAGAATTTGAGAAAGTTATTAAAATTCACAGAGTAGCTTTTTTATATTTAATCACTCCCAGGAAACAAATAATGCATAAAAATATGTTAGTGCATTTTTGCTCATTTGAAACCTTCAAGCTTAATTAGATTTTTTTTCAAACACTTAATTTATGAAAGAACAGTAGTTTCTTGGATTTTAATTTTGTTTTATGTCTTTTGTTCAAAGGTACATAAAAAGAAAATTTTCCCTTTATGATAATTTCTTTCAACTCTCTCTTTCCACCTTATTTTAAGATTTCCTTTTGTTGATCTATTGATTCAATGCTCTGTGCATTGTATACTCGGATTATATTAAAGCTTATGGATTTATTTCTAACTAATTATTCTCCTGTTGGACAGCTGCCTGAAAGAGGATTTTGCATACAGCCAGTTTTTATTTTTTAATTCATTGCTTTGAACCACATGACATTGAATGTGCTTCTATAGTCATGTAGTTTGTAGACTGTTTTTGCATTACTGGGGACCTAGCCAAGATATCTTTTGGTTGATTTGTTCCTAATTATCTTGTCATTTTGTAGAGCTAGGAATTCCTATTTTATGTGAAAAGAATGGGCAAGAGTAAAATAAGCATTCAAAGAAGAAATTTAGGGAAAACAAAACTAGAAATTTGTTATTAAGACTGGTAAACTTCCTATTATCATTAGTTACTGTTAACAGACCTTGGGTTTTACAATTTTTTTTAGGATATTATTAACTCGAATTTAGGATACTGTTAAACTCTAACCACCAAGAGGGAGAAGAGACCATGTTTTGCATAGGTTTAGTATTTATTCAATACTCACCATATAAGCACTAAATAAGAATGCAGATACTTTGGTTATCCTCAAGTATCTTGTTCATTACCTCTTGAGACCAGATGAAGTAGAATAGCCATCACTAGCAAGATTACTTTTAAGACATTGTCTTTGTTTTGAAATAGACATGTTTAGGTACAAACACCTATAACTATGTGAAAATAGATAGTATTTATTGTAGAATTAAATTTTTGTCCAAATGTCTATAATAATATATACTTATCTGACTTAATATTTTTAATTACATAAAATGTTACTAAATGTAACATCCAAGCTTTTTTTGTATTTCTATATTTAAGAAGAGAGTCATGGAAATATAATGATTGTTCAAGTATTTTTTTGCCGTCTCCGGTACTCAGAAATCTTTCCACATTAGTGAACAGAAAATTCTATGTGTCAGAATAGCAATCAGTGCTATAAATTTCAAACCTTCTATTTAAAGGATGGCTAAAATCTCGAAGGAAAAGGTTAAAAATAACAATTATTATTATTAGGGATTATATTTGTATTCCTGGTTAACAGATTTTAAAGATTAATACAAAGGTAAAATGATTCATCTTTGAAGTGATTAAAAACCCTTTTTTATAAAAGTAGAAAAGGACAAAAGGCAACAGAAGTAGGGAGTGTGATGCTATATCTAAGTTGAAGAAGCAAAGACTGAAATTACATATCAACTGCATATTGGGGAAAATTGGGCTAATTTCAAAGAAGACCTCTTGGATGACTGCATGCGTGTCGAATGCTAATAATGGCACTTCTGGTAGGTGGCAGCCAAGTAGCATGAAAACTAGTAGCAAATTACTATGTGGCAGGAAAACTGAGATGGCTGTCAGGACGGAGGAAATTGAGAACTTGCTTCTTTTTTGACTAGTTTTGCATTCTACCACACTAATATATTCTGTCTTCATATGGTGCAGTTCTTAAGGTGGAAATAAATGCTTAGGCAGTTACTGTGGTTTTCTGTGCTATCTTGATAGGCATCTCTGGAATAGTTCCCTCCCGGAAGCCTAGAGATCAATGCTACTTTGTTTTCTAATAAGTTGGGTGTCACCTGACATGGTTGAAGCTTTAGTTTTAGGTATGAACCTGACTTAAGAATCTTTATTATAATAAGGAAGCTTTAGATAAATGGCCAATGCTATGTTGGAAAGGTAAAGAGTGCCATTTGTTTTAGCTCTATGTTTTTGAAAGGATGAGTATATGTGTAGCCTGTACCTCTCACTACACCCTTGATGCTTCTGGGATGTCTAGTGCCTTAGGGCCTAGCCACTTTTAATAAGATGAGGACTATCTCAGCTGGCGGAGTGGCTCAAGCAGCAAGAGCACCTGCCTAGCAAGCATGAGGCCCTGAGTTCAAACCCCAGTGCCACAAAAAAAAAAAAAAAAAGTTTAGAACTATCCTTAAGGAAGTACTCACTTTCTCCTATCTGTTTTTAAATCAGTGTTTGCCCCATATCATAAGCATATTTCTTTCTTTACTTTTAGCTCTAATCTTTTTACTTCTTCTCTAGTGAAGTAAGGGTAGGTAATAGGTTCCATAAAAATTGATTGTCCTCATAAGATTATTTTGGAATAATAGTAATTTTATGTTGAAAGCATATATTAGGGCAAAATAAGTATGTCAGACCCAGAGAGTTAAGCATGGGAGTCCTTTCCAAATAAATTTATAACCTAAAGAAGAAGTCTTTGAAAAGTTTGAACTAAAATGTTTATTATTAATTGAGTTTTCCTTGGGCATATTGATAATTAGTTATGAGTTGAATTTTGCTAAGTCAAATAACTTGGTAGGTTTTTAGACTATAATAGATAAATGATTTTATGTGAAGTTTCAGAAAAAGCAGTAGTACTTATGGGATTTTTAACAGTGTACACTGAAGTCAACTTGCAGCAGTTAGAGAGTCGTCAACTGTTAAATTTTCAGCAACTTTCTAAAGTGGTTATTAGAAACAGGCATCATTAAAAATTGAATCATATAAACTATATAAATCATATAAATTAAATAATATTTTAGAATATGAAAGGAATGTAGTAGATATTCAAAACTCATTACTTCCTATTATCTATGCTCTTAAGGTTATTTTTTCCCATTGTGTATATATATATGTATATATATATATATATACGTATACATATTTATGGTGAAAATAATTAGTCTCTGTTTATTCATGGGTTTGATTTTGTGTGTGTGTGTGTGTGTGTGTGTGTGTTTTGTAAGGGATTGAACCCAACCTCACTCCTGCTAGACAAGTCCTGTACCACTGAGCTATATTCCAGCTCCATGGTTTCAGTTTTTGATTTCCAGTTATTGCTAATCTCATTGTATAATTTATAAATTAAATTTTATCATAGGTATATATGTATCTGAAAAAAAGCAGTATAAATAGGGTCTGTTACTACTTCTGATAGCCACCAGGAGTCTCGGAGCATGTCCCCTGTGTATAATCAGGATCTACATTAGTGGTGGACTATGGTGGTGTCTTCCTAATTCCACATTCATTGACATCATGTAGTAGCTTGAACTTGGCCATATTAGAGTATTTATACCACAGAAATGATCAAATGCTACAAATCATGGATTGATGTAGCATGGATTGGTATTTTTTGATACCAATTAAGAAATGAAGAAAATGTTAATGCATGTAGTATCTATAGTCCTTTACATTGTTAATAAGCAGAAAATTGAAGAAATATTCTTTCAATATTAAAAGGCCATAACTCAATATCTTGTTGGAAATATGCCCAGAGGGCTGTTGTTAAACAATTAGTATTATTAAATTAATAATTTAAATGTATTAAACCTTTTTAATAAATTAGTTTAATATAAGTACTTTAAATTTAAACTGTACTACCTAAACAAAGATGTATTTATGCATAACGAAAGCTAGTTTGTAGTTTTTTTAACTCTTGATATCCTCTGTAGTCTCTATATTAGAAATTCCCTAAGTGACTGATCAGTGTAATAAAACTTTATAAATAATTTCAACAAAACTGAATTGTATCCCAGTGATTCCAATTCTATAGATTTAAAGTGGTCTAGGACTCTGTATAGGACTAGGCATGGTTATACCTGCATGTAATCCCAGCACTCAGAAGACTGATGCAGGAAGTTCATGAGTTCCAGCTTGGTCTATATGGAGAGACACTGTCTTTAAAAAAAAAACAAAACAAACAAAAAGCAGACTGCATTTTATAAATCTCCCCTGGTATCATAGGAATACCATATAACATGATTTCTGATGCCATTTGAATTTGTGGTAGCTTGAACTTGGCCATATTAGAGGATTTATACCACAGAAATGATCAAATGCTACAAATCATGGATTGATTAATTTTTTGATACCAATTAAGAACTGAAGAAAATGTTAATGCATTTCTTCACTTGGAAGAAATAAAAACACAAAAGGAATTTTAGCAAGACTGTGCTATTCATCTATAGAGTTTAAAGTTATTAGAAATCTCATGTAGATGCTGTTAGAATACCATGGCAATATACTGTAAAGATTAACTTTTTATTTCAACATTAAGAAAGTTTTATCCAAACAAAATTTTCAGCACACAGCGAAACAAGTTTTAAGACTTGATTCTTAGCTGAACATCATGGCACACACCTGTAATCCTAGCTATTACTCAGGAGGCAGAGGCAGGAGGATTGCTAGTTCTAGGCCACCTGGGGAAAATTTATCAAGACTTTATCGCAAAACCTAAAGACAAAGCAAAAGGGCTGGGGCCTGGCTCAAATGGTAGAATGTTTGCTTACTGTGCTTGAGGCCCTGGGTTCACTCTTCAGTATTGGGGAAAAATTGTCATCTTGTACTGTGTCATTTTGAGGTTCTAATTTACCTTCCATGTGTAATTATCATTCTCCTTAAAAACCTATATTTCCTTATCTGTAGGATAGAGATTATAACAGATAATCTCTGTTAAGATAGAAAAGATAACTGATCAAAATATTACTTTTCATCCATAAGAGTTTTGTTTTGTATTGTATTTTTGGTGCTGGAACTTGAACCCAGAGCCTCTTCCAGGCTAAGCAAAGCATGTGCTCCACCATAGAGCTACATCATCCAGTGAAGATTCAGTTCTTAGTATGGCTTCTGAGGCCATGGAGTGTCTTACTCCACAATGGAAATTGGAATGATTGCAATTTCTTTCTTTCACTTGTTGCTTTACCTATATAATGGTGGTAATAGCAGTGCCTATCATCACAGTGTTGTTTTTGAGATTGGGTGACCATTAAATGTGTTCATATTTTCAAGAAGCAGTAAAGATAGCTGCTTTTCTATCCTCTTCTTCCTCTCTTTTCCTGCCCCCCGCCCTTACAGGACTTTTCCCTTTCCCAATCTTACTCTTATTTTCTGCTGTTTTCCTTGCTCTGGAGAGTTGATGCTAAACTATAATTCTTTACTTCTTTACAGGCACAGTATTAATATTCTTTAACATGTGATATACTTCAGTAAGTATCTAACAAATTAAAGCAAACTTTAAAATCTCTTAGAGTACTTTCTCCAACAACAGGCAGACTGAAGAACCTGAGAAAACCTCCTGCTAAATGATACCCAGTGATACTGGATAACACATAACATTTTTCATTAATATCCAGCTGAGCTTTCAGGAGAGCAAACAAAATATCGAATTTTTATTTTAGTTTATTTTTTTGGTGGTATTGGGGTTTGAGCTCAGGGACTCATGCTTGCTAGGCAGGTGCTGTACCACTTGAGCCACTCCACTAGTCCCCAAAATACCTGATTTTTAAATGAATGGTTTTTACACTTTTCCTTTCTTGTACTGTCCTCTTCTGATATGGGTGTCAGATTTTGCCAGCTTTTTAGAAGAAGTAAAGCATTTTCCCTCTTTTTCTGTTCTTTGAAACAGAAGGCAGGGATTGTTACCTGTTTCTATGTGTCCTGAAACTTTTACTCAGTGGCATGTTTTAGAGGAAGATTTTTGACTAGTAGTTAGTTTCTTTTTCCTTCTTTGAGGGGTGGCGGTGGTGGTGGTAATAGGGATTAAACTTGGTGCCTTAGGCAAGTGCTCTACCACTTGAGCCATGCACCCAGTCTTTTTTTGCTTTCAGTTTTATTTTTCAGGTAGGGTCTTGTACTTTTTGCTCTAGGCTGCCTTGGACTGAGATCTTTCTACCTCTACCTCCTGCATAGCTGGGATCATGGCTGTATACCACCACTCTTGACCCCCTAGTTATTTCTTTAATAGTTGCAAATTTTGTTTTTTTTCCAAATCTTTGACACTTTTTGATAGTTTATGTATTTTGGAAATTTATATAGTTTAGAATTTCCAGTTCATTTACAGAAAACCACTAAGAGTGTTCTTTTGCTTTTACATATACTTGTTATTTCCTAATATTGCTTATTTATACCCTCCCTTTTAAAACTTGACCAATTAATAATAAATTTGTATATAATGTTTTTCAAAGAACCAGCTTTGGTTTTATTTACTTTTCTTCCTTCCTTCCTTCTTTTCTTCTTTCTCTCCCCCCTTTCCTCCCTTCCTTCCTTCCGTGCTGCTGGAGAGCAAACCCAGTAGCTCAGGCTGGTCTTGAACTGGCTATATAGCCCAGGTTGGCCTGGGACTTGCAGTCCTCTTGTCTCTGCCTCCCAAGTGCTGGGATTACAAGCATGTACCATCATACCTGACTCTTTTTATTTATTTTCTTTTATTAAATATTAATTTTCCTTTTACCATTTTAGATATTCCTTGTTTCTTCCCCCACCAATCTCCACAGTATTATTTTTCTAATAAAATTTTATTTCATCAGTTTTCATTCTTTTTGTTTTTTGTTATAAACATTTAGGGCTATTTGTTTTCTTATAAATAATAATTTAGTTGTATCCCTCAGTACTTGATACATTATACTCTGGTTGCCTATATGTTTTAATTATCTTATAATATACATTGTGAATTTTCTTTGATCCATGAATTATTTTGCAATGTAAGGTTTCTTTTTTTTGTTTGTTTTTTCTGTTAGGTTTCCTAATGTAACTTTTGGCATAGTATTAGTTTCTTATTGCTGCTGTAACAAATCTATACAAACTTAGGAACTTAGAACAGCACAAATTTTATTATCTTACCGTTCTAGAGATCAGAAGCCCAGAATCAGCCTAAAATCAAAGTGTTGGCAGACTTGTTTCTTCTTGAGGCTCCAGGGTAGAATTTGTTTTCTTGTCTTTTTTAGCTTTTAGAAGCTGTTTTAGGTTCTGAAAGTCCTTTGGCTGGTAGCCCCTTTTTGTATCTTCAAATCTCTCTCTGACTCTCAGATTTCTTCTCTTTCTTTCTTCTCTTAGCATGGCCTTCCTGCCTCTGTCATAGAAGGATTCTTGTGGTTACATTGGGTGCACACAGGTGATCCAGGATAGTTTCCTATCTTGAGCCTCTTAAGTTAGTCATATCTTCAAAGTCCTTTTTGCTATATAAGGTAGCATTGACAGTTTTCAGGGATTGGTAGGGATATGAAGAGGCTATTATTCTGTCTGTTTAGGCACTATTGTTAGAGTACGTTCGTGTGACATATGTTCTTTGTGATTTGTTGATACTGCCTTTGTAACCTACTTTGTGGCTAACTTTTATTAGGGCTTCATGTGTGGTTGAAAAGAATCCAGTTACAGATGTATAGCTCTTCACAATCATACTTACAAAAGCAACTTGTTATTATACTAACCAAATCTTCCCAATGCTTTTTTTTTTCTTGAGGCAGCAGCTTGTCATATAGCACAGGATGTCCTTGAACTCATGATTCTCCTGCCTTTGCCTCTTGAGTGCTGGGATTACAGTCTTTATTGGCTTTTTTTGTTGTTGTTTGTTTCTTTAGTAGATTATGAGAGAGATATAGTAAGAATTCCCTACTTGGTTCAGTGTTTGTACCTAACTGCTTGTTATTCTGTCAATTTTTGCTTTGTGTATTTTAAGGCTGTGTTGTTAGTTCCAATAAGTTTTTTGTTTTTATCATCAAGTAATAAGCTTTTCAAAATCTATCAGTGCTTTTTTCTATATTAGTGCTATTGTATAAGCTTCGTTTTGTTTAACATTTGTCAGGTCTGTCTTTATCCTTTTATTTCCTTTCTTTCTGTACTATAATGTTTTAGCTAAATCTGTCCAAACTGAATATAAATGAATATTTTAAAACATCAAGAGTTTTTCATTTTTTTAAATAAGTGATTATGATCTTTTATTATTTTATAGCTTATGATATATTTGGACATATTTCTATCACTTTTTTGCTTTTGTCTTGCCATCCCTCTCTTTGGTTGATGAGAATTTTCTACATTGTTTCCTATCCCCAGTACTTCCCTGGTATTGTTTTGGCTGTTACAATTCTGTTTCTTTTCATCAGTGTTGCCATTTACGTGTTTGACTTAATCAAGTCTGAAGCTAATTATCTCTATTGAACTTCTTCACAAAATTTTAAGTCTTAAAGTGTCACCTTTGATTGTCTTCCTCATTTGCACCTTCTTGTTTTGTCTAGCATCTTAGTTTCCTTTTTAAATGCCTTCTGTGGGTTCTGGAGAAGCAGAACCCACAGGTGAGAATAAGATTTAGTTTAAGGAATTGACCTACATTTTAAAGAGGCTTGATGAGTCCAAAATCTACAGGACAGATCTGCTGGATAGGGACCTACGGAAGCACTGAGGTTCCAGAGTTATTCTGTTTATAAAATTCCTTCTTGTTTAAGAGAGGTCCATCAGCCTTTATTGCATAAAGGCCATCAAACTGATTGGGTGAGGCCTAACCACATTATAGAGGACAATCTGCTTTACTCAGAGTCCACTGATTTAAATGTTAATCTCATCAAAACAAAAATGCCTTTATACAAATATTCAGAGTAATGGTTGAACAGATAATCTGGACACCTTTGTCCAGCCAAGTTCACACATGAAATTAATCATCACACCCTCCAAGTTTTTCCTTTTTGCACTGAAAATGATAGTACAGTTTTTTTAGGGGAGGAGTATAATTTTAATAGACTGAAAGGTGTTAGTCTCTAGAGTGAGAATGGAAATGACAGTATTTTTAGCCTGGCACAAGTTTTTTGTTTTTTTTTTAAATTGGTCTCTTTTAAATTTTTTTATTATTGTTGTACTGGGGGGTACAATGTGACACTTAAAAAAATTCTTATATCAGAGTTGAATTCACCCCCTCCATCTCCTTTATTTCCCCTGCCCCCATTCCTTAAACAGTTTCAACAGGTCTCGTTTTTTCATTTACATATATGTGTACATAATATTGGCACAATATTTACCCTCTTACACCCTTTCCTGTATCCTCCCCCCCTCCATTGGTCTCAACCCCCCCCAAACAGAACCTGTTTTGCCTTACTGTTCTCTGTTTTTGTTAAAAAAAAAAAAAATATATATATATATATATATATATGTTTGTTTAAGATAACTATACAGGGTGTTTCATTGTGACATTTCCATGTACATTTGTATTATAACCTAAATTGGTTCATTCCCTCTATTTTTCTCCTTTCTACTTTAGCCCCCATCTTATGGTGATTTCAACAGGTCTAAAACTTCTGTATTCTATCTTGTGTAGGAAGTACATCAACCATATTCACCTTCTTAAACTCCTTCTTTTACCCTCCCTCTCTCATATTTGACCTCCCCTTAGTGTGATCTGTTTTTCATAATATTGCTTGTATTTGTATTAAGTCTATTCTTCATATGAGAGAAAACATGTGGTCTTTGACTTTCTGGACCTGGTTAACTTCACTTAAGATGATGTTCTTCAGTTCCACCCACTTACCTGCACATGACAAAATTTCGTTCTTCTTTATGGCTGAATAAAATTCCACTGTATATAAATACCATATTTTCTTAATCCATTCATCAGTAGTGGGACATCTTGGCTATTTCCATAGCTTAGCTATTGTGAATAATGCTACAATAAACATGGATGTACAGGTCCCTTTATTGTAACCTGACTTACATTCCTTCAATTATATCCCTAGGACTCATACCCTCCAAGTTTTACTGTTACTATAATTACTACTATTCCCTGCTTATTTAGTTTTAAATATGTTTGCCAAAATCTTTCCTCATATATTATTCTTGCATTCCACTTTCTTCTATGTTCAATTCTCTTTCTTTAACAGATCTTTTTTTTTTCTTCAATGATTATTTATTGAGCTTCTCTAAAATAGTTTAGTTGTTTTTTGTTATGGCTTTTTTCCTATTAAAAATCATAAACATTCTTACTGTTGTCACTTTCAGATTGCAGATGCTCCTCAACTTACTATGGGGTTGTGGCCCCCAAAACCCATTAAATTTGAAATAATCATAAGCTAAAAATGCATTTAATTCACTTAACTTACTAGACATCATAGCTTAGCCTACCTTAACTGTGTTTAGTACACTTATATTAACCTACAGTTGGGCAATTGTAACCAAACCTATTTTATAATAAAGTGTTGATTGAATGTCTCATGAAATTTATTGAAAACTGAACTGAAAGTGAAAAACAGAATAAAGGTATGGGTACATTCTCACACCATCCTAAAGTCATGAAGTTGTAGTCACACCATCTTAATTGAGAACAGTCTGTGTTATACTTTTAGGTTATTCTATTTTAAGTTTTGGAGGCTAATTTGTCTGATTACTGCATCTGCTAAAACCTTCAGTTCCTGGTGGTCTCTTCAAGTTGCAATTTTTTATTGTAAGCTCATCTTTAGTAGGAATTACTTCTGTGGAAATCTAGCATTGGAAATCTAGTTCTTGGAACTATTCACTTTTATGTCTTTTGGATCCTAAAAGATTTCAAAGCTCAGCTAGATTTTATGTTATTTTTAAATTTATGATGTTCACCATGCAACTATGTAAATCTGAAACCCTCGCATACATATGATACTTCTAAAGCTCTTGATTTCTTGCTGGTGTTTTCTCCCCCATTATCTCCCCCAATTAAGATCTCAAACTAACGGCTGGCATCTTTGCTCCTTCTCAGAGTTCATGGTCCAAGTTACATTTTCATGAGTAGAACAGCTTGATCTTGTGAGCATTATGCACATGCTCAGTTCTTCCTCCTCCCCCTCACAACAGAGAAAGGTAAATTTTCTCTCCTGGCAAGGGATTTAAAGTCATAGTTCAAGCCCTGAGCTTTTAGGGACTTGAGTTGGGTCTCAAACCCAATGGATCGTCACAGCTGAGATAGCTCAAGCTTAGGGCTCTGACTTGGATGTCTGTTTCCCAGTACTTGAGGAATGTTTCTCTTTTAAATTTTTAGCACTGTATTATCTTAAAATTAATTTATCCATTTCTTTATGTTTTTAGCAGGAAGATCCACACATCAGCGTGGGCTACCATGTTATAAATTTTTTCTGCACTTTTTAACATTGATGAAATTTAACTCTTAATGTCCTTATATTTCAAGAAATTGGTTGATTCTTTATATTAATAGGATTTTAAAAATCAATTTTGAGATTATTTTAGCTTTTCTCTTCTGTTTTGGGTGTTCTTTTTTGGAGGGGTGCATCTGGTACAGATAAGCATTCAGTAAATATTTTCTAAGTGAAAATAGGTTGGATTTTTAGTTTGTGCCATAGTATTAAGATATTTAATTCTCATGCTAAACCAGCAGTACATAATATTATCACTGGATTTTGGGTGAGTTAATTGAGACATAGAGAAAGTAACTTGCTCCATAGCAATAGTTAGTACATGGCAGAGCTGAATTGAAACCAAGTCTGGCTCCAAGGGTCTGTATTCTTAATCATTATACTATAGCTTTTGTATACTTTTGAGAGATAGCATTCATTATTTTTATATTCCTGTTTTAAATCCTTCCCCACTGCTTTCTGGATAATGTTTGAATAAATATTTTATTACTTAAAAAATAAGTGTTTAAATAAATATTTAAATACTCCAGCTTACCTATGTTACCACACCACATATTAGTCCTGTTCTCTCTCACCAGTTACCAACAGTTTTCCACAGAAACTCTGCTATTTCATGCTTGCATGTGTTTAATTGTATTCTGTTCTGCCTGGCATGCCTCTCCCTTCTACTGCT
This sequence comes from Castor canadensis, assembly GCF_047511655.1. NCBI lineage: Eukaryota > Metazoa > Chordata > Mammalia > Rodentia > Castoridae > Castor > Castor canadensis. The sequence continues at coordinate 127,860,563 of NC_133391.1, read as the reverse complement.
TTCCTGGCTAACTTCTGTTTGTCCTTGGGAATTATATCTCTCTTTGAAAGTTTCTGTAATGACTCCTTGAGACAGTTTCCCCTATCTTCAGTGGTCTCCTGTATGTGCATCTGGATAGCACTTATTTCAGTATGTTTTAACAGATGATTTTTCTTTTTTTTTTTCTTAATTGGACTGCCTTCTCTGAGATAAAGTATTGTGTTCTGCTCATCTCTGTGTCCTCATGGCCTGGTTATCATTACCTGGCACACAGGAGATGCTTAGTAAATGCTTGTTGAATGAATGAATAAGTCATTTCATTACTTTTTTCATAGACTGTAAGGTTTGCTTACTATAGTGTCTTGTTGAATTTTTTAAAATAGGACTATGAATTATGTTGTTAGTACCATTAATGAAAAATGTATATAAAAACAAGAAGTCGCTATCTTTGTCACTTAATGAGAGTTCTCTTTTTAAAGCACATAACATTTTTGCTTATTTAGTTGCAAAACAACATGGGTTCTATAATAGTGTGTTATTTAAAAGCAATTCCATTTGGCAATTCAGTTGAGAATGATTCTTTAGTGAAAAATAATCTGAGTTGTAATTATGTATTAAGAAGAATGCTTAGTCTAGCTGTTTTTATTTTTTTTTCTTGGCAATATTTAATGAAAGTATATCTCACTAAATTTGGCATTATTAGTCATTATTTTGTGACTGCTTTTCATTTATGTAGTATCTTGACATTGTATATAGAAAATACTAATTTTATCAAATCTCATTGCATTGTTCACCACCAAATACAGTCTAAATAAATAAATATGACTAAAGAACAAGTAAATCTCTTGGGGAAAAATTATTTGTAAGATATATCAAATATGGTTTTTGTAGCCTCATTTTCATATAGTGTAGAAAATATAATTGTCCAATGGGTGGTAGGTGTTTTGTGTCATGGCTTTTTAAAATTTTTAGCTCTTTAAATGGAATGAAGGAGTAAAAACAGAAAATTACTTGTTTCAGCCTGGTAAGCAGTGTATCTGGGCTAGCACTATTTTGCTGCAGCCGAAATTCAAACATGAGGAAATTGCAGAAATTTACAATTCAATGTGTGTTTCATCAGGGAGAAATCCACAGATTGTTTTGACACTCAGTTAGAAATTCAGCATGAAGATGGACGTCTCATGAAATTTGCAGCTGCTGATTGAATTTATATTTCCATAAAGGCCATCAACAGTAGCAGCCTGCAGGGAAAGAGGGGGGAGAAATGACAAAAATCGTGAGGCTAGCATTTTTCCTTAGTGTTATAGTCACAAATTACTGGTAATAAGGGTTTACATTGACCAGGATTAAAGAAAAATATAGACAGCCAGAAGGGAAGGACTTCTCAGTTTAATTGATTTTAACTAAATATGTCTACATTTGATATCTAAATATGTGTTTAGTCATCTGTAGAAAATCTAATATGCACCTAAAAATCTGTTTTTCTTAACTACTTAACCAGGAAAAATAAGGTAGTTTAAAGTTATAGAATGTTATATTATAGGCTATTTTTCTAAGAGCCTTTCCAGATAGAAGATGATGATTATTATTTGGTTTTCTGTCCAAAAACTTTTAAAAATATTTTAGAATGATGAATTGGTATTCTCAAAAGTTGAATTGTTGGTTACTTGCAAAAACATGAAATGATTATTTCAATCCTATAAAAAACAAGCTTGAATTTTATTCCTGCAATATTCATCTATCTTGAAAGGCTCTTAGAGGAAAAGAAAAAAAAAAACCTTTACAATAGAACATTCTGTAACTTTAAGAGCTACATTTTTCCTCTTTATGTACAAAAGATAAATTATCTGATTTTTAAATACACCTTAGATTTCTATGGATGAAATAAACATGTATTTAGATATCAAATATAGACATATTTAATTAAAATCAATTAAACTGAGAAACCGTTCTCATTTCAAAGTGTTTTTTAATACACAATGGACAAAAAGTTATTTCCTTTGTTAATGCTTCCTTGTGGAGAGTTCATATTATACACAGTTGAAACACATTTGTGGATTATAGGGAAACTAAAGGACTTGTGAATGTTCCTGCAGAATTCTTTGTCTCTCTGGATAGTGTATGCTTTACCCATAGCAGCTGCCCTCAGATAGCTTTATTTGAAAATTAGACTTTACACCACTGTAATTAAAAATAGTATTCTTACTGAAGAAAAAAATATATTTAACATGTTGTCAAAATATTAAAAAATGAGATTACCTGGAAAATATATACATAATTGTAATTATTTTTAATGTAGTACATTATAAATATAAGAACATAGAAACCAATTCCAGTTGTTCTGTTATTTGTGATTGTACATGAGAACATATAATTTATCTATAAACTATTCTAATTTGAAAAGAGAAGTTTATTCCAATAACTGTGCCTTAAATGAACATGTGGACATGTTTTTGGGTTTTAGAATTTGTTTTAATATTAAATTAGCATTCTCAGGTTACATGACAAGAATGTGCTGTTCTGCTAGGTATCTGAATGTGCTGTTCATCTGAATGCTCACTTTTTTCCATATCTCTTCCTCTTGTTTTACTCTGTGTGTTACCAACCAAATCTGTCACTTAAATATATTTGTACCTCTTTTTTTTTTACAAGCCAAAGCAAAACTATTTTATGAGAGATGTATCATTTAAATTTACAAGTATTTGGAAAAACTATTTTTCTCATGTGTGCTTTTCTTCCATGGCATACATTTTGAGTTAATCATTCAATCTAGATTTTTCCCTCTTTCTTTCTTTCTTTCCATCTTGCCCTCCCCTTTTGAGAATTTGCTATTTCAACACCCTAAAAGATACCCACTTAATTAATTTGCTGCTTATTAAAAGTCACCTTAAAGTTGATGTCAATTCTGTCATTCAATCATTTTGATATCTTTATTTGCTATTTTAGCTTATTGCCCCTGCCCTTGTTTATTTTTACTTCTTATACATGAATTGTAGTACATTCATTAATTATATAACATTTATTGACTGATATCTCTGTGAGGGACTATTTGGGTTCTGGGGATACAATAATAAACAACATAAGGCCTCCTCCCCAACTTCATGGTGTGTGTTTTAGTTGGAAGAAAACAAGAAATAAATGAATATGTAAGTATAATGTCAGATAGGAATATGAAAAACTGTAAAGCCAGGGAAGGAGCTGGGATATGGAAGAATGGGAGCATGGTAACTAGACAGTTTGAGAAGGTCCTCTCTGACGATGTGATATTTGAAAAGAAACTTGAGGTAAGAGAGAGTAATACCAAAGAGTTCTAAATATTTCCACTCTACCTCACACCATGAACATCCTCTCCCCCTTATTCTGCTTTGTGGTGTGTTTTCCACTTACTCCCATCCTCTTGTCACACTCAGTAGTCTGAATTCTACAGCTCCCATAATTCTTTCGTTCTCATACAGTTTGTATATTCATATAAAAATTCACACAGATAAGATTTTTTGGAGGAATATTGTTTGTTTTTCACAAGAACAGAATTATTCCATTACCTTTCCTGTTTTATTCAGGGATGTGTGTGCCAGCAATAAATCATTTAGGTCAGAAAATACAGAAGTAAAGTATTCTTTTAATAGCTAAATACATTATTTGAATTTATCTTTGAATATAGCTGAATCTATTTAACCTTTGATTAGTGTGTTGATGGACATTTGAATCATTCATAGGTATTTTTAACTACTAAAATGCTCCATAATTTGTTTTTGAGGAGGTGCTTACTGGGGTTTGAACTCAGGACTTTGAGTTTGCTAAGCAGGTACTCTCCCATTTGAACCATCTCCAGCCCCTCCATAAACATCTCATACAAGTATCTTTTCCTTCTCCTGCTTTTTTTGGGGGGAGGGAGGGCAGTACTGGGGTTTGAACTCAGGGCCTCATACTTGCTAGGCACTCTACCACTTGAGCCACTTAGCTAACCCTTTTTGTGTTGGGTATTTTCACGATAGGGTCTTGTGAACTGTTTACCCAGGCTGGCTTCGAAGCCTGATCTTGATCTCTGCCTCCTGAGTAGCTAGAATTACAGGCATGAGCCACTGGTGTCAGCTTCTGCTTTTACTTTTTAAGATAAATTTGCAGAATTGGCATTGGTGTGGCAAAAGATATGTGCAGTTTTCAATAGTAAATATTGCCAAAATACTTTCCAAAAGGGCCTTACCAATGCACATTCTTACCAGCAATGTAGGTGAGCATACTCTTCTCTATGGCCTTACCAGCACTAGGTATCTTTGTTTTATGTTTTATCTGTTTTTAGCCCATCTTCATCTGTCTCCCTGATGCTCAGTTTGTAGGTATTCTAGACATGCACTTTGCAGTCTTGTAGAACTCTGTGCCCTTATAGAACTGTACAGATCACTTTTCAGCAATCTCACCATGTCGTATTTTAATTACCTGATTAGATGTATGCCTTTACCCACTCTGACTCCCAACACCTAAATGACACAAAGCCTGGCACATGGTAGGGAAACAGTTTGAGTAAATACTTTCTTTCAGAAACAAATATTATCTGGTAGAGAATATTGATAATGGGAGAGGCTATGCATGTGTCAGAAGACAATATATGGGATATTTCTGTACCTTCTTCTCAATTTGGCTGTGAACATAAAACTGCTCAAAATGAATAGTCTTTGAAAATACAAATAACCAAATGTACAAGTTTTTTTTTGGATTGCCAGTCATGTTGACCTATGTATGCCATTGATGTCTCTTTTTCAGAGCAGAGAGGCAAGAATTTACTACATTTTAAAACTGTTGCCTGAAAGGTTAAAGGCATTCTTGGTGTGACACTATTTCTCTTTGTAGTGTAACAAGCATTTATCTTAAGTTGCATATTACTGTGATCAGGACATAGCTATTATATTTGTCAGATTGCTGCCAGCTACTATACATTTTTTCTGGCTCTGAAATCACATGCATATTCTAGGCCTATGTTCTGAAATATTTTGAAATAATATTGTTGACATTTAGAGCATTCTGTGCTGCAAGTGCCTTCACCCCAGTATGGGATGTGCCCCATTGAACAGAGCTCAGGCAAGGCAAATAGCTGTTTGTCATCTGCTAAGCTGTTTGTTGCAACCAGATAAAAGTATACTCCTGTTTCCAGATTTAAAGTATAAATAGTGTACATTTCTGATCTCAACTAGCCTCTTCATTTTAGAATCTTTATTTTGGAATGTTCCTTTGCCATCAGCTAGCCTGATCTTTTCAAATTGCCTATAGTTAGAACCAGTGTATTTGGGCTCTAGCCTTTCTTTCTTCTTCAAGAGAACTGGGAGCACTGATGACTGCAAGAGACTGGGTGATCATGGAAATAATATACATTAGCAGCTGGACTCTAAAGAAAAGGGGAAATGTGATATGATTAAGCCCTCATTGACAGAGTGTGCCATTAAGTGGTGGTTCTCAAAGATGATTCAATCTTCATGAAGGCAAAGAGCCAATTGGTAGTTCACTTGCTTGTTATTTTTTTTGAATTTTTATTGTTTTATTATTCATATGTGCATACAATGCTTGGGTCATTTCTCCCCCTCCCCCACCCCCTCTCTTACCCCCCACTCCGCCCCTCCCTCTCCTCCCCACCCCCTCTATACCCAACAGAAACTATTTTGCCCTTATCTCTAATTTTGTTGAAGAGAGAGTATAAGCAATAATAGGAAGGAACAAGGGTTTTTGCTAGTTAAGATAAGGATAGCTATACAGGGAGTTGACTCACATTAATTTCCTGTGCGTGTGTGTTACCTTCTAGGTTAATTCTTTTTGATCTAACCTTTTCTCTAGTTCCTGGTCCCCTTTTCCTATTGGCCTCAGTTGCTTTTAAGGTATCTGCTTTAGTTTCTCTGCGTTGAGGGCAACAAATGCTAGCTAATTTTTTAGGCGTCTTATCTATCCTCGCACCTCCCTTGTGTGCTTCTTACCTATACCTACTAACTCCAGAGCATTTCCTACTCTTTCCTGTATCAGCTTTAGAGTTTGTGGTCTGATATTAAGATCCTTGATCCATTTTGAGTTAATATTGGTATAGGGTGATATACATGGGTCTAGTTTCAGTTTTTTGCAGACTGCTAACCAGTTTTCCCAGCAATTTTTGTTGAAGAGGCTGCTATTTCTCTATCATATATTTTTAGCACCTTTATCAAAGACAAGTTGGTTATACTTGTGTGGCTTCATACCTGGGTCCTCTATTCTGTTCCACTGGTCTTCATGTCTGTTTTTGTGCCAGTACCATGCTGGTTTTTTTTTGCTACTGCTTTGTAATATAGTTTGAAGTCAGGTATTGTGATACCTCTAGCATTGTTCTTTTGACTGAGTATTGCCTTGGCTAATCGTGGCTTCCTGTGTTCCATATAAATTTCACGGTAGATTTTTCGATCTCTTTAATGAATGTCATTGGAATTTTGATGGGAATTGCATTAAACATGTAGATTACTTTGGGGAGTATAGCCATTTTTACTATGTTGAGTCTACCAATCCATGAGCATGGGAGATCTCTCCACTTTCTATAGTCTTCCTCAATCTCTTTCTTCAGAAGTTTATAGTTTTCCTTGTAAAGGTCATTCACATCTTTTGTTAGGTTTACACCTAGGTATTTGATTTTTTTTGAGGCTATTGTAAATGGAATTGTTTTCATACATTCTTTTTCCGTTTCCTCATTGTTAGTGTATAGAAATGCTAATGATTTTTCTATGTTGATTTTATATCCTGCTACCTTGCTGTAGCTATTGATGATGTCTAGAAGCTTTTGAGTAGAGTTTTTTGGGTCTTTAAGGTATAGGATCATGTCGTCTGCAAATAGGGATATTTTGACAGTTTCTTTACCTATTTGTATTCCTTTTATTCCTTCTTCTTGCCTAATTGCTCTGGCTAGGAATTCCAGTATTATGTTGAATAGGAGTGGAGATAGTGGGCATCCTTGTCTGGTTCCTGATTTTAGAGGGAATGGTTTCAGTTTTTCTCCGTTAAGTATAATGCTTGCTGTAGGTTTGTCATATATAGCTTTTATAATGTTGAGGTACTTTCCTTCTATTCCTAGTTTTCTTAGAGCTTTTATCATGAAATGGTGTTGGATCTTATCAAAGGCTTTTTCTGCATCTATTGAGATGATCAAGTGGTTTTTTTCTTTGCCTCTGTTAATGTGGTTTATTATGTTTATTGATTTCGTATGTTGAACCACCCCTGCATTCCTGGGATGAAGCCTACTTGGTCGTGGTGAATAATCTTTTTGATGTGTTGTTAATTCAGTTTGCCATTATTTTGTTGAGGATTTTTGCATCAATGTTCATTAAGGAGATTGGTCTACAGTTCTCCTTTTTGGAGGTGTCTTTGCCTGGTTTTGGGATAAGTGTAATACTGGCTTCATAAAATGTGTTAGGCAGTTTTCCTTCCTTTTCTGTTTCATGGAACATTTTAAGGAGGGTTGGTATTAGTTCTTCTTTAAAGGTCTGATAGAATTCAGCAGAGAATCCATCTGGTCCTGGACTTTTCTTTTTTGAGGAGACTCTTGATTGCTGCTTCAATTCATTTTGTGTTATAGATTTATTCAGGTGATTAATTTCCTCTTGGTTCAGTTTTGGATGATCATATGTATCTAGAAATCTGTCCATTTCTTTAAGGTTTTCAAATTTATTTGAATATAAGTTCTCGAGGTAGTCTCTGATGATTTCATGGATTTCCATGGTGTTTGTTGTTATCTCCCCTTTTGCATTCCTGATTCTACTAATTTGGGTTTTTTCTCTCCTCATTTTAGTCAGGTTTGCCAGGGGGTCTATCGATCTTGTTTATTTTTTCAAAGAACCAACTTTTTGTTTCATTAATTCTTTGTATGGTTTTTTTGGTTTCTATTTTGTTGATTTCAGCTCTTATTTTTATTATTTCTCTCCTTCTATTTGTTTTGGGATTTGCTTGTTCTTGTTTTTCTAGGAGTTTGAGATGTATCATTAGGTCATTGATTTGGGATCTTTCAGTCTTTTTAATATATACTTGCTTGTTATTGTAGAGTGAATATGAGGATCTTTGGAGGTGGGTTTAGTAATGGGCCATATGTCACACTTTGACTAATAGCCAGGGACAGCACCTTGGTTAATTTCTGGTACTCTTACAAGTCTAGTTCTGAGAGTACAGGCAGAATGAACATGAGAAAGAGGAAACCTTATCAGTTATTCAAATGAAGCTGGGCTTACATTATACAGAGCAACCAATCCTGCTGCTCCTCTACCCCACTTTTCCATAGCTTAGCATATTCATTCTTACCATGTGATCAGAGTTCACACTGCTTGTTACTCTTTGTTAGAGATTCATGGTCTGATTTAGAAATAAGATTTTAAGTAAAAATCCTCCAAGCTCTACTGTTAGCAACAGACTTCAGAACTCTTGAAAACTTTTCTTGAATCTTACTATTTGGTACAGGCCACCTTTCTTTTTGACATATCAGCTCCTTAATTGAGATCTTTTGCGTGTAAAACCATTGATTTTGTTTTCTGAGTAGTTTTTTTTCTCACCTGTTTTCTTTTTTAGTCTTATTAAAGTATGAAGAATTTTCAGTCTATTTTGTTAAAAAATTCACTAAAGCTTAATTTGCAAATAAGAGATTTTATATAACTGAATAGTTTAATAATTATCCACTTCTATTTTCTTTTCTTTTTTCCTGCATTACTTCTTTTGATGATTGCTTCTAATTTCCCAGATGACTCATGAAATCTCTTACAGCAAAAGGCCCAGCATGTTACATAATAGAATCTTTTTTTTAAGATAACCAGTTTTTTTAATCAATAAAAAAGGTAAAGTCCAAGGGATGTCCACAAAAATAGAACATACAGAAACTAAAAAGTAATGGGAAATGAGAAAGATAAAATTTGAAGGGGTGTAAGAAAAACACATCTTCCCACAATGGGTCAATGTATAAAACTGCCAAGTGAAAAAACTGCTTTGCAATGAGGAGCTGATGGTGATGTCTCAGAACAATGACCCTGGCAACAAGACATGGTGGAGAGAAGAAAGAAGGTGGGGGTTGCTGTTGTTTGAGGTGAGGGGGTTAGCAGAATCTTTTTATGTTAAACTAGGGCATTAAGATTCCCCTAACCTACTTCTACCAAACACTTGTTTCCTCTTTAGTTACCATCATTCTTTGCCTTAGGTGCACCATCTCTCTATCTTCTGAGAATATAGTTTGTAGTCTAATTCTGATCAACAGGGAGAAAAACTGATTGGTAAAGAAGAAACTGTAGAATTTAAGTCAAGGAAGGGAAGGCTATAAGGAGTTAGATGTGTATTCTAACCTAGACATTAGAAGAGGAGCCTTCAGGCAGGCATGGTAGTACACACCTATAATCCTAACACTCAGGAAGGTGAGGTGGGGGCAGGAGGGACTACATAACAAGACCCAATTTCCAAAAATTTTTTAATTAATTAAATAAAATAATAGAGCCTTCAGAAAGCTCTTCAGAAAGAGTAAGTATTCTTCCCATTCAAGAAGAATGGGAAGATGAAAAAGAAAATGATTGGAAGTGTACCTGCTCATGATTCTGTTGAAGAGATGTAAAATTGGCTAAAGGAAGTGCTCTGACTAGTATTTTTAAAAGGCAGATACACAAAGTTATCTGTAACTGCAGCCATAGAAATGTGACAGGGCAGAAAGACAGGGAGCCTGCTGTGCTCCCACAGAATCATTATGCGTACCATATATTTCTGATGCATTATAAGTATATATTAATCATCTAAGCATTTTTTAAAAACCAGCAAAACAGCATGTTCAATGTGTGAAAGCAACACGAAGTCTAGGACAGTTTTTCAAATGAGTGAAATGTAATACCAAAAAGACAAAATCTCAAAAAGAGACAAGATTTTGAAAACCCTCAAATGAGACAAAATGGCTATCTACTTTTATGTGTAAATTCACAACTTTTTTAAGATCGGCAAATATATGTTGATAGCAAATATATTCTCCTTTGGCAATATCTCACTATCTAAACATGAGAATTAAATATCCACAAAAGGGCCAAGGCATTAGGAAAATAAAAATTTCCAAAGCATAACCCACTCCTTAAGACAGTAGTATATTTTTAATGGATGAAAGAGCACAAACCAATTCTATTCTTTTCTTTCTCTCTTAGTTTTTGAGGGAAAGTGCATTCAAACTGAATATATGTTTTAAAAAATGAATAGGCAAGAAGGGACTACAGCATAATGAAAATACCCAGTGTATTTAAAAATGGTACAAACTTGTGGAAATTCTGTTCTTGTTCCTTATTTTTCAACATAGGACAGTCCTGTATTCATTACATTTATTGTCACTGTGACAGAATATCTCCATAAACAACTTAAGGGAGGAAGCATTTATTCTTGATTAGGATTTCAAAGGGTTTAGTCTTTGGTTACTGGCCTCCCATGTAGTTGGGCAGAACATCATGGTGGCAGGAGAGTGTTGACAGAGGCTGTCCTTCTCTTCTTGGTGGACAAGAAGAAGAGAGAAAGGGATATAGGAAGGTGCCAGGGTAAGACATAGTCCCAAGGACCTGAGCCCTCATGATCTAATCATCTCTGGAAATGCCCTCACAGACACACCAAAGGCATGTTTTACTGATCTCCACATACATCTTAAATCAAGTTGGCAATCAAGATTAACATCACAAGCCTCTTGTCTCCTTTCTTCCCAACTACACCAAGAAGAAGACATGTTTCTGAGCCTGAAGTCTCAATCTGAATGTAGAACTTCTCAGACCATCCTTACTTTATTGTATGGTTGCCTTAGTCTTACCTACTCCTTAGCAAACAAAAAGAAAGTTTTTAGGTTTGTTCTTTTCCTTATTTGTCAATAATAAATTGTTAAAGTGTATATTTTCATTCATTATATATATAACTATAACTACCTTTTAAAACAGTCCAGCAATTTATGTTTACCTTCTGTATCAGTTAGAATTCAGGCAAGAAGCAGATGGCACATGTAATTTGAGGGAAGTTTAATGTGTACTATGTAAAAGTTGTGGTCTAGGAGGGAAACCACAGGTGTAAGAAACCACAAGTGTAGCACTGGAAGGCAAACACCACAGTCTCTTTGCCATTTCCAAGACTGAAAGGGTGAAGATAAATCATTTCTGGGACCTGGAGAGAGAATTGTGACCTTCTGCTAAGAAAAACAAATAGGCCATTTAACCTTATAGGACAGGAGCCAGCAAAATAAACATTCTGATCTCATTCTCCTCCTTCCCTTTAGTCCCCTGTTGGTATTCCCTATTAGCTGATATCCACTGGCCACCAAAGGGCAAAGGAACCTGTTGATATAATCCATTTAGATCAGTGTTCTGGAACAGGAGGTAGAAATGGTTGGACACTAGATCTGGAAGGGCAAATAGCACACCATCCTAAATTTTTTTCATCTATTTGGAAAATATTTTCAAAGCCTATATGCATTTGCAAAGCTCTAAGAGCTAGTAGGCATATTCAGGGGCTTGGAATATAGCTCATTGGTAGCGCACCAATGAGCTATATCTTTCGGTTTATCCTCAGCACCGAAAAAAAAAAAAGAATTATTAGGCATATATCTTGATGTCTAGTAAGGAAGAACAGATCACCAACAAAAACTAAATTCAAAGATAAAGCTCCAGAAGATTTTTTTTTTTTTTTGGTGGTACTAGGGTTTTTAAGCAGGGCCTCGAGCTTGCTACTTAGGCACTCTATCACTTGAGTCACACCTCTACCTCTTCTCCAGAAGATTTCTGTTCAGGCAGAGGTTGAGTGCCACATAAATCATTAGATGAGGTGCAAGTGGGCTGGTCATGATGGCACACATCTATAATCCCAGCTACTTGGGAAGTAGAGACAGGAAGTTCACAATTGCAGTTCTTGGCCAGCCTGTACAAAAAGTTAGGGGTCCCTATCTCAAAAATAATCCCAGTGTTGTAGTAATGGCAGCTAGTCAGGAGGCATACATACAAGGGTCACAGTCTAGGACTGATCCAGCCAAAAAAGTGCAAATTCCTATTTGAAAAATAATTAATAGTAAAAAAGGGCTGGGAGGTGGGTGTGGCTCATATGGTAAAACACTTGTCTAGCAAGCACAAGGCCCAAGTTCAAACCCCAGTACTCCCCTCTCCCCAAAAAGATGAAGCAAAAATAGTTGTAGCTAAAAAGAAGAAAAGATTAATGTACACTTGAATTGTTAGGGAAGGTTTCCTTAAAAAAGAATAATAATTTTTTTAAAAGAACTTGAATTTGGCCATGAAGGGTTGACAGATTTTTTTTTTTTTGTAAAGAGGTAGGAACATGTAATTTGCTCAGTGTAAAGTGAGTGAGCAATTTGTTTAAAACAAACAAAACTGTCCCATTGTTCTGTGAGAGTTGCATGGTGTTGTGTGGTAAAAAGATTCTGTAATGAAATAAATTGGTCAAATGCATATTTTGCCACCCTTGGATATATTTATGCAACATGTATTTAGTTTACTAAAAGCTCTGAAAAATCTTGCTACAAAGAAATGACTGTTTCTGTTAATGACTTTGCAACAGAATCCATTTCATTTCCCTCAACTCCTTTTAAAACTGAAGCAGGTTAAAATCTAGTATAACTCTGGTATTCTATGAAACGTATTTTGGAAAATGGTATAAACAATGAGATGTCTCTGTGTAGCTCTGAAAAAGCTGTAGTATGATTGAAGGGGTATTTTAAGGAGATCATTCTGACGATGGATTCGAATGCAGATGATTATTTGGGCAGTGATTATTACTGCAGTTATGTAGGCACTTAGTGCTATCTGAAGTGAAGGGTGGTAGTGGAGCTGTAAAAAATTCAGACTTGCAAAGGGCATTAGGAAGGAAATGATAGCATAACTTGATTGATTAAATATGGATGGATAAGAAAGGAGTGGAGTGGGGGAAAGAGAAAGATAGAGACTGAGAGAGAGAGAGCAAGAGACAAGAGGTATGTCGGTGATGGCACAATTATGACTTTTGGGCCCACGTGTTCTCTTTGTGAGTTTGTTAAACTGCAACCACTAGTGTATATTGACCATCAAGAATGAAATATTTTTAAAAAGGATTTGAGAAGATTGGGAATACACAGAAAGTACTATAATGCCTATTCTGAAATGAGTATTTCCTGGAAATACTTGTGCAAAATCTTCGCAGTGTCAAAGCTGACTGATTCACTGACTGGGGGAACAGTATCCTGAGCTTGGGTATAGCTTAGTGGTAGAGTGCTTATTTGGAATGCATGAGGCCCTGGTTTCCATCCCTAACACAACTTCTAAAAAATGAGGAGTAGTGTTCTAACCAAACAAGATTGACCCACCAGACCATTGAGATTATATGCACATAGCCAACTCAAACTGTATTTATTGATCATTCCTATAAAGATTGACTTTTTATTCCCCACCTCCCCTAAAAAAAAGAATTTTGGCATAGACCAGTTTAGAATAAAAGCCAACTGTATCTTGTTTATTTAGGGTTTTTTTTTAAGTGATTACCTAAAAACATTGCTAATTTTTTAGCATGTTTCTTAATACCTTTCAAAAGAAAATCATGTTAGGAATCAGTTGCTTGCTTAAGGTTTGTTTAGAGTCACATACTAAAAGAAACTGATGTTAGATTAAGAACTGAATACAAACTATATCATTTAAAAAAATTTTTAAGTAATAATTAATCATCCTGAAAGGAGGGAAACCAGAAGCTCTGTAATATTTGAGGTCATGTTTCTTAATTGATGCTCTTTTGGCTGCTGTAACTTTTCTTTCATTTCATATCATATGTTTGTTGTCATTTTCCTATTTTTCTTCTTTGCATGAATGCTTTTTGCTTATCTCCTATTGTATTTATATTTATAGAAGACTAAGTATGATGTGATGTTTCTTCCTTATTACTTGCTAAATTCCTTATTTAAATTCTAAATCCCTATTTTAATGTACTTTTAAGATAAATTTACTGAAAATATTCAGTGCTTATATTTTCAGTTTTGAATTTATTCATATTGTGACAGTAATTGGTAGAAAACTGTTTCTCACAGCTGACAGCCAAAAAAAAAAAAAAAAGAAAGAAAAAAAAAAGCTTGGGGACAAAGCTACCACATGCCAGAGTGCTGAAGACCCATCAGATATTTAAGGAAGTGGCATTTGTAGTTGCATTATTTAAGCCTCTGTTGAAAAAGGAGATGGGAAGAAACTGTATTTGTACCAAGTATATTATAGAATTTGTTTTCTAAAGACTAGTGTTTTTCGAAAAAGGTGTAACATCTATCAGACATTTTATAAAGCACACAAAATAAATAAATAATAGTTCTTTTCAAAAACAACTGGAAAACATGAATGCTATGATGCATCTTTTTTTTAAAATCAAAAACTTTAAAGAAATATTTCTGTCTCTTAGAAAATGATTAGGAAGCCCAAATTTCAAGTGCAATCTTAGTTAATAATTTTATCATTTTCTGCCACAGAAGTACTATTTGGTATTGTATGGTATTATTTAATACAAGTCATAATATAGCCTTTGTTTTGCCAATTAATTTAGGTCATTGATTGTCCAACTGCGATTTGGGAGCCCTCTGTATCTTTAAGAATCTTCCAGTGATTGGATATCCAGTCTTTTGTTTTAATGATTATGGCTGTATTTCTGTTCTTTCTGGTAAGAATAAGTAATCATACTTACTAAAAAGTAACAGCAAAACTCCACAGCATCTCATTGACAACTTATTATAGAGAAAAATCAACTTTTCCCTTAATTTTCATGCAGAATGCTGGGCAAGCAGGAATGGGTGGGTCAGTCATTCTTAGTTTAGTTTATTATTTCTAATAGTCCATGGTCTAAACTTTGAAAAGCCATTAGTATAAATCAGGATGTAATAACTCTTTGGAATTTTGAGGACATTTTGTTAAATCATCTTAGATCCTTGTTGAAGATTTATAAAATTCCTAACTGAACATTTGAAGAACTTTTAATAAGTTGCTTAGTTATGGAACATTTGAGCATGAAGTTCACACAAGTATTTTTTTCTTCTGCATTCATGGACAATGTAATGAGTTAAGTAGTATTCCTCCAAAATTTACACTGCCTAAAATGTATTAGGAAATAAGGGTCTTTGCAGATATAATTAAAGTGGAATCATACTGGATTAGGGTATACCCTAAATCCAACTACTGGTGACCTGAAAAGACAAGGAAAGGATATACAGAGACACACAGGAAAGAAGGCCATGTGAAAATGGAGGCAGAGATTGGCATGATTCAGCCATAGACAGAAAACACCAAGGAAAGTTGGGAGTCATTAGAAAAGGCAAAAATTCTTCCCTAGGACCTTCAGAGAGCACAGCCCTGCATGCACCTTAATTTTGGACTTCCAGCTTCCAGAACTGAGACTATAAATATCTATTGTATTAAGCCACCCAAGTATTAGTTCTTTGCTATAGCAACCCTAGGAATCCTGTACAGTCAAGATTCTATAAACTTTATTTTCACACATTTGTTCCATTCACCAAACTGGAAAGTCCTTGAAGGCAGAAGCATATAATACTCATTCTGTACAGTGAGCACATAATTCAGTATTCCACAAATATTGTGACTATATAACTATGGGCATTCTTATTTTTTAAGATTCCCAGATCTGTTCTTTATGAACAAATATGTTGGTTTTTATTCAATCTGTATACTTGAGGAAGACTGGAGTATAAATAACCATAGGACATTCTGTATGGAAGAGGTTGTATATAATTGCCAGGCTTGGATTTCTATAGTTAGCAAAGGTAACTGTTATCACCTTTATATTTCATTCTTGTGAAAAATAAGATCCAAACTGGGTTTTAAAATAAGTGAAATCTCTAAAAGGCTTTCAATATGAATCTCCAGAGAATATTCAATTTGTCATAATTTTCCTCTAATATAGAGAGCCTCTGAAAATAACTGCTTAACTATCAAAATTCTGTCCAAAGTATAGATCATGTATAAAGATTAACATTTTAGTAAAAAAGACTTAAAATATAATTTGAAGATTGGTAAAGACTAAAAAATGTAATTTAAGTAACGTGGTATTTTATAAAGAACTGATATTTAAAAGTATCATCTAAGTGGATATATAAAATTTTAATTTTTTATTCTTAAAGAATGGCTTTATAAACATTGCCTAAATTTCTAAGATATGAAAAATGATCATTAAATAATATTCTTATGTTTCAGTATAAACATTCTCCACTTACCAGTATTATTGTTTTCTCTCTTTAATTTGAAGTAATTTTTGTTGTTTTTTGTAGTGCTGAGGTTTGAACTCAGGACCTCACACTTGCTAGGCAGGCACTCTACCATTTAATCCATGAAGTAGATTCAAGTAGCCCTTGAAGTAGATTTAAAATGTTGCTTTGAATATTTCTTATCCAAGAGAAATACTACCTACAGAGGCACTAATGACTCTTTGAGGTAGTTGTAGGTTGTTTTCACCTATCCAATTTTTTGTGAATTTTAATATGCAAAGATTCCCAGTATTTGTATTAAATTTTTGTCCTTCTTTAGAAAGACTGTAGATAAGAGATATTAATTGTTTAATTCATTATAGGAAATGGGTCAGAACTGCAATAAAAGAATGCCAAATTTTAAACTTGGCAAACATAAATGTGTGATTCTCTTAGTTACAGAAAATAATGAATTATGAATTATAACCAGAATTTAGCTTATCCAAAGGGTAAATAAACATCACTTGTAATTGTTAAATCTTCGTACATTCATGGGCAAACACTCAAATTATCTTCTAATAAGGAGAAAAAGAGACATTGTTTTCAATTGGTAGGTGACATTCTTTCCAGACATTTATTCTCATTTATTTTCTAGAGAAAAGTGAAGACTTTAAGGGCATCTTACTTATTTTCTTTGTTTTCCAATAATCCTTTCACATGCCATGAATCAAAATCTGTGTGGAAGCCATGGGCAAGCCAAGTATGCTTCCTGATGCCTGACGGTTTTCCTGACATGTCATGTGAGTGAATCATATGAATAAAATTTTCCATAACAAACCCAATGTAACAGTCCAGGTAAGTAGATTTGTCATGAAGGTGCTGGAGTCATTTTTAGAAGCATATTTGCACTTTAGGACTTAGAACTATTATTCTGAGTACATGAATTAACACACTAATTTTGATAGCACTGTTTTAAATGATATTTAACTTTTGTTCAAAATTTGGTGATTCTTTACAAACAAATATCTCCATGATTATAATTTCAATTTTTCCTAAACCCAAATGTTCTTTATTAAAGACCCATTTGCATAAATTATGGTATATAAACACAATGAATGCAGCTGTATAAAGTCATAATGAGGATATACCTTATTTAATTTTTTTCAGTACTGGGAATTGAACCAGGGCCTTGCGTATGCTAGGCAAGTGCCCTATAACTGAGCTGTATCCCCATCCCTTTTCTATTTTTGAGATAGTATCTCATGAAGTTGCCCAGGCTGGCCTTGAACTCACAATGTAGCCCCAGCATGCCCGAAACTTGTGATCCTTCAGACTAAGTCTTCAGAGTAGCTGGGATTGTAGACATATACCACTATGTCTGGCTGCTTTATGAATAATTTGAAAAAAAAAGGGTACCTAAAATATTATTATGTAAAAAGAAAAGGTACAGAATAGTTTTTAGTGTAAGCCATTAATGTCAAAACAAAAGAATGTGTGTGGAAAAGAATGGGTGTGCACATGTGTGCACACACTTATCTTGACTTTGTATTGAATAAACTATGGAAGAATAAACTAGTAAAGTGAGGTCACTATTGTCTGTATACAGAGATAGAAACTCAGCAAACTGGACTTCATGGAAAAGGGATCTTTTTCCTTATGTACATTTTATCCTATGTGTTTTAATTGTATGAATGAATGTATTAGACAAAAAGGTAGATAGATTATGTTCTACTTTGAAAAGTATATTGGGGAATTCTGTTTTATGAAAAAGCCTGGGGAATAGAAGCCAAGTTTAAAATGATTACATTCATCAAGATATGGGTTATTATTCAGCACCAAAAAGAAATGAGTTACTAAGCAATAAAAAGATATGGAAGAACTGTAAATATGTATTAGTAAGAATTAAAAAAGCTGTTCTGAACAGGCTACATACTATATGATTCAACCTGTATGACATTTCGGAAAAGGCAAAATTATAGCGGCAGTAAAAAGATCAATGGTTGCCAACTGTTGGGGAAAGGCATTGGTGAACAGGTGGAGCACAGAGAATTCTTGGTACAATGAAACCAGTTCTATAATGGTGCAACCGTACCATTATAAATTTGTCCAAACCAGTAGAATGTACATCATCAAGACTGAATCCCCAGTGTAAACTTAACTGTAGATTTCAGATGATATGTAGATTCATCTTTGTAACAAATGTCTGCTAGGGGACTACATTTGAGACAGCCTCTCTCCCAGATACATTTATTTCTCCTTTGACCTTTCTCTCAACCAGCTTTTCTGGATCTGTTGATCCTAACGTCACTATTGCTTTCCATGTATGCACCTGCTCTATTGGTGGGCTAAGACTAGTCTGAACTTCAAGAGCATCAGGACTTCCTCTTACCTACCCTTCCCTTCCAGCAGCCGATCTGCTAGATCTTAGACATAATCTTATACTAGATCTTTGACATAATCAAAACCTGACACAACAGTGGTCCATCTTATACTGCGTGGTCAAAACCTGGCACACAGTGGTCCTGCTAGTCTCCTACTCTAGGAAAAGCACTGATACAAACTAACTTCACAAAGCTAACACATGTAATCCTTAGTGTCAAGCACCTTTCTTAATACTTTAGATATAGAAATAGCCTATGACCATGTTTTGTCTTAAAATATTTTGGAATACTATTTTATGGGGAGGAAACTGGGGCACAGGAGCCTAATACTAAAAAAAATAAGTTGGTAATTTCAGAGCCAAGTGGTCCAGGTCCAGTCTATGCCCTTAAATAATTGTCTAAAAAATAAAAAACCAAAAGACCAAAACAGAACAACAATAAGAACAAGAAACCTCAGTTCATTCCATGTTTGTTTGTCAGCATAACTGGTGTACAGGCACTCCAAAGTAATCTTAGCTGTTTGTAGAAAGCTTAAGGCATTTGAGACAAATGCCTTAAGGGTTGACTTTAGCCATTTCTGAACCAGCTAGTGGTTGTTTGCCCTAGTTGCATGCTGGCACTGGACCTAAGGGCTAGAATAACCATTTTCTTCTCTTCTCTTTGGTGTTTCACATTATTTAAACTGTGATGAGAATCTTGTCTTTGTTGGGTAAGATTTTTAACCTGGTACAGAGCCCACAAGTAAAGAAGAACCAATCCAGCTATTCCCAGAATAATGTCATACCAGTAAGGCTTCCTACTGAGATACTAAGTTCAAGAAAAGTAAAAGGAATAAAATGGAATGTTTTGTGATGCCATGTATGCCAGAGTTATCTTATCAGGCATTTATGTAAGGGTATATATTGTCACCATGGTGAAAGGAAAGCCTTTGTGGCCATTTGTCAATGATTGTGTAGTCCTTACTCCATGGCAGATGAAATAAAAGAACAAAGCTTACTTCGAAAGCAATTTACTAAACATGAAGTTTAAACAAAAAAAAAAAGACTTGTTTCTTTTCACATTTTCTTCTTCGAAATTGCATTATTGATGAATGAATCCATTCTCTTCCGTATCCCAAAATTACATGTGTCTCTGAATAAGACCAAGTTATTAGTATTTTTTTAAGTTCTAATGTATACTGGAACTAAGTTTAAAAATTCATTCCCTTGGCTATTTCTTCCCTTTATAATTTGCGGGGTTTTGCTGAGATGTTTGTTTGTTTATTCATTTTAAAGCAAGAAAAAACAAATAATAATAGCATTTCATGCCAAATAACTTGGTCGTCAAATTATTTTTGTATCCCAGGGTTAGTGTTACTGAGATTCAGCTTTTTTATAAAGATTGAGTTTAAAATGTGGCTACTCTTCTATGGTGAGACTTGCAATATTAAATCTAGAATTATTTTCTCAAATTAGGAGTCCTCAGTAAAAGTGAGCTTGTGACTTTGCGTAGCTCAGATAGAGAGAGGCAAAGCAAGTACAGTTCCTTACAAACCTTCCCATGCCCTAGGAACTGAGGTGTTCTTTACACTAAATTTTTCTGCAGTAGCTTCCTTTGTCATTTGTTGGTGACTTTAATAAAGGTCATTTAAGAGTGTCAGTTTTTAAGGATTCCCAAAGTGAGAATTAAAACAGCCATTTTGGAAAGAGCTGATTACATGTATCAATTTACATTATGTGCTAAATTACTATGCCATGTGCTATTTTAGTGTTTTGGGAAAACAGGGACCAAGTCTGTTCTATAGCATAATAAATATGTCCTATTTTTTAAAATGTGGCTACTCTTAATTCAGTATATCTCAAAATATTTCAAAGGTTTGTATGGTTTTTGTTTTTATATGAAGTGAAGAATGAGACATTAGCAATATAACATTAAGGCTCTTGTTGGATAACTATTTACATACAGATAGGGGGTGTGGAAATATTTAATGATTTGTAATAGGATATTAATTTTGTCAAAAACTATCTCCCAGATAAGGTCTTATAACCTTAATTCCCAGTCTCAGCAAAGGTGGTCTTAGTGCAGATGCTCAAATAAGAGTTCCTCTTGTAATGTTTATAGGCTTTTTTCCTGAAGACATTTTGGGGGAGAATTGTCATTCTTCACTATAATTTAAATGCTGTTCATCCTATTGCTACAGGCAATCAGGAAGTGTAAAATACCATGTTTCAGATCTTATAAACACCCAAGTTCTCAGTAATTAGAGAGGGTGGTGGCAGAAGACCATTTGCAGTGAGGAAGGTCCACTTTTTCAGGCTTTGTGATTGTGTCTCAAGTTGTTTTTGACATAAACATGCAAGGTAAAACTATCCATAACTATCATCTGTCTGTTGGAGCCAAGGTATAATTTTTTTTAAATCAATATATGGTAGCATCCAAAAAAATTATGCCAAATTTATATCAAAGTTTTGTATTCTTTGCAATATGTATAGAAATTTTTGATTTGACAATTTAAAGATCAAATATGTCTCTGTGGATTATAGCCTCTAATTATATATTATTTGAATCAACATAGTTATGTAAGTTATAAATAGGTCACAAGAGAATTTTATAAGCCCTGTCTTATTTAACAAAAGAGTTACCTTTATTAAGAAAGATATTTTAAAAATATTATTTCCAGGTTATTGTTTTTGGTCCATATAATTTAGCATCTCATCAAGTATTGAAAAGCTATTTAAGGATTAAGACATGAATTTTTATCCTTCATCAAGGCTAGAAGTCTTGACAAGATGTTTTCACTATACCCAAATTTACACTTTTGTAATATAAAGCAATTTAACTCTTTTGATTGCATATTAGTTGATACCATGAATAGTAGCAAATACGTATGCACAGGCTTTGAGTCAGATTGGCTAGCATTTCTCTACCAACCTGGACTCAAGTTTATTATGGGTCAAGTCTCAGTTTCCTCATTTATAAAATGAAAATGATAATATCTAAACTTCAGAGTGAGGATTAAAATGAATAACTTAATGTTTCCAGTGGCTTCACCAGTCTCCATTCCCTCAGAAGCTAAGGGGTCAGTGAAGAACTTGGATAAGGGAAAATATAATCTATATTTTCACTAACTTGTAACTGAAATTTAGCATGTAATTATAAAAGTAAACAACATGTCACAGTAGCAAGACCTGTGACTACTATCAATAAAAATCATAAATATATTTAGAACAACAAAAAAAAATGAGTAACTTAAGAAAACCACCTAGAACCATGTCTCAAAGCCTATATCCAGTTGGTCCCATAGATTTTGTTGTTATTATTTGTTTGTTTATAATTTTTATTGGCATAAATTAATTGTACAAAGGGGTTTAATTGTGATATTTACAACATGCATATAATGTACTTTGATCAAATTTACTTCCCCATTACTCTCTCCCTTCCCCCTTCTTCCACTTGCTGGTGCCCCTCCCAAACAGTCCTCTCTTAAAAACATGCCTTTTTTTTTAGTTCTAGATTCTGCATATAAGCAAAAATGTGTGAAATTGTCTTTCTGAGCTTGGCTTATCTCACTTAGTATGATGACAACCAGTTCTATCCATTTACTGCAAAACACATAATTTCTTAGTTGAAACCATAACATCTCATACACTTCTTTCAAGAATATTGTGATAGTCTTTTATTCTAATACTGTCTCTTCTAATCATCCTCAGCACAGCCACCCAACTGTCTTTTAAAGCACATCTTTTTTTTAGTATTATATGTCTTCATAACCCCCAGTTCATTATTCCTTATTTGTTATCTATTTCCCATTGTTAATTGATCATTAAAACCAGTGAAAATAATTTCAAACAAAGCTTCTGTGAATATGAGTGGAATAATATATGTTTGCAAATCACAGATACGTTGGACAGTTAGAGGGTGGCCTTAGTGAAGGCCTACAAAACACTTTGAACCTCTTACTCCTTTAAAGTTGTCAGTGGCTCCTTGTCTCAAGGAAAAAGTCCAAGTTCCTTGTTCTAATTCCACCCATTCCCAAACAAAGTCAAACTCAGTAGGAGCTATTTATGTTAAAAAAAGATGACATATGGTAGAACATAGCATGTATATAAGTGTCCAAAAATATTCTCACCAACTTTCCCATGTAAAATCCCATTGTCCTCTTAATTTTCCATTTTCTACAATGATCCTTCTAATCTCCATAATCCTCCTCCTGTTCCTGCCTGACTTCTTATTTGGTAGGTATCTCTAATAGAAAATTTCCCATTTGTTTTTACTCCACAATTCTAGGTCTCTGGTTTTTCTTGTGTGGTGTCATAGCATACTGTATTTTCTGTCTTATACTTTCTCTGTGTTGCCATCAATCTGTATTCTTAACCATCTGACCCCTGAGACCACCAGTATGTCCCAGAACAGTAATAATCAAAGAGACAGACTTGTTGCTATCATGTTGAAAACTATACCTAGCATACACCTTGGTATGCCTTCAGGAATGTGAAGACATTAGCTTGTCACATATGACAAAGATACCGGGCTGCTTGATCCACAAAGGAAACAACTTGAGCCTTTTTTTCTCTTTCTCTCATGTATAATAGTATAGTGTTTGAACTAGGGTTTCAGAATATGTATAGACACTAAGGTGAAATTTTTGCATTTGTGCTATATACCAAAAAAAAAAAAATGAGCCAGTGGCTCATGCCTATAATCCTAGCCACTTGTGAGGCTTAGATCAGGAGGATTTTGATTCAAGGTCAGCCAGGCAAAAAAGTTTGTGAGATCCCATCTCAATGGAAAAAAGCTGAGCGTGGAAGTGCATACCTTCCATTTCATCTATGGTAGGAGCATAAGATAGGAGGATAGCAGTTCCAGGCTGGCCTGGACAAAAAGTGAGACCCTGCCTCCAAAATAATCCAAAGCAAAAAGGGCTGGAGGTGCGGCTTACATGGTAAAGCACCTGTCTAGCAAGTGCAAAGTCCTGAGTTGGAATTGTAGATATATATTTGTATATACACATAGCAGAATTGCAGAATTTTGAGTTTGTGTAGGGAGAATAATAGAGTTCTGATACAATAAAACCATGTTACAAGATTTAGCACGAGGCTGTGGGTTCAATTCCCAGCACCAAAAAACAGAACATTACAGACAAACAGAATCTGTGTTATAAGTTCATTGTATTCCTTCTTCCTGAAGGATCATGAGATTGAGAACTCCCAGACAAAGGCATAAAATTATAGTGAAAGAAGAAAGTAAAATCCAGTTGGAGTGGGGGGAGTGGAGCCAAATAGGAGATTCTGACATAAACTCTAGTTACCTGCACATTTTTGAAACATTTTTATTTGTTTATAATAGTTATACATATAATGTAATCCCCTCCATTGTTTTCCCTGTTCCAAAAATAGCCACATTTTCCTTTATTTTCAAGATAATACATGTTTCTTATTTTTTAAAAGTCAACTTTTAAAGAAAGAACAAAATCTTATATAATTAACCCACTAGAGATAACTGACCACACAGCCACTCTCCTAAGATTTTTGGTAGTCAATCCAGAAAAACAGTTGATCACATATCTTATACTGGTTCATTTACATGCTAAACATCATAAAAGTTTGTTATTTTTCCTATACAACAGACCCTTGTAAGTTTCTGGTCCTAAGGAGACCACCGTTAAGGAAAACCATCGAATGTTCAGGATGCATAGAGCTCAGTGCTGTAGTGCAGACGCTTGATTCATTTTTCCCATAATGCCACTTAACTTCTGCTAAAGACATGCTGCCTTTCAACAAATCTAAAAATCTCATTTTATTAAATTAAGCACATTCCCTTTTATCTTGCTTTTGGGGCACCATTTGCTTTTTGGGCAGATTTTCACAAAATTAAGGGTAGGGAAAAGACTCAGCAGATCATACAATAGTTTAAGCAGATCTGACCATAATGTGGACTGACTGAGAGCTTCTCCACATCAACTGAGCTACATAATACACACGTAGGACTTAAAAATTTTTGTTTTTGAAATTTATTTTGATTTTGTGTATTTTTTTTACCGCACTTAGCCAAAACCATAAGGAATAAATCTGGAAATAAGGTGGACTTACTCTACCCTCAGTAACACTAGGTCAGTCTTGTTAGTCTTCCCTAGTTCTATAAGAAAATAATGGTAATGTTGTTGTTGTTTGAGGCAGGTCTCACTGTGTGTTCCAGGCTGGACTGGAACTCACTGTATAGACCAGGGTGACCTCAAGCTTGTGGCAATCTTCCCACCTCTGCCTTCTAAGACCTGGATTACAGGATTGCACCACATCCCCAGAAGATACTAGTTTTTTTTTTTTAACTATCTTCAGTAGTGATATTTGGTATGACTTTCTCCCCTGGTTGTATAAGCAGACACTATGTAATATAATGAACAGATATCCTTGATAACATCCTTTGATAGATTTTATTAGCACTAAATTTTGAGTAATGATACTTCACCAGGCTTTTAATTCAATAAAACATTTTTTCTGGGGTCCTATATGGTATGATCTGATGTTAATGCTTCTTTATTATTTTGGCTTTATCCAAGAATATATTTGTGGTAGAGAATGTATTTTGGTACAGCTATCTACCAAAAACTACTTCCTTCTTCCTGGACACACAATTAGATTACATCTCCCAGCTTCCTTTTCTATATTATTATTTTCTCTAATGCATTGTAAATTGAAGTGATGTGAGTCACTTCCTGCCCTAGCCTGTAGAAATCTCCATAATGTGTTCCTCTGTGATTTTTATTTTCCTGGCTGAAGGAAATGGCAGTGCTCAGGGAAACCTTAGAAGTCATGTGTTGAAGTTGACAGAATTGCCATTAGCCTGGATTCTTGAATAACTAGAAAAAGCTGTGTAGTATAACATCTACTCAGAACTGTCACATGAGAACATTATACATTTCTTACTATTTAAGCTACTTAGTTTCTAGAGTCTATTTGTTACTGTAGCTTAGCCAGCTATAATTAATATAATTTGAGAAATATAACTGAACAGAAATTGAACTAGATTCAAGTGCTCAATGCCATCAGGATATGTTCTTTTTCCATGGTATGACTGAATTGGTTTCACTCACAAATTGCTTTTCTACATGTGGTTAATCATGGCACTTCTAGATCTACATGGCCTTTGTATCTCATGATCATAGAAGGTGAGAAAGTGTCTTTCTAGAAACTCCAGCTAAAGTTCTAGGAAGATCAACCCAAAAGGGGTCATGTGCCCATCCTTGAAATAGCTCTGACTTAAAGGGATGTTATATTATGGCTGACTTCACTTACATTCCTGCGTATAGGTAAAGAGTGGTATTTCCACCCAAACCCCAGCTACATGGGAAGTGTAGATTAGCAGAATTGCAGTCACCAGTCCCAGACAAAAAAAAAAGGCAAGACCCTGTCTGGAAAATAAAAGCAAAAGGGGGGAAGGGACTAGGAATATGGTTCAAGTAGTACAGCCTAGCAAGTGCAAAGCCCTGAGTTCAAACTCCTAGTTTTGAATTTTAAAAGTGACCTGAATGAGGCTATAGACATAAATATAAAGTAAAAGGAATAAATCAGAGGAATATTGGATGAACATATATTTTATTAAAAGTTTGCACTGTTGATTATAAGAATAGTTTTAAACAAATAACCTTTAGTTTTTTGAAAAAAATTTAATTGTAAGAAAGCAACGTAACATTCGCCATGTTAACTATTTTTGAAGGACTTTAGAAGTTCAGTAATATTAAGTATATTCACACTGTCAAAACAACAGTGGTTTTTTAATTAGGAAATTAGTAAAATAATAGTACTGTCAAAAGATTTGAGAAATTTGAAAGGAAAAGTAGTTGGAGTGCAGGAGTAGTGGATGTTAAAACCAGTGATCACATAGGCCAAACTTTCTCAGTCCTGTGACACCCATAGAATAGTTCAGTGAAGATGATTTACAAGACAGGAATAGTTAAATGAGATGAAAGGGTGTACCCTGGGTAGTTGACATCAATATTAGGCTACAGACACATCTCAGTAGATGGTGGAATCACTGCCAATGTGGACTCTGTCTAGTCAGGTAAGAGGGCTGATCATTATGGTATATATGGTACAGTTGCAGTTTTCCCCTGCCTATAAGAAATCCAACTCAAACCAAGATTTCAGAAGCAGTTTCTAGAGCTGAGATACAGGACAAAGATCAATGAACAAAACTGCCTTCCCACTTGATTGGTATCAGCAAGAAAAGTGACTTCATCCACTTGGCTTGAAGTGTATTGCCTGTTCCCTTGCTTCAATGCAAAAGTTCCATAGATGGAAACTTAAAGGTCTTACCCATAAAAATAGAACTACTTTAGAGTCTAGATGCTAATGGCAATATTAGAAAAAGATACAGAGCTTTGTGTAACAGAAGTATAAGGGCATCTAAGGAAATAAAGCATTGCTTTAAACAAAAGTTCATGATTGGAGCTCATTGAGTGGTTAGAGTTATAGAATTAATCCTAGTGATTTTTATCATAGAGATAAAAGTTAAGATAATAGGAGCTGATCTCTGATGTGTCATTGGTGTAACCTTAAGGAATCACTGCAAAATAGCAATGGAGCTCATCTTTATTATCAACAAATACTTGAGTATCCCACTATGTATAAGATCCACAGAAGTCACATATGCATCAACTCTAGTAGTGGAAGATATATACTGTATTGACATGTTTCAGCATTCTATTCCTTTTTACTTCATATACCACAGTAGAAGACTTAATGCTTTTATATGTGTTAATAGTATGACAAGCTCCTAACCTAAAAATTAGTTGAATTCTTAAAGTTCCATGTAAACAGTTTGTTTAAGTTCAATATATTTCCCCATAGAATTTGTGTTATAAATTACAGTAACATTTGCAGAATAATTCATAAATTCCATTTAATCTGTAATTTGTCTGAATTGCTGCATATTAACAAAAATAAATTGATTAGCAGTGAAATCAAGAGAGATGCACTAAGTACACATTTTTAAAAAGAAAAAAGAATATCTTTGAGAAGTATTTCTAAGTGGACTTGATTCAACTGTAATAATAACGAACAAAAGGAAAAGAAAGCCCAAATTACACAATAATTTTTCTGAAGGGTAAGGAGCAGATACTGAGACTATTTTCCCAATCCCTTTGTCAGCCAATAGGCAGTGCTGTTGTCACAAAACAGTTAGGTTTCTCTGTGTCACACAGTAAGGGAGGGTGTGGGACATGCATGCAAATTGATTTTCAAATGAGTTGGAAAAAAGAAGCAGGGAAAGAAAGGCAGGCAATATGACCTGATTCCATGTAGATGTTTTTTGTAGCATAGGAACTGATTATACTCATACACATTCTTAAATTTCCAAGTGAAAATTAGATGTAATTCAAAACACACCTTTCCACATCCATAAAATTTTCTTTGCATATCAGTTTCCTCAATTATAAAAATGAAGATTGTTGCTATAATTAAAGAAGAAACTAAAAATAGCACCTAATAGAACAATATACATAGTTGTTACTTGGTAAATATAACTCTGCTCATCTAAATATGTCAGACAATATTAATACATCACACTCACATAATATGGTAAATTGTTAAATTAGACTAAATTAATCTCTATAGACCCTAAAGGTTATAGTGAAGTGGCAAAATAGGAAAAAGTGTTAGGCTTTATTATTTATTCAACATGAGAGAATGACTTCTCATTGAATTGATCCTGTCTAGATACTGGAAACAAGCCTTAAGTCAGGTTCCAGCCTTAAATCACAGCCCACAATTATGTGGGGTTTTTTGTTTGTTTTGTTTTGTTTTTGGTGGGACTGCAGTTTGAACTCAGTGCTTCACACTTACAAAAGCAGGCATTCTACCCATAGCCCACAATTGAAGTAGGCTTTATACCTTCCTGGTGTATGGAATTGTGGGAAAAATCCTACATGGTCTTTCCACCAATTACTCAGGAGTTTAACTATGTTAAGGAACAGAAGTAAATATACAGTGGTCTTTGTGCCATTCACAAGATCTTGCTTTTCTTTGAGGAACCAATATATTTTCAAGATCGATCTTAGAACCTCAAAAGTGTAAGATGTGGTTGAATCCATTATTTTCACGGTCCTGTTAGAGCCCTAGGAGTGTGAGGAGGTGTCTCCAAGGCAAGGTAGGGGAGGAAAAGTAATATGGGCCAGAGAAGCTGAGCTTCAATGGTGTTACAAATTGAAACTTGATTAAAGATGTTTTTAAAGAAAAGAGTTTGAAAATTAATGGTACCCCAACTTCTTGCCAACTGAACCCATTTTTTTTTTTTTTGCCCAGAGATCTGGCTCACAAATATTAGTATAATTTATGTTAAGTGACAACTATCACATTTCATTAGATGATTATGTGGTCTTTTTCCATATCAGAATAGATTTCTATTCATTAATGATAAGTAGTGCTTGGTGGTTAACTAAATTAAGTGGATTAATGAAGGGTATTAGTAATTTCATGGATTAATAAAGATAATTTTTTAAAATTAAGACTAATGCATCAATAAATGCACTCTATTTATTTTCACTAAACTGTTCATATTTAAAAACTGTCATATATTCTGTGAATTAGTAACAGTAGCCAACAGTGCAGTCTTTGAGTCTTCTATGGTTTGTGATAAATGGCCAAGTACTTGACTGCTAGGAAAAGTTTTGGGTAGAAATCAGTTTCCATGAAACTGTTTGAGTCTAGCAATAAAACAAATGATCAGTTGTGTCTTCTACATTTCAAGTTCAAAAATAAGATTTGGGCTAAGCCCAAGCTGCACAAGTATCATAATTTTATCATTCTTTAAATTCTAGTAATATCGGGTACCATTTTTAATTATTCATTCTGTTTCTCTTTTTACCTCTCTATTGACAGTCCTAAATGTGCAAGCTAGACTTTCAAAGTGATAATCAAATACTTGACTATACTGGTTTATACCTCACTGAGTGATAATTTTGAGAGAATAAAATATTGTTTATATTAAAGGTATACCAGATTGGAATTTGTTTGCTTTAGTTAGAAAATGTTATAAAATGAATATTTTTCAACCACAGTTTAAATTTCCTCTTATTTTAAAATAGTCTGATTTGAAGCTGCAATTTCCATATGGTATATCTTAAAGCCTATTTAATTTGGCTTAAAAGATCATCTTTTCTTCTTTCATTTACATGTATTTAAGACATGCTAATTCATGTCATAATTCACATGTACTCATTGAAGTTTACCCAATGTTTCTTGTGTTATTTTGTTAAATGTTCAAATTCTTAACTGTAAACTATACTTTATACATTAAGCTTTACAAAGAAGTGTAGAATATAGTAAATGAATATATATTTTTAAAAATTGATGCCTATAGCTCAAAACCTGAAATGGGCTTAGCATGGTGGCTAATACCTGTAACCCCAGTACTTCAGAGGCTGAGATAGGGAGGATCATGGTGCACTTTGAGACCTGCCAGGGAAAAATTTACATTGACCCTCATCTCAACACAATGGTGGATATGGTGGTGTGTGCTTGTTATCCCAGCTATCCTGGAAGCAAAAGTAGGAAAATCGCTGTCCAGGCAGGCCCTGACTTTAAAATAACCAAAGCAAAAAGGGCTAGAGGAATGGGTCAAGCAGTAAAGTGCCTGCCTAGCAAACTCAAAGCCCTGAGTTCAAACCCCAATACTGCCCTTCCCCAAATAGGCCCAAAACCTGAAATGGCTGCATCTCTTTCACTTCTTTGATAATGAATTGTCATGCATTCATTTTTAGTTTTTTCTTTTTTGTGCTTACCTCCAAGAGGAGGTCAGTGTGCTTTTTTCAGGGAATCAAAAATTCCTTGCAGTTTGGAGAATAAATGATTGAATGGGTTTTTTTTCTGTGCTTAAAAAAAAAATAATACTGTTTTCAATGTTTGCTTTCCCCCGTAATGGCAAAGAAGTAAATGAAGTAAAATACCAGATATTTCTAAAACTTGTATGCTTGATCTGGGTGTATAATCAGAAAAGCGGTTCAATATTTTATTGTAAATCTTCCTAGATGAATGCAGTAGGCTCTGATATATTTGTTCGTTGAATAGAAGATGTTTCCAAATTTTTGTTTGAATGCAATATTATTATGGAACTCTTTTGTTAACAATAAGTAAGAGTCTATTTTCTACGTTGAAAACACACAAATTTGTAATAAGTTACTTTTTCTTATAATACAGTGTTCTTCACATGTGGTTTCAGACTTAAATTTTATTTATGGCTTTTTAAAAAATTAATGAAGTCAAGAAAAATTCATCATTTTTTCAGTCAAGAAAAGAATGCTGGTATACTATTGACTTAACATAAAATATTTACACTAATAATGGGAAATAGATCACTTGGAATTTTTCTACTTTCTTTCTGGGTATAGTTTCAGACCTTTCAGTTTTGGGACCTGAGAGACTAAACTATATTATGTAAGACATCGTGGAATAACTTATCATTACTATATAATGGAAACTTTTCTAACATAAAACAAGATTCCTATGAAGAACCTATAATGATGGGGAATCTAATAAGATTTTATCTAATTCATTGAGCTTGTGGGCAATTTTTTAAATTCTGAAAACTTATCTGTAAGGCCTCTTTAATTACTTTTTAAGAAAAATTACCTGCTTAGATCTGCTGAGACAGTCTTCCATGCTCACATAAATATATGAAGAATATGTCAAAAACAGAATCATCACGTTTTCAAGCAGGAGTATTAATCACTATGGGAAAATAATAGCTTAAGATAGTTTATTAATATGAAGTGTTGTTTTTTAATTGGATGTTTATAATGATACCGTATACAAACTTTGTAAATGCAAATATAAAATCTTAAATGAAAAAAGTTAATACTTGGGAGTCAGAAAAACAATTCTATTCAAATGTCAGCTATCCTACTTTTGTCGACCATGTCTATGTGGATAAGTTGATCACTCTGAGACTTTTTTCCTCTCCTGTAAGAGATTGCTTTAAAGATGAGAGATAAGGTACATAGCTGTCTTTAATAAACACATGCTGTACCTGAAAATCTTAGTCATGTGTAAAAATGGTCTTCAGGTTAAGAGTTCCTATTTTCATGCTAGTAATTAATTTTCATTTTACACATAATGTTGCAAAGTAACAAAATTTAAGAGGGTAAATGTAATATATGTAAGTTGTGGCTCTTGGCTTTTAATGGCCTTCACTTTTTTTTTTTTTTTCTGGTTGTACTGAAGTTTGAACTCAGGCTTCGCACTTGCTAGACAGCAAGCTCTACCACTTGAGCCACATCTCCAGGCCAACAGCCTTCACCTTTATTTTTTATGCATTAACATTTCTATGCTTCCTTGTGCATGCAGACAGGAGCCTTTCATACTTAAAATCATCACTTGGCTGCACTGCTTGCTGCCACTGTGACAAAGAGCCAAAAGTCAAACCAGTAAAGATCTTATCCTGGCTATTACCATTCCTCCAAGCCCAGGGCTCCTGTCAGGCATCAAAAGCCTAAAGCTTGCTTATTTATAAGGAGACTACTATCTCAGAGACATGTCACCTCATTCAGCCCAACCTGTCTTTCCAGTCCAAAGTCACCTTCAGCTTCCTCTCAGCTCTCATGTTGCTGCACTAGTGGGAAAAACTGGGTTGGAAGTAGACAACTGGTTGAAAATTCTCAATGTGGATAGTGAGCTATGGGTCACAGCCAAACAAGGTTACTACCTTTGATTTGGTACTGGTGAAAGGAAATCCTTACTCCACTATGGTACATATCTCTCAAATTTTGAAGCTTTGAAATGTAAAGATTAAAGACTGCCCAGATATCTGCCTGAACTGTGTGGATGCACACAGGAAGGAGTATTGACTCTGGGAAAGAATTCTTCAGGACCATTGGTGTCTCCTGCCATAGGCACCTGTCAATAGTTTCTCTTGTCTACAGGGTAACTAAAACCCGAGGAAGGCAGTATTTGTAGGTAGCAAAATTAGCAATCTTATAATTCCTAACCCAGCCATTCTTTTAACATACATCTTGTTTAACTATTATTTGTAATTTATTTTATTTTTATTTTTGCTACTGAGGATTGAACCTAGGCCCTTATTCATCTTTTAAATGTATAAAAACACCCATATGCAGAAAAAAGGGAAATTTTTTCCAAAAAAAGATAATTCCCTGGTGGTGATGCTAGGGGTTGAACCCAGGGCCTCAAGTGTGCTAGGCAAGTGCCCTTCCACTGAGTTAGAGCTACATCCCAATCTGTACCATGAGGGTTACAAAATTATCAGTTTCCAACCCTGATATTTGCTCCACATTTACTGTTTTGCCTTGGGGTAAACAGAGTCCTTTTATCTTTCCAATTCATATATTCATCTGTCTATGTCTTTTAAAACTATAGCTTCATGAATTCCTATTTTCTTGTCCCCTTTATAAATAAACAAGTTTCAGAGCTGTATATAGTTCTTAATATTTTGATCTCAGAATCACTACAAACTTATCACAGTTGTTCAAATCTTTTAAAATGCAATGTGTTAATATTTATCATATTAAAACTCAAAATGAGAATTTTAGGTGATTAATTTGT
This sequence comes from Castor canadensis, assembly GCF_047511655.1. Taxonomy (NCBI): domain Eukaryota; kingdom Metazoa; phylum Chordata; class Mammalia; order Rodentia; family Castoridae; genus Castor; species Castor canadensis. The sequence continues at coordinate 127,827,492 of NC_133391.1, read as the reverse complement.
TTAAGAAAGACACTAATAAATCTATTCTCTGTTAACATAAATATATATATATATAGTGTTGTTCAGTGTCCATGGGGAACTGGTCCTGGGACCCTTTGCAGATTCCAAAATCTGCAAATACTCAAGTCCTTTATATAAAATGGCACAATATTTGCATATGATCCATGCACAGCTTCCCATATAGTTTAAATCATCTTTAGGTTACTTATAATACCTAATTCAATGTAAGTGCTATATTAATAGTTGTTATACTGTGTTGTTTTGGAAAAAATGATAAGGTAAAGTCTGTACATGTTCAGAACAGATACAATTTTGTTTTTTTAGTATTTTCAATCAGCAGTTGGTCAAATCTGTGGTCACAGAAACCATGAATACAGGGAGGTCTGAGTGTATTTCTGATCAGAAATAACTATTTTTCAAAACAAAAATTTAGAGAGAAAATTACCATTGTTTTATCCTTTCACAAATCTGTTTAATGTCTGTCTTAATAAAAGACATCTGGATTTCACTTATGTGTTCCTATTCAGTAGGTTACTGTATCACACATCATGTAACTTCTTGAAAACTCCACTGCATATTCATGAGAGTTATTATGTTTGGTCATTTACATAGTTTCCAGTGTTTTGTAATTGCAGCTAATGTAATGAATGCTCTTGTGCATATATACTATATTTTTTGGTAGTACTGGTGTTTGAACTCAGGACCTCATCCTTGCTACTTAGTCACTCTATCACTTGAAACACTCCACCAGTCATTTTTTTGTGTTGGGTGTTTTTGAGGTAGGGTATTGCAAACTATTTGCCCAGTGCTTGCCATGAACTGAGAGATATGAGCCATTGGCACCCAGAACATAGGTATTATTAAGCATATAAAGAGCTCCTACAAATCATTAAGTAAATAAAAGACCAACATCCAGTAGAAAAAAATAACCAAAGGACATAAACAGATGACACACAGAAAAAAAGAAAGATGAAATGATGTCAACCATGTTCACAAAAAGAGAAAACTATCAAAGTTACCATTTTTAACTTATCATATGGGAAAGATCAAAGGGTAAAGGTATCGAGGAGGGGAAATGTGCATTTACCCATTGTTTGTCAAGTTATATTGATGCAACTTTTATGGACAACTATTTTAAAATAGTTGTCAGAATTACAAATGCACATTCAACTTGACCTAGCATATTCTACTTCTGGGAATTTAGCTCTTGGATATATTTGCACTTATTTGAAAAGATATATGTGCAAAGCTATTCATTGCAGCATTGTTTCTAATGGCAAAAATCAATAACAATTTAAATTTTGTTGATAATGACTAAAGAAAAATTATGATATATAGTCTATGTACTATTAGAGGTTTATTAAAATTATAACATTGGGAGGAAATTTAAAAAGAATAAAACAGAAAAATGATAACATAAGTCATTTTATGCTCATGATTTAAAAAAAAACCTCCAAGATAGATTATTGAAGACAAAAAAAGGAAGCTACCAATCAGTGTGATCAATACACTGCCATTTGTGCTCCTGCCTTCCCCCAAAACCTTGCTGCATCTGTATTTGCTTGTACAACTATCAGCTGTCCCTGAAGATTACTTTAGACACTGATCATTGTATTTGCACTAGGAAGAATGACTGAATGGCCAAGAGACTGGAGTGGTAGGGAGACTTTCACATTTGTGCTTGCATAGCCCTATTCAAAAAGTAAATAACTTTTAAATTGTTAAGGTATCATATCACAAGACTGATAATAAAGTCTGCATCCTGAAAATGATGCTTAACATTATCAAAGGCCCCAGGTCTTTCCCAAGAAAACATACTCTGATTCCTCTCTTTCAGAAATTGATCTGAGCAACAGAAGGTATCTGGACTTTCTTCCTCCACCTGTGGGGCTTGGAGTTTCTAATGAACCTGTTTTCTCTAGAAGATACATGCCTGCTAATTTCAGGGAATTCCCCAAATCATTTTCCTATCCCCAGTATTCCTTCATCTTCTTCTGAGTCAAAAATAGGAAAAATGAGGGGAGGTTGGAGGATCAAAAGACATTTTTTCCATGGTAAAGTTTTATCTCTTAGAAGAGAGAATTCCTTGGGTAATCACTGCATTTTACCTCTTCTTCATCAGATCTTCAAGTTCCAGATCTTAATTTGTAAAACTTCCTTTACAAATTTATATACTTATATACTGGCTAATATACTTGATATACACTCTTTAATTGGCATAAATTTTCCATTAGTTTTCTTTTAACACGCTTTATTGCCTATTCTTAGTGAAACTCTTTCTTTTCCTCCTCAAGCCTAACACAAAATTGAGCAAAAAAAAAAAATGGTAACACACTTGTAGTGGTGCTTATTTTTGCTTCAGAATGCCAGAACATTATTCAGAAACTGAATTGGGATTTTTTTCTTTTTAATTTTAGAAAATTAACATGAGAAATTTCATATTTTCTCTGTGGCCAGAAAAAAGATATACATGACTTTAACCTTATAAACATGTGAATGTATAACTAATTGTCTGTTCATAATGTATAAAGTGTTTTTGCTTTTCTTTGCAGTGCTGGGGATATAACCTAGGGCCTCACACATGCTAGGCAAGCACTCTACCACTATGCTACATTCCCAGCCTCTAAAGCATTAATAGCCTTTATTAGGTGGTAGTGTTTCAAGTGATTTTTATTTCCTTACAACTGTCTGTACTTTCCAGATTTTTTTCAGTGAATGCTTAGTGAATGTTGAATGACTGGTTAAGATTGTTATATTAAATGATTTAAAATGTGTTTTCTACATTCTGAAAATATTCTATTGAATGACAATGGGTTTTTGTTCTTAGAAAGCTTCTTTTTAATCTTCCTATCATTAGCAATTATTTTACTTTTAGCTTAATCCTTGTATTTGACTGAGATGTGGTGGGTTTGTACAAGAACATTTGTAGATGTCTTCAAATCTGGTAGCCTAGCAGTTAGGTGTCAGGGGCAAGAATCAAGAGACCTATATTCAAATGCTGACTTCTGTTTGTAAGTGAGTGACCTAAAATTAAATTAGATTTTCTTAAACCTCAATCTCTTTATTTATAAAGTGAAGTTAATAATAGTGTCTTGTGGAGCTGAAAGTTTAAAGAGAGGATCCAAGATGGTGACTAGAGGAAGGAAGCAGACAACATGAGATCCATAAATCAAAAATCTTGCTGAGACACTGGAGCCACACATGGCAGAAAAAAACCACAAAGAAGAAGCAAAACTCTATGACACCCTGAACTCCCAGCCTGTACGAAGCTTCTCCACACCACATTACACTGAGAAAACAGGAGGGCTCCCACACCACCAGACACCAGCTCCAAACCTGCTTGGGAGATGCAGACCAACAGGTGAGCAAATAAGTGGCACACAGTATTCCCACAGCTACCCCTGGAATAAACCACCATAGCCCCCTGGGCAGACTGACTCCTGCCCTGCAAAAAAAAAAACCAACAAAACAAAAAACTGGATAATAAGCAAGGAACTGAAAAGGACACATAGCAGAGGGGGCAGGGTACATGGAGCACACCAGAAAAGAGGAGCAAGAAACTGAACTCCATGCAAACTTTCAGTAAACAAAGTCTACAGAAGTAGATGGCTGACAAGCCCCTGCTCCAGAGAAGGGGGGAGGGGGAAGGAGCTGATGTCTATGCAAACTTTCAGTAACCAAACCCTAGAAAGGAAGATGGGCTGACAGTAGGTGGGTGATGAGCCACTGCCAGAAATAGGGCAGATAGTGGTTCACAAAGCTCATCTCCTGACCAAACCACCTGGTGAGACTACAACAAAGCTGCTGCTTAAATACCAACATGAGGACTGGATGCTGAAGGAGTAACACCAGGACTACTAAGACTGAAATTCTATTGTACCTGAACCTGGATTTTTTTTTTCTTTCTCTCTAAGTGTTGTCTTGTTCACTGTTTCTTTGTCCACCATCTCTCCCTGTTGATTTCTTTGGTTCTCTTTTTTTTCCTTCTTTCTTTTTCTATTTCTTTCTTGGTTTCATTAGTTTTACTATTGTAAATTAGCTAATACTAAATTACACACAGACCAGGGACAGAAACAGCACCAAGTGGAATGATGGGAAGATGAAAAAGAGATGGAAGCTATTCTCCCCCAAAAAATAAATTAGTACAGGATTCAGAGGAAATGAAGAAAACAGATACCCAGTTACAGACTCCAACAAAACAAAAATAGACTGTCTGAAGGAACCACCAAAGCCCATAAGAACACCCTGAAAGAAGAAATCCTACAAGAAATCACTGAGAATTTCATGGAGATGATACTAGACAGGGTCAACCAAAATGTACAAGAGTTACTCAAGAAATTCCAAGACAACAAAAATAAAGAATATGAGAAGACACAAAAACAAATAACTAAACTCATAGGAGCCCTAAATAAATATGAAAGTGAAACAGAGAACACCATAAATAGAGAGATAAATGAATTAAGGATAAAAAATTGACAATATTAAAGAGAAAGTGATTCATGATATGGAAAACCTCAGAAAAAAAGAATGAAATAGAAATACAAAACACAATGGAAGGCCACTGCAGTGGACTAGAATAAGCAGAAGACAGAATCTCAGAACTTGAAGATGAAATGTAAATTAAAGGAAAAACTGAAGAACTATTACTCAAACAACTCAAAACCTGTGAAAGGAATATGCAGGAACTCACCAACTCCATCAAAAGACCAAACCTGAGAATCATGGGCATTGAAGAAGAAGAAGAGGTGCAATCAAAAGGAACTTGTAATATATTCAACAAAATAATAACAAAAAATTTCCCAAATCTAGAGAAAACTATACCCATTCAGGTACAGAAAGCCTCCAGGACACCAAACAGACTTGACCAAAACAGAACTTCCCATGGCATATTATCATTAAAACAACAAGTACAGAGACTAGAGAAAGAATATTGAAGGATGTAGAGAGAAAAAACAAATAACATACAAAGGTAAACCCATCAAAATCACAGCAGATTTCTCAATGGAAACCTTAAAAGCAAGAAGAGCATGGAGTGAGGTATTTCAGGCACTGAATGAAAATAATGTCAACCCAAGGATACTCTACCCAGCAAAACTATTGATTGAGCAATTAAAGTCTTCCATGATAAGCAGAAACTAAAATAATATATGACCACCAAACTATCACTACAAAAGATTCTTCAAGGAATTCTGCACACAGAAAATGAAAGCTAACAAAACCATGAAAGGGCAGGCAGCACCAAACCACAGGAGAAGAAAAGGCAAGAAAGTAAAGAGTAACACTGATTCAGCTGCACACAATCAAACTCTTAATCAACAAAGACAACTACATGATAGGAATCACCACATACTTATCAATACTAACACTGAATGTTAACAGACTTAATTCCCCCATCAAAAGACACCGTTTGGCAAACTGGATTAAAAAGGAAGCGCCTTGAACAATCTGTTGCTTACAGGAGACCCACCTCATCAACAGAAATAAGCACTGGCTTAGGGTGAAAGGCTGGAAGAAGATTTACCAAGCCAATGCCTCTGACAACAGGCAGGAGTAGCACTACTTATCTCAGACAAAGTAGACTTCAAACTTACATTGATCAAACGAGATAAAGAAGGACATTCCATACTAATAAAAGGGGAAATACACCAAAAGGAAATAACAATTATCAACCTATATGCACCCAATGTCAATGCACCCAATTTTATCAAACATACTCTGAAGGACCTAAAAACGTACATAAACTCCAACACATTGGGAATACGAGACTTTAATACCCTCCTATCACCAATACATAGGTCATTCAAACAAAAAATCAATAGAAAAATCCTAGATGTAAATCACACCACAGATCAAATGGTCCTAGCTGATATCTACAGAATATTTCATCAAACTTCTGTACAATATATATTCTTCTCAGCGGCACATGAAACCTTCTCCAAAATTGATCATATCTTAGGGCACAAAGCAAGCCACAGCAAATATAAGAAAATAGAAATAATCCCCTACTTCTATCTGATTACAGTGCATTAAAACTAGAACTCAACAACAAAAACAACAGAAAAAAACATGCAGACAGTTGGAAGCTGAACAACACATTGCCCAATGATCAAAGCGTCATTGATAAAGTTAAACAGGAAATTAAAAGGTTTCTGGAACGTTTTAATGAAAGCACAACCTACTAGAACCTATGGGACATAGCAAAGGCAGTCCTAAGAGGAAAGTTTATAGCCATGAGTGCATATATTAAAAGGACAGAAAGATCTCAAATCAGTGACGTAATGCTTCATCTCAAACTCCTAGAAAAACAAGAACAAGCAAATCCTAAAACAAGCAAAAGGAGAGAAATAATAAAAATAAGGACCGAAATCAATGAAATAGAAATGTTAAAAGCCATACAAAGAATCAATGAAACAAAAAGTTGGTTCTTTGAAAAAATAAACAAGATTGACAGACCCCTGGCAAACCTGACTAAAATGAGGAGAGAAAAAACCCAAATTAAAAAAATCAGAAATGCAAAAGGGGAGATAACAACAACCACCATGGAAATCCAGGAAATCATCAGAGACTACTTTGAGAACCTGTATTCTAATAAATTTAAAAATCTTGAAGAAATGGACAGATTTCTAGATACATATGATCATCCAAAACTGAACCAAGAGGAAATTAATCACCTGAATAGACCTATAACACAAAATGAAATTGAAGCAGCAATCAAGAGTCTCCCAAAAAAGAAAAGTCCAGGACCTGATGGATTCTCTGCTGAATTCTATCAGACCTTTAAAGAAGAACTAATACCAACCCTCCTTCAACTGTTCCACGAAATAGATAGGGAAGGAAAACTGCTTAACTCATTTTATGAAGCCAGTATTACACTCATCCCAAAACCAGACAAAGACACCTCCTAAAAGGAGAACTATAGGCCAGTCTCCTTAATGAACATTGATGCAAAAATCCTCGATAAAATAATGGCAAACTGAATCCAACAACACATCAGAAAGGTGATTCACCATGACCAAGTAGGCTTCATCCCAGGGATGCAGGGGTGGTTCAACATATGAAAATCAATAAACGTAATAAACGACATTAACAGAAGCAAAGACAAAAACCACATGATCATCCCAGTATGCAGAAAAAGCCTTTGTCAAGATCCAACACCACTTCATGATAAAAGCTCTAAGAAAACTAGGAATAGAAGGAAAGTACCTCAACATTGTAAAGGCTGTATATGACAAACCTATAGCCAACATCATACTTAATGGTGAAAAACTGAAACCATTTCCCCTAAAATCAAGAATGAGACAAGGGTGCCCACTATCCCCACTCCTATTCAACATAGTACTGGAATTCCTAGCCACAGCAATTAGGCAAGAAGAAGAAATAAAAGAAATACAAATAGGTAAAGAAACTGTCAAAATATCCCTATTTGCAGATGATATGATCCTATAACTTAAAGACCCAAAAAACTCTACCCAAAAACTCCTAGATACCATAAACAGCTACAGCAAGGTGGCAGGATACAAAATTATCTTACATAAGTTATTAGCTTTTCTATCCACCAATAATGAACAAACTGAGAAAGAATATATGGAAACAATTCCATTTACAGTAGTCTCAAAAAAAACCCCAAATACCTAGGAGTAAACTTAACAAAGGATGTGAATGACCTCTATAAGGAGAACTACAAATCCCTGAAGAAAGAGATCAAGGAAGACTACAGAAGGTGGAAAGATCTCCCATGCTCATGGATTGGTAGAATCAACATAGTAAAAATGGCTATACTACCAAAAGCAATCTACATGTTTAATGCATTTCCCATCAAAGTACCAAGGACATTCATCACAGAGATTGAAAAAATCTACCCTAAAATTCATTTGGAAACACAAGAGACTGCAAATAGCCAAGGCAATACTCAGCAAATAGAGCAATGCTGACAGTATCACAATACCCAACTTCAAACTATATTACAAAAGCAATAGCAATAAAAACAGCATAGTACTGCCATAAAAACAGACATGAAGACCAGTGGAGTAGTAGAGGACCCGGATATGAATCCACACAACTATGCCCACCTTATTTTTGACAAAGGTGCTAAAAATATATGATGGAGAAAAGACAGCTTCTTCAACAAATGTTGGGGAAAGTGTTTATCTGTCTGCAAAAAACTGAAACTAGATCCATGTTTATCACCCATACTAGTATCAACTCAAAATGGATCAAGGACCTTAATATCAGACCTGAAACTCTGAAATTGGTACAGGAAAGAGCAGGAAACACTCTGGAAGTAATAGGGATAGGCAAAGACTTCCTCAATAGAACCTCAGCAGCTCAGCAACTAAGAGAAAGGATGGACAAATGGGACTTCATAAAACTACAAAGCTTCTGTACAACAAAAGAAATGGTCTCTAAACTGAAGAGACCACCCACAGAGTGGGAGAAAATATTTTCCAGCTATACATCAGACAAAGGACTGATAACCAGAATATACAGGGAACTTAAAAAACTAAACTCTCCCAAAATCAGTGAACCAATAAAGAAATGGGCAACTGAACTAAATAGAACTTTCTCAAATGGCAAATAAAAGAAAAAAGAAAAAATGCTCACCATCTCTAGCATTAAAGAAAATGCAAATCAAAACAACACTAAGATTCCACCTCACCCCTGTTAGAATAGCCATCATCAAAAACACCACTAACAATAGGTGTTGGTGAGGATGTGGGGGAAAAAAGGAACCCTTGTACACTGCTGGTGGGAATGCAAGCTAGTGCAACCACTGTGGAAAATAATTTGGAGGTTTCTTAAAAATCTAAACATAGATCTGCCATATGATCCAGCAATCCCACTCCTGGGGATATACCCAAGGAATGCAACACAGGTTACTCCAGAGGCACCTGCACACCCATGTTTATTGCAGCGCTATTCACAATAGCCAAGTTATGGAAACAGCCAAGATGCCCCACTACTGACGAATGGATTAAGAAAATGTGGTATTGGGCTGGGATGTAGCTCGGTGGTACAGCGCTTGCCTAGCATGTGTGAGGCCCTGGGTTCAATCCCAGCACCAAAAAAGAAAAGACAAAAAAAAAAAGAAAATGTGGTATTTATACACAATAGAATTTTACTCAGCTATGAAGAAGCATGAAATCTTATCATTCTCAAGTAAATGGATGGAACTGGAGAACATCATTCTGAACGAGGTTAGCCAGGCTCAGAAGACCAAAAATCATATGTTCTCCCTCACATGCAGACGTTAGATCTAGGGCAAATACAGCAATGTGGTTGGACTTGGGTCACAGGCTAAGGGGAGAGCATATACAGGAGGTATGGGGATAGATAAGAAACCCAAAACATGATAGTATTTGATGTCCCCACTGCAGAGGAACAAATATAGAAACCTTAAAGCAACAGAGGTCAATATGAGAAGGGGATCAGGAACTAGTGAAAAGGTCAGTTACAGATGAATCTACTTGGGTTGTAACACATTTGTACATGGAAGCAATGCTAGGAATCTCCTTGTGTAGCCATCCTTATCTCAATTAGCGAAAATGTTTTGTCTTTCTTATTATTGCTTATGTTTTCTCTTCAACAAAATTAGAGATAAGGGCAGAATAGGTTCTGCCTGGAAGCAACAGGGGGTGGGGGGAGAGGGAGGGGCAGGGTGTAGGGAGGAGAAATGACCCAAACAATTTATGCACATGTGAATAAATAAATTAAAAAAAAAACAGCAACAAAAAAGAAAGTTATAGGAAAATTACTCATACAAAGTTTCAATGTGTGGCATATGGTAAACATGCCATAAATGTTAGATTTTTTTTTTTTAAATCTGGTCACCCTTGGAATTTGAGGACTCTCCCTTCTTCAGACTTAACATATTATTGTGCATGGTAAGATGTTATGAAGTAAAAGGTAACACTAGCAATACTGTGATATTCATCAGCCACTCAGTGGACAGGAATTTATTACTGGTTGTATTGGTTCCTATGCTCTGTAAAACCATGTATTGCTGGGGCTGTAGCTGTACAGGGTGTTCTGCAGTATAGTTGTCCACATGTGGTCTACAAGATGACTGAGTTATACAAGACAACTCTGTTTTTTACTCCTGTATCTACTTTAATGCTTGAATGAATGAAAAAATGCAACTAGTACATGAATGTACTTTAACCTTATCCTTATCTTCTAGGATAAGGTTAAAGTAAATTTTGAAGAAAAAAGTAAGACTTAATGAAAAATATTAAGGATATAATACTACAAGGCATAGCAAAAAGTTGCAAAGATAGTACTTGAATGACTGATGGTACTTGACTGAGGTTTGGGACTTTTTTATGTAACAGGAAAAGGACACAAAATTTATTACATACCTGAGGCATATATGTCGTCTAAGACTCCAGGTTTAAGACTTCATGCTATAGAATCTGTTCCCATCTGTGTCCAGGGTTTACATATCCTATCCCAGAAACTCAGTCGGACAGATGAAATCTGTGTTTCACCTAAACCCCTGTTATCTACACTGTGCCTGGGGATGTCACCTTTTCCTTTCTTTTTTTAACTAAATGAGAGCCATAATTTTCTAAACAAAGGTATTGGATATCTGAACCTTTCTCAGGCAATTTGCTTAATGGCAACTGCCTTTAAATTTTTTTATGTACAAAAAATACTGTTATTTCCTTAATGTTTAAACCCATATACCATTACAATCTTGAATTCAGACTTTTGTTTTGACTGTTTCTATTATGTCCAATACTGTTTGCCATTAAAAAAAAAAACACTATATATTTTTTGCTTAATGCTCATTGAGTATACCAATGTCAAATTTGTGTTGCATGAGGACTTATTAAGCCTGTACTACATTAAATTAAATATTTGTTATTAAGTTGATTTTACTAATGTAAATTAGACACTAAAACTTAACAGTTGAGCACATATTTAAATTTGCTTTATTTACTGGTATTGAAGGTTTTTTGCTATGATAAGTAGGGTGTCTTTCCAAATATTGCATGACACCATATTGGAATAAGTAAACATACAGTTTTTACATCATTTCTTACTCAACAGGAAATATAAATTTCATTCCCATTTCATAAAAATCACACAAGTAGGATATATTCCTAAGAATGGAATTATTTTAAGGGGAAAAATGTTCTATCTGATTACAAAGAATTTATTTGATAAACTAATAGTTTTATATTTCTAAAGATGTATGCTTTTTAAAGTAAGTCTTTAATGTTACCTTTTTTTTGTTAGTTATGATTTCAGTATTTTTTAATTTTCTCTTGCTATTTTTTAAGTAGGTGAGTTTTTTTTTTTTAATTGTGCTGAGTTGGGGTACATTGTGGCATTTACAAAAGTTCTTACAATGTATCAAATATCATACTTGAATTCATCCCCTCCGTCCCTCTCCTTTATCCCCCCCCCCATTCCTGGAATAGTTTCAATAGGTATCATTTTTGCATTTACATACATGTGTACCCAGTATTTGCACTGTATTCACCCTCCTACACCCTTCCCCCCTACCACTGGTACTGACCCTTTCCTCACTTCCCCCACTTGACCTGTCTGTTCCACCCTCCTGTTCTCTGATTTTGTAGAAGAAAAAAAGTAAAGAAATGATATTTTTGCTTGTTTAAGATAAAGATAGCTACACAGGGAGTTTCCTTGTGATATTTCCATGTATATATGTATTACAGTCCCAACTGGTTCATCTCCTCTATTTTTCTTCATTCTACCTTCTGTCCCTCTCTTACAGTAGTTTCAACCAATTTAAAAATTCTATATTCATTCTTGTATAGAGAGTACATCAACCAAAATCATCTTCTTAGTTTCCTTTTACCTTACTCCTCTCATGTGGTTGTCACCTATTTGTAAACAAAGTTTTACTCATTAATTATTAAAGAATTTAACTAGCTCATGAATTGCTCTTCTTGTCTTTCCATTTACACACAAATAAGTATGACTTTAATTTTTACAGTTTGTTCAAGATTTTAAATGAAATTAATAGACCTAAAAATAAGAATAAAAAGGTAATTTTGATGTCACAAATACACAAATATACTTTCAATATGTAGACCTCTTTATCCTTCTTATGTGCTAAAAGATATATTTAGAAGCTTGTAGACCACACATGTTCTATCACAGTCCTTTCTCCTATTTTATATTTCAGATGATTGTTTTCATTTCTTTAACTATGATTGCTAAAAGGACATACTTATATCTTAGGCTTACATAAGTTTTGTAGGAAGACACAGGTATTTTGACTCTCAAACATTTTGAAAATTGGTATGTAATATACTTTAGAGTAACTCTTGTTATGCTGTATACATATATATGAACATAAACAGTATCTTATTGAAAATACATGTATACATATTAAGCCTCTGCATGAGAGAAATGTAACTATCATTGCTATAGGCTACTTTTACCATAGCCCTTGTCCCTATAACTTGGGGATTTTACTACCAATCCCCTGCCCTACTGTAAATTTACTAGGTTGGATAAGGAAAAGAACTTTTCTTTATAAATTGGGAACTTCTACTTTAGAATTAAATCAGACTGACTAAATGAATTTGTAATGATATGCAGAGCTTCCCTAGCCACATACTTCAGAGTTACTGGCCATTAATGGTTTGTCTATGAACTTCCAGCCTTTTACTTACTCTAAGACAGAGCAAACTACACCAGCCATTCCATCTCAGACTGCCCTTTGTGCCTTTCATCTACACAGTGACTTCCAGAAGTCCTTGCCCCCCCCTTGAAGGACTTTATAGTTAGTAGAATTTCTGGTAGTATAGGAGACAAATTAGAAGGCAATAATGTCCATTTCTTTTAATTATGTCACCCAGTCTATTTAGGATAGTGTAATTTTGGTGTAGGGGCAGTAAGAGAAAGAAGTGCTCTGCAAGTCCCAGATTTCTATGCCCAACTGGTCTCATCACTGTTAAACGAGGCTGCTCCCTTTTTCTTTACTCACCACATCTTCTCAGATTAAGAGTTCCCTGGAGGAAGCAGGCATGCTTATTAACTATTGGGAAATAGAAAACCTACTTACTTTCTCTAGCTCAAAGATTCAATGACAGACAACATATTTTGAAGCCACCATTTTAACAAAGGTACTTTGAAGGATATAATTAAGACTTTTTGAAAACAAAAGAAAATAGTTTCATGACTTCCATATGAACTTAAATAGGTACTAATCAAATTTTTATTTTTGAGAAGTATAAAAAGTAGGTATAATCATCCTTTCCTTAAATACTCTCCACCTTTTTCCTTTTTGTAATTAATTTTTATTAACATATATTAATGATACAAAACAATGGGTTTCATTGTGACCTTTTCAAACATGCATATCAAGTTCTTTGACCATATTCAGCCACCATTGCCTTATCTTGTCATTCCTCCCCATTTCCTTCCTCTTCCAAAGTAGTGCCCCTTCTACTTTCATGTCTTTTTTTTTTTTTATCTAACTTCTACATGTGAGAGAAAATAGGTGATAAATCTGAGTCTGGCTTATTTCATTTAACATTATTTCCAGTTCCATTTTCCTGCACACAACATAATTTTGTTCTTCTGTGTGGCTAAATAATGCTGCATTTTATATATATTTATCACATTTTCTTTATATATGTATTTCTGTATAATTGTGAAATGAAAATTACCTTTGTATTCTTATTTTTAGGTCTATTAATTTCATTTAAAAACTTAACAAATCTGTAACAATTAAAAAGTCATACTTATTTGTGTGTAAATGGAAAGACAAGAAGAGCAGTTCATGATCTAGTTTGTGGGTACACAGACACTCTTTATGAATAGTGCCTCAATAAACATGGATATATAGGTATATTTTATTGCTGAATTTGATTCCTTCCTGTATATACCTATGAGTGGTAGAGGTGAATTATATGGTAGTTCTGGTTTTAGTTTCTTGAGGAACCTGTATACTGATTTCCATAGCAACTGGACTAATTTATATTCCCATGAACAGTGTTTAAGCCACACACACACACACACACACACACACACACACACACACACACACACACACCACAAACACACCCATTTGTTTTTTTTGTTTGTTTGTTTTATTATTCATATGTGCATACAAGGCTTGGGTCATTTCTCCCCCCTGTCATTGGAATTTTGATGGGAATTGCATTAAACATGTAGATTACTTTTGGGAGTATCGACATTTTTACTATGTTAACTCTACCAATCCATGAACATGGGAGATCTCTCCACTTTCTATAGTCTTCCTCAATCTCTTTCTTCAGAAGTGTATAGTTTTCCTTGTAGGGGTCGTTCACATCTTTTGTTAGGTTTACACCTAGGTATTTGATTTTTTTTGAGGCTATTGTAAATGGAATTGTTTTCATACATTCTTTTTCCGTTTCCTCATTGTTAGTGTATAGAAATGCTAATGATTTTTCTATGTTGATTTTATATCCTGCTACCTTGCTATAGCTATTGATGATGTCTAGGAGCTTCTGAGTAGAGTTTTTTGGGTCTTTAAGGTATAGGATCATGTCGTCTGCAAATAGGGATATTTTGACGGTTTCTTTACCTATTTATATTCCTTTTATTCCTTCTTCTTGCCTAATTGCTCTGGCTAGGAATTCCAGTACTATGTTGAATAGGAGTGGAGATAGTGGGCATCCTTGTCTGGTTCCTGATTTTAGAGGGAATGGTTTCAGTTTTTCTCCGTTAAGTATAATGCATGCTGTAGGTTTGTCATATATAGCTTTTATAATGTTGAGGTACTTTCCTTCTATTCCTAGTTTTCTTAGAGCTTTTATCATGAAATGGTGTTAGATCTCATCAAAGGCTTTTTCTGCATCTATTGAGATGATCAAGTGGTTTTTGTCTTTGCTTCCGTTAATGTGGTTTATTACATTTATTGATTTTCTTATGTTGAACCACCCCTGCATCCCTGGGATGAAGCCTACTTGGTCGTAGTGAATAATCTTTTTGATGTGTTGCTGAATTCGGTTTGCCATTATTTTGTTGAGGATTTTTGAGTCAATGTTCATTAAGGAGATTGGCCTATAGTTCTCCTTTTTGGAGGTGTCTTTGCCTGGTTTTGGGATAAGTGTAATACTGGCTTCATAAAATGTGTTTGGCAGTTTTCCTTCCCTTTCTATTTCGTGGAACAGTTTAAGGAGGGTTTGTATCAGTTCTTCTTTAAAGGTCTTATAGAATTCAGCAGAGAATCCATCAGGTCCTGGACTTTTCTTTTTGGGGAGACTCTTGATTGCTGCTTTAATTTCATTTTGTGTTATAGGTCTATTCAGGTGATTAATTTCCTCTTGGTTCAGTTTTGGATGATCATATGTATCTAGAAATCTGTCCATTTCTTTTAGATTTTCAAATTTATTTGAATATAGGTTCTCAAAGTAGTCTCTGATGATTTCCTGGACTTCCATGGAGTTTGTTGTTATCTCCCCTTTTGCATTCCTGATTCTACTAACTTGGGTTTTTTCTCTCCTCATTTTAGTCAGGTTTGCCAGGGGTCTATCGATCTTGTTTATTTTTTCAAAGAAACAACTTTTTGTTTCATTAATTCTTTGTATGGTTTTTGTGGTTTCTGTTTCGTTGATTTCAGCTCCTATTTTTATTATTTCTCTCCTTCTATTTGTTTTGGGATTTGCTTGTTCTTGTTTTTCTAGGAGTTTGAGATTTATCATTAGGTCATTGATTTGGGTTTTTCAATCTTTTTAATATATGCACTCATGGCTATAAACTTTCCTCTCAGGACTGCCTTAGCTGTGTCCCATAGGTTCCGGTAGGTTGTGTTTTCATTTTCATTGACTTCCAGGAACTTTTTAATATCCTCTTTTATTGCATCGGTGATCCATTCTTCATTAAGTAATGAGTTATTTAGTTTCCAGCTGTTTGCATGTTTTTTGTCTTTACTTTTGTTGTTGAGTTCTGCTTTTACTGCATTGTGATCACATAGTATGCACGGTATAATTTCTATTTTCTTATATTTGCTGAGGCTTGCTTTGTGCCCTAGGATATGATCTATTTTGGAGAAGGTTCCATGGGCTGCTGAGAAGAATGTATATTGTGTAGAGGTTGGATGAAATGTTCTGTAGACATCTACTAGGTCCATTTGATCTATTGCATATTTTAGATCTTGGATTTCTTTATTGATTTTTTGTTTGGATGACCTATCTATTGATGATAATGGGGTGTTAAAGTCTCCCACAACCACTGTGTTGGCGTTTATATATGCTTTTAGGTCTTTCAGGGCATGTTTGATAAATTGGGTGTGTTGACATTGGGTGCATACAGATTGATGATTATTATTTCCTTTTAGTCTATTTCCCCTTTTATTAGTATGGAATGTCCTTCTTTATCTCGTTTGATCAATGTAGGTTTGAAGTCTACTTTGTCAGAGATAAGTATTGCTACTCCTGCCTGTTTTTGGGGGCCATTGGCTTGGTAAATCTTCTTCCAGCCTTTCATCCTAAGCATATGCTTATTTCTGTCGGTGAGATGAGTCTCCTGTAAGCAACAAATTGTTGGATCTTCTTTTTTAATCCATTTTGTCAAACGGTGTCTTTTGATGGGTGAATTAAGTCCATTAACATTAAGCGTTAGTACTGATAGGTATGTGGTGATTCCGGCCATTTAGTTGTCTTAGTTGTTTGAAGGTTTGATTGTGTGTACCTAACTTGATGTTACTCTCTACTGTCTTGCTTTTTCTTTTCCTGTGGTTTGGTGCTGCCTGTCTTTTCATGGTTAAGTTGGGTTTCACTTTCTGTGTGCAGAATCCCTTGCAGAATCTTTTGTAATGGTGGCTTTGTGGTCACATATTGTTTTAGTTTCTGCTTATCATGGAAGACTTGTATTGCTCCATCTATTTTGAATGATAATTTTGCTGGTAGAGTATCCTGGGGTTGAAGTTATTTTCATTCAGTGCCCGGAAGATCTCTCCCCACGCTCTTCTTGCTTTGAATGTTTCTGTTGAGAAGTCTGCTGTGATTTTGATGGGTTTACCTTTGTATGTTACTTGTTTTTTCTCTCTTACAGCCTTCAATATTCTTTCCTTAGTTTCTGAACTTGTTGTTTTAATGATGATATGTCGTGGGGTAGTTCTATTTTGATGTGTTCTGTTTGGTGTCCTGGAGGCCTCTTGCATCTGTATGGGAATATCTTTCTCTAGATTTAGGAAATTTTCCGTTATTATTTTGCTGAATAGATTACACATTCCCTTCGCTTGCACCTCTTCTCCTTCTTCGATGCCCATGATTCTCAAGTTTGGTCTTTTGATGGAGTCGGTGAGTTCTTGCATTTTCTTTTCACAGGTCTTGAGTTGTTTAATTAATAGTTCTTCAGTTTTTCCTTTAATTACCATTTCATCTTCAAGTTCTGAGATTCTGTCTTCTGTTTGTTCTATTCTGCTGGATTGGCCTTCTGTTTTGTTTTGCAGTTCTGTTTCGTTCTTTTTTCTGAGATTTTCCATATCCTGGGTGGTTTCCTCTTTAATGTTGTCTATTTTTGTCCTGAGTTCATTTATCTGTTTATTCATCGTGTTCTCTTTTTCACTTTGTTCTTTATACAGTGCTTCTATGGTTTCCTTTATTTCTTCTTTTGTTTTTTCAAATTCTCTATTTTTGTTGTCTTAGAATTTCTTGAGTGTCTCCTGTACATTTTGGTTGACCCTATCCAGTATCATCTCTATAAAATTCTCATTGAGTACCTGTAGTATGTCTTCTTTTAAATTATTCTTGTGGGCTTCATTGGATTCTTTGGCATAGTTTATCTTCATTTTGTTGGAGTCTGGATCTGAGTATCTGTTTTCTTCATTTCCCTCTGGTTCCTGTACAAATTTTTTGCTGTGGGGAAACTGGTTTCCCTTTTTTTTTCTGTCTTCCCATCATTGTCCTTGGTGTTGTTACTGTCCCTGTACTGTGTGCAATTAAGTATTTTCTAGCATGCAATAATAACAATGGTAATATTTATAATGGAAGGGTGAGAGGAGATGGAAAGAAGGAGTTAAAGAAAAGGGAAAAACAAACAGACAAGTAGGAAAAAACAAAACAAGGAATCAAACAAGAAAGTTTCAAAGTTATAAACAGGGAGCGTTAGTGTACTAATCGACAGTAAGCTGAACAGGCCTTAGAGAGACAGAGAGAGGATTGAAAATAAAAAATAAAAAGAATAAAGATAAGAATAAAAAAATAAGTAAATGAAAGTAATATATATATATGTATATATATATACATATATATATATATATATAAAATAAACAAAATGAAAAAAAAACCTCCAAGTTCAAATGCAATGAAGTTTCAGTCTTAATAGTTTTGGTGTCCATCTCAGTCTCCATTGCTGGAGATGGTGCCTCAGATGTTGTTCTGTAATTGTCTCATCAAAGGGAACACATAAAGTAGAACAAAACACCAAAAAACCCACAAAAAAACCAAAAAAAACCCACAAAGTGTCCCAAGTTTAAATGCAATACAGTTTCAGTAAGTTTTTCAGCATGCGGGTGTAGTTCGGTTGTTTTCTCATCAAAGGTAGGGAGAGAGAAAAAAAAAAAAAAGAGGAGACAGATCTGTGAATGGTATCTGTGGCTGTGGCTTGCCTGCCCCTTGCTGTCAGCCTGCTGTTGCTGGAGGCGTTATTTATGCAGATCTCAGGGGTGAGTTTAGCACTAGCTTGGCCCTGCAGGCTTTGTTTACTCAGAGTTCTCCTATGCTTGAGCCTCTGCTACAAGCTTTCCCCTTTCCAAGCACACTGGGGGAGGTGATACTGCACCCGCTTTCTCAGGCCTGCGTGTTTGTTTACAGCTCACATGGGAAGTGGGTCTTCCCCTCTCTCCTGTGGAGTTTTCCTCCCACCACCACTTTTACAAGCTTTCCCGCTTGTGATTACTGGGTGGTGCTGCTGCTCCTGCCAGCTGCCATGTTTGTTTTCAGCTCACGTGGGAAGTGGGTCTTCCCTCCTCTCCTGTGGAGTTTTCCTCCCTCGCCACTCACACAAGCTTTCCTGCTCCTGGTTGTTGGGCGTGTGCCCCCGTTCCTGCGTAGCCTCTCTGGCCTGTCCGTCTTGTTTATTTACAGTTCCGGGAAGGATTTTCTTCCCCCAATCTTCGGTGTTCAGTGCGCCCCACCCTCTTTCCCGTGTGTCTTTGTTGTTCTTATTGCTTATTTCTCAGTTTCTTTTTTTTCCCCGGGTGGAGGTCAGTCTGTCCAGGGGGCTATGCTGATCTGGCCCAGGCTTGTCTGTGGGAGTACCGCGGTACTTGCTAAGCTCACCTTGTCCGCATCTTCCCAAGCCGTCTGGGCATGGGTGACTGGCAGCCCAGGGGCCCTCCTGATTTCTCCATTTAACGTGAAGTGGAGATGCTCTGCGCCGGTTGGAGGTGTGGAGGGGGTCAAAGTTTTGCCTCTTCTCGGTGGTTTTACCTGCAAGGTGTGTCTCCAGTGTCTCTCGATGATTTTACTATAGGAGGCATGCTTTCTGCTTCCTCCCTGTAGCTGCCATCTTGGAATCCTCTGTTTGTTTTTTTTTTTTTTAGATGATAGCCATTCTTACTAGGGTGAAATGGAATCTCAAAGTAGTTTTGATTTGCATTTCCCTGATTGCTAACGATGTTGAGCACTTTTTTTTTTAATTGTTGTACTGGGGGTACATTGTGACATTTACAAAACTTCTTAAAATATATCATACAACCCTTCTGAGAACTGTCTGTTCTACTTATTTACCTATTTATTGATTGCATTATTTGGGTTTTGGTGTTTGATTTTTTTAATGCTTTATATATTCATCCCATCTGATGTATAACTGGCAAAGATTTTCTCTAATTCTGTAGGCTGTCTTGACTCTGGTCATTGTTTCCTTTGATGTGCAGAAGCTTGTTAATTTAATGCAATATTATTTGTCAATTCTTGCTCTTATTTCCTGACCAGTTAGAGCTCTATTTTGAAAGTCATTGCCTATACCTATATCTTGACATGTTCTGCCAATATTTTCCTCTAGTGGTATCAAAATTTCAGATCTTACTTTAAGGTCTGTGATACATTTTGAGTTGATTTTTGTACACTGATATATAGGGATCTAGTTTCAGTCTTCTACATGTGAATATCCATTTTTCCCAGTTTAAAAGGAGGCTGTCCTTTCTTCAGCATGTGCTTTTTGGCAGCTTTATCAAGAATCAGATGGCTATAGCTATGCAAGTTTATTAGTGGATCGTCTATTCTATTCCACTGATCAACATGTTGAATTTTGTACCACTACCATGCTATTTTTGTTACTAAGGCTCTGTAATATAATTTGAAATCAGATGTTGTGATACCTCCTGCATTGTTCTTTTTTTCTCAGAATCACTTTGGCTATTCAGTATCTTTTGTACTTCTATATGAATTTTAGGATTGATATTACTATATCTGTGAAGAATCTCATTGGAATTTTGATGAGGATTGCATTGAATCTGTATAGCCATTTTCATAATATTAATATTATATTAATATTAATTCTGTCAATCCATGAATATGGGAGTGTCTTCTTCAGTTTCTTTTTTAATAGTTTTATAGTTTTCTTAATAGAGGTCTTTCACTTCCTTGTTTAGGCTTGTTTCTAGATATTTGAGGCTATTGTGAATGGGATTGTTTTCCTGATTTCTTTCTCAGCATGTTCATTATTGTTGTATAGAAATGCTACTAATTTTTGTATGTTGATTTTGTGTTCAGCAGACACTTTGCTAAAAGTGTGTATCAGATCTAAGAGTTTTATGGTGAAGCCTTTAGGGTCTTTTAAGTATAAGATCATATCTTCTGCAAATAGGAATAATTTGACTTCTTCCTTTCCTAAGTATCCCTTTTATTTCTTTTCTTGCCTTCTTGCTCTGACTAAGATTTCAAGCACTATATATAGAATAAGAGTAGAGAGAGTTGAATCCTTGTCTCATTCCTGATTGTAGAGGAAATGCTTTCAGTTTTTCCCCATACAGTGTAATGTTGACTTTAGGTTTGCTTTATAAACCCTTTATTATGTTAAAGTGTGATTCTTCTCTTTTTCAGTTTCTTCCAGTCTTGCATCATGAAGGATGTTGAATTTTATCAAAGGTTTTTTCTGCATCTATTGAAATGATCATGTGATATTTGTCCTTGATTATATTTATATGCTGTATTGCATATACTAATTTGGACACTTGAAACATTTTTGCTTTCCTGGAATGAAACCAACTTGTTCATGTTGTATGATTTTTTTAATATGGCATTGAAATTCGATTCCCAAGTTTCTATTGAAAATATTTACATCTGTGTTCATTAAGGAAATTAGTCTATAGGGTTTTTTTGCATTCTTTACTGTTCTCCCTGCTTTCCTGATTCTGTGTTGCTACCATTCCCACTCCAGATGTTGATCTCTCACCTGACTTACCATACCTGAGGCTCACCATTTTTTGTCTCTCATCATTACATTAATTTGAGAGATGGTGACTCAGATGGGCCACAGAATTCCATGCCTTGATTCCCTTGGCTTTTCCAATGTACTGTGGGGGCAGGGTAGCAGCAAGGTCTTGGGTCTATTACCTACTTAGTAAAGGCCATGAATTGATTCTCTTGGGCAGTCACAGCAACTGTTGGCACCTTTAATATATACACTTGTGAGTTTGAAGGAGCCAAACATTGTTGATTATTAAAATGTTTTTATTAGTCATCAGGGTCCTGCAGGATTGACTGATTTTTCCTTTTTTTTTTTTTACATAGGATCTAGAGTTATTCCACCAAAATTAATTTTGCATACTATCATAGAAATTTTTATAGTAACTTAGAAATTGCTTTTCTAACATGTAATCTATTCTTTTTCCTGGTAATTTCTTTTGACATGTGAAGCAGTATGTAAAATCAGAAACAATATTACTGTAGTAACTACTATGTTATGGGTTCATTTAAAATATGTTAATCCCTTTTGTCTTACAGGACAAATTATTCGAGAGAAAAGGTTTGTAGAAGCTGCAAATAAAAAAGAAATTGACTATGAAGTAGGGAACATCCCAACAGAATGGGAAGGTAAGTTTTCACTTTCAGTAGAATTTTTTTGGAGGCAAATTGTTTAATGATATACAAAACTAATAAGAGCACATATAATTACCTAATTCTCTTTACAAAATCTTTTACAAATTAAACCCATCAAACTTTGTTTTTAAACATTGCATCTCTTTGAAATTTATGAATGTGACAGTTTTTATTAAGGGAGCATATACATAGCAAAGAAACAAGCAAACCTGAAGCATTAGCAGAGCTAGGGGAAAGGTGAAGTAAGCAAAGGAAGCTCCTAAGGTGCAAAATTTAAAGGGGCACCCACTCTCATGTACTGATTATAAATTTGGGCAGCCCAGGATTGGAGCCCCATTTCTGGCACCCACTACCCCCATGAACTTGTGAAAGTAACTTAGGTCTTAGTTTTCTGTTTTATAAATATTAGAGAATACTTCTGTACATACCCTTTGGGATATTTGTTCAACCCACAATTCCCTGTTAGCTCACCTCCACTTTAGACAAGAATGGACAGTTGATTCTTATCTTAAGACTTTGAAATTAAGGTAAAAGATCAAAGGAGATAAAACAGCATCAATTAGTCTCTCTTTGTGGTTGGAACATTACCATATGAACTTAGTAGTTTGAAGTAGTTGTCTTCAATATACCATCAAAGTTTTTTGTTGCAAAAAAGCCTGATATACAGAGGAGAAGAAATGAAACCAGTTTACAAAAAGAAGTACATAGAGGGGCAGAATATTTCCTAGGTTTGCAGTAACTGTCCAGTTCCCAGTTCAATTTCTTTCTCAGTGCAGTTCAGTTGCAAGTCTGAATTCTAAGTGGAACCTTATATCATTATAAAGTTTCCTTTTTTGCTTACCAGTTCCTAGCATTGCGTCTGGCACGTAGAAAGACACATAAGAAATGCTCAATAAATAATTTATTGAATATATGAAATCTAGCTTGATTTAACTTTTGTTATTTGCAACCAAAAGAATCTTGACTAAACACACATACCTATCTCTTCTATCACATAACACTTACCCAGTGTTGGCCTTTATGCCTGTAATTATGCCATTGCTCTACAGTCATTATTGTGTTTGATCACAATGATCCTATAAAGTTGACACTATAATTACACCTATTTAATAGATAGAAGATCTAAGGTCCAGAAGGTCAGATAAATTGCGTGGGTTATACAGCTATATACATGAAGACTCGTTGCATCTTGGTGGGCATAACATGATAGATTAAATGCAGTAGTTATAAGCATTATGTTACGTTTATGCCAGCATGTGGATATAAATATCATTTCAGTAAAAATATCTTTTCCTTTTTTGCTTATTAGCTATGAAAGTACTAGAACTATGAGAAAAGAGCATAATTATGGATAGATAACAGAATTTTTTTCTAAGAAATTCAGACTATAAATTGGCAACTTCTAGAAGGAATAATTGAGCTTTCTTATTTTAACAGACTTTCCAATATTATAAGCTACATTTGCAATTCTCAAATAATGCTTAAGCCTTCTTACAATGAACCTATTTTGTAATTTTTCCCAATAATAGTATAGAAGTAAAATGTTTACAGAAATAAATTAAGTTATAAATACGCAAATAGGTGATGACTTATTTTCAGCCTCTGAGACTTTCAGAGAATTAGAATGGCGTTTTAATGCTTTTTATGACTCTTTCCTGATCTAATAATTCAGCATAACTATCCCATGGGCATAGTCTTAAAACAAATATATCAACCAAACACTAAAATAAAAATTATTTTTATAGTGTTATGCATCAATTAAACATAAAAAATAAGAATCCTACACCATGAAAAAATAAATTAAAATATAAATAAACACACAATACTATATACAGGGAAGGAGAAAGCAAAAGCTTTTAAAGTAAATGATGTCAACACCAAATGAATCAAAAGTATTTTCAGATCCAGATAATAATTTCTCAATTATTAGTAGCAGCATGCAGTTACCTACAAGTTACATATTCTCCAATAACATGGATTTAATAGTGTGCCTTTTCATTCACTTTTTTAGTAAGTGTTTTTTGAGGACTTCTATATTCATGGAACATATATTCTGAGGGGGAAGAAATACAAACCAGATAACTAATTAAACTATATAATATGCTAATTGCCACAGAAAATAATGCAGAGAAAGGGCATGGGGAGTATTTGGGTGGGTTATGTAGTTTTCTTTTTTTATTATATTGTTATTATACTAGGGGTACATTTTGACATTTATAAAAGTTCACACAATATATCACAGTTGAATTCACCCCTCCTTCATTCTCCTTTATCCCCTCTTCTCCCATTCCTGGAATAGTTTCAATGGGTCTCATTTTTCTATTTTCATACATGAGTACATAATATTTCTACTACATTCACCATCCTACACCCATTCCTTATATCCTATCCCCTTCCCACCAATACTAACCCCCAGACAGGACCTGTTTGGGAAAAGGCCTTACTGAGAAAATAACTTTCGAATAAAAACTGGAGAAACAGCTGGCCATGAAGATAACCATCAGAGGACCATTCCTGAAGCAAATCAAACATGCTCAGGTGGTAAAGGATTAGCAAAGAAACCAAGGTGAAAGGGATAGAGCCAGAGAGAAAGTGACAGGAGGTAAGTTTAGAGAGTAAGTTCAAAGGCTGAACTCTATGCTCTTCCACACTTTGAAACAATGGAAACAAAAAAGGAGCAACTAGAAAAGTAAGAGAAAAAAGTGTCACATACTGAAAGCCTGTTATCAAAAAGGAAGACCTGATCAAGTCAGATAAGGACTGAAAATTAGCTACGTGCTTTTAAGACCAGAGAGGTCATTAGTAACCCTAATAAAAATAATTCTGTAGAGTGATAGGAGCAAAAGCCTGAAAACAGAATAGCAAGAGAGAATTTGGAGACAATGAGTATAGACAATGTTTATGAGAGGTTTATCTGTCAAAAGAATAGGAGTAATAAAACAGTACTTACAGTGGAAAGTGGAGTCAAGGGAGAATTTTTGTTTTATTTATTTAGTTTTTTTCTTTCTTTCTTTCTTTTTTTTTCTTTTTTGAGACAGTGTCTCGCTAAGTAGCCCAGGCTGGGCTTGAACATACAGTGTAACCCAAACAGGACTCTAACTTGCATTCCTCCTACTCTGCTTCCTGAGTGTTGGAATTACAACATGCCCAGCTTTCCATTTTGTTTTAAAGACAATAGAAGTGACAAAATTTTCTAATAGTAATGGGAAATATCCTACCCAAACAGAAGCATCCATGGCACAGGAAAACAAAAGTTCTTCAGAAGGCAGGATGGGCAGGATCCTAGCACACCTAGGTGAAAGAATTGAGCTTTGACAAAAACATGGAAATTTCATCAGTAGTAACAGCAGAAAATTAGAGTATAACTGCAGGTAGATGTGGTGGTGAGAACGTATGTAAATTCCCCTCTGATTCCTCCTAAGGAGGCAGAGCAGTTTAAAAAAAACTTCCTAAGTACGAACAGCAGCTAGAGCCAAAAGTTGAACCCAAAGTACCTGTCTCCAAAGTCTACTTTCTTTCTTTGCAGTGCTGGAGATTAAACTCATGCCTTGCACATGCTAGGCAAGTGTTGCACCATTGAGCTACAATCCCAATATTTTATTTTATATTATGTTATACAATTATATTACCGACCTCCCAATAACTTGGCTAACTCCTACTTATCCTTAAGTTTTAAAGTAGACATTGATTCTCTTTAGAAATATTTCCTGACCTCACCCTCAATCCCTTGCTGGAAGGGATGTTCATTTTTGTTGTTTCCATTCACTTTGTGCCTCCCCTAGTCATAATACACTGCAGAGGATTTCCTGTTTACATTTCTGTCTCCCCGCCCTGGTCTTGAAGATGCTTTAAGGTAGAGTCCTTACCTTGCTCCTCATTGTATTTTCAGGGTCTAGCTCAATACTTTACATAAAGTACAAGCTCAATCAATGTTTGTTGAGTAGATGCATTTAAAATTGAAAGTAGACAAGGAAGAGATGTTTTAGGGACTTTGCTGATCTGCTGAAGGTAGTATATCTTAAGAAGAAAAAGACAGAACAGAAGACCAAAGTATTTGTTTTCAAAACTACACAACATTCTTGAACATATCTGCGGAATTTACCCATGGCATCATATATAGTTCCTATATGGAACCTCTGAAAAATCTCTGTCTCTCTAATTCAAATGACATTTTGTCTTCCATTTTTTTTTTCCTTCTTGGTTTTGGCAAATTTAAGCTTCTTTGGTGTTGGCAACAATAAACATAGAGGAGAACCCAAAAATACATACAAAGTAGTATTATAGTCAGAAGAAAGAAAGCAGCCCTAATCCAGGATTTTTCTTAGTGGAAAATTAGGTTTGTAGAATGTGTGTTAACACATTCTCATTAAAATGTAAGAATAAATTCTCAGAATAAAGGTACATAAAACTACTTTTTAGCTATATTAGACCATACCCTTTTATCAGTAACAGTGCTAATTAATAATTCATATCTTATTATTAAGTATCACGTCCACCTTTATTGATTTAATATTCGTCAGTCTTAATAATTGTTTAACGCATCTTTTGTTAGGTCACCAGAGCTCCCTGCCCGGAGTTTTCAGTTTCATAAAATAATGGTCAGGCCATGATGCTATTCCTGTGCCAACATCAGAAAAACCTAGGTTATGTTCAGATCTTGCAGTGGCCATTTGCTCCCTTGCTCATTGAGCAAACTGATTTACTTCCTTGTTTTTCATCTACCAAATTTAAAAGCTCTGTTCAGTATTCTTTAAAGGTATATCTATCTCTGATGATTCTAGAAGTATCTGTTCTAGAAGTATCTTTAATCAACTCATATCCCATCCCACACTTAACTTATTACTTAACCAAATTACTTGGCTGAGAATTACTGAAAACTATTGGTGATCTTAATCCAATAATAAATACCATATATTGGTTATTTGTTGCTGCACAAAAACACTGCTTCAAAACTTAGAGGCCTACACAACAAAGATTTACTCTGTGGGTCAGGAGATCATGTTGGCTTAAATTTGTCTTCTGGCTTTAGGACCCTGACATGGGTGTTGTCAAGGTGCTGGCAAAAGCTGCAGTCATCTAAAGGTTCCACTTTGGAAACACACACTTTTGTTTTTCCTTAGGCACTGGAGATTGAACTCAAGGCCTTGTGGATACTTGAGCCACAACTCCAGTCCTTTTCCTTTTAGTTTGTTTGTTCAGATAGAGTCCTACTAACTTTTGCCCTGGCTGGCCTTGGACTGACATTTTCCAACTTCCACCTCCCATGTACTGGGATTACAGATATGCATCACCACACCTGGTGCTGGGATGATACACAATCAAGTTCACTTATGTGGCTGATGTCAAGCCTTTGGAGATCTACTTCCAGGCTCACTTTAATGGCTTTAAGGCTTGGCTTCAGGTCTTCAAGGCCCTCAGTGCCTTGTTACCTGCAGCTTTGTAAGCCTTGATATCAGGTACTATTAGTTCTCCACCTTCATTATTCTTTTTTTGAAGTTGTTTTGACTATTATAGATCCTTTGCATTTCCAGATGAATTTAAGAATCAGCTTTTTTTTTTTTTTTTTTGGTGGGACTGGGGTTTGAACTCAGGGCTTCACACTTGCAAAGCAGATGTTGTACCACTTACTGCTTGAGCTCTAACTCCACTCCATTTTGCTCTAGTTATTTTGGAGATGGTTCTTTCCAATTATTTGCCCAGGCTGTCCTTGAACTGCTGTCCTCTCAGTCTCAGCCCCCAAGTAGATAGGATTACAATAAGAATCAACTTCTTAATATCTGCAAAAATCCCTGGATAGGAATTCTGTTGAATCTATAGGTCACTTTACAAAGAATTGACATTTTAATAATAAGGATCTTCAGACCCCCTGAACATTTCTTTAGACCTTTAATTTCTTTCAGCAACATTTATAGTTTTCATTGTATACATATTGCACATCTTTTATCAGGTTTTTCCCTAAATAGCTTACATTTTTGATGCTATTGTAATTGATATTCCTTTTCTCAATTTTCAATTTCTGACTGTTGTTCTCATATAAATATGCAGTACATTTTTATGCAGTTTGCTAAATTCATTTATAGTAGCTGTTTTGTCAGTTCCACCAGATTTTCTGTACAGAAAATCATGCTATCTGTGAATAAAGATGTTTTTGTTTCTTTCCAATCTGGATGCCATTAATTTTTTTCTTGCTTATTTGCATTGATTAGACCCTCCAGTTGAATAAAAGAAATAAGAATGAAAATTCTTGTGTTGTTCCTGATCTTAGTGGGAAAGGATTTCATTTTTAACCATTAAGTACTATGTTGTCTGTAGGTTTTTCTCATAAATGCGTTTTATCAAGTTGAGGAACCTCTTTTTCTTGATAGTGGCCCTTTTCCATTCTTCAGAGTTTGTTCACTGTGTAACTATTTCCTACTTGGTACTCTGTCCTGTGAACATTAGTCACCTTGGTCTTCCGAGGCACCAACCTCCATCTCCTTAACTTGAGTACTCAGTAGGATGGGATGGTGTCTCAAAGCAAAAAACTAGGACAATCATGAGGGTAATCTTTATTTAACATTCTTTTTTTTTTTTCTTTTGGTGGCACTTGAGTCATTCTACTAGCCCTGTTTAACATTCTTGGGGACCACTATATTTCTTTATTCAATTTCCACTATCTTGAAAATTATTGTTAATATAACTTGCCTCTTTGGCTTCATCTTGGCTGGAAGTGGAAGGCAGCTTGCTTTCTCTTAGCTTACACTTGAGGCGTATTCCATTCAAATGCTTTTGATTGCTGAGTAAAGGTCTGCTGTTTGCTTATCCATTTGCCAGTTGTGAGATATTTGAATGATTTCCAGTTATAGCAATTATGGATAAAGCCATTATATAAACTCATATACATATTTGTGAACATAAATTTTTATTTCTTTTAAGTAAATACCTTGAATAGGATTACTAAGTCATATAATACATATTGATATGGCTTATTAAAGAACTGCTGAAATGTTTTTCATTATGGCTAAACCATTATGTAATAGAAAGAGTTCAAGTTGCTCCTCATTTTCATGAGTCCTTGGTTTTGTCAGTTTCATTACTATTAAACCGTTCCAATCGATGTTATGGTGGTTTAATTTTTATTTCTGTAATGACTAATGAGACTGATCATGTTTTCATGACCTTATTTGCCATCTGCAAACATTCTGTGGCAGACTATTTATATTTACTTTATATTTTATTTTGTTGCTGTGGTTTTTTCTAATTATTTAGTTTTGAAAATATAATTTAATATTATATGTCCATCCAGGATATAAGTCCTTTATCAGATATATGACTTACATATATTTTTTCCAGTCTGTGGCTTTTCATTGTCTTGACAGTAACTTTTGAAGAACACACATTCTTTTGTTTTGTTTATTTTTCTGGTTTGTTTAGTTTTTTTTGAGACAGGGTCTCTCACTGTGTAGCCCAAGATGGCCTCAAACTCAGTCCTCCTGCCTCATCCTCTTGCATGCTGGGATGTTTTTCCTATGATTTTTTTTCTAGAAATTTATAGTTTGTGTCTATGATCCATTTTTAATTTTGGTATATAGTACAGGTATCAGTTTCATTTTTCACATGGATATCCAGTTTTTCCAGCACCTGTATTTGAAATAAGCATCTTTTTTTCTCATTGAGTTGTCTTTGCACCTTTGTCAAACAACTGACTATGTATGTTGTGGGTGTGAGTCTTTTTCTGCATAGTTTATTCTGTCTACAGATTTATGTGTTTGTCCTTTTGACAGTGCCACATTGTCTTGATTACTAGAACTTTGTAATAAGTCTTTAGATGAGGTAATTTCAGCCTTCCTACTTCATATTCAGAATTCATTTCAGAATTATTTTAGTTAATTTGGGCCCTTTGATTTCAAGTATCAGATTGTCCATTTTTATCTTTGAAAATCCTTCTAGTATTTTGATTCAGAATGCATTGAATCCATGGGTGAGTTTGAAGAGCTTTGTGTCGTACAGTGTATGAGCACAGCATGTTCTCTCTATTTCTTTAGGTCTTCTGCCATTCTTTTCATGGGTACTTTTATAGTTCTCAAGTACAGATCTTATTCATATTTCATTAAGTTAATAGCTGTTTCTTGACATTTTTAGGCTATTGTTCCTCATTTTAATTTCAAACTTTTCATTGCTAATACATAGAAATATAATTGATTTTTGTACAGCAACTCTGTTCTTTAAATGATGTTGCTAAACTCACTTACTAATTATATTACCTTTACTGTAAACTTCTTTAGATTGTCTACATAAGTAGCCTATTCTTCCTATTTCTTTTTTTTAATTTATTTTTTATCATATTTACAAAAGTTCTTATATCATAGTTGGATTCACTCCCTCCATCTTTCTCCTTTACCACCCTCTCCCCCCATCCCTGGAAGAGTTTCAGCAGGTCTCATTTTTCCATTTTCATAAATGAATACACAATATTTCCACCACATTTACCCTCCTACACCCTTTCCTTATATCCTCCCCCCTCCCACTGGTACCAATGCCCAGACAGGAACTGTTTTGCCTTCCTATTTCCCAGACAGGAAATGTTTTGCCTATCCATTTTTTTTAAAAGGCATTTTTGTTTATTTAAGATAGATATACAGGGAGTTTCCTTGTGATATTTCCATGTATATATGTATTACAACTCAAATTAGTTCATCCCCTCTATTTTTCTCCTTTTTAACTTAGTCGCCTTGTTATGGTGATTTCAAGAGATTTAAAAATTCTGTATTCAATCTTGCATAGGAAGTACATCAACCATATTCATCTTCTTAACTTCCTTCTTTTACCCTCCCTCTCTCCCCTTAGTGTGACCTGTTTTTTATAATATTGTTTGTATTTGTATTGTCTCTGTCTCTCGCATATGAGAGAAAACATTCAATTTTTGTCTTTCTGAGCCTGGCTTACATCACTTAACATGACATCCTCCAATTACATCTATTTACCTTCAAACCACATAGTTTCATTTTTCCTTATGGCTGATAAAACCCCATTGTGTGGGGGTGGGGGTGGGGCGCACACATATCACATTTTCTTAATCCATTCACCAGTTGTAGGGGATCTGGGTTATCTCCGTAGCTTGGCTATTGTGAACCAGGTGCTGCAATATACATGGGTGTGCAAGTGTCTCTATTGTATCCTGACTTACATTCCTTCAGATATGTCCCTAGAAATGGTATTGCTGGATTGTACAGGAATTCTATTTCTTTTATTCAATCAGTAAGCCTTTTTCTCCATAGGCATATTATACTAGGAAGGACCTCCACAACAATGGGTAGTAGAACCAGTAAAGGTAAACAGCTTTGCTTTGTTCTCCATCTGAGGGTAAAGAATTCAATTTTTCACTGTTTCATATGATAGAAGCTGTAGGTTTTTGTTTATGCTCCAATCAGGTTAAGGAAGCTTTGTTCCATTCCTAGGTTGCTGAGAGCTTTTATCATGAATGATGTTGGATTCTGTCAAGTTCCTTTTCTGCATTTATTAAGATTATTTTCATGGTTATTTCTTCATTAATATGATTGATTGTATTGTGTAGATATTTTTTTCACTCATTATGGACTGAATGTATAGCCTCACATAGGCTTGGCAAGTGCTCTACCACTGAGCTACACCACCAACTTGGATGATTGTATTGATTGGATTTAATTTTTTAAATTTCTTTTTATTGTGGTAAAATATACATAACATAAAAATTTTCATTTTAACCATTTTTAAGAATACAGATCGGGGCATTATGTTCATTCAGACTGTTGAGCAACCGTTAGTTCCATCCATCCATCTTCAGAAATTTTTTCATCTTTCCAAAATCAAAACTCCTTATCCATTAAAAAATAACTCCTCACTGTCTCCTCCTCCTCTATGTTGCTAAAAATTAGACTTTACATATGTCATAGAAGTTGAATCATAATATTTGTCCTTTTTTGTTGACTTATTTTTCTCACTTAGCATAAAATCTTCAGTGTTCACATTGCAGCATAGACCAAGATTTCATTCCTTTTTAGGATGAATAATATTCTATTATATATTTAGTGTGTGTATGTGTGTATATACATTTATGTATTATGTATACCAGTATACATACTATGTATATTGTTTGTTTAGTCATCTGACGATGGACACTTGGGTTGGTTCCATCTTTTGGTTATTGTGAATAACACTGCTATGAACCAGGTATACAGATATCAGTGGTTTTAAACCTAGCTGGTGAACAATTGCAGTAAATTTATTTTATTTTATTAGCATAAATTAATTGTGCAGATGAGTTTTATTGTAATACTTCTATATGTGCACACAGTGTTCCTTGATTGAATTTATCCCCTTCTTAAACCCTCTCTCTCTCCCTCCTCCCCCCAATCTTAAACAGTCTTTAGTGAGTTTAGTTATGCTGTTTTCATACATATGTATTGTAATGTACTTTGATAATATTCAACCTCTCCTCTCCCGCTCCTTTACCCCTCTATCTCCTGTTGGTCCCCCCACTCTAAGTATAGTCCCCTTTTTACAATTATGTCATATTATTTTCTTTTAGGTCTAGAATCCACATATGAGCAAAAACAAGAAACATTTGTCTTTCTGAGCTTGGCTTATCTTGTGTGATGATCTGATGTGATGATCTCTAGTTCCATTAGTTGCAGTAAATTTAAGTGGTCTAAAAAGGCCATATAATTTTCAAAGCATAAAGGCAATATGCTAAAATCAATTATATATCTACATTGTAATACCAAACTATTGTTAAATACAATTTTTAAATTAGAGCATTTAAAATACCACTAAAAACATGAAGCGTTTAGGGATATATTTACACAAAATATGTCCAAGACCTATGCATTGAAAAATATAATACATCACTGAGAGAAATAAAAGAAGACTTATATGGAGAGATTCATAATTTTCATGGCTCAGAAGAGTAAATATTTAAAAGATGTTATTTCTCCTTGGGTTTATCTATAGATTCAATACATCCCTAGTCAAAATACTCTAGGCTAAAAAAATTAATATGCTGATTCTAGATTGGTTTGCATCAGCATGCAAAATAACTTAGACTACCTAAAATGTTTTTTGAAAGAAGATTAAGATGGAGAGATTTAACTTAATATCTATTTAAGATAAGCATAAAAATTTAATATCTGGCCAGAGATTTGAACAGACACTTCACTAATGTGAAGTTCATCGAACTTTCATAAATTTCTGGCTAGAATATAAAATGGTACCTTGGAAAACAGTTTATTAGTTCTCTAAATTTAAACATATATTTACCCTAGAAATTCTACCAGGTGTTCTAAGGTATGCCAGAGACATAAAGACCTAAGTCTACCCAAATACTTTTACCCAAATTCTTCATAGAAGCTTTATTCATAATAACCCCAAGCTGAAAACCACCCAACTATCCATCCACCATCATTAGTGAGTGGATAAGTTGTCATATTTCCATGCAATGGAATACTATAAAGCAATGAAAAAATGAACTCCAGAGTGCTGGGATTATAGGCATGTACCACCACACCCAGTTGCATTTGCTTTTTATTGTTGTGTATCAATATTGCCACAAAATTAGTTACTTAAAACAGCACATGATTATTATCTCTCAGTTTCTGGGAGTCAGGAGCCGAGGCACAGCTTAGCTGGCTTCTCTACTGAGGGTCTTGTGAGGCTAAGATCAAGGTGTCAGCCCGGGCTGGGTTCTCATGTAGAGGAGATCAACTTCCTACTTGGGTCATTATTGGCAGCATTCAGTTCTTTGCAGTTGTTAAGACTGAGAGTTTCAATGTTTTTTTTTTTCTGTTGTTTTTAGTTTGTTTTTTTCTTTTTCTGGGTGTTGGCCGGCAGTCACCCTAAATCCTAAAGATAATCTGCAATTTCTTGCCACATGGAGCTTCTCAACATGGCTGCTTTTCTTATAGTGAATAAGGGAGAAAGGTCTTCAACAAAACAGGTGCAGAATTCTTATATAAAGTAATCGTGTAATCATATACTTCTCATCACCTCTGCCATATTCTCATAGTTGGCAGTAAATCACGGCGTGACTACCAGGAGTGGGAGATATGGAGCCTACCTACAGAGTCCATTTGCTATACACAGTAGCATGGATAAACCTAAAGGTCTGAGGTTTACTCAGTTCTGCTGAGAAAAATAAGCCATACACAAAAGATTCCATTCATAGGAAATTATAACGAAAGGAGAATAATCCACAGTGACAGAAAGTGTGTTTTCTCATTCTCTGGGGACTGTGGGAGGCTGGAGTGGGTGTCTGCTTGTAAGGGAGACACTGGGGAACTTTGGAGGAGTGATGGAAGTATTTTAAATACTGACTATGATACTTTTCACAGGGTTGTCTACATTTGTCATAACTTATGAAACTGTACATTTAAAAGGGATTTACTGTATTGTATATAAATTATATTCAATAAACTTGATTAAGAAAAGAGAATAGGAACAGCTGCGAGCTTTGTAAAATTTATAATTTATATATGCCGAAAGATATACTTAGAGGTCAGTAACCAGAAATTGGTTCATCTCTACCAAACCTCTTCACTACTTCTTGGTCCCCTTCCCATAGTGGCCTCTGTCATTTAAGAATACTTTATTAGTTCCTCTACAGTGGGCATCTCAAATACTTTCAAGTTTTAGTTTTCCTTTACTTTCCCTATTCCTCCTGTATCTATTCTCTCCTTAGTGTGTGACTCATGTCCAATAATATTACTGTATTTGTTTTGGGTCTATAACCCACATATGAGGGAGAACATATGGTTTTTGGCCCTTCTAAGCCTGGCTAACTTCACTTAAGATGTTCTCCAGTTCCATCCATTTACTTGCGAATGACAAAATTTCATTCTCTTGTAGCTGAGTAAAATTCCATTTCCATTCATTAGTAGTGGGGCATCTTGGCTGTTTCCATAACTTAGCTATTGTGAATAGTGCTGCAATAAACATGGGTGTGCAGGTGCCTTTGGAATTACCTGAGTCGCATTCCTTTGGGTATATCCCTAGGACTGGAATTGCTGGATCATATGGCAGATCTATGTTTTGTTTTTTAAGAAGCCTCCATATTGTTTTCCAAAGTGGCTATACTAGCTTACACCAGCAGTATATGAGGATTCCTTTTCCCCCCACTTCCTCACCAACATTTGGTGGTGGTGGTGTTTTTCATGATAGCTATTCTAATAGTAGTGAGGTGGAATCTTAGTGTGGTTTTGATTTGCATTTTGTTTATGACCAGGGACGGTGAACATTTTTTCATGTGTCTTTGACCATTTGGATTTCTTCCTTTGAAAAAGTTCTGTTTAGTTCAGTTGCCCACTACTTTATTGGTTCATTGATTTGGGGGGAGTTTAGTTTTTTGAGCTCCCTGTATATTCTGGTTATCATTCCTTTGATGTATAGCCAGCAAATATTTTCTCCCACTCTATGGGTGGTCTTTTCAGTTTTTCCATATCTTTTTTTGCACAGAAGATTTTTAATTTCATGTAGTCTCATTTGTCCATCCTCTTAGTTGCTGAGATGCTGGGGTTCTATTGAGGAAGTCCTTGCCAATACCTATTGATTCCAGAGTATTCCTGCTCTTTCCTGTACTAACTTCAGAGTTTGGGGTCTGATATTAAGGTCCTTAGTCCATTCTGAGTTGATACTAGTATAGGGTGACAGGCTAGTTTCAGTTTTCTCAGGCAGATAACCATTTTTCCCAGGAACTTGTTGAAGAGGCTGTCTATTCTCCATCGTATGTTTTTGGCACCTTTATCAAAAATAAGGTGGGTGTAGCTATATGCATTCATGCCTGGGTCCTCTATTCTGTTCCACTGGTCTTCATATCTGTTTTTGTGCCAGTACCATGCTGTTTTTATTGCTGTTGCTTTGTAATATAGTTTGAAGTTGGGTATTGTGATACCTCCAGTATTGCTCTTTTTGCTGAATATTGCCTTGGCTATTCGCGGTCTCTTATCTTTCCAAATGAACTTTAGGGTAGATTTTTCAATCTCTTGATGAATGTCATTGGGATTTTGATGGGAATTATGTCAAACATGTAGATTGATTTTGGTAGTATACCCATTTTTACTATGTTGATTCTACTAATCCATGAGCACGGGTGATCTTTCCATCTTCTGTAGTCTTCCTCAATCTCTTTCTTCAGAGGTCTGTAGTTCTCCTTATAGAGGTCATTCACATGCTTTGTTAAGTTTACTCCTAGGTATTTGATTTTTTTTTTTGAGGCTATTGTAAATTAAATTGTTTTCCTATATTCTTTCTCAATTTGTTCATGTATGGAAAGGCTACTGATTTTTGTAAGTTGATTTTGTATCCTGCTACATTGCTGAAGCTGTTTATGGTATCTAGGAGTTTTGGAGTAGAGTTTTTTGGGTCTTTGAGGTATAGGATCGTGTTGTCTGCAAAGAGGGATACTTTGACAGTTTCTTTACCTGTTTGTATTCCTTTTATTATTTCTTCTTGCCTTATTGCTCTGGCTAGGAATTCTAGGACGATGATGCGCAGTAGTGAGTAGATGGGTACTCTGTCTTGTTCCTGATTTTAGGGGAAATGGTTTCAGTTTTTCTCCATTAAGTATGATGTTGGCTGTAGGTTTGTCATATATAGCCTTTGTACTGTTGAGGTACATTCCTTCTATTCCTAGTTTTCTCAAAGCTTTTATCTGGACTGGTGTTTAATCTTATGAAAGATTTTTTCTGCATTTATTGAGATGATCAAGTGGTTTTTGTCTTTGCTTCTATTAATATGCTATATTATATTTATTGATTTGCCTATGTTGAACCAGCCCTGCATCCCTGGGATGAAGCTGATTTGGTCATGGTGAATGATCTTTCTTATATGTTCTTGGATTCAGTTTGCTATTATTTTATTGAGGATTTTTGCATTGATGTTCATTAAGGAGATTGGCCTATGGTTCTCCTTTTTGGATGTGTCTTTGTCTGGTTTTGGGATGAGTGTTATAGTGGCTTCATAGAATGAGTTAGGCAGTATTCCTTCCCTTTCTATTTCATGGGAAACTTTAAGGAGAGTTTGTATTAGTTCTTCTTTAAAGGTCTGATAGAATTCAGCAGAGAATCCATCAGATCTTTTTTTAGGAGACTATTGCTGCTTCAATTTCATTTCATGTTATAGGTCCATTTAGGTGGTTAATATCCTCTTGGTTCAATTTTGGATGGTTATAAGTATCTAGAAATTTGTCCATTTCTTCAAGAGTTTCAAATTTATTGGAATATAGATTCTCAAAGTAGTCTCTGATGATTCCCTGGATTTCCGTGGTGTTTGTTGTTATCTCCCCTTTTGCATTATTGATTTTACTGATTTGGGTTTTTTTCTCTCCTCATTTTAGTCAGATTTGCCAGGGGTCTGTCAATGCTGTTTACTTTTTCAAAAAACCCAGCTTTTGTTTCGTTGATTCTTTGAATGGTTTGGTTTTTTTTGGTCTGTATTTAATTAATTTTATTTTATTATTTCTCTCCTTCTGCTTGTTTTGGGTTTTCCTTGTTCTTGTTTTTCTTGGAGTTTGAGATGTAGCATTAGGTCATTTATTTGAGCTCTTTCTGTCCTTTTACTATATGAACTCATGGCTATAAACTTTTCTTTTAGGACTACCTTTGCTGTATCGCATAGGTTCTGGTAGGTCATGTTTTCATTTTCATTAACTTCCAGGAACCTTTTAATTTCCTCTTTTATTTCATCATTGATGCATTGATCATTGAGCAATGTGTTGTTCAGCTTCCAATTGTTTGCCTATTTTCTGTTGTTGTTTTTGTTGTTGAGTTCTAGTTTTAATGCGTTGTGATCAGATAGAATGCAGGGGATTATTTCTATTTTCTTATAATTGCTGTGGCTTGCTTTGTGCCCTAAGATATGATCAGTTTTGGAAAAAGTTCCATGGGCTGCTGAGAAGAATGTGTACTGTGCAGATGTTGGATTAAATATTCTGTAGACATCAGTTAGCTCCATTTGATCTATGATGTGATTTAGTTCTAGAATTTCTTTATTGATTTTATGTTTGGATGACCTATCTATTATTGGTAATAGAGGGGTATTAAAGTCTCCTACTACCACTGTGTTGGAGTCTATATGTGCTTTTAAGTCCTTTAGAGTATATTTGATGAAACTGGGTACTGACTTTGGGTGCATATATGTTGATAATTATTATTTCCTTTTGGTGTATTTCCCATTTTATTAGTATGGAGTGTCCTTCTTTATCTCATTTGATCATTGTTAGTTTGAAATCTACTTTGTCAGATACAAGTATTGCTACTCCTGCCTATTTTCAGGGGCCATTGGCTTGGTAAATCTTCTTCCAGCCTTTTACTCTAAGCCAGTGTTTGCTTCTGTCAATGAGAAGTGTCTCCTGTAGGCAGCAGATTGTTGGATCTTCCTTTTTTTAATCCAGTTTGCCAAATGATGTCTTTTGATGGAGAAGTTGAGTCTGTTGACATTCAGTGTTAATATGTGGTGATTCCTGCCATTTAGTAGTTTTTGTTGTTTAAGGGTTTGATTGTGTACAGCTGAATCGATGCTACTGTCTTATCTTCTCCTGTGGCTTGATACTTCCAATCTTCTCATGGTTTTGTTTGCTTTCATCTTCTGTGTGCAGACTTCCTTGAAGAATTTTTTGTAGTGGTGGCTTGGTGGTCATATATTGTTTTAGTTTCTGCTTAATGTGGAAGATTTTTATTGCTCCATCTATTTTGAATGGTAATTTTGCTGGGTAGAGTATCCTAGGTTTGAAGTTATTTTCACTCAGTGCCCAAAATACCTCACTCCATGCCCTTCTTGCTTTTAAGGTTTCTGTTGAGAAATCTGCTGTGATTTTGATGGGTTTACCTTTGTATATTATTTGTTTTTTCTCTCTTACAGCTTTCAGTATTCTTTCTCTATTCTCTGTGCTTGTTGTTTTAATGATAATATGCCTTGAGGAGGTTCTATTTTGGTAAAGTCTGTTTGATGTCCTGGAGGCTTCCTGTACCTGAATGGGCAAAACTTTCTCAAGATTTGGGAAATTTTCTTTATTATTTTATTGAATATATTACAAATTGCTTTTGCTTGAACCTCTTCTCCTTCTTCAATAACAATACTCGTGATTCTCAGGTTTGGTCTTTTGATGGAGTTGGTGAGTTCTTGCATATTCCTTTCACAGCTCTTGAGTTGTTTGGCTAACATTTCTTCAGTTTTTTCTTTAATTTCTATTTTATCTTTGAGTTCTGAAATTCTGTCTTCCACTTGTTCTAGTCTGCTAGAGTGGCCTTCCACTGTGTTTTGTGTTTGTGTTTGATACTTTTTTCTGAGGTTTTCCATTTCTTTGGTCACCTTCCCTTTAATATTTTTTATTTTCATCTTTAATTCATTTATTTCTCTATTATGTCCTCTGTTTCACTTTGGTGTTTATTTAGGGCACCTCTGAGTTTATTTATTTGTTTCTGTGTCTTCTCATGTCCTTTATTTTTGGTGTCTTGAAATTTCTTGAATGCATGTTGTACATTTTGCTTAACCATATCTAGTATCTTCTCCATGAAATTCTCAGTGATTTCTTGCAAGATTTCTTCTTTGAGGATATTTTTGTGGTAATCACTGGGGTGCTTAGTATCATTTACATTGTTTTTTGGGGGGGTCAAAAGCTGGGTGTACATTTCCCTCTGAATCTTGAATTGAATTATTTTTTTGAGGAGAGTGTTTTTCCATCCACTCTTCTTCCCTTCATTCCACTTGGTGCTGGGCAACTATGTTCTTGATAGGCTAGTTGGTGGTTTTAGTCACCTGTTTTCTTTCCCTTGATTTAATTTTTGTGTTCTGACTGTCTTGGTTGTTACCTAGGTTGGTGTGCTATTTCTGTCCCTGGCCTGGAGGAGTAATTTAGTAATAACTAACTCATAGGTTCAATGCCCAACCAGTTGTTTATATATTATATAGAAAACCCCTTGATGGTATTATCTATAAACAGTGGGAGTTGGGGGTTAATGTTTGTTAGGTTAGCTATAGACATTTGGGAGATTGGTGAGGGTGGCACTAAAAGGGGAGGTGGGAAGTGAGGTGGGTGAGTGAGGGAAGCAATGTGGGGGCTGCTGGGGTTTGTGATCCT
The DNA here is from genome assembly GCF_047511655.1 of Castor canadensis. Lineage (NCBI taxonomy): Eukaryota > Metazoa > Chordata > Mammalia > Rodentia > Castoridae > Castor > Castor canadensis. The sequence goes on along the minus strand of NC_133391.1, from coordinate 127,787,394 downwards.
TGTGTGTGTTTGGGTGTATTTCTGTTGTAGTGTAGGGTGCTTGTGTCAGGGATTGTAGTGGATTGGAGTTGTATAAAGTTGGCACAATAGGTTGGTCAGCAAGTGGTGAGTGTGTAGGAGGGAGGGGTAGTGTGGTGACAGGTTGGGGAAGGTTGGGAGGGAGAGGTGAAGGCAGGGAGAGTGAGTAGATAATAAGGAGCAGAAAGAGTATTTGGGAGGTAGAACAATGGATTGTAGCACAGAAGAAGGTGGAGAGTAGAGGGGATGAGAGTAGGGATGAGAAGATAGTGATGGTGAAGTTGAGAGTACAGAAAGAAAATAGGACTAAAAATAAAAATATAAAACTCACAATAATGTAACAAAAAGAATACAATAAAAAACACCAGGTTTAAGAACAATAGAATTTCAGCCTTAGTTTAAGTTCTTGAGATATTCCTTAGGCATCCAGTCCTGGTGTTGGCATATAAGCAGACACTCTGATGTGGTCTCACAAGGTGATTGGCTCGTGAGTAGTGTTTTGTTCTTCTGTCCACCAGTTTAATTGAAATTGTGAGGTGAGATGGGTTTACCTGATCATGCAGGGTGGTTGGAGGTATTGTTTTCCCTGGTTGACAGTTGTGTTATCCTTCCGCTGCAGCTGCCTGGTCAGCCCCTCCCACAGCAAGGTGAGGCAGTTCAGCTTTGAATGCTGCCCTCCGGCTCAGGATATCAGCTCTGTGGTCCACTATCTGCCCTGCTTCAGGGAGTGGCTTATCGCCTACCCTCTATCAGCCTTTGCTGCCTTTCCTGTGTTTATTTGTTGAGAGTTTGGTGCTGAGTTTAGCTCCTTGCCCTGACCCCTTTCTCTGGTGCAGGTTCAGCATTCCACCTGCCCCCTCTGCTGTCTGTTCTTGATTGCAGTTTGCTGTTTATTTTTCAGTTTTGTTGTGGGGGAGGGATCAGTCTGTCCAGGGGCTGCACTGGTTTATGTTCCCAGGGGTGTATAGGGGAGTCCCATGCGGTGCGTGGTGCTCACCTGTTCATTCTGTCACAGGATTGGAGATAGCGGCAGCAGTGGAGAGAAATGGCACCAACTTTTCTCAGTGCAGCATGGCACGGGGAGGTTTTCCATGGGCTAGGGGTTTAGGATGTTGTAGAGTTTGATTCTGGTTGATGCTCTTTTTGCACTTGATGGAGGAAGGAGAAGAGAAAGAGAAAAGAAAAAAGAGAAATCTCTGTGGGCAAGGAAGGTTTTCCCCTAGGGCTGGACCCACCTTGCTGACTGTGCCTCAGGTTGCAGGTCTTAGATGCAATTAAAGGCTGATTTGAGAGTTAGTCTTTGAATTTTTTTCTGCACCTAATCAGAAGCAGTCAGAATTACCCAAGTATGGCTCCAACATCTCATGGAGGTTTTTGGAGTCACGGAGCTTAGGCTTTCTACTTCTGTACCCTACTCACCATCTTGGATCCCTTGAGGGATTTTTTATACTTGAAAAACATTAATTTATTTTATCATTCTTTTTTTTGAGAACTTTTTTTGTTGTGCTGAGGGGGGTACACTGTAGCATTTACAAAGGTTCTTACAATGGATGAAATATATCATACTTAAATTCAACCCCCCTCCACTGCTCTCCTTCATTTCCCCTCTCCCAATTCCTGGAACAGTATCAACAGGTCTCATTTTTACATTTACATACATGTGTATACAATATTTGCACTGTATTTATACTACCCCTTTCCCCACCACTTCCCTCCTCCCTCAGGTACTAACCCTCCTATCTCTCTCACTCCTGGGCAGAACCTGTTCTGCCCTCCTATTCTTTGATTTTGTAGAAGAAAAAACATAAAAGATAAGAGAAACATGATGTTTTTGTTAGTTTGTGATAAAGACAGCTACACAGGGAGTTTTCCTGTGTTGTTTCCATGAATATATGTATTAAAACCCATGGTGGCTGCAGCCACTTTCAGATTTCTATATTCATTACTGTACAGTGAGCACATCAACCATATTCAAGTTTTTTATTTCCTGCCCTTGCCCTATCCCTCCCGTGCACAGCCTCCTGTTAGTGTGACCCATGTCCCATAATATTGCTGCATTTGTTTTAAGTTTATAATCTGCATATGAGGGAGAACATGCGGCTTTTGGCCTTTTGAGCCTGGCTAACTTCACTTAAGATGATGTTCTCCAGTTCCATCCATTTACCTGCGAATGACAAAATTTCATTCTTCTTTGTGGATGAGTAAAATTCCATTGTATATAAATACCACATTTTTAATCTGTTCATCAGTAGTGGGGCATTTTGGCTGTTTCGATAACTTGGCTATTGGGAATAGTGCTTCAATAAACATGGGCATGCAGGTGCTTGACTCATATTCTTCTGGGTTTATCCTTAGGAGTAGTATTGTTAGATCATATTGCAGATTTATTTTTAGTTTTTTAAGGATCCTCCATACTGTTTTCCACAGTGGTTGTACTAGCTTACATTCCCACCAGCAGTGTATGAAGATTCTTTTCTCCTTACATACTGACCAACATTTGTTGTTGGTATTCTTGATGGTAGCTATTCTAACAGGAATGAGATAGACTCTTAGTGTGGTTGTGATTTGCATTTCCTTTATGGCCAGGGATGATAAACATTTTTTCATGTTTTTTTAACCATTTGTACTTCTTCCTTTGAAAAAGTTCTGTTCTGTTCAGTGGCCCATTTCTTTATTGGGTCATTGATTTTTGGGGGGGAGTTTAGTTTTTCGAGTTCCCTGTATATTCTGCTTATCAGTCCCTTGTCTGATGTATAGCTAGGAAGATTTTTCTCCCATTCTGTGGGCTGCCGCTTTAGCCTGGTGACCATTTCTTTTGTTGTACAGAAGCTTTTTAATTTCATGTAGTCCCATTTGTCAGTCCTTTCTCTTAGTTGCTGAGCCACTTAAGTTCCACTGAGGAAGTCCTTGCCTATGCTTATTGCTTCCAGTATATTCCCTGCTCATTCCTGCACTAGCTTTAAAGTTTCAGGTCTTATATTAAGGTCCTTAATCGACTTTTGAGTTGATACTTCTACAGGGTGACAAATACGGATCTAGTTTCAGTTTTCTGCAGGCACATATCTAGTTTTCCTGGCAACATTTATTAAAGAGGCTGTCTTTTCTCCATCATATATTTTTGGCACCTTTGTCAAAAATAAGGGGGCATAGCTGCATGGACTCAAATCCAGGTCTTCTATTCTGCTCCACTGGTCTTCATATCTGTTTTTGTGCCAGTACCATGCTGTTTTTATTGCTATAGGTCTGTTGTAGTCGGGTATTGTGATATATCCAGTGTTGCTTTTTTTGTTCAGTATTGCCTTGGCTATTCACAGTCTTTTGTGTTTCCAGATAAACTTTAGGGTTGATTTTCAATCTCTGTGATGAATGTCATTGGGATTTTGATGGGAATTGTATTGAACATGTAGATTGCTTTTGGTAGTATAGCGTTTTTACTATGTTGAGTCTACCAATCCATGAGCATGGGAGATCTTTCTTTCTTCTGTAATCTTTTATTTCTTTCTTCAGTGGTTTGTAGTATTCCTTGTAGAGGTTGTTCATATGCTTTGTTAAGTTTATTACTAGATACTTGGTTTTTTTGAGGCTATTGTAAATTGAATTGTTTTCCTATATTCTTTCTCAGTCAGTTCACTGTCGCTATGTGGAATGGCTACTGATTTTTGTAAGTTGAGTTTGTATCCTGCTCCTTTGCTAAAGCTGTTTATGATGTCTAGGAGTTTTTTGGTAGAGTTTTTCAGGTCTCAGATATAAGATCATGTCATCTGCAGATAGGGATAGTTTGACTTCTTTACCTACTTATGTTCTTTTTATTTCTGCTTGCTGCCTTATTGCTCTAGCTATGGAGAGATTGGGCACCCTGTCTCATTCCTGACTTTAGGGGAAATAGTTTCAATTTTTCCTATTAAGTATGATGGTGGCTGTAAGTTTGTCATATACAGCCTTTATTATGTTGAGGTACATTCCTTCTATTCTTAGTTTCATCAGAGCTTTTATCATGAAGTAGTATTGAATTTTATCAAAGGCTTTTTCTTCTTCTGTTGATGATCAAGTGGTTTTTGTCTTTGCTTCTGCTAATAGGCTGTATTACATTTCATGATTTGCATATGTTGAACCATCCCTGAATCCCTGGAATGAAATTGACTTGGTCATTGTATATGATCTTTCTGACACATTGTTCGCTTTGGTTTGCCATTATTTTATGGAGGATTTTTGCATCAATGTTCATTAAGGAAATTGGATGTGTCCTTGTCCAGTTTAGGGATGAGTGCAATATTGGCTTAATAAAATGAGTTAGGCAATGTTTCTTCCCTTTCTATTTTGTAGAAAAGTTTAAGGAGTGTTGGTATTAATTCTTCTTTAAAGGTCTGGTGGAGTTCAGCAGAGAATCTGTCAGGTTCTGGGCTTTTCTTTTTTGGGAGACTCTTTATTGCTGCTTCAATTTCATTGCATGTTCTAGATCTGTTTCGGTAATTAATATCCTCTTGGTTCAGTTTTGGATGGTCATATGTATTTAGAAATTTGTCCATTTCTTCTAGATTTTCCAATTAATTTGATTAAAGATTTTCAAAGTAGTCCCTGATGATTCCCTGGATTTCCTTGGTGTTTGTTGTTATCGCCCCTTTTTCATTTCAGATTTTATTAGTTGGGTCTTTTCCCTCCTCCTTTTAGTCAGATTTGCCAGGGGTTTGTAAATCTTGTTTATTTTTTCAAAGAACCAGATCTTTGTTTCTTTGATTCTTTGTATGGTTTTAGTCTCTATTTCTTTGATTTCAACCCTTATTTTTATTTTTTCTCTCCTTCTGCTTGTTTTGGATTTAGCTTGTTCTTGTTTTTCTAGGGGTTTGAAATGTAGCATTAGGTCACTTATTTGAGATCATTCTGTGTTTTTTTTTTAAATATGCACTCATGGCTATAGACTTTCCTCTTAGGACAGCCTTTGCTTTATCCCACAGGTTCTGAGAGGCTGTGTTTTCATTTTCATTAAATTCTAGGAACTATAACCCACTGAACATTGAGCAAGGTGTTGTTCAGCCTCCAGTTGTTTACATATAATCCACTGCTTCTTTTGTTCCTGAGTTCTAGTTTTATTACATTGTGATCAGATAGTATGCAGGGGGGTTATTTCAATTTTCTTATATTTGTTGCAACTTGTTTTGTGCCCTAAGATATTATCATTCTTTATGAAGTATCAACAATCAGAATTGATAAAGATAATTTTTAAAAGATGAGACTTTATTATAGTCTCTGAAGTAAACACCTATTTTTTTAATGTGATAGCTTTTGAATATACACTGTTCATAAATTTCCATAATTTTGGTTCTGGTCTCCTACTGAATCTGGTGATAGGGTATCTCACTTGTTGTCAATGCTTCTAAAAGTATATTGGACATTTTTAGTGGGATATGGAAATTTAAAGAATGTATAAAGTACTTTCCTGTCTGCTTTTTCTAGTCTCTCTTAGTGATTAATGGGAGTCTTAATTTGCATTCTCACTTTTACACTCATTATAGTTTGTTATATTCCAATAGGAGTACTAAAGTTCAATGAAAATCTCATGCATACTGATGAGAATGCAAATGAGTATTGATGAAACGCTGTTAGGATCTCAAGGCATAAACTGTCCAGTTATCTTGGTAATTCTCTTCAAACAATGGTTACATTATAATGAAGACTGATATAAAATCCACCTTACAGATATAATTAGCAGTCACAAAATCATTATATAATTTATTATTGGATAGATGTTCTGATTCAGATTTTTTTGATGTTTAAAAAAGGTAATGATTTGGACTGGGGGCATGACGAAGTGGTAGAGTGCCTTGTAAGGCTCTGAGTTCAAACCCCACAACCACAATACAAAACAAAAAGTAATGATTTAATATGAGTGCCTTTTTCTATCCTTCTTCCTCCTAACCTTTGCCAGCTTTTACCAGGTCATTTCCTATGTTGCTTGTAACCTTTACTGGATATATAACAAAGAGTAATGCTATCAACCATCACCTCAAGTTAGTTCAAGTGTCTGGTTGTTGTAGGATCATAAATATACAAACTTATTTCAGCAGTTGTATTTTTAAAATCTATGTAAAACAAAGATCATTTAAAATGAAGCAACATTCCCACATTTTTAAATGAATATTATAAAGTTAAAACCAGTAAACTTTAGAAAACAAATATCAGAGTTTCCCCAGCCTCTTTACCTACCTTAGAATTTTTTAATGATTTGAATTCAATTAAAGCAGCTTTCTTTTTCCAACCTCACAAGAAAACTGAAAATGCTGTTTTGTAGACTTATCAATAAGAGAAAATTATAATTTTGAGTTGTTTTTTCTTGATGACATAATAAATATGTATTATGCTGTTATACTTTTTCATCATGTTATATTCATTGGTATATTTCTATTGATTCTATAATATAGAGTAATTTATTAGTAAAAAAGTATAATAACTAATAACAATATTTATTTTAGACAATATAGCAGTGTTTCACATCAAGATATATAGTCATTGCTAAAGGGATTATACTTTTCTTTTGGTGGGACTGGGGTTCATGCTCAGGGCTTCATGATTACAAAGCATGTACTCTGTCACATGAGCCACACTTCCCAGAATTACACTCAATGGTAGCCCTAGCAAAGGTATTGGCAGTCTGTTTCTTTAAAGGACCCAGATAGTATGTATTTTAGGGCTTACAGATTACTTCATCTAATACAGCTACTCAACCCTACTCTTGTCGTACATGCAGATACAAGTGTGGCTGTGTTTTAATAAAATCTTATCTATAGATGCTGAAAATCTGAATTCTATTTAATTTTTATGTGTCATGAAACAGTGTTCTTTTTAGAACTTTTTTCAGCCATTTAAAAACATGAAAATAAGCAGGGGACTGAATTTGGTTTGCTAAATCCTGTCCTAGCAGTTAATTATTCTGAATTAACTTTCCAATATAACTAAAAATAAGCATTTATTGTTTAAAACTTTTTAGAAGTATATGACTCATTGAATTATTTTAAAAAACCAAAAACCTCTTTCTGAGGAAAAAACAATCCACAAATAAGTAAGTAACTTTTTTTGGCCTGTCATACTGAGGTTTGAACTCAGGGTCTCACACTGCTAGGCAGGAGCTCTACTGCTTGAGCCACTCCACCAGCCCTTTTTTGTGTTGGGTATTTTCGAAATAGCGTCTCTCAAACTATTTTCCTGGACTGGCTTTAAACCTTGATCCCCTGATCTCTGCCTCCTGAGTAACTAGGATTAGAGGCATGAGCCGCTGGCACTGGCTGATATGTAACTTATTTTAAATAACTTATTTTGACCACAAAGAAATAACTGAAAAAGTCCATAATCACTTATTTCCTTGACTGCATAGAGCAATTTTACTGATATAGGTCAAATCCTATTACAGTAAATCTTTTTCTAGTGAACATATTTGTCAACAAATATTAAGTATGTACTCTTTTGAGGCATTTGGGTAGCAGAAAAGTAAACCTCCCATTGGTGCATTCTGACCTTGACAGCCTTCCAATCTAATAAAGGATATAAGATCTGGTCAAGTTTTGGCTGGCAATGGGCCAAATAGGAGTGAAAGACAATGAGAAAGAGAATACAGAGAGATTTCAGAGACAGAATTTCAGAAACAGAGTATGAAGGCAGAACATTGGAACTATATTGGAGATTGATGTATGGGATCAGTGTAAGAGAACAGAGCAGGAAGAAATAATTAATCCCAAGCCCATAATTGACCATTCTGTTTCCATACCCACAACCATTTAGAGCTGGGGGTTTTTTGTGTGTGTGTGAAGATAGGTCCTGGTGCTACTTCTTGGATGATAAAAATAGAGTGATAAAACTGATCTGAAGACAAGATGGCAGCTGAATGAACAGAGTTCCAAATTTACTTTCATAACAACCCCATAGTGTAGATACTATTACAGTTTCCATTTTACAGATGGCAAATCTGATGATTAGAAAATTAAGTAACTGGCCCCAGGTGACACAGCCAATAAGTAATAAGAGTTCAAATCTGACTGTAAAACATTCCCCCAAGGCAGCTGTCCCACTCTTTTCCCTTTGCCATAAAGCAGGTAGCATAGTACCTAATAGGCATTTTGCAGATGTGCGGCTCTCTACCTCAGCAGCTTGTCTCTCAAGTGTTAGAGCTAGGGCCTAATGAACAGCTAGGAGGCAGTTGCTTGCTGGAGCAGATCTGAAGAGAAAGCTCTGTAACAAAAGCTTTTCTATGTCCCTCCTTGATAGATGGAGCAATTACTCATTCAAATTTCCAGAATCATAATTTTGTTACTGCCTTGAAGTTTACCATATTGTGATTTGGCCTGTTTGCCATAAATACACTAAGTTGAATTCAGATGATTATGAACTATGACTTTAAGGATAGGAAACTCTGCCCTCAGTCTTGCTTGTATGTTTATTTTCTGTATCCCTTTCTCTAGTATTAGTGCTGCAGTAGAAGGGGGACTTCATCTGTTTGATTCTCTATTATATCTCCAATATTTAAAAAATCTAGGTGCCTAAAAATATCTTTTAGGCATGAGTAAATAGTTTGTATAAATTACAAAGAACTGACATTTAAATAATGTTTTTTTTTTTTTCCTAGCTTGGATTAGAAAAACAAGAAAGATTCCACCTACTATGGAGGTAAGAATATACAGGGGAAATATTCAGCCAGCATGTATTTATAATGGTGTATTTCTCACTTGAGAATCTACTCCCAAGGATACAGAAAGCCTTAGAAAAAAATGCATTGTCCCAAAGTGTTAATCTTATACCACAGAAAATTATTTAAATGTTTTTTAATAAAGTAATGTATCAATTAACTCTACATATTATTTATAAAATATTTTATGATAAAATAAATGCACACTTTATGTAATATAACAAAATTCTTGTAAACTTTGTAAGGAAATAACAAATTTAGAACAATATAAAAACACTTTTTAAATCAAGCATGTTGGCATACACCTATAATTCCAGCTGCTCAAAAGGCTGAGGAGGGAGAATTACAAGTTTGAGGCTAGCCCAGGCAACTGAGTGAGACTCTGGTTCAAAAATTTTTAAAAAGGGTGGGGATATTATATTAACTTTTTGGTAGTGTTTGCCTAGCATGCAAAAGGCCCTGATTCAATCCCTAGTATGGGAGTGGGAGGATGACAAACAAGCAAAAACAAAACAAAAATCCACCTTTTAGCAATTGCATACAGAGTTCTAAAGTTATTTTATAAGAAATAAATGTATTTCATAACATGTAAGTCTCTCATTACTATCCACCTTGTGTACTTTATACCTGGAGATATTCCCCTTCTTCTGTGGTCTAGGACTTCTCTTCCCTATTCCCTCACAACTATAAGCCCTGATGACGAAATAAATGGGCTCTAGCACTCAGCCCCAATTTGTGATGAGTGATGAGTCATTAATTGGCATATCTTTCTTTATTTGCTCCATTCCTTTTATTCTGACCCTGTCAGTGAGTACATCTTTTGGTCCATTTCCAACTTTGTATGTTGCTTCTACCTCAGCCTCTTTTTCTCAGTACTTCACCATAAAAAAACTGGAATAAAAGTCATTTTCTTTTGTTTTATACTGGGATTTGAACTCAGGGCCTCACACTTGCTAGTAAGGCACTCTGCCACTGATCCATGCCTCCAACCCTTTTCGCTTTTAGGTATTTTGTTAATGGGGTCTGAAATTTATGCCCAGGCTGGCCTCGACCACAATCCTCCTATTTAAGTTTTCTGCGTACCTGGAATGACAGGAGTGCACCAACACACCAGCTTTTATTGGTTGAGATGGGGGTCTCACTAACTTTTTGCCTGGGTTGGCCTCAAACCATAATCTTCCTAATCTCTGCCTCCCAAGTAGCTGGGATTACAGGTGCGAACCACCACACTGTTAGAATAAAAGCTTTTTCAGGACCCGGTACAGTGGTGTGCCTGTTCTCACAGCAAAAAGTAAGAGGATGGTGCTCCAAGGCCTGCCTGGGCAAAAAATTGCCAGACCCTACCTGAACAATAACTAAAGCAAAAAGGGCTAGAGGTGCGGCTCAGGTGGCAGAGACCCTGAGTTCAAACCCCAGTACCACCAAAAAAAAAAAAGGAAAAAAAGCATTTTTGGAAAAAGTTGATATGATCCAAGATTCAAGTTCCCCAGGAGTTTACAGCAGTCAAATGGATAGAAGAATCTTTCTGATTACCCCTTTTCTTGGCCATAATAAGAACTATGTTCTCAGAAAAGTCCTTTCCCATATCCCAGAACTCTGAAAAACATCTTTGTAGAACTACTGGTATCCTAAGTGATGAGATGGAGGCAATTACAATAATCAGCCCCCAGGCACCATCCCTGACAATTTTAGATAATTCCAGCACATCAAACTGGCACTAGTCAGAAGAATGAAACTAAGTTATTCCATCCATGACACTCATTATTATCATCATCATTTTTTCCCTGTTCTGGGGATTGAGCCCAGGGCCTCATGCACGATAGGCAAATGCTGTACTGCTTGAGCCACACCTTGAGCCCTTTTGTTTTATATTTTATTTTTGAGATAGAATCTCTTAACTTCTGCCTAAATTTTACCAGGGTTGGCCTGGAATGTGTACTGTTCCTGCTTCTGCCTCCAGAGTAGCTGGAATGACAGATGTATGCCACCATACCAGATCTCATTATTACTTTTGATTATCCCAAAGGAGCCCTCGTATGTTGCTTCCTTTCTAATGTACTATTAATCACAAAGTTCTTTGCCTTCCTCTGCACCATCCCCAGCACACACACACTTTCCTTTTTTCCTGACCCTCCATTATGTTTCAGGAATCTCTATTTCTTTGTTAACAAATTACCATTCACCATTAATATTTCCCTAGAAATGTTGTCTGCTACATAGCCTCAACTGAAACCTCCCTGAACCTGAAAGATAGTGAGTCTCTACTTTCTTTGAAGTGATTGTGTTCCCTTTCCCATACCTCACAGAAAGAAAGTGGTCTCAAGTACTCTGTGCTTCCTGTAGCCACTTCCAAAATATTCTTCCATTTTGTGGGCCTACAGGACTACATAACCTTAGTAATCTAAGTATATTTATCTGTACCTGGTCATCATTTTTATCTTTGCCAATATTCAGACCACTCTCCTACACTGATGGTAGAAACTAGAACCTGGCTTACAGTCTTCTCCCTTCAGTGCCTTCCCAAGTCTTAGCTCTCAGTTCTTCACCCACACAGGTATCCCTGCCTCAAGTGAACAACCACATTGATAGCCACATGTTTTTACCATCACCAGATACAGTTCCACTCTTATCACTTTTAAACTCTGCAATCCCGGATTCTAGATACATCATACTAAAAAAAAAAAAAAAAAAGCTTTTTAATGTAACATAAATGTACATGAATGCCCACAAGAATGAAATTAATCATTTAATGAATTATTATAAGGCAAATTCACCAAGAGCAAGGAATAGAACTTCTCCAGTGCTATAGAACATCCTCTCTCCACACAAAAGCAACTCTGAACTTTTTGTTGTTGTTCTTCCTCTTTGAACTTTTTACTTTTTCTGGTGGTACTAGAGATTGAACTAAGCAAGCATTCTACCCAGCCTTTTTTTGCTTTAGATTGTTTTTGATAGGATCTCACTTTTGCCTAGTCAGGCCTCAGACTGTGATCCTCCTACCCCTACCTCCCAGTAGTGTGTGCCACCATGCCTGATGCAACCCTGAACCTTTCATAGTGGTCATTTCTCCACATTTTAAATAGTTTCACTGCACAATTGTACCCTACAATTTAGACTTACATATTGTGTAAAAACCTCATATTTGTTTTAATTTCTTTCAATATATAAATTCCTTTTCTATCCCTTTTGTTTCCTTACAACTGTATTTGTTGAAAAACCCAGCCCATTTGACCTATAGAGTTTGCCACAGCCTAGATTTGCTAATCTTACACTCTTGGTACAGTTCAACATGTTCCTCTCTGTCTTCTCTATTTCTTCTGGAAGTATCACAACAAAGATAGTCTGATCCAGAAGCTAGTCATGTTTGATCTTTTTGTCAAGAATGTAGGAAATGTATGGTAAGACTGTAGGAGCAACAAATCTAATTGTCTCTGTCTGTGATCTTAGCAATTGTCTATTCTTAATGCCTCTATCCACTCCTAGAAACAACCTCCTATTCTTACAGACCTTTTTAATACCCTAATCATTTGAGATCTCTGCTCTTTTTCAAATCTCTAACCCCAAATAAACTTATGTCCATATTACCTATATACTGTAGCTAATGGATAGCCAGGAGCTGTTAGAATGCCATTTATAACAGCATCAGAAAACATACAATACTTTGGAATAAATTCAATATATGCAAGACTGGTACACTTAAAACTATAAAATGTTACCGAGGCATGGTGGCACATACTTGTAATACCAGCACTCAGGAGGCAGAGACAAAAAGATTATGAATTTAAGGCTAGCCTGGGCTAAATAGTAAGACACTGTCGAAAAGAAAAAAAGAAAACAGAATGTTGGTGAGAGAAATTAAAGGAGACCTAAATTATGGGGAGAAGTATCTGTTCATCTGTTCATGGATTGGAATATGGATATGGGGTATTGCTAAGATATTCATTATCCCCAAATTGATATAAAGGAATAATTCTTACACTTTGTCATGCATCATAGTCACATGGAATGCTTAAAACACATCTATGCTCCAACCTCACCATTTTTGACCCATTAGGTCTGGAAAGGATCTGAAAACTTGCATTCATAAAATATTTCTGGGTTCAGAGACCATACTTTGTGAAGTGATACATAGATTCAATCAGATACAATCCAATTAAAACCTCATCAGACTTTTTTGGTAGACGTCAACCTGCCGATTCAAAAATAGATAGAGAAATGTAGAAGACCCAGAATAGCTGAAAGTAAACAAATAAAAGGAAATGAGAGTTAGAGAACTAACACTGCCCAACTTAAGACTTACTTGAAAACTACAGTAGTCAGGACAATGTGATCCTGGCATAAGGATATATAAATATAAACAACAGAAAAGAATAGGAAGCCCAAAATAAGACAGCATCAAAATAAGACGATTAAAAACAGAAACTTTTTTAAACAAATGGTACTAAAAGAATTTATATGGAAAAAATAATCTTGATCCCTACCTCACATCATGCACAAATATTATTTCAAGGTAAATTATAGACATAATAACATAATAACATAAACTATAATGCCTCTAGAAGAAAACATAATGGAGTATCTTTACTCTTTGGAATAGACAGAAGAGAGAATTTAAAAAGAAATTTATACAAGGAAAAAATATTGATAAATTAGACTTAAAGAACTAATACTCATTAAAAGAGAACATTAGGAAAGCAACAGAATGGAACAAAATATTCACAGTGCATATACTCAACAAAGGAACTGTATCCAGTTTATACAGTTAGTCCACCTTATTTGCAGATTTATTGCTTGCAGTTTGACCAAGCATGGTAAAATAGTAATAATTTTTTTAAATCCAAATAGATTCCTGTGCATGCATTACACAGCTCAGTGGATGCAAAGAAGCACTCAGTCAGTCCTTTGTTCTCATCAGTTGTGTTTAAATTGTGTGAGCTGCTGAATCTTTCCTTGCCTTTGGTTGCATGGAAATGCCTCCCAAAAAGAAATGGTACCCAAAAGGCAAAGTAAAAGTGGATGTGCTCAATTCAAGTGATAAAGTGAGATTTTGAGGATTGTTGAAAGGAGGAATTTCTTTAGTAGATGTTGCATTATGGGGAAAATGAAATCAGTGCCACACAGAACTCTATCTATACTGAGCATTTGTGGTTTTTTCCTCTGCAGCAGTCTCTTTGGAACCATATACCCAAAGATATCAAGGGTCTACTTTATAAAGAACACCTCAACTCAGTGATAATAATAAAAAATACAGAGATAATAAAAATGGAAAAAATCTTGAACAACTACTTTACAAGAATGGCTACCACACATTGGAAAAGATTCCCAATATCTAGTCCTCAGGGACCACAATGAGGTACCACTACATGCCCACTGAAATAGTTAACATTTGAAAGACTGACAACAGCCATAACTGGAGCAACATTTCTAAGGTGCTGGTTGGAGTGAAAATGAAACAACAGTGTTTGAAATCTGGCAGTTTGTTATAAACTCTAATACACACTTATCATGTGACCCAACGGTTTCTCTCCTGGATACCTTGAAGGGTGAAGGTATCAATTTCTAGTCAGTTCTTAGGAAACTCTGGCTAATAAAAGTTTTAATTCCTGGGCAATACAAATCAGGCTTCCTGATTTGTGCCTAGTCCAGTTTTATCACTTTGCCTCCTTCTTCTTGTTCTGCCTACCCAACACTTCCCTGAAATTAATGTCTTCTCCCTTTACCATCAACTTGCAGGCATACTCTGCTTATGTTTAATTCCTTTTAAAGCCCATTAAAATCCTTGGATGTTTTCCTTAACTTTTTCTCCTTAATTGCTTAACTTATAGAATTAATCATTCCTTTCTTAATGTAACTGCCTCTCCTTGGACATCAGTATAACCCTTGGAGTTCAGTATTAAAGTTATTTGTTCCATTTGTCCACCTTGGCTGGTAGAGTGGCTCAAGAGGTAGAGCACCTGCCTAACAAGCATAAGGCCCCAATACCACCAAAAAAAATTTACAAATTTATTTTTCAGAAATCCATTTTTCTGACTACATTGTAAATGAGATGATACAGGAATTATGACTTACTCATTTTTATGTCATAACTAATAGAGAGCCTGATTTATTATTATTAGATTGGCTTTACAGACTTGAGAAATAAGTTTGAATTTCCATCCACCAATTATAAAGTAATCTTATAAAACTGAACATATCCCAAGTTGAACATTACCTATAGTATTTTCATAGAAATTCATGTTTAACTGCAGGTTGTTAGTATAGTCAGCACTTACTCATCAGTGCAGTGCAAGGTGAATTCATATCTCATGAAACTTGTGAGGTTGACTTTTCCTAGTCCTGACTCACTTCATTAGAAGCCACTTGGTTGCCAATGCTCAGAAATAATTGCTCTTCCTTTCAAGCCACCAAAATAATTGGAAACATAATAAAACTTTCTTTGAAAAAGTAGTTATATCGTCAACCATTGTGGCTCACACCTGTAATCTCAGGTACTTGGGAGGTGGAGATAGGAGAATCTCAGTCTGAGACTGGCACAGGCAAAAGCTTGGGATCCTATCTCAAAAAACACCACAAGCACCAGGCACCAGAGGCTCATGCCTGTAATCCTAGCAACTCAGGAGGTAGAGATAAGGAGGATCACGGTTTAAAGCCAGACTGGACAAATATTTCACAAGACCCTATCTCAAAAATACCCAACACACACACAAAAATGGCTGGTGGAGTGGCTCAAATGGTAGAGTGCCTGCCTAACAAGTGTGAGGCCCTGAGTTCAAATCCTAGTGCCACCAAAAAAAAAAGACACTAAAAGCAAAAGTACTGGTGGTGTGACTCAAATGCCTAGCAAGTGCAAGGCCCTAAATTCAAAATCACAGTTAAAAAAAAAGTTACATTTATTACCAAGTATGCACAAAATACATGGGTTTATAGGCAGTGGGTAGAAAAGCTACCATATTACAACTCTCTTCTTCATTTGAAATATGCATGCTCTACAAAAGTGGGGGGAGGGAATTCTAGAAACCAATAGAGATTGGCATTGGAAATGGTTCTGCTGCATTTTAAGAAAGGTTGAGGTGGATGGATAGGACCACACATGGTCTTGTTTACTTGATCCTGTTCTTAACTATGGGCTGGAGGCTCCCAGGTCCAAGTGATTTAACTATAAAAGATATCACAGTGACTAAAACGAACTTGTTGCCAAAATTCCAGTATATTGATTTAGAGTAAGAAATGAAACTGTCAAGGGTTAAAACAGGAGGTTGCTTGGTGAGTATGACATTAGTATGAGGGGGATTAAGTCAAATAAATACTCATTGCATCATGCTTATTTAGCATTACCCATTGTATCTATCTTACCACAGAGATAGTCTTACCAATAGTGATTTAAATAATTGAAGAGAATGGGCTACAATATCTCTGTCCATGCTAGAAATAGCCTTGAGATTTGAAATAAAATAGTTGTCAGGTACCTATTAAAGCTTCTGCTCCCAAGGGCAGTGTTTTTGTGGACTGCCAGCATTTACCTCCAGTTTCTCCACTTTTGTTTCCTCATTCTTACTGACATATTTCTTTGACTATGACTACAGTTACATTATGGTCAAATGTTGCTGGCCCTGCAGCTATCCTTTTGTTTTACTCTTTTCATATCTCTGCTCTGACCTATAATGTGTTGATCTTGCAGTTTAGCATTCAGAGAGGAATCTTATTTCTGAATTCTTGAGGCCAATTTCAGTGTTCTTTCCAAGTAACTGACATTTATTGAGTTCTCTGTGCTTAGTATTATTAGGCTCATTTTTTAAGTTATAGAATTGAAGTGTCTTTTGCAAATATGATCCTACTTTCCTTTCAACTTGAATTGCAAAGATGGGATATATGTTTTTATGGAAAAATAGACCCACTACCCCCACCCCAAAATTCATAATACAGTATTTAGGAATATAGTAGAAACTGATAATAAAATTACAGCATGTTCATATGCTGGGATATTACATCAGTCATTAAAATGAATCCACAAGAGCTGCATGTATGAACTTGGAAAAATCTCAGAAACATGATATTGAGCAAAAAAGAGCAAATTACAGATCTGTAATAAAGTTTGAAAGCAAGGAAAGAATAATGGGTGGGGTGTTCAAGTAACGATGGTGAGTTAAACATGAGTTCACTTTCTTAAGTCTAATAAATATGACAGTAAAGGGATTTATTTTAAAAGCCATAACCCCACAAGGTCAAAGAAAATTGAGGAGGCAGAAACAGAAACAATTTTTGGGAAGCTGGAAAGCAGATGGACATATGGTAACAGCTTTAGCAAAACTGAACATAATGAATCCTAATCTGGCAGAGAGGAACACCCAGAAGTAACCCAGTTCAAACCACAGAGCCCCTTCAAAAGTTTAGTAACTGGCAGTGGCAAGAAATTCTGAAAGTTGTTGAGCTGGTGCTAAAATTCATGACCTGCTTGAAAATTTGTTTATGAACCAGTAAATGTAGAAGAAATAATAGAGTTGGAAAATTACCATTTTTCTAATGTAAAGGTAATAATTGATTCAGAGAAAAGTCATCAACAAATAGTAAAACCACTGTTTCATATTCTTTAGGGTGACAGACTGTTTACATGGTCTCAAGGCGTATACTTATAGATTACTTGCTATTTACAAAGGGGAAAGGTGGCCTTTCTAGTAAACAATCCTGGCAGGTAACACCTTAACACGGTGGCCAAAAGTTTCACCAAATGGGGCAAGCCTGATATTATGTGTACCTCCTTGTTTGAGGCACTGAGAGTAAAACATCATTCATTTAGTATTCTTCCCCAAAAATGCATAACCTTAATCCAATCATGAGGAACAACCAGAAAACCTAAATTGGGGGACATTTCATAAAACATCAGCTCTATTACATCCATGTTGTGAACACCTAAGAAAGACTGGTAAACATGACAACTAAATCTAACATGTGATCCTAGAATGGGGAAAAAAACCTTCACTATAAGAGACAGCTTTGGAATAATTGGTGAAGTTCGAGCATGAACCATGTATTAAGCAATAACATTGTATTAGTGTTAAATCTCCTGGGATGCTGCTCAATTCCTTTTGAAATAGTCTGCAACCAGAAAGCTGCCTAGTCTGAATCCAGTTGAAAAGTGGAAGTTTATTCTTGGGAAAGAGAAAATAGTTCAGACTTTGCAGTACTGTTTTCTGACAAATTCAAGAGAAGAGGTACCATTCTGAAAATAGAGGGATTAAATTAAAGTACATACTGAAAATAAGACCTCCAGATTTTTTTCCCTTCTCAGTTCCAGAATATACAGGCCTTCATACCCCAGGTAGGGTATTAGAAGAAACTTCTGTGGGGATTTTGACCCAGCCAAGAAGGACCTAAAGCCTCAGTTCCACTGCATTAAAACTGAGTTAACAAGCCTCACCTATGGCATCAGACCTGCCAACTGGATTTACCTAAAAATACTCAACATCCAAGGAGAGACTAAAGTAAAAGACAGAAATTCACACAAATAAGTAAATAGGGAAAGGCAACTTGGATAAACCTAACTACTTAAAAACTTAACTGCTCTTCTCAGAGATAAGACTTCACAATCATGAAACAAGAACATAATGCTAAATAAGAGAAGGAAAATTCAACAAATAAAAAGTTCTTTGAAAAAAGCATAATAGAAATGAAATATTTAATGGAAGAATTAGAACCTTGTTTTAATGTATTTCCAATGAAGTAGGGCAAAAGACAGTTGGAAAATAGGAAAGAAAAGAAAAATTCAGAACCAGCAACACTGGAGGCAAGAAGATAATAAGATGTAAGGCCTTCAAGGCTTGACTGAGTAGTGAGCGCCAGTCTACAGTTCTATACCCAGTGATATTATCTAAGCGTGAGCATGGAATAAACACATTTTAAACATGGAAAGCCTCAGAATCATCTCTACAAACTTTGCTTTGTTGGGAAGTTACTAAACAGTAAACGAAGAAAAAGAGAAAGGTGAGATCCAAAAACAAAACTACAACTTAGGCAAAGGGTACTGCAGTATAATAGCAACCAGACCAGACAGTGTGAGTAAGAAGGGTCTATGAGAGGGTATTTTCCTCAAATTATGAAATATGTAGAGTACCTAATACATCAGGACAAGCTGAATGGGGCTGAATTATAGGTAAGTACATGGAAGAGAAACAAAATTGATTTATTTACTCCAAGAAAAACAAAACTTGGATAGGAGAAGAAAAAATGAGATGTATACTACATAATTCACTTGGTAGTAGTGTCTGCTCATAATAATACATATATTGAATATTGATCTATAGCTATATTGGGAATATTAGGGAGCAAGAAGAATGGGATAAATCTTCATTTCCAATAATGAGAAGCTATCACAATACTTAAAACTGAAAAAGAGCCAGGTGTGGTAGCTCACACCTGTAATCCTAGGTACTCAGGAGGCAAAGATCTATAGGATCACATTTGGAGGCCAGCTCAGGCAAAAACTTTTCAAGACCCCATCTCACCCAATACAAAGCCAGGCTTGTGGCATATGCCTGTCATCCCAGCTGTGTGGGAATGCATAAACAAGAGGATCATAGTCTAGCTGGCCTGGGCATAAAAGCAAGACCCTATTTGAAAAAATACAATGAAAGTTTAAAAAAGAAAAAACAGTTGGGATATGGCTCAAGTGGTACAGCACCTGCCTGGCAAGTTCAAGGCCCTGAGTTCAAATTATGAAGTTTGTTCTGAAAAAAAAAACCTGAAAAATAAAGAAGTAATAATAGAGATATTATTTAGATTTTATGGAGTGTTTAGGAACAGAACGTGCTTTATAACTGTTGGATGCTTTTTTGGCTCCTTGGTTTGTCTCCTTGTTTATGGTCATAACCATAAACATCAGATAAGCTGTGGGGGTGCAGCTCAGTGGTAGAGCACCTGCCTAGCATATTTGAGGCCCAATGAAAGGTGGCAAACTTTCTCAGTAGAGCACCAGAGTGTGAATATTTTTAGCTTTGTGAGCCAAATGGTCTCTGGACACTACTTAATTATGCCACTATAGTGTTATAGCAGTTATAGACAGAATGTAAATGAGTGAATGTGGTTGTATTCAATGAAACTTTATTTACAAAAACACTGGATAGATGAAACCTAGTTTGCTAGCCCTTCTACTGATCAGTGGTTTTCAAACCTGGTGCCTATACTGCTGGGTACAGAGACTTCCTATGGGATATACAGGTATGAATAGCTTTTAAAAATCAGTTTCCATATTCTCTCTTTGCCTATGCAGTCTTTCCAAACAGTGATCTACCTGAGAACTCCTTCTGGTCTGCTCATTCTCATCTGACTTCTTTCAAAAGCATCTGTATCCCACTTTTTAAAAGGAAAATTTTATTCTTTGTCCATAGTAAATCTTACTATGGTGTCTTATCTTGGGGTTTAAATTTCCCTAGGGCACCAAAGAGACTATTGGAGAGTGAATGTCACCTGAGGGAAGTCCCCAAAGAGCACAACAGAGAAAGCTTCAGTAAAAATTATTGGAGAGAGCAACATATTATTTGAACCAGGCCACAAATTCATGGCCATGCTCCATGACTTTGAGCTTCTCTGTCTACCTAACTAGCTATCCATCTATTATGTCAAAATTAAAATTCACAAGTGAGAAAGTTGTCATGGGGACGCATAATAACACATTTATTTGAATTTTAAAATTAGATCAGACTTTTTCTGACAGAGAGTAAGTCAGATTTGGCTGATTGAGTTTGACAATGAGGACCAGCTTTTCCAATTAAGTTATATGGTTATATTTTCCATAAATTGAATAAACTAAACTGCAGCTCCAAGGTTTTGACAAACATATATAAAGCAAGCATCCAGTGTACAAACCAGAAATGTATCCTTTGCCATTATTTGCACCAACTGAAATGTGCAAGGTAGTACATCATTTTTTAAAAGTCTTAAAAGATAAGAATACAAAAAGTAAGAAAGCCACTGCTACTGTTGTTTAGGGATATATAGAGATGCAGCAAAAGTATTAAAGTAGGCATGAACAGGACAGGCAAGAAAGCTCAGGCAGTTATTATCTCCAGGAAGGAGAATGCTGAGAGGAGGAGCCACAGGGGGCTTTGCTCTTATCTGTAGAGCTTAATTCCTTAAGTTGGATGGTGACTACATAGGTACATAAGATTAGCTATATATATGTACACATATATATTGGTGGGACTGGAGTTTGAACTCAGGGCTTTACCCTTGCAAAGTAGACACTCTACCACTTGAGCATCTTCAGTCCAACTATATTTTTACACATGAAATAGTATATTTTAAAATAATAAAACTTTGCAATCACATATTTTAAGAGAATAGATTGGACCCCTGATAGAAAAATAAGATACACATTTAAAAAATTAAAACATTTATAATAAACTGAAAAATGAGATACTTGGAATTTAAAAATACCAAACCCCTTAAGGAATTTTCCTAGCAAAATACTTAAAAACAAATCAGTATGGCTTAGTTTTTGGAATTCCTTTTAAAAATCTTGATGACTTACGTGGGATATAGACCCAATACAAATACAAACAATATTATGAAAATCAGGTCATGCTAAGGGGAGGTCACATATGGGGGGGGGGTATGGTTGATATAGTTCTTATAAGAATGAATATAGAATATTTAGACCTGTGGAAATCACCATAAGAAGGGGACTAAAGTAGCAAGGAGAAAAATAGAGGGGATGAGCCAATTCTGGTTATAATACATACATACATGGAAATGTCACAATGGAGCACCCTGTATAGCTATGTTAAACAAGCAAAAATGTCTCTTTTTTTACAAAAATGGAGAGCAGGGAGGCAAAACAGGTCCTGTCTGGGGGCTTGGTAGCAGTGGGAGAGGGGGATGTAAGGAAAGGATGTAGGAGGTGAGTATGGTGGAACTATTATATGTACATGTACATATACAGCAAAATGAGATCTGGTGAAACTCTTTCAGGAGTGGGGAAGAGAGGATAAAGGAGAATGATGAGGGGGTGAATGCAACTATGATATATTGCAAGAACTTTTGTAAATGTCACAATGTACCCCCAGTACAACAATAATTTTTAAAAAAGAGAGAAAAAAAACAGGAAACTCATTCCCTTCTTCATACATAAAAAAGTCTTGATGCTTAAATCTGTTTATTCAATCAATTACTTGTCATCAAGCACCTAGTAATGTTTAATAGCTAACACAATTTCTCTGTAGACTTCTTTTGCTCATAGCAGCATGTCCTCAATACATTTGACATAATAGTGTTAAATGATATTTAAATTCTGTTTTTTGTATCATTTTCCCACTCTGTGAAACTGAGCTAGTCTAATACATTGAAGTTGTAAGGGAAAAAGCTTTCTTCAGAAATTGAATCTCATTGCACATTTATAGAAGGGTGTCATGTGTTCTGTGATGGACACATTCTGGGCTCTTTACTTCCAAGGCTAGAGAGGGTATATCCTGCTCAGTATCTCATTCTTTTTTACCTACCTCCCCAAGACAGAAAACATAGCTTCAAGGGTTCACCACCACCTACAGTACAAAGTCACTTCTGGGTAGTTTTTTTATCAGTCATTTCACTTCTCTCATGACTAACTCATCTGTGCCTGTCTTCAGTCAGGCCAAGACGTCAGGGCTGTCTCCAATCAAAACTGAACTCTGTAGTGCACACCTGAAAGTTTAACTGTTGAGCACTTCTGTGACTCTCTGACGTGGCCAGGACTATGAACAAACTTGGGGTTTGTTTGGTTTCTTTTCCTTTCATATTAAAAAAATATTAAAAAATAAGCTTAATGTTTTAAATAAAAAATAATCAGTTACCCCAAATCCTATGGCTGATTGCACAGCTCTTAATTTTAACAAGTGAATTTACTTCTGCATGTATCACTGCATCATTGTAACTGTGGTACACTTACTGGTATGATCTGCTGTTTTCACTTAACTACCACAATAAGTGAATAGATACAAGCAGCGACACATAATAACAGAACAGAGATTCCTTTCTCTCTATGGACCTTCTTTGTGTTGACATTCCTAGCTCTGTGAAAAACTAAGAAAATACTAAATTTGCCATCCTTTTTTAGAAAA
This sequence comes from Castor canadensis, assembly GCF_047511655.1. Taxonomy (NCBI): domain Eukaryota; kingdom Metazoa; phylum Chordata; class Mammalia; order Rodentia; family Castoridae; genus Castor; species Castor canadensis. The sequence continues at coordinate 127,764,618 of NC_133391.1, read as the reverse complement.
ATGTGGTAAGAAATGAAAATGAATCATTTGAGTATTTTGAGTTCCCAAGTCTTTATTCTTACTCACAAGCTATAGCTATTCTTCCTCTCATACAAGGAGTGTTTATGCTAGTTCGTTATAAATCTTTTTAGTTTTCAAGCCATTGGTTTTACATGGGTCTTACTGAGAAGTAGTATCTCACATTTCAAGGATCCCACCTTCCTTAGTCTAAGAGAGTTGCTTCTTACTGCATCCATACAATGCTGAACTTGAGCTTGGCTTATTCTTAGCACATTTGTTTGCCTCTATTTTGACCTTTATCTGATTTTCAAGGAGTGGAATATTAAGTTCTTTATAAGTTGTATTAAGATACTATTATTCATTATTTTTAGTTTTATTCCTGTTCATATTCCTTAAGATTCATCACAACTTACTAGGTACATATTAAATAGTTATAGAATTAGTTCTGAATAGTAACCTGTGGTATAATTAGTCACTAAGACAAGACTCATTTAGCTTTTAACAGTGGGCCTAGATTCACAGTAAAAAAAGGTTACAGAGTTAAAGAGAGGTTAGAGTTTTTTAATCTACATTTTTCTGTTGTCTCATCAACCAAATTTCTTGTGTTTCTTCTCTTACCCTTTCCATGCTGGAGAAGTAATTATTTTACACAGTCTAAGTTTTAAAAAGCAGAAATGGCTGCTAATCCCTAGTATGTGATTTGATTTTTTAATGGGTAACTAAAGGCATTTAAGAAAATTGTATTGATTTTTATTAGCCATCTTTGATTACCTCTGATTTTATTATATCTGTAGGCATGCTTGATTTGTTCTCAAATATTTATCATGACTGTGATAAAATGCTCATTTCCTAAGTTGTTCTTATTGAGAAAAGAAATTAGGCATTTTATACATTATTTCCCAACATCCATATGTTCATTGTGTTTTGTGTGTTCAAATGCACTTAGATGTGTTGTCTAGAACAGGGTTTTCCAATCAGTGGGATATATTAGTGGACTATGAAGTCAAATTACTGGATTAAAAGACATGTAATAGAGAAAATATCCATCTATAAAAGTCACTAAGAATACTTATTGTTACATGCATATGTCTTTGTATATCAAGTTGTATCAGTATTATTTCTCTAATGGTGAGCTGGATATTTGGTCAAACAATCTATATTTTGCTGTGAAGTTATATTTTTAGATGAAATTAACATTTAAATCAGTAGACTTTGAGTAAACAGATTAATGTGGTGGGCCCTATCTAATCAGTTAAACTTGGAGGGAAGAAGCCCTGACATCCCTTAAGGAAGGTAGAATTCTCCCTGTAAATCACCTTGGGGTTGGAGCTATAATATCAACTCTTCCCTGGGTCTCCAGCCTTTTCCCTGGAGAACAATGACAAATACCTTACTCTAAAGGTTATAGTCTGAAAAAGATAATCTTGAGGGTAGTTTTTAATCTAGTGAACTGGTAAAAATAAAGTGCTTAGCCAATGCCTGGGTCAAAATAAGCATTCAAAAAGTGAGAACTGCTGTTATTGCACTATCATTTCTACTTGTGATTAAAGTTCACAGGAATCCTGATCTGATGTGAAGTTGAACAGAAATCATCCTAAACTTTATATTCATTTAAACTCTCTTTTTAAAAAGACTAATCTACATTGGACAACAGTGCTATACTGTTTTGAATGTTTGCTTTCCATAAATTATTGTGAAATTTTCTTCTGTTTCTATCTCCCCATTTGTGTGGTTTAAGAACTGCCTCTCTTTTCTTATTATGATATTCAGAACAATTTTGTACACTTGAATTTTTTTAAATGTAACTTACTTAAATTTTTGAAAATATAGGTATTTTTCTCTAGTTCAAGGTGACTTTAGGTACTCAATCCCAATGGGAGAAGAAACAAACATAGGAGCCCTGTATCAGATGCTCTGCCTACCTTCTGTCCTCTGGTCCTACCTTTTGCTCCAGACTTGCTGCAGCACTAGCTGCTCACAGATGTCACCTTACCACAGCTCTACTGAGTGTTATTTGTTTTCACCCCTGACCCTGTGGCATGGGATGTCTGTGGGAAAGACTGTGGAGTATGAGAAGGTTAATGTTTCAGGTAATCCTTGGCCAGTAGGAGCTAACAGAAAAAAGCTCCCTTTCTGTCCCTGGGGCAAACAGGATAAGCACATTCAGACCATTCAACATGCCTCCTCAGAAGGTTTTGGGGCTGAGAAGTGGCCAGCTCCAGAGTGCACCTCACTTTAGCTTTTCTTGTTTCTCAGTATCAAGTTCCTTTTCCTTGGGATCACTCACTCAACATCAGTTATATCAAAACCAAGATTGTCTTTAGCAGACATGAGCTCAAAATGCAAATGGTCAGTACCAGATAATTAAATTCACTGGGCCCACTCATTTTGCAATCTGAGTGGACTTTGGTCCTGCTGGCACAAAATGTATGTTCCTTAGGAAAGCACTGAAATTGTATTTATGTATCAGATGTGAAATTTTCACATCATCTTTGTGGAATGTAATTCTGAAGTGTTATTTAGTACTTGCTCTGGTACTTGAGAGACACTGGGGTTAATTTTTCAGTAACAAGTTGGTTTAGTAACTTGTTGAGTAACTGGGTACCATAGCCTAGCCAAGCTGGTATATGAAAGTATCTGTCACACATGATAATTAACTTTTACTTATATCTCTCACTTTAAAGGTCACTGGGTTTTGAATGCTCATGAATTTTGAGTCTTCTGATTTCTAGTCAGGAAGATATGACCCAGTGAAAAAAATTCTACTCATAAGAATATGATTTATCTTTTAGATAATCTTTAAAGCATTAATCTTTAGTCCATGTTAATTTGAATCAGTCTTTTTATTTTCTTTTTTTATTAACATCTCTTATAAATTTGGAATTTCCTTAAACAGGAAACAGCACACTAATTGGTGTTTTATTTGTACCTCTATTTTTTAAGATAATTATTTAATTTATTTATGTAATTTGTGGTACTGGGGTTCAAACTCAGGACCTCATGAGTGCTAATCATATACTCTACCAGTGAGTACACCCTTAGACTGCAATTATTTCTTAACTAGCTAAAACTAATACAACTATTGATATGAGAAATGTTTACTGGACTTTACATTTTTATTAGAAAAGAAAGACTTGTAAATTTGCACATACTTGTAAAATCTAAGACCATTCTCTCCTATTGATAAATGCTAATAGCTAACTAACCCTTGGAGGCCTTAGTTCAAACAAGTTGTCACAATTAGCAATGAAGGTGTAAATGTAAAAGTTGGCTTAGCCTGCTTCCAGGTTAATGTCATGTTTGTGTGTTTAACCTTTATAAACACATTATATGAGAATGAATTTTAAAAAGAAAATTATAAAGTATAACATATGAGCTTGAGCTTCACTTTTTTTTAAATAAGGGAATATATACATATACTATATATATTTATACATACATATATATTTATATGTATATACATTTTTATATGTATGTATATATATTTATATAACATATGTACATTGGAAGGAAACATAAGTACAAAATTATAATGGTTATTTGGGTGTTTAGGTGATTTTTATTTTGTTCTTTATGCTCTTATACATTTTATGAGTTTGCTGTGTCAAGGGTACATTGTTCTGTAGCCAGAAAAATATTTAAGTTTTTTAAAAAGAAATTAAGAATACTGCTGAAGGTCTCATCTTCCTAGCAAGTGATCTGACAGATGGTGTAAAAGCCATGATGGGAAGAGGCAGCCATAATGTCCACCTCATTTCAGTTCAACAAATATTTATAGAGTGCTGCTGTGCTCTTATCAGATAACTCACACTTTTCCTGTCCTACTCTATTAAGATTTATAAAAATTAATTTTTATTCTTGCTTACATTAGCTTTGTGATATTTTGTATTTATCCTATACATACCTATTTTTGTATACCTACACTTTTGAATGGGTATTGTTTCCAGTTTCTAAGGATTTCTGTTAAAATGTAAGAATATAAAAGAAATTCACTTTGGAGACATTATTCTCTAATATTGGTTTGCAGATTTTGTTTTTATTTTTATAAATCTTTCATCTTAAAATTTTTCTTCATAATATTTCCAGTCATTTTCATTACAGTGGCCACTAGCCAAATGTAAGTGCTACAATTTGAATTAATGAAAATTAAGTAAAGTTTAAAACTTAGTTCACCTACCACATTTGAAATACTCAGTAGCTACATGTACATGCTGTACAGCACAGGTGGGGTATTTCCACTCATGACTGTTCTATCAGACATTCTCCTTTACTCTGTGGGATTTTCCACTCTAAACTCTCTTCACCTTGCTTCTGTATTCTTTTTTCTACTTTCACGCTCCTCAGTTTTTTAATAGAAAATGATTGTAAATAGAATCAGAAATTACATTTCTGCCCACAGAAATTTAGAGGGAGCCTTTTGCTGACACATATTTTAAACTATGGTTGTCACCATTCACAAACCTTGGGATGCTTTGTAATTTTCATCAGTGAATACTGTCAGTTCTTTTTGTATGCCCTACATTTGGCCAATCCAATGTAGACATTTGGAGAGTAGACTAATCTTTCATTTATCTAAAAGCCTCATGTTCTAAAATTTGAGTAAATTTCATGTTTTATTGTAGCATATAAAAAATTATGCTTAAGAAACATCTCTAGAAGAAAACAGTGGTTGCCTCTGAAAGGATAAGTAGGTAGCTGAGCATGTGTGACAGGAATGTTACCTTTTAAACTAAACCTTTTGGGTCATTTAAATTTGAGGCCATGTGCCCGTATTACTTATTTCAAAAGAAACAACTTTTCAAGTCCATTAGATTTAAGACCCATGAGTAACTTGTTCTTAATATTTAATGAATTAATATTTCACTGTTCCTACAAAAAATCAATAGAATAAAATCTACATTTTAAACTTCCTGAATTGATAATGCAGAAAGTTTAACTGACTAAAGAACTAGAAGCTCTTAGATCTTCAGATTAAGTATTTAGATGCATCACCCAAAATGGAAAATAAGCTTGTTGCTGGTTGGCTATTAACTATGGTAGTCTTATATACTTAAAACTTAGAAATACTTAAAACTTTCACTTGTCATGAACCAATTCTTCTCATTTTGATTACCTGGGTAATCTTAGGTAACTTTTAAAACCTGGCTACTATCACAATGAATAACCTACACATTATAAAATAGTGATGTAGCTCAATGTATTATAAATTAAGCGTGCCCCAAATCCTGTGCATCCAATCATGAAATTAGCTTAGAAATTTGATTATACTAAAAGAGTACTACAGTACTTCCATTTCTGATGGAAGCTGTAGAAGTGCTTTTTTGCTTAAAATAATCTGTAAATTTGCTAATTTATCTTTTTTGTTTTGTTTTGGCAGTACTGGGGTTTGAACTCAGCAGGCACTCTACCACTTAAGCCATGCACTCAGTTAACTTCTTTTTTTTAAGTTATGTATATTTCTTTCACTTATACTCAAAGTATAGAAAACATTTGGGCTTAAAGATTGATCACTATTCATCTTTAATGTATGAAATTCTGGATATGCATTAATAAAACGAAATGTTTTCTGAATTGCACAATTGGATATAAAGTGAAATGTTAAGAAGGAAAATAGTTTTTATGACAGGTTCTGTCTTCTTTCAAACTACTTCTAGCTTTTCCATAATTATCTGTTTTGACAGCCTCTCTTTTTTAGACAGGAAGAAGGTATACTTTAGTGAGAATAAGCATAAGGTTTCAGTAATTGTCTCCTCCATAAAGTTAGACTAATTGCATTATCAATGATCACAACTTATATGGCAGTTTATCATAAAAATATTTCATTACATTTGTGTTTGTTGAAAATAATGTCACTAATAGTATTTTCTGCAGAGTAATGTCCACATTTTCATCACCAAGTAGATATTTTTACCAATTAATTGTACTGTGTTATCATTTAAATGAAATAATTTTTAAAAGTCAGGGTATATTATCATACTATGGCAATACTTATTAACAACATTCATTTGTGTATTTGCAAAATATTTCCAAGTAGTAAGCTCAATGGTATATTTGGTGCAAGCTATTACATTGTATGGATTCACCTAAGAAAACATAACTGCTGCCTTAATTTAAGAGCCAAGGTGGGCATGATGGTACATGCTGGTAGTTCCAGCATTAGAAAGCTGAGGCAAGAGGATCACTAGAGCCCCACGAGTTCATGGAAAGCCTGGTTAACATAGTGAGATTTTATCCCAAAATGATAGATAGGTAGATAGATACATAGATAAAGGTACTTATAAGTAAAATACTAATATCCTACACTATGAAAATAGAACCTAGCCTTTATTCAACCTAAACATGTTTTTATGTTTTTAAAAAAAAGACTCAGGCCCGGTGTCAGTGGCTCACACCTGTAATCCTAGCTACTCAGGAGGCAGAGATCAGGAGGATTGTGGTTTGAAGCCAACCTGGGCAAATAGTTCAAGAGACCCTATCTCGAAAAAAAAAAGGGCTGTCAGAGTGGCTCAAGATGAAAACCCTGAGTTCAAACCTCAGCACCACAAAAAAAAAAAAAAAAGGCTCTCTGGTCCTGGTATTATAGACATATTCTTAGGAAAATTTTCCAGCACACTTACAGGATACCTTAGTATAAAAGGAAAGAGACATTCTTAAAAATTATTCTTAAAACTATCACCTAACCTGAGAGTTACTTTTTCTTGCCAGAATGTAAAAGAAAATCACCCTTAAATCTTTGAAATGAACTCTTTTACCTAGCAAGTGGCAAAATAGGCCATCCTATCCTTAATTGACTATCACTATTCCCAAAGCTTAGACTTAAATACCTGAAGCAAATGCCACTTTGCTTGAAGTGATTACTCACCATCACAGAGAAGATATGGATAGAAAGTAAGTTACATATTCCCAACTTTTTGGGTGCTTGGGCATCACAATACTCCACCTTTTATCCTGAATTTGTCATATGGCATGTATTCATTTTCAAAAGTGAACCAACAATAGATTTGGAAACCATAAAAATTCTTGAGGTATGGATAAGACTTAGATGCATTCTAGGGTATCATGAAAGCCACATTCCAAGTTATCAAGCCAGGGAATTTCCTCAAAGACCATATATAGCTTGTCTGAGTCAGTTGCTTTATTGTAAGCAAAGCCTGGGTGTTTTGTTGTTGTTGTTGTTGTTTTTGGCTAATCTACGTTCAACAATGTTTGACCTGATGCATTTGTTTTGAAGAAAGAGTACGATTTACTTCCTCCCTCTAAATACCTTTTTTAGAGAAGGGTTACTACCTCTTAGAAGGGATATTAATAAGAGAAAACTTAACACTAGGCCCCAGGAAGGAAGATACTAAGATTTGCTCATCAATAACTTATGAGTGCCTATTCTGTGCTACATGTTGATGGATAAGGCAAAATATGCAGATGACCTGGGCAGCATTGTAGTCCTTGGAGAGCTTATGCTTTGTGAGAAAGACACATGAAATGTGTGCCTAAAATAGATAATTACAAACGTGAGAAGAGTCTGCAGGAAAAAGCCAAAGTTCTAAGAAAGAATAATGCACACATAGCCTTCTTCGTATGGGACAAAGTTTAGGAAAGCTGCTTTGTGGAGCTGATACCTAAGCTGAGAACTAAAGGATGAAAAGGAATAACACCAAAACTAGATCGCATAATGAAAATATTCACAATATAAGAAATTTCTCTTTTTCTATAGTTAAAATCAAAACCTTAGACAAAATTAAAAGATAAAGCAAAGATGGGGGGTGGGTAGCGTTTTAAAATACAGGATTTTTCTTTTTTATATGGACACAGTTGAGGGAAAACGGGTTTTCTCCTTCATGTGTAAGTTGATGGTAGCTCTTTAGATAGTGGTTTTCCAAAAATATGAGACCCTTTCAATAAGCAATGAATGTGTAAAAATTTTATACTGGGATGTTATACTATTATAAAAATGTGAAGCATTCTAAATATCAATCTACAGAGGATTGAATACTGTACATTCGCTGTACAATGGGATATTAGCTACTAATAGCCATTAAGATGTATATTAAGAAGGATAATATACATCTGATATCGACACAAAAAGACATCTGAAAAATACTAAGTGGAAAGCAAGTTATAGCATAGTATGCATTGTAAATATATTTGTATATGAAATACATTATATTTATATTGCAGGTATATATTTATGTATGGGGAAAGTCTGTAATGATAAAGTCAGACTTTTTAACTAGATATAAAATATGAGAGATTTATATTTTCTACTTCATGGATTTCCAGTTGTTTAAATTTCTGTACTTGTTTTAAAATGTATCTTGTAGGAAAAAGAAAAGAAATTTCCATTTTGAGAAGAAAAAAATAAAGAACATTCTGAAGGAGCTAAAGACAAGAAAGGAAGTGTTTACCCTTTGCACATAAGTCTCATGCTGTGTTGCTTAGCTGACAAAAGAGCAGGCTGATTAAGGGTATGGCAACAGCAGGCCTATTTTCTTACATTCACTAGTTGTGGTATTTGTCCGCCCATTTACAGTTTGTCTCTTCCTGCTACAATTTAAGCCTCATGAGAGCAGGGACTGCAGTTTTGTCCCTGCAGCATTTGTAAGATCTAGAATAGTGCCTGGCTTGGAGTGGGTGCTCAGTGATATTGAAGGATTTGTCTCCTGGTGAGTTCCTTCTTTGCCTTTGTTTCCCTTTCCCCTTTATCCTTGTTTCCCAGTGACCATTTTGATACCTGTCCCCCAATTCCCGAGAATTCTCATCTGACTTTGTTTCTTCATCTTGTCTCCATCAATAGGACATATCTGAACCTCTTTTTCTCCTGGCACCAATCCTAATGGAAGCCTGGCTCCACTGATACCCACTTGAGCTTACATTTGATTGCCTAACCTTTAGAACTCACTCCACATTCCTAATTAACATTCTAGCCTTTCAGTTTCTCTTAAGAGAAGAAATATCACTGTGGCTCTTCCCTTTTACCCTTCCTCCTTCCCACAACATCATTTCAGCTGGTTTCATCAGCTGCTACTCCTCAGGGAATTCCACTCCCCTCCCAGTATAGCTGCTACAGGTAGCCCCAGTAAGCACTCTTCAGTGCTGTTCACATTGTCTAAAGTGGATGTTACTTTACTGCTGCTGTAGCCATTTTTCAACTGACTTTCTCACATGTAGTAAGCCACAGGGTCACCTTCTCTCCCTACTACCACTATCCTACCCTATACTCTACCTAGCCTGTCTTCTTTCTCCTACCTTTTCCAGTCCCATAATAGGAAGGAAATGCCTGGCCTGTCTGGTCAGGGCAGGCAATAGTAGTCCTGAGTTCCACTTTAAGTGACCAAGAATCATTTACCACCCCTGCCTCTTTTGGGAAAAACCACCAGTAGGCCTTCTGAGATGTAAGCCACCAGTTTCCAAGTTTCAGTTAATCACAGGAGCAATGCATCTGCCACATTTGTGTTCATTGTTGCAAATTGCTTAATGTGTACTAGGCAGAGAATATAACCAACATTATAACACTGTTCTCTAAAAAGAGTTTAGAGTCCAAAGAAGTTGACTGATTATTAAATTTTCCTAACTTCTTCCAAAGTTAGGAACTCTGTATTTGGGTAAGCCAAATAGTTAATGACTGACAAGTAAAGAATACAAAAAGGAAGACAGAGAAATAATTTCTCTTAATTTTCAAAAGTATTAATCTTTACCACACCAGTTTTTGAAATGAGTATAAATTCCCAAGAATTTATTCCCAATAAATTTGTACCTGTCTTTTCTTGGTTTTCAGGATCTTAAGGTATTTTCAGCATTATGTAGGAAAGACTGTTAAGTCATTTAGAACCAGAATTTGTTTTATTAATGATAGCATATAATTTATCTTTGATTACTGCTGTTTAAATTTAAACTTGATTTGTAATACAACTGCATCATACAAAGTTAATCTGATCATTCAGCAGTGGGTAGTGTACACACTGAGCCAAATTCAAACATTTTATGTATGTAATTATATGTAGAGTGAGATTTGCATATTTTATAAAAGAAATAATGAGAAAATAAACCAAAAATTAATAAAAATGCTAGGAGGAAGGAGTGAATAGTGTAAAAAAACAAGGATGAAAACTAAACTTTGCTTATACTTTCTTGAATAGTTTTGACTATGGAAAAATGTTTACATATATGGCTTATCCAGGGAAGCTGTCTTTAAGTTGTTGGCCTTCCCTTAAGCCTGAGTGAGGTTCAACTAGGTATGAAGAACTGGAGAAAATGCCTTTTAGGCAGAGAGCAGAAAGGGGCCTGGTGAAGTACAGTATGCTTGAAAAACAACGAAGAAGCCAGTGAAGCTAGTGTACTAAGCCAAATGGGAAGGTGACATGAATTGAGATTGGAGAGGCAGGGAGCAATCAGATTACCTAGGCCTTTTGAAGTTAGGTACATCAGAAGCAGATATGAGATGGAGTTAAGGTAGAACATATTCATTAGGTATCCTTGTGTAAGGAAGAGGAAGGAATTGGGAGGCGACAGAAGACAAAGTCTAACCATGATGCATCCCCAAGCAAAGCTTCACAGGAAGTCTGGAGCATCAAAGTCTTCCTATACCTGGTTGTAGAGGCTAGGCCTTTATGTCCCTGCTTATCTCACTTACTTGAAACCCAGAGCAAGGCAGCTGTCTGCTGCTGGGACACATGCTAAAGTGGTGGACAGCTGCAGGCTGCCAGGTCACAGCATCACTGCATCTGGGAAGGAAGGCCTTCCTTGAAGAAGGATCTTATCACAGTATCTCCTTACCTGCCACAGGCAAGATTGGGGTTTTTCCTAAGAATCCAAGGTTTTTAGTGGAAGTGGCAGGAAAGGTCACTCTTTGCCATGTAACATTAGATCAGAGGGCCAAGAATACCTGTTAGGAGATGTTTATAGTTCAGGCAAGAAATGCTGTTGACAATGGAGATGGGTTGGCACTGGTGGGAGAGGGTGATGTGGGGGGAAGGGGTAGGAGGATGAATATGGTTCAAATAATGTATACACATGTATATAAATGCAAAAATGATACTTCTTGTAACTGTTCCAGGAATCAGGAGAGGGGGTGGGGGGGAGTTCAAGTATGATATATCTGATACATGTAAGAACCTTTGTAAATGCTATAATGTACCCACACCCAGCACAATAAAAAAATTAAAATAAAAATTTTAAAAAATAATGAAACTTAGGATGGAGATCTGATTATCTTGATGATAATTTTTCTTTTTTTTTTTTTTTTGTTGGTAGTACTGGGCTTTGAACTCAGGACTTTGTACTTGCCAGTCAGGTGTTCTAACACTTGAGCCATGCATTCAGCCCAGCAATTTCTGAAAGGGGTTAAGACAAAAAAATCTTTCATACCAAAAAAAGAGGCTTGGCCAAGAAGGCAGAGCTAACAGATACAAGTACTTGAAGCCTTTATAGGCATCTCAAATTTGGTCTGTTTAAAATGGAGCCTCCTCTTCTTTTTCTTTATTTCCTTCCATGGCCAATGGCATTATCTGTTACCAGGCATTAGACATGGGGAATCTCTGTGGTCTCCTTCATCTTCACATACTTGGGGACCAAGACTTTCTCCTTTACCTTAACAGTCTGTCTTTTCCTCACATCTTATCATTGCCTTGGTTCCTAACATAATGATTTCTCACTTGCATTTCTGCAGTAACATCTTATCTGATTTCTCTGTTCTAGTCTTGCCTCCCTCCATTCCAATTTCTACAGTTGCCAGAGTCATATTTTTAAACACAAAGTAAAAACATGTTAGTCTCCATGTATAATTGCCATATTAAGCAAACAAATACAGTGCAGCCCATTAAATTTTAATTTCAGATACATGATAGCTAATTTTAAGTGTAAGTATGTCCTGTGCAATATTTAGGATATAAATACTAAGTAAATGCTTATTTTTCTGAAATTCAAAGTTAACTGAACATCCTGTATTTTATCTGGAAATCTTGCTCTTGCTTCAAAGTCCAAAATGTTTCACCATTGTTTTTAAGATAAAATCTAAGTTTCTTAAAATTGCATTACAAGATGAAGTGTGTTCTGACCCCTGCATTCTATAGGAACCTCTAGAGTGTCCTGAACTAACTGTACTACTTTACTCAAACATCCCTCTGAACATGTGCTTCCTCTTCCTAAATTCCTCCTCTGGTTAATTCCTATAGGTTATTTAGACTCAAGAATCACCTTCTCTAGGAAGTTATCTACTAACTTCTCTAGGAAGTTATTCTACTATCCCCACTCTGTTGGATAATAATCAGGATACCATCTTCTCCTCTACATTTTCATAATATCCTTTTCTTAATATTATCATATGTTTATCATATTTAGTTACTTTTTTATCTGTCTCTCTTCCCTACATTGTGAATTCCTTGAGCATTCTATCTTGTGTCTTTAACTATCAATTAATATGTGAATGAACCAATGAATAAGTGGATGGGAAAATAGAAATGGACCCGTAAGCATTAGTTCCATAATGACTAATGACTAGTGGTGCTTATCCAGATTTTCCCTGTCTTAACTCCTGGCTAAGTCAGAACTATAAATGCTACCTCCTTTGCTTATCCTCCTCATTCTCCAAGAAAGCTCCATAAGAATAATAGCTTTGAAAGCCAGGTATGGTGGTTTATACCTGAAAGCCCTGTACTTAGGAGGCTGTGGCAGAATGATCATGAGTTAGAGGCAGAGAGAGAGAGAGGGAGAGAGGAAGGCAGGAAGGGAGGGAAGAGGAAGGGAGGGGAGGGGAAAGAGGGATGGAGAAGGGAAGGACGAAGAAAAGGAAGGACAAATTTTCTTATTCCCTGTCTCAATGTAGGAAAAAGGAATCCTTTTCTCCTTACAACAGCTGGCGCTTAACAACTCCAATAAACGTTAGCAGTCACTCACTGATAGAGCCCTCCAAGGCTCTTGCTTCTCTGCCATTTCTCTCCCTCTCAGAGACCTAGCCCAGAAATCCAGGGGGACCTGTCTTTTCTTCCAGGGATTATGGTGTCTCTTTCTCACAAAAGGGAGCAAGGTTTTCTTTGTCTCCCACCAGGGTAGTTCAATTAAATAGGACTAAAGTTAAATGACTAATTGTTTTTTATTAATGTTTAACTACTAAGTTTCTTTTTCAATTAAATAATGTGTCTATGCTCAAAGGTACTTTTTTCATATATATGGAAGTTCATTTGTTTTACTAAAGGAAATACCACCTGCAAAACTATTAATGACTTGAGCTCTGTGATTAGTTCATTTTAGTGACATTTCAAGATTTAATAATTAATCTGGCTCAAGTTCAAAGAAAGAAAACTCAATGCCAGAAATTCCTAGCCAGCAAAGAATATAAACAAACCTTACAATTGTCCCCTCAAATAACAAGAACCCTTGAGATCAACTTCTTGCAATTAGAAATGTTTTGAAAAAAATGCAGGAGGAAAGTTCAAGAAAGCATGTCAAAACAATAAAACTCAGTGTACATTCTCATTATTGTAATTGATCAAAGGGTGTTTGCAATAGATTTGAATGTGAATAAATTAAATGTGACATTGATTTGGCAGAGGCCCACTAGTGATTGGCAAGAACACATAGTGGGAGCAGCGTCTGCTAAAGCATAACTCATTTGGCGGCTGTTTCATTCTAATAGATTTCTTAGCAACCCAGAGCTAGCGTACTAACCTAAGTGCTGTCATTTATTTACCCTTTTGGTTCCTACTACCATCTGGGTAAGATTAAATTCATTTTTTATTACTAACCTACTAGGCCTTGCCTTGGGTCTGCACACAGAATATCTTTTGGGGGGGCTGTTTTTTCTCTTCTTTCTTTCCTAGACTGAAAAATGGTGATCTAGTAACTCACTGTTTCATTCTGGCAATTCAACTTGTAGAACTAGAAAATGTAGTTTAAATAGTTTGGCAATATTTTCAAGCTTATGTGTCACTATATCTTTTGCTAGGGCTGAATTGTTTTTCAGCATGTTCCAAAATTGAATGTTAAAAGAATATATGGGGGGTGTAGATGATTGGTAACATAGTGTGTCCTAGTATATATGAGGCCATGGGTTCAATCCCACCACCCCCCAAAAAAGAGTGCAGCTCAGAACATTTTAAAACATCAAGTTCCTATTATAATTACATTGATGAGTAGGGAGCTGTTTAATATATTCTCTTATATAGTGTAAGATGGTCACACCTTTCTGGCTATCTTTGGTGTGGGGTTCAGAAACATAATTCATAACAAATTTCACTATTATTTACTAAATCCTTTTGTAGTCTTCAAAATTTTTAATTGACTCAAAGGTAATATATTTATACTTCAAAATGTTTAATATTCATTAAAATAATGTATTTATTAGCATGTATAGTTTAAGCTATAGAAAGAAATTAATGGACATATAATGGTCAGATTATCCTGTATATGGCTTATGTCTGGTAAAGGGTAAAAATATATGGATTTGGAAGAATGTACTTAGTAATTTAAATATTTTAGAAACTTGATCTGTCTTTCTAAGACCAAAAGTTTCATTGTATCTTTATCTTATATGTATTTTGAAAGTATATATGTGTATATAATATATATGTGTGTGTGTGTGTGTGTGTGTGTGTGTGTGTGTGTGTGTGTGTGTGTATAGTAGGTATTATTCTAAATTCTAATTTTTTATAAGTTCAGGTTCTTATTTTTCATGTGTAGTATAATTTGGGATGTGAGGGCAATCTGGCTGCGACATCTGTCACCCCATTGATCGCCAGGGTTGATTCGGCTGATCTGGCTGGCTAGGCGGGTGTCCCCTTCCTCCCTCACCGCTCCATGTGCGTCCCTCCCGAAGCTGCGCGCTCGGTGGAAAAGGACGACCATCCGCGATAGAGGAAGACCGTTCTTCGGTCAAGGGTATACGAGTAGCTGCGCTCCCCTGCTAGAACCTCCAAACAAGCTCTCATGTGTAGTATAATTTGAATGTCATAAAGTGAGCCATAGTTTTATTCCCAGGGAAGATTATAAAAGAATCCAGTGACATGGGCCTGAGACTGACTTTTCCTTACTTGCTCTTCTATCATGCAGTAAGCTTCCTGACAATGAAGCATTGTTGAATTTGTTTTAAACTGCATTTAGATTTTGTCTTAATATGTGTTTTGAATCTAACTGTGGGCACAGTTATATTTGATATATTTGGATTTCTCAAATATTTGAGGCTAAATGGAGATCATTTATAAATACTGAATCACAAAGGAGCATGAGGTCAGAACATCAAAGAAGAATCAAGGTGTGACATGCATATGTATATTCAGCCTCATAACTATGATTTTTTTCTTAGTTAGATCCATAGCACTTTTAAAGCAAACTTGATGATTCCCTAATAAAGGGATAAACATTTGTTCTATTCCATTTCCATGTCTATCAATAATATAAAAATTATATAGCTGGGGTGTAATTCAGTGGCAGAGGCCCTAGGTTCAATCCCCAGTTCCCCCCCAATCAGAAAAATTATACAAATAATTGTAATGTCTATTATGGAATTTTATATTTGACAGGAATATCACATCATTGGCATTATATATGTATATATATAAAGCATTGATAGAATAATTCTCAATTAGCTAGTTTGAGTCTGGTTCTTTTTCGGTGCTAGGGGTTGAACTGAGGGCCTTGCACCTGCTAGGCAGGTCCTTCTTCTACTTGAGCCATTCTGGCAGCCCTTTTTGTGTTGGTTATTTTGAAACAGGGTCTTGCTATATGTCCCAGCTGGCTTGGATTGCAATCCTATTGGTGCTTCCTAAAATAGCTAGGATGACAGCTGCCCAACTATTAGTTGAGTGCTCAGAGGTTGACCTTGAATCACGATCCCTCCAGTCTCTACCTCCCGAGTGGCTAGGATTACAGGCTTGAACTATCATGGCTGGCCTTAGTTTCAGTCTTTTTTTAAAAAAAGTTAAGTTAGGGGATTGGGGTCTTGAATGACATCATTAAAACATTCATTCATTAATTACACATCACATACAAATAAACACACAAGATAAAAATTATAATAACATTTTACATATCTTAAATTCATAATAAGTAATTTATAATTTGTATAACTTGTTCTTACTGTCTTTTGTTTGCTAGGTATATGTGCAGTAACAGCATTCCTAAAATGTTTTTGAATACTTCCATTTAATAGTATAGATACAGAATTTTTCATTACCATATCTTTGCTCCAAGCATGGCCCCAGAGACATGGAATGAATTGGATACTTGAGCTACAAAACTCTTTGGACAACCTTTCCCCAGAACTCATCCAGGAATCTAAACTTTCATCCAATCATGAGAGCACTTCTCAGCTCTCTCCCTTCTCTCAGATTCTGGAGTGCAATTCCAGAGCCTAGTTTACATTGCCTTGGTTTCCTTTGTCCCTGCCACAACATTATTGATGAGAACCCTACTCCTATTCTGTCATTTGTTTTACCTCCCTTTTATAGTCCAAAAATCCATTTCATTTGTCTAATATCTCCCACAGCCGTCACTGCATTTTATAACTGAATTCCTCACCATCATGAAAATGCCAGTGTATTAGGATTTCACAGAAGTTACTATCTGATAGGAGAAGTAACTGTACTGATTATATCATGCCCAATGTTTTTGAGTGAACTACACATATTAGTAGTTTGCGTATTTAAGCTTTAAAATCTTTTGGCATTACCATTCATACAACAGATTGCAACATTGAGTACAATGTTGGTACAGCTACCAAGAGGACTCTTACATAGGACTCTTAGCAAAGTAAGGGAATTGGAAAGACTTGAACACCTTTGGGGGGCTTGAGTTCACATTGCTGAATTAATGAATGGTACACAATAAATAGCCATTATCTTGTCTGTTTACAAAAACAATAGTGAGCTTGTTAAAGGCTCTCAGAGCTTTTCCTTTCATATCTCCCTGTCCTTCGGAATGATAAGTATTGTTATAGTTTGGTCATATACAAATCATATATAATTTCAGACATTTAATACATTTTTATGCTGATGAATTTATTTTCCCAGTTATCAAGGCTCCATAAGCAACTAACTAACTAAATAATTGGCTCCAATTGACCATCTCCTTCTGCCTGTTGAAATGAGAAACAAAACACTGGTCATTCATAAATACATTTAGGACATTTTGACATACAGATTTTGATGCAGCTCATTTTCTCCATTTTCAGTATGTTTTCTTTCTCCTTTCCTGAAATGAATGGAGAATGATATTCTTCAATATTTCAATGTCGGGAACTCTTTCTATGACCTTTCCAGAATGGGACTGACCTCATAACATGACTTTCTGATTGTCAATTCCATGAAGCCTAACTTCATACAAACAAGGAGGGCCACTGTTAACGTACTGTCCAAATCTCAAGTCAAAGAGGCCAGGACATCGAAGGCTTGGTGATCAGAGGCTCTTAGTCAGATGGGAGTAGGGAGATAAAAAGATAGAGAACTGTTAATTTTAGAACTGCATAGAAATATAGAAATAGCAGTCCTCTTGCCTTTCAAGAGTGCTTTTCCTGAATCTGGTTTACAAAGCTTGAGAACTCTTCTTGGTAGTAGTAATCATAAGCTTTGAAAGCCATAGCGGTACTTTCACTGGACAGTGTGATGATGTTCTCACATGCCCAGGGAACTTGGAATAGATGAGCATATAGTTCTAGATATCTAGTATCTAGCACAATGGTGATCTTCTCTGCAATGAAGTCCTTCATTCTGATCGTTTCCTGCACTATCTGTGTTGTGTATATTCAAGTTTCCATCTTGTGTCACTTTCCTTTAACTGAATTCTTCCTTTAATGTTTCTTGTAGTAGAGGTTTGCTTGTGACAAAATCAGATTTTGTTTATCTGAAAAATATCCTTTTTATCTGTTGATTTTTCAAGAATATTTTCATTGGCCCTGGGATTGTAAATTGACACTTTTTTCTCTTTTTTTTTTTTTTGCCTTTTCAAGTTTTTATTTTTATACATTTTTTTGTATTAAAAAGAAAAGCATAATTACCACAAATTACAAAGGACTAAAGCAGGACTAGAATAATGAATGAATCACTTCAGCCTGGAAAGCAGATACTCTCAATAACATTAATGTTATAATACAAGCTCATTCAAGTATTTTACATTTTTTTTGTCCTTTTAAATGTGATATCCTAGAACATGGTATAGATAATGTACTATGAGCATACAGTGGAACCTTCTCTGCAAAGCCAGATGACAAGTTTTCCTCCAGCAAGAAAACAGGTTATAAATTCTTATCTTCTCTGCCTCTGCCATCAACATGGCTGGAGGCAAGGGTGGGGTTGGAGGAAATCCAAGGACCCTTCTACACAAGATGTACTTTGGGGTTCCCATTCAGCAGAGTGCCAGATGATCCAGCCACCCTGCCCAGGCCTTTGGCAACCCTCTCCCACCTTCCCTAAATGTCTTATTGTTCCTCCTTCCCCACTTCCAGGGCCTCCTGAGCAGCTAGCTTTCTTTTGTAAATCAATCATCAGAAAGGAGGGGAAAAGAGCTACAGTGGAACAAAACAAAAACACTGAACTTGACATGTGAGCTCAGCACCTCCATCTGAGCCCCAGGGATCCAGGCTGGCACAGGGCCAGGCAGCCTTCTCTACAGGTAGTGCATTTGCTCCCTGGTTTAGGAGAGTTAAGAGAAATCTGCCCCTTACCAGAGCTGAGGCATGTGGACCTTCTGTTTGCTGCCCAAAGGTCATTTTGCAAGGACCAACCCTGGAAAGGTATGGGATGAGTAGAGGGGTTTGGGCAGGTTGTTGCCTTGTGTCTCAAGTCGTCCATACCGGTGGGAAGATGGTGGATGGGAAGTGGCTAGCCTGATGGCCCCTGCCACTCCTGCCATGCTTGTCACAGAAACATCGGTCCTAAATTCAAGTGTCTTCAGAAAGTGAAGATGTAAACTACTCTTTGCAACATTAACTCCTAACATGTTACAAAAAAAAAAAGCTCCCCACTTCCTCCTCAGCCTATGTTGAGATGAAATCCCCCACCTTCCCACCCCAAAGGGTCTTCCTCCCTAAGGTTGCCTATGAGAGGGGTAAAGAGAGCATGGTAGCCCTGGCCTGGGTGAAGTCTGAATAAGGACAGCCTTTTCCTCACCTTGGGTCTCCTTGTGTCCCCAAACCCAGCAGAGACCAAACCCTGTGGTTTTGTAGTGCTGGGTATAGTGGCTGAGTGACCAAAAGAAAAAAAAAAAAAAAAACAGGAAATGAAGGGAAGGAGAATGGGGTCCAGGAGCCCAGTGTCTGGTACAATGTGGGACAGGCACCAGTCTGGTCAGGGAAAGGCCTCAGAACTCACTGACATAGCAGACACTGATGTTCATGCTTGGTCAAAATGACTGGGTCCTAGAAACTGGAGATGGACTCACCACACACTAAGCACGGGGAGGGCACAGGCTAACAGCAACAAGGTACCCAAAGACAGAGGGCAAGCCCTTGTCAGCTTAGAACACTGTCTCTCCTATCTACTCCCAACCTTTGGGCCAACTCAAGAACCTGGTGACAAGGAGGACCACAGAAGTTTTAGTAACTGAGCAACAAGACCACAAACTTCTCATGTTGCCCAGGTCCCGCTGGAGGTGAGCACACAGCCAGGCCTGTACTGACACACATTCCAGTCTGTGCGGGCCAGTCCTTCGTCACCTCCTTAGCTTCCAATGACAGTAGACTCCAGCCATTCCACTGTCATAGACAAGTCAGTGGCTAGAGAAGAGAAGTCAGGTATACTCTATGTCCACATATACCTTCCTGCCACAGGGCTTCACCAACTGGCAGGATTCCCCCCAGCTCCCAGTTCCTCCTCATCCCTTGTTCCCAGGTGGGGTCAATTAAGAGGGAGATGGCTTGCAGGGAGGAGGAGGGAATGCAAAATGGGAAGACCCCACCAGACCCTCAGAGGAGAATGGCACCTTTCTTCACCTTGTATGAGACAAAGCCTCCTTGAGGTCTCAGATCTTTCAGGACAATGTGAGAAACAGATCCAAGCCTCAGCTGCTGGGTGTTCACCTTTCCCCTTTAGGTTGGGGGAGACGTTCAAAGCTGAGGATGAGTATGTTCCAGATCCAGGCCAACTCTGTTTTCCAACAGTTTGAAGCAAACTTGGCCTTGGGGTTCCAAGGGTAAGATGAAGGATGTCACAGCAGGACAGGGCCTGGCATGAGGCAACAGCAAGCAGAGCGAGGACATGACAATGGCAGCAGTGTACAGACACAGGACGTCAGCTTCAAACGATGCAACAGCAGGGATATTTTGGGCATAGCTCTGATAGAGCTGTCCCAACTGTCTTGCCTCTAGGCAGGAGACACTGTACATGCAACTCAGTCCAGAGAAAGATTGTAGCCAGTTCAAGCCCAGGCACATCCAGAGAAGGTGGGAGCTCTTCAGGTCAACTCCACAGAGGAAAACAGGCATTTGGGTATTATTTCAGATTCCCGCTCCACAATAAGGCAACTTTTAAAAAAATATTATTTCCAAGAACAAAACAAAACAAAAAAAAAATTCCAAGGAGAGGGGAAAGACATCACTTTCTATGGATTAGGTGGGAGTTTTCTGACTTTTTTTTTTTTATGGTCGATTTTTTTTTCCCCATTTTCCCAAGGATGGAAAGGTCAGAGAAAAATAAAATAAATCATCTTTCAATAGTCTTTTCTGGTATGAGCAGCGTCTCTGGGCTGGGGAATAAAGGGCATGGGGAGAAGGGAGTGGGAAGAAGCTGAAACTTTTCCCCTACTCCCACTTTTAGATCCTTTGGTTTCCTTCTCCCCCAAAGTGGCAGAAGGGTATGGTAGAACAGCAGGGAGAGAACAAGGTGATGGCAAATCCCAGCTGATCAAGGGGCTGCTTCTGGGGCCCAGGGGCGCTGTCAGAACCTTCCATGGGACAGTGCTGGGCAATGAGGCCCTGTAGGGCCTTTTGGTGGGCTGCATAGTTGGCTTGAGGGGGAGCAGGAGGAGGCTATGGGTGGGGACCAGGGTTGAGGCTTCCCAGCCACAGGCAGGGCTGAAGAGTGATTTTGGTAATCCAGACAAACTATCAATAATTTAAAACTTGATAAAGTTTTATATATATATATAAAATCTCCCCTCTTAGAAGAAGCTAGGTTGGAAGGGTCGTGGAGAGAGGAGGGGGAAGGGGTTATACGGAGGCTCCTGCCCAGGGGTACCTTTTGATAGCCCAAATGGTGTATACTCAGCACAAAGGCCCATCCTAATAATTCCAGACCTATCCCTTCTCTGTCCCCTCTCCTGGGACTGGGCACCCCCATGGACTCTCGCCCACCCCATCTCCCCCAAAACCCCAGGATTAAGGGGCTTTTCACTTTCCCAAAGTCTGTGTGTCCGAGTGCTGGCTTGTCCATTTGGCATCTTCCCGGTTGAGCTGGGCAGTAGGTGGTGTAGGAGGCTGGTTGACTCCGGTGGCAGGCCTGCTGGAAGACTGGGAGGGGCACCGCTCCCTGCCCTCACCACCGCCACCTCCTGCTACCACTGGGTGTCGCTTGTGGTTGCCCTCCTCACCCATGGGAGGATCCACTCGGAAGTCTTCTAGACGTCGGGATTTGCCAAGGTATTCTTGCAGTTTGGGGTCAATGTCCAAATTTTTGGCTTTGGAATATTTCAGAAAAGCCCAGAACTTCTCTAGCCCATACAGTTGGCCAGCTTCGTAGTCCTTCATGGTTTCCTCCTGAAAATCTTTAAATATATCCAGCCGAAACTTCTTTTCCAGGCCATAACTATAGTATCGGAAAAGGCACTCCAAACCATATCTGTAGCCTTCTTTGGCATCCTCCAGAGCCAGCTGCTTGAACTCCTCATACTTCTTTTTGTTGAAGTGATCCACTTTTTTCTCTTGAAGTCAGTCATCCTGTCTTATAGGTTACATTGTTTCTGATGAGAACAGACTGTATATTTCTCATCTCTTGTATAAACTTGTCTTTTCTCTGTGCTTTAAGGATTTCTCTTTATCATTAGTTATTACCAGCTTCACTCTGTGCTTTGCCTTTATGATTATTATTCTTGGGGTTTACTGAGCTTCTTATATATGCAGATTTATATTTTTACCTGTTTAGATATTTTTAGTCATTACTTCCTTTTTTTTTTTCTATGACTCTAGTTACTTGTATGTTAGACCATTCAATATTGTTCCATAGCTCAGTGAGGCTCTGTTCATTGTTCAAACTTTAAAAAAAAAAAATCTCTCATTGCAGTTTGTATATTTTACATTGCTTTGTCTTCAGAATTATTCTTCTTTTCTTCTGCAGTGTATAATCTGCTGTTAAGCACTCTATTAAGTTTTTCATGTTATACATTTTATTTTTCACCTCTAGAAGTTTCATTCAGTTCTCTCTAATAGTTTCCATTTCTTTCCTCTCCATGTTCATTTTCCTTTAAATCTTGAACATTTTCATAGTAGTTGTGTTAAAGTCCTTGTTTGTTAACTCAATCATTTCTATCATTTCTATTAACTGATTTTGGATCCCATTTTCTTGTTCACTTTTTGGTTGCGTGATGAACATTAATATATTATTTTGGTTAGTATGCGGGCTTTGTTGTCTTCCTTTAGAAATACTGAGTTTTGTTCTGAAAGCCCATTAATTGACATATGAATCTGCCCAATCTTTTGAAAGTTTAAGTTTTATTAGGGTAGACCTAGAACAGTACAGTCCCCAATAGGAATTTCTGCAATGATGAAAATGTTTTGTATCTATGCTTTCCAATATGGTAGCCACTAGTCATATTTGGCTATTTAATACTTAATGAATTTTTAATTTTTATTCAATTTTAACCAATTTTTCCAATCCTACAGCAACTCAATGAAGAAGACAATATTGTTGTCTTCATTTTGTACATGAGGAAACTGAGGCACAGAGAGGTTAAATAATAGTCTCTGGATCACACAGCTATTTGCCTTGTTTTTTTTGTGTTTTTTTTTTTGTCTTTTTTGTTTTGCTTTTTTTTTCTATTTTTTCCTTTTTTTTTTTTTTTTTTTTTTTCCGGTGCTGGGGACCGAACTCAGGGCCTTGCACTTGCCAGGCAAGCGCTCTTCCACTGAGCTAAATCCCCAACCCCCACACAGCTATTAAAAGGCAAAACTATACAGGTAGTCTGGCTTCAGAGTCCGTGTTCTTACCCACAATCAAGAAGCTTTTGGAGGATCTAACAATGTGAAGAGACTCATGCTTTTCAACCAATAATAATGTTTGGCCTATAAAACAATATGGAAGAATCTGTAATCTGTATAGACCCATCAACCTCTAAGGGAATTCTAGAGATCAGTAAGGGGAACAAACAGAAAAAAGTTACTTCTATTTGGCATCACCGATTTACAAAAGCATAATCTTCTTTTAGGAATCCCCAATTTCAGTTAAAGAAACTGAGACTTCAAAAAGTTAAGCAGCTTTCTTGGCATCATACAGCTAGTAAAAGGTAGATTTAGGATTGGAAGCCTATCTGAGCCAAAGAATAAATTATCTATGTGGGTGATCATCACAATGTTATGTGTTAAATCAAGAGGTAAATAACTGGAAACAACAAAAGGAGTACTGGTTAGGTAAATCTTTTTATACTGATAAAAATACCATATAGTCATCTTTTTTTTAAGTTGAAGAAAAATAATTAATGGCAGGAAAAAAAAACAGTAGGTAATTTGATAAATATGTGCTTTAAAAATGCAACCATGTGAAGGAGGGCCCCTGGCTTTTGATTTATCCCTACATAAACACTGGAACATACTGTTAGTTGGTGAACATATTGAGACAAGGTGAGATTGTTCCAAGGAATTATAAGGAAAAAAATATTTTGCTTTATGGTAGTTTCCACACTAAAATAGAGTTTCTTAAGAGATAATTTCTGTTGTTTGTCTTTAAAAGTTTGCAATTCCTACTTTCATTTTATCAATTCCAAATATTTACAAAACTAGATTTCCTCTCATAAGTGATTTATGTTCTGTTTAATTTTCCTGGAAGCTCTTAGTAGTTTAAAACTAAACAAAATAATTTTCCAAGAAAAATTATAATCTCCATGTTTTTAAACTTTGTAATCTTTAATCTATCTTCCTATGTCAAAAAAATGAACATATTCACATTGCCTTTTCATTGCCTAAATAGCTGTTATAAGAAAGAAACTGGCTTGGAAGAGTAATGGTGAGTAAAGAAAAATTATGTGAAGGCAAGAGAAAAGAAAAATCAGATATCCTCCTGTTCCTGTGTGTTTATTTGTTGTAGCACTGAAAATGAAAATGAGGGCCTTGGGCATAGGAGGCAAGCATCTTACCCTCCATCTCCTTTTCTTTAGAAGGCATTGTATGTACCAGTTGTGACACTCCAGCAATAGAGGTGAAGCAAATAAAGTAGACATGGACATACCTTCAGATAACTGACTGATCTTAGTTTGCTAAAACCAAGTAAACCAACTTCTGAAGAGCCTTTTGCTACTTGAGATCCATTACTAGTGTGAGTTTAACTTGGTCCTGAACATACATTCTGAGGTGAAGACTGAACTTCCATAAAGACACAGAAACTTGAAGGGCATAGAGATATGAAAAAATCATTTTATCTACTTCGATTATTTTCCAGTATCATAGTAAAGGATTCCATTTGTGTAAAATCACTTCACATAAGAATTGTATAGGGCATAGGAAAGGCAAAGCATAGTTTTTCTATTCTCATCTTCACTTGTAGCAGCTGCCCCTAAACTTATACTTGCTTTGCTTACTAAATTATGCATGGGGAATTGCTCTAGTATGGAAATTACAAGAATATTTGTAAACATTGTTCTTTCTCTCAGATGTTTGTTTTGGGGAAAATTTCATTAGATGGGTCATTCCTCACATTAAAATGGTTGTAACACTATAACTAAAAAGGCTTTTTTCCTTTAACTTCAAGTCATCATTAGAAATGTTATTTTAAATACTGATGCTTACATTTTTAAAGGACTACTACTTGAAATTCACTTTAGAAACAAAAAGATTGCTTCATTAATTTAGATACACTTTTAGCATCATTTTTAGTGTTAAAATTAAAAAATAACTTGAGAGAACTTTTGTCAGTGCTGTCAGACATTAGTCAGTTAAATAATATTCTAATCTTTTCATATTATAAATGGCATATGTTCTTAAAGAAAAGTCAGAAAATACAGATAGACAAAAAGAACTTTAAAATTTTTTATCCATTTAGAAATAATCATTAAAACAGAAAAAAGGAAGAATTTTAACAAAAAGGCATAAATACGATATTACATTTTTTTTGTTTGTTTGTTTTGTTTTTATTATTCATATGTGCATACAAGGCTTGGGTCATTTCTCCCCCCTGCCCCCACCCCCTCCCTTACCACCCACTCCACCCCCTCCCTCTCCCCCCTACCCCCTCAATACCCAGCAGAAACTATTTTGCCCTTATTTCTAATCTTGTTGTAGAGAGAGTATAAGCCATAATAGGAAGGAACAAGGGTTTTGTTGGTTGAGATAAGGATAGCTATACAGGGAGTTTACTCACATTAATTTCCTGTGTGTGTTACCTTCTAGGTTAATTCTTTTTGATCTCACCTTTTCTCTAGTTCCTGGTCCCCTTCTCC
Organism: Castor canadensis; assembly: GCF_047511655.1. NCBI lineage: Eukaryota > Metazoa > Chordata > Mammalia > Rodentia > Castoridae > Castor > Castor canadensis. The sequence continues at coordinate 127,739,058 of NC_133391.1, read as the reverse complement.
TATTGGCCTCAGTTGCTTTTAAGGTATCTGCTTTAGTTTCTCTGCGTTAAGGGCAACAAATGCTAACTAATTTTTTAGGTGTCTTACCTATCCTCACCCCTCCCTTGTGTGCTAAAGCTTTTATCATGTACTCAAAGTCCAATCCCCTTGTTGTGTTTGCCCTTGATCTAATGTCCACATATGAGGGAGAACATACGATTTTTGGTCTTTTGGGCCAGGCTAACCTCACTCAGAATGATGTTCTCCAATTCCATCCATTTACCAGCGAATGATAACATTTGTTCTTCTTCATGACTGCATAAAATTCCATTGTGTATAGATACCATATTTTCTTAATCCATTCGTCAGTGGTGGGGCATCTTGGCTGTTTCCATAACTTGGCTATTGTGAAAAGTGCCGCAATAAACATGGGTGTGCAGGTGCCTCTGGAGTAACCTGTGTCACAGTCTTTTGGGTATATCCCCAAGAGTGGTATTGCTGGATCAAATGGTAGATCAATGTCTAGCTTTTTAAGTAGCCTCCAAATTTTTTTCCAGAGTGGTTGTACTAGTTTACATTCCCACCAACAGTGTAAGAGGGTTTCTTTTTCCCCGCATCCTCGCCAACACCTGTTGTTCATGGTGTTGCTAATGATGGCTATTCTAACAGGGGTGAGGTGGAATCTTAGTGTGGTTTTAATTTGCATTTCCTTTATTGCTAGAGATGGTGAGCATTTTTTCATGTGTTTTTTTGGCCATTTGAATTTCTTCTTTTGAGAAAATTCTGTTTAGTTCACTTGCCCATTTCTTTATTGGTTCATTAGTTTTGGGAGAATTTAGTTTTTTAAGTTCCCTATATATTCTGGTTATCAGTCCTTTGTCTGATGTATAGCTGGCAAATATTTTCTCCCACTCTGTGGGTGTTCTCTTCAGTTTAGAGACCATTTCTTTTGATGAACAGAAGCTTTTTAGTTTTATGAGGTCCCATTTATCTATGCTATCTCTTAGTTGCTGTGCTGCTGGGGTTTCATTGAGAAAGTTCTTACCTATACCTACTAACTCCAGAGTAGTTCCTACTCTTTCCTGTATCAACTTTAGAGTTTGGGGTCTGATATTAAGATCTTTGATCCATTTTGAGTTAATCTTGGTATAGGGTGATATACATGGATCTAGTTTCAGTTTTTTGCAGACTGCTAACCAGTTTTCCCAGCAGTTTTTGTTGAAGAGGCTGCTATTTCTCCATCATATATTTTTAGCTCCTTTGTCAAAGACAAGTTGATATTACATGTTTTTAAGGTACACATCTTAATTTTAGCATCCCTGAAATCAAGAATGTGAATGAATTTATGTTTTACTTTATTGCTATTATAATTTTAATGCATATTATCCATATTAATGGGCTTCACTGTGACATTTCCATATATGCATATATCATGCTTTGGTTTTTTCCAACATCCCTTTTCCCTCTTACCCACTTGTCTCTCCTCCCTCCCCTCCCAGTACTACCCCATCCCCTGTCACCTCACCCTTTCTAGTAGTCCTTCTACTAACTTTTAGAACATCTTTTTATTTTCTTTCTAAGTCTAGCATCCACACATGAGCAGAAACATGCAATGCTTGTCTTTTTCTATCTGGATTACTTTGCTTCATATCATGACTTCTAGATCTATCTATTTTCCTGAAGATGACAGTTTTGTTCTTTATGGCTGACTTATATTCCATTGTGTATATATGTCATATTTTCTTTTTTCATTCTTCCGTAGATGGTACCTAGGCTGATTCCATAACTTGGGCTATGTATAGTGCTGCAGTAAACATGGGTATGCATTTATCTCTATAGTAAGCTGACTTTGATTCTTTTGAGTATATAATAAGGATCAGTTTAGCTGCATCATAAGGTAGTTCTATTTTTAATTTTTTTCAGGACTCTCATACTGTTTTTCCATAGCATCTCCCCTCATACCCATCCTCACCAAAATGTGTTTTTTGTTTTCTTGATAGGTATTCTGACTGGAGTGAGATGGAGTCTTCAATGTAGCTTTGATTTTCATTTTCCTGATGTCTGAATATGTTGAGCAACTTGCCATATACTAATTGGCCATTTGCACATCTTCTTTTGAGAAGTGTTTAATTCATTTGCCCATTTATTGATTGGATTATTCTTTTAGTGTTTAATTTTTTGAATTCATTATGTATTCTGGTAACCTCTTTTTTTTTTGGTGGTACTAGGGTTTGAACTCAGGGCCTCACACTTGCTAGGCAGGTTGCTCTACCCTTGAGCCACTCCTCCAGTCCCCATTATGTATTCTGGATATTAATCCTTTGTCAGATGAATAGCTGGCAAAGATTTTCTCCCATTCTTAGGTTGTCTCTTTACTGTATTATTTCATTTGCTGTGTAGAAGCTTTTTAATGTGATGCCATCCCATATGTTAATTCTTGCTATTATTTCCTTACCTATTGGAATCCAATACAGAAAATTGTTGCCTGCAGCACAGTGTTTCCCCCTGTTTTCCTCTTGTACTTTCAAAGTTTCAGGTCTTAAGGTAAGGTCTTTGATCCATTTTGCATTCAGAGATAGGGATCTAGTTACATTCTTCCACATACGGATATCCAATTTTCCCAGCACCATTTGTTGAAGAGGCTGTCTTTTTTCCAAAGTATGTTTTTGACACTTTTGTCAAGAATAAGTTGGTTATAAATACATGGATTTCCTTCTGGGTCCTCTATTCTATTACCTTGGTCTATCTGGGTTTTTATATGCTAATACATTGATGTTTTGTTATTTTGGCTCTGTAATATATTTTGAAATGAGGTATTGTGATGCCTCCAGCTCTGCTGATTTTGCTTAGGATTACATTGGCTATTCGGGGTCTTTTGTGTTTTCATGTGAATTATAAAATTTTTTTTTCTACCCCTGCAGAGAATGTCATTGGAATTTTTATGGGGATTGCAATGAATATGTAGATCACTTTTGGTAATAAGGCCATTTTAAGGATATTAGTTCAGAGCCAGACACTGTGGCTCATGCCTATAATCCTAGCTACTCAGAAGGCAGAGATCAGGAGGATAGCAGATCAAAGCCAGCCCAGATAAGTAGTTTGAGAGACTATCTTGAAAATACCCAGCACGAAAAATAACTGGTAGAGTGGCTCAAGCAGTAAAGAATCTGTTTAGCAAGCAGGAGCCATTGAGTTCAAACCCTCATACCACAAAAAAAAAAAAAAAAGAGTATTAGTTCTACCAATCCATGAATATAGGCAGTCTTTATCTTCTAGTGTCTTCAGTTTTTTCAGTGTTTTGTAGTTTGCATTGTAGAGGTCTTTCACCTACTTATTTATTTCTAGGTATGATAAGTGTTTTTTGTTTGTTTGTGGCTATTTTGAATGGAGTTGGTTTCCTGATTTCTTTTTGAAATGTTTTCATTATTGATATATAGGAAAGCTACTGATTTTTGCATGGTAATTTTTTTATCCTACCACTTTGCTGAGTTTATTAGTTCTAAGTGTCTTTTGGTGGAGTCTTCAGGGTTTTCTGAGTTTAGAGTCTTATCTTCTGCAAACAGGAATAATTTGACTTCCTCCTTTACTATTTTGTATCCCTTATATTTCTTTCTCTTCCCTTATTGCTCTGGCTAATACTTCAAGTGCTACACTGAATAAGAGTGGTAAGAGCAGGCACCCTTATTCCTGATTTTAGAGAAAATAATTTCAGTTTTGGTTGATATTGGTTATAGGTTTGTCATGTATAGTCTTTACTATGTTGAGGTATGAGTCTTCTGTAAGTAATTTGTTCAGGTTCTTTATGAAAGGATGTTGGATTTTTATCAAAGACTTTTTTCTGCACATACTGAGATGACCATGTGATTTTTAACATTGATTTGATTTCTGTGCTTTATTATACTTACCAATTTGTATATGTTGGGCCATCATTGCATCTCTGGAATGAAACAAACTCTTTCATGGTCTTTCCAATGATTGTTGAATTCAATTTGTAAGTGTTCTATTGAGGATTTTTGTACCTATGTTCATCAAGCATATTGGCCTATAGCTTTGTTTATATTATTGTCCTTGTCTGATTTTGATACCAAGGTAATACTTGCTTTATAGAATGAATTTAGAAGGCTTCTTTCTCTTTTATAATATGGAACAGCTTAAGGAGCTTTGCTGTTCGTTCTTCTTTAAAAGCCTGGTAGAATTCAGCTATAAATACCTCTATTCCTGGGGTTTTCTTTGTTGGGAGACTTTTTATTACTGTTTCATTACTTGTTATCCCTTTGTTTAATTTTGGCAGGTCATGTGTGTCTATAAATTTGTCCATTTATTCACAGTATTCCAATGTATTGGCATATAATTTTTTAAGATATTCTCTAATGAGCCTATAAATTTTAGTGGTATGTTTTAATATCCCCATTTTGATCTCTAATTTTGCCATCTCTTTTCTCTCTTCTCTTTCTCCTCTCTCTCTCTCTCTCTCTCTCTCTCTCTCTCTCTCTCTCTCTCTCTCTCTCTCTCTCTCTCCCTCTTTCCCTCTCCCTTTCCCTCTCCCCCTCTCTCTCCTTCCCTCCCTCTCCCTTTCCTTCTCTCTGTGTTTGGCTCAGGGTTTGTCAGTTTGGCTTATCTTTTCAAATAACCAACTTTTTGTTTCATTGGTTTTTCTCTGTTTCACTTATTTCTACTCTGATCACTATTATATTGGTTTGTTCCTGTTTTTCTAAGACCTTGAGATGCATTATTAAGTTTCTGAGATCTTTCTGGCTTTGTTTTGTTTTGTTTTTAATGTAAACTCCTACACCTACAAGCTTCTCTTACAGAACTGCTTTCCCTGTATTCCACAAGTTTTGGTATGTTTGGTTTCCATTTTCATTTTCTTCAATGACTATTTGTTCAAAAGTATAGTGTTCAAGCTCCATGTTTATATAGTTTCTCTTGTTGATTTCTACTTCCATTCCATTATGACCTGATAAAAAATAAGAAATTATTTTAATGTTTTTGAATTTGTGAGGACTTGCTTTATGGTGTAAAATATGATCTATTTTGGAAAAAGTTCCACATGCTGATAAAAAGAATGTGTATTCTGCTTATGTTAGCTGCAATATTCTATAATGTCTGGTAAGTGTATATGATCTATAGTGTAATTTAACTTTTTCATTATTTATTTTTTTGGGTAGGGGTGGGGTCTGGATTTATCTATTGAAAAGAGTAGGATATTGAAGTCACCCACTATTGTATTGACGTCTCTGTCTCTCTCTCCCTCTCTCCCTTTATGTCCTGCAGCTATATATATATATATATATATATATATATATATATATATATATACACATACAATTATTATATCTTCTTGATGGAATATTCCCTGTGCCAATATGCAGTGACCTTTGTCTCTTCTTAACAATTTTAGCTTGAAGTCTGTTTGCTCAGATATAGCTATAGTTTCTTGCATTTGGGTTCCATTTGCTTGGAATATCATTTTCCATTTTTTCACTTTCAATCTACCTTTGCCAGGAGCAAATTGTTGGGTTTCTTGCAGGTAGCAAATTATTGGGTTGTGTTTCTTTTTTAATCCAACCAGCCAGTCTGTCTCTTAATTCTAGTATTAAGACCAATTACATTCAAGGTTATTATTGAAATATATGTACTAGTTCTTGTCATTCTGTTGTTTTTCTTCTTGTTATTTTGAATACATGTTAATTTCTTCCTCCTTTATTCATCTTAGAAGTTTGATGTGAATTAATCATATTTGATTCTTTCCTAATTTTCATTTGCTTGTATACTCTTCTAGTGACATTCTTTCTGTATGCTCATGATTGTGCTTATCTTGCTTCCTATTCTGTGTGTAAGATTTCTTCAAGTACATCTGTAATGCTGGTTTAGTGATCATGAATTCCTTTAGTTTATGGTTATCTTGGAAGGTCTTTTTTTATTCCTTGATTCTGAAGGATAATTTTGCTGGAAATAACAATCTAGGTTGGCAGTTATTTTCTTTCAAATGTTCAAATACATTCTTCCAGGCCCTCCTGTCCATTAGAATTTCCACTGAGAAATCTACTGTTATTCTGATGGGTTTGCATTTATAAGTGACTTGGAGCTTCTCCTGTGCAGCTTTCAATATTCTTTGTTTTGTACTTTTAGCAGTTTAACTATAATATGATGTGGAGAAGTTCTTTTATGGTCATGTCTTTTTGGAGTTCTAAATGCTTCATGTATCTGGATGTATCTTTTTTAAAAAATTGGATATTCTTTACTATTATTTCATTGAATAGGTTTTCAGTTAAAACCTTTAGCTTGTACCTCAGCTCCTTTCTCTGTACCAATTATCCATAGGTTTGGTCTCTTAATCTTGTCACATTATGTCTTGTTTGTCCTGTTCATAATTTTTACCATTTATTACTATCTGAATGTGATATTTCATCAACCTTGTCTTTAAGCCTTGATATTCTCTCTTCTACTTGGTCTAGTCTATTGGAAAGGTTTTCAATAGAGTTTTGTTATTTGACTTATGGAGCATTTCATTTCTGTGATTTCTGTTTGACTTTTTCATAACCTCTCGTTTTATTGAGTTGTTCTTTCATATTCTGTATTGTCTTTCTTAACTCAATCAGCTGTATATCTACTTTGAATTCACTGATTTTTTAAAGTAATTTTTGAATTCTATGTCCTACATTTCATCCATTTCAATATCTTTTGACTCAATTATTGAAGAAAGTAACTGAGAAAGTTCTTTCAGAGGAGTCATCTTGCCTTGTTTTTTTTTTTTTTGTTTCGTAATTCTCATATTACTATGTTGAAATTTATGCATCTATTGTGATTGCTCTCTCTTCTACATTAATATAAGGGTCTTCTTGGTGAGCAGCTTTCTCTTGAGACCTTGATCTCCAGTACCTTTCAGAGAGGAGAAAACAAACACAGTAACAACAAAACAGAAACAAATTAGATACAGAAACACAGTAAAAACAAAAACAACCACACCACCAATAGCCATAGGAAAGGAAGGGTCAAATTAATATAAAATAAACTGAAAAGTTAAAAGTTAATAAAAGTAAAATCAACAATAAAAAATTTAAAGAGGGGCAGGGAAACAGAAAAAGAAACAGCAATATGAAGAAAAAATGAAAAAGAAGAAAAAACAAAATCTAATTAAAGAATAAAATTAGATAAAAGACATAATGAGAAATGAAAAAGAGAAACAACTCAGAAAATTCTTCCTAGCTACCAGAAACTATGGCTCAAGCCTGTAATCCTAACTACTTGGGTGGCAGAGATCAAGAGGATTGAGGTTTGAGGCTAGCCCAGGCAAAAAGTCCCCAACACCCCATCTCAACCATTGGCTGGATACAGTGGTTGTGACTGTCATTCTACCTGTGTAGGGAAGCACAAATAGGAAGGTCACAGTCCAAGCCAGCCCAGGCATAAAGCAAGACTTTATCTCAAGAATAACCAATGTAAAAAAGACTTATGGTGTGGTTCAAGTGGTAGCACACTTGCCTAGCAATTGCAGTGCACTCAGTTCAACACCCAGCACTGAAAATAATAACAATAATGATAATAGAAAATAAAAAAATTCCTCCTGGCTAAGACAGGTTGGTGATTATATAGGCTGAGTCCTGCCCTGAATTTCCCACTAAGCCAGACTGGCTGTATTCACTCCATGATTTTTTTTTTTTAATGTGCACACGATGGCACTGCTCCTTTGAGCTTTAGCAGAATGTGGGTCAGGAAGATATTAACTTGCTCCAGAGGTCCTCAAGTCTGTGCACCAGTGGCATGGCAAATGTCTAAGCCATGGAGTATCCCCTGATGCCTCAGTGAGCCAGTGAAGCAAACAGCCCATTAAGTTCTTTTTTTTTTTCCTTTTATTATTCATATGTGCATACAAGGCTTGGGTCATTTCTCCCCCCTGCCCCCACCCCCTCCCTTTACCCCCCACCCCCTCAATACCCAGCAGAAACTATTTTGCCCTTATTTCTAATTTTGTTGTAGAGAGAGTATAAGCCATAATAGGAAGGAACAAGGGTTTTGTTGGTTGAGATAAGGATAGCTATACAGGGAGTTTACTCACATTAATTTCCTGTGTGTGTTACCTTCTAGGTTAATTCTTTTTGATCTCACCTTTTCTCTAGTTCCTGGTCCCCTTCTCCTATTGGCCTCAGTTGCTTTTAAGGTATCTGCTTTAGTTTCTCTGCGTTAAGGGCAACAAATGCTAACTAATTTTTTAGGTGTCTTACCTATCCTCACCCCTCCCTTGTGTGCTAAAGCTTTTATCATGTGCTCAAAGTCCAATCCCATTGTTGTGTTTGCCCTTGATCTAATGTCCACATATGAGGGAGAACATACGATTTTTGGTCTTTTGGGCCAGGCTAACCTCACTCAGAATGATGTTCTCCAATTCCATCCATTTACCAGCGAATAACATTTCGTTCTTCTTCATGGCTGCATAGAATTCCATTGTGTATAGATACCACATTTTCTTAATCCATTCGTCAGTGGTGGGGCATCTTGGCTGTTTCCATAACTTCAGCCCATTGAATTCTATCCTAGGGGCAGAGGGACACAGAAACTGAGCAACCCATCAGTCTCAGTCTTGGTGCTCTCAGATCTGGCCCTAGTCTTGCTCCTTGCTACAGATGATCAGGCCACTAACCACTGTGCCCTTCACAGCCTGCTCTCCATTACTTGAATTTCTCAGGGGTTCAGGGCCAAATCCCCCTTCTACACTACTCTCTTGTGGTTGTCTCACCTACTCAATACAGTAGGATTTCCCCCCAGGAGCCCTAGATTTTAATTGTTACACCTTTTTCTAATCCCCAGAGTAGTTTAGTCCCTAACTATAGGCTCCTTATGAAGATGCCTTTTGGTTATTTCTCTGAAAGATGACAGATAAAGCAATGGACTTCTTGTCTAAAGCTAGGTTGTCATGCAGAAGTCACTTTCAGACCAAATCCCCATACAGGATTTAAAGCTTGTAAGAACTGTGTTTCTGTGGCTTGAACTGCACTCTCCAGGCTTACACATGCTTATGGAGTTGGGTTCTGTCCCCCACGGAAGCCAGGGTTGGAATTCTGAACTGCTTTGTAACTTTCTCTGAGTTGCCTTTCTGCTTCTCTGTGCTTTTTAGCTTGTCCATCCACCTTTCTTGATTCCTGGTGCTTTTCTGTCCTTAGAATATAATTTCTTTGTTGCCATGACTCTTCCCACTCTGAGTTCAATGACTATTCACCATCTTACTCCAGAACCTGAAGGAATTTAATTGCCTTTTTTTAAAGATGACTTATATAATTTTATTTATCTTTTTAAGTGGTATTGGGGTTTGAACTCAGGACCTCACACTTGCTAGGCAGGCACTCTACCACTTGAGCCACTCCACAGCCATTAATTGCCTTTTTTTTTTAGTGGCATGCTAAAAAAAAATGCACTTAAAAGTGGCAGTCTTGTATTCAATTAAATACAGTAATAAAATAGATTCATTGTCATCTTTAGTACAGTTCCTAGACAGAAGAGCAAATCTGAAAAACAACCTCACTGAATAAATTATTTGCACTACTTTGAGAAAGCATTTCCAGTAGCAAAATGCCTCTCTGGAACTAGTTTCTATGGCATGCTGAACTCTTGATTTCATTCTTCTCCTCCTCCATCAGACATTCTAGATAAAGGGAAATCTGTAAGGCTTGGATCTGGCACATGGGAGAGTGGCATTAGCATTTGCGCCTTAATTCCCATAGTGGAACAGAGTGGCAGGCAGGAGAACCTTTCTGAGACTATCCCAGGGTCTTCCTCTGCATTGGAAAAGTGATCACTGATGATGAGCTTTAAGGCAAAATATGTTGTTAAGCCTAGAAAATCTTTCATAGAGTGATCTAATGCTCTTGTGTAATATTTCTTCTCAAATAGTTTCTTTCACTTTGGAGTAGTAAATATTTCTATTCTGTCGTTCTAGTGTAACAAAATGAGGAACATTTTTACACTAATATATAATCAAATATTTTCTAACTTATACTGTACATTACCTACATTTAAATGTAAAGCAAGTTATCATGTACATATTTTTACTTTTACTTTCATAAAACCTTTTTTAGACTAAAAATTTAATAATTTGTTCTATTTATTTATTTGTGCAGGAAATACTGAAGAATGAAAAATATAGAGAAGAAATGAAAATAAAAAGCAAAGATTTTGATGAAAAACTCCTCAGTGAAGAGACCAAGGGAGAACTTTTGCTTCCACCTATTCAAACTGAGATCAAAGGGCATGCCTCTGCTCCCTTCTTTGGAAAGGAAGAACCCTCAGTGGCTCCTACTAGCACTGGTAAAACCTTTCAGCCAGGATCCTGGATGCCACAAGATGGCAAGAGACATAATCAGTGAATGAACTATGTTAAAAATCATTTCATTTACATGGATATCACTATTTTAAGAAATAAAAATAATTTCTTTGTATTTTCTGAATGTACACTAGCCATGTATTTCATTAAGCTTAAGAGTTCATCTTCAGTATGTCTAATGTGAGATTATGAGCTGTAGAAGTGTAAATGCTTTTAAACTTAAATCCTAGACTTGATTTAGTCCTCATTCTGTTTATGAATTTGCTCAAATTGTTTTCCTTCCTTACATTACTAACTTGAGGTATGTCATGCAGCTATCAATGCTTAGTACATGCAGGATCCTTAGGCTCACTTAGGAATCACACACACACACACACACACACTTTGTAGAATAAGGGTAAATAGTGAGCTCTCAAATGATGAAATATAAAAGAAGAGGTTCTTATTTCTGGAGAAGTACCCTATAAGATTCCAAAAGACTAACAACAAACATGAACTTGGATAAAACATAAAGAAAATTTAGATAAGAAAAAAAACCATAAAGATCATGATAAGGTGGCACAAAAGTAGCTTATGGTAGAACAGTGGCTGGAGTTTTAAGAGAAAAATTAGGACTAGTAAGAGATAATCCATCTTGTAAATGTGAGAGGAAAGTAAAGACAGAAATGGAATAACTGGAATTCCATGAGAACGAGAATTACTTTGGAAAAGAAAACAGGGATGAGTTCTCAAAAGCAGTATTTGAGAGTCAGTGGCCTTCATATGGAAAAAAATGTAGATCGATCACACAAATTATATACAAAAGTACATTTAAAAGGTCATATATATCTCCTGGAGTGAACGTTTTGAGTTTTGTTATTATTTTAATATAGTTTTTCTCAGTGTTCAGCATATAACAGGTGCTCAATAAGCACATTTTTATGCTCTGAAAAATATAAGGAAATCCTTGGCTAAGCATGAATTCTTAAAATCACATACTGATTTTAATTTTTTACTTAATAGCAGGCAAAAACTATAATTGCCAAAGAAATACTATAGAAAAATGTAACTTTTATGAAGCATTTATATAAGTGATCAAATGACAAAATGAGCATAACATATTGACAAAAAAGCCCGTAGATGATAATTCAGTATTTCAGCAGCCCTGCTAATACCAAGTTAAACACTGTAGGGCTGGGGATGTGGTGCATATGATGGAGTGTCTGCGTGATCTGAGTTCAAACTCCAGTACTGCCAAAAAAAAAAGTTGTCACATTACAAAGTGACTCTACATTTTATCAGAGACATAAAAGGAACTAGCCAGTAGGTAATATAAAAGGAGGTATAGTTTGTAGTATTGGGTTATGAATTGAGATTAAGATGCTCTTAAATACTGGATTATAGGGAAAATTGTAAATGTTTTAGCACACTAGAATGTTTCTGCCAAATTCCTATTGGCTTATTATTGCATTCTATCTCTATCTTTTGCAATGTTTGCCATGTAGTTTGTTTTTAAGTAATCTTAGCATACAGCAGAATTTACATTAATTTTTAGTTTTCATTTCAAAATACCTGTTTTTTACATAAGCAGAATAAGAAAATCTTAGCTTAGAATCTTTGTGGGAAAGTGCCTTATATTACAGTAGGATGGTCGTACTAGCCACTGTTAATAGTAGAGCATGCACCGTCAAGACAATTTTGAGGGTGTGGATGAAGTTTATAATCCATACATGCTCCTTTCCTCCACAATGGCATGGAGTAGGGCAACTGGTTGCCTGAACAGACTAAATGACCTACATAAAAAATCATCTATAATCTTGGCCTAATCAAGATTTACCCTATTTATTATTTATTTCTGTATTATGTATATAAACATTTGGTGGGAATGGGGTTTATCAGGGCTTCACACTTACAAAGCAGGTATTCTACCACTTGAGCCACACCACCAGTCCTTAAGATCTGCCTCTCTAAACAATTTTGGGAAAAAAAACCCTAGCCTTAAGAGCAGATACATGAGAAGCAGAATTAAAATATTAGCTTATCCACCATATTTCATTTTTAAAATAGCTATTATTTTGGCCACTTCCAAGTTTTTTATTATGAAAATGTATCTTTCCAAGACAGACTTCAAACCTATTTTTAAAAAAATTTTACACTCAAAGTAAAATGTTCTTCTTAATGTAATCAAAGGGTATCATACATACCTTATGTATACACTTAGAGCTAAATCCTTCCTGGCTTCCTGCATCTCTACTTACATCCATATAGCCTACTTTTGGTTTTCACAATAATGAGCTTAATATGCTGCTTCTAAAATGCAAAAAAAAAATGTTTCTGGTTCAAGAGTTTAACCACATAACTTAGCTGTGCCTTAGATATCTGAAGTTAAAAAACAACAAAAATGAAGGAAATAATCCTTTTCCATTCTTACTTTTACTAACAGATTTTCTGTCATTTAGTTCTTAATTAACCATCAATCAATATCACCGCATTGATGTTTTTTAATGAACCACGCTATTTAAAATATAATCTGGATTTATTTAGAGTAGGTTTTTTAAGCTGTTTGTATTCCTGGGGGAAGAAGGGGCAGGGGTGGAACATGAAGGAAGAGTCTGTAGCAAAATTAAATTAAGACTTCAAGAGATCATGCAGAAAAGAAAAGTCCAAGTTCTACTTGTTTCCAAAACTTTTGGAATCTGATAATGGAATCTCTTTTAATGTTTGAGGAATGCAGAATTTGTCTTTTATATTTATTCTAGATGTCAGAATGATACTATAACCAGAAACAAACATAAAAGAAACCATTCCTAAGTAGAATCAAAAGCTTACTTACTACAAAGAAATGTAAGTAAAAAATGCCCTTACACATCTGATAGCAGTAGTAGTACCATGAACACTATTGGCTTAAGAGAGAAGTATTCTGGGTAATAAGTAAATGGGATTCTTTCAATAGTCTACTTGTTAAGATGGACTTTTCTGAAGAATCTTCAGCCTCACAGCATTCTCTACTTTGTACCCCTGAAACACACACACACACACACACACACTTTGCTGATCTCATGTCCCTAGAAGTACTCTATAAATGTTGGCAACAGAACCAATGAAACCACAGCTTTATGAGATAACTCAGACTTATATCCTGTTTCAGTACTTTTACTCCAATTCTAAAATGTAGCCATATACAAAACATATATATATATACATATATATGCATAAATTCTTTCCATGAATAACTTGACTACAGACACACAAACAAAGTTTAGATATATCTTAGCCTAGCTTCTTTTAAAATAGGTTCTGCAAGCCAGGTATGGTGATGCATGTCTAAAATCACACCATTTTGAGGCACAGGAAGGAAGATTTTGTGTTTGAGACCAGACTAGCCTATAGGAGGTCCTACTTCAAAAAAGGCCAGGTGAAGTGGCTCAAATCTGTAATACTAGCTACTTGGGAAGTAGAGATTGGGAGGATCAAGATTGGAGGCCAGCCAGGCAAAAAATATGAGACTCCATCTCAACTAATGGCTGAGTGCAGTGGCGTGCACCTGTCATTCAACTATAGTAGGAAGTACAAATAAGAGGATCATGGTCCAGGCCAGCCTGGGAATAAAGCAAGATCCTATTCAAAAATAACCAATGCAAAAATGGTCAGCAGAGTAGCTCTAGTGGTAGAGCACCTGCCTCTCAAGTAAGTCCTGAGTTCAAACCCAGCACAGCCAAAAGAGAAGGAAAAAAAAAAGAGGCCTATGCAGACTCATCAGGGCCAGTAATTCTATATAAATTTTAATTTCAGTGATAATATAAAAAGTACATCATAGATCACCTGAATAACCAACTTAAAACTAAACACTGAATTACTTCCTATTTCAGTTCCTAGAGTTGCAATAGGTTGATTACACTGGCACAAAGCAAGAACTGCTAGCCTAAAAATAACAGCATTCAGTGCTGTTCCAACTAGTCCATAAACATTCTCAGGAGTCCTTAGGTTCTCAAATTTGAGAAACTCTCCTAAATTTACAAGTATGTTTAGCTATAACTAAAATTCATAAGCCTTTGAAAATTCTTACATTACAAACCTAACTTAAATAATCACTCTCCTCCCCCCCAAAAAGCCAAAACTCTTTATAAAAAAGTATCAAATTTATTTCAGTATCTAGTTTCATTTTTAAATTAGAGCTTCTATACAATTACTGTAACTTAGAATTCATTGTCTGAGGTGCAGAAAACATTAATAAGCTATTAAAATACTGCAGTGAATAAAATTACTGGACCATGCATTAAGAAAAGTCATGTTTAACAGTCAAAAGTTCCAGTTTTACTAAACTGATTCTTTAGCTCTGTATTTCTAATTATAGCACAGTCATTTCATCTAGTTTGTGCAATCACTACTACACCCATCATTTTTTTTTTTTTTCAAAATTTAAGACTTTCTTTACCACTTAAGAAGTATGACTTAACTCCTTAGGAATTCTTCAAAAGAAATCTGAATTTTTAATTTTCACCTGAAACCTGTTTCATCAAAAATATGGTATCACTACCACAAGATAAAAACAAAGAACAGAATTAAAACAAAAGTATTATCTATATAATCAGCAAATTTTTTGATGACTATTTCAGAGTTCTAGTTAGCTCGAGAAAAAAATTGATTCCAGGGTATTACAGCATTTGGCATTTTTACTGCAAGCTTTAAATCATACTATTACTTTTCTCAACAACCCATCTAAGAAAATGGCAGTGTTCAGAAGTACGAAAATTGTTATATCCAGTAGGTGGCATTTTACATATTCAAGAGATTCAAGATATTCAAGAGAAATCTTTATAAAAATTAAGTTGGAAAATGCAGAGTGTCTTCATAATTACCAGTTGACTCAAAGACTAATGTAGGAAAAATGCAGAAAACAGATGTACTCATTGATTAGTATCATTTTGCTTGGAGAAAAACAGAAATTATTCCATTCCAATAAGCAGTAATGATAAAAGATGTGATTAATATACTGTATCTCTTAAGCAAAAGCAAACTTTTCACCTCAGAGAGAGCAATTCTGAATTATACATTCTTAATATCCTTTGTCCAGAAGAGGACAAAGGATTCTGTTCCATTTTAAATCACTATTCGAGTAGAGTTTATAATCAAAAGTACTTTTTCTCCAAAGGATGTTTCATTTCAATATATAAGATGCAGTTATAAAGAATACGTGCTACAGGTTGAGTATCCCTTATCTGAAATGCTTGGGACCAGAAGCATTTCAAATTTTTTTCAGATTTTGGAATGTTTGCATATACATAATGATACAGCTTGAGAATGGCAGCCAAGTCCAAACACAAAATTCATACAGTATTATCAGTGCACCTGTGTTTCGACTGCAACTCATGATGAGGTCATGTGTGGAATTTTCCACTTGTGACATCATGTTTGTACACAAAAATTTCTGATTTTGGAGCATTTTGGGTTTTGAATTTTCAAATTGGGGATGTTTCACCTATATGATGATAATTTAAAATAACTGCCAACAGATACCAACAAACTTTTATACTCAAGCCTAAAGGTTATTACAGTATTGAGGTCAGAACTGAAATGATTCTTCCACATTGTCAGATTTAATTTACTAAGTAATCCTATTGTGAAATCCAAAGACCTTAGTGAGTCCTTCCAAAGCTGTTTGATTTTCCAAATGATTCTTCTCTGGTTGCAGATCCTGTTCATTCTTTCAATCCTTTTTTAGTCGTTTAGCTTTTGCAATATTTTCTTGACGTTTTTGTTTCTTCTTTTGTTCCTTCTCCCTGGCTTCAATCATCTTGGCCAATTTCCAGGACAGTACGGCACTTGCTAGGAACAGTGGAGTGAGGGCCAAAATAACTGTTGTAAGGAAGCCATATGGGTCCTTTGCAGCCCATTCCACAACATACTCAGCCCAAGCCTTTATGTCAAACATCTTTGTAGCAGCCTTAGGAAACTGGGGAGGCAAAGGGACAACAGGACAAAGACTACATGGTTAATCGAATTCTGAAAATTTTATTACATAGTTAGCTCTGAATTCTATTATCACTTGTTAGTTTTTAAGCATTAATTAGTAGTAATCAGTGCTAATAGCTCCAGTTAGGAAAAAATAATTTAGCTAGGACAACCAGAATAGTGACACTTAAAAGATGAAAATTTATAGAAAAGTAAAAACCACTAGGACTGTGTCATAAGGACTATGTGTTTTCACATGCTTTCTATATTCAAGACAAATTTTACTTACCAAACTTTTACAAAGATCTTGAATCTGATACATTAATTTCAGGAAACAGCTGAATCCTGTGTCACTTGTTGACATACCCTTAGTACTACCAAGTACTAATTAACAAAAGTACAAATCAAATTTCATGTTTGAAAAGGACAAGCCACAGATTACGAGAAATGCTCTCAGAAAAAGGAGGGTGATGGATGGCTATTTCCAGGAATGGAAAAAAAAGAGTGTAAGAAAGCCATGCTATCCACATTCACAAGCCAAGAGGCATAAGCAAAAGTAATGTGCCATTTTTTGCCCTTTCAGCTTTGAGGATCCCTGCTGCAATAAATATAGTTTGATCAATGAGAAAAGCAGCCATGACAAGTGCCATGCATTTTGTTCCTTTTGAGTTGATAAGGGAAAGTTATCTGGCAAACAAGAATGTTGTGGACTTAAGCAGCATTTTCTATTTTGCCCCAGAAGAGGGCTTTCTTACCTTTCCTGTTTGTGTCGAACCCTACTCAGACGTTAATGGAATTAGAATACCTGGACAGGGAATGGGTGCAAACAGTGACTTAAAATTTCAGGTGGGATGTAAAAAATCCTCTACCTTATGCTTGAGTAGTGATCTCTAATTTTGTCCTGGGATTATCAGTGAGCCAATCACAATTTCAGATGACCCTTGGTTGGTGTCCTCTTCTTTAGTTCTATCATACACTTCTGAGAGGTTTAAATTCTATATAGTGGTTGAATTAAAAAGAAAAAACACTTAAGTCACAACTTTCAGAATTGTAACAAAATGTTAAATGGAAAAATTCTAAATTCTCCATATGGAACATATAAATGATATATAAAATTGCCTGTCAACTCTAAGTTTTTAAGACCTATTTCTTCCCATTTGAGTTTACCACAACTGCAAATGCCCTGCAATAAAATCCTAATCACAGCAGGGTATAGTGGCATGTGCCTACAATCCCAGCTACTCGGGAGGCAGAGATCGGGATGATCATGGTTCAAGGCCAGTCTGGCCAAAAAAGTCAGAAGACTCCCATCTCAACAAACAAAACAGTAATGGTGGTACACACCTGTACTCCCAGCTACTGTGAGGCCTACGTAGGAGGATCCGGGTCCAAGACCAGCAAAAAACACTCAAGACCCTACCTAAAAAATGACTAAAGCAAAAAAGGACTGGGGCATGGCTCAAGTGATAGAGTACCTGCCTAGGAAGCAGAATGCCCTGAGTTCAACCACAGCAGCAAAATAAAGTAAATCCTCATCAATGGAAATTATGTGTTTTACTAAATGCTACTTGACTTATAAAAACAAGCTGGCTCACCGGTTATGCATATCATATCCATAGAACTTGAACGTTTTATATTTTTTTTAAAGTTGCCATTCATTTACTCATTCAACTAGGTATAAATTACAAAAGCAAATACCTAGCCTGACTCCTTAAAGGCTGTGTTGTCTATTGTACATTCGTGTCCTTTCTACGGAAACAAGACGACAACCAAAACAAATGATACATTACCCGACATTCGCATCACCTCAAGCAAGCTACCACTGGGTTCCTAGGGTTTCTTCCTATCTTCAACTGAAGACAAATGAAAGTGCCTTAGATCTTATCCACCCCAGCCCCAGTTCTCAACGTCCCCAGTCACACTGTAAACAGGGTCTCTGGAGATCGAGTCTTCTCCAGCCCAAGAATGAACTAATGGAAGGGCCAGAGAGATAAGCAAAAGAACTTTGCAAAAAGGAGTAGAGCGGGAGCGAAGGACCTGCTTTATGGCAAAGGAAGGAGAGACGGTTGGTCCCCAGCCCGCCCATGCGGCGGGCCCCTCGCTCCTCGCCAGGACTCCAGCCTCACTCACTTTCAAAAACAGATACGCTCTTTTCCGTCAAAAACGCCAGCGGGGCTCCTTGGGCTGGGCCGAGGGCCAGGCCTCCAGCCTCACCCTGGTTTCCCCATTTGCTCAGGGCCAACTCCTCCGGCTCCCTCTTCCTGCACGCCCGCCCGGGGCAGCCACACTCGCTCCCGCCCCGGCCTCGGCGAGCGCGGGCCGGCAGGGCTCGCAGAGCCGAGGCCCGGAAGCACGGCGCCACCCGCCACACCCGTCCGCCCGCACGCTCGCTTCGGATGAGCGCAGGCAACCCGGGGCCGCAGCCATCACCAGCCTCTCCTATGCCCCAGGGGTCCGACTCCCACTCCCAACTCACCGCCGGACCGGAAGCAGGCAGGAGGAAGCTGCGGCCGTCACGCCCCGCCCACCGTCCGGCCGGGCCGGGCTCCGACAGGGTGTGAGGAAGTCGAGAGGCCAGCTTCCGGCTGCGCCATTGATGTAGGTCCGGGGCCCGGCTGCGAGCACGCTGGGGGCGGGGGCGAGGGCGAGGGCGAGGGCGGGGGCGACGCGGAAAGTTCCGGGGAGCAGCAGGTGAGGCCGCGGGGGCTGGGCATTGTGGCCGTGCTCCTGCGGTCGGAGTCCCAGGCTGGGGACAAAGTGGGAGGGCGTGGGGCGGCCTCGGGAGAGGCCCTGAGACTGCTGGGCTTCGCTCCCGTCCTCTGCTGGAGCCGCACACCTTGTGGGGTCCCGCTAGGTGACGACTTTGGCCGCGGGGATCTCAGGCCAGGGAACCTCAGCTAGAAAGGAGGCGGTCCTCATGAACTGCCCCAAGTGAAGGCAAGGCCACATGGCCACCTGGAAGGACCATGGCGACCTCACCCTTGCCCTTCTTGCGGCTGGGCCGGATCTGCCGAACCTAGTTGACCGGGGGGACCTGTTGTCATGCTGTGGGAAAAGGGCTTTTTGTGGTGGTTTGTGTTTCACTTAAGAGCCTAACTCATTTCACGAAAGAGTGAACGACACTTGCCCAAAGTAGACTTGATAAAGAAATAGGGCGTAGGGTTCCCACCGAGGACCTTGTTCTTTCAGTCCACACGTAGAGGGCTGCAGAAATCAACAAGCTGAAAGAACGAGTTCATAGTGTCTTCTAATCGACAGGAACTGAAAAATTAGCTCCGGTTTGGTTGGTGCACACATTTTGTGATTGCCTGTACTCAGTTGCTTGCACTGTTTGACTACTTCTGGCAAATGTCGCAAGACCTCTGCACTCTTGTGCGCCAAATAAAGCAAGTTTTTATTCTTGAGAGTATAGAATGTTCTCTGTGAGGAGCAAGCTCAGGCATGTACAACTAGTTTAGGTATAACAACAGTAACTATTATATTTACCAAGGAACAGACTTTTGGCAGGTAATCTAACGATCTAAAATATTGCTTGCTGGGCGTATGTTAAAATGTTTGTATGTTGTAGTACCAGAATTTGTTTTCTTACTCATTCTTTTTTGAAAACCTGGATGATGATTTAGACCTAGCCTATACCTGAAGTAGCCAGAACAAGCAGACTCATAACTGGATTGTGTTACTGAAAATTTTACTTGCTAGAGTTAGCTCTGATTTCTTAAGACTTGCCCAAATAGTGAATCCAGGATTAGGGTCAGAGTTTATTCTTTTAATGTCTTTCACACTCCAGAGGCCAATGTGTGGGTGTTTTATTTTAATCTTGGATAGACAGTTTTCCCAGGAAACTGCACTGCTACATCTCTGGTTAAAGGTACAGGAATGTGGGGCACAAAGAAAAGGTGCATAAGGAGGAAGCTTTGGTAGTGCTTTGGCTGTAATCCAGACCATGACTTTACAACTAATTGCTGGTCTGAGTTCTAGTTTACAAGAAAGGCAGCAAGCCCAAGAGCAGCATAGGGGTTGTCACAGTGAAGCTCCTTACTGCAATCTGCATTGCCTTAACAACAGGTAAGATTGGTCCCCACACTGGACTACTTGAGATAGTGAGGCGTCTTAGCTTTTGAGTCTCAGTACTGATCTCTATACTCTTACTTTGATAATGCACTCTGAGCCTGTTCCCTCTTGTATATGTAGAAAGCATCCTAGGTGATTGCTAATGACCTTTCAGCTTTACAGTCCATAAATTGGACTGTACAACAGCAATATGGTAAAGTGTTTGGTAGAAACACCATTGCCAATCTTCTGTTTTACTCTGAAAAGATCAGTAACCTGGTTTTTATTCTCTCTCCGAGGTCTTTCAGAATACCATTTTTAAATAACAAGGAAATAAGTTCTCCTTTATCTTTAAGAAATACTATTCGTGTAATTTAAGCAAAGTAGTAAACCTTACACTATTATCCTACCCTACACTATCTGCCTTTGAGTAGTTTCTGTGTAGCATATCATACTGGCAGCCCAATCAGCGCTTGAGTATTCTACTGCAGTTGTGTTTTGTAAGGGAGCCTCCGTGCCTGACAAAGTTGTGTCACTGTTTGCTTTAAAGTTCTTTTCCCTTGAAAAGTACAAAGTTACATTTCACTTTCACCCATTTCCAAATTGTAAACAAGTGAAACTTGAATAAGATTCTATTATAATAATTACTCTTGATTAAAAACTTTGGACACACTGCTCACCTGCACATGTACAAACTTCTCTACATTACCTTCACTTATTTATTTTGATGGAATTGGTTTCTTTCTGAGTTTTCATTAGTTTTTTTTTCCCTTCCATTGAAAATACAAATACATTTCTAAGTAGACATACGTATGTGACATTAAGAAATAATCTGGTTTTAGTTTATTTAAAGTTCATGCTGAAGAATAATAATTTTTAAAGCAGATTACTGTTTTGTATGTAACAGGTACTGAGCTTCTCAGATGTTACCACTAATCCTAAGACCAAATAACCCCTCAGTATTAGGTTCTTATACCCATTTTACAGGTAAGGAACCAGAGACTTAAAGAGTAAAGCAGGATTCTAAACACATCTTGCCAAAATCCTTCCTTGTTTGTAATGTTCAAAGGCTTGGCAAAAGGACTTATTTCATAAAATGAAAGTGTGTTTTCTGAGTCTAATTGTTTTTAACTGCTAATAGCTAAAATTCCTCTTCAAAATTGCCTATTGCCCAGGTGGTGGCAGCACGTCTCAAAGAGCTGGGAAAGGTTTTCCCAACCTTGCCAGTTGATTTGCTTCCTCATCCCACATGTGTAATCTATCACTTCTGTGCTGGGCTCTTTCACTAGTATAGAATTCTACTGATCCAACGGGTTCATCGTGCCCTTAGCCTCGTCTTCTTAATTATCAAACTCTCCCAATTTCCTTTCAGCTTGTTTACCAAATTGTTTCCTAGAAAATTTTATTTGGGCCTGTCCAGTAAAACAAAGGAATTTTTTTCAATTATAATTATTTTTAACTGCTATCATTACTTGGGCAAAGCACCTAGGTTAAGTATTAATATTACTAGGAAATACTTGTTTAAATTAGCATTCTTAAACATACAAATACACCATGAAGGAGGTAATGAAAAGCTTTTAAAAGATAGACTTTTTCCTCAGAATCAGAACATTCAGTAGGGAGCAGTGCAAGGTTATATAATTCAGAAGGAATGCATGTAAATACATAGCAAAATAACCTTTAGTTAAAAATTGCTTGGAACATTCTTCTCATATCTTTGTAGACATTGCTTTCCTAGAGGTTTCAAATCAAGTGCTGCCTTCTCACAAATGGCCTCCTCCTACCAATTGCTTTTTTCCTTCCCACAGCACTTACTTCATCCTGGTATTTTACTTGTTTACTGGTTTATTGTCTGTTTTCCCACTAGAAAGTAAACTATTCTGAGATCAGTTACCCTCAGAAGAAAAGGTCAGATGTTTGGGGAAAGTTTTAAATAACTGTGGTTATATCATTAATGAAAGAAGTCTAGTTACTTAATGATTTCCAGGTATGTAAAATAATTTATAGGAAGGAAAGTAGTGATTCATCATTTTCATTGATAAAAGGAATTAGTACTGGACTGAGAATTATAGTTGTGTAACACCACGCCTGGCCTCAAGATACCTCTTATTTCAGCACTGGATTCTCCTTGCCATCAAACAAGAATTGCAGAAAACTAGTCCATGTATAGTATAAAAAAATTGTAGTGCAAAAGCAGCTGCTAGCACCATCACATTCACCAAGTAGCATCTTCATTTCAGCCTTCTGCTTTCATCTAAGCAAGCTGCCTGAAATAACCATACAAAACATTTTAACTGCATTTTCTATATGTTATTGTCAGGGACATTGTCAGACAGTGCCCTTTATATTAAAAAGTCTCATCTAAGATATTTTAGAATGTGATTCTAGGAAAAATTTTTGGAAGCCACTTTTTTCTTTTTTTTTTTTTGACAGTACTGGGGATTTAATTCAGGGTCTTATGCTTGCACTCTACCATTTGAGCCACACCCCCAATCTTTTTTGCTTTTTAATTTGTTTTTCAACTAGTGTCTTTTGCTTTTGCCTGGGCTGGCCTCAGATCATGATTGTCCTTCCTCTACCTCCCAAGCAGCTGGGATTATAGGAATGAACCACTCATACGCAGTTTGTTTTTGAGATAGGGTATTGCTAACATTTTTGCCCAGACTGTTCTCAAACCAAGATCTTCCCAATCTCTGCCTCCCAAGTAGCTGGAATTCCAGGTGTATGCCACCATGCCTGGCCTGGAAGCACTTTTTGACAATGAGAATTGTGTTTCTTTGATTCGACTGTCAGGAAACCCAAGAGCCATCCTAACTTCACATATGCTAAACATGTACTCTACCACTGAACAAACCCCTGCATTTCTTTCTAAATATATTTTTCCTAGAACAGGTATCCTATATTGTTACTGTATTTGTTTATGTAATAGGATGACTTGAATCTTTTATTAAATAAGATGGAGTATGGTTACCTACAGGTAAAAGTATTAGAAATTCAGAACTTTATAGACCCCTGATATGTAGCAAGTAGCTAGCTACTGGCTTATCAAATTCCTTCACTGAACTTAAATTTTATGTTTATCTTAAAATCTCATTTTAGAACATTGGTTCTCATTGAAAACTTAAGGGCATAGGATGTCATTTGGAACTGCATCCAAGTGTCTAATTCTAAAAGCTGTATCCTCAGTATCCCTCAGAGTATAAAGTATATATTTAGAATCTAGTTTAAAAAGTGAAGAAAAATTTATTGGTGCTAGGCTATAAATATAGTTCACTAAATTATCACAGACATCCTGGTCCCAAATTCTTGCTTTTGCTGAGTTTACATTTTATGTTCTTAAGTTTCCTTAGTCAGGAAGTGAAACAGTCTGAAATTCAAAAACTCCATTCTGATTCATGTGACCTCTTGAAGAATAATTAGTAATAATGGTAAGTAGAATGAATTTTTGGAGACTGAATTCGGAAGTTCTAGGTTTTTATATTTTCAACTAATTTTTCATATATCAACTATTTTCCATTTTCCATTGTGTAATCACATAACGCTTTTAGAGAGAAAATCAGACCAATGTTCTTTTGAGATTATCTTTTCATGTCTAGGTTTTAATATTCTGTTGTCAGACTGTATTAAGATTGTAATTATAATTACCAGCCCGGGCAAGTAGTTTGTGAGACACTATCTTGATAAAAAACCCATCACAAAAATAGGGCTGGTGGAATGACTTGAGGTGAAAGGCCCTGAATTCAAACCCTAGTACCGAAAAAAAAAAAAAAAACGTAGAGTTGTACTGTTAATGAACCTAGGTATAAGAATCTGATATATTTGACCCAAGAACTAAGGAAATCATTTACTATTTTGTGCTTGAATTCTTATATACATAAAATAGTATTAATAACTTTGTTATAGCAATAATTAATGAATAAACATGTTACTTCCTTTATAATAAAAATGTGTTACTCTATAGGATTCTATTTATAAGTTCATTGTTGGGAGCTTCTCATGGAATTAATGTTTAATAAATAGTGGTTAAGGTCCTCATTTAGCCTGCAAATGTGTTTGTGATACACAGTCTTAAGTGGGAAGAGTATCTGCATAAAAATGTTAGAAGGTCGTTTTCAATACTTTCAAGAAATAGTACAAGTAAATGAATTTTTCTTGTCTTGTAAGATTTTTACAAAGAATGTAATGGAAAATAAATTTGTGTGATTCTTTTTGTTGTTTTCATATTTTTACACCCTAGAAGCTATAAATGATTTTCAGCATTTTCTGACCATCTTACCATACACGTAGGGGTATACATCTTACTGTATATGCAGTTCAGGAATCACTTTTTGTCTCATCCATTTTCAAATTTACTTGCCCTTTCATACCACAGGAAACTAAATCTACATATGGGTCTATAAATTATTCATGTGTGTATCCAGTGCACATGTACTATATTAATCTATGATGTGCTCTTCTCACCCCCCACTTTATTGACTGTCTACAAACTCCTTAGAAAACCTAATGACTAACCAGGCTCAACCAACCTTCATATGAATCTTCAACATCATAGAGGACCATTCATTTCAGATCTCTGCAGTTCTAAGAGATGCTTTCTAGTGCAGTGGTTCAGAATATAGATTACTCTATGGAACCAAACTACCTAGTTCAAATCCCAGCTTTGCTACTTCTGAGATGATGAGGTTACTTTGAGAATGCACCTTAGACACTCCCAACTACTAGAACCTTAACTGACCAATGTCCCCAGCTATGCTTTGAAATCCATCACTGTGTGCCAAGACCTTTGTTCACTCAGCTCAGTGGCTGAACTTGACGAAATGTTTAGGCAAGTCTTTCTAGAAGACGCAACATTCCTCCAATAGCCAGTTTAGGCTCAAGGTCTTCCCCATTGACAAGCTACATGATAGTCTTGGACTCTTCCACACCTAGGAGTCAGACTTGAATGTAAAGTGATAGTCCACCCAGTCTTTCCACCTCCTTCCTCATCTTGCATTAAAAAAAAATTGCACATTTAATCCCATTTGGCATTTCCTTGAGTGGTAAAACTGAGACAAGCCCATTCATCACCTGACAGGTCAAGAAGATACCATCCTGTTAGTAAGTGGGGAATTCACAACAACTGGCGTAAGATTGCAGCTCAATTTCATGTCCCAATGAAGGAAAGTACTGTGGTAGATGTGAGGATGCAAATTAGAAAACTAGGGATCTGGAGGATTATGCCTACAAAGACAAAAGAGTTGACTGATTACTGCTGACTTGTGTTGGTGTACTGCAGAAGGAAAATGAAAACCAACTGTTGTGCAATTAATGGCTAAGTGTCAAAGGTTCTGTGGTAACTTATAAAGAGGCTTGTATCACCTGTAATGGAAGGATAGATCAGTTGAATGGCAGCTCAAGAGCTAATTGTTAAGAGGTACAGGTCTCCAGAGACATCTGTGGATCTGCTAATGTGAAGGTGGAAAACCAGGATTCTGAACATGGGATGGGGTCATTTGGATGGAGCTCTCCTGGAACATGAGGACACCTTTTGCCACAAGGCAATAGTCTTTTTCTCCCTCCTCTTGAACTGCCTACCACTTCCTTTTCTGATTGCCAGGCCAATAACTGGGATTATAACCCACATGAGACATACTGACATGTACTGGCAGGAACCAAGAATGTCACCTGGGATTGGATTTTGAGGGTGCTTGTGTCTGTGAATTAAAAGCTGTCATAATGAGAAGAGCCAAATGGAACACTGAAACTACCTCTTGCTCCCACCAAAATAAACTGGACACAAAATTGTATCTTGTGTGGGATAATAGAGATAATTACCCCCAATTAAGCCCTGGAGGATGGAGGAGTGGTGGTCCCAATCCCATATTTCTAATGTGTCATGCTGGCCCCTAAAATGGAATGGCCTGTAAAATGATAGATTGTTGCCAACTTAACCAAGTAGTAACTTTGTCACAGTCTCTAGGCTGGACATATTAAAGCCATTTAAAGCCTCAGATACAAAGTACACATTTTTTCCATTCCAATTTGAAAAAGGATCAGAAAATGGTTCACCTTTACATAGAACAATTTCATTTAGACTTTTGTCTCATGATTGTTAACTTGTTCACTCTCAATCATAACAGAATCTGAATGATTCTGAACCATCTCAGTATCTCCCTGTTTCACTTTACAGACAACTTTGTGCTGGTTGGATAGTATGTTCAAAAGAAAACTGTGCTGAAGACCTTAGTAAGACACATGCACTCCAGAGAAAGGGAGGTAAACATGAAGATTCCAATATTTCCTGTGTGAGTAAAGTTTTTAGAGGTCCAGTGTTAAATATCAAGTGAAAACCCTATTGCTGATTTTGCAGCCTTTTCCACCAATAAGGAAGTATGGTATTTGTAGGCCCCTTTGGTTCTAGAGGTAATGCATTCTACAATGAGGAGTAATGCTCCAGCTCACGTAACAAGTGACATATTGAGGGTTGTCAACTTTAAATGGGTCCCAGAGCTAGAAAGCCCTATAACAATTCCAGTCTTCTATTCAAGTGGTCCTGATACTCGGACCGCATGACCCAGCAGACCCTAGAGAGTCCGTGGTGGGGAAAGATGTAGTGTGGAATTCATGATGATTCCAGTGGAAGAATCACAACACGGGCCCCTGGGATTCTGCAGCAGAGAGCTGTATTGCCAATGAGACAGCTGTTCACGTGTCACTGAGTCCTATAGAGACTGAACACTTGATCAGGGTACACATAAAACTGCTCTTTCAGTCCCTGAGTGAATGATTTTCTTTTTTTTAATTATTATTTTATTATTCATATGTGCATACAAGGCTTGGGTCATTTCTCCCCCCTGCCGCCACCCCCTCCCTTACCACCCACTCCACCCCCTCCCTCTCCCCCCTATCCCCTCAATACCCAGCAGAAACTATTTTGCCCTTATTTCTAATTTTGTTGTAGAGAGAGTATAAGCCATAATAGGAAGGAACAAGGGTTTTTGCTGGTTGAGATAAGGATAGCTATACAGGGAGTTGACACATTGATTTCCTGTGCATGGGT
Source organism: Castor canadensis (assembly GCF_047511655.1). NCBI lineage: Eukaryota > Metazoa > Chordata > Mammalia > Rodentia > Castoridae > Castor > Castor canadensis. The sequence goes on along the minus strand of NC_133391.1, from coordinate 127,711,741 downwards.
GTTACCTTCTAGGTTAATTCTTTTTGATCTAACCTTTTCTCTAGTTCCTGTTCCCCTTTTCCTATTGGCCTCTGTTGCTTTTAAGGTATCTGCTTTAGTTTCTCTGCATTAAGGGCAACAAATGCTAGCTAATTTTTTAGGTGGTGAGTGATTTTCTAACTCCATCACTTCCAGCAGTATTGACATTCTACTGAAAGAAACTATTTCCCCTTCTTCCCCATTCATCTTTCATAACAGAAAGAATGCATGATTCTTTGTCAATAATTAAAATCCATTATGATTATCTATTTTGGTATTGTAATTGTCCCACATTTGACCAGTGGGCACCCAGGATACCTGTGTCCTTTTCTTATGCCCTCATCATTCTTTGAGCCCTTTCTTATTTTTTCTTAGAAAAAGTTTTAGGCTCATCTTGCACTTTCCCAACCACAACCCTAGAATCAGCCATTTCTCTGAGGAGCTATTTCTTTCCCATGGAGAATGGTATTTAGAAACCAAGATCTGAATGACAGCTTTGCTTGTCACTACTAGAATATCCTTGCTTATGGCCCTTCTTAGCAGTCAGATACACAAATATCTACATTCACTTCAATCTATTGAAAACCACACATTTATACTGGTGCCTTCAATTCCACTTTAACACTCCTTCTAGTCTTCTCCCTTTGCCGTGTTTGTAGCTCCCTAAATACAAAGGAAGCTAACTGCCATTAGCTTCATTGGATGTAATCATTTGCTCAAGGCTAGAATGCACAGAAAGTAATTTCAGAGCCACTACTAGCTCATACTATTATGAAAAGAAAACTTACTAGATTTTTAGGTGACCCATCTCTTCAATTGTCTGTCAACTTGGCAACTGAAATGCCATATGTTGAGTAAGTTTAATAAATTCAAACTTAAGCCCCAAATAGCCAGGTCTAGGCTGTGAGTACTGATGGCTCATGAGCTTATTAAAGGCTGTAGAGATTCAAACATCTCGGTTCCTAGCTTTAATCCTCATGTCTACTGTAACTAAAAATATCTGGCACAGAATTGTTTATGATGTGTAATAGTAGCTGAACGTGGCTTTATCTTTCAGGTCTTAGTGATCATACTCATGTCACCAAAAATTGCCACCTCAGCTGAAGGAAAGGGCAGATTCTCCCCAACGGTGTTGTTTAATCTTTTTTAAAGCAAATTAGAGTGTAATAGATTGTTCAAGAGTCATTTCTACCCATGCATAAAGTCCTGAAAGCATAATTCTCAGCTACATCTTTTTATAATCTTGCATTACCACAATATCCTTTTAAAGATTATATCAGGTTTTACAAGGTACAGATATTTTTGAACAAATATTTAGAAAGTGATACAAGGAAAAAGGTGCCATCAAAGGCAGTACTGCAAATGGAAGGCTGGTGCTCTCTGAAAAAAAAAATTGATTTTTAGAAGATAGCATTTTGTAGTTGTAACAGAAGTTCAGAGTTTAGGATTTTGTGTAAATGCGCTATCAAATTCAGGCCTCCAGAGTTCAAGTCATTTGTTTGCCTTCCTAAGTTTTTCTTTTAGCTTTTAGTACTTTGTGTAATTGTCAAATATCATTAAACAACTGTAGCTTGGAGGTGGGCAGGGGAGAGAAATGACCCAAACAATGTACACACATGTAAATGAATAATAAAATAAACAAATAAATAAATAAATAAACAACTGTAGCTTGCCATCTTAGCAATAAATGGTAAGTAGTCCAAAGATAAATGAATCCTTTTGTGTTGATAGGATCTTTAAGAGAGGCTTAAATCTTGATCGTTAGCATCAGTAGTCAGTCTTGTCCAATACATTGGCTTTTCCTCTAAAATGAGAGGTAAACTTAAATTGATTAATTTCATCAGTCTTATATCAGTACATTGACTTGCCTTTAGATTTACTGTCACTTGCTCTGTATTGCTAGAGGTCTAGTAAGAAGCCTCACCTGCTTGATAAATTATTTACTTATTTATTTTTGCAGTGCTGAGGACTGAACCTGGGTCCCAGCACTTGCTAGGCAAGCTCTCTACCACTGAGCTACATCCCCACTTGCTGTTTACTAAAAATAACTTTTGTATTGAGTCCTTAAAGTGTTTGGCCTATTTTCTATGAACTTGTATAGCTAAGAAAATTTTAGGCAAATGAAGGAGGATCACTTTTAATCTTTGAAAAACACATTGACCTAATTCATAGGCCATGTGAAGGCTACTGTTACTCAGACTGACCTGCTTTGATATTATCGTAACAGCCTTAATGTATCTGTAATTAGATAATTAAACAAAAATATAAATTTATTATTAGTAACTATACCTGTCAGTTTACTTTCTGCTCATCTCTATCAAATCATATTGTATCAGTCTACAAGGACACCATCGATATACCTATTTTTAATGTTAAGACACTCCAGTTGGAATTACTTTAAGTTTTTAACATTAAATATCTGAGGTAAGCTTCTAAAATGGTTCCCAAGGATATGAACTTCCTGATATTATCTTCTCATGTTGAGGATTTTGTTGTTGTTCTGTTTTCTGTTTGCTTGTTTGTTTGTTTGTTTTAAATAGCGTTTCCATATGTAGCCAAAGCTGACCTCAAACTCAGTCCTCCTGTCTTAACTTCCCAAATGCTGGGATTACAGATGTGTACCACCACATCCAGAAATAACATGGTTTTGGTGAGTAGAATGTGGCAAAAGTGATGAGATGTCACTTGTAAAATTAGGTTACAGAAAAACTGGCTTTCATCTTGCTCACCCTTGCCTACCCTCATTCTCTGACATGCTCACTTTAGTGGAAGCCAGTTGCCATACTATAAGCTGCCTTAACAAAAGGCAGAAGGACCAGGAAAGGCTTCTAAACAACAGTCAGTGACGGATGGAACCCTGCCAACAGGCATGAGTGAGCTCAGACACACACTCTCCTCTACCTGGTTAAGCCTGGAGATGACCAGGCTGACACCTGGCTGACATCATGAATGCAAACTCATGAGAAATCCTGGTGAGGAGGACTCAGCCAAGCTATGCCAAGAGTCCTGACCGAGACTGAGATAAGAAGTTGAATTTTTTTTAAGCTGCTCAATTTTGGGGTAATTACTCAGTCATATAGAACAAATACAATGGCCTTTCCTTAAAAAAAAAAAAAACTTTAAACATCCTATTCTCTTGCTATAGCTTCAACCAGCATTTCCAGATAAATGATTTACATGTAAATTTAATCCCAGCTGTACATTAGAGTCACCTGAGAAGTTCTTGGACTTTACTCCAGAAACTTAATTTGAATGGTCGAGAGTGGGTCCTAGCCTCAATAGTTTTTAAAGCTCCTCCAGTAATTCCAGTGGATAAATGAGGAATCACAGGTGAATTTATTAAGTGCTTTCTGAGTGCTAGGGGTAGCAGTGATAACATGAGTAGGATATGAAGCTCGCCCTGCCCTCTTGGTAAGGAGACCAAAGTGGGGGGAAAACCACAACAATGTGGCGAATGTTCCAGTAGAGTTGCAGGGCAATATAAGAAGCACAGAAGAGGAACCCCTCTAACTGATCCTAATGAAAACGAGAAAAGACTTGATGGAGAAGTGCTAGGCCAAGTCTTAGGCTAAATATAAAAGCTAGTTGGAAGAACCTGGGGGAGTAAACACTCCAGGCAAAGAACTAGCAAGAGTCAAGGCTCACAGTTGTTAGAGAATAAGTAGGGAGGTGGTATGTGTTTTTTTGAGAAGGAGGTCAAGAAAAGACTCCAGAAGGATAGGGGAAGTGTTGACAGAACACAAAATTAGGAGTACCAAGAACAACCAGGCAGTGACTGCATAATCTAGGCATTAAAGATGATCCTAAATGGCAGAGAAGTGAAGTCCAGGCAGGTTGATTTGTTATTCAGGATGCTCAAGTGCAGGACACAGGATGGAGCTGGTGCTGACTCCCAGGTTTCTGGCTTGGTGATTCTGTGGGTGGAAACCCGTAACTAGGAGGGAAGTAAAAGGAAGTGTACAACTCAGTGTAGGACCTGTTAAATTTAAAGCCCCAGTATAAATTGGTTGCATTTAGCACTTGAAATGAATTCAAATTGCCAGTGTCACTTGCCAAAAGAGCACATCTGATTTGGCATATTTGGAAATAATCGAGAACATGGCTTGTTTTCTCTCTGTGTGTTTGGTGATTTGTTGTCAGCTTTCAATAGGACTGAAAACGTTTTTAAATTAATTTTATTTATTGTGAGATGGGTCTCACTGGTGATCCTCCTGCATCAGTCTCCCAAGTACTAGGAGTAGAGGCACGCACCACCACGTCCAGCTTCTTAGAACACATTCCTTTTCATTAAACCAAAGAAACCTTTAAAATTGAACCAGGGGTGCTACCTTTCACTATTTATGAAAGATATTTATGTGTATCCATTGGCTACCTTCACTCTCCCCACTCATAGGCATCTTTGCCTCCACTTAGGAAAATAAAACCTTGATTTGCCTAACTATCTGTGTGATTTTGAACTGACTTCAAATTACATTGTGTCATGGAGGTGATAAGGGCTTGGTGATGACATCAACATCTCAGTTATGATCTGGTCACTGCTTTCATTTCAAATGAACAGTGCATTTAGCACAGCTCTCCAGTCTGCTTAACACATGTCAAGCCCAGGTATCTGACTGAGGTTACATGCTCTCATTGTGAATCCCTGATATGGAAACAAATGCTTTCCAGTTTCCATCTGCTCACCAAATTGTGGGTAAGGCTTGTTTTTTGTTCTGTTTTTTTTTTAATAGGGCAAAGATATCTAGTATTCCCATTATTTGCTTTTAATAAACTGATACTTTTGAACTTTTAAAACTATTTTCTTTCTCCTTTAGTCTGGATAGTTCCTATCTCCCACAAGAGGAGGAAGCACGGGGAAACACAACTAAATTTCACAGAGAAAAAAAAAAAAAGGGATTACGAGGCCTTGACATCAAGCCTTGGGGCTTGTGTAAGAAAAAATGCTGATGCCCACATAACTTGTATCTCTAAGTAAATCAAACCTGTAATTCAACTTGGCTGCCCTCTTCATTGTTTTGATCCCTGCCAACAAGAACATGAACTTAGTATCTCCGCAGGTTTGTTCATGTACAGGGCCCAATTCCTATTCCTCTTTCCAGCAGCTATCCTCCTCCATCTGATGAGGTGGAAAACTGGATTTGGTCTTACAAATCCAGGTCATTACTTAAGCCCAGAATCAAATGTAGACAGTGTTCTCCAATTCTTCTATCTGCTTTTAAGATGGCAATGCTTTGAAAAAAATCCGTACACTAGTAATTCTTGTCACGAAGAAACTTTATGAAATTCAGTTTATTCCTGCCTTTACTCTTCCTGCTTTTATCTCCTTTTGACATTGATACATAATTCAATTATGTTGTAGTTTTGCTTTGGGATCTTGGTTTACCTCTATGGATTTACAGTTAAGGGAATATATCAGAACAAATAGTTCTGCCTCAGATTCCCCAAAATGGCATGAGACTAATATAAGAAGGATGCTAAAGTTGTTATGAACCTAATTTCTCAAAAATATATAGAAAAATGTAAACCAGTTGTTCCTAAACTTGTTTGCACATTAGAATTACCTGGAGATGTCTAAAATTCCAAATCCCAGGCCATTCACTGGACCAATTAAATCTCCATTTCTAGGGCTGGGCCACAGGCATCAGGAGTGTTTTAACTCCCCAGGTGATCCCCCTGTGTAGACATGCTTGGAAACCACTGATCTAGACAAGGTTGTTACTTCATGATTACAAGAGAGCACAGCTGTGGCTTGTTCTCCTCCACTACCCAGCCCTACCCTTGGTGGATGTTCCTGCCTTTCCAGTTTCTCCATCATCTTCATCTACCTGATTAGTAGAACCATCTGGGGGTGTAAGCCAAGGTGGGGCCACAGAATTAGAGGAAATTCCATCACTGAACGGCAACAAAAATTAATGTACCAAGGACCACAGGTGGTTTATATAAGAGAGATTATGTAAATTTTTAAGTTATTGATATTTGTTATTTTTTTCCCTGATAGAAAAAGTTTTTTAAGATTTTTCTATTACAATTTCAGACATTGAGGGCTTCTTATTCAGTTAGTTTTGTGAAATTCTGGTCTGATGAGATGACAGGTTATGCTTTGGGCAATTATTTTAGAATTTTGAGTTAGTCTAGTGCAGCTTTAAAATATCTAACTTGGAAGTATAATATGCATTGAGTGAGAATTGTCCATATGCCTTGTTTAAATAAACACTATTTGATGCAAAGATAAGCATTTAAAATTTTATTTTCTGTGAATACACAATACTTATTTATGTAAGCAACTACTGGCTGTCCAGAAGCTGAGAGAAGTGTGATTTTTAATAAAATAATTATTTACTCATAGGTAAGGAATTTACATGGCTTATAACTTTTATCAGAACTCTAGTGTTGTACAAGTAACTAAAACAATTTTAAATTAATAGCATAACTCAAAGTAATTATTTTGCTATATGTATCTTGAAAGATAAATTAAAAGAATAAAATTATAAGTGAAGTTGCTGGATGGTTATAATTATCTGGAGATGTGAACTTGACTTTAATGAATTAACAAGTAAGCTTCTTGCTGTATTTCACTAATTTTAAACCATATTCAATTTGGAAACCATTTATACTTAATTTCTGGTGTATTCAATTAAAATATCTATGCTAATATATGCAAATTATAGATCCTTTTCTTGGTTTGGTTATCTCCCTCTTCAGTCCCTACCACTGAGGAGGTTCCTGTGATCTAATTTTACATAATAATTATCAGGGAAAAATCTGGTTGGAAAATGCATAGTTTTTTTTTTTAACTCCGATTTTATTCTATAAATAATTAGGGGGATATATGGTAGTCAGTTTTTCCTTACTATAATGAATTAACTGACACAGGATACTTACGAATAAAAAGGTTTATTTAGCTCTCAGTTTTGGAGGCCAAAAGTCCAAATGGCATAGCACAGTCTCTATTCCCTACACTAACCCTGGGCTGCATTGCCTCATGGTGATGAGATAGCAGTGGCTGGAGCACACAAGGACCAGGAGCATAAAGGGTGGGCAACTTGCTGTTTTATAAAGACTTACAAAGAACTCACCTCATCTTGAATACTTCCTTTCTAGAGCACACACTAAGGACCTCCTACCAGGCCCCACCTCTTACAGATTCTACCATTTTCAATAGTGCCCCTCTCCCCCATAGGGACCAAGACTCCAATACACGAAACTTTAGGGGCGGACAAACTATATTCAAACCGTAGCTGGTTAAGAATGCACATCTCTCTTGTTAAAAACAAAATTTTGTTTGAGATGTTCAGTTACTAACTAAAATCACTTTTTTTCATATGGAAAATTTGGACAAATAGTTATTAAGGAACTAAGGACAGCTATGGTGTGTTGAAAGCATATAGACATAGAATCAGAGTGCCTAGGTTTGAATTCCAATTACTGACAAATACAAGGTGGTGGTGTTTTTTTCCCCTCTTTTGTTAGTATAGAAAGTGTCCTAGAGCACATTTGTTACTGCTTCATAGAAAAAGTTATAAACCATATCTCAGTTTTTAATTTCCATGTATACCATACATGTATACCATGGTATACATAAGCCAAATAGTAACGAATCTGAACATAATTTGAGTTTGAAATGAGCCTTGAATTTGTATTTGAATGTGAACAATGTTTTTGGAAATTCTAATTCAGTGACACCCCCTTTTATGACAGTGATGTTGGGAAACAGGACAGTGTGGTTTGCATTTTCTGTCATGTCAGATTCTTTCAGTATATAGTTAGGTTTGGGGAAATAGCCTTTGACTTATAGCATTTTTTGAGCCAAACAATAGCTGTCTTTAGTTCCTTAATAATTTTATGTAGACATTGCTTAGGTGGAATAAGTTAACTTTATAATAAGATTGTTCTATTTCTCTGTTTTTCCCCTCCCCTCCTTGTGGAATTAATTCTCCTTAAAAAACAATGACAAGAGCCAGCATAACTTAGGTTGAAATGAAGCACCAGCTTAAAAAGAAGATGCCATTTTCATTCAGTGTTTAATTGTGCCAAGGATAAAAAGGCAAATAATTACTTCACTTTTAAGGCCTTGATTCTGGGTGTGAGATTAAGTAGACTGAATATTGACCACACGTGACTAAGTGGTGGTGGTGGTGATTTTGCTAAGCTTTGCATCAAGGTGTACTTGAAGTAAGCTGTGCTGTGGAATGAACCTTGTACATTGCCTGCCTCAGAAGTTTATTTGGTGGTATTGATTTTGAAAAATAAAATTTAACTTTCTAGGAGCATAGTTCAGATTCAGGTATCCTTAAATGCTAAATTGACTTTGACCTACCCAGTAGCAGTAAAATAACAATGATCACAGAGGGAAGTATAAAGCTACTGGGTAGATTTTCTGTCCTTCTTTAGAAAATCCATTTTGGAGCAAAGAGGTAGGCAAGTGGTCAACCCTTGTAATATGTCAGAGTTTGATATTGTCAGTCTGTTAACCAAGATTTGTATTGGATCAATGCTGAAAGGGACTTTAAGAATATTGCATAGCTTGAAATTAGATGGTATAGGTTTCATCCAGGGCAGATGGAAGGGAGATGATTTGGAGGCACAGTAGCCTGGTGTACAACTAATTCAGGAACATGAAGAAAAACAGGTTGATTAAGGATTAAGTCAGATAAATTATAAGTGGATGTGGCTGGGTTAGTTCAGGTTTGTTTGTTTATTTTCAAAGAAACAGACTTTTCTAAAATTAGAATAAAAAATACTGTTGGAAGCAATACTGTTCAGGCCATTAGTTGTAAGATCAAAACAGAGCTGCTTTTGTGTCACAGCTCTGAGGAAAGACAGATGCCTGTTTGTCTTAAATACTGCTTCTGCATAGTTACATCAATAAGTTTTATTAGTATACCACAAAGAGGTCAGGAATACATACATGCAGTTCCATAATCAGCTGAAAAGCCCATAGGTCTTTGAAACTCTCAAATATTACTCATGTCACAAAATAGTATTTCTGATGCACTTGTAAGCCATTATCTCTTTAATTTTTAAATACATTTGAACACTTGATGTGTGCTCAACAGAAGAGGAGAACAAGAGAAGTTTAATATAGAACCACTTTCTTTTCTCCTTGAGACTAAGATTTTGTGCATAGTATGTATGTATGTACATAGTATGTATGATGTAATGTTTAACCTTGACCTCTAAAGGTGTACTACTGTGAACTATAATATAGTGAAAGCGGTAACATAGAACATGTACAGTCTACAGCTGGTTGTAAGAGTAAGTACCCCTCATAATTGCCAATCATGGTAAAAAGAAAAGGAGAAGGAAGACAGGAGGGAGAAGAAGGAGAAAGAGGATTGAGAGGAAGGGGAAGAAGGCAAGAGGGAGGAACAAGAATTTGACCAGCATGTCAGAAGTTTGTGACTCTTCCCAATCACAGCCCTCCCCCCATGAATCCCCTATTCTCAGAGTGTGCTCTAATCTTACTTTTTAAGTAATTTGGTTTGCTTTTCTTTATGATTTTACCATTTGGATATGCATGCATGTGCACCATATCCATCCATATAGTATCTATGCTTTGGAACTTTAAATGTATGGAAGCTCTATGTGTTCTTTTGTCTTGCATCTTCTATTTGCTATCCATGTTGTTGAATGTAGAAACAATTTGTTAATTTTCATTGCCATATAGTATTCTGTTGCATAAGTGCACCACAACCTATTTACTATTCTATAGTGCTGGACATCTGTGTTTTTTGTAGTTTGCACCTACTACAAATAATGTCTCTGTAAGTGTTCTTATACTATCTCTTGTTGTACCTGGGCTTACTTTGCAGTTGGGCATAGTTAATAAAATAAATGATATAACAAAGGTCAGTGAAACTGTCCTTTTCTAAGTAAAATTTAGTGAGCCAGAAATCTAATGAGGAAAGCAACCTTTTTTTTTTTCTTTTTTTGACTATTCTAAGTGGCAAGTGTTGTCTGGACACAGAGATGGCCATTTTCATCCAGGCAAATAAAAAAGTACAGTATCAAAAGTTGTACCTTTACTTAAGATTAATGTCTATAAACATGTTTCATCAAGAAAATAATATACATTTTTAGATTTAAACTATCTCTGGTATTATTTCTACAATTCTAAAATTAACAGGTTCTCAGAGAGCAAGGATTGTTTTTTCTTTTTATGTACTTCACAATGACCAGAGTAATGCTAGTCAGATGTTAAATCCCAACTATACATGCATTTCTTTGATACTTTGATGTAAAATTATTTGTATACATGGGCATAATTTCTCAGATATCCAGAATGTTGGAAAAGTAGGCCCAAAGTGACCACGTGGAGAGGAGTGAACTGGCCAAGAGATTCTTTAAATGCCGGGTGGGAGAGGGAGAGAGCCAAAAGAGAGAAAAGCAGGAAGGGCAGGGGCTTAAATACCCCTCAGTGGGACTCGGCATGATCTGATTGGTTAGGATCTTATGGTTCATGCTGATTGGAGGTTGGGGCAGAAGGGAAATTCAAGCTAGACTTGAAGCAGGACCATGACCCTGGGAAACGGAAGCTTAAGGGTGCAGTAAGAACTGAAACCTATCCGCGCCATTATTGCCAACACAGAACTTCAACTGTTCCTTTATCCTAACAATTTACTTTAACTTAAAACTCGTTCTAGGGCTAGGGTATAGCTCAAGTGGTAGAGTGTCTGCTTGCACAAGCACAAGGCCCTGAGTTCAAACCTTGATATCATGAAAAAAAAAATGGTTCTGTTTAAAAAACTTCTTTCCTAAAAGATAGAAAAACATAGTTTGGATGAACCAATATAATTCTGTTTTCTCCTCAATTTTTCTTACTGCAAAACTCCATAACTGCATAAGAATGAGTAATATTAGTATACTTATGAAGCCAACTCATGTTATAATTTGGGCCTTTCATTTCCTTTTTAAACATGGAAGACAAACTAGACAAGATGTTGAGATGCAAGGTTTTTTTTGGCGGTACTAAAGTTTGAATTTAGGGCCTCACACTTTGATAGATGGCGCTTTACCACGTGAGTCATTCCACTAGCCCTGTTTTGTTAAGTATTTTCAAGATAGGGTCTCAAGAACTATTTGCTCAGGATGGCTTCAAACCACAATCTTCCTGAACTCTGCCTGCTGAGCAGCTAGGATTACAGACGTGAGCACCAGTGCCCAGCAAGTTCATCATTTCTGATGGACCTGTGTGTGCTTCAAAGAATATGTATTTTAGGGCTTGGCCTCATTTTGTCAGATAAGGCCAGATCATGATAAATTGATTTCAGTATCTTCTTGTTTTTATGGGATTTATTCTAAAGCTTCAGAAAAGAATCAAAACAATGTTTGTCACATACAAGTCTTGTTCCTGTTCACACTAAATGACCCAATGGTCATTTAGTTAACACAGTTAACATAAGTACTTTACAACTCTTGGAAGAATGCTTTCAAGTGTTGAGGAAAAGGCACTGATAGAGAACAATGCTTTTTGTGAAATCAGCATATTACCCACAGCAAGGTTTTTTGTGTCTTTGTTGTAACAAATGTGTTTGAATTCTTTCTTACAATAAAAAAAGTCTTATGCTTTATCTTCCTCAGGGATTGTAACTTTCAAAAGGTGCTCTTAAATATATTACTACTTTATTTAAACTATTCACCTCCCAGATGTTCAGTGCTTTGCACAAAGCCTAAGTCTCTAATGCCCTTAACTCACAAAAAGAAAATGCTCTGCTAGATTTCCCTTTTATTCTGCTTTTTCACGGTAGCTTTATGACCCTAAGCCCAGCTTCTTTATAGACTTACCTCTCACAGGACACAATTCTCTTTAATATGTTTTCCATGCTTATAGAAAGAAACAGTGTGTTAGCAAACAACAGAAAATAATTTCCTTTTCACTGCATGGCTTTCTCTTGGTATTTGGAGAAAAGGCCCCTTCAAGTGTTTCTATGGGACAACTAGAAGCAACTATTTGATTGCTGTCTTCTGTGATTTTTAAATATTTCCTAGCCAACTTGTTTTTTTTTTTTTTTCTTAATCTCGGGCAAACATTTTAGATTCTTCTAGGAACATAGAAGATACTAAAATCAAAGAATTAGAAAAAGAAAAGTTGCCAGTTTCCATGGTGGGGATAAGGAATTACTCAGACAGAGGAGCTTCATGATAAAAGTGGTGTTTGAAGGAGATTGTACTAGCAGCAGACCAGAGCTGAGGACATCTACCCTTCCACAATATTTTCCCAGGCTCTTCCTACTAGTCTCCTGTACATATTATATAACATATAAGAAGGAATGTACAGGTGAGTCAAGACCCTAAAATTTGCCCTAATGAAACATTCAGGGTTGAAATGCACACAGAAGAAAAAATTCCAGGGGCAAGGGCATGGCTCAGGTGGTAGAACACTTGCCTAGCAAGCTCAAGGTTCTGAGTTCAAACTCTAGTTCCACCAATAAATAAGTAAAATAGAGTAAGTTCTTAGGACTGGAGGTGTGGCTCAAGCAGTAGAGAACCTGACCAGCAAGCATGAATCCCTGAGTTCAAATCCCCCAGTACCACCAAAAAAAAATTAATTCTTAGATATAGTTTCTTCCCTGGAGTTAGAATTCTTCATGTGTTACTATGCACCCTGAGGTTCCGAGAAGGATCTTAAATGTCAGGGGATGCTAGTGTTCCAAGGAACAGAATTTGGGAAACACTGAGTTAAATGATAGCTTAATGTATTGGGGAAAGGGTCATCAAAAGGTAGACCATGCGCTTGAGCAGTATGTATAGGAGCAGCTGCAGAGTCCCACCTTGAATATCTTCCAGGATAGAACAAACCGTTATTTCTCTTCCTCCCTCTAAAGTGGTGATTCTTGACAGAGACTGAGCTTCACTGGATGGAGCAGAATCTCAGCTGAATTTTGTCAAATGTCTTTTCTGCATCCATTGAGATGATCATAAGTTTTTCTCTTTCTGTTTGTTAGCATGATGAATTCTATTGACTTTCTAATGCTAAGCCAACTCTGCACTTTTATGATAAATCCTACCTGATTCTGATGTATTGTTTTTTAACATCCTATTAGATTTTATGTGGTAAATTTTTTAGAATTTTTGCATTCCTACATTCATGAGGAATAAACTTATAGTTGTCTTTTGTTGTACTATTTTTGTCTGATTTTTCTTTTTTTTTTTTTTTTTTTTTTTGCGGTGCTGGGGTTTGATCTCAGAGCCTATACCTTGAGCCACTTCACTAGCCCTTTTTTGTGATGGTTTTCTTTGAGATAGGATCTTGAGAACTGTTTGCCTGGGGCTGACTTCGAACCATGATCTTCCTGATCTCTGCCTCCTGAGTAGCTAGGATTATAGGTGTGAGCCAATGGTGTCCAGCTTGTCTTATTTTTTTTTTTTTTTTGGTATCATTCATAATAATGTTAGCCTCAGAATGAGTAGGGAAGTGTTTCCTCTTCTGTTTTTTGGCAGCATTGAATAGGATTGTTATTGTGTCTTCATTAAGTGCTTGAGAAAAATTTGCCCTAAAGCCATCTACACTTGAAGTATTCTTGTGGGAAGGTTATAAATTATTATGTCCACTCTTTAACAGGTCTATAGTTCATAAAACGACCCTCAATTCTAATCAAATACCACAAAATCTCTTTTAGTTTCCATCCTTTCTGTATTTGTAACTCTCTGCCCTGACAATAAGAAGGCATCTTCATATCCTTCATATATTTCCTTATTTCATAAATGTCCCTGTATGTAACCAACATTCCTTTGCCTCTGATGTCCCCTTCCTTATACAAATGCTGTCATCCTCCCTGGGCTCTCACACCTGTTCCCCTTTCTCCTTCCTCATTCCATCCAGGCTGCTAGACACCTTGTGCCAGACTGCCCTGTGGCATGGGCACCCTCCCTGTGTTCTCTTCTTATCCATTTGTGAAACTGTTTCAGCCAACTGAGTCTATTTTATTTCACTTAAACTCCATATTATCCAAGCATAATTGGCAAATAATAAATATCTAATCAATAAGGCTAAAAAAAACTTACACTTTTAAATTGATACTCTGCGAAAGGGGTTATCAGAATTGCCTGTGTTTATGTTCTAGCTCTGTTATATGGGTAAATTAACTTCCTTGAACTTTTATGTCCTCATCTGTTAAGTGGAATGGATGATAAAAAATAAAGACAATATAATAAAGAGGAAAGATAACACATGATGCCTACTGTGGTGTGTACCTTGTGCTATCCTAAGGACTTGACATCTATTAAATTACTGATCTTCAAACATGGTCTTTCAAAGGACATACTACTGTTCTCTTCATCTTACAGAAGAGAAAGCTGTCTTTGAGGTAGGTGCTATTATCTTACTGGTTTTACAGATGAGGAAACTGAGCACAAAGAAACACAGCACAAAGACATCCAAAGTCATATTAACTAATAACTGGTGGGATGGGAAACTAGACATTCTGCCTCCAGAAAGCATTGCTGCCTGAAACCTATGAAAATTGCTAGAACAGTTCTTGATGTGTGTTGGGCACTAGCAAATAATCACCATTTTAGCATACAAAGTGATTAATTGTGATAGCTCTGAATCACTCTTGCCATATCTATTACACAGGAATAATCATGGCACTGCCCAGTTGGACTGGCATGGGTGGCATGGGTGGGAGTGAACCTTTCTTAGCTTGAATACAAATTGGCAGTAATTTAAAGTCCTATTTACTGCAGATTGGTGAGGAGGCATTTTTATGTAGAAAGAACATACAGACTCAGAAATAGGTTATATACTTAAATCTAAAAGGAAAAGATGAGAAAAAATATTTCTGGTTGATAAAAGGTGAGAAAAGGAATTAATGGTACCCTGGAGATAAAAGAATAAACAAAGGACATCAGTAAGAGCTAGAGAAAGTGGCCCAGTGGTTGCAAGGAGAACAGTAGAAGCTTGAGAAACATCTATCATCCCCATTCATTACAAACAGTCACAGTGAGTCCACACATCTATTACTGTGATGAGTCTGTGAACCTGCACATAATAGGTGCTCAATATATGTTTGTTGACTTAATCTGACAACCCTGTAAAAAAGACAGGGATAAATGCCTCAAAATTGTGGAGGCTGGGAAGCATATAGGCACTGACAGCAGACTGGAAAGAGCAGAAGCCTAAACTGGCAGTGAGGAGAGCTGAAGGGAAACTCAATTTACATTACAAAATCCCCCAAGACCCACGGATCTCTGGAAAGTGAGGGTGAAGATGAGGTTAAGGCTTCTCTGACAGTGTGTTAATGAAGCAATTATTCTTTTATCCCTTTTCCACTTTACACAGCAACTGCCCCTGACCCTCTCAGCTCCCAGACTGTTGACTGTCAAACCAACATGCTCCTGGCAGAAAAATAGAAATCTTCTCTGGGGGTGGAGTAAAGAAGTAAGATCCTGATACCAGGAACTTCCCAGGGCTTAGAACTAAGATCTCGACATTGGGAATCCCCCAAGGGATTGGCCCAACTAGATTGCCCGACAGTGAAGACCAGAGTCAACAAGCTACAAGCTCAGAGTTTCTAATCAGCTTTCTGGTGGACAACTTTTGGTTTGAGCAAAAGAGCCAGGGAATATCAGAAGGGCAAGGTGTCTGATTTGACTGAGACCCCAACACACTTGGTAGAAACAAGACTCTTCGGGGAGATGCCAGCCGCCATTAATACAGTCAAACAACATAACAGATGTTCTTAGGTTTCATAACAGAACAATAATCTGCATTTTAAAAAAAAATTAAGGGAATACAGAAACAAACTTTTAAAATTAAATTTATGATGCCAAATACAAAAGGGATTTAGATGAAGTAAAAGATATAGAAGGTAAAATTTAGGAAATAGCTCAGAAAAATTTTTAAAATATGGAAAGTAGGAGATTAAAAACAAGAAAATTAGAAGACCAACCCAGAATATTTGATACCTAAGTAATGGGATTTCCAGAAAAAGGAAACAGAGAAAGGGGATGGAAAAAAAAAGTAATTCAAGAAACTGGAAAAAATGGCGAGATAAAGGCTATTTACAAGTCTCTAGCTTTCCTGTCAGGTGTCAGTTCAGCTCAGGAAGGCCAATTGCATTATTAAAAACAGCTAATTAAATAAGTAAATAAAAGAAAACCATACCATGTGTATGTGTCACAATTATAATTAATCCAAATCTGAATCTGAATACCTTGAGTGTGTGTGTGTGTATAGATATATATATATATATATGTAAATTATGGAGGAAAGGAAATATAGTCATAGTATATTCTGTGACACAGGAGAGAATAGCACTTAAGTAATGTAAGTATGGAATAGTGATCTAACCAGAATCGTCATGGAGCCAAATGCAGAAATTAAACGTGTGAATTTGGCTGAGCATAGGTGGCTCATGCCTGTAATCCTAGCTACTTAGGAGGCTAAGCTCTGGAGAATCACAGTATAAGGCTAGTCTGGACAATAGTTCACAAGACTCCATCTTCAAAATAACCAGACCAAACTGGGCTGGAGGTTTGGCTAAGCAGTAGAGCACCTGTTTTCAAGCATGAAGCCCTGAGTTCAAACCCCAGTCAAAAAAAAAATGTGAGTTTGTGTGGAAGAGTAAAAAGTAAATAACAACTAAATCCTCATCTTCTTTATTAGGAAATCAAGCAGTGCCTAAAATAGAAAAGTCAAGAAGTCACAAAATAACCCCATCATTTAGAACTAAAAAAGGTAAACAAGAGAATCTATAACCAGAGTTCAAAATGGTTTCCTGTAGGTTTGGGAGAGGAGGGTTGGAAGTGAGAAATTAATTATTTATAACAAGGTTGTTAAAGCTGTTTTACCCTTTAAACTGTTTATAAAAGTAGTAATTTTAGTAAAAATTGTAAATTATTTTTAAAAGTGCTATCAGAAATAACTCAAACTAAAGGAAATAGTGCTGAGGGTATGGTTCAAGTGATAGAGCACCTGTCTAGCAGAACAAGGCCCTGAGTTTAAATCCCAGCACCACCTTCAAAGTAAATACATAAATAAATAAATAAATAAATAAATAAATGTCACTGTCTTAATGAGGTCTACCTGATCACCATATAAAAAAAATGAAGGAACCATAGTAGAAAACAATGGGAACTCACATCTGCAAATATTTTTCCTAAAACTTACCCTATCAATTGATCTGTTTTTTAGCCAGTTGTTTTTTAACCAATTCTTTTGCCATATTTTAATTTTTTAAAAAGCTAAAACAAGTAAGCATTGTTCATCTACATGTATTTTTATTATACAAATGGCTATAGTGTGTAGTCTTGAAGTTCTGAAAAGAGATTAAACTTTTATTAGGGAATCATAAACTGAAAAGACAGCTAAGATTAAAAGGAAAGATTCCATAAAAATAATTGAAAACTTATTTCTAGGCAAACTGAAGAATAGAAAAATTGTTATCCAAATAATGTAGCATTGTTAAACACTGAAAAAGTGAGGATTTTTGCAAAATTGTGAAAGTGTCCTATTTCTGGTAGAAGATATTCTTTTGTTCATGCATGCTAAATGGCTACCTAGGCTGTATTTTTGCTACTGGGTCTAATAGCTATAGATAGCATGTTTTATCTGCTAGTTAATTTATATCAAGTTTGGCACTCACTCACATACAACTTTCCAGCTTCTAAACCCAAGGATAAAGGCACCAGTCAGAAGCCATCTTTTTTGGCCATTGACCTTACATCCAATTCAAAACAAAAAATATTTACAGCAGAGAAAGCTGAGTTTGCATAGAACTTTTAAATGTTATATTCTTTAGTTTTGCCAATTCTAAAATGAGAATAATTATTCTGGCTTACCTATTACAGTTTTCTCCAAAAAGTAATTACTGTGACTGTTAGACAGCCTCTTAAAAAAAAAAAAAAGCTACATGTTACATTAAGCATAAAGGAAAAGTGAAATCAACTTTCCTATCAAGGTAGGAACAGGATTGTTTCAGCTTTTTTTTTTAGAATCTGCATGAGCAAGTATCACTTAGCTGAAGGGAATGAACCATGTGTTTTATATAAATAAGTCCACACATATTTTAAAATCTTGTGATATTTACTAGATACTTGTTATCTACTAGGTATTTGTAAAATACAAAATATGTATATATTTTTCTGTTGATATATCCACAAAGCCCTAATTCAAGAGTTTAGATATAGCCAGTGAGCCAGCTACAGTCAGCTCCACCAAAGTACATGAATATAGAACATATTTTACCAATGCCATAAGCAATGACTTGACAGTCCCCATAAAGTTTTTGGTTACATGTTTTGAGTGACCACATTTTGAGTTATAGGGATTACAGATCTTGTGGCCATAAAAAGTTATAGCACTCCCACCCCATTAGACATGGCATTTACATCTAGCTTATTCATTTCTGCCTCCACATTGGGTAACTAGGGAAACAATGATGTCACTGCTCAGTGACTGAGAAACTTCTCTAGTTAGGCTAATGGTTTGGGAAGCCTTCAATTTCTTGCAGGTCTCAACTCCACCACCAGAATAAAATCATACAACTTTTATTTTTCTGAGCGGCTGATAGGGGAAATCGTATCATTCTGTATAATTCATTGTTTAGGGAACATACAGATGTTCAAAAGTGTAATGTTTCTGGAAAGTCCTCTGTGCTTTTGCAGCCAGAGCTTTTTAATGTGCAGTGACAACATTGAACCAATTATGTGACCCAAATTGCATGTTCCCCCTTGGGTCTTTGAACAGTCATCCTTCAGCTGGCCTTCATGACCACCTTGCTTTTGATCTAAGAGGCTAACTCTTTTCTTGCTCTTCATGATTTTTCTAGTTCCACCAGGTTGGTAACAAGGAGTTTTTAGAAATAAGGAGTACCTGGATGTAAAAGCCACTTGTCCCTAAGTGGGATAGAAATTAGTAGTCTTTCCAGTGAAATCAGTAAATGAGCAAAGTACAGCTCAGCAATTACTTGCTAAATATGTTTGTTATGGCCTGAATAAGAACTGTCCCCACAGGTGTCATATTGGGAGCTTGCTTACCAGATGATGGGCTTTGGGGAAGTAATTGCATCCTAAGGGCTCAGACCTACTCAATGGATTAATCCTTTGATAGATTCATGATCTCAAGAGATATCTATCTTGTGGAAGATGGAGCCACATTAGAGAAAGTGGGTTGCTGAGATGTGTCTTCAAAGTGTGTGTCTCGCCCTGGAACCTTCTTGTTACTCTTTCCACTTTCTTGTCTGTCATGCCCTCCCCACCAGGTGAACTGAAACCTCTGACACTGTGAGCCAAAATAAATCTTTCTTCCTTTAACTTGCCTCCCAGATGAAATACTGCCCAACAGAATGTTTGTGTTCTTAGTTTCAAAAATTATTTTGTTCCCTTTTTTTGCCCAAACTTGTGCCCCTTACTGCCTTTCCTCAGCTTTTGACCTGAGAATATAATGCACTGAGAAAATAGAAACAACCAGAGATGAGTTCCATTATTTTCCCACCAGCTAAGCCACCAAATTTACCCACATCCAAATCTGTTTGCATTATGCCTTCCTTTCTAGTCTATAAATGGAAGGTCCCTGTTCTGGCCAAAAGTCAACTCTATACTCAGGTTCAAGATCCTATGTGTCCCATTCTCATTTTCTCCTCCCCCTTGCTCATGTTTCTCCCTCTCTGCTGAACATTCTCAACATTCCCATAGTCTTTGACTCTTGTCCTTAAAAAGCCTTTCCTCGATGCTCCATGCCCACTCTAGCTATTGACTCATTTCTCTTCTTCCCAGTCACTGGCAAATGTGATACATTTTAAAAAGGAGAGAGTAGCTGAGAGGCCCATGGTCCACAATATATGGACACTTGAAAGAGCATCTATGGCTTGCTGCCTCCATTTCCTCCTCTCCTATTCTTTCCACTGTCCTCTGACTGAGCATCTGCCCTATCACTCCCTAAAACTGCTCTTGTCAGGGCTCCCAGCAATCTGATCGAGCCATAGTCTGTAAACTCTGAACCTCTTCACCGTGTTCAACACAATCAAGTCCTAGCTTCTTACAAAAAAAAAAAAATGCTTGATCTCCCAAAGGCAAAGCCTGAGACACAGCCTTGTGTGCAGATGGTTTATTTGGAGAAACAGTCCAGAGAGCTAAAGTGAGAGATCACAGAGGAGAGAAGACTAACTCAGAATTGTGTTATGAAAGCGGCCACAGCTGCAGGTGACCGGTGCAACTGGGGCTGGATTCATGAGACCCTGAAGAGTCTTAGAACTGTCTGCTTAGTCTATACACAAAGCACCCCCAATGTGCCCAATCTGATCGAAGTATCTGCCTGGGAAGTAAAGAGGAAATATGTATCGAATGGCTCTCCTCACCCACAATTCAGGGCTGGCCCCACAACTGTTGTCTTCCCAAACCTAGCTTATGCAGAATGCCAGAAGATTCCTAAAGATTCCTACTCCATGGTCAGAGATACCTGAGCAGGGCTGTCCAGTTGTTCTGCATGAAGCTGTTGAAGCCTTCATGAGACGTGGCATCACATCAGTGAGTGGAGTAACAGTTGGAACTGAGACAATTTTAAAGGAGTCAACAAGCTTCCTGACACCACACTTATCAAGCACCCACCAGTCTTTTTGCTGACAGATCTTCCTCACATCTACATGTTGATATTCCCAATGGCTCTGTCCTGGAGCTGCTGCTTTTTTTTTTTTTTTTAAATCCAACCACTCTTGCAGGTGACTGCATTCAATTCCATAGATATAAATATCATCTATTTGACTCCCAAATCTATCCCTGCCTTCTCTCTAGAACTCGTGACTTGTGTACCTTATGGTCTACTTGACAGATGTCCAGCTAGAGTTTAAGATGCATCTCCAAATGAACATGGTCTAAACAGATTTCTTCTTTCCCCACTATCACTACTACCACCACCCAAAATCTTCTATGTGCACCCTCCTCCATCCTTGCAATAGATCATCGTCCAGCCAGCCTTCAGCCCCAGATTTAGGAGATTGTCTTTATTCCTTTATTTCCCTCATCCCCCATATCAGCAAGTCCTATGGATGCATCCTACAAGCCAAATACTCTTTATTACCACTGCCTAGCCCAATCCTTCTGCACTCCCTCTATGCAGTGATTGTTTCCTAACTGCTCTCTGATCCTCTTAGTCCCTAGCACTCTATTCTTCCCACAAAGCATCCAGAGTTATTAAATGAGGCATTATTTCTCAACTGCTAAAATTCTGCTTTATATTGATTGTCAAACTCCTTACCCACCTGACCAAGCACTATGTGAGGCTACCTTTCTGTTCTTCAATGTGCCAAACTTTGAGATAACAGCTGTCTGGAAGGTTCTACCCTATATTTTTGCATGACTGGCTCCTTAAAGTTAAAATCTCAGCTAGAAGGTAAACACCCAAAGATGCATCTCTAAACATTCAAACAAAAATAGTCACCCAGTCTCTACCATGTCACCTATACTACTTATCTGCATAGTTCTTATACTATCTGACATTCTTTTTAAAAACATTTTTATTAGCATTTATCATTTGTACAGGAGGTTTCACTGTGACATTTCCATATAAGCCTACAATGTTCCTTTGGTTAGGTTCATCCCTACCATCATTAGGAATGTCAATATCTGACATTCTTGTTGCTTACTAATTCTAGTCAACTAAAATTTAAACTCAGTGAAAGCAAAGACCTTATCTGTCTTTTCTAGTAGGGACAGTATGGCACCTAGTTGGTACTTCATAAGTATTCATTAAGTGAATAAAAACATGAAGACTTTACAACAACATGTAAGATATAGTAGTTTTTTTTTTTTTTTTTTTTGTAGTACATGGGATTCAACCCAGGGTCTCACACATGTGAGGCAAACATTCTACTACTTAAGTCATGCCTCCAGCACTTTTGTTTGTTTTTTGTTTTTGAGACAGGGTCTCCCCAACTTTGCCCTGGCTGGCCTTAAACTCTCCTGCCTCTGCCTCCTGAGTAGATGGGATTATAGGCATGAACCACATGCCTAGCTAAAACTTTATTCTTTAAAGACATTCTTATTGAAGAGAGATGCAAAAAAGGGAGATTGAAATTAAAGTTTTGAAATGTGTCCAATATTTGTAGTTTTAAAATATAATCAGATAGCTCTGGTTAGAGGGCAAATCAAAATTTCATCACTATCCGTCTTTGAGCAAATTGCCAAACTATAATTTTTTTGGTTTTTGTTTTGTTGTGGTATGGTGGGGGATAGAACCCAGGACCTTGACATGCTAGCAGGCACTCTGCCACTGAGCTACACCCCACCAGCCCTAGTTTTATAATCTTCAGAATGAGTGTAATGATGCTCATCTCATAGCACTATTGTGAAGATATATGAGATAATGCAAAGTGTTGAGCACAGTGCCTGACACAAAGCAAATGCTTATTATGTGATAATCAATCGTTGTCATCATCAATATCATCATCGACATACCTCATGTCTCCATTTACTAAGTAGCATATCAACATTGTCAATCCACTATTCATTTTGTTTTATTTCTTTTTATGTCACTTCTTCCTCATTCTAAATTTATCTTCATTTCAAATTCATCCCAATATCAAACTCTCATCTCACCTCATAGTTTAGGGAGTTGTTATTAGGCAAATACCTGCATTTTAAATCATCACCAAGATCAAGAAATGGACCCAGAAGCTCTACCATGTACTCCCCAAATCTTATCATACCCACAGAATTGACCACTCTCTGATTTACAGTAACTTGTTGCTACGTTTCTTCATAATGTCATCCCCCAAGTATTCCTCCTTACACTCTATAGTTTAGTCTTACCCAACTCTTTGATGAGTCTTTTAGTACCCTCCACACTTAATTGGTTGAAGAACCTGAACAACTTTGAGTGTTTCCAACAGTCCAGATTTTGTTCATGGCACAGTTCAACACATTCCTTTGTCTTTTGCATTTCCTGCAAATAGGGTCCAGACTCTTAATTAAACTGAATTAGATTTCTTCAGTAAGACTTTAGGTGGTTGTCTTCTCTCTCTCTCTCTCTCTCTGTATGTGGTACTGGGGGATTGAACTCAGGGCTTTGTACTTTTCAGGCAGGTGCTTGAGCCACTTCACCATACTTGCCTCTTTTTCACAATGTTGTCATTGTCCAGATATATTCATTTATCGGGTGGGAAAAATGGTGAAATAGTAAAATTTTCATTTTGAAAAGAATAATTTTGAAAATTTATAACTTGGTGACTGTGATACAATTCATGTAGGAAAGGCTTGTTTTTTCTTTATCAGTTTTCCAGTTAACATATTGGGTCCTTGTTATCCTCCAAAGTAGACAATTTTTTTAAAGAATATTATTATTATCAGATGGATTTATGCACATTTGATAGGTTTCAATTTATTGAAATTCTTATCCTTTATTAAAGCTGAAAATATTCCACTTCTGGCCGATGGAAGACTCTTTAGATTACCTGAAGACCTTCAGACATAACCCTAGTGCCTTTTGTTAGTATTCTTACTCTCTGGCATGACAGTATGTTTCTGGTTTATCTTAAAGATTTTATGCCACAGACCTGGAATAAACCATCTCTCCCTCCTTGAAACTCCAGTTTCCTTCAATAGGAAATGATATTTCAAGATCACAAATTAGAGGATTCACTGTTTCTAGAGTTTCAGAGAAGCAGAAAAATATGTACATATTTGCTTAGAGGTAAAATATCTTCTGAATTCGTAGTGCTATGTTTAATTCAATTAAATGACTACATGGGATTTTACTTGGATTCTTCTATGTCTATACCACCTACACCATGGATGTTGATACTCAAAGACACAAGGGATGAGAGAATTAGAATATTCTAAAATTGTGTGTTGTATCTCAATCCCACATACAATAATGTCAAAATAACAATTCTAATATTAACACTAGCAATTATTACTAAAAGCAGTTCTAATTCTTTGGTTTTTTTTGCATCATATGCTAACTCTCATCTATGTTGCAAAATCATATAATTATTATACATGTTTTGATCTTAGTCCTACAAGTAATTATATATTTAATGCTCACTATCAATCGTTCTGTAGATGTCCTGAGTTATTTTTGGTGTCCAAAGCTTATTTTCTCATAGATTCCTGAAAAAAAAATTCATAGAGATGATATCCCTTTAGTTTGTACATATTGCTAATAGTTTATGTGCTTTTTGTAATTGAAGATATGTTTTGCTAGATGCAAATCTTAAATGTGTTACTTGTGTAACATGTTAAATATGTGTTATTCATGCATATCTTAAATATCTTAAATATGGTACTCCATTTCCCCTGCCATAAAGCACTGCTGTCAAAATGTTTTTGATTATAATATAACTTTCTTTTCCTTTTGGGCTAGATGCCCAGAGAACATTTGCTTTTTATTTAGACTATTAAATTTACAATATAACTTCAAATATTTGTGTATTTTAAGAAACTAAATTATATGTTTTAGTATTTGTTGCTTTTTTTGTCTTTATTCTTCAAGAACTTTTATTTTCCATATCATGAATCTTGTTTTCAATATTTGTCACTTTTTCTCAAGTATTTTTCTTTTTCTTTTCCTTTCTTTTTTCTTTTGTTGGTGGTTTTTGTTTTTTATTTTGAGACAGGGTCTCACTGTATAGCTTTGAACTTGTGGTCCTTCTGCCTTAGTCTCCTTAGTAGAGGTCTGTGGCACTACACCCTGCTTCTTTTTATTTTAAAAAAAAGAAAGAAACAAAGCAAAGCAAAAACTTCCTCTTCCACTTTCTAGTTCTACTTACTCATTCTTATGTTTAATTTACCCTTTATTTCTAAAATGACTTTTTTCTTTTATTTCTCACTCTTTCTTGAGGTCTATCACCTCATTTTTCTAATTTTAATTTATGCTGTTTTATTATGTCTTAATTTCTTTGTCTTTTCAGTCATACTGAAATAGTAGGTTTAGGCTCTTCTGTTTTATAGGAAGCCTTTCTAGACATTCTCTCATTGACTATAGGAAAGTTATTCTGTTCTTTGTTACAGTTTTGAAGTAATTTAGCATAGGGTTTGACTTTAGTACTTCTGTGCTGCTTATTTTTTGTGAAATTAATTCTCCTTAATTTTAGGAGTCCTGAGTCATGTAACTTTACTAAATTTATGTAGCTCTCTCCCTCTTATTTTTATGGAGTGTTAACATTATATGGTGACTTGTGTTCTAAAATTTCCTGGTTTTGTCTCCCTCTCCCACTTTTATCATTGCCCATGTCTTTCTCAAGTTTGATTCACTATCAACCATTTTGCTACAGTGTGGGTCCCTGCCCTGGAGGGAACCCCGGTGGACCATATTAAAAAATTCATAGAATCTATGGATGTGACCGTACACCTGTCATTTACCCTCTATTGGAGTAGGTAAAGTTCTGCTGCTTTCAGTTGGTCTGCTCTGCTTCCAGTGAGTGCCCGTAGGCAATTTTGAGCTCTGTCTCCTCTGTCTCTTATCTGGTAGATGGCTATCACTTCACCCTGCACAGATACTGATCGGACAGATCTTGTGGTCATTGCTTGTTTTCTGAAATTCCTAGAGATCCCTTGTCACCAAGTTGGTTGTTAAGTGTAGTCCATGGCTTTGGGGTTTGGCTGTCTATTTGTTCTATTTTTATGCAGGGATTTAGTTTTTTTTTAATCACCATTGCTATTCTCCTATGACATTCTCAAGAAACTAGTCATTTTAGGCAATAAATAAATCAGATTAATCTTTCTTTGCATAAATTGTCCGTTATTCTAATTGAAATGATAAAACTACTTTGTATTTACTAAGAAGATCAATTTTTACTTTTATGAAAGTGAAACAAAATGTTTGCCTATTTTCTGCTAGCCCAAACTTTTGCATCTTATTTCTTGGAGCTCAATCAAAAATGACATCACAGTATGGAATATATTGCTTCTAACTTAACACTTGTGTGGTGATTACTTCTCATAAATGTAAATGTTAAAGAAGTGATTGTAAATCATTGTGCTAAAATATGTTTCCATTTGGTGCTTTAATATTGTAACTGGAGTTCAGTTTCTGACTTTATACTCAAGTGTTAATGAATAAACACATTCACCCATTGATTAATGAAAATATCTTTGCACATTGATGATTGAACAGACTAGAAATTTAGAGAATTATTACTTAAACCTTCTACCCGTTCTTCCATATGACTTAATTCATGACTGATTTATCCACTGTATTAAAACAATATTCAACCAGAACAAGTATTTTCTGAAGGTAATTTAAGGTCCCTTTGCCAGGCCACTCTGTCAAGTATAGCCTCCTAAGACCATAACAGATTATGTCTCTGATATTTTTATTTTTGAAGAGATAACATCCAGTGAATTTATTTTCACTCAAACTTCCAAATATGAGATATTTTCTTATTCTAAATCAAGGTTTGGCATACCTTTTAAAAATTATTACAATGCTATCATTGAAAGACAGATTGATAAACATATACATACATAGATACAGGATAAAGCAAGAAGAGTAAAATGCTAATAGCAGAATCTAAAATAATGGGTGTAGAGATGTTTCTTGTAAAAGTCTTTCAACTTTGCTATATACTTGAAAGTAGTTATAATAAAATATCAGAAATAAGTACTGTTGCAAGCTTTAAATCTCTATGTAAGAGTAATGGAAATTTCTTTGGATTTCATTCTGGAGGTTCCTTTATTTAAAACCAAGAAAACTTTGTAAGATATAGAAGAATTATATTTCGAAAGTTTCCTCTACATTTTAATAACTTTCATAAGATGAGAGTTTCTCAAAAACAGGTTGTGTCTGTTCTTCTTCACGGAAGTTCTCTTTCCAAAATAGTTTCAGGAAGGAGGTTTCCTTGATACAGGCTTAAAATAAAAACCAAATCAAAAAAAAATTCTGTCTGGCTGCTCTGGGTGCCAGAAGACACTAGAGTAGATGTGCTTCCTTCCCACACACTGTGCCCTCCAAAGGGCTGTGGTGCTCAGCACAGGAAGGATGTGCTCGGTTGGAGGCACAAGGTGCAAGAAGATTCTGAAGGAATGATGTCCATCTGGCCACCTTCCCCAAGAAATGGGCTTGAGCCCTGAGGATTAGGAAAATAAAAGCTTTTGTGCCAGAGCTCCGGAAACTTTGGGCAAAAGCAGTGCTGCTGCAAGGCCTAAGTGACCAGGTGTCCAGGAAGTGAAGGAGGCTGCACTTCCACCTCTGCATGCAGGTCACTCTGGTCAACAGTGGCAGCTTGAGGAACATTCAAAACCAGCATTCTTGGCATGTACTTAGCTGTCCTCACAGGGTGAAACTCCAGGGGAAAGCACAGGATGTTCAATTAAACCAGGTTCCAGGTAGTGTGAGGACATCTGAGTGGGAAGGGACACAAGGCGGTGGACCCCATGAGGCTGTCATGACAGCTTGGTAGGAAGCACTATGGGATTCTTTTGGTGGCTCATGGGAACAGATCAGGGGTTCTTTGGTTGGAGATAAATTCCTTAGAAGCAGAGCCTGAGGTGGAAATTCTTGTTTAACTAAGTGATTTGAGGACTGTTCTAGGGCACAGAGCCTCAACAAAACAGGACATCATCAGGGAAGAAAGCTACTCAGCTGCAGGTTAGCACCAGTTGGAGGATGAACTGCATTACAGAATTGGTTGCATCTTGAGGCAAGTGGGTCCATCTTTTTAACTCCATGATATCAGCTTGTCATTGGCTGTATGAAAACTCCAGCCAAATGTAGAGGTTGTCTCTTCAACAAAATTAGAGATAAGGGCAAAATAGTTTCTGCCAGGTATCGAGGGGGTGAGGAGGAGAGGGAAGGGGGGTGGGTGGTAAGGGAGGGGGTGGGGGGAGGGGGGAGAAATGACCCAAACATTGTATGAACATATGAATAAAAAAAAAAAGGTAAACCCATAAATACTCAGGACACATAGAGTTCAGTATTGTAAAAAAAAAAAAAAAGCAAAAGCAAATGTAAAGGTTGGAATAGCCTTTCTAAAAAGTGGCTCCCATGACAATTCTTTGGACACAAGAAAAACTGTGTCTTGTTAAAATCCAAATGATCATGGTGTGTGTGGGGCCTGTAAAAGGGAGCTGAGTAGAGCATCAAAAGGCATATACTACTGCTGTATTTCTCTTTGGCAGGTGGGGGTTTCAGAGTTAATATAATTTAAGTATAAATGCAAATGTGACCCTCATTTTATAGTCGCAAGCTTGTAAGGCCAGATACAGCAACAAAATAATTCATCTTATATTAGCCTTAAACATATAGACTAATCAAAATGTTCATGAGATTAGTGCCAAAAGTGAGTTAAATGCTTTTATTTGAGGGACTACACCTGTCATTTAAAAAATATATATTTGCATATAATAGTTGTTCAAGGGGGGTACATCGTGACATTTACATATATGCCTACAATATATCTTCATTAGATTCACCCCCTCTATCGTTTCCCTCATACCCTCTTAAGAACAACTTCAACATTTCATTGTTCTATTTTCATACAAAATATATCCACCATATTCATCCCCCTTCACCCTCTCTTCTGTTTACCCTCATCCCTCTCACTGTTACTCACCCCTGGACGGAACCTGTTTTACATTTCTGTCCTTCATTTTTCAAAATGTATGTGGATTGTTCAAGAGGGGTTTACCTGGGCATTTCAGACATGTATGTATCATGCTTTAATCAGGGTAACCTCCTGTATTACTTTCGCTTTCTCTATTACCTGCTCCTCTATTATTCAGCAGCTTATAGTGCGTTGCATTACAGTCTTCATACACAGATCAATGCATTTCCTCTCCCACCTCCCCATAGTCCCCTCAGACAGACCTGCTAATGCAATCATGTTTCACCCTCTCTCTCTCTCTCTCTCTCTCTCTCTCTCTCTCTCTAGCTCCCACATGAGGGAAAACATGTGAGCTTTGTCCTTCTGAGGCTGGCTTACTTTGCCTAACATGATAAACTCCAGTTCAAATGACATACCTGTTATTTATCTACAGCATTTATGAGCTCCATGTGCATGACTAGACACTTGTTTCAGAAATACTTTACAGTATCAAAGAGGTAGCAATGGGATGAAAAGAGGATTTGATTCAGAGTTGGCTCACAGGGAATTTAATCCTGTTTCTACCATTTCTGTGGCTTCATCCAAGTGTTTAAACCTCTCTAGCCCTTAGATGAGGCACAACTGACGTTCACCACAGTCTTATTAATATTTTATTTATTCTATCTGTGGGGAAAAAGGGAGCCATTGAGAGTCCTCAAACAGAGACAAATTTCCTCAAGTTAAAAAATGTCTTTGGGAAAAATGAACCTAGTAACTCTGTACCTGGAAAAATGAGAAACAAGGAGACAAATGAGAAGACAGGCCCAGTAATTCAGGCTTGAAATAGTAATGTCTTCTTTGCCCCTCCAGCCAGACAAGGTGAGAGTCTTTTGCAGAACAATCCCAAAGCACCTTCCAATTACATGTTCAACACTCATTTTACCCACTAATTTTACTTTGGATAAGAGCAGGAATCATTCTGGTCTCACTCATTCTGGTCTCATTCATCATTGCCTACCCTGAGCTGAACACAGTGCTCAGCAAATCTTTGTTGAATAAATGAAGAATTTGAATAAAATAGAGGAATGCAGTTGAATTCAATACACATTGGTTGAGGAAAGGTGACAAATTGTGGTATCTGGTGAAGGGAATCAATCACAGATAACTAAACTTTGACCCCAAGAGGATAATAATAAAGCAGTTAGAAGGGTAAATTTTCTATTGCTGCAAAACAAATTACCACCACCTGGTAAAACAATGCATGGTTTCTGTGTGTCAGGAGATCTGACCCCTACTCAGGATCCCACACGTGGTACGGAAGGTGTCAACCAGGGTAACAGCTCTCATGTGAAGAGTGGAATCTTCTTAGTCCATCGACATTGTTGGCAGAACTCAGTTCCTTGTGATTGTGGGACTAAGCCGTCATCTCCATGAAGCTGTCTTCTCCATAAGCAGCTCACAACATAGTCATTTGCTTCTTCAAGATCAACATGAGAATGTCTTCCTTGCTTTGAGCTCTTCTTTTAGGGATGGCCTATACCTAGTGTTAGACAAAAGTCACGGGTCTGCTAACACTTGAGGGGAGAAGATTACACACAAGTATGGACACCAGGAGAGCCAATCACAGGGTGCCATATTAGGATTCTGCACCCACAGAAAGTGGGTGCAACTCAGGTGTTGTCAGGTTTGAGCATTAATGAAAGAGGAGACACTAATAAAACAAGTGAATAGTCAAAGCTGGCCTTGTTGGTTTGAAAGTTGATGCTATGAGAGAGGGTACCTTGCCAAAAGTGAAAAGCAAACGTAAAAGACACTCATGATTTGGGGCAGCTGTTTATTACTTAGGGAAGACAGAGGACCTAGAGAAGTAGAGACATCAGCTGAATGTAAGAGAAAAATGGATAATGAACCATCACAGAAGCAGGAAGAAATTCCGAGAGCAGTGTGATTAACAGAGCTGGATGTGGCAGCAAGGAAGGATGCTGGTGAAGCCCTCTTGTATGCGGTGGTGACATTAGAGAAAACTGGTGACATCAGAGTGGAAGTTGCAGGAAGTAAATGGGGCAGGGATATTAAGACAGTGGACAGAGGCCTCTGAGAAACCCTCATCAGTCAAGGGCGGGATCAGCCAGGTCTCTCACTGCTTCTTGAAGAGAATGAATATTCCCAGGTCCTTTTCAGAGCAGCTGCAACCACACAGCCCTCAGTGGCGTCTGTCCCAGCAGGTCTGAGGTAACACTGTAGCCGGCATTGGGCTTGTCTTTAGGCTCCTCTGGGCAAAGCGAAATGAGACAAAACACAAGTATCTTCCCAAGGTGTGGGGAGGGTTGGAATTTGAAGTAGGAAATCTTTTTTGCTCTCTCTGAATAATTAAAAAATGAACTCTTCTATCTAGTTGTGTGAGGTTTTTTTTTTTTACTTTTTGATAGCTAGTACAAATCTTGCTTGGTTTCTTTCTGGCCAGGCCTCATTTCTTTCAAGCCAGGAGCCCAGCTGCCCTAGCTGTTTTTGCAAAGATCAAGTAGAATTCTGAGGAAATGAAATAGTAGGAAGGATTAAGCAATTGTTGGACCCATGACAGACATTCTGAGGCTCTTGAAATAACTGACATTGCAAGGGGGTATCATTAATCAAGTTCAGTATTGCCATATAAAAGCTAAATTTAATTCTAATGTAATAAATCTATGAAATGAGACTATTTCTCTTTACCCTACCTTCTCTCCTTTCATTCAAAAAATCAACCTGAAATTTTTGTTTTATTATGAAAGCTATAAACCTAACAAGAATAACACAAAGAATATTAGGCATCTGATTCTATCAATATGGCAATAATATCAACTTTCCTGTCTTTCACTTTCATTATTAGTTACAAATATTACTTCCTTCACAAAGCAAATAGCATATGTAGTTTCACCATCTTCCTTTTCTTTCTCATTCAACCTGTGTTAAAAGTTTCTGGATATAAATGCTATATGTAGAAAAACAGACCCAAACCTATAGCTCTAAGAGTTTATAATCATCTCTGCAGTCTGGGGTGTGTGCATCTAACATTTGAAATGGATTTTTCCATCATTTTAAACCAATAGGGCAACTACTAGGTGCACTGTTATAAAGTGTTCATGGCTCGCCAGGCTTTTCTGTCTTTGATATGTATATGTAATTTGATTACAATTTTTAGCTGGTCAGGATAAGGAGGAAGAAGTGAAATTGCTCTTAACATAATCTCCAGTGTGCCTAGGATGAAAATTGAAGCAAAAATGAACATCTTGCTCTGTAGGAAGTTAGTGAAAGGCTTTGTTCCATTTTTACACAGGAAATCATCTGGTATTGTAACCTAGACACCTAAGCCCACTCCAGATTCAAAGTATGCCATTTAAACATGCATGCCAAGTTTCAAATGCCCCTTTTGAATGTTTGCATCTCATTTGAAGCTTGCAATGCCAAAGTAAAATACAGTTTCCATTGTATTGCATGACCCACACTGCATGTGCGATGCCTCTTCTCTCTGACATTGCTTCAATAGATGAAGTCGAGTTTGACTTTGTTCGAAAAGAGGGATGTTTCTCAGCTCAACTGAAATGATTGCTAGGTGTACACTGCCAACTTCATTTTCTCCCTGCAGAAATGTACATTTTCCCCTATTACAAAATCTACTCGTAATAGAAACGAGACAGTTCCCGGGAGTGTGGTTATCCAAAGGTAATCTCAACCCAATCTGATTAGAGGCAAGTGGCTCATACCTCAGAATGCTCCAGGGTATGATTAATTTATGATAGCCATACTCTGTATCATGTCTTATTGCTTGACTAATAAAGCATCAGTATTGCTATTTAGAAGAAAAGCTGAGCAACCTGGGGTGGGGGCCAAGATAACTGCTTCTCAAAAGGAAGTAAATCTTTCAAAAAATTCAAACTATCTCTTTTGTGCCACCTCTCTACAATTGTGAGTGGGGCATGAGAGTCACCCTCTGCCTGTTGTAGTATCTCTTTGGCAATAAGCTAATTAATTTGTTAAATCTGATGTAGTTAGTTTCCTTTAAATGTATCTTAAATTGTTACCTCTCTGTGTTGTGAATACT
Organism: Castor canadensis; assembly: GCF_047511655.1. Taxonomy (NCBI): domain Eukaryota; kingdom Metazoa; phylum Chordata; class Mammalia; order Rodentia; family Castoridae; genus Castor; species Castor canadensis. The sequence continues at coordinate 127,679,188 of NC_133391.1, read as the reverse complement.
GACTGTGAGAGCAAAATGACATTCCTTTTTATTCTCATCATTCAGGTGATTTTATCACACATGTCCAAGCAATATAGATAGAACCTGAAAAATTTAGTATCTGGTTGCCTATAGTAGCCACATGGTCATGTTACCCAGCATGGAAGTGAGAAGAGCGTATAGTAGGCAAGAATTTTGCAGCTGGAACAGCTACTGGACATTGTGAGGAGTGTGTCCTTTGGGACGACATTCAGGCCTCCAGATACCCTTATCATTTTCAAAAGCTGTGACTGTACAGTTATAGAAACAGGTGGGGTAAAAGAATTGAAGCAATTACCTTAGTTGATTCAGTTTAGCAACCTGTTTTGTCATAACTACTTTGCTTTCATTGTAAATATAAGCTTATGAAGCTTATGGCTTGAGTCACTAACTATTCCATTTCCTCTTACAATACAGACACAGCTAATGTACTCACATTGAAAAATGTTCCACAAGCAGTTTTGTCCAGATCTTCATCTTGGTCATGTATCTTTTTGATCAAATTTGACTCTCTGAGAAACAGAATCCAAGCCATCCTATTATAATTGGTCAAGAGTTAGCAGATGCTAGAGTCAGAAGATCTTTCTCTCTCTTCAAACCATTTCCTTGGCTACATTAGTGCTGTGTCTGAACAGAATAGTACTTTGAGAAGATATACATAGGGTTAGCTCAACTTATACATGTTGAGCCAATGATATTGTTATCTCCAAAATCCAAACCTTCTAGAGTGGAATTTCTGTTAATTCCTCAAGGAACACTTCAGCAGAATCTCCATCTTTAAGATCTCAGTTTAGTGTTTGACACAGAATCCGTCTGAATTGTTTCAAAAGAACCCAAAAATGGATCCAACTGATCACTGACATAACCTTCCTCATAACCGGTGCTGCTGCTCTCTCTTTTAAATCAGGGTTTTAGTGCTCTCCTCTTTTCTCCAGGACAGTTCTATTTCCTTCATCAGACCTTTTGTTTGTTTCTGTTGTCTGTCTGCTGGATAGACACACTCTCTACATTATCTTTGGCAAACTCTCTCAGGAGGGTGTGAAGACTCTGCCTTCAAGGTTCTTAGAATGAAGGAAGTTTGGAAACCCTGAATATTGAGGATGACATTTGTTCTGAGCGGAGTTGTCCAAGATCAGCTGCTCTCCTACCCCTGGAGAGTGAATAGCTGACCACTCTGCTGGTTCTGGCCTTTTCAGACATCAAAGGTGCCCGTGATTGTTTTGCTTTTCAACATAGATAGGTGATCGTTGACGTTCTCATGTTTTCTCTTCTACTTGCTCTTAATTGAGGTTTTCATATGTGTGTGTGTGTGTGTTTTTTGTTTTTTTTTAACGAGTGGAAACAGCCAAGGTATACGAAAACATGAAAGATGTTTAACTTCCTGTCTTCTTATCCTCTCATTTCTTTGTCTCTGGTTACACTTTTGGGCTGTGTAGTTCAGAAATTCTCCCATTTAAATCAGCATGGCTAAGTTATACTGCAGTAACAAATCTAAAATTGTAGTTCATTAAAATAACAAAGATTTATTTTTTACTCACATTAGGGATTCATCATGAGTCAGAAGATGAGAGCTAGCCCATATGCCTTTACCCCGAGAACCAGGCTATCACGAGCATTGCTATATACCATAGCAGAGGAAAGAGAGCTCAGGAGAGTCATTTACCAGGATCGAGTGCTCTGGCTTGGAACTGATATTTATCATTTCTGCTCCTATTGCATTGACCAATACGATACACATGGTTCATCCAACAAGGAGTACACCAAAAGGGACAGACAGTACAGAGGTTCTCTGTGTCTAGAGTGAGGGAAAGCTAGAAATGCTTGACGAGCAGTGTAAAGGGTCACCACACGCTCTCAACTCAATGAATCAGAGTTCCTTTATTTTCAATTTATAAAGCAGTTCATTAGCTTCTTCTGCCACATTATCTGGTAAGTCCTCACTACATTTCAAAACCCCAGTTGGGAGTATTTTCATCAAACTTTAAGCCTCAAGGATAGATTTATAGTTTTGTATTGCTGTATTAACAAGCACCAAAACATGTTAGTGGCTTAAAATGACATTGTCTCACTGTTTCTGTGGATTAGGATTTTGGGTATGGGATATCTGAGTCTTCTGCTCAGGGTCTTACCAGGTTATAATTAAGGTGTCAGCCAGCATGGCAATCCCACTGGAGGCTCAGGTTCCTCTTCCAGTCTCACTGGCTGTTGGCAGAATTTGGTTCCATGTGGTTAGAGTGACATCCCCAGCTTCTTCTTGGCTGTTTGCTGGGAACCACTCTCATTCCCAGGTTCTTGCCCCATGTCTACTATAAGCAGTTCATGGTGTGTTTGCCTCTGCAACAGCAGCAAGAGATCTCCCACTTTGAATCCATCTGACTTCCTGTAGAGCTCTCCTGATTAGGTCAGGTCTACCCAAGATAATCTGTCTTTTGATTAACTGGAAGTCAACTAATTAGGGATCTCAATTATATTTGTAAATCCCTTCTGCTATATAACCTAACACAATTATTAGAGTGGTACCCTGTAGAGTCACAGGTTCCTCTAACATTCAAAGGGAGGGGATTATGCAAGGCATACACACCAGGGGAAGGGATCTTGGGAGTCATCCGAGAGACTCAGAGGGGTCACATCTGTGCAATTAGAAGCCAGTCTTAAATGCAAATTGACTTAGTGGTATCGATAGATGGCTTCACAGAATATTTTATTGAATTGTTCAATTAATAAACAGTTTAGTGATAGAAAGAGAGAAATGAGAAAGCTGCCATGAAATGACTTGATGGAGAACTGCAGGTAAAGAAGATCGCAAGGCAGTGAGGGATTCAGGTGTTAACTGGATGAACTTCCCAAGTGCTAACCTTCCAGGTTATACCAAGTGTCACACAATCTCTCCAATCATGGTTAAATGTTATTGGCCAGTGATGTGTATGTCTCTTCTGATTTCTTTGTAAGATTCACTTCTGGAGACAACATTACTACATTATCTTTTTCTGGAGAGAGCATTTTTTGTTCTGCTTCTTGTTCAACTGCCTAAGATGGCTCATTCTTCCATAATACGTGCAGGATTGCCCAGAAGTAATTTTCCTTTTATTTTTGCCCACAAGGTGGAAAATTAGGAATGAAATACAACTTTATTTTTGCTTTTCCCAGAGGAGGTGACAGGGAAGTTTTTTCTGCCTGTTTTTCTACTCTTCGTGAAATATTATTCTGACTATAACTGTTGACTCCTTCATCCTATTTTGGCAAAAGTTTTATGTAGAGAGTCTCCTGCCTTATTTGTGCCCATAGCTCCATCCCAGGATCTTGTAGGATGGAGAGGATTTCCCTCCCCTAGAGCCCTGGGGACCTGGTCTTTCTGTCTGTCAGATGTGCCTTTGCATGAGCTGCTTCTTTCTCTGGTAGGAGACGTTTATTCCCAGTCTCTCCATAATGGGTCTGCTCAGGAAATACCACTTCTTTTACTGATGAAATGAAGACACGGGAGACTTAAGTATCAATGGGTTTGGTTTCTCTTTGGTCTTTAATATGACTATATTAGCAAAAGTATCGACTGAGTGGAACTCTGGACATTATAAGATATTTTCTGTTCATTTCATTATTTTCTATCTCTTGCTGACCTTTTTTTTTTTTTATCCATTCCAATGTGATGGAATATTTCAAGAGCTTTAATAATAGAGAACACTAGGATTAGTTTTTAGGCCTACTTTTATAGATCTTTTCTTCTGTCTACATTTAACATCATTTTGTGATCAATACCTAAGATGAACTTATTTGGTGAGGAAAGTAGTTTCCTAAGAAAGAATCCTGAGTCCTGAAACATATAGTCACTATTCATTCAACATAAATTCTTGAATGGCCACTATGAATATAGCACTGGCTTGGGCATTAGAGACATATAAGACTTGGTCTCTGCCCTCAAGAAGAACAGCTGATGGAAAGAGAATAAGATAGACAGACCAGGGGTTGTGAATCTCTGTCATGCCAACTTCTGGGGTAAACCAGATGTATGTTCCATATTTCTGTTTCTTGTCTATAAATGGGTATAATAAACCCTAGTTCATTAGGTTGTTAATATTAAAAGACTTAGTCACATAAAAATATTCATTATATCATGTCTAAGATGGGGTTATCTAAGGTATGAATGAGTCATTTAATATTTTGAAAATTCATAAATTTAACCTACCCATTAACCAATTATTAGAGAAAACTCATATGATCATCCCAGTACATACAGAAAAGGCATTTGAAAAACTTTAATCATGATGAAAACTCTTAACCAACTCCTATGAACTTCCTTTACTTGATAATGCGCCTATGAAAAACCTATAGTTAACATCATTATTAATGATGACATGTTAGAAGCATTTATTTAAAGTCAGTCCTAAAATTGTAATGGTCATTATCACAACTTTTATGTTCAATATTACTTGTCAACATAGCAAGGCATAAAAGAAGAAAAGAATCAGAATTGAAAAAGAAGCAGCATGACATAATATTTTTGGAGGGTGTAACTGCCTGCAAGAGAAACCAGTGCAAACAGTATGCAGAATATAGGGGGTAATAACAGAGGTTTTCAGGCTGCTTTGATATAAAAATCAGTTTATAAAAAATCAATCTTATTTGTATTCTCCAACAAAAAATATTTGGAAAAAACATATTTCAAAAGATTTTCATTTATAAAGAACCTAGAAGTTAATTTGACAAGACATTTGCTAGGCCAGTATAGGAAAAATTTATAAAATGCATCCGAAGTCCTTATCTGGCTTATATACTCCATGGTTGCTAACTATAATCACTCAAAATTATATACATATCACCAATACCTTTACATTTTTCTTGCTTTGATAAATGGGCCTAACTAAACCCAAATCATTATTATATCCAACATTTCTTCTGACCTACTCCTGCAAATATGCTAATAAGTTTCATTTAAAAGTTAAAATTGCTGATTTCAATTGAGTGCTGCAAATGCTCTGCAATTATACCATATTTCTCTGGTTTATTCTTGTTTCCATTCTCTTAGACCAGTGTCTTCAAAGTGGGTACATGAACATAGAATCACCATATGATCTAGCAAGGCCACTTCTGGATACATATCTAAAACAATTGAAACAGACTTGAATAGGTTTTTGTATATCCATGTTCATAGCAGCATTATTCAGAATTGCCAAAACATGGAAACAGTCCCAATGTCCATCAACAGATAAATGGCTAAATAAAATGTGGTATGTATGTATATACATATACAAAACAGATTATTACTAGTTCAGGTTTCTTTAAAACATCTTTATTATTACATGATAGTTATATAGGGGGCCTTGTTGTGACAATTCCATATATACATCCCTTCCATTATTTTCCCTCCTACCTTCTTCCCCTTTTTAAAATAACTTCAACAGGCCTCAGTATTCCATATTCACACATGTATTGAAAGTACATCAACCATATTCACCCTCCTTTACCGTCTTCATTCACCCTCCCTTCCCCTGTAGTGCCCTCCTCTTAACATGACCTGTTTTACATTCCTGTCCTTCATTGTTTAAGTGTCTATTCATTATTCAGTGGGGAATTTAATGACTCAGTTTTTTTTTTATTATTCGTATGTGCATACAAGGGTTGGGTCATTTCTCCCCCCTGCCCCCAACCCCTCCCTTACCACCCACTCCGCCCCCTCCCTCTCCCCCCTACCCCCTCAATACCCAGCAGAAACTATTTTGCCCTTATTTCTAATTTTGTTGTAGAGAGAGTATAAGCCATAATAGGAAGGAACAAGGGTTTTTGCTGGTTGAGATAAAGATAGCTATACAGGGCATTGACTCACATTAATTTCCTGTGTGTGTGTGTTACCTTCTAGGTTAATTCATTTTGATCTCACCTTTTCTCTAGTTCCTGGTCCCCTTCTCCTATTGGCCTCAGTTGCTTTTAAGGTATCTGCTTTAGTTTCTCTGCGTTAAGGGCAACAAATGCTAAGTAATTTTTTAGGTGTCTTATCTATCCTCACCCCTCCCTAGTGTGCTAAAGCTTTTATCATGTGCTCAAAGTCCAATTCCCTTGTTGTGTTTGCCCTTGATCTAATGTCCACATATGATGGAGAACATACGATTTTTGGTCTTTTGGGCCAGGCTAACCTCACTCAGAATGATGTTCTCCAATTCCATCCATTATCAGCGAATGATAATATTTCGTTCTTCTTCATGGCTGCATAAAATTCCATTGTGTATAGATACCACATTTTCTTAATCCATCCGTCAGTGGTGGGGCATCTTGGCTGTTTCCATTACTTGGCTATTGTGAATAGCGCTGCAATAAACATGGGTGTACAGGTGCCTCTGGAGTAACCTGTGTCACAGTCTTTTGGGTATATCCCCAAGAGTGGTATTGCTGGATCAAATGGTAGATCAATGTCTAGCTTTTTAAGTAGCCTCCAAATTTTTTTCCAGAGTGGTTGTACTAGTTTACATTCCCACCAACAGTGTAAGAGGGTTCCTTTTTCCCCGCATCCTCGCCAACACCTGTTGTTCATGGTGTTGCTAATGATGGCTATTCTAACAGGGGTGAGGTGGAATCTTAGTGTGGTTTTAATTTGCATTTCCTTTATTGCTAGAGATGGTGAGCATTTTTTCATGTGTTTTTTGGCCATTCAAATTTCTTCTTTTGAGAAAGTTCTGTTTAGTCCACTTGCCCATTTCTTTATTGGTTCATTAGTTTTGGGAGAATTTAGTTTTTTAAGTTCCCTATATATTCTGGTTATCAGTCCTTTGTCTGATGTATAGCTAGCAAATATTTTCTCCCACTCTGTGGGTGTTCTCTTCAGTTTAGAGACCATTTCTTTTGATGAATAGAAGCTTTTTAGTTTTATGAGGTCCCATTTATCTATGCTATCTCTTAGTTGCTGTGCTGCTGGGGTTTCATTGAGAAAGTTCTTACCTATACCTACTAACTCCAGAGTAGTTCCTACTCTTTCCTATATCAACTTTAGAGTTTGTGGTCTGATATTAAGATCTTTGATCCATTTTGAGTTAATCTTGGTATAGGGTGATATACATGGATCTAGTTTCAGTGTTTTGCAGACTGCTAACCAGTTTTCCCAGCAGTTTTTGTTTAGCGACTTTGTCAAAGACAAGTTGGTTGTAGTTGTGTGGCTTCATATCTGTGTCCTCTATTCTGTTCCACTGGTCTTCATGTCTGTTTTTGTGCCAGTACCATGCTGTTTTTTATTGTTATTGCTTTGTAATATAGTTTGAAGTCAGGTATTGTGATACCTCCTGCATTGTTCTTTTGACTGAGTATTGCCTTGGCTATTTGTGGCTTCCTGTGTTTTCATATAAATTTCACAGTAGATTTTTCGATCTCTTTAATGAATGTCATTGGAATTTTTATGGGAATTGCATTAAACATGTAGATTACTTTGGGGAGTATAGACATTTTTACTATGTTGATTCTACCAATCCATGAGCATGGGAGATCTCTCCACTTTCTATAGTCTTCCTCAATCTCTTTCTTCAGAAGTGTATAGTTTTCCTTGTAGAGGTCGTTCACATCTTTTGTTAGGTTTACACCTAGGTATTTGATGTTTTTTGAGGCTATTGTAAATGGAATTGTTTTCATACATTCTTTTTCCGTTTGCTCATTGTTAGTGTATAGAAATGCTAATGATTTTTCTATGTTGATTTTATATCCTGCTACCTTGCTGTAGCTATTGATGATATCTAGAAGCTTCTGAGTAGAGTTTTTTGGGTCTTTAAGGTATAGGATCATGTCGTCTGTAAATAGGGATATTTTGACAGTTTCTTTCCTATTTGTATTCCTTTTATTCCTTCTTCTTGCCTAATTGCTCTGGCTAGGAATTCCAGTCCTATGTTGAATAGGAGTGGAGATAGTGGGCATCCTTGTCTGGTTCCTGATTTTAGAGGGAATGGTTTCAGTTTTTCTCCGTTAAGTATAATGCTGGCTGTAGGTTTGTCATATATAGCTTTTATAATGTTGAGGAACTTTCCTTCTATTCCTAGTTTTCTTAGAGCTTTTATCATGAAATGGTGTTGGAACTTATCAAAGGCTTTTTCTGCATCTGTTGAGATGATCAAGTGGTTTTTGTCTCTGCTTCTGTTAATGTGGTTTATTATGTTTATTGATTTTCGTATGTTGAACCACCCCTGCATCCCTGGGATGAAGCCTACTTGGTCGTGGTGAATAATCTTTTTGATGTGTTGTTGAATTCGGTTTGCCATTATTTTGTAGCGGATTTTTGCGTCAATGTTCATTAAGGAGATTGGCCTATAGTTCTCCTTTTTGGAGGTGTCTTTGCCTGGTTTTGGGATAAGTGTAATACTGGCTTCATAAAATGTGTTTGGCAGTTTTCCTTCCCTTTCTATTTTGTGGAACAGTTTAAGGAGGGTTGGTATCAGTTCTTCTTTAAAGGTCTGATAGAATTCGGCAGAGAATCCATCAGGTCCTGGACTTTTCTTTTTGGGGAGATTCTTGATTGCTGCTTCAATTTCATTTTGTGTTATAGATCTATTCAGGTGATTAATTTCCTCTTGGTTCAGTTTTGGATGATCATATGTATCTAGAAATCTGTCCGTTTCTTTAAGATTTTCAAATTTATTTGAATATAGGTTCTCCAAGTAATCTCTGATGATTTCCTGGACTTCCATGGTGTTTGTTGTTATCTCCCCTTTTGCATTCCTAATTCTACTAATTTAGGTTTTTTCTCTCCTCATTTTAGTCAGGTTTGCCAGGGGTCTATTGATCTTGTTTATTTTTTCAAAGAACCAACTTTTTGTTGCATTAATTCTTTGTATGGTTTTTTTGGTTTCTATTTCGTTGATTTCAGCTCTTATTTTTATTATTTCTCTCCTTCTATTTGTTTTGGGATTTGCTTGTTCTTGTGTTTCTAGGAGTTTGAGATGTATCATTAGGTCATTGATTTGGGATCTTTCAGTCTTTTTAATATATGCACTCATGGCTATAAACTTTCCTCTCAGGACTGCCTTAGCTGTGTCCCATAGGTTCCGGTAGGTTGTGTTTTCATTTTCATTGACTTCCAGGAACTTTTTAATTTCCTCTTTTATTTCATCGATGATCCATTCTTCATTAAGTAATGAGTTATTTAGTTTCCAGCCGTTTGCATTTTTTTGTCTTTACTTTTGTTTTTGAGTTCTACTTTTACTGCATTGTTATCAGATAGTATGCACGGTATAATTTCTGTTTTCTTATATTTGCTGAGACTTGCTTTGTGCCCTAGGATATGATCTATTTTGGAGAAGGTTCCATGGGCTGCTGAGAAGAATGTATATTGTGTAGAAGCTGGATGAAATGTTCTGTAGACATCAACTAGGTCCATTTGATCTGTTGCATATTTTAGATCTTGGATTTCTTTATTGATTTTTTTGTTTGGATGAGCTATCTATTGATGATAATGGGGTGTTAAAGTCTCCCACAACCACTGTGTTGGAGTTAATATATGCTTTTAGGTCTTTCAGGGTATGTTTGATGAAATTGGGTGCATTGACATTGGGTGCATATAGGTTGATAATTGTTATTTCCTATTGGTCTATTTCCCCTTTTATTAATATGGAATGTCCTTCTTTATCTCGTTTGATCAATGTAGATTTGAAGTCTACTTTGTCAGAGATAAGTATTGCTACTCCTGCCTGTTTTGGGGGAACAATGGCTTGGTAAATCTTCTTCCAGCCTTTCATCCTTAGCCTATGCTTATTTCTGTCAGTGAGATGGGTCTCCTGTAAGCAACAAATTGTTGGATCTTCCTTTTTAATACATTTCGTCAAGCGGTGCCTTTTGATGGGTGAATTAAGTCCATTAACATTAAGCGTTAGTACTGATAGGTATGTGGTGATTCCTGTCATTTAGTTGTCTTAGTTGTTTGAAGGTTTGATTGTATGTACCTAAGTTGAGGTTACTCTCTACTGTCTTGCTTTTTCTTTTCCTGTGGTTTGGTGCTGCCTGTCTTTTCATGGTTAAGTTGGGTTTCACTTTCTGTGTGCAGAATCCCTTGAAGAATCCTTTGTAGTGGTGGCTTTGTGGTCACATATTGTTTTAGTTTCTGCTTATCATGGAAGACTTGTATTGCTCCATCTATTTTGAATGATAGTTTTGCTGGGTAGAGTATTCTGAGGTTGAAGTTATTTTCATTCAGTGCCTGGAAGATCTCTCCCCAAGCTCTTCTTGCTTTGAATGTTTCTGTTGAGAAGTCTGCTGTGATTGTGATGGGTTTACCTTTGTATGTTACTTGTTTTTTCTCTCTTACAGCCTTCAATATTCTTTCCTTAGTTTCTGAACTTGTTGTTTTAATGATGATATGTCGTGGGGTAGTTCTATTTTGATCTGGTCTGTTTGGTGTCCTGGAGGCCTCTTGCATCTGTATGAGAATATCTTTCTCTAGATTTGGGAAATTTTCTGTTATTATTTTGTTGACTAGATTACGCATTCCCTTCGCTTGCACCTCTTCTCCTTCTTCGATGCCCATGATTCTCAAGTTTGGTCTTTTGATGGAGTCAGTGAGTTCTTGCATTTTCTTTTCACAGGTCTTGAGTTGTTTAATTAATAGTTCTTCGGTTTTTCCTTTAATTACCATTTCATCTTCAAGTTCTGAGATTCTGTCTTCTGTTTGTTCTATTCTGCTGGATTGGCCTTCTGTTTTGTTTTGCAGTTCTGTTTCATTTTTTTTTCTGAGGTTTTCCATATCCTGGCTGGTTTCCTTTTTAATGTTGTCTATTTTTGTCCTGAGTTCATTTGTCTGTTTATTCATTGTGTTCTCTCTTTCACTTTGGTCTTTATGCAGTGCTTCTGTGGTTTCCTTTATTTCTTCTTTTGCTTTTTCAAATTCTCTATTTTTGTTGTGTTGGAATTTCTTGAGTGTCTCCTGTACATTTTGGTTGACCCTATCCAGTATCATCTCCATAAAATTCTCATTGAGTACCTGTAGTATGTCTTCTTTTAAATTATTCTTGTGGGCTTCATTGGGTCCTTTGGCATAGTTTATCTTCATTTTGTTGGGAGTCTGGATCTGAGTACCTGTTTTCTTCATTCCCCTCTTGTTCCTGTACTAATTTTTTGCTGTGGGAAAGCTGGTTTCCCTGTTTTTTCTGTCTTCCCGTCATTGTCTTTGGTGTTGTTACTGTCCCTGTACTGTGTGCAATTAAGTATTTTCCAGCTTGTAATAATAACAATGGTAATATTTAGAATGGAAGGGTGAGCTGAGATGGAAAGCAAGAAGTTAAAGAAATGGGAAAAACAAATACACAGACTGGAAGGAGAAAACAGAACAAGGTATCACACAAGAAAGTTTCAAAGGTATAAACAGGGAGCTTTAGTGTTCTAATCTACAGTAAGCTGAACAGACATTAGAGAGACAGAGAGGATTGAAAATTGAAAATAAAAATATAAAGATAAGAATAAAAATTAAAAAATAAGTAAATGAAAGAAAAATCTCTATATAAAAATGTATTAAAATAAAATGAAAAAATAGAAAATTTTAAAAAACCCAAAAAACCAAAAAACCTCCAAGTTCAACTGCAATGAAGTTTCAGTCTTAATAATTTGGGTGTCCATCTCAGTCTCCAATCTTGGAGATGTTGCCTCAGATGTTGTTCTGTAGTTGTCTCTTCAAAGGGGACGCATAAAGGAGAACAAAACTACACATACACACGCACAAAAAAATACCCCACCAAGTGTCCCAAGTGCAAATGCAATACAGTTTCAGTAAGTTTTTCAGCTTGCAGGTGTAATTTGGTTGTTCTCTCATCAAAGGTAGGGAGACAAAGAAAAAAAAAGAGTCTGGAGACAGTTCTGAGAATGGTATCTGCAGCTGTGGCTTGCCTGCCCGCTGCTGTCAGCCTGCTGTTGTTGGAGGCGTTATTTATGCAGATCTCAGGGGTGAGCTTAGCACTCACCTAGCCCCACAAGCTTTGTTTGCTCAGATTTCTCCTGTGCGTGAGCCTCTGCTACAAGCTTTCCCCTTTCCAAGGACACTGGGAAAAGTGACTCTGCACCTGCATTGTCAGGCCTGTGTGTTTATTTACAGTTCATGTGGGAGGTGGGTCTTCCCCCCTCTCCTATGCAGTTTTCCTCCCACCACCACTTTCACAAGCTTTCCTGCTCCTGATTACTGGGCGGTGTTGCTGCTCCTGCCAGCCACCATGTTTGTTTACAGTTCAGGTGGGAAGTGGGTCTTCCCTCCTCTCCTGTGGAATTTTCCTCCCTCTGCCACTCTCACAAGCTTTCCTGCTCCTGGTTGCTGGGCGCACGCCCCCGCTCCCGCCAGAGGCTTTCTGGCCAGGCTGGCTTGTTTATTTACAGCCCCAGGAAGGATTCACTTCCCCTAATCTTTGGCGCTCAGTGCACCCCACCCTTTTTCCCTGAGTGTCTTTATTGCTCTTATTGCTTATTACTCAGTTTCTCTTTTTTCCCCGGGTGGAGGTTGGTCTGCCCAGGGGGCTATGCTGCTCTGGCCCAGACTTGTCTGTGGGAGTACCACGGTACCATGAAGCTCACCTGGTCCGCATCTTCCCAAGCCGTCTGGGTGCCAGCGACTGGCGGCCAGGGGGCCCTCCTGGTTTCTCCATTTAATGTGAAGTGGAGATTCTCTGCACCGGCTGGAGGTGTGGAGGGGTCAAAGTTATGCCTCTTCTCAGTGATTATGCCTGCAAAGTGTGTCTCCGGCATCTCTCCAAGATTTCACTATAGGAGGCTCGCTTTCTGCTTCCTCCCTCTAGCCGCCATCTTGGAATCCCTATTGATTCAGTTTTTAAAAAGAGTGAAATTCTGATACATGTTTTTTTGTGAATGAAGCTGGGAAACATTATACTAAGTGAAATAAGCCAATCATTAAGGACAAATACTGCATGATTTTACTTATGAGACTACCTGCAATATCAAATTCAGAGATAAAAAGTAGAATGGTGTTAGTGACTGGGAGGGAAGGAATGGGGAGTTACCGTTTAATGAGTATAGAATTTCAGTTTGGGATGATGAAAAAGCTCTGGAGATTCATAGTAGTGATGGTTGCACAACAATGTAAATATATTTAATACCACTGACTTATACACTTAAAGATTATTAAAGTGTTTAATTTTATGTCATGTATTTTCTAAAATATTTTTTCTTGAAGGGGGGTCTCTGTGTTTCCCATGTTGGCTGTGAATGCCTATCCTCAAGAGATCCTCCCACATCAGCCTTCTGAGGAGCTGGGACTGCAGGCACAAGAGTGCACCCCCTCAGACGAAGGCAGTTAATTGTGTGTGTGTGTGTGTGTGTGTGTGTGTGTGTGTGTGTGTGTTTGGTTTTGTGTGCTAGGACTCAAAGCCCAGGGCTTCACACATGCTAAGTTTTTACTACAATTTCTAAAAATTGAATATGTGAAGACTTCCTAAGAGATGCGTTGGCAAGGAAACTTTCTTTTTTTCTTTTTTTTTTTTTTTTATTCACATGTGCATACAAGGCTTGGGTCATTTCTCCCCCCTGCCCCACCCCCTCCCTTACCACCCACTCCACCCCCTCCCTCTCCCCCTTACCCCCTCAATACCCAGCAGAAACTATTTTGCCCTTATTTCTAATTTTGTTGTAGAGAGAGTATAAGCCATAATAGGAAGGAACAGGGTTTTTGCTGGTTGAGATAAGGATAGCTATCCAGGGAGTTGACTCATTTTAATTTCCTGTGCGTGTGTGTTACCCTCTAGGTTAATTCTTTTTGATCTCACCTTTTCTTGAAAGGAAACTTTCAAAGGAGAAACTTTACAGGCTTATGCTTTCCCAAAATTCACTTGTTGGAGAATCTATGGGATTCAGGAATCTCCTTTTACAATTTTCCTTCTCTTCTTTATAAAAAAAAAAAGACCAAAAATTATGCATCTCATCTATTTTGAGTCTGAGTATGTTGCAAGGCCCTGATGCATAAGAAACCACAGAAAGAAACACTTTGAATTATTGGGGGGAGGTGTTGGGAAAATGAATAACTCACTATTGTGGGAACATATAAGATTGCAGCTTTTTGGGGGGGGGAGCTCTTCACTTTCTTTCAAGAAACATTTGATTAGCATGCATCAGTTGTACAAAAGGGCTTCCTTGTGACATTTCTATACAGGTATATAATACATTTTGATCAAATTCCCCCATTCCTGTTTCTCACCACCTTGCTCCCTTTTTGAACACAATTTTACAGATTGCACTATTCTGTTTTTAAACATGTGTCTGAAGTACTTTGACTGTATTTGTACCCTAAACCTCTGCTTTCATCCTCCACCCCCCCCTCCGCTCATCCCCCTCACCAAATAGTCCCTTTTTATATTCCTGTCACTCATTTTTTAAGGACTAGATTCTGCATATTCCATTTCTTTGCTTTAATTAAACTGAATGAGGGATAATTAAGTTGTTAGTTGATAGATAATTAAAATAATTTTGATAATAGATATAAAATATTTATAAAAAGTTTTTGATAATCTTCATGATTATCAATAAATAACTCAGAAGACTTTTAAAAAATTTCATACTTTGCTTTAACAAAATGCTCTTCCTAACTGGTTATATAAGTGAAATCACATCCTTTATAATGATTTAAATTTATAATAAAAAATTTCTAGATGTCACCTTATATATTTTAAGGAGGAGATGTCATTTTTCAAAATTATTTTAGAAGTCAGGCAAGCCTTCTAAGTGAAAATTGCTGAACTAGTTGAGTACTTCATATTTCTCTTCACAAAACACCAACTTCTCCCAGATTCTATCAGCAGATGACCTTGCTTTCTGTTGCACTGAGAAAATTAAAACAATCAAGAGAGAATCCCACAAACCACCACTGGCACACCTGTTAGCATCTGTACCAACTCACTCTGCCAGCCCCCTGTACTCAGACATGAATTCCCCAAGTTGTATCAGAGTCCTAGCCCTTGCTAAGGCACAAGGCATGCTCTCTTCTTGCTTCTTCAGGACATTGCCCTGCAACTCATCTCTATCCTGAGTCATCCTTTTTCCCCTCTATGGCAGATTATTCCCATCAGTACACAGGCATGCTGTTATCCTTGTCATCTTAAAAATAGCAGCAATCTGTCTTGATCTACTTTTCCTTTCAGTGACCATCCTTTTCCCTTGTCCTTTTATATATAATTTTATAATTGATAGGAAAATTCCATGAAAGACTTGTCTAATCTCAATCTTTTAATTGTTCTCTCAGACTCACTTCAGTGCCATTTCCCACCTACAACTACTGCTCATGTTGATGTCAACAATGACCTGTGCTTTGCTATGTCCAGTGGTCAGTGGACACACCTCATCTTACTGGATCTACCCAGAGCAGGAAGCACATTTCACAATCTCTACTTGGAATGGGTTTTCCCTTGACTTCTCAGACCCCACACACTCCCGGAGTTCCTTTCTGGTCTCTTCTTCCCAGTCTCTTTTGCTGACTCCACCTTATCTATCCAGCCTGTGGGAACTGAAACATTCCAGAGTTCCTTCCTGACCTCTTCAAGATCTTTTTTGTCCTCATGCATTCCCTAGCCATCTCATTCAGTCTTGGCTTAAATGCCATCTTATGTCTTTTCTTCAGGTATCTTTTCCCTCCAGATTTATTCTCCACCTTTCTCCATCTAGCACTCTACCCAGAAGGTTGGTTTGCACATACTTTATCCACAGACTTCTGGCTTCTGGTTGGTTGTGGCCAATGGTGAGTGGTGGCAAGACTGTAGGGAAAAAAGAAGGGGACACTGGGCTTCTATTCCCTCAACTCTTTATTTTAAGCAATGACTCCTCCTCCTCCTTCACCCAGCTCTACACTTCCAAGCTCCTGTACCCTATCTACCCTGTGCTTTGGTATTTAGGTAGAACACTAGTGTTCTACTGTCTCTTTTGTTTCCCAGAACCTCTACCTCTAAGAATAGTCCCTTTTAAAAATAACCACTTCATAAGTGTTTCTATTTTGAGTGTGCCATTGTTTTCTGTAGGGATCCTGAGTGATACAATACAGATGACTTCCAAATGTCTAGCTTTATTTTGAGTCTCTCTTCTGAACTCCAGTCTTTTCTAGCCACAAATTACAGAACATTGCCTCTGTGAAATCTCAAACATCATGTCCAGTACCGAGCTCCTGGCATTCTTCCTCCAACCTGCTCTTGCCTCATCCTTCTCATCTCGGATAATATCAATGGCATCCTGGACCAATCAGCCTTTCACTTCTCTCCCATATCACATGGGGTTCATCAGCAAATCCTGTTGGTGCTGCTTTCCACTAGCTACTACTTACCATCCTAAGGCCACTACTCTGGTCCAAACCCCCATAATTCTTTCTGCATTATTGTAGGAGCCTGATAGAAAGCATCCCTGCTACCTCCCATGCCCCACCTCATCAGTTTCCAAAACAGAGGCCAAGGCAGTCCTGTTCCATACAGTCATAAACCACATCACTGCTGAGCAGAGGCTTTACTCTGACCTATATGAATAGGACCCTGTCTCCTCATGATCTCAAGTACAAGTCCTGCCTTTGTTGTCTCCACTCCAGCCATCCTGGGCACCTCACAGTTCTTCCAACAGGCCCTGAAAAACCTGCACAAGCATGGTGTCCTCTGCCTGACATGTTCTTCACTAGACAGGAACGTGGCTGGTTTCCTCTCTGCCTTTAGTCTTTTCATATCTTCATTTTGTTTTTTATCTATTTGTCTTACCTATTTGCTATTTTACTTATTGTTTTTTTTTCTCCCTACCAGAATGTATGCTCCATGAGGGCAGGGGGTTTTGCACTTTCGAATAGTGTCTGGCACATAGCAGTTGAATTCTGAATGAATGACAGCATTAAAAAGACCTGTGCAGGGTGCCAGTGGCTCATGCCTATAATCCTAGCTAACTAGGAGACTGAGATTGGGAAGATTACAGTTTAAGGCCAGACTGGGCAAATACTTCACCAGACCCTATTTCCAGAATAACTCAAGAAAAATGGACTTGAGGAATGGCTCAAACAGTAGAGTGCCTACTTTGCAAGCTTGAAACCCTGAGTTCAAACCCCAGTCCCACCCCACCCCCCAAAAAACTAAATAAATGATCATACACATTTTAATGGATAGAAAAATTCAATATTATAAAGTATCAATTTTCCTGAAAGTGGTCTACAATTTCTATGAAAATCCCAACAGAATGTTTCAAAGAACTTGACAAATTGATTCTTAACTTATTAATGTACCCAGTGTACAGACAGATATGCACCCTCAAAGAAGAATAAGGTGTGGGAATTTGACCTTCCAGATAGCAGCACTTTTTCATAAAGTTTTAGTAATTAAGACAGGGTGGTGTTGGTTCACCACTAAACAAATTGACAATACAGCAAAATAGAAAATATATATGCAAACAATCTAAGACAAGGTACCTTTGCAATCACCAGAAACCAGGAAGGGTATTCAATTCATCATGCTGAGACAACTGGGGGAAAAGTGAAATCAGATCCCTATTTCACACCATAAACATAAGTAATTTCAAACTAATTAAACAGCTCAACTCTTAAGTATTTTAAGCAGAAAATAGAAGATAATTTTCTTATGACTTTGGGATAAGAAAGGACTTTGTAAAAAAAGACCAAAAATGTGCCAACCATAAAGAATATGGATAAATCTATTTGTCATAGACATTTGTTCATTAAGAGACACTATAAGGAAAGGGGAAAATTACATTACAAAATGGAAGAAGATATTTGAAACAAACATGATTGGCCAATGTTATCATCTACAATATATAACAAACCCTTTAAAGTCAATATGAAAAATACAAGTACCCCAAAATGAAAATGGTCAAAGGACTTGACAAGTTTTCACAGAAGCAGAAATACAATTAACCAATATTCACAGTATTCTTAATTTCATTAGTAATCAGAAAATTTCAAATTCAAATTCACAACATAAGTTACTACATTTTTCTAAATTCATAAATAACATAAGACAAGTATAAATGAGGATATGGTGCACATATATACTACTGGTGGAAATGTGAATTGTCATGGGGAGACAATTTGATAATTCTCTAAAAGATGATACCATCCTAAATTCACCTGTATCAGGTGAACTACCTAGGAATGTTTATAGCAGCATATTTTATAAGGAAAATCAAACCACCACCCTCACAAAAACACAATTTTAAGAAAGCTAAAAGGAACTCAGATGTCTACTGACAAAAGAAATAAATGAGTTTGTGAGTAAAATAAATTCTATTTATTATTATTGGCATAATGAATATACGTGGCATATTCATACAATAACAGTGGGAATGAACAAACCACAACCATACACTAGCCTTCTGTTCAGTCCTACTTGTACTCAGCACACCATGGCACTCGGTTCCAGCCTGGGGACAGCCAGTGCTATCACACAGTGGACTTTCAGCATCATTTTCTTCCTCTTAATCTCAGCTTCTGATTCATCTGCTTCTGGATTTAGCAACCAAATAGTCTCTCAACTCCACCTCCAAAGCAGTGTGTGTGTGTGTGTGTGTGTGTGTGTGTGTGTGTGTGTGTGCTGATCCTGGAAAGGAAAGGAGGATGATTCTGGAGCAGTGTTAAGATTCTGTTAGGAAGAGGGTAGAGGGAATGGACACTGGGTACACAACCAGTGCTCACTATGTATGTGCCTTTCTTAGCATGGTACAAACTCCTTGGGAGAGATTGTGTCATAATCATCTCTGCATTCTCCCAGCACAGTGCCTGGCATTTCTCAAGCACTCCAGAAATATTAAACAAAATATTTGCATAAGAAAACCTAACTGGACTGGGCACAGTGGCTTATACCTGTCACCCCAGCTACTGGAGGCAGAGATTGGGAGGATCTCATTCCAGGACAGCCCAGGCAAAAAGCTACCAATTTCCTACATCGAGCAATAAACAGGGTGTGGTGGCACACACCTGTCATCCCAGTTACTTGAGAGGCATAAATAGGAGAATTGTGGTCCAGAATGAGACCCTACTCAAAAAATAACTAAAGCAAAAGGGCTTGAGGCATGGCTCCAGTGGTAGAGCACTTGCCTAGCAAATGTGAAGCTCTGAGTTCAAACCCCAGTACCGCCAAACAACAATAATAATAATAATAGACATAACTGGTCAAATCTACTAAAATAGACCAGAAATCAGGTCAACAGCCTCTAGCCAGAACCACAGTGCTCACTGGGAAGGCTGGTATGGACAGAT
Organism: Castor canadensis; assembly: GCF_047511655.1. Classification (NCBI taxonomy): domain Eukaryota; kingdom Metazoa; phylum Chordata; class Mammalia; order Rodentia; family Castoridae; genus Castor; species Castor canadensis. Next base: position 127,660,002 of record NC_133391.1, on the reverse strand, counting down.
AAGGAAAGGGATTAGGAAGCAGAGGTAGTTTAGGTGTGACACCAAATGGCAAAGCAAAAGCTTTCTGGTCAGGTGCAGTGACCTCCCATGGGGAATGAGCTAGCTGGCAGGGTTTGTACGCACCTGGGTCTTTTGATGAAAGGGTCCTGGAATCTCTAGAGATAGCTCCACAGTGAGGTGATGTTGCCTGTTCCTAAGAGGAGCACAGAAGTTTTTGTTCTCCAGGAGTCAAGGCATGGAGCGTAGCTCACCATCTGACGGGAACAGGGGTTTTGGCAGCCGTGCTCTCAGTAGCATTTCTCAGCTTGCCCCCTCCTGCAGCCAGCCGCTTAGTGGAAGGGCTGGGTAGTACCTCCATGCTCACGCACCAGGCCCATGGAGCTCACCACTGACCCTTTAGCAGATTAGCCCAGTGTTAGTGATCATACCCTCTGGTAAATGTATAGCACCTGTGTCTGAGGGACAACAACTCAGAGAAACCCAACATCTTCCTGACCTAAGGTCAAACACTAAGATGGGGCCACTGTATCCAAGTGTTTCAAGACCAAAATCAGTCCCTCATTCCTGCCTTCATTCCAGTGACCACACAGGCTTTCACATTTTGTGCATCACGCAAAGGCTCTGCCTGGGGGTAGGGGGGTGGGGACCCAGATTGCACTCTGTGCACTAAGCCTGGGGTGAGTTCTGCAAAGAGGTGCCCCTCATCTAACTGGCACAGAGTTCCAGTACTCCTTTCCCATCTTGCCCCTAGGATGGATTCAGAATTCTTGGGCAGATTTGAAATTGTTCTGGCTCCAACAGGAAGTCCTCTAGAGGCTTTCTTTCTGGTAATGAGACCACAGAGATGCTAATAGTCCTTGATCCTGAGCTCTGCCAGCCTCCCATGTCCCCTCCTGCAGAAGGGTGGGGATCCTGGCCTATCTTCCCAGCACCACTCATCTTCCTGGTTGCTGTCTGTCTGCAGAGCATGCTCTGACCTTCTGATCTCTGGGCTCAGATTGGGCCCCTGCTGCTCATGTGCTCTCAGTTGCCCTCCTCCCCACCCCACCCCTGGCCCCTTGCCAAGAGGTTTCCTGGAACATAACTTGGCTCTGAATTTCTTTGTGCCTAGGCTCTTGCTTGGATGCTGACACCATCCCTGAATGCTGCTGGTTTTGGTATTCAGTTTTGAATCCATACTTCAACCCACAGGGCATGCTACCCCTGTTCCTGAACAGATGGTCACTTCACCCTCTTCTGTCCCGGCATTCACTCCCACCTGCTCTGCTCAGTGACCGAGTTGGCTCCACTTATCATCTTGCATCCTGTGCATCTTTCCAGATGACAGATGATCATCCTCACCATTGTTTCAATTTGCAGTTTGCTCACGACTCTCAGTAACACTCTTCATAGCTTGACTCAGCTCCTAAGAGACTCCCAATCCATGCCTCCTTACCCCTTCCTCTCTATCACACATGGCCTGCTTTGGACATGGGATCCTGAGACTGTTTGGTCATGAAGCTAGTGCAGAATGAGCCAGAAGCAGAGCTTGAAAACTTAAGGGAGAGAGGCTGCTATAAAAGTCCACAATGCTACTGGGTTCCCTGGCTGTCCTTGTACAGTTGCTGAGCAACATGGTGTCATACAGGACAATCAAAGGCCAGTAGGTCTTGTCAGAAATCCAGGATTGGGAGGAGTTAGAAGTATTAGGACTACTTTTGTTCTTCCCACCCAATTCGTAGGTTGAAGCCCTAACCCCCATTGTGACAGCATTTGGAGGTGGGAATTTTAGGAGGTAATTAGGGTTAGATGAGGTCATGAGAGTGGGCCCTCATGTGGGATTAGGGGCCTTATAAAAAGAGGAAGTGTCTCTCTCTATCTTGTTCTCTGTGTGCACGCACCAAGGAAAGGCCATGTGAAGACACAGCAAGAAACTGGCCATGTGCAAACCAAAGAAAGACCTCCTCCACGGACACTGACCCTACTGGCACCTTAATCTTGGACCACCAGCCTCTAAAACTGTGAGAAAATAGAGGTCTGCTGTTTAAGCCAGGAGTCTGCAGTGTTTTGTTATGGCAGTCCGAGCTAAGACAGTAGGGGAGACAATCCTGTCAAAAGCCTGAGGAAAAAGATTACACTATTAAAAAAAATGTGCCTGGGACCTATCCTACTTCCTGCTTCCTTGCCTCCAACCCACTTCTGTTTGTTTATTTGTTGTTGTTGTTTTTTATTTTTTATTATTCTTATGTGCATACAAGGCTTGGGTCATTTCTCCCCCCGCCTCTACCCCCTCCCTTACCACCCACTCCGCCCCCTCCCTCCCCCCCCACCCTTTCGATACCCGGCAGAAACTATTTTGCCCTTACCTCTAATTTTGTTGAAGAGAAAGTATAAGCAATAATAGGAAGGAACAAGGGTTTTTGCTAGTTGAGATAAGGATAGCTATACAGGGAGTTGACTCACATTGATTTCCTGTGCATGTGTGTTACCTTCTAGGTTAATTCTTCTTGATCTACCCTTTTCTCTAGTTCCTGGTCCCCTTCTCCTATTGGCCTCAGTTGCTTTTAAGGTATCTGCTTTAGTTTCTCTGCGTTGAGGGCAACAAATGCTAGCTAATTTTTTAGGTGTCTTACTTATCCTCATACCTCCCTTGTGTGCTAAAGCTTTTATCTTGTGATCAAAGTTCAATACCCTTGCTGTGTTTGCCCTTGATCTAATGTCCACATATGAGGGAGAACATACAATTTTTGGTCTTTGGGGCCAGGCTAACCTCACTCAGAATAATGTTCTCCAATTCCATCCATTTACCAGTGAATGAAAACATTTCGTTCTTCTTCATGGCTGCATAAAATTCCATTGTGCATAAATACCACATTTTCTTAATCCATTCGTCAGTGGTGGGGCATCTTGGCTGTTTCCATTACTTGGCTATTGTGCATAGTGCCGCAATAAACATAGGTGTGCAGGTGCCTCTGGAGTAACCTGTGTCACAGTCTTTTGGGTATATCCCCAAGAGTGGTATTGCTGGATCAAATGGTAGATCAATGTTTAGCTTTTTAAAAAGTAGCCTCCAAATTTTTTTCCAGAGTGGTTGTACTAGTTTACATTCCCACCAACAGTGTAAGAGGGTTCCTTAATCCCCGCATCCTCGCCAACACCTGTTGGTGGTGGTTGGTGGTGGTGTTGCTGATGATGGCTATTCTAACAGGGGTGAGGTGGAATCTTAGTGTCGTTTTAATTTGCATTTCCTTTATTGCTAGAGATGGTGAGCATTTTTTCATGTGTTTTTTTGCCATTTGAATTTCTTCTTTTGAGAAAGTTCTGTTTAGTTCACTTGCCCATTTCTTTATTGGTTCATTAGTTTTGGGAGAATTTAGTTTTTTAAGTTCCCTATATATTCTGGTTATCAGTCCTTTGTCTGATGTATAGTTGGCAAATATTTTCTCCCACTCTGTGGGTGTTCTCTTCAGTTTAGAGACCATTTCTTTTGATGAACAGAAGCTTTTTAGCTTTATGTGGTCCCATTTATCTATGCAATCTCTTAGTTGCTGTGCTGCTAGGGTTCCATGGAGAAAGTTCTTACCTATACCTACTAACTCCAGAGTATTTCCTACTCTTTCCTGTATGAACTTTAGAGTTTGGGGTCTGATATTAAGATCCTTGATCCATTTTGAGTTAATCTTGGTATAGGGTGATATACATGGAATTAGTTTCAGTTTTTTGCAGACTGCTAACCAGTTTTCCCAGCAGTTTTTGTTGAAGAGGCTGCTATTTCTCCATTGTATATTTTTAGCGCCTTTGTCAAAGACAAGTTGGTTATAGTTGTGTGGCTTCATATCTGGGTCCTCTATTCTGTTCCACTGGTCTTCATGTCTGTTTTTGTGCCAGTACCATGCTGTTTTTGTCATTATTGCTTTGTAATATAGTTTGAAGTCAGTTTTGTGATACCTCCAGCATTGTTCTTTGGACTGAGTATTGCCTTGGCTATTTGTGGCCTCTTGTGTTTCCATATAAATTTAACAGTAGATTTTTCAATCTCTTTAATGAATGTCATTGGAATTTTGATGGGAATTGCATTAAACATGTAGATTGCTTTTGGTAGTATAGACATTTTTATTATGTTGATTCTACCAATCCATGAGCATGGGAGAGCTCTCCACTTTCTATAGTCTTCCTCAATCTCTTTCTTCAGAAGTTTATAGCTTTCCTTGTAAAGGTCATTCACATCTTTTGTTAGGTTTACACCTAGGTATTTGATTTTTTTTTGAGGCTATTATAAATGGAATTGTTTTCATACATTCTTTTTCAGTTTGCTCATTTTTAGTGTATAGAAATGCTAATGATTTTTCTATGTTGATTTTCTATCCTGCTACCTTGCTATAGCTATTGATGATGTCTAGAAGCTTCTGAGTAGAGTTTTTTGGGTCTTTAAGGTATAGGATCATGTCGTCTGCAAATAGGGATATCTTGACAGTTTCTTTACCTATTTGTATTCCTTTTATTCCTTCTTCTTGCCTAATTGCTCTGGCTAGGAATTCCAGTCCTATGTTGAATAGGAGTGGAGATAGTGGGCATCCTTGTCTGGTTCCTGATTTTAGAGGGAGTGGTTTCAGTTTTTCTCCGTTAAGTATAATGCTGGCTGTAGGTTTGTCATGTATAGCTTTTATAATGTTGAGGTACTTTCCTTCTATTCCTAGTTTTCTTAGAGCTTTTATCATGAAATGGTGTTGGATCTTATCAAAGGCTTTTTCTGCATCTGTTGAGATGATCAAGTGGTTTTTGTCTTTGCTTCTGTTAATGTGGTTTATTACGTTTATTGATTTTCGTATGTTGAACCACCCCTGCATTCCTGGGATGAAGCCTACTTGGTCTTTTTGATGTGTTGTTGAATTCGGTTTGCCATTATTTTCTTGAGGATTTTTGAGTCAATGTTCATTAAGGAGATTGGTCTATAGTTCTCCTTTTTGGAGGTGTCTTTGCCTGGTTTTGGGATAAGTGTAATACTGGCTTCATTAAACGTGTTAGGCAGTTTTCCTTCCCTTTCTATTTTGTGGAACAGTTTAAGGAGGGTCCAACCCACTTCTGGCTGGAACCTTTGAAGAGCCCAGCTCTTTGTCCCTGTGATTCCTTCTGGTCACCTACTCATTCCAGCACACCTTTTCATCTAAAATCTACAGCTCAGCCTCAGGCACTTGCCTTGGTCCCTTAGCTACATAGTTCATTTTGCCTACCCCTTTGCATCCACTTGGAGGCAATCTCTGTATTCAGACTCCACTGCCCTGCACCCGCTTCAGGTGAGGAATGAATACCACCAGGGCAGGGGTGTTCTCCTTACCCTCCTTTTCTGTGCTCCACAGCCCCTAACAAGATGCTGGCCATGTGTCACATGAATCATGTCTGTTGATTGATTGTAAGCACATTTTATAAAGTGGTATTTCTCAAAGTGAGCTATATGGACCCTTTGCACCAGAGTACAAAGTGTGTTTTCTAAAAGTCAGATCTTGGACTCTACCACACACTTAGTAAATCAGAATTTCTGGGAGAAGTCTAACATTTGCATTGTGGTAGAAGAAAGATGGCCACAAGTTCTTTGAGATTTCTCCCATTGAAGGATGAGGTCTCTTTCTCTCCTCTTGAAACTGGCTTGTGGCTGATCTGACCAATGGAGTGATTTATACCAGTTCCAAGGCCTAGCTTTTGTCTCTGGAAGCCCTGGGCCATCAGAACAATGCTAAGAAACCCTAACACAACATGGAGACAGGGAAAGCTACACTGAACCAGCTTTACAAATTGTTTCTCTAATTTGCCAGGCATGTGGGTGAAGTAGTTTTGAACCTTGCAAATGGGCCCAGCTACCAGCTGAATACCAATGGATGATCTCAGCTAATCACATGAAGCAGACAAATCACTCAGCAGAGCCCTGTCAGAATTCCTGACCCACAAAATAAAAAAATGCAATAAAAGAGCTGTTGTATTAGGCCTCTACATTTTGGGGTAATTTATTACATAGTGGCAAATACAAGAATATGCAGATTCCACAAATTCTTCAGATTATACTTGTGTTTCCTAAAGTGTAAGAGTTATTGTTGTAAAGGGATGTGACATTTAATGAGTAAAATTTTATATTAAAGGATAAAAAAATATAATTTTTATTGTAATGTGTTGTCTACATATCCCAGAGGAAGAAAGAGGTGGTAAAACAAAATCTCATTATTTATGTTGTTTGTATTCGTTTTATTGGACAGCAGTCTGTTTCTGTTCATAGGACAAACAAGAGAGGGCCTCCAGCTCTCTTGAACTTTTCTAGACAATCTGATTGCCACAGTCAGTGTTAATAAACAGTGTCACCCCAACAGAATAAAATTCAGCTTTGGATTGAAAATGTAGTGAGCACTGACAACATTTGGTTTGGACCTGTTTCCTTAGTCTATGTTTCCAGAGCCAAAACTAAGATGATTTTTTTTTCTGGTTTGTCTCTTGGGAGTATATTTTAAGACTAAGCTTGTGGATTTCTTTCAGGTTTCATAATGAAACCTTTAGGCTTGTAAGTCACATGACTGACCACTGCTTTTGCCATCATTTTGGATAAAAACCACAGGACTCTACAAACCCCCACTGGGATTAGTGATTTTTGTTTTGGTTTCTCAACAAAGCAGTTTGGACAAATCTGTGAAATTTTTACAGACTCAGCAGAGATCTGTGTGAAACTCAGAGTCTTCCTTGGATGCTTCAGCTCAGCTTCAGTGGGTTTGGATGGACCCAGTGATTAAAAATGGAACTCTCAAAGCATGAGACCAAACGAGCCAAAAATATTTTCCAAAATGAGTCTAAACTGAAGCTGCTGGGATTTGTACCCTCTCTGTACAGACAAGTACATGTGCCCCTTCCAACTCAGTCCCCAACCTGTCTTCAAGCTCATGGCATCTGTGTTGTCACATGCTGAGCAGAGCTGCTCTTTAGAAAGAACTCTGGCCTCTTTTGATGCCCATGAGAAGGGAAGTATGTTTCCAAAAACTCAGTAATCTAAGTCTGGCAAAGAGTTGATCTCAGCATGTATTTTTATTTTGTTCATCTGGAAAACCAAATGTCCATATGGTGGTATCACTTGAGGCTAGCTGACAAATAAACACCGTCATCCTTTGAGCCAGAGGTTTCCAAACAACAGGTCAGCCTGTGGCAGAGCAGCCTCAACATTGCTTGAGGTTCTGGATAGAACACAGATTCCCAGGCAGCCCTTCAGCACCAGGATTTCTGGGAGGAAGCCCAAGAATCTTTATTTTTAATGAGTTTCTCAGATGATTGTACACATCCAAGTTTAGGAAACACTTTAGTGTTTAAAAAATATGACACTTCTGCTTCTGGCTGAGATAGAGTAAAAGGGACTGGATTTGTCCTACTGCGTGAACTAACTGAAACACTGGGTAAGACATGTGAAAGAATGGTTTTCAGACTACAGACATCAGGCAAAACAGATCAGAGACTCCAAGAGGGGAGTGAGCAAGGTGAAACCATGGGCACCCCATCTCACTGCCTAGAGAGTTTCCAGGCTGCAATGCAGGGAAGGGATCCCTGTGTTCAGTAGAGCTCAGTGGTCTCCCGGAATCGAGGGAATAAAGCCTAGTCCAGGAGGCCTAGATGGCTGAAAGTCACAGGGAAGGTACCAGAAAGGGAGAGCAGAACAAAATTCAGTATATGAAAAAAAACGAGAGATTACTGGAGTACAGTTTACTCTAGAAGGACTTTGCATTTGCTTCCTAGAAGGATAATCACACAAGAAAGACCCAAGACTAACCTTGATTCCAAGGAAAGGCTGGGAAAGGCAAGAAAGGATGCAGATGTTACTGCAAACTGAGCAAAACAAAGATGGGGTTCCCCTCACATTCCCATTTATGTTTTTAAGAGTAGAGGTACAGCACTGACATATTACCATAGTCAGGATATTTCTGTAGGAAACTAAGAAATTTCTGTGGCATGTTACTTGTCTCTGAGAAATACGCCTGACAACCTGGGCTGGGTAGAAGGGAGACTATTTTTATTGTATGCAATTTATACTGCTAAAAAATCTTATAATGTTCATGTATTTCATTTTTTATTTTAAAAGCTAGTTTAAATATAATATTAAAATAAATGAATTGCCTTAAGAATTTCTTTAAATATTCAATCAATTTTTATTTCATTTTCACAAACTTATACCATGTTTTATGAAAACCTCTACAGTGGAAAGCAATTGTTACACACACAATAGTTTTTTCTGCATGTCGGTCACAACTTAGTTATCTTTTGTTCATCTAGCATAGAACATTACACAAAAATGATACCAAATTGCATTGGTTTTGTATTTCAAATTGTTTAAAAGACAAGTTGTTGTCTGTTTGTCTCCAAAATATGAGTTTAAATTTTTTCATTGTTTTTGGGGTCTGGCATGATCCCACCTAGTGCCTAGCATCAATTATCTGCCTACATACACATTCCTGCAGCTTCTGAAATCTACGAAACTACTCTATTTGAGACTCTGAATTGCCAGAAGTATAAAACACAGTCGTGCACTGTATAATGGCATTTTAGCCAATAAAGTACCACAAACATGTACAACAGTGGCCTCATAAGATTATTATAGAGCTGAAAAATCCCTATCACCTAATGACGTCACAGCATAATACTTGATAATACAATAAACAACTCTATTACTGGTTTATGTATTTACTGTACTATGCTTTTACGGTTATTTTAGAGTGTACTCCTTCTACTCAGAAAAAAATGTTTACTGTTAAAACAGTGTGCCATGCTACACGGCAGCAGCCTCCTACATCTTGTGTTTACCACATCTCTTGATCTTATGGGCAAGGTTTTCTCTTGAGCAATGGGCTATGCTATACAAACACCATATAGCCTGGGTGTGTGGTAGGCTGTTGCAACTCTGTATAAGTATAATCTATGATGTTTGAACAAGAACAAAGTCATCTCATGAGGCATTTCTCAGATAATGTCATTGTTTGGTGACACATGCCTGTGTTTTGAAGGACTTCTTTTTCTCCATTTTAAGTATAAGATAAAAACTGAAGAGAAGTTGTGGGTGGATTGAGTGTTCTTCCCCTAGACTGTGGCCAGCACCCCACTATAAGAACCAACATGTTAATGTTAAGACCTGGGATGAAGGAAACTGTTAGGGGACACTTGCTTTTATGGTTTTTGTTCTTTTCTTACAGATGTTATACACATGTTTTAGTTGTTAGGCAAAACAACAAAAAAAGAGTTATCTGAATTATCTAAAACTTCTCTTGTGCAGACAACAAAGACTTTGGATGTTTACAAAAGGAATAGGCCCAAAGAATAGGTTTAACCAAGGAACCAAAGTAAAAGAAAATGGATCTGAGAAACCATTTCTATCCTTACAAGCAGCTGATAACCAATTGTGCTTTCTCTGCTCATATATTCCCATCACCAGACAAACAAGGCCAGTTCCTTCTTTCCTAAGTTACTTCTCAAAAAGAGTAGGAAAGGGAGAAAAATACAGAAATGTTTATGTGTTTTTCTCAGCACAAACCTGGAAGGATACACAAGGAACTAGCAATGCACTTGCCTGTGATGGGGTAAGAGGAAGGGAGGGGGTCGATGAGGATGGCTTTCTATTGTTTCAATATTGTGCCATGTGACTGCATCACCTATCTCTAAATTAAATTTTGAAAATTTTCTCAAGAGTTTATCTTCCCATAGAATCTTTATACAACAAGCCTAGGCCTAGGTTGAATGGATTGACGCAGCATTACATAAACTGAGTAAAAACAACAGCAAGCTGACACTTAACCCCTACTGTTCCCTCTAGTTATCAATTCAGATGAAAAGAGAGCTCCAGAAATTGTCTAATTGATTTCTTTCCTGCTGCCATTTTCTACAGGTTGTATTAGATTAATCTATAAGTTCTTAGAACATTTCAAAAAATGAAAGACATATTTTTACCTTACGTAGATTTTCTCTTTGAAGACAATTTGGGCAGCTCATTACAGAATCACCTGTGAACATGTTAGGAAAACAGAGGTGAACCAAACAGAGAATCCTGTGTGTGTGTGTGTGTGTGTGTGTGCCCATGCAGGGGCTGCAGAGAATGGCGGAGATGGCAGAGGACTAGAGGTATTTTCCAGTGTAAACATTAAAGGTTTAATTTTTGCAAAGCAGCTTTTCTGGTGAAATACTGCTGACGGTATTTGGAAATTGATAATATAATTCAGTCTCCTCTGGGCATTGTGGATACACTATGGTTTTCTTGGTTGAAATGCCTCCTCCCCACCCCAGAATAGTAGAAAGACTGAATAATTTAATATTGGACACTTTCCCTTTTGGGGAATAATTTAAGCACTACCATATGTCTTTTTATTTTGCCCTTCTACTGTCTCTCACAAACCACTGGGCATTGACAATGCAGAAACAAAACAAATACAAAAAGACACACTTGAGAAGTGTGTGTGTGTGTGTGTGTGTGTGTGTGTGTGTTTAAAATAACTGTGTTGATTCCCCAGTCACTGGACCATGGTAATTATCCAGGAAGGTATTTGAAGATATGCTCCACTGAAGGGGAGTGATAACACCCTTCAGAAACTGCTTAATCCCCAAGAACTAAAACCAGTCTGATGGCAGCTGCACAAGATGGGAAGAAATAATCACTGAAATTAGACCCAAGGAAGCACGCCTAACGTGTGCATGCCATCAGCTACCAGCATCAGGACAGCTCGAGCCAGGCAGCATACTTTGTACCTGAGAAGTTCTAAAGTGATTTCCCTCTGCAGTGGCTTGCCCCAAGATACTCCTGAGGAGTTAGTGTCTTTCTCTTTCTGTGTGTCATACTGCTCCATGTCACAAGAGCTGTTGACTTTCCAGGAACAGAGGCCTGTATCTACCCTCCCTCCCTCTCCCCCTTTTTCCTCCTCCCTCCCTCCTTCGCTTTCTGTCTTTCTTTCTTTCTTTCTTTTGCTGAGGCCTATTTCTGTAGCATTCAAGTCAGCCTGGAAATCATGGTTATTTGATTTGTTTTTTCACAGCTCTTTACCTTTTCCATGCAGTGAGGAATTTTGTAGCTATTCATGTCAACCAGCTGCGGAGGTTAAAGTTATCTCTAATTTGGAGCCATATAATTTGCTTGAAAAGTGCAGTGACTCTTTAAGTACACTTATTGCCTAAGGACTCAGCAAACTGGATTATTCAGGGAGACTCTTGTCTCAGAAAGCTGATTAAATTATATGCATTATCAAGACATTTATCTCAAAGATACTGAGAAAATCAGTGCTTTTGGAAGGTGCCTGTGGCACTTTCAAAACATGACCTCAACATTCTCTAACATCCTCCCATCAAGAGGAAGGGCTCACATGTCCTCAGTGCAATCAGGATGAGCTGGTGATGTGAAGAGCACTACATGTGTCTTGGGACACTGGCTCTGGGGAAAGTTGACCAGAACGCCACTGTCCCTGAGCCAGTCACGTTAGGAAAGGCTTCTGGTCACAGCCCTCCCAGCTTCTAGCCAGCCCCACTGTAGCCCTCATAGGCTAACTTGGACACACAGCCCATTTGAGTCTTCAGATGGTGTCAGTCTCTACCCATATCTGCCTGCAGCCACATGGGAACCCATGTGACTATGCAGCAGCCGACCTTTCCTGAATTCATGGCCCACAAAAACATTTAAAAAAATATTAACAAATTGACAAGTGGGGTGGTGCAGGCCTGTAATCCTTAGCACTTGGGAGGCACAAACAGGATCATGAGTTGGAGACCAGCCTGGGCTATATAGCAAGATCTTGTCTCAAAAGAAAAAAAAAAAAATCAAATTAGTTTTTTTTTTTTACTTCATTAAATTTTGAGACAATCTGCTATAGTGTCAACAGGAAAGACTTTTCTCCCCTTTGACCATCTTATCGCAGCTGCCTGCTTTCACTTTGGGATCGTCAGTCTGTGGTTGCTTTTGCCCGTTTTTCTTTGGGTTTATCTTTCAATGCTCCAGATGTGTACCAGAGACACACACAGTTGTGCATGTGCAGTGACCCTCTTCCCCCAGGAATCAATCACTTAACTCAATTTTACTCTCTAGATCACTTTTTTCAACCTCTTTGTTCACTTGAGAAAACCTGAGCCCAGAGGGATTAAATTTCCTGCCCAAGGTCACATGGCTAAGTAGTAGCTCAGCTGAAAGTTAACACAGGCCTTCTGATGCCTGGGCCTGTCCTTTTCCCCCTTAATTACTTTAATTTCCCATTGACCTCATAAAAAAATGGGTTGATCCTTTTCTACTCCAGAGGTCATAAACTCAGAAAGTACCCAACAGAGCCCTTGGGGCAACACCTCCTTGGCCTATAGGGGTGCCCCGGGCACATCTGGCAGCTGCTACAGTCAGGCAGGAGAGGAAAAGAAAAAAGGAAGTGCCAGCAGGGCCTAGCCTACTCCCGCCTTCTTCCTCCAAGGCCTGCATTCTGAGGGCAAAACGCTAATTATCATTAGAGTGAAGGCAGGGATTCCCAAATGTGCTGGAAAAATGCCAAACTCTCCCCTCAAACCTCTAGGGTGGACTTCTTACCAAAAAAAAATGTAAGTATTTTTAAACGGCATACTGCATATTTCAGAATTGGGCTAAAAAAAGATGAGAGATTGTAACAAAAGGCTAAGACATTGTCTGTTCGACAGGACTGGGGCTGGTTAAAAGTGGGGAGTGTGTGTCTGTGGGCTCTGTCTGCCACTCAAAGGCCTGGGCAGGCTGTCATTAATGCATTCTCCACCGCCCACTGCCCCAGGGTTGCCCCAATTTTCTAAGCCCTACAGCATTGTCATTTCATGTGTCTGGCAAGGGAATTAGAGCCAACCAATAGAAGGCCACCACTCCCTCGGAAATGCTGATTTTCATTCCCTTCAGTTAGCCAGCCAATGATCAAGTGTCTCTCTTCTGTCCCTCACATACCACCATTCTCCTCCTCCGAAGAATAAAGGATGATGAGTCTTACGCGAAGTGTGGTTTGGTTTGACATGTACTGCTGCTCCTGCAAATATGCTGGTGGGAGGCTGACGGAGCGGTTACGTGCCATCTGCCACTCTGCTGGCTGGCACGCGGTGGGAAGCCTAAAAAGCTCAGGAAGGGAAATGGATATTCTTTCTGCTTTTGAAGCATGGGCTTTAATAATAATAATAATAATAAAGCAAGAGTTTTAGAGAAAAAAATCACATAATTACAGTTATGTTAATGCTTTATGGATTCCTTACACTGTGCATGTTTTGCCTCTCAAAAAACAATAGCAGATCAATGAACCTCCTCAGACTCTCATGTCCAACTGGATATAGCTCACTATGTGTGCTTAGTATAAACTGGGAAAGTTGTGTTATAAGTTGAATTTTTGCAAATCTGGCTCTATTTCAAACATTGTCAAGGTGCTTTCATTTTAAATTGGTACCATTTTGTAAAGCAAATAATTACTTTGTAATGCAAATAGTTACTTCCTTAACTTATTTGTTTTGTAAGTTTGGGCTTTAGTGTTTACATGTTTTGGGTTTTTTTTTTTTTCCTAAAAGTGAGTTACCTCTGCAAATGAGAACAAGCTAATAAAATGTAAAATTGCTAAAATAGTTTTAGAAATTTAATCTAAGCATTTAGATTCTTTTTTAAAGAAATTTTCAGCCTGGTGCCAGAAGCTCGTACCTGAAATCCTAGCTACTTGGGAGGCTGAGATCAGGAAGATCGTGGCTCCAGGCCAGTTTGGGCAAAAAAAGTTTGTGGGAGCTCATCTTGAAGGAAAAAGGCTGGGTGTGGTGTTGCACACCTGTCATACCAGCAACTGTGGGAGGTCTAAAATAGGATAGTGGTCTAGGCCAGTCTAGGCAAAAAAGAGAGATCCTACCTTCAAAATAACCAGAGCAAAAAGGGTTGGAAGTATGGCTCAAGTGGTAGAGTGCCTGCCTAGCAAGTATGAAGTCCTGAGCTCAAACCCCAGTACCACCAAAACAAACAAAACCAAAAATCAACTCTAAAGAAAGACTTTGTGTCTACCCCAAAGTTAGACCTTGTAGTACAATAGGTCAAGTATGTGGGAGTAGCCTTTTGCTAAGGCAATCTAGCAAAATATTGAATTTAATTGTGTAAAGATGTATGTACCTAAAAAGTTCATTGAAGCATTATGCGTCAATGGAAAGAGCATAAAACACCATGAATAGAAAAGTCACTAAAATACAATTATTTTATTGTCATGCAGTGAAATACTATGCTGCTGGAATAAAGGGCAAAGTAGCAACTAGAGAACCTCAGTGAGATGCCATCTGTTGCCTGTCGTACAGGAGACAGTTTGGCAGTTTAACGGTCTCTTGTTGGTGAATGTGCAATTGCGAGGTCAGGAGTTACAGGGACAAGGGTCATAAAATACTTACCACACCCTATGGTTTTTGCTGAGAGATGCTGAGAGGGTTGAGTGCCATCAAGCTTGCTAATCCTCAGATATTCAGGATGCTGAGATGCTATACTCAGTGTGATATGAACTTGGATTATCTACTAATGCTCTAAAGTGCAGAAACGTGGGGGTAAGGAATTCTCACCAGTAACCTCATCATCCTAACTTAACACTGTTTGGGGAGTCTATTTCCTTCCAGGCATTTTTCGCAATACTTTTATTTTTTTAAATATGAAATACATCCTAAATACAAAAATAAAATAAATATGTAATAGGACTCCCATTTGCTTCAGGATGGCAAATTAGATATTTTGAACATCCCTCTACTGAAAACAGCTAAAAATGCTAAATAAAGGGTCAGGATTAACAATTATTTTCAAATGCATCATTGACTTGGCAGGAGAGTTAAAATATCAGTGGCCAAAATGAGAAAGCAGGAATCTTGAAAGGTAGCAATGCTCCAAATGTGGCCTTCGTCATGAAGGCAGAGGTAGACACTGGCTGGCGTTGTCCTTAGGTTTTTTGGTTTTGGTTTTGGTTCTAATTATGTAGCTCAGGCTGACCTCAAACTCATAAGTCTCCTGTCTTGGTGTCCTCATGTGCTGGGATTCCAGAAGTGAACCACTATGTCCAGCTTTGATCTTAGCTTTCGATGGTGGCACGGAGTAAAAGGGACAGGAGACCAAGCCCAGGCCCAAACTAGGTGAAATCTAATAGGAAAGGCCGTATAAAGATAGGACCCCAAAGAAAGACACTTTTGAGGTAAGAACAAGCTATATATAATCCCACCCCACAGACAGAGATAGCAAGGAAACTGGCTTATCTTGCCCATTGTGCTTGGTGGAGGGGGAAAAACTTCCCATGAAAATTTATAACCACAAGCAAACTGCACAGGAATTTGTGGTTCAAAATTTATAACTATCTGTAAGGAACAAAAAATATCAAGCTGAAAAAAAATTTAAACTGGTTTCAAGTTTTAATTGCTATAACAAATGTGATCTTCTCTGGAGAAAACCACCTTCAAATCAGGCCTCAAAAGATTCCCACAATAGCACCTAAGAATCTGGCTTGACCATCAAAATTTACAAATCACACAAGTAGTCAAGACACCATGGGGCATATCCAAGAAACCAAGTAGAAGAATCAAATCCAAAGTGACATCAGATACTATAGTTACCGGTCACACTAAAATAAGTGTGTTTAATTCACAAAAACAAACATTAATACAAAGGATTAAGAATATATGGGGTAAGAGCTAAAAGAAATAAGCTTGCACATTTGCAAAACAAATAGAACAGGTAAAGATGAAAAATGTAATTGAAATAAGAACTCTAATGGATTGACTAAACAGATTAGATATGGTTAAAAAAACTGGAAGAAATTATTCATAAGGTAGGACAGAGAGCCACAGAGATTATATGAAAGGGAAGTCAAGATTCTTAGAGTTTATAAAATCTTACATAGATCTAAGAGGGGCTTCAGAGAAAAGACTCAACTCCCATAGTAAGCAGGAAAGATTTCCTTAAAAAACTGAGTAACTATTGAAGTGACTGGACAATAAGCAAAACACCAGGAATTATTTCTTTACCAGTGTGGCCTTTTATCTTCCATTGTCCTTTCATATATGTGTGGAATTCACAAAGGGGAAGATGTGATCAAATATGTCACCTGCAGGTAGCTGAAGGCCACTTGAAGGAACTGGGAAGCACCTTGATCCATGGCTATGAAGGTTAGTATTGATCATCTTGATGATTCTATAGAATGTCTGCATCTAGCAAAGTAAGATACCAGTGTTTCTGAATCTATGCATCCATACTCTCGAAACACTCTCAAATAGGTTCAGTTGAAGCAGTTTGAAAACCTAAATTTTCCAACAGCAGCTCTCATTTTTTGACATTAAATATATTATAGTTTAATTTTTTTAAGTTTCATGTCTATACGTTTTATTTAACACTTACTAATATTTATGTCTTTTTAATTGTTTGTTCATTTATTCATATGTGCATACTTTGTTTGGGGGCCATCTCTCCCTCTTTCTCCCCCCACTTCCACCCCCCTCGCTTCCAGGCAGATCCTGTTCTGCCGTCTTCTCCAATTTTGTTGAAGAGAAAACATAGGAGATAATAAGAAAGACCACATTTTTGCTAGCTTAAGATAAAGACAGTTATACAGAGATTCCTAGCATTGCTTCCATGCACTTGTGTATTGCAACCTACATTGGTTCATCTCTACCAGACCTCTTCACTACTTCCCAGTCACCTTCCCATAGTGGCCTCTGTCAGTTTAAGGTTACTTTATTCGTTTCTCTACAGTGGGCACATCAAACACTTTCAAGTTTTAGGTTTCCTACCTTTCTCTATTTCTCCTGTGCTTTCTCCCCTTAGTGTGTGACCCATGTCCAATAATATTACTGCATTTGTTTTAGTTCTATAATCCACATGAGGGAGAACATATGATTTTTGGCCTTCTGAGCCTGGCTAACTTCACTTAAGATGATGTTCTCCAGTTCTACCATTTACTTGCGAATGACAAAATTTCATTCTTTTTGTGGCTGAGTAAAATTCCATAGTGTATAAATACCACATTTTCTTAATCTATTCGTCGGTAGTGGGACATCTTGGCTGTTTCCATAGCTTGGCTATTGTGAATAGTTCAGCTCTCATTTTTAACGAAGGTTTAACTTCCACCTTCCCTTGCGTGTTCATGCAAGGGTTAGGCCAGACCACATCACATCTGGAGGCTGTGATGTGCCAGGTATTTATGAATGACAAGCAGATGAGAATGGGGTTGTGAGCGGCCATCCTGAGGCACTGAGGTTGGGCAAAAGTGTCACCAATGACAACACCATCTCCACACCTGCCTTCGTTTTCTAGACTTGCATCATGAAAATTCAGAACCAGGGCCTCGTGGCCTTCTTCAATAATCTATAGTGAGAGTCAAGCTTTTCTTCTCTCTAACATTGGCTAGGGGAGGAGAGAGGAGGGCAGAGAGAGGCTGGACTCAGTGTCAGGGAGAATCAGAACAAGACAGAAGGCCACTGTGAGTTCACCAATGCGAGAAACTGCCTCGCACCAGGCCCAGAGGTCTGCGGCAAGGGAAGGTCATGGGCTTTGTCCATCCCAGTTCCCCCTAAGAAGCGGAGCAATATGCAAACCAGTGAGTTCACATAGCGGTTCAGACATTCTTGGGGCATTACAGAGAATTACTTTGAAAGCATACAATCCGATTATTGAGGGACGGGTTTGTCAGTGAGCCACAGCAGTGACTGAGAGAGCAGGCGTCTCTCCTGAGACCGGGTTGTAGCCGGGGTCACGGAGAGACACTTGCCTCCCTGTGAACAGGGCATCTGTTTCTGCTCCATCAGACCCGTTGATGGAGCAGTCACCCCATGACTGCTGCCAGAAGACCATGCCCTCCAAGTTCTACAAGCCCAGGCTTCTGCTCTTTCCCCAGGGCGAAGTGCTGGCAAACAACAAGGAGAAAGCCGTTATCCCGGAAGACTGGCCTGGAAGAGACAAGATCTAGACATGGACAGCAAATTGTACTGTGGGGAAATCCACGTGGAAGCTTTTTTTTTTTAATTCCAAGAGCTACATAAATAAAAGTTAATACTATTTCTATATAATAGCACAGTTTAGGGAATCACGCACTGGAAGCACTGAGCCATGGATAGGCTGGTCCTTAAAAATAAAACCAATTGTACCATCTTTTCTCAGTGCTCCTAATCCAAAATTCAGCCTTGCAGACATTCACCTAGAATTTGCAGTGTGCCATGGTTGATTGCAGTCAGGTGAGAAATGAGAAAGTATCAAGCAGCATCTAATAGTTGACATTAAAATGCATCATTTTATAATTTTTGAAGCACTTTTGCTTGGTAGCCTACGAATTGAGTGAATTAGGTAGGGCTTATTGTCTCCATTGTCTAGGCAAGGAGATGGAGGCTTAGGGCAGTGGTGCCTTTCCCCACCAGGTCATATTCCTGGTGAGGAGTCCCTGCCAAGAGATTCTGTAAAATCATGCAGGCTCTCATTCTAAACCTAGAAACGTAACCAGCTGGACTGCAGCACCATAGAGTCTGCCATCCTTTCCCTGTTTCTGACTCCCAATGTGGCTGACGGGCCAGCCGTGCCTGGGGATAGGGTGTGTCTGATTTCCTGGGCTGCAGCTCACCTGCTGTACCTTCTCTTTCTGAGCTGTACAAAGGAGCACTTGCTCCAGGATCAGGGTGATGGCAACCTACAGTAGTGAGTGCGCTTAGCACTTTGCCTCAGAGATTATCTCAGTAACTTTTCTGTCTGTCCAGGGTGGCAGGTGCTCCAAGCAGTGCTGCTCTAGCCTCTGTCCTCCAGGAAAAAGGTACTCAGTCTTCTTGTGCACTTTGGGATGAGGGCCTTTGGTGCTGCAGCTATGTTGCCAGTTTTAAAAGAGTCCTGGGCCCTTTCAAAGGAAATCACTGGGATGAAAGTGGCAAAGGCTACCTATTGTTATATTCTATGTACAGATATTAAGACGTCTCTGCTGTAAAAAGGGATATTTGCTTCTCTGTAATGACACTGAGTAATGTATAAATGCCTTTTAAATGTCATAAACAATGTTGTCAGTAGATATTTTGACCCACATTTCAGAGGAAACTGGTGTTTTTAGAGATGAAATACCTTGCCCAAAGACACACTGGTATCAGATGGCAGAGCACAGTTTGTTCCAGGTCTGGGTGACTCTGGAGCTGAGAGTGAAGTACCAGCATCCTGTTTAAGGGATTGTTCCACACTTTGACCTCATGGGCTGAAGGGAAAGAGCGAGGCCCCAAACAGCACAGCTTGGTTAGCACCAACTCAATTTGCAGGCTTTCTCTAGCTATTGCAAGCATGGGTGGGTGGCAGGGGGAGGCACATAGGGAGGGAAGGGCAGCTGTAGCCCAGAACAACTCCTCCAGCATCCAGGTGGGCTCTGTCATGTCAGGAAGGCCTTTCCAAACCTAGAGGCATTTCCATGTCTCCCTGTACCATCAGGACAGAGGTGCACACCCCTCTACTGCCCAGGATTAGGCTGAGTGGGAAGGGATTCTCAAAACTGAGGTGGATGGAGAAAGGAGGAGAGTTGGAAAATCCGTGTGAAGGAAGAGGAGCAGGGAGCTGAGATGGTGCCCTGTTGCCAGTGTCCATGTTAACTGTTTATAGTAAAAGCCTAGTGTGACTCAAAAGGACTTGTTGATTTGTGGCAGACTCCATTTCAATACACAGCATTATCCTACAAGCAAGTGTGAGCCCTGAGTTCAAACCCCAATAACTGCCCACCAAAACCCAAAATTGTCCTACAAATTTTAGAAAGAAAAGAAATCCCCGGTGACAATCTCAGTAAAATGAAGTGTTGTGAACATAATGAAGTCAAAAAGAACAGACTTTTCAAGCACTTTTAATGTGCCTTTATTGCATTTGCAGTAGCTTCTGGGGTAATGCAGAAGGCTGGTTATAGTAGCTTTTACATAAAACTGGTTGTAAGAGAAGGGATAGTTATTGTCTCGGGTTAATTATGATCCAGATCCATAATTTCACAGCTAGTAAATCCACCTGCAATACCATTTGTTTGAGGAGTTTCCTTAGTCCAGGTCTTGGACCCGGGAATCGGTGGTTTCAAGCAAAAGTGCTACACACCAGGCTGTGTGGTGACCTGCATCTTGTACATATTCTGAAGTTTTGACATAGTCACAGAGACTGACCAAATCTACTTCTTACTTCCACATTCTTCCTTGGAAAAGTGGATTCAGATTAGCATCAGCCTCACTGATAAGCAACCCCGGAAATAATCAGCCATCGCCCTTTGGCTACATTTCTCATGCAATGCCCTTGTTCTGGGCATGTGACTAATCACCACACTCTGATAAAGTAATGTGTGCTCAATGTAAATTATAAACTGGATGTCAGGCTGACACTTTGGCCTGATAGTGCTGAAACTGGTATTTCCAGCTTTATCAGGTCACACTTGGAGCCTAATGAATACTTTAGGTGGTCTGTAGTTGATTCCTTGCGCTTGAATTTCAGTAGCTTCTCTCCTCCAGATTAGCATAAAATTATAAACAGCACGTCATCATTTGGTTGTTCCCATACCTTTAGGTAATTGAATAATAAACTCCAAAGTCTCATGCTTGCCCATTCTGTCCAAGGGGACAGGTTCTTACCCTCAGTGGCTCATGTCTCTTAAATCTAGCCAGCTTCTCTGACTTTAATTCAATGTCCTCTTTCGATTAAATCTTCAGAAGTAATGAAGAATAACTGTGTGACATTCCATCTGTAAAACGCCCCGTGAACTTGAAAACCACATTCACAGGCTTTGTCTACTGTCAGGTAATATTTCTTTTCTTTTTTAATTGTTTTATTATTCATATGTACATACACAAGTAACATTTCTGATTCCATTTTGACTCAGTTTCCAGTAATGGAGGATTCTTGACTCTCCTTTGGTTCCTCCCCATCTTTATTAAGTGTGGTGACTGTACTGTTAGGATACAACCAGGGGTTAAGTGTCTCTCAAACTGAAAGTCTGCAGGTAGAATGCCTCCAGCTAAACTGTACGCCAAGACCTCTCTGCAGTCTTTAGCAGGTCACCGATGTCCTCCTTCATGTTGTGAGATGCCTGCAATAGTTCCAAACACTCCATGCAATACAATATTACCCCATCTCTTCCCATGAGTCTCTCTGTTCTGTAGGAAAACTCTTTTTCCAGGGCTCCCCAGGTGATTAACCCTCAGACCTCATTGATTGGGATTGGGCCACTGGGCAGGGGAATGAGTGTCAAGGCTGCCTGGACCAATCACCCATCATGTCCCCATCCCTGTGTGTCACTTCCTAAGCATGTGTCCATAAAACAAAATCAGGACTCCACCAGTGAGGGGCAGTGATGGCTGTTAGAAAGGCAATCAGCTGTGTTTGCCACAGGTGAGCAAATATGAGGACCAAATGATTCTCTGCATAGTCCAAAATATTAGCACTAACAAAACAAAATAGGTAATTACTGGCAGCTCAGTAAGTGCCAGGTGTTGTGAGAGCCAGCAGGTAAACAAAGATGAATGAGATGCAGTTCCTGACCTGTGGAGCTAGCAACAGGCTGGGGAGAAGACACAGCCTACATAATGTCAAAATTGCACGGTAAGTGATAAGAGGAGGCATGACAGAGTGTTCAGCAAACAGAGAGGGAACCTCCGCGCACTCGGCAGAAGGGCTGCGATTCCTGGGGAGAGTCCAAGTGATCTGGCTGTAAATTCTGAGAATGAGTTAAGTTAAGAAAACAAGGCTTGGGAGGCACTGTGAAGTACGCTTCTCCTGCTTTTCAAATCTTGGTATGGTATTTTATGTTTTATTATTATGGCTCATCTAAAGTTGATGAAATAGAAAATCCTTTCAAGCCTTGAGGGTGGTGTGAATTTCAAGGGTCATTTCCCATGAGTTCATTTTTTCATATTCTGTGTCTGGATGAAATCCATTTTATGATCAGTGAATTCCGTATTTAAACAAGAAGGCCACTCATCCAGTAGGAAAATGTCTGAGGGAGAAAATGAATGCAGTTCTGATTGTCATGATGTCATTGGTTCTGTAAATGGGTTTGTTTTTAAGTATTATAAGAAAACTGTAGTAATTTGGACTAAGGAAGAATCAGTCAGAATGAGTGAAAGCCTGTCATTTTAAAGATACAGTTTATTACTTTTACTTACTTGTGCCTAAGATAAGATATCTGAGAGTTGCTTATGAGGACTGTGTGTTAAGTAAAGAAGAATGATTGCCTCAGCACATTCACACTCTCTCTAGAAGTGCTCCTCTGATGGCAAGGGACCCTGGAAAACAGGCTGTCTTTTTCCACTACATCTTTATTTTCTCAAATTTTTATACAATTTACAATTACCTCTCCTTATCCATGAGGGATATTTTCCCATACCCCCAACAGATGCCTGGAATTGTGGGTAGTAGCAAGTCCCTATACTATGTTTTCCCCAATACCTTCATACCTATGACAAAGTTTAATTTATAAATTAGGCCCAGTAAGAGGTTAACAATAACTTATTGTGGGTCTTAGCAACCTCAGCATATGATTTCTTTTTTTTTTTCTTGATCAGGTTGAGACCATTTCCCTTTTCACTTAAAAGAAGTACTTTATAGTTTCTCCTTGGTAGGTCCAAATTGCCAGCATTCTGGGGCCATTATTGTTATTTTTTTATAGTATTGGAGTTTGAACTCAGGGCCTCAAGCTTGGTAGACAGGCTCTTTACCACTTGAGCCACTCCACCAGCCCTGGAGCCATTATTAAGTAAAACAAGGGTTACTTGAACTTGACCACTGCATTATGGCAACAGTCGTACTGATAACTGAGAGGGTGAATGTTAGGGTTTGGCTCTTAAATGTCTCCTGAAATGTGTGTTGAAGGCTTGGTCCCCAGTGCGGCAGTGTTCAGAGATGGGGAGGTGATTGGATCAAGATGGTTCTAACCTCATTTATGGATTCATAGCTTAATGGGCTATTGGGAAGTAATGGAAACCTTATGAAGTGGGGCCTAGTTGGAGGATGTAGGTCTCTAGAGGCATGCCCCTAAACAGTATATTCTGTCCTGACTCCTTCTCAATCTCTCTCTCTCTCCCTCTCTTATTCTTCTTCCTCCTCCTCCTCTCTAGTTTCTGGCCTCCATGAAGTGAGCAACTGTGCTCTACCAGGGGCTCTCTGCCATGATGTTATGCCTCACTTATAGGCCCAGAAGTGACAGGGCCAAGTGACCATGAACTGAAACCGTAAGATGAAATAAATCTTTCCTCTTTTAAGTTGTTTATTTTAGCTATTTTGTCACACTGATGTAAAGCTGACTAATAGAGCTACTAGGTGACTAACAGGTGGGTAGCATATACAGTGTGGATAACAGGACAAAGGGATGATTCAATTCCAGGCAGGAAAGAGCAGGATGGCAAGAGATTTCATCACACTACTCAGAATGGTGTGCAATTTGAAACTTATGAATTGTTGGAGTATTATTCAGCCATGAAGAGGAATGAAATTATGCTATTTGCAGGAAATGAATAGAACTAGAGATCATCATGTTAAGTGAAATAAGCTAGACTGTGAAAGACAAATACACATGTTCTGTCTCATATGCAGAGTCTAGTCCTTAAAAGTAAATGACAAGAATGTACAATAGGTTCTGTTTAGGTATGGGTACCAGTGGGGGCGGGGAGGACAAAAGGCA
Source organism: Castor canadensis (assembly GCF_047511655.1). Lineage (NCBI taxonomy): Eukaryota > Metazoa > Chordata > Mammalia > Rodentia > Castoridae > Castor > Castor canadensis. The sequence continues at coordinate 127,636,396 of NC_133391.1, read as the reverse complement.
AGGGTATAGAGGGGGTGAATATGATTGAAATATCTTATACATAGGTATGAAAATAAAACAACAAAACCTCTGAAATTATTTTTAAGAAGTGAGAGGGGGGACTTGGGGAATGAAAGAGGGGTTGAATTTATAGGGATACATTGTGTGCACATATGGAATATCAAAATGAAGCCCTTTTTACAATTACTATATGCTAATAAAAATGGGGAAAGGAAACAAACACCCCACACATACCCCTGACACTGACTGAGGTGAACTGAAACTATGGGAAGTGAAATTGTAAGGAGAGACTACTGTGAACTCAGAAAATTTGCTCTAAAATTTGCTCTAAACTTTAGCTCAGTCTCTGTTGAGTTTATCATAGAATTGTGAAAATGTGAAAAAATGCTGTTTTAAATCTCCTTAGAGCCATCACTGGAGTTCTGATATGTATGTTCTCACATAAGAATGTGATCTTTCTCTTATAAATCAGTAAGAAAAGATAAAAAATTCTAATAGATACCCAGGTCAAAGTCAGCAGGCAATTCAGGGCAATAAGTCATATAAAATAGAATCCTTAATAATAAAATAGATGAAGTAAAGCAAGGTATCACCTGTCAATTTGGCGAAGACTTTTGTAAAAATATAAATGAATAAAAAGCTTATTTCCAAGGCTGATGGAAGTATGGAGAAATGAGCGTGTTTACCCTCCTTGGAAGAGGTGGGTACTGGGGGCATGCCCTTAAAGGGTATAGTTTGGCTTTGTTTCAGAGATATACGTAAAGATATTTATCTAGCACTATCTATTCTATTACAAAAATTTTGAAATAACTTAAGTGTCCATTAATAAAGACTTGTTTAATTAAATAGTGGTATAGTAATTTAAATGAATACTACACATCTGTTTAAAAGAATGAGGGATATATGTACATCTTGATTCCTTAAAAATCTTAAAACGCATTACATAAAGCAAGGTATAGAGAATACAAGTCATCTATGTGCACACACATGGAGATACCAGCTGTCATGTTTTCTGCAAGAATAAATGGGAACCTGTTACCGTAGTAATAATGGTTGTCATTGGGAAAAAGGAAAAAGATGAAAAATTTACTTTTCATTGTGTAACTTTTTATATGATTTGATTCTGTGCAAGATTTGTTTTGTTTTAAAACATGAATTTTTTTTAAAGACTATTTTACTTCTTCATGGTGTAGCCTGAAAAAACACCTGCATTATAAGAAGAGAAAGAGCTGGTACAGAATGACCAGAATATGACAACATTCCATTATGTTGGTGACTCCACTTACATATAGATACAGATGTAGACAATATACTGCTTGAATTAAAAAGCCTGGGAGGAGGAACCTGAACTCTCAAGTTGATCAGTCTCTAGACAGAGGTAAAATATTGAGATTGCAGAAGACTTCACTTTCTCCGTATTGCTTAATTTTGTGCAGTGATAGTAAATTACCAGGAAAAAAAAAAACAAAACATTTGTTTTCAAACTGAGGGGAAAAGTAACAAAACAAAGCAAAACAGAAACAAAACAAAACAAAACAAAAGGCTATCCAGCCATCCTGCTCCCTTTTGCATGAAGCCTCCTGTCTGCTCTATGCAAAAACAAGAGTTTGGCTCCATCTTCCACCTGGCTTTTCTAGGCTTACTCTCATTTATTTCCCTTTTAAATCCCACCTGCAGGGAAGCCTTTGTTGTCACAGTGGGGTAGGTGAGAAATCTCACCTTGGATCCAACTTATCTACCCTCTTCTTACCCAACTAGAAAAACTGGAAATAAAAATCCAAAACAGAATGTTCAAACAAGACGCTGAAAACTAGCCTAACCTGTAAATGAAATCAACATGTTTTAGTGTGCCCTGGATTTGTACTAAGAGCTGGCAGTCAACCGAACTAAAAAGAGCATTGGCAGGAGACCCTAGGCCGTGTGCCCCAGAGACCACCTGTGGGGTTCCCCCACTCTTTGATCTCTCTTGTTTTTCTCATCTACTCATCATGTCTGTTTCTGTAACTTAGAAGGCTGCTATGAGAAGCTTGGAGGGGCAGGAGTGCTATGGCAATGAAAGATGGTTAACCAGTGTGTAAGCCCTGCAGGGTAAGGCTTGGGTCATGAATGTTTTGTTTGTTATGAATATTGCCTAGAAAATTAGAAGGACCCAAGATATCCATTAACCCTGATAAGTTCCGATATTATTTAGGAAATGCTATGACAACCCAGTCCCAACAATTGCTCTCTCAATTACTTTTCATCTTAGGATCTCAAAAACACTTAAATAACACTTTAAGTCTTGCATTATGACTGTACATAATGGGTGTGGAATTGCTCTTGGGCAACCAATATTATCTGTGTTGACATATTTTCCAGCAAATCCCCCCTCCCCATCAATAAAGAGGGAAAGGGGTGTAGCTCAGTGATACAGTGTTCACTTAGCATTCTCAAGGTCCTGGGTTCAATTCCCAGCACTGGAAAGGCAGGAAGACAGGAAGGAAGGAAGGAAGGAAGGAAGGAAGGCAGGCAGGAAGACAGGAAGGGAGTAAGTTTTTGGTTCCTGATGAGAAACTCTATTACAGTAGGAAAGGCAGCTCAGAGGTGTCCCAGTGATGTGTTTCCACTGTTCAGGGAAACCAGAAGAAGAGATTTGAGCAGAGGTGTACAGGGGAAGTGGGCAAGCAGGTTTCTAAAGACCAGGCCACTCTTCACCCTATGGAGCAGTTCTCCTCTGTCCTTGCTTGACTGTCACTGTCATTCTTGAGGATCCCCTTGCAACCCACAAAACAGAGAAAATTCTTTTCTGCAAGTTAAAAAATGTTTAAAGGATAACTACCATTACAGCTAAATTGTGTCTCCCTGAAAAAGTAAGTTGAAGTCCTACCGCTCATCCCTCAGATATGACCTCATTTAGAAATAGGGTCCTTGCAGATTTAATCAAGGTGAGGTGAGGTCCCAGGCTGAACCCTAATACAGTACAACTGGTGTGCTTATGCAAAGAGCAATTTGGACACCAACACAGGAACCACAGAGGGAAAACAATGGGAAGACACTGGGAGGAAGAGAACCATGTGAAGGCAGAGAATTGGGGTGTTGGATCTGTAAGCTCTGGAATGCACAAGCGACCAGAAGCTGGAGTCAGGCTCAGAACAGATCCTTCCCCGTGCCTTCAGAGAGAGTGTGGCTTGATGTCATACTTCTGACATTCAGAACTTGTGAAACAATAAGTTTTTACTTGTTAAATATGCACCCAGTTTGTGCTAATTTTTACATGACAGCCCTAGGAAATTAATACACCTACTGAAGTCACACTCCTTCACAATGGTCAGAAAACAGAGTAAGAGTGAAACCTCCACTCATTCCAGTGGCAGGATGTTTGCGTGACAAAGTAAGTAGCAGGGGTTATGGCTTCTCGCTTGTGGTGGTGTGTTTTGTCTGAGAACACTCACCTGCAGGTAGTTCTCTTCCTGTAGAAGGCAGAGAGCCAGTTAAACCCCTCGCTGTGCTGCAGGGTAGAGAAGAGAGGCCCAGAGCCCTGCTGAGGGGCACAGGGAAGTCACCACCCTAGGTTAGATGAACTGCTTGGCTCTGTGCTGAAGCTGACGCTGTCTGTGTAGCTCCTCAAAGTGAATGAAAGCCCTGAGCCTAGAGGCCAGGCGGAGATAGGAATCAGAGGTTTCATCAACAAACAGAACCAGAAAAACTCAAAAGTGCTGGTAGGTAACTAGACCCCATCTGGCCATGGATTTTTGTTATTGTTTATTTTTTAAGTTTTATTTTAAAATTTCCTTTGAAGGAAAAATGAGAACTAACTACAACCCCAGTGCTTGAGTTTTGTGTGTATGTTTGTGAAGATACAATTTCTTAGTCTTTGTATATCATTCTATTACATGGAGTTCTTAGTGCACCCTTTTGTTATCTTTTGGAAGCCAAGAAATAAAAAGCCTGCAGGCACCATTAAAAAAAAAAAAAAAAAAAAAAAAAGAGGCCCCTGAATCAAGAAGTCCCCACGGGATGGTAGTCCTAAGAAGCCAGACCTGGGCCTGAAAGCTGCCTTGCCAGGAGGAACTTCTGGCTGACTCGGGTACCACCCCCCCCCCACAGCCTCAACCTCAATTTGTGCCAAGTGAGACAAAGGCCTTAGGCCCAGGCTTTGTTGTCATTCACTCACAGGTCCTGAGAGCAGCTCTGCTCTTTTGTCTAAAGAGCAGTCCTGTGGAAGCGAAGGGACACTCACGTCATAAGGAGACTAGAAAACAGTGTTGCAAATTTGGGGTAATTTCCCGTTTTTACCTCACCCCTCCTGCCCGAAAGAGACTTCTTTTGTCAAAACAAAACATGTGTGAGAAGGGCAGGTTTGTTGTTATTTTGAAGAGTTTGAACTGCCAGGTTTTTTTCCCTGCCACTCAGTTTCAAAATCAACAAACCGACACCTGCCTGAAAAAGGAAAAATGGAGTCAGCTATGTCATCACTCTTCCTTGGCAGCATTCCAAGTGACAGGAACGCACTCCTTAGTTCCTGCTGCCCCCAAAAGTGCTTCAGAAGCCCCCAGGTGTGAGGAGGGGCAGGCAAAAACGTCACAGTGTTGTTTGTATGTTTGGTCCTCTTGCTATGACTAGGCTAGTAAAGTTGTTTTCTGAGAGCTTCTTGTTCATCTGGCTTTAAAAAACTTATGCTGCCTTTCCCCCCTCTTTTTCTGAAGGGTGAGAAAGAAGCAAAATGTCCACAATGATAACTGTCACGGATTTTTCCTCTGCTTTCACCCTCCTGAGTGGCGACAAGGTGGTTCTCAAAAGCGTGATGTATTTGTAAACATATCTGGAAATACTTTAAAAATAAGAAATGCCAAGGGTGAGGCCCGGTGAGAACTGTCAAGGGCAGTGGGATGGTCAGTGGCAGGCGGCCCTTGCACCCCCCTCTGGGAGCTGTGGAGTGATTTGGGGTCAAGTGGAAGCATTCTGATCACACTCCCCTTCAGTTCAGGAGGATCCCAGGTTTTGGGAGGCTGATGTGAATTGCTCCAGGCTCTAAGTACAGCCTGTTTTGTAGAGTTGCAGCGACAAATGCTGACTGGGTGGTATTTAAAGAAAAGCTTCACAGTCACTGTCGCCAAGCCCTCACCTTTATTTCCTCCTTCCTTCCCTTTGTGTTGCCTCTTTCCCTTGCTGGGACACAAGCAGTCTGAGGGGGTCAAGCAGAGGATGGGGAAGTCGTTAGCTGAGTAAACGCCCTTCCCAGGCATACAGTGCCACTCTCCATCCTTCCAGCTGCTTTCTCTAGTGCATTCTGGTTAGTGTTTCTTCAGTTGTGTTAAGCAGGGGTGGGGAGAGGATGTCTGGTCAAAGGGCATCGAGATGGGAACAGGAGAATCGAGGAGAGGAAATGAGGGGCCAGAGATAAAGAAATAAGAGCTAGGAGGAGGGAAATAAATAGAAACAAAGACGATGAATAATGCCAGGTGCAAAATGGGCAGGAGTGACACGAAAAAGGAGCAAGACGGAGAGTGTCTTGCAAAAAGACACAATTCAAATATAGAAAAAAATGTGAGAAACCTGAAAACAAATGAACTTAGAAGCCCTAACAGGAAAGCAAAGAATCAAATGGAAGTAAGAAATAGAAGCCCAAACAGGAAGGACGTCTGAATGAGAAATGCCAGGGAGGGAAGGAGGAACAGAGGAGCCTTTGTGCTGTGTTTGTAGATTACAGGGAAAAGCAGAACAGAGAGAATCCAAGAGTGTTTATTCCTTGCACCTGGCAAACAAAAAATTCATTATTTTTTAATCATGGAAGAAATATCTCTAAGAGCACTGTGCCTTTTATGCTTTTGGCCTGTCTCTCATTCGACTCAATCCTCAGGATGCTTTTAAAAGCATCAGGAAACCCACCACCAGGAAAACTGAATTTCCACCTGGATGAGTTTTATATAAAATTTATTTATATAGAGGCCTCATAGTCCTTAAAGTTCAAGTTGGGTTACCTGTCCCTGGCGGTGAACCATCTCAAGCTTTTTAGTCCTGATAAATCCCAGGGATATCTCTTTTGAGATTTCTTGGTCCCTTAAAAAAATGCAAATCAAAAACCAAAATAATTATTTGCATGACCCCCATTTCAGAAGCCTGCCTTAACATTAATAAGTCAGAGGTAGCCTTGTAAGTTTAAATAATTTAACAAATGGAGCAATAAAAAAATGTAAGTAAAGCATTCCTGGATAAATGCAACACATACCCACAAGTAAAGATTACTTATTTCATTACTGCATATTGCTGTTACTAAACATTATGATACATTACCACAAAGATGCCTCGCCACCCCACTCTATAATTTCAGGTTATTAATTTTATTCACATATAAGTATTTCTTTCCTTGTATGCCTCTCTTGCCTTGTTTCTCTAATGAGGAAATAGAAAAAAAATGCAGCAGATAAAATGCTCAAACCCAGGCTGAAGCAAATGAAAAAAAGATATTAGAAACAAATAACATTATCAGTTTTAGCTCCATAATAAGCTCTTATTTATTTAGACTCTATTAATTTAGAATTTATAATAACTTGATTGGGATCTGGGCAGAATTTTCCTTCATTTAGCAAACCCTGTCTGGCTAAGCAGTGCAAAGGAATAATGTAATGAGATTATAAGGGGAACATATGAACTACATCTTGGAGGACTTCAGGCAATTCCTTATATATGAATAATTAATATAAGAATACATATTATTCTTATCCAATAATTATCTGGTAATTCTGGAGGAATTTGTTAGGTCACCCTGCAGAGTAAGGAAGTATGGGTTTGTCACTAAATAGCTCTGTGACCACAGGCAAGGCAGTTAATGTTTTCAGCCCTTATTTTTCTTACCTGTAAAATTAGATTGAAAATGCCAACTCTGCCTAGTTTGAAGGGTTGTTACAAGCACGAAATGAAAGAGTAGGTAGGAATCCATTTTGAAATCCATATAGGTAAGGTGTCAGGAAAATCTATTTTAAATAAAATGAGTTTAAAATTCATATTTTCAAGCCAGGTATGGTGGCACATGCCTGTAATTCCAGTATCTGGGAGGCTGAGGCAGAAGGATCTTAAGTTCAAGGATGGGCAAAGACTCTATTTCAAAAAAAAATTCATACTTTGCATTAATCCAATATGACCATTCCTCCAGCAGTCAAGCTTTTATGTTTTATACAACTTTAGCAAAAGGAAATTCCCTAATGAATCAATATGTGTGTGTGTGATAGAGAGAGAGGGAGAGAGGGAGGGAGAGAGAGAGAAAGAGAGAGAGAGGGAGGGGGGAGAGAGATGGAAAGAGAGAGGGGAGAGAGAGTAGGCACCCTCCACAGATCCTTGGAGTCATTCTTTGTGTTCCAGGTACATGATTAAGATGGCACCATTGAAATTTATTTGAAGAGTTTAAGTACTGGAGTCTGGCAAGCTTGGGTCTAAACTCATAATCTTCCAGACAGATGACTTAGCTAGAACAATTATCTGTGATCCTGTTTTTTTTAATCTGTAAAAATGTATAGAACTGTCAGTTTTATAGGATTTTCAAAGCAGACTAAAAGAAGTAATGTACATAGAGTGCCTAGCACAGAGTGGATTTCAAAATGATGACGATGAATATAAAAGATAAGTCATCTTGCAGTGATACTTGCATTGGAGGAATATCAAAACTCTTTACTTCAAATCTCTGTCCCCTATTACAACTTAGCCCCCAAAATCTGAAGCCCAGTAGAGAGCTATAATTACAATGTCTAGACCTTTTACACATAGCCAGCCTGTGTTGTTTGGGTGTATTGTACATTGGAAAGTATTAAAAAATAGTGTTTCCTCCATTCTAAAGCACAGCCTTTCCCGTGTGACTGTTTTGGAAATCAAAATGAGCTTTACAATCATTGTCAAAACAAACATGTCAATTGCTAGGCAGAGGTGTTGCTAAGAGGAGTTGTCATTTCTGCAAATGGGTGAAGTCAGCCAAAGCTTTCAAAATAAAGGATTTTCAAAGTTAGGAGGTGTTGGCATTTGTGCCTCAAATGCAAAACATCTGTCTGTCAAGCTCTTTCCAAAAAAAAGAAAAAAAGGCAGTTGAACTTCCTGCAAGAGGTAATCAATTAAGGACAAAAACTTTTAAGATTCCAAATTAGGGGTACTGAAGAGGTTGCACTCACATCTTCTTTTATGAAGATGCCAACTCTGCTTTGGAACAACTGTCTGTGTCTGCTGGTTCCAGGGAGCCATTAGAACATGAGTTCAGAGGGTGGGTAAGTGCACAAGTAAAATGCATGCTGTTCCTTGGTAAAAGTTGTGTGCATTTAATGTAGCATTTCTTTTTGCTCTCTGTGAATAAAACTGTCTTCTAATTAGATAAAATAATCTTTCCTCTAATTGACAGACTTATCAGAGAAAGTGTCTTGCTTTTCAAACTACTTAGAAACAGAGTTAAATATAATTAGGTGTGTACTTAAGATGTCTGTGCTTAGCTATACTATATTCTATTTCAATAAAACATTTCAAAATTGTAGATTCGTGTACTTAGCTTGAAGAAATGGAGATTGGTCAAAATATAACCAGTTACAGCTTCCAAACTAGTGAGGGTAAATAGTATAGAACATACCTGGACACTTTATACATGTTATTTAATGGTAACAGTTCACATTGGTTAAGCACTTACTATGTGCCAGCTCCTTGCAAGGGGTTTACCGACTAGTTTCTTTAATCTTTAGAAGACTTAATGAGGTGTTATTATCCCTGACCATATGAAGTATTATTATTTTTTTTAGAAGTGAAGAAGCTCACATATAAATTAGTTACTTACATGAGGTCACACAGCTGGAAAGTAGCTGAGGGAAAGTTAGAATCCAGGCTATTTGACCCCAGAGGCTTCCATTCTGCTCTTCTTCACAGTCCTCTCAAAAATAATGCGTGTTCGGTTGCATTTTCCTTACTTCACAGATGAATACTCTGAAACTCAGAAAAGTTAAGTAGTTTGACTGCATTATAGAGCTTGCAAGTGGGAGAGCCAGGATTCATACTTGGGCCTGTCTCCAAACAGATGCTATAATGCCTTTCTTTCTGAGACATTGCTTTCTTGGTACCACATGGCAATAATGCCTGAGAGTAAAAATAGAGGTAGGAGAGGTCAGGGAGGGGAGACAACTGTGGAAACATCTAGAACTTCCAGGAGACTGTCACTGAACTTGAAAGCAGGTCCTCTAGAAACTGGAATTTCCTTCTTAGTCGCTATGATGGTGGGTACAGTTGCCAATGAAATTTACTTCACATTCACTGAGATCTTACTTCTCTATCTTGGAAATGCATTTTTCTTTCTTCCTTTCCTCTTTCTGGTTACCCTCAACACACCTAACTTAAGGAGTTAAGCTTGTGGACACACACAGGAGGGCTTCAGGAAGTATGATCCTCAAACATAAGAACATGCATGGCTGTCACTGTTGCCTTTAACTCAAACAGGGACTGATGGGGTAGGGACGACTGAATTGTGCCCTCTGTGCCAACCTGGAAGTTTGAGCCTATTTTATACTTCTCCATGTTTTTCCATTAATAAATTAGTACTACATTTAAAAAAAAATGCTAGTTTCAACAGTCATTGAGTTGGAGCCATTTCAATTAGCTTCACTTTTCTTTTTTAGGAACTAAGAATTACGATTGGAGCCGGTTCCACAGCCTGTGAAAGGAAACTTCATTCTTCCCCCCATCTCCCTGACACTTGGAGTGTGGAGAACACTGGGAATCCAAGTACTATTTTGGCGTCCTTTGGCAGTTGAGAAGCCGTGTTTGACTTGCAGCTTGAAGAAGATTGTAAGACTGCTCTCTTTTTTGGGAGGGAGGTACTGGGGATTGAGCGCTTGGCCTAAGCACTCAACCCTCAGTCCTTTTGCTTTTAGGTTTTTTTTTTGGTTATAGTCTTGGCTCGCCTTGAACCATGATCCTCCTGTCTCCATGTCCTGAATATCTGGAATTATGGGAGTATACCACCAGGCCCAGCAGTATAAGACTTCTCTAAAAGTTGGGTTTTAGAGGCAAAGGGAAAACAGATATTGGAACAATTTCACAAAATTGCTGATTTTTTGGAGGAAACATATAGGAATATGTTCTCGTTTCTGTAAGACCCACTCTTTCTAAATGTCCCAGGTATGTATTGTAAAGAAAGGTAGTGTTTTCAGGTCAACAGTGACCTAAATAATAAAAGTTAAAAAAAAAATTCAGTGAGACCTCTCATTGATAGCCTTTGTGAAGTAAAAGGTCAAAAGAAAAATTGCCACAGTCCATGACTTTTGAATATTTGTTCTCTTAAGTGGTAGTTTTGTAGATATTTTTTTCTTTGTGTTCAATATCCTTTTCAGCTTTTACATAGTGACATGTTTAGCACTTTCAGTCATCAAGAGGGCTGAAAATGAAAAGATTCTGCCCTCTGAATTTTAGTTGTGGGTCCACACCACAGCACCTGTTAAGTCAAACCTCCATAGAAGTTAGATTCCAACCTTAAACCTCCACTCACTAACGGAGATGAGGCAATTTAGACAAGCAGAGTCTAAAAGCAATGATTATGAAAGTTTAGCTGGAAAATACCGACTGCTCAATTCATTTGAATATCTAGATTGTAATGTACACCCTTTTTAGTAATTGTTTCAGAAGTTTAAGTAATCATTTACCCACTGAAAGTTTTTCGTCTGATCGGTAGACAGAACAGAGACTCAAGTGGACTCAGGGCCAGTCCCTGTTTAATAAGGAGAGGTGGGGCTGTTTTTGATAACCTAGGATGGATGTAAGTATCCTGGGCTAAAATCTCCATGCAGGCCTCTTTTGCAGGAAAAGAGGAATCTGCAAAGCACTAAGAAACACAAAGAATTTGCAAGTCTATGAGGGCCTCTGTGGCCACAGATGCAATGATGGCATGAGAATGAAGGGTGCCTAGAGCTGTGGTATAATGCCACGTTTACAAGTTTCAGTGCCAGGCTCAAATACTTGCCTCACCACATGTTAGTCCTGCGATTAAGCCCTAGCCTAAGCCTCATTTTTGTCATTCAGTGGAAAAAACGGAATAAAATGGAGATAATATTAGTCACTACCTTAACGGGTTGTTGTAAAGATCCAATATATGTAAAGCCTTTTGTTTCAGCAGCATGAGTTAATCAGTGCTACAAATGGATTTCTGTCCTTCCATTTCCTAGGTCATTTCTAGCTGTGTGATTTGCATGTTGTTGATAAGATAGTTCATAAAACTACTCACATCCCATTGAGAACAGGAAGGTCAAGTTCTGCCCTGGGAAAAGGTATTTTCTTTGGCTTCCCCTCTCCCACTGAGGAGTTGAAGGTATGATGTGACCCTGTATCTTCCTCCATAAGACATAATGGTGGGAAATGCAACAGGCTAGGAGCCAGCTACCCATTGAGGACAAGGATGCCTGAGGCTACTTGTATTCTAGGCTTTCTCACCCTCCTGGCTTGTGGCGTCTTTGCTCCTTGGATAAGGAGAATTTGTCTGGATAACAGTCTGATTATGCAGATGGCCAGTGATGGGGCAGTATCAAGAGCTGCATCCAGAGCCACCATGTACAGCAGACCAGAGATGACCTGTTCACTGTGGCAGGCCACGCACTCCATTTAGATCATGTAGGGAAACCAGTGCCCACCAGTAAATACCCAGACCCAATAAGAGGCCCCAAAATCCCTTTTCCAGAGCAGGTGTTGGGGTCTCAGCCTACTTGGGGATTCATGCAACTTCACCCACTGCACTTGTGTGTGTGAGTGTGTATACGTGTCAGAAAATATCTCTGCCAATTTGATCTTTGTAATACAGTACTTTGAACTAGAAATCTGTGAAAAGGTTGTTCTTCAGTAAGTTTTCCAAAAGTCATCTTGAGACAACTATATAGTAAGACTGAATATTTAAAAAATGTATTTTTACTGCCAGGTAAGGACACATACAGTGTGCATTGCTTAAGAAATTTTAACTTGTAGGTAGTGCATTGTTGATATAAAGTGGAATGTAAATTCTAAGGGTCAAGGCTGCCCCATGGCAGAATAGGAAGCGTTTGGGAGCTAGAAAATATGACTAACTGCATAGATTCGTTCTAAGATACGAAAATCAGTAAGTTTGTGAATCCAAGCAATCTTCAACCAGAATTCTGAGGAATGCAGTCAAAGTGGAAGTAAAACTCTCAGAAACTAAAAGAATTAAACATCAAGTTGAATAAATAAATAAAGCAAGGAAAGAAACGGGATAGGGCTGGTTTTTTAAGGAAGAGAACCAGAGTAAGCAATGCTCAATAGATACCATGGAATTCTCTGGAACAAAGCAGAACACAAGGACCAGAGCTTCTTCCTGGTCCACTGCTCCAGAGCTGAGGAAAAGCACCTACATCCTGGGGATGCCCTAGGCTCTTTGGCACCAAGCCTTTCGTGGTCACAAAATCTTAAAGTGTCCTGCACCCTCACTGCCTGAATGAGTCTCGTCAGTTCTCCCATTCAACAGCTTCCATTTCTTTCCTTAGCTACTACCCTGGAGCTGACCCCGCAGTCTCCCAGCCTGGCCAGTGGGCAGGAAGGAGCCAAGATAGGAACTGCTGGGGTCCCAGCCTGATCCTAACACTTAGGAGTCAGCCAAGGTTGACTTCATTGTTCCGTGTCTCAGTCCCCTCTTCCGAGCAAAGAGTGGCACAAGAGCATATGTCCATAGGGCTGTGAGAAGTAAATGAGGTGGTGTGTGTAAAGCTCATGAAATAACACTTGGTTCACAGTAATAACTCCATGAACGCTAGCTACTACGACCCCACATTCTTCTTTCTTTTTTGACAAGCCTGGGGATGGAACCAAGGGCTTCATACATGTTAGGCAAGTGCTCTAGCCTCTGAAATACATCCCTAGCCCTTTTTTATTCTTTTCTTGCATCTTTTGAATCCATTTTCCTGGAATGATCATTTTTAAATTATCTCTGATCCTGACACCCCACTACCACTACCACACACACACACACACACACACTCCCAGCTGAAAACACTTGCAAAAGTTGCCTGTGTATTTTTAGGGATCACCTAAGGCCTTAAAAAGGCCTCTCTAAGGACAACTCTGGTCTGGACCCTGCCTCCCTCTCCAGCCCTATTCCTCAGCCTTTCCCTCCATTGTCAGGGCTCCTGACTCTCTGACCTTTCGGTTCTTCAAACTCAGGGAGCTTTCCTTCACTTCAGGGCTTTACACAGGCTGCTTCCTCTGCCCGGAATACACCGACTCATCCTTCCCGTCTGGGCTGGAGCTGCATCACTTCCTCAGAGGGCCCTTGCCTGGCTGCCCTAACTAGGCCAGATCTTCCCTACGCCAAACTCTGAGGTGCACCTCAGAGTTGTGATCTGACCCACACTTCTGTGTTATTAGATTCACAGCTTTCTCACTACTACAGTAGACGCTCACAAAGGCAGGGACCTGGTCTAGTTTTTACTTATTCCAGCCACAGAGCCTAGTACAGTTCCTGACATGTAACATGGTAGGGGTTTAATTAATATCTTTGAAAAATAAGAGGGAATGAGGAAGGAAAAAACACACCCAGTGTCCTTGCTGTTCTGAGGCCACACTGCTGTGAGATTTGTGATAGGCAGGAGCCACCTCACACCATAAGGTCTGTATGCTTTGCCTACTTCCTTCTGCCTTTCGTTCATTAAGGCATGTCTTTCCCATTCAACTCAATGTTTATTAGGAAACATGGCCCTTACATTAGCATTATACAGTGACCTCTGAAGGCAGCCTATGGCTTGTGTTTTTTTCTGCAGACATTTTGTGATCCCAAGAAAAGACAAGATGATAAGTATGAAGTTGCAAGGGGAAAATTCCACCCACTCAAATCCAAGAGGGATTCCTTGCCTAGCAGATCAGCTTGCTGCCTGGTATTTCTGTCCCAAATTGAAGAGAGGGTCACATGAGGGACTCCAACACAAGCAGAAAGAAGGGATTGGGGGGGAAAAAAATCCCACATCCATTGTTTTCAGCCTTCTGGAGAAAGCATTAAAAATGAGAGTAGGTATAAATAAAGAACCCATTTCTCTTAACTAAATTCTCCTACTACGTATGTATGAACATACAGAGGAACCAGAGAAGAAAAAACGCCAGTTGAAGGAGCTATTTCCCCCACTTAGCCCAGCTCTAATCTTGCATGAATGCAACAACTGAGGACTAGGGAAGTGGAGGGCTTTGCTGAGGTCACACAGAGAGGATTTGGGGGAAAGGAACTGGGGTTTATTGAGTGACTACCAATCTGAGTTCCTCCCCACAGTTTAGGTACTTTGAACTGATTTCATCCTTACACAACTGTATGACATATATTTAATCACCCATATTTTATAGCCAAACACATGGATACTCAGAAAGGCCTGATACAAGGAGGAAAAGTTGTTCGATGGAAATCTGCTTCAGCTGACACTGCAAACTATCATGGCTCAGCCATTTCCTTGGTCTTGTGCAAGTTGACACTCTGTACCTGAGTGCCCTTATCTGTAAGGTGACCAGACACTCTGGCTTGCAGGAGTCAGACCTGGTTGATACCTGTTGTCCCAGAATCAGTAATAGCTATAACTATTATCAAGGCCATGGAGCAGTTGCAAGGAATCAGTGGGATTTTGCAGATAAAGTGCATGGCATCTGGTATACAGTGAGCACTCAATAAAAGTTAGCTAGCATTCTTACAATTAGGAAGGCATCTCAAGACAGGGCAGAAAGGAGCAAAGCTCACAGTCTCGCTTGACATTTTCACCTTGATCTCTGTGAATGACACTCTCTGGAGTTGTACAGTGCCAGTCTTAGTGGCTTCAGACTGACCCAGCATGGGTAGCAGTATCCACTCTAGACTGAAAATCATGTGAGGGCATCATGCTCAGAGTTCCCACCTCTTTGCCAATCAGATTCACCACCTGCTCCTTCCTGGGTTATGTGGTTGAGACTGAACCTTTTTTCCTTTGACTGGAAGGTCTAGTGGAGCCCAGATTTTTTAAAGAAGAGTGTTAAGTAGAGGACCCCTTAGCCCCAACTCCAGCCATGCTAATTAAGTGAGTGACTCACAGGAGCTGCCTCCTCTTCAAGATTAAGAGGTGGGTGTGAATATTTTCTCTGGTCCCAATAAATGTTCTTGATTACAGTCATAAAAATGCTAAGCTCTATTGCCTCTTACTAGAGTGAAAGTTGTTGAAAACTCATTCCCTGAAGAACCGAGTTGTTGATTCTAGTGCATCTAAACAGGTGCTCTTTAGATTGCTTTTTCTAATGCCTTTTCACAGGAAAGATCAATTTGAATGTTGCTTTGAGCTAATCAGTGGTTTCTTCTGTGTCTCATCAAAATTTATATCTTTCATTTTGCGTGTTGGCTGAGACATTGCCATTAAAGTCTTATAAATTTAAGGAAGGTATGTGATTTTTAATTATTTATCCTCTTTTATGACTTCCCTATTTTATATAAAATATGTATCTATTTCTTTTTATTTAAAATGTCTATTTTAAACCACAGGAGAATGAATGTACAGTCACCTTTGAATGTCTTGAATCAGTAAGCATGGTGTGTTGTACAGAGTAGGTGTTCAATTGAATATTTGTGGAATAGATAAATTAATACCCTAATCTGGATTACACAAAAATTCAGTGTATTGTCTTTAGGTGTTTTGGTTCAGGAATTCTTTAAACATCTAAATTT
Organism: Castor canadensis; assembly: GCF_047511655.1. Classification (NCBI taxonomy): domain Eukaryota; kingdom Metazoa; phylum Chordata; class Mammalia; order Rodentia; family Castoridae; genus Castor; species Castor canadensis. The sequence continues at coordinate 127,620,741 of NC_133391.1, read as the reverse complement.
TCTGTGTCTACATCTGTGTTTGTTCTTTCTGCTAGGATTTCCTCCATTTCATCTCTGTCTTTGGAAATCTTGCCTTTCAGTCAAGGTTCTTATCAAATGCCAACTTCTCTAAGAAACCCAACTTGCTGTGTCCAACAAGATGTCATGGCATCAGGGTCTTAGAACAAAGAAACTAGGAAAGGCCACATCTGGCTTTCCAAACCCATCTCATTGTGGTTCTCAATTTCCTTCCTATTGGTATCTGTACTCTGACTATTCACCAACTTGGAGAATGTGAAATTCTTTATATGAGACACAGGCTGTACGCTGCTGGACTGCTACGTTGCTTCACAGTGCTTAATGAACATAGGTTGATAGTTTTGAAGGATATTTTTTAAGTAGGGGATATCTAAACAGAGCAATGATCAATGTGGCCCTTCAGTCTGTCTTCAAAGCTAGCTTCAGAACCCAGAAGTCATCCGGTTAGACTTCTACATGTGGAGAAGGCTGGTACGGAATCTTAGGGTCTTGTTTAAGGTTCCCTGGCTGTGGAAGAACAGAGTTTAGTCCACAGATCTCCTGAGTGCTATGTCAGACATTTCTTCAGGCATAATTTAACATGTATCAGTTTATCCCAAGTGTAAAGTACACTTCATGATTGAATACGGGTAACTGACTAACTGTTCCTACTTCCCCACGCCCTCCCTTTCAGTCCCTGTTTCTAAGCAGCAAAGTTGTGGTTCAGTGACTTCTGTCTGGATAATGTGAAAACAGGGCACTCAGCCAATTTCCATGAGCTAACTATTTCCCTAAATTATCATGCCTAAGCAAAGGTCTCTAAACGCTGCCGTTCAACACATGTCTTCATATCTGGGGGATGGACTGTACACAGGCATATCATCAAATAACTGGGATTTTATATTGCAGATTGTCAAGCAGTGAAAACTGTCAATCTTAGAACTGACTGACAGTTCTCCTGCCTGATTTCTGCTATATTGAGTTAGGTAATGAAAAAAAAAATCAGCTTCAGTCTTCTTACTGCAAACACATGTGACAAACTACATATTTTCACTAGAAATTGATGGGAGAGTGATTATCTCAAAAGGCCTGAAAGTCTTTGCAAAAGGTCCCAATTAAAAGAATGTGGCTAACACCTTAAAAAATAAAGCAAATGTTGCAGTGGGAATGAATCTTACTCTGAGTACTGGCCTGTTGGCTGATTGCCTGGGAAGAGTTTTGGCCTGGGCTTGCCAGCTGGCCAGTCCACATGCCTATAAAGGATGTGGTCAGCTTACACTTTGGCAAACTGATTTTGATGGGAATCTTTAAGGATGGCAGACGTTCTCCCTTGTAAAGTATACCAGCTCAGGTTGTTGCTTTTATTTGAGTGAAGAATATATCTCAGTGGCCAGGATTAGCAGGACTAAGTCAGTACTCTGCTTCAAACCAGAGGTTACTGCTGGATCCAAATAGGTAGGTCCCCTAAAGGAGACACGGGATGTAATTGAAGGTGGCACATTCATCTAATCTCCAGGTTAAACCAGCTGTGCCACTGAAGCAAACCAAGTGGTTCACCAATAAACACACATCTACCCACTCAACAGCCACTCAACAGCCACTTCTTTAAAACTCTGAGCTCCAGAGTTACTACTGTCCTGTTCTCTGATGTTCACTCCCAACCAGCCTTGCATAGTTGTTGTTTCATTTGCTTTTTATAGGTCTGAAGGCGGTTTCCCCAAAATGGCTACCTTAGTGCTTTTCAATGAATGAAAGAACTGCAGAGAGAGTTTCTACCTACCAGAGCTCATACTGAAAACTACAGCCATTAAAAAAAATGGCAGAAATAGGAACAAAACAGCTTTCAGTCAAAACTGGTTCAAATGTTTATATTTAAAAATAAGCATGCAAAAGTATCCAGAAAAAGTACTGTGAACAAAATAAAAAGGTAAGTACAGACTGGGAAAAGCATTTGCAATATTGTGTGACCAACAGAGGGTCAATATCCTTACTACATAAAAGTGGCAGTGGAAATGATCTGGGAATTTCCAAAAGAAGAAATGGTTGTTTAGCATACAAAATCATTTTCTACATTACTAGTAATCAAAATGTACAAATGGCCGCTAAATATCTCTTTTCATCTTTCAGATGAGAAAAACAAGAGTTGTCCTGAATAGTTATTTGACATTTTCATACACTGCTCATGGCAATGAAAAATTATATCACCTTTCTTGAGAGTAAATCATATATATATATACACACACATATGTGTATATATGTATGTATGTATACATACGTGTACATATATGCTTAAACATGACCTGCAGAGACTTATCCCAAGGGAACAGTGTGGAAAGATATATATACAAGCAAACGGAATCAAGTTTTAAATCTTGAACGACAGAGAATTAATCAAATGAAGAAAATTATTATGCAGTCATTAATTGGTTAATGTATGTCATTTTTAGAAAAAGTATGCATGTACATACACGTTATGTTTACATATATGCATACATGTTTACACAGATTTACATAAATGTCTACATCTGGTTTATGCCTTTCCAGAAATGTTTTCATATGAAAACATTGATTGAGCTTAACTTTCTGATAAAAATGAGGGTTTTATTCAAACATACTTATAAAATTTTAAAAAGCAATGATTTAATGGAACTGATAGTCAGAAATGCAAAAGAATAGATTAGAGGATTTCAAACAGAACTTTTATTAAAGCTTACATGAATAGCAATGAATGCATTAATTGTTTTTCCTTGCCAGAAATCAGCCTGGGTTAGGTCTTTAAACTTAAAAATTAGTGAACTGAAATATGAATATAATATACATGTATTCACATACTAATGGGGAGGCTGAATTAGGTGAGATCTCTCAAGTCTTCTTGTTTACTGCATTACAAGCACATACAGGCAATCCTGAAGTTATACCTTAATTCCATATTGGGGGATCATTGTAAGGCTAGAATATACCAAACAATTTCAAATACACTGGGAAAGTGGATCATAAGAGAGTAGGTAAGAAAAATCTATAAAGAAGCAAAAAATTGTTTGACTGGTAGTGGAAAATAGTTTAAAATTACTAGAGTTGAATATAATAAATCAAATTAGCATTAATCTTTTGTGAGTATTTGATTGTGAAAAGATGTACTAAATGACTAGCTAACTGCTTTTTTAATAAGACTATTAGTAATAGAATCAATTATGGTTCATTATTAGCTATATTAACAGAAAATTAGACTTTACTAGCCCCTAAAAATATGAGATTATTTTAATAGACTGTGGTCCCTTATCAGCATATGTAAAACTTAAAGGTTTATAAACCAGCTTCTTTCCCAGAACTAAACTAGATTAGATGATCAATTAATGGCTAAAATGTTATTGTATCTCTTTTTAATATTTCTCATCAAAAACTTAGATAGTCCTGATTCAACTTGTGCTTCTATTTTTGCAATATAATTTGGTCATAATTGGTTTCATTTCGATTGTCTTTACATTTGGGGTACTTATTATCTTTTCTCTCATCTACTGGGAATGCCAAGTACCAATTTTTGCTATTTAGCAAGTCAGTGAGGGGCTTCCCACTGAGTGCCTTAATTATTGTTAATTGAATATTGTAAATGGTTTTCAAGATCACCATCTTGGCAATCCACATTGCATTCTCCTGTTAGCAAAAGTTAAAGCACCAAGAATCCTTCTACTCCTTTCCATAGAGTCATCAAATCAAGTACCAGCAGTAACCTGTTCCTGTACAAACTGACATCCTCTTTCCAATTGCTATGTCACGTAGATGCTTCACATGGGACTTAGAACATGGTGGCTATTCAGTGAATATGAAATGGCAGCTGCTTTTTAAATAGAATGATTCCTGATTCCAGTCTGAAAGGGAGTATCCCAGTCTGCTTTCCAGTGTGTCTCATTTAGCATGCCTGCTACCTTCCATAGAGTTTTCCATTGTCATGCACCAGGACCAAGTTCCTAGGACTTTTTTGCTGTTCTCTCATCAAAAGAGAGAGAGGAAAAAAAGTAAACAAAGAGCCTCAGAAGATCTGAAGATAAGAGAAATGCTACAGGCAAAAAAACTGGAGAGTGGAAAAATCAGTGAGCCAGCCTTCCTATGTGCTTCTTGCCTTACTAGGCACAATAAAAAAAGAAATGAGAAATTTATGATCTGCCTTTTCGGCTTTCAAACTCTTGTCTCCAATTTTGGAGGGGGCTGGGGACTTGGGCTTCAATGGAATGAAGTTTATTGGAGATTGGTTTTAGTTACATAAACTCTTTCCTTCTTAATGATTTGTTTTCTGGCCCAGTCAATGAAATCTCAACCATCATTATGAACTCAAGACAAGAGGAAGCCTTGAAACAAGAGGTAGAGTCTCCTCTACCAAGGTACTCCACAAATCAACACAGAAAGAAGAGAAGCGGTCTCTGTGGAAGGACAGACTTTCATAGGCTTGGCTAGTACCTGCTCTACTATAAATGACATCTTCTGCCAGAATTTTTTCCTTGTATGTCACCACTTGTTATTAAGTTAGGTGGGTCTCAGATTTAGAGACAAACTCAAGCCCACAGTCTTAGTCCATTCCCACTGCTATAACAAAATGCTTTATACTTCTGGGTAATTTATAAACAACAGAAATTTATTGCTCACAATTCTAGAGCCTGAGAAGTCCAACACAAGGTGTGAGCAGATTCAGTGGCTGGTGAGAGTTCTCTCTCTCCTTCAAACATAACGCTTTCTTGCTGTGTCCTCCTCATATGGGGAGAGCAGACAAGCTTACTCAGGACTCCTATATAAAGGCATTAATCCCATTTGTGAGTCTCTGCCCTCATAACCTCATCACCTCCTAAAGTTTCCATTCCATTTCATGAGAAAATATGAATTTTGGGGAGATATAAATTTTCAGATCATAGCCCTCACCTTTAGCAACTTTTCAATGTTGACTCTGAAGCACTATAAGATGCTAATTTTCCCTGGCTTTTCTTTTTCCTTTCCTATTCTGTGTGTGTTGTGGGGGTGTCCTATATTTTATCAACTATTTCATCCTTATATATTGTATATATATTTGTAAGTCATCTCAAATCTCCTGTATTAGGAGATAGACTAGAATGAATCAATGATTGAAAGAATAAAATAATTTAACATGCATTTAAGCAGCAGTTTGAAACACTGATTATCATAAGAAATTAACTGAGACAGTAATTGAGCTTACCCATGTCACAGCACTTTCTGATGAAAAATGCCCTGACCACACCATGCTACTTCTCTCCCCTCATTTGCTTTGGTGAACTGAACCAGTGGTGGGCAACTGACCTAAGGGCAGACATGGTATTGGCTGGACAACGGTCTATAATGTAACTTGGTCCCAGCAGGTGAACGGGGCCAATCAGAATTTAAAATGCAGCAAGAATGTGCTAATGAAAGCAGGAAGGGTTGAAACTGAAGGGTCTTGAGTAGAGAGACTCCAATGCCATGTGCAAGCTGGTTACAAGAAAGCAGAAGCTATTGGGAAGCCAAGAAACTGGTCAGGAGAGAGAAAAGGATGAGTTAGTGCTGCCCACCAGAGCAAGATGGCTCCCTGCATCTTCTCCCAGCCCACAGATATTCTCTCCTGGCACAATTCACACTTTCCCAAGGTGACCTGACAGTCTTTGTTGTTTGCAGCCAATGTGTCAAAGCCTTTTCTTTTCTTCCTGTTTTCACTCAACTGTGAAGTTTTTACTTGATCACTTTGGGCTTTCCCATTTTTCCAATAAGATTTTTTGCATTATTGTCTAATCTAAATATATCTGGGAGCAGAAGTTTAGTAGAAACCAAGTAGAGAGTGATAATTATTGCATATACTCATCTCTAAATAAATTCAGTATTAAAAATCCTTGGATTAGGACTCTTCAATTATGAAAAAAATATCCCTGGGGCTGGAGATGTACTCAGTGATAGAGCACTTGCCCGGCATGTGCAAGCCCTGGGTTCCATTCTCCCCAGCCCCCTGGTAAATATTTATGGAAGGTAGCTGGGAATGATGGCACATGCCTGTCATTCCAGAGGCTGAGGCAGAAGGATCCAGAGTTTAAAAGTCTAGACGAAAAATAAATATAGAAGGAGATTCCCTAACTTTTTTCAATGGCTTGCTTAATTTTCTCACAGATACTAGAATTCATCTGTGGTAACCACATACACCCCATCTAATATGTGCGCGTACTTAGTTCTTCCTCCCTTGTTTTTACTTCTTTGGGTAAGAACACCTGGCTTTTGACTTCTCCCTGAGATACTCCTCTTGGCTTCGCTCATTTCAATTCTTGGGCAAGTGACTTCATTCTTTAGGGCTCAGTGCTCTTGGTTAAAGGTCTATTTGTCTGGAGGAAATGGGGAAGAAATGTCAGGCTGTTTCTGTGTGTGAGGAGGCTCAGCCTCTTTAACCTTTGCTTTTGGTCAAACTGACACACTGTGCTAGAAAAATCTAGAACTTGCTACAACTTGGTCTAAATGTAGGGGAAGGAGAAGAAAGGAAAGGAAGGGGAAAGGAAAGGAAAGAAAAGGGGAAAGGAGAGGAGAGGAGAGAAGAGAGGACAGGAAAGGAAAGGAGAAAGAAAAGGAAAGGGGAAAGGAAAGGAAAAAGGAAAGGAGAAAAGATCTAAACTTTTCATCACTCACTTCCTCCAAAGGAAAACTGGTGATTAGCTTATGGGAATGTAGATCCTGTGTAGGTTCCACCACAGTGATGTTTCTTAGGTCACCATGTTAGCTGTTATCCTTTATTTTTTAGAGCTGCTTCTAGATTTAGAAATAGTAGACATTTAAACGACCAGAAATATGTAATGCTCCCACATTTTCATTTCTTTTGTGTCCTTTGGACCTAGAATATCTGCTACATACAGTCTATAACTTTAAATAATTCATGAATTTATCAATGTCTAGTTTCTTTTGTGGTTATCTTAATGACAAAATTGACTGTGCAGTAAATCAAATCAGTTGTGCATAATCCAATTTGGTCATTAGCTGAAAATATCAGAAGGACTTTTCTCTCTGAATATATGTGGATGCTGATGTGCCAAGAAACGTAATTCCAAGTCACGGTCTGATGCACGTGGACTGTGGCTAATTCCCAGTTGGTGGTGGCTGGATTTGCCACATTACATTTCATGGGAGGGTCAACTGATTCCTAACTTCGCACAGTTAGTGCCTACTCTGCAGAGGAGCTCGCTTGCTTTTGCAAAAAATTTTTTTTCTCAATTTTTATGGGAGAACCCAAGTTGCTTAATAAATACCCCACCATGCTGTCATTCAACTTAGCTGAAATGTTCTTTTCTTGTGCACCTTTCAAGGCCCAGCTTGACTATTCCCTCCTTTCTGAAATCTTCTCTGACTTGTACAGCCCTCCCTGGTCTCTAGTTCTTTTGGTTTTTACAGCCTTGTCTATCCATACCAGCTGACCTCTTTATTATCAGCTCCAATGGATTGTTTCCTTCTGTATGGCAGGTCAACCCCTCACCCAAATGACATGCTTTAAAATGGAATTGGGACCGTGGCCTTTACCTTTATACACATGTTGCATGAACACATTCACCTTCACACACACATACACACACGTGTTTTGGTTGATTCACTTCAATTCTATTTTCTTTGCATGTGGAAAAGCAATAAGGCTGTGCCTCTGCATGTACACCATCACTTCTGTAGAAAAGCTAGAGAGGGCACGAACATTTCAATCATTCTGAGGAAGAAGCCTTCATTCCCCAGAACTGCACTGCAGGAGGGCAGCCTGGGGAGAGAGAGCAGCTTCCCAGTTCTTCATGAACTTGCTTCCCTGACTTGTTCTAAGGGAATAATCAGTTGCTGTGATGTGTCTACATTTAAACATAAGAATAAAACCCATGCCCAAATGAAACCTAATTATGCTTCTGAGAGTGAATGACTAGGCACTGACCACAATAGAATTAGCTGGAGTTTTGTTTTGTTTTTGACCATACTGGGGTTTGAACTCAGGGCCTTGCACTTGCTAGGCAGCTTGCTACCACTTCAGCCACTTTGTCAACCCTTTTTGCACTTTTTTTTTTTTTTAAGATAAGTTCTCACTTTATGCCTGGGCTGGCCTTGAACCTCTATCTTCCTAATTGCCATCTCCAGAGTAGATAGGATTACAGGCATAAGCCACCACATCCAGCAGAATTAGCTATTATTGATGCTGCAGAATACACTCTGGCTCCCTTCCTTCCTAACTCACATGAGGAAGTAGCAGTCGCAAGTAAAAAACAGTCTAGGAAGATTTGAGTTGTGATGTTACTAGAAGATTCTTATTCTAAATTTTTTTCATAGTCTGGATCCAAAGACACAAATTTAGTTGTACCATTGCTGTTCAATGGTTGTGTGGTTTTTGACAATTCAGGTTTCTGTGGCATTTGCTCGCAACCAAGGAGGTTGGAGCTTGTAAGGCAAGCCCTATTAAGACTGGCTAATTTCCCCGAAGCCCCAGGACTGCAAATTAGGTTGCTGTCACCAGGGTTTTCACATGACTCAACTGCCCTCCAAGCTCTCTTAGCACATAATGCAGTCTATACCTTCAAATGAGATAATGAATGTGAACAGGCTTGGGAAGTGTCTTCCCCTCCCTGCCCCTGCTGCAGGGAGCCCAAGTCTGACAGCAATAATCAGAGAATACAGACAGTTGCAGCCCTGAGCCAGCCTAAAGGATACCAGGGAAGAGGAGAATTACTCCAGGGCTTTGGATTCTGCTCTGGATAAGGGGAGCTGATACCTTCCTGTATTATTGTCTCTAGTCCTACTTCACATAGTGGCACTGGAAGCAGAGCAAAGAGCCTGAATAAGTCACCTGAGCGAGCATGGGAATAACAGAGAGGGTGGGGGCCGGGGGCCAGGGCAGTGGCCACATGCAAGTAGTAATAGCAAATGCTAAAGAGACAGATGCGGTCCTGCTGAGGGCAGGCAGCAGAAAGACAGGCAGACGAGGCAGAATCTGAATGGTTTGGCTCTTGCTGTCCACCTCTGGTGAAACCTCGTTTGAAGGCCTCTAGCACCACTGGGCAAATCTGCAGTTGTTTAAAGAGCACAATTCAGAACTGCCCGCCTGCCACCAAGCTCCTGGAACATGCAAATGGGAAGAACTAGGGAAATGGAGTTAGAAGTCTAGGGTTGATGCTCTGTGCGGGGGCATAGGAGCTGGCTTATCCAAGCTGGGCATCTCTTCCCCACTCCACTTTCAGTGAGGTCAAGCTGATACCTTAAAATCAGACATCGTTGATAACGGACAAACAACAAAAATCAGTGTTGTCAGGTTTTTCTTCCCGGAAGACCCAGTATTTATTGGTCACCTCAGCTGTGTGGGCTTGGGTAAATTTTCTAACTTCTCCAGATCTTTTTTTTTTTTTTTTTTTGTACTGAGGATTGAACATAGGGTTTTGTCCTTGGGAGAAAAGGGCTCTACCATTTGAACCATGTCCTTTTTGTGCTTTTGGGTTATTTTCAGGTAGAGGCTCTGTTTTTGCCCTGGCCAGTCTTGGCTCTCAATCATCTTACTTCCACCTCCTGAGTAGTTGGGATTACAGATATGTACCACTACACCTGACTCTTTTTGAGACAGGGTCTCAATACCTTTGCCTAGGCTGGCTTCAAACATTGGTTCCACTGTCTTTGCCTCCTGAGTACCTGGGTTCACAGGAATGAGCCACCATGCCTGGCTTCCAAATCTTAAATATACCTATTTTGCAGGGTTATTGGTAAAAACAAGATGACTAACTTGGAAGTTCTCTGTAAATTATAAAGGTCCTACAAGTGATGGTGTGTGTTAGTTGAAATAAAATATTAAATATAGAGTCTTAATATTTATTAAAGTTAAATGCATAATAATTGCCTTTAATTCGAAGCTTAAGATACGATATAGGCCAAGATTTCAGAAAGAATAACACTTAGGAAGCCTGGTATTTGTGTAAGCTAAAAGTCTACATGCAACTTACGAAACTTCTAACTCAAATTGGCTTCAAGAAGAAAGTGAGCTCATTGTCACCTGAACTAGAAAGGCCAAAGAGAGTGTTGGCTTCATTGAGCTAGTTTACTGCAGAGTCAGGGCTTAGTTTAGCAGTTCAGGGGATGCTGTTTGCCCAGAATAGCCCTGTTTGTGCCTCCTGCTCCAACATCCTGTCTGCTCTAGCAATAGTTCTGCCCTGTTTCATTCTCAAAATTGTCCTGGTTTATACAGACAATATGTTTACTTGACCCAAGTTTGCTCTCTGGGCTCAGTTGTTTTGTGTTGGCAGCTTCACCCTCAGGGATCACGTGGTACATTTCCCGCTCACTCCCCGTAGCTCCTGCCTCTTCCCGTGTATGTAGCAAAACGTCTATAGTAGCTCCTGGTATCAGCCCCTTACACCACCCAATCTAGTGGGACAGAAAAAGTCTAACAACAGCTCCTATTCACTGAGGTCACTGTCTCACTGTGGTCTGATTTATATCACATGGCCATTCCATTTGGGAAATTGGACTGGATAACGGACACAGTCAACCATGCTCACCCCAAGGGTGAGTGGGAGAAAATGCCACAAAAATTCCACACTGAGAGTGAGGAAGGAGTGAACGTCCCACAGAATAGCAAGTTACTATTGGTAGATGCAGAGGTAACAGGAACAACAGTCCTGCATGGCACAGCAGTAAGAGTGCTAGAGTAGGAATCGGCTGACCTGGCTGTGAGCTCTTCCATTAACCGAGGCTGGAATGGTGGACAAGCCCTTGTGTGCCTGTGGCCTCAGTTTCCTGCTAGGGAAAGTGTGAAGGTTGGGCTTGAGGATTTCAAAGGTTCTGTTTCACTCTGAATGTTTGATTATGAATATACTCTCTCGTTAGTCTTCAGTGTTATCAATTCCAGCTTTATTTTCTTTCCTGATTTTCTGACTGGGCCAGAAAGAACTCACCTTGGCTTTGTTTCTAATGCTAAAAACCTTCTAACTCCAGTGGTGGTTTGCAATAATCCATTGCTCCTATTAAGTCATATTCTTTAACCAGCCAACTTTCCCCACAGTTTACAACTTCTGTCAAACCCCAGGAAGATTTGCTTTGAGCTTTATCCCTGTGAACAAAACAAGTCATAAAAGCAGATTTATATTATGATTTCCTTACAGTTGCATTTCATCCTAAGATTCCTAAATCAAGGAATTGACTAACATAATGGCTGAATGAATAAAACACAGCAGCAATGAATGAGTGCCTTTAGCAAACTGAAAGGAAGCCTTATTATTTAAATATTCCTGGTTATATTAAGCAAAGCAGAGGGCTTGGAATCAAAAGTGAGAGAAATAGACGGCCAAGTCAAAAATGCCACCAAGCCGTAAATAAAATATGAAACCGGCTTAGAAAGGAAGCATTACTTCGAAGTCAAACACCGATGTATGGTCCATAATTGTGGGATGTTTATAAAAGGTGACACGACACCTGTCAATTATCCACAGCAGCCAGGAAATGTAGATTACATGAATAATTCACCAATCTAGTGCCCTTTGTTGCTAAGCTGTCTAAGCCCAAACCCATAAAATAACTGCTGATATGAAAGAAGAAAAAATATGTTTCAATTGCAAGAGCCTTGTGTTACATACAGAGATGTTTTCAAGGCAGAAGGGGAGTTGGGCTCAGAAAATTTTATATATCTGGGGGGTGGAGAGCACTGCCTCTAAGAATCTTTAATAGCAGGAGTATATCATTATATATCTCGTAATTTTCTCACTCCCAACTAGCATATTTTTTTCAAAAAGAAAAAAAGAAATTTAAAGGCAGCATGATATTGCATGCCTGCACTCCTAGCTCCCAGACGGTGAGACAGGAGGATCTCAAGTTCGAGGCCAGCCTGGGCTATGTAGTGAGAGCTTATGTCAAAAGAAAAAAAAAGAAAAGTTGGAGGGATGGTTTAAGCAGTACAGCAGCTGCCTAGCAAGAATGAAACCCTGAGTTCAAACTCCAATACCACCAAAACCCAACCAAACAAACCCCCAAACAAACAAAATTAAAAAACAAGTAAAAACCACAAAACCAGTACTTTAATTGTATAAATGTACGGGGTACAGTGTGATAACTCAATACAATCCTTTAAAAAAGCCAAGTGTAAGTTTTTATTTTGTATTCATGGAATTTTAGAATAATACATTTTTAAAAATATATCTTTTATTCATATGTGTATACAATGTTTGGGTCGTTCCCCCCCCACTTCCCTTTCCTCCCACCCCCTCCCTCTCCCCCTCCCCCCACATCCTCGATTCCAGGCAGAGACTGTTCTGTCCTTATCTCTAATTTTGTTAAAGAGAGAGTATAAACAATAATAAGAATGACGAAGGGTTTTTGCTAGTTGAGATAAGGATAGCTATACAGGGAGATTCCTCGAATTGCTTCCATGTACATATGTGTTACATTCTAAGTTGATTCTTCTTGAACTGACTTTTTCTCTATTTCCTTGTCCCCTTCTCCTATTGGCCTCTGTTGCTTTAAAATTTCTGCATTAGTTCCTCTGCATTGAGGACATCAAAGGCTATCATTTTTTTGGGGGGTTTCTTACCTATCCTCATACCTCCCTTGTGTTCTCTTGCCTTATCATGTGATCAAAGTCCAGTCCCCTTGCTGTATTTGCCCTTGATCTAAAGTCCACATATGAGGGAGAACATACGATTTTTGGTCTTCTGAGCGTGGCTAACCTCACTCAGGATGATGTTCTCCAGCTCCATCCCTTTACTTGAGAATCATAAGATTTCATTCTTCTTCATGGCTGAGTAAAATTCCATTGTGTGTAAAATACCTCATTTTCTTAATCCATTCGTCAGTAGTGGGGCATCTTGGCTGTTTCCATAACTTGGCTATTGTGAATAGTGCCGCAATAAACATGGGTGTGCAAGTGCCTCTGGAGTAACCTGTGTCACATTCCGTAGGGTATATCCCCAAGAGTGGGATTGCTGGATCATATGCAGATTTATGTTTAGATTTTTTAAGAAGCCTCCAAATTTTTTTCCAGTGTGGTTGTTCTAGTTTGCTATCCCACCAGCAGTGTACAAGGGCTACTTTTCCCCACATCCTCACCAACACCTGTTGTTGTTGGTATTTCTAATGATAGCTATTCTAACAGGGGTGAGGTAGAATCTTAGTATGGTTTTGATTTGCATTTCCTTTATGGCTAGAGATGATGAGCATTTTTTCATGTGTTTTTTGGCCATTTGAATTTCTTCTTTTGAGAAAGTTCTGTTTAGTTCACTTGCCCATTTCTTTATTGTTTCATTAATTTTGGGAGAGTTTAGTTTTTTGAGTTCCCTGTATATTCTGGTTATCAGTCCTTTGACGTGTAGCTGGCAAATATTTTCTCTCACTGTGTGGGTGGTCTCTTCAGTTCAGAGACCATTTCTTTTGTTGAGCAGAAGCTTTTTGGTTTTATGAAGTCCCATTTGTCTATACTTTCTCTTAGTTGCTGAGCTGCGGGGAGAATAATACGTTTTGGAAGCTCATTAGACATAGCCTAGCCTGGTGTTTTCTAGAAGCCAACTGAAGTCTTCAAAGAAAAAAAAAAAAAAGAAAATCTTGCATGAAAATACAAAATGAAAGCTGGTAAAAGTGAAGTTATTTCTGATGATTTTGAGGGGTGGTGAGGAGGATTATCAAGGATGGCAGAAATCTGCCTGTCCAGCTGCTCTTACCCTGCACCCCACATCCCAGTCCTTCCCAATTACCTACAGGATCCAACTGTGCCATTTTACAGAGAAGAAAAACCGAGGCTCCTGAGAGATGAAGGGGCTGGCTGAAGTCCCAGAGTGAGGCAATGGCAGAGCTGGCACTGGAAACCAGACTGCGGACTCCTGTGCAACACACGTACATATGTACAACTGTTAAGGACAGCTTGTCTACACAGCCTTGTGAGCAGCCAAGATTTGGAGAAATACCAGTTCTGCAGCTCCCGGGACCTCACAAGAGAGCTGGTGAAATGGAAACAACTGGCTCTTTCATTTATGACTAGGGCCAGCAGCCTGATACCCAGCCCCCCTCCCCAGATCTCCTTCACCCTTGTTGGCCATAGGGCCAGGGGCAGAGGTCACGGGTCAGGTGGAAGGTGGGGCTTTGGAATTCCCAGGAGAATGGGCAGGCAGCCATAGGGAAGCAGATCCTGTCCTCTAAACCAACTGCTTCCCTGGGCTGCTGTGAGAAAGGCTCAATGAAGACAGCGACAGAAGTGGATGATTTTGGAGTGCGTACAGCAACGCCCTAAGGAAAGATTTTCTTGCCCTCACATGGTGGTTGGTTCCTTGTAACTTCCTTCCTTCATCATGGAGATTCCAGCAGGCAAAGGGAACACGAGGTTCTAGTTCATAGAGTTTACATAGAAAAGAGTGCTTTGTTAATATGTTCACCCATCCCCATTTTTCAGCAGCAAATGAATTTCTTCCTCATTTTAGGCTTATTGTCAAGCAAGATTTGACTGTTTTGTGAGGAGATTTCATTCCTGTATACATTTACTGGGTGCAAGAGCTTTGGCACATGTTTTCTCTAATGTTTGTTATTTTTCTCTAATTGTACCACTGGTAGTTTGTATTATTCTGGCTTTTTAGGAAACCAATCTACAGGGAAATGCAATGGAAAGATAACCACATTTCTCATGCAGGTTAAAGGCAATTAATTCCAGAGCTTCATGAATTATCTCTTTGCAACTGGCCATCATTTGTGGAATGAACATATTATATTCAGTTAGACACAGAAATGATAATGAAGTGCTAGACTTATTGTAAGTAGCTGAGGTTAAAAACTTCATGTTTAATTTTGACCACTCTACTCCACTCACGTAAAACAGAAGATACTGGGCATCTTGATGTCGTGGGTGCTTTGAGACTGACTCTGTCAGTCCATATGTTCTAGTATCCCTTTGACTTCAAGGCTGTTTCTTCCCACAAATGGAGGTAATTATTAAATGACGTAAATGATGGTCTATAGCACTTAATGCCATTCTAATAATGCTTAATGTCTCTCAAAGGTAGCCTGGAAAGCTCTTCATCGTATGAGACTGGTACAGCTTGACCACCTGGATGGGAGTCCTGGCCAATGGATGGGCCTCCCTGAACATTGGTTTCCTTATTTGTGATTTGGGTTCCATGATGAGGGAAACAGTGCCTGTGTACAGGAAGGCTGTGAACGGATGGCTACCTTGTCTTCATGGCAAAGATCTTGAGCTGTAGTCTGAGTTTCCAGAAGGCCAGGACCAAAGGCTTATGTGCAAGTTTTGTAGTGGGCACGTGATACTTTTCCACATCTAGATTCTGAATAGTCTTCCTTTTACTTTCACGTCCTTTCTTTTTTTTCCTCCATTGTGTATATATTTTTCCTTTGCTTCTTCCATTCATTTGTTGATAGGCACCTAGATTGATTTCATAAGTTGGTTATTGTGAATAGTGCTGGTATAAATGTGGGTGTGCAGGTATCTCTTTAAGTAAGCTGATTTTCATTCTTTTGGTTACACACTCAGAAGTGGTATAGCTGCATCATATGGCAATTCTATTTTTAATTTTTTGGAGAACCTCCATATGATTTCCATAGTGGCTGCACTAATTCACATTCCCACCAACAGTGTATAAGGATTCCTCTTCCTGGCATCTTCGCCAACATTTTATTCCTTTAACAATAGTCCGGTTCCCTGAGGCTAAAGATGATACAAATTTTTCATGTATTTGTTGGCTATTTGTACTTCATTGCTGAAAATGCCCAGTTTATTTACCCATTATTAATTAGATTGTTTGCTTTTTTTGGTGTTTAATTTTTTTTAGTTCTTTGTGTATTCTGGATATTAATCCCCTGCTGGAAGAATAACTGGAAATATTTTCTCCCATTCTGTGAGCTGTCTCTTCTCTCTATTATTTCTTTTGCCACGAAGAAGCTCTTTTCATTTGATGCAATCCCATTTGTCAATTCTTGCCATTATTTCCTAAGCTATTGAACTCCTATTCAAAAAGTCATTGCCTATCTATGTCTATATCCTGAAGTGTTTCTCCTATATTTTCCTCTAGTATTTTCAAAGTTTCTGGTCTTATATTATGGTCTTTGATCAATTTTGAGTTGATTTTTATACAGGATGAGAGCTAGGGGTCTAACTTCAGTCTTCTGCATGTGGATATCCAGTTTTCCCAGAACTACTTGCTAAAGAGACTGCATTTTTTCCAATGTATATTTTTGGTACCTTTGTCAAGAATCAGATGGCTGTAGCTGTAGAGGCTTGTTTCTTTTCTTTTCTATTCTATTCTGTTCTATTGGTCTTTGTGCCAGTACCATGCTGTTTTTGTTACCATGGCTCCATAGTATAGTCTGAAGTCAGCTATTGTGATACCTACAGCATTGCTCTTTTTTATCAGGATTTCTTTGGCTATTTGGGGTCTTTTTTGCTTTCATACAAATTTTTTGATTGATTTTCCTATTTCTGTGGAGAATGTCATTGGAATTTTGATGGGGATTGCATTGAATCTGTAGATTGCTTTTGATAATATAGCTGTTTTTAGCAAAATTAATTCTACTGATCCATGAACATTGTAGAAGCTTTAACATCTTTGGTTATGTTTATGCCTAGGTGTTTTTTGGAAGGTATTATGAATGGGATTGTTTTCCTAGCCCTTTTTTTTGGCAGTACTTAAATTTGAACTCAGGGTTTCATGTTTGGTAGGCAGGCACTCTATCACTCAAGTCATGGCACCAGCTCTGTTTTTTTTCTTTGCTTTACTTATTCTTCAGATCAGGTCTCGTGTTTTTGCCCAAGGGCAACCTGAGACCATGCTCCTCCTATCTATAGTTTCCACATAACTGGGATGACAGACAGGGGTACCCAATCACACCTACCTTGTTGGTTGAGAATAGGATCTTCTTAACTTTTTGCCTGGGATGGTCTTGAACTGCAATCTTCCCAATCTCCACTTCCCAAGTAGCTGGAATTATAGGTGTGGATCACCACACTTGGCCTGACTTCTTTTTCAGTGAAACAGTTTGTTATTGCTATATAGAAAAGCTACTGATTTTTTTATATTGATTTTGTATCCTGCTACTTTGCTGAAAGAGCTTATTAGATCTAAAAGTCTCGTTGGTAGAGTCTTGGCATCTTTTAAGTATAGGATCATATCATCTGAAAACAGATAATGTAAGTTCTTCCTTATCTATTGCTATTCCTTTTATTTATTTCTCTTGCTTTATTACTCTAGATAAGATTTCAAGCACTCTATTGAGTAAGAGTGGTAAGAATGAGCTCTCTTGCCTTGTTCCTGAGGAAATGCTTTAATCTTTTCCCCATTAAGTATAATGTTGACTATCAGTTTGTTATATACAGACTTTATCATATTGAAATATGTTCTTTCTACTCCTGATTTCTTTTTATCATGAAGGATGTCAAATTTGTCAAAGACTTTTCGTGCATCTATTTAAATGATCATGATATGTAAAAAAAAGTTTGTAGCACTTCTGGGTTGCTCACGTGAGGGATGAGGAAGCCCTCATTGTACTCTGCAGTGCTGGGGTGGGGCACTGACAGGTCACTCCTATGTGAGGCTGGTCAGAGGCAGGTACCAGACAAGAGAGAAGAGCAAGAAACATATCCACAGGCAGTGAAGTGTAGTAACTGAGAGCATCAGTCTTAGAGAGAGCCATCTGGGTTCGGATCCTAGTGCTGCAATATATATGCAAGGTCTTAGTGTACTCATTTTTAAAATGGGAATAGTAAAAACACTCACATTGTAGAATTCTGGTGAGGATTAAGATATATATATAAAGCTGTTAGAATGTCCTTGGAACATCCTAAGTGTTGGCTATTATTATCTGGGAAGTACTAGATTTCAACCACACTGACCACACAGGCCAGTGTGTCTTGAAACCAATGTTTAAAATACAGGTTTTTTTTTTCCCATTGAGAAGGCTCAATGTTATCATCACCTTGTTCATTTGGTTGTTCTTCAGCACTATCCCTTCTCTCTAAGCTAGTCGTGGCCTTCTCCATTGGGTACCCAGGGCCTCTTCAACTGGACACTATTGGTTGACACCAATGTCCCAGTATGTACCCATAGCTGTAACAAAAATAAATTTCACATATTGATAAGAATACAAAACTCCCTACATCTCCATATATTGAGATTAACAGCAAGTTTCTTCAGTTATCTGAAACTTGCTTCTTGGGTCCAATGTTCACTTTTCATTTCCTCCAGTAACCTGTTGGAAATTCTAAAATTTAAAACTTGGTCTCAAACACCAAATTGCTGAAAGATGCTGACTTAAAGAGTCATTAAAAGAAACTTCCTTCATAAAACCACTTTCCCACCTCCCATGGAGTTAGGAACTGGCCCCTCCATGCCCTTGCAGGACTAGTGACAGACCTCAGCCATAGCCCCAACTATAGGCCACCAACATGGCTTGTGTGCAGGTCTCCCAAGATGGCTGAGCCTCGCCATCTATGTATCTCTCACCCTTTGCCCATACTGGTTCAGGCCACACAGGGTTGGTTTATCCAGTAGGCACCAGGTACAGTGCTCAGGGTTCATGATACTTTTTTAGGGATCAATGAAAGTATTTTAATTTATTTTAAAATAAGAAGAAAATATAACTATTAGGGTAGATGAAAATGCTTTAATTTTTCTTCACTAAAAAAAAAACTCTAGAGCTCACAAAAATATATTAAACTCCTGTGTGTGTGTGTGTGTGTGTGTGTGATAATGTAGAAAGGAGTCTGAAAAGGCAAAAGTGCCTAAGACCCATGAAAGTCATAATATGGCCCTGATGTTGAAAGAATAAGTAAATGAATGGGTAAATACATAACAATTGTTAAAAAGTGTTTTGCCAATGACAAAGTGCCATGAAAAATGTGGCTTATTACTAAAAGCTGACAATTTTATTGCTTTTGTGGAGTTCTCCTGCCCTTTAGGACATTATACTCTGAGGGATTTAAATTGTTTTCCTAAATGGAAAGATTTTAATATTTTTTACTTCCTCTGAAATAAAACCTTTCAGTGGCTATATATGAAAAATATTTTAGTGTGGATGGGAAGGTGGCAGTGAATACACAGCATATAAAGGCTTCAGTAATCAGAAGAGGTATCCTGATATACCACGCTTTAAAAAACTACCAATGACAAGCTGAATTCCCACAGAAAATAAATCAAGGTGACTGTTCATTATTTTTACAAAAAAAAAAAAAAGTCATGACCTTAACTTTCATATATGTGTTATCAGCAGCTCACAACTATGGTTTGCCTCCCAGAAAATGAACCAAAGCATTTCCAAGGTGATCTGATGCTATAATCTGTCCTTGAGTTGGTTGATGACAAATGAATTCTAGCAGTTTCTCTTCTGGAAAATAGTAATACTGGGGACACTCCACCTCAACAGTCTTCCAGGAGTGCTGAGGATGTTCTGACCCGGAGATCACTTGAAGAGATGGTACTCTGGACTTTCTCATTTTACCAAAGAAATCCAGGCATATCCTTTCTTACAGTCTTAAAAAGCCTAATGATATAAGAAAGAATCTTCACTTCCTGAAATTATCCTCAATGGAATTCTTCTATACAAGAATGAATATAGAATTTAAAACTGTTTGAACCCACCATAAGAAGAGAATTAAGATAGAAAGGAGAGGTGGCTCACACCTGTAATCCTAACTACTTAGGAGGTAGAGATCAGGAGGATCGCAGTTTGAAACAAGTCCAGGCAAATAGTTCAAGAGATCCTGAGTTCATGCCCCAATACTGAAAAAAAAAAAAAAAGAAAAGAGAAAAATGGAGGGAATGAATCAATTCAGAATATGATACATAGGTACGTGGAAATGTCACAATGAAACTCTCTGTATTGATATCTTAAACAAATTAAAATGTCTTTTTTCCCCCTCAAAAACAGAGGACAGGAATGTAAATCAGGTCCTGTCTGGAGGTTAGTACCAATGGGAGGGGAGAGGATATAAAGAAAGGGGGAGGAGGGTGAGTATGGTGGAAATACTTATGTATACATCATGTATGAAAATGGAAAAATGAGACCTGTTGACATTCTAAGAATGGGGAGAGGGAAGATAAAGGAGAATGACAGAGGGAGTGAATTTAACTAAGATATATTGTAAGCACTTTTGTAAATGTCACAATGTACCCCCAGTACAACAGTAATATGATAATAAAAATTTTAAATAATAAAATAAAATGTGAGTTCTTGCCATGCATTAAAATCTGAGCTTACAAAATAACTCAGATGGTTGAATTAAGGAAACGTTTTCTTTTTATTTTCTTTCCTTTCTTTCTTTAAGTTTTCTGTTGTGTGGATAGATTGCGGAAATTGTTATTTACAATAATAGTAAATGAGCTGGGCTGGTGGTACAGACTTGTAATCCCACTATGTGTGAGGATGAGGCAGGAGGATTTCACGTTTTAGACCAACCTGGGTTACATAGTAAGACCCTGATTCCAGAAACTATCATCACCACGATAATAATACAAGCCCTGTTCTGAGCTCTTTACATTATCTCATTTAGGACATGATCTTATTTAGGAAGAGAAGCTAAAATGATGTGATTTGTAAAAGTTGTAGAAAACTATGGAGGAAAACATAATTATTCCACTTATAAAATATGAGAACTCTAATAGAAACCCCACCATGTTCTTCCCTTCCCTTTTCAGTTCTTTAGTTGTATGTGCATGGCTTGTACAGAAGACAGAGTGCTTTAGAAAACAAACCCTGGAAGGAATGGGCATGTTCAGAGGTTAGCAGCCAGTGAGCAGGGAGCAAGGTAATAAAGATTTCTAGTAAGTGGGTCAGTATTTACTCTTGTATGAGTACAGGCAAGCACCATTCTAAATGTGACAAATGTCATTGTGGACAACTTTTGGGGAAGGCTCCTGTGTGCCAGGTACCACTCTAGGAGGTTGTATGTTTGTTGTTTTAAACTTCCAATACACCAAAGGGATAAGGTCTATTTTTTTCACTCTCAGTTTACAAGCAAGGTCACTCAGGCAGAGAGAAGTTGAGTGTCTTGGCCAAGATCCCCCACCTACAGCATATATAGGTGTGGAGCCTAAAGGCCAAGGTTTGGAGGCCTAATGTAGGGTTTCTCAAGGTAGTAAATAGCAGGGCCAAGAATTTTACTAAAGCAACCTGCCCCTGATCCAAGCATTGACTCACATCTAGCACAGTACCTCTAGCCTGTCTGTAGAGAATGGATGTACTAGGGACAAAGAGAGGCCAGCCAGCGGAGAAAGGAGGTGAAATGGTGCATGTGTGGCAGAGCCAGTAGAGAGGAGGCTCTGAGAAGATGAAAGAAAGGAAAAGTGGGCCAGTTCTGTGCTTATGGAACATTAATGGAGTCAGTGCAGCTTTCCAGCACACAGGAGATAAACCAAATGAGAAATTGGGTAAGACAGAGAAATTCAGGGACCCATGAGAGATGCTGAAAGTGGAAAGGAGAAGAAGACAAACACCTGATAAAGAAAGCTGTAGTACAAATGTCCAGGTGAGTTCCAGACTCTAGCTTATGGAAGGCCAGTGTTGGGTAGGTTGGGTGACAGCTCGTAGTAGATCCCTGCTGTTGGTGCAGATGCCCATGTACCATGGCACCAGGCAGGCCCTTTCTCCACGATGGTGACCCACAGTGAGGATTTTAAGACAAGGCCCTTGGGGCTCTGTTCACAATAAAAACATTGAACAGACCTTTTACACATGACTCAGTGTGCATTGTGTGTCTGATGGAAAAAAAGATCGGCTTTACCTACAAGCACTAACGTGTTGGCCAAGTTGAAAGGAGTATACAATTACATAAGAAATAAAAATACCTGGGGAGCAGGCACTTACCACCTTGCATGGGACATGCTGAATCCCTGGGCGCAGAGTGCCAGGTGACTCCTTTGCCAACTGAGAATCACTGTGGTTGGACCAGATATTTCATTTTGTGTTTACCACAGTTTTTGGCACAGAGTCCTAAACACCAAGTGGGGCCCCTGAACCTTTCCTGACACTGGACTAGATCTTCTAATGTCATTCCTTTTTTTGAAAAGGACTGGATAGGAACAAAGGGATAAGGGAAAGAGCAATTAAAAACTGCTTTATGCAAAACATTTAAACCTGCATGAGAGATAATGCAGTGTTTAGAAGTAAGGACTCTGAGGCTAGACATAGGTTCAGATCTTGGCTATATCAACACCCTAGCTGTGGAACCTTTGACAGGTTACTCAGTGTCTCTGAGCTT
Source organism: Castor canadensis (assembly GCF_047511655.1). Classification (NCBI taxonomy): domain Eukaryota; kingdom Metazoa; phylum Chordata; class Mammalia; order Rodentia; family Castoridae; genus Castor; species Castor canadensis. The sequence goes on along the minus strand of NC_133391.1, from coordinate 127,598,552 downwards.
TAATGTTTTCATCTGCTAAACAGACACAGTAACAGTACCAACCTCTGAGAGTTCCAGTGAGAACATGTGACAAGATGCCATGTGACAGAATGCCATGTAACCGAATGCAGGCAAATAGCTTAGCTGAGAGCCTGGCGCATAGTGCCCAGCAGGTGTTGGCAAGTACTATCTGTACAATAAAGAAGATATCCGTCCCCTAGTTCTCTCAAAGGAAACTAAGACTGAAACAAAACTTTAACAAGATGAAAGCATTTGGAAAAGAGCTTATGATTCATATCTACTTTATACTGCATGTGGTGTGGTATAAAAAAATATTGGACAGGGGGTTAAGACTTGAGCTATGATCTCTGGATTCTATCTCCTTATGCTAAAGGAAAGAGATGAATTAAATCCCTCTCCATGTCCCTCTCTACTGATACTCTATGACTCCAGGGTCCTTTCTCTCCTGCAGCAGGAAGGTTGAGACCCTCACTAAGGCGGGCTTGTGGGGGAAAACTCCAATTTCATGCTGGCCTAGCCAAGATCTAGCAGACTTGCCCAACAAAGAAAAGAAAAAGCCACAAGTATAGGTCCATGCCTATGATCCCAGCACTTGGGAGGCAAGGGCAGGAGAACCTCAAGTTCAAGGCTAGCTTAGGTTACATAGTGAGTTCAAGGTCAACATTGGGAGACCATGTCTAAAAAAGCCAAATGAAAAAACTGCAAGTTGAAGATCTATAATCCTATTATACAAGCATGCCACAATAAAGTTAAAATTCTTGCTTTGTATACGCAGGGACTATCTCTTAGGCAAGATTAAGAGAATTTGACCTTTTTTTTTGTGGGGAAGATGGAACCCAGAGCCTCATGCATGCTAGCTTACATCCCCAGCCCTAGATTTTACTTTAGACTTTGCAAATTTGTACATTACTAGAATGTTATATTGTGAACATGATTTATTTTATAATAAAATTAAATGCCTAAGCAACATTAAAATTATAAAATTGTACACAATTTGGAAGAAAATAATTTATAATCTACCCTATCCCAGAAATATTGCTATTAGCATTTTTAATTCCAATCCTTTCAGTTTTTTCTGTATAGATATATCGTGTGGAAATACATATGTATATTTACAAACTATAATCCACATCCATGCTGTCTTATAACTTTCCTCACTTGACAACACACTGTGTATATGTTTCCATATCATTATAGTTTCTTCTATAATCTACAGCGTGATTTTAATGAGTGCTCATTTTTCCATAATGCGTACAGCCAATCCTCTATTGCTGCACATTTTGGCTGTTCCTGGTTTTCCCCATTGTAAGTATTGATAGGCTTTTGGACAATAATGAAATGCTGAAATATTTGGCTTGGTTTCTCTCTTTGGATAGAGTCTGCTGCTCAGTCTTTCTTCTTCCTCTTTGTATTCTTTAGCTTTTGGGTGGAGGCCCAGAGAGCTCCACAGGGGTAGTGTGTGTTTAAGAAACTCAGCTAAAGAAACAAACTGATTGCAAAGAGCTCTGAACTCAGAGTGCTGGGAAACACTGAGCATTGTAATTGGCCTAATTCTGCTCCCATGAGAGATGCCATCTCCCTGGGCCTCCAAAATTCTGGCAGGGATTGTAACTTTTCTCATCCAGCTGACGACAGACAACTATTCGGCACCTCAACAGTTAGGTGCAACCGTCAATATGTTTCTTCAGATCCTACAAGTGCTCACTGGAAGTGCCTACCAGCTCACCATTAAAGATGGAAAAGCCAGCAGCAGGCAGGACTGTGGGCTTTTGGTTTCATCTGAAAAATGATACCTCTTGAGCAGAGCTGGACCCTCCTCCCTGAGCCAGGCTGCTGGTCAGTGTTGATTCAGGAAGGAATGCCACTGATGAGCCTTGGGCACGCCAGAGAATTACTCAGCACATGCCAACATGTAACCTCATCCGGTAATCGAGCGCGGGCCGATCTGTGGATGCTTTGCGTAACAGCGTATTTGGATTTGGGGCTTAGCTTTCAGGGCTTGGGTTTCACAGTTTGCCTGAACATACTCCTAGCTTCCTGGGGCTCCCTCTGGGTGCCCTGCCTCTGCTTGCAAGTGGAGAGAGCAGTTCTTCTAAGAGCTAGAGCTTAGCTCTCCCTGCAAGTAACAAAGAGCTCAGCCAGAGTTTAGCTAGCTATCCCTTATCTGGTTGAACCCCTCTTTCTGGACAGCGCTACCTCTCCACACCCCCTGAGTCTTGCCAATAGGCCAACAATGTGGGTAATGGATACCTCCTTTTGCTGTTGGAATACTCAATAGTCATTGCATTGTTGTGACCTTGGATGCACCTTACCAATAGGAGAGAAGTTTGTTGACTGCTGCTAGTATAACATAATTCTATGCAGTTGTGACTGTAGGAATTGGAAAAGCATTATTGGGGCAAGAACAGGTTTGTGAGTTGCCCAAGAGTTTCTGAAAGGACAAAGAAGCTCACACACTTTAAGGCCCCTTACTCCTTGATCTGGCCTTTCTTCTGCAGATATCATGAGAGCCTGAGGTCTCACTATGGTGATATGGGCTGTTTTCCTGCCCACAGCTGCTGCAGAATGACTGCCACAGTCTAGAGTCCCCTTAAGATTAAGGCCAAATGACATAAACCTACCCACCACAGTTGTACTGCCTATAAGAAATGTCATTTTTCTTAAGGCCTTGGGTGTTTGTGTACTCAAGGTTACTGAACATGAAATGTTCAAATAGCAATACCTTAGGTGACAGATAAGGGCTAGTTAATGACTTTACTCATGCTTGTTCCTGTGAAGGAACCATTTACATTCAAATACCAAGTGAGAAGTCATTCCCATTAGATAGGGCCTTGAAAATGTCCCTGGCCTTGCTTCAGTGCTGAGTAAGAACTCTGATCTTCCTAAGGGAACATGGCTTTAAACACTGAGCACCTAACTAGAGATACCAAGAACTACAACATCACTCAGCAATGTAATAGCCGACTTTGTACCTAAACACGGTGCTTTGTGAAAGACTTGAATTGGGCTGGGGATGTAGTTCAGTGAGACCAGCATTTTCCCAGCATATGTGGGACCCTGCATTTGATCCCTGGCATTGTGAGGGGAAAAGGAAAAAAAATCTTTAACATCCTAAAAAAGAAGCTGAAATCCCAATGCAGTCCTAGTGATAAAACTTTCTGGAATGGTCAGAGTAGGTGTGAACAATTAGCTGTCCTTGCTCCATCAGCTATAGGTTACCTCCAGGTCTTTAGGAAGGAAGAATTGAAGGCTGATGATTGAATGTGTTGTTTAATGTGCTTATTACCAAGCATAGGTTCAGTTATTTATAAAAATAAAAAATCCTTTTCCTTCCAGAATTGAAGAGAACTTCTCTAACTTTTGTTAATTGCAGATATGGCTGGACTGGGTAGAAACTTTACTGTGGCTCTAATTTAACCATGGATGAGAGAAAGGAGAGAATTAACTGGTTTGCATCACTGGGAAGAGCTGCAAACCAGAGTCTTCATGAAAGTGGAAAATTACTTTCAAGGTTAAAACTGTACTACTTGTATTTTACAAGTGCAAAAGCAAAGAACAATATTTATCAGTATTTTTGTGGTAGTTAAAAGGTTCCCAAAATCTCAGTAAGTTGAACCTACATCACCTATGTACTAGAACATAAAATGTGGCCTCTGGTGACAATAATGAAAGGAAAAGGAGACATTTAGTAATTCCTAGCATAGTTCATTGTGGCAACTAATCAACCCCAAATCCTCAAATTACAGACAGTTTTGAAGGTTTCAGAATCTTGATTCAAAGAACTATTCCTTTTATATGAATTATGTGAAAATTATTAAAAGAGTTTGAAGTCACACTGCATGTAAAAATTCCCTGAATTTGAACTCACAAGGAATGTTGGGGAGCTTGGAGTGGGATCCCAGCTGTTTGTCCTCTGCTGCTGTCTCTATGAGCTGGAAGAAGCTATTTCTAGGAAGGATCCCACAGAACATGGCAACAGTGTGGACCTGGTAAGCAAATGGCAGCTGGCTTCTGCCCCTAAGACTGGTTGCTCAGCCTTGCCCCACCCAGCTGAAGCACAGGCTCTGTGGAGGCAGGGCTGTTCCTGGAGTTCCTATGTGAGGCAGGCAGAGGCGTGGGTGCCTTGGATTACCTCCCAGTCATGTTTGCCCGTGAGCAGCGCTGTGAGGGTGTTCTCAAAGGCATCCAATCTCCAGTGTCATGCCACTCCACTTAACAAAACCCTACAAACATGCCCTGGGTGCCTACGAGGAACAGGGCACCTTCCTGCCTCTTGCTTTGCTATGTATCTGGTGGTGGTTGTTGTCTTAGCTTGATCCCCTTCTAATTACTGGGCAATCAATTACCTGAATTCGAGGGAGCCAGTGCTCATTTATTTTTTCAATGTAAGTATCAATAAGGAGTCTAGCTTCCCTAGTCAGGTCCCCAACTTTTTCAACTTGTCCTCCTCAAGGAAAAGAAGTTGTTGACTAAGTCACATGTGTGTTTGTTTATACATGTCTTATAACAAGCAGACACATACACAGAGCAGCACCCCACCCCAAGAAGGCCACACTCCATACGTGTGTGCCAGGTGGTAGAAAGGTTGCCGTGGTCATAACTTGTTTAGTCAGTAGCACGGAGTTCAAGTGCCTCAATGGATGTATTATAATTTAGAGGAATCTCTGGGTACTTTTAAAGTTTTGAATCATCAGATCACTATTTACATTTCTCAAAGTTTTGTCAGTGATAGCATATTGGCTGCCACTTCTTGAAAACGTCTTTGTAGAAGGGCCCATGTATGGCTGGAAATCTGTTTCTGCCTTCTTAGATGCCAGTTTGTTTCCTACCTTTAGGATTCATTAGTTCTATCTAAGGTAAGCCTTTTGACAAGGGTAGAAGAATGAAAATCATGGGTGAATGTGGGTAAGAGTTGAGGGAAGGTGAACTTTATTATTTATCAATAATTCATTTCCTGGGTCAGTCACCTTCTGCCCTTTGTGCAGACCCTTTGTGCCTTGTTTTCTCATCTGTGAAACTAGAATAATAATAGGGCCAAGCTTGGAGAGCTGAGGAGTAACATGGGGAGCTATTGGTTAAGTGTTCAGAGCACTTTTCTGGCTCAATTAGTGCTCTCCACATATCCTCCTCCTAGTCACAATCCGGCTGAGCCTTGGATAGAGAGTAAGTCTTCATATTCACACCATCACACATTACTGAAAAGGTTTTGACTTGAATGGAGTCAGTTGACAGGCAAACGTCCCCTTCTCCTTCTCCTTCTCCTTCTCCTTCCCCCCCCTTCCCCTTCCCCTTCGCTTTCCCCCAGGCTTCTTCTTTATCTCCTGTAAACCACAGATAACTTATCATGGTACTGCTCCCAGAGGCACAGAGGCATTTGGTTTTCTTGTTTGTTTGTTTTGTTTTGTTTTTGTATTCTGGGACTTGAATTCAGGGCCTCTTGCTTGCTAGGCAAGCGCTCTATCTTTGTGCCACACCTGCAAACCCTGGCATTTGTTAAAAATACAAGAATCAAAACCAGAAGTGAAAGTGTTGCTTTTGGAACTTCAGAAGGTGAGTGTGGAGAATGTTTCCCAAACTCCTCAAATCACAGCCCAGATGTGGCTGCTCCCTTCAGATACCTACCAGGGACACTGACTGGCCAGAAGTCACCTGCACTGCTCAGCAGCTGAGGTCCTGTTCTCCCAAATCTAGCAATCTAACAGGGAGAACTTTGATCTAGACTGGTAATAAAACAAGTAAGTAATGAAAATCCAGCGATATGGGTCTAGTTACTCCTCTGCCCCAGGTATTAGCAGGGAGGTGCTGGGTATACTCAAGTAGGACAATACCTGTTTTTTGGCTTCAGGAACTTCACAGTTTAATGGATGAAACAGCATCAGATGGTGATAAGAAAGGGAGTGTGAAAGGAAGAGGCTGCTGACAGAAGATAGCCTGAGGAGTTTAGAGAACAGGAACATTTCTCAAGAACTTGAAAGCTTTGGAGGTCTTTCGAAAGGGCTAGTTGTATACTGCCTAAGGGCAGAGGTATGGGCTGGAAAGTGACATAGCCCAGTTTTTTCTAGCTGGATGATTCACATGGCAGCACTGAGCCTTCACTGGGAAGAAGGAGCCTGAGTATCAATGACTCAATTCCATCCATTTGACATCATCTTTAGATTTTTGTTTAGCATTACCCTTCTATATCAGATACCTCGATTCTTGGGTGGTCTGCCATGCCACTTCCTGGCAAGTTTCTGCTACTTTTTTTTAGGTGGAGGGCTGAGGATACCAGATCTTATTTCAAAAGGAGAGAGGAAATTGAAACCAGAAAGGTTTTGTGATGGATTTTAAGAGAATCTTTTTTTTCTCCAGCACAGCTTTCCCCAGGCTGGTATCTATAGCTTGGAGCTTGGTTGTTGGTGGTGGGTGTGTGCTTATCTTCTTGTGTGTGTGTGTGTGTGTGTGTGTGTGTGTGTGTAAGCACACATTCAAAAGGATCAGTGCTCACAGAAAACAATTTGATCTAGTTATGAAAACACAACCCATTGATGTTCACAAATAGAGATGAGATGCAAATAAGCCATTCAGGCCTAACATGGAATAACTAGCAGGAGTTAAAAGCAAACTGTCTCCTCACCACCCTATTACCTCATAAGAATTCCTTCCATATAGAAATAAATAAGAGGGAAAAAATGGGACTATTAAGATGTTTCAATTGGTCTTAAAATGACAGCAGTAGTAGAGTTGCTTGAATCACACAAGACAGCCTAGGAAACAACTGAAGTAATTTCAGAGTTTTGTGGAGTTAGACTTGCACCCCTAGGATAGGTTAGGTACCTCCATCTCAGGAATGGGTGTAACAGAAGGAAAAATTAATTACAACAGGAAAACAGGCTCCAAATGGAGGCCAATGAGTCAGTGATTCATAGCCAGGTGCTCCCAAGAAAACTTGGTTCTGCACAACTCATTGAATAGGGTGTCACTGAAGACGTAAAGTTTTATGACATTCCCTGGAGCACTGGGTGTTTTAACTGTTCTGCAGAGACAGTCAAGCAGTTGTTGGGTGAGGCCAAATAGGAAATCCTAGAATGGCAATGGTGCTAGCATTTTCTGTAGAAAAGGAAATAGATAGTATGAATAAGCTCACAGGAAGTCTCCAAACCTCTAAGGTGTCAACCATTGCTGTTTTTTTCCAGAATGCTATTACCTTATGAATGGCTATTTGATTAAGAGGCTGAAGAGTCTTGAATTGTGTAGTGGGTCAAACTTTCTACTGTTAGAATAATTATTTCTTATTTATTTATTTTTGAGACAGGATCTCACTATGTACCCTAGATGGGCCTTGAACTCATGATCCTCCTGCCCTAGCCTCTGGAGTGCTGGGATTTATAGCTGTGTACTACTACCCAGGTTTAATTTTTAAAGCACTCCCCACCCTTTCTTTTGGTAGGCTCCAGGGCCATGGTCTTTGTGAACTTTCATAGGTAACTGAAAATAAAAATAAAAGTGAAGGGGCTCAGTGGTAGGGTACTTGCCTAGCACTTGTGAGGAAGGCCCTAAGTCTGACCCGTAGCATTGCAAAAGAAAATAGGGAAAAAGAGAAGGAAAAAGTAAAGCTAAATCTGAATGACAGGATAATAATACTTTAAGGTAAGAGAATCAGACTGTAGGGAAGCATTTGGGTGAATTCTTCCTGGTTTAATTCCTGGGACAGAAATAAACACAAACCAGGGAATTCCTAGAAGATGCTCAGTCAGTGTTGGTGGAATACATGTTGCTGGAAACCACGAAGTTCCTTCTGTAAGGTTCACCAGCACTGGAAGTTCTTTCTAAAGCCAGCCCCAAATCCCTTCTCCAGCAACCTTGGCTCATTCCCTTCCTTCTCATTCTGAGAAGAAACAAGAAAGATACTAACAGCACTGCTCTTACATCTTTATTAAGTTTGTACCTAGTAAGCTTGACCTCAAGCTTCCATTTTATGGACTAAATAACACCCAATTTTGTAAGCTATTCCTTCCAAAAAAACAAAGGGTAATTTCACAAACATTTTCATGTCCCAATCTTAAGAGTCACAAATTTGCAGAAATAACGCACATATTTTACCATATACATGGAACCATGCTGAAGTAAATACTGTGCCTGGTTCATAAACCTGCTGGCTGCTTCATTTGGAAATTCCTGTGTGCTGGGCAGTCAGCAGCAGCACTGAGGTTTCTGTGCTCTCTTTGGAGCCTGGAAGGAGGTGATAACTGACTAATAAGATGCACCCTTTGCACTGATTAAACATCCATTTTCTTGGGGCAAATGGCTGACAGGAGCAGGATGAATCTGTGCGGGAGCTTGTAGTAATTTCACAAATCTACCACTACCAGTGAGCTTTGTTTGTGTGCTTAGAGCTATTATTAGCAAAACAATGGCTGGAATATGTACCAGAGAGAAAATTAAGAAATGACAGACTTGTTTTTTAAAAATAAGAGAAAATGTTCTTTTGTTAAGTTTTTCAAGACTGTCTTCCGGAAGAGAAGCAGAAAGTTTTGTGTTAGCAAGATGCCTGACCCCCCGAGGCACCTGGGAAAGTGAAGCCAGCAGGGAGAGTGAACCCCAGTTTTGTGCTTGTGGGCTTCTGTCTCCATAGCCAGGGCACAAGGCACAACAGATCCCTCTGCAAGGGAGGAGGAAGGGGAATTTAACAGGACAACAGAGTGACCGCCTTAAGATCCCAAAGTCACCTGTGAGTCATGAGTGGGTAGGTGCTGAATGGGGTAAGAGGGGGCACAGGAGGGAAGTGGTGAACAGAAAGACTTGTTCTTGTTTTTAAACAGTAGCAGAAAGGACTCTGGCTAGGGCTGTGATGGCTAATACTGTAGCTACAAGTCATATGACTGCTGAGCACTTGAAATGTAGCCAGCTGATCTGGTTAAGGTGTGCTGGAAGTATAAAATACACTCCCAACATTCAAAAACTTAATGTGAGAAAAAGCAACATATATCATTAATCATTTTTGTTTTGATGACACAAAACAATATTTTAGATAGATAGGGCTAAATAAAGTGCATTATTAAAATTCATGTTATTACATGGATGAACTTTGAAAACATTAGGCTGGACACAAAAGGCCACACAGGGGATGATTATATTAAGTGGCCAATAGGCAAATCTACAGAGCCAGAAGGTAAATTAGTGGTTGCCAGGGGGCAAGGGGTTTTTAGAGGGAGATGAGAAGTGCTAATGGTATGGGGTTTCTTTATAGTGTGATAAAAATGTTCTAAAATTGTTTGTGGTGCTGATTGTGCAATTCTGTGAACATATTAAATTATACATGTTAATGAGTGAATATATGGCATGTGCATTCAATACTGATAAAGTTGTTTAAAATATATAAATTGGAATGCAAAACCCTAATATCACCTGTTTTTAAAAATATTTTTAAAAATATGTGCGCCTAGCTGGAGGCATGGTTCAAGAGGTAGAGCACCTGCCTCACAAGCACATAAGCCCTGACTTCAAACTCCACTACTGCCAAAATAAATAAGTGCTGTCATAAGTTAATAAAAATAAGTTTTAAAAAAATGTGTACTAGAAAAATTTTAAATTATGTAAGAGGTTACCATTATATTTCTATTGAACCTGCTGGGCTGATGAGGAACAAGGATAAAGAAGCTGGGGAAACCCAGGGCTGGAGAGACCAGAAGTGAAGATGCTAGACACAGGGCAGAAGAGCAGCCAGAAACTCTCACTTTTGGTATAGGGCAAGATGGAGCGAGAGACTGGGTGTGGGGGTGCATACCTATAGTCCCAGCTACCTGGGAGGTAGAGGCAGAAGGATCATGAGTTTGAGACCAGCTCAGGAAGTTAGAGAGACCCCATCTCAAAAACTAAATACAAACAAAAGAGTTGGGGATGTGGCTCAAGTGATAGAGCACTTATCTAGCATGTGTGAGGCCCTGGGTTCAATCATCAGTAGGGCCAAAAATAAAAAAGGAAGACAAGGAGGAGAAGGAGTGAAGGGTTGAGGGAGAGGGTTTTGAGGATAAGGGGAGCACTCCTGAACCAGGGCAGTCCTCTGCACCAAGTGGCAGTACTAGGACTGATGAAGGACAGGAATTTCTGACTTTTGGGCAAATGGGGCACTGAGTTCAATCACTTCTCTGGAAGAACTCTTCTCAGCCTAGCTGATAAAAGGTAGGGCAGCGTTGCCTACCTTTCACAGGTGGCTGCCCAAGTTGCCTCTGGCTCTGGAAGTGGCCTAGGGAGCTGAGAGGATCTATATCTTGACCCACTTGTAGTATTTGCATACCTGTAACCCAGCCTTAGTGAGCTGCAGAGGCAAACCAGGAAGCTCTGGCCTCTCCTGGGGGACAGAAACTTCTTTAAGAAGTATTGGCCATGGAGCTTGTTTGGCCTATTTATGAAATGCCATAAATAAACCCTAGAATTAGTCGGAGGCTTGGCTGAAGGCAGCATGCAGGGAAGCCTTGGGTGCCTTTTTTGGCATCTCCCCGCTGCCCCCAGGTTTCTTTCCAATTCAGTTCTTCCCAATACCCCTCAAAACTGGAACAATCTTTCAAAGGCCACAGATCAGTGATTTTTGCCAGATAAGGAAGCTTTGCTTGGGGCCTCTCAAAAGAAAGTATCCCATTGCTTGTCTCTGGAGATCAGAACGATGGTAGTACTGAAGGGTGGGTTGGTGAATTAGCCATACGAACTGTGACCCCGAAGGCCTAGCTCTAGAGGAGGAGTCAGCATTCTAGAAAGGAAGAGAGAAAATCAAATACAGTGTGCTTTGGCAGTAGCTTCTTAAATTTTAGAAATACAAGATGAGCATTTGACATTTTTCTATGTTTAATGTCCTGAAATGTTTTCCCACTGCAGTAAACATTAGTTTTTCTGTTGATTGACCATGGATGATGTTCCAGGGGACAGGGTAGGTGGCAAGCCAAGAAAATGGAGGGGACAAAATTCATAATGCCAGGAGCATTGTCTGGAGCAAAGCTATGTCCTCTTATTTCTTGTCCTGATGTAGTAACAGAAGAAAGTTAGCTGTGTTCACAACACGCACAGGGGACATGTATGAGAGCAGTTTTGGTGTGACTGTACACTCATCTCTGTGTCTCCACCATGGAGTCCTGTGCATGCTAAGTGATTGAGGAGTATTTATGGTATGAATAGATAGATGGATGAATGTGACACACATTAGATATTTGGCTAACATGTGTGTTATGCAATGATTTCATGTTTTGAGTGGTAGACTATAAAGAGGAAAGACTTCCTCTTTTTTGATAGGGAAAAAAATTCTGGAAGGGCAAAATAAAAACTAATATAATAGCACATCACATATTTGGTTTTGTCCTTCATCTATTTTTTGCCAGTGTTGAAATATGTTGAATAAGAGAGATGTTGGAAAAGGAAATAAAAGCCTCATACAGCTCACGGAGCCTGTCTCTCATTGGATCTTGTAAAATGCAAGCCTCTAGGAGTGGACGATGCTGTTGTCAGGGCCCTCAGAATAAATATTGCCTTTTCCATCCCCACTGGTTGTACCACACAGAGAAGCTGGCATATGGTCAAGAGGTTTGAGATCTCTCCATTCTGAGCTTCTGAGTCAGGCAGATGGTGAAAAACTTGTTCAAGTTTTTCTTCTTGAATATTCTATTCTTTCTCTCTGCCTTTATTCTGCTCTCTGGCAGCTGAAAGCCTAACAGCTGTAAGAAGGAAAGGAGAGGCCTGAACTCTCCCCAGGTCAGTGTTTCTCTCTGCTATAGTTTGGATATGAACTGAGCTGTCTCCCAAAGGACTGTGTGTCAAAGGCTTAGTCCTCAGCTTCGTGCTGAAGGCCTCTCAATAAGGTGGTGGAAACTTTAAAAGGTTGGGCCTAGTGGGAGTTATTCTGGTCATTAAGGGACATGCCCTTGAAGAAGATAGTGGAACTCCAGCCCTTTCTTCTTCCATTTTGGTTTTTCTTTTTTGTCGTGGTATGAAGTGAGCAGCTTTGCTCCGTTGTGAGCTATCACCACAATGTGCTACCTTGGCATGGCATAGACCCAAAGCAATGCGGGCTGATGGACCATGGACTGAAACTCCCAAAACTGTGAGTCAAAACAAACCTTTGCACATTGTAAGTTGATTATCTCAGTATTTGTTACAGTAACAGAAATCTGATTAGTACCCCCTCTTACAATAAGCCTTCTGTGTGGTTTTCTCACCAAAATGGTGGCCTCTGTGACTTAGACTTCACTCTCTTTCTTTACCAACCAGTATGGATGAGACTTCTCAGCTCTCAGAAGCAAGGAGCTTCAGTACAATGTGAGGTTCACCAGTTACCCCCAATAGCCTACAAGGTGAAAGAACTACTCCATTCAGTGGGTACTTTAGAACTGAAAATAATTGTATATGTGCAGTAGTGGGGACCGAAGAATGGTATACAATGGAGGGTGGAACAATTCTTTCTGTCCAAGTATCCCGTTCTATAAGTGAATTTGTTTTTTGAGTTTTGGCAATTAGCAACCTATACTTTAAGTCACTTAAAAATCAGGATGAGGAACGAGTTTCTATCTCCAGATAGTTCTAAAATAAAATTGACAAGGCTCATCTGGAATATTAGAGGGAAGGAAACTTCAGAGAAAGGAAAAAAAAAAACAGATGCTATTTTTGGATTTAACTTAGATCTTTAAAAATTCTGTGCAAACCTCTTATGTGGGTACATGGCACATCAGCAAAGAGGTGAATGTGACCCTGGCAGGGTGGTCTAAGCAAACTGGAATATTTGAAGGCAATAATTTTCTGCAATATCATGGCTGGTAGGGAAGTCCAGGTGCAGCTGGGTGGCAGCCCATGGCAACAGAACTCCCTGTAGTGGCTCCAAATCCTTGGTGCCCACATTCCTTGACCCAAGTCACACTTGCTCCTGCTACTCAAGTCTCCAACATCAGCAGCAGAAAGGAAATGATATGGTGACTGTGTCCCAAGTCTGGTTAAATGCTGGAAAAAAGAAAATCTACTTGAAAACATACCATTGTATTTTACAAAGGCTGTGTGAGATTTAAAAAGTATGTTTAGCATTCCAAGTATTTTCCCTTCTGTGTCTTTAGAGACAGGCTCTGAGAGTGATGTTTTGTTTATTTAACATTTAATCAAAAGAGATTTGGACCCTGCCAGCTTTTGAGCAACAGATTCAGGGGCACTGCCTCTTTGCATTTAGTCTGAAGAGAGAAACTTCAACCATACAGAGAATTTGATGTCTGTAATATGTTCTAAAAGATCAGCTGGTCTAACTTTACAGGGCTAATAAAAGGGAAAAAATTTTCCTGTGCTCAGGTCTTTTATGAATTATAAATAACCATTCACTTTGGAAGATAGCACATCATAAAAATTTTTTCACAAATATGCACAGATCCATTTTAAGATCCAAGGAAAAAGATGTTCAAGAGTCTCAGATGTACTCAGTTTTTATTTCACGGGAAAACATGTTCTCTTACCATATGGATGCTTTTAAGGGGGCCTTCAGCTGGGGCTCAATAATGACACCCCAGTGACTAAATAAGGGATTTCTTTCCTTCTAACATTATTTCTCTGTTATTAAAGGTGGAAAAACCTTCCACAAATAGCATACTAGTAGAGTGCTTTTGGGGGTGTCCCGAGAATCAAGGTTATGTGTCTGTTCCAGAAATACTGTCTGTAATTATCATTCCTCAGGGGTTCTGAGGATGCGGCTTGGGGTTTTCATTAATTTCTTGATTCTGCTAAGTCTGGAGTGAGTGTCTGCTCTTGATATTCAATATTTTACAGTAGGAGTTTTGTGTTGTTGTCATTTTTAAGGTCACAGGACCTTCCTTTTCTCTCCCTTCCTCTCATAATAATCACTTCCTGGCTTCTTTTGTCTATTGAAATAAAAAGTTATGAAAGATTGGATGGGAAAAGAAAAAGAAGTCAGATATGAGATTCTTTCAATCCCAGATGTTAACTTCTCTACAATCTGCTAATAAGAACATTAAAAATGGAGCATTCAGATATAACAAATGACTGAAGAGGGCCCGCAGGTCAAAACAGCACATCGATCTTCCCAGCACTTATTATGAGTGTTTTCAACTATGCATCAAGTTGAAAGAATTTTATAGTGAACACCCCTATCCCCACCATCTAGTTGTAGACATTGCCATAAAATGTTACTATTTTTCTTTGTCATATATATTTATACATATATCATATGTGTGTATGTTTGTACATCCCTCCTTCATTAATCCATCTGATATTTTCATGTATTTAAAAGTGAATTACAGGCCTGGGGATGTGGTTCAGCGGTATAGTGATTACCAGTACTGCCCTACCCCCAAAAAATATTGTAAACAAAATTTCCACCAAAAAACATCAGGTCAATATATTTTTTTCTCTTCATGTAAAATTTACATAGATTGAAATGCAAAATTTAAGTGTATAGTTTTGGTTTTCTTTTCTTTTGCAGTACTGGGGATTTGAACTCAGAGCCTTTCACATGCTAGGCAAGTACTGTACAACCTGAGCTACACCTCCACCCCTTTTGTTGTATTTTTCTTTTTAAGACAGAGTCTCAGCTTCTTTGCCCAGGCTGGCCTTGAACTAGTGATCTTCCTGCCTCTCCTTCCACAGAAGCTTGGATTATAGGCATGTACCACCACACCTGAATTAAGTGTATAGTTTTTGAGTTTTGAAAAATCATGTACCTATGTATTCAAACTCCTGTCAAAATCTAGAATATTTCTGTTACCCCCAAAAAGTTCCCTCATGCCCCTTTTTTTAATCAATCCTTGTCCCTGTTCTCCTTCCTCAACCCAGAGGCAATCACTGTTTTGATTATTTTGATCATAGATCCATTTTGCCTTCTAGAACTTCATCACAATGGATCAAACAGTGTGAACTCTTTCGTGTAAGCTTTCTTTCACTCAGCATAACGTTCTTGGGATTTGTTCATGTCATTGTGCATAACAGTAGTTCATTCCTTTATTTTGTTGAGTAGTATTTTATTTTCTGTATACTACAGTTCACATATTCGTTCTTGTCTCAACAGACACCTGGGCTATATCTAGTTTTTGTCTATTGCAAATAAAGCTGCTATGAACATTCTTTATACAAATACTTTTTAAATGAAAAGAGGTTTATTTAGCACCTAGTTTTGGAGACTGAATGTTTCAGATTGGGCTGCCTAATCTTCTTGATAGACGTGCTTTCATTTCTCTTGGGAAAAGACCTAGTTGCATAATTGCTGGATCATAGCTGGTGTGTATTTAGTTTTTAAAGAAACTGCTATTTCTTTTTCCAAAGTGACTGTACCATTTTATATTCCCATGAACAATGAATGAAAATTCCAGTTATCCATATCCTTGCCAACATTTAGTATTGTCAGTCTTTTTATATCTTTTTGTATCTACAGTAGTAGATATGTATAGTGATATCTTATTGTGTTTTAATTTGTATTTTCCTGATGACTAAGAATATTGAGCACATTGCCATTTGCTTATTTACCTTCACAAATCTTCTGTCTCTTCAGAAATTTTTTTGTCTATATTTATGAGTGGGAGTTGTTTACCTATCCTGGCCATCAGTACTCTGTCACTTTTGTTTTGTAGTTCTTTTCTTTCAGTCCATGACTTGCCTTTTCACTTTTAATAGTCTTTTTTTGTAAGAGGTTTTTTTTTTTGATGAATTCTGATTTATCAATTTTTTTGTGGTTATTGCTGTCACACCTAAACAAAGCACATGGAGCTAAATAAATGGTGTTCCCCAAATCTGTTGTACATCTCAAGAAAATTCAAAGTTTTACTAAGTCCACTGTAATAAATGGTTTTGCCCTTTAAAGAAACATCTATTTGAAAACAACTGAGGATATTGGTAATCTGTAAAAACTCTCAAGAGCATCCCCCAAAATGAGGCCAACTCTAGACCTCCCTTTGACTTCGTTTTCTAATAACAACCCTTCTGATTTGATGACTGGAGTCAGCACTGCCAAACCTCCCAAGGCACGCATGGCTTTCTGATGGAATCAATTCAGCCCTTACAACTATGAGCATGATTAATGGGCTTTAAATAAGTTAGCTATACGTTATCGAGAGATCATATTTAACCACTCTGAATGGGTGGCATGAATGAATGAATGAAAAATAGACCCTCGAAAGGTTTTTTAAAAAAACTAAACTAAAAGAAAGAAATCCATAGAGAGATGCAGGTGTCAGTGAAGGCATGGTACAAAATTAAGGGTAGATTGAAAATGGGAATTGTCTGCTATGAGAAAAACAGAGACCAGCTGGAAGGATGTAGTGATTCTTCCAACCTGTTTGTAGTCTATACATTGAAGCTTGTCCTAGGATTTTACCTCAGATCCGTTGCCAGCTATTCTGCTTGTCCATGAAGCTGTTTGATTTCTCTCTTTGTTTCTTGTTTGGACCAAAGAGACCCTCAATATGGACATGAAATCTTGAAATTAAACCCACCTCTTCTTTATCCTGACTTCCTCGTTGCTTTGGCCTACTTTTTTTTTTTTTTTTTTTGAGGGTGCAGGCTCTGTGTGGGCTTTCTACCTTTCACGCACACTCCCTTGAGCAACTCCCTCTCCAATTCATCTTCTCCTAGAGATCAGTAATGGTCTGCAATTGCTTCTTTAGTTGTGAGCTATTCCACACTGTTTGCTTCTTGGGTTCTGTACTTTTAAATCATGAAAAGGCTTCCTCCTTTATTAGAAACTGTGGTTCAGGAGAAAAAAAGGGTGATGATTAAATGGATAAACTTTACTGTTTAATGGTAAGTTGAAGTTAGCAGTCAATTTTTTGTTTTTCATTGATCCAGAAGATTTTTATAAACCAAAACAGACTGGATGATTTTCATTGGAAGTTGTCTTTAAATATAAAATATGGAGAGAGTGGACCAGTTCACAAAACCCTGGACATGTCTAACCTTAGGAAATCCTAAGTGGTAACTCTGGATGTGTCCATCAGGCTGGGACAGGATCTAGGATAATGATAGGTTTCATAACCCATCTTTGAGGTCCAGCTTCTCCAGTCAAAAGTGAGAGGTGGATGGTAAGTTTCTTGGCCTCGGATTAATTTCTGAAGACAGCAAAGTCAGGATGGGTTCAGAGTTAGAAATATTGAATAGGACATCAGGACCTCTGAAAAAAAATAGAGACCCTCAGTGATTAATACACAAACTTGATAGAAGTGATCATAAGGGAGAAATGAATGTGGCTAATGTCACAGGGCAATGTGACAAATTATGCCTAGCTATGTAAATGGGATAAATCAACATCTTAAGGTGCTGCCAACAGCACAAATATCTGTACTTAGTATTGTACAGAACAAGGAATTAAGTCAACATTCTCTAAGTTTCTTTCTTTTTAGAATAGTAATTCTGTCTATTAATAGCATTAAGGCACTGGAAGATCCGAGCAAAATCCAATGGAGTCAGGTCCAACTGGCCTGCAGTGTAGGTAGCATTAAGCGGGTTCCAGAATTTGGTGGAGAAGACTGTGAAGCTTTACTTTCTGTGCAGCTATTCAGGCAGTCCTGCTGCCACCCCTCCTCAAATATCATATTTTGCATGATTATCTTAGCAGGCCTGTGTGAGGGGACTACAGGGAGGCAGGAGAGGAAAAGAGTATGTTAGAGAGTGAAAAATATTGAAGCATTGCATCTGTGTATGAAGCTAATATAAAGCAATGCACTGCAAGCTGTTCAATGACAGGGGAACAGAGTGATAGAGAATGAGTAAATAATACAGGGGAGTTAATCTGATTAAAGCAGGATATACACATGCCTGAAATACCAAGACAACCCCCTCCCTTGAACTATCAATATACACTTTTAAAAAAATGAAGGACAAGAAGGTAAAACAAGTCATGTCCGGGGCTGGGTACCAGTGGGAGGGCATGAGGATAGGGTGAAGGAGAGTGAATGTAGTGGATGTATTATGTATTCATGTATGAAAATGGAACAATGAGACCTGTTGAAACTGTTCTCAAAAGAGGGGAGGGGGAATAAAGGAGAAAGATGGAGGGGGTGAATCTAACTAAGATATATGTTCTAAACACTTTTGTAAATGACACAATGGACCCTCTGTATAACAATAATATGCTAATAAATAAAAAATAAACTTTTCTTGTGACTGAATAAAAACTTGACAATAGGGCTGGAAGTGTGGCTCAAGAGGTAGAGAGCTTGCCCAGCAAGCATGAAGCCCTGCGTTTAAACCCTAGTACTGCTTAAAAACAAACACAAAAAAACAGAAAACAAAAAACCCTGGCAATAAAAACGTTAAAGTTTGGTGATTATATATTGATAACTGAAAGGGAAATCAGTATTATACAGAAGCTCGACTTATTTTTCGGGCAAGATAATTCTGGATCTGATACAGCACTCAGTTCAGTAGGAACATCTGGCTCTAAGCAGTTATGCTTCGTGAAGGAGGGCTCAGTCATTGCTGTGGTAAGACGTGGTAACTCCTGAGTTCCATAGGCCTTTCTGAATCTCCCAATATGTATGATCTGGCCAGATCCAAGTTTCCCTTCAAACTGGTATTTGTCTTTCATTTGTTTCCTAATTAGCATGCGGGTTTCAGCCCAAGAGTGTACTGCCAGAGGCACAATGCCGCCCTTGGTGGTGACCCTTGCTGTCATCATTCCACAATGAATTCATAGGGCTGTTCTGTGATTTTAACTTTGCTTTGTGGTATAAGGTCTGTGAATGTTTAGTTGACAATACGTGTGCACCTCTCTCATTTCCTGTTTTTAAGTACTGCACTTAATTTATTTTAAAGGGTGGAATATTTTAAATTACAATTCAGCAGTTTTACTAAGGAAGGCTGTAAAACACAATGAGCAAGGAGTTTTACTTCCTCCTTACAATTGCTACCCCCTGTTTTGAAATCTTGATATCCTCCAGTCAGTGGGAATGGCTTTAACTTATGCTGTTAACATTTTGAACAGCAACCAGCCCACGGCTGGAGCTGTGGAGGGCATGGGATTCCTGCACACTATAATTCCATTTTTCCAGACGCCTTATTAGCACACAAGAGTGCGTCTGCCTGTGCTTGATATTGTTCTATCTTGTTAAGCCCCCACCTCCCCCAGGCACAGCATTTGGATTGGTTAAGGAATACAGTAGCTTAGCCAATCAAGTGAAGGCTTTCTTCTGAAACCCTAGCAACACCTGACAATGGTCATTGACAAGTGTTAAGAGAAAATCCCTGACAAAGCCAACAAACCCTTGAAAATGACCTCTGTCAAGGGCAAACAGGGTTAGTTTTACCTACAGAGCACTTTGTGTGATCAGGGGTATTGGTGGTTTGTGTCAGATCTGCTCCCATGCCAACCAAACCTCCGTACCCACCATCATGTTTTCAGTAGCTGGAGAAAGAGTGCAGTAAGACTTTGGCGCAGGGGTCATGCTTCTGTCACTGATGCAAATTTGCTCCTCAGGGCATGGCAAGAGGAACATTTTCTGAGGGCGGCAAGACACCTGGCTGTGTCCCCAGTGGCACCTTTCCCAGCCTTCTGGCTACACATCTTTCACCTCCCAGCTTCACTCTGAACCCTGATGCGGTACAGTTGGCTGGGCAACCTCACCTGTGGGCATACTGGGACACTCCTCTTAGGGTGTGGCTAAACCTACAGCTCTTGTCCCTCTCTGGGAGGCTTGGTGGCTGAGGGATCTGAAGACAGGCCCAGCAAAAGCTGGGGTGGGGCAGAAAATGGAGAATAAGAAAGGGGACCTGCCAAAAACATGTTCAGACAGTTCATAGTCAAACACATGCTCCCACAAAAGACAGAATAGCTGTATGTGATACCCTCCTGAAGTCCCCTTACATGTCTAGCCACCTTGAAGGCATATTGCAAACCCTGGTTGAGTAATCCATTGTGCAGTGATTTGCTGCTAATGAAGCTGAAAATACCTAAATCATCCAACAAGTAATCTGAATTAATTTTTTATGATTACCACCTCCAGACAAGCTGGTGTCATGATAAAGAAAGACCTGGGAATATAGACACAGATGTTCACATGTACCGATATAATCTGCTCACATATCGGCACACAAAGACAAACCTAGGCAAGAGGAGCAAAGGTGGGGGTGGGGGGGTGAGGGGGAGGGAGAAAGAGAACTTTCAGGACAGTGCGTGAATTAAAGAGCATGAAATCCAAGGTAGAAATTAGTCAAGTTCATTCAGCCCCCATCTGCTGACCACAGAATGCCTGTCTCTACCACTTGGTCAGCTTAAGAAATCTTTGGGGAACATAAACTGATTGTGACTTCCAGTTTCAGTCCTTCAAAGGATATTGGTGTTTTTCAAAGGCGACTCATGAAAGTGCAAAGGAAATAAATCTCTAATGTTTGAATTATAAATTAGGAGTTATCTTTAGTCTGGAGACTTGTTCTTCTCTGGGTATTCTGAAGGACAGAATTACAGAAAGAAAAAGCAGTTGGAGGTGGGGTGGGGGTTACAGGGGGAAGTCATCAGGTGGCTGTTCAACAGGGGGATACATACTTAAATGGAGAGAGAGGCAGCAGGCTGAACTTCCATGCAGAAACAAACCAGTAGTTATTTTTTTAGTCTTCCATATCTGTCTTTCAGG
This sequence comes from Castor canadensis, assembly GCF_047511655.1. Classification (NCBI taxonomy): domain Eukaryota; kingdom Metazoa; phylum Chordata; class Mammalia; order Rodentia; family Castoridae; genus Castor; species Castor canadensis. The sequence goes on along the minus strand of NC_133391.1, from coordinate 127,577,982 downwards.
GAATGTTTGAGCTTTCTGATGGTATAAGATATGGACTATCATAATACAGTGCATTATAACATGTTAAAAATCAAGTCTTACACAGCTATATACATGCACATAGGTTATAGGTTCAAAGTCAGAAGAAAATTAAGCCATTCAAAAAAGATGTAAAATTCTGGACGCTTGCCTATTAAGGAGGTAAGTATTTTCTTCTTTTTCTAGATTTTTCAAAAATTTCAATTACTATTGGTCAAGTTTTCTGTGATCTGAGCAACTATCAACTGTTAGACTACAGAACAACAAAAGCAACATCAGATGTTTATTTCTTGCTCTGGAAGTTAAGATATTTTTATCTACTTGTGAAATAAAGACAGAAAAACGAAAATTGACAATGCATATAGAATGATTCTTTGTAACCCAGGTTTCCAGGGTGACACCAAGAGCTCTATAAAATATGTGAAGGGTTGTGAGGGTGCCTAGAAGGAAAAGGGAAAGGTTCTCACTGAGAGCTCAGTTTGAACTTCACTTAAGGATAAACCTGAGAGCTCACATCTAGGAGCGCATGTTCATCTTTAATGAAACAATTTGGAAATGGAGGCATTCCTGGCAGAGAACAATACCTGGCACATTGCACGCACAGAAATAAATATTTGTTGACACAGAAGCACTGCTTCTGAACCAACATTCTCTCAATGCACAAATACCACCAAAGGTGGGAAACTCTAGAACTCTGGTAGAGTGGATAGTCTCCCCTCCAAACTCTTAGATCATTGTTTCCTATTTCCATGGCAACAAAAAAGACTTGAAATTGCCAAAACTTGAGAGACACTCAAGACAAAAGCTAGAAAAAAAATAAACAAAAAACAAATGCTAAAGGCAGCACGTATGACAGTGTGGTAAAGTTTTTGACATTTGTTTGGGAAGATTTTCTTCTATTTTTTTGCTTGGAATAATGCAATGATTTCCAGAATGTAGCAGTAATAGCTGCACACCATGTTGCTGAATGTTCGTGGAGTAGATTTTATTCTTTTCTTGAAAGATCCATGAGCTTTGGTAACAATCAAGTGACTGTAAGCTGCTAGGGATTGCTCTCCTGGCATACCTTGATTTTTAACCACACTGAGGGGGCCAGTCTGGCTGAAATGTCCTTCCTCCTTCCCTTCCATGGAGTGCACAAATATTTATTGAGCACCTACTGTTTTTCCAGGTAATCTCTGCTACATACAACTAAATGAAAAATTACAACTCCGATAAGGGCTCCTGGGAGAAATACACATAACTACTCAAGTGAGTAATAGGCAGAACTGACCTGGTAGGGTGGTGAGGCTTTCCAAAGGAAGTGTGATTAAGCTGAGTCTGAGAAAACCAGGCTGTGACTGCAGGGCCAGGGGAAAGAGAACATCTAGGGAGTGGGAACTCTTAGGCAAAGGCCCTCTGGAGGAAATGAGTGTTCAAGGAACCGAAAGCAGGCCTGGGCAGCCTGCCTTTGCAAATCCCCAGAGGGTGAAGGGAATGAACTTGGGGCAAGGCCAGTTGGAGAGGTGGGCAGCGCCAGGTCATTCCTAATGCATAACCTTAGTCTTGGGGAGTGGACTCCTCATTCTGAGGGGAACTCAGGCTATAACAGGAATGCCTGGCAGATTGTTTTGTGTGCAATCTAGTAACAGCAGCTTCCGGTTCACCTAAGCTCTGTCAGAACATTGCTATAGATTCCAGAAGTGAACCACCAAGTTCCAGAGGTAATTTCATAAAATACTTTAAACCTAAATCATGTTCAATATATATAGAATATCATGCACGACAAGGTGATAGGCACCTCAGAGTCATTGTGGGTTTCAATTACCATCTTGTATTAACCTCTCAGAAGCTACAGTTTTGTCATTTCATAACCTCCCTATTATCTGGGACCCAGCTGAGCTCCAAGAAGTCTGCAAAAAGCCAAAATAAATCTAACAAATATCATGCATATTTTAATCAAGGGAGAGCTCTTCATTAAGAACTTGGTTTTTATTTTATACACAATTCTAACAAACAGGTTCTTTGCATTCTAAGGCCACAGCAGAGGGGAAGCAACAATTTAGAAAGAAAATTATGTCATGGGTAGTTTTAGGACAATAATTAAAAGTAATAGAGAACAGCACAACTGTAAAAGGGGGAGACCAAGAAAACCTAGAAGAAAAGGAAATAAATTTAAAAAAAGAAGGAAAAAAGAAAGAGAAAGGAAGGACAGAAGGAGGGAAGGAGAAAGAAGGAAAGAAAAAGAAGAAAATGAAATAAAGGCATTCTGGGCCTTTAGCTATGGACAAATAATTACATACCTTAGTAGATCTTAAATGCATTATTGTGTTTATAAGTCCTTATAATAGGCTTAAGAAGTCAAAAAAATATGTCATATTTTAGAAGGATTTCTAGGCTACAGGGTTAATCTTTACAAAAAAGTTTTGGTGCTGAAAAAACAGATCTTTTACTCTTTGGGAAACCAGTCTGTTCAGGATGGTTCTGATAAAAGGTTCTGCATATCTCTTTTACTGTAGTCTGGTTCTGTGGAGGTGTTAGTTAATACAGATTTCATATTGAGAAAATGCCTAGATTCACCAGCTTTTGCTGAAACCTCTTCATTTTCATAAATTATCTAATTCTGAACAAAGTAATTGGAAGTGACATTTTTCACATCTGAATTGTCATGATGCTATTCTTGATGGGGAGTGATCTCTTGAATATTTAAAATATTATAGGTGATAACACATCCTTAATAAATCCATTTTAAAGCTTGGCTTTCACATTTTTTAATTTCATGATTGTCTCTTAAGTGCAAATACTATTTTTATAGGCATAAGGTATCTAAAGTCACGTGGTTGTCTAAGTTCTACATCTTTACTTCCTCTAGATAGGAATGAGAATGAGCAAAATATTGTTTAATCACTTTGGAAAATGCTTATGTTATATACTTGTGAAATGATTTTTGGAATGACATTATTTTCTGGAAATACATCCTTCACACATATCAGAGCAGCTTAATCTATTAGAGATTAACTACTACAGTACTTAATGTCTTAAATGTATTTTTCTTGTACCATAGTGCATATCAGAGATAAAAAAAAAAGAGTGAACTGGTAAATTGATGCAATTTTGAGGAAACTATTTTCTAAATTATGATTCATCTACAGTACCACCTTTCAGTGGGAGAGCTTTTCTAACCCTCTAGTTGACATAAGTATCTTCACTTTATTCAATTAAATAGTGTTCTTCTATCTTGTGAAGATCTTAACAAGATATTTCATAAAAAGTTATAAAAAAAGGGTAAAACTAAAAGCTATAATTAAATGTGGCCCTTCCTATTTCTTTTGGCTACCACCAAAAGAAACAGGTGGTAAATCTGTTTTGAGGTCTGATAAATACTCCAGTTCTGAAATGTCTGCATTTCCTAAGACCTTCATCATTGCACTTTGATTGGAATGAAGAGTAGAATGATAATTTCACGATACTGAAATTTTTAATACTGAAAATTTTGTAGTACTGAAATTATACATTAATTTCTTTCCTAAAAATTAATAAGAGAAAATTATCTACTATTTAATGCAAGCAAATACCTCTTACTTCTGGAGGGTAGGATTATTGTAAAAATCATGAAAAACATGAAGCAAATTTGTTTGTAAGCAAATTGCTGACCTGATTTTTCTATCTATATTGACATGCAATGATTTACTTTTCAAAATTCCAGACTATAACTAAAGGCTTCCAACTTAACAGAACACAATTGTTCTTAGAAATATGATGAAAAGTCGATCAGTAGTTGAAATTTAAGAATGGTACATATTAAGGAATGAAACAGTGTGGGTTTGTGAGTGACAAGGTGGTGTAGTTCCCAATTTTTCCAGTTCTGAAGAACTATCCAAGGCATGGGTCAAAAAGATATATTCCAGGTAACTGGGGTTTGAAGTCAGAGCTTTGTACTTGCTTAGGCACTCTATTACTTGCACCATGCCTTCAGTTCAAAAATTTATCCTTTTAACAAGTGTTCAGGGTAATTCTTATGATCTGTCAAGCTTGGGAAATACTGGATAATGGAAAAAGTTCTGGCCTTACAGTCAGACAGTCTGAATATGAATTCCTGCTTGATTAGGAACTAAATAATCCCTTTGGCAAAATGTTCTGAGCCTTAGTTTCTTCATTTGTGTATGACAGCTGGTGCACCAAACAACTGCAAACAAGACAAAAAACAAAACCTAGCACTGTATCTGGAATCACCCTCCAAAATGTATTAATACTAGGATGCTAGTGGCTTGATTGTCTAGGATTTAATTAAGTTAAAATTGCCCCAATTTTTCCTCTCTTCAAAGATGGAGCAATTGTTTTAAACTAATCAGTTCTGGATTGATCATTCCCTGCTCATCTCTTCTTTTGCCCAAGAATCTATTTGGTGGAAATGACTGTCCAGGAAGACTCTTTTGCTTCTTTCTTCCTTTACTGGACATTTTCCACTGATAAACTGTCATCGGTAAGACCTCATTCTTCATCCCTTTTAGCCACACAGTGTGGAATTCTCTGTCATTTCGCTAGAAAGGAAAATATGTCTGGTTCATAGGTTAACTGTGCTGTATGAGGCTTTTATACCCTCCTAAACAATTGAATTATATTGCATGGAACATAATTGGCTTCGGTTATACTATCAAAAACACATCCTAGTATGAAAGAAAGCATGGAAATGAGCATAACTTTGTGCCCATCTTCAAATTACTTGAAGTTTCTTAGCTCTAATCCAATTTTCATGTCTTGGAATCTTCCTACTAATGGCAAATTAGTCTTAATTAGCTGAGATGACTAGCAACGATGATGAGGCAATGTCATTTTCTCTTTTTGTAGGTCTCTTCCTAAGCACAGGAATTGTGTGAAGTTCTTGCCACCAAAGGGCAGTTTTCAAACTTTAGTGTAAGAAGACTCATGTGGTGAGTTTGACATGTGTTAATTGCTGGTTCCTGGCTCTGAGGTTGTGTGCATTATGCTCTGGGGCACTCTAAGGGTCTCTGAAAACCATTGTTTCAGAAATTTGGTCAATCTCAATAGAATTTAATCCAGTGTTTTTTGAGACATGGTCTTGCTATCTATGTAGCCCAGGCTGGCCTTGGACTTGCCATTCTTCTGCCTCAGCATCCTGGGTGTTGGAATTACAAGTGTGCTCTGCTACATCTGGCTAAATTTTTCATTTTTAAATTAAAGGAGGGTGGAGGAGCCATCATAGATGTCTGGCTAAGACTCCAATGCTCTTCTTAAATAAATTCTTTTGCCATCCATACATTCATCCATCTAGGTATATTACTGCTATGGGCCAAGTGCTAGTTATGGTAATTGGGTCAGAATTTGGGGCGTTCTCTCTTCCTTGAGTTCATCAGTTTAGCCAACTTGGAATACTATTTATGAAGTCTGCCTGGGAGCCTAGCTCCTGACCACACTGGCTAATGTGGTGTGCTCTAATAGGATATGGTCAGTCAGTGCATATGGGAGGCTGTAGAGTTTCTGTACTTCTATGTCTTACCATTGCCTAATGGTAAACATTGGTGAGGGCTCTACCACTGGTTTGGTCCCTTGGGTAGAGGCCTGCAGGAAAAGGGCAATTATAAGTAATTTAGTAATGATTTATACAAACACCAGAAAAAAAATACTGTAAATCCTCAAAAATGAGAGAGAGTACAAGCACCAGCCAAAGATGACATATCATTACTTGGCCATAGGCAGTGCAGTGGTGAGCACTGAATCTACAGAGATGGAGGAGACAACCCTAGAAAATTTCTAGCCCGGGAAGAGGGAGAAGACAAAAGTTCCAGGCAAGTGTAAACACAACAGCCATGTTCAGCAGAATGGTGTAAATGTCACAAGAGTGATCCAAAGTGTTACAGGGACTCCAAGAGTCAGGGATCACACACCCAGTTTCGTTTTTCCAAAGGAGGTGGCATTTGATCAACTCCTTGAAGAAAGGATAGGAATTTGACAAGTTGCAAAGGAAGAGAGAGATTGCAGGCTGCAGGAATGTCTTGAGCAAATGTGTGGAGTGGATAAGACCTGTTGGGACATAATGGAATTCCTGTTGGAACTGGAAGAGGTTCTTTTGAGGTTTAGTGGGAAACAAGGCTGGAAAGTTTGGTTTGGTCAAGACCAGAATCTGAGTTTGGACTTTTTCCAGTAGGCAGCAGAGAGTCATTTAAAGGGACTTGAGCAGGAGGGTGACACCATCAGAAATGTACTTTAGGAAGCACAGCAGCTGGGTGGAGGAGGATTTGGAGGAGGAATGGCTATAGAGACATGCCAGTGAGGAGGCTCTGGAGAGTGAAGAGGAGGAATAATTGACTCTGTGCAGCGAGAAGGGCGGGGATAGACAACACAGCAAGTAAAACTGTGGGAGTTGCAGGCAAGAGGCAGCCAAAGAGGACTACAGCTTGGGGGCCTAGGAATAGGCCACACAGCAATAAAAATTCAGGGAACAAAAGAGAATCTAGGGGGAAAAGCAGTATTTTGGATTTGTGGTGGCTATGGGCATCCTGATGGCGATGGAAAAATGAGCTGGCCATGGGGAAGAAATAAATGAGATGAGGTGGAGACAATGCTGTGGGAAATGGTTTTGGGGTGAATGGTGGCAACTCTCTAAGGAGTGAGTCACCAACAATGGAGAAGACCATGAAAGGCTTTTAAGGCAGTGGGTACATTAAACAGTCTGGAGGAAGAGAAACTCAAAAATCAGTAGAGGAAGATGAGTCTAAGACACTGGAGGAAAAGCATGATGTCAGGAACGCCTGCGGATGTGGGGACAGTTCAACAGGGAAAGATTTGGTCATATTATCTGAGATTTCAGGGAGGGCGAGCTGGGTCAGATTGAGCGGTGGTCCTGGATTTGTCTTTGAATTAGAAAACCAAACTAGACTGCCCCAAGGCTGATGCGGGCGGGGGGAGAGGGGGAGGGGGGAGGCGGGGAGCTGTAGTTTAGTGTTAGAGTGCTCAAGCACTAGGCCCTGGGTTCCACGGGGGTGGGGGTGGGGGGGGGTAGGGAGCGAATCAAACAAAACCAAAAGAAAAAACTAGATTCCTCTAGGGAAGGATCTTGCCTTAGGCCCAGTCTCTGGTTCATTACAACCTGGAAGTCTGTAAAGGTTAGGCATCTCTAAAGGTGTCTATTTTCCTGGTCAATGTGAATTAATCCCTTCCACTAATAAACACTCCTTATGACCCTGAATGAGTCACTTATCCTGTCTGAGGGCACTAGTTTTGTCATCTTTAACTTTCCGGTTCAATGATTCTGTGTACACATGTGAATATGTTCGGTAATCTATACGTTACCAAAAGCCCAAGTCCTCCATGACTGTTTGTGAGGACAGAGTAGAGTTTAAATTGCCTTTTACTTTCCAATGTGCTTCCTGTTGCCATCACCTATGCTGTAAAATGTTTTAAAAATTATTTTACGAGATTTTAGAAATGAAGCAACTGGAGAAAAGAGACTTCCCCTTCCATTTGCACATAAAGATCGTCCAGTCTTCTGCCCAGGCCTTTTCCTAGGTATGGAGGAGGTGCCTAGAAAAATACCAGACAGATATACAAAAACATAATGTCACCAAAATTTTCCTAACAAGCAGCTATGGAAAGTCTGCCAGCGTCCCGTCTCCAGGGAGCTGCAGCCTGGGGCTGCCGGAGGCCCCACGAGGAGTCAGTGACTTCGTGGCCTCCGCCGCGAGTGGGCGATTTTCTTTAAAACGCTGATGCGCTCTTCCGCTTTAAATCCAGGCAACGAGGCCGGCGGTGGACGCAAACCTTAAGATGCGAAAGTGTCAAAGGAGATAGGGCTTATCTCCAACAATAGGACACTATCTCCAACACTGTTTACAGTAAAAACAGAAGGTAGAGCAGGAGTAAGGTTGTCTAACGTGGTAATTAAGGCTGCGGCTTGGACGAGATCTGACCGAGCTCCGAGAGTGCGAAGAACAATGTCCGCAGGGTACTCGGTTCACCCAGGGACTCGCTTCCCCGCCTCCGCCGGCGCCCTGGCACCCGCGCTCCTCGCTCGCTCTTCCTGCTGCCCTGCCCATGGAGGACGAGCCGATCGGGCGCCAGCAGGGAGCCCAGCACACCCAAGCGCCCGGACTGCGGGTCGGAGCCGACAGAGCGCGCCTGCGGCCGCGGTCCGCAGCCAGGCGGCTGGGTCGCGCCGTCTGCAGGCGGCTTGGCGGCATCCGCGCGCCTGTGGGGCGTGTGTATTCATAATGGTGTATTTGCTAGTCCCACCGCCCGGGTGCACGCCCCACCTCGAGCAACAGGACCGCGGTGTGGAGCGGGGTCACGGCCGAGGGCAGCTCACGCTCCCCGGCTCCACCCGGGCGGGCCGGCTTCCTGGCCCGAGGCGCAGAGGGAGTGCGAGGGCGGGGCGGCCGGCTCGAGACGCGCGTCGTACGGCTGCGGAGGTTCCGAGCGCTCTGCCCGCTTTCGGGCACCGGCTTGCCGGGACAGAGCGGACGCGGGGCTCAGGGCTGGACGCGCAGCGGCTACACGAGCCAGCGGAACAGCTGACGCTCCCTTTCCCTACCGGATCTGCAAAAGTGAAGTAGAAAACAGCCGCTGAGCGCAGCCCTCCTCCCCTTTCCCGGGACCGCGACCTCCGCTGAGGGTGGGGGAAGTTCCCCCGCACTGGCTGGAAGGAAAGCGGACAGCCGGGCCACCTCGTCCGCGCCTCCTCCGCCTTCCTCTCCACCCGCGTCCCCTGGGCTCCTTGCCGCATTTCTTTGTTTTGAAAGCGCCTCCTCCGCCCAGAGGATTTTCCCCCAGCGGGCTGGCTGATGGGGGGGTTGGGCATCGGACCGCGGGCCCCGCCCCCACTTGCCCCGCCTCCCTCCCCTCTGAACACCCCCAGATTCCCTGTCCTCTCCACTGCGACCCACGAGGCGCGTCTTCACTTGTCCGACATCAAAGGAAGGCAGGAGACTGAAGGGGTAAATTGAGTAGGCAGGGGGCGCAGAGACCCAGTTACCTCAAGGCCAGGCCCGGCGGTCCGCCCCCTCCCGCGGGAACCCCGCCTGAGTCCCGCCCCCCGCGTCACAGCAGCCTGACATTCTCACAACCCACCAAGCATCCAACCCCGCCGCCCCCGCCACCCCCGTGTCCGCCGAGTGCTCTATTTATGTTTCAGCCCGGCTATTTGCATAGGCCCCGCCCCCGGCCCTAGGTTCTCCCTATCAAAGCCCCGCCTCGGCCTTGTCGTCATGGGAAAGGACACACCTCTCGTGCCCGTACAAGGAGCGGCGGGCCCTAGATGGCAGCGTGGCGTCGCCACGGCGTGTGCGTGTCGCGCTTCCTTGTGCCGTTTATAGGGTCCCAGCACTTCCGCTGTCGGGTTAGAAGCGGCGCGGTCATGGCGGAGCGCGGACAGCAGCCTCCTCCCGCGAAACGGCTCTGCTGCCGGCCGGGCGGCGGCGGCGGCGGGGGCAGCAGCGGCGGCGGTGGCGGAGCGGGTGGCGGCTACAGCTCTGCCTGTCGGCCCGGCCCGCGGGCGGGCGGCGCAGCGGCGGCGGCGTGCGGGGGCGGCGCGGCGCTGGGGCTGCTGCCGCCGGGCAAGACCCAGAGCCCCGAGTCGCTGCTGGACATCGCGGCGCGCAGAGTGGCAGAGAAGTGGCCGTTCCAGCGCGTGGAAGAGCGCTTCGAGCGCATTCCGGAGCCGGTGCAGCGCCGCATAGTCTACTGGTCCTTTCCCCGCAGCGAGCGGGAGATCTGCATGTACTCGTCCTTCAATACCGGCGGCGGCGCCGCGGGCGGCCCCGGCGACGACAGCGGCAGCCCCGGCGGCGCGGGCGGCGGCGCAGGAGGTACGGGCGGCGGCGGGTCCTCGTCCTCTCCGGCTGCCACCTCGGCCGCCGCCGCCGCCGCCGCCGCAGGGGCCGGGACTCCGTCGGTGGGGGCTGCCGGGGCAGCGGACGGCGGCGAGGAGACGCGGCTGCCCTTCCGCCGGGGCATCGCGCTGCTGGAGAGCGGCTGCGTAGACAACGTCCTGCAAGTCGGTGAGTCATGGGGCAGCCGCGGGCCGTCTGTCTGTCCGTCAGTTCCTCTGGGGGGCCGCCCGCTTCTCCCCACGGTCAGCCGCCCCTCCTCCAGTCGGCGCGCGCCCGCCCGCACCCTCGCCCGGTGCCCTCTACGGCCCGGACGGTCCTCCGAGCGGAGCGCCCATTTCCTCCCGCCCGCCCCGCCCCGCCCCCGTCTCCCCGGACGGGCTGGCGCGAGTGGGAAATGAATCAGCAGGACGCGCCCCTCCGCGGGGTCGGCAGTGGGTGTCGGCGCCCCCGGCCCGCGCCGCTGTCCCCGGTCTGCTCCGGGCGCACATACGGGGGGGGGGGCGGGCGGCTCGCGGGTTTTGCGGGGCGGATGTGGACAAAGGCGCGGGCGGACCTGGGGCTCCGAATAGGGTGTGTGGTGGGGCCGTGCGGGGCGGGGGAGGGGGCGCGGCCCGCACAGACAATGCCGGCCGGGGCGAGCCGGGCCGGGCCGCTCCGCACTCTCCCCCACCTCGCTCTTGCCTGTCGCCCGTCTGCTTTTTTCCTCTCCCACCTCCGTTCCCCGCGATTGGGGCGGGGGCGAGGGATACACTGAACACGGCTCGGTGGCCGCTCCGACGGGCCGGTGGGCGCGCGCGTGGTGCTCGGGGCTCTGTGGCGTCCAACCCGGCGAGCTTCCTGGCTGCCCCGTGTCTGCAGATCCTCCTCTCCCCGGCGTCTCCGCGACCTGAGCCGCGCAGGACGGAGGCGGCGCCCCGCCGAGCTCCGGGGGGGACCTTTCGCCCGAGGACGCCCCCGATGAAAGGCGCGCTCCCCTTTTTCCGCGGACCGGTTCCGGCCCCGCCGCCCGCTGGAGTTGGGTCAGCGGTGGGGCTCAGTGTGCGGAGCTCGGGGCGAGCCCGAGGAGCACCTAGGACGGCTCGTCCGATTGAGGGAGCGCGGGCGCAGGGGCTGGGCGCCGCTGCCCGGTCGACCCGGCACTTTGTTCTCATTTGCAGGTTTATTTGTGCCCCTTTCAGTTTTCTGTCACCGTCCAAAAAGGGGAAACCAAACAAAAGAACCTCTTTATTTTTTTTCAGGGCTTGTAAAGTAGAAGATACTTGACAAAGGCGAGAAGGACTTGTGATTTAAAGCTGCACAGCTCTCCTTTCTCTGATAGACCATGGGAGTTTTCTCAGAAACCCAGTTTAAAAGCTACCGCTGCTCCTCCACCTCCAAAATGGTTTTCTTTTTCTTCGTCCAGATATCTACCAGCAGTAGCGATGGGAATGTTTGAACTGCACTGAAATGAACAATGCTGTGGTGAAACTCTCCTTCCCACTTTTTTCTTCTGATTAAATGGCATATTTTCCTATCCCCTCCCATGTTAGGAGTAGTTGAAATAGACCAAATGGATAAGGATAGATTTGGTGGAAGCATCTCTTAGATTTTTAACTTAGTTTTTTTTCTTTCTGTAGTCAGTTTCTTTTAATCTTCTGTTTGGGAGCAGGAAGGGGGGTCTGGATAGTGGCCTCAAAAGAGAATTAAGATTTGTTTTAATCCTGTCTGGTTAATTTGAATTCTAATACAATCTGCAGACGTGATTTTCTGCATGGTCATTTATTTCCAAAGGCAGCCCCAGTGTTGCCTTTTCTGTGCTCAGCACCCTTTCCTTCTGTCTAGCGAGGGGCTAGCTTTTCAGGCTCCCCAGCCTTTTTTTCTTTTTTCTCTTTTTCCCTTTTAACATCTAATTAACATTCTTTCAAGTTATATCTTTTTTTTCGGTTTTGTTTTTTGTTTCCTGCCGGATTGAAACGGATTGACGCATATCTATGGCCTCTCAGTGTAACAAACTTAGAGTCTGCAGATTTTTATGGCTTGGCTGGCAGTGTTGAGTTTTTTTCCCCCCTCTGTGCTTGACTCTGCTTGCAAGCAATGAGGAATGACAGGAGAGCACATAGGGAGGGTTTCTTGGCTGATTGCATTTAAGCCAGGAATTCACTGTGAAAATAAAGCCAAGGGGTGATAAATAAAAGATGCAATCTTCTCTAGGAGACAGACACACAGCGTGGGCTTTGCCTGCTTTCATCAGTGGAAGAGGCCTGGGTGGGTAGTTGTAAAAGAAAATAGTAACTTTTTGAATAGTCCCCAAAGGGGAAGGAGGCCACTGAATGGAATTGGCAGCGGTTGATGTGAAGTAGTGTGATGCTTCTAGTGTAGTTTGAGGAGTTGACCACCACTTCGGAAACACACACATACGTGCTAGGCAAGTGCTGTAAAAATTGTGGAAAATACTCTTTCTTGCCCTTTGAGTTCTGCCAGTTTTCTTAACTTCCAAGCTGTATTATTTGAGCCAGTCAGTTTAGAGATGGAAGGCTGTTAAGTGCCTGGCAGCTGGCACTGTGAGATAGAAAACTTAAGACCAGGTCTTCTCACCCCTCCCCCCATGGGGTACTGGAGAGAGGGTGGCTAGATTAAGCATCTAATTTAGCTTTAAGTGGTTTGAATCTGTATACTAACTCACAAGGTTTGTTTTGTGTTTGTGATTTGAAGTAGAATTTTTTTGTTTCAGAACCAGTAAAGGAAAAGAACAAAATATTGTGTTGATAGCACCATAGGCAGTTTTCTGCTATTAAAAATTACAAGTTTGTTTATACAGGAAGTATTCACTGACTTTAGAGATGACTAAACTGTAGCTACAATAGGAAAACCTAGTTGGTGTCCTTTATTAAAAGTACATTTATGCCGGTGAGGATTATGTAAGGATTGAGGAGCAGAGAGCGAGCCTCCTTGGTAGAGTTTAAGAAGAAATTTAGGAGTAATTAAATCTTTTTTATACTACTTGTAAGCCATATGAGCTACCCATCAGTGGGCCGTAAGAAAATTTTTATAGAAATGTAGTCTTTTTCTTTTTGGTAAAATCTCAGAAGGGAACTGTCTCTGAAGATGCTGGTATTACATCATTAAGTAGTAATTTAGAAGTTAATATATAAACAAATTTCCCCCAATTTTTGTCTAAGAACTTGTCTTATGTGAACTTAAAATTAAATTATGAAGGATACATTTAATTGGATAAAAATCAAATGTCTGCAGGGCTGAAACACTATAAACCAGAAGTAGCTAACTGGGACAAATATTTATAATATGTTTGACTAAAGGCCGGCAAAAAACTCCTAAAAACTGGTTTTAGTTTTTGTTTTTTTTAAAAAAAAAAAAAAAACTCATTTCTGTAATTCCAGATAAGGGGATTGCAGTTCAAGACCAGTCCAGGCAAAAAGTTGGTGAAACCCTTTCTCAAAAAACAAGCCAGGGGTGGTGGTACATATCTGTAATCCCACGTACTCAAGAGACAGAGGTAAAAGGATCATGGTCCAAGGCCAGTATAGAAAAAAAGTAACTAAAAGCAAAAGGGTTAGGGGTATGACTCAAGTGGAAGGTCCCGAGTTCAGAGCCCTGTACTGCCAAAAAAGAAAAAGAAAAAATGATTAACCCAGTAGGAAAATGGATAATATATTGGAGAAACAAAAAAATACAAATACTTAAAGAAACATACTCATTTTCACTCTGAGATATAAGTACAAATGAGATACTGTTCTCATCTACCACACTGGCAAAGACTAAAAAGATACAATAATAGTGCCCAGAATTGGTTGGTGAGGTAGAAGAGGATGCTGCCTAACATCCTACTTGGCACATTCTTTTTTGTGTTATTTTCTAGGAATTTATCTTACAGGTACTGATAGTAATACATAGAAATGTTATGTATAGCAGTGTTCATTGCAGTATGCTTTGCAATATTGAAATATTATCAAGCTTAATTTCTATTAGAAGGGAAATTGTTAAGAAGTACTCAGTGGAGTACTGTGCAACCATGTAGAAACCAAATAGGTTTATGTATTCTAACAAGGAAAGGTGGCTATTTTAAGTCAAGCAAAAAACTTCACATGGTTTTCTGTAATTTATGTTAATCCCAAAACACATAGACTTATGTGTAAACGCATGGAAACATTTGGAAGGCTGTCCAGTTAATATCACCAGTCTTTGGCACAAGTGAATGGGCAAGGATTTTTTTTTTTTGGGTGAGGGGAGAGGGATTTCACTTCTTTATGCCTATTTCATGGTTAGGTTTTTCTCAAAACTAGAGGTATTTTTTTTTTAATAAAGCAACTTAATTATCCTTGAGTTTTTATATTTTTTATTTGGTGTGAGTGTATGTGTGAGTGTGTGTACATATGTGCTTGAGCATGTGAGTATGCAGGTCCTTTCTAAATATGTGGTGTATTTTTTTTTTCTGATTTTGAAACACATAAGTTTCCTTATTTTGACTAAAATAGTCATTTTAAAAGCAAGACATGTTAAAGCAAATCTAGAGTCTTAGGCCAGAAGCATAGCTCAAGTGGTAGAGCGCCTGCCCAGCAAACGTGAAGCCCTGAGTTCAAACCCCAGTGTTACCAAACAAACTAGAATCTTGTCTTTTGTGTGGGAAGGAAGAAGACAAATTTTAAAAAGAGTTGCTCTTTTTCTTTTATTGCTCATTAAATTTGGGAGAAATACCGCCCACAGCTCTGCTAACGCTTAGATCCACACATTCTTAAGGACTTTTCACGTTCTTAGGGGAATAGGCAGAAAAAAGTGATCATTATTAGAATTAAAATGAATAATAATTTCAATCACATAATTTATTGGCCTTTCCTTGAGTATTTTGATTTTCTTAGATAGACCAGAGATGACTATATAAATACATGATTCTAAATGTATTTTCAGAATTGGGTAGTTTTTCTAAAAAACACTATTGAATGTATTTTCAAGGTTATAATGTAGAACAGTTTTGTATAAGATCCTATATTTTATCTGCCTTTTTTTTAATCTGCCTTTTTTTTTTTTTTTTCTTGTGCAGGGGATCAAACACAGGACCACACTTGCTGAGCAAGTGCTTTACTACTGAGCTGTGTCCCCAGCTTGTCCTGCCTTTTGATTAATGAAAAAGTAAACTATAGGCAAGAAATTTTGAAACCATTTTCATATGTTTTGCTCTTTTTTGGGGCGGTATTGGTATTTGAACTCAGGGCCTCATGCTTGCTAAGCGGGTGCTGCTTGAACTATGCCCCCAACCTGAGATGTTTGAATGGTTCACAGTGATTTTTGCCAGTATTTCAGTACCTGATATGCCCCCATCATTGTTTTGAGGGAAGCTAAATGTTCAGTTGTATATGAAATAGTTGGCATTAATTATGATACTCCGTCCTCTGATGGTTGGTTTGGGTCCAGTCATAAAATATTTTTTGTAGCCCAAAGACTTTAACAATAATGGAAAATGGAATTTCAGATTTGTGTTAAGCAAACATCTATACTCTTGCTTTAGTCTTTCAATTTTGTTTATTTTTGTGCTGAGGATTGAATCCATTGTGTGCTGTGTGTTAGGCAAGTGCGGTACCGCTGAGCTACACCCCCAGTCCCTAGTCTTGTGATTTCTTGCAGTGCAGTTGTGTTAAGAGTATTCTTTTGTATGAAAAGGCCATCCCTGTTATTTTTTCCCTTTCATATTGAATTTTAATCTTTTTACAGATGTGAGACTGGTGTCTTCCCTTTTAGGAACATGAGGATGCATGTGAAACATATCCTTTAATAGAAGAATTGTAATTAATCAAACAGTTTGATTCCTTATGTCTTAAGTATGTATGTGTTGATTTTTAAGATGTTTATCCTGGGCCTCTTTTCATAATTGGTAATAAATTATATCTCAGACCTAACTGTAAATGTTTCACATAGAAAAATACAGGCCAGCACGTGTATTCTGCTCACTGTCAAGGTTTATTTAAGAATGTGCTATTTTAGCTAGTAATACGTTCAATGAATGGGATGGCACAGGAGGAGTATGTTTTTTTCTTTTAAGAAAACTCTCTTTTAATATGTGATTGAGGGGTTGGGGATTTAGTACAGTGGAAGACCGCTTGCCTGGCAAGTGCAAGGCCCTGAGTTCCGTCCCCAGCACCAAAAAAAAAAAAAAAATGTGATTGAATTGGTACTGTTTCTGAATGCATCTTTATATTTTTGTGTAAGTTTTCCTCAGTGAAACAAAATAAACTTGGTACCTTTAGGAAGCATACTTAGGTATACATATGATAAAACAAACTCATTTATTGATAGAAAATTTCAAACTGCTGTTGTTTAAGCTGTCATATATGCTAGAAAAGAAAGCAGATTATTGCTACGTGCGAATATGTTAGAAACAAGGCAGATTATAGGTTAATACTATTTTTAAAGGGTAATAAAGTACATGAAACCCACAAAACCATTTCTAGTTACCTTCCAGATTACATGGTATAATTTAAAAAATGATTCTTCACAAAAAACCTAATTTACTTTTTGTGGTTTATTAATTTTTGACATGTAAATGTTTAGGAATTACTCTAAAATTGGAAACATGAGGTATTTCCTCCTTTAAATCTTCTTCTGAGAAATCAATATCAAATGTTAATTTGGAGAAAAATTTTGCATAGTCTTGTACCATAAAAGAGACTCTTCTTAGTCAATCCTACCAGATTCTCAAAAGTAGAGTGTGTTGGCTAGATTTATTTAAAAACCCAGGTACCTTTCTAGTTTTTGCTTTCAGTGCTCTGTGTGCTGCTAAGAACATGTTTTGGACATGATTTTCAGTTCTTTAAAAGTTAAATGCTTCCTTAATTTTTTTCGTCTAGAAAAGAGAGCTAAAGCAACCTTTGGAGAGAATGCAGTGCAAAATCTGCTTATCAGAGCTGATTGAAACATTGGTTTTCAGCTGGTAGTAAGGAAACTTGCTAAGGGAATGAGCCATACCTCTCTCCCTTTTTTCGTTATTTTTTTAGGTAGGGTCTCACTTTGTTTTTTTTGGCCAGGGCTGACCTGGACCCTATAGCTGGGATTATAGGCATGTATATTTGTTAAGATGAGGGACTTGCTAACTTGTTTGTTTGTTTGTTTTTTGGCCTGGGCCAGCCTCAAACCACAATCTCCTGATCTCTACCTCCTGGGTAGTTGGGATTACCAGGTGTATGCCACCATGCCTTGCCCAAATAAGTAATTTCTTTCATATACTTCGAGAACATACTTTGTACCATGCTAGACCTAACCTGCTTGTTACTTCTGTTCTAAAAGTTTAACTTCTCATGGTAGTGATCAGAATCACCCAATACAACCATCCTCCAAACAATACAACCATCCTCCAAACATGAAATTAATCTGTCAAAGATATTTTTAATGAAGGATGAAGCTCAGCCATATGCAATAAGCCCTAGGTTCATTCCTCAGCAGGGGGAAGAAAAGACATTGTTAAACTATGGTGATTTTCATTTTTCTTTTTTTTTTGGTGGTACTGGGGTTCAAACTCAGCTTTGTGCTTGCAAGGCAGGCATTCTACTACTTCAGTCATGCTTACAGCCCATCAAGTAAAATTTGAAATGTATATTTAAATAATAGTTACGATCACAATTTGAAATTCTGATCACTGAAAATCACTCTGGAAAGTAGCAAGAGACTAAGTTTAAAGATAACCTTCTAGAAACGTAACGATGTACCACTGGCAGTATCCCTTACTGTGTCAGAGGCTGCCTGGCTTTGTTTCAAACCTGTATGAACTTTTTTTTTTTTTTTTGGCAGTATTGGGGTTTGCACTCAGGGTCTTGGGCTTGCTAGGCATGTACTCTTATCACTTGAGCCACTCTGCCAGCCCTTCAAGTCTGTACAGTCTGAGAAAAAGTTACTTGACCTTTTTTCCTACGCTCAGTTTCTTAGTCTGTAAAATGAGAACGACAGTGCCTACCTATGGCTGTTGGAAAGAAATATCAACTGCATAAAGAGAGTGTGTGGTTAACTGCTTATCAACTTACATTAATTATTGGTTATAGTAAGAATCTACCATCAGTTGTGTCCAGGTGGTTTAGTAAAGAGCCACCCCAAACCATATGGAAAGTCTTGAAAAATAAAAGAGGTTAGTAAAGCTTTGTAGCCATGTGTTCTGTGAAGCAGTACCTAAGTGTATGAGCACATTCTGAGGGGTTTTGTATATCCTATTCACTGGTGGTGATGGAGTTTGCTTGCTGACAAGAACAGTGAGATATGTGCAAAAGCATCAAATATGAACCAGACCTCTTATGGCATTAACTTCTGTTCTGCATAACCACTTTAAACAAACTTATAGTAAAGTATTTATTACAGGGTGCACGTGCATTTGTGTATAGTCATACAGCTGTAATATAGTTTCATACCATTTGCAAGCATAACTAACTTTTCATGAACTTTTAATCTCATAACATTTCCAGATATCTACAAATGTTTAACACCTATTTTGCATGCTAGAATTATTACTGAACTGAAGCCATTAGAATTTAGCCTGAAACTAAAATGCTGTCTTGAAATATTTTTATCACATTAAATAAAATAACCTTGCCAACAGTCTTGTTACTTTACATTTAAGAAGATGTTTGTTCTGATTTCTAAGTCCAAGCATTTTCAGCACCCAGGAAATAGCCCACACTTTGCTGTGTTGAAACAGATTCAGTGTTTTAGCTTTGCTATTTACTGTCCCACTCTGGAGAACTTACTCAATATGTCTGAGCCTTAAGTTTTCTCATCAGGAAAATGGGAAAAGCTGGAATTGATAGTATATTTTTATCTCTAAAATCTCCATAAGTAAAAAAAACAGCAAAATACAAAAGTATTTCATTTATAAAAATAACTTCTATATTAAACAATGCATTCGTAATACAGTATTCACTGAAATATGCTTGGGATGACAATACTTAACTGGATTCATCTGTCTCCTCCTCACTTGTGAGCATCACATACATATATGTCAGCTAACACACAACTAATTATCACTTATGAATTCTACAGATATAAGCTGGGTGTGTTGGCATATGCTTGTGTGGATTAATGTGATTCAAGGATTCGCTGCCCAGTCCTGTCTTATTTAACAGCCTGTATTTACTTAAGGCATTTGTTTTGGAGATACTTGTTTTTGCTGTATAACCCAAGCTTACCTCAAACTCACAATCCTCTTGCCTCAGCCCCCTGAGTGCTGAGACTGCAAACTTTTCCCATCATGCCTGATTTAAGTAATGAGATACTGGAGATTGAACCTAGGGCCTTGTGCATGTTAGGCAAGTGCTCTACCACTCACGCCACACCCCCAGCTACTAAAAGCATTTTCCATTGTTAATTGATGTCAGATCTTTACTATTGAAGATATATGAAAATATACATAAGATATGTAGAACAAGTCCACAAAATCACCTTTTAAATTTTTTCTTAATTATATCAGTATAATTTACAGAATTCTGTCTAGTTTTACCTGTTAAATGCTGTCTGACAGCAACCAACATTTTTATGAATGAAGTATGCATATTTTGTAATTTAGGTACAAAGGACAAAACCTGGTGTCTTTTCAAGTATTGACCTTCATTGGTTAGAGGGCAGTACAGGTTGAAGGCAGCACTATCTTTGGTCCTGTCCCTCCCTTGTTCCTGCTACCCCTTTATATTAACTCATTTCTACAAAACATGGCTTTTAAATTCAAATATTAGAAACTTACTGTATTTGAGGAAATTTAAAAAATATATTAGCTTTATTCCTTAGGGCTTTGTTTTTTTTAGTGTTCTTCAAGTTTCCTTAGCACTTAGGAATATAGCTTGCCCATCCCTCCTTCCCCCAAATAGCACTTGTGTAGTTTTTGTCTGATGAACCTTCAGTCCACCTAGCCTGGACAGTCTTACGGAGATTGTGGTCTATATCTTCTCTAGACAGTGGTAAAGCTGAAAACTGAGCCGACTTGCTGCGACTGCTTCATGATCATGGTAGAATCAGGTGAAACTGGAGGAAAGGAAATAGGGAGGCTCTGAACTCAGCCCTGCCTCCTTTCCCCTTACTGCCTTTTCCTCTATCCTTTCTTCCTTTCTTAGGGTTGGGATGGTGAAATGAGGAGGGGGAGAGTGGTACGAAAGAAAAAAAAAAAGGCATTGCAAGAGGTAAGAAATACTTGAGTATTCCGTTTCCTTCATCCTCTGCAGTTGTCCTCCCTCCAGTCTCTCTTGATTTAGGGAAATAAAGTTGTGGTCAGAAGGACCTATGTGTTCCAGCTGCTGCCCAGCTGCTATTTTTAGGCTGGCCCTACATCAGGCTGGTACTAGGCCACGATGGCAAAGGGCCAACATTTTGTGGGACTGCTGACAAATGTCAAAAGCTTAATTTTTCGTAAACTGAACTAAGTCTCAGACACAGTCCATGCTGTAGTACTGTTTACCTCCACTTTTTTGAAATACAATATACATTTTAAAATAAATGATTGTTTTGATTGTTTTGTATTTTTTGTAATACTGGGGTTTGAACTCAGGGCCTCATGCTTGCTAAGCACGTTCTTTATCACATGAGCCACTCTGCCAGCCGTTTAAAAGAAATGATTGAGTTTTGATAGTAGTCATAATAAATGATAAATCTTGAAACATGTAATACAGAGTTTATTTTAGATAGGAGAAAAATTTAAAAATTGCCTTATTAGGTCAGAAATATATCCAGCCAGTAATTTTGGTTTGTTGGTAGCATTAAGAGTAGTGAAATTTACCTAATTTATTTAATAAGCCCAGACATTTTTTAAATTGCCTTTGCTATTGAAGTTGAGGAATCTGAATTGGTTTATATAATTATAGATACCAACAGACAAGTAAAAAAATGCACCTTTTCTACAGTTAGTGGTTTTTTTTTTTTTTTTGCTAACGCTATCTAGGTTTGGTTAATGATCTACTGATATATTTAACTAAAAATACTATTGTAGGGAGCAGCTAGGCTTTAGTTGAAATACCATTGTATGGGTCCACATTGCACAGTCCATAGCCATGTTTACAAACTTGAGTTTTAATCTTTTGGATGCATATGTGATTTAAGAATTTGCTTGGTTATCCACTGCACTTAAAATGGAAAATATGTTTTTTTCTTGAATAATTTTAAGTATGCTTTTTTTTTTATTATTCATATGTGCATACAAGGCTTGGGTCATTTCTCCCCCCTGCCCCCACCCCCTCCCTTACCACCCACTCCACCCCCTCCCTCTCCCCCTTACCGCCTCAATACAAAGCAGAGACTATTTTGCCCTTATTTCTAATTTTGTTGAAGAGAGAGTATAAGCCATAATAGGAAGGAACAAGGGGTTTTGCTGGTTGAGATAAGGATAGCTATACAGGAAGTTGACTCACATTAATTTCCTGTGTGTGTGTGTTAGCTTCTAGGTTAATTGCTTTTGTTCTCACCTTTTCTCTAGTTCCTGGTCCCCTTCTCCTATTGGCCTCAGTTGCTTTTAAGGTATCTGCTTTAGTTTCTCTGCATTAAGGGCAACAAATGCTAGCTAATTTTTTAGGTGTCTTACCTATTCTCACCCCTCCCTTGTGTGCTCTCCCTTTTATCATGTGCTCAAAGTCCAATCCCCTTGTTGTGTTTGCCCTTGATCTAATGTCCACATATGAGGGAGAACATACAATTTTTGGTCTTTTGGGCCAGGCTAACCTCACTCAGAATGATGTTCTCCAATTCCATCCATTTACCAGCGAATGATAACATTTCGTTCTTCTTCATGGCTGCATAAAATTCCATTGTGTATAGATACCACATTTTCTTAATCCATTCGTCAGTGGTGGGGCATCTTGGCTGTTTCCATTACTTGGCTATTGTGAATAGTGCCGCAATAAACATGGGTGTGCAGGTGCCTCTGTAGTAACCTGGTCACAGTCTTTTGGGTATATCCCCAAGAGTGGTATTGTTGGATTAACTGGTAGATCAATGTCTAGCTTTTTAAGTAGCCTCCAAATTTTTTTCCAGAGTGCTTCTTGTACTACTTTGCATTCCCACCAGCAGTGTAAGAGGGTTCCTTTTTCCCCGCATCCTCACCAACACCTGTTGTTGTTGGTGTTGCTAA
This sequence comes from Castor canadensis, assembly GCF_047511655.1. Classification (NCBI taxonomy): domain Eukaryota; kingdom Metazoa; phylum Chordata; class Mammalia; order Rodentia; family Castoridae; genus Castor; species Castor canadensis. Next base: position 127,556,064 of record NC_133391.1, on the reverse strand, counting down.
TGATGGCTATTGTAACAGGGGTGAGGTGGAATCTTAGTGTGGTTTTAATTTACATTTCCTTTATTGCTAGAGATGGTGAGCATTTTTTCATGTGTTTTTTGGTCATTTGAATTTCTTCTTTTGAGAAAGTTCTGTTTAGTTCACTTGCCCATTTCTTTATTGGTTCATTAGTTTTGGGAGAATTTAGTTTTTTAAGTTCCCTATATATTGTGGTTATCAGTCCTTTGTCTGATGTACAGCTGGCAAATATTTTCTTCCAGTCTGTGGGTGTTCTCTTCAGTTTAGAGACCATTTCTTTTGATGAACAAGAAGCTTTTTAGTTTTATGAGGTCCCATTTATCTATGCTTTCTCTTAGTTCCTGTGCTGCTGGGGTTTCGTTGAGAAAGTTCTTACCTATATACCTACTAACTCCAGAGTATTTCCTACTCTTTCTTGTATCAACTTTAGACTTTGTGGTCTGATACTAAGATCCTTGAACCATTTTGAGTTAATCTTGGTATAGGGTGATATACATGGATCTAGTTTCAGTTTTTTGCAGACTGCTAACCAGTTTTCCCAGCAGTTTTTGTTGAAGAGGCTGCTATTTCTCCATTGTATATTTTTAGCGACTTTGTCAAAGACAAGTTGGTTATAGATGTGTGGCTTCATATCTGGGTCCTGTATTCTGTTCCACTGGTCTTCATGTCTGTTTTTGTGCCAGTACCATGCTGTTTTTATTGTTACTGCTTTGTAATATAGTTTGAAGTCAGGTATTGTGATACCTCCTGCATTGTTTTTTTGACTGAGTATTGCCTTGGCTATTCGTGTCTTCCTGTGTTCCATATAAATTTCACGGTAGATTTTTCGATCTCTTTAATGAATGTCATTGGAATTTTGATGGGAATTGCATTAAACATGTAGATTACTTTTGGGAGTATGGGACATTTTTACTGTGTTGATTCTACCAATCCATGAGCATGGGAGATCTCTCCACTTTCTATAGTCTTCCTCAATCTCTTTCTTCAGAAGTGTATAGTTTTCCTTGTAGAAGTCTTTCACATCTTTTGTTAGGTTTACACCTAGGTATTTGATCTTTTTTGAGGCTATTGTAAATGGAATTGTTTTCATACATTCTTTTTCCGTTTGCTCATTGTTAGTGTATAGAAATGCTAATGATTTTTCTATGTTGATTTTATACCCTGCTACCTTGCTATAGCTATTGATGATGTCTAGAAGCTTCTGAGTAGAGTTTTTTGGGTCTTTAAGGTATAGGATCATGTTGTCTGCAAATAGGGATATTTTGACAGTTTCTTTACCTATTTGTATTCCTTCTTCTTGCCTAATTGCTCTGGCTAGGAATTCCAGTCCTATGTTGAATAGGAGTGGAGATAGTGGGCATCCTTGTCTGGTTCCTGATTTTAGAGGGAGTGGTTTCAGTTTTTCTCCGTTAAGTATAATGTTGGCTGTAGGTTTGTCATATGTAGCTTTTATAATGTTGAGGTACTTACCTTCTATTCCTAGTTTTCTTAGAGCTTTTATCATGAAATGGTGTTGGCTCTTATCAAAGTCTTTTTCTGCATCTATTGAGATGATCAAGTGGTTTTTGTCTTTGCTTCTCTTAATGTGGTTTATTACGTTTATTGATTTTCATATGTTGACCCACCCCTGCATCCCTGGGATGAAGCCTACTTGGTCTTGGTGAATAATCTTTTTGATGTGTTGTTGAATTCGGTTTGCCATTATTTTGATGAGGATTTTTGAGTCAATGTTCATTAAGGAGATTGGCCTATAGTTCTCCTTTTTGGAGGTGTCTTTGCCTGGTTTTGGGATAAGTGTAATACTGGCTTCATAAAATGTGTTTGGCAGTTTTCCTTCCCTTTCTATTTTGTGGAACAGTTTAAGGAGGGTTGGTATCAGTTCTTCTTTAAATGTCTGATAGAATTCTGCAGAGAATCCATGAGGTCCTGGACTTTTCTTTTTGGGGAGACTCTTGATTGCTTCTTCAATTTCATTTTGTGTTATAGATCTATTCAAATGATTAATTTCCTCTTGGTTCAGTTTTGGATGATCATATGTACCTAGAAATCTGTCCGTTTCTTTAAGATTCTCAAATTTATTTGAATATAGGTTCTCAAAGTAGTCTCTGATGATTTCCTGGACTTCCATGGTGTTTGTTGTTATCTTCCCTTTTGCATTCTTGATTCTACTAATTTGGGTTTTTTCTCTCCTCATTTTAGTCAGGTTTGCCAGGGGTCTATCGATCTTGTTTATTTTTTCAAAGAACCAACTTTTTGTTTCATTAATTCTTTGTATGGTTTTTTTGGTTTCTATTTTGTTGATTTCAGCTCTTATTTTTATTATTTCTCTCCTATTTGTTTTGGGATTTGCTTGTTCTTGTTTTTCTAGGAGTTTGAGATGTATCATTAGGTCATTGATTTGGGATCTTTCAGTCTTTTTAATATATGCACTCATGGCTATAAATTTTCCTCTCAAGACTGCCTTAGCTGTGTCCCATAGGTTCCGGTAGGTTGTGTTTTCATTTTCATTGACTTCCAGGAACTTTTTAATTTCCTCTTTTATTTCATCGATGATCCATTCTTCATTAAGTAATGAGTTATTTAGTTTCCAGCTGTTTGCATGTTTTTTGTCTATACTTTTGTTATTGAGTTCTAATTTTACTGCATTGTGATCAGATAGTATGCACGGTATAATTTCTGTTTTCTTATATTTGCTGAGACTTGCATTGTGCCCTAGGATATGATCTATTTTGGAGAAGGTTCCATGGGCTGCTGAGAAGAATGTATATTGTGTAGAGGTTAGATGACATGTTCTGTAGACATCCACTAGGTCCATTTGATCTGTTGCATATTTTAGATCTTGGATTTCTTTATTGATTTTTTTGTTTGGATGACCTATCTATTGATGATAATGGGGTGTTAAAGTCTCCCACAACCACTGTGTTGGAGTTTATATATGCTTTTAGGTCTTTCAGTGTATGTTTGATGAAATTGGGTGTGTTGACATTGGGTGCATACAGGTTGATAATTATTATTTCCTTTTGGTCTATTTCCCCTTTTATTAGTATGGCATGTCCTTCTTTATCTCGTTTGATCAATGTAGGTTTGAAGTCTACTTTGTCAGAGATAAGTATTGCTACTCCTGCCTGTTTTCGGGGGCCATTGGCTTGGTAAATCTTCCAGCCTTTCATCCTTAGCCTATGCTTATTTCTGTCGGTGAGATGGGTCTCCTGTAAGCAACAAATTGTTGGATATTTTGTCAAGAGGTGCCTTTTGATGGGTGAATTAAGTCCGTTAACATTAAACGTTAGTACTGATAGGTATGTGGTGATTCCTTTCATTTAGTTGTCTTAGTTGTTTGAAGGTTTGATTGTGTGTACCTAAGTTGAGGTTACTCTCTACTGTCTTGCTTTTTCTTTTCCTGTGGTCTGGTGCTGCCTGTCTTTTCATGGTGAAGTTGGGTTTCACTTTCTGTGTGCAGAATCCCTTGAAGAATCCATTGTAGTGGTGGCTTTGTGGTCACATATTGTTTTAGTTTCTGCTTATCATGGAAGACTTGTATTGCTCCATCTATTTTGAATGATAGTTTTGCTGGGTAGAGTACCCTGCGGTTGAAGTTATTTTCATTCAGTGCCCAGAAGATCTCACCCCACGTGCTTCTTGCTTTTAATGTTTCTGTTGAGAAGTCTGCTGTGATTTTGATGGGTTTACCTTTGTATGTTACTTGTTTTTTCTCTCTTACAGCCTTCAATATTCTTTCCTTAGTTTCTGAACTTGTCGTTTTAATGATGATATGTCGTGGGGTAGTTCTATTTTGATGTGTTCTGTTTGGTGTCCTGGAGGCCTCTTGCATCTGTATGGGAATATCTTTCTCTAGATTTGGGAAATTTTCCATTATTATTTTGTTAAATATATTACGCATACCCTTCGCTTGCACCTCTTCTCCTTCTTCGATGCCCATCATTCTCAAGTTTGGTCTTTATGGAGTCAGTGAGTTCTTGCATTTTGTTTTCACAGGTCTTGAGTTGTTTAATTAATAGTTCTTCGGTTTTTCCTTTAATTACCATTTCATCTTCAAGTTCTCAGATTCTGTCTTCTGTTTGTTGTATTCTGCTGGATTGGCCTTCCGTTTTGTTTTGCAGTTCTGTTTCATTCTTTTTTCTGAGGTTTTCCATATCCTGGCTGGTTTCCTCTTTAATGTTGTCTATTTTTGTCCTGAGCTCATTTATCTGTTTATTCATCGTGTTCTCTGTTTCACTTTGGTGTTTATACAGTGCTTCTATGGTTTCCTTTATTTCTTCTTTTGCTTTTTCAAATTCTCTATTTTTGTTGTGTTGGAATTTCTTGAGTGTCTCCTGTACATTTTGGTTAACCCTATCCAGTATCATCTCTATAAAATTCTCATTGAGTACCTGTAGTATGTCTTCTTTTAAATTATTCTTGTGGGCTTCATTGGGTCCTTTGGCATAGTTGATCTTCATTTTGTTGGAGTCTGGATCTGAGCACCTGTTTTCTTCATTCCCCTCTGGTTCCTGTACTAATTTTTTGCTGTGGGGAAACTGGTTTCCCTGTTTTTTCTGTCTTCCCGTCATTGTCTTTGGTGTTGTTACTGTCCCTGTACTGTGTGCAATTAAGTATTTTCTAGTTTGTAATTATAACAATGGTAATATTTAGAATGGAAGGGTGAGCTGAGATGGAAAGCAAGAAGTTAAAGAAAAGGGGAAAACAAATACACAGTCTGGAAGGAGAAAACAGAAGTTGGTATCAGACAAGAAAGTTTCAAAGGTATAAACAGGGAGCTTTAGTGTACTAATTGACAGTAAGCTGAACAGACATTAAAGAGACAGAGAATTGAAAATCAAAAATAAAAAAATAAACATAAGAATAAAAATTAAAAATAAGTAAATGAAAGAAAAATCTATATATAAAAATGTATTAAAATAAATGAAAAAATAGAAAATTTAAAAAAACCAAAAAACCTCCAAGTTCAAATGCAATGAAGTTTCAGTCTTAATAATTTGGGTGTCCATCTCAGTCTCCAATCCTGGAGATGATGCCTCAGATGTTGTTCTATAGTTGTCTCTTCAAAGGGGCCGCATAAAGGAGAACAAAACTACACACACACACACACACACACACACACACACACACACACACAAAAACCCCACCAAGTGTCCCAAGTTCAAATGGAATACAGTTTCAGTAAGTTTTTCAGCTTGCAGGTGTAATTCTGTTGTTCTCTCATCAAAGGTAGGGAGACAAAGAAAAAAAAAAAAGAGTCTGGAGACAGTTCTGTGAATGGTTATCTGCAGTTGTGGCTTGCCTGCCCCCTGCTCTCAGCCTGCTGTAGCTGGAGGCGTCATTTATGCAGATCTCTGGGGTGAGCTAGCACTCACCTGGTCCCACATGCTTTGTTTGTTCAGAGTCCTCCTGTGCGGGAGCCTCTGCTACAGGCTTTCCCCTTTCCAAGCATTGGGAAAGGTGACACTGCATCTGCATCGTCAGGCCTGTGTGTTTATTTACAGTTCATGTGGGAGGTGGGTCTTCCCCTCTTTCCTGTGCAGTTCTCCTCCCACCTCCGCTTTCACAAGCTTTCCTGCTCCTGATTACTGGGTGGTGCTGCTGCTCCTGCCAGCCACCATGTTTGTTTACAGCTCACGTGGGAAGTGGGTCTTCCCTCCTCTCCTGTGGAGTTTTCCTCCCTCTGCCACTCTGACAAGCTTTCCCGCTCCTGGTTGCTGGGCCCGGCCCCCCACCCCTGCTAGAGGCTCTGCGGCCTGCCGGGCTTGTTTATTTACAGTCCCGGGAAGGATTCCCTTCCCCAATCTTTGGTGCTCAGTGCGCTCCACCCTCTTTCCTGTGTGTCTTTATTCTTATTGCTTATTACTCAGTTTCTCTTTTTTCCCTGGGTGGAGGTCAGTCTGACCAGGGAGCTATGGTGCTCTGGCCCAGGCTTGTCTGTGGGAGTACTACAGAACCCCGAAGCTCACCTGGTCCGCGTCTTCCCAAGCTGTCTGGGCGCCTGCGACTGGCGGCCTGGGGGCCCTCCTGGTTTCTCCGTTTAATGTGAAGTGGAGATTCTCTGTGCTGGTTGGAGGTTGGAGGGGTCAAAATTATGCCTCTTCTCAGTGATTATGCCTGCAAAGTGTGTCTCCAGCGTCTCTCCAAGATTTCACCATAGGAGGCTCTCTTTCTGCTTCCTCCCTCTAGCTGCCATTTTGGAATCTCACCTGCTTTTTTTTTTTTTTTTTTGGTGGTAGGGGGGCTTGAACTCAGGGCCTAACACTTGCTAGGCAGGCACTCTTAACAGTTGAGCTACTCTGCCAGCCCCTTGAATAATTTTAAGAAGGAGCAAGAATGTCACAGCGTGAATTTGTTTTTGGAAGGACCTTTAGTAAGAAGAGTGGTGTTTATGTTCTTTCTATAATGGTACGTAGACAAGCTGAGAGTACATTAGGGATGATTTGTACAAACAGTATGATTATATCCTTATTCAGTGAGTGGCATAATGTATTTAGATATGTTAGATGTTAGAATAATATTGGTCTGACACTTCTCCTAAGGTAGCACAAAATAATTGGCCAATTTAAGGAAATATGATCAAATCGATTGCTTCTTTGCTTTCTCTTTAAGGTCATTACTGGATGAATTCTGCTGAATTTACTTTTGTGAAAATCAGAAAGCTTAAGTTGAGTAACTTAGTGAAAGGTGAATTGCTGGTTCAATAGCTTACAGCAGGCAGATGTTTTAGAGTTTATTTACATATTTACATTTTATTTAATTAAAAAAGTTGTTTTTTGAGATATGATTTACTCTGTAGCCCAGGCTGGCTCAAACTCTGCATCCTTCTGCCTCAGTCTTCTCAGTGTTAGGATGGTAGGCACCATGTCACTATGCCTGGCTATATGTTTTTACATTTTAAAATGAGGATGCTAACAGTTTGGATAAGTATAAATTGGGCAGTTTGCTGATTTTGATGCAAGAATATTTTACTTCTTTAACTTGGGGTAAAAACAAAAATTTATTAGGAAATATAATTAGAGTGTTTTGGAGGCGGAGTATGAAGTACTACGCCTGTATCACAGTACCATGTGGCGTCTTTGTACAGTTACAGGTTATGTTAGTTATTTCACATGTGGTTTGGAGATCAACTGATATATCCATGGATCTAGAGATAGGTAAATATGTAATTTAATCTGATGTATAGAAAATTATAGTCTATTGCACGATAGTAGGTAAGTGACTGTCTTTTGGATTCTTAACTTATATTTTATGTAGGTGAAGTCACATAAATGATTTTAGTTCCAGTTTCACAAGCTTTCGTAAAACCAAAACCACTAGTTGGTTTCATCCTTATAAGCAGTGTACGAATGATGTTCCTTATTGGAACTTGTCAGAGGAAGTTTCTTTGCAATTTTTGTGGATCTGTTATCCAACTTACTAAAAAGGAATTTTAAGCTGTTTCATAAATAGCAAAAAATTCCAGAAGCCAGGAGAATATTGCATTTTTGCTTTCAATAAGGATGCTACAGTGGGAAAAAACTTAAAAAACCTCTGTTCGTTTTAATAGTACAAAGTACATGTATTTAAAAATGGATGGATTTAAAAATCACTTTAGCAGATTTATTTTATTCAAGATTTTCCATGCTCTTTATTATCAAAATGTTTATCTTCATAGTTTTAAATTTTGGATGTGTTAAAAAATTGGTGACTATTTAAAATTTGGTGTTGAGTATTAGGTCTGAATTTGTATTAGTAGCTCATAAGCGTAGCAGTGGCTTGTCATTTAATTTTAGTAAATCATGAAACTTCTGAGTTCTTGTGCTTTTTAATGAAATTTGTCTTTTGACATAAGAATATGGCTTATGTTTTCTAAATTCTGTGTGTGTGTGTGTGTGTGTTTCTATGTGTCTGTGTGTATGTCTTTTGGGGGCTTGCTGGTGGTGGTGTTAATGGATTAAGTTCAGGTAAGCATAAAAATTTCAAGTAGCCATGATCAGATGTAGAAGATTCTCTCCCTACTTCCAAGAATTTATCCTTTGTTATGTTGCTTATTTAAAGATAGGAGACACTATAACTCAGAATGTATCTGTGAAAGGTTCAGTGTATGATGACCCTGTTATGGTGGTTTTAGGGACATATTGGCTATTGTATTTCTAAAAGGCTAGTTTTAAATTTTTACTTGCATTGTCATTTTTCTTTTAATCCTGTAACTGTAGAACAGTTAATTTTTTTCCTTTTTCAGCTTGCTTTTTTTAAAAAATAATTTAGAATTGAGGTACTTTAACACAACTCTTTTAAGAAGCTTTATTTAATAAATCTAAAGTATGCCGTGTCTTAACACAATTTAAAAAAATTTCTTTGTGACAAGGTCTTACTCTGTAGTGTAGCTGAGCTGGAACTCGTTGTAGCCCAGGCTGGCCTCAGACTCACTATCCTTCTGGGAGTGCTGGGATTGCAGGTTTGCACCACCATGCCTGACATCATTCTGTGTTTTAGAGTCTACCTTCATATTCTTTTTAGTAAGCCTGTAATTGTAGTCCAGATCCATGTAGACAATTTGAGGAGCAGTATCTCTCGGGAGTGAAAGTAAGTGGACCTTCTGGAATTCTAGCAGGAGTTGTTGAGATTGACCCTGGCTTGATTCATGGTCTTTTCCAAACTTGAGAATAACAGTTGTGGAACTCATCTTTAATATAAAAATTGAAGGAAATGAAGGATAGTTTCTTATGAGAAATCAGAATGTCAAATCCCATGCATGATTGTAGACTTCTAAGCGTCTTCCACAGGGGAGCATGACTTGGCTAATCAGATGTACTCAGAGTGTGGATCACTGTCGAATGCAAAACTGTCCTTCCTTGTACTGTTTCTGCAGTCATTTTGAGTTTGCCATTCTTCAGTAGATATTTGTTGTCTTATATTTTGGGGTGAGTATTAGGAAGTATTTGAATATAAAGTAGCGTTTTGGAATGAAAGGTGAATCTGCTAGGTTGGGAAAAAAACTTGGCAAACTTTAAATCCAGAACAGCCAACTATTAATAGTGTCAGTGCAGTGTGTGAGTAGTAGACATAGAAATGCCACTTGAATTAATGATAGCCTTAGATTATATGCCCTGTGTGTGGGGGTGCCTGTAAGAAATTCTTCTAGTTGGAAAAAATAGCTGCAGGTTTTTGTTTCTATTTGTTTTTCTGAATTAGAGTTGCTGTCAGTCTTTTAAGAAGGTATTTACAGAGGATATGAACACTGGATAGAAAGTTGGTTTTTAGTGCTGGGTTTATCATCAGTGTGTTTCTATAGATGTAGTGTAAAGTGTTTTTTCTCTTGTTTGAGAGCACTTTTTCTCATAGCGTTAATGGAAAAGCTATTGTGAAAGCAGTTTGTTTATCAGATGATTTCTGATAATAATTTAGGTTTTCCCATGCAGAACAGTACTTTCTGAGTTACTGTAGAAAATATCTTTGTATTGTAAATACCTTTCTGGAATGAAGAGATTGCCATTTACTAGCTGCTTCACTTTTTTAAGAAATAGCTAGCACTTGGGAGATAGGCTGGAGGAGCATGAGTTTGAGGCCAGCCTGAGTTACGTAGTGAAACTATGTTTCAGGAAAAAAAAAAAAGAAATTGATAAAACAGAATTTAGTTTTTTGAAAATTTCTCTCCCTATGACTTGTAAAAACACAGAAACTTCCAGAAGACCTTGTACATTTTGAAAAGACACTAGCTAATTAATAGGAATGACTTACTAAATTGGTTTATAAAATGCTAATGACTTTCCCTTAAGGTAGAATTTGCTTACTTTGCATAAAATAGAACACAGCAAAGCAAGTTTTGAGCAATAATTCAGTACTGGTTGTACTCCTAACGTGAGGAGTTGGGTTATCCAGACCCTGGGTGATCACCCGTTCCCAGTGTCAGTCTTGGTTTATGCCTGTTTTCCTGAACCTTTCATTCTTTGTTTTTGGCAGTACTGGGATTTGAGCTCAGGACCTTGTGATTGCTAGAAACTTGAGACACACCTCTAGTCCTTTTTGCTTTATTTTTTAGATAGGGTCTTGTATTTTTTGCCTAGGACTGACTTGGAACAACATTCTCCTATCTATGCTTCCCTAATAGCTAGGATTATAGGTGTGCACCACCATGCCTGCCTTGTTCTTTGAGGTAGAGTCTCACTATTTGCTGGGGCTAGCCTTCTGTCTCTGCCTCTCAAGTAGCTGAGATTTCGAGTATGAATCACTGCCCTGGATCTTTCTCACAATTGATTCCAGTTTGAATGATACAATCTGTTGTTACTCCTAGCTATACATCTTATTTCTCAGAAGAAAGGGGCAAGAAATAAATCTGTTTAAAATTATACTCTCTGTGTTGTGTGTGTGTAGGAAGAAGGAGAGAGGAGTTGTTTGGGGCTGAATGAAAAAGATCTTTGGCTTACCTCAGTCTTTCTGAATGGGCTCCCCACAATCTGTATCAGATAGGAAATACATGATTTCTTTGTAAATTCTTACTTGGACCAAAAGGAAGCAGTCAAGAGATCTCAACCTCCATGAATTTGGTGTGTCCTCTCCATTTTATTTTAATGATAGGTAAACTTTAAAATTATTATTTGCACTTGTGTTTCAGCATATGTTTGTATTAGTAATAGATTTCTGTATTCATATTTCTTAGATTGCTGTTCACAGTACTGCTCATTTTAAGTACTCACAGTTAGCTTATGTGAGCATATGGCATCATTTACTAATCACATGGCCATGAGCTTAAAGAAAGTGTCATCAGAAGACTGCAGTCGTCTTAGTATCTGTGTGCTTCTGGGCAGGTCACTTACTGACTCTGAACTTCCTCTAGTCATGATACAATGTGAATAATTATATCTTAGTCTCTTATGTCGTGAAGCTCCTGAAGGCCTACCTGGGAATACGTCATAGTATTTGAATTCTAAAAAGGTACACAAGAGGGAGAAATACATTATAGTTATTCACTGCTCAAGTTTCATCCAATTTCTTCCATTTATTTTCTTATTTTCCAAAACTGCATCCATTGGATTTTGTAATTAGAGAAGGGAAACTTTTTTAAAAAGAAAAAGTCTGTTCTGTTACTAATGAAACACTAAATTTTGCTCTCTGGATTAAATTCTGTTAATAGTTAATTACGATTTATCATTGTTGCCTGATCTAGTATGAATAGACTGACCATATGTTATTTAACAAGATGTGCCATGGCTGGCCTGTCTTAATGTCTCCCTTGTTTTTGATGCTAATGATTGATGAATTTTGTCTTTACTTGCAACCCTATAAAGTTCTCCTGAAAACAGAAAGGGGAGTGTGTCCAAAATGGCTTGTTTTTCTTGAATAGAATGTCCATTAGAATTTACTTTCTATGCTTCTTTAAGTATTTATCATGGGCAAGTGGAGGATGAATGAAGATATAAAATTATCAGTTTCAGATCTACATTTATAAATTCCTTAAGTCTTATGACTGTACTTAAGATCTGTATTTTTGCCTGGATATGATGCTTCCTGTTTGTAATTCCAGCTACTTAGGAGGCAGAGATTGGGAGGATGGCCATTCGAGACCAGCCCAAGGAAAAAGTTAGTGAGGATGCCCCCCCCGGCCCTCCCCCCCATGTCAACCAACAAACAAGGCATAGTGGCACATACCTGTTGTCCCAGCTGTGTAAGAGGCATAGCCAGAAGGATGGTGATATGAGGTTGGTCTAAGGCAAAAAGCAAAGACTCTACCTGAAAAAATAGCTAAAAGCAAAAACTGGAGTGGGGAACATGGTTCAGATGGCAGAGCACTTGCCTAACAAGCACTGAGTTCAAATCCTAGTAGCACCAAAAAAACCAAACAAATCTGTATTCCCTTATTTTGGAGGCTTGCATCAGTGAGTTATCATTTTTCCTTTGACTTAAAGATTTACAAATAAAGTATTCAGTATTCAGTTTAAAGTGAAATTTTAAGAGCTTCCTTGAACTGAATTTTTAAAAATTCTGTTTTGGGTATATGCGTGATATGGAAAGCAGTGGTGATATGATTTGGATCACCTACTCCAAATTCTTCTAGCTGCCCAAAGTTAATGAGTTCAGTGAGGTGGAGCCTGGATTAGGTACCTCATCATGCATTTTCCCTTTTTCTAAACTGTTAATGGCCTTTTTGCACTTGTAACTTGTACAATAATTTATTTTTGAAAAAATTCATCTCTCTACTTGTACACACCTAATGTGTAAGAGTGAACTTTCATGTATACATAAGAGTGTAAAGCACTTTGTAAGCTTTGGACAGGCAGGGATCAGCTCTTAGAATACATATGTATCACAGTTTATCTAATACAGTTTGTACCTGTCCTTTGTAGAACCTTCAGTGGCTTCCCTTTGCTCATAGAATCAGAGTTATTCATGGGTATACAAGATCCAGCATGGCCCAGCCCTGACCCTCATTGGCCTCCTGCCCAGTGTCCCTCTTGTCCTTCAGCTGTGTCCAAGTTGCCCTGCCACCTGCCTTGGCTCATGATCTTTTTTCCTCATGGAGTGTTTTTCTATGCCTGGTTCCTGTGCTAATTGTCAGAAATATGCCCAAAATTTCTCTCCTTTGTAACCCTAACCATAGTTGTGCTATTTTTGTTGTTGTTATCTCCCCTGTTAGATTGTAAGCTACACTCCAGGAGGGCAGAAATTGTATTTATGTATGGCTGTATATATGTGTGGTTCTGTCTATGGTTCCTCAGATATCCCTTTGCACACAGTTGGATCTCAATAAAAGTTTGTTGAATCAGTGATTAAAGGAAGTGATGTTTTGCTTTGGGAATATTTTCCTCACTTTCTAGGAGGTACTGCTTTCATTCATTGGTTTCATCAATTCCTTACACCACATCTGTCACATAAAGAATATGCCAGTTTGAAAAATACAGCCTTTTTTTGTGTTTGTTGTCACTTTGGGCCACTCCCAAATTCCCCAAGTGTACTTTTGCATTCATCTCTTTTATTAGAGGGAGTTTTGAGAAGCTTTGTGCTATTTGTTTTACCGTCAGTACATTATCAAAGTCAAAGGCTTTGTGGGATGTGGGTCTGTATGACATAGACTGAGAAATTCAGTTTGACACATTATTGGGAAAACCCAAATTGTTTGTAGTCACAGATTGCAAGAAGATAGGAGGTATTTAGTAAGGGTAGGACTCTTTAACTTTTGCCCTAGGTGTAGGTCACTCCTCTTCATTCATCTTTTCCTCCGCTCTCTTAGATGAGCAGCTGTTACTTGGTTATGATGGGCAGGGAACTAGCCTTGTATGGCTTGTACAGAGCTTATGTGCAAGGTCACCATGGGTCACCTCAAATCTGCTTTGGATATTATTTTTCCTATCAGTTACTCTACATTCTTGTCTGTGCCTGGGCATTTCTTTTTCAGTCTTTAAAATGTTGAATCTGCTTCCTCATGTGAATTAAACTGAAAAGTAGCAGGCTAGAATGACACTGATAAGAAATATCAGTCAGTATCACATAAAGTTACATCAGTTCCATTAAAATGATCTTGGAAAAGCTCAAACATTTTTCAGTATTTTGTTGGGAGTGAGGATGGGGGTCAGCTCTAATTTGTACTGATTGACCATGTTACAGAGTTGCTGCTCCATTTTTTGAGTACTACTTCTGTGCTTTATAAGCATGATGTCTAGTCTTTGAAACAACTTTGGGAAGAAGGCATTCTCCTCATTACATGCCTGAGGAAACAGATAAGAGATGCTAAGTTACTTGTCCTGAAGTACTCAGCCAGTTTCTGGTAGACCTGTGTACCCAGGTCTCCCAGGTCTCAGGTGGGATCTTTTTGTTGTCCCACCTTCTTTGCTAAACATTTCTAGTGACAACGTTTCTTCTTACATATGCTTGAAGGAAACTATTAAAATAACAATGTACCATGACTTCTGAATCTGCTGTGATATGCCTTCTTTATTTCAGGTAATGAATACATGTCCTATCCATGGTGTTGTACCTTCTTGTTCCTTCAAGCTGGTACTGTACTTAGTAAAGATTTTTTTTTCCTTTGATGGATTAAAAAAAAAATGGTTGTGGCCATATTTGGTGACATTAGAGTTTGGCTTGAAATAATTACTATTTTTCTCTTTAGTCAATTCTTTGATTTTAGTGGAGACATAGGAGCAGTGAATACAGGAGATACTTCAAAGAGAAGACTAGTATAACAGAAGCTTGGTGCACTGAGCTCTGTTATTGGAGGGTGCCTCTGGGTACCATGGGTTGTATTTGCAACCCTGTGGACAGAGAGGTTTAGCAGGTTGCTGAAGTGTTGTGGTCATTCTCTTACTTAAAGCTTAAATTACAGTCTCTTACAGTTCTAAAAGTCTGTTGAAGTTTAGATCATGTCTTAGCCCCCACCCTGTATGTTTTTAAGAAGTATCTCTTTGCAGGAGAGGAACCTTCTGAAATTAGTGAACTACTGTCTGTGTGTTCAGCTTTTGTTCCATAGCTGAGTCTGTCTGTAACATTTGTAGCTTTTTCTGTTAGTGTGGTTAAAAGCTTAGGAAGTCTGTAGAACTTGTTATAATTTTATTACTTTAACTTATTAGGGTACATGTTTTGATGATCTGATTTGTATAAGAACCATATAAAAATCCACCTATGCCGTATAGCTGCTGGAACATTGAGTGAGCTGTGCTTTTTATGGCCAAGTTATGGGATGAGTAACTACTCTCTAGAGAGAATGGTTAAAAATGAAAGAATTGTATGCCTAAGGTTGTGAGGTGACACCAGATGTATTTAAACCCCAAAGGTATGTAATTATCCCCCTATTGCACATACACATGCAAGTGCATTTATGCTTATGATTAGAGTTTTATGTGCTACAGAAAACTCACTTTCTGGTAAGTTGAAGGAATAGTCCATTCTTTTTGAGAGATTCAAGGTTTGGTGGAGAGGCACCATTTCAGTCCTTCTGCAGTTCTTTAGGGCATTGGGCATATTTTATTACTGGATTCTAGAGTAAACTGATAATCATATTCTATTTCAGATCTTAAGAATAGTTCTGGGAGCTGCTCAAAGCACTATGTTTATGATTTAGACTGCCTCTTTACATTGGCTTGATACGCTCTTCATTCATAGACTCTTTTTTGATTACCACTTGCATTAATTAGAGGAAATATCTGTACTTTGGCTTTCTACTGAAAGTCAAAGCTCTTATATAGTCTATTTAGATTTAAAATTTTATATACAGGTTATCTGGTCTCATTTATAGATCATGATGAATCCTTTCTATTTTAATTCAGTATTAAAGTAATATTTTAGTCACATTAAAATGTAACTGCTACTTTTATCACAATTCTACTAGCCCCCTAGTGTAAGGTGATCAGGTAACATCAGTTTCCCCTGCTGAAAGACCACATAGTTCATCTTGGAGATGCAGGTTGTTAGTTAGAACCTAGCACCCTGTTCATAAGTGCAAGAGAGGAAAATTCCTTAGCCTGGGGACCCAAGGACACTTGTAGTGCCTGCAACTCTCTCCCTTGGGCTAGAGAAAAGCAAGTTGAGATGGGGCCTAGCTTTGGGACTTTAAGTTAAATAGCAGTGATGGTAGTTTACCTCGTTACAATGTGATCCTCTTGAGAGGCTTTTTTATTTTTTGTTATTTTTAATTTTTATCTTTGTTTAAAAAAAACCCAAAAACCAAAAAAACCCAGAAACAGTATTAGGTGACAGGAACCAAAATGTTACCTGAGTTTTGTAATTAAATGTCTGAAAATAAACATTTAAGGCTTTACATTTTTGAAATTACAGTTCACAATAATTTGAGAATACACATAGTAAATTGGTATCACTATGCTAAGTATCAACATTCAGTGAAGACACTAGTGAACTTCTGTTTAATCAGTAGTTTTGCTGTCTGTAGTGGAGGAGGAATATCCTGGCTCTTCCTTCCTCCCATCTGCCATTTTTGCATCAGTGCCTCGCATAGGCCGAACTCAGAGAAAGGGCAGGTATGTTCCAGCTCTCCTGAGATGCAGGCTCACAAAGACTAGAGCTATGGGAGGACAGGCCCAGGACTGCTATATCTAGTTATTGTACTTTAAGACAAAACTATTTTTAATATAATTAAAAATATAAAAGGCATTTTAGTAGCAAAAAATCTCAGAATACAGTCTTCTTAATGGAATAAACTTACCTTGATGAAAACCAAAGTATCTTTTTATAGTTTTATTGTTTACCAGGACAGTATTTCCAGAGGCTAACACTTGCGTATTTAGGAAACATTTCTTTATACTTTTGAAAGGCCTTTTACTTCCTTCTTCTCCAGGACTTGTTTTAATTCTCCTTATTTGAGGAGTTACCAAGCTAACCTTGGTTGGTAGGGCCATCTTGTGGTAGCTACAGGAAATGCCTTCAAATTTTCTAACAGTTTTCCTTAAACATTCTCAGTGTTTTTCTTTGCATATTTCCCTTCTTGTTCATTGCTTAAGTCTGAGTTCTACCATTTTGTATGACCTCTTTGACTCCAATATTTATTATCCCCCTCTAATTTTCCATTGTTTTAACCTTTCTGTCCTTTGCATTGTGATTAAACTGGTAGGTAGTAGAAGGGAGGTTATAAACATTGGTCTGTAACAATATAACTTGAGGATTTTTTTTTCTTGTTTCGTGTTTACTTTCCTTCTCCTTCCTCTTCCTCCCTTCCTCCCCATCCTTTTTTGAAACAGGGTCTCTAAAAAAAGGTATGTTTGTAGCCCAGGCTGGTCTGGAATGTGAACTCCTTTTGACTGCCTCCCCGGTGCTGTGATTGCAGGTGTGAACCACCATACCTGGTTTAACTTGTAGAATTTTAAAGTAAAATTAAAACTAGTGTCTTGAACTTTTTAAGCCTTTGGAAGAATCCTGAAGATCCTCTCAAAATCTTTTTTCAGTCATGCTGAGTGGGGGTACAGTGTGGCATCTACAAAAGTTCTTACAATATATCAAATACATTATACTTGAATCCACCCCTCTATCAGTCTCCTTTATCCCTCCCTCCGTCCCATTCCTGGAATAGTTTCAGCAGGTCTCTTTTTTCCATTTACATACATGTGTATACAGTATTTGCACTATATTCACCCTCCCATGTCCTTTCCCCACATCCTCTACCCTCCCACAGATGCCCCCCCCTCCACTGGACCCGTTTCACCCTCCTGTTCTCTGATTTTGTAAAAGAAAAAGTGACATTTTTGTTTAAGATTGCTACATAGGGAGTTTCCTTGTGACATTTCCATGTGTATGTGCGTTATAACCTGAATTGGTTTATGTCCTCTATTTTTCTCCTTTCTACCTTAGTTACCTTCTTATGGTACTTTAAACAGGTTTAAAAATTCTGTATTCATTCTTGTGTAGGAAGTACATCAACCATATTCACCTTCTAAACTTCCTTCTTTTACCTTCCCCCTCCTGTATGTAACCATCCCTTTTGTGACCTGTTTTTCATAATGTTGCTATATTTGTATTAGGTCTGTATTCCACATATGAGAGAAAACATGCAGCTTTTGGCTAACTTCACTTAAGATGGTGTTCTCCTGTTTCATTTATTTGCAAATGACAAAATTTCATTCTTCAGAATCTCTTAAAATGTATGCATTTCCTTATTCTTTTAAATTAATCTGTTTTATTCCCCCTTAGACACCAGTATTTAACTGCTATTATTTGAAACAGTATTGTTTTAAACTACTTACAGGAAATGGAAGCCTAAAAAGATAACTACAATTTTGCCCCTTGAGGGATCACTATGTTCTGAATTCCAGTTGACTGTCTTAGTGATCCAAAATAAAATATTTGTAAGTATTTAATGGTCCAAAATAAAATACATTTATGCGTACAAGTAAGTCTAGAATATATATTTTTACATTTAAAAGATCTGTGGTTTCATTCATTAGCTTTCTTATATTCACATTTCACAAATTAAGAAAAAAATTGTAGAGGTGTAGATAGTTTTCATGTTGTACCATTTTTTTTTTCTTTTTTTGGAGGTTTTGGGGTTTGAACTAAGAGCTTTGTGGTTGCTAAGCAGGTACTCTTCCACTTGAGCTACACCTCCAGCTCCTACTTGTAAGTTTTTATAATAGGGAATGCTGCCAGTAAAAACTTGGGAATGACTAAGGAGTTCTTCCTAGTTTTTGAGCTCTAGTGGAAGACCAGAGCTATTTTGTGTGCAGGGTGCTGGGCTAGATGCTATAGAGCAGTGTTTTTGTGTAGTACACTGGGGTAGGAAGAGATTTCTAAATGTAGATGAGCTGTGAGTGGGCTGGTGAGTGGAGGGAGCTGGTGGTCTTAGTGACTGCCTGCTCCAAGAGCTGAGATACTGATAGCTAGCAACTTTCATCTCATACTGGGAAGCTCTGCTGTATGAAGAACATTTAAGGGTTAATGATTAAGAGGTTGGTACTTGCAACTTCTAACACATATGGCAGTAGATTACAGTAGCGGTGGGTGGTTTGGTGAAATGGCAGGAAAGACTAGAAAGGGTTAGTTCTGATTGAGGTAGAAGGGATCTAACAAAGGCTTGGAAGAACCTTGCATCCAGACCTCTCTTCTTGTACGAAGAGAGGTAGGGACCCAAGGGCAATGATTGGGGAATGCCAAGAAATTCTGATGCAGTTGAGGGGAGGGTAAAACATTTGAGAATGTGAATAGAGTGTGTATATTGGGAACTATTATTAAGTAGGCAGGGGTTAACTTCGGAAGACTTTTAAGTGGCTGAATGGGCTCTTGACTTTGACCACCACTAACAGTTCTGTGAAGGGAGTGACATCCAATACTTTGGGTAGTCCTTTGGGTAGTATAGAATGAAGTGGAACCTGCAAGCAGAGAAGTCTTTGGGGAGGGGAAGACCTTGATCAAGATTAAATGATGGGCTTACATGTGGTGAAGGGAAGTGGGAGGATGTGTCAAGAAGGAACCTCCTATAGATTTTGCATACTGGTGTATGTGCAAAAAGGTAACTACTCAGATTTGGAGCCTGGGAGAAAGAATGGATGATGGGACTATTTAGTCTATGGTGGGGGCAAGAACCTTCACTTGTTATTTATTTTTATTTTATGGGTGGTACTAAGATTTTGAACTGAGGGCCTCAATGCTTGCTAGGCAGGTGCTCTACTGCTTGAGCCACTCTGCCAGCTCTTTTTTGAGTTGGGTATTTTTCAAGATAGGGTCTCTTGAACTATTTGTCTGGGCTTGCTTTAAGCTGCAATCCTCCTGATCTAGAACCTACATTTTATACGTGTGGATTTTAAGGTGCTTGCAGAGCAACAGCTGTTAATATTTATAAAATGCTTTCTAGGCACCAGCCAGTTATCCAAAGTATTTTACTTTTAAAACTCTTTTTATTACAATAACCTCCATAAGATGTAGGTGTTGTTAGTGTTCAGTCAGGAAAATGAAAGAAATGTTAGATATTTTAAGCAGAGAAGCATTTAAACAGAAAATTGGTTATAGTGCTTTTGGGAGGACTGGAGGAACAACAGGAAATATCACGTGGGAGGGTGATGATAGATCAGCAAAAGAGTGAATGTGTGTATTTATGTGTGTGCTTGGGTGCATCACGCAGGTGATTCTTGAAGGAGCAAAAGAGGAAGAGGGGATGTTACCAATACCAGGTGTCAGACAACTTCTTCATGAGCTGGGTGCTCTAGAGATTTGCTGGAGAGCTTCACTGGTTCTGCTGCTTTGAAACCACCACAGATGATTCTGGAACCTGCATTTGCTGTCGAAGTCAGGTACCACAAGAAACAAGGGAACGAAAAGGCATTTTGTCTCATCTTGCTGTCTCTCCCAGTGTTTTCCATGGGCAGAAACCAACTGTAATATAGTTGACAAGGGAGTTTGAATATGTTGTTAGACTTCTAGCCCCTTGTAATACAGAGAAGAGAACCTTTCTTTGAAGATAAGAGAAACTTAACCTTACTTTATAGTTGTGGAAACTGAGGCACAGGGTAAGTAATTCTAAGGTCACACTGCTATTACTTGGCAGAACTGAAATGTGAATCTAGATGGTCTGATTTCAGAGTTGGTGCTTTTAGGTCCTACTTTCAGATCTTGCCTCTACATCTGATTATTGCTTGATTTTTCTCATTAATAAGTGCTTCAAATGAGTGACTGTTTCCATTGATTGGATAATTTAGCACCTGTTATTCTTTTGATTTCTGATACTGTCTTCAGTTTTTCATCCCTGCCTCTGGAACCTCTCTCTTCAAGGTCACCACCGATTTTGTAGCTAATTTGTAGGTATTTTGGTTTCTACTTCTCCTTGATCTTTCTCTGGCGTTTGATACTAATACACATTTGTATGGAATTCCAGCCTTGACCCCTGTGATACTGTTTTCTCCTTACGTCATTAAAGGTTCTTGGTTTTCTTCTTTCTCTTTCCTTACCTTAAAGTATTGCTGCCTTTTGGATTGAGCTTAAATTTAAATGTTGTAAGAAACTACTTAGTGTTCGTTTTGTATTTCAATAAAGACCAATAAAAACATTTGAGTATGTTCTTGGGCCCTTTTCTTTTGTGTAGATGGATAAAGTCATTGAGGAATCAGAGTAGGGTCCCAATTTGGGCTTTGCCTTGGACAAGGAGAAGAAAAAGAATGGAGACTGAGGTGGGGAGAGGGACTCACTTTTGAGTACTTCCCATGTGTCAGCATTGTGTTATGTGCTTTCAAACTCTTGCGTGAGGTTAGTTGGTACCCTTATTTTTAAAGTGGAAAAACTGTGATGATTCTGTGATGGACAAGTAGTAGAACTGAAGCTGAAGCCTTCATGTGACTCACTCTGATAGCCAGTTTTTCTCTTGTGGACCACGTGGGGAAAGCTCTTAGCTTCTTACCTATTAAATGAGGAATCTCATTTAACTTTTAAGGCCTATTTCAATACCATCATCCTGATTTTATAACATACTGGTTGTACTGAGCAGTAGTTGCTGCTTTTCTAAGTAAATATTGATGAAGTTGCCATCCTACTCTAGGAAATGCTCTGTTTTATAAAGACCAAGCGTGCAAATGTGCTATTTGTAAGAAGTTGTGAGCTAGGGCAAAGATATTTAAAGTAGTCATGATGCTAGATCTTACATGTTTCAAGAGAGCCCCATTACCTTTAAATGAGGCTGCTGCCCAGGACATGAGAGGCTGTGGTTTTTATTGACAGGCTCAGAATAATAGCTTTGGAACAACTCCAGTCTAAATAAAGGGCAGTCCTGCTATTCCATTATAGTTCTGTCAGGAGCATTTGCTTATAGATTATAAAGAATATTTCTTTACTTTCAGGGAATTTTGTATGAGATTTGCAAGAAGACTGTAAAAATCATTTTAAAGATAAGATTCATTGTGATGTGCTTTGGCACCTTTAGAAAGACAGCACACCTCTCTAAAACCATTAACTATTATGATTGTCTTTTGGTTGTCCTCAAGCATGCACATAGATGGTTTAAGTGGATACTAACTTCATCTGGGTATACAGTACTCACTGTAAAGTATCAAACAAGTATTCCTAGATATGTGTTAGTGGAATCCAGATTTTGTAAGATTCTTGTTACCTTTTTTACCTGAGAGCTATTCTGCAACCCTTTATTCATTCTCACCTAACTTTTAAAAACTGGGAAATGTAAAGATACTTCCTTTTTAACTTAACTGAGGGGAAGCCTCAGCTCCTTGGTTTTCCTCTAAGCTTCCCACCACTCCTTCATTTGGCCTTGCTGGTTCTGTCCACCTTCAGAATGTTGATGTCCTCAGAGTTTGAGGTTGGGCTCTTTTCTCCTTCCTGATGCCGATTTCTTAGATAATACCAACCACCCCAAACCTTCCTATGCCACTATGGTAGTTGGTTTTATGTTACTCTAGCAAAATAATCAAGATAATTATAAAGAGAAAAGGGTTATTTTAGTTCACAGTTTTGGAAAGTTACAGACCAAGACAAGGCACACTTAATTGTTTTGTTCCTCTGGTGATCATGCCAGATGGCAATTGGTGAGGACCTTGTGGTGGCACAAACTGCCTCATGGACAGGAAACAAAGAGGCAAGGTTCATTTTGATTCAGTTTTGGAGTTTCCCACGCATGATCACCTTGCCTCATGGCTGTGGGTCTTTGGCAAGGTAGGAGTGCATGGAAGAGCAAACCTGCCTACCTCTTGAACTAGGAAGCAAAGGGAAAGAGGACCAGGAAGAGACCATTGTACACAGTCTCCTTCAAAGGTCTACCTGCAGTGACCTAAGGACCTTCCAGTAGGTCCCACTTCCTAGTGTTTCTACCATCTCCTAGCAGTGCCACCCTGGGGACCAAGCCTTTAACACATGGACCTTTAGGGGACACTTATCTAAATGATAGCCACTAAGTGATGATTACTCTGCAATTTTTATTTCCAGGTCTGACTGTTTTTCTGATTGCTTGTTTTTTATTTTAACTTAGGGCTGACAGGCATATCAAGCCAATTTTAGACTGTCCTTCTTCAAAGTAAGAAACTTTATATCACAGTGCAGTACACATGTGCATTACTGTAAGTAGGAGAAACAGAAGTCTTATAGGACAAAACTTAACCCTTAAAACATGCCATGCTTGTTAATGCTCTCAGTAATATTCCATTAGAAAAATGTTCTCTATGACCCACAACATTAATTTTTTTCCCTCTTAATGAATCACAACTTACATTTAGAAAAACATTGTTCATGAGCCACTAGTTGTTTGATAGATACCTTAGATTGTGGGGAGCCTACTCATTTATTTGGAAACCATAAATATTTAAAGTACACAAATAATTATAAAGTGAAAGAAGTAATGAAATAATGCCTTGCTTTCCCCTTTTATCTGGGAGCCAACATTTCTTGGACTGTATCTGTTCTTATCTAGGTCACTGATAATCTGACCACTTGCTGGATAACCCTTCTAAGAAATTGCATTTTTGCTTTTTTCCTGTGTGATCAAGATCTGGGCAAATGGAATTGTTAATAATTTTAAAAGGTTATACTATGAAGCCAATCATTATTCCCAGATCCAAAATAAATGTTTTGCCAAATAGTATTCTTCTCTAAATGCTGACTTAAGGTAGTTTAGTATCCCAAAATAAAAATATGTGTGTTCTGAACGAATCACTGATCTTCAGATACCTAGGGCAAGCCACTCTGGTTTTAGTTTGTTTCTTTCCCTGTGGAGGTTCAAGATGAAAAGCTTAAGTCTACTTAGCAGATTTCTCACACTTGCTTGAGCAAAACTGACAAAAGAAGAAACTTCTTCCATTTGTGTCTGTGCCCTTCTTTCCCCACCCTTCAAGGGGCACTGCACACAGAAAAGATGGTTGGTCACAGCCCCAGAGGTTGACCAGATAGTAAAGGCTCAGTACAGACTATCAGTACTAGTTTAAAAGGCCATGTAAGAAACACTACATTAACTGCTGGAGGTGACCTTGGAATTAGAGCAGCTTTTGTTACTCAGAATCGTTTTATAGAGTTGGTAAGAATACTCTGAATCGTCCACTGACACATGGAACCAGGTTTGAATATATATGTTGCATATTTTATAAGGTATTTACCTTGCCACACTTTGGCCAAACTCTCAAAGAAGGTTGGCTAATCCCATGTTCTCAAAGGCCTGTATCTTATCCTGTATTTCTTCTCATATTTATTGTAGACACAGCACTTTGATTCTAATGAAGCTTCAGAAAATAGTTTTTATTATGCTACAGAAATTTTTAATTGGCACAGTGATTTAATGGTTAGCTGACTTACAGGAGTAAGGAGAGAACCTAACTATCCAAGAATGGACCTAAAAAATACCGTGCTTGGACCAGGTATGATGATGCAAACCTGTAATCTGGCCCTCACAAGCCTGAGATAGGAGGACCATGAATTTGAGGTCAACCTAGGCTACATACATAGCTAGTTCAGGGCCAGTCTGGGATACGTAGTAAGCCCTTCTCTCAAAACAAAAACCTCACTCTGCTAATATGAGTACTGCCAAGTTTTAAGTCATTCCCAAAGGAAGTTAAGATATATTTAAGTGTTACTAAAAAGACATATACTCTCATTTAACATTTTAGAGACCAGGACTTTCAAATAGCCTGAATAGCATGGTTTCTATTTCAGAAAATACAGTAGCATCCTGCCGTCTCTAGATTTAAAAGATAACCACATTTCAAAACTGCAGTTGATGGTGTTTGGATTTCTATTTTTGAATATTAGGGTAATCTGTATCAGTCAAGATCATAAAATTTCTGGCCTGCAGGCCAAATCTGGCTTGCGACCTGTTTATGTACAGCCTGCAAACCAAAAATGGTTTTCATAATTTTTTTTTGTGGCTAGAAAAATCATTAAAACACGAATACTGTTTTGTAATGTGTAAAATTGTATGAAATTAAAATTTGAGAATCCATAAGTAAGGTTTTATTGGACCATAATCATTCATTAGTTTATGCCTTAGTCCTTTCATGCTACCACAACAAAATACTGAAAACTCAGTGGCTTATGAACAATAGAAATTTATTTATTATAGTTTTGGAGGCTGGAAAGTCTCCAGATCAGTGTGCTGGCAAATTTGGAGTCTGGCAAGGGCCCCTTTCCTTATTCATGGATACCTTCCTGCTGTGTTCTCACATGGTGGAAGGCGCTGAGAGGGGTCTGTCTGGTATTCATGAGGGTGGAACCACTACTTCAAAAGATACCCACCCCCCCCAAATCCCGTAACACTTGGTCTCAATGTAAGAATTTTGAGGGCACACAACATTCAGACCATAGGAGTTTACTAATTGTGACTGTTTTCATAACAACACAGTTGAGTAGCACAGACTTTATGGCTTGAAAAGCCTAAAATACTTAATTTCAGAGCCATTATGGGAAACGTTTGCTGACCCCCGCCTAGACGATTTGTAGCCTTTTGAATGTAACACATTTCATTATCAATTATATGAGTGAACTCGATTATTTTTTAAAAAGTTCCAGTGTAGAATACAGTAGTCACAAAAATGGATACTAAAAATAGTATGGAAACTTAAAAATGTGAAATTTGTTCCCATTATATAGCTTGTAGACCAGCCTCTTGGCTGGAGAATGGTTGACTTGCTAAGTTTTGAAAAATGTTTAGGAATGGTGGTTTCATGGTGTGACAAAGAGATACAGCAGTGCTTGGTGTAGTGCTGTAACAAGAATGGATTTTCTAAGCTTTATTTTAGATTTAACAGCTTTCCTTCTATTTTTGAGGTGTCTCAAATACATTTTGTACGATTACCTCCCTTTCACCCTCCCTTGTGTGCTTTTATTTTAATCCAGTGAAGACTTTGTCTCACAGTAAACAGTGTGATTATGTTCTCTTCTACCATTTAGTGGTTTTCAGTTACTTAAGTTTGTCTAATGGGCTCATTTCTGAAAGGTGGAGTCTGTTCGCTTTGATGATTTACTGCAAAGCATGTGCAAATAGCATTGGGTTGGATAGTATTCAGAAATGTTCTGTCAAGCCACCATATTTGGCAGTAAGCTTGGCAGTCAAGCCACATCTAAAATGAGGACATCTGCCCAGTTACTTAGTTCTTCTTCCATACAACACCCTAAACCCTCAAATTTATCTTGTATTAAAACTGGGCATGGTGGTACATGTCTGTAATCTCCCACTTAGCATTGGGAGTTCAAAGCCAGCTTCGGCTATATAGCAAAACTCTGCCTCAAAAATGCAAACCGAAACAAGACAAAAAAAACAAAACAAAACAAAAACAAACCAACGAGCCACTCCTTCAAAACTTGAATTAGATATCATTTCTGATTTTCTCTCACTCTTTATGAGTCGGAGAAGGCAGTTTATGCTTTTTTGTATTATTTGAGCAATCCAGAGTACCAGCCCACAGCCACTGCCTTTGCTTTTGTCTTTGTATATCTGATTTGTCAGAATCATAGCAGTGCGACATTTTAATGTGTTCAAGTTTATCCATAGGTCTAAAATGTATGGTTTTCTCAACACTTCTAATCCCACAAGAAGCCAAATAAAAAACCCCTGAAAAGTAAAAATTAAATGTTATGTTCACATACCGAAGTTTCTCTCTTAACTAGTTAGAGGGACCCTGAATGCTGTCCCAGAGTCTGGCTACTCTTCCTTAGAAATCAGTTAACAAGTCTGTTTAGCTTAATAGTTCACAGCGTAGTTGAAGGAGACTTAGAAGAGGAAGGAAAGGGGATACACATCAGTAGCTAAGTGATAGCTTCAGAGGAAAATTCCATGAAAAAAGAACTGATCAAGGAACTCATCAAGAGCAGTTTGAAGCCATTTGGTGTGGAGCCAAAGTCCCAAATATGTCACTGTCCTCCTGAGGAGTCACTGTTTCATTGCTGACTGTGATTACTGAACCCTCCATGTGGAAGTCACTGCTTTCTAAGCATTGCATTTTCACATCACATCAGGTACATGATGCAGTTTTTCCTTTTTGCATTTTCTTGTTCATTAACAAGTATTTTCATCATCTGTACACATTTTTAATATCAAGCTGTGTAGTTTGACACTGTATCAAAAGCATTTTTCTTGTGTTACACATCTATTTTTAATGTATGTTCAGTAAATAAGTGGCTTTGTCATATTTTCTTTGGCCACTGTCATTTTGTGTGTTTGTTTATTTCCAAGTTTTCTCTTTTGCATAGTGCTCGGGTGAACATCTTTGTGCATGTCCAGTAAGCACCCTCTTTATTCTGCCTATATTTTAATGTTTTCCACTTAGTTTAGACTTGTAGAAGAGGAAATAGAGGCCAAAGGGTATGTTGGGTGTTTTTATGGTACTTTATGTGTATTGCCCACTTGCCTACCAGTTTCATACACTGATTACCAGCACTGGATATAACCATGTTTTCATATTTTCCCCACATTAATATAGCAAACAACAAGCTGCCTGTTAACTTTAATGTGAAAATTAAGGGTTACTCAGGAAGTTAAATATTTTTCCTATATTTTTGCTTATTTGCACTTCGTATTTCATTAACTTTATCCTATTCTATTCTCCTCTTTATCGGTTGGTAAAGACTGTAGAGGGCCACAGTAGGGACAGCATGAGCTCTGGAGACTACTTGAAGCTGAGTCTGCACCGTGGCTTTGCCTCCAGCAGTGTGGGCAGGTGCTGTTATCCTGCTGAGATTCAGCAACTGTCGTCTTAGGAAATTTGGAAGATGTAAAAAAGTTTTTTGTTTTTAGAATTTTGAAAAAATTTCCATCATTTCCAAATTTAGAAAAAATTCCCTACCATTCCTGAAGCTAATTACTCAAATTCTATGTTCTAATTTAAGAAACTTCTTTAGTCTCATCTCCTTAGGCTACTGAAATTTTATATTTTAAGTTCTTAAAATTGATGACTTCTCCAATCATTGAGATGCTTTTTATGAAGATATAAAGACATTCCTCAGGAATAAAATTTCTCACTTTTGAAATTTTAGAGTTGACACTGTTTGTAGTTAAACTAAGTAAATGTGTAGAAGTTTATTGGGTAATCATATTTAAATAATTTTTAATGCTCTTACCAAATTGCCTTTAATTTAGAGAAAAGCAGTTCAGAATTTATTAGGAATATTAGCCAGTACTTTGAATGATGATTTGTTAGGTTTGGGGTATTGTAAATAGTTTTATTTGTTCAGAAGTAGTTGCTGAGATATTTATCTTTGATTTTTTTTTTTCTAAAGGTGAGTTTTATTTAGGAATCTGTACCTCAGGATCACATGATGTTGTATACAGAGTGTCCAGGGAGCAATTAGGAGGGCAATCTGTTAAATCTTTTGCCTCAAGACAAGACCATTACGTGCGCTGTGTATGAGCCTCAAGGGGTGTAAATAAACCATTCATATAGTCATCAGTTTCCTTTCATTTTGAAGTAACCATAAGACCTTTAATCTGTGGATAGATCAGAGGAAGATTCTTTGTTGGATGCACAGATTATTTTCATCCGATTATTCTGAGTGAATATATTTTGCAATTTATACATTAGAGATTGAATATTAGGCACATGAACTTTAAACTCCATTTTTCAGTCTGATGTGTCCTAAAGGTTCCCTTATGATTTAAGTGTAAGCAGACCTCCCTTATGAACTTCACGTTTGCAGAAGAGGTATTTTTGTTGATTTATTAATTATCTTTCAGAGTGAATAAAATTCCATTGAAGAATGGCCGAGAGTTCCCATTACCATTATAAGATCATCCACAGAACAGAGCAGTGTTCCAGCTTGTTTCCTATATGAAAGAGTAGGAAACAATGAGGAACACAGGAAAGAATTATTTTTTCCCTTTTGACTGTTCTGTATAAATGCCATTTAAATGGTGAAGTCTCTGAGGGTCTTAAATAAAAAGTCCTCTTGGACTGGGGGTACTTCAGTGGTAGAGCATGCACATGTGAGGCCCTGGGTTTAGTCACCAGCACAGTTTAAAAAAAAAAGTTCTTTGACAGCTTTTCCATCCCATTCTTTTCCTCCAGAGCCCTTGATTTTATTTTTAAATTTTCATATTCAAACTACTTGAAAGAATTGCCACACTTTTTTTTGGGGGGGGGGGCGAGGGGAAGATGGCATTGGGGTTTAGCCATCTACCAATTGAGCCACACTTCTGGCCCTTTTTATTTAGGGTATTTTTTGGATAGGGTCTCGCTTTTTACTCCCTGGAGGGAGGGGTGGCTTCCCACCTTGATACTCTTGCTTTTGGCCTCTCACATAGCTGAGGGTGGTAGGCAGGACCACCACACCAGGCTTGTTTTGTTGAGATGGGGTCTTGCTCACTTTTTGCCCAAGTTGGCCTTGAATCACAATCCTCCTGATCTTGGTCTCCACCTCCCAAGAATCTGGAATTACTGCATGAGCTACTGTGCCTGGCCCACACTTACCTTACTTCTTTACCTTCCATTTCACTCTACAAACCCCTCTGTATTCTGGTCTGTGCCCCAGCACTCCACTGAACCTGCTAAAAGTGTCATTGTTGCTAAATGTGGTGGATTTGTCTCATTCATTTTACTTTGAAAGTGCAGCAGCACTCAACACATCTGACCACTCTTGTAAAAGTCTTTACTTGAATTTCATTATATCCAAGCTTTTCCTGGCTTTTCTCTTAACATTTCTGGTAACATCAGAATTTATAGTGAAGCTACTCTTTTCTACCCACTTTCCTGGGACCTTTTCATATATTCTTAAAATGCTATGTACCAGGTTCAAATGTTTACTTTTTCTGAGCTACAGACTACTGTAGTATAACTGTTCACTGCACATCTTACTTGGCACACTTGTTATTCAGAGTTACTATTTTCCTTCCAAACCTTTCATTCCCTACTTGTTCTCTAATTCTGTAAATGGTACCACTCACTACTGAGTTGTTCAAGCCAGAAAACAATGTCTTATCATTTCTACTTTCTTGGTATCTTTTAAATAAATCCTGTCTCATCATCACTACTGCCACTATTCTAAGTTCAGCATCGTGGTTTGTTGCAGTAATGTGCTGCACTACAACTAAACTATCCTCTATGCTGCAACTCAGTGATCTTTTAAAAGCATTTATGATCATGTTCTTTTCTGTGTTTAAGAAATCCATTCTTAAGGCCAAATTCTAAAATTCTCTAGCTCTGCCTGTGTTAATCTCATATCTTACTTTTACTGTTCATCAAAGAACATGATTCTCTTTTTGATAGCTAAGATTTTTAGTGGTAAAATTAAAGGATGTAGAAGAAACGAATGTTTTGGTTTTAAAATACTGCTTATAAAAATGATTGTTCTTTGGGGTGGGGTGTAGCGCAGTGGTAGAGCACTTGCTTAAATGTGAGGCTCTGGATTTCGTTCCCAGCATTGTTAAAAAAAAAAAGAAAACAAAAAGATTGTTCTTAATATTTATGTATTCTTTTGTATGTAGAAAGGTTAGTGTATGATCATTTTTGTTGAAGTGTTTATAAACTAAAATGTAAAGTAATGTTTCTCTACGTGTTTTGCTCCCCACCCATCATTCCATTTGCTTTCATTTATAGGATAATGAAAAATATTATACATGTGGTAATAATTCAGTAGGAGTATTAGAATAGAATACACATGACTTTTCAATTTGGAGTTTCCTTTGAATAAAAAACTAGGAAATAATCCATAGAATAAACCATTATGAACGAGTAGTAATGTTTAGGAAAATGATTGCTTAGAATCTGTCAAGATCTCTGTAGAGAGATCTTTTTAAATTCTTAATGCCTGTGTTTCTAGCTGCCATGTTAAGAAAACCCATGGTGACTATAAAATTGTTTTCTCTGTATACTTAATTTGTGGATGAACTCAGGGACTATGCTATTTTAGCACTGTTTTTGACATTTACACGTTTTTTCATACAACCCTTCTAGACATAAGGAAGGCTAATGCTAAACACTATTATTACCTTTGAGGCAGACTTTCATCTTGTGATTGGTGACATACAAATAGGAAATATGAATGCTGTAGTTAAGGCAAGGATCACATCACTTGTAACTTGGTACAAAAATTGCCTAATATCAGGGTTGTTTCTTGAAGGTAAATAACTCCCTAAAATTGTAAGTTAGAAGTAACCCCAATAAGGACTCTTTTTTTTAGCTTGACATACTAATACTATATAGAAATGACCATATGATAATAGGAACACTATGGAAAAGAAGAATAGTGAGTGATAGAACCAACTTTATAAGATATTTAAAATATTAAACTATAATAATTAAAACTTGATGAAGGCATATATATGGATGTACTTATCAATGAAGTAAAATATGAAGACTGGAAAGAGACCCCAAAACACAGTGGCATCTGAAATCAGTGATGAAATTTACTTGGTAAATATAGGTGGACATCTGGAAGAAAACATAGTTGGATCTGTAATTTATACCTCCACCAGAATGAATTTTAAATGGAATCAGACTTTATAATGCAAATGCACAAAAGAAATAGAGCTAAATCAGGGAGAATTTTTTTTTTCATAACTTAGGATTTTTAACCTAAAAACCTTGAAGCAGTAGTAGAAAAAGATTCATAAGTTAGACTGCATAAAAGAACCCCCACATTTCTGCACAGCAAAAAACTACCACAAGCAAAGTTAAAAAAAAAATAAAACATTTACAACTCATCAGGGATAATGAACAAATTTCCTTAATATATGATAATTGCTACAAATCACTAAGAAAGAGACCCTAACAATTCAGGAAAGTGGAGATAAGCACTCATGCATTGCTGGTGGGACTGTAATAGTTTTCATGGAGGATAATTTCATAGAATTCATCAGAAGCATGCATGTACCTATTTGACTCAACAGTTCTGCATCCCAAATTTTATGCTAAATGGGAATGAAGTATGCATAAGTTTGTAGAAGCATTGTTTATAGTAGCAAAACATTGGAAACAACCTACCTACATTATAAAAGATATCAAATATTGTACATCCAAGATGAAATACTATACAGTTATAAAAAAGAATGAGGAAATTACTGATACAGAGTGAAATAAAATGTTTTATTACATAAAAAACAGCAATGTGTAGAATAGTATGTGATATGCTGCCGTTTGAGAAAGGAGAACAAAAATGTGTCTTCTATGTGCATGCATTATCTTTGAAAGGATTCACAAGAAAATGATAACCTTAAGTTGCCTTGAGAAGGACTGGGGCGGGGGCAAGGATATTCTTTTATATCCTTGAAATTTTCTAGTTTCAAGCCATAATATTAAAATTTAAAAGATGAGTAAAGGATAGTTTAGAAGTCAACATTATATCTTCACTTCATTAATTCAAAAAAATATTTAACTACAGGGTCAAGGCTAGACTTTGTGAAGAGAATTCTTTTTCTGTCGGAGTGATCTTTTTGATTAGTGAAGTGTATTTTATTCCCTCTCTTTTCCTTTCAATCTTTTTGGTGTGAACACTGTCATCTTAAAAGTATAGTGATTTACTTGTGGTCCAGTAGTCCATTGCCTTTTACAGTTTCGTTTTTCCAAAGGGTTCTTTGGCTACTTTGAGTTGATGAGTGAATACAAAGAATTTAATACCACAGACAAGCAAAGTCCCCTTTTACAGTACAAATTGGTAAATACCTCTTTCAGGGATTTTAAATTTCTGTTGTTTTTTATCTTGTGAGTGGGGCCTTTCATGAGGAAAAAACTTGTATTTCCATTAACAGCAAGTGAAAACTAGAACAAAGCAGAATGAAACTTTCTGTACAATACCTTTCCAAAAGAACAAATACCTCCCTCCAAAAATTTTTCTACTCTGTTGTGTACTAAATCTGAAAGTATGCTTAGCCATATCATGATTTTATTAGCCTGTCCATCTCCTAAGGTAGGTAGGATATTCAGTTACTGGCATTCAAAAGAAACCTAAGGAATTTTAGCAATGCAAATACTAAATTCTATCTGATAGACAGTAAAATGTGAGGCCTATTTGTCTGATATTTTAAATGAGAAAATGGCTTTGCCTATCCTTTATGACTCTGAATAGCCTTGGAACTATTTTGTTCTGCTTATAAATAACTCTTATCTTCATCATAGGTTGTTGTATAGCTTTAAAGTATTCTTAGGATTGGAGGTCGGTAAATACTTTCTTATAGTATTGTAGTCCTGAATGTTTTCCTAACAATTAGCTTCTTTAGATTGGTTTTCTCACAAGATTTACAGTATTATAATATTCATTCATCATTCTTACTACTTCAAAATCTTGACAAAACTGAGTGCACTGAGTATATTACACCAGGGTGAGCATCCATGAACAATCTCTGAGCCTTTCTGTGTGTCAAGTCAGGAAGTGGAGGTGCCAGAAATTGTAATCCAGATAGAATTGTCTGGCACACAGTAGGTACTTAAGAAATATTGTGTATTGGAAAATATTGACCAGAGCCAAGGGAGATTATATTTATGTGCACTGACCATTAATTCTTCTTCAGTGATGACTTTTGTTCTATGTGGTTTTTGTGCCAGCAGTTACCAACATCTGGTTTAGAATTGTTATTGCAAGCAAAACCTTGTTCAAGTGTTTGCAAATACTCTTCCTTATAATATCTAATAGATTCATTTGTAGAATGAATCATTCTAGGACGTATTTTTAAAGAATACCATTGCAAATTACTTTTTAAAATGAGAATCATCTTTAGTTTTTTTCTTGTGTGTGTAACTATATTGAATTTACTTAGGGCAAGGTTCGCCTGTCCTGGACAGTGAACTCAGAGTGAATAACAGGCTGCATGTCATAGCTTCATCTTAGAGTGTGAAGAAAGCTACATCCATGCCTCAGTGGTAAGCAGTTGTTTGTACATCAAGTGTATTTATGGCATAATGATATTTTGTATTCATCCTATATATCTTATATATGATATAGTGTTGCATATTATAATTCATGTTATTAATCTGTTGTGCCTAGTTTATAAATTAAATCTTATTACAGATATCTATGCATAGGAAAAAATACAGTACATTTAAGGTTTGCTGCTATACATGGTGTCAGATATCCAATGTGGGTCTTGGAATGTATCCCCCTCAAATAAGGGGGAACTACAAGTTTTTTTTTTTTTTTTCCTGATCTGTGACATTCAGCCACTTGGTTGTGGAAAACATGTAGGATAGTACCTCTTTGATCATCTGAGTGGTATATTTTTCCCTGTTCAGCTGGAACTTCATATAGTCAACCTTTTGAATGCTATGAGAAGGGCTATTTTTCCTTGTAGTAACAGGCATTCATGCAGTGTGAAGTGAATGGATCCTTCTATCTCAGTGCATTATGCAGTAGTTTACTATTTCGATAAATGTAACACAATCTACTCAAAACAAACATAAAATTTACAGGGCTTTTCACATGGAAGAGGAATGTGGATATCTTTCTTGGTAAAACAGGTGAAGTTTGTTGTAGCTAGCATGTGTTGTACTGGTAAAGGTCCACCTGCTAAACTTCTTGTTCTTTGTTGAGGGATGGATAGGAGAGTGATAGAGTCGTGTAAAGAAAATAAGAACTGAAAAGCAGGCCAAACACTGGTCCTTTCCACATGAATGCCACCAAGGACTAAGCGTCATGTTCATGTGATAGACAAATGTGGCTGGTTGTGGCTGGTCCTTTGTGCTCTCTAATGCTCATTCTTTCTCTTTCCACACACAGCTTTCAGTCACTGGTGATAAAATACCCAGAATTTACATTTTTATATTTTGGAGTGAAAGAGATAATCCTTTCCATTTCAATTTTCTATGAGAATTTTCTCAAAGGAATTATGGGAGTATCCTTATTGCACCTTGCTTTGGCACTCATATCAACTTTGATAATCTTGAGAGATGGGTTTTTATTTATGATCTGGGACTCATCTAGAGTTACAAAGCAATCAGTAACAAAATTAATTGGACTCTAATGGTGCCCATATTCACTTTTTTATTTTGAGGAGTTTCTTTAGTTACTTAAAATTGTTAAACCATACAGTAGTAAAATTAGGAAGCCTATGTATAGAAAGAAAAACGTTGGTTTCTGGGTGGGTAGGGATGTAGGTAGGAAATCCAGGGAGATAATTTGCAATGAATTAATACGCAAGGGGTTCACAGAATCATGAAATGAAGGATAAACTTAGTTGTAAATAGTTATGTTAGTATCACATGGAAATAACAAACTCAGTATAATTTTCTTTAACCTTGAAACATCTTTCCAGATGAAGTTTCTCTAAAGATAAGGAACCTGTTCTTAACTTGAAAGTAGTACAGCAGATGCAGGAAGTCCAAAAGTCTGGACATGCAGGGAAATATAATTGAGCAAGTTTTGAAAATATATCGTACGTATTATTTCAAAATGTCCTGTTTTTGAGTTTTTAGATACCCTATATTTTGCCTCTGTTTAGGACTTCTTTTCAAGTTGCAGGCATATTAATAAAATAACTTTGTATGGACAACAAAGACTGGGCAGCTGGCAAGCAGCCCCTTCCTTATTGGAATAAAAGATCTGGGCAGTTTGGAGGTAGGAAGATAATGAAAGGCAGGTGATCAGAGTGGATAATGGAATGGCTGCCTGGGTTTCTCTTTTCACCCCAGAAGCTGACTGTGGTTGCAAATTAAGTCTTGTTTTGAGGGAATGAAGACCTGTGAAAGGTTGATGACTCTAGCATAACAACATTTTTTAACATTTCCCGTTTTAGTCTGATACCTAATGATGGGATTTTCCCCCTCATATATATTAATGCATTTTTGGATGTTTAAAATACCTTATTTAGAAAAATGGGAAGAAATAATACTAGTCAGTGAAGAAAACTACTATGTTGCTGACACCTAGAATGACCTGTTAGATAAAATGTTGCTTTTTGCTAAGATATAGAATCTCTGATATTTATTGATAAGAAGTCTTCCAAAATGAATAAAAGTGTTTAGAACAAGCATGGTAGTGGAAAGTGTATTTAGCCTTGTGAGTCTGAGCAGAGAAGAAAGAAGATTCACAAAAGATGTGGTAATACCATCACCCTCATAAAAATCTGTGACTAGTCGCTTTAATCCTGTATGGTTGAATCTGGATTCATGAGATTACAGGGTTTAGAAAATGTTGAGATTGACAGGTGATCAATTTGTTACAGTTAGGATATTATTTCTTTTTCCTGGGATGAAACTCAGGTGCTGGTGAAGTGACTTTGAATTTAGATGGAATACTGGAATTTTTGTTTTGTCCCCAAAACTGGTTAAATAAATTTTAGATTTATAGGATCACATGTAAATGGCTTTTTCATATTTTTAATACTTTGCCCATACAACCTGTAAAAATCTTAGGAGGAAACTCCTGCAATCCCAGTCTTAGACTAAGTGGTTTAATAGTCCTTTCCATCTCATAAGGTGCAGTGCAGTCTCTCATCCCAGATGGTAAAATGCCATAGACATGGACAGCACATTTATTACTTTTTAGTGATGTTTGGTATAGTCTGTTCAAGAAGGCAGTTAAACTCTTTGAGAAGGATTTTCATTAAAAGTGGTAAAAGAGAAACATTTTAGTGTTTAAAAGAATCCTCCCAAGCTAGTGTGTACAGCTGGGTTGCCAGGAAATGCTCAACTCCCTTTTGAGTTTAAACTACTTTTGTAGATCCCAATAGTTAATGATTAACTATTTCAGGGCAGCATGATGATAATAATGAAGAACATCAGATTTGACAGAACGCTTCATTTGTAGTTAGGCAGACCTGACTTCGGATTCTGGTTTTATAGCCCTTACTCCCTTGTGACCTAGGGTAAATCATTTAACTCTTCTGGGCCTCAGTTGCTTTAATTGAGATAATTTATGCCTAGTAGCTAGGCTGTTCATAGGCATTCTATCAAATGTCCTTTTCTCTCTTACTGTTTTATGATGGAATGAACATGTTCTGTACAGTACATATTATCTTGTAGCTAAGCTCCTCCATTGAAAGTCCACCTGAAATTCAGTTCTTTTGGGAGCCTCCCCACAGCCCTTGTGCTCTAGGGGCAGAGGTGTTGTATAATCCTGGTAGTCATGGTGCTCTTGTTCACTTGTCTGATTTTTAAGAAGCAGCTATCTAGCTTTGTGTCATTTGAATATTGAGAAATACAGATTGTTGGTACCTGATTAGATTTGTTTTATGGCCAGCTTTGGATGGGGAATTTCCAGTGGGGGTTCTTGTGTAGACTCAAGGGAGAGTCTTCTCAATAGCCATACTTCTTGGATGGCCACTGGTAGGCAAAAGAGATAATGGGAACAGTGGCACTGTTGCCCAGCAATTCATTGCTAAAGATAGGAAATATATGAGACCGAGTCTGCATTTGTCTTTTATACATTACTAATTGGGAACACATTTTTATGCTTTGAAGTTGTGAAAAGCTCTCCTGCCTGCATTCCAAGTTGATTTTTTTCTGCCCTGGGTATGCCATTTATTTAGAGTACTACATCAGGGAAACACAGACCTTGGTGAGACCTTTGGTTTATCCCTTGTGCATCAGTACACATTTCTCTTCCTGCTGCTGAGTGATTTGCCTTTGCCTTTGTGCCTCGGCAGGTTTTTTTTTCCCCTCTGTGTTTAAACAATAATTAATAAATACTTCCTCTAGATGAGCTGTGGCTATTTTACATGGATTGGTGATTGTAAAACATTTCTGAGCAGGTGTGGAGCAATGAATAGTTTTTAATTTCATTTTTTTTTTTGGTTAACTTTGTTTTCTAAACTCTTCTGCAACAAATGGTGAAACTCCATGTCCACATTCCTTTTTTTTTCAGTCAATAGTTAATGGTTTTTCCATACTTCCCAGCTGCTTATCATGGGCACAGCTGACAAAACCAGAAGAGCTTTTCCAGTAAGGTGAGCTAAGCTGGCATTTGAGTAGGACAAAGGGCTTTGGTAGAATTAGGGCTTTGACAAAGTGAACAAATGTAAAGGCAGCTGGAAACTTGAGTGTTGCTAATCAGGAATATATTTTAAGATTCTGAAGTTTCCAAAACATGTGTGTACTTAAGAAAAATAATCCAGCAATTTGTGGGATAATAGATTTTCCTGTTTTAAAATCCCTTTGTGTGGGTTTAAAAATGTTTTTCATACCTTTGAACAGTTTACTTTCTCAAGGAACATTATATTCATTTATTTTTGAGGTTCTTTACCCATACTCTTCTGCCAAATGCCCTCTGTCCAACTCACTCATTTATGGCAGGTACCTTTATCTTTATTTGCTAAGATTCATTTCAAGGGAGCATTTGCCTTTTATTGTTACTTTTTTTGGTGGTATTAGAATTTGAACTCAAGGCCTCATGCTTGCTAAGCAGGCACTCTACCACTTTAACCACTCACTAGCCCTTATTGTTATTTATGATACTGATAAATGGGCACTAGGTAGAGTTCAAAGGGGCTTGTTCTGACTTTTACATTTTTTCTCTGTTGTTGCTTATGTCTGAAAACAGCTTTCTACAGTAGATTGGCTGTGTACTTTTGGGGGAAATCTATACTTTCCAAATCAACAAATGGCTGATATCAGGAATAAGATACAGTAAATCTGCCCCAGCCAAACAGCATAGTTATATATGTTGCCTGAAATCCAGGGTCGCATCCGATATTCCATGTTCTCTTCCCATGCCTCATGCCTCAGACATTTATGGTTATTTTAATTAACCTCCCATGCACCACACAAAATAATAGGATATTTTAAATTCAGAAAATAGAGAAAAAGATAAAATAGCACTTATGTTAAAATTATTTAATAGGAAATACTGCTCTTTGAATTAATTGGGTGCTTGTTACAATCTATACTCTATAGAACTGTAAGGTAAAAGCACTTAACACAACAAACACTCTACAAACGTATATAAAATTAGATGAATTACTGGCTTGTCAAAACTACTCTTTGAAAAACAAAATAAACAACTGACAAAACCATCTTTTCTTCTTTGAAAGATGAAATAGCTCACATTTCAAAACTTTACTTGATAAGCATGGCTCATTGGAAAACCACTAGTAGCTGAATAGCTCTGTCATTCCAAAGTGTCCCTAAGTAAGAAGCATTCTCGATTTACATTGTCTTTTTAAATTGGGATATATTTGGGATGATTTAGAGGTGGTATTCTTGTTCCAGGAGAGTCTCAGTTATACTGCTTTTGATATACCTGCTGGATGATGATGAGAATAGTGATAGAGTGATAGTACAAAGTATCAGGTAATGTTCTAAGGGTTTTTCCTTCTATTAATTTAAAACTTCAATAACTCTGAGGCAAGGAAACAGACGCACAGACATTAAATGAGGTCTCCATGGACATACACAGCTGGTTTTAGTGGCATACAGTGGCTTAAAAAGTCCATTCCCTTAATCTCTTTGCTGTGTAGTGACTGAGAGGCTTTGAGTTTTGGGGGGTTAGAGTTGTGATTTATGGTATTTTGCTACTAGAAAACCTTAAAATGGAAACCCATACTGTTTGTTTACATGAAAATAGGAGCAATTGTGAAATTTGACATTTTAACAAAACTCGTGGAATACTGAACTTGTTTCTTCAGTCATCCAAAAGACTTTGCCTTTAGCCTGTCTTTTGAATCATTTTAGATGAGTGTTTCCTTCTTTGTGGTGACTTACATGATCTCTAAATGCACTTTGGCATACTGGGACCCATTCAGGGAGAAGAAATTATAGAAGAGATTGAAAAATTATGGGCATATCCATCTGTCTGAAATCTTGATCTCTTCCTCTCCTTTTTATTGTTTACCTCAGGGTACATTGTGACATTTACAGAAGTTCTTACAATATATCATTGTTGAATTCACCCCCTCTTTTTTCCCACCTTTGAGGCACTCTTAATGGCTCCTCTGGTCTAGTTGAGCCTCACCTTTCAGGACTTATTTTCATGTACTTGTAGTGAAGTACAAGTACTTTTCTTGCAGCTTTGAGTTCTTTGCAATTTTAGCAGAGAAGCTAGGGAAGTGAAAAAGTCTATAGTGGTTCAAGGAGTAATTGCATTTGGAAACTATCACGTGGAGAAAAAAACAGTTTGAGTCTCAGAATACAACTTTGACAGATTTAAATCCATTTTGTGTCTGTCTCCTCTGTGTCTGTCTTATTGGTCTTCCTGTGCAACTGCCAGTGTTGTCAGTACCAGTTATAGCAGGCCACAGATGTATGTTGATGAGGACATGCTGGGCTGAGGATAATTCCATAGCCTCATGCCATATATGCACTAACCTTGATGTACGAAAAGGTTCATGTAGTTTCTGATCTGGGAACCAAAAAAGCAAGTCTTCTGGCTGATCTGGGGGATTTCTGTAATGAGAACGTGCTGTTAATGACATTTCCTGAGGGCACCTGCAGCATAAGGCAGGATGGAATTTTCCTTTTTTCCATCTCATTTACCACAGGGCTTGCTTTCTGCTTCATCTTCATTCTTCATCTCCTTTCCTTGATTTTTCCAGCCTGCCTGCCAGCATCCAATCTGCTTACCTATCTCTAGAATATCCCACCTTCCCAAAAATATCCAAGGGCAAGTGGTCTGTTATAATGAGAGTGCTTTACCAAATAAGTCCTTTGAAAATTCTTACTCCTATCTGGGCTATATATTTTAACTAAGGAGATTATGGTAGTTAACATAAATTTCTTCATTCCCTTATTCCTTTTATAAGGAGGAAATTTGGAAACAATGTGATATAATGTCTCCTCCCC
The DNA here is from genome assembly GCF_047511655.1 of Castor canadensis. Classification (NCBI taxonomy): domain Eukaryota; kingdom Metazoa; phylum Chordata; class Mammalia; order Rodentia; family Castoridae; genus Castor; species Castor canadensis. The sequence goes on along the minus strand of NC_133391.1, from coordinate 127,516,018 downwards.
CCCATGTGAAAATGTTAAGTTCTTATTCCTTTGTCCTTTTGCCTTGAATTTTCCTTTTGTTTTGAAGTGCACCTCAAATGATAAAACGTTTGTGAATGAGTTCTATCAGTTGGGTAGCAATCTCAAAAATATACTTCAAAACTTGAGGAAAGGCTTTTCTTTATTGTCTAGTGGAATTTTATAAGTCTGCTTCATTTTGCATATATTTTCCTTCAAGATTATATTTCCCTCATTTTCTTTTATGCTTTTGTAACAGAATATAATACGTTGGATAAATTATAAAAAATAGAAACTTATTTGACAGCGGATTCCAAGATTGAATTGCTGAAGGCTGAATCTGGTGAGAGCCTTCATGCCTCTTTATAACATGGCAGAAGGGGAAAGCGAAGCATTCATGTGAAGAGAAAGAAATCTGCTGAACTAATCCTTTTTATCAGGAACCCACTCCCATGGTAACTAACTCATTCCTACGATACTGGCATTAATCCATTTATGAAGGCAGAACCCTTGTGACCTAATCACTTCTTAAAGGTCCCATCCCTTAGTGCTGTTACAATATGAATTAAATTTCACTATGAATTTTGGGAGGGGACATTTAAATATCATCACCTTCATCAACTAACATGTCTTTAACACTGACATGTGTTTTAACATTGAACATTTGATAAAGTGCTTCTTCCAAATAGAAATAAGAAACTATTTGAAATTGATAGGATAGTTAGAGCAGTAGGTCAGATACCCTTACATATAAATATTCTTGCCTTCAAAGCTATGTTTTCTAGGAGTGTTGGTGAGTTGGTAGTGACGAGGCTCTAGCTTTCTGCTGATTTTGCTGTTGTAGCAGAAGTTGAAAAACAAAACATGGAATATTCTTTTAAAAATATTTTTTCCTGATTGTATCAAAAACCCATGTTTCTGTAAGGGAATTCAGGTAGTATAGAAAATTGTGAAGAAGTGAAAATCACCGTTACTTGTTTGGTAATACTGGAATTGTCACCATTAATAGTTTGGTAATATGCATGCATGTAATGCCCATGTGTACATGCCAAAGCAAATACATGTGTCACTTTATGATATAATGTTAGTGAAGTTGTATAGCTTCATATACTATTTAGTAGCCTTTATTTTTTAAAAACATTTTCATTAGCATGTATTAGTTGAATGAAGGTTTCATTGTAACATTTCCGTATATGCTTACATGGTCCCTCATCCCTTTTCCCTGCTTAAAATGATTTTGACAGGTTTCTATGTTCTATCTTCATTCAAGTATATAAATATATCCACCATAGTCACTCTCTGCATTCACCCTCCCACTGGAACCTTCCCCCAACAAGACCTGTCTTTCATTATTTAAGTGTATACTTGCGTTTCAAAGATCCACTATGGTATTTCATCAGTAAATATATTGTACTTTAATTAGTCTAACTCCTTCTATTAGTCTAACCTCCTTACCTTTTCTCCCCCACCTCCTATTAATTCAACAACTTTCAGTCCAGTCTTTATTTTTTCACTCAATGCTTTGTTATGGTTTTCTTCTTCTGTCAATGAATATGATCTTCTAACATGGCTGATTGTGTTCCATTTTATACATTCATCATAATCTGTTTCTCAGTACCCTTTTAATAGGTATTTGGTTTATAGTTTTTTACTATTGTGAGCAACTCTGTATATTGGCATATTCATTTTGCCCACTTAAATTTTGGGAGTGAATTTCTACAAGTGGAATTGCTTTTGGAAAATTTTATTTTTAATATAATTATACTTTAACTGTGGTAATATATTGAGAAATGTGTAATTTTGTATAATCAACATTCTCAGAAAATGGATGACTTGCCCCATTAAGCATCTGAACTGTTTTAAATTGAACGTACAGAGCATCAGACTGCTGGACTTTTAAGGGTGTTGTGTGTGTGTATGTTTAATATTTAATCTTCTTTCTTAAAAGTGCTGCTTTTAATCTGCAGAAAGTTTGTAAAACAGATAACCAACCTTACTATATGATGTATAAACTAAAAGCAAGTAGCCTGCAAGTATGTGGAGTTCAGTAGAGGTGGGATAGGAAAGCTGTTGACTGGTGGAATTGTTCCTAGGTAAGGATTTGTTCTAGTTTGAGGAATAATCTGGTCTGCTAGACCAGATTATTTCTGTCAAAGCAGCAATTTACTGATGAATATAGATGATAAGACCATATAGATAAAAGGCAAAGTTTTATGATTAAAAGAAAATTTATCTCTGTCAGGTTGTGGTTCTCTCACCCCAGAAAGTGCTCATGCAGTATCTGCCTCCTCACTCCTCCACTTGACACATTTGCAGTACTTATCCTTGGGAGAGTGTGCTCTTGTCTAAGAGCATGCTTTTTGGGTTGCCAGGCCACTCAGTGTCTTCTCCAGGGCTCTGGCACTCCCTGCCTGAGAAGTTTTCTGGGTTGCTAAGCAATACTGATTCTTCCTTCATTGTTGATTATTTGATTTGCACCAGTACTGGCTGAGTCCTGGGAATGCAAAGCTGACTCAGCACCCTTCCTCATCTTCTTGAAGCTCACTGTGTAGAAAGCAAGATAGCTTCAAAGAATGTAGTTTGATTGACAACACATTAGGTGCTTTCCAGGTGGTGTGTATGATGGGGGAGTTAACTACTGGTTCTTCTTTGGGACCTCTGGAAACTTCCAAAAGAGAAGAGGAAAATTAGACCCAATAGTGACAAATAAGAGGCGTTGGCTGTGTGTGGGGGTGGGTGGGAGGTAAAGGGGTAAGGGATATTGGAAGGGGCTGAATGGACCAAAGTAAAGTACACCCACAGTGGGTATACATTGAGACACCCCTTTGAACATCAACTTAAATATTAATAATGAAAACAAGGACTATAAAATAGGTACAGTGTGGGGGGGGGTGAAAGAAGGAAATTAAGGTGATGATATATGGCAGATAGACTTCATATAGCTATATGGAACAGGATTAAGAAACCTCTTAAAATTGCTTTAAGTGGGGTGAGGAGGGGGCTAAGGGGGAAAGAAGATGGGGATAATGTAAATATTGTACGATGTAAGTCTAATCTGAATTGTCACTACGAATCCCCCCTATATAATGAATATATCCTAATCAAAAAAAAAAATGGGCAAGTACCATTAGGAGACAGAGAGGAGAGGTGGTTGGCCAGAAGATGACATAAGGAAAGACATTTTAGGCAGCAAGTAAGGCTTGTACAATGTGTAGAGGTGTTAAAACAGTTACCTCCTTTTTATAATTCAGATTATTCTGCACAGCTTCCAAGGCTGATACTGAATGTTGACTGCTAGGGTCCTGGTATTCTCCCTAGAGGAGAGTGGTGGCAGGACAGAGATAGGGTAGAGGCAGGCTAGACTATGGTGGACCTTATGTGCCATGATGAGAGTTAAGACTTGATCCTTTGGGACAATGGAATGCCATCTTGAGGCTTTAATTAGCTTGCCTTGATTTATTGGCACAATCATGATGAGCCAAATGAAAGCCTGTTGTGCTTATTTCAGGGAGTGATAAAATCCCATTTATGAGTTAGGGAATGTGCTAAGCATTAGTACCAGAGGGTGTACATTTATACTGTGACTTCTCCTGTTAGCAGTGCTGTCACAGCCTGGAAAGTGAGCAGAAAGAATGCTTTAATAAAGGAGTTACCATTTCAGATGGGTTATGCAACTTCCCAGGGCTGAGGAGACTTTTCTGCAGGTAATTCACTCTAATAAAGGAGTACATGTATAGGGGACTCTTCAGTGGAGTGTCCTTCCACAGACATGCCCAGGACAGGACAGATAGCAGGCTATGTAAATTGAGAGCAGTCTTTGTGTAGTGTAAGAGGCCACTTGCCGTGCATTGATTTTTTTCCATTCATACATACACACAGATTTGGATCTGTCAAGGTGTTATCTTTGGATACTGAATTAAGCAATACCAGAATTAAGATAAAAAAAATTAGTGGCTTAACTGCTTAAGTGGGCACAGGGCTAGACACATGGTGATAGTTTAGTAAATACTAAATTGATTTTCTTAAAACCTGACTTTAAAACAAAAGAAAGGCTGGGAGTGTAGCTCAAGTGGTAAAGCACCTGCCTAGCAAGCACAAGGCCCTGAGTTCAAACCTCTAATACTGCCCAAAACAAACAAAACCAAAATAGATTTTGTAAGTTGAAAAATACTTGGTTAAAAAATTCCATATCTTTTTGATGTATCAGGAGAGATTGAGATTTAGAATTTCTAATTTATAAATTAAGGCATTCACTTGACCTTTTAAGCAAAGTTTTATAAGTAAGACAAAGTAGGTTATGAACTATATTAGTAACCTGATATTAAAGTGCTCTCAGTGAATTTATTTCTCTATAAAATTGTTCAGATGGAGTAAAGAAAATTGCTTTATTTAGTGGTGGGGGGGTCAATGGGCTGTTGACTTTGTCTTATTAAGCTCTACAAAATGTTTTGAGGGGGATTGATTTTAGACATGTAAATCAGTACATTGTTTAGAAACTAAAGAATCTGGAAAGTTTGTGTTTCTTTAAATGTCTACAAATATTCTGAGGTCAGAAGGTGCAGTCTTATATTTGTAAGCAGATATGATCTTAGGCAGGGTACACTAGAAGTCTGGGCTTGGTTTCCACTTGCATTTCTACCATATCTAGCTGTGTGTGTTTTGGATGTACGGATGTTCTTCTACTTACAATGCCCCAGGAAACCATCATAAGTTGTAAAAAGTAATTTAAAAATGCATTTATTACATCTAACTTACCAAACATCACAGCTTAGCCACACAGTACATTGCAGTGCCTGTTCTTTACTCTAATGATCTTATGGCTGCCTGGGAGTTGCTGTTTCCTGCCCAAACTATTGTATTATATATTCCTAGCTAAAAAAAAAGATAAAAACTTAAAGTGTGTTTTCTACTGAATGGCTGTCATCTTTCCACCATTGTAGAGTTGAAAAGTTATTAAGTACAGCCATCTTAAAGAATGTCTATGATTTATCTCCATCACCTTATGTTCCTCATTTATAAAATTATCTCAGCAACACTTTGCTTTTCTGACCTTACAGGTTTATTTTAAAAATTGAATGTTTTCATTCAAATATGAATGAAACATTTTATTTAGCTTGCAAAATGCTATAACAAATATAAAAATTTTTTTAGTAATATGTTTTAGTGTAATGTTTAAATTAAATTGGTTTGGCCTACATAGCTTAAAGAGTGGGAAGTCGAAACCTACATTTATAAATATTCATTTTAAAATTTAGGTTCAGGGTGGGGTCAGGGAGGATTTTAATGAGCCAGTCTTCTAATGTCTTCCAAATACTCCTTATTAAATTGCTTAACTGGAAATAGTTAATCTCTTAGTAGTAGTATAAGCACAATACCCATAAATTTGTTTGTCCTTACAGAGTTTAAAACTTGTTTCCAGTTTATAGGCTAAGGAACTGCTTCTCAGAGAGAGTAATGGTTACCTATGATTGTCTCAATAGTGAGTTGTGAAGGAATTACAACCCAGGTCTTCTGACCTGTTGCTTTTTGTCAGTGTCTGCCTGAGTTTGTAGTATGAAATAAATAAGCTATTTGGTTTTAGATATTTAGAGTCAATCTAAAAAAACTCATTAAATTAGCTCAAAATGTATGCCCCTCCAAAAGAAGCATTATCTCAGTTATATATGATATGTATCTTTAAACATCTTACAAAAATGTGTTTGTATAGATCAATAATCAAAATGATTTAAATTTAAATACATTGAGTTTACCACTAACAAATTTGATCTTAATCAAATTCACCCTGAGTATTTTATTTGGGAGTCAGCCTGACTTAATCTTTATCTCACAAGAAAAATGGCAGTTTGTTTTTGTTGGTCTGTGTGTGCCATGAGGGCTTAGCCTTGCAGTGGAATCCTCCAGGGACTTTGACTTGTGCAACCCATTAGTGACAGGCTGTTGTGAGGTGACTTCTGTAAGGGACACAGAGTCTTTGTTACCTGTTTACTTACTAAATGCAAGTGTAGAGAATAAACTCTATAGTCCAAATCCACTTAATACACATTGAGAGTGAAAAGAGGAGTTTGATCCCACTCACTGTCTAGCACAAAAATAAATTTAACCCATTATTATCATAACTACTCAAGGCTTCCCAACTTACCTTTGCTTGTCTATACTTAAGTCCTTCTTGCTACCATTTAAGCCTCTGATTACAAAGCAGTGTCTCAGCACTATTTCAGACCATAATACCTCTTATGTCTGTGAAACTTATGAGTGAACCCATCCTTTGCTCTGGTACCCATTGTTGATTAGACCTTTACTGTGTTAATCTCCTTGAGCAACTCAGCAGGTAGCATTGTATAGTGGTTAAGATTTTGAGGTTTGGGGTTGTAGGTTTGAATCCTGATTCTAACATTTAATAGCTTTTGACCTTGGACAGTAACTTTTATCTCTTGGAACCTTGCTTTCTTTACCTGTAAAATGGGGATAATATATTTACCTTAATTAACATGCTTATAGAGTGCCTAGCACAATATCTGGTATCTGGTAAGCACCAACAAAGATTCATTAAAATTATTACTTTTATAATTAAAGCAAGCATTGTGTGATTTCAATTCTGAGAGCAATTTGTGTACTGGTGTCAGCAGAGTGTTTATTAGAAAAGGAAAGATGACTGAGTTTGTGGCTGAATAATAGTTGTCTATGGCTGCCATAAGAGATAAGTAAACACTGTTAATTTACGTAAAAATGCATTTTGATTAAAAGCACTGAGTTTGTCTGGTTACAGATTAAACCTTATTATATGTGACCGGGTTGAGAAAATTCTGACATTGGCAATCCAGTTTCTCTTGCCCTTTCTTTGCAGGTGCAGAGCCCATCTCTCTGTCTTTTTGACAGAGGGGAAAAATTAAGATCCTCTTTTGCCTTTTCCCAGGATCTGTCAGCCCTTACTGATTTGGGTGAAAGGTTCAAGTACTTTGAAGCATTGTTTTGCACAGAAATCTATGGGCCTGAACCCTCTGGTTGCAAACCTTAGAGATGACTTCTTAGAGGAGGAAGCATGTACAGTATCAGCAGGATTAGGGGTGGTGTTTCTTAGGGTATTTGTGTAACTTTGGAAAGAACTGAAACTTACAGAAAGAATGGAAAAAAAAAAATCTTCTGTCCTAAACAAGGTGATTGGTTCTTCATGATTCCTATTTTCCAAGACTGAATTAGCTCTTAGGAAGAGAATGCTTCCTTTGTGGGTGAGGATCAGAGTGGCCTGATACTTGGGGTGAAAAGATGGGACAGAATTAAAAAGCACAGATCTAGGAGTCCAGAAAACTGGTGCTGGCTTTGCTGTTTTATGATTATGATATCTGAGCAAGGCAATTCCCTGGTGTGGCTTCAGTTTTATCACCTTTATACTCAGTGTTTGTACCTGACTGTTAGGAGTTATGGAATCAGAGGGTTAGAAGTAGTTTTATGTAACTTTTAAGATTATAGATACCACATTGAAAGCATCCCTTGTAAGTTATTTTGTCTTCACTTGTCTATCTTGTTCAGTCTTTGCTTCTGTTTGAGAGGGAGAACACTTGGTTTTCAAGGTAGTTTTAAGCATCTTACTATTAGGTAGCTTTTCATGTTGTATAGATTCTTGCCCTCTTCTAGTCCTAATCGTATCTTTTCTATGTCTTATGTAACATATCTTCAGATACTGAACAAGGGTTATGTCTGTTCATCCCCAGGTTTTGCTGCCAAAGCTCTGTCTATCCCTCTATGATGTGATTTCAGACTATGCACAATCATGGTAGCTTTTCTGAAATAGTCCAGCTTAATGTTCATTGCTCCTTTTAAAACATGGCTCTCGAAAAAGTATACGGTGCTTCAGATAAGTTGCAACCATCACAGAAAGCTAAGAAAGTTTAAAAACTATAATTTCATCATATAGCCCAAGTTAATTTTTTTTTAAAGACAGCATCTCATAACATCTCTGTTGTCTTTCACATTAATTGCTAATAAGCAAGGCCTTATATTATAAGATGAGCAGCTTATGGTTTTAGTCCCTGTGGAGTATTTTATATTTATCTTTCTCTTTGTCGGTTATTTTATATTTATTACTTATTCTGGCCTCTGAATTTCTGCATTTTCCACCTCCCCTGGGTATTAGCAAGCCCCTCAGGTGATTGTCTCTTCACTCTTACTGATTGTGCCTTTGAGACCATCCCAAGTGGTTAATGAAATGTTTTGGGCAAAGTCAAGTAGAGGGCTCTTATGTCAGATTGCTGGGCTCTTTATGCAATTTTTATATTTGACCTGGGAGGGATAGTGGGGAATCCCTGGCAGTGGTTTTAGGGTCCTCCTGGAAACCTATGTTTAGTGATAGTTGTATGTAATTTACCTTGGCTTGAAGTTTTGAGCTCAGTTTTCTCATTAATTTATTATCTTCTCTCTTGAAATTCTATTTGTTTTGATTTCTGTCTATATTAGGACTACTGGTGCTAGCTCCCCCATCCCCCATTACTGTGTTCTATTTACTTGGTTTAGTGGTCTGTAGTAACATTGCCCCTTAGACTGCATTCACAGTCTCCATGATTTCCAGAACTCTGGGATGCCTAATACAGAGTGTTAAATGGGGCTTGGTGAGCCCCTTCTCTTAAGTTAATAAGAATTCCAGAGGCATCACTATAAATAATACCAAAGTCTTCCAAGGGACTGTAACCTGAGACAGTGTAAATGTATTTGGGGGGACAAAAAGTTGAAATTAGTAAGGAGAAATATACTGAGGTCTTATTTTAGATATTCTGATGAATATTTGAAATGTGTTGAAAAAGTACCTTTTAGAAACAGGAAGTATAGATACTGATGAGGTAAGTTAAAATCCAAATGGAATCTACCTTGCAAATAGCTAGTAGAAATTAGCATGTAATGTGATAATGCCATATCAGAAATACTCCATGTCATAGTTTGACTCAGAGATAATAAAGTAGGCTACATCTGCATAGTTTGTATTTTATAACTTATTCTTTGAAATAGGATTTCCTTAGTGCATCAATCTGTATGACCTTTTCCTAGTTTGATGTATTACAGAAGTAGCTTTAGCATAAATATTTTCAAAATAATATCACTGCTCAAGTTATCTATTAAGTCATCTATTTTATCTATCAGAAAATTAGTCTCATCTCTCCTGCTGCCACTTCTTTTGTCCTTCCTCCTTTTCCTCTCTCCCCAAGTTCATGACTATTTGTATGCTTAAGCATGCATCTACACAGATATCCGTTCTTTTTTTTTCCTTCCCCCATTCCAGCTGCAGGGGTAAAAGGAAAAAAAAAAAAATCCAGAAGTCTTAAAGATGGCACAAAATTCAAGGATTTATTTCCTGTCATTTTATTACTTTTAAAATATCCCTTATGGAATATGTGCATCCTAAGTTGTATAGCAGTAGGTAAATATTTCTGTGGTTGGGGTACTCTTTAGTGTAAAGTATCAAGCAGTATTAGAGTACACTATTCAATTAAAAGAGGAGTGTGAGGAGTAGAAAAGATGACTATAACAATTATATTTTGGGGGATGGATTTACTGGTGGGAATGACTTTTCAGATGAATCCATAAATGCTTGAAATTTTAACTTAATAGCAAAAGCTAGATCATTTAACAATACAATGAAATTTTGTTATATCACTCAGTATAATTGGAATTTTATTATAGTTATATTTATCTCCCAACTATATAAAACTTTTATCACTTGAAGTGTAGAATTAAGGTAAAGATTTTACAACATGGATTCTAGTGAGTCTACCTTTTTTTTCCCCCCATTAAGAGAACAGGAAGCTCTCCAAATGGTGTCTTAAAAGACTTTCTTCAGAGAACAGGGCATTGTATGGTTTCTGAATTATAGTGCTTTTGGACTGTATGTAGAAAACTGAATTCTAGTGGAATTAAATTTTGTTACACAAAGTTTTTTACCTTAAAGTTTCAGTATTCAGTTGCATCTAAATTAGGAAATTCTGTTATCCACATAACTATTATTTTGTCTTTTTGTGAATATTTAGAATTTACATTGTTGGGCATAATGTCTAATTTATATTTTGTTATATGTACAGTTGAGCCTTATATCTAAATGAATGAAAAATAACTTTATTTTTGGATATGCTATAATTGGGCAGCATTAATCAGTAATGATTTCTAATACTCTTATGAGGGGGGTCCCTGGAGATAACAGAAACGAGCAAATTAGTTGTAAAAATCTCTGCTTTTATGTTGTACCATTTAGGTAATATGGGGGAAAATACATGAATCTAACTCTGGATCCCATGATAAAATTAGGGGAGTAAATTGTGTGTTGTGTCAGGAATAACGTGCTGTTGACAAATGATATCACTTGCCAAGTTTATATGCCTGAGTTAGAAGAAACAAAAGATTTCATACTTAATGGAAGACACATGCCTTTGATACCTTTCTTGATTGGTAACTCTTTCTAGAACTTGAATACTTTATCTTGAAACCATCAGCAGGATTTATTTTTTAAAATCCATCTAGTTAAGGAAGTCATTTAAGACTTCTTTGGGCCATAATTTTTATATTACCCAAAGCCTTGATACTTAGGGTTTAGAACTCCTTTTAGGTTGTTAAAGCCAAATTGTTTAGAAAAATAAAACTAAAATGTAAAAGATGGCCTAGGGTTTCTAAACCATGTGACCTGTGGTCAGTCCCATTCCTCTTAATAAAAAGCAGAGATTCATTGTAAATAGGAAAATTCTAATTCATATTCAGCTAGCAGCTTTAGACTTTCACAGACTAACAAGTATTGGGCCCTATAGCTCCTTTATTTCTCGCATGGGTGCTTCATTACATGGAGGCCAAGGAAGAAGAAACCAGGGAAAAGGAACACTTTGTTTTCAGTCTTAGAAAGTACACTTGGGAAAGAAAAGAGAATCTTTTGAATAAAACCAGAAGGGAAAACATGCATGTAAACAAGATTCTGGAATTGTACAAAATAATGCCTGCTTGGATTATTTGGGAGTTGAAAACGTTTTTGGCCAGTATAGATTTTTATCATAAAAGGAAGCAGTTTTTAATGCTCAGTCCTTAGTTTTCAATTTTGTGAGCTTCTGGATAATTGATATTTTTGACAGTGAGGAAATTATGTGGAAATTCAGCCCCTGAAGTATAGTTTTGAATATCTCTCCCTGTATTGTTTAACTGTAGTCTTGTCTGCTCAGAGATGAGTTAGGTGACCTCTTGCCAGTCTCTGTAATAGCCATCTTGGGAAGTTTTAAAAAGTATTTCTTATACCACAAGAAAGCTTTCTGATCCCATTTTCATATTTATCAGCTGAACTCTTAAGATGATTGCATTACTTTCCAGTCTTTAGGCAAAGAATGGCATAAATTGAGGCAGATCGAAAACTCAAAGGGCTGCTACCACTTTTTTTTTGTGGCACTGGGGTTTGAACTTAGGGCCTACACCTTGAGCCACTCCACCAGACCTTTTGTTTGTGTTGAGTATTTTCGAGAGAAGATCTTGAGCACTATTCCCCAGGCTGGCTTTGAACCTCGATCCTCCTGATGCCTTCTGAGAAGCTAGAGTTACAGGCGTGTGCCACCAACGCCCAGAACCACTCTCTTAAAGTTCATATTTATCTCCAGCCTCCTCTAATATTTGGCCATCCCCACAAAGGGAACTGTTATCTGTTTTGTTCTCCTTGGTTTGGATTTGTTGAAGAATTTATGGTAAAGGTGGGTAGATGGGTTTTAAGGAGAAAACAAGGGCTACAAGGGTGGCCATTACTTCTGCAGCTCTTACTAGTACTGTTTTTTTCCTCCAGTTGCTGCCTCTTCTTTTTCGTGTGTGTGTGTGTGTGTGTGTGTGTGTGTGTGTGTGAGAGAGAGAGAGAGAGAGAGAGAGAGAGAGAGAGAGAGAGAGAGAGAGAGAGAAAACAAGTGAAGAGGGATTTTCACCACCTCCTTTGTCTTGCTTCCTTCATGGCCCTGCCCCATCTTCTCCTTTTCCAAACTGTTTCTAAACATTGGAATCACCTAGGGACATCCTCCCTCTCCTCCCCTCCCCCCTCTGCTGCAAAAGTAGATGCTGGGTCCTATTCTCAGCTATAATGGTTTGGAAAGTCAGGGGCTGAGTCCTAAGAATCTGTATATTTCTTGAGTTATGTGGGTGAATTTGATCCTTAGAGAGATTTGAGAGCTCCGGGATAGGTGTCTCATCCTAACTTTTGGAGTTCTGGTCCTAAGTCATAGGAGTCAATATCAGTAGCTGAACTGGTAGGACTTACATGAGAGTCAGAGTAACAGGTATCAGGGATTCCTGAACTGATAGGTACAGCTTTAGGAGTGAGAGAGCAGTTGATTGAACTTAACCTGTAATCATTCTATTGTTAGTGTTAGTTTCTATAACACCATTTAAAATGTATTAACTTAAAAAAATTACATGACGATATATTAGCTTTTTTCCTCTTTATATTCCCTTTAATTTGTAAATTGATGGGAAGCTGTGTTTGAAGATAAGGTGTGTAAACTGATAACTCCCCCCAGAGGGGAATAATAAAACTGTACATTGTCACATAAGTGAATTAATTGGTTTTTTCCTAAATAGGCCCTACAATTTTCATTGTAATGGTCCATCTATTGGAGTATAGTATTTCCTTAGTTTCTTTCATCTTTGCATTAATAGGAAAAATATAAACATATTTTGGTGATATTTCTCTTTAACATTCTTCACCCCCCTTTCCCCCTACCCCCCCATCATGGAGAGGCTAATGGAGTTAACAAGGGCTGACTCCTTAAGAGGAGGAAGGAGTGATGGAGGAGGTGGCATGTGAGCGGAGGCATTAAAAGATGGAAATGGATTTGAGTTCAGATTGGTGTTTTCTGCTGTTGGGAGGATATTCCAGATATAGGAAAATGTGAGCAAAGTCAGCGGGCATGTTTCAGAAACAGCAGGTCTCACTCCCATGGGGCCAAAGTGTAGGCTTCATGAAAATACTAGAATAGAAGAGCAGATTATGGGCAGAGTGTCAAGAGCTTTAAAATCATTTATGTTTGGACTTTATTCTCTGTGTCATAGTTGCTATAAGGAAATGAGTTGAGTTTAAAATGGAAACTTCATAAATATAATTATAGCACCACATTTTACTTGAAGATTAAAGTCTGAGTATATTTCAGAACCTTAAAAGATGCATATGTTTAGGTATCTGTGTGACACAAGAAAAATAGCTTTAAATCCTTTTTTAAGAATTGTGCTGGGTGGAGTACATTGTTGCATTTACGAAAGTTCTTACAATATATCATACTTGAATTCATTCCCTCCACCATTCTCTAAAGGCTTACTTTTGACATCCTGTCTCTGTCCTGTGAGATATTTGGGGCTGCTGTGAAATAAATGGTAGCATTCTTATTCAGGGAATAGCAGAAGTGCTTTAGGACCTTCTGCATCTCATACTTTGAGGCTTCTCCTTGCTTTGGCAAGAATGTCTCCTCCTTAAACCCTTCCTCCCTTCCTTATTAAAACACAGGTAGTTTGAATCTTATGTCTGAAAATTTGTGTCATTTTGCTGTTCTACAGGGAACACCTTTCTAACCTTATGAGGTCCTATTCCATACATTGTATTTTGTTGTTTTCAGCAAGTGATCCATATTGCATATCACTGTCCTCTAATATCTACTTAAAGTTGAAAACAGTTGTGTACTTAATAACTTAACATACTTAAAATATGTACTTATATATCAACATGATGGTTTACATAAATGTGAAAACTAGGAGTTTCATAGGGACCTGGTTTAGTAATCCTTAACAGACTTGAAAGAAAGGTAAAAATTAGTTGAAAGGACTAGTTCATCCTTATTCTTGCTCACTTTTTCTTAAAGAACATTCTATAGATATTATGTTAAAAGGCAGAGTTGTCTATAGTTACGATCACAATTTTGCTTTAATATGTCAACATTTAAATTTTTTCTGGTAATTATATTAAGTTTTTATAAAGAATAAAAGTTCCTGTCATAGTTGGTCAGAAGTAATGTTTCTGGAAGGATATTATTTTCAAGAATATATCCCAGAATTCTTAAAAGCAATCCAGTTTGGTTTAAAAATAAAACTCCCCAGACCTGAAATGTATTTGTACTAGATCTTGTCTATGCAAACAAAACAAAACAAAACAAAACACTTTCTTTCTACAAGTTTTAAAAATTATCATTGATATAAATAAGTGTAGCATAAATATTCCATAAGCCTCATGTTAATAAGAGAATTTACTAAATATGATAAAGATAATATTTTAAATTAGTGAGGAAAGATAAATTCAGTCAGTGTTGTAATTAGTGGATATCCATCTAGGAGAAAAAAATTACAAACCCTAGATACTGAAACATAAAACTGAAAATATAACAAGGAATATTTTACAGAATTCTTGTATAAACTATATAAGAAATGATAGCCCATGTCAGGTACAATAACCAGAGGACATAAAAGAATAGATTGTTTATAATTCATTTATATAAAAAAATCCCTGAATTTTTGTGTGGTAGAAACCACCACAAACTAATTTACCAAACTGGAAAAACTTTCTGTAAATCGTATCTCAGATAAAAGACTAATTTTTTTAGTATACAAAAAGATTTTTCAACAACTCTCATCATAGAAAAAGCTTACTGCCTAAGCATAAAAAGCTCTTCCAAAGTAGTAAGAAAGTGAAGAACCAGTAGAACAATGGGCAAAAGGATGACTGAACAGTTCACAATGAAATAGGAATAACTCTAAAATGTATAAAAGACACTCAACTTCATTGAGTGTAACATAACAGTATAAATTAAAATTATACTGAGTTACTGTTTTTCACAGGTCTGTCAACAGTAGTTAGAGCCTGGGAGAAGATCTGGAATCTGGGGTCTCTGTGAAGCAAATAGCCTGAGTGGCATGAGGGAAATGTACATCTTCAGGCACCACTAGTGGAGGCAATGGCACAGCCTCAGTGGAGGGCAAGTGTGGGGACTTCTCAGCATCACCGAGGCAGGTGTTGCCTTCAACCTAGCAGTTCTCCAGCTACGAGTATAGCTTAGATACGATAGAAGATTTTCACGACACTGTTTGTAACAGCAAAAAGATTGGAACTTACCCAAATGCTCAGATATAGGGATTGTGGTGGAATTCTATGCAGTTCCAAAAAAAAAAGATTAAGCAAAATAGAGATGAGCATTGTAATGTTTACTATTTGTGTGAAAAAGGGAGAAAATAGAAAATGTTTGTACTTCTTTATATGTAATCAAAATACTGGGTGAATACAAGAGAAATCGAACTGGGCATAAGAGGGATAGGCTGGAGGGACATTTTGTCACTATAAACCATTTTTTCCCTATGTTTTGGACCATTTGAGGTATTATTTCTTTTAAAAAATAAGTTCTAAAGGATAAATTATGAAGGAAGGGTCTTGAAAAATGAAAATTCAAATATTGTTTTAGAGCTTGGGGAGGGGGGCGGTGTGTAGCTAGGTGGTGGAATGTCCATGCTTAGAATGTTGGAGGCCCTAGGTTCAGTTCCCTGCACCACGAAAAAATGTTTACAAAATGCATTTTAATAAAATGTTTCCTTGCTTAAAAATTAACGTTGCTTTAGGGAGCCAAAACTGGGCAGTTTAGTAGGAGCATATGTGTTTAATTAAATTGCCTCTTCAGCAGTATTAAAAATGAGGCATTTGTGATTTGGTAAAATCGTGTGAGAGAATGAATTGCGAAGTCGGACCGAGAAAGGAAGGGGTTAAAAGTGTGTTGCAGGTAAAGGGTTAAGGGCATTATGCAAGCTGTTAAGTAAAAAGGAAGTGCATTACAAAATGCTGAGCTCAGGAGTCTGGCTGCCAGCCAAGCCTTTGCTTTCCTCACTACAGCTGAGGGCTTTCGAAGCTTCCCACCAGTGGGTTTGTCTGAACTGTTTAGGAATGCGCCGCGGTCGCCAGCTGACGTCAGCGCCGCCAGTTCAGCTGTCGGCCAGAGCCAGAGACTGACAGGGCGGGGAGTGGGATAGAGTGGCACACGGTGTGGCCTGTATATGAGTGACAGCGAGGGGGAGGAGCCTCGTAATGTGACTGACAGGGCTGGGGCACTGCAGCCTGTGGGATTGTGTTGGGATCATAGATGTTCTTTCTAATAAGGAGGGATTTTTTTTTTTAAGTCAGGGCTCTATATTACTTCTGCTTAGTAAGTGTCACCAGAAATTAAAGTATGACTTAACTAAATTTTCAAATTTCAAGGGCTTTTTTTTTCTTTTTGAGAGGAAGGGTGAAACAGTAAAAACTTTGGTGATTTTTAACAATGGGGACTAAAAAGGTGACTTTTGCTGAATAATGAAGGTCTCTGTTTTTCTTACCTAAAGCCAATTTTCATTTCAAAATTGGTACAGTTGTACAAAGTACAACTTTGTAAAACAGATTAAAAAGTAGAAAAATTATGTGGAAAACCTCTAAAATTGAATGTATTTCTATTAAAACTACCTTTGAACATGACAGCTTTGGGTTATTGCTACTGATTTTTCAGCCTTTAAAGAAAAATATGGGCTTTTTCTTGATGACATCTTACAAGAATCATGGTTAGAGCTGTATTTCCCCTTCCCCCAATCCTGTTTTCATAATGGTTAATTTTACTGTTAAAAACATTTTTTCTTGGCTGTTTATCAGATCAGTTTTTTTTTTTTAAAGTAATATCCACGAGTTTTGTTAGGTCATCTGGTTCTTAGTTAATGTGAGTTGGAATCAAGAATGCCAGTTATTAGCTTTTTTGTGGAGGGGATATATGGGGCAGCAAGGTGGGGACGGTGAGCATGAAGTGCTGTGCAGGTTCACAGACAGGGATCTAAAAGAGGCTGCTGAGCTTTCTGGAAAACTTGGTTCTTGATCAGGCCAGTAAAGGAGGATGAGTGCCTTCCGAAGTTATCTAGTGTAGTTAATTTTAATAATCTGGCTTTGAGTAACTGTTTCAGGGACCCAAAATTTATAAAAGTGAGATTATTAGGACTTTTGATAGAGGAGTATTTAAGTTTTAGCCTTCCATGAGAAGGAAGACATAATGCTTATTTGTCCTCCTTCTTAGAAAGTTTCTTCTGCATTAGCTTGATCATTTCCTTAGGCAGCAATAACATTCACTTTATGGGGTCAGTCACTATGATTTCACCAATGGGTAGCAGCCCAGTTAAGGTAAACTCAGACTACACATCAGGAAGAAAAAAACTCAAAAACTCAGGACCTTTTTTGGCAAAAGGTAACATGCTCAGCCCCAGATTACCCAACCATTCAACCCTAAATTAACAGTTGTGCAGAATTTAAAGGTATTCTGAGTTGTGAATAGTATCATAACAATTGCTGTATTTTCGTTATATAGCATATCAGACTATAACAATTCATATTTTTCACTTTTGGTGATAATATATTTTATAAGCCTAATGATGTTTAAAGTATGAAGCTCTTCAGTATCTGTTTGTTACATTGGACCAAATACTAAGGTCATTACATGTAACACATGGAGTATCCAACAGGAGTGTTTGGTAGATTGAATTAAGAATGAAGTATGAATTCTGCTTAGTTTGCTTTAGTCACCAGTTACACGACTGTCCATTCACTTTCAATCTCATTGTGTCTTGTTTTCCCCAGAAGGAAATGCTTTTAATTAGTTCCTTCATAATAGAACTCAAGGTAAAAAAAAAAAAAAAGCTAGAAGTATGAAAACTTAATAGGTGATGGTCTGGTAAAGATTCTGACTGGGCTTTCCATCTCTCTGCTTGTCTGTAGCACCCTGGCATCCTTTTATGAAAACCTCCTTGGGAGGCCTTTTGCTCAAGGAGCGAAGTTGTGAGGGCTTTCAGTGTGTATTTAGAATTATGGTTTCCTTTTTTCCTTTGTTTTTGCAAAAACAGTTATTAATTTTTCCAAGATATAATCTGCTCAAAATACAGAATGAATGATTACATTTTGTTGTTGATGAGTTGGTATTAGGTTTCTTTCCAAGAAGAGTATGACCTATTTAATCAACTGCTTTTTTAAACTTTATTTAATACCAGCTAAGGTGAACACATTTTACATTATAAAGTGTGGGAGCACAGCGGAAATTACCACCCTGTAGTTTTGATGTTAGTGAAGAAGATACCCCTTAATTGGAAGCTTTTGCCTAAAAGCTGAAGTGTAGTTTTCTGCCCCGTACTATATTTTAGGGAGTTTCAATGTTGTCTTTAATAAGAACCCTTTAAAAATTAGTTCATTTAGTTAACACATGTTTTGAAAGATATCATCTGCATTGTCTGAATCCTTGTAGGTTGCAATAACAAAAGTTCCTTAACCGGATGGTCTATAAACATTTATTTCTCATAGTTCAGGAGGCTAAAAAAGTCCAAGATCAAGGTGCTAAGATTTAGTGTCTGCTGAGGGTTTTCTAGTTCATTGATGGTGCCTTCGTGCTATGTCCTCATGTGGTGGAGGTAAAGGGTCGGTCCCTTTAACCTTTTTCATAAGGACAGGTAATCCAATTCATGAGGACTCTAGCCCATGCCCTAATTATCATCCAACAGTTCTACCTTCTAATACCTTCACCTTAGAGGTAAGAATTTCAACATATGAATTTGGGGGTGGTGGACACATTCAGACCATAACATACATTTTCTCCCATAATTATTGTATATTCAGTTTTTAGAAAATTAACCAAAGTCATAACTGGAAGTGTAGAACAGCTTCAAATAACCAATATAACCACACAGAGTTGATTTAATTCCAGCATACAAGAAAAAAAAAATGAATTTTTTTAGCCTTTTCCCATACTCCTAGTAAAATCTATAGTTTCTATTAGATTGTTTGAAATTTTGGACAAAAAATGTAGATTCTTTACCATTGCATCCAATAAATCATATGAATCGAGACTGGAACCTCTATGCTGAGATACCATGATAAAAAGAGAAATACTATTACGTGTGTGGTGCACACCTGCAATCCTAGCACTTGGGAGGCCAAGGCAGGTGGATCTTGAGTTTGAGGCCAGACTGGGCCACATAGCAAGTTTGAGACCAGCCTGAAAGGTACAAAGTGAGACCTTGTCTTACAAATGAAAAACAAAACAATAAAAATAAAAAACAAACCCCTAAGGATGAAGTGAATCAGGAATAGAATTATTGGGTAGGTCAGAATTATAATTATCATACGTAAGACTTGACATCTTGTTTATTGTGAAACAGGTGGGAGGAAGAACTTGGCATGGGAGAACTTTGTTGTACTCAGTAAATATGCCTGGGAGGTAAATAGAATGATTGTATGTGTTTCAGAGGAGTGAGCACCCAATACCTTTTTGATTAATTGATTTGTAAGTATTTCTTTGCTTATTTTTTAGATTCTTTTTCCCTCACAGATTTTGGGAGGCTTAAAGAAAAAGACAAGATATAGGTTAAGCATTTCTAAGTCAAAATCCAAAATACTCCAGAATCTGAAACTTTTTGATGCCACAGTAGAAAATTGCACACCTGACCTCATGTTATGGGTTGTAGTTAAGGTGCAGGCACATTGAAAAGACTGTGTACAGTTACTTGCAGGTTACATGTATAAGGTGTATATGAAACAAATGTATTTCATGTTTAAATTTGGGATTCCTCCCCAAGATACCTTTCTATGTATAGGCAAATATTCCAGAATCTGAAAACATCCCAAATTCAAAACACTTTTGCTCTCAAGCATTTCAGATAAGGAATACCCAACCTGTAGAATAAAATGATAAAGAAGAAATGGAAAGCTGAATAATTTGTCATTTGAGTAGTTTATGAAAATAAAGTAGTGCACAGCTGTGTTTTGGGAATAGTGCTAAAATAGGGACATTGTTTCAATGTCAGTTACATTTGTAGTATGTTGTTTAGAAGGTTTGAAAGTTGGTGTTTTGTGATGTTGTTATTTGTTTGATTCCATTAATACACCCATTATAGGTCTGTCTGTGAGTTGTTTTTCTGGTACAGATCAGTCCAGACTTCCTTATATGGTTCTCCTCAAAACTAGGTACACATTTATGATAGAATCACCTAATAAATTTTTGACTATGAAGCAACAAATAATGCCTCACTTGGTACTTCTCTGTAAGTAGTTGAGTGATCCAAATATATGGATTAGATTGGATTGGAAATGCTGGGTTTAGCCCAAGGTAAGACTTTATTGAAGGTGGGAAAATGGCACATAGGGTGACAGAACCAAACATTTCTAGTAATGGGGGCAGAAATGACCCAAATAATAAAAGTACAAGAAACGTTGAACACTGTGTGCCTCGCTCTATCTAATGCCTTCTGCCTTATTTTATTTTAACTTTAATCCTCACAAGAAGGCCGTGAAATAGATGGCAGTTGAGTCTTTGCTTTAGAGATGAGGAAACTGGGTTGTAGGGAGCTTATTACTTGCTCAAGGATATACAACTAACAAATGCCAGAGTTGGGACTAGGACCCAGGTTTGAATTCATGCTCGATCCAGGTTTGGACGCAGGTTTGACCTGACTCAGTCACTGTTGTTCATGCTAGAACACAAAACCAATAGTTGTTTCTGTAGGCTTTTATGGAGTAATGTGGAGCTTAGAGAAGTTAATGTGGCAGAGATCAAATAGGGTTTTGCTTGTTGGGTTAGAAGCTGAAATGTAAGAAGTACAACCTTTGAAGTATTTTGTAAGTCCTTCATATGTTAGGAAGGCAGTAGTATTTTGATGTGTGGCACTGGGATATTTAGGATAGAAACACTGATTCCTATGTATGAATGGTTGCAAGGATAGATACGAAATGAGAACTGTGATTGGTTCTAGACCCTATTTCTCTATAATTCACAGAAGTCACAGTTAAAATATAGTATCACTGGCTGGGGTGTAGCTCAAGTAGTAGTAGAACTCCTGCCTAGTAGGCTCAAGGTTCTGAGTTAACTCCTGGCACAGCCAAAAAAAAAGCATCTCCATCTTTTTAATGTCTGCTACTAGGTGAACTTAAGTCAGTTAATGTATTATACATGCTACATTCTACTCCAGAAGGAATAGTTACGTCTTTAAAAATATAAAACATTTGTCTTAAACAACTGAGAACTTAAGGGCAAAAGCCTTCATAAAATATTTACCAATGAGAGGTAATGGGAGCTTAAGTTATTCAAGATAAGTTTATCAGGGCTTGGAATACCAACAGTCTGATGTTACTGTAAATTCAAAAGTCACAGATCATAATCTAAATCTAACCTTCTTATATGTGGGGTAGTTAGAGAAGTATGACAATCCTGGGAATCACTGGAGACAAGAAGGGCTGGATAGAATTATGTTCTCTGTACCCAGGCTTGCAGAGCAAAAGACTTTCATTTTTTGTTCAGTTAATCCACATTTTGGGAAGGAATAGGGAGGAAGGAAACAGAAGGGTTTGGTTCTCATAGTGCTGTTTTACCTTCTAACTCATTGAGGCCTTCTTAAGATAAGCCAGTTATAGTAACCCTTGGAATTGGCCTACTATTGAAACTTCTCTTTGTGTAGCTCATTTCCCCCCTAGAAACTATCAGACTTTTTGAATATTTTAATAAGAATTTTAAATACTCCAGAAATAATTTCCAGGAGCCACAGCCTTTGATATCATGCTATTTTTTGGTCTTTCTTTTATCTGATATATATCTGTCAGAGCCTATATACCTCTGACCTCCTCCTGGGGTGTATAACATCCTTTTCTTTGGATCCTCAGAAACAATGAGTGACCAGCAGATAAGTCTTTAGGTAAATGATTATGACCTCATGCTCATGAGATATGAATCAAGTGTTTGATCTTTATATATCTGTCTTTCTTGAAGACATTTAGTTTAGCTGTTCCCCCTCTTTTGACTTCATGTAGCCCACTAACCCTAGCAGCTACCTTGTTAGTGAACACCATTAGATGACAAGACTGGATTGAAAAGATAGATTGACACACATAAGTTGCTAAGACTAAGAGACACAAAGTCCATGTAAAAGAACAGAAATTGAGGGAAGTGAAGACAATGAATTAGAAGGATGGACGTGGAAGAACAAGGGATAGTGCATACCTTAATTGGCATCTGCCATGTGGATTAAGTGAAATTAGGTTAGAAATGTAGTTGTAGAAATGAAAAGGACTCACAGTTCACAAAGAGTTCGTTACTTGTTCCTGCTAGGAGGTTCCTGCTTCAATATATGTTATCTACATTGAACAGGTTTAGAAGATCACTAAACAAAAATTACTCAATTGTGTCAAGTTAAATTACTCAAGTTCAGTTCCAAAGTGGATTTTTTTGAGTAGAAATAGATCCAGGTTCCCAAAGAAACCTTCACCTGGGAAGAAAAGATGTTCTTTTCTCATAAATACCTCATTTAGAGACTGCTTAGCCCATTTTCTGCTGCTGTAAGACAATACCACAGATTAGGAAAGTTACAAACAGTAGTATTTTGTTTAGCTGTGGTTCCAGAGATTGAGAAGTCCAAGATAAGAGGGGCTACATTTGGTGAGGGCCTTCTTGCTGCATTAAAACATGGTAAAGAACATCAGGGAGGGAGGGATGGAGGGCTTGGGCTTGTGTAAGACATGAGAGGGGCAGCAAGAGAATGCACTTTTTTTTTTTTGGGCCATGCTGGGAATCCAACCCAGAACCTTGCCCATGCTAGCTACACCCTCGGCCTCAAGAATATGGTTTTATATCAGAACCATTCCTGCCGTACCTAACCCACTCCTAAGATAAGGACATTAATTCCTTCATGAATGTGGTGGCTTTATGACCTAATTAGCCCTTAATAGTTCCATCATCCCTCTTCTCCCCCTTTGTTGGGCTATACTGGGGTTTGAACTCAAGGTCTTAAGCTTGCTGGGCATGTATACTATTACTTGAGCAATAACCCCCCCCCCAACCATTTTTGTTCAGTTATTTCTTAGATAGAGTCTCACATTTTTGCCTGGGGCCAGTCTTGGAACATGATTCTCTTAACTTACACCTCCTGAGTAGCTGGGATTACAGGTATGAGCCACCATACATGACAGGACCCACTTCTTAATACTGTTAAATAGGAAGTTAAACTTCTACATGCATTTTTGAGGAGACATTAAAACCTTAGAAGATATTGTTATTGGTTACAAGGTCAAAATTGTAGAATACAGGAGTTGGAAAGCCTAAGAGACTGTGATGGCAATGTGTAAGGAGTCTGAAAAAACAAATGAAAAGAAAAAAAAACTAGCTAAAAAAGGTCTGTGGTAGCATGTGCCCTTCTTGATGCTCCAGTTTTTAGGTAATTAGATACTTACTCTTAATTTGCATGCTTAAGAAGGATGCTGGCTTTGTTTTGAGATAGAGTCAGTCTCTCTCTCTCTCTCTCTCTCTCTCTCTCTCTCTCTCTCTCTCTCTCTCTCTCTCGCCCAGGCTGGCCTTCAACTTGTTATGTTTCCTAGGTTGTCCACAAACTTGTGATCCTCTCATCTCAGCCTCCCAAGTTCCGAGAACACAGGCATGCACCCCTACCTGGTTAGGACTTTGAATATCTTTTTTCTATACTTTAACTTGCTGTACTCAAAATTTTTGAGAATGGGTGACTTGTTTGAAGTAGATTGTAGATAATAACAGTTTTGCTACATAAGCAAAATATGTGATTTTTTTTTTTAGAAGATGCAAGAAATATCTTCAAGTCAACTGAAAACAATTGGAAATTTTACAGAATGGTAGTTTTAGAATTGGAAGTTACTTCAGAGATGATGTAATCATTCCATTAATTTATAAATGAGAAAACTGAGACAATGAGAAATTAAGTAGTTTTCGGAGCTTTAAATATCTAACAAATGAAGAATCAGAACCAAAACTGCAGACTTTTGATTTGTAGGCATTCCTGTCACAGGCACCAGTAAAGTGCTTTGAACAGGGACTGTACTAAAGGAATAGAAAATGACATCTGCTTTTTCAGGACTTACAAAACCTATCCAGGGGTTTTGAAAGGTTCAATAATTTTAACCCAAAGAAGGAGATACAAAATCTTATTTTTATTTAAATGGAGCCTACTGCCTTGCTTGGTGAATGAGGAGGAAAGACACAGAAACAAATGTTTCACAGGAAAGTGGTATTCGTTACTATAATGGTAGAGACAAGGGGATGGCCTTTAAGATACTTTAAATTGTTCAAAGCATGGATATAGTGTTATTATTAGAGAAGTAATGTCTAATTTACTAAGACAGCCTTGCTTTTGACATATCAGCTCCTGTTTATAATTTAGTTGGGGTATTTTTCATGCAGAGTGATGAATTTTCTACCAGGAAAGCCATTGCAGCCTATAGAATAGAGTTGACTTCTTTGCCCTTTGTAGTTGATACTATCAGCAGGTCTTGGCTTCTGCAGTCACTCATTGGATTTGGCTGCTCAGAGAAGTTTACAAAGATTGACAGATAATTTTACCATTATCTTGCTGGTTATATTACTGTTGATAGTATCACATTCATTTCAGTTCTCATGAACCCACTGAATAAACCTGTGCTGTGCTTTGGGCTCACTATTAAGTTGATTTTGTTTTTCATTTGTGGTCAGGGGTGCAACATTTAGATGTTAAGATTAAGCTGTGCTCCCAGTTTCCAGTTATAGCTTGTATTACCCAGCAAAGTAGCCACTAGCAACATGTGACTATTTAAATTTAAACTAATTTAAATAAATAACATTAAAAGTTCAGTTCCTAAGTGTTGTTTTAGGCGCTCAGTAACTAGATGTTTCTAATATGTCTAAAATGTTGACAGCTCAGGCATAGAACATTTCCTAACTGGAGAATGTTCTAGTAGACCACTGATCTAGAATATCTTTCCTTTTCCATGCATATAAGCGTGTCTGGAAGGCTTCTTGTCCTGAAGGATATGCCTCTAAGGCAATGGTAGTTTGTAGCCTGTGCCCTCTGGTTGCATTAATTATACAGGAGAGAATATGCAACAAGTATCGGTGGTGGTGGGTGGGGGTTGATCTTGGCTAAAGTTAAGATGTGCAACTAGGTTAGAAGTAACCATGGTTTTATTAATACAAAGATCTTAGAAACTGAAATCACTAGATCTGGGTTGAGATCCAACTCTGTCCCTTACCAGAAATGTGGACTGGGCTAATCATTGAATACTTTTTAATTTTTTTAGTTTTCTTCACTTGTAAAATGAAGACTGGTGTGGGTATCAAATGAATTGGAAACTTCTTTATAAACTGTGAAGCCTATAAATATTTTTATGGTTATTGCAGGAACTAAGGCACCAGAATTTTAAATTTGTAACAGTAACTTTTAAGTTCCTTCATCTTTGCTTGGAGGGCATCATATTGAATTAGTTGATACAAAGAACTGGAAAATGACCATACAAAAAAACTGACATGTGCTTTGGAGATTAGCAAATTATCAAATGACAATATAGAATTAATTTATGGATGAGGTTAAAGAGCTACAAAATGATACTAATTCCTCAGCTTCTTACATTAAAACTTTCAGAAGAAACTTTTGATAACATTATTGACATTTCACTTGCTTCTAGACCAGAGTGACTCATTTAACATCAGATGGAAAGAAAGATCATTGACAGTAAGGTTTTAAAATATTTTCTACACCAGAGTTTCTGGTATTTTTACCGAAGTGTACAGCTTTATTCTGATATTGCAGAGAGTTATGGCATGGCATTAGGCATTATCCATGCTAAGTTGCGGTAGAACAGAGGGCTGGTGGAGAGTGTGGTAGGGAATGGAGGCAGGTAGGCATTAGATCAGTCTGATTTGAGCACTCATTAAGAAGCCATTATAGAGCCGGTGGAATGTCTCAAGTGGTGGCATGCCTGCCTAAGAAGTGCAAGGCCCTGAGTTTAACCCCAGTACAGAGGTTCCATTTGTGCTAGTTTCTCACCTTAGATAAATAGACACTAAGTGACTGAGGCCACTTTTTGCTAGTGAAGAGTACAAGTAGAATCTTCAGCAAGTGATATTGCTACAAATCAGATGTCACCATCCAGATGGCAAATTTCACTTTATTTATTCCAACCCTGTGTTCCACTGTCAGTGGGATGATTATCTATGCATTCAGAACTGCGCAAATTGTGCAAGCCAATGAGCCTTCTGCCCAGAATCTAAAGTGAAAGCAAGAATGTTGGAAACCAAAAAGATGTCATATGTTTAGAAGTTAAGCATTTTGTTTTTATTAGCAATTTGGGGAGTGGGTAGCTTAGTAGTAGAGTGCTTGCCTAATGTGTGCCATGCCTTGAGTTTGATCCTCAGGACTGCAAACGGACGAAGAAACAAATAACAGCAGCAAAAACAAAAAAAGAAAGAAAGAAATGGTTAAAAAAAATTCCCCCAATGTACTACTGAATTTTATCCCTTGATAGGTACTTACTCTGTGAATGTTTTCATGCCTCCTTCTCACAAATAAGCTGCCCCTGAAGAAGAGGAATTAAAAGTTGCTGTGCAGGCTCTGAGCATAGGAGTAGAAGTTAGGAAAGTTCAAAGGAGGTGGACTGTAATATAAAGCATATCTCTTTCCATCTTTCTAAAAAAGTTGCCAGTGAAGTCTTTGAGCTGAAGCTAAGGTAACCACTTCACAGGGATTAAGATACAAGGCAGGGGGGCTTTCTTTGGTCTTTTTTTTTTTTTTTTGGTAATTACTAGTTCTGAGAATATCGTAATTGTACTTACTGGAAACTTAGGGCAAACAAACACAGGGAGAAAATAAAGATGTGGAGAAGAAGCCAGGACTGAGACCCAGGCCATGCCCAGGAGAACATATGCTGATAAGGAGAATCTAGGCCTTTTCCTTAGGCACTTCAGGGTTTATTGTAGTTTACTGCCTCTAATTTTGGCTTCCTCTCAGCTTCCTGTCAGCATCCTGCAGGCCTCACTGTTGGATTGTCCCAAATCTGGTGCTTGTAGCCCACCCATAATACTGCAGGGTCACTGTTGTTGGGGAGGCAGTATAACAGTGTGGCTTGAGAGTTTGGGTTCTGACTTCAAAGCAAAAAATGACAGGAAGTAATTACTACTTACTTTTCAATATTAATATAGAATGTTTAATGGTCTCAATTCTCCAACCAAAATACATAGAATGCTTATACATATATACATGGAAATGTTACAAGGAAACTCCCTGAATAGCTATCTTAAACAAACAAAAATGTTGGGTTGTTTTCTTTTATAAAATTGGAAAATAGGAGGGCAGAACAAGTCCTGTCCAGGGGGATTGGTCACAGTGGGAGAGGGGTTGATGTGGGGAAAGGGTTGTGTAGGAGGGTGAATATAGTGCAAATACTGTGTACACATGTGTGTAAATGAAAAAAATGAGACTATTTGAAACTATTCCAGGAATGGGGGTGGTGGGAATAAAGGAGAATGATGGAGGAGGTGAATTCAAGTATGATATATTTGGTATATTGTAAGAACTTTTGTAAATGCCACAATGTACCGCCAGCACAACAATAAAAAAAAAATGAAAAAATTAAAAAGTTTGGGCTTTGGAGCCAGGTGTCTGGGACTGAATCTTGATTCTCCCATGTAACCTTTAGTGTATTCACTGACTCTGGTTTGTGCCTCAGTTCCTCATCTATAAATTCTATTTGCTTTATGTACATGAAGAAAGAAAAAAATACTATCAATTTAACTATGACATCTCTGAATATAAGATATACCCCAGTTTCAGAGAGTTAAAATGGAGAAAAAGATGCATACTTATAGAATTGACAAAATATGGTAGTGGCACACCTTCCTCTTAGGTTGTTGGTAGGAGTAAGTTGGTATTTGTGAAGCACTTGTGCTAGTACCTGACATAAGTAAGTGTCAGGTACTGGTAGCTAAGTCTTGTTTATTTTTGAACCTGTGCTACTTAGAGAAGTTAACTTAGTTATCTAGTCAGCATTGTGCTGGGAAGACACTGGTGGTTTAGATAACTACTCCTGCATCGAGAGACCTACTTAATGTTGTAGTTAAGGAGAAATACACAGAAAGAGAGAAATCCCCATACAACCTAGAAGTAGAGATACAGTTCTGTGAGAGCAGAGTGTAAAGGAGTAAGACTAATTTTTCGTCAGGGAGACAGAAAAGGCTTTGGAAAGGCAGTGACATTTAAGCTCAATTGGAAGGCATGAGAAAAAGGGCTCAGCAGAAAGAGAAGGCCATCAAAGAAGGACATTATAGGCAGAGGGAACAAAACATGCAAAAGCAAGGGACTTACACAAAAGAGGGGCATGAGTCACTGATGAGGTTGTGTCTGGGCAAGGTGGTAGCAGATAAGTCTGAAGAACGTAGGTCACTCCAGATGTGGAAGATCACATATGCCAAATTAGGAGGTATGAATTTTACATTCTTCCTAGTAAGAAATGGACAGATAACTGAGGTCTTAAGCAGTGGAGTGTTGTGAGGAGAGGATCTTTCTTTCTTAATTCCCTTTTTTTGCCATTATGCAACTATGTTCTATAGAAGCAAAATCTGCTCTTTAACATTCAGATACAGAAGCCTAAGGCTGCTCTTAAAAACTTTTGACACAGTTAAACACTTCTCCGACACAGCAAGGCAGCTCAGGGTGTTGTGTGATTTGCAAAGTTGTAAGATGACAATATGATGAAATCTTATTTTCACAATAGTATTTAAATATAAACACCATGTTTGCCAAATTAAATGGCAAAATACTGAGGTGATATATATAGCATTTATGTTACTTTTTGTCATTTGGTAATGATTTCAAACTAAAGAAGCTGAGAATAATAACACAAAAAATACCTGTAAACAGTTTACTTCTGTCCACTTACCCTTAACATTTTTACATTATCATTTGATAACTCTTGCTTTAACCATGCATGTGTGCACACACACACACACACACACACACACACCCCACAAACATGGTTTTTTTCCTAAACCATCTGAGTGAGTTCTGTAGAGGTATTTTACAAAACCACAACAGAGACAGTACAGTTGTCATCTGTGGTAAATTAACATTGATAACAACTTCTAAATAATTCACTGGTCATATTCCAGTTTTGTCAGTTGATCCAATAATACTGTTCATAGGATAGTAATGGGATCCCATGTAGTTTAAGTATTGCATTTTTGTCATTTCAGCCTCCTTTGTTCTGGAATATTTTCACAGACTTTCTTCATCTTTTGTGACAACTGACATTTTAAAGACATTTTTCTAGAGGAACATTCCTTATTTGGAATGTTTTTTCCAAACAACATCATTTTTATGATGTTTTCTCATTATTTAATTCAAGTTATGTTTTCCTTACCAGAATACTACATAAATAATATGTCCTTCTCAAGGTATCACAATTGTATACACGTGAAATCCACTTGCCCTTTATTGGTAGTGTTAATTGTGGTCATCAGTGAAAATGTTTTCCAGTTGCTTCAGTAATTAGATATTATTTTTTCTCTTGGAACTAACTAATCTATTGGGAGACATTTTGAGACCATGAAAATTCTGTTCTTCATCAAAATCTTCCCCTAGACTTGGCTGCTTATAAGTGATTCATGCCTGTATCACTGACCTTTTTTACAGTGGTCGCAAAATGATTAGATTGTCTATATTTCCTTAAGTTTTGACATTTACATGTATTCCACTGTATATTTTTATTTTTAGTAGTAATCAACTATTTTTAATAAAATTCTTATTTCAAATTATCAATCATCTTATATTTAAAATGATTCTTTCTGACCATGTCCATAAAAATGAGATTTTAAAGTATGCTACCTCTTTTGTATTGAGAGCTCCTTAACTAGCTACTGCAGATGGCTTCCTTAGTTCTGAATATCTTGATACTGGCTCCTGGACCAGTTAGGTATGAGCCTGTGGGACTTCAGCATTAACTGTGGAGGATACCATGGAGGACTTTATATCTACAGTGAATAGCACCTAATAGAGCTCTTATTTATTCAGAACTTTCTTTGTAGTTTTGGGAAAGAAAGACATTTGTTTGACCTCAAGTGTTAAGAAATGCCACTTTTTTTTTTGCAAAAATGGGGTAAGGCACAGGCTACTGTGAACGAATCATTTGGCCAAGTTTGTTTCTCCTAACTGAAGTGAGTGTTACAGTAATTGTCTTGAGCTTTAAATGGTGTTTTGGTGGTTCTCTTAGGCTATTTTATTTTTTAAAATCAGGGGGATGCCAGAAACACTTTAAGGGTTAGTCAAGGATTAGAGAAACGTCGCATTTCATTTGATACCTTCTTATTATAATTTCTGTTGCTCCAGCTCTTAGTAGTTTTTGTTTTTCTCATTTTTCTTTTCTGGTCTGCTCTGATTTTCTGGGTAGCTTTGTGCTGTTAGGCTACGACTTGTACCCCTTTTCTTGGCAGAGAGTTACTTGGTCATAAGGAAGACAAGAAACATTGTGAATGATTTATTATAGGTCATTGCCAAAGCAAATTTTTAGTAATAGAGAAAAAAAATTTACTTAAATTTCTTAGGCCCATTATGTCCTTATCTTCTCATGTTTTGAAATGTGAGAAAAATTTCACTTAAAAACAAAAGCCCTATTTATATATGAGAACAGTATGATATTACCACTTACGTGAGGTTCTGAGACATTTATTGAGTGCCTACTTTTTGTGGAGCACTGCTCCCCCTAAAAGGTTTGTTATGGAAAGAAGGATGATGTAAAATGATTATCTAACTTTTGTATTGAAATCGACTGAAAGCAACCTAGAAAAAAACTTCCTAGAAATCAGTACTTGAAACTAATCAGTACCAACTTTTTGGTGGCTGGGATGGGGGGCAGTGGTATTGGGAATTGAACTAAGGGCCTAATGATTGCTAGACAAGGCGGTCTACCACTTGAGCCATGTCCCTAGCCATTTTTACTGTAGCTATTTTTCAGATTGGGTTTCATGTTTTTGCCTGGGGCCAGCCTCACACTGTGATCCCTTCTATGGCTAGCCTCCTGTATAGCTGAGACCACAGGCATTTACTGCCACACCTGGCTTACTGAGATTCTTGCTAGCTTTTGCCTGGGCTGGCCTTGAATTGCAGTTCTCCAGATCTCTCTCCTGAGTAGCTGGGATTATAAGAGTGAGCAGCTGTGCCTTATGACCAGTACTGCCTTTGACTGGAAATGTGTACATTGACACGTAACATCATTAGTAATATATGTTAGAATTGACCTGTTTCACCTGAACTTGTTACAATTTTTATGGGGGGATTCAAGGAATATTTGAGTTTCCTAAATCTATAATAAATAGTGACACCTATGTGTATGTGTGTGTGTGTGTGTGTGTGTATATATATATATATATCAACAAGATGTTGAGACCAGACAGACCATTTATGTAAGGTGGAAGGTGAAGCCTGACTTAGAGAACAGCATTAGCAATGAAGAAAAAAATAACAGGTAAAAAATGAAATTTAGGGGAAGGCCTTGGCAAGATCTGCCAGCCAAATGATGTGGCCAAGAAGAGCAAAATGAAGGCTGACACAGCCTGGCAGTGGTACAAGCTTTGGCAAGAGATAAATTTAGCATGTGTGAGGTTTTAAGAGTACATATTGGGGTATCAAATGTATATTTGTTCATATGGTGCGATCTGACAAATACTTGATCAGGGAGGGTTTGTGGGAGGGGAGAGGGTGAATGGAGGAGAAGAAGGTGAGTGAATTTGGTTGATGAGCTTATATATACATATATATGCACATATTATATATATGTGTATATATGTGTATATATGTGTGTGTGTGTATATATATATATATATATATGTATGTATGTATGTATGTACACACACATGAAATCTCCTGCAACTGCTTTAAATGGGGTGGAGAGGGGTTTGTGTGGTGGGTAGTGGTGAGGGGGTGACCCAACCAATGTGCAGTGTAAGTCTATCCAGAATTATACATTGAATCCCCCCATATGACAAATATATCCTAATAAAAATAGAAAAAAATAGGGATGAAGATGCAGATTTGAGATTCAGCAGTGTGTGTTACGTTGTGTTGTGTTGTTTTATGGTGGACGATGTGGGGATGGAGGCTATTGTTCAGGAAAAGGAAGCCTTAACTGTGTGAAGGCTTCAGTACAATGCAGGGACAGAGCCACTCCATTAACGCAGCTCCATTAGGTACCAGTCACTTTGTCTTTTTTGTGTGAATGGCATCCCCAATTCATGCAGTGGAGTTAATCTGCAAGAGGGGAACTCAAACTCCAGGATTATTTAAATACGTGAGTGATGAGTGAAAGATACGGAGAAGTGTTCTGAGAGATTAATGGAGAATCATGCCAGTGTACTGTTATAGGAGCCAAGTCAAAGGTTTTATGGCATATTGTCAGATACTGGAGAGATGTTAAAGAGAATGAGACCTGAGAAGAAGCTTTGCATTTATGAGATTATTATTTTATCTCAAGAGATCTCTGTTCATTGGAATATTTAGACTAGAAACCAGATTGCAAGGGGATAAGCAGTGAGAAGGAGAGAGGTGGAACATGGCTTAAGGAAATAGCAGCATTGAGACATGATTTTAGGAACTAACTTCATGATATCATAGAACATGTCTAGATGAAATAATTATACAAAATAACTTTGCATTTTGGAGTTTATTTTTAAAAAAATTTAATTGACACATAAAACTATATATTTTAATACATGTATATTTTGTGTAATGTTCAAATCAGAGTAATCATCTCTGTGTCTTCAAACATCACATCTTTGCGGTGAAACATTCAAAGTCCTTTTTTCTAGCTTTTTGAAATACTTGGTATACCATGGTCATCTGACGTGTAATATCGTACCAGAATCTCTTACTCATATCTAACTATAACTTAGTTCCCTTTGATAAAATTCTGCCCATCTTCCCTTCCCATTGTATAAGATTCCACATAGGAGTAAGAGCATGAAGTACTTGACTTTCTATGCCTGGCTTAAGGTTATATATAGCATAATGATCTCTAGTTCCATCTATGCTGTTGTAAATGACAGAATTTCATTCTTTTTTTTTTAATGTAAGAATAGTATTCCATTGTATTTGTATACTACATTTCCTTTATACATTCATTAGTTGATAGACACTTATATTGTTTCCATGTCTTCGCTATTGTGAATAGTGCTGCAGGTGAACAGGAGTACAGGTGTGTCTTCAACATTCTGATTTCATTTGGAGATTATTTTGAATAGATAGTGATGTTTTATAATTTTCCTAATTTCAGATATTTTCTATAATGTTTTGAGAAATTAGTAAGATTCTCAAATTTTACTTCCTATTCTGTATTATTATATTAAGTTTTACTAATTTAAAATCTTGTATTTAACCTTATTAAGTCATGTTTTCCAATACATTATAGAATTCTTTGGTGATTTTTGTAGTATATATGTATGAAAAATGAGCTATGATGAAAATGAATGGCTTTTCTAAATTTGCATAGTGAATTTATAGCATTGTATCTTCATAATTCCAATGAAACAAAAAAAAAGGTTTTTTGATCTGGGATTAATATTTATATAGTTGCAGGTTACAGTTAGTAATGATTATAGACCTCTGTTGTGAAAATAAGTAGAAACTTAAAGGAATAAAGTGTTGTGCTTTAACCAAGGTAGTAATAAATAGTTAGGAACTTATCCTGTGCAGTCATCACTGATGTTGAGGCAGGAGGGTTGTGAATGAAGAGGGAAGAGCCTTATTTAATGGTCTTTATGATATGCTCCCAAATCATCTTACAATAATTAGATCTCTTCCTCATCTCCCCACCCCCCCATCTTTCTGGTTAAAAGTTTGACAATTTCAGCTACCCTCTTAATTCTTCTGTTGAGAATGGGGTTAATTAAGACATAGTATCTGTTTGACATGGACAGGAAATCAATGTTCAGATTGAGTAAACTTTTGGGCTTTCTTTTTTTTCTACTTTTGTTACTGCCTTTTGGTCTTTTAGGGGAACTTGACCAGTACTGTAGTGAATTCTTCTCTTTTCTGTTTTTTGTGAATTATATTAGCCATTCACAGGACAGAAGCAAATAGCCATTTTTAAAATTCATGTCTTCAAATGTTAATTTGATGCTTTGAGGCATAAATGACCTTTCTAGCCAGCCCAGACTTGTCAAACAAAGGACTGATAGGAACAAGCTGCTGTTTGTTCTAATATAACAGGCTGTTTTGCACAGAGAATTTCAAAAACAATTTTGCTTCCCTTTTCTTCAAAACATTAAATTAAACTTCGGCCTGAGCTAGGTATGAATTTAGAAAGAACTGTGTGTACACAAGTGGTTGAATGGAATCCTGATCACCTATGCAACAAGAACTATAGGAGCAAAAACAGTAGGTGAGCAGAGCGAAGCATTGCACATAGTTTTTGTATAATTGCTATTGCATGTTAATTGAAACTGTTGAACTGAACTGTGATGATGCCGTGGAGTGACCACTGAGCACCAAAACACTTGGCTTTCATCACAGCTTTACAGTTTACTTATTAGCCCTGGGCCCTGATACATGATATAACCTCTATGAGTTTCTTTGTTTCAATTGGGAATAATACTTCTTATTCTGCTCCATTAATAACTCTATACCAGCCCGTTTGTTATGAGACACCTGTGAGATATTGGACATAAACCCATTTATTCATTTGTTTCAATAAGTGTAATGTTAAATTACCCCCAATTTGTTCTAGGTATTGTCTATTGATGGCTGATGTTTTGTTTTTCCATGTGTGATGTAAAGGAATAACATAAAAGCGTTTTCAGTTTGGGTTTTCCATTGGGTTCTCATGTTCTAAAGTAAATTGCCAGGAATCAGGAAGCCAACAAAACAGTCCACCTAAGAAATATTAACCACACCCACCATACCTTCACCCCCAAATAATTTATGTACAGTTTTTTCCCTTGAAGTTTAGTACTCCACATAGAAGGGTAGAACATATGCTTAGTTTTGGTGGATTGTTAGCTCATTTTATTTTTTCTACTTAGGAATTATGAAAAAGAAAAAGAAAATTCACTTTGGTCAAAGTAAGGATAATGGCTTTTTAACATAAATAAGCTTAAAATATTCCCCATTATGTCTAGAAAATTTGTTTTTCTTAAGTTTTATTAGAGAAATTTCTAATAACAAAAGATTTATATAGAGTAACTTTGACTTTACTACCTTTTATTCTCTTTCGACAAACAGAATAGAAAATATCTAGATTAATATATACTTGGGGATTAGGTTTATTTCTTAGGAAAGGTATCATTTGAAAGTTTATAGTTTTAATTAGGAAAAGACTTTCTGTTTAGAAGAAAGTATTCAATATGACATTTAGGTATGGGGACTATGTGTTACTCTGTGCATGCACACACACAGGTTCATGTATGTACTGCCAACTAGGTGGAGTCTGTGATCAGAAGATTTCCAGATTCTTTGCGTCTTGTGAAGAAGAATGCATTGCAGGACACGTGGGTGTAAAGGAGTTTATTAAAATTTAGGGAAGGGAAATAGAAAAGGAGCATGGTAAGCACAGGTGGAATTTACAGGCAGTGAGAGAGAGAGAGAGAGAGAGAGAGAGAGAGAGAGTGTGTGTGTGTGTGTGTGTGTGTGTGTGTGTGTTTCTTTTCTTCTGATGCTTTTAAAACCTAATCTATGGGAAGGGAGGAACCAGGGGATTTCCATCCAATAATCAGTGAGTAGGGAAGGGAATGGGTTGTTCCTGGGCGAGGTGAGATGGTCTCTGAGCCAGAGCATGGTTAATCTGAGATGTAATATTAAGTTTCTGTGAGTTTCAAACTTTCACTAATTTTAGCCCGCCTCAAACCCACCTTAAAGACAAGCTTCTGAAAAAGATCTTTTTGGGGTTGCTGGGGGGTTGGAGTTCTCTTTTCTTCTGAATCTGCTTTGATCTGACAAGGGGCAGCAGATTCTCCCTATGAGGGAAAATTGTCTTTCCTATTTCTTTCCCTTGGGACTCATTTAGACACAAGGTGTTTGAATTATTATCAAATACAATTAAGGTTCCTCATGGAGATATTCATCTGTAGAGATCAATAGCCCTGTTGCCTCATGATCCTAAAGGCTTTTATCCTGGAAGAGATAAATCCCGTTTAGAAGGCATGACCCAAACATTAACAATAATAGGAGCATCAGAACGGACCCTGCCAGGAGTAGCAGGAAGGATAAGGAATCTATCTTTTCATTTTGAAAAGTGACGGAGTCTTCTGGTTACATTTCCTATAGGTGTTTATACCTGTAGCTATTCTTAACTTTTAAGTGGTCCTCCATTTGGACTGCCACTGTAGCGGGCAGTTAAGGACTTATTGGGACAATATCTACATTGGGGGCCAGGTGTGCCAGGGGGCAGGTGTCAGTCCAGTTAGAGGGTAAACATGAGTAGGAGTCAGCTCTGTACAGATAGAAGACTTCATGGTGTCCCTAACAGAAGTAAGAAGCCATTGAAAGTTAGATTGTCTTTGCCTAAACAGAAGGCCTTCGCCAAAGGCGTGAGTTTGCCTTGTGCCAGAAGCCTAAAAGGCTTAAATTTTAGAGCACATATGTAAGAGCCCCTTTTTAAAACCTCCCAGTTTTGGTTACTTTTAGAAGACCAGAATAATTGACTCCATCTAGATCTGGAGAAGTTCCCTCGTTTGTGTAGTCCTTTTTGAACTGTCTCAGGTGGCAGAACGCCACTTGTCCCTCTGAGAAGATGGAGGACACCAACCACTCAGGGGTCGCTTCCTCTTAAACTGTTTCTCTGAACAGTTGCCGCTAAAGATTCTGCCAAGTTGGCAGTTTTGTTCTCTGTAGCCAGGAGCTACGTAGCTTCTTCCAGAAAGTCAGATTTTGTCCCACACAAGAGGGTAAGTAACACATCAAACAGATCAGAAGTCAGTGCCAGTGTAACCTTTTTGGCCAAATTAAGCAACAAAGAGATTTATTTTAAAATGTCTGGGCTGGGCTTAATTAATCTAATTGTCCCATAGGGGATATTCTGATGCCTTTAAATTGTATCAAAAGACAACAGTTAAAATGTTTTTACAAGGAAAATACAAAATGACCCAATATTTAAGAATGCCTGCCCTGGTTGACAGATAAACACTCTTAAATTATTTTTTGTCATTATTTTTAGTAAGTTAGCCAGCTAGATTCTTAAGTACTTTATAATAGATCTTTAACATATATACTCTATTTTTTGTTCAATCCTTAACAGATAAATGTAATAAAATCACATTAATTTAGAGAATTTTAATCACAAGCTAGTTACAGTTTTCCTAGAGGATAGCAAGATGGCGTTACCCATGAGTTTCCTATCCGTAGGGAGTGGAATAATGGCAATGAACATGTGGTGGCTTCATCATGGTGGCAGTACTTTATGTGATGATAAAGTACTTTGGTCTCTCCAAAGGGTCTCTCAAATGAGACACAGAAACATGTTACTTGCAACACAGGCTTAAAATAGTAATCTGTTACAGGGATAAAAGACATCTTCCCTTGAGAGACAGGTGTTATTGCCTGTATGAGTTAGTCCTCTTTTTTAGATTAACAGGATCAAAGCACTTCCAGTATTTAAGAACACAGCCAAGTGAATATGCTGGGTGGTGTAGAGCAGAGAGGGAAAGACAAGGAGGAAAATTGCTCTTCGGGAGAGAGTGAAAGGGTCCTGGATCCGAAAAGCGTCCCTTCTTTAGATACCAAGTAAATGTTAATACAGGTCCTTTTGACCTGGTCCCATCATACATCTCTGGAGTGAACAAGCACCAGGGGCCCCTGGCTTCGAGTCATCCATTCTCTTAAGGGCCCACCTCTCCACCCCTCTCATGTGGCACCGGAATGAGATGCTGATTGTGAATGCTGTGAAGAGACTAAATAATCAAGGCAAATTAAGGTGGGATTCAAACTCATAGCCTCACATTTGGTAGGTAGGTGTTCTGCCATTTTAAGCCTCTATGCCCGTTCTTGTTAGCTTCCCTAAAGAAAGAAGACTTAAAAACTACCTTTAGAATCTGGTAAATAATCCCATTAATGCCATCAGTGAAGGATGCCAGCAGCCTACTGGGGTACCTGGGGCAAGTATCCCTGGGACAGGGGAATGTGGCCCTTCCAGGCCATGGGGACAAGGAGAGCATGGATGACATTCAGGATAGGGTACCCAGGGCAAACAGAGGCATGGTGGGCAAGAGAGCATTGGTGTGGGATGGGAGCAATGGAATAAACACAAGGCTGCCCCAGGAAAAAGGTTTCATGCCTGAGGCCCTGAGCTGCTGCTGCAGAGCTGCCCATGCCGGTGGTGGGTCTTGGGGCACATTCCTTCCTCCTTTCCTCAGCTCCGCTGTATGAATGACTCCCAACAGCACAGGAGGGTCCCCGCCCATGCTGAGAGGTGCCAGGGCTCCCAGCCCATGCTGAGAGGCGGGGCAGGGCCCAACAGGCTCCCGGACTCTCAGCTGCCTGCCTTGCCTCTGGTACCACAAACTTCCCAGCCTCTGAGCCCTTCCTGTTGGAGGCAGTGATGGCACATTTTGTGCAGCTTCCTCCTCCCACCAGTTTGGGTGTTGTGAGCCTTCCAGCCAGAGGCTGCCAGGCTGATCCAACACTGGATCTAAAATAGTAAAGCTTAGCCTCTTGACCACAGAAATAGGCTTGGTTCATAGACATAGTTTTTGTGGAAATGTTTGGGGGAAGTCTGTGAAAAGGAAAGGAAAGGAAATTATAAAATTAAAATTCTTATAATTTTCTTACCTGATGCATGCATTGGCGCTGCATGCATGGCTCAGGATGGGGGAGGGATGAGGGAGTAGGGCATTTCTGTTTTAAAACAGCCTGCCCCCCAGCTCATCCCTCTGCCCTCCCTGGTGGGACCCAGCACCCTGATTGGGGGGTGGAGGGGCTGGCTGCATATCTGGCAGGCGGACAAAGTTGGCATCCCTTCCGCGACTCCATCACCACGCACGGGCCTAAGAGTGAGTCCCATGCGGGTTGACAATGCTGGGTCCAGTGGACCTGGTGTCTCCCAGCTGCATATCTCTAGGGCAGAGCTCAGCCCATTCCCTTGGCTATGGCTTTGAAAAAACAGAGGGAAAAGAAGATAAGAGTAGAAATAGAGTCTGGGAAACTCACAGTTTCTCTGGGCTGGCTTCACCACATGCTGCCAACGGGGTGGAGTCTGTGGTCAGAAGACTTCCAAATTCTTTGTGTCCTGTGGGGATGAATCCATCATAGGACACATGGGTGTAAATGGAATTTATTAAAAGTTAGGGAAGGGAAATACAAAAGGGAGCACAGGAGGAATCTATAGTCAGAGAGAGAGAGAGAGAGAGAGAATGCTTCTATTCTCCAGGTGCTTTAAAAACTTATGATAATCTATGGGAAGGAAGGAGCAAGGGAAGGGAATAGTTGTTCCCAGGCCAGGTGAGGGTGGTCCCTGAGCCAGAGCATGGTTAATCTAAGATGTAGTACTAAGTTTCTATGAGTCCCGAGCTTTCCCTAATTGTAGCCTGCCTCAGACGTGTGATACATGTTGGAGCTAAGAAATTAACACTGGATCTAAAATAGTAGCTTAGGCTCTTGACCACAGAAATAGGCTTGGTTTATAGACATAGTTCTTGTGGAAACATTTGGGAGAAGTCTTTGAAAAGGTAAGGAAATTATAAAATTAAAATTCTTATAATTTTCACAGGATACTTTAAGCTCTTATCAGTTATGAAATGCAAGTCAAGTTTTATAATTCATGATGAGCTGTTTTGTTAAAATGTTATGTGCTCTTAATATACTTGTAACTTGAATTTATCAAATTGTTTCAGGTGAAACAATTTTCTGAAAAGCCTATGCTTTGGAAATCAGGAGATACCTAGATTCATAATCCAACTACTAGGTGTCAGACCTTGGACAAGTCTCTTCACTTCTGTAACCACCTGTCATTTGATAAATAATTGAAAGTGTGAAGATGTTTCAAAGACTACTTAGAATTTATTATTTTTTGTCCTTGGAAATGATCTTAAAAACCAGTAATGGGATTTATTTTAAGTATATTTTCGAATACTATATTTGTTTTTCCCTTGAAGAGTTTTCATTTAACCAAATGGATTGATTTAAAGGTTTTGACCACAGCTGCTGCAGAAATTTGTGCACAGCTACTGTTTTGGTAAACACAGACTAGTAACCAGATGGCAGTAATACTTCTTAAAGTTGGGCTGTATGGGCTGGGAACCGTCCAAATGGAATTTTCAATGTTTTGCCTAGGTGTCTTGGATTTAGTATACACGAAGTGAGTTTGAGTGTGTTTTATTACTGCAGTGGCTACAAAGAACAAATAGAGTATTATGTAGAATACAAATAATGCTTATTAAACTTGCAGTTGATTCCTTCTAATAGATGTTCCAAATTGCTGTCATACTGTATTTACTTACTCATAAACAGATGTGCTTGTGCTTTAAATCAGAATAAGTATTCCAAACCTAGTTATGCATATTTTAAACAACTGTTAAGATTACATTTTTAAATTGTTGATTAAATAGAACTGATTTATTATATTTTCTAAGGTTGTTAGTTTGTAGTGGTTGTTTTATTTATTTTTGTTCTTTTGAGACAGGGTTTTGCTGTATAGTCCAGGCTGGCCTAGAACTTGCTTTGTAGCCCAGGCTGGCTGACCTTGAGCTGGCAATCCTCTAGTCTCAGCCTTCTGAGTGCTGGGATTGTAGGTTTGTACCACTAGGCCCTGATGGTGGTAAATGTTTTAGATGACAAAGAACTTAGTTTTACTTGTTATTTTTTGATATCTGATTAAGAGTAGAATATCACCAGTTAAAAAATTATTTTCTGGTCTGTAGTCAAGAATGGAGGGTTAGAAATGTAGTTCAGTGGTGGAACACTTGTCCAGTATTTACAAGGCCCTAGGTTTGATACCAAATACTTCAAAAAAGAACTAAAAACCAAAAGAAAAAAAAAAAAGCAGTGGATGTTGAAGATAAGCAATTAATCAGCATATTCAAAACCTCAAGTGGCAAAGTGCCTGCCTAGCAAGCTTGAGGCTCTGAGTTCAAACCCCAGTACTATAAACAAAACAATACAAAACAAAAATCAAAACCCTTTAGGCTCTAATTAACACCAAAGGAGAGGTTGGCAGCAACTTAAATACAGCTGATCTCTGCTTTAACTATATAATAGAATAACAGTAATCCTAGTGTGGTAGTGTTGGAGTGCAGGTTTATCTCCTTGATATGTTGTTATAGTTTACTTGTTAACACCCTTGCCAGTTAGGTGCCATACCATTAAATATATAAATATATAAACCTTTCAGTATCCTGCATATGCTACATGAGACTGAACTGGCTTATTCCTGGAATTCTGCCTTGCTCACTACTGACTTTTCTGGTCTGTTCTGCTCCAGGGGGTTTTTGTGATAGTCCCTACCCGCTTTCTTAGTTCTAGCCTTCATGTTCACATGTTTTCTCAACAAATAGTTACTGACTCATTGTTACTAAATATTAGGTATTATGCTAGGAGAAAGGGATGACCCTCATCTTCTAAAGCATACCTTTTAGAGCGAAGATAAATATTAAATGTATGGCAAATGTAAACTTGTAGCTGTGATAAAGGGCCAGAAAGTAGAGATCCCTTGATAGCTCATGGATCTCACAAATTGATCTAATGTGTTCTTCAGTATAAAAGTAGTGCAACTTATCTGTCTTTAGCTTGTAATGATTTTCAGTCTGAAATATTCCTGATTATTTTAATTATATCAGCCTGCACTTGTTTCTACC
Organism: Castor canadensis; assembly: GCF_047511655.1. Taxonomy (NCBI): domain Eukaryota; kingdom Metazoa; phylum Chordata; class Mammalia; order Rodentia; family Castoridae; genus Castor; species Castor canadensis. The sequence goes on along the minus strand of NC_133391.1, from coordinate 127,474,421 downwards.
ATTTATCATCTAACATATGTCGTGCTTATTAACTTAGAATTGCTCTTATATCTGGCTCTGCCTATCTCTTCCACTTAAGAGGAAGGGAAGGCTACCTAACTATGAGCATCTGCCTCATCATGCATCCACTCCCAGTTGTACTAACTGATGGAAACTCCTGCTAAAACCAAGCAAAAAGACACTGCAACACAAGGGAGGGGAAGTAGAGGCACAAAGGTTGCTTCAGTGCCAAAGGATTGCCTGTGAACTTTAACAAATAGTTTGTGAACGGTGGAGAAGAACATGTACTTGTGAATTTGTTTTCGTGGAATATGGGAACCTAAGCTTCTGCCTCTAAGAGGAAAATATATCAACATTTTAAAAGTTTATTACCAAACTTGTTGGCCTCATGTTTTCATCTGGTAATTAAAAGCCAAATGATACAATGGCAGTTATTCTCTGTGGGCACCTGAGATGGCTACTGATCTATATCATACCAACAGGCTTATACCTGGCATTAATCTACATCTGCACACAAAACAAAATCTTCTGGTAACCTCTTAGAACTAAAGGGAGTATTAACTAACAAACGTAGAAGTTTTTAAACCCAGAATAACCTAATTTATTTACATGGACAAGTCATTAATTACAGCAGCATTAATTAGGACAGAGCTATCCAAACTATTGTACCAATATGACATTTTTAATTCTGTTAACACAGGTACTAATTCATTATTTTAAATTTAGTATCACCTATATTTGAATGGTATAATACCACCATTCAGAATAGTGGTTTTCTTTTTGGGTCGGGGGTTGCATTGGGGTTTGAACTCAGGGCTTTGTGCTAGTTAGGCAGGCACTCTGTTGCCACTTGAGCCATGCCCCCAGCCCTTTTTGCTGTGGTTATTTTTGAGATAGGGTCTCACTTTTTGCCTAGATGGCGATCCTTCTGTTTATGCTTCCAGTAGTAGCAAGGATGACAGGCAAACACCACTACACCCAGTTTTTTCTGTTGAAATGAGTCTTACTAACTTTTTGCCTAGACTGGCCTTGGAACTATGATCTGCCCAGTCTCAGCTTGTTATGTAGCTGTGATAAGTCGGCAGTAATGCACTACTACACACAGTTGTTAGTTGAGATGGGTCTCTCAGCATTTTGCCTCTTTGGCCTAGAACTGTTAGCCTTCTAATTTCAGCCTCCCAAGTAGCAAAGATTATAGGTTTGAGCCACCAGTACTTAGCTCAGAGTAGTGCTTAACTTTGAATTTTTAAATTTTTCAGATAAGATCTTACTCTGCAGTCCAGGTGGCCCAGCACCTGTCTTGACCTCCCAAATCTGGGATTACCGGTGTGGTAACTCATACTCAGCTAAATTTTTTCCTTTTGAGATAGGTCTCTCATTTTGTTGCCCAGCCTGGCCTCAAACTCTTGGGGTCAAATGATCCTCTTGCTTCAGCCTCTCCAGTAGCTGGGACTATAAGCTCAAAGCTGGCTTAACATATTCTTCCTTCATATCCATCCCCCATTCCATAGTTACTCGGTGACATGTACTATCACAATTAGCACAAAAATGACATCTTTTATATGGATTGAATCGCTGATAAAAATGAGTATGCTAGAAATATGACTGTTAGCATAAATGTGAAGATTTCCCAGAAAGAACAGTTTTCTGGATTTATCATCAGCTGTTCAAAATTTAGCACCCCTTTTTCATTTATTCCTCACATCATAGCAATCTAATGGAAATTAACATCCAGGAGTAAGAATTTGGAAATTTAAGACAAATTAATGCAAAATAAATTGCATTAGTAATTGTAGGTTGAGACACATATTTTTTTTTGTTTTTAATATTCTGTATGCCATTTATTTGTGCCCTCTTTTATAGACTGCACCAGGCAAGAGACCTAATAAAAAGTCCCCACCTTTTTTTTTAAAGAGAATAATTTAGAATAATGTTACTTAAGAGTAAGTAGTATCAGAACAAACAGACAATGAGCAGCATATAATTCTGTATATTATGCAGAGACATTAAATAAATGTATTTGTTAGCAGATGCTTTGATACTGAAATTGACATGTAAAATGGCACTCTTTCTCTGCAGGGCTTCATCCAGCCAGTGTTCCTTCACATGTAATGAATTGCTAATTCCAGTCCTATGGTCCATAGGAGACTGACAGGGAACTGGGAGGAGGAAAGCCTTCCAACTCCAAGAACAGCAGGATGTACTGAGATGTGCTTTTTAATGGAGAAACATTTTATAACTCTTGGGGGTAAATTCATAAAGAGGCTTGCGTCTGTGTTTTTGTATTTAAATTAAGGAATTATTAATATAGTCAGACAACTAGGAGCCTGGCAGCTGTATTGCAAAAGGGAAAAGCAGAATTTGGCAGCTGAGCTGAGCTCAGGCACTTTTGAGAAAATACGTACTAAAACTTAACCCTGTGTCCAAATGAAGAAATTTATTGGAAGCAGGCATTTGAGAATGTATTTAGCCAGTTGGAATTTGGGGCTAACTTTTTAACACTGGTCTTTTCCTGTATTTAGGAGAAGGCAAGTTACTTTCATTCTTCTGCTTCAGAGAGATTGATTTGCCATTTGAGATTTTCTTACATCCATAATTCATTCATCCATCTTTCTAGTCAATATTTGTTCAATGTCTACTGTGTACCATGATATTCTGGGAGCCCAAAAATAAGTAAAATCAATTTCCACCCTCAAGCAGTTTATAGTCTGGTGCAAAGACACTTATAAATGAAACATTTTGTGGGTGGAGACTACAGTATTTAAATTAAAAGGCTGCTTTTTGTGAAATACAAAATACATGTAGAACAATGCATAAAACATATCTACAGTTAAGCAGCTAAGTATGGAATTGTATTTTATATATTCTTTGTGCTTGCTTCTATTATTCAATATTACATGATTCATCTATGTTGCTCAGAGAAGTCTCATTGCTGTATTGTAATTTATTTTATCTCTGCCATCCTTTATCCATTCTACTGTTGGTAGGCATTTGAGTTGCTTTCTGTTTGTAACTCATTACTTATGATGCTAAGAGCATTCTTGATTACTTATATTTGGTTTATATACCTAGGAACGTTTGCCTAGTGACAGAATTGTTGGGTCACAGTTATCTAAAAAGTCATATATTTTCTCAAAATATTTGGATTTCTCATGTGGAAGTAATAGGGATAATTATATGTAGCCAATATGTAGTTCAAGTGTCCTTTGTACCAAACCTGAATTGCTAGGAGTATGCTTGAAATGCCACATCATGACTTACTACTTTCTTATGCGAATTGGAAGAGTCTTTGACAAATCAGGAATTATGGAAAAGTTCTTTGAGACTGGAAACTGTGATACAGTTTTGTTTAATAATAAGAAGAAGAAAAAGTGAAAGAAAAAAAGCTGGTGTACATTAAGGATACAAAAAGTTTAGTTATTTTAAAATGTTGAGCTCACATTTTGAAGCGTAATTCTATTTTAATCTCTTTCCTAATGGAAGAAGAAAGGTGATTGATTTGGTAGGGTAATCTAGTTTGAAAAATTGACAACTCTTTGGCATGAGGCCCAGATTTCTTTTCAGATTTTGTGTGAAATAGAAAAATAGCAGCCTCTTGGTGCTATTTATTGTGTAAGAAAAAAAATGAAAAGAGGAAAAAGATACCATTGAACTTAAGAGTAAAGTTGTGACTTCATATAGTAGTAGAACAGGCAGGGACTATTTCACATAATCAATCCCTCTGACCTTCCCAGATAGGAGAAAAATATCATAAATGTTATAATAATTAGCAGAGCATTTAAAATATTGAAGATACTCAGCTTACTTTTTCTTGGCCTCCAAATTCATAAAAAAAAATAAGAAAGATTAACAATGTTTAAAAAATACCTTTTTCACATAGATCTGTATAAGAACTGAATTTACAGGGTGCTCAAAGTTTGCTTGTACCATCTAAAACATGTCTAAACATGAGTGTTTAGGGTATTCAGGCCCAAAGTTTTGTTTTCTGAGTGAATGGGAAATTTTCTGTTCTATTCAATTCAGTGAACGTTTAATGCATGCCAGCCGTGTGCCTGGTCCTGGTAGGTACTGGGGACACAAAGATGAATAAAACAGCTTAATGTCCACTGAAACAGACAGACATGTAAACAATTCACCATAGTGTTGTGTGCTAACAGTGGTAAGAACAATCTGCAAAAAGTACTTTGGTGTACAAAAGAGAACAAATACTTTTGTGTGTCTGTGTAAGGGGTGATAAAGGCCACTAGGTAATAGTGGTCTTCTACTATGTTGAGGAATGGGTTTGAAATAGGTCATATAAATGGCAAGAACTTACAGAGAAAAGAGAAGTGGCATATTTGGCAGAGGAAATTGCATATGTTCATGTAGATTATGGATAATCAACATGAGATTATATTACATATAAAAATTAAAATTCTGTGGCAATTTTAGCATTGATTGTAAGTTTGAAATTGTTAGCCTTTCGTTTCTCATTTTAATCACTAATAGACACACTCAGATATTTTTTTCTCTTGGCCAGAGTTTGGTAATTAGACTCAACTTGGACCCCTCCTGTATGGAAAGATAGCTTTATGGTGAGACTTCTGCCAGTTCGTCTTTCTTCATTCAGAGCTACCTATTGAATGCTTAAATGTATGTTAAATCATCTGTGTTTAAGAATGTATAAGAAAGAACTTAATAAACTTAGTCCTTGCTTTATATGGTGGAGATTTTCAATTCCCTTACGTGTTTGGCACATCTGTAAAAGAGATTTTAATCAATACAGTTGAATACTACTATCAGAAGAAATAGAAGAGTGGTAGCTAGCTATAACCTTAAAAGTTATCTAGTCTGCCTTTCTCATTTTATGTGTTGGAAATAATACCTACTTGGTTAAATTATTTCTCCAATATCACACATCCTGTCTGTAGGCTGGGGCTGGCTAGAGATAGACAGTGTGCAAGGATCAGGTTCTCTGAAACTCTGACCTAGGCCTTTTCATGTGGATAGGACTCATAGTTTCTACATACGCAAAATTTGAATATGTCAGAGGCTAGTCTTCCCATATTTAACCACAATTCTGGTTTAGAAAACTTTCACTGACTAAGCTAGATTATAGGCAACATGTATGGCAGAATCAGATGAACTGCCATTTAGTTGTACATTATCATAATCTTTCTTTTTTGCCTCAAAAAGTGACATTTATTCAAAGGAAAAAAAAAGACAAGATGTCCATCCTTAGGCTCCCATCCCTTCACCCCTCCAGCTGCTCTTTTAAGCCCCCAGGATTGAATCTTGACTGGGGCTAAGTAGAGGACAGCCCCTCTCAGACGAGGTCAGCAACATTGAGGGGTATCTCTTCAGTGGAGGTGTTGTAGAATGTCTCAGTGTCTCTAAGAGTCCCTGTGTGGTCTTCTGTTACCCTGTTAATAGCCACACCTTTACAGCCAAAATGACCACCGCGACAAATTTTATGCACGTAGTTTTCCCTGTTGAGGGGAAGGTCATAGTTGGTGGCTAAAGAAACCTGCTGCACATCAGTACCTCTGGCCTGCATCAACAAAGAAAGCTTCATCATGTGAATGAGGATGCAATCTACATGAAAGGAATTAACAGGCATCCAAGTAGGTAACCAAAGGAAGGCAAAGGAAATAGGCATTCCCCATTCCCCAAAGACCTGAGGCATGCTAGATTTTCTTCCAAGTTACTGCTTTCCTCAAAGGGGCACCAGTTGGCCTCTTGGAGAGGGAATCATCTTGGATTAACATTATCTGTTTAGTTTCCTTTTCCCTACCTATATAAATGGAGAAAATGATACGTATTTTATTGAGTTGTAAAACTTTGTAAAAGCACCAAAGTGCTTGGCTCTTAATTGTCTCCCATGTCTTTTCATATATATATGGATATGTGGATCAAATGAGATCATAGACTAGAAATCAGTTTTTAAAATAACCATGTCATATGCAAATAAACAGACTTAGTTTTCTTTTCATTCAGTTTAATTTTCTCTCATAACTGATTTGTTGAATAGCAACATTGTTTCTTTTCTTTTTATTTCTTTTATTCATATGTGCATACAATGTTTGGGTCATTACTCCTCCCTTCTCCCACCCCCTCCCAACATTGTTTCTTAAAGTGACTGGAGAACTTTTTATTTCACTAAATAACATGGTTCTCTAGTAAATAAGACAGTGTATATAAAAATGTTATATTTAGGCTGGGCATGGTGACTCCTGTCTGTAATCCCTGCTGTTTGTGAGGCAGAGATCAGGAGGATTGTGTTTTGAGGCCAGCCCAGGGCAAAACCATGAGGCTGTAACCAAAACAATAGCCTAAAGGAAAAAAAAAAGATTGTGGTAGAGCACCTGTTGAGTTCAAATTCCAACTCCAATATGGCCATGGAAACAAAACAAAACCCCCAACAACTTCTGTTTAGGGGAGAGGAGATGATAGTGGTACTGCTATGTATTCTGAAAGAAAGTTAAAGGGATTTGCAACCTGGTACTTATTGCTCCAGATTTGACACACTTAGAGACAGTAAAATGAAAACATTGAACTGAGAAATGTAAGGGAGTATGGCGGGAAGGCTTAATTTGCCATGTGGAAGTCAAAAGTTAAGCATATTTCTGGAATGAAGAGAAAGGAATAAGGCTGTCATTGGAAATAAAAATCCTGTGAGGCTACCATTGACTAGAAATACTAAAGTATTCTGAGGAAATCAAAGTGCCAATAGGAATAGAAAACATTTATGTGTATACAGAATAGTTTGATACTATCTACTTTAAATGCAAGGAGAACATGCTGGGAAACCTCACAAAATCAAAACAGTAGTATTTGTAACCAGGAGCCCTTTGTTCATTTTATAGGATAGCATTTATATCTAGAAAAATATATACTGGGGCTTGAACTCAGGGCCTACACCCTGAGCTACTCCACCAGCCCTTTTTTTGTGATGGGTGTTTTCGAGATAGGGTCTCATGAACTATTTGCCTGGGCTGGCTTCAAACCGAGATCCTCCTGATCTCTACCTCCTGAGTCTCTAGGATTACAGGCATGAGCCACTGGTGTCCAGCACATCTGAGAATATTGACTCCTGGTGTTTTGTGTATCCTGAGTTTATCCTAATAATAAAGTAGAGCAGTAACTTGAAAAAAAAATAGTACCTTTAGCAGTAGAATATACCCACTGTTTTATAATCACATTGGTTTCTTATTCTAGGTCTCTCAGGCTGAGTTTTAAAAGAGAAAACCATTTTTTTTTTCTTTTGAGTTCTAAGGCACAATTTTTCACATAAACAGGTCCACATTGACTTTACTTCAATGTTTAATGTTGCTGAAAGGTGTCTAATAAAGCATTCTTTATTAGACCTACTCAGCTTTTTAACAGTTTTATTTTTGTTTACTTCCTTGACTTTTGAAATTTGTAATGTTTCATTTTATTTGATTATTACAGACTAGTTTTGAGTAAGGCCATATATAGTATTTTACAATTTCTACTCTGCTAAAATCATGCCAGTGTATACCTCAAAAAGGTGTTTAGTAGTTTGATTCTACTGGGATTGTATTGTCATAGTTCGAGTAGTCACATGCCCAGCATAGCTGAGATGGACAAGTTGGACTCAAATGCTGACTGTCCAAAGCTTTGTGAAGGACCCACACTATCCCTTTAATACTCATTCTCTATCTGCTTGTGAATGTAGCTACTGTAGGACAGGAACAGGGTGAAACAGGTTGGATGGCAGTGGGTGTAATTCCTGTCCCTGATTGATCTCCAGGTGACATCAGGCAGCCAAAATGGGAAGGTTGGCCAAAAGCAAGTATGAATAATTAGTTCCCCCACAACTTAACCTGAAAGGCACACAGAGATGGAATGGGGAACTGAACAATTTGGATTAGACCCTGCTAAATAATTCAGTGGAATGAAAGAACAGCTTCCATTTTAGGACCCCCCCTCCCCATTGCTTCTTAGAAACTGAATATAAATAGCAGTCCAGAAGCCTCTTGAGCCTTCTGATACCCTCAGCCCCCCCACCCCCCTGCCCTTTTCTGCCTCTTTCTTTCTGCCTTCCTTATGCTGTCTTTCCACTCACTTTCCTTCTCTACTGCTCTACTGGTAGGATAAATGGGAGGAAGAATGGTGACTTGTGCGTAGTTGTCTTTGCTCCACAGGTGAAATGGGCACTGCTGATAATAGGAGAAATGAATGGCTGAGTCGTTTGGATAATGACTCATCAGCCTTCTCATTCTGCTGGGAAAGGGATGAGGCAGGACCAAATGGAAATGCATTCCAGAGATTCATGTACTCTGGCTTTAAATATTTTTATGAATTATAAAAATAAGTAATTGCTACACCAAATAAGATCTACTAAAAAAATAAACACTTTACAAAATTGCCACTTTGCTACATTTTGCCTAAACTGGTTTAATAAAGCCTTATGATAGGATAGATCACTGGTGGGGATTTTTATCACATACTGATAGTAATCTTGTGGCACACTTCTTTGATCTGTGACTGCTTGATCTGCATAGGCAGTTGATTGTTTTGTTGTTTCTAAATATTTATAGGACTCCAAAAACTGATCTTTTTCCTGTGAACCAAGCAGAATGATTTATTAAAGTAAAACCTAGGGCAAGGATAAACCTGTACTCAAGGGAAAAAATAAATGAGCACTGGGAGGAGGAACCCCAGGAACACTTGCCATTGGTCATTTTGGGAACGCTTAAATAGGCCACTGTATTTCTTAGGACTATCTCTAATTTTACTTATTGAATTGAAGTTTATTTATTTAAGGATAATGTGGTTCCAAGAAGTCTGTTTCCCAGGGTCTATAGTTTGAAGCTCCTGTTACTTTAAAAGTATGTCCTGACTCCTGAAGACTGGCCATCTGGCTAGTGTAGTTGTTGCCATTGTGATCAATAAAGTCTACTTTGATTTGTTAGGGATTTATTTTGCTTACAGCTGCACAGAGAGTGACAGTTTGTGTTTTGGCTCCTGTTTAGCTAAGGGAACTTGAGCTTCCTTAGTCTTTTCAGAAAGCCTGACTAGGAAGTTGGCATCCTGGCAAGAATGTTTTAGTTAGATTCAGGAAGTCAGGGTACAAATGTAGAGTAATTTAGATTGACAGTCACTGGAGTATTTGTTTTTAATCCAAGTCATGCTTTAAATTATGATTTTTTAAAAATACATTATTTAAAAGTTTATTATTTACATTTCAAGAGACCTGTAGAAAGTATTAAAACCTTTTATAAGTTGTTTTATTTCTCCAGTGACCTCAGTTCCCATTTTATAGTTTTTCAAAAGCAAAATTTCACAATGCCGTGCAAATTCTCCCTTGAAAGGAAGTGTAGATTTAGGCCTTACCTTAGTTACTTGTGTATCTTCTGGGTGATTTGAGTTTTTTCTGTTGAAATCAGAATTTGACTGGAAAGCATCAAGCAAATGGTTATTTTCATGTGGAATGAAGTATTTCTCACTGAGCAAGGATATAAAAAGCCTGTAAAATGTAGGTTACCTTACATGTAAAAAAATGTCTAATGCTGACCAAAGTTAGCGCTCTATAAGTAAACTTAAGTTCAGTCTTGTCATAATAATGGACTTTAGCCAGTCTCCTCTCTTGAAAATACTACATATAAACATGTGGACATTAAGCCCAAGGCTACTTTAGTATTTTGTAATTAAGGCAAATCTGATTTTAATATTATTGGTCATGGAGATTATTAAAAAGTTAAAGCAAGCACTCTTGACTTTTTTGTACTATAGAAATGTTTTAAAATTACTGTTAATTTAAATTAAGACTTAATCCTGATTTTTGTGAACCTTTTGTGAGGAATTTGTGCTTTTGAAAAATAAGACACATAAAATACATGAAGACTTTTACTTAGGGCTGGTGGAGTGGCTCAAGTGGTAGAGTGCCTACCTAGCAAGCGTGAGGCCCTGAGTTCAAACCCCAGTACCACCAAAAAAAAAAAAAGACTTAAGTACTGAGTTAACTTTGATAAGGGTGTTTAGTTATGTGAGACAGCTCAGGTGAATTTCTCTTAGTTGTCTTTACTAGCATACACAGACTTATTTTAGTGAAGGGAAAATACTTTATCCCAGGATGACAGAAGAGAGATGGGAAAGATTCTTTGTTTTTAAATGGGAGAAGGCAGATTTCTGAATGTGACATTGGATGCCATTGATCAATAAAACTTGCTTTACATTGTAGACTCTGAATTGGTGTCATACAGAAATGGAAGAACTTCAAGCACCTGATGAATTTTGTTTATTTGGCAGGATATGCTATATATTAGTAGGTGAACCTCCTTCCTTATTCTTTTAATAGTTTTGTACATGCATATAAGAATATTTATAGTAATATATGTGTGTATGAGTATTAAGGAAAAACAATGCAAGGAACACTTATATACCTGGTGGTTACCTTATAAATTTAATCTTATCAGTCACTTTGGTATCTTAACAACAGATGGCCTGGTGGCAAGAGCAAGTGCAGGAGCAAGCATTTCGATGAAGACAGGGAGATTCAGTGTTTTGCTTGGCTTTATAACAACTCACTGTCGTGAGAACTCAAACCAGGAGAATGGCATTCCCTTCTGAGTGTCTTGCCCTCAGTGGCCCAACGACCTCCCACTAGGCCCTATGTCTCAGAGGTTCCATCACCTCCCACATTGCACAGTCCAGACTGGGACCAAGTTCCCAACACACAAACCCTCTGGGTCAAACCACATCCAAACTGTAGCATGAATTTTTATAGTTCATTCATATCCATGATATATAGCATTCTACTATATGAATATATGACAGCATGCTCATTCTGCTACTGATGGATATTTGGGTTGCCAGTTCTTTTTTTTTAATTCCAAAATTTCTATGCACATTACTTTGTATATCTCTGGGTGTACATGTGCAGGTGTTTCTGTAGGGTTCTCCTACCTTTTGCTCTTGGCATGAAAATTTTCATGCCAAGAATTTTTAAATTGAAATTTTTAAATTTTTAAATTGAAATAATAGGAATTTACCTTAAGCAATCCAAATGATCTTTGTGGCTTAGCTATTTGTATTTGCTACAACTAAGTAATTTTATAGGTTGTATTTATGAAATGTTACTTTGAAATAACTTAAGATTTACAGGAACCCTTCACTCGTTCTCCCCTAATGTTAATATCTTATATTACTGAGGTGCTTTTATGAAAACCTAAGACACAATACTGTTAATCAAACTACAGACTTTAGGATCATCATGTTGGGCAAGATTAGCCAAGCTCAGAAAGATATTGCATAGTTTTTGCTCATATGCAGCAACTAGACCTAATAACCATAACACCATTTTATTGTTATTGTAAAGTTTGGAGGGGAGAAAAGGTGAGGGTGATGGAGGGTGAATATGATTGAAGTACACTAGAGGTCTGCAAAAACTGTTTAAAAGGAGAGGAGTCAAAAAGAGTAATATGGAGTAAAAGCACATTATAGTACATATAATGAAACCCCTCTGTACAATTAACTTATGCTAATAATTTTTTTCAGAATCCAACAGACTTCATTCACATTTCTCCAGTTTCCACTAATGTCCTTTTCCTGTTTGAGTATCCAAATTCAGGATATGATATTGCATTTAGTTGTCATGGTTTCTTAGAAAAGTGCTGGTTAGATTTTTGTAGAAGATTCCTCAATTTGAGTTATTTAATACTTTCCTTAAGATTAAATTGAGGTGCACTTTTTCAATGCGATATTTGTGAACTACTTGTTATATCATATTAGGAGTACATGATAGTAGAATGACTTCTTATTGGCTATGTCAGTCTTGATCATATGCTAAAGATGATACCCACCAGTTTCCCCACTTTAAGATTACTCCTTTTTAAGTCTCCATGCTTTTTTTTTTTTCTTTTTTAAAGTTTCTTTTTTAATTGGCATAAAATTGTATGTATTTGTCATCTACAGCATGACATTTTGAGGTATACATACATTGTGGAATGACTATGTAAATATGTGTTACCTCACATAGTTATCATTTTTGAGATTAGAACACTGTATACCTACTCTTAGCATTTTTCATTTTTTTTTTTTCATTAGAAGAGCGTCATTAAGGTGCAGCCCATACTCAAGGGGAAAGTATATACAGGAAGGTGGAGAATCTAAGCATTGTAGATATATGCTGAAATCACCAGTTATTAGTAAATACTTAGAGGGGAGATAACTTTTCTTTAAAACTTCACCCACTAATTTTATCATCTACATATCTTACCTGCAGCAATTATTACTACAGTGTTCTAATGATAATTTTTATTTCACTCATTCCTTCTACATTTATTAATTGGAATTCTTCTGTAAGAAAGGTAGATCCCTCTCCCCTGTTTATTTGTTCATTAAATAATTTATATCAGCATGGGCCTCTAATTAATTTTATCCTTTGAATTATAACCTAATACTGTTGCTATTTATTTTACTGTTTGAATAGTTGTAGTCTGACCATTGAGGGCTTTCTCAGATTGGACCAGTTTTCTACATTTTTAAAAGTACTTCCTTTCTGGCAGTGTCAGACTCTGTAGGTTCATCTTGTATTTTCTTTGCCCCAACCCCAGAATCAGCCATTTCTCCAAGGAACCTTGGTGTCTTTTATTGAGAAATGGTATTAAGAATCCCAGATCTGCCAGGCACTGGTGGTTTACTCCCTTAATTCTGGCGACTTTGGAGGTTGAGATTGGGAGGATTGTGATTCAGGGCCAGCCTGGGCAAATAGTTTGTGAGAACCTCATCTCCAAGTTAACCAGAACAAAATGGACTGGAGGTGTGTAAAGCCCTGTGTTCAAACCCCAGCCCCACAAAAACAAAACAAATTCCAGATGTAAGTGTTGCCTTTTTTGGGGGGAGGGGTGTGGTATTTGGGGTTACAATTAAGGATTTAACACTTGGTAGTGCTCTACAGTGTTAGGCATTCTACTGCTTGAGCTGTACCTCTGACCCTTGTTTTTTACAGTAGAATTTGTTGTGGGGGAAAACAAAGTATAGGTGTCTTAGGTTTATCTTCAAAGTGATTTTTTTTTTCTGATTTAAGAAAATAGTGAAATTCATATGGTGACAGGTAAAGAAATACAATGTAGGCCATAGCAATTAATCAGACATGTCACCATACCATCACATATTTCTAGTAATGAAAGTAATTTTAGAACCTTTTCAAATTCATGGCACTTTTGTGGAAAACTTGAAAAGCAGTTTGTTTTCTCAAATGATTATTTTCTATGTGGAACACAATTGATTACAATGAAGCAAGGACAAAGGAGAAGGACCCATGAAACCACCAAACTAAATTCACCAATGTCCCCAAATGAAGCTTAAGCCTTAACTCACAGAAGAAAACCTTAGACCTGTAACTCACACCTCACTTACTTCTTATTTATAGTTCTAAAAACTAGTTACCAAAGTTCTAGAAGAGTTAAAATAACATTTTAGAAAAATCAGAAGAGTTGCAAATGTCAGCAGTAAGAAGGGTACATGTGACTTTTGTGAGGGAGGGGAGAGAACGCAGAGACCAGGCCCTTGTCCCAAAGGGCCCTGCAAACTATTTAGCTGAGGGACCATAGCCCAGATGAGGGAGGTCATGAGTGCGTTGCAGGGAGGACAGTAAGATTTTTGTGATGACAACCCTGAGTCATCAAGAAAGTGTTAAATTAGATTTATTTATTGGATATTGTTTAGGAAGTAAGGGAAGTGTTGATAAGACCTTGATCCATGTGATGAAATGAAAATTCTGGTTTCAGGGATAAACTTTTCCTTAATGACGTAGGCTGAACCATTTGTTCTTCAGAACTATTGAAAGCCAAAGTTTTTTGAGCACTACTGTTTAATAAGGTCATGATCATGAAAATCAGATCCTTATTTAATTTGATTATGCTAGCTTTTGTTTTTCCTTTAGGCATCAACCTTTCATTTCTGATTTTTCTCCCTTAAAATTGGTATCACTAGTATAGCTGTCATTGTTACACACCAGAAGAAATCAATCTCACAGACTTTATGTATCAGAAGCATTCTCATAATGAATATGAATATAATTTTCATGCTTACTTAGAAAAAAACATAAAATTTGTTGTAGGAGAATCATCAAAGAGAATTTTTTTTTTTAGAAAATATTTTAAGGCTAATACCTCTCTAGGTTGGATAGATTTTTATTTTACTTTTAGAAAATGCTGACTTTTAATACGTAAATTTTTTATAAATTTAGACTTGTCCTCCTACTACACCTACAGAAAGGAAAAATGTCTTTATTCTTAGAGCAACTGCAGATGCCCCCATCTAGTTATAAATGCTTTAGGTAGGGTTTGGAGTTACTGGGGAATAAGTTACATAGTCTTAGCATTTTCAAATGAAGTCCCTCCTGCTGAGCATGTGTTTCAAAAGGCAGCTTTATTGGAGTAGAGAAAAAGGGGGAAAAGGCAAGGTACAAACGTGTTTAGTAGAGATTGAAAGTGTGGGGAGAGATTGAAAGAACAAATGTTAGGAGAGGGAAAGAAATGAAGAAGAACAAGCTGTCGCTTATCTTTATTCTTCTACCGTAGTTTACCATGTTAACGTTTATCGGTTTCTGAAACAGGGAATTAAATTTCTATTGAAGAGTAGACCATTTCCAATTTCTGACTACCTTTTTTCACCTTAGAGAAGAAGAGGTAAATTTATTTCCACCTCAAGAAGTAGGGTTCATACTCTGCCAGATAAATATTTGAACCATGATGAAACATTTGGTGAGCTAATATGTTCGATTTATGGATATATGGGCCTTTGTCTTTTCCTCAAAATTCCAGAGTCTGAAAACTAGCCATAAAGTTCAGTTTTCAGGTAGGTTTTTGTTTTCAACTAGAATTTTCCTTGAGCACATATCCAGTGTATTTTAAGTTTAAGGCAATTAAAATGGCCTACACATATAGCAACTTGAATTGATTAAAGGAATAGCCTACATATTTTTTGACTGCGATCTTGTTGTTGAAGTGTACTTTATTTTTGTCTATATTTAAGTAGTTTTAGTTTTATGATGAAATAGGATAGTAATCAGTCCTTGGGTCATGTACCTGATACCACTTTTTCTTTCCTTTTTAACCTCCACTAAAAACCTATTGTAATAGAGATAAGGGCAAAATAGTTTCTGCTGGGTATTGGGGGGGGGGGAGCAGGAGGGGGCGGAGTGGGTGGTAAGGGAGGGGGTGGGGGCAGGGGGGAGAAATGACCCAAGCATTGTATGCACATATGAATAATAAAAATTTAAAAAAAAACTATTGTAAGCTGTGCACCAGGGGCTCACACCTGTAATCCTAGCTATTTAGGAGATTGAGATCAGGAGGACTGAGATTTGAGGCCAGCCCTGCCAAAAAGTTCAGTAGAACCCTTCTCAGTCAATAGCTGGGTGCGGTGACGTGACCTGTAACCCAAGCTACACAGAAGGCTGAGGTTGAGAGGATTATAGTTCTGGGCCAGCCCTGGGGAAAAAGGATTCTAGAGACCCCATCTTAGCTGGGAGAATAAAGCTGGATGTGGCACATGCACCTGTCAGCCCAGCTATAGCAGGAAGGATCATAATGGGAGGATCATAGTACAGGTTGGCCTGGGCAAAAAAGCAAGATATTATCTGAAAAATAACCAGAGCAAAAAAGGGCTGGAGGCATGGCTGAAGAGGAAAAGTACCTGCTTTGCAAGCACAAAACCCTGAGTTCAAACCCCACTACTACCAAAAAACAAAACAAAACAAAGCTGAATCACTCCTGTTTAATCATTTGATGCCTCATATTATGTGGGCTGTATTTAAATAAGTCCCTATTCTCTCACGAGTGGATAATATAGTCTCTTTGAGCTGGTAGTGAACTTTTTCTGTTGTTAACAGAAACAGATAACTTGTGAACATCAGCCCAAAGGAGAAGCAATTTATTTTGGCTCATGGTTGCAGAGGTTTCAGCTAATGGTTACTTGGTTCTGTTGTTTCTTTGGTGGAGCAAAGCTACTTACCTCATGGCTCAGGAGTGGGGAGAAAGAACAAAATATACCCTCTAAGCACATGCGCCAATGACCTACTTCCTCCAACTAGGCCCCATCTTCTACAGTTTCCACCACCTCTCAATAGCAATCCATAACTAGATTAATCTGTTCATGAAGTCTGAGCCCTCATGATCCAATCACCCATGAAGGCCCCACCTCTAAACGCTGCTGCACTGGGGATCAAGTCTTTAAAACATGATCTTTTAGGGAACATTTAAAATCCAAACTATAATAACTGGGGTAAGTATTTTTGCCTCTAAGTGTGTGGATACTTGACTAAGTATTCATGTTGGCTCTAAGTGACTTGGAAATATTTTTAAGTACAATAAAATTCTCTGTATTCGATATATTGTAAGAACTTTTGTAAAGGCCACAATGTATCCCTGGCACAACAATTAAAAAAAAAAAAGGTAACAATAACTCAGTCCTTACTTAGCAGAATACTGAAATACACTTTTTCCAAAAGAAAAAAATTATCTCAAAAAGTGTCCTTGAAAGTCCATCATAAACCAAAGAAAAAATATTTTGAGGCAAAAGCTTAGGTTTTCACCATGTATTTTGAGTATGAGTGTATGTATTTTGGATGCAAGAGTTTGAGGAAGATCTATGGGGACAGCAATAAGGATATGTTCTTACCCTAAGTAAATGAGTCTCTGAAATGCTCTGCATAATCTTGTACTTACTTTAGAGTGAGACCCATTGCTCTCTGCCCCACCCCAACCAAAAGAAGGTAAGGGACCATCAGTCTTGTCACAAGCCTTTTGCAGGTATGAAAATTAGGCCAAAGACTTGAAGTAAACAGCTAATAAAAAGCAGAGCTGGGATTAAACTCAAGTTTCCTAGGTCAATTCCCACTCCCAATATACTGCCATTCTTCAGAGATTGTGATTCCGAAATCTAAGCCTCTATGTATATTGTTGCTGTTAATTAGCACTGTTTCACAATTGAAGCCATTTTAGTTTACATTTCTTGCTACAAATGAACAGAAAAGTCAAAAATTTGGCATGGGAATTCTGTTACCATGGTTTTTTTTTTTTTTTTTTTTTTTTTAAGTTTAGCAACATGATGTCATCATTATATATACCTTACTATATTATATTATATATACCATAGATACCTTTACTTACTTGATATTGAAAGGAAAATTGTTGTTAGATCCTTACTCCAATAGCTGAATTTTGTAATTTTTGTACATTATCACCAACATTCAGTGAAATGCTAAAACGGAATATGTCTGTTCATTTACATTATAAATACTTTACTTTCAAAATAAATAAATAAAAAGTTGTTTCAGTAGTGTATAGTATTAGTGGCATTTTTGTGAGATTTTGAAAACACATTTTAATAAGGAATATTATCTATAATAGTTTAATTCTCAGTAACTACTCCTTCACATATGCTTCCTGGGTAAGTCACATAGATCATTTGTTTTCAGACTTTGCTATCTTGTAGCTTCATACAATAGAGCAGTCTGGTATAGGATTAGTTTTCATTTAACCTGTTAAAATTTTTACTCATCCATTTGTTCATACAGTGAACATTCAGCATGTATCCATATGCCAGATACTGTTCTAGGTACTTATAAGTGCCACCAGGATGTTCACATTAACAGACTCTTTTATAAGACTATGGGTCTTTCTCGCTATGTTATGGAATAAACTCTAGTGCAACATATGTATCTTACGACTTTTTCAGGTCTTTCCACAAAGGCATATTTGAGCTGTAAAGAGATATAATATGGGCTTTTGTCATTCAGCTTTAGACGATTAGGATATAAAATATTGTAAACATTTTTCTTGACCATTGTGGGTAAAGAGTATGTGTTCTTTGTGTTAACCAAATTTTAATAGATATTTGTGCCAGGTGAAACTTTGACTATATAATTATGGTACAAATAACAATAAAATTGGCCTTTTTTTTTTTTGTTATTACAAAGAAGATGAGTTTTCAACAACAGGCTTACCTTTCCCAATAAATACTTGGTTCTTCCGTAGTGAAGGCGGAGACAAGGATGATAAGGCATCTCTAGCTTTTAAAGGCACACATACCAAGGAGGACTTGAACTTCCAGGAAGAAAAGCCACAAAACCTTTAAATTGGCTTATGCTGATTTATAATTTCTGAATTTTCAATTGAGTCCATAGGTCTGTTTAGCAGTCCTCTTGCCCAGCCTGAGCTATGTTTTCATTTGCATTTTCTACAGCTGCTGTTCTAGATCTTTACTACTGTTCCATCTCTAAAGATGTAGTTAACAATTCTGTAGGAGTCCTTTTACTGTATATATAAGTTCTTGGAAACATTACCATTTTGATGTGCTTTCTGGATCTCTTAAAAGGGTGGTGCTGTCTAGCAACTTAATCCAAATTTACATGACCTTGGGAATGCCTTCCCCTTTCTGTTAACATACACATAACCCAGTTTGGGAGATAGAGGACTGTTATTAGAAAGGTCTTACTTCTAAATTCCAGCTCCAGCCTGACTTCTCAACTATCAAATTGTTCAATAATTCAGTGACTTGTTAAAACTAGAACCTTTGTGTCATTCATGAATGTTTTCCTGTGGACTGGTACATTGTCTGTTACCAAGTAGGGGATTATGGAAGTAGCTGTTGAGTGGTCCAGCCACTCATGTTCATAATACTATCATGGATATAAGAGAAAGAATACAGCCTTTTAAGTAGTAAAGGCAACTTGATGGTCCATTGGTTTCACTCCCATTTCTAAAGAGCTTTTTAAAAATGTTTCTATGTTTATTATATATTTTAAATAATATTGCACAGGTAAGCCTTGCCTATATTCATACAATCTGAGATTAATCCATAAAACTAGAAATTTTGCCAGCTATGTAGGACACAAAAAAAATACCGTGTCTTAAGAATCTCAATTATTGGCAGATGGGTTAAAATTATTGAGGTAAAAACTGAATATTTATTCACCTTTATATTGAATTTCAAAGCTTTCAAAAAATACCATTAATGTGTTACATGTTTATCTTTTCTTTATCCCCTTCCTTGAGCCCAAATTGTCAAGTCATTTGAGATAACAGCCTCCAGAGCAAGTTAAAGGTTTTACACCACATGAGTGTGTGTGACAACTTCTTGTTAAAGGTGTCATGCAATTTCTGCTGCTTACCTCCATAAACTTTAAGAAATCATTTAATGTCAGTTTCCCTTATTTAATAAATGTGAAAAAGAGGGAACAGGAAATAGATAATGAGTAGCTTGCTTGCGGGGCTAAAATTAGATAATGGCTGAAATTAGAATCAGGAGTCCAGACTCTCTCTGCCTTGTCTAACTTTGGATTGTGTAGTTCATCTTCTCCTCTGGAATGTGGTTTGAACATTCATTGGTTAAGGAGAGCCTTTGGAGTATCCTGTTGCCAAAGTAGACTGTATGACAAAGTTCCCTGGTGACCATCAGTGTTTGCCCTGGGTATGTAGTCATTACCAGGCTCCCAGAACATGTGCTGGAAATCATCTATATGTCACATTCGTCGCTGAGGAATAAATACTCTGAGCACTTTTTCAATTTCAGCAAAACCTTTTTTTTTCTTTATAAGTAATAGGTGTTCATTATAGAAGTTTTAAAAGAAAGACTTCCCCTTACACTAATTAAAACACGTAAAATAGAAAGTTGCCTATAATTACACTGCTCCAAGATAAGGGTGTGGATGCCTTAGTAATTTATCTACATTTTGAACAGGTGACTTGTCTCTGCTTCTCTTGTCACTGTGTATTTAAGATAAAAATGTACCATTACCCAAGGTATAAACATACCACCTCATTGTTCTTAAAGTTAAACACACAGGGCAGAGAGGATTTTCTTCTCAGCTGGATCTCCAGTCAGGAAAATAACACTAACTTGCAGTCCTAGCAGGGGCCAGAGTTTCTTCAGTCTTTGAGGAGAACAGGAACTCTGACTTCACTTTGCTTATCAGGCCATAAATTATCAAAAATAAAAAGCTGTGGTCACTTTTATTCCACAATAAGAACTGTAAGTCTTCTCTCTGTTGCACCCAACTTTCAATTAGTCTTCTACTCAGTGACAGTATAGGCCTGAGCTGCTGTAAATATAATTTTGCATAGCACATGGAAGACAAAGATTAGGAATAAAAGGGGTGTTTTATGTTTTATTAGCAATATCCTCAAAGCAAGGAGTAAAACATTTACTTATTTAAACTAAAAGTTGGCTTGAGGCAAAAGTAAGTCTTTGAGTTCCCTTCTCTTTTCTTTGTTTGGAGTCAAATCACATTTTATATGCTATGTAAAATGGGGAAAGAAAAAAGTGATAGTAGTTCTATTAATTTGGAAGTATGACTGTAATAAAATATGAATTATTCCAAGAGCCAACTCTTTTTCCATTATCGTAACAGAATGCCAGCATGCTCGCAGGAGCTTGGCATTTGCAGCAGCATGTGCACTCACTCCCACAGGCTGGAGTTTAGTGCACATGTTGAAAATGCCAAGCTTTCTAGAGCCATGCAGTGTTTGTGTTACAATAATGACAGCAGCAGGCATTCCATAAAAGGAACTGTGGTTTACTTACAGACATTGCTAGCTCTCATCCTTACAGCAGCCATGGAAGAGAGCTGTTATTTATCCCTTTTTGTAAATGAAAAACTCAAGACTAAGTTACTTTCCTAAGGTCATTTAGTTGAGGTGTGATGGAGCTTAAAGGAAGGCTGATCTTGTTTTAGAAAATTCTGATACTTTCTAAAATGCTACCTATCTTGTGGTATCCTGCATTCTCTTTCTCCAATTTTGTCATGTAGGGTAGACTTTGCCTTAGGAAAAAAATGTTACTAAAAGAGTTGCCAATATTTTTTTCATTAATTGAATTGTTTATAATACACAAAGAACCCTTGATTATGGGGAATCCTGTGGGATATTGTAAAATAATCTCTTTGTAAAAGTAAATACTTTTTGATGAATATTTTTTATTTTGATATTTTGACTTAGATTTTATGCTTTACTTAAAATAGATAGTATAGCTGTGTTAATTATATTGTCAATTTTACTATAAAATGTCCCTTCCTTCCTTCCCTCCCTCCCTCCTTCCTTCCTTCCCTTCCTCCCTCCCTTCCTATTCTTGGCTTCTTAAAAGCAGAAATAGAAATTATATACATTTTGTAAATTTTTTTTTTGGTCCTGAGATTGAACCTAGGACTTTGTGCATGCTAAGCATGTGTTCTACCACTGTTACATCCCTAGCCCCATATATTTCTTATATCACAAATGATATATTTCCACCATTCCATTTACTACATTTACTCAAGTGTTTTTTTACTTGAAAAGCTTTGTTTTGAATACAGTCACAATCATCCAGATCAGTGATTCTCAAACTCTGATCCCCCCCAGACCAGCAGCATCAGTGTCAATATCACCTGGGATGAATCAGAAACTCTTGATGAGTGGGGCCCAACAACCTGTGTTATCATTAGCCCTCCAGGTGATTCTGATGCACATTCTAGTTTGAGAATCACCAGTCTGTATGTTCCACATTCCAAGAGTATTTATGTTCTTTTTGTCAAATAAATTATTCTTGAATACCTCCCCCAAGACAGTCCTCTGTGATAGAAATGTCACAAGCATTTGTTGTGTCTGAGCTTTCAGCTTAACTCTGAGCACAAGAGAGGAGTGGACTCTTAGAAACAGTCTTTAGGTAGTTTAAAGTATCCTGGGATGGAGGCCAAAACATTGTGGCTTCAACAATGCAGAACAGGCATTACTTGGAAGAGCCCTTCAAGTTTCCTTCATTTGATATAGTTTCAAAGGCCTTGTATATACTAATGGCTTTGCTAGATTTTTGGGCTGCAGAAAAGAAAGATGGGTGATCTTCTAAGATTCCAAAACCTGAGTAGCGTTTACACACAAGTGTCTAGGTCTGTTAGTTTAGTTCTTCTCATCTTATGAAATCATTTATATGTTGGTGTGGAATGGTTCTATTTATGTAGGTTTATCATTTGTATTATATAAACTCCACATTCCTTCCATTCCTAAAGAGGCCTACATAATCCAGGTTATGTTCCACCTCTGCCTTTCTGAGAGAACTTCAGTTTCTCCACCTGTGTAAAGAGAACTATTATACCTTCTTTTAATACTGGCTGTTTAAGAATGAAGTAGGTTAGAGTCTGAATAGGGGATAAGGCATTGGGAATGAGTTAGGGCCCAAATGTCGGGGTTCTTGCTGAAGTTGAAGATCAAGCCAGAGCTGTAGAGTGTGGGTGGAGGAATTTGGCCTGCATTCTCCCCTCCAGGTCTGAGCAGAATCTTTCCCTTACTTCTTGGCCTGGTAAACAGAATTATCTCCAGTTTCCCCCTTACTGCTCCTAAAGCAAATAGCCAAGCATTTTTGAAGGTTGTGAGCAACAACAGGAAATAAATAGGTAAAAAGGATCTTCTGTCACCTCATCAGTTAGACTTTGGGTCCTGGGAGGCAAGACAAAGCTGTACAGATATGCTAAGACTTGGTGTTTGGGTAACAAAGAGCCCTCATAAACTTCATCTGCACTTCAGAATCTGAGGACCCAGAGCCAGAGTGAGGGGGAAATGCATAGGGACAGTGAGGGCTCTGCATGTGGTGAGGGTTCCTGGAGAGGAAAGGCTGCCTGACTGTCCCTACCCTCCACCCCCCCCATCTCCATCCTCCCCATCTCCCCCACCTTTCCCCTCACTCCCCCCCCCCACTTTTAAGAAAGGCAGAAGACTGGAGCTGCTTTGCTTGTATTAGAAGAGGTTGGCATCAAAGAAAGCTTAAATTTAAAAGATTGGGGTAAATAACTTGCATTCCTAAGCATTTTGTTAGAGGATATTATGTACTGTGGAGCGTCCCCGTGCAGCACAAATATCCGAGAAAACGCAAAGCGCACGAGAATCAGTCGCCACTGAGTTCAGGTGGTTTGCAGGCCAGAGGCCGGCGGCTTGGATTACCTAGGCCTAGGTTTTTTAGGACCCCGGACCCTGTAAAATCCAAGCCCTGCAGAGAAGGGGATCCCTGTACCGTCTGAGCCACCCAGAGAAAGCCAAATAGGGGAAATGCTCAAGAGTTACAATTATGGAAATACTCAAATTCTACCTAATTTGTTTATCAGAACCACTTCTGGCTGTTCATCCACAGTCTGAGGCTGAGCAATGATTATTTCCCTCAAACATGAATGTTACAACACAGAAATACATCCCTGAAAAATTACTTAATGGTAATGGGGTAGGGGGTACCCCTTAAGTGCTTCAGGATTTGGGATAACACCGTGATGTGAGTTTTTTTTTTTTTTTTTTTTTTAAATCAAACACTTCTCTCTTAAACTAGTGCTACTTCTTGGTATCCATCTCCTGGTAGCCATGGTATTGTGTAAGTATCTTACTTGTAGAAATGATTTTAAATAACTCTCTAATGCTACTAATATCTAACACAGGTATTCTGATTAATTGGATCTTTGTATGAAATGATGGAAGAATCTACATTAACCAAAAAACAAAACTGATAATTAGCTGAATGCTGCTGGGAACTCTTGGTTGGGCCCATACTGTACATGCTCCGTAAATTTTTATGTTGTTTATATTGTGTGCTGTAGTTTGCATCTGGCCTTTGCATTAATTTGCCATTGTCTTTCTCAAATACTAACAAAGTGCCAGAGAGAGTCTATTCCAAATAAGGTGGACCTAAAATAAAGCTTTTCCTTGAAAAATAATTTTCAGATAAATGGAAACTGCTTCATTAGTGATTACCAGCAAAATCTCCTGTCTTTCTATAAGCTGTTTAAATTTAGTATTAGAAATTAGGGCTAGAGGATTTAATTAGCCAGATCACAGGATGCAGTCTTTTTATTTTAGGATTTATCTTTGAGAAAATTAGGTGGTTGAAGAAGGAATATGATATTTTAGATAAATTGTTTTTTAAATTGAGTTTATTGTCTCCATCTTGGACTCTATAGTGTCTGTGTTACTCTGGAAGTTGTGCATGATTTGAATTAAAATGTTTTCACATTGACCAATGCAGTGTGGATTATTAGATTGTGTGCAGTAGTTCTGAGTTAGGAAAGGCTTACTGTTAGGTTTTTTGAAGGCAATGATTAACTGGTCTACTTTACTAAGGACACAAAAGTAAGTATTAGTTACTAGACATTTAGCCAGTGTAGTGCATTTAGTTAACCAGTGAATGCATTGTTTTGAAGTGTTAAATGTTAACACTTTTGCATCATTTTTAAACTTAGCTTTAAGAAAATACAAAAAAAAAAAAAACCCTTTTACAACCCTTGCCGCCCTTTCAGCCATAACATTACATTGCCTTGGTTTCTGCCTTTAATTTCCCTGGGGGTTCTTTTTATTTAGAAAAGGGGTAAAAGATGTATTTGTATAAGCACTACACCACTGCTTCTGTTAAATTCTTCTTCAGCAAAGAATATGTTATTTGAGCGCCTCATACACAGGGCGCATATTTTTCTGAGAAGAATGTACCATGAAAGGAATAGTTTTTAGTGTGTGTGTTTATTTCATGTCTGCTAGTTTATTTTAGTTTAGAAAGTTTCTAATACTTTCAGTTTATAATAATTCTTCAGTTAGCTGAGCATATATACATGTGTGTACAAAATGGCCAACCTTTAGAACTTGTTTGTGTATTGAAATAGTTGCCTTTCCAGTTTGTTATGGATCTCCTTGTCCCCTTTAAAGTCAAGTAAAGATTTACAAGTAAAGATTTATTTAGCTATGAAAAATCCATCTTCAAGGAAAACTTATTTTTTAAAATTTTATAAGCATATAATAGGTGTACAGGGGGATACATTGTGATTTTTACGCATGTATTTACACTGTATCTTTCTTAGATTCATTCTCCCTCTTTCCTCTTCCCCCCTTCTTAGAACAATTTCAATAGGAAGAAAAACTTATTTTTGATTATGAGCAAAGAAGTAAATGTTTGTGCTAAAGAAACCTTAAATCATTATTAATGTAAAATTAATGTAGATGATTTGAAGGTATGTTCAGGTGTGAGAAATTTGTCCCTTCATTGTTTCTCTACTGAATCTTAACTGTTGTCGTACCACTGTATGTTCCAAGTGCAAATAATGCCACACCAAAGCCAGTTTGGAGAAGGGTCATTGTTTCTTCCATGTCATGGCAATGCTTTACAGCAGTTCTACAGCTTTCTGCTCACTCTTACAGAGCCTCTGTTAGTGTTTTTGCTATTGGTAATTAATTCTATTGGTACTTAACGGTGTTTGAAATTAAAAACAAGAAAAAAATTTTAAATATATTTATTAAGTAATAGTAATAAACTTATCTTAACAGAAATAGCATACCTTTATTTAAAAAACAAAACAAAACAAGCGTAGTTCCCCAAACAAAAAATAATTTGGTGAAAAGAGTTGACATTGTTTTACATTCATGCAAATCTCTTAATATCTTCTATTTAAATAGAAGAGAGCTGCATTTTCCTATCTATCTCTGTTTCAATAGCACACATCATGTATCTTCTAGAAAACTAAATATATGCTCATAAGAGCTAGTTTAAAAGATCAATAATGTCTAGGTATAATTATGAAAAATTTCAACCTAATGGTCCCCCTCAAAGGAACTTGGGGATTTGTGGGGGTCCTGGGAGCACACTTTAAG
Source organism: Castor canadensis (assembly GCF_047511655.1). Taxonomy (NCBI): domain Eukaryota; kingdom Metazoa; phylum Chordata; class Mammalia; order Rodentia; family Castoridae; genus Castor; species Castor canadensis. Next base: position 127,448,823 of record NC_133391.1, on the reverse strand, counting down.
AATTGTTGTATTAGAACATTTTAGAATTATGTATAGTTACTAAAATATAACTCTCTCCCATAATATTTTCTAGTTTTTCTGTGTAGGAAATTAGCACAAAGAACTTAATGGGAAAATGGGGAAAGAGCTTCGTTGAACAGAGGTATAAATGACTGAAGTTTTTCATTTTTACTGTTAAATAACAATAATTGCTCTAGTGTTTCTCTCCCCACTTACCTCAGACATTCTCAGTGATCCGTCTTTATTTTCCAACTCAGTCCACGAGTGAGACCTCCTCCCCCAAGATTCTAGTAGCTTAGGAAAAAAACCAAAGTGTTATAGATGAAGGGAATGTGTCCACACCCTTCCCTTGTTTCTCCAGCTGGTAAGGAAGGAAAGAGAAATAAAATTTAATTAGCACTTTTACTATGTGCCAGGTGCTTTACATATGTTACTTCATTTTAATCCCCCAAACAACATTACAATGAATTTCTAGCCACATTCTTGCATGAATAAAATGAGACTCAGGTTAAACAATGGGTTCAAGGCATACCACCTTTAAGTGACAGACCTGATCCAAACTCATGTCTCTCTCTTCTCAAGACCTGTACCTGTACCTGTGCTGTGGTCCTCATTTGTGCTTTGTTTTTCTTCTGTGGTTGCAAATTGATAATATAGATATGTAACATTTTATTGAACTCTGTGATGGTATGAAGATAAAACAACCTGACTGCTCTATGAAATTTGTTCTTGTGAGATTCATTTTTCACAGATTATATTTTGTTAAGTCAAAAGGATATTTTAAGACAAGGTTTATAATGTCTTCAATTTTAGTTCTTCAAAAAATAAAAGTTAATTATCCATATTTTACCATAGTGCACAGATTGCCCCTTTTTGTGAACTCAGTTCTTAACTAAAACAACTGGTTTGTCAGAACTTCAGAAAGAAAATCCATTGTCAGGAATATGGGTTTGTTTCAGGTTACTCTGTACATATGAGATAACCCCAGCAGGTGGATGGGGTGAGTGGGGTAGAGGGAAGATGTCTTATAGTCAGGTCTCTTGGTATTGTTGAAAGAGTAGTATTCTTGTTTCTCCTTTGGGTGCTCTGGTATGATTTAGGACACACACAGAATTAGTGGAATTTCAGAGGTTTCTCAATTTGGAGAGACCAAAACATACCATTATATAATCTTGAAGACAGGTTTGGTGGAATTCCTTCATATTGACTCATTACTTTAGGGTCTTTAAAAAAGTAGTGTATCAGCTGCCTTTTATATGTGTGTATGTGATTTTCCTGTATTTAAAGCAAAGACTCACCTCGAGCACCCCTATCTAAAAGACAGGGGAAACCTCTTCCAAATAGGTATCTGAGAATTAAATAGTTGGCACAAAGTTAAATTAGAGGTGCAGGTATACAGAAAAAAAAAAAAAAACTTTTCTATAAAAAAGGCTTGCATGGGCTGGTGGTGTGGCTCAAGAGTGCCAGCCTAGCAAGCCCAAGGCCCTGAGTTCAAACCCTAGCACCACCAAAACAAAAGGCCAGCAGTGCAGGGGAGGAATGGTCAGGATAGCTGATAATGAGGAACATAACAAGAGTTCACTTTAAAAATACTGCCACCTGCAGTTGAAAGCTTCCCCACCCACTTGGTGGTAACACCCTAAATGATCAACTGATTAGAATGGCAGGGTAGAACTTAACAACATTTAGAAACATTCTACTAAAAATGGTTGAAATTTTTACAGGAGTTTGGGTACTTGAAAGATAATTAGAATCACTTAGAAAAATGAACATTCATGAAGCATCTTAATCCTTGATGATATCTGAGTGTTGATGGAGTATTACTCTGCAAGACGTGTGTTTATTTGCGCCCTCACATGTCCTTTGGATTAAACTGCTTGGCAGGTCACAATACCTTGTAGTTTGATTTTTAAAATACAATAATAGTACATGTTCAATGTAACAAAATTGGGCAATAGGTGGGATTTCCCACCCCAGCATTAATTGCGTGATACCAGGATCATTAATTTTATACGTATATAAATATATGTATCTTTATACATATATTTCATCATTTTTATACATATATGTAATGTACTTTGCAGTATCCTCCTCCACCCTCCTGCTCGTGTCCTTCCTCTTCCCAAATAGTTCCCTTTCTACCTCTGTGTCTTTTATTTTTAAATCTATATCCACACATGGGCGAATCTGTACTGTTTACTAAATGGTCCTACCCTTTTGGAACCTCCATTATCTTGCTTTGTTTATGATTAGAAGAATTTTCCAGTGTTGGTTTTGTGGAGAGACAAATTCATAGGCTTGGTGGGCAAGGAGAGATGCGATAGTGTAAAGTGGGAAGAGGTTGATTTTAGAAATGATCAGTTTATTCTATTATGATAGCCAATTTCCCTGCAAGCATATATATATGACTGGTAGAAAAACAGTTTTCCTTGAACTAAATATACAGAAGGTACTTGGGAACTTTCTGCACTCTCTCTTAATGGTCCACTGGTATTTTTTGTCTTAATCTTTGCCTCTTTGTGGATTTTAAATTACACTGTTTATAGTACATCTGTTATTTACTGAATAAGGCAAGACTGCTGTTGTTTTTCTTGATTTTTGACATTTTCTCAGGTGTTTACTTTTACATGTAATTTTTTTCCTTATGAGAACATAGTTGTAAAAATTTAAATGCTATATTTTTCTATATGTCCTTTACTCGTGTTTTTCTCAGAAAATCTTTTTGATCTGAAGAGATAAAGGAGAGTAGAATATCTATTTTGAAACAGGTAATATTCATGGGAGAATACCAAATGGTTTATCGTATGACTGTTCACTGATTTTTTTATTATAAAACGATAGTAACAACTTGGTTTTATTGAATGCTGTTTTTAAATTGATTCATTTGGTAAAAATTACTACATTTTTCTCCAAAATGTTGCTGAATATGTATTACCAAGATGAAATAAAATTATCCTGAACTTATTCCTGAAAGATTTCTTTTGAGTAGTGTTTCTTCCAACTCTGGGTTGGGTGGCTTCTGTTGGGAGAAACAAGAAAGGGGTACAGATGTCTCATGTGTAAATGCTTGGTATTGTCTGGCTGTCATACTCAAGCCACATCTCTGCAGCTCTGTATGTATCACCTCTCTCAGAGTCCCCACATGTTAGAGATCCTCCTTTTTGTGAATAAAGTGGATTTGAAGAAACAGTGGCTAGCTTAATGGTTTTTGTTTTGTTTTGTTTTGTCTTAAGTAGCATAAAAACAGAAGACTGAGAGAGCACCACCATCTTCATTTGCATAGCATTCAGGTTTCTGTCAGGCACTTGAAATCCTGAGGTAAATTTGTGTCCTGAATGTTGTTACCAAAGGGATCCTCTTATTGCCTTCAGGTTTATTCCTTGCCTCTAAGTGCAGCTTTCAGTGGGGGATGGTATACTGAGGATGTTCACCCTTCCCACCCCCAAAAAAATTTAGGATAATTTTCCTACGCATTTAGGAAAAGAGTGTATAGAAGGTTTGTTCTCTGGACAGCTAGGGCAGAACTGATTGGTGCACAGTAGGCGGGTGGCTGTTTTCACTTGGCTATGAACTTATCTAAAACTGACCAAGGAGTAATGGCTGCCTGGGTGGGGTGAGCATCACACCTCTGAATCATTATAGGCAGTGTCCAAATGGCCACTGGTCATGGAGCTTGTAGAGAATTGTTCTGAGTTTAAGGTATAAGGCCTCTCATCCCCTTTCCCCCTTGGTGATTTTGTGTGTGTGTGTGTGTGTGTGTAACCTCCTTTCTGTAGCAACTTGCCTTTCTATGATGTGGAAGAAAATAATCATAATCATAGGAGTTACTTCAACTATGATGTGGGTGAGACTTAATGGGCTCTTCAGCTCTCCCAGCAGTTGTTGCTCGTAGATACCGCAGTATTGGAGCATATGCTCTGAAGCATGGTACAGAAAAAAATTACCAAATTTAAGAAGTTCTGTGGTCAGAGTTGGTAGAAGGGACCCCCTTAGGTTGCAGTGTTGTTTGGCAGACTGGTCGCTACCTAGAATAAAGATGTGGAGGGCAAGGGGGAGTTTTTGTTTTGAGAAGAAAGCTGAATGAGCTGGTTGATTCTCCTATAAAACTTCAAAGAATGAACAGGGTGAAAACCACTAGTCCCACTGATGAAGGAGATTTTGTCTTGTATACCACAGATTCAGATTATTGATGACTTGTTAGTACTATGATCTAACAACTTGTTATCAGTGTGATCACAGTATACTACAGTAAATGTTTTATTCTGGCTATATAATACCTCAAAATGTTGACCATTTATTTTTTTTACCCGTTTGAGGGAATAGGTAGTAATTAGTAGCCTGAATTTATTACCTGAAAATAAAAACTGTCGTATTTCTTTCTTGCTACTCTCTAGTACCACATGTTTCCTAGAGTTAGAACTTTTCATAGCATCTGAATAGAGAATCTAAACTTTTCTCTTTCTTTCACATAGGTTTCCACTTGAGTGGCACGGTGACAGAACCTGCAATACAATCGGAGCCAGAAACTGTATGCAATGTGGCCATCAGCTTTGATCGTTGCAAGATTACCTCAGTGACCTGCAGCTGTGGAAACAAGGACATATTTTATTGTGCCCATGTTGTGGCATTGTCTTTGTATCGCATCCGCAAGCCAGATCAGGTCAAACTGCATCTTCCCATTTCAGAGACTCTCTTTCAAATGAATAGAGACCAACTACAGAAGTTTGTACAGTATTTGATCACAGTGCACCACACAGAAGTTTTGCCAACTGCTCAAAAATTAGCAGATGAAATTCTTTCCCAGAATTCAGAAATCAACCAAGTTCATGGTAAGTGTGAACATCAGTTCTATAATTTATAAATTCAGTTCTGCATAAAATGAATTAAATGTGAAATAACTTTGAGGGGATTACAGACATGTACCACACATCTGACTGTGGCAAGCCTTTTGTGCTTAGAAAAATATCTCCTTTGTTAAAAACTTGATTCTTATACTTTCTTTACATTTGGTAACATTTCATTAAATACTAGGTTAGCAGTTATGCAGAGCACTCATTACACCATTTAATTTGCCCTTTTCAGTAAACTAACATGTGCATATTCAGAATTTTTTCATTTATTTTTCAATGTAAGAAAGTTTCTGGCAGGTGCCTCATATTAAGAAAATAAATTATCTTTAGAAGAATATTACATTCCTGCTTAGAGAGAGTTTAGGCTATGATTGGTATTTTATACAAGAATCACAAGAGGGTTTCTTTTAAATCTTCTAAACATTGAGAATGTTATTCATTGATAAACACATCATTTATTTTGTACATTGCACATATATCAACTCACAAGAATAGGTGCACCTTTTCATATATATATCTATATATATATACTTTTTATATATGATACTAATGTAAATAATTTTGTCAAAATATATGTTGCTTGTGCTTCTAAAACATTTGGACATAATTTTAAAAGTAATGTAATATTTTAAAAGCAAGTTAATTTTGTTTGTTTGTTTATTTGGCAGTACTAGGGTTTAGACTCAGGGCCTTGTACTTGCTAGGCAGGTGCTCTACTTCTGGAGCCACACCCCAGCCCTTTTTTGCTTTTATTTATTTTTCAGGTAGGATCTCATATTTTTACCATGGACCAGCTTTACATTGTAACACTTCTGCCTGGGGCTTCCCACATAGCTGGGACCACAGGTGTGTACCACCACATCTGGCTTATTGGTTGAAATGGTGGGGTCTCAGTAACTTTTGCTTGGGCTGGCCTTGACTCATGATCCTCCTGATCTGTGCCTCCCAAGCAGCTGAGAATACACAAGTGAGCCATGACACTTGGCCTGTTTGTGTGTGTGTTATGTGTTTATTTGTTTGTTTATGTATTCAACTGGGGATTGGACCTAGGGCCTCAGGCATGCTAGGAAAATACTCCGCTTGAGCCACCTCCCAGATGGACATAATTTTTAACATTTAAAAATATGTTGAAGAAAGTAACTCAATGTTGATTAAGCAGCTCAGGGGCATAACACTATTAAATTTCTTTAGTTATATTTATTTGACATATAGGATAAATCACTCAATCCTATTATTTCAGTTTTTTTCCAAAGTCAGTACTTGATAGAGCAAATAGAAATAAAGAAAGCAGTTTGAGGTCTTTTTTAAAAATCAATTTAAAGTGATGAAATATAAAACTCAGGAAATGCAAAATTATAAATGTGCAAATTAAAAAATAAAGCACAATACTCTCAGGCCAAGAAATAAATGACTCCAAGTCTCCTGTGCCCTCTTGTAGTCACAACCACTTTTCTTTAATAATTAACCACCCTGGATTTGTATGGTAATAACTTCTTGGTGGTAGTAGTGTATCATTCAGTATCATTTTAATTTACCTTTTCTGCAGGATGATTTCCATATCCCTGATCAAAATCACGATGGTAGAACTTTCCCATGTTTTTTCATGAATCTGTAGTTCACTCATTGTCATTGATCTGGAGCAGCCCTGTCCAATAGAAATAGCTATAAATTGATGTATTCTAGTAGATTCAATTAAAAACGAAAAAGAAACAAGTAAAATTTATTTGGCATGTTTTCTTTAGCTCAGTATATCCAAAATATTGATCATACCAGTAAACATAATATTCATAAGTGCTGCTTCAACAAAATATTGGTAAGTTTATATTTTTTTCAGATAAAGTCTAAAATCTGGTGCCTTATCTCATGCTTACAAGCACATCTCAAACCACCCAATAGCTTATGTGACTGATGGTTACTGAAATGGATAGCATAGCTCCAGAGTATTCTAGGTATGAGAATATCACTGTTTATTTGACCATTCCACTGTTGACGGGCCTTGTTTTGTATAGAGCTGCTCTGAACCTGTGAACATTCTTTTACAAGTCTCCTGGTACTCAGATATGTGGTTTTTATGTCAGAGGAAAATCCACGTAGTCATATTTCCTCTAGTGTTCCTCATATCAGGCTCAGCTTTATTAAAGTAGCTATCATAAAGTGCATTTTACTTGGAAGAGTCTGCCAGCGTTAAGTAATAGGAGTATAAACAACAACTCTGCCACAGAAGTACCTTCGACCCACTGAAAGCACATGTATTCAAGGACTTTTCAAGTAGGCTTCTGCTCTGTCTTATCATCTGTCTCAAATCTTTCTGTCTTGTGAAAATTCAGACTAGCTAGCAATCGTTCCACAGATTTCTCAGGAACCTTTTTTGGCATCTTATTAAATTGTTCAGTGGAGGCTGAATAGGATATATTCCAACTTTTATACATTCTCTTCTGTCTTCATGCAATCCATTAGGGTCACTTTTTCTCTGAGTTTTAGTTTAATCAAAGGTCCAATCAATAATTAGACATTTGCCACATTTGTTTTGCTTATTTTAAAGGATAGCAGTCCTCAAACTTTCTTATCTGAAAGATTTTAAAATCTAACAGTTGGGTGCTGTGGAGCGCAACTGTTGTCTAGCTACTGTGGGAAACATAAATAGGAGGATTGTGGTTAAGGCTGGTCTGGACAAAAAGTGAGACCCTATCTTCAAAATAACTAGAGAAAAAAGGACCAGAGGCATGGCTTAAGTATTAGAGTGCCTGCCTAGCAAGCATGAAGCCCCTGAATTCAAACCCCAGTACCTCCAAGGGAAAAAAAGAAAAAAAAGATTTTAAAATCCATTTCCATCTTGATGAAATCATTGTCACTAATGAAATAAAGTAAACTAAGGTTGCATGCCAGAATGTGTTCACATGCATTGTTATTTCTTTCAGAGTTTCTAAATTTGGAAGGAAAAAATGTCAAAGGGAATATCAAGGACAGAATGCAGGTTAGCTTTAGACTCAATATGATTTTCAAATAACTTTTGTATGAGAACAGCTTCATAAGAGTAGTGAACTTGAGCAGTTTATACTACCAGCTTTCTCTCCAACTTAATGTATCATCAGATTTGCTCCCAGCCTGGAAATGGGCCAATTACACAAGCTGCCTTCCTGCCTTCCATTCTAGTGTGACAAGTGGTAAAAAAAGAAGACAGGTAGGAAGCAAGCCATGACCTTATGTGATGAAATGGGAAATTTGCTCCCTGGAGGGTCTAACTTTAACTGTTAGATTAATGATGTAGTAGGGGTGGAATTAAAAATATTTTGCAGTTATTTGGCTACATGGCCCCATCTGCCTCCAAACATGTGTGCATAAAACATTCTTTTTGTTAAATTTGACTTTAAAGCAATATTTTTGGTATGGTTTTGTGGGTATATTTTCCCCTGGAGAAAAATGTCTTAAGACGACTATGGGGAGTGCTTAATTATTCGCTAAGGAAAAGCTTCAGTTTTGCTTTTATAGATAAATGGAGTTTAAGATAGGCTTCAGACTTGTTTATTTTAGTTAGTTTCATAAAGATAAGGTTTAACTTACTCAAATCCTTTCTTAAAAGGACATAATATAATTTATAAGTAAATACCAGATTTATTAATAACATTTTTCCCTTTTCCTTTCAAACTTATCTGATGCTTCTTAAAATTTTCTTTGTTGTTTTTCCCTATTATTTTGAGATACTTAAAAAAATTCTATCTTGAGGAACTGAAAACTTTTAAAGTTTCTCTCATATATATTGTTCCTCACAATTTCTTTGCAAACTAGGTACTGCAAATTTATAATTTTAATAGTTTGTACATAGTGATTTATCCATATCACAGATTCAGTAAAGGTAGTTAGACATAGACTTAGTCATCATAATAATTCAGTCCTTGTCAATAGACCTTTTTACATTTCATCACATTTTCATAAAATTTCTCACATAATTTTAATTATATTATAAAATTAACCAGTGCATGCTGAAAGTGGCTGCAAGATAGTTAATGTTAATGACTCAACAAGGAGATTGCCAGTTGTAGTTCTATATTTTTTAGGCAAAAGTGTTTATTCTTGGCTTTATACCCTAATAAACTTTCCACCTTCTATGTTTTTTTAAAAAGAAGTTGATGCCTTTACTAAGTCTTTATCTAGAGATTTACTGATTTCTAAGTTCTAACCCCACTCTTGCACTTTCCTGGTCCTTTATGCTTCCAATTAAAGATGTATTGTAGATTGGTAAATCACACTATAGGACAGAATATTGAATCTGAAATCTGGAGGCTTAGAGTCCCTTGTTCTTCAGTGTGTACTACCTTTGTGACCTTGATTGGGACTCATTTTTTCTTATTCTTAAAATGCTTATTATCTTCTTTAACAGTATTAGAGAAAATTTAATGATGTAGACATTTATAAATAATGATAGTAATAAAATAACCAAGCTTGCCACTTTAAGGTACTCATAGTTGAAGAGAGTGTGGCATGGTGGTATATGCCTATAATCCCAGCTACTTGGGAGATGGAGATTGAGACGATTCTGATTCAGAGTCAGCCTAGGCAAAAAGTTACCGAAACCACCATCTCAGCCAACAAGCTGGGTGTGGTGGTGTGTGCCTGTCATCCCAGCTATGTGGGAAGTATTGAAGTATCACAGTCCAGGGCCAGCCCCAGGCAAAAACATGAGCCCCTATCTGAAAAATAATTAAAGCAGAAAAAGGCTGGGGGTATGGCTGGAGTGATAGAGTACCTGCCTGGCAAGTGCAAGGCCCCAAGTTTAAACCTATACCACCCCTCCCCAGAAAAACAAAAATGAGAGAGCAGAAACCAGTTGAGGAATGGGTGGTTAAAATTCCAATTAGAGGTTACCTTGCTTTTCCCAGAATGTGAAATTTCCTTCTAAGAATTAACCATTTTCACCCTTAAGTTATAACTAAAATATTATTTAAATATTTTCTTTAAAAAGTTGATGAAAAGGTGTCTGTCATGGCTCACACCTGTAATCCCAGCTACTCAGGAAATAGAGATCAGGAGAACTGTGGTTTGAGGCCAGCCTGGGCAAAAAAGTAAGCAAGACCCAAATCCCATCTACACAGGAGACATAGTGATCGAGTCTGGCTGTGGCTAACATGAGTGATCCTATCCGAAAAATAACCAAAGCAGAAAGGACTGGAGGTATGGTTCAAGGGTAGAGCACCTGCCTATCAAGTACGAGTCTGAGTTCAAAAACAGTATTTAAAAAAAAAAAAGATGGTGTCTATATATGATCATTTAAGTTCACATGAAGTTTCTGCATCTCACTTTAGCAAAAGAAGTAGTCTTAAAACATGTCTCTTAATTTGTAGGAATTACAAATCTAGCCCATGAAGAATTTGCTAGGGTGATGCAGAGACTGCCAAGTTACTTTTAACCTAAAAAGTTTTGTCCTTCATCTTCTCTCTTTTCACCTCCAAATTTTGCCTTCCATCACACTCTGTAGTCATTTCTGACACCACCGCAACCCTAATAATTTACAAAGGATTCCTACCAGCTGGGGTGAGTGTCCTCTCTCCTTGAACATGACCCCTAAGTCTCTCCATGTTGGCTAGATGAGCTTCTTATTCCTGTCTCCCCACAAATGAGTTTTTTACATCTCCCACTAGGAGACCATCAGTGTTTAGGAATTCCAGCTTTTGGGGGGGTGGCGCAAATAATGTATACACATGTAAGAAATGCAATAACGATAAGCTAAAATAAAATAAAAAATAAGATAAAATAAAACAACAAGAAAAGAAGAATTCCAGCTTTGAAGTTAGAAGTTTAAGTTAGAATAGTGACTCTTGCTTTCAAGCTTTAATAGTTGGTGTAAATAACTCAATTTCTTCAGGCCTCAGTTTTCTTATTTATATACTGTGGACAATAAGGAGTGCTTATTTCATATAGTCAATAGAGTTAAAGGAGTAAATACTAGTTCCTATTGTCACCATCACTGTAATGTGGCAAGTTAACATGAGTCTTCAAAGGTAGCAGTAAATAATTTAGCATACTATTTGCACACCAGTTTATGTTTTTTGAGACAAGAATCTTGCTGTGTGGCCCAGGCTGACCTTGAACTCTTGATTATCCTGCTTCAGCTTCCTGAGTGCTGGGATTACAGATGTGCACCTCCATACCTGGCATGAAACAGGTTTTTTAAAAGTATTTAAAATAATCTCAGCAAACTGTTCTTAAAGCTTGCAAGCATGGTAGATTCTTTTAATAACTCTTGAAGATTTTGATTTATAAAAATAAGACTTTCTGAGAACTTTGCATAAATATTTGTTTATGTAACAAGTAACTTAATGCATTTATTAACAAAGTAATGAAAAATGACTTACCCATTACTTATTCTGTGTTTCCTGCATTTTTAATGAGCATTAGAAAATGTACAAATACTTTATTGTTTTTTGTTCATATAAAGTGCATGTTTATAAGTACACTGTTGAATGCCTGAAGTAAATTAAATGATAATAAGAGATGAGTAGTAAAGTCAGAGAGAGGAAAATAATAGAGGAAGACCATAAACTCTGACAAATCTTTCTGATGTCCCTGAGGTATATATGTGCTGGGCAGTGCTGCTTGTTTACTTCCTTAGCATTTAACTGAAAGGAAGGTGTTTTGCTGGAGGGAGTAGACAACCTGTCATGCCAGGGCTTCCTCAGTCACTAGTCCCTACAATTTAGAAAGCAGATTGTCCTCTAACTACTTCTAGAGAGGAAATCCTAATACTGTGGTAGTAGGATTTCATGGGGTGACTGTAGAGGATAGGGGGTGATGAAGGGTCTGGCTGTTTCAACCACAACAAAATTATAAACTGAAATGAAAGCATTAATTAGCCACTGCCTTGAAATGAGAATTTAATTAATAAAATTTACATTTTTTTCTAAGTAGTGTGTTTATTTAGTATAGTTTTTTTTAACAGTCGTCTAGTTTTCTTCCTCTCTAAAGAAAGACTTTGAGTCTGAATCACTAAAGTTTGCTGTCTTTTTCCTCTCTGTGCCAATGGATGATGTCAGGATTTTTGCCTTCAGCTTGTAAGACAGGTATACCAAAGCTTTTCTAAGCTGTAGACTTAATGTTTTCTAGCTTTAACGGCGGGCACTAAACTGTAGGAGAAAGCATTCTTCTATAGATCTGTCCCCCCCACCCCCCCCAAAGAGACTGAATTAATTACCTATGCAGTGTAGACATCTGCTGCCTGCATTCTGCCTAAATAGACTGAATTTGACAACTTTAACCAAAAGGAACATTGCTACTAGGTATAAATGGTTAGAAGTATTTTTTGAATGATAGTGTTGTAGAAGCAATTTGATCACAGTTAGGATGAAGATGTTAACCATGTAAATAAATCTTTTACTTTTTCACCTTTTGAATTTTTCTGCAGAGTAAGAGAAGAGAAAAAATTACCCTCTTACTCCACATTAGAACAAAAGCTGTGGGTTCCTCCATATCCCAAACATAGCATAAACCCATGAACATGTCTGCATAGTTCAGTTTAAAATGTGCAGAATGATATGGTGTTGTCTAATGCTTAGAAGTGACTGTATCCATGGCATGAGACAGTTGTCTCATGTCTTAAAATACGCTTTATTCACTACACTGGAGAAGTGTCATGTGATTCCTCAGGACCCTGAATACTTTTCATTAAGATTCAGAATGTGCCACCACACTTAACATTCTCTCCAAATACAGATCTCTGCCCCCTCATTTTTTTCCCAGCAAAGATTCTGATTCAGTAGGTCTGAAGTAGTGTGCATAGGCAGCTGTTTTTCAGTATGCCTCAAGAATTTTGATAAGCTTTTAATTGGAGAAACCAGTGAGAGAAAGAAGTTTTGATGTTGGGATAAATCAAAACTGAGAACCAAGTTAAAGCATTAAACAGGGCAAGCCAAAGACTTAAGATAGTGGTTCCTCCTGTCCATGAATTCTCTTTTGCCCACTTCCTGTGGTGTCACATTACCAAGGTAGGTGATAAATCAAACTCACACATCCCTGTCTGGGAATGAGAGACAATTAAAGTATTTCACTTTTTTTTTTTTTAAAAGAGATAATTTCACTTTCCCTGAAGGCTTGAAACTGAAGAATTAAGCTTCATAATAAAATGCCCACAAAGATTAATTATATAGTTATAAATATTATAGCATTTGTAATTGTAAATACAAGTAAGGGTAAAAAAATATGATAGGTCTTAAAACATTTTAATGGACCATTTAATTTACATACATAGAGATTCTGGTTCCTGCCCAACCCTGGAGATATGTAATAGCAAATGTATAAAAACATGAGTTATGTTTCTGTTTATTCCCTTCTCAAAGTCAAATGATGAGAGGTTTGTCTTTGGTTATAAATGGCTATTAACAAGTAGAAATAAATTTTGTAAATCTTATATTTTATATAAGGCTTATACAACATTCTAATGCATGTAATGAAGACGTACTAGAATTTAAATAATTAAGCTTCAGTATTAAAGTTTAGCACGTGAATTTAGGCTATAGGGAACGTTATTGGTGTTGTGAATATTTAATTTCCTGGTCTATAATACATAGTGTACATATCTTACTCCTAAAATGTTCAGAAGTACATGAATTTTTATTTTATCATCCAATAGTTATCTTAGTTTTCATTCTTATAACCAAGTTAGGAAGTTTTCTACACTGCATCAGCAAACTTCTAATTTTTATTGCCCAATTTTTTATACCTGCTTTATAGAATTTTAGAGTTAGGAAGATGGAGGCCTGGAGCACTTAACTAATTTGCCAGAGGATGCGTAGTTTTCTAAATTGTGCCTGCTAGCCTCCCAGAACTGAAGTTGTCTGAATTCTAATGCAGGCTCAGAACCCTGAACATCCTTTCAGCTTGTTTGTACAATTCATGGATTATTTTCAGTGAAATTTTATCCATGAGCCATTTTTTTTCAGTGCTTTTTCTTCCCCCCCAATCCTCTCAACAAGTAAGTTAATTCTGTTACTAACTTAACCAAAAACTGAAAACCAAAACCAATTTTCTTAAAGATCAGATAAAACATAATTCATATATTTAAAGATTTGATGTTAGATACTTCTCCACTTGGGCAAGAACCAGAATCTATATATATGTAAATTAAATGGTTCATTATAGCAGTTTCAAAATGTAACATATTTTAAAATATAATGTTTTTAAACTTTGTCTGGATTTAAGGAAAAAGTACACTGTTTAGTTCAAGACAAGAGTCATTCCTAGCCCACACAGTGGCTCATTCCTGTAATGCTAGCCACTTAGGAGACTGAGATTGGGAGGATGGCTATTTGAGGCCAACCCAGGCAAAAAACAAAAAAAGTTTGGGAGCCCCCCCTCCCCCATCTTAACCAATGGCTGGATGTGGTTGTGCATGTCTGTCATTTTAGCTACAGTGTGAATCTAAAAATAGGAGGATTGTGGTCCAGGCATACTTGGACATTAAAGTGAGACCCTATTAGAAAAATAATCAAAGCAAAAAGAGTGTGGCTCAAGAGGTAGAGCACTTGCTTGGCAAGAATAAGGTCCGGCCCAAAATAGGCCCCTCCACCCCCAAAAAATGTCATACCTGCATTCTTCTGTTACTTCTTGCTCTTAGCTTGATAAAAATGTTAAGAATTGAGTATATTTTGAAGTGTTTGGAGAATATCTGAATGTAGACCTCTTTGCCAATTCAGGTCATAGAAGAAGATTTGGATTTTTTGAGTTCAAATTTAGATCGACTTAAAATATTTGAATATCTTTGTGCTAAATTAAACCTGCAATTCTCTCTTGCACGGCTCTAGCCCTAGAAGCTCTATGCCTTCAGCCATGCCACCGCCTTCAGCCTCTAGCCAAGCAGTTCTGGAGCATGACTTCTAGAACTGTCTTGATATGGGAATCCCAATAGAGAACAGCTTTTTAAAATCACGAAAATCGGAGGAAGTAACCATTGTGAGGGTAGAAATTGGATTTATTTAGCTCAGCTCATCAGAAGGAACAATAGAAGTAAATCATTTGTAGCTAATCGGAATTTTTCCCTCAGAAGGGAATCGAAGGGATGTGTCTGATTTACAGACTGGTTTTTAGCAAGATATTGGGAAGAATTTAAGAATAAAAGTTGAGATCCTATAGTTTAGTTATCTTTTCTATATCTTTTTCTATAGCAGAAAAGATATAGATTACATAAAGAATCTATAACTGTCTTCCCGAAGAGAGGGAATATATGTGAAAATGTTCTTAGAATCAAAGGTATTCTAAATCCCTGTGAAATATATTTGTAGACGTACTAATTAACTCTTGATGACAGTGTGTGTCCTTAAAGTTTCCTGTAAGAGAAAATGATGCTAACAAACTTAACAGTACTATTTCTTAAATTTATATTTGATTTAAGGATGCTTGGATGACCTTAGGGTTCATGACCTTAGCTCCAAAATTCTGTGATGTGTTCATTGGCAGGGGAGAGAACCTGCTAGCATGGCTGTGGATGACTCATCACTACTCTATTGAAATGTGAATTATGATCTGTAGTCACCTCTTATAGTGGTTCTTAGCATTTCAAATAAGAATCTTTCTTAGGAGAAAAATATTTACATACCTTTCTTCTTCCTTCTTTTTCTCTCTTCCTCTAAGTATTTGATTATCTGATAGCAATTAAGTGGTGGGAAGCAATGGTGAACAAAGCAGATAAAATACTTGCTCTTACGGGGCTTGCACATCTGCCTAATTGCCCAGTCCCTACTTGGAACAGCTTTTTCCTCCTTACTTCTGGGAAAGCTAGTCTGTCCTTGCTCATAGTTTCACCCATCCTTTAAATGTTGGCTTTTCTTAGGGCTCCACTCTAGATGTTTTTTAAACCTATACTCTCTCCAATAACATTTCCAGTTCTCTGCTTGAAATCCTTTGCCCTCTTCTGTGCTGTCTCAAGTTTCACCACATTTAAAACTGAACTCATGGCCTAAAACTGAACTTATTGCCCCTTCTGCTCCCAGAACTGGTCCTTTTCTGTGTCCGTGAGTTGTCCAGTATTCTGTCTAGTTGTTTAATCCAGAAATTCCTCCCCTTCATTTCCTCCCATACTGTACCCATCTACTTCCTTCTTGAGTTTATGTCTTCTGTTCCTGTCAGATTTTCCTTTCGTGTTCTCACTGCTGTTTTTCAAGTTACCATCACTATCCTTCCTGTGTGCAGACTTTCAAAATAGCATCCTCATTGTTCTCTATCTTTTGGCTTCCTAACCCATCCTTCACATTTCAGATTGTGATATTTTTTAGATATGTAAATACATGCACAGGGTTCCAAAATTTTCAAAGTATGAAAAGATACTCAGCAAAGAGTCTCTTTCCCCTATGTAACTAGGTTACCTATTTTAAATATCCTTCCCAAGTATTTTATGCATATACAAGGAAAAACTAATATATAAGTTCTTTTATCAACATGAAAGCTAATATACTATGTATATATTTCTTCTTGATATTTTTCATTCAACAGTACATCTTAGACATCGTTCTATTATAGTACATAGAAGATCTTACCATTCATTTTTATGGTAGCATAATTAATATTTCACAGTAGGAATATTGAAATTGATACATACCAGGATGGAATATCTTTTATTATCTAGAGTTACTCCATTCTTCCATTTCAGATAACCTTGACATGAATTCCCATTCATTACTCTCAAGGAAAAAGAAACTAAACTCCTTAGCTGGGAAGGCCCTCAGAATCTGGCCCTGTTTTATTTCTCCAGGATTTTCTTGTACTCTTTTTCCCCTCATCTTCTTTTTCTTGGGTTTAGACTATCTTTTATTTCCCCTATGTACCATGTTCCTTCCTGCCTAAGGCCTCTTGCCCAAGTTCTTTTCTTAGTCTCAAGTGCATATCCGTCCCCTCATTTCTCTGCCTTTAGTTGACTTCTAATCAGCTTCTAATCTACTTAAGGCAGAGCTTAGCTCATTGCCATTTCTTTGTGGTGTCTTACCCTAGCAACCCAAGGCCAATTCAGAGTTCTCTGAGTCTCCCAGAACCCTTACTTCTTCCTTTAAGCAATTATTACCATTTGTCATTACACATGTACACATATGATTATTAGATTGCTATTTATCTCACACATTTAAACAGTTTTTTTCAAATAGAGAGTTACAACTCAAGTTATACATTTTGAAATCAGTTTAAAAGATTGTGACAGGTTCTTTTTATTTAATATTTTTTTGAGACAAGGTCTCACTGTGTAACTCAGGCTGGCCTTGAATTCACAATCCTCATGCCTCAGCCTCCAAAGTGAGTGCGATTACAGTATGTGCCACCACAAATCCTTTTAAAAAATGAAATAAAATAGAAAATATTGGACTGCTTTATTTATAGTAAGGATATTTCTTTTCCCCCATTCCTTCCGATTAAGAGATAACTATAATCACATAAGCATATTAGGCATGATATAAAATGTATTTGTTATTGTGTGTGGGTCTTAGTCAAAAAAAGCTTGCCAGTCTCTAGACTATAAGTTTGGTAAGATCAAGAATTCGATCTATTTTGAGTGCTCTTCTATCCCCAAGTCTAGAGAGAGACAGGCTGGCACCAAGTGAGACACTTGGTGACTATGCTGACTGGCTGAATGAATGAACAGTATTTTTAGGAAAGTTCTTGCCCCATTGCTTTCCTCTACTAGGGTCTAATAGGTGTTAGTGATTGTTTCCTTGGCCAGTTGAGTTTGCATTAGATCATTAAAAGACTAGAAAAGTATTATAAACCCATATCTATAAAATGTAATATTAAAAGGTTGATAAGGAGATGAAACCCTAAGGGTGAAAGTTTTTAGATTTAGCATTTTTTCTCTTGTGGATCTTAGGCCTTAAAATATCATTTTATTTTTATTTTCCTAACAAATAATGAAACTTAATTTTGCCTGTATATCTGGGTAGTTTTTTTTTCTAATGTAGTCTGCATGCATTTACATAGCTTATTACAAAAGCTGTTATCTTTTGTGTGTACTTCAGCAATAAAATATTTATGCTGTTTGGCAAGGTGATACTGCAACCTGGTTTAATACAACAGCTGTACTGCCTGTTCCCATGTGGCTTGATTTCCCTTTTTAATCTTCAGTTTTTTGCAACTGAAGACTATGTCAGCATTTATACAGTAGCAAATAATGGTAAAGGCTTCTTGAATTAACATAGTAAAGAGCGAAATATTCTTCTGAGTTTACTTGTTTCATATTTTTCTAATGTCTTAGAAAACATTTTTCTAGCATGTCCTGCATAGGAAAGCTTTATAAGCATCATGTATTTACAACAACTTTTTTTTTATGTCTTTTTAATTCTTTAGAAAACCCATAAACTCCTCTCTTTAAAGACAAGAGTCTGATCTTCAAAAATGGAAATATTTCAGTTCTAAAATAATCTGCATTTGACTTAGCAAAAATCAGGAAACTCTTAGAAATAAAAGAATGATTTTTTTTTCTTTTCAGTCACAAGTTTGTATGTAAAATAACTGAAATTGAGATTGGCTTTAAAAATGTCTAGGTAAGATGTACACCAGTGGCTTTATGACTATAAATCCTGGCTACTTGGAGGCTGAGATCGGAAGGAGCATGGTGAAAGGCCAGCCAGGCAAAAATTTTGTGAGACCCTATCTCAATCAATATCTGAGCACAGTGGTGTGGTACCTCTCATCCCAAGCTACGCTGGAGGCTGAGGAGGGTTCCAGACCAGCCCAAGCAAAAGTTCGTGAGACCCAATCTCAAAGGGGAAAAAAAGCTAGGCATGATGGTACACAACTGTCATCTTACCTAGGTAGGAAGCCTAAAATAGTAGGATCATGATTCAGGCTGTACTGGACAAAAAAGCTAGACCCTCTCCCTAAAATAACCAGAACAAATAGGGGTGGAGACACGGCTCAAGTGTTAGAGCAAGTACAAAGCTCTGAGTTCAAATCCTAGTACCACCAAAAACAAAGAAAAAAAGAAAAGTATCTAAGGCAGAAACAGGGAATCTTAATTATTTCCAAGTTTGTTACCAGAATCTTTTGAGTATAGAGCTTTTAATCTAGCACTTGTGTTCTTTTTCTTCTAGGTGCTCCTGATCCAACAGCAGGTGCTAGTATAGACGATGAAAACTGCTGGCACTTAGATGAAGAGCAGGTTCAAGAACAGGTTAAATTGTTCCTTTCCCAGGGCGGGTACCATGGATCAGGGAAGCAGCTTAATTTGCTCTTTGCAAAGGTATGATTGACTGTTTTTAAAGAAATATTCTCAATATATACATATATAAAAACTACATAAGATATTTACAATAAGATAAATACTTTTTAAAAAAAGAACAAAGTCTTAAGTTAATGAACCAGTTAGAAACTTTTGTGCTGTAATGCAGGTTTTAATTTAACTGACCTTAGGCAAGATGTGGACATTTTTATCTCTTTCAGTTTGTAATTTATACAATTTTGAAAATTTCCTTTAGCAATGGAAACAAAATAATACAAAGTCATTTAACATGCTATCTTTCAAGTTTTTCTTTTTCTAGTTATTTTTCCTGGTGAAATATAACTTTAAGTTAATCCTTTAAAATGTGCCTTATATATTTAGTTTAATAATGTCAGCATCTTTATATTACTTTCAAAAGCATGGATTTTAGATGCAGATTTCATAGTTCTAGTCTTATTAAATGTATGAACCTTGGCAGATTATTTGTCAGTTTCTTCATCTGTAAAATTAACTAATCATAACATTATCTCCTAAAATTGTTATGATAGTGATGTCAAATGTTTGTGTCTAGCATTCATTTTACTACCAAGAATCACTGACCTAAGAAGTACAGTTATCTTGGTTACAAGTTCCTTGTAAGCAGGATCTGTGTCTGTTGCTATGCAGAACTTTTAGTACTATAAAAACATTTCTAAATACTAGATAAGTGCTTTTTAAAATAATACTAAATCAATGTATTTTCATTGAGGGTTTAGTCATTATTATGTATAATGTACTAAAATTGGTTTTAAAGGAACATAACTGTTTATTGATACACTGTTACATATCTTTAATATTGACGATAATTAAAAGTTTTTGTGGGTTTTTTTACTTTTAATTCAGAAGAATTAGGGTAAACTCTGCTTTTGGATAATAAAGATTTATCCTGTAGATAATATGTAGATTGCCAGTTTCCCTAAAATTTGTTCACAGTGAAATACATTTAACTCTACAACTGCTTCACACATGATTTAATCATTCTTTGGTAATGCACAGGCTCTCAAACTCATGTAATGCCTCAGAGTCAATAGTCTATTATATAGTTTATTACCTACAGGCTATAGATGTACTTGAGTTTAATTAATAAGAGTGTTCGGGTTTATATGCTTACCTAGTAAAGCATTTATTTCATTGTTGTTGGTAACTGGATAATAGGTTAGAATGTATCAGGAAAATTAACATTAAATCAAATCTGTTGATATACTGATGATATAAAATGTAAAGTATATTGAGACAGAGGAAATATTTTGTTTTCATGTCAGCAGAGCACACTACTCAACTGAAATCAATGTAAAATAGTGTATGGTTAGACATAGTTTGCTGTTGTTATTTTTGTCCCTGTGTATCATGTATACATTGTACATGCCATGTGAAGTAATACCAACACTTAATTTTGGAAATGGCATAACTTGGAGTTAAAAGAGTTAAAGGCAGATCTGGTTTCTGATTCTGGCTGTTACTCTTGCTCTTTCAGCAAGTTGTTGAACTTCTCTGAGGCTTGGTTTATAGTTCATGAAACGGGTTATAATCTGGACTACTTTACATGGCTGTTTGAAGATGAAATAGTAAGCATAAATGTAAATAAAACCCTTTAGTACAATATCTAGTAAATGCGACTCCCCTTCTTCCTCCTAAGCTTCACATTTGTGACTTTTTAGTCTTTCCTATTGGGAACAACTTTTTAGGATTACTGAAGTAACCCTCCTATATGCACAGCTTCTGTGATTCAGAGAAAAAGTGCTTGTGAGTTCTTTACAAGGCTCCAACTCTCAAGTAGCTGTGGGAGTTCCAGTGTGTGCTTGGGTCCAGGCTGAGGCAGGACCTATGATCTCCTAGATTCCATCTGCTTTTTTTTTTTCCAGATCAGCCCTCTTTCTCCTTTTCTTGCCTTTCACATAGAACTCTGAAAAAGCATCCCTGTCCTCCCTATTGCTTATGACCTTATCCTAGTAACTTTCCACAGACACAGCTGGTATTCAGTTGTGACTCTTTACTGTTGAGAACATAGCAGTACAAACTTTGGTAATGAATGGATCCATTAAAGTTTCCTACAGAGACTTAATTTTTGTATTTCTTTTCTCCTTTATATTTTATTTGGACAGTATAACACAAGAGAAATGCAGAGCTTGAAGTTCTAGCTTGAGAGGCCAAGATCATTTATTAAGTCAGTGGTTATAACTCTGCTCTCTGGATCTCTCACATAGAGTGAAAGAGTTCTTAAACCTACAACCCTGTTGGTTTCCTCTTTACCAGTGCCAAAGCATTACCATCTGAGTAAATGTACATGGCTCTTTGTATCTGAAGGTTCTGTGTTGACAGATTCAATCAACCATGGATTGAAAATGTAGCTAGGCCTGTGATGATGGTTGCATCTGTATTGAACATGTGGATTTTTTCCCCTTGTCATTACTCTCTAAGCAATATGTGCAACAACTAGAGGGAGTGAATATGATCAAAATACATGATATTCGTGTATAAAAAATCATATATGAGACCTCTTCATAAAATTAATATATGCCAATTTAAAATGCTAATACTAAAAAAGTCACATCAAAAAAATTTAAAAAATAAAATTTAGCATTTACATTAGGTATTATAACTATTCTATAGATGATTTAAAAAGTACGGGAAGATGTGCACAGATTATATGTAAATACTATATCATTTTATATAAGAAAATAGGGCATCTGCAGAATTTTGTATTTCATGGAAGTTCTGGAACCAGTTCCCCATGGATACTGAGAGATGACTGTATGCTGCTGCTCTTTACATAAAGAAAATTCAGTGAAGGAGGATTTATTGAGATTACTAATTTATCTCAAAGCTAAGAGACTTACAAAACTCCAAATATAATAAAAACCATTGAATTGTGCTGCCTAAATGATGATTTGTGAAGTATATGAATCTTGTCTCAATAAAGCCATGACATTATGAGGTCAATTAGGAAAATTCCTAAAGAGGTTTCAGTGTACTCTGGTTTAGGCTGTGCTAGTCTGGAGGTAAGTTACAATCATTTGGAGGGTCAGGAAGGTGGCAAGCTTTTTGTCATTTTTGTTTCGGTGTTGTTTTTCTATAGGCTAGCAAAGTAATGGCTTCACATTCCCATGAAGCAGTAGTACCTGGTTAAACCTGTTTTGGTAAATTAGTTAGGTTCAGATACATGTTTCCAGTGCCAGATTTCGTTTCTATGATTTGTACAAGTGTGAATTAGCCTGTTTTGTTGAAGTATAATCTTGACTACAAAGTATACTTGGTTTAGATAAGAGATAACTTTGATTGAGAACTCTAAAAATATGTTTTTGCCAGACATATGAAATACTGTTTAATCATTTACCTTAATAAAAGATGTTTAAAACCCAACTGAAAGTCTTTTGGAATTGGAAAGTTGAGGAAACTTCCTTTTTTCATATGACTTGTAAAGCATAATTTAAAATAATTAACAGTTATTTCTCTTACTAAATTGCAACTTAGGATAGAGAGTGGTTTTTAACTACTTTGTTTTTCTTAAGAGGGCTGGTACAAAGACTTCACACACATGGGCACATACACTCACGATATAGAGAGTCTTACATGTTTAGTTTGGGAGTTTTTAAACATTTTTGTCTGTTTTCCATACTAGGTGCGGGAGATGTTGAAGATGAGAGACTCCAATGGGGCCCGCATGTTGACCTTGATCACAGAGCAATTCATGGCTGACCCTCGCCTGTCACTTTGGAGGCAACAAGGCACTGCAATGACTGACAAATACAGGCAGCTCTGGGATGAACTGGGTAAATACATTTCCTGACAACTTACCATTGAGCTCTGTGTGGATAAAGACCACAGTTGAATGTGTTAAAGAACATGGTCATAGTATTGGTGGAGAAAGACTTGCTCATAGGTGAACTTGTTGCCAATATTCACTGGTTAGAAGAATAGAAAGAATAAGGACTTCGGGCTGGCAGAGCATCTGCCTAGCTAGCATGAGGCCCTTAGTTCAAACCTAAGTACCACCAAAAAAACCAAAAAGTATAAGGACTTGAGCTAGCATTTGCTGAAAATAGTCTTGGCAGAGTTTTGATGGAATTGCCAAATTTTGAGAAAAGTTAAGAGCAATAAACTACCTTTAAATATTTAGGGGGAAAGTCTATATTATTTTTACATAGCAGTTTTACATAACCTAGCTAGTTAGTTACTTGTTTTATGTAGAATTTGCAGTCTGTCTTTCCTTTCTTCCAATACTGGAATTACCAAAACTGGTTTGGATATTCTTTTTTTTTTTTTTTTTTGGATGTTACAAATTTTGGTGAACAAAAGGTATAGCAAACTCTAAAATTCATTGTTCCCCAAATCCCTGGTGGTTAATGATACAAATATAGCATGTGATTAAAAAAAAAAAAAGACGAGAAATGTTCTAGTCTTATTCATTAAAAGGATACCAACAATCTTGTTGGTATGAGTCTTGTGACCCAGTGTTCATTGCTGAGGAAGTAACAAATGCTGCATTTGTTATCTTGGCCTCATAGTAAGAAATCTGTAAATGACAAGTGAAGTTTTTGACAAACATATCAATGTCTGAATTAATTTTATGAAAGCTAGCTGTATTTATAGTCTCATTGAAGTTCCTCTCAGCTAATGCTAGACTTACTGATCTAAGATCTAGACTACATCAAGAAGAGCTGTTGTCTGTGAAGTTTCTGCATGTTCATAACTAGAAGGGGCTTTTGATACAAACTATTTTATAGATGAGGAAACTGAAGTCCAGGGAGGTTAGAAGACTTCCAGAAGATGACGTAGTATGATATCGAATTATACAACAAGTTGGTAAAGAGTTTGACATTAGTGTTTCCTTTTTCCTATTAGTAGGATGTGTGTTCAGGAACTTGGCTACAGATAGAAACTCTTGGTCCTTTTTTTTAAGGAGGGGTGGGTACTGGGGGTTGAACTAAGGACCTGCTAGGCAGGTACTCTATCACTTGAGCCATTTCTTCAGCCCTTTTGGCATTGGCTATTTTTGAGATAGGGTCTTGTTTTATGCCCAGGCTGGCTTGGACCGTAAACCCTTTTTAACTTATATCTCTGTAGTGCATGTTGAATTGACTAGCTGGTTTATAAAGGTAAAAGGACTAGCATTAAAAAACTATAATGAGATCGGGTGCTGGTGGCTCATGCCTGGGAGTCTGAGATAGTAGAATCAAGATTCAAGGCCAGCCTGGGAAAAAAAGTTCATGAGACCCCCATCTCCAAAATAATCATAGCAAAATGGACTGGAGTGCCTGCTTTGCAAGGCAAAGCCCCATATACAAATCCCAGTACCACCGGAAAAAAAAAAACAAAAAACTATAATGAAGGGGATCCATTAAGGAAATATCACTGGATTACTACCAAGAAAATAAAATTTAAAGAGTTTTGGTGCCTAGAAAACATAGAATTACAAATAATTGATAATTGATTTGGAAGAAAATGCCACCTGGGTATTTCAGTTAGCATAAAAAAGTACATATCATATAGTCAAAATAAGATTTGCACTGTTCACATGCAAATAGGCAAATCTCACTTTTTTCTGAGTTGGTTTTGAAAATTGTGTATGTCACCCCTTCAGTCAAAAGTATAAATTCTCAAAAAAAAAAAAAAAGTTTTTACCAGTGTATTATACTGGTAAAACCAGTGGACTACTTTCTAATTAAGAACCAAGTTTTTATACAAGTTCTTTGATTTCAGAGCAGAATGAAGAACATAACTTTTTGTACTGTGTTTCCTCTACCCCACCCTAAATCATTGGTAGACTGCTAGAAATGTTCCTGTGTACTCTGATGGTAAGCAGAGGTTGCTTGCTATTTTAATAGTATCTGAGTCCCAGGAAGAATCCCATATTAAAGTAACAATAGCTCTAACATCTTAATATTCATTCACCAAAAAGTTAACTAAAAGTTCCTTCTAGACTACAAAAGGAACTACAAAGGAAAGGCTTTTGCTTCTTAATAAAATAGGGGAATTTGACTTTGTGCCCCTACACAGGGCTCACATTGCTTCAAGGCTCTGCTTTGGAATTAAATGCTGAGCACTGCCAGATGCCAGACATTGAGAAGAGGCTGAGTTTTGTCAGCAAATGGGATCTGCAAGTTAATTGGTGTTTTCTGCAGGCTTCTGGCTGTGAAATGAAATTGGAAGCCCTTTAGCCACATGGATAATACAGGTCCTGAATACAAATGTCACATGTCACCATCAGGACCCACTGTGAGACAATAGTGTTCCCACTCCAACACTGCACCATTACAGATCATTTAAATATGGGGATTACATTTAAACTAAAAGCCCCATTTGCCTTTTACTGCAATTTAAATGTCCTCTTAGCAAAAGCTAAGTGACAAATTAAATGAAAAAAGTGCCCACATTTTTAAAGCTGTAATGCAAAACAACCTTTTATTGCTTCTCATGTGCCACGAATGAATCATTATACTTGTCAACCCTAAACCAAGCCATAATTGGAGCAGCTACTGTTATCAAAGTGGGGCTGCTCTGTGACAGCTTAATAAAGCTGAAACTGTTAAATTAAATCTCAGATGCTTAACTCTTTAGCACTGGTGGATTCAATGGGTCCATTTCTGGTACTGACCAGTACACCAGGAAAAAAAAAAAAAGATTCCTGGCATGAAAGCCATTATCTGATGAAAGTGTACGTAAGAGCATCTTAGCCAAGTCACGCTGCTACTTGGCAGTGATTTGGAGCCATCAGATTGTCAGCCAAAAGATTATAAAATCTTTTCCTAGGACCAGTAGCCCCTCCTCAAGATTTATAACTTTCTGATTATATTAACAGCATTATAAAAATATGCTGTTTCAAAATTAGTTTTAAAAATAACACATATTTTAAACCTTTTTCCTTTCAATAAACATGCAGACTTGTTTATGGTAGCCATAATGGTGGCCCATTTCTTCCCCCATCCTCCAACTAACAAAGGGACTGATTATTATCAGTTCTTCTTTTCTAATATAAGTGATACTCATTTGGTCTGAATTAATTTTTGTGATTTGCTTCCTGATTTTCGTAATGCAGTATGAAATAGATACAGATGTATACTATTAAGATTCTTATTTTTTGCATCTCATTTGTAGATACATTTATCTTGTATATAAATCAGCTTTTCAAATACTAATTTTGCTTTCTGTACATGATACTCATTTTCCCAAACATAAGGCAATGTTCTCAAGATGAGTAACGTTGTATCATAACCATAAGAAAAAGTGCGTATTATAATCTAAGACAGAAAGCCCCGTTGTAATGGTGCAGAGGCTGCACATTTGGTAGAAGCTGTAGAACACACACATCAGTGGTTGCAGTCTTTATTCTGTGACATACGTTTTTTTATGGAGAGCAGATCCCCAAAATAACTCATGGATTCAAAGAACAACCCAGTGCTGATTGGTGGCAAGCACACCCACTGTTAGTCCTAATGACTGTCTGTTCAGTACACTTAATTACTGTGGGAGTCTTCAGGGATGCAGGGATATATTGTGACCTCTCATCTGTGTTGATGGGTCTCTTTCCCCTTAAATGTCTTCCTAGACTGTAATTTCACTTTGCTTCATAAAACTATAGGTTGTGGCTGCCAGTCTATTAAAACCTAATTAAAATGAATGTCATTAGAGGAAACAGTTAAATAAAATTTAATTACAGTTTCATCACAGGGAAAAATTCTTAAATTTTGACTTTCAGGTATTACATAATATAGTTTTCCTCAAGTTTTAAGCACTTAGCTTTCCTCCCTAGCACGTGAATCCTGTATAATAGGGAGAGGATGTGCTACCACCCCAAGAGCCTAGCTGTGCTGAGCTTGCTCACTTACTTGATAAGAAAAAGATGGTGGCTCTTTCAGTTCTTTTCACATACTCTCTTGTGGGGATCTAACTCTGTGTGAGCAAAAAGAGCCACAGTTAGATGTTTCGTCTTAGTTTGAATTTCATTGTAAAAACTAGGAAGTAGATCTCATGTTCCAGGGGCAGATGCTAGACTGCATAAAGTATAGATTCAGGGCACTTGGAGTCTGGAAATCTAAAGTGGTAGAGAACTCAGCCCATCTATTGGGACCACATTTATTGCAAAATACTAAAATTTACCTGCTTCAGTGACCCAGAATGCTATCTACCTCCCATCCCCTACATAAGTAATGATTCTTCTGCACCTACCCACATTATTCATGAGTAAGGTGGAAAATACATGCTTAAGTCACACATTTAAAATGAATACTTTAAGTAATTTAGGAGGGTCTTTGTGTACAGCTACAAATAAGATTTTAAATATGCTGCTGTGGAGGTAATTTTGGAGAAATTTCAGGGGAATGCCATTCAATCTCTGAAAACGGTAGGCTTAGTAATGGTCCCCATTGTGCCTTTAGTTTCTGTGGTAAATTCAAACAAACTTAGGCTTGCCACATTTTAAAGTTGTTGGTGGTTAGTAAATGGTTCAGGAGTCATTGCTTCTCCTGAAGAACTAGAAAGCATTCCCAAGTGGTTTGCCACATAAGGAGTTACCTCTTATTAGTGCCTTAGAGAAACGAACATTTCCTAGAACTCCCTTGCAGCAAAAAGATGACACAGACTTGGAAACTTCCAAATAGCTGTCAATATAGAATGCAGTCCTTCTGAACTACGTATCAGGGATTGCTTGTCATCTACCAGTTTGTCTTCCCCAGGCACAAGGTGAATACCATAATAAACCACTATTGATGCCTTCTTACCCTTCTTTTTAGAAGTCTTACTATTTTTCAGTAGTCTTTCTACTAGTAGGTATTAAGTACTTACTATGTCTAGAGAATTATTTATTTGATATTTGATTTTAGTGTTGGTGATGGTACTAGCAGTAAGGAGGGAGCAGAGAGATGCACACATTACAAGTCATGATAAATTAAACAGTCATATGACTGTCATATGACTTAATATAAGTCATATGACTTAATTTAATTAAGGTCAGGAGACCTTAATAGAGTAATTTTATTACAAATTAGTACAAAGATTTGTTCAGATTGAACTTACTATGGTCTTAGAAAATGTTCATGGTATTGAATTGTAGAGAAGTAGTGTTAATACTTCCTCCTTCCTCCTTTTTCAAACAGTGTTTGGTGGGTTTCATTTTGTCTTCATATGTGCATATGTAGTGTATTTGCTTCCTGTTCACCCCTCAGTATCCTTTCCTTTCCCCTCTCCCCACTCCCTCTGATCAGCTCCAGACAGTCCCCCATATACATTCATGTTCCATCATCATAGTCATCATCACTTTAGATCTGGGTTGCACAAATGAGTGAGAACTTGGACATTTGGCGTTTTTGAGCTTGACTTATCTCAGCATGGTAATCTCCAATTCCATTCCTTTTCCTATAAATGACATAATTTCATTTTTTATGGCTGAGTAATAATCTGTGGTGTGTGTGTTTGTGTGTATTATATTTTCTTTATCTACTCATTGGTGGTTGGGCACCTCAGCTGTTTCCACAGCATGGCTGTTGTGAAAAGAACTGCAGTAAACATGGGTATGCAGATATCTCTCTTGTATATTGAATTGTGCTCCTTCAGATGCATGCCCAAGAGTGGAATGGCTATTTTTAGTTTTATGCTATTTTTAGTTTTATTCTATTTTTAGTTTTTTGAGGAACTGCCATACTGATTTCTATAATAGTTACACCCCATCTCCATGTCTTCACCAGCATTTGTATTTGTTATCTTGATGATGGTCAATCTGACTGGGGTGAGATGGAATCTTAGTGTAGTTTTGATTTGCATTTTCTTTATGGCTAGGGATGTTGAACATTGCTTCATGTATTTATTAGACATTTGTATGTCTTCTGAGAACTATCTGTTCGTTTGCTCATTTATTAATTGGATTATTTGTTCATTCACTTTTTTAGTTTTTTGAGCTTTTTTATATTCTGGATACTAATTCCTTACCTGTTGAATAGCTGGTGAAGATTTTTTTCCCATTTTGTGGATTGTCTTGGGTCTTCATTGTTACTTAAAAGAGGAGAGGGAGAAAGTACACAGATACCATACGACCTAGATTTTTGCTTTGTTTTAGGTCCCATTTTGGTCAACTACTAATAATTACATAGTTGCCAATACTTACTTGTCAGGTACTATGCTTAGTGATTAATTGCATGTGTTGTTTTATTTAATCTTTAAAACAACCTTATGAAATAGGGATAATTACTAGCCCTAATTTTACGGGCAAGGAAACTGAAGCTTAAGGAGGCTACAGAACTTGGCCTGAGGTCCTAGTAACAGAACAGGGATTTGATTCCGTGTGTCGGTGACTTCAAAAACTTAACCACCAAACTAAACATTGTCAGCCTGTTTATCTGTCTACCCATGATGCCACCATCCAGGTGGCAGTAGTTGGCTGAGCTTGCGTAGTGCAGTCTAGTTGCCCGTCTGTACCCATGGAACTCTAACTTCAGATAACACATCAATGGAGAATAGCCAAATACATGTGGTTGAGAGTGGTATTATATATCAACTTAATAAGCGTATCATAAATACAGACACTACATGCTGCAGATGGGATTCAGTGTAGTTCTGATCGCGTTTTCTAGTCCCCTTTGGTAAGGAGCCAGTGAAGATCTTTTACTCACTGTCTTTACCCTAGCCTATATCTGGCCCTAATTATTATAACAGAGTTGCCAGCATGGATTGATCAGCATGGTCTGTAGTCTCTGAGGAGTCCTCCTGCATCTGGGATGTCCTGCTCTAGAATGGGAAGTATTCTCCTATCTTGGTCTCCTTTTCTGCCCTCTACATACAGGGATTTTGTCAATTGTATTGCTCTGCTTCCTTCAAGCATTGTTCTTAGAACACCTATCTGCTGCTGTGTCTGTTACCTGGGCCTCAGTACTTTCTCTGATTGTGCAGTCCTGTGACTTTTTCTCCTAAAACTGAAAGGTCAGAGGCCTCTGAGTTCTGCTGTACTGTGGGGGTGGGAAAAGGAGTTTATATTCTCTGCTTCTTTACATAGACAAAGTCATTTCTAGTTTGTGTCAGAAGTTAGCCAAAAGAGAGAATGTAGATTTCTGTGCAGTGTAAAAACTTATGACACATACTTCTTTTTAAGACTGTGGACTGTCCTACTCTTGACCTCAGTTTCTGGGGTTTGATTATTCAATATGGGGAAGAATGTAAATAAGGGAAAATTTTTAAATGCATATTAATAGAAAATGATACACTCTTAGGATTAAAAGAGATCATTATGTCAGTTGATTCTGATACCCAACCTGTTGGAGATTCTTAATGATATTCATTATTTAAATTATTTAGATGTACAATTAGATAATTTGTAACAATTTTATATAATTTAGATAATTGCCTTGATCACCCCAGTGTGTGTTTTTGTAAAATTCTGTTGTAAATGTAGTGATTTGGCTAGGAATTAAGATGCCTTTAGTTCATTATAATATTTTAGTATTACCATAAATGTATAGTATGCTGGTAGCATTATTTATACCAAGAATTGGTTTTAGTTACTTTGTTTTATGTTACTTCTCTGTCTGTAACATGAGCCCATTGGTGGTAGACATTCTTCTTACATTAGTGGATAACAGGAATTTCAAAGTTGGTATGTGTCTCCCTCACCCCCAAAGTTCTAGAAAAGTTCTGTCCTTACTTTTCCCATCTCCTAAGATTTAATACTGTTTTTTTCCCTCAAGAAATAGTCACCAAAGGGAAATCTGGCCAGGGAACTCTACTTGTTAGATTGTCAGTCCTAGAGAATATTGTCATGGTAGGGTAGAGAGGAAGAGGGAGGGTGAAAATGAAGAAATACAAGCTGGGAAATTTTCTTTTTTAGCATTTTGGGCATCATAGAAAAATTAACAAGGTCTGAGAAGTCTCATCTTAAGATCTGTGGGATTCTCAAGGGCTTTGTAGGGAATCAAGGATGCAAGGAGCTGGAGTGAAAGGGGAAGCTGAGGGTAGGCAAAAGTAGCTATTTAGGCTGCTCTTAATGTGTGCTGACACCAAGTAAGGTGCTTTACAGATGTTATCACTGTTAACTTAAGCCAACTTAAACCAATGAAATGAGAAATGGTATTCTCAGGCAGGGGGTATGGTGTTCAATTACTGTCTAGCAGAGCCCTTGGGGGATGAGGAGAATACCGAAGAGAGGAGGTTGGTCCTACTTAAGCATAGCAATGTGACTTTTTCTATGTTACATACTAGGCTTTCCATGGACATTGTTCTGAAATGAAAGGGTTCTTAAATGACAAGTACATTCTTGATAATCACCAACTTCAGTAAACTTTTAGTCACTCCTCTATGTAAATAACTTTCTCGTGCATACTTTAGAGGAAGGCAGGATGCTAAATGATTTGAAGCAAATGAATTTTTGTGAGGCTGCTAAAGACTTGTCTGATAATTGCATAACATTGTTTTAGTGAATTATTTAAAAATTCCAAAACTGAAATAAGAATATGGCCTCTATAGTAAATACTGACGCCTTTTAATTGGCTCAAGTGAATTAATAACTGGTCTTAGGGCTATTTTTTCAGACCTTGACTTGGTGACAGAGCAGCCAGGAGCAATGATAGTAGTTATTTAAAACAACTAACTGACTAACTGACTCAACTGTATGCTTTCTGTTGCAAAGATTAACTTTGAAATAGAAAGCCAAATCTCTGATTGGTTGGTTTGTTTATTTATTTATTTGTTAATTATTGTTGTGCTAAGGGTACATTGTAGCATTTATAAATGTTCTTACAATATATCAAATATATCATAGTTGAATTCACCCCCTCCATCATTCTCCATGACCAGCTAGACCTTGTTGACATAGGTTGTACTCCCCAGCCCCTTTCATTCTGGGAGACATTAGTAGATTTAAATTTTTGCTTCAGCTAGCCTAGAGAATAGAGTGAGAAGGATTCATAAAGGAGGAGTCAGACAGATCTTGAATTGACTTAAATTGGAAGTCACAGTCATCCTTTGTGTATGAGCAAGGATAAAGTGTTAAATGGAAAGGTCCCAAACAAGGCATGTGGGTAAAATATAAGCTTGGAACTGACAGAAAATTCTGTTAGGAAGAATGCTTTCACATTGTTGCTACCCAGCTACAATGAGATGAACATAGCAACCTGTTCACACAAACAGGTTGATCATACAAAGAAGATGTTCTTTTCAACACATGTAGACCAAGGAATCAGAGAGATTTGTTTTGAAACCATTAAACTACTCAATGTATTTAATACTAATAGTCTTGTTAGTTGCTGTCTTTTTGGGGACATTGAAATTAATTTCATAACCATCCTTTTAAAAATCTCTGTATTATTGTCCATTTGATCATTTCACTCCCTTCCACTGATTAGAACACTGAAAGTAACATTTTTTAGAAATACTGTTTTTCCTATAAGGGTGAAGAAATGTGCCTGACATATAGTTGATGCTCAGTAAATAATTGTGAATAAAAAAATGAATAAGTAATTGAAAGTATGCTATACATCTCCTTGGAAGCATTAAGAAACACAAGTATTTTTTATAGTAAAACAACAGTGGAAAGGCATTAATCTTCACAATTTTCTCTTTTCCTTCTCTTCTGCTTTATCTAGCCTTTTCTGTGCACATGCAGTATATTCATAGGTGCGCATGTATGCATGAGCACACATACTGAAATGCAAACAGTTTAAAGTACAGAAGGGTACTGCCTCCCCCTTGCTATCATTGCTGCAGGTAATCTATTGCATTAATCAGCCAGCCAGTGGGAAATGCATGGGGAGTGATTATACTATCATACACAATACAGTCAGCATGAAGCACTTGTCAAGACCAATACATCAAAGTTTAATTCAGTAATAGAATGAATTAGAGCGAAATGAAGCATTCTGTTGTCTAAGAAACACAACACCCATCATAGGTTCTTTCTGAACTCAGAAATTTTGTTTTTATGAACAAAATTACAGTTCTAATCAGACAGAATTCTGAAAGAATTCTATATTCTATCTTCTGAAAGATATATATATATATATATATATATCCCTCTCTATTTATATAATATAGTGCTACCTATATAGTGCTAAAGCGTTACCTTGACAATCAGTATTCTACAATGATAACCACTGGTAAATTTGATTATTTTTCAGAAAGGTTCTTGATTGTCTTTTGTCCTAAAATTTGTTCTCCATGCAAAATGAAAGGAATATTTTTGTACACTGGCTCGGGGAAGCATTTATACATAAATTTGGACGGTGAACCATTAAGTGCTATGCCAGAATAGCAAGCAAATTAATAAGAACCTTCTGTTTGCAGCGCCATGTGTTAGGTACTACTTTTGGGGAGCTTAAAGTCTTAAAGCCTAGTCAGGAAACCTTGTAAATAAATGAGAAATAAAAGGCAGCCTAAGACAGCTTAAGACCACTGTAGAAATAAGGCCATATAATGTAGGACATGTTTCAGAAAATTTTGAGAGTAGATCTGATATATTTCATATTAGAAATAAGTCACTAGTGAAAGACACTGTTACGTGTCAATTGAATCTCTTCGAAAAAAGATTTATAGCAACTTGGAGTCAGGACCATTGACAATCCAGGGAACTATTTATGAAGATGCCTTAGTTATGTAGCTAATTCAGAACACATGAAAAATGTTCTTACAGTTCACATTCCTTCACCTTACCACCTATTGACTTCTCTTTCCATATCTCAAAATAGGAAATCATCTGCCACTATGCCTCTCTCTGTTCTTGCTCCGCCTCCTCTTTCCCCCTCTTTCCTTTCCTTCTGCCCTCCCTTAAAATGGAGAAGGATGTTTGAGGAGTAGAAAAACTGGCTCTGTGATCTTCTATGGAAACAGACTCCTAATGAGGTTAGGCTGCTTTTGATGAATCTTGCATGTTGACTGCTGGCATTGACAAGTCAGATGGGATGGGAAGACTATTTATTAGATAAGGGCCACAGCTTTACGTGAAAGGAACACTAACCAGAATACCAGTTACTGCTTTGGAATATTCATGCTATATTTTCTTTCTTGAAAACAAAAACAGATAGATGTTTTATTTTAGAATTTTCTCAGCACCTGGTTAAGTGGAAAGCAATTGTGTGTCATTTAGCTGAGGATTTAGCCCTGCTTGACCTACACAATCTCAAAACTCTTTTAATGGTATCCTTGAGGTTTTATTTTGAAAATTTTCCAGAAATGTTTTAATGAATTAAAAACTAGCCTGTTAAATAAGAATGTTTTTGTCAGGCTTATTTTCAAAACGTGAGGACAGACATGTTATAATTGTATTATACCAATAATAATACTGTAATAATATAGGTCACAGTTTTAGTGTGGTCTGACCTAAGAAATTTTGTGACTATAGTTTTGCTAGCATAACTAATTATGCCATTGATCTACTTATGACTGCAGTTAGGCATTTCATGGCCTCTACATAAGTAAAACTATTTAATTGGAAAACTAATTGGATTACACATGAAATTCTAGACTATTATAATAACCTCTGAGAACAAAAACAAATATGATATATATTATAAATTGTTTTATAACCTTTCTTTGGAAATACCAAACATGATTATTTCACTTTGCCTGTTGCTACCTCACAAGAATATGCATCACTAAAATGTAGAAATTAAACTTTCCATACAACAGCCTTCATTTTTCTACATTTGTGACAAAGGGAAATGCAACCATTGACCTTTCTTACTCTCCCTTAGTAAGGTGGTGTTGGTCGTTCTGCTCATCTGTCCCCCATTGACCTACCCCTGCTTCCCACTATCACTCTCCCTGAGTTTTCTCCAGTACCTTTATACACTTAGTGACCTTACTGGAAAATAGGGAGTAGAGCAAGATTTACAAACACTTCCAAGGCTCATGTGGACCTAACTCTAATAGAGCTGATCATAATGTTTTCAGAGAAAACAGGTATCTTCTGACTTGAATAATCAATCTTGAATCATAAGTTGGGCTTTTGGTTGTTTATCTCCTGTTTTAATCTACAGTGAAATTATTTGCTCTGCCTGTCAGTTTTCTTTTATTTAATTAGGCTCTTTTTAGATGGACCTGTGTTTTTTTTGTTGGATGTACTTTCTTCCAAGTGGGAGAGATGTTCTAAGTATAAGAGAACATGTGGTTAAATAAAGTACATTTAAGGATACTTCATAATTTTAGTTGAAGAATATACTATTTGTATTATACTGGTGAAATAAGAGGAATGAAATTATTTTGTCAAAAGACTAAAATCATTAATTTTGAAATTTGCATAAATGAATCTTAACTTATAAAGAATTTTCTATGTAAGCTGAATAGAAGGCTAAACACCGCAGTGCTAAGAATATTGATTTGGAGGGGAAGATAGGCCATGGACCAGATCCTGGCTCCTATCTTTAATAACAACACAACCTCTCTGTGCTTCAGTTTTCTTGTCTATAAGGTAGTGCTTTTCTTCTGTGAGGGTGATAATGTCTGTAAAATGTTTAGTACAGGGTTAGTGTGAGGTAAAGAGCCAGTAAATGGCAGCAGTTATTGTTAGGTAAATAAATGTAGATGCCATTCACTTTTAGAAATGTTAGCCAAATGAAACAGAGCAATCTTTGTACCCTAAATATAGACATTTAAAAACTTTAAATGTAGAATCTAATTAGAAACCCAGCATGTGAAGCTTGATATTGTTAGTATTGTCCTTCAAGGGATAAAAATTAGCATATAAACCAGCAGTTAATAATACTACAATGTGTGTTGGGATACCTTTTATATTGTTAAGGTTTTATAATGCCTTTTTTTTCTTGACTTACAGCTGTTTTTTAAGTGTTGAATGATTTGTTTGATTATTTTAACTAACATTCATATATATATGTGTATGTGTATATACACATATATGCACACTTTTATACATACACACACCCCACATATTCATAAATGGTGTATTTAGGCTGGATAATTCTTTGTTGTGGATGGGATGTTTAGCAACATCTCTGAGTCTTACACACTACATGCCATTAACAACATCCCTTCTTTCATGACAACCAAAATTATACCATATATTGCCAAATATGGTAGCAGGGTCACCCTAATTGAAAACTACCATTCTACAAAGTGAAGCCATATTTTAGAGGGGGGAAAAATAACAGTGAGAAAGGCTAATGTTTGTGGTGAATAGATTCAGGTTGTGGAATATGTGTATATGATACTTAAACTTGTACTACAATAATACACACTTAGAACTTGACATAAATTTCTTAAATTTGAAATCTTAAAGACATCACTATTATCCTTAAAAGTTATATGGTAATGGATAATGTAGAAAAATCATTTGTTCTTACAAATCTAAATGTCTTATAAATTTAATTAAATAATTGATTTCTTAACCCTGAATAGTTAATTTATAACTTCAAGCAAGACTATAGCAAGTATTTATTTTATTGAAAAGAGAAAATAATTTAAAAAATTACCACAATAGAAAAGAATATTCACATGTGACAAATAAATGACAAGTAGCTTAGTTTTCCATTTCACCATCTAAAAGAATTCTTTATCTTTCATGGTAATTTTGATAGATTTGAAGATTGGCCACACATTCTTTGTTACTCTCATTGAGATGTTTCCTTCCTGAAATCTGGGCAATTTTTATAAAAGTTTGATCAAAAGAATAAGGCAGAGGTATAATTGGGCCAGTTTCTGGGTCCAAGCCTTAAGTAACTGGCAGCGTCTACTCTCTGTCTATTGACGTATTAGAGCTCTGAATTTCTGTATAAGAAGTCTGGCTGTCCTGGGACTTCAACGCTATGGAAAAACTCATTGTATCTATGTGGAGAGGATGTTATAGGGTGGGGCAAAAGTGGAAAAGAGTGAATTTGTGAACTTACAGAATTGTGAGGTATAATGATACATGCTGATGTATTCTGCCAAGTTTTAGGGTAGTTTTGAATAAACAACCAGGAGAGTGGTTATGAATTGGACTTCCTTTCCACTTCCTTTAATGGTTATTCTCTAAATGCCAAATGTCCCCAGAAATGTAAAATATAATTATATGTAAAGCTGAAATTCTTACATTTTAGTTGACCCTTGAATTGGACTAAGTTGGATGCTCCTCAGAATTGAATCCAAATTATAGGAAATAGCATCATAAAGTCCAAGAGTATCATACATCTCCATTTTCTGTATTCTCCTTATGCCAAACTTCCCCTTATTTGACTTCTGGGTTTTTTCCCTCTGATAATAAGTTGTGATAACATTTAAGTTTGAGCTCCTATAGAAGACTGTGGATCTTGGGTGTTCAAACTTAAAAAAAGGAGATAGTGGATATTAGATTAGAAATGTTTTGGCAAAGATACAAAGGGAGGCTGGGAGGCCCAAGAAGGATGAGGTTGAAGGAGAGTTGGCACAGGATTTCAGTACTGCATCCTTTGGCATGAAGTTACCATGGGCAGAGAAAATGTTAAGTAACCCTTTGGGTTGGGGATAAATTTCTCAATAGGAGAAGTTAGGGATAAAATTACTTAAAGCATCTCGGACTTCTAAGTGACTCCATACCTCTGGGCCCTGGCATGGAAGGCTAGAGAGAGTAGTATCTACAGGAAAAGGAGCACATTCAATAATCTGTTACTGAAACTGAGGAAAAGGAATAACTGAAATATTTCTGGATGGCAAATGGAAATTAATTGTACAAAAATCCATTATTACTAGTTTAAGAAGTATTTACCATCACTGATTTTTTTGCTTATTTAATATGCTGTTTTATTTGGT
The DNA here is from genome assembly GCF_047511655.1 of Castor canadensis. Lineage (NCBI taxonomy): Eukaryota > Metazoa > Chordata > Mammalia > Rodentia > Castoridae > Castor > Castor canadensis. The sequence goes on along the minus strand of NC_133391.1, from coordinate 127,411,059 downwards.
TAAATGTAAAAATGTTTATAAAGGGTATTCAGAGTATCATTTGCACTTTGAGCCCTCCAATTCCATTTTAACCTTGAATCTCAACTTTGTCAACATTGAAGTCTTCTACCACAGTGGTTCCAAGGGGTACACCTGTTGGAGCAGGGTGAACTATACAATTTGTCTAAAATAGCCCTCTGAGGTAGGTGGAGATTATTGTTACTATTGTTTCAATGAGAGAAATAACACCACAGAGAGACTAAGTGAGTTTGCTCAAGGTCTTACAGCTGGTAATCCATACCTTGCCCTTTCCAGATCAGTTTGTGGATCAAAAGTTTCTTCTTCTTGGAAATGTAATATGCAGGGTGGGGGAGGGTGGAGTGGAAATGGTGTTGATAATTTGTATATCTAAACATTTGATAGAAAAGAATGGCAGGAGTGCAGTTAATTCTTGTTTTGCCCACATTTGCTAAAAAGTGTGGGTTGTAGTCCACTGGCACTCTATTGTGCCATTGGTGGAGTGCAGAAGTAACCAAAAAACTTTCAGGTAGTTCATGTTCTGCTTCTGCATAATTCTGCCCATGTTCTGTGACTGTTTAGACAGATATAAAATGTGGAACAGGTTTAAGACACAACTAAGTGGATTAGAACTATTTTACTTTGGTGAAAAATGTTTGTTTTTAATTTATGGATGGGTTTGCCTTCCTAGTTTTGGTGCACTCTGCCTCAACCAACAGTGCCTCTTTCAGCTAAAATAACTCACTGAGTACAGATTATGTGGAGTAGTGGGAAGGAGGAGTAAAAGCATGCTGTGTGGTACAGAAGAGCTTGAGCTGAAATGTGCCTAGATGATGTACACACCAATGATTTGATAATTGCCATTATATACTTTGAGGTATTGAAGCTAGGAAAGCAATTTAAAAGGATTGATTTGTTTTCATTGTAATTCATAGCAAATAATTAACCACCTTTTTGAAGAACTGGTAGTACCTTACTAGGTGCCATGTCCTCTGCTAGGCGCTGAAAATGCTGACTTATCAAGTGCTCTGTCCTGTTTTTCACTGAATATTTAAAAGGGTTAATATTTCAGAGGAATAGCAGAATGAAGTGTTTAATCACCAAAGAGCTTTATTTTTAAAGCTACAAGTATTTTAGGCATGTTGTAGGCAAAGCAGATAAATACACAAAGTGGGACCCTGAATTAATAAAATTTGGAGAATGACTTACTCAATTTGGTTAACTTGGTTATTAAGACTAATTTCAGCTTTTGTAGTGATGATTGCTAAGATAAAAGACCATATCTATTATGGCACTGAACTTGAATCTAACATTAAGAACACCCTTTCAGAATGAAACCTCTCTTTAGGGAGGTAAGCAATAAAAGAATGTTATAGGCATTAATAGAGGCTTCGCTTTTTAAAAAAATTTCTCATTGCATAATTGAAATTTTCTAATTAGAGAAATGTAAGCAGGAAAATCTAAGATTTCCTTTTTTTCTCTTAGAAATCATTGTTTAAATTTGCCAAAAGTATTTAGGATCTTGCCTTTAAGCAACCACTCAACTTCTCTGAGTTTTATTTCTCTTGTTGCTATGGTCTGAATGTTTGTAACACCTCCAAATTCGCATGTTGAAATATTAGGAGGTTGAGCCTTTGAGATGTGATTAGATCCTGAGGTTTTGTGAATGGAATTATACCCTGATGAAAGAGGCCCAATGGAGGTTGTTTGCCCCTTTTGTCATCTGAGGACACAGTTAAGAAGGCACTATCTACTTGGAAGGGGAATGGATACTGAATTTGCTGGCACCTTGATCTTGGACTTTCTAGCCCCCAGAACTGGGAGGCATGTTAACTGCTGTATATATACCACCCAGTTTATAGTATTTTGTTATAGCAGTCTGAATGGACTAGGACACCCAACACTGAAATGGAAATAACAGTTATGACTATGGAGAGTTATAATAATGAGCAAATGAGAAATGATTGCAAAGCCCTAAGTATAGTGCCTTTAACAATACAGTGGGCACCCAGTAAGTGGTGACTAATATTTATAATAATGATTATTTAATTTTTAAGGTTGAATAGGTTTTACTTACTGTAAAATAATATACTGTAAATACTATAAAAACACATGCATTAAAATATCCTTCGCTGAGCATAATTCATTTGAGATGATATGTGTGGTTAGTTTTTTCGTTACTGCAGAATGATACTCTTGCATTTACCATAGTTTATTCATTCACCAGTTAAACAACGTTCAGATTGTTTTCACTCTTATATTTACAAATGAAGCTTGTGTAAGCATGTTTGCACAGGATTTTATTTGGATACAAGTTTTTAATTCTCCAACAGGTACATTTTTTAAGTGTGTGGTGTGTGTGTGTGTGTGTGTGTGTGTGTGGGGTGTGTGTGTGTGTGTGTGTGTGTGTGTGTGTGTGTGTGTGTGTGTGGCAGTACTGGGGTTTGAATTAAGAGCTTCATGCTTGGAAGATAGGCACTGTGCCACTTCAGCCACCCTCCCAGGAGAAGTTTTCAATTCTCTTGGGCAAATCTCTAGTAGTGAACTTGCTGGGTTGTGTGGTAACTATTTTGTTTTGCCGAGTGGCTATACTATTTTACACGGCCAGCAGCACTTTATTAGCACTTCAGTTGCTCTACATCCTTGCCTGCAGTTATTGTTAGGGCTATTTTTTTTTTCTGATTGTAGTCATTATAAAATGTGTATAGTAGTATCTCATTGTAATTTTAATTTGCATTTCATAATGATTAATAATATCAAACATGTTTTTCTCTTCTGTTTGCTATCTTTATATCTTCTTTGGTGACATGTCTTTCTAAAATTTTTGCCATTTTTAAAGAGTGGTTTTAAGTTCACAGAAAAATTGAGTGAAGATTTCCAATATACCAATTGCCTACATGCATAGCCTCCCCTGTTATCAATGTCCTCCATCAGGGTGGTATATTTGTTGTAATCATTGATCTTACATTGATGCATTTTACCCAAAGTCCAAGGTTTACATTAGAGTTTGCAGTTGGTATGGTACATTCCGTGGGTTTGGATGAATATATAATGGCATATGTGCACCATTACAGTATCATACTCTTGAATAGTTTCCCTTCCTAAAAATCTTGTTCTCTACCTATTCATCTTTCTGTTCCCAAATCTCTGGCAATCTCTGACTTTTTTTTTGTAAAATAATTTTTTAATGTTTTTACATTTATTCATATGTGTATACATTGTTTGGGCCATCTCTCCCCCCTTCTCCTATACTCCCCCCCAGGTACAACCTGTTATCCCCTTTTGTTCTCCAATTTTGTTGATGAGAAAACATAAGAGACAATAAGAAAGACACAGCATTTTTGCTAGTTTGAGGTAATGATAGCTATACAGAGACATTCCTAGTATTGCTTCCATGCACATGTGTATTACAACCACTGACTTTTTTACTGTCTCCATAGTTTTGCCTTTTCCAGAATTTTACATCATTGGAATCATTTCATGTTGGTTTCTTTCACTTAGTACTATGCATTTAAATTTCTTCCATGTCTTTTCATGTCTTCACAGCTCTTTTTTTTTTTAAGGGGGGGTTCCATTTGTATTGGTTTGTTTATTTTCTTAAGTTTTGAGAGGGCTTTATACATCCTGGATTAAAGTAATTTGTCACATACAGAATTTGCAAATACTGTGTTCTCTTCTGTAACTTCTATTCATTCTTTGTCTTTTGTAGAACAAAAGTTTTTCTTTTTGATGAAGCCCACTTTATAAATTTTTGTTTTGCTTTATTTCTGCCTAACCCAAGGTTACAAAGATTCTTTCTCATTTTTTTCTACCAGTTTTATGGTGTTTAGTGTTATATTTAGGTCTATGATCCATTTTAAGTTAGTTTTTAAATAAAGTCTGTAATAGGGATTTAGATTCCTTTTTTTCTTCACATGAATATCTAATTGTCCAGCATAGATGTTAAAAAGACCTATCTTTTCTCCACTGAATTGACTTTAAACTTTGAATTGACCATATTTATGTAGCTCTTTTTCTGAGTTCACTATTCTGTTCCATTCACCTATATGACTGTCCAGCCAATAGGGCACTGTTTTCATGAATGTAACTTCATAGGAAGTCTTGAATTCAGGTGCTCTGAATTTAGTTTTGTCCTTTTTCTTTAGAGTTGTTTTGTTTATTCTATTTCTATTCTTGTCAGTATGTACACAAACACCTCTTAGGGTTTTGAGTGAGGTTGAATTGAATAAATCAATTTGGGAATAATTGAAACCTTAAAAATACTGAATTTTCCAATCCATGAATGTAGAAAATATATGTATGTAGTTTCATTTTTAAAAAAAAGATTATTTCTTTCATTGTTTCATAGTTTTTAACTTAGAGACCCTATACATGTTTCAGTTGTAAACCAAATATTTCATGTTTTGGGGGTGCTTATATAATAGTACTTTTTACTTTCCTGATTTCCATTTGTTCCTGTATGATATATCTGCAGGATTTTGTTTTGTTTGTTCTTGGTTTGGTTTGGGTTTGGCTCAGAACTAAACTTAGTTTTAGAGCTTTTATGTGGTTAGTTGTCTGTGGGTGGGAGCTTTTTCATTTTCTCTTTCTCAATCTAAGCCTTTAACCTTCTTTTCTTGCTTTATTGGCCTAGCTAGAACTTTCACTCTGATGCTGAATACATATGGTAAGAACAAACTTTTAAAAGATCTTGTTTCAATCTTAGGGGAGAAGCATTCACAGTAAGTTCTTTTCTATTGCTAGTTTGCTAAGAGCTTTTTTGTTTGTTTGTTTAATGACAGGATGTTGAACTTTGTCAAATGCTTTTACCTGCATTTATCGAGATGATTATATGGATTTTCTTCCTTAGTCTGTTAATATGATTAGACTAATTTTTGAATATTGAACTAGCCTTGCATTCCTGAGATATGCCCTATGTGATTGTGGTGTATTTACCTTTTTTGATACTGCTTAATTAGATGTGCTAATAGTTTTTGAAGAATTTTTTTTTCACCACAATGTTATAGTTATTTGTAATACTGGCCTCATAAAATAAGGTTGGGCACATTGACTCCTATTTTCTAGAAGATACTGCGTAGAATTGGTATTATTTCTTTCTTAAATATTTGGTAGACTTTTCCTGGAAAACATCTAGACCTGTGTTCTTATAGAAATTTTCAACTGAAAATTAATTTCTTTAATATATGACTTCCGGTTATTTTTTCCTAAGTGAGCTTTGGAAATTCATTCTTTCAAGAAATTTTTCCATTTTATTTCAGTTGTAGAATTTATGGTCCTAAAATTGTTCATAGTAGTCCATCGTGAGTCTTATAACACCTGCAGCTATTATATTATAATAATATACATAATTTCATTGTAGACCTTATAATACCTCTAAGATCTGTAATAGTGTACCTTCTTTTATTCCTGATCCTGGTAGCTTGTGTCTTCTCTTTTCCTCAGTCAATTTGGTTAGCTTTATTGATTTTATTGATCATTTTTAAAGAACAACTTTCAATTTTATTCACTTTTTTCCCCTGTCTGTTTTCTTTCTCATTGGTATCTGATACTTTAGTTGTTTTCTTCAGATTTGGTTTCTCGTTCTCCTTTATTTTAAGGTGGATATTTGCATTTTTGATTTGAACCTTTTCTTAATAAGTGTTTAACGCTATAAATATCCTTCTAAACACCTTTTTGCCTGTATACCACAAATTTTAATACATTTTCATTTTCATTCAGTACATAATAGTTTCTGATTTCCCTTGTGACTGACTTATTTGTAAGTATTAGAAGTGTATTTATGTTCGAGATATTTGGGGGTGCTCCTGATCTTTTTATTACTTGATTTGTAAGTTAATTCTATTATGTCAGAGTGTACTTTGATTTCCAGTCTATTAAATGTGTCAAGTTTGTTTTATAGACCAGAATATATAGACTCTCTTAGTGATTATTTTTGAGAATTTTTAAATTGTAAGTTTATGTTTATCTGTTTTCTTCTGCTAATGTGAGGTAATATGTTCCAAAAATACCAGCTTGGTTAAGTTGGCTGTTAGTATTGTTCAGGTATTTGCTAATTGTCCACTTGTTACTGAGAAAAGCATATTGAAGTCTCCAGATATAACTGTAGTTTTGTCTGGTTTTTCTTTTCAGTTCTACTCACTTTGTTTCATGTATTTAAAAATAGCCTTTTTTAAGCACAGCATACTCATTTAGGAGTATTTATATCTTTTGGGAGGAAATTTATTATTATGCAATGTCCCCTTGTTCTCAAGTCTATATTGTGTAATACTAGTATATACACTTCAGCTTTATTTTGTACTGTTCTTGTGGTATGTTTGTTTTCATCCTTTTATTTTTAATCTACTATCATATTTATAGTGGATTTCTTATACACAGTATAAAGTTGGTTCTTGGTTTTTAATTTTATTTGATTACCTCTTTTAATTGGTATGTTTAGACCACTTAGACTTTATAAGATGATCAATGTGGTTGAATTTAGGTTTCCCATTTAATTATTTATTTTCTGTTTATCCCTTCCCTCTGTTTCTGGTTCCCTGTCTCCTACTCTCTTGGATTATTTACACATTTTCAAGTATTTCATTTTTATTTAATTTAACTTCTGTTGAACTTTGTATCTTGTAGCATTTTGGAAGTGATATTTACCATAAGCGTACCTCAGTTTTGATAGTCTACTTTGAGTTAACATTTTACTGTGTTAAGTGGGATGTTGAAACTAACAATCTTACAGATCCCTTTACTTTCCCTCTTTTGTGTTGTAGTTGTTAGGGGCATTACATGTATATGCATTTAAAACTTCATAAGACAGTGTTTAAATTTTTGTTTTTAAGATTCATACTTATATTCAGAGATCTTAACAAGGCAAAAATAGTCTGATTTACTCATATTTATCATTTCTGTTTCTCTTCCCTTATTCCTGAAGTTCCATCTTTGCTTCTTCTTTAGTCTGAAGAACTTCATTTAGCATTTATTCTGGAATAGATCTTTGGACAATAAATACTGTATATTTTCCCTAATCTAAGAATGTCCTTATATCACCATCATTCAGTGACATTTTCACTGATAATAGAATTTTGGGTTTACACCTCAGTTTCTTTTAACACTTTTAAGATAACATTCCTTTGTATTCTGTCCTCTATGGTTTCCAGTGAGAAATCTGTAATTGTTTGAGTTACTGTTCTATTTGAGGTATTTTATTTTCCATTTCTCAAGATGTTTTTTTTTATCTTTGCTTTTTAGTGGCTTAATTATGGCATATTTGTGCATGGTTTTCTTTGAGATTACCCTTTTTAAGATTAAGATTCTGGGATCTGTAAGTTGATAGCATTCTCTAAATTTGAGAACCAGTCATTATTCATAATGTTTTTTATTTCTCATCTTCTTCTAGGAATCCAGTAATACAAAATGTTAATAAACCTTTTGATATTTCCCCACCTGTTTTTAAGGCTCTGTTTAATGTCATCTAGATATTTTTCTGTAATAACAGATGAGATCATTTCCATATTCAAGTTCACTGACTTTTCCCTTTGTCATGTTCATTCTGGTATTGATCCCATGCAGTACATTTTTTTTCTTTCACATACTGTTTTTGTTTTTGTTTTTGTTTTACTTTTAATTCTAAAGAATTCTTTTTAATAGTTTGTGTTTTACTTCTGAAAACTGCCTTTTTATTCTTTTCACTAGTGTTTACCTTCACCTCATGAAATGCTTTTAATAGTCACTATAAAATCTCTGGTAATTTTAACATCTTGTTCATCTTCTTGGCATCTGTTGATTTTTCTCTTGAGAATAAGTCACATTTTCCTGTTTCTTTGTAAGCCAAGTAATTTTAGACCCTGGACATTTTTGAATATTGTATTATGAAAGTCAGAGTTCTGTTAAAATCCTCTGAGATTGAAAAAAAATATGATGGCTAAAAACAAGCAATCAACCAGAGTGGTAGATTCAAACCATAACTTGTTTTGCTGTGTTTGGGTGATGGTTTCAATGTCATCTTTCAAAGTCTTGGCTATGCTGCCTTAGTTTTTGTCTCCTGCACATGAACTGTGACAGGACTTGAGAAATTCCCTATCTCCGTTGCTGGATTGGGGTTCCCTTTTCCAAGTCTTTACAATAGGTAAATGAGGTTATTCTTAAGTTTTGGCTGCATCTGCTCTCAACAAAGTTCCCTTAATGGGGTTAATCTTATGTCAAAGCCAAGAGGAAAAAAAAGAAGGGAGAAAGTAACAGAAAATCACACCACATGGGTTATTTCTTCAAATTTCATTTCCCCTCCCTCGTCTGCTTGCTCTTGTTTATTTCTCAGAATCTTTGGATTATTGATTTTTGTTTTTCATCAGAGTTTTTAGTTATAATCATTGGAAGAGAGAGAGGCTGTGGTGGGCTTATTCTGTCTTGACTGACCATGTTTCGTGTTCATTGGCAATAAAATATAGGAATGTCAATTGTAATTATCTGTAGCTCAGATAGGTTGTGGCCATTTTTACTTCAATTTTTATCAACATAAAGTAAAACAGCAGATGCTGTAAATATGAAAGACTGTAAAGCATTTCTTTTGAACAAATAAAATATAACAATGTTCATTCCTACCTTTCTTATTAACTTTGGTAACACAAATTGATTAAAACACACATACACAAGTACCTTTCCAAAGAAAAGTTTTTTTGAACAGTTTTAGAGTACTACTATCATCTTGTTTTAAAATTAGCAAAATAAAAGTTGAATTTTTAAAACTTGTGAAATATTTGGTTGAGTTAATTCCTTTCAACAATGTAGAAAGGAGTAATAAAATTACTATTTTAAGTATTCAAACTATGAGTTATTCATTCTAAATTCATTATTGATTTTCCTTTGAAAAATTAGTGAAATTTTGATTAATATTTACTCATAGATAGACCTACATTTAGTGATTTCATAATGTAAGGATTATTTCCTGGTTAAATTGTTTAGGAAAGTATGTTTAAGTGAATTTTATTTAATTAATTTATTGATTTTAATTTTATTAGCATATATTGTACAAAAGTGGATTTAATTATGTATGACATTTTCATAAATGCATATAACATAATTTTGTCATTACCTGTCATAGACCAATATATTTTAACAGTTTCTTAATAAGATTTGAGATTCTACTGTAATTTATTGATATGGCATCAAATAAAAAATTCACAGTTATTATTATTTTTTGAGACATGGTCTCATTGTGTAGCCCAGTTTGGCCTCAAACTTCCAATCCTCCTGCTTCTGCTGGGGTTGCAGGTGTGCACCACCATGCCTGCCTTTAAATTTTATTTTTAAAAGATCTATTTTACTGACTTTTTTTACTCAGAACTATTTGTACTCCATTGATATATATGTGTATTTATGGTATACAATATATAGCGATACTAATGAATGAACATAATATAGTTTCACATTCTTATAAGGAGACTAGGAAATGATTAGTATTCATTGTATGCCTTTATTTATTACAAAAAGATAATCTTACAAAGTAAATTAACTTTTCTGCAGAACCATTTCAGATGGTGTAATTGCAGTATCCATGTATAGAATCTGTTTTTAAGTTGAATCTTATAGTTCAATTTATTAAATTTTTAGGAAGGTGATTATAATTATTATTTGTGAAAATTATTTCATCTTTATATATAGCAATATTTGGATCTTTGGTTAAATTCCATATTAGATTTGTGGCTTACATTGGAAGAATTGAGTTGTAAAAATGGCAGATTTGAATCAATCTTGAAGTGATTTAGAATTTATCTTTAGGTGTTAGCATTAGTGTTAACTTTTTTCTCCCCTTTTAGGTGCTTTGTGGATGTGTATAGTTTTAAATCCCCACTGCAAGTTGGAGCAGAAGGCCAGTTGGCTAAAACAGCTGAAAAAATGGAACAGTGTTGATGTCTGTCCATGGGAAGATGGAAATCATGGCAGCGAATTGCCCAACTTAACCAATGCTCTGCCTCAGGGTGCAAATGCCAGCCAAGGTGAGTCCCTAGTAATGTTCTGCTCAATTTGTATCTATGTCTTTATAGCATATGTGTTTATAATGATAGCTTACAATTTAGGTGGGGAAATGGTTTTTTCCCACTTCAAAACTTGCTGTAACTCAAGGATTTTTGGTTGTGATATGTGCATGTGTTTTAATTGTAACTGAGAGTTTTGTATGCTTTTTTAAAGATAGATATAATACTTTACATATACTAGCATGTGTTAAAATGGTCCATTAATAATTTCATTTGGATTTTCTTTTTTAAATTAAAAATTATGGAGTAGGGTGGTAACATATTACTTTGTAAAACAAATATTGAGACTTGAGGAGCTATGTGTTTTTATCCCTGTTAGTCAATTCATACTGAGCTGCTGTGTAATTAGTAAAACTTCTTTTAGGATATAGCAAGGAAACATTTATGACTAAACTGAGGGGCATGGGAGGCTATTGGCATTTGGACTGGGAAATTTTTTCATTAATAAGGATTGCCTAGCTTACTTGTCCTCACCTACTATAGGCTAATTGTACCCTTCAGTCTCTGAGACAACCAAAAAAATGCTCCCACATGTTTCCAGAAGAACCTCTGTCTTATCATTTCTGTCCTCTTTTTTTATCAGCCTCTACTTTTCTGTTGGATTCATCCATTCCACTCAATCTCCCCGATCTTAAGTCTTTCTTGGCCTCATTTCCTTCTCTTTCTGCTGCAGAATTTTCTCTTTCAGAACCAAATTCTGAACTAGTTAACTCTTGCAAATAAGTTTCATTCACTAATTCATAACACTACTTATGCATGATTTTGTGCCTCCTTTTGGGGAGTGGAGGAAAACTAGAGCAAAATTAATTTAAAGTCATTTTAGAAACAAAGTAGAAATTAAATGACACTAAAAGGATCCAAAATCAAGTTGATATCATTCATTCTCTGTGTATTGGCCATGTAAGGAGTTGGTCTTAGTAAAAAGAGCTGTACAGTGTGCTCAGTTTGAATATGAGGTTAGCAGAATGTTTTCAGCCTCTACAAAGTATGAAGATGATATATATTTGTCTGTGTATTCCTACAAAGGGACTTGTTCAATCAAACAGAAGTTTTAGGACTTGGGAAAGAGGACTGTCTGGCTCTGCTTTGTCTTCAGATACTTGCCTTGGGAATTCAGTATTTGAAATCCATCCTATCTTTATCGCTCATGATGATTTTATTTAATAACATCAAAGAAAATAAATGTATCCCTCATAAGCCTTTTTTTTTTCCTAGATACTCAGGATTTTCAAGTTTAACTGTTCCAACGTTTATTCTCTTCATTGCTAGGGAAGGGTTTGCTAATATCTACATAGGCAATATTTTTAATCTCCTATTTTTATCCTTTGAGGCTTTCTGTATTTCATTTCCTGCTGCTTTTTCGGGACTACCACTCTGGTATCTTACACTTTTTATTTTCTATTTATTATGTTATCCTTGTTTAAATACAAATATTCTACAGGCCTTAGAAAGCTGGTAAGAAGTGATTCAGCCTCCAGATACCACAGTTCATTTCTCTTATGGTTTGGGCTGGGTAGTATAAAGTTAGGTTCTAATTTCCAAAGTCAGTAATTCATGGCTACCGTGCCTAACGGCACCAGGTTTTTAGAAGAACACCCACAGCCTCCTGAGGCTGTCAGAAAAGATTATCCCTTCAGAGTTTGCTGGTATTCATACTGGCTATACCCCTGCATTGCTCTCCCCTCTAGGGGAGAACCTACTGGGACCCCAAAATCCAGTAGCCAGCCCATTGCAACTGGACTCTATTCAGCCAGACCATTTGCAGCATTTCATGCATTTGCACATTAGAGTGAGTGGTGAAGGACTTATGAGACCATGCCTCTGCTGGGGTAATTTGTTGGAATTTAACAATATTAAAAATCTATGCACTTTGCATAGATTTTTTTTAACATAACAAATGGCAGCTAGTTTTTTATCTTTAATATTTTGTAAAAAGCTATGAATTTCCTCCTTTTTACTTTTCTAAAATTTCCAAGTTCAATGCTGCATATACTTTATTTAAAAAATTCTTACAAATTGTGTATTTATCATTCAAAAAATTTGATCAATATAGTGTATTTCTCTTTTTTTCATTCTTACTACAAAAATTGAATAACTAAGCATCCAAGATAAAAATCGACCATGATTTCAATACTTAATTAAGCCAGGTTTTCAGTTGTACTTTTTTTGCAGGGGAGAGGCAATACTAGAGTTTGAACTCAGGGCCTTCCACTTGCTAGACAGCTGCTCTGCTTCTTGAGCCAACGCCCCCAGCTCTTTGTTATTTTTCAGATACAGTCTCATGCTTTTTGCCTGTGGCTGGCCTGGACCCTGATAATTCTACCTAGACCTCCCACATAGCTGGCATTACAAGTAATGTGTCACTGTGTTTAGTTCTTTTGTTGAGATGGTGTCTTGCTAACTTTTTTGCCTGGACTGGCATTGAACCATGATCCTCCCAATCTTGCCCTTCTGAGTAGCTGAGATTATAGATTTGAGCCACTATGCCTACCCTCTCAATTATACAACTTTTTAATCCTTATATTTTTACATAATTTTTATGTTTCTTATGTTACGGTAGGACTTTATAGCCTTAATTTTCAACACATAGAACTTACTCATTCTTTTAGTACATGCAGAATTCTGAGTTACTGTTTTAAAGGGCATTTTTTAGTTATAAATTGTATTTCTATTATTTGAGCTAAACAAAATGAGTGAAATAACAAAAGCCACTTAAAATACTTATGTGAGACCTGGACTTTAGGACATTTGATTTATTGTGAGAGGTTATGGAGTGAGTTTTTTTCCTGAGTATGGGCATATTTATTCTGCTCAATAAAAGGCCCTCATAAATTCAAAAGGCAATTAAAGGTAGGTCCCACCCTTTCCATTTTGCAGTGTATACATCTGTTTACTGCTAATAAGGATTCTAGTCAGGGTCCATAACAGGTCCATCATTATTTGTGCCTTTTACTTGTCATCCATGTGTTTTGATATGTCTGCCATTCATGTATGGATAGCTAAGTTGACCTGAGACCAGACCAGAGTAATATCTCTGTTAAAGACTTGTTAAAAGGTTTTCAAAACACCTGATACAGTGGAATTTGTAGGAAGGGTGTCTGTTTTGATCCTGCCTACCATTACCTGGCAGTGTGACCTAGCAAGTCACTTTACTTCCCATGCTGTTCAGTTCCAGCAAAATAGTCTGAACTAGATGAATTCTCTAATCTCCTCTTCCAGTTGTTATTTAATGTTTGTGTTGTCTTCTGTACTCAGCTAAAGGGTTAGAGATAGGAAGGAGAAACCTTATCATTAAGGAAGCTCCAGATTTTGCTTCTTAAAATCTAATCTCAGAACAGTGAGGCTATGTTAAGTACACATAAATGAAAACAGTTCATTACTCTGATTTTCAAAGGAGGCCTGTTAAGTTTTGTTCCATGGTTGGAGGTAAGTCTGGAGTAGAGACCCAAGGGGTGGGAGTGCAGATAGATTCTAGGAATTGAACAATCCCAGGAGATGAGGTGAGAATATCCTTTATTCCCCAAACATTTCTTTTCTTTGTCAGGTCCTGAACTTGAGTCCTCTTCGGAGTATATGCTTCTCCTTTTGTGATGCCCCGGCACACATTATGCTGGGGACATCACACCAGTCATGGAACCTGCCCAGGAGTCAGGAGGCAGCCTGTAGGGGCAAGGTAAGTGCTGGTTTGTTTTGTAGCTATGTTGTGTGGCTTTGTGAAATGTTAAACATATGCATTTATGCCCTTTGGGATATAAAGTGGCATTTAATCATTATATCCCAAGAAGCATAATAGTTTTAATTGTGCAAAACCGCACAATATAGTTAAAAAATACAACCAAAAGCACAACCCTTATGCATATTTTTAAGGCTGACTGCATCTTCCTGAAAGGTTCCATGGCTGGTGTCGCATCTCTTGCATAGTGTTTGTGAGAGCTGTTGATTCCCATCGGGCGCAGCCCACCACAGCACCTCAGCAGTGGGGAGCAGTGAGTTTTCATGTGAATTTTTGCCGAGTGCCTCTTTTGAGTGTATTTGGCATGGAAACTAGACTTGACAGTTCTTTTTGCAGGATGCCTTTAACCTGAGCTTTAATGGCTGCAGAATGTTTGTGTTTGGTAAAACAAGCGAGTGAGTGTTGGCTCTTTGGGCTGACTGCCTCCTAGCATTTAGGATGTAAGACTATTCATTCACCCGTCACCCTTCTTGGGGTTGTAGGACAGTGTGTGTGGTTGTGTTCATGAACATCTGGCTACAGAATGGTATGGCTGATTTATTCACATGTGAATAATACCTGACATGGCTTTCTGAATTGTGGAAAAAACAGATTCATCGAACAGGCCACATCGGACAGTGTTCACACGAGCCATCGAGGCATGTGATCTCCACTGGCAAGATAGCCACTTGCAGCACATTATCAGCAGTGACCTGTACACCAACTACTGTTACCATGACGACACTGAAAACTCCCTCTTTGACTCCCGCGGGTGGCCCCTCTGGCATGGTAAGTGGCCAAACCGGAAAGACATTTCCATGACTTACTTCTTTGTTTAGTTTCTATAGCATTATGGAAGTGGGAGGTAGAGAATTGAGGGATTCAATGGGAGATGGATGAATGCTTGGCAATGGGAGCTGAGTTTTTCATTCAAATGCATGTACAGAAATGGTTCCTTGTGTCTTTTTTAAAGTATTTTGGGAGAAGCATCTTAATATTAAATCATTTTTATAGATTTATCTGACAGTGGCAACTTTGCCTCCTTGGTTTTCTGTTTAGAACATGTTCCTACAGCCTGCGCAAGAGTGGATGCATTACGTTCTCATGGGTACCCCAGAGAAGCACTGAGACTAGCAATAGCCATTGTTAACACGTTACGACGACAGCAACAGAAACAGTTGGAAATGTTCCGGACTCAGAAAAAAGGTGAATGTGAAGGAGTTTGTTTCCATTGGAGTGGGATTTTCCATAACATAACTAGGTTTTTATGTTCTGCTGGGAGAGATGGTTTTAAAACTAGAGCCAAGAAATAGCTTTCTCTCCACTTTTAAAAATACTTGATAACTGGTCAGTAAGAAATTTTAAGTCTTTTTTTTTTTCCTGGTTGAATATTGTAAGAAAAGATTTTTATAAAAATCTCATATAATTTTGAAACATTTTTATTAGTTTTTAATAGTTGTACAGGGAGTTTCATTGTAACATTTCCATATATGCATATAATATACCCTGGTTTGGCTCATCCCTTTTAGATAACTTTAAGAAGGATATTCTTTTATTGTTTGAGTAATTAGTATGTCTGGATCATCTAAGATGAAAGTCAAATAACTTATTTGTATAAGTGTACTTTAATTCTAACAGTAAGGATTCTAGGGATAGACTGCCTATGCCTGAATCCCAGCAATAGATGTAGGCCAGGCAACTTTAGGCAATGACTTGAGTTCTTTATGATTTAGATCCCTCTTCTGAGGGTGGGAGCACAAGACCCCCAGTTCAAACCCCAGAACTGCCAAAAAAAAGTAGACCACTCTTTGTTAGAATAGGGCTCAGTAGAGGACCTATCTCTTAGAGATACTGAGATCAAAGTAGTTAATTTCCATGAAATACTTAACACAAGGCCTGTCATAATGTGTAAGCACTCATAAACTTGTAGTTGCAATAATTTATACATCAGGACATGTTATTTATTTAAAATAACCAGAACAGAATTTCTGGATTTTTCAAGAACTGTAAATGACATTTGACAAGTCTTTAAATGACAGGATACATTTGACTTCTTTTTATCTCAGTTTATTAGTCTTTTAAATTTTGAATAAGCACCATAATAGTAATCACAAAGGCTGATACTATATCACGAAGGCCCTGATCCAATAATGAAGTGTATATGCCTTGTCTACATCTTGTTCCTTACATAGATATAAATTTTATTTTTGTGTCTCTTTGGTTAGTTTGTTTTGTTTTTACTCTGGAATTTAATTTTTTACTAAGAATAATTGCACTTACTGTTGCACTTTTTTTCTTGATTATGTTTTTATTTTTAGTCCTTTGGTGATTATACACACACCTTCAATACAACCAAATTATTAAAAGTTGTTGAAATAGGCAGGAAGTTGGAGCAAGTGTTTGTCACTTTTAATGTCCTCTTTACTGGAAGTATTATGAATGTTAACTATAGCACTGTCATTTATGAGGTGAAAAACTTTCAGAGTTATATTTTAAACCAAAGAAAGGGAAGTTCAAATGGGATTGGAATGTAAATAGCCTTGGTATGTGATTACATTGTTCAGTTCTTCATGTTCTTCACATCATCACTGGTATTTGTGAGATGCATTGCTAGACCCTGTAGAAAACTTTTCTGAAATCCTTCTTCCCCTAAACACACACACAGATTTTGACCAAAGAATAGTATAAAGGGTAGCATTCAGGCACATTTTATAATGTAAAAAGAACTATCTCATGATGATCATCTGATTTTTTAAAAATATATCACAAATTTTGTTAAGAAATGTTGGTTTTTAAAATTTGTTTGATTAAAATGTGGTACCTAAGAAATACAAAGTATAAAAATGTTACTTCATTTAGGTAAGTTAGAATGCATGTTAAGACTAGACTACTATGATTATCTTTTACTTCCTATGGCCCAAGTCCAGGCCATTCTTCAGATCCATTTCTCTTTTACCCTACAACAAAAGAAAACTTATTTTTGACTCTTGTTAAGTATTACTAGGGTTGTATCTCTATACTTATAACTTTCTCTGATTCTTTGTTATTGTTTGTCCATATTTAAGACCACATTTTTCATAGCTGTGTTAAGTCCAAAGTGCCACAGCAGTTACTTATTCACGGATCAAGATTAGTAAATGTAATGTCTCAACATTTTCATTACTAGTTAGCGTGATTTGTTAGCTTGATTCTGCAGGGAAAAACTATCCTCCCACTTGTGATTTATTTCTTCCATTGCCTCAGTTTCTATCACTTGATAATAGATTCGTTAGTATATCCATAATACTTCCTTTAGACATACTTATACACACACACACACACTCTCACACACTCCTCCCCCCCTTTTTTAACCAAACATACATATTTGGCTATTCCCAAGAGTACTCATGGTTTTTGTTCATGCTAGTTGTGTCTATGAAAGCCAATGGCAGAAACCAAAGGAAAGGATTTTTCCAAGGAACCTAGCACCAAACTTAGTAAATTTTGCCTATCATGCCAAGCCATTTTTCATCTTTATATACTGATAGTAATTCAAAACAAGAGAACTTCTAAAGAAGTGTTGAATTCATGGTGTGACTCTTTGGCTATATATGTTAATTTTTCTATATTTTTTCTTACACATATAGATTTTGTTATATTTTCTTTAAGAAGGAGCTACTATTATTATTTTAGGGAATGCTTAGATACAAGAATTCTACAACAATAGAATATGTCTTAAATACTTACAGCTTTTTTTCTGAGTACTCCATAATATAACTTGAAAGTTCTAACATTCTGTGAAGAAAACTAAAATATGTTTCTTCCAAATATATGTTATCTTCTGCTGTTGTTCATCTCTTATAGCCAAAGTCCTCTCTTAAATGACTTAAAGATCTATAGTAAAGAAGATTGCTAAAAAGTGATAGGAAGCCAATTTAGTCCAAGACTAGCCCATGCTATAGTTGCTCTCAAGTCCTTACTTTAGGTGACTCAGTGAGTGCTGACTCATAGAGGTGGCTTCATTATATGGTTGCACAGTTATCCAGCGGAATTCATTTTTTCCTCATACAGTATGACTTAATAGTGTGAATAGTAATGTGAGGTCATTATGTTAAACATGTGAATTAAGTAGATGTTTGGGAACTATCCAGGGAATTTAATAACATTTATTCTGATTTACAGATGAACCTCTGGAACTCAAAATAGTTCAGTGAGTTGGGGATTATGTACCTTTGGATCAGTTTATTTTAATTAAAGGGACATTTCTATCTGAATTCATTACTAACTTGTCGGGACGCTGCTATTAAGTGGTAGAGCCTGCCCTACCCCTACTTTTCTCCCTTCTGCTCCACATCTCCCAATTCCTTTCTTCACACAGAGCTGCCCCATAAAAGTATAACCTCAATAACCAATCTGGAAGGCTGGGTTGGACATCCACTAGACCCTGTGGGTACTCTGTTCAGTAGCCTCATGGAAGCCTGCCACAATGATGATGAAAACTTCTCTGGGTTCTCAGATTTTACAGGTAAAGCTTTTCAGATTTGTCTGGTGCCATTTGTCTTTGATTTTCTGTACAGTATGTTTTATGAAGCCACATAGTTAACAGTTTATATGATTAGCAAGAGAGCTAAGAAATGGATACTTTCCTGCTTTTCAGGACCAGTGATTCTGCATCTAAGAGTTTATCTGCATTTTTGACTATTTCTCAACATAAAGATAAAAAATGAAGGATGTACATCATAGCATTTAGAAATTTTAGTTTCATTGCTTTTTTTAGTGTGTCTTTACATTAAAAGTGACATGATTTTTTTAAAGGAATATTAAATGCCATTTAAATCTGTTTACATCACAATTCCTTTCAAGTGGTGTTTAGAGATTTCTCTTTGGCCCCTTGAAAATTCAGAATCATCCCTCCAAAAACTGCCTAAGGGTAGTGGGTGTGACAAGCAAGGGACTAAGAATTGTCTCCTTTTTACTTCCATGGCTGGGTGAAATCAGGAGGCTAATTATTTTGTCCATCATAATTTCCCTTGGGGTGGTTATCTCCATGGATTCAGTGTGGCTCAGACTCTGCCAGGAGGATAAAAGGTGTGAGTCTGAATTCACTTTTCCTGAGAGTTGGATGATTGAAACTTGTTACAATTTCTAATAGAGGCACCTTAACAGAGACAAGAGAATGCTCAAAGAATTGTTCCTCTGGTGATAACTGATGATTCTTGAACAAAAAGAACTTTGAAATTGAGTTGTCTATGTTATGTTCTCTAATGTTTTCATTATAAATTTCAACATGATAATTACAGTATATAAACTTTTTAATGCTTTTCTTAAAAAATTAGTAACTATTATAATCATGTAATTTTAAAGCTAACCTTTTTTATTAGCATATATTAATTATACAAAAAAATTAATTATGACTTTCATAGCATGTAATTTTACTTTTGTTTAAAATCTTTTTTCACTCTTAGGGATTCTTAGTATCATACTTTCTTGGATTTATAGTTTTCTTTGGTGACTCATTTTCAATGATAAAGAGTATTTCTAACATTCCATCCCAGAAAACATGTACATTTAATCACTCATAGTCACTTTTAAAAAGATATTGGAAGACTATCACTTTAACCTATGAATTGTTTTCTGGCTTTTTTGGAATTAAGTCAGGAATTCATTTTTTAGTAGTAGTTGGAGCAAATGTTTATACCTGTTAAAATTCCTGCGAAAGTTGTTTAATTCTGATTTCTTTTATGACATTTTACAGAAAATATGGGACAGTGCAAGTCTCTGGAATACCAGCATCTCCCTGCACACAAGTTCTTAGAAGAAGGAGAATCCTATGTGACACTGGCTGTGGAAGTAGCTCTGATAGGTCTGGGGCAGCAGCGCATCATGCCTGATGGGCTGTACACACAAGAGAAAGTTTGCCGGAACGAGGAACAGCTCATTTCTAAGCTTCAGGAAATTGAATTGGATGACACACTGGTGAAAATTTTTCGCAAGCAAGCAGTCTTCCTATTAGAAGGTAGCTTGATAAGGTTTTCCACTTATTTAGCTAGTTTGTGATAGGTGTTAATCTTTATGTTAGAATACTGTGCAAGTGCGTTTAATATGGTAGTTGTCCTGATTGACATGATCACCAAATTAAAAATACAGATGTTCAGATTTGTATCATTTGACGTAGGTTGTCATGTAGGATAGCCTGTTAGAAAATCCACCCCATTTAATGCAACTGCCTTTGTAAAGGACTGTTTTTATTTAGGCTGTACATTCCTGAGATAAACACAGTTTTGATATTTAGTGTGTTATGTTTAGTAGTCATCTTTCTATTTGCTTGATCAGTTAAATAATAAAGTAGTAATTGGTTGGCATTCCTGCAGATTATTTACTATCATATACACATTCTATAAAGAACTAAAGGCTACAGGAGTGAATTTCTACTTTCTCCTAATTGTTTCACAGGATTTATTAGGCATAGATTTACCAAGAAAAAAGATTCATCAAATCTCTAAGGCAAAGTCTTAATTTTCTTCTTTTTATAGGGTTGAGACTTAAAGGACCTAACAAATTTTGACTGGCACCATTTTTCAAAATATGATGTCTTCATTTTATATCCCAAACAGTTATATGTAAGGAAGGTCTTTAAAGAAAATAGCATTTTAAAACCTTTGATTTGCCTAAAGCTAAAGATCTATTTGAAAGAAAATATTTTCTTCAGCTATATTATACATTTATATGTCTTAGAAATACATCTTAAAAGGGAAAATGTTCTTAAGGTAAACGTTCTTAATAGCATGCTTCATTTTGGTTAAAAGTTCCTAATTTTTTGAAGTACCCTACTATAGTTTTATTTTTTTTCTAAAGATAAAAACCCATGTTGTTAAATTTTAAGAATGCTCCTGATCATTTAATTACTCTTTCAGTTTCCTTCTGTATAATTCCTTTTGATACCTAAGCAATATCATTAGCCACTAACATCCTTTTAATGCTCTGTCATTGACTACACTGAGTTGCTTTCCATTGTCCTGAAGCTCAGGAAGAGGGTGTGGAATGTGATTTTCAAAGTTGATAATATGTACTATCTTCTTATAATTTTCTTTTTAAAATATGTCTCCATGCTCACTAGTCAATTAATTTTTCTTAACTTTGTCTTAGCCTTTGATTAGTCTACCCACATCAGACATGTTTATGAGAATTGTGCCTGAAAAGGAGTCCTGTTAACTCATCCTTGCCTCTGCCCTTTCCCTGGCCCTGCACAGCCCACCAAGAATGGGTTGGTCAGAACAAAAGGCAGTCCAAGGGGGGAATCAAGGGACCATTTCTAAACTCCAAAAGATAAGAACTTCGTAAGTGAACTGACTGCACTGAGACATGAAGTTCCCTACACGTTTATGCTCTTTGCAAATTTCAGAAGTAAATTAGTTAGCAGGCATGGATATCTGAAAAGAGGGAGCAGTAACCCTGAATTATTGCTGAGTGTTAATCTCCTCTAGCCACAGAATTGGATGAATCAGTTGATGTACTAGGAAAGTACTTTTGGGGAAACTTAGTACCAAATGTCGGATTTTTACTATTCAGTACCCCTGAGTTCATGGATTATACTAATTATTTATCCACAAATAATTCTGTGATATCTGACTGAATGTTTTTCTTGTTGGGAGATGTTAA
Organism: Castor canadensis; assembly: GCF_047511655.1. Lineage (NCBI taxonomy): Eukaryota > Metazoa > Chordata > Mammalia > Rodentia > Castoridae > Castor > Castor canadensis. Next base: position 127,389,693 of record NC_133391.1, on the reverse strand, counting down.
TGAAATGTTGATTATGCATTCTGGCTTTCCCTGAATAGTACAAAAAGAAAACCTGGTAGTTTAAAGAGCAACCTGAAAGAAAATGGAAGAGAAATAAAGAATATGGATAATCTGCAAATTTGATACAATTAGTCCTTAAGTAAATAGAGTTAGGATCTTAGCCAACTCTTGCTGCTGTAACAAAATACAGTAGCCTGGGTGGCTTAAACAACAGAAAGGTATTTCTCACCTTTTAGAAACTAAAATCCAAGGTCAAGGGCTATGCTACTGGCCTGAAGGCAGTCACCTTCTCCCTCTATCTTCACATGACAGAGAGAAAATAGAGCAAGCTTTCTGGTATCTCTTCTTACAAAGGCACTCATTCAGTTGGATTAGTGCCCTGCTCTTTTGACCTCATTTAAATGTAATTACTTTCATAAAGTCTCTAAATACGGACACAATGGGGTTTGGGACTTCAACATATGAGTTGGGGAAATGCATATACATTAGTCCATCACACTTAGTAACTTAAGCATATAGCTTGCTACGTGAATGAAAAATGTAAATACAAATGCTATATCAACTTTTGAAGAACAATTAAAACTTTTTTTAATTTTTTAAAAGAAAAGAAAAAGATTAATGGATTTGATAAAATTAGAAATTTAGGGTGGATTTTAGTTTGTTTAGGTGAAAAAAAAAGTTGTTTTATATTATTTTTCAAAGTACTTAAATAGTAATTAAAAAATACTAACCAAAAAATTGAGTTACAGAATAACTTCCAAGTGGTCTAGAATATATCATATTCTTACCTAATACTCAGTTCAGTAATTCCTCTCAGCATTTCTTCTAAACTGTATTTCTTGCATTCTTAACTCTTCGCCAGACTGCTTTTTCTTATGGAAAGTAAATGTATTATGTCCTCTAGAGCAGTAGTGTCATGGTTCATAGTTCTAGAAATCTTGAAACGGATGTTACCCAAAGATGACATGGAAACTTAATTTATTAAACATTTTACAGTAACTAAACCTTACAGAACCTAGGTACAAAGTGGTTGAATTAAGTAACCACTGTGGTTTCCTTTCAAATTTTATTTTAAAAGTCTTTGTTTCCTTCTCAGAGCAGCATTCACACAGGAGAAGTCAGCCCTGCCACTATACCTGTCAGAATTTGCTAAGAAATTAATTTTGACAGCTCAAATGTAATTTTGCCTTTAAAATTGGCCTTCCAGAGACCAAAGGGTAGTAGATTTCAGTTATTTTAATGTTTTTCTTTTGTCTTTTGTCTGGGTAATTTGTCATTATTCACTTTGTGGGATTAATATCTCCTTCTGCTTATTAGAAGCAATGTGTATAAAGTCTTTATGTCGAGAGTGATGGTTCAGAGTCCTCCCACATCTCTTGTTTTCTGGAAAGCTGGCATATCTGTGGACTTAAGTTTCCATAAGGGATAGGTTCTGTAGTTAAGTAGTCATCTGTACATTTACATACGTGGATGCTCAATTGTCACACATTGAGAAAGGATGTTCCTCATCTTCAACCAGGGTTTCATGTTTTGGAGGACTTGTTTCTCTGAACACCTGTATTGTAAGTGGGTTGTGCCCCTTACTTAGCTCAGTGGTTCTCATTGTAGCTGTGGAACAGTTGGGAGAATTGTTCATGAAATGAAGTCTGTACAGGATACTATATAAAACCTGTAGAATCTTTTTGACAAAAATTTTATTCCTTTCTACTATTACGTAGTTAAATTCTTAACTAGATTGGCTTATGTATACCATAACTTTACATTAAAAATTTAAATATACCTTATAAGAATTAAGTATTAGTTCATTTTTTAAGAATGTCAAACGTATATATTCTCTTCCCACAGCCGGACCATATAGTGGTTTAGGCGAAATAATCCATCGGGAGAGCGTTCCAATGCACACATTTGCCAAGTATCTCTTCACCTCTCTCCTACCTCATGATGCTGAATTGGCATACAAAATTGCACTGAGAGCAATGCGGTACGTATTCACAGCCCAGCTGGGCAGAGGCAATCCAAATTCCCCACTGGGAGAAATGGCTGTTAACTGACTTCGCATTCATACATGTTTTGCAGGAAGCAGAAAAGCAAAAGATACTATTTTATTTATGCTTCCTGGATCATGGAGGTGATTGGTTTGTTGAGTTGTTTTGATCTTGTTTTAAAGTAGGGAAAGAACTGTTTTCCTTAACTACCATTATATCAAGCCCATCCTGGCTTTTCCCTACTTTTTATTAAAGGTAGAATTTGAGAATTGAGTACAATTTAATCAGAAGACAGCCTTCCTGAATAGATTGTTTTGAAAGAATTAGGTTTTCAAAATCTTGATAAATGATAAATAAGTTTGCCTGAATGTAATAATTGAGGAAGACCTTCATACCCATTGTAATTCCATGTTCCACCACCAGTGAAAATAGGCTCCTGTATCACCAGGACATTTGTAATCAATAGGAAGCCAAGAAAAAATGAATGTGTGTCTGATGTTGAAGGAAACCTTGTTGGGGATCCTCCAGGGTCTACTTACCTTGTCTGACTACTTCCATCTCCTCAATTCCTCCTTTCTACTTATAACAACTAGAATACGTTTGTTCTCTGCCATTTACTCTCTCATTCTCACATTCCCTTTTAAAGTTAATTCACCAAGTTTTTTTGTGAATTTGTTCAAGGTGAATACTTTTCAATTAACTTAAGATTATATTTTTAAATCTTGTATGTATCCAAACTGTAAGAACCTAAAAGGCATATGTGCCTTTTAAAAAATAAATTGACCTTTTCTTCTTTTCCTTTTTTAAAAATTGGTAAAAACACTCTTAAGTTTCTAGTGGAAAGTAAAGATTAGACACTATTATAGTTAACTAAAGACAAGCCCTGGGTAGATCTAAAAGTTTAAGTATCATGAGGAATAGTTTGATTCCATCAGAAGGTTTTCATTTGTAATCAATGTAAGACTCAAAAACAAATCCTTGCCTAAAAACCATCAGTGTTCCCAGAGTTAATGTTTTTAAAATATCGAGTGTAGCCCATATTTGTCTTCTATTTATATAGTGATGGGGTGGCTGTGTTTGTGTGTACATACACCCTTGTGTCAGTGTGTTTTCAGGCTAAGATAGCCTTTAATTTCATGTGCTCTCCTTGGCCACATGAATCTCATTATATCTACCTTATTTGTAGATTTATTACACACAGTTTTGAGGAAGTTCAGTAAAAATAAACAAATTTTTTAAATAAAAAAATTTCAAAACTGAAAATTTTAAGTTCTCCTGCACTCATTATGCAGCTCAGTTGGTGTGGAAAAGCGGTCAGTCAGTCCCATGATATTATCAGTTGTGTTCAGATTATTGGGTGACCTTGCTAACATTTCTCTGCCCTTAATTTTTTGGAAATGTGTCTTCCAAAAAGCAAGGTGTTAATGTGCTTAATTTAAGTGATAAATTGAAATTCTTAGATTTTTAAAGGTGACACGTCTTTAGCGGAAATTGGGCAACATTTTGGGAAAAATGAATAGAGCATCCACAATACAGCACAGAACTCAACACTATGCATCCTGAGCATTTGCGGGTTTTCTTCAGCTGCAGTCTCTTTGGAACTGTATACCCACAGATACCAAGGGTCTACTGTAACTTACTAGAGAAACCTTTAAGTACTCTCTTGTCTTGTTTTTACAGTATCAAAAAAAATCAAGAATTGATAGAATCAACAGTTCCCATTCAAATGGCTTTATACCACATGGTTTGTATTTTAGAGCACATTTTTATAAGTAGATCCCTATTCCCATTTTCGGAAGCTAAATAGAAGTTGTATTACAAAGATAGATGCTCATCTCTAAACTTACTTTAATCCTGAAAGTTCTACTCTTGTTTTAAAGGGAAGTACATTAATGTTATGATGCTACCAAATGTTGTTGCTACTACCACTATAAAGTTTAAGGGTAAAATAGCATCAGGTTTCTGTATGGTTCTGGCTTATGTAGCAGTATCTGCCAGGCAGAAAAGTTTGTTGTTCTACTGAATACTTGGCAGCATGTTTATATTTTCCTGTGATTGCTGCCCAGGCAGTTTCTTTGTGGGGAATAGAAGCAGGGTACAGGGGAATTGTTTTCCATCTTTCTTTTGTCCTTTTACTGCTACCCTAGCCAAAGCCCTGCTGTGGCCAAGGTTACATAATGTAACCTACTGGAGCATTTCAAGGCAGCCAGGGGAACAAGAGGGAAAAGAGAGATTTTGCTTGCTTGCTTCTTAGTTCTTCTGGAAAGAGACTAAGGAAAGGTATCTTCAGCATTCATTTTCTCATTTTCCCTGGACTGTAAACTATTTTTCTCTATATCAACTCTGGCAAGACAGATCTGGCAAGATCTGTCTGTGAATACAGAGTTTTTAAAAAGGTCAGTAGCAACCTTGCCAAAGTTCTTATTATTTATTGTCTACCTTGCCACCCTTTCTAATGCCAACATTTCTTTGTCCCTAGATGAAAAGGTGAGCCGTTTGGCTTACCTGAGAAATAACTGCTCTTGGCTAGACCTGAAAGGCCAGCATCACTCCCTGAGCCTGCTAACTTTCAGTCCCCAGCTCTTATTCCATAGTTCCTAAAACTAGCGGACTTGAATGAAAGACCATTGTTTTGATTATTGTAAAGGAATTATTTCGGTTGTAGCTTCTCTACTGATCTCTTTGATACTTAATATTTAGAAGATGTCACTAAGCATGTGCTTTGTTTTCAAGAATTATTTATTTGTCAACATATTCTTAAAGACTAAAATCAGAAATCACACTAAATTTATGCAAATTTGTCAGAGACAAATAACTTAGTTCAATTGTGTTCATCTTAGATGATTGTTAGAACAGATAGAATATATTCTAACTTCAGATTCCTGAAGTCACAGAAACTAAAATCCTGTAGAAATTATGAATGTGTGAAAAGGAGGCCATTTTTGTTTTACTCTCCCTCTTATTTTATATTTTAATAGGGTAAGCTTTTTCATGTAATGGTCCCTGACTATTGTAATCTCAGTCTTAAATCTTCATTTTACTGTCAGTTTCTGTTTTTTTTATTTTTAATGCGCAATAATATTTAATGATGGTAGGTAAACATTAAGTCTTGTTTTCAGTGTTGCATGTCTTAAGTTCCTTGAATTTTGCAATTTTCTGAATAATGCTAAATAAAGGAAATCTCTTTCTTAGGTTTGAGCAATGAGCAGTTAAGATGAATGACATCCAGACAGCAAAAGTTAGCTGTACCAGCTCACTCTGGTTCCTTAACCAGGGTCCTGCACAGTTTGCTTCAGCATTTAGCCACTCTTTTGGTTTCTGCTGGCCATTTTGCCCAAAGTAATGAACAAGTAATAACTAGAGGTCACCTTCCTTATCTTCTCATTACAGGTTGCTAGTATTGGAATCTACTGCTCCAACAGGGGACCTCACCCGCCCACACCACATCGCGTCAGTTGTTCCTAACCGATACCCTCGCTGGTTCACACTAAGCCACATTGAATCCCAGCAGTGTGAGCTGGCATCTACCATGCTAACTGCAGCCAAAGGTATTATAATGTGCCAAAGGTATTATAATGTCCCAAAGCCTTGTTGTTGGTTTGTTGTTTGCCTCCCTCGCCCCCAAGAGTCATTTTTTTTAAAAATCTTAATCTCAATAGTGGTGTTATGTCAGATAAGTTGTAAGGCATCCTTTTCTTTAGATGTTAGTTTCATGTTTTGCGCTTGAGGCAAAAGAAGTGCTACTCATTTGAGCCTGGCATTTTCTTTATTTACCTGTATCACAATATTTGCTGCTGGGAGAATTGAGGTTAGTTACTATGTCAAAGAAAGGTAAATGATTCAAATTTAGAAATAGATCAAAAGGTTCGGTTACTTTTGTTGTTTATTGTTATCCTTGAAATAGTCACCAGAATACATAAGTAGAAACTGGGAGAGCTATTTGTTATCTCATGTTGGTTCAAGTTCATATGTGCTCTTAGTCATTGAGGGTGTATCTCGACGGATCTTTTTGTGAAGCTGAGATTCATAGACATTGCAGTAACTGAGACACTTAGTTGTAACATCTCTGCCCTTGGTCAGGTAAATTAACTTGTGTTTTATGGTTTGTGTCCTTTTATCCTTTCTCCGTCTTTATCTTATATGTGTGTGTGTGTGTGTGTGTGTGTTTAGGGGTTTTATTGTTTATTTTGCTTTGCTTACATTTGATTTGATGTGGTTTGATTTTTCCTTTGTTCAATGCAGGCGATGTTCGGAGGCTGGAAACAGTATTAGAATCCATCCAGAAAAATATTCACTCCTCATCACACATCTTCAAACTTGCCCAAGATGCATTTAAAATAGCAACTCTCATGGACAGTTTGCCAGATATCACTCTTTTGAAAGTATCTCTGGAGCTGGGCCTGCAGGTACATGTTTGGTGGTGTTTTCTAGGGCATCAAACCCTGCTAATTAATGGTACCTCTTAGGGTTGTGTTTGTTTTAATTTTTTAGTATAGGTAAATGATTCTTCAGAGCCCAAATCTGTTACACTTCAGGCGTGTGTTCACTTTCAGCTCATCCATACTGCTTCCTGAGGTACAGGGACTGTACATTCAGAAGCCTTATTCATGTTTCTCAATTTTAAAAATGATTTTCTGAATTACAACCTTAGCATCACTGTTTCTCCTTTCAATGAATGGAGGATTATTGCTAGCAAGAGATTTGAGTAAAAATATGTATAATAAAGATACAGTTGTGAGGGTTAAATTTTTAGAGGAAGTATGAGTTTTTATTGATGTTTGCATTAGGGAATTCTATCTTCTTTTATAACCCTGAGAGTAAAGGACAGGTGATTGGACTAGGGTCCAGCTTCAGATTTTAGCAGGACGCAATAAAAGGACATTTTGGGTTAGTCATGCAGGTAGACATTTGCTTCCTTATAGTTTCTAGACAGATTACTGTGTAAACCAGGAACTGAAAAGTTTGTTTCTACTTTTTCCATGAAATCTCTTAACATTTGTTTTTTGGTTTCTTTTCTGTCATTAAAGAGCAGTGAAAGAGATTTGTTATACCCTAATTACTTAAAATATGGGAAATAGAATGCCATGGTTAGATGATTAATCTAGTTTTTTAGTTATTACAGTGATTATATTCATAAAATTAAAGAATTGGACCAGAGACAAATGTCCTGTAACATGAAGTACTGTACAAGCAGAGGTTACAGAAGATTACTTTTAAATTACACAGTAACAACTTACAAATTTCTTCTTAAATATAAATTCTTGTTATTTGGCTTATTTTTATTATCATATGTCTCATCTGAAAGATTGCTTAATCAGAAAGAAACATCAATGTGAGGTTTCTGGTTATTTGGAATTCTGTGTAAATGACAGTTTAGTGAAAGCTTCCTTTCTGTCTAGTTACTTCTAGAACCTAAGAAGGAATCTTACAGAGCCTTTCTAAAGCTTTCAGAGTGTCATGTCCCTAGATGTTTTGAATCTTAAAAAATGAAGTGGAAAAAGGTAGATAAGTTTATCTTGGAACTTCTTATCATAAAGTAAAAACATCAGATCACTAGATAGATGATCAAAAATGATTTCTTTCCATAGACCTGGGTAATCTTCATAGTCACCAGAAAGGAGCAGAGATTGTAGGAATAATTACAATTATTATTGTAAAATACTTCTTTACCTGCTGAGAGTTCTTGGAATTAATTCACAAGGAACCCCAGAAACTGAACCTTGGAATGTTAAAGCTGGGGAGAAGAGGGCTTGAACTGTGTTTAATGCTCCACTATAGTCATCTGATTTTTCTGATGAGAAAAGACATTGGATGACTTGTCCAGGATGCCACATCTGGTTAGTAGGTCCACCAGGACTAGAATGTGGGCCTCCTGCATCCCAGGTGATGGCAAGGCCAGATGGGACTATGGACATACCCAAATACATAAGTAAATCTTTGATCTAAATAGTGTGCTTTTCATCCCTTGGGTAATAGAGACTCTGCCTGGTAGTTTATACCTTGGAATGAACTGTTTTCTTTTTCTGTAGACTTAGAATAATCTTCCAACACATGCTATCCTGCCTTTGTATAGGTTATGCGAATGACACTGTCAACCTTAAATTGGCGAAGGCGAGAGATGGTGAGGTGGCTGGTGACGTGTGCTACTGAAGTTGGTAGGTAAACTCTGGAGGAGAAGCTTTTCAAGGTGCCTCATGGTACTATTTACAGATTTAAGAACATGTCTACTCTGTTACCTTGACTTCTCCAAGACTCCTGCTCCTTCTAGTGACTGTAGAGACTCTCTTCCCCTACCCCTAGCCGCAACCTTCAGTTTTGCACACTTTTCATTCTTCAGTTTCTAAAGTATCACATTGTGAGGCTCCAACCTCTTATTTAAAATGGAATAGATCAGTACTAACCACCTTTTACTCAGTTCCTATAAAGTTACCTCTATACTGTTGTGTTTTTTTCTCCTTCTGAGTATCCAGCAGAGGAAAGCTGATCACTAGGTACTGGTTTCAGTGGGCTTTCAGCTGCGTGAGAAATTGTAGCTGGCCATATGTGAATCCCCTGCCTGCCCATCAGCTGCGTCCTGTTTCCCCTCTTCAGCAGTAGATCAGGACTAAGAAACTACATATTCTTAGTAAGGATGCAGACACAGTGGTGGCTATTTAAACGAAGTGTTGGTTAAACTGTCTTCCTGTTTTGCATCAAAAAAGGATATACACCTCTTGCTGAGAAGACACTGCCATCTCAGTGTCTAGATACTGACACAACAGATACTGTAAAATCACTTTTCTTTTATTCATGTGTAACAGTTATTTGGGGGTGAGGGATCTTGGCCTCAATATAAAAATGTTTGGTTATTGAAGTCATACATTACTGAAGCAATACAAAGTAGTGTAGGTTTAAGATGCCACATAGCTGCTGTATGTGCACCAGGATATACATCTAATTTCTCTCTGAGACTTAGTACCTTCACTTTCAGACTTTTCCTACAGGTGAGGCATATGGAATCTGTGTACTTAAAACGGTTAAGAATTTTACTAGCCATTTCCAACATCTGAGTCATCTATTAGTCCACTTGTATTGACTCTTTTTCTCTTGATTACAGGTAATATTTTCTTACTTCTTTATGTGTCTTAAATTTTTTTGAACTTAGACACAAACACACCATATATATATAAAGTCCTTGTTTGAGTGAGGGTTGTACTTTTTCTGTCTCAAATTCTGTAGTGGGTAACTGACAGGAAGCCCCAGTGAGCTAACACTCATTAGCAAGAAGCCATTGTCTGAAATGGCAAGCAGCATAGAACAAATACCAGCTACCAAGAGGATTGCTTCTTTATTATAGGAAGTTCATGTTCCTTTCAGGCATTTCAGTGAGTAACAATCCATAATAACCTTATTCTACAAGGTTGTTCCTAGGCACATTATCTTCAGGGTTTCTGGCCTAGCTCACATCCTAGGATGGTTAACAGTGTAAATACTGATTATAAATGTGGAACTAAGACCTGGGGCTAGCCTCTTTGTTGGTAACAGGACTGGATTGTGTTCCTTGCAGGTGTTTATGCCCTGGACAGCATCATGCAGAGCTGGTTTACACTCTTTACTCCCACCGAGGCCACAAGTATTGTTGCAACTACTGTGATGTCCAACAGCACCATTGTCCGCCTCCATCTTGACTGCCACCAGCAGGAAAAGCTGGCCAGCAGTGCCCGGACGCTCGCGTTGCAGTGCGCCATGAAGGACCCACAGAACTGTGCCCTCTCTGCACTTACCCTCTGTGAGAAGGATCACATAGCTTTTGAGACGGCATACCAAATTGTCCTCGATGCTGCTACCACCGGCATGAGCTACACACAGCTCTTTACAATAGCACGGTACATGGAGCACCGCGGGTACCCCATGAGAGCCTACAAGCTGGCCACCCTGGCCATGACCCATCTCAACCTGAGCTACAATCAGGACACACACCCTGCCATTAATGACGTTTTGTGGGCCTGTGCGCTTAGCCACTCCCTGGGTAAGAATGAGCTTGCAGCTATAATACCTCTGGTGGTTAAGAGTGTCAAGTGTGCAACGGTACTGTCAGACATTTTGCGCAGATGCACTCTGACCACTCCTGGCATGGTGGGACTTCATGGAAGGAGGAACTCTGGTAAGCTCATGTCACTGGACAAAGCCCCCTTGAGACAGCTCTTGGATGCCACGATTGGGGCCTACATCAACACAACACACTCACGACTCACACACATCAGTCCTCGGCACTATAGTGAGTTTATAGAGTTCCTCAGCAAGGCCCGAGAGACCTTCCTAATGGCGCATGATGGACACATTCAGTTTACACAGTTTATTGACAACCTGAAACAAATCTACAAAGGCAAAAAGAAACTGATGATGTTGGTTCGGGAGAGGTTTGGTTGATAGAACTTGTATGAATGGGGTGGGGGGTAGGGATGGGAGGGATGGTTTGTTTTTACTTGAGCCTGCCTTTGTACCCTTTTTAACTTAAAGAACAGAGCCACACCGGTATTATATGTGTATAGTTATATTGCGTTTGCAAACTAAATCGTCATGTTGTGAAAGTTTGTGTGTTTTTAAGTTTCTCCCTTTTTCTTTCTTTCTGTTTTTTTTTTTTAAATTCCTTTTTTTTTTTAATTGGTTTTGTATGAGAGAGGTTAAAAAGGTTTGGTTTACACTGAGTATATGTTGTCAAGTGGCGAAAGTCCACATAGCTCTCCTGTTTTCTGTATACGTTCACAGCCTCAAAAAAATAATTGAAATGGCTTTAAAAACCAAACAAAACACCTCCATCCTGTGATAAGTACCTCGAATGGATTCAGCTTTACTCCTTTGTAACTCATCTTTACATTTTCAGCATATTTAAACAAACCAACAAAATGAAATACTAGTAGTGAAAAGGCTGACCCACGTGGCTTTGCAGTGCTGTTCGTCCAGAAGCATGGCACACGATGCTTGTGCATGTGGAAACTTAGCGACTGTCAACATACATTCTCAGGGATTTATCCAAAAAAATTAAAAAAAAAAAAGAATGAGAGCATTTATTGTACTGTATATATATTATAGTATATGTCTGAATATTGAAAAATATAACATTAACTAATTTATAAAAAATATTCTATGTAATGCAAAATACTTGAAGCTGCAGTAGCTTGGTTTTAAACAAAAACAAAAAACTGAGAGAAAACCTATCAGAAGGACTAAAAGTGCGCCTTGCTTCAGGGTTGGCTCAGGCGGTGAACTTCATGCTGGGCATCTATGCAGAGCCACCTTCTGGATTGCATGGTTGGACTGAGATCTATTGGGAGGAAATTATATATGTATATATATTTATACAACTTCTGTATACATATATATATGTATACACACAGACACACACATCAACAACAACCACTACACCACACATGCTTGTAACAGGCACTAGAATAAAGAGGGACAACAAAATACACAGCCAGAGCAGCAAGCCTTAGCATTAAGAATATACAGTATGCCGAAATTGGGGTTCGTGCCTCTTAGCCTAGGAAACTTAAAAGAAATATCCTTTTGACACTGAAAGCAAAACATTTTCCAAAAACAATTGACATATGATACATTACGCCTTTGCAGTGAGCTAATAATAAGCTAACCTTTGTGCACAAATAACATTATATATATTATATATCTATTCTGCATAGGTATTTTGACTTTGTGCAGGACAGAAAGTTGTGTAGGTATGACTGTTCTACTTTTCAGTTTTCTTTCTTTTTTTTTTTTAAATATATTTTATTTTCTCTAGAATTACTCAAACAAAAGCAGCCTTCTATCTTGCCTTGTCTTAATGCTTTAAAATAACCAAACTGGAGATCTAACTACCAAACTGTTCATTATATTATTAAAATACCAACTTTGGTTACAGTATAGTGTCTTTACTTTAGCTGATGGTTCTGTAACCTTGTGCTTTTTAAAGCAATTTTTATGTTTTGGTGCAAAGTTGTCCAGTGTCTCTTGTTCCCTTCATTAGAGAACATGCTAGAGGTATGTTTGTAGGTATTTTTGTTTAGAAGAACTATTTCATGCGCTCCATTTTATTTATTATAATAGCTAAAAAGAAAAAAAAGTTGTACTTCATCACTCATGTAAACATGCTCATGAAGTTGAAAGTAATTAAGATTTGATACACTGATATCAATTTATTTATGTAACTAAATCACTGTTTTATAAACTTGTTAATGATCAACAATTTTTGTTTGATTAAAATTAGTTTTTTGAAAGTTGATTCTGCCTCCTTTATGATATATCCCATTACACTTGAGTTTGGTGATTATAGACCTGTGGTACGTAAGTGTCACATTTAACTTCTTAAGTGTTTAATGCATACCATCCACTCAGTAAATATTTCAGTACTGTTTTCCAGGCATTGTCCTAGGCCCTGGAGATATAATGGTGAACAAAACTAGGTCCTGGAGCTTAACTGTCTGCTTTATGAGAGAAGACAGACATTAATCAGATAATCACAAAGATAAAACAGGAGACAGAGTAATGTATTTGCTTTTAGTTTGTACAGTGGTCATTCCTCCCTTACTAATAGCTATAATTTAGGATCCTAAGTACTTTGTGTGTTTAATAAATGCTAAGCTTGGAAGAGGTATTCTTGTGTCTATGGTTTAAAGGGAAATTACAATATAGGGGGTAAATTCTACATACACAATATACGTATCTGTATTACCCCATCTCCATTAAAGGTCTGTATATAAAACGGTACAAAATTTACCTTTTAAAAAGAGTTACCCTTTTAAGTGTACAGTTCAGAACATTATGTTGTTATAAAACAGATCTCCAGAACTTTTCTCATCTTGCAGAACCAAACAAATAACTGTCACATCCTCTTCTTCCCCCAGTGACTATAAATACCAGTCTACTTCTATTTTTATGAATTAACTATTTTAGATACCTCCTACAAGTGAAATCATACAGTATTTGTCTTCTTGTGACTGGTTTGTTTTGCTTAATAATATTCTCCAGGCTCATCCGTGTTGAATCGTGTGACATAATTTTCTTTTTAAGGCTGCATTCTGTGCCATTGTATGTATGTATGTATGTATTCACCCATCCATCAGTGAATATTTGAGCTGCTTCTACTTCAGGATTATTGTGAGTAAGCTGCTGTGAACCATGGGTGTGGGTATACCTCTCAAAGACTGTTTTCAATTCTTACTGACATTTACCCCAATGTGGGACTGACAAATGGCAATTTTTAAGCCACAATTTTCAGAATACTTCCTCCCTCAAAATATTTTTTTATTGTTTTATTGTTCATATGTGCACACAAGGCTTGGGTCATTTCTCCCCCCTGCCCCCACCCCCTCCCTTACCACCCACTCCGCCCCCTCCCTCTCCACCCCACCCCTCAATACCCAGTAGAAACTATTTTGCCCTTATTTCTAATTTTGTTGTAGAGAGAGTATAAGCAATAATAGGAAGGAACAAGGGTTTTTGCTGGTTGAGATAAGGATAGCTATACAGGGCATTGACTCACATTGATTTCCTGTGCATGGGTGTTACCTTCTAGGTTAATTCTTTTTGATCTAACCTTTTCTCTAGTTCCTGGTCCCCTTTTTCTGTTGGCCTCAGTTGCTTTTAAGGTAACTGATTAGCTTCTCTGCGTTAAGGGCAACAAATGCTAGCTAATTTTTTAGGTGTCTTACCTATCCTCACCCCTCCCTTGTGTGCTCTCGCTTTTATCATGTGCTCAAAGTCCAATCCCCTTGTTGTGTTTGCCCTTGATCTAATGTCCACATATGAGGGAGAACATACGATTTTTGGTGTTTTGGGCCAGGCTAACCTCACTCAGAATGATGTTCTCCAATTCCATCCATTTACCAGCAAATGATAACATTTCGTTCTTCATGGCTGCATAAAATTCCATTGTGTATAAATACATTTTCTTAATCTATTTATCAGTAGTGGGGCATCTTGGCTGTTTCCATAACTTGGCTATTGTGAATACTGCCGCAATAAACATGGGTGTGCAGGTGCCTCTGGAGTAACCTGTTTCACAGTCTTTGGGTATATCCCCAAGAGTGGTATTGCTGGATCAAATGGTAGATCAATGTTTAGCTTTTTAAGTAGCCTCCAAATTTTTTACCAGAGTGGTTGTACTAGTTTACATTCCCACCAACAGTGTAAGAGGGTTCCTTTTTCCCCACATCCTCATCAACACCTGTTGTTTGTTAGTGGTTTTGCTAATGATGGCTATTCTAACGGGTGAGGTGGAATCTTAGCGTGGTTTTAATTTACATTTCCTTTATTGCTAGAGGTGGTGAGCATTTTTTCATGTGTTTTTTGGCCATTTGAATTTCTTCTTTTGAAGAAATTCATTTGAATTTCTTTATTGGTTCATTAGTTTTGGGAGAATTTAGTTTTTTAAGTTCCCTATATATTCTGGTTATCAGTCTTTTGTCTGATGTGTAGCTGGCAAATATTTTCTCCCACTCTGGGTGGTCTCTTCAGTTTAGAGACCATTTCTTTTGTTGAGCAGAAGCTTTTTAGTTTTATGAAGTCCCATTTATCTTTGCTATCTCTTAGTTGCTGTGCTGCTGGGGTTCCATTGAGAAAGTTCTTACCTACACCTATTAATTCCAGAGTATTTCCTACTCTTTCCTATACCAGCTTTAGAGTTTGTGGTCTGATATTAAGATCCTTGATCCATTTTGAGTTAATATTAGTATAGGGTGATATACATTAATCTAGTTTCAGTTTTTTGCAGACTTTTAACCAGTTTTCCCAGCAGTTTTTGCTGAAGAGGCTGTCTTTTCTCCATCATATATTTTTAGCGCCTTTGTCAAAGACAAGTTGGTTATAGTTGTGTGGCTTCATATCTGGGTCCTCTGTTCTGTTCCACTGGTCTTCATGTCTGTTTTTGTGCCAGTACCGTGCTGTTTTTATTGTTAGCTTTGTAATATAGTTTGAAGTTGGGTATCATGATACCTCCAGCATTGTTCTTTTAACTGAGTATTATAGCCTTGGCTATTCATGGCCAAGTTTCCAAATAATTTTAATGGTAGATTTTTCAATCTCTTTAATGAATGTCATTGGAATTTTGATGGGAATTGCATTAAACATGTAGATTGCTTTTGGGAGTATCGACATTTTTACTATGTTGATTCTACCAATCCATGAGCATAGGAGATATCTCCACTTTCTATAGTCTTCCTGAATCTCTTTCTTCAGAAGTTTATAGTTTTCCTTGTAGAGGTCTTTCACATCTTTTGTTAGGTTTACACCTAGGTATTTGACTTTTTTTTGAGGCTATTGTAAATGGAATTGTTTTCATATATTCTTTCTCAGTTTGTTCATTGTTAGTGTATAGAAATGCTAATGATTTTTCTATGTTGGTTTTATATCCTGCTACCTTGCTATAGCTGTTGATGGTGTCTAGAAGCTTTTGAGTAGAGTTTTTTGGGTCTTTACGGTATAGGATCATATCATCTGCAAATAGGGATATTTTGACAGTTTCTCTACCTATTTATATTCCTTTTATTCCTTCTTGCCTAATTGCTCTGGCTTGGAATTCCAGTCCTATGTTGAATAGGAGTGGAAATAGTGGGCATCCTTGTCTAGTTCCTGATTTTAGAGGGAATGGTTTCAGTTTTTCACCTTAAGTATAATGCTGGCTGTAGGTTTGTCCTATATAGCTTTTATAATGTTGAGGTACTTTCCTTCTATTCCTAGTTTTCTTAGAGCTTTTATCATGAAATGGTGTTGGATCTTATCAAAGGCTTTTTCTGCATCTATTGAGATGATCAAGTAGTTTTTGTCTTTGCTTCTGTTAATGTGGTTTATTTCATTTATTGATTTTCATATGTTGAACCACCCCTGCATCCCTGGGATGAAGCCTACTTGGTCGTGGTGAATAATCTTTTTATGTGTTGTTGAATTCAGTTTGCCATTATTTTATTGAGTATTTTTGCATCAATGTTCATTAAGGAGATTGGCCTATAGTTCTCCTTTTTGGAGGTGTCTTTGCCTGGTTTGGGATAAGTGTAATACTGGCTTCATAAAATGTGTTTGGCAGTTTTCCTTCCCTTTCTATTTCATGGAACAGCTTAAGGAGGGTTGGCATTAGTTCTTTAAAGGTCTGATAGAATTCAGCAGAGAATCCATCAGGTCCTGGACTTTTCTTTTTGGGGAGACTCTTGATTGCTGCTTCAATTTCATTTTGTATTATAGATCTATTCAGGTGATTAATTTCCTCTTGGTTCAGTTTTGGATGATCATATGTATCTAGAAATCTGTCCATTTCTTTAAAATTTTCAAATTTATTTGAATATAGGTTCTCGAAGTAGTCTCTGATGATTTCCTGGACTTTCATGTTGTTTGTTGTTATCTCCCCTTTTGCATTCCTTATTCTACTAATTTGGTTTTTTTCTCTCCTCATTTTAGTCAGGTTTGCCAGGGGTCTGTCAATCTTCTTTTTTGAAAGAACTGACTTTTTATTTCATTAATTCTTTGTGTGGTTTTTTTGTTGTTGTTTCTATTTCATTGATTTCAGCTCTTATTTTTATTATTTCTCTCCTTCTATTTGTTTTGGGATTTGCTTGTTCTTGTTTTTCTAGGAGTTTGAGATGTATCATTAGGTCATTGTTTTGGGATCTTTCAGTCTTTTTAATATATGCACTCATGGCTATAAACTTTCCTCTCAGGACTGCCTTTGTTGTGTCCCATAGGTTCCAATAGGTTGTGTTTTCATTTTCATTGACTTCCAGGAACTTTTTAATTTCCTGTTTTATTTCATCAGTGACCCATTGTTCATTAAGCAATGAGTTATCTGTTTCCAGCTGTTTGCATGTTTTTTGTCTTTACTTTTGTTGAGTTCTAGTTTTATTGCATTGTGATCAGATAGAATGCATGGTATAATTTCTGTTTTCTTATATTTGCTGAGGTTTGCTTTGTGCCTAGGATATGATCTATTTTGGAGAAGGTTCCATGGGCTGCTGAGAAGAATGTATATTGTGTAGAAGTTGGATGAAATGTTCTGTGGACATCAACTAGGTCCATTTGATCTATTTTATATTTTAGATCTAAGATTTCTTTATTGATTTTTTGTTTGGATGACCTATCTAATGATGATAATGGGGTGTTAAAGTCTCCCATGACCACTGTGTTGGAGTTTAATATATGCTTTTAGGCCCTTTGGGTATGTTTGATGAAATTGGGTACGTTGACATTGGGTGCATATAGGTTGATAATTGTTTTTTCCTTTTGGTCTATTTCCCCTTTTATTAGTATGGAATGTCCTTCTTTATCTCATTTGAATCTCGTTTGATCAATGTAGGTTTGAAGTCTACTTTGTCAGAGATAAGTATTGCTACTTCTGCTGTTTTCGGGGGCCATTGGCTTGGTAAATCTTCCAGCCTTTCATCCTAAGCCTATGCTTATTTCTATCGGTGAGATGGGTCTCCTGTAAGCAACAAATTGTTGGATCTTCCTTTTTAATCCAGTTCATCAAACGGTGCCTTTTGATGGGTTAATTAAGTCCATTAACATTAACTGTTAGTACTGATAGGTATGTGGTGATTCCTGTCCTTTAGTTGTCTTAGTTGTTTGAAGGTTTGACCTTCAAACTTCACCTTGTGCTTAAGTTGAAGTTATGCTCTACTTTCTTGCTTTTTCTTTTCCTGTAGTTTGGTGCTGCCTGCCCTTTCATGGTTATGTTTGGTTTCACTTTCTATGTGCAGAATCCCTTGAAGAATTTTTTGTAGTGGTGGCTTTGTGGTCACATATTGTTTTAGTTTCTGCTTATCATGGAAGACTTTTATTGCTCCATCTATTTTGAATGATAGTTTTGCTGGGTAGAGTATCCTAGGGTTGAAGTTATTTTCATTCAGTGCCCAGAAGATCTCTCCCCAAGCTCTTCTTGTTTTTAATGTTTCTGTTGAGAAGTCTGCTGTGATTTTGATGGGTTTACCTTTGTATGTTATTTGTTTTTTCTCTCTTACAGCCTTCAATATTCTTTCTCGGGTCTCTGTATTTGTTGTTTTAATGATAATATGCCGTGGGGTAGATCTATTTTGGTCTGGTCTGTTTGGTGTTCTGGAGGCCTCTTGCATCTGTATGGGAATAGATTTCTCTAGATTTGGTAAATTTTCTGTTACTATTTTGTTGAATATATTACACATTCCCTTTGCTTGCTCATCTTCCCCTTCTTCAATGCCCATGATTCTCAGGTTTGCTCTTTTGATGGAGTCAGTGAGTTCTTGCATTTTTTTTCACATTTGTCCCAAGTTCAAATGCAATACAGTTCAGTAAGTTTTTCAGCATGCAGGTGTAGTTTGGTTGTTGTCTCATCAATGGTAGGGAGGAAAAAAAAAAGTCTGGAGACAGTTCTGTGTGTGGCTATCTGAGTTGCCAGTGAAGACAGAGTGGTGAAAATCTGCTGTCTTGCAAAGTTGAGCCATTTGCAGGTATTAGATGTGGCATGTGTGGAAGAGAAGCATCAAAAAGAACTCCCAAAATTCTAAACTCAAGCAGGTTGAAAGAAGAAGTTCCATGAAGTGCAGTGGAGAAGACATGGGTAGCAAGGTTCTTGCAAGAATGGAATTCATTATTGACCACTTTAGGTCAGAGATACCTTGAGATACCCAAATGGATCTGTCAAATGAGCTCAGAGCTACAAACAGTTGGGAGTCTTTAGTTGCAACATGTTTTACAAGTAGTGAATGAAAATAATTTGATTCAAAAGAGTCCTGAAACCCTGATTGAATTATGACCCCACCCCCACCAGACCCTTCCCATCTTGACCTCCTAATGTTGCAGCACTAAAGCCCTCTAAGCTGCTTATCTTTGTTGTCTACAGATTGACTTTGTTCTCTTAAAATACTTTCTCACAGATGGAAAACAGCTTTCTGGTCCTCACAGTTCTTCCTCTGGGAAAGGACTGTCTTCTATTGAGATCTAGTCTATTGGGATTCCAAAGAAGGAAAGTTTATCTTCAACTATGCAATCATAATTTCCAGGTGGGCAAACTCACAAATATAACTGCCTTATAAGTATTTGGAACTTCTCAGTGCTGTATTTGACAAAAACTTTATACTTTCTACATTTTGACAATTTTGGTTGAGATGAGGGAGCAATAGTCCCTATTTCTCCCTATTTTTATAATTTTCCTTTTTTTTCTCCTCCTTTTCCCAACTATTTACTCTGAAAGTTTCACACATACAGGAAGATAGAGTAACAAAGTGAAATCTGATTTCCTAAATGTCCACAAGAGCTGTGAAACTTGAAGTGACTTTTGGTGACCCACGTTCATGGGTCTGGTGACTCAGTCCTGAACACCAGGGCCTGTGAGAAAGGCTGGACTCTGCTGAGGTGAATGGCTCCCAAGTGGGGGACCTGGTTCTAATATGGGAAAGGAAGAAAATGACGTCTTTCCTCTTTGCCATTAGAAACAAACTGTTGACAACTTCCTAGTGGAGGTAGGAATAACTATGAACAAGGAGAAAAAACAATAAAAAACCTACTCGTTGAAAGGCATCGTCTTATTTCATGTGTATTAGCATTTAGGGGGAAAAAAGCCCTTCATTTCCATGGGTAAATCAAAACTTGAAGGAGGTAGACCTTCAAACATGCATTTTCAGAGGAGTTGCATTTTTCCTTTGTGGAAGGTTTTTAAGTGGGTTGCTGCCCTGTAAATGTGTTCCTTTAAGTAATACAAAACAGTAGAATGGACAATGTGTCCTTTAGGATGGTTTGGGCATGGCTTCCATTTTCAAATAGCACTGTCCACAGACTCTGAAAGGATGTTAGGGACCAGTGCTATGGTTTTGGCTATCTTCACCATAATGACAATCACAATAATGGTGACGGTAAACACATGTCACACTTACTATGGATGAGGCACTGTTTCTATGTATTTTACATGGATTAACTCTCATTCCTCACAATTCTGTGAGGAAGGTGTTATTATCATCCCCATTTTATCAATAAAGAAAAGTTGTCCAAAGTCACACAGCTGGTAAATGACAGATTCAAGCCCAGGCAACAGGTTCCAAAGACACTCATAAGTGACATGCTCTGTTGCTTCTCTTAGACTGTGTTTATTGAGCATGCACTGTGTCTTAGCAGTGTGGGGAACCTGCACAAATCTAAGACAGTTCTGACGCTCAAAAGAAATTGCTAAAATACACTTTTGAAAATTGAGTGAAGCAAGATGGTGGAACTTTTGAACAACCAAACTGAATTTTCACATTTTTTGCTCAAACATGACATGATCAATTTTATTTTTTCCCAAGTCAAGGAAACCCAATTTTATATATATTTGCACATATGTATATGTTTGAAATCGAATATAAAGGTATTTGCTCACCTAATCAGAGATAGGCAAGTTCCCAACCATGTTTTCCATCTCTGGATCCAAATTGACTAATCTAGATTCAGTCATCACATCTGTTTCCCACTCAGTGGTTAGTAACAGACTGGGATGGGCATACAACCCATTCATTGTCTCACGTTAACAAAATACATCTGGTAGAGCAGTGTGTATCAAAGCATAGATCATTGACCATCTACATGAGAAACCTAAGGGGTTGTCACACATTCTAATTCCTTGCCCCTAACTCAGACTCAGCGATTTTTGACTCCCTTACTAGGGGACACGGATTTGTAAAAGGATGCTTGGTTCTAAGGATCATTTTATTTTGCTCTTCACATCCAGCATTCTCAAGTATTTCATAAAGGATGAATTAGACAAGAAGATGGACTGGAAAAGTAGGCATGAAGGATGGGGCCCTGGGCAAAGCCAGATCCCAGCTCTACACACAAAGCCCTGCCTTCTCTGCTGGCAACTCTTCACAGAAGCACTTTGTCCTGTGACTCCCACCAACACATACCAGAGAAATAGTGTTTACCATCAAGGGCAAGGGGTTCACTGTTGCAAAGAGGTGCCACATTCAACCAAGAGAGAGCACAGGCTGGACACTGCTTTTGGAGGCCAAAAGCATTTAGCAAAAGGAACAAAATTTTAGGCAGGAATGTCTTCTGGGGTAATTAATACATTAACCTATACACATAGCACCTTAAAAAAAGCATGTGAGCCTGCAAAAAATGTGCCAGTTAACTTCCAAGATGAATGTTTCCCTAAAAATCACATTGAATGAATGGTGAAGAGGGTGTAGGTGGCACTGCCCAGTGTGCTCACAGAGCCAAATGGCATCAACACTTGCTGCTTGAAACCAATCAATTGGGTCTGGTGATCAAATGCCTTTTTGTTTTATCTGTTACATGTCATACCTCAAACCCTCAGGTTCCCTCACTGGCGGTGAAATAAAGTCACTGCACTTCCATATTGGGAACCAGTAAATTTAATTTGTGGATGATATTCCCCGAATCAATTTTGATTGCTGTCACTCCAGGAGATCTGAGGGACTCAGAACAGATGAGGATGTGTGAAAAACATTTCCTTATATTGCTGGGCAGAGAGTTTACACGCAAGATCTCCTTGCCCTTCAGGTCCCCCTGGGTTTTCCTGAGTATCCTGCCAGTGGCCCAGGTGAAATTGAAGTGGGGAAGCTGCGTTTCTGTCTCAATGACCTTCTCCAGTGCCTCTTTCTCTGCACAGTTTGTCTGACAGTCCTGAAGTTCCTCCACACACTTTACAAAGGCATTGACCTTGAGGTCATGGTTTGCTCCCTTTGAGGCCTTTCTGGGACATGGGTCTTAGTTTTGCTGTATACAGAACCTCTTAAAGAAAAAGTGGCTTCTTGTATTTGCAAGATATTTCCAATTGATATCCTCACAGCAGATAACAAATGACTTTCTTTTTACTGACCTGATGACTCTGTCTCTGCTTGGCCCCCTCAGGTGTACTAAGGAAGCAGGCACCAGATGGGCAAACGTGACTTTTTGTTTTTTGAGTTTTTTTGTTTGTTTTAATTAAGGAGACATTTAAACATATTCTCATTGGAGGGTGAGTTCATTGGTGCTTGTGTTTCTGGTAACTCCATGTACATAACAAGGTTCCATGTGTGCTAATTAGTCCCCCAAGCAAAGTGCCTGGCTCATCTTGGTTCTCCAATTAAAGCTATGACCGTTTTTACACATGTGAAGTATATAAAGTATATATATGCATAATAAGGAGATGGTAAAATGCTTTATTTTACCTTGAATGGGATGGGAATCTCAGAATGATTCTGTAAAACCATGGCGTGGCAGGCTTTGCTGTACAGGGAAGGGCACTTTAACAATGGTGAAGGTCTTTCAATCACTCGTTAAGTCCTGTGAGGTCTTCCTTCTTGATAGGGCTGCCAGATGGGGTTGAGTTCTCATTAGCGCTGTTGAAGACAAAAACATTGCAGGGTTCTGCTTCTCCTCTCACAAGCCATGAAAGCCACAACTCACCAAAAAGAAAGAAGGAAACTAAGAAATAGAGACTTGGTACTGGGGATGTAGCTAAATGGTAGAGCACTTGCCTAACGTGCTCATGCCCTGGGTTCAATTTCTAGCACCATAAAATAAGAAAGAAGAACAAAGGAAGGGAAGGGAAGGGAGAGTAGGAATGAAGGAAGAGAGAGAGAAAGGAGGGAAAGAAAGGGAAGGGAGAGGAGAAAGGAGGGGAAAGGAGAAAGGAAGGAAGGGAAGGAAGGAAAGAAGAAAAAGAAAGCCTAGGATCTGGGAGAGCCCAAGGAGAAGACAGAGAAATGAAGCCTAACTTGAATAAGTACACAAGGGAATAAACACTGATGGAAATACATGAAAGAGCTAAAGGAAAAGATTAAAAAGTTAGTGAAATGAATTAGGAATAAAAAAAGAGTTTGACAAAAACAATGTGAAAATACAAGTTAGGGGTGTCCATAGCTAGCGTTTCCTATTGAAAAGAACCTGAACATCAAAGAGAATAAATACTCAGATTACTCAAGAATAATTATAGAAATACAAGATGTGAATTTATACAATGAAAGGACATACTATGTCCTAGGAAGGCTGACACACTCAGCATTGAATCATAGTAAAGTAAGGCCAAGCGTGGTGTACATGCCTGTAATCCCAGCTTCTCAGGAGGCAGAGGTAAGAGGATCATGGTCTGAAGCTGGACCTGGACAAAAGTGTGAAACCCTATTTGAAAAATAAAGCAAAAAAGACATGGGATATGGCTCAAGTGGTAGAGTGTTTGTCTAGAAAGTACAAGGAAAGCCCTTAGTTTAAACCCAGTACTGCCAAAACAAGAAGAAGAACTAGACTGCAAATATGGAGACTCTTGAGAGCATCTCCACAGTAAGAATCAATACTTTTTTTATGAATCATGAAAAAAGCTGGGGAGTTTTATACCCAGCAAATATGGTAAGTTTTTTGTTCTTGTTTGTTTTTCCAATAGCAGGTCTTTGAAACAGGGTCTCACCCTGTATATAGCCTAGGCTGGCCTCAAACTCTTTATTTTTTAGTAGTACTGGGGTTTGAACTCAGGGCGTCACACTTGCTAGGCAGGCGCTCTGGTCTGCCAGCTCACATACTAAGTTTAAAAGCAGAAAAGAAGCATTTTCAAATATGTAAGACCAACAGTCTTGTTGACCACTTTTTGAAGACACTACAAGAAGGTCAACCAAGAGGTCATTAGAGAGACTTTGGCAAAATAAATGGTGCTGAGCACTGATGCCATTCAACCGTGGACAAAGAATTAAAAGCGCCTGCAGAAATTGTGGTTGTAATGTGAATGTAAGTGCTGGATGCCATGTTGGTATAAAAATAATGGATTTCACCAAGATGTGAGGTTCTGGAAAGGAAAAGAGAGGCAAACAAACATTGATTTCCAAATATTTTAGAACTGGAGGTCAAACAATACTTTTTAAAGCAGGTAAATGACAATAGAATAAATATATTTAGTTGCAAGTAACTAGACAGTTATTGAATTCTTTCCAAGATATATTAAGTGGGAAAAAAGCAAGTCAGAACAATACATACAGTATGCTAGCATTTAAGCTGGGGGAAGAGTTGCATGTACAATATGCTTATGGATCCATAGATTATCTCTCAAAGAATGTATAAGAAATTGCAAATAAAGCTTCTCTCTAGGGAGGGGACCTGCTTGGTTAGGATACAGAGGTAGGAGAAAGATTTAAGTTTTCACTTTTATCTTTAGAATTTTATACCATGTGCTTCCATGGACCAATCAATAAATTATTTTTAACTCAGGCTTTGATATGTCTTTATGAGCCTCAAGTCAATGCCATTTTTTTTCCTTTAACCCTTTTTCTGGGTCACTGTATTTTCTGCTTCCCCAGCATATTTAGCTTGACTAAGCTGCTTGACTCTGAGCTTGCTTCCCTAGATTTCAGGGGATCCACAGTGTCATCACAGACATTATAAGGTGAGAATCCTCTTTTAGACACTATAAGGTAAGAATCCTCTTTTGCTAGAAAGGTATCCTCCCTGGTCCACATTCCCTCCCAGTCCCATACACACGTCACCAAGAACCTCTACCAGAGAGGGATTCTCTGTCTTGACCTGAAAGTCTGTCCTCTCTGGCTTCTGAGCTGAATGTGCATGAATAAGGGAAAGACACTTGTTGCCACAAAGGCTGGGGGAAAGCTTAGGATTCCAAAGAGGGTTTAAAAGTGGCTATCTCTTTTTTTCTCTTCAGAAAACCTGCAACCCATTGAGGCAGGGCCAGTATGCACAAAAGACTTGAGATATAGGCAGTGGTCTTTTCTTTACTACTGAATCCAAGAACTCAATGGATGTTTCCAACTGAGGCAGGGAAAGAGTTAGTGGTGAATTGTTCCAGACCACTACATTTCTATGTATGTTGCAGAATTCAGGGGCTTTCTGAACCAGCTGGATGAAGAAGCTGCCGCCCTGAGGGTTGAAATATTGCTGATCACTGTTGGATGTTTCATCCTCTCTTGTATTTGTAAACTCACATGTCAACGTGTGCCCTTCTCTTTGACCTCAGACTCTCTCCTCTTGCCAAGCTGACCAGTGCCCCCTGATAGAGTTCCCCCTGCCTTCCTCTCCAAGGTATTTCTGGGGTCGGTGTTTTCTGCTTCCAGTCAGTTCTGGGGTCTGAATCCAAAATGCCCTTGGCATGAGATTGTCAGGCTGAGCCACCCAGGTGTGCAACAGCTCTCCTCTGGCTTCTTCCACATGGGATCTTCTGGTTTGCTTCTTAATGACAGCCTTGCTGTCTGACTCCCCATCCCTGGAACCCACGACTGTGCCCATCACTGTGTAAAGTGCTCCGCTTTTCCTACCATTCATTGAAGCCTACAAATGCTGCACTAGAAATTTTAAGAATTAGTTTCATAACAGTTTTTGAGGTTGGAGTTTGAGGTTCAAAGACATTTCAGACATAGGCCCGTTTCTCCCTGACTCTGAATCTACAATTTGTTCAACTGGGTCACCATCTTATTCTAGCTCCACTGTAATCCTGCAAGGTGCTTCTCCAGGAAGCACTAAGCACAGGACAATTGTTGAATCTTAAGTGGGTTGACTGAATTGAAAATCAAGAGCTGAGGTTTTAACCATATACCTGTTTTTTTTTCTTCTCTCTCTTCTTTCCTGTCTCTCTTTCAAAAAAAAAAAAAGGCAAGTGCTCAAGGCATGGTAGAAGAAGGATTATGCTGCTTGCAGACTGAATGTAGCTGTACAGTCCATCTTTACTCTGTAAGGTCTGGGATCCAGTGGTCTAGAATTGCTATTTGGGAATGGGAATCTTTGGGACTAGATAAGATAAATGAAAAGCTTGAAGCTATAGATAACCTAAGCAGGGCCACTTTCTTTCTCCCATTCTTATGGCTTTAAAAAAAATCCATTTCACAACAATAACTTAGTTCTCTATAGATTTAAATCCTCATTTTTGATGTGGAAACATCTTCAAAGGACTAAGATTATTCAGGTCTCTTTGTGGTTTGCTTTGAAAATGTCTCAGTTTTAAGTCCTGTTTCTGATGTCCCCACTCTTCTACCACTGGACCTTCACAACTCCCTCAGGCCTGCCATGAATTGCAGAAACAGGCATGATCAGGACAAAAAAGTGTGTGATAGCTCATTTCTACCAGGCTGAGGCTCAGTATCACCTCTTGGTTGTTGGTTGAACCCAAGTATTGAATCTTGGAGTTGTTACTGAACCTGAATCCTCACATTGGGCCCCAGGAGTTATGATGGGATTCAGCTCTGTCACTATTCTCAAATTCTTATTGTGGTGTCATGACTCATACTCTTATCACTTTTCAGGGCTGGAGCTTATCTTGTTATTTTATCCCATTCTGCTAGAAAATGGGAAGTATAATTGACATATTCTCAACCACAAGTGCCACAAGAAATGGCAGTGCTTGATTCGAAAATAAAGGGTACAGCTCATAAAGCAACAGAGAAGCTAGCGAGTGCTCAAGAAGTTCTTATTCTTCAGTTTCTTTAGCTCAAAATGGTTTGATGAGGGACATCAGGAACAGACATACACCTCAGTCACTTCAGAAAAGTGTTTATTTAGGAAGCTACTCAGAGTGGGACCAGAACATTTCCAGGGCTTGAGGTAGCTCATAGCCTAGTGTCTCTCTAAAATGGCATGTGGGTGTCTCTAGTCTTCCTCCTTCATTGGGACTCTTTGTGTGGGTCTAGTTTGCATGGCCTGAATGGGTTCTTGGGTGGAATGTGCTTTGTGTCAGTTTTATCATCAGGAAAAGCTTAGAGGTAAATACAGAGCTCTTGAACCATATGGGAATGCCGTTCATCACCATACTCTCTTCTGCTGCTGTTGGTCTTGGTGAACCACACCTGTTTTAGTCTGTCTTGTGCTGCTATTCCGGAATACCCAGAACTGGGCAATTTGTAAAAAGGGAAATTTATTTCTAACAGTTCTGGAGGCTGAGAAGTCTAAGATCAAGGCACCAGCAGGTTTGTTCTCTGGTAAGGGCTGATGCTCTCTGTTACCAAGATGGCACCTTCCTGAGGGGATAAATATATCCTTACATGGCAGAAGGAGGAAAGCAAAAGGGCTCCCTTGGTCCAACTCTTTTATAAGGACATCTAATGTGACTCACCAGAGAGGAACCCTCATGGCCTCATCACCTTTTAAAGACTCCACCTATTAATATTACCACATTGGGAACTCCTGAATTTTGGATGACTTCAAACAGGATTATCCATCCAATTTGTGTTGCTAGGCAGCACCCTGGAGCTGGGCTACATCCAAACCTCTAAAACCTACTCATCCACCATGGGAATCCCAGCAAGAGAGAATGTTGGTAGCTGGAATTTCTTCCCAAGGATCCAAAACTTTACATGGAAGGCATGAAAATGCTTCATGGCACTGAATTTGCCTATTGTTGCATTTTGGCAAACACACATTCCATTTCCAGCAGTTGAGTCCAGCCAGATAACCTAGCAAGTCTGAACCTTTTCACTCTGAGCAACCTCTGACCTAAACTTTCATCTTCATACTCGTTTGATGTGGTTGTTGTTGTTTGGTGGTACTGGGGTTTGAATTCAGGGCTTTGTCCTTGTGAAGCAGGTGCTCTAAAGCTTGAGCCATGCTTTCAGCACCTTTTGCTCTGGTTATTTTGGAGACAGGGTCTCACTTTTTCCCCATGCTAGCCTGGACCTCTTATTATAAGCTTCTTACTGTCTCTGGGACAACAGGCACACACCACCATGCCAATTGTTTTTTTTTTTTCTGTTAAGATGGGGTAATACAAACTTTTTTTTTGGCCAGGGCTGGAACTGTGATCTCCCAGTGTCAGCCTCCCACATAGCTTGGGATGATAGGTGTGCACTGCATCAAAGCTCATTTCTCCCACTCTTAGCCTCCTGAGTAGCTAGTGTTATAGGCCACATGTGCCAAGCTTTAGGTTTCATCTTTATACTCTTTAAATTCTTCTCAGCAGCTCCCTTATCCTCCAAATACTTTAATTTTTTTTTTTTGCCATGATACTGGGTATTGAAATCATGGCCTCATGCTTAAGTGCTCTATCACTTGAGCCAAGTCCCAGTACTCTTCCTTTTTTAGTTTAATTTTCAGACAGGGTCTTGCAGTTTTGCCTGGGCCAGCCACAGACACCCATCCTCTTACCATTGCCTCCCTAAGAGGATTATGGTTGTGTGCCACCATGCCTGACTTGTTTTTGAGATTCAGTATGGATAAATTTTTTCTTGGGCTGGCCTAGAACTATGATCCTCCTATCTCTGCCTTCTGAGTAGTATTACTGGTACATGCCACCCAGTCCTAGTCTCCCAAATTCTTGTTCTTAATTGGTCCCTTGATCCTTCTGTGGCTCTGGCCCATGTGGAATAACGATGCAGAAAAAAGCCAGGGGATATTTCTTTAGCCATTCTGTGGTGCTATTGCCACAGTTGCCCTTAGCTAGTGGGCAGCACTGGACCTTTTCATATAGGATTTTCAAGAGGTGAAAGCTGGGACCATCTTAAGCCTCAGGAGACTAGGAGATGTACAGCATTGCTAGTTACTTGGTGGATGTGAAGGGTAACCTAATTAGTCAACACATAATGAGAAGATACTGAGGTCTTCCCAGACCCTAGAAACATCTGCTTCATAGTGGTACGAGCAGTGATATCAACATATTTGATAAAGGCACAGGGGGGTCTAAACTTTAATGATACTGAGAAAGATGGGCACCCTAAGGAAGACACACCAGTCTGAGCAGAGGACAGAGTGCCCAGGAACTGGGGACATCAGATTCCTGGACAGGGTCTTGTCAGAACTCCAGTAATAATGGAAAGGAGCCATCTCCTGTCCTACCCTTGCTCCTTGATACTAATCTAATGGCACCTGGACTTATCCCAGGGCCATAGGTCACAGTACTTCTCACCATCATGGGGAAGGGTTACTGAGGATATAAGAGAAGATTGGTTGCCAATCTGGGGTACAAGATCCAGCACTTGCCCTGTGGATCTGTTGGGAACTGAGCTGCTAGCAGCCTGCCCTGACAAACCTTACACCTGGCCACAGGCTCTGACTCCCACACATGGCCCTCGGAGGACAGCAGGTAGGATAATGAGCTGATGGACAAGCTGGCATGAAGTAGAGTGGCCAGGAAATAAGCTAGCAGCATTCACTGGATACTTTTTATGTGTTTGCACTGCTCTGGGCCATTTTCATACTGTTTCTTAATCATCCCAACCAGTACCCCAATAAAGCAAATTTCACACTATCAGCTTCACTTAACAAAGAAAAGGAATGAAATCCAGAAATGTGAGTCCACCTCTCCATGACCACACTACTGGTCAGAATAAGAGACTTGCTTTTGACTTTTGGTAGAGGATACCAACTTTACTCTGGACATGTCAGGTTGGTAGCCCTGGCCTCTCTTCTCTTCAACCTTCACTTCAATCTGTCATTTTCTGTAGGAGGCAGCCAGGGCCTGAGAACAGGGGGACTCTGCGCCCATGCTTAGACCCCCAAGCAACCAGCTGGTCAGTTCCTGCTGTGGAGACAAAGTGGCCCTAGGATTGGTCTCACATATCCAGAAAGGACAAGCCTCAGAGAGGAAAGACAGGCAGCAGCTCTCTGCCTCAAGGCAAGGAATTCATTTGTGAAGTCAGCAGTTTCCTGGGGAGAAAATGCTCCTGAGAAGGCTCACAGCCAACCAGTTTTCACTGGCCCAGGGAGGGGAGGGAGTAAGGCCCTCTCCACAGCTGCCTGTGGGGGAAGAGAGAAGGCAAATGTCCTGGAGGAGGTGGGGAAGGCTGGGACAAGGGTCTTCTGGTGGGCCTTTAACTTCGCTCTGAGGCTGAGAATTTTCTTCTGGGAGAGTCCATCCCTGGCTTTTCATCATCATTTTTAAAGGCCCAATGACATGGTTCCTGAGTAGGTTCCCTGATACAGAGAGGTCACAGTGTGACCCAGGATGCAACCCTGTACCTTCTGACTTTGGTGGGCCCTTCCTTGCCACTGCCACGGCACCAGGCAGTGTCCAACAATCTGGAAGCAGGCCCTGGCCTGACAGCCTCTTTGAATATAGGTGATGAGTTTATTGACTAAGCTGGACTCATTAAGGTGCATGCATCCTTTCAAATCTACACTGCAATGTGGTTCTTCCTTCCACATGTCTGCATATCACATGACTTTGTCACTCAAGCTCAGGTTCATCATCCAAAACTGTTTAGCTCTCCACTGACATTAAAAATCTGGGGAACTAAATCAAAGTGCTACTTGCTCACACACACATTCACATGCACGTCTGCACACGCACACATGTAGGCACACATATCCAAGCACAGAACTGAGGCCTGACCTTGGAATCCTGGAGTGGGGAGGTCCTTCCTCCTTGTCCTGTCTCCTCTCTTACTCACCCTATTACTGTTCTTTTGGCCCTTTTAGCTTCCACCTTAAAGGGAAGGGAGTGTGCAAGAAAAAGTGCACAGACCCTGTCCAATTCCCTGTTGTGATCAGGGAATGAGGGCCCTCAGAGACACCCAATTGTGGGATGCTTTTTTGGCTTCTTTGGAGACTCATCCCTTCCTGGGACTCCCACTTTCAGTGACTCCCTATGAGCAGTGCTGGTGCTCTTCCTTTATCTCAGGGTTCCAGGGGTGCCCCCACTGCCCTCACTACCTTCTAAGGCTAGCTCCATCTGGAAGAAGGTGCCATCTCCCCCAGACAAAGCATTGCCTCCTGGCTCAGCCATCTTGCACTCTCAAGTAAGGAATCAGTCTCTGTATACTCCAGTTCCAGGGGACACAGATCAAGCTCCCTCAGAGTGCTTTCCTTGAGGACCCCCTCATTTTGTCTCCCATGCCCCAATAAATAGCCTTTGACAGAGCCTGACCCTCTCTGAAAAAATCCTTCCTACCAACACCTTCAACCAGCCCAACTGTAACTCTGATGTCCTCCAGTTTTTTCCCAGCCCTCTCTAGACCTCCCCAGCTTCCTCAGACCTCCCCAGTTCTCTTCAGTCATCCCCAACCCTCCCCAGTCCTCTCCTGTTCTTCCCAGTCCTCTCCAGCACCCCCTAGCATGCTTCCAGGATAATGACAAGGGCAGGCTGTTTGCTAGATGACCCAACACCTCACTCTGGGAAGTGGAATGTTTAGCATCCATTGTTCTCAGTTTGGGACCAGGCATCACTCAGAGACAGGAAGAGTCCTCTTTAACAGCTAGACAAGGGAATGCCTAGAGAGCCTCCTTATCCCTCCAGGCAGTGCACTGACCCACAATGGCTGCCTTGGAATCCCAACTGTTTGGAGGGGCTGGTAGGCTGTCTGTGCCCTCTCACCCATAGAACTCCAGGACCTCATCCCAGGCTCGTGTTTGCTTCCTAGATGACTCCATCTTCCCTGAGAGCCCCACACTCTCCAGATATGCCTTCATAGCTGAGGACCAGGCAAAGTGAAGTTTGAAAGCTTCCAAACCCTTTTAGCTGAGGCCAACCTGGCTGAAGAACTAGTCAGAGGCACCTCAATTCAGGGAGCAAAGTGGACTACTGGAAGGTAGGGTCCTGTCTTTGTTCTGTTGTGTTCAGGGCTGGGGGGGTTGGGAATATCTTTGTTTGAACCACTAACCAGCTGAGCAACCTTGGGAAGTTCACTCACCGCTGTGGCCTTAGAGGTTTCACCTGTAAAATGGAGTCAGGCTTCATCCTAAGGGTTTTCCAGAAACAATAGGTTGAAAGTAAATAGCTGGAGTGAAAAGAAGCACCTCCAGTAAGTGGCTGTTACTAGATTGCTTCAGTAATTCATGGGCCAATAGCTATGGGAGCCACTGTATGCTAGGAAGTAATTGTTCACAGGTCCCATGGTACCACTCTTGAGTCCCCAGTTTTTTCTTCATCTGTCCCTCCACATCTTCGTATGACCACTATCACTGATGCGGTGCCTGGAACCAGAATCCAGGCCAGGCACTGATTTCTTCCCTCTCATCCATGACAGTAATATTACAAAGTGAAATAGATTCTGCCTCCAAAATTTATCTTGAATTGACTCATTCTCTCTTGTGCTTTGCCCAGTAAGAACTCACCTGATTGCTTGCCCTGTGCTCTGCATCTTCAGCCTCTCTTCTCTCTGGAATCTTCCTTGATCAGTTCTGTTGTCATCATGACTATCATTAGTAGCTCCCTTACTGTTGTCTCACTGTACCTGACAGAATGTGGTTACATTTTTATGGGATTATTCAAATAGTATCTCTCTTTTCCACTCAGACCATAACATTCCCAAGATCAGGGACTGAACCAGTTTCATTCATCATTACATCTCAGTGACTCCCACATTACTGTTACATAATAGATGTTCAGTAAGTGCTTAATAAATGTTAAGCAAAAGAATGAATAAGTGGACAATCTGATAGTCTTCTAAACAGTCTTGCTGACCATGGATTCAGATCCCTCTAAATCATTCTTCAATTTTCACAACAAATCTCGACTCTGAAATCCTGCAGGTAACGGAGATATGTTTTATATTTTAGCCTGACTCTTCAGAATGTAGTCCCAATTTATTTATTCACCATCCCTGCCCTTCCAAGCTCTAGTTAATGGCTTATCAACCTCAGCAGTACTGAAAATGTTGACCAGTAATGCTTTGTTGTGGGACTGCCCTGTGATCTGTAGGATGCGTGGCAGCATTTCCGGCCTCCACCTACTAGATAACCACCTGCGTTTGTGACAAAAATGTCTCTGGACATTGCCAAGTGTTTCTTGGGGTCCTGCTGTCCCCAGTTGAGAACCACTGCCCTACCATATTCAAATATGCCAGCTCCAGGTCTTGGATGCCCCAGGTCTTCATAAATCCTATCCTCTGGCATAGAATTCTACCCCTTCTGGCTTAGGCATTCCTATGCATTCTTCCACACTCAATCCAATGTTCCCCTTTCCTGTGAAACTTTCCCAAGGACAGGAACCAAGGATAGTAATAGTGAGTGACATGTTATCCTTGTGAGGATTCTTATGAAAACTGAATAGTCCATGTACATGATAGGGCTTGGCACAAAGGCACAGAAAGCTATGTTTATCCAACAAATGAATAAATGTTCAGAAAGAGCTTGGTTGGTGCCCATGGAAAGAAACAAGAGTATTTATCTTCAAAGGAGGGAGATGACCTATATTAGGGAATTTATTTTGTGAGTTGAGAGTACTTTTTCCTGGAAAGATGACAGTAACTTACCAACAGGAAGGACTGTTTAATGGATATGGTGGCAGGCCTTGTGGTAGGAGGGGCCCAGCCAAAGCATTAGGATATTCAGGCAGAGACCATCAGCTAGGGTGCCGTGGGGGTCATTGTCTAGGGTGAGATTCAGTAAGTAGCTTCTTAATTCCTTTCTGACTTATGGACTCTACAGTTTGAAATCTTCCCACCATTTGCCATGAACTGGATGACAGGTACATGGTCCTAGATTCAGTAGTAGGGTTAGGCTTAGAAGTACTGCAGCCAAAATAAAGTTCTTTTATTTTTGGTGGTACTGGGATTTGAACTCAGGTTCTTATGCTTTACTCGTGCTGGGCAGGCGTTCTACCATTTAAGCCATATCACAGGCCCTCCCCCACCCCATTTTTTAAGCTTTGTCCATGTTTTGAATAGGGTCTTGAATTTTTGTCTAGGGCAGACCTCAGACCTCAATCCTCCTACCTATGACTTCTGTGTAGCTGGGATTATAGATGCATACCACCATACCTAGCTTGTTGGTCCCCATAATCCTCTACGGAGCTGACCTCAAACTGGGATCCTCCTGATCTTCACCTGCAAGTAGCAAAACCTCCTCTTTAATTGTACTAAGTACTAAAGATTGCTGGCTCCAAGTGGTTATCACACAACAACTTCCTAATGAATGTGCTGCACACTACTCTTAGTCCTTTCAGGTGGATCCAGCGTGGGAAGGGCCCTTCTCTTGTCTGTCTCTTGATCTGTCTCCATAGCCCTTTGCACTGCTCCCATGCAGATCAGTGTCCTGATAGCAATGGCCCCTCAAAAGCCATATAAATTCTTAATATAATATCCTTTAGGGAACTACTTAGGAAGCAAACAAGAAGGTTTTTGAACATGTGCTTCAATTTAAAAAGCCTTTGGTCACTCTGAAGTTTCCTCACAGACCCTGCGTGAGGAATTAGAAGCTGTTGGGAGCTTTCTTGGAGATGTCTTCATCTGACAAAGCCCCAAGCTCAGGGCAATACTGTAATGTGGCAGTGACTTAGAGTTGATAGCACTTGGATATTTCCAGAAATGCAGAAACAGGTATATGTTTTGGTGTGAGCCATAGATGATACTCCAGGCCACATAGGCGGGACCTGGGAAAACCCAGGAGTTATACACAAGTCAGTTGACTTTGAAGTCCATATCTATGGTCACTGAACTAAACTATCCCCTATAGGCTGTGGCTTGGAGATAGAGAGGCCAATCTCCAGATTGGAAAAGCGTTTAGGGAGAAGCATTCCTGTTCTTAAGAAAGCACTGTACTGAAGGGAAGAAAAGGAGGAAGAAAGCCAATAACAGAGGATTAACAAAGAAGATAGAAAGGCAAGGCCTGGCACACAGATATACCATGAGCTTTCTTTGGGTTCCCCAAAGTTTTACAAACTCCCGTGACATCTGGCCAAGATGCAGAAAAAAAAAAAAACCCAAGAAAACTCTGACCTTCCATGTCCTCCCATCAACTCACTATCTCTCTTTTCCAGAGGCCTCTTCTGAAAGGTCCGTCTTCACTAAATTGCATTTATTCAAATGATGTGTTTCAGAAGGATGCAGGCCTGGTACAAATCCCTTGGAGATTTGAACCTGCAGTTCCCTGGAGCAGAAGTATCTCAAACCTGAGGCTTCGGTCACTGAGCCAGGCCCCCAGGGGTTGGAATGCAAATTTTGTACATTAAATCTGGGCAGGAGAAAAGCTGCCATGGACTGCGGTCTGCTGATGGAGAGTGCTGGCACCTGAGACTCTGGCCTCTTACTTCTGGCTGCAGTGGGCACCTCCAGTGCACAGGACCCTTGCCTAGTCCTGAGCACACCTGAGGGTTTTCCTTTTTCAACTAAGATCATCTTTGCCTTTAGTGAGTGCCTACTATGTGCTAGGCACACAGTTATCTCATCCTCCCAACCAGCAGTGAGGGACAGAAATAGCATTTTCTGGACTCTATGAGGAAATTGGGGCTCAGGCTTTACTGAGGTCACACACCTGGGCTGACACCACTGGATTTCAGAAATTCTGGTTTTAGTGCTGTATTAGGAAAGAGGGGACAGTATGGCAGGAAGATGAAACTTAAAAAATGGAACTTGAAAATGGTCACATAGCACTGAGGATGAAGTAGCCAATGAAATTACAAGTAGCCATATATGTGTTAAACTTTGCTTCTTGCTTCTGTAACCTGCTGGAAAGGGTATATAAGGCAAGGCCCCTTTGTTCTCAGGGTTCAGCCTTTGTATGTGAATTTGTTGAGGCACTGCTGGCATGCTAATAAACATTGCTTCCCAAAAAGACTTGGTGCCTCATTTCCTTATTTTGATATCCTGAAACATTTCTGGGGGCTCAGTCTGGGACTCAGAGATGGTGTCTTTCACCTCCTTGTTGCTGGGACTTGGCATCCCCAGCTTGTCGGGAGAGCCATCCCCACCAGGCATGCTTCTTGGTTGCACAAAGGAACTTGGAGAAGGCTTGGGAACCAGTTGGAAGCCCTGCCCATCAGACTGATAAGAATCCAGGTTCAAATAATCGGCCTGACTTGGGAGGCAAAAGGGGAGCCTGATCACCTCTCAGAGACACCCAAGTAGTTCTATCCAGGGTGAAACTGTGTTTCTCGGGTTAAGGGAGCAGGGCAGAAGTGTGTGTGTCAGCATGACTCTGAAACTTAGCCTGGCTATGAAGTGAGTGAGGACTTTGTGTAGGTGCAGTTCCTGGTCAGGCGACCTTGTCCAGATCACCAACAAGGGGTGCATATCGTTCTTCCCTGTGTGTTGGAGAAGAGGACCCCTTACCTCTCCTCCAACCATGTCTGTCTTGATGTCTGGTAAAGGGAGGAAATCAGTGGAAATCAGAGTAAAGGCACCCCCTTGGAGTGTATGCTTAAAAACTTTAAAAAGGGACTTAAGGGAGACTATGGAGTCACGTTAACTCCTAACAAGCTTAGGACCCTTTGTGAATTAGATTGGCCTGCTTTTGGTGTAGGGTGGCCCCTGGAAGGGATGATAGACAAAATTATAATCAATGAAGTTTATAGGGTAACTATAGGGAAGCCTAGGCACCCAGATCAGTTTTCCTACATTGATTTATAGCAGGATGCAGTTCTCAGTTGGCCCACATGTCTAAGACCTTGCCTGGAAGAAACCTGTAGGATTCTAGCTAAGGTGGCCACAACTTCCAAGTATAGGGAGAAATCAAAGAAGCCCATACTGGCTAAGGAGCCCAAGGAAATGCCACTGCCTTATGTGCCATTTTATCAACCCCTGCCACTGGCACCCAGTTCCACATCCTCACCTTTGATATTGGATGGGGAAGCTCAAGGGACAGTCACACCTGTAAAATCTGGCCTGAAAGACTCTGGGGCCTCAACTCCCCTGACCTCCCCCAGTCCTATGAACCCCATGTCCACTCTATGTCTGCCAGTTCTCACCCCACATCCCCCATTCAATTGGGGGCATCTAACCAGTCTCTGTGAGGACCCCTCCAGTCCTCAGACTCCCACCACCCTGCAGATGCCCCTGAGGGAGTTCCAAGGCCCAGTGTATTATGACCAGCACTGTCAAATACATGGAGGAGGGCAGACATTAATCTACCAGCCCTTTACCACCACAGGCCTCTTAACCTGGAAACATCATATTCCCTCCTTCATGAATGAACCTCAAGCTCTGATTGATTTAATGCAGTCCATCATTCAAAC
Organism: Castor canadensis; assembly: GCF_047511655.1. Lineage (NCBI taxonomy): Eukaryota > Metazoa > Chordata > Mammalia > Rodentia > Castoridae > Castor > Castor canadensis. The sequence goes on along the minus strand of NC_133391.1, from coordinate 127,352,928 downwards.
TCATAAACCCACCTGGGCAAACTGCCGACAGCTTCTTCTGACTCTATTCAATACTGAAGAGTGACACCATATAATGTTGGCGGCTCTAAAGTGGCTGGAAGATCATGCCCCTGATGACACTTTAAAAGCTCAAGCCTACGCTCAGGCTCAGTTCCCTGAAGAGGACCCCCGTTGGGACCCTAATGATGACTGAGGCTACCAGAGGTTTGAATGATATCAGGAAGCACTATTGGGAGGCATGAAGGAAGGAGGGAAAAAGGCCATGAACATGAGCAAAACCTCAGAGGTCCTCCAAGAACCAGATAAGAGCCCCAGCCAGTTTTATGAGTGTTTGTTTGAGGCCTTCAGCTTGTACAGCCCTGTTGACCCGGAAGCTGCTGAAAACCAGCAGATAATTAATGCTGATTTTGTTGGCCAGGCCCAAGGGGACATAAGGCAAAAATTGCAGAAACTGGAGGGATTCACTAGAATGAATGCCAGTCAGCAATTGGAGGTGGCCACAAACGTTTTTATCAATTGAGATCAGGAGGCAAAGCAGGAGGCCAACAGGAAGATGAAAAAGAAAGTGGATCTCCTTGCTGCAGCCCTTGTTGAACAGCCAGGTGGGCCCCAACAGGCTGGTCTGAGCAGAGGTAGGGGCAATCACTGTGAACAAGGCAACCAGTTTCCCCAGGACGCCCCTGCCCCGGGGAGGAACTAGAGTAAGATCAATAGGCCAGAGACTCCCAGAAGGCCCTTCAGACCAGAGGCAGAAGACGAGTTGCCAAGGGAAAGGATCTTCCCACCCATGGGGAAGTCAGCCCCTGAGAGGGGCGTATTGTCAGACTCACATCCCCGGAAGGCTCTGAGAGGAATAGGCCAGATGTGATAAAGCCCTTTTTCTTGTATGTCCATGAATGAAAGGGGACAGCTGTTGGGGTTCTGACCCAGCTTTTAGGCTCCTGGCATCACCCAGTAGCTTACTTGTCAAAACAACTCGATACCATTTCCCGAGGCTGGCTGCCTTGCTTGTGTGCCCTGGCAGCCACTGCTGTCCTAGCGGCAGAAGCAGACAAGGTTATCTTAGGGCAAGAACTCACTGTCCAGGTTCCCCACTTTGTCTTGACTCTCATGGAATATAAGTGGAATTGCTTGCTGACCAACTCTTGGATAGTCAAATACCAGAGTATGCGATATAAAAACCCACATGTTTGGCTGGAGGTTGTTAAGACTCTAAACCCAGACACCCTAATGTTGGTTGACTCAAGCCTCCCAGAACATGATCGCTTAGAGGTTATGGATGAAGTTTTCTCAAGCCAGCTGGATCTAACCAATCAGCCTATTATAGGCCACCAGGATGTTGAATATTTCACAGATGGTAGCAGCTTTGTCCGGGACAGCACATGCTTTGCTGAGCATGTGGTGGTAACTCTGGACTCAGTCATTGAAGCCCACCCACTGCTGGTTGGGACTTTTGCACAAAAAGCTGAATTTGTCATCCTGACATGGATGCTCCAGTTTGTTGCAGGAGTATGGGTAAACATCTACACTGAATCTAAATATGCCTTCACAACCATTCATGCCCATGGGGCCTTAAATAAAGAGAGGGGACTCATTAACTAGGGAGGAAAAAGTATTAAGTATGTGCAAGAGGTCTTCAAACTGCTAGGGGCTGCATGGGCCCCTAAACGCACGGCAATTATACACTGCCAAGGGCACCAAAAAGGATATGCAATAATTGCTCTAGGAAACTGGTCAGCTGACAGAGAGGCCAAACAGGCAGTCCTCCAGAAGGGATAGGCCTCAACTGCCCTGACAGCTTCCTTGTTTCTGTGTCCCTTAACTGAATGGGATCCATGGTACACACCATAAGAACAGGCCTGGTTCAAGACTGAGAAGGGAAGCTTTCTACCAGAAGGATGGTGGACGTTTGCCAATGGTCGCATCACCATCCCTGAGTCACTGGCTCCCACGTTTGTTAAGCAGCTCTATGAAGGAACCCATTCAGGGCGAATGACCCTCAAGACCACCCTGGCCCAGCACTTCTATGTCCCCAAGGTCTCCAACATAAGTAAGGCAGTGTGAGAAAGGTGTAGTCTGTGTGCCAAAAACAATCCCCAGCAATGGCCAAGGGCACCACCCAAGGTGCAGAGCATTGGTGGAACTCCTCTTGGAAACTTGATAGTGGACTTCACTGAAATGCCACAAACTTGAGGATACAAGTATCTATTGGTGTTTATCTGTACCTTCTCAGTGGGTGGCAGCCTTCTCCACGTGGACTGAGAAGGCCCAGGAGGTGGCCAGAGGCCTGCTGAAGGAGATCATTCTTCGATTTGGGATACCTGTGTCTATTGGGTTTAATAATGGGCCAGACTTTATGGCCAAGGTGGTGCAGCTGGTAGCTAAGGGCTTAGGAATCACCTGAAAATTGCTTATGGCCTACCATCCCCAAAGTTCAGGAAAAGTGAATTGTATGAATAAGACCCTAAAATTACAGCTGGGAAAACTGTGTCAAGAGACCCATCTGCAGTGGGATTAGTTATCGCCTATAGCATTTTTAAGGATCAGGTCCAGTCCCACTAAGTGGACAGGGTTCTCATCCTTTGAAGTCCTTTATGGATGCCAACCCCTCTTAATCAAGAGAATATGAGGCTCTCATCTGTAGATTTCTGGCCAAGGTCATTGATTTCTGATAGCATGGAATTCTAACATGAACGTACATGTAAGCAAGTACTTTAAGCAGATTTGGATTTTTTTGGTCCAGTGTTAATTTGATTTAATCCTTTCCTGTTTTTCCATATTTACATTAATCTCACCTTTGATAAATACAAAATGTGGTATCAAGAAGAAAAAAAAAAAAGAGAATATGAGGGGACCTCAAAGAAATAGGTGACTTCACCTTGAGACAACAGATGCAGGCTCTTGGGTCAACTCTTTCAAAAATCAATGACTGGGTCCAGGAGAGACTTCCCATTAGCCTGCCAACCCCCATACACCCTTACAAACCAGGGGATGCCATCTGGGTGAAGGAATGGACTGTCCAGCCATTAAAACCCCATTGGAGGGGCCCTTTTGTTGTTATCTTGTCTACTCCCCACTGCAGTTAAGGTAGCAGAAATCGCTCCCTGGATCCACCACAGCCAAGTGAAGCCAGCCTCTCTAGAGTGGGAGTGCATCCCTGTCCCAATCCCACCATGCAAGATCACCCTCCGGAACACTCATGCCCTTCCTTGGCAGAACCCTTCAGAATCTCCAGCTACCTCTGGAGATTCCCTCCGACAACCTTGCTTTAGTCACTCCGGAAGCTGACTAATCTAAGCACGGCATGGTGGAAGATTGAGGAATCACCTGCCTTTCCTGAAGGATGGGTCCTTTCCATGTTTTCCTCTTTTTAAACTTATTAGTTTTCTGCTCAGGGACCCCCAAACCTCAAACTGTGATTTATGCATACACACTCCCCAGACAGGAAGTGTTGTCACCAGGACTTTGCTTTCTCATACTTACTACTTTTGCGCAGGCACTGTGATCGGGTCGTGCACCCACAACCATACCATCTATTAGGTGTTCTCCCATGGTAATCAGCATGTCTTCTTCAACCCCAACTACCGCCCTCAGGAGCAATGGTTGGGAGGTCTGAAGATTTGATGGCACTGTTTGGGGGGAGTGGGAATTAGGGACCTCATTAACCGTACCCAGGTTTTCAACCCTGATAAGCCAGTGTCAGTGATTTTTGATGTATGTGTGACCTTAGGCCAAGATAGAGGGGGATGTGGAGGCCTAGCCTGAGAAAAAGCCTATATATCAAATGATAAGTATATGTGCCAGGGTGGCTGGCCCTCTGATGACACAGGCTGGCATTATTGTCCTTACTGGAGTTGTGTTTCATGGGCTACCCGGCAGATGGCAGAACACTCAGCCTTCCTTCACAAGGGGATGACAACCCTTAACTGTACCATTGGCACCTATAACCCCCATAAATTTTACTATACTTAAGCCCTCATAATGGGGACAGGAATATACACTCGGTATAATGATAAACGGAAAGGGTGTAGACCCCGGTACCCTGCTACACTTCAGGCTCATCACAATCACCCATGAGAGTTCCTCATGCCAAGTTTTTCATTCTTTCTATGAGGAGATGCGAAGTGAGTTTCACATCTCTATCAAGACCAAAAACCTGTTCTTCTCACTAACTGAGTCCATAGCCCAGACACTAAATTTGACCTCATGTTGTTTGTGGGGGAAACAACTAGGGAGACCATTGGCCATGGGGAGCTAAGGAGTTGGACCCATGGGAGCCTTTTAATGAGGCTGCCTTCCCTAGTCACAGAAAAAGCATTTGGCTCCTAAAAACTTCTATCATCAGGAATTACTGTACCTCTTGCCCAAAAGGCCAGTTTTCCACCCTGGTAGGGGATTTAACTTGTTTAGGGTAAAGATTTTACAATAACACCCAATAGTGGAGAACTCCAAACCACACAAAACTATAGCCCCACCTGTTTGCCAACTTCTCTGCTCTCTGAGAAGCTTGGAATAATCTCACTGGAGACATAGCTTGGTGGACACTCAGGGGACTATATTGGATCTGTAGGGAGCAAGTTTATACAGTGCTACCCAGCAGTTAGTTCAGGTCCTGTGTATGGGATACAACCTGGCCACCCTTTTTCTTGCTCCCCCTCACATGAAAAATTGGGAGTTTCCATATGTGAGGAAAGAGCAAGCAGAAAGAGATGGGGCACCTTACAAATTGGCAATTAGAAATACGACGAGTGGCCTCACGAGTGAATCATTCAGTATTATGGTCCTGCCACTTGGGCAGAAGATGGATCTTGGGGCTTTTGCACCCTGATTTATATGCTCAACTGCATTATTTGGCTCCAGGCAATAGTTGAAATTATAACTAATGAAACTGCGAGAGCCCTTGATATACTGGCCAAACAGCATACAAAGGTACACAATGCAGTATACCAAAACTGCTTAGCCTTAGACTAGTTACTTGCCTCCAAGGGAGGTGTAGGTGGAAAATTCAATCTAAGCACTACCGTTTACAAATTGATGATGAAGGAAAGGTCATAGAAGAAATCACAGACAGAATGAGGATGATTGCCCATGTCCCCATCCATACTTGGAGAGGATGGGATCCCAAAGACCTGTTTGGAGGTTGGTTCTCTGCCTTGGGTGGATTCAAGACCCTGATAGGGGTGATGGCTCTTGTGTTGGGAACATGTTTGATACTACCCTGCCTGGTTCCCTTGGCATTGCAGTCTATCAGGACCATTATAGAGGCCACTATAGAAAGGAAACAGCTGCTCATGTAATGATGCTGTGGAAATACAAACCCCTAAATCAGGATGATGCCTTTGACCCTAGGTGGGTCCAAGCATCAAAGCGGGGAATTATGTAGCAGGGAGGAGGGGACAGTATGGCAGGAAGCTGAAACTTTAAGAACAGAACCTGAAAATGGTCACATAGCACTGAGGATGAAGTAGCCAATGAAGTTACAAGTAGCCATATATGGGTTAAACTTTGCTTCTCGCTTCTGCAACCTGCTGGAAAGGGTATATAAGGCAAGGCCCCTTTGTTCTCAAGGCTCAGCCTTTGGATGTGCATCCTCTTAGCCATTGCTGGCATGCTAATAAACGATACTTCCTGAAAAGCCTTGGCGTCCCATTTCCCTGTTTGAATATCTCACATCAGGGCTGGTACATCAACAGGTCATGGGTTGTAAGACCAGCATTATTCTCATAGCCCTTAGTGCCCTTTCTGGGGGCAAATGCATGTGGATTAAAACCTGGGTGAGGCTGCAGAAGGACCCACCCCACCAGTTTACTGCAGGTTATAACATATCCAGAGCTGGGCTCCTGATGACATTCTGTCCTACACCAGCATCCGGGTGCCAATATTAATGGGCAGTGTTATAATAAATCCCACTGAGGCCTCTGAAGATCTGTATGCCCTTGCAGAGGATATATTGGTTGCTGCCCAAGGTAAATCTTGTCATTTCTATTTCTCAAAGCATTTTTATCAGGAGCTGTGCTCAGGTGCCCGAGTTAGGTGCTGGCTGTGCTACCTGGCCAGGCGTTTGGGAGATTCCTCCTGGCTGTTGCCAGCCAGAGTGGCAGCTTATGCTATTTGAGCCCACCTTCCTGAGCCCTCTCTTGTTGCAGGGATTTGTTTGAGCTTACCCCCAAGACTGCATTTTCAGGGTTGATGCTGTCATTGAGGAGCATTGTGGGAGCAGTTTATGTAGGGACATGGATGTGCCCCTACAAGTAAAGGCTATAGCTGGGCACGGAAGGGCCTTGAATTGTCTTTCTGTGGATCAGTATGGATCCAGCTGAGGAGGTGAGCAATCTGAGGGCTGCAGGAGTTGAGGCCCAGGAGGCTTACACTACCCAGACCATGGTCATCTTAGGGGAAGGCCTGGGAGAGTTGGGCACAGGCCCTTAGACTGGTGTAGGGCCAACCCCATCTCATGTTCACGTTCCTTTCCTTGAGAAGCAGAGAGAGAGGCATGAAGACAAAATGTTGCCCACAGGTAACCCTTTTATCACTAGACAAGATTAGGGTGTTCTGGATTGAATTGTGTGCCCGCCCCCATTATTCCACCAAAAATTCCTGTGTAGAATTCCTAACTCCCAAAACCCCAGAATGGGACCTTGTTTGGAAATAGGGTCATTGCAGATGTGATTAGTTAAGATGAGCTCATTAGGAGGGACTCTAATCCAAGATGACTGGTGTCCTTGTATAGAAAGGGAAGTTTGGAACCTGAAAGATACTTGCTGAAGAAAGAGGCAGAGATGCGTGATATTTCTATGAGCCAAAGAACACCAAAGATGGTCAGCAAAATCCAGAAGCCACACAGAAGGCATGCCTTCACTGTCATTTCTCAGGAGCCAACCCTGCCAAGACCTTAACTAAGGACTTGTAGTATCCAGAACTGTAAGACAAGAAACTTCTGTTGTAGAGCCAACCAGTTTGTGGTCTTTTGTCAGAGCATCTCTAGGAAACTAATACGGTGGGCGCTGTAGCTCAGCCTTGAGATCTTACGACAATTCTCTTTTCCAGGAGGGGTGATTCATGGGTAGATATTATACCCTTCCCATGCCAAGGTGACTTATACATCATGTGGAATCAATAACAATGACAATAATTTCTGCCTTAATTTTTTTAGTACATTTAAGCAGCTACTTCCCTGGATGATTCTAGATGTTAAGGATACAGCAGATAACTTTCACTCAAGAGGGGAGAAAGAGGAATAAACAAAATGTATGAGTGATCAACAGTAATTAGGAAGCAGGAAGTGTAATGGGAAGAAATGGAACTAGAGAGGGAATGGGGACTGATGGAGGGGGCTCAGATAAATTTTGGGAAAGAGCTCTGTAAGGAGGTGAATATACCTGAATAACAGAGTGTCATGGATACCTGGGAGGAAAGCACATTCCAGGCAGAAGGCACAGGTGCAAAGGCTCAGGGCCTGCCACATGGGAAGAACTGCAGGAGTCTGGAGTGCTGGGGCGAGTGGCAAGGGAGAGATGCTGAAGATGTGCTTGCCCTCTGCAGAGACCACGCCCCTGGGCTCCCTGCTGCTTCTGCCACACAGAAGCAAGACCTGTGAGGAGGAAAGGGTTACAAGGAACACCTCCAGTAAATAGGCTGGGCTGCCCTTAACTATATGCCACACCCATGGATACCCTTTCTGGAGATGTCTGAGAAATGGATTCTCTGCCTGTTAGGAAAAATCAAGAGGCCAGTGTCATTCTGATATCACCAGACAAAGCCTTCTTAACCCTCTGGGCTCTGATAGAAAGCTATTTTGTGTAGTGCCAAGATTTTTCTCAATGTAGGAATAAGTCCTGTGTGGGAAGAACACCCATAGGGGTTCTCTCTCTTCCCCTGCCTCCAGGCCAACCTGCCCAGGGAAGGTGGAATTGGGCTCTGGGCACCCTCTGGGTGGCCTCAGGTGTTGTACAGCCTCCCAGGGAGAGACAGTAGTTTAGTTCAGTCTCTTCCAGGGAAACACTCTGTGCCTGTTGCCCTGTTCTGGTGTTTGAGCCTTTGGTGAGGAAGGAACACATCATTTAAATTCTCTGCTGTTTCAGACTAGAATCGCTCACTGTGTTGTTTACTGGCTTTTCCCAGAAGCAGGGACTTTGGAGAGAAGGAAGGGAAGGTGGTTAGCTCTGGGTCACAGGAAGGTGACCATGGCATGTTCTCTGCTCTGCTTTGTCTGCTTACAACTGAAGACACACAGCCAATGTATATCAAGGGCCTCCTGATCTGTAGTACAGGTGACTGAACTGTGTCATTACCTTTTTTCATAAAGTGCAGAGAAAAGGAATTCTTCCAAAGAAAATCACACCAGCTGATCAAATATTTCTTAATATTTGATGCCTGTGTCAGGTCCTGTGCAGGATGCCATAGAGAGAGTAAAGGAATAGTTGGAGTCTCTGCCCCCAGTCCCATTAGAAGAGCAGAGACCCTACACACATATGACTTTTGGCAAAAGGAAGATTAAAGAGAAGTGAGAGGAATAAAGCAAGCTCAAGAGTAGAAGTCAAAGTCTTCTTTTATTTTTTTTAGAGCAGGAGGGCTCAGTGGTTGGGGTCTAAGGAGGAAGAAGGAGAGGATGAGGTTGCGTTGGCAACCCCAACCTGATTCTCAGCCTCCTTAGAGGGCCTGGCACCCAGTTCTAAATGGCCACAGAGAGGCTCTGAAGGGAGGCTGGATGTGTGGTTTCGGTTGCTGAGTCAGGACACCTCCCAGACCTCCTTCTTGGACTTCTTTCCAGAATTGGCTTTGTTTGCTGTATGAGCCCATTTTGTCTCTTAACTATCTACAGACCCGTCAGACTGTTTGATGCACAGCTATGTGTAAAATATGCATGTGTTCACACACACACACACACACACAGAGAGAGAGAAAAAGAGAGAGAGAGAGAGAGAAACCACTTTGAATTATCAAAGCTTCACAATTAGGGAAAAAGAAACAAAGTTAGTGCTCCAGATCTCAATCCCACAACAGTCTCTACAATGGGCAGATACAGTCTTCCTTGAGCCTCAGAGTGCCATGTGTGACAGTTCTTGTTCTGGTCCCTCTGATGAAGGAGGAGCCTGCCTTCCCTCAAACCCAGGAATCCAGCTCATTTCCTGTATCTCCTATTTCACTGGACATGTGGTGCCCAGTTCCCTTAAGCAGCATGATGCAAGCCTAGTGGTTAGGAGAGGTGGCAGTTCAGGGAGGCTAGGTGCCTTCTGCTAAGTGACAGGGCACATCCGATTCTCATCCTCTCCTCCATGCCCAGGAGCAGTCTGAGGTGGGGTCTGTCTGCTCATTTGCCAGTGTCTTGGAGGATGGGCTACAAGGAGGGGGCAGGTGAGCAGGGACAAAATTCCTAGGTGAGGAAATGACTCTTCATCACTGGGATTCTTCAGCTCCTCCAGGACCTGTCACTTACGAAAATCAGAAGATTAAACTTGGAGGAAAGTCAAAAGACACTCTGGGTTGCAGGAGTTTTTGGAGAATACTCGCTGGGGTCTTGATTAAGTGGCTGTTTTTGATCACACTCTTGTGGTGAACATTTATTTTCTTTCTTCTTTCCCCAACATGTGAAGCCTCCCAGGCAAGGAGAAGAGCCACACTTTGCCAGGCCAACCAGGGAAGTTGGTTTCTGACACATCTGGGGGACACTAGATCTTAGGATAAGTGCCTTTAATCAGTAAGGCACAGAGTTACTTCCGTTTCTAAAGGATGCTGTTTGTCAGGGGCATTATGGAATAGGTCCCATAAGGTACAGCTGCCTAAAATTTAAATCTAAACACAAAAAGGAAGATCCCCTCAGCTTTCTTATTTCCTGTATAAATCTAGAATCCATCTCCCATGAATTTAATTTGGTAAACATGTATTAAGCACCTTGTATTAGTTAGAATATAAATGCAGCTGTTCTAAGGCAGAACTGAAGAAACAGTGGCTTAGACCCAGTGGAAAGTATTTCTCTCTTGTGTATCCGTGTGTGCATAAGCAGCCCAGCCGGCTAGGAAGCAGGCCCCATCAGTCTGAGACCAGCCTAAAAAGTCTTTGTTCTCTTCTCTGACTAGGGTGCCTTGTTCACCTCTCCTGGACCAACCTGGCTGCCCAGCACATCTGCATTCCAGCTGGAGAAAAGGAGGGCAGGAAAGAGAGGGAGTGCACTCCATTTATGGGGAAAACCTGGAAGCTGCATGTGCCCTTTGGTCTATTTCTTATTGGCCAGAATATGGGCTCAGGGCCAGAGCTAACACGGGGGAGACTAGGAAATGTAGCTGTGCCAGGTGGCAATGTGCATGGCTGCAAGTCAGTCCTGGAAGAGCGAAACAGCATGAGTGTAAGGGGACAGTTTGCAGTTTCTGTTATGCATGCTCAATATGTAAGATGCTAAGAAGGTGCTGCATCAGGTGAAATGAGATGGAGACCATTCGCAATAGATTCATTTAATCTAAGAAAGATTGTCTAGGATACTGTATAGAAAATGTGAGAGGCCGACTTTGAAAAGGGCACTTGAAGAACGGAGGAAAGGAAATCCGTGCTTCATGAGAATTGGAATTTGATCTGGATTTGTGGGTGGGAGGACAGGAGGGGAAGAGGCAGTTCCAGGCACAGGGACTGGCCTGAGACCCTGACAGGGCAGGAAGGGGCTGTGTTGAAAGTGGCAGAATTAAGTGGCAGCACTGTGAGCAGCTGTGGATGGGTAAAGGGTGAGCTCAGGGACCGTCATGTGGGTCAGCATGGCTGGGCAACCCAGGCTTGTGCAGCATCTTCTGGTCACAAGAGGGTTTTGCTAGGGTAGCACTTGAGGAGATCACTGTGGAAGCAGCACGGTCTTTGGATGGGGTGGCAGGGCTGTGAATGAGTGTATGTGTGTTGTGTGTGTGCTGTATATGCATACACATCATGGAGGTGTGATGGGATGAAGTGACAAGACTGTGGGTCAAGACACGATGAAGTAATCATCACAATGTCATGAGAACTAGGATTAAAGGGAGGTGGCAGAGAGAATGGAGATGAACAGTAGTCTCAGGAGACTTTGGTCAAATGAAGAGGCAACTGTTCCTGTAGACGCAAAAGGTCAGGGAGGGAGGTGGAAGAGAAAGAATTCGACCCACGCTGAGTCTTCCCGCCCACCCCAGCCCCTGCACTGATGTCGTGTGGTTGAGAACATGATTCAGGGAAAGCACCCCATCTGGAGGCATTTGGGAGACCTATCTTGAGCCCTTTTGCACCAATTCAAGGAACTTGATTGGGCACTTCTACTTACCTATCTTTATAAATTTGTTTTGACATTTTTAGTTAATTATATTAAAGTACATTTATATTAGTAAAAACTCCAATAATAGGAAAAAAGGCCCAGTAGATATTTTACTCTTACCTTTGCCCATATCTGCTCAGTTCCTTCTGCATGTAGTTACTCCTATTACCGGTGTTTGCAGCTTCTTATCCCCTGCTAATCTCTTTTTTCCCTCTTGATAATCTTGATCAGTTGCTCTTTTATTTGACTGAAGTCTCTTAAACTCATTGCTTTCAGTCCATTTGTTCTGCTACTGCTTTCAAATGCATGGGCTTATGTTTCTCATTTCTCTGCCCAGTCTTATCATGTTCACTCTCTCCTCCCTTTCAGAATGGATGCACACACACACACACACACACACACACACACTCTCACTCTCTCTCTCTCTCTTTCTCTCACACATCCCTGCCATCCTATTGAAACATCATGCTGTTTCCACAGTGATCTCAAGTGTCACCTTGGCAAAGTCCCTTTGTGGCCAGAAGATGCTTCATGAGCCTGGGTGGCCAGCCATGCTGACCCAGATGACTGTCTTTGAGCTTACCCTCTTCCCAGCCACAGCTGTCCACACTGCTGGCACTTAATTCTGCCACTCCCAACACAGGCCCTCCTTGCTCCATGAGGGTCTGAGATCAGTCCCTGTGCCTGGAACTGCCTCTTCCCCTCCTGTCCTCCCACCCACAAATCCAGATCAAATTCCAATTCTCATGTCAACAGGGATTTCCTTTCCTCTGTTCTTCAAGTCCTGTATATTTATTATAATGTATACTAGACTATAAATTGATGTGTGGGAAGATGGAGGAGAAGTTTGATCTTGGAATTTTTTTTTTAAACAAAGACTCAAGGGTGAGGTCATCTGGCTGAGGTGAGGGGCTTTTTGTTCTGATTAGGGTGAACTAAAACTCCTTCTTTTCTAGGCCAGGCTGCCAGCCATGCAGGTTGGAGATGCCCAGTGGAGTGCTCCTGAGAGTCAACTGCAAGCAACTCTATCCCTCACTCAGTGAGTTTATGGTGCTAGCTTGAAATTGGTCATGATGGGAGTATTTATGCCACAGAAATTAATTGGTATAAATTCAGCCACCCCCTCACAGGGAGGCCAATTCTTAAATATTTGCCAGCATGCTCTGGAAACAACAGTCCAGGCTGGCCATTTCTGGTTTTTTGAGCCCTTCACTGACCTTGATGGGTTCCTCCTTTAGGTAATAACTGCTAGTACTATCTCAGTTGCTCACTCTTTCCTCTCTTGTATTTCTCTCCCAAATGCCATCTCTTGACTTTAAAATGTTACTCATCAGGATGTCTTGCATCTGCTAATAATTCTCTTTTTTACTTGAAAGTAAATAACCATTTATTAATAAGTAATAACAATCGTTCCTGTATTTTCTTGATTCAGTCCAAGATAGCTTAGTTAATCAATCAACCAACTTCACTGTCTGGCTTTATGAGAAGAATAGAGTTCTGTTGGTCTGTCTCTTTGCTTTATAGGTGATAATGGTAACTGTTGCACTGTGAACTGGTAGCTTTTGAGATAGAAAAGTGACTAATCTGGGAGACTTTTTGTATATCATAAGGGCAGAGCATTAGGTGTAGCATATTAAAGAAAGGGAGACATCATGGTTTACTTTGAAATATTAAGTGGAGGGAGAGTGAGCTGATGTCATTAATGGAAATAGGGAAATAAGAGGGCTTTGTTTAAGGTGGAATGCTTTGGTTTTGGATATGTTTAGTTTGATTAAAGCAGTGTAAGATAAAGAAAAAAATAAGACTTGTAAGATATCTTACAAGCCTTATAAAAATAAGGCAGTGTAAGATAAAGAAAAAAATACGGCTTGAACTCAGAACTCCTGAGTTAGCTGTAAAAGACATATTTTTGGCATGTATGTTTAGCCCGTGGTTCCTTCTCTGGCAACTGCCTCTCCTAGTGTGATATTTGGTACTCCCTCTAATCCACCCCGTCATCCCTGGCTGTAGGTGATGGGGTCAGGAATGGTTACCTGATCTGAGCTGGGTTAATCAGAGTATCTTCTGTAAGAATTTGAATTAGCAAACCTAACTATAATAGTCTTTGTGGGTACTGGATTTGTAAGGTACTGTCATCTACTATAGTCTGGAGGATCAAAAAGACCATTTTAGAGCCTCCATGATGAACAAGAGGAGAGAGCTAGTGTGCAGATGCAGAGAAAGGAAGGATGAAGCAGACTGTTAGGAGCAGTGATGAGGGACATCTGATACAGGAAGAGAAAGTAGCTCCTTCGTCTGAGGGTCCTCCACACTCAGTTCTGGCTCCTTATGATGCTTGACTATAGCTCTCACCCTGGGTTCTAGGATACATCCCAGCTACCTTATAATAAATCCACCTTTATTTAAATTAGTTTGAAGAATTTGTTTCATGACATTAAACCTTCGATCCTTAAGCCCCTGTCTCTATCACTTACTATTTTTAAAGCCCTAACCAAGTCTCTGAGCTCACTTTGCATATTGATTTTAGTATCTTCTCCTATAAAATGAGGGTAATAGTATTTTTCTTTTAGGGCTCTATGAAGATTAAATAAGATATTATATAAAAAGTGCTTAGAAAGTACTTGGTATTTCAATAGTCACTGAGTAAATGTGAGGTGATATTATTTTGTGAAAACACCTAGCACAGTGCCTGCATTTGATGGACACCATTGTTAGTTGGCCAATGTACGAACCCCTGAGTCTTTATCCCCTTATTCTTCTTTGTCTACATAGGCTGTCCTTGCCTCACATCCTCTGGACCCCTTCTTCTTAGCCTTTCTCTGGAGGTCTTCTAGGTGGCTGTCCTCTGTGGTGGCAACTGTTATCCGATATTGTTGTCATTTTTCCTTTGTCTCCTCTAAACTTTGATACCCCTAAAAGAAGTCATATTTTTCTGATATCCTCAATTTTTAGCAGCAGATTTCATGCACAAGTTCTCCATAAGTGTTTAATTAATGAATTAACCAGTGGATGGAGATGTCCAGTCTAGACTTTGGAGTCAAAGACATTAAAGGGGTCATTTACAAAAGAAGGATACTTGAAGTTGTAGGTGTGAATGAGATCAACAGAGTGAGTGTAACATGAGAAGAGAAGAGGGTAAAAGAAGTGGGCTAAGAAGAGATAGTAGACCTGAAAAAGATGACAAAGTAAGGCTGTATTATATGAAGAAGTAAGGGAGTACAGACATACAGAAATCAAAAAAGGAGAACACAAGGGAATTTAGGGAATAGTCAGAGGTGTCGAATTTCTCATAGTCAGGGAATAGGAATAGTTAGACAAAAATATTGGACATTGTACTTTAGAGACTATTAGTGTGATATTTGAAAGCAGGTTAAGAATGCTGGCCAGAGAGAATGCCAGATTGTAACATATTTGAATTTATGGCAAGTATACACTATTCCACTGGGAATTTACAAAAAGTGAGGAAGGAAGAGGGATAATGAAAATATTTATTAGCATAGGGAACCTGTGCTACCTTCAAGTGAGTTGGCTCTCCAAGCTTTATTTTAGGTATGGGAAGTAACGCTAATTTACGCTCTTCTCCATTTGCCATTTTCATGCAGTTTCTACTGACCTATTTGGTAAGCAAGGTTTCATTGCAACTGCTGCGTCTACTCTTTTAGATTTTGTACACTGATTGTCCTATTTCTGCCAATTTTTCTATGGATGCTCTCTATCCATCCATCCATCCATTTATCCATCTGTCCATCCTTCCATATAATAAATATTTATCAGGCCTCCATTAAAGTCCAGGTACTACTCTAAAGGAATTATAGCAAATCAAGACTGCTTTCTGAGAGCTTTTAGTCTAGTTGAGAAGTTTAGAACATCCTGGTTGCCTTCTCTGGAGATTTCTTGTTTCATTCTTTTGGAAGTTGCAGCCACCTTTTGATACTCAGGATTTCCTGGAGCTTGACTCCAGGGATTCATAGGAATTGGGCAGCTTTAGAGCTCATCCTGTATGTCAGAACCCAGGCTCCTCTGAAACAATTGTCCAATAGCAAACAAGTTCAAAAGCAACAGGCTGTACGGTTTGGGAACCTCTGAGAGAGACTTTTGTGCATTATTCATGGCTTGTCATTTGCAGTCAAAGACACAGATTGCCCTCTGACATCTCTGAAGAACTTCGTGATTTATTGGAGGCATCAGAAGAAATATAAAACTAAATAGTAATATCATCCCCAGGGGGGAGTCTTGCTTCAGTATTTTGCATAATATTAGAAACTCAGCAAACAGTTTCCCTGAGATAAAAACTTTGGCAAACATTCAACTGAAATGTTTGAGAAGTGAAACCATTCATGTTTTTATGTCAGGAGACTTGAGTCTCATCCAGCCTTCTAAATATCAGATTTTGAAAAAAATCCCCCAATATGAAGGAATTAGGAAGTCTATAGTGCAAGCAATACAATACCGACAGGCGGCTCTATCCCCAGTTCTGGGATCATGGGCGATTTTGAAATCTTCTTCTTTGATCTTTTCCCAACACCACCAAAACAAGTCTGAACACTTTATTTTGTGATTCTTTAGGATCAGAATGAAAGAAATATGCTATATTCGCAATATCTCTGTGGGATCATATTCGTATAATTTAGGAATAAGTTCTGAACAAACAACAGGAAATCCAATTATAAGAATCTTAAACTACAGAGTTGGACTTTTATTTTCCTCAAAGAGCATAAAGGCTGGAGGTCAGCAGCCCTGGGCTGGTACAGCTGCTCTGTAATGCTGCACTTCCTTTGTATCTTTCTGTCCCTGCATTCTCAGAATGCAGCTTTGAGCTTCCTGTTTGCAAGACAGCTTCCAGGCAGGAAGAAGGAGAATGCCAAAGCTTTCTCCTGAGACTTTTTTTTTTTTTTTAATTTGGAAAAGGAAGGGCTTCCCTATAGCTTCCACGGGCATCTCCTTGCCAGAATATACCCATTCTTGCCTAGAAGATGGCTAGGAAAACTGAGGGCAGTATTAGATTTTCAAATTCTGTGTTAGAGAATGGTGAGAAGAATGTGGTTAGATTGGGTTATAGAGTAAGCCATTGTACGGTATCTACTGTAAAGTTCTGGAAACCAGAACCAGAATGCATTTTGAAGTACAAGAAGTCATATAATACCTGCTGTTTTTTCTTTTAACAAGTCAGTGAAGTAACGCCAAAGATTGATAACTGACACCAAAGCAGCTGTGTTCTGCACACAATGGTACCTCAATAGGACTTTTCATAATGTTTGATTAACAATCATAATGCTACATGAATTTTTTTGTTCAATTGAGAGTTGGGGAGCCAAGAAGAATGTGGAGCAGCTTTTATTTCCAGCTCCCCCTTGATAACTCTGGGCTGAGAGAGAAACTGATGAGCCATGTGGGGGAGAGGGGTGGTGTAAGCCCCTGGTAAAATCTAAGCAGAGGTGTCCTCAACATTTATTTCAATGCAAGTCCTCTCTGGGACGTTCACATGTGCACACGGTTGCCTGTGCCATGGAAGTAGAACGGCCACTTCGGCTGCTGAGACACTTGCTGCCCTGCTCTGAGGCTTTCTGGGTCAGGTAATGCCTGGTGCAAGGCAAATGTCAAAGCCTTCTTCTTGAGAACTTTATCATTTTATTTGTGTCATCTTCCCTGCCTGCTGGCTGCACTGGACATTGAGTGTACTCGGTCACATGTGTCCTCACGATCTTGCATCCTTCATTTTTCATTAATTGGTTATTTGTCATCCCCTAGGAATCCAGTGGTGAAAATATGAGCCCCTTCTGCTGCACTTGACCAGATAGGCTCTCCTCCTGTCTTTCTTCTCTTCCACCTGTTCAACAGACTCAGATGGAGCAAGGAGGCATGCCTGAGCACTCCTCCCAGACCCCCAGAGGCTACACAACTGGTTATCTTCCTTTAGGGAGACTTATGTTTGCTCTGTTAAAATACAGCTTCGAAGAGGTGGCATTGAATAGACAAAGTTGATATATTTACAGAGAGAAGAGAAAACAGTCAGGCAGTGTCTGTCCTAGCAAAAGGCAGAAGAAAGCAGAACATTCGGACTGGTGGCCCTGGGGTAGGTTGAAGATGAACAGCTAAATTTCTTTAATACATTTAGTCAGTATTCTTCTTTGCTCTTCCATTTCATGAAGTCCTGAAAACATAGTCCCAAAAGAAAGCTCTAAGTAAAGCAGCATCTTAGATTTTATTCCAATTTTATTATAGGCAGCTTCTCTCTGAGAAAAATAGATGGATGATAAAGAAAGCAGAGGAAATCAATGTTATGTGTGAACCATATGACTTAATCTTCATAAAAATCCTATGAGGAAAAAATTTATTGATGAAAGTGAGGCTCAGAGAGGTTACAGTCTCCCAAGTATTACACAGCTGGCAAGGGGTGGGTCAGGTTTAAATCCTGGCCTTTCTGAGGATAGCTCCCACCAGAAGGTCTTCATTGGACCTTCTTTTGACTTCTCTTCCAGCTGACTTATTAAGAAACCCCCTGGAGTTGGATATTCCGAGCCCAGCAAGGAAAGAAGTCAGTCAGCAACATTTGGAGGGAGGGATGGTGAAGCAGTGTCCTTTGTCCCTCAGAACAAAGACACAGGCTGGCAGCTGCTTCAGGAGAAAACATTGAATACTGACCAAAATGGCTACCGAGTTCAGCTAAAGTCACTTTCCTAGTTACATCTGGAATCTCTTCAGAGGTATAATTTCATTCCGGCCAAATGTAATTAAGAATTTGATTTGATTAAAAAACAAATCGAAGGAGCGAAATGAGGTTTCCCCTCTTCCCTACCTTTCTTCACAAATAGGGCCCTCATTAACAGGGTGTGTGCATGTGACCAGGGACCAGTCCACCTCCTCTTTGCCCCTTGGACACCCTTCCTAAAGAACAATGGCTGGGGGAGGCAAAAGGTGGAGGGGGTGCAATTCCCACAAGAGATTAAGGAATTCAGCAAATAAATGCAAAGGATTTAAAAAATTCTAATTTTGGCTTCAAGACAGCAAAGCACAGCAGCTGTACAACCTCTGCAGGAATGAGATGTCCACTTAATTAAAGCATGGGCAGGCAGTGGGCGGGTGTCTCCCTGGGAGGGAAACTCAGTAAGGCTGGGTACCGAATACACCAGACCTGCTGCCAAGAGAAACAGTGGTCAGCAGAGAGCATTAGCTGGCTTTCCAGGGAGGACAGAGCTCCACAGACAATTTTGGTGAAAAAGAACAGGAAAAGAGTAAGGTGAGAGAAAAGGATTTGTGATACTGTATTATTGGCCATGACCTAAATAATCTGCTTCTGACCTACTCCATCTTATCTTTGAGGCTCTAATAAGAATTGTGTGGTGAGCTTTGATAAAGGGCAACTCAAAATGAGAACAGGGAGGTCAAATACTGTGCTGGCTGCTCCTGTCAGATTTCTGCCAAGATGCACCCTCTCCCCGGCTCCCCTATTTATGGGATATTCCTTTAGAATTCATCTTTCCTCTCTTTGAAGAAACCCTGTTTGAGTACATATGCAAACTGCTAACCAGAAACAAGAGACATCTTTCCAACATTCCTGTGTAGTTGAATTAAGGCAGAAGTTACTAAGAAGAACTCTAACTTACAAGGAAAGCAGTGGAACTCAGGACTGTCACAGCATGGGACTGAAGCATGGACCCTAGGGCTAAGACGGACCTTTGGCATAGACCTTAGGTCCATGCTCAACAGTGTCATCATGGACTCAAGCTCTTTCTATCTTTCCACTACATCAACCCTAAAGTATTGCTTATCGTTCTTATATTTGTTTACTTATGGATATAAGAGGGCTGCTGAAGGTCCAACACCATGCTTTCACTCAAAATAGGGGAGATGGTGGAAGAGGCAGCACTAGTCCTGTCTGTTTCATCTTATCAAGAAAGCTTTTTTTTTTTTTCTTGAAATCCCAGAAAACTCTAGGTTTTATCGGCCAAAACTGTCATATGGTCACCCCTGGTTGGAAAAGAGATGGAAAAAGTAGATATTTATTGGGAAACCTTGCTGATCTGATCAAAATTGGAATTCCATTCATAACAAAGATAAGGGATATGGGTATTGTGTGGGGAGTGAACAGTGTCCGCTGTAGGTGCATGGACTGCTGAATGGTAGCAGAGTCTAGTAAGGAAACTAAAAACCACTCAATGTATGTGATACAGAGATTTATTTTCTGGACATGAAGTATCAGAAGGGCCAAAGGAGATCCCAAAAATGAAATTATCCAGATGTTAGAAACTGTAGAAGTCACTTCTACCTTTAAGTGATAATTGTGGAAGGGAATATTGTATTGTTCCAATACTATAGGATTGCTGAACTCCTAGACTTCTGGTATACCTGCTGCTCTTCCAGTCAGCAAACCTGTGCTATCATTGACACTGTATCAGCCTGGGATCCTGAAGATTTCCACCCTGATGATACTGCTGCAGGAGCCAGAGCCCATAAGCACTGAGCTGCCACTGCTGTACAGGAACCCAGGTCTGTCACCTTGCCTGCTACAGGTGATGCTACTGATGGTGACAGAAAAAGATGAAACAAAAAGATGCTTTCCCCTTACTGCCTCCTTCCAGTTTTCCCAATGTCTACCATTGGCAGAACGTAACCGGCAGTCAGCTGGTGTGGGAGTTGATATGGGTAATGTTGTTTACAAGTTTCCACCCTTCAGTGGCAAGCACAGATAGCCAGAATGGCATGAGACGAATAGTGTGCCAGGTGTGACTCCATGCAATGGTCTGAAGAGGTGGGGCTTGATGCCTTCAGGTTAGTGGAGCAACAAGGTAATGTGCTGTCCTCTGTCTGCACTAACTGGTTAAAGAAATGGAAGGACAGGTAACAAAGAAACGCAACTTCAAACACTAGTCCAGTGGGGAATCAGAAATATTTGTTAATTGTGTATCCAAAGAACTAGATTCTATATCATAGTTTCCTTCATTTATTTCTACTTTACAGGAAGTTTCAAGAATTGAATAGATTTCTCAAAAACGTCTGTCTGCTGTCAAGTCTTATGTCTGATGTTATATTGAGAATATGGGAAAAGATAAACACCACTATTGAAAGTGGTTCAGGCCAAAGGATCTGTGTAAGTGAAACAATTCTGTTGGAGGATTAGTCTCACAATTCTGTAGCAGTAGGTTTTGTTAAGGTCATCAAGAAGAAATTATAGTAAACTGATTATGGTCATATTCTCACTCTACTGTCACCGTGACCCTAGGTTCTAATGTAGGATTCTGTGGCTCATCGTGGTAGTGAATATGTCTCCATATGCACAGATTCTGGCTAGAGAACATTAGCTTTGGACTTTTTAGATCATTGAGTTCTGTGGATGCCTCTTTCCAGACATGTTGGGGTGTTGGGGACCCTGGGATTTGAAATATTAATCTGTATGCATATGTAGGGATGAGAGTATAGGTATATAGATGAAGAACACCAGGTAGGCAACCCCAGGAGCTCCTGGGGACTGCTCTACAATTTTGGCCTCTAAAAGCTCATCTAGAAAATCCAAGAGCTCAGGCACAGAGCTAAGGCTCGAAGTTGGCATGGGCTGAAGCAAGGGCCCAGAGCTGCTCTTTGGGATAGGATGGGAAGGGGAATGCAGGAACTCATGATATTTATAATGACTGACCCTTCACTGTTGGTTATGTGGTGCTTTATGGTTTATGGGATACTTTTGTGTGAACTTCACAATTAATCTCACATGGTAGTCACTTGCTGTGGAAGTTAGGTGTTCTGGTGATATGTAGCAAACTTGCCCAAACTCAATGCCGGTCTATCTAGGATGGCACATTCACATGGCTGGCAGGTGGTGCTGATTTGGCTGGGAGCTCAGTAGGAGTAATTGCCCCAAACCTCTGCAAGTGGCCCCTCTATGTGGCTTGGGCTTCCTGGAATATGGTGGCTTGCATTCCCAAGAGGGAACATCTGAGAATGAGTATTCCAAGAGACCACAGAGGAAACTTAAGACTCCATGTAATTTATACATAGCAAATTATGATGGCCACTTCCTTTGCATGTTATTGGCCAAGCAGGTCATGGAAGCTAGCTTGGAATTAGTCTACCACAGTAGAGATTAGGAGCCTCATTTGACATAATTCACACAAAATTAACTTTCTTTAAGTGATCTAGCGAGTAAGTGCTATGACTGAATTGAATTGAAATACAGGTTTATTGACTCTAAATCTGGTGTTATTATAAAAATCACACACACGCACACACACACACACACGCACACACACATACACACACAAGTCCATGCTTTCTACCCTGTGCCTTCTAATTTCATGGTCATCCAGAAAGTGTAGATCCTCTGGGTGAGCTGACCCTTCACTTGCTGTTATTAATATTGTTATTATTGTTGCAATGATTTTTCATGGCCATACTCAGCACAAATAAGTCCCTTCATACAAACCAGAGGGTCCACTATTTCAGAGCTCAGAGGCAAATTGGGGCAGCCCCTCCTCAGATCCTAAGAGTTTTGTTAGAGTTGAGCCCTCCTGGAGTATCCTGAGCCTGACTTGGCACTGAGAATATGTCACCTTAATTATCAGACCCAGAGGGACCCCACAGGACACAGCATTACAATGGGCAGGAAATGGCAATTCAGAGACAGGGAGAGTTGCCTCAGGATCCACAGGTAAGTGGGGGTTAGTTCCCCTAGCCACAACCTCCCCCTCTCAGTGCCCCTTCAAGGAGTGTTCTTTCTACCTCTATGCCTTTGGGGGACTCTTCCTGACCAGCCACAGACCAACACAGTCCAAGCAGTAGAATGAGGGGCAAAGCATCAGGAAATGGTGAGTGATGTCAGGGAAACTTCCTCTTGCTGGGAGCCTGGTCCTTGGGAAGGGATTGGGGTGTGGAGGATGGACACATATAGGGTGTTGCTAAGAAACCCAGTCATGGGGCACTTCTTGTTGGTGCTCCACTTGATGGCCAGCAGCCCTTCCCTTATCAAAGGCCAGATTCCAGTTTATTGATGGTGTGAGGACAGGGATTACTATTTAGAATCTTTTAGGCTGCACTTTGTTCAGCCTGCCTCTGATGGCTTTGGGGTCTGAATCCATCTAGAAGTGCAGACTTTGGGGTCCATGAGTGAGCTGGAGTGGCAAAGATGGAGACCTCTGGCTGCTTGGCCTTGCATTTTTCACGGGGTCTCACCTCTCCCATCTCACTCCTTCCTTCCCTCTTAGTCCCTTAAGTTGCTTCTCTCCTGCCTTCACCTCCTCACCTCAATGTCAAGATGTGAGGAATTATTGTATCAGGCAGGGTCTTCTGAGAGAAAGAACCAAGTGGATGTGTGTAAATATAAAAAAAGATTTATTATAAGGAATTGGTTCTTGCAATTATGGAGGCCAGCAAATCCCAAGATCTGCAGGGTGAGTTAGCCTGCTGGAGATCCAGGGCATCTGCTGTTTCAGTCCAATCTGAAGGCAGGGAAAATTCCTCCTGATTCACAAGAGGGTCAGCTTAGTTTTTTTTTCTGTCATCTAATGACATCCTTCTACATAGGGGAGAGCATTCTGCTTTACTCAGTTTACCAACTCAAATGTTAATGGCTTGCAGAAATATCCACACAGACACAGCCAGCAAAATATGTCACCAAGTATCTGGGCAATCTGTAGCATCTTCAAGTTGACACATGACATCACAGTAGACATTGTGCACCACTTGGGGTGGGCCCTGGGTGCTTTAGGTCTCAAGAAGATAACCATGACCTTTGGGCTGGCTGGTGAGCCTTAGCACTGGGGTCTGTGAAATTGCAGACGCATCCCCTAACCCTTTCTCCAGGTGTTGAACTTAGCCATCAGGCTGAAATCATATCTTTGCCTTCCCAAAGCTCTTGTGGCCTTTTCTTCACTTTCCCCTCCTGCTTGCCTCCGACCACATCTCCTGCCCTGTTCTGCCATTCATTGCTTACTGGGAGCTCCTGACTGTGAGATGTGGTTTCACAACTCCAGGCCTTTGCATGTGCTATCCTCTCTCTGCCTGAGACACCCTGCTTCTCCTCTCTCTCTGCAAACCTATATTTGAGATTCGGCTCAAATGTTATTAAATGAATCAATAATTATAACTCATCTAGAACTGCATGTGGTACTTGTACTGTATGAAGGTTTAGTATTACTAGTGGTAGCATTCAGTTGTTAAATATTTATAGGACATCAAGTATGTGTTAGGTTCTGGTCTAGGTGCTGAGAAACAAGGAACAAGAAGGACATTGTCCTATGGAGCATAGATTTCAAGGGCAGGACACAAATCCAAGTGATAAATACATAGAATGAGTTGAAACTGTAGCAATATGAAGAAAGGAACCAAACATCAATGATACAGAAAACAGCAGGAATGGCTTGTGTTTGATCTGATGAGCACATTTGAACTGAGGCCTGACAGGTGAGAAAGGGAAAGGTAGACCTACAAAGATCAGGGAGGGTCATCCATGGCAGGGCAGAGGTTGGGAATCAAGAAAGAGCCTGTGAATTTGAGGAGCAGAAGAAAGACAAGAAGGGGCTGGAGAGAGCTGGGTGCAAAAAGGGAGTGAAGGCCAGTACCAGACTGGGAGAGCTGGGCTCAAGGCTGCTACCCCTGACCTCTCAGGTGCCTTATTTCTGCCCTCATGTGCTGCCAGCCTGGCTTCACCCAGTTTGGGACTTCTTGAGGGCATGGACTGTCTGTTCCAGGACTGGAGTGTGCTTGGAGCCTGGAAGGCACTCAGTAAATTTTGCTGAAGGACTTAAGGCAGCCTGCGAATCCTACTTATGTTAGGCTTGCTCCCCGTGAGACTGAGGGTTCCTGTAGGATGAGAACCCTGTCTGTACATCTCTTCAATCTCCAGTTCACAGCCTGAGCTGAGACACAGCAGGGACTCCTTAACATGTGCTATTGGCATGAGTTATTTTACCATGGCATCCAAAGCAGAGCTGGAAACAGAATAGATAACCAATAAACACTTAGAGGATGGTAACCAACCCGGAGTAAGTTGAGCTTAAGTTTTACTTCTTGAGGAGAACAAGGCAGACTTGAACAGGAAAGAAAGCCAAGGGCATGAAGGATGACAAAACTTCTGGTGGGGGTAAAAAGCAGCTGAAAAAGTTATGATAAAGTTATGCATTGTGTTGTTACCCTGACTGTGCAGATAAAATTTGTGTTCTGTCTTCTGGGGCTCCTCTGTTAGGCTTTTCAAAGACCAGCCCTTCTAATGCTTGGATTTTCTTACCTCCTGCACCATTTTATTTGTGTGTGTATGTATCTGGTTTGCTCAAAGTGAACATAATCTTAGGTTCCTTTGGAGAATTTTTCTTTTCAAATTGTGTAGTTATATGAGTATATTGTCTTTGCTTCTGCATTAAACTAGTTTCCTAAACTGTTTCTGGAAAACAAAACCACAACTTTGGTTTGTTTCACAGATCATTTAAGCAACAAAAGAGGGGAATATTTAGTCTCTTTTTTAGGCAGGCAGTAAATTACAGAAGAGTGGTTTTCTGTGGTTTGGGGTTTGTTCTTCAAGTCCCTGCTTGTGACACAGATGTTGGAAAATGGTAGAGAGGGGGGTCCCCAAATTAGAGGAGGTAGGAGGAGGCTTCTGAATGAGAAGAGGCAGGTGGCTTGGCTTGAAGGAAGGCAGAGGAGGAGAAGCAAGCAGGAGAAGCAGAATTCTGGAGCTGCCCCTGTCAGCACAGGGCTTTCAGGTCAAAGGGCATGGAGAACAATTTAAAAATATGATCCATGCTTGTAAGTGAGCTGCTGGAAGCCTGATATCGTCTAGAGCTATATTCTAATTTATTTATTGCATAGTGTTTTTCCAGGAAGAATTCTAGGGTGGTTTTCTCTGCTCCCCACCTGCTGAGGAACTTCAAACAATCAATGTTAGGTCTCACTCTGAGGTCCTGATGCCATTGGTCTGAGATGTGACCTGCTCCTAGGGATTTTTTCAAGGCTCCTCAGGTGATTCTGAAGTACAGCCAAGTTTCAAGGCCTCTGACTTTAGTGATGTATAAAATAAATACAACACAAAAGGCAAAATAGAATTAGTAATAAATGGATGAAGAAATTAAGACAATGGGAGACATGGGCAAGGCAAGAGAAATGGGAGCCAGCTATAAGGTTTCGTGTCTATGTTTTTAGTAGGAGCGAGTTTCTCAGGAAGATCCTGGCAATCCTGGGTCCTGAGATCCCAGAGAACTTCCTCTGGTGATTTGCCATAAGCAGTGTATTCTGTGCAGTTTAGCAAAGATCCTGAAGGATAGAGGCTCACCATCTTCAATTCTGAAAGTGGGAAGCTCTCTAGGTGCCTAATTCACTTTGAATTTTTTTAAGCAAATGTTTATTTTATTCACTCCATGTAAAACAAAGTTATGCAAGAAAAGAAAATTAAGCAGATGAAAAACCTAAAGCAATCATCAACTCCATATAAAATTAAAAAGTTATGCAAGAAAGGGTTTGGCTGTGAAAGGACTTAACATACAGACTTTGAATTTTTTAAGTCAATTGCACACACAGGACTTGCTGGGGAGGCATTTTGAGATGTGTTGACTATGCTGTGTAAGGGTTGGAGAAAGTAGGGCTCCAGTTACTAATCTGGATTTGGGCAGCAGCAACCTTCCTCACCCAGTTCCTGGTTTGCATAATCATCTCCCAAACCCACAAAGTAGAGTGGAGTGTGGTAATGAAGAATTGAGCTTAGTGTCTTGGATTTCAGATCTGCCACTGTGTGACCTTATCACAATACTTAAAACCGTGGACTTTCAGTTTTCTCATCTCAACTATGATAATGATGTTATTATGCTGTTAAGGTGAGATAGTTAGTGTGAATAATTTGAAATAGTACCAGCTAGATACTAGTACTCACCTATCATTAATATTCTCATTTCCTCTCTTGATGAAGCCAAATTGAGGTTTTCTCATACAGAATATTCTGAAAGCACAGACAGATAAAAATGAAATTTAAATTTCATACAATTCTAGGTAATCTCTCCTGGTTTATTCAGTTAGTGTGGGAATTGTGGGGGGTGGGGGAAACCTTGGCACATGCTTGCTAAAAAATCTCCCAGATGATCATATTGTGCAGCAAGGGCTGAGAAGTAATCCTGGGATCTGATTTATTTTAGTTGTTCTCACAGTACATCTTTTCAGCAATCTAGTCTTTAGTCTTATCTGAGACCCACTTTACAACTTCACTGATTCTAGACAAGTGTCCTTTTGCATTCATACGTTTGGGTTTTGTGTGTGTGTGTGTGTGTGTGTGTGTGTGTGTGTGTGTGTCTTCAGGGTAAAGATGGACTATCACATTTATTTGTTTTTTAAGAACATATGTTTTAGTCTCCTCACAGAGATGAATAATTCAAGTAGCATATTACATTTCATCAAACTTTTTATGTATCAATTTGTGTATAAATGTAAGCTTTAAAATTACAAAAATAGTTTTGAAATCTGCTTCTTTTTTTTAACTTTTAGTCATAATCCCAGTCTCAAATGGTGGGATTCTGTAAAGCATAATGATTTTGCTTTATTTATCATTCTGATGTCTCTCTTTCTCTATTTTACCATTCTCTTATTGTCAGCTGTGTTAGTTTCCTTGGGCAACAGAAATGTTTTTGATCACAGTTCTGGAGGTTAGAAGTCCAAAATCAAGGTGCAGGCATGGTTGCCTCCTTGTGGAAGCTCTCAGGGAAAATTTGCTCTGTGCTGCTCTTCTAGTCTTCATAGTTGCTGGTAATCCTTGGTGTTCCTTGATTTGAAGATGCATTGCATGTCTGTCTCTGTCTTCACATAGTATTTTCTCTGTGTTTCACTGTCTCTGTGTCCAATTTCCCTCTTCTTATAAGGACACCAGTCACTGGACAATGACCCATCCTAATCCAGCATAACCTCGTCTTAACTTGATTATAACTGCAAAGACCCATTATTTAAAATAATGCCCCAGTTGCAGGTACTGGGAGTTAGGAGTTGAACATACTGTTTTGGGGAACATGATTCAACTTAAGTGCATCAATCATTTTTTTAAGGAAGCAATGCTGATTTTCAGCTTCTTCTTGTTTCTATGTCTTAGCTTGTTATTGTCTCCCAATCAGCTTCACATTCAGCAAAGTGCTGAAAAACCAGGCCAAAGAGACAAATTAGGGTGGGGGAGGTCAGTTTCTGTCTTCTTCAGACACCTACCTTCTTCCAAGCAAGCCGGGAAAGAGTAGCTCTGTGGTGCTGCCCGGGTGAAGACCAAGAGGGGCCAGATGAGGAAGGGACAGAAGCCACAGGTGGCAGCAAGAGCAAGGCCGAGGCTTCCTGCAGCTGCTCAGCCACCTGGCCGGACAGCTGTTCTCCCCATCAGGGAGCAATGTAAGGCAAGGACTGCCTGCCTTACCACAGCTTCACAAGAGTTACAGGATGCCAAAATGCCTAGTCAAATCTGTCAGTTTGTTTGAGCAACTGTTCTCAAGGGCAGGGAGAGTAGCACTGGAGGTGTGGAACCAACTAACTGGTTGATTATATTGACTGCTCAGTTTAGACAAGAATTGATGCAAGTATGCCTGGTGTTACTGACTCAGTTCTAGTCCAGGGGCTGTTCACCACAGGCAGGCTAAAGCCAGGACCCCACCCATTTTGCACAGGGAGCTAAAAAATGGTTTTGCAAATAAACATCTGCAGTTGATTCAATGAGAAAGAACACTAACTCTGAGCTGCAATAAGCTAAATGATATCTCTCCTAAATGAATTTCATCCTTTTCATTAATAGATTTGTCTTATGTAAAAAATAATCAATGATTATTATCATATTTTGAATTTCATCAATAAAATTGTGGTGATTTCTATCTTGTTATAAAAGAGCTTACCTTACAACTTCAGTTTTATCTCTTTTTTTTTGGTGGATGCTAGGGTTTGAACTTTGGGCCTTGTGTTTGCTAGATAGGTGATCTACCACTTGAGCTACACTTCCAGCCTTTTTTGCTTTAGTTATTTTTCAGACAGGGTCTCATGTTTTTAGCTTGGGGTAGCCTGTACCAAGATATACCTACTTACACCTCCCTCCCACATAGCTGGGATTATAGGCTTGTGTCACCACACCTGGCCAATTTCATCTCTTGATCCACCGAGTCTAAGACTTTTTACTATTTAGTCTATTTGTGTTTCTATAACCAAATAACCAGTGGTAGATAATTTCTAAAGAAAAGAGGTCTGGAAGCGGACAGTCCAAGATCAATTTACCCCAGTCTCTGGGGAGGGCCTACTGGCTATATCACAACATGGAGGATGGCATTATGGTAGGAGCATGTTCAAGAGGGGGAGAGTGCAGAGGGAAAGAGCAACGTGTAGAAGGAGCCAAAAAGGTAGCGTGACCCTTCCTTTATAAATTAGTTGCTCTTCAGAGCTAACTCACTCCATCAGACCAACAGCAATCCTTTCTAAGGGTGCTGCTCTCGTGACCTAATTACCTTACACTAGGCTCCACATATTAAAGGTTCTACTACCTCATCACCCACACACTGGGGACCAACCTTTCAGCACAGGAGCCTTTGGGGACATACTCACACCTTGTCCAAACTATAGCAAGTCCTTAAAGGAAAATGTTTGCCAAATCTTTAGTCTAGTCAGGTAGTCTCAAACATCAGTAAACATTAGACAACTCTGCGGGGCTTTTTAAAACACAAATTGGTAGGCCTCACCCCTGGGGCTTTGGTTCTGGAAGTGTGGGGTAGGCCTCAAGAATTTGCGTTTGTAACACATTCTCAGATGCTTCTGGAGCTGCTGGCGGGGAGCCACCCTTTGAGAACCACTGGTCCTGTCAACCAACTGACTGACCACCATTTATCCAGGCAGCAACATTTCAGTGTTCACAAGAATAGGAGCTGGGTCATTGCCTGATTTTGCCACCAAGTAACTCTTGTGATCTTGGTATGTTATTTTTATTTCCTGAACTTTCATTTCATTTGCCAAATGGGAATAAGGAAAATGCCTGCCTCGCAAGGCTTGGGAAGGTTTAAATGAACTGAAGCTCGTAGAGCTTTTTACGCACACGCTAGCTATGTTTTAAACTTCTGCTATGGGATAATTTACAATTTGAGGCTGTGGAAATGAAACTAACAAACAAGACTGGGTGCTGAGGGTGGTGGAAGGAAGATCAGGCGAACCATTTCTGGAGGATTCCCTGCAGGAAGTGAGTATGAGCTGAGCACAAGAGGGGGATGAAAAGGCAAATGGACAACCAACGTATGGAGCTTGGAGGTGGAGAGAGATTGGCATGCTGTTTGGACAGGGAGGAATTCAGACTCCCTCGTGGGTAGGAAGAGCTGCCAAGTGGCATAGGAGGCAAGGAATTGTTGGCCAACTCCCAGAAGTCCTGTGAGACTCTCACAGTGCAGAAACCCTGCGTGTGGGCGAGGCCCCCCAAGTCCTAAAAACTCTTGAGATCCCGTTAAAACTTGGGAGGTTGGGGAAGCCGAAACGCCCTGTTTCTCAAAGCCCAGCTCTGCTTCTGGGGGCCGCTCAGTTCTGTTTACCCCACACATTCCTGCTTTTTGGTAAGAACTGCTGCTTGGCAGAAGAGCTTGGGAAGCTTGCTCTGTCTTCTAAGAAACAGGAAGTCATTATTTGCCCAAAGCAAACAAACTCACAAACTGCAGGGCTCATGGTCAGTCCAAAACTGGAGTCCCAGGAGGTGCACGTGTGGGTTGAGGATGTGGGGACCTGAGCAGACTCCTCTCCTTTCCTTCCCCAGCCAAATCAGCAGTCACCATGGTTTTACAGCTGTGACCTGCAGGAAGCCTGAGCTAAGAGAGCCCCACACAGTATACAGAGGCAGAGCTCAGTTTCTTCTTCGACGGTATGATATGTTCCCTGCGTGGCCCTATTTCCCACGACCTCAGCAAAACCAGTTCCCTTATTCCTAGAAATGGAGGATCACTAGCCTTCTACAAAGAGAGAAGGGAGAGAGCATTTATTGGAAGCCCACTGTATGCTGAGTGCTGTACTCGGCATTAACCTTTGTAGACTGTTTTCTCTTAAATCTTGCAACAATCTTGTCAACTAGACACTATTGTTTGCAATTTACATGTGAGAAAAACCACAGCTCTGAAAGAATAGGTCCTTTCCCCAAAGTCACTGAATGGGAAAGCTGTCATTCTGTTGTTGATTGTTTGTTTTTGAAACAGTCTCCTTATTAGCCCAAGGTGACCTTGAACTCACAATCAGTCTCCTCAGCACTGGGATTGCCAGCGAGTGTGCACCTGCCTTTTCCATCTGAGTCACTGATTCCAGGTGTACTCAATGCCACGGACTGCCCTGTTACATTAGAGTCCGATAATGCCCCGATCTCCCCAGTTTCTTTAAACAAGTTTTGCTTTGATTCAAATCATGAAATTCTAAAACAGAGCCCATATCCTCAGAGCCAGAATGTTTAGCTTCACCTTTCTCTGGCTTGCGCCCCTTTGGCGCCTCAATTTCTTCATCCGTTCATTGGGCGTAATGACAGTTTCTTCCTCCTTGGGTAGTGAAGTGCTTGTGAAAGCGCCTGGGACATGGATTCACTCAGGAGTGGCCGAGCGCAGGCAGAGGGTGGCTTCCCAAACAGCCTGGCAGGGGCTACCCAAGTCAGACCCAGGCAGCCCTTTTGGCTTCCAGCCCCAGATGTATCTGAGGACCCCAACAGATCAACTGTACATGCTCTCAGGAGCACCAAATCTTTCTTCCTGACAGAGGTTTGGACCATTGCGGCAAAACTTCTCAGTCCAAACCCTTGAAATATTTAAGCATGTTTATTCCGATCAATTAATTATTAATGGGTCACAGTCTTCAACATCTTATCTGTTTCTCCTTCCTGGCTTCAAGAAGAAAGACAGGAACTGCAACCAAGCTTGAAAAAAATCAACCTTTATAACCGAGCCCCTCCTGACTCGCTTCTCCATGTTCTTCTCTGTGCTTGCTTAGGGAGCCAGGTGACAAGTGATCTTGAAGGGAGGATTGGCTCTGCTTGATTCAGGGCTTCAGATCTCTGCTGCAGGGAGGGTGGAGCAGATGGGTGGAGTTTCCTGAACCTGGAGCTGTGGTTGGTCTGAATGCTCCAGAGAACTTGCGTTCATAACCCAAGTCAGCTCCTTGTAGGTGAGATTTTGCCTTGATTAAACTGTCTTAAGATGAAAAAAAAATTGATTAGCTCTTGTAATAGGAAGTCTGGCTTCAGGATTGACTTGAGTCAGGGTTCAAACAATGTCTACTATTCCCTGCCTGCAAATCTGCTCTTAGTTTTGCTTTCTCTGGTTTAGCTCTCTCCTCTATTTTTCCTAGAAGTCCTCCAGGCAGGCAGAGCTGGGCTCCCATTACCACAACAGCCAAGCCAGGCAGGGGAAGAGAGAAGTAAATTCCCTGATAATTTCAGGTCCTGGGGGGAAACTTGGTCCTATGGGCCCTGACTAGCTAGACTTGAGTCCTGTGGCATCATTGAAACAGAGGCAGAGCCCAGCAGGCAGTGCATGTGGATAACCACCCTGGAGCAGGTGTTCTGTCCCCACAATGTGGGGCTGCCTAGACTATGCAGGGGAGGGCTGGCCCCTCACAGAGAAATGGAGACATTACCAAAGGAGATGATGGACGGTGGCTGCCAAGTACAGCAGATGATCTCCTGTCTTCCACACAGAAGCTTTCTCTCCCAGGTGAGGAGCCTGAGGCTCAGAATGGTTGTTTGTCCAAGGTTGACAAGCTGGAAAGGGGCAAGGTGACCTGAGCACCCTGAGTTAGCCATTCCTAACACTCTGCCACTTTCATTGACTTAAAGTTTTCTGCTTAACACTTACAAATGTTCATTCAGCCCTTACCATTTCATTTAGGGCCAAACCTTGTTTTATCAGATGTGAGCTCTGCTGCTTCTCTCCCACTTCCCACCATTTCTAACTTGAGCATCTTTAGAGAGAAAACTTAAAATGCCTGCTAACTGTTCCCGTGCTGAATTCTAGGCTTTCACATGCCCCTCCTCAATCTTTTACATATGACCCCTCCTCATTAACCTTTTCCAGCAATCAACCTAATTCTCATGCAAACAAAAAACTCTCTTTGTGTCTGGCCAGTTATGGGATAGTTAATGAAATGACTTGATCACGTGACATGCCCAGCTGGCTCTGGGAGGTTTGGG
Organism: Castor canadensis; assembly: GCF_047511655.1. Taxonomy (NCBI): domain Eukaryota; kingdom Metazoa; phylum Chordata; class Mammalia; order Rodentia; family Castoridae; genus Castor; species Castor canadensis. The sequence goes on along the minus strand of NC_133391.1, from coordinate 127,320,553 downwards.
AGCACACATAGCTGACTCTTGGTTGACACACAGCTCAGCCAGCAAAAGACAGGGTGGGCATCCTAGGGAGTCATCTGCCTGCTGAGAGGGTCAGCTTGCTGTGCATAGAAGGCAGAAGGCTTTAGAGGAAGGAGCATAGCCAGCCGCTGGTAGGACGAGGGGAGGCCACCTGAGTGCACTTTTCTGTGTGTGCCTGGGACACAGAAGGCATCCCTGTTGCTGGTTGGCACAGGGATTAGCTGCAGAACATTCTTTCTCTGGTCACAGCAACCTGCCCAGTGACCTGAGCTTCTGCAGGGTGCTACATAGCCACAGTCTTTGATTATCCATAAACCATGGAAATGATTTGTCCTTTAACTGAGAGCTGCTGCATAGGGCAAGAACCCCCTGAATCTGGGAATCTCCTGACACCTTGTGAGTTTTCTAGGACTCTCAGACTAGGTATATATTTGGGCAAGTGGCATTTATTTATTTATTTATTTTGGTGGTACTGGGATTTGAACTCAGGGCCTTGAGTTTGCTAGGCAAGGACTATCACTTGAGGCACACCTCTAGTCCTTTTTTTATAATTATTTTTCAAATAGTGTCTCATGCTCGTTTTCCTGGGCTGGCCTTGGATCATAATCCTCTTACCTATGCTTCCCTTTTAAATGGGGTTATAGGTATGAACAACCACGCCTGACTTGTTTATTGAGATGGAGTCTCTAACTTTTTGCCCAAGCTGGCCTGGAACCACAATCCTCTCCATCTCCATCTCCTAAGTAGCATGACTTGGTTGGTGCAACCAGAACTCAATTACCATGTCCCTTATTCTCTCATTCAGGAGCCTTTGGGAAGTGCACAAGCGGTATAACCACATAAAGCAGGCCTTTCCAAAGTTTTGACCCTCTACCAGTTCCTGTAGTTCTAGGCCGAAGGACAGAGAGCAGCAGTGAAATAGTGCCCCTGAAGTGTGGCGAATGTACCACCACCAGCAGAAGAGGCAGCGGCATGCCTGGGAACTTGCTAAAAAGGCAACTTCATGGACTTCTGCCCCAGAATTGCTGAATCAGAGTCTCCGGGGACAGATGCAGGCATCTGAGTTTAATCAGCTCTCCAAGTCTGTCTGCTGCTCACTACAGTTGAGAAGTACTACCATCTCGACTTCTTCAGGATATCTGCATCTGCCTGCCTATCACAATGCTCAGCACAGTGACAGACACCCACTCCCCGTGCCTCCGCAGCAGGAGTGTTTGAGTCCACCTGGTTGCGTCCCCTGGTCTAGCTGCTGGGAGCCCCCATTTGTGCCAGAAAGGACTTGTGAGAATCACCACTGTGCCTGTCCCAATAGGCAACAGCCACGCCACTCATGACATTTTCACTTGGTGGCAGTGAGAGAAGGTGTTCAGTTCCTGAGCAAAAGAGTCCCACCTAGTCTCAGAGAGCCTGACTGAGAGTGCTTGGGGTTGTAGGGAGGCAAATTCCCACACTCCGGGGAAGTTCACTCTGCCATTGTTAACCTTGAACCAAGGTGATGCTTAGGGGATGCTCAGGCCCACCATGACCCCAAGAAAAAGCAGCTTCTTTACTTTCTTTGGCCAGTCTGATGTCCTCCTGAGCCCAAGAGCACCTCTCCTGCTCCATCCCACTCTTCTGCACAGCACAGATGAGGCATACTTTGCCAGTCAGTGGTTTCTCTCATTTTAAACTGTCTCTGTCTTGTACACATTTGATCTCTTTCAAGTTTGAACTCTTACGGAGTAAGCTTCATCTTTCTGTTTCCTTCTTTCTAAGATGGTGTCTAGAGTGGGGAAAATCATGCTCCTCTCTCAGCCCAGGATTCTGAGGATTTTGATTCAGGCATTTTGCAGGCAAAATGGTGCCACTCAGAGGCAGAAGAACCACTATTTGAGTTTAGAACACCAGAAGTCTGTGTTAAAACCTTAGTGAGAGGGGGTAAAGCACCAGCCTAGCAAGTGTGAGGCCCTGAATTCAAACACTAATACTGTAAACAAACAAACAAATAAACAAAAACTCAGTGAGATCTGGCCATGGTGGTGCATGTCTGTCATCCCAGTGCTAAAGAGGCTGAGGAAGAGGGATGGCAAGCTTGAGGCTAGCCTGGAATACATTGTGAGAGCCAGCTCTAAAAACAAAACAAAACTAGTGAGGTCTAGTACAAAGTTCATTATTGAAAGCAACGAGAGGCACAAAAAGCAAAGCAAAACAAAAAAAGCAAAGCAAGCACACAAAAAGAGAGGAAGTAGGCCAGCTTTCTCCACCTGTCTAGGCCCCATGAGAGGAATTGTGAAAGGAGTTGATTATAGTGAAGAAATTGAGAGAATATTTTACCCTCTCAAAGTGCCAGGCTAACCCACACATTCCCATAGGGAGCCAAGACCCCACTACCTGCCAGGGAACAATGAGCCCTATGCTGGAAAGAGGATTTTGTTATTAGAGAGTTCTGGGTTCAATTAAGACCACCATTTACTTGTTGCGTGACCTTGAGTGAATTTCTTAACTTCTCTGAGCCTATCAATCAAATTAGACAAGCTACTGCACAGTCACGTATGGTACAGAGACAGTGTGAGAATTAAACAAGAGAATGTATTTGAAGTGCTGGCACAAAGTAGGCCAAATGTTAGTTTCTTGCCTTCACTAATCACTGGTCTATTGAATGATATTAACATGTAGAGAGGTCCAAGTGAAGGTTGGTCAGTGCTCATAGACTCACCTAGGAAAGCATCCAGGCTCCATGATTTTCTAAAAGTGAAAACTGGTGGAAGTTGCTTAGTTTCCTCCTCCATAGTGTGGAGATGACCTTAGTGCTTAGTGGGTGATGGTTGAGAGGATGAACTGAGATGTGTTCAGAACTGAGCCTAGAACAGCGAGCAGCCCATAGTTACTATGTGAACCATCAATCTAATGACCATATTTGAATAGGTAACGCTCTGATTGGCAGGCATGGAGTGGTTGCCAGGAAGGGAGCTAGGCAGATGAGGACAATGATGGCTGCAGAAGAGGTCAGAGCACATAGGCGACTCCTCCTGTAAAGGCAGCAGGAAAGCAAAAGAGAGAAGGAAGAAAAGACTGTCCAGGCCAGGGCAGCATTGCTGCAGAGGCTGGGAGGCTGGAGCAAACAGCACAGATTGGAGGCTTTGGAGGCTGTGAGGCATAACCACGGAGCTTGGAGCTTGTTCAGTGCCCATGGGGAGGCCAGGGGAAGAAGAATTAGACTTCTCCATGCAACTCCATGCAGGCAAGCCTTTATGTCTGCTTTGCTCATTTTGTCTCTGTCCTATGTCCCTGTAGCAGTGTCTGGCATGTGGGATAATAATTAATGATGTTGTTAATAATAAATAATTCATCAATTAAAGGAAAGTGAAGTAAGAAGTTGAAAATGGAGGTGAGAGGAGAAAATCACCTCCAGTAACACCTAAGAGGGAGCCAAAGAGGGGAGGTCCCCTCTGGAGAATGGAGGAGGTGCTCCACCTTCCCTAACAGGAGATGGGAGGCCAGGACTTAGTCACAGGGGAAGCATGATGGTAGGGTGGGTGGGGTGGGCAGGGAAAGCTGGGGAGGTCCTGACTCCACTCTGTGAGTTGGGAAATGGGGACCATGCCTCCTCCTCTGGGTGGGAGAGCGGGAGAGAGGGAATGACCTGGGGGAAGGCTGTGGTGTTGACTTGAGTATTGGGAAGAGAGCTACTTGGGCTGGGTGCTACTGAGAGTTTGAGACAGGATAGGCACTGAAGCAGGGGTCACTCTCAGTACCCCTATGGAATTTTCTCTCATAGACCTCATCTGCCAGTTTGGGTGCAGAGAAGGGGTGTCAGGACCTTCAATGCTTAAAGTGTTGTTGGGTGAGTGTGATGGCACAAAGCAAGGGGCCATGGAGCCTTGGCTGGAGAGGGAAAGGCAAGAAGCAAAGGACCTGGGGATTCATTTGCAATGCAAGCTGGAGACTGAGGCCAGGACAGGGGGTAGGAGGTGCCATTTCATTTCATGTGTGGAGCTTTCTGACCTTTGCCTGGAACTCCCCCTGACATACCAACACATGCACACCCCATCTCTTTGCACCCAGTTTTCTCATCCTTTAAGACTTCACTCAAGTGCCATTTGAGCTCCTCAGAGATGACTTGTCTCCTCTACTGAATTCCCAACCTCTTTAAGGCTATAATTATTCACCCAGACAACTAAAATGCAAACTCTGGAGATCATGGTGGGTTTCAACTTCATGGTCTCCATAGACTCTGCCAAAGCCCATCTTGTCCAGAGCAGATATTTGTCAAATGAATGATCATCATTAGATCAATAGACAGGTCAATAGCTAGATCAAACAAGTATTTGCAAAATGGAACTATCAATTCTACTAGAATTATAATCAATTCTATTTCTGATTGATGTTTTCTTAACATTAAATAATTTTAGTTGGATAGTGAAATCTTGGAGAGATGCTGGAGACACACTTTGCAGGCATAATCACTGAGAAGAGGCATAACTTTGACCCCTCCACACCTCCAGCCAGCGCAGAGAATCTCTACTTCACGTTAAACGGAGAAACCAGGAGGGCCCCCGGGCTGCCAGTCGCCCACGCCCAGACAGCTTGGGAAGACGAGGACCAGCTTACTGTCAATTAGTACACTAACACTCCCTGTTTATACCTTTGAAACTTTCTTGTCTGATACCTTGTTCTGTTTGCTCCTTCTTGTCTGTGTATTTGTTTTCCCCTTTTCTTTAACTTCTTGCTTTCCATCTCAGCTCACCCTTCCATTCTAAATATTACCATTGTTATTATTATAAGCTAGAAAATACTTAATTGCACACAGTACAGGGACAGTAACAACACCAAAGACAATGACGGGAAGACAGAAAAAACAGGGAAACCAGTTTTCCCACAGCAAAAAATTAGTACAAGAACCAGAGGGGAATGAAGAGAACAGAAACTCAGATCCAGACTCCAACAAAATGAAGATAAACTATGCCAAAGGACCCAATGAAGCCCACAAGAATAATTTAAAAGAAGACATACTACAGGTACTCAATGAGATTTTATAGAGATGATACTGGATAGGGTCAACCAAAATGTACAGGAGACACTCAAGAAATTCTAAGACAACAAAAATAGAAAATTTGAAAAAGCAAAAGAAGAAATAAAGGAAACCATAGAAGCACTGTATAAACACCAAAGTGAAATAGAGAACACGATGAATAAATGGATAAATGAGCTCAGGACAAAAATAGACAACATTAGAGAGGAAACCAGCCAGGATATGGAAAACCTCAGAAAAAAGAACGAAACAGAACTTCAAACCAAAATGGAAGGCCAACTAGCAGAATAGAACAAACAGAAGACAGAATCTGAGAACTTGAAGATGAAGTGGTAATTAAAGGAAAAACCAAAGAACTATTAATTAAACAACTCAAGACCTGTGAAAAGAAAATGCAAGAACTCACCAACTCCATCAAAAGACCAAACTTGAGAATCATGGGCATCAAAGGAGAAGAGGTGCAAGTGAAGGGAATGTGTAATCTATTCAACAAAATAATGGAAAATTTCCCAAATCTAGAGAAAGATATTCCCATACAGATGCAAGAGGCCTCCAGGACACCAAACAGACCAGATCAAAATAGAGCTACCCCACGACATATCATCATTAAAACAATAAGTTCAGAAACTAAGGAAAGAATATTGAAGGCTGTAAGAGAGAAAAAACAAGTAACATACAAAGGTAAACCCATCAAAATCACAGCAGACTTCTCAACAGAAACATTAAAAGCAAGAAGAGCGTGGGGTGAGATCTTCCAGGCACTGCATGAAAATAACTTCAACCCCAGGATACTCTACCCAGCAAAACTATCATTCAAAATAGATGGAGCAATAAAAGTCTTCCATGATAAGCAGAAACTAAAACAATATGTGACCACAAAGCCACCACTACAAAAGATTCTGCAAGGGATTCTGCACACAGAAAGTGAAACCCAACTTAACCATGAAAAGACAGGCAGCACCAAGCCACAGAAAAAGAAAAAGCAAGACAGAACAGAGTAACCTCAACTTAGGTACACACAATCAAACCTTCAAACAACTAAGACAACTAAATGACAGGAATCACCACATACCTATCAGTACTAACGCTTAATGTTAACGGACTTAATTCACCCATCAAAACGCACCGCTTGACGAAATGGATTAAAAAGGAAGATCTAACAATTTGTTGCTTACTGGAGACCCATCTCACCAACAGAAATAAGCATAGGCTTAGGATGAAAGGCTGGAAGAAGATTTACCAAGACAATGGCCCCCGAAAACAGGCAGGAGTAGCAATACTTATCTCTGACAAAGTAGACTTCAAACCTACATTGATCAAACGAGATAAAGAAGGACATTCCATACTAATAAAAGGGGAAATAGACCAAAAGGAAATAATAATTATCAACCTGTATGCACCCAATGTCAACGCACCCAATTTCATCAAACATACCCTGAAAGACCTAAAAGCATATATAAACACCAACACAGTGGTTGTGGGAGACTTTAACACCCCATTATCATCAATAGGTAGGTCATCCAAACAAAAAATCAATAAAGAAATCCAAGATCTAAAATATGCAATAGATCAAATGGACCTGGTTGATGTCTACAGAACATGTCATCCAACTTCTACACAATATACATTCTTCTCAGCAGCCCATGGAACCTTCTCCAAAATAGATCATATCCTAGTCACAAAGCAAGTCTCAGCAAATATAAGAAAACAGAAATTATACCGTGCATACTATCTGATCACAATGCAGTAAAAGTAGAACTCAACAACAAAAGTAAAGACAAAAAACATGCAAACAGCTGGAAACTAAATAACTCATTACTTAATGAAGAATGGATCATTGATGAAATAAAAGAGGAAATTAAAAAGTTCCTGGAAGTCAATGAAAATGAAAACACAACCTACCGGAACCTATGGGACACAGCTAAGGCAGTCCTAAGAGGAAAGTTTATAGCCATGAGTACATATATTAAAAAGACTGAAAGATCCCAAATCCATGACCTAATAATATATCTCAAACTCCTAGAAAAACAAGAACAAGCAAATCCCAAAACAAACAGGAGAGAAATAATAAAAATAAGAGCTGAAATCAATGAAATAGAAACCAAAAAAACCATACAAAGAATTAATGAAACAAAAAGTTGGTTCTTTGAAAAAATAAACAGGATCAATAGACCCCTGGCAAACCTGACTAAAATGAGGAGAGAAAAAACCCAAATTAGTAGAATCAGGAATGCAACAGGGGAGATAACAACAAACACCATGGAAGTCCAGGAAATCATCAGAGACTACTTTGAGAACCCATATTCAAATAAATTTGAAAATCTTAAAGAAATGGACAGATTTCTGGACACATATGATCATCCAAAACTGAACTAAGAGGAAATTAATCACCTGAATAGACCTATAACACAAAATGAAATTGAAGCAGCAATCAAGAGTCTCCCCAAAAAGAAAAGTTCAGGACCTGATGGATTCTCTGCTGAATTCTATCAGACCTTTACAGAATAACTGATACCAACACTCCTTAAACTATTCCATGAAATAGAAAGGGAAGGAAAACTGCCAAACACATTTTATGAAGCCAGTATTACACTTATCCCAAAACCAGGCACAGACACCTCCAAAAAGGAGAACTATAGGCCAATCTCCTTAATGAACATTGATGCAAAAATCCTCAACAAAATAATGGCAAACCAAATTCAACAACACATCAAAAAGATTATTCACCATGACCAAGTAGGCTTCATCCCAGGGATGCAGGGGTGGTTCAACATATGAAAATCAATAAATGTAATAAACCACATTAATGGAAGCAAAGACAAAAACCACTTGATCATCTCAATAGATGCAGAGAAAGCCTTTGATAAGATCCAACACCATTTCATGATAAAAGCTCTAAGAAAACTAGGAATAGAAGGAAAGTACCTCAACATTATAAAAGCTATATATGACAAACCTACAGCCAGCATTATACTTAACTGAGAAAAACTGAAACCATTCCCTCTAAAATCAGGAACCAGACAAGGATGCCCACTATCTCCACTCCTATTCAACATAGTACTGGAATTCCTAGCCAGAGCAATTAGGCAAGAAGAAGGAATAAAAGGAATACAAATAGGTAAAGAAACTGTCAAAATATCCCTATTTGCAGATGACATGATCCTATACCTTAAAGACCCAAAAAACTCTACTCAGAAGCTTCTAGACATCATCAATAGCTACAGCAAGGTAGCAGGATATAAAATCAACATAGAAAAACCATTAGCATTTCTATATACTAACAATGAGCAAATGAAAAGGAATGTATGAAAACAATTCCATTTACAATAGCCTCAAAAAAAATATCAAATACCTAGGTGTAAACCTAACAAAAGATGTGAATGACCTCTACAAGGAAAACTATAAACTTCTGAAGAAAGAGATTGAGGAAGACTATAGAAAGAGGAGAGATCTCCCATGCTCATGGATTGGTAGAATCAACATAGTAAAAATGTCTATACTCCCAAAAGTAATCTACATGTTTAATGCAATTCCCATCAAAATTCCAATGACATTCATTAAAGAAATTAAAAAATATACTGTGAAATTTATATGGAAACACAAGAGGCCACGAATAGCCAAGGCAATACTCAGTCAAAAGAACAATGCAGGAGGTATCACAATACCTGACTTCAAACTATATTACAAAGTAATAATGATAAAAACAGAATGGTACTGGCACAAAAACAGACATGAAGATTGGTGGAACAGAATAGAGGATCCAGATATGAAGCCACACAACTATAACCAACTTGTCTTTGACAAAGGAGCTAAAAATATACAATGGAGAAATAGCAGCCTCTTCAACAAAAACTGCTGGGAAAACTGGTTAGCAGTCTGCAAAAAACTGAAACTAGATCCATGTATATCACCCTATACCAAGATTAACTCAAAATGGATCAAGGATCTTAATATCAGACCACAAACTCTAAAGTTGATACAGGAAAGAGTAGGAAATACTCTGGAATTAGTAGGTATAGGTAAGAACTTTCTCAACGAAACCCCAGCAGCACAGCAACTAAGATATAGCATAGATAAATGGGACCTCATAAAGCTAAAAAGCTTCTGTTCATCAAAAGAAATGGTCTCTAAACTGAAGAGAACACCCACAGAGTGGGAGAAAATATTTGCCAGCTACACATCAGACAAAGGACTGATAACCAGAATATATAGGGAACTTAAAAGACTAAATTCTCCCAGAACTAATTAACCAATAAAGAAATGGGCAAGTGAACTAAACAGAACTTTCTCAAAAGAAGAAATTCAAATGGCCAAAAAACACATGAAAAAATGCTCACCATCTCTAGCAATGAAGGGAATGTAAATTAAAACCACACTAAGATTCTACCTCACCCCTGTTAGAATAGCCATCATTAGCAACACCACCAACAACAGGTGTTGGCGAGGATGTAGGGAAAAAGGAACCCTCTTACACTGCTGGTGGGAATGCAAACTAGTACAACCACTCTGGAAAAAAATTTGGAGTCTACTTAAAAAGCTAAACATTGATCTACCATTTGATCCAGCAATACCACTCTTGGGGATATACCTAAAAGACTGTGACACAGGTTACTCCAGAGGCACCTGCACACCCATGTTTATTGCGGCACTATTCACAATAGCCAAGTTATGGAAACAGCCAAGATGCCCCAGCACTGACGAATGGATTAAGAAAATGTGGTATCTATACACAGTGGAATTCTATGCAGCCATGAAGAGGAACGGAATGTTATCATTCGCTGGTAAATGGATGGAATTGGAGAACATCATTCTGAGTGAGGTTAGCCTGGCCCAAAAGACCAAAAATTGTATGTTCTCCCTCATATGCGGACATTAGATCCAGGGTAAACACAACAATGGGATTGGACTTTGAGCACATGAAAAAGTGAGAGTACACAAGGGAGGGGTGAGGATAGGTAAGACACCTAAAAAATTAGCTAGCATTTGTTGCCCTCAATGCAGAGAAACTAAAGCAGATACCTTAAAAGCAACTGAGGCCAATAGGAAAAGGGGACCAGGAACTAGAGAAAAGGTGAGATCAAAAAGAATTAACCTAGAAGGTAACATACACGCACAGGAAATTAATGTGAGTCAACTCCCTGTATAGCTATCCTTATCTCAACCAGCAAAAACCCTTGTTCCTTCCTATTATGGCTTATACTCTCTCTACAACAAAATTAGAAATAAGGGCAAAATAGTTTCTGCTGGGTATTGAGGGGGTGGGAGGGAGAGGGAGGGGGCGGAGTGGGTAGTAAGGGAAGGGGTGGGGGCAGGGGGGAGAAATGACCCAAGCCTTGTATGTACATATGAATAATAAAATAAAAATTTTATTTGTAGGTTCTCTTTCTGTAGGAAGGCAGTGTTGTCTGAGAGAAGGCATATAAGTTTTCAAGCCCAGAAAATTTGGATTTCCTTATTGGTGAAAAGAAGTTATTTCCTACAGATCAGAAATAATGCATCAATAAGCAAGGCCTCTACTAATGCATTCAAGAACACATTACAAAAAGTCACCCCTTGCTTTGGAACAACACAGGTGCACAAGGACAAAGGGCTTGGCAAGTGATTTTAGTCCCCAGTGGACCCCTAGCCAGATACCTTTGTGCAGGGTGCAACTGTAAATTGTGGCCTTAGTCAAATACCTGGCACACAGTACGCATTAAATAAATGTAGCAATTATACTTATGGTTATTATTAATACATTATTATTGTTATTATGCATGGTACCCACCTGGCACCACATGCAGACAGATCCTTTGATTAATATTCTTCTGCAGTTGAAGTTTTTCTATTTTAAACATTCAAGTCATAGGCACAGAGAAGCAGTCTGTCTTGAAGAAGAAAAATGAAAGGGTGTAGCAAATGATGCTATTAGAATTATTCTTTCCTTATTACAGAAGTAATATGAGCCTGTTTGGGGGCTCCAAGCTCCCACTGATGCTGAAATTTAAAAGCCAGGGCCTCGACCAGGGCCCCAGAGTAACAGAAGTGATTGTGGGAAGTCATATAAATGGATTTGATCTCTTGTTAGTGGTCCATATTCTCTTGGTAGGGCTAGAGAAGCCAACTTATTATCAATAAAAAAGAATAAACACTTTATAGAAAGCCATTTTCTCTGTCACCAAACATTTTATATACCTGCCAATAATTGTAACTGTTAAATATGACATATTGATGGATATAGCAGGACAAAAGCAGGCTTTTTTCTGATTAGGGTGAAAAGATTTTATAGTTTTTATTTTATGGATAGAAGTAATCTAACTCACAAACTTCAGCTATCTATAATCCTCTGTGGGAAGGCAATAAAAGAAGAAAATTCTGAAATGAGCTGTTTTGGCCAACAGCCCAGCACTGTGGACTCTGCCCTTCTTAAAGATGGCTCCAGAGGCTGCCTGGAGTAGCTCAGCCACTCCAGTCTTTGGCTTTTGGTCAGATTTGAGGTTAGGGCCTGGTGGATAGAAAGACCCCAACTTCTGAGGTATTTGCCTGCTATTCTCTTATGGAGATGAACTTTAGTTTCCAGGTTGACCAGATGTGGAAGTTAGAATGGCTATGGGTGAACAGAGAAAGGAAAAGACTTCTGGGTTTGATTCCTTGAGGCAGAGGGAAACACATCTGCAGATGAGTTCTGGTGAATATCTGTTCAGAATTACCAACCTTCCCCTGACACCTCTGTCTCTCTGCTCTCCACATGCATTGTGAGGTTCTGTCCAGTTTCCCGTTATGGGCATCTGAATCTCTCCTCTCCCTGCTGCACCCAGGTGCTGGGGATCAATCCCAGGTCCTCATCATGTACACTATCAAAAACTCTACAAATGAGTTAAACCCCTAATCCAGAATCTCTCTCTTTTCTCACCACCCTATTCCCAGCCATATCTGCCCTTATCTGTTAGCCCTGCAGTGACCAGAAGATGCAGGAAACCACTGGGTGTCCCTGATTGGTCTGCAGGTGCCTTCAGGTCCCCATGAGTCTGGCATGCTCCCCCTTCACAAGGTGTACCTGATGCTCTCTCTCCTGCCTTTTCTCAACTCCTTTTCTTCATCAACATGTTTTTTGCTCACTGTTTGCCTTAGCATAATCCTTTCCATCTCAAGGAAGTTTTCCTGACCTCACTGGAACCTGTCATGTAAGCTTTGCTGGCCTCTTCTCTTGCTCTCCTTCACTAGAGTCCACAGGTATGTGGAGATACATCAGCCGATGGGAATGGAGATTCTCTTAAAGATCCATTGCTTCAGATGGATGATCCATTTAATAACAAATGTCAGAAACAAAGGAACATATATGAATTCATGCGGGTGAAGAGTACAACTAAGCCAAAGCAGAGTGATAGCAATTCAATATGTCCTTGAACAGTCCTTGGTCACATGTCTAAAGGATCCTGGGACCACAGACAATATCAGGGCCTGGAGGCAGAGGGGGCAGGAGGCAGAGGGCCAGAGTCTGTGTCCTTTCTTGAGGGTCTGGATTTTTAAAAGGTGGTACAGAAAACAGGGTTATGAATTGTAAATAGAAACAAGTATCATTAGAGTATATAGTATAAAGCAGTTTAGTGTTGGAGGTTGTGGTGGTTAATTTTATGTGTCAACTTGGTGAGGCTGCGGTATCGATATATTTGGTCAAACACGATTCTAGATGATTCTGTGAAGGATTTTTTTTTGATAGGATTAACATTTAGATCAATAGACCTCTATTAAAGCAGATAACCCTCCATGATGTTGGTGGGCCCTATCCACATTTGAAGGCCTTAAGGAAAAAAAAAGATCTTCCCTCAAAAGAGGGAATTCTGCCAACAGATGTCCTTCAGACTCAAACTGCAACACTAACTATTTCCCTGGGTGCTGTTGACTGCAGGACCTGTCAGCCTCCATAACCACAGGAGCCAATTCTTTAACATCAATCTCTTGATAGATAGATAGATAGATAGATACATAGATAGATAGATAGATAATCAGGCAGATAGATACTCAACTGGTTCTGTTTCTTGCAGAACCCTGACAATACAGGGAGTGTATTAGTTTCATGGACCATATTTTAGTACATTTAATTTATGGAAAAAGGAATAACTGGTCACTGGAGTAACTGGTGACAAAAATCTTACTTTAAGAAATACATCAGGCTGTGAGTGCTAGTATACATCTGTAATCACAGCACTAGTGAGGCAGAGGCAGGAGGATTTCGAGTTTAAGACCAACCTTAGCTACACAGCAAGTTTCAGGAGGCTAGTTTGTGAGTACGTAGTAAGATCTTGTCTCGAAAGGAAGGAAGGAAGAAAAGAAGGGAGGGAAGGAGGGAGGGAAGAAGGAAGGAAGGGAAAAGAAAAAAGAGATAAAAGAAAGAAATATGTTAGAAACTATAAGGAATTTTATCATTAGCACCTGTTGTCACTCTGTCCCATTCCTGATGGTAGTAAGTTTTGATCAGATAGCATAAGTGGGGTCTACCAGATTTCTTTACTGCAAGGCACCTAGTACCCCTTTGTGATTACTAAATAATTTGCAGGGAGAGAGAAAACAAATTTGAAACTAAAATGCATTTATAGTCAGATGGTACTGACCACACTTTCGAAACTCCAGTCCATCACTACTGTTGGCAAGATATTAAAGAAACTCACTTCAAAACTCTCTCACTCTTAGCTGGATGCCAGTGGCACATGCCTGAAATCCTAGCTACCCAGAAGGCAGAGATCAGGAGGATCATGGTTTGAGGCCAGCTGGGGTGACTAGACCCTCTTTTGAAGATACCCAACACAGAAAAGGGCTAGTGGAGTGGCTCAAGTGGTAGAGCACCTGCTTAGCAAGTGTGAGGCCCTGAGGTCAAATCCTGATACCGCCAAAAAATTCAAACAATTTCACTCTTCAAAATTAGAAAACGTACCTTTTCCCTTTTGAAAATATGGAGAGAAAAAATGTAAACAGGGCACTGAGGAAGTATAGGTGGCTATGTGAAAACTGATTTTAAAAGCTCAGGTGCTCAGTTGCGTGGACTTTGGACTTCGGCAGATAGAAAAGCTGCCTGCCCTGTATGTGTTTGTCTCTGTGGGATGAGCGCAGAATGGTGGCAGCTCCCAGCCAGGTCATTTCAATAACAACAGGAGACCACAGTTTCATCTGAACGGCATCTTTCAGGCTGAAGAGCTTCCGCAGTCTCTCCACTCCCATACTGATTAGAAGTGCTTGAGATACATCATAACAGTGTCAGTGCAGTGTTTATAGGGGAAATTGTCGCTGTCTCTTGCTTGTGGAAGGTGACATAATGGGATTTCTTCCCTTTGTCCTGGTGACAGGATGATGAGCTCTGTCTGGGCTCCAGTTCTGCTCCCTTTGCCATTCATGCATCCCAGCTCCTGACAAGCCTGAGGATCGATGGAGAAGGTGTGTCCCGTCAGTGGGGTGCAGGGCTCTGGCACACGATGGGGAATGAGTGGGCTGGGCCCAAACCCTCTGTGAGAAAGAGCTAGAGCATTTTGAGATGATGGTGCAGGGAGTGAGAGAGAGGGGTGGGACCACAGTGGGGGTGGGGAGGCAGCTATAGTCTGTTTTCGGTGAGGTGTCTGAGCCAGGGTTGGTACCCAAGGTGCCTTTATCAGGATGAGTATCTGGGTAGAGACTAAAAATCTTTACCTTGTCATTGCCTCCCTACTCCCAACCCCACATCACTGACAGAAATCATCTATGTGTAAATATCGTGTCTTGTTCTAGAAAGGTTTTCAGATGTCTTGGTGCGATGTATTGTTACAGTGTTTTGAGCCACGTATTCAGGTTTGGACAAATGCAACAATATGTACTGGAGTGACTCACTTTATCACTTTTTCCAGATTACGCTCAATCTTGTAACCTAGGGAAAGTAATGGCAGAGCAGAGAAACAAACAGAAATAAGTGCGTAGGTCCTGGTTATTTAAGGAAGTTTTAAGGATGACTTTGAGATTGCCATCCTCTGCTCTGATCCTTCTGATCCCTGGCAGAAACTTCTGGCTCTTCTTGCTCTCAAGACTCCCCCTTTCCAGTCTACCTGCTAACTTGCTGCCACGGTGGGCCTTTGAGCACGGAGACGTGGATAGATAACTCCTCAAATGAACGTTTCATGATATTTCATGCCTTCCTTCTAAAGACCAAACTCATTTTGGTGATTTAATAATAACAATAGCAGCATTAACTACTAGCATAGTCATCCACCACTTACTGCATAGGTTCTATGTACCTGATACTGTTTTAAGCGCATATGTTATTTAATTAATCCTTCACAATAATCCTGTAGAGTAGTTACTGTTATATATTTTCATTTAACTTATGAGGAAACTGAGGCTTAGGAAATTAAGTGACTTGTCCAAGGTCACCTAGCTGATCGGTCTAATTTCAGAGCTTACACTAGTCTCCATAAGTCATGCTTTGACACCTGGAGTTGGAGTGTCTCCTAGCATTTGCATAGAGCAATACTGATAATAGCAATTATTTATTGAGCATTGATTATTTATGTATATGTTACATTGATTTACATAATCAAACCTTATAGCAACCTTTTATATGAGGTAAATGCTTTTATTCTTATCTTTCTATTTTTACAGCTGGAGAAATTGAGGCACACAACTGTCCTACAACTGGTTAATGGAGGACCAGACTTCACACTCTGGGAGTCAGGATCTGGAATCTGCCCTCTGCAACCCATGCTGCTTCTAACAGTGCTTCAGCTGTCCAGTCAGGAGCCTACACACATGGCGCCTCTCAAGACACACCTGTATTAACAAAATTAAAGTGATATTTGAAAATCTCCACATAGCAGGGCCCTCCAGGGGTCATCTGGTTCTGTCCCCTGAGTTGAGCCAAGTTTATCCCTGCATCCTTGAGGATGTAAAACAGACTCTGTGGGTGTTAAACTTCCCCTGGGGATGAGGAGTCAGCACCTCATATGGATGCCCTCCCCAGTGTTTTTTCACCTCCGGATGCCTCTGGCCAGACGCCTTTAAGGTCTCTCAGCTGGAAAAATGTCTATGAATAAAACAAATGAAGCTCTCAGTGGTGGAAGCTCCTGATGCTTGCAATGGGGTCTTTCCCAGCATCTGTCTCCTGCCACATTGCTTTTATTGCCCAAAGATGTTGCTTCTGTTTTGTCACTGGCCACTAACTGGCCACTCAGGTACTGGGAGTCCAGGACTGCCTCATTACTCAGCACAGTCAGTGTTATACCCCAGACTGCAATCCATTATCATTCAAATGAGCCAGCCACAATGGAGGAAAAATATGCAAGCTGATTTCTCTCCAATGTCTTCTTCCCAGCACTCCCTAATTACAGCAGGCAGTGATCGGGACAGTTGCACATGGAGGCTGACGGGGCAGCAGTGGTGTTCTCATCTAAGCAAAACACAAACATTGCATAAACTCACTAACATGGTCTAGGTAAGCAGAATTTTATTCACAGCTCAGTGGTGTAACAATGCTCTAAATTTATCCGTCAGTGGTATATTACAGCAGCTCTCTTCCTGGTTCCATTTTTTTATTTTCTTCTCTCTCTTTTGCTCTCTCTGTCTCCCTGTCTCTTGCTCTTTATCTCTGTCTCATCTCTGATTCATTAGTGATCTTGGCTTATCCCTGCTCCTTATTTCCCTTGTCTTTCAGAGTAAATTCGTGATGGCATTTTCTTACCTAATGCTCAGTATTTTTGCAATGATGCCTGAGCTCCTATCCTGTATTCTCTATTATTTATTCATTCAACAAATATCTACTGAATATCTACTAAGTGCTTGAATACTGTGCTGGGACTGGGGATGTAAAACAGACATTATCTTTGCCCTTTCTATAGTGTTAAAGTCCAGTAACGGAGTTAGATATTTAACAAACATGAAACACATAGCTTTTTTTTCTGCAAAGTGTGATGTCATTAGAAAAAAACAAGAGGATGCTCATATTCTTTTTTTTTAATTTCTTTTATTCATATGTGCATAGGTCATTTCTCCCCCTTCCCCCACTTCCCCCTTCTCTCCCCATTCCCTCACTACCAGGCAGAAACTATTTTGCCCTTACCTCTAATTTTGTTATAGAGAGAGTATAAGCAATAATAGGAAGGAACAAGGGTTTTTGCTAGTTGAGATAAGGATAGCTATACAGGGAGTTGACTCACATTAATTTCCTGTGTGTGTGTGTTACCTTCTAGGTTAATTCTTTTTCATCTAACCTTTTCTCTAGTTCCTTGTCCCCTTCTCCTATTGGCCTCAGTCGCTTTAAAGTATCTGCATTAGTTTCTCTGCATTGAGGACATCAAATGCTATCTTGGTTTTTTTGGGTTTCTTGCCTATCCTCATACCTCCCTTGTGTCCTCTCGCCTCATCATGTGATCAAAGTCCAATCCCCTTGTTGTGTTTGCCTTTGATCTGAAGTCTGAATATGAGGGAGAACGTAACATTTTTGGTTTCTGGGCCAGGCTAACCTTGCTCAGAATGATGTTCTTCAGTTCCATCCATTTACCTGCAAATGATAAGATTTAATTCTTCTTCATGGCTGAGTAGTATTCTAGAAAATGTGTATAAATAGCACATTTTCTTAATCCATTCATCAGTAGTGGGGCATCTTGGCTGTTTCCATAACTTGGCTATTGTGAATAGTGCTTCAATAAACATGGGTGTGCAGGTGCCTTTGGAGTAACCTGTGTCACATTCTTTTGGGTATATCCCCAGGAGTGGGATTGCTGGATCATATGGCAGATCTATGTTTAGATTTTTAAGAAGCCTCCAAATTTTTTTCCAGAGTGGTTGTACTAGTTTACATTCCCACCAGCAGTGTAAGAGGGTTCCTTTTTCCCCCGCATCCTTGCCAACACCTGTTGTTAGTGGTGTTGCTAATGATGGCTATTCTAACAGGGGTGAGGTGGAATCTTAGTGTGGTTTTAATTTCCATTTCCTTTATTGCTAGAGATGATGAGCATTTTTTCATGTGTTTTTTGGCCATTTGAATTTCTTCTTTTGAGAAAGTTCTGTTTAGTTCACTTGCCCATTTCTTTATTGGTTCATTAATTTTGGGAGAATTTAGTTTTTTGAGTTTCCTATATATTCTGGTTATCAGTCCTTTGTCTGATGTGTAGCTGGCAAATATTTTCTCCCACTCTGTGGGTGGTCTCTTCAGTTTAGAGACCATTTCTTTTGATGAACAGAAACTTTTTAGTTTTATGAGGTCCCATTTATCTATGCTATCTCTTAGTTGCTGAGCTGCTGGGGTTCTATTGAAAAAGTCCTTGCCTATATCTATTAGTTCCAAAGTATTTCCTACTCTTTCCTGTACCAACTTTAGTTTGGGGTCTGATATTAAGATCCTTGATCCATTTTGAGTTAATATTGGTATAGGGTGATATACATGGATCTAGTTTCAGTTTTTTTGCAGAATGCTAACCAGTTTTCCCAGCAGTTTTTGTTGAAGAGGCTGCTATTTCTCCATCATATATTTTTAGCTCCTTTGTCAAAGACAAGTTGGTTATAGTTGTGTGGCTTCATATCTGGGTCCTCTATTCTGTTCCACTGGTCTTCATGTCTGTTTTTGTGCCAGTACCATGTTGTTTTTATTGTTATTGCTTTATAATATGGTTTGAAGTCGGGTATTGTGATACTTCCAGTGTTGTTCTTTTTGCTGAGTATTGCCTTGGCTGTTCATGGCCTCTTGTGTTTCCAAATAAATTTAACGGTAGATTTTTCAATCTCTGTAACGAATGTCATTGGGATGTTGATGGGAATTGCATTAAACATGTAGATTGCTTTTGGGGATATAGACATTTTTGCTATGTTGATTCTACCAATCCATGAGCATGGGAGATCTCTCCACTTTCTATAGTCTTCCTCAATCTCTTTCTTCAGGAGTTTATAGTTTTCCTTGTAGAGGTTGTTCACATCCTTTGTTAAGTTTACTCCTAGGTATTTGATTTTTTTTTGAGGCTATTGTAAATGGAATTTTTTCATATATTCTTTCTCAGTTTGTTCATTATTAGTGTATAGAAATGCTAATGATTTTTCTATGTTGATTTTATATCCTGCTACCTTGCTATAGCTGTTGATGGTGTCTAGAAGCTTTTGAGTAAAGTTTTTTGGGTCTTTAAGGTATAGGATCATATCGTCTATGAATAGGGATATTTTGACAGCTTCTTTACCTATTTGTATTCCTTTTATTCCTTCTTCTTGCCTAATTGCTCTGGCTAGGAATTCCAGTCCTATGTTGAATAGGAGTGGAGATAGTGGACATCCTTGTCTAGTTCCTGATTTTAGAGGGAATGGTTTCAGTTTTTCACCTTAAGTAAAATGCTGGCTGTAGGTTTGTCATATATAGCTTTTATAATGTTGAGGTACCTTCCTTCTATTCCTAGTTTTCTTAGAGATTTTATCATGAAATGGTGTTGGATCTTATCAAAGGCTTTCTCTGCATCTATTGAGATGATCAAGTAGTTTTTGTCTTTGCTTCTGTTAATGAGGTTTATTACATTTATTGATTTTCCTACGTTGAACCACCCCTGCATTCCTGAGATGAAGCCTACTTGGTCGTGGTGAGTGATCTTTTTGATGTGTTGTTGAATTTGGTTTGCCATTATTTTGTTGAGGATTTTTGCATCAATGTTCATTAAGGAGATTGGCCTAAAGTTCTCCTTTTTGGAGGTGTCTTTGCCTGGTTTTGGGATAAGTGTAATACTGGCTTCATAAAATATATTAGGCAGTTTTCTTTCCCTTTCTATTTCATGGAACAGTTTAAGAAGGGTTAGTATTAGTTCTTTAAATGTCTGATAGAATTCAGCAGAGAATCCATCAGGTCCTGGACTTTTCTTTTTAAAGAGACTCTTGATTGCTGCTTCAATTTCATTTTGTGTTATAGATCTATTCAGGTGATTAATGTCCTCTTGGTTCAGTTTTGGATTATCATATGTGTCTAGAAATCTGTCCATTTCTTCAAGATTTTCAAATTTATTTGAATATAGGTTCTCAAAGAAATCTGATGATTTCTTGGACTTTCATGGTGTTTGTTGTTATCTCCCCTTTTGCATTCCTGATTTTACTGATTTGAGTTTTTTTCTCTTCTCATTTTAGTCAGGTTTGCCAGGGGTCTATTGATCCTGTTTATTTTTTCAAAGAACCAACTTTCTGTTTCATTAATTCTTGATGCTCATATTCTTATAGGTCATCTAAGTGTGTTTAGAGGGACACTAAATATATTTATCATTAATGAATGACACATAAGTTCTTATCCAAAACATGGACCTTTGAGGAACATTCAGATCCAAACTACAACAGAGAATTTTTCATATGTTGTGGTGAACACTCTTATTTATTCACTGTACAAATACTTACTAAGCATCTGCTTCATGGTAGAGCTGGGTCCTGGAGATGTAGGGGTCAAACAGATCAGGGGCTTCCTCTCCCAAAGCTTAGGATACACTGAAAGGTAAAAAGACAAAATGGTAGAATTACAGTGTGGCATAAAACCTACAATGATGACAGGCAAGGGGATGGTATGAAAGCCTGTAGAATCAAGAAAAAGTAGTGAAGGGAGTGACATCTTAGATAAATGAACAGTGTGTGGCTATGGTGAGGTGTAGGGGTGCAGGGAGGGAGGCAGGAACAAATCTGAAGGTAGGAAAGGAGCTGTGGTACATTTAAGAATCAAAAATTCTGTGGTGGGAGAAGGGAATGTTACAGCAGCTGGAGCTGGAGAAACAGGGGTTGGAATGGCATTTTAGGCCCTTCTGAGCATTGGCAATGGCCTTGTTCTTGGCAATGGCAGAAGGAAGAGCAGAGGTCAGATCTGCATGTATGGCCTGATTTGGAAACATTTGAGAGGAGGTGCAACCAGGCCAAGGAACTTCTGTTGGATCTGAGGGTTGAGGGAGTAGAAAGAGGCCACTGAGGTGATAGGAGGGAGACAGGGTGAGGATGTTAGCTATGACCCACACCTTGCTTTGTTCTACTGCAGCAGCATAAATTGATTCCTTTTAGAATCTCCACAGCACACATGTGCCATAGTCCACAGAACTAGCCTTTCCTGATGACTATGAGGCCACTTCTAGTCTGATTCTATTATAAACCATGGGAAAGCTGGGCTTCATGGGAATTTCTAATAGTGGAATGGCTGGCAGGAGGTAACTCACCAAAGTCTTCCAGTCAGTGAGCAGCAGAGCTGATATTCCAACCCCATGGAAGGACCAAGTCCACAGCCTTCCAACTCACTGTGTTGCGCCCTCTCAAGCTGAGCGGTGTGGGCCTCTGAACCTTGAGGTGGCTCCTGTGGAAGGATTGGCTGGCTGCAGGAGCTGGAAAAGCACCTGCAGAGAGACTTAAATAAGCAGTTATAGCCTTTCTGAATCAGTCTCTGGAGACTGGCTTATTTACTTTAAGCCTGCACTAGCCAGTCTGACCCTGAGTCCTGCCCTGGTCCATTCTCTGAGGCTTCCTCCAGGTTTGAACTCTCAGAATTCAGAACAGCTCTCAGACTGCACTATCCCTCTGGGTACCTCCAGGGAGTCAGGGAAAAGATGACTGGGGATTATAGAGAAGGGTGTCCATTTTGAGGGACTTTCCTCTCCCCTCTCCATGGTGTCCTGTTGAATAAATCAATGTTGGATAATAGACTCAAATGCCCAAATCACCATGTCTCATGGATCAGGAGGTGGGCATGTGGTTGCACTGTTGGCTGACATCCTTCTCTGTACTACCCTCTCCTGATGCAGGAAGGTGGTATGGTCACAACTGAGCCAAATTTTCACCTATAATTAGCAGCAGGCCTAGTTGAGGCCATATGTCGTCCATACCAATGTTCTTTTGACCAAAAAATACTTTGCCAAAGGGGAAAGACTTCAGGAAGGAACCATTTCTTTCCCCTCCACCTCAGAAGCCCCTGGCTGGGGTTCTTTACTCTGCACTGCCTACACCCACTTCTGCAATCCATCAGCTGCACATTAGAATGGGCTTGGGGATGCTTTGAGAAGTGCTGATACCCTGGTCCTACCCAGAGATTCTGATGGAAATGGTCCAGGGTGGGGCTCAGGGCAAAATTCCCTGAATGATTCTAGTCTGCAGCTGGTTTTGGGAACCACTGTGCTGTGTGTTAGGCTTGTGCCCTCTCTCTTGGGGTGAGGTCTGTGAAACTGGCCTAGCCTAGCATGGATGTGAGCCATTGCTCTAGGGTTCCCTCCTTGGCAGTCAGACAACAGAACTGAGGCAGCTCTGGATCTCTGGCTGCTTTCAGAGCCTATTCTTAGGGGAGGTGTGGCCTCTGGGACCAGGATGCCCCTCAGCTCACTCTGTGCCACACTATCTGCTGATACAGCTCTTGAATGGCCTGGCCTCTATGCTCATGGCAAATAACTCTTTTCCTCTTTCTGAAACTAGGAAGTATGTAATCAGCACTTGCATCAGTTCCTGTTGGCCACTCAGCAGCTTGTTGTGCCAAAGTGATGTTCATAATTTATGATAAAAAATGTTACATGAAAAGGGAGCTTCATCCCCAGAGGCCTCTGTGAAGCAGCACTATTCATTGCTAGGCGTTTGCCCAACCACCTTGACTTTATGATATGGCTGAGGAAACAAACTATGTTGGCTGTGAGTGAGAAAACTTGAACCCCAGCTCTACCCTCAGTTGCTGGTTATGTGGCACCAGGGATACCTCCCTCCTCTTTCTAGACTTCCATTTACTCACTTGTACTTTGCTCACTCTTGGTATCCCACATATCTCTGAAAGATGGTAAAACAAACACTGATGTCCCTTGGACTGCCCTTCCTGCTAGAAAAGTGTTAGTCATGAATAGCATACAAACTGGGGAGACCTTTAAACTGAGAGTCAGAAAAAAATGCTGACATCCAGCAGAAGCATGCTCAGCCCAACCTCTCTATCATCCCTAGCATGCCAAGTAGGGGTTCTGAGAGACACTGCCTGTAAATGTGTGTGTCCACTGCTTTGGAATGAGGAGTTTTCCCAGGGGGACAAGAGCCCCAAAGCCCCAGCTGTCCAGAGGATATACCATTCTGAGAGGAGTTCCATGAAGCACTGTTCCCTATTTGGAGTCAGGCTCTATGCCTGGCAGCTGTGGGGCCTGGTTGATGAGGAGGCTGAGGGGAGGCCCCGAGAGGGAATGGGAAGCGCCCAACTGGCCTGGACATTTGTGTTACTGAAGCTCTTGAATGGGTTCTTATAATGGGCTGACTGGCTCTGTGCCTCTCAGCTCCCTGACTGACAGCTGAAGCTGGGATCTCCACACCTGTAGACTCAGCTGGCTGCAGGCTGCTCCAGGATTGCTCCTGGGTTTATAGAGGTAGTTTGCACACAGCCCTCAATAGATCGGGACTGAGTCTGGCTGTGGGTCCACTCTGGCCTGCATGTTCCAGTTTACTCTGGCTTGGTTTCTTATATCAATTAAGCTACTGTAAGATACAATTAATAGAAAACTCCACTGAGACCGGCTTAACTAAAGGGTACATTATTATCTTGTGTAACTTCAAGATCTAGGCTGGATAGATGCCAGGTATGGGTGTTTCTCAGATCAATGACATCACCAAGGACCCATATTCTTTGTATTTCTCCTCTCTGCCCTCTTTGACATTAGCTTCATCATCTGGCTGGTGGTGAAGTGCTTGTAGCTGTTCCAGGAATCACATGTGGAAGTGATTATTCCTAAAGGAAGAAGAGAGACTATCCCTATCTGTGGAAATCTGAGAGTTCCTTCCTTCCTTTCCTCGTCGGGTTCAGTTGCATGTCTACTTGGCTTACTTGATTTTTTTGGACTAATCTATGGTGGAATGGAATTAGAGGAGGCAACCCAATACTCAACATGACTTCTACTGTTACTTGTTTTCTTGGTTGAGAGTGTGATCTGTCTGATTTCTTGCTTAGTAGTCCTCTTTTTCTTTAGCTATTAACCACTTATCTCTGCTTTTGTCTTCAGCTCCATTGCAAGTCCCCTCTGAATTTGTTGCAGGTGAGCATCTCACATTTAGATTCTATTGAGGTCAGGAATGACAAGAATTACATCTTGGTTGGGTGTGGTGGTATATATCTGAAATGTCAGTAATCAGAAGACTGAGGCAGGAGAATCTTGAGTTCAGGGCCAGTCTGGGCTACATAGTAAGATTCTGTCTCAAAGAAAAAAAAAATCACATCTTGCTCATCATCTCTCTTGGCCTGAACCTGCCTTCTACTAGATCTTATTCCCATTCCATTGGTGGTAAACTTTCAATGGCTTCATGCTCCTGCATGGGGCAGGTCAGAGAAGGAGAGGTGGAACCAGACTGACTCACAGATTACAATCTCCTCTTCCTACCTTCCTACCACACAGATAACTTGTGAGCAGAACTTGAAGACTTTCATTCAAAGTTCCACCTTCATGTGCCAGTGGAAGCTGTTACCACTGGTCAACTGCCTGCTCCCATTGACTCCTTGCACTGGGGGTGAGTAGGTACAGGGTTTGGAAGGAAAAGGTACAGGCTCATGAAGTATTGCTCTGTTGAGAATTCTACCAGGTTTGCAATAGTAATGAACATGGAAAGCTGTTCCTTCCGTCCAGGGAAGAATCCAGGAATTGAAAAGATAAGACCCTCATCATGTGTGAAGGAAGCCACTACTCTCAACTCTACTACCATGGTCAAAGACTGACAGAATTGAGTGCTATGCTTTCCTTACATTTACTCCTTTCCTCCTTCCTTATATTCTTGGGTACCCCTGGTGTGGTGGTGGAGTGCTGTGTAGTAGGAACAATGCACAGCTGGAGGACCAGGCCCACAGATACCTGCTACCCTGGAGTGCAGGTGATAGTTTCCAAATCACTGATCATTCTTCATAAGAACCAGGCAGGGCAATGGGATAGGGCTGAGTCCAGAGCTGGAATAGAATGTAAGAGTCATTCCCTTAACAGACCAGTACTCAGTGCAGCCTAGTTTCTGTAAATCCTGTTCACTTTTTCAAAATATTTAGAAAGATAAGAGACCATTTGGTTCATAGACAGTTGATGTGAGATAGACCAGGAAGGTATTATCCCTGTCTGGCAGCTGAAGAAACCAAGGCTCAGAAAAACGAGGCTGTTAACTGTGCCTCACTGACTCTTTTCCTTGCCTTCTGCCACACCAGCTTGGCTAAGCTGACCTGACGGCTCAAGTTCACGTTGGTCATTAGTGATGAATTTAAACTCATGGGCACCCAGCAGTTCCTGCTGGCTGTGTTGTATAATTCTAAGGAGGTGTCCCAGTGAATTGTGACCCAAGTGTGACCTGAGCTTCTAATCAGACTGCCTTCTCTCCAGACAGCACCCACTGACCTCAGGGTTGATGGTACTGGGCTACACCTTCAAGTAGAATTGTGGACAACATACAAGAGAGACCTTCAATGCCTGACCTTGGAGTTTGTCAGCAAGCAACCCTATGGTTGGAGGAAATTGGAATTCTCTGCGTGTGAATGTGCATTTGTGGGCATGTGCTGTGTTATACACCCAACTGGGCCTGTGCACATGCAGCCTGCTTGCGCACGTCATGCCTGTGCATGCCGCGCATTGTTGGTCTCTCAGATTCCCAGGCAACACTTGCTACATTGTGCAAAGCTTTGGGGCCAGCTTCTGTTGCTCTTTTAAGAAATAAAATTGCCTTCCAGATGCTTCTTTCACTTGATGTTTTTCCCCCTGCACTTGACGGAAGTGCCTAAACTTCCCATTCAGGGGGCTCTAAAGAGAATGTATCATTTCATGTTTCCTTGTTTAGCTTTTCCAAATCTGAAGTCCAAGCTGGCAGAGCTACTGATTAGCAGAAATCAAAAGCAAAGGCTGGGCTTTTGATGGGAAAACTGCTACATTAGAGAGGGCTGGTTGTTTCACAATTGCAGGGCAAGGTCCATACTATTACTCACCACTGAATGGCCATCAGATTGCAAATTACCGGTCACTTTGCTGGACGGCTCAGTCATCCTGTAATCAGGATCATAATATCCCCTATAATGGTCAAGACCAGGCACCTACCAGGAGTCTGTTGCTGAGGCGCCAAATTGCTGGGCTGTATGCAGTAATGATTATCACAGCAAGAAGGAAGGAAAGCTTCCCAAAGCCCTGGGTGTGTGGCTTTCTGTACTCAATCCCCATTAGAAAGCAGAATTGATATCAAAATGATGCAGTAGTCCCTCTCCCCATCAAGGCTCTGACTGCATGACTGTCCGATTCCACGGCATTCCTAGGCCATGGTCTCAAGCAGCTGGGATGTAGACCTTGGGCCAAGGAGTAGGAAAGGAAGGTCATTGTTTCCCCCAGCCTTCTGCTCTGGTGAATTGTGACTGTGTGTGTGTGTGTGTGTGTGTGTGTGTGTGTGTGCGTGCGCGCGTGCAGCTGTGGGTGGATGAAACTCACGGAATGTTATAGAGTTATTGATGCTGTTCCATAATTTTAACATGAATAGTGGCTTCACAGCTTACATAGATGTTATATGTATGCTGCTTTTGTGGTTCAAAAATGAAAAAAAGAAAAAAAGAAGGCGTAGTGGATGGAGCAATGAGTACTTAGGTAACACTTAACTTATCTCCTGGTTCACACAGGACAGGCAGTGTGTTGAATGAGGTAGCTGGAGAGTCAGGGGCTGTTGACAGAGGCATGGGCAGGGTTAAAGAAAAATAATAGAACTAGTGTCAGGAAGAGTCTCACTCACTCCTAGACCCCAAGGAAGCAGGTAGAGGGAACTGAGGCTGGAGAAAGAGCTTTCAGGAAAGGGACTCAGGAAGGGGGTAGGAGTGGGTACCAGGAATACATACCCTGACTTCACTTTCTTTTGGCTCTCATTCTCCTGTTACTGCCTCCTATTGGCCTAACCTAACAGAAGGCCAGAGGGCATGGGAAACAGTAAGTACTTTCTACAAGGCAGAGCCAAATAGGAGAGGGCAGAGGGATGGAGGGAGGGAAAAAGGACTGACTAAGCACACATTTGTTAAAGGGGCATCTGATGTTTGACTGGTTGGAAGGGGACTCTTAGGACCTACATGGTTGGTATACCAATACCATAGTCCTTCCTTACTCTGCTGCCTGGAAGTGAGCACATGGATTCCAGACCTGCCTTCCCCTCTGTGGTTGTTTTCTTGGTCCACAATGATGGTGATTTCTTAGCTTTCACCCAGCTCCAGCAGCACTTTGTTACCTATGGCTATGACTTCTGGGTGTCAGGAAATGGTCTTAGGTGACTCATTGACAGTGATACCTTGGGCACAAATCTGGAACTGGTGGGGGATGAATTCTGGTGGAGCTGAAGACATGGTGGTGGTAGTGGGAACTAGTGCTGGCTCAGGGTCTAGATGGAAGCCTTGGCCATGGTTTGCATGAAGGCTGTGTTTCACATTTCTCTTCAATCTGGGAAAGATGGTGCCCTACCTAATTCTGTAAGAAATACCGGAACCCCATACAAATCTCCCTTCAAACAGAGGAGCAGGCTAGCTGAGAAAAGAATAAGGTTGGTATTATTTTCAATTCCTGCAGAAAAATACCACTTCCTGTCTTGTGAGAGCCTGTTTATCAAACTCCACCTTGCAGGGCTGAGAGAGTGACAATAAAGAACTCAGATGGTCTTCCTCAAAGGTAAAAAGGGTAATGAAAACAGTAAGTGCTAATGGTGTGCCTACTCTCTGCTATTCCAAAAACTTCTCCTATGTGTTTTTATTTAATTCTTATGACAACCCTATGAAACAGGGACCAAAGCTATTCCCACCTTTCAGATGAGAAAAATCAGGCAAAGACAGGTGAAATAACTTGTCCAGTGTTGCACAGAGGAAAAGTAGTGGAGCTGGGATTCAAACCTGGGCAGTCTGGCTCTAGAGTTATGCTGTTTCCCCTTTCCCATCTTGGCTAACTTCTTCTTCACAGGTGCCAAGAGAATCATGTTGTCCAGCCTTTGTGTTCTTTCAGCGTGGCCAGCTCAAGGCCCCAGAGACTAAGTGACCAGGTCTCCAGATCTCTGATCCAATGTGAATGATGTGCCTGGCAGTTCTGGAAACACTGGGTAACTCAACAATGTCTAGCTCTGCCTAGTGATACCCTGGCAATTTTGTTTACCAAGTAAATTTCTTTGAAGCAAAATTCCTGTTATCCAAGAAGCAATGTGAACTCCAATCTTGTTTTTATAAACCATCGCTGACATTAGCCGCATGAGACAAAACCTTTAAGGTGTTTGTGCTGCCCTGTGTGCCCTGAATCTGATGCAGTCTGTTTTCACTGTGAGTAACAGTCAAGCCTGGGGTCATGGGACAGCCCAGGGGCCAGGTGAACTGGGTGTGCTGGGGGCACAGATGAAAGCTAATCTTTCATCAATTTCCAGGGGTCCAGGGCACCTGAAGCACCTTTGTAGAGTTCCTAGACCCACTGGCCAAGCTGCTGTCACAAAGAACAGAGTGTCTGGGGCCATGTGACCATGGGGGAGGCTGCCTAAGCCTCTGAGGGGACTGCCAGCTTCTGAGCAGTTGATTCTATGACTCTGGGATCCACAGCTCCAGAGAAAGGGCGGCATTTTTCCCTAAGAGGCTTGATCCAAATGGCCTCATGGCTTTCTTTCTTCTAGGATCAGCAAGGCTACTGTGGGGAGGGTCAATAAAGGTGCTTGTCCTGACCTGGCCTAGAGGCACCCCTGCCAGATGCAGAGCTGAGCCCCTGGGTTCAGTCCTGCTATACCTGCTGTCCTTATCATCAGGTGCCATGTGGAAGTTCTGAACCTTCCCATTTCCTGGGACCAAGGCCTGGGACAGTGAGTCTCCCTTTGTCCAACCCAGACAGCCCAGGGGCCAGTGGAGAGGGTCTCACATCTCTTGGATGACAGACCCATTTTACTTTTCTTCCTGGGTGTGTTAGAATTAATACAGAGGCACTCTATGCCTAAAAAAGAATTTGCTCCCAACTCGGAAGATACCTTTCATTCTTATTTTACAAGTGCTACATAGGGGTAAAGATGTTTCCTCATCCAGCCTTGTGGCTCAAGTGGTAAAGGGAACAGAGCTTGGCCTCTTAGGGAGCATCTTACTACCTTTTTTCTCTTGACTGCTCTTTTTTATTCCCTAATAATGATTGTTTTGGAAAGGCTGCACCTGGCTGGACCAACCATTCTTCTCTTGTTATGGGGCATAAGTTCTCACCTCTTACGAGTAGGGAGTGAGTGACTGCCATTTGGTTCCTGAGAATTACAGAGGGAAAGGTGACCACAAACTGCTCTGTTCGGAGCCTTTCAGCTTCATTGGTGGGTGATCAAACGGCCCAAGATTTCCTAAATCTTATCCCAGGCTGATAATCCTTTCCCCAAATGACTTCCCACATCATCTGCGTCAGTTAAAGTGAAGGATGAAACAGACAGCATCCTCAAAGTGAGTATTTGGAGGAGGTTTAATAAGGATGGCTTGTAAAAATGTGGACAGGGTTGGGAGAAGCCAGTAAGAGAAAATGCAATGTTCTGGAGCAATGGCAACAGGGAGGCTTTATCTTGTAAGCCTGAAGATCTTGTGAAGGGGCGTCCAGAGTTCTCAATGTCATTCTCCAGCTATAGTCTCCTTGTCTAGTTCCTTGCATTGGCCAAACCCAATGATACACACACACACACACACACACACATGCACATACATACATACACACATACATATGCATACACACACACACACACACACACACGTATATGAGAGAGAAAGAGAGAGAGGCAGAATGTTGATATGTTGATGACACCTGTCAATACAGCCCCTAGAGTGGACTTTTTTTTTTTTCTCTTTTTTATCATTTATTTATTTTAAAAAATCTTTATTGTTGTGCTGGGAGCACATTGTGGCATTTACAAAAGTTCTTATAACATATCAAATATGTCATAGTTCAATTCACCCCCTCCATCATTCTCCTTTTGCCCCCTACCCACTATTCCTGGAATAATTTCAACAGGTCTTATTTTCCCATTTACGTACATGTGTACACAGTATTTGCACCATGTTCATAGGGTGGACTTCTTGAGGCACAGAGCAGGGTAGAGAAGAGCAGAGAGTGGATCTGGGCAGGTGTATGGGGTAAAAGCCATGCATCCAGCACACCTTTAGCATCTGAATCCTACCAGTTCTCTGACTCCCATCAAATATATTCACCCCAAATGGCCTGCTTGGTTGTGTTTTGTGCTGTCCCTTCTACCTCCATAGTTTTTGACATCTCATTCTCTTTTTTTCTGGCAATAGTTTTAAAATATTTTATTTTACCACTTTACAAAATGGACAAAAATTATTGTTATGTCTTGACAGTATTGTATTTTAGCCTTAAATCAAATGATTCTTAACTGGGAACAATTTGGCCCCATCCTCAGGGAACATTTGGCAATGGGTGGAGACATTGTTGGTTGTCACAGCTCTGGGCAGTTATACAGAGAGGCCAGGCCAAGATGGCTGTTAATACCCTACAAGGCCTAGCATGGCCCTCAGTCACAAAGAATTATCTGGTACAAATGTCAGTAGTGCCAAGGTTGGAAAAACCTGCTTAAGTAGAGAAAAGTTTGGGCTTTGTTAAAGGCAATCATACAGCAGGGGAGTACTGTGTTTGTTGTTGGTTTGCTTTGTTTGAGCAGAAGGAGCCCTGTCCTGGGGGAGGTTTTCATACTGTTGGGGTCTTTGGGCTTACTCTCTGGGCATCCTGGCCATCAGCAGGACTGTAGGATTGAGCTTCTGAAAAGCTGGGTTGGAGCTCTTTGGGGGAACATCTCAGGCTATACATGACATTCAGTTTCCCTGCTCTTTGTGGCTGTTGGAGGTGGCACAGCACATTCTAAAAAGCTGCCTTGAGATGGTTCAGCCAGACTCAAAGGGGCTGGTAGAGTTCTTGCTTTCCCAGATATTAGGATTCTTTGCTTTTGAGGCCAAAGGTCTTAGAATGTTAATAAGTAGGGACTTACAAAAAGTCCTGAAATAGTTCTCAGGACATAAAGAAAACATCCTACCTCAGAAAGTAACCAAGCTATACTTTGGTATCTTTGCTTCTTTTCCCTGTTCCTCCTTATATTCTATTTCTGAGTCATTTCCCTGACTGTTTGCACCTATGTTAGAGCAGAGGGTGGGCGGGGCAAAAACTCCCTATGAGCTTCCTTTGGGAAGTGGTGAAAAAGTCATGGTGAAAAGATGAAGTCATGGCCCCAATTATCTGCAAACACACCATTAACAACACACACTAATAACTACCACACTGTTCTCCTCATCACAGTCTTCATTTGTCTGTATTACAGTGGGAATGATTTTAATATTCATCACTGCATTGTTTTTAGACAAACAATTCATGCACATTGTTGAGAGACATAGTGACAAAGGATTTATATAAAAGGGGAGCAATCTTTCCACCTCCCCACAACTACCCCTCCCAAAAGGCAATATCCATCTAGAAATAGTCTATGGCTACGCAAACACACACAGATACATAGAAATAGCTGTATCTATCAAACATGTATTTATTTTCTCACCCTATACCAGTTTAGTGTATTTGCCTTTTTACTTAGAAATGTATCTTGGGAACACTTCCATATTAGCAAAGAACTTTGTCTCCTTTAAAAAATGATCTTATGGTAATATATAGCATAATATTGTTAGCTAAAAGTGACTTTTTTTTTTAAGACTTCTGAATCTGTATCAAACTAGAAAGAATATTCAACTGAAAAACCAAAAGCCCAAACAAAAACTTGTTTGAAAGTTTTGCATGTGAGGCTGATTGCTTTTATCATCTTGGAAAGCTTTCATTCTCTCATCTTACTGAGGTTTCAGATTTTTTTCCCCCAAGCATTTATTTATCCCTTAAAACTTTTGTCAAAATAGCTCTTCAGGAGCCTTTGGCTACTGCTTGTGACTTAAACTGTGTCTGTTTTATTAAATTACTGAATGTTTACTATCCTTTTTAGTGGAAAGCCAGCCCAGGCCCAGTGGAGTGATTTTTGACAGCAGAAACACCTGCGTGGATTTGGGACAAGGTATCAATTTCCTGTGTTTCCATTTAAAAATCTGTGGATAGTATCCCGAACCTCAGCAGCTTTGAAGCTTTGTGCTGGGCAGGGCTAGCTCAGATGCAGAAGTGAGCACCTACCTCTCTGGGCCGTATTTCTGCGCTATAGCCAGGACCCGCTTAAAAGATGAACACATTTTAAGTCAAGAAGAGCTTGCGGCATTTGGAAAGCAAAGAGAGGGCAGGCAGAAGAGCCGTCGGGGTGTACAGCATTCTGGGACTCCGGGACTTTGAAATCCTTTCCTGTGTTGTCACTTGAATGTCGAACACGATATTCTCAGTGGACACTAAAAAGAAGTACAGGTACCGTAGGCTCCAGGGGGATTCATTATTCAAGGCACAAAATTTCCTACTCCGGCCCGCAACGCATTATAATTCAAATGAGCCGAGCACAATAGAAGAAAAATATGCAAGCAGATTTCTCTCCGTCGTGTTTTTTTTCCCTCCTCTCTGAAGCCCTGTAATTACAGCAGGCAGGTGGAGCATCTGGGGTGTGGGGGAGTCCACTGTATTTTTACCTTCCCAGGAACGCGACTTGCCTACCGCATCCATGTATTTCATTTTTAATTAAGTGCTTATTGCAAAATCGGAGTCCCTGAGCGAAAGCCTGATTCACAACTTTTTTTTTCCTCCTGCCGTTCTCAGAGATCTCGCTGCTATTACTGTCTTCAATTTCCTCTTAAAAATTATTCATTTAGTAAATTAGTTCTGGCCTTCTACGAGATCGGCCGTTCAGAGATGGCAGGATTGGAGGCCATTCACCCCCTCCCCCCCGTCCTGACTCAGTTTCTCCTGCAGCGCAAAGGGCCGGGATCCGGCCAGGGTCTCTTCCTTCTCCCCATTCCACTGCCCAGGGCTCTCAGGCGGGGTGGGGCGACCTCCATCCAGCCTGTGGTGGTGGCAGTGGAAACGCAAGGCCACCAGACACAAGGACCCCAGGTGCCGCGGCGATCCCGGCTGGATCCTGGGTTCTCCGAAGCGCCCCGGCGCCCGGAGTAGGCTTCGGGATTCGAGGGTGGTGGTCACAGCGCTTTGTCGGAGACCCCTAGGTTGACCCAGAGGAGAGACGAGAGGGGTGCAAAGAAGTTCCACCGTGGAGACGGACCCTGAGGTCCTCGCCTCATCCCTTCGGACGCCAGCCACGGAGGAGGCGGCCCCGGGGCCTCCACGGACCGCCGCTTTCCTAATCGGGAAAGTCGGGGGACCTAAGGACGACCCCACCAAGGTCTGCACCCCTGATGAGAACCGGTGTTCTGGCGGAGACACAGACCAGGGCAAGGTCTCCGCGGGATCCCTACGAGTCCGCCGGCCCAGGCTCAGTGCACGGCCCCAATTCTGGCCAATGTACCCAAGGCCCCTCTCCCGGAATCATCGCATGCCAATGCGTTCCCAGAAATCCGCAGGGCCTTGCCCACTGTCCTCTCCGGGTGGCTCGTGGCCACCGCTCAGTCGCCCTTGCTTTGGAGCCTTCTAGGGGCAGTTTGTGACGTGGTTGAGATTAGCCCGGGACGGTGGAGGGAGAGGGAGAGTCAGCCGACGGTCTGGTTGGGGTCAGTCAACATTTGTAGAGAGAGGGGGACCTCTTTTTTTTTCAAAATATAAAGATTAAAGAAAGCATTCCCCGGACTACAGATCCCAAAAGAGTGTCCAAGACTGTGTTAGGGGGTCTTCCCTGTCCCCTGGAGCTGCCTCAGCACAGGCTGCCTCCGTTTGTGACTCCAGTTTTCTGGGTGCCCTCTGCGGGTCATGCACTTGTCCTAGGTCCCCCTGGCACAGAGAGAAAACCCAGGGAAAAGAAGGATGGGGATAGCGCTAGGCTGGCGTTGGATTGTCTTCAGGGAGGCGCAGGACTCATGGGGCCAAGGGGTTGAGGAACAAAACCCCATTCCCCTCCAGGGGGTGGTGGGAGGTTCCTATCAGGTTGCTTTCAGTGGTCAAGGCTGTGACTAAATCCCCACCTTCCCACTCTAGGCCACCCAGGGATGAGGACTGGGGCTCTGTGATGTTTCATCTCTTACAACTTCTATTGTACTTTTGTTTCTTATTACAAAAGCAGTACATGTTTATTATAGAATTAATGGAGAAAATGCAAACATACAAAAGGAAGAAAAACCAAACAGAACTCTCCTTACCTAGAGTCAACCTTTTCTTGTATATTCTGAGATCAAACACAGTTACTATATGGGGTAACTGTTTTTTTGTTTTTCTTTTTCTAAACAATGTCTTTTAAAATATCTTTCCACGTGATCATCCTTTCAATGAATATAGCTCGTTGACTGTCTCCTTAATGATTATACAGTACTTTTGTTGCAGGACAGAGTGCAATTAGTTTCAGCCATTCCTTTTCTGGGTTTAAGGATGTCGCCACATCTTTTTTTACCTCTGTCCACACCATTCCAGGGTCATCCTCCTGCTGTGCCACTATGCAGCTTCTTAATTATTTCCTTAAGCTCCATTCCTCAAAACTGGCTGGGTCAATTGTTGTGCATTTTTTAAAAGTTTCACTACATTTTGTCAAATCGACCTTTAGAAAGGTTATGTCAATTCACACTCCCACCTGCAGAGAATGCAAAAATCTGTTCCCTGAGTTCTACCCTCAACAACCATAAATACTAGTCTGCTTTTTATTCTCTTGCTTCTCTTTAAATTAGAGTATTCATCTTTTTCTTACTGACTCATGAGAATATTTTATGTATTCAATCTATTAATTCTTTCTCATACATTTTGCAATTTCCCCCCACTTGCCAGTTGCTTTTACATTTAAATTTACACTTTAACATTCTGTGTAGTCAAAATTCTTAATCTTTTAATTTATGGCTTCTGCTTTTGGTGTCATTCTATAAAGTTCTTTCCTGCTTCAGGATTTTCTAATTATTCACCTGTAGATTCTTCTAGTCTCTTCATAGTTTTAATTCATATAAAATTCATTTTAGGACATGGTATGAAATAGGGATCTAAGTTTTCTTTCCTACCTTTGTTGTTGGTTCTGAATTCTTTCAACCCTGCCATGCAGTGTAGCCAATCCCCAGATAAGAAAGAGCTAGAAGGGAAGGGAAGATCTGATTCAGGAGATCCTGTCTCTAAGAAGCACCCAAACTTGGGGTGAGGGATTGAGAAAGTTTGTCCAAAACAGAGACAAGACCCATTTATTTTTTTGTAGCCACATCCAACAAAAGCACATTGATATGGATGAAATCTAGTCTCTGCCACTTCCACTCTGTGAAATCTGGAGCAAATTACTTTCTTACACCTTGGTTTTGCATTTTTGCAGTGGATATGATAATAACCACCTCCCCAAGTGGTGGTAAGGATAAAGTGACAATGTGCAAGTGAAACCTTTGGGCACAAAGCAAGCCCTCAATGTTAGTAGTAGTAGTGAGTAGAGAGAAGATGGGAAGGATGACTTCAACAGCATGTGATATGGAGATGTTACAGGGAAATACAGTGCTGGGTACAGGGCTTCTTGCCTATTATACCAGCTACTTGGGAGGATCATGGCAGAAAGCCAGCCAGGGCAAAATTAGCATGAGACCCTGAAAAACAAATTAAAAACAAAGGACTAGGGGACATGGCTCAAATGGTAGAGTATTTTTAATTCAATCCCCAGTACCACAAAAAAAAAAAAGGAAGAAACACAGACTTTCCCAATATTTATAGATACAAAGGTACAAGTATATGAGCAATAGTTCCATTTTGAGTTCCAAGGAACTTATTCAACTAATTTGGAGGGTTTCTTGAAAAGAAAGGCTTATATATTCCTAAAGTCTGGCTCTGCTGGAGCATGGACTTACATTTTATTCACGGACATTTCAAGGAACCCAGTAGTATTTCTGTTCTCAAACTGGTTTCAAGGCTTTCCGCTGGTCCTGCTGGTCCTGCCTGTGTTGAAGTAAATCAGCTGAACAAGTTGGCGGAAAGCTCACAGGACAGAGAGCACTCAGGTCTTGTGCTCTAAGTGGGCAGCCATGTCCCTTCCTGGCTCTCCCCCAACTAAGGATTGCTGCAGAGAAATAGTCACTGGATAAGAGCCAGGAGCACCAGTTAGCTTAACCAAAGGAATCAATGGACACTGTGTTTTCCCTCTGCAAATGAGGAAAATGACATGGTGAGAAGGCGTATGCCTTGTCCAGAATCAAAAATCCCAGGGGCAGAGAAAGCATAGAGAAATGCTCCCTCAGAAGGGGCCATTTCCCATTCTGGGGAGGCCTGGAGCTAGGCCCCTGTTAACAAAGGGACTGGGAACTCTGCTCTTGAACTCCCTGGCAGTGGCGGCCCAGAATATTTTTATGAGTCATTGACAATGAGTAGCCATTCAAAAGGCTGATGCTGCCTCTTCTTAGAAAAGGGCAAATATTTTAGGAATCCCTTGTTACTAGGCAAAGGCCTGGCTGCTTTTTAGGGGAGTGGGTCTTGGCTAGAAACTCAGTATCTAGGGTTTTAAGCTTTGATTGTGAATTTTGCTTCAGTAAAACAGTGGTTCTCAATTTGGGTCACACACTGGAATTAATTGTGGAGCTCTTTCACATACAGATGTTCAGGTCCCCCTTCCAGAAGGATGGGCCCTTGTGGTCAAGATTGCTAAAAAGTTCCTTAGTGATTCTAACATGTAGATTAGGGTGGAGAAGAAACCCTCTTTTGCATTGTTCTTCTTAACTGTGTCCTCTTCTCAGCTGCTAAGAACTAAGTAATAAGGCAAGACTATCTGATTCTACAGGTCTGGGGTAGGGCCTGAGATTTTACAGTTCTGACAAGCTTCCGGGTGATGCTGCTGTTGCTGCTTTTAGGACCACTTGAGTAGCAAGAGTCTAGAAGTGGTTCTTAAACTTCAATGAGCATAAAAATTACCCACTAGATCATTAAAAAGACAAATTCTATGGCTGACACATTGTGCCAGGGATGAGGTCCAGGAATCTGTCTTTTTAACAAGTCCTCAGGTGAACCAATGTTCTTGGTAGTTTGAGGACCATGCTTAGAGGATGGTTTTCTCAGGCATTTGTCCTTTTAGCATACCCTAGAACAAATGCTTGGCTAGAAGACAACACAGTCAATTGGCTGGAGTTGAAATTGAACAGAAGGTCCATGATGCCTGGTTCTTAGACTTGAGTTTAATCCTGTTGACTCAACATCCCTTCGCATTCAGGCAAAATCCCATCATCATAGGAGACCTAGAAGGTCTTGCATTTTCTTGGGATGAAGGAGCCATCTGTTTAGGTTTGGGTTTTGATTATAGTTATTTGACCCACATTGGAACTGTGACTATTGCATCAAGAGTCAGAGCCATAGCTCCTAGCAGAATGAAAAGGAAGGGACTTTAGAGGCCTTCTACCTAAGAAAGAGCCTCAGCAGGAAAGTGAAAGATGTTTAAAAAAACATGCCAATGTTCTATATGAGCTTATAGACATCAAATATGAAATGTCTGTCAAAGTGATGTGCTTTTTCTATTTCAATGTGATGCTGTTTGAGAGAGGATATACTCAAGGATGTGACATGGGTGTTTTTTAAAAAAAACAGACAAGCCAGTCTGTCTCTCATTGGCTTTTCCTGTTAGGTCCACCATTTGTTTGTTTTTTTTTTTTGCAAGCACTATTCAGTTTGCAGAATATTCTGGGTCTTTATTTTTCTCCTAGTTCTTCTCTCTTGCTTCTCCTTGTTTTGGCCATTTCTCTGCTTCCTAGCAGCTTCATCAAGGAAGGGAAATGGAAATGAATCTCATGTGAGGCAGTATAACATCTGTGAGTAGGTCTGCTTAGAAGCTTGATGGGAGGAAAGAGAGACACTCTCATTATTACTGTAGGTTTTATGGAATTCACTTCAGTGTGCTGTCCAGGCCCACTTTTGTATGGCAAATTCAAACTTGTAAGAACAGAATGCCCTCCTACCTCCAGTTTAACAGCTGGCAGTAATGATTTGGTAGGAAAAAATAGAACTTTAAAAATGCTTTATTATTTCACTCGGATATACTTACTACTTTATATATACTTCTTATTCTCATGGTTATTTGGTAAAACTGTCATGAGACAGAGAACATAAATTTGTCACCACACATGCAGATGGGCAGTATGACTTTCAAGTTGACAAGAGGTGTTTTGTCTATTTCTTATAGCCAGTTTCAAGACATTATATAACAAAACCTGCCTCCTGTTCCCATTACTTGATATAATAAATATCTTGGTGGAATTTTGTACAGAGTTTGATTACCCAGTCAAAATCTAAGTATCCTGCTGGGAGAAGAGCAATCATTTTAGTAACACTGTTCTATGCCTTGGTTGAATTGAATAGTTACTAATCCAGCCAGAGAAGAAAGATACAGGTAATTGGAACTGAGCAAACATACTGAGCCCCACAAAAAAGACTAACGAGAAGTGTAAAATTTCCCATCAAACATACATCCGTCTCTATTTTCTCCTTTTCTTAGACTAGTCATTGTGGCTGTAGGAAATGACTCTAGGGACCAGGTCTATACTAGGGGGAAAATGTCATTCCTCATTCAAGTACACTGGAAATGAATTTAAACAGACACATTCTGCCAATGGTCAACGTGAGGTCAATAACTCCAGTAGCCAATTTGAATTTTCTTTTAAGACAATATAACACCCCCATCTATCACCATACTTCTCACTTTGTAGCATCATCAGATTTTTTTTTTTTTTTAGATTGTTTGAGGGCAGAGAACAGGGATGTTGGTTGGCCAACTTTTCAAATGTAACTTGAATAAATCAATGGTAACAGTTTTCTCTCACTTATCTATACAAGCAATGGCCTGGCCAGGGCCAGTGTTGCCAGTTATCAGCTATTATAGGGCTAAAGCCATGGGAGTGGTTGTGGCACTTGTGGGGTGGTCAGGAATCCTAGACTGGCTGTTCCAGGAAAGTTCTATGACTCTTGCTCACTGCTGGATCCCTGTGCATAGTCCAGGGCTGGACTATGTAGGCAGGTAACCAAGTGATTTTTAAATTTGTGGACTTTTTCCTTTTTTTTTGAGTACTGGAATTGATCCTAGGACCTTCCACTTTCTAGGCCAGCCCTACATTTGAGCTGCTTCCCCAGTTGTGGATTAGAGGTCACTATACATTTCCTATCCAG
Organism: Castor canadensis; assembly: GCF_047511655.1. NCBI lineage: Eukaryota > Metazoa > Chordata > Mammalia > Rodentia > Castoridae > Castor > Castor canadensis. Next base: position 127,281,451 of record NC_133391.1, on the reverse strand, counting down.
CAGCAATTTCCTTAATGAGAATGCATAAGAATGAAGTTCTCATTTCACAGAAGATGTTTACTCAATGTCACATTGTAGGTGACAGCAGAACTCAGGAAGAGAGAGACTGAATCTTCTGCTCCAGGGTTGGTTTTAATCACATGCTAACTCTCCCACAACTTACTTAATTATAAATTCAAAGTGGTTTAAAAGGGATCTCTGAACTCACTGTGTTCTTATTTAATAAAATTGACCTGTCATGGTAGAAGTCTGGACTTCTAATACAAATTTTCCTTCTTTGGCTGTGCTGAATCATACTGGCCATGAATACATACAAAGAGTATGCTTGTAGGCTTTGAAGAACTAAAAACACTTAGTTTCTGATTACTGGAGAGCAATGAACTGAGAGACTTGATTTGCTGGGTCACTGTGGGCAAAAGAGACAAGTTATGCATCTTTGGATCAAGCTTTGCCATCTTCAAGGCAGGGAAGACCACACAATACTGTTCAAGGCCTTTGGTTGGAGGATTTAATGGAGTCCACAGGCAGAGGATAAGGTGAGGGTAGGAGGAAGAATAGAGTTGGAAGTTGTTTTACCCGTTCTGACACCAGGGATAGTTCTTGTATCAGGTTATCCATCCATCTGCAAGGCCATCTGTTGGCCTCCAGTGCTGCCTCTAATGCACCCATGCTTCAGGGCCCAGGTTAATTTTCACCCAGCCTTCACTGATACTGTAGCAGGTACCAGGAACTCTTTTTCAGAGCTCTCTCACTCCCTGAACTCCTTACTCATTCATTGAACATGTTATATTATAGAATATTTATGAGAATTACCCCTATTTTGTCCCTACATTTTATCTTTAGGGAGCAGATCAGCAAAGAAAGAAGGACATGGACTTTAAAAACATATTGAGTTAATTTGAATCCTACTCTAGAGCCTCTGAGGCTCCAGGGGCCGGTGAGATGATAAGGCAGTCCAGCTTGGCTCTACCACTTCTCTGGCTACTTTAAATTCACTGTGGAATATAGTTGGGGCAGGTGTGACTAGCACACTGGATTACTGTTGTAACATAGCACCACAAACTCAGTGGCTCAAAATAACTCAAACATATTATGTGCAGTTCTAGAGGTCAGAAGTCCACAACAAGTCAGATGGCTGGGTATCTTCCAGAGGCTCCAGACAAGGATCTGTCTCTTGCTTACAGATCTTTGTTGTTGGTCTTAAACTCACCATCCTCTTACCTCAGTCTCCTGGCTTCTGGCATTAGGATCTGTTTCTTGACTTTGTGGTCCCACATCACGCCAATCTTTGTTCCCATTGTCATATCTCGGTCACTTTGATGCTGACCTTCCTACCTACCTCTTCTAAGTAGCCCTGAAATTCTACTGGGCCTGCCCAGATAATCCAGGACACTCTCCCTACCTCCACACCCTTAATTACTTCTGCAAAATCCCTTTCTCCATTGAGATAAAGTATCTCAGGCGTTGGGATCTCTGGGGCTGGGGGTGAGGAGGTACTTTGTCCACTATTTCCACTAAGGATAAGTCCACCACTTGCATAGTCTTCAGAGCTGTTTCCACGTCTATGAAATGGACAATGACTGTCTTCCTGGCAGGGTTATTGAGGGACTGGATGAAGTAACTTATGCCTGTAAATTCCCAGTACTGTGTTTGTCACAGTGGATGCAGTTTGTTTTGGTGAGTAGGTTTTAAGCCAGAGGCCAAGGTCTGTGGCCTCTTCTTTCCTCTAGCTATGGCTGGGTCCTGAGTAGGAAATCGATACTTATATTAAATAATCACCTTGATTGATAACAAGGGCTTGCACATCATAACTGCTCTAAAATGGTTCATTGATTGTTATTTTGGTGGTAATGAGTAGGGTGGGAGCATCTGATTAAATGCTATTATCTATTAGATCTAAAATATAAAATTGCCTTATTCTGTTGCACATTTACCTAATTTACACTAAACACTAGTAGGAGAGAGGAGGAGAGGAATTAGTTCACGACACCACTTAGGGGAAAAAAAAATCTTGTTGCCCCTGACTTCTCTGCTTGGTCTGGAGACTTCTTGGTTTCCTAGGGTGCAGCTGACTGCTATCTGCAACTGGAATCTCTGAGGGCCCTGTCCAGTTAGGTCACACAAAGCCTGGCTTATTATTTGGAAGCACACAATGCCCCCTCACATGGGGCACAGAGCAGAGAAAATTTTTTTAAAGCCAATTTCAGTTCCCTGGAGCTGCAAACTGCCCTCAGGGCAAAGAAGCCTGCAGAATAATTGGGAGGAGTCTGGTAGGAGGGAGGCTGCATTTTTTTTTCCCCCTATATCCACCAATGCCATACCACTTTTTAAAGCATTCTCCTCTGGGACAAACCTATATGTCAAGATAAACAATTAAATAATAAGCAAGGTCAGATTAGGAAAAGTTCAGCCCTAGAAACTAACACCAGGAATCACTAGCCTATCAGTGTATTGCTGCTGAGAAGCCCGGTTCCCATATCTATGAGAGAACTGGGTCAGGGAGGAGAGGAGATGCTGTCTGTTTCCGGTCCCCTAAACTCACTAGGTTTATGCTTTTTCAGGATAGCAAGGTGAACAATAACCTTACCTTACCTGTGTATCAAGCTATTGTGCAGTTGCTTAAGGAATTCTTAATAGTCGAGGATGATGTATCTAGAGAAAGGGGTGAGAGAGGTCTCTGGATTCAGACTCCAAAACTGCAGGAGAGGATCATGACAGGACAGACCATTAGGTGGGATACCTCACACATCAGAGAGACTGTGGAAGAGTCCAGAGCCAATCCCAGCACTAATAACCAAGAATATAGCCAATTGGTGCCCAAGGCAAGCAGCTCAGGTCTTGGGTTACCAGGGTTTTTATAAGGCAAGGAAAAAGAGTGAGCATGTGAACATTCCAGGGCATCTGGGACTATAGATACCTAACAAGAAAAGAAGTACAGGACTGAGCATAAAAAGGCATTGCCTATAGGGGCTCCTAGGATGGCTGTGGACGCTTCGAGATTATGGCCATAGCTCAGGAGTAGAAGATTGAAAGTGTTCTGGACAGACTGGCTCCTCAAAAGAACTGGGAACACTCAGTTTTTAAGATTGACGTGGGATGTACAGTCAGTCTAAGCTGTAGGTTGGTAAGCTTTTGCCATTGAACAGAGGGTAGTCACTAAAACTGACCTTGCATAGTAACTCCAGTGTCAGGCCAGCCCTGCCTTATGGAGGGACTTTAGAAATATGCGGTAGTCTTTTCATCCATGGTTTTGTTTTTCAGAGATTCAGTTATTTGTGATCAACTGCAGTCAGAAAATATGGAAAATTTTAAAAATGGGTCTTTTTTATGTTTTAAATTGCATCCTGTTCTGAGTAGCATGATATCCTTCTCTGTTCCCACCTGGGACATGAATCATCTTTGTCAAGCATATCCACATTGTTCACACTAACCTGCTCGTTAGTTACTTGGTGCCAACCAAGCATTGGAGTTGTGTTAGTTACTTTTTCATGGCTGTGAGAAAATATTTGACAAAACAACTTAAGAAAAGAAAGATTTATTTTAGCCCACGTTTGAGAGGTTTCAGTTCATAGTCACTTGGCTTCATGTTTCTAGGCCCATGGTGAAGGAGAGCATCATGGCAGAGAGGGTGTGGCACAGTAGAGCTGCTCATCTAATGATGGCCAGAAAGCAGAGAAAACAGACAGGAAGGGGCCAGAGCAAGACACCCCTTCAAAGACATGCCCCCCCCCCCCGCCCACCGTAGGCCACACCTCCTAATAGCTCATCAATGAAGTTAGCACCCTTATGACCCAATTAGCTCTCAATAGCACCACCAGCTGGGGACCAAGCTGTCAGCACATGAGACTTTTTACAGGGCTCTTCATGTCCAAACCACAACAGTGGTACTTACATCCTGTACTTATATAACATAATGGAACAGAGTTGCCAAATTTAGCAAATAAAACTACAAAATACTCAGTTAAATTTGAATTTCAGGAAAACTATGAATACATTTTTAGTAACATGTATCCCAACACTGCACGGACATATTTATATTGAAAGGTATTTGGTATTTTTACCAAACTCAAACTTACCTGGACACCTTGTCATTTATCTGGTTTCCCTATTATAGCAGCTCGTACAGAACTTAGCTGGCTGGACAAAAGCCCAGTTCTAGGCCAAAGGAAATCAGGCAGTTGTCTTTCATCTACTTGACCACAGCTAAAGGTCTGTTTTTAAGGCCAGAGTCCCAGTCAGAGGGATATTTGCTATCAAACATCTTTTGAATTTTAGTTTGTAATCCACTCCTCAATGTGCCACTTACCCATTGATCTTCAAATAACCTAATAACTACATCCAACAAGGGCCACTGTGGAGAGAAATGGGACCTGATGAGGGCACAAGGCACAAAATCCATAGTTTGCCCATGCCTTTCAAATAGCTTGGAGATATTTCTGTCTTCTGTTCTCAACTCTGTATGGAGAAATTCACTGAGGGAGAAAGCAATGACTTTACTCTCACTGGGCCAGAAATTCCATGGCTGAAATGACCCAGGGGTACCAGGTAGATTTGACAATCTGTCAGTTTCTGGATAGAGTTACTCATCAATCACTCCTTCCTGTTAAATTGCAGAAACTCCTTTTCTTTAAATCAAACTTTATTTGCTCATGATGCAGTTTAAGCCCAGTTTCTGGCATGTGTACAACCCTGTCCAACTGCTCACGGGAAGCCGGGAAGTTGGTCTTCGGTCTGGGCATCTCTGATTAAGGCTTTAGCTAATTTTTCTCCCTCAGACTTCACTGTTGGGATTGTTTTATGTAAAAAGATAAGAAAACAACTGAAGCTCAGTCTTGCTCTATGGAGATAAAAACAACATAGTATTTTATTCAAGAAGAATGTGTATAATAACAGTAATCTAAATATAATGATATCTATAAGGTCCTTGGCAAAGCCACCCAGGAAAAAGACAACAATAGATGTGAAAGCCTCAGTGAGTTGTAACACCACCTTTCAGCATCCAAAGACCCTGGAATCAGATTCAGATAAATGGGTTTCGTCACTCTGGACTCAGCTGGATGCATCCTGTTTTATTCCTAGTGCCAATTGCACATCCTCCACACAGTGGCAAGGTATTGGCTCCTCTTCAAGACACTCAACCTTGCAGAGGAGGAATGAAAAGGATTCCTTTTCAGCTTTTTCATATCTAAACACAAAAATAGCTCTCTCTCTCTCTTTCTCTGTCTCTGGGCTTCCCAAAGGGCTTCCCTTCCCCTCTGGACATCAGAGAACTGCTGGCTGAACCAGCGTTCATCAAAAGTGGTCTGTGGACCTCCTGTATAACAAGAATTATATCAAGACTTTTCTAAAATGCAGATTTCTGGGACTTGCAGAGACCTAGTAAATCTGATCTCCTGGGTAGGGCTTAGGAGTTTGCATTTTTAATGACCTTGAAGATTCTTAGGAACACTAGGATTCAAAGGACACTGGGTTTGTCCAGCCACCTAGCCCTATCTCCTCCTTCCTCCAGTATTATCCTTGATTATCACAAAGGCAAGGAATGTATTTGAAATGCCTTTTTTATTCCCTTCAGTGATCAGTTTACTTTAAGTGTTAAAAAACAGTATTTATTGGATGAAGGATCAAAATAATTTCCCCTTGCTTAGAAATTGTTCAGTCTTTCCCTGAGAAGACTGGATCATGAATTTGCCAATTTGATTTTAAGATAGCTCTCTTTCCCTCTCTCTTTCTCTCTCTCTCTCTCATACACACACACACACACACACACACACACACACACACACCATGTCTGTGAGAGTATTGCTCTCCTGAACATGTGTTTTTATCCAAGGGCCCCTTCTGTCCAGAAAAGGCCAACAAGGGATTTATGCATTGCTGGATAACATTGTCTGACCAAATAGGTAGAAACAGTCTTTGCCCTTTTCTGTCAGAAAAGATTCATGGAGATTTCAGGGTAAAGGGGGACTTGGGGCCTAGAGGGTCTAGGAAAAGATGTGCATGGTGTGGTTGAAGGGACACCAAAGCCCACGTGACACTTGCACCTGACTCTGTGGTCTGGTGTCTGTATTTGTACTTCTTTTCAAGTCAAGAGTACAGCTCAGTTTATTAGTGCCTGACAATCACCCCCACCTTTCAGCAGAAAGGCTGGGAGGGCAGGCCAGGGAGAGGCATGAGACCCCGCTGGGCTTCTGAGGGGAGTGTCCAGTGGGAGAGGGTACAGGACAAGCATCTTTTCTCTTGTCACCTTGCTTAGAGTTGCTCCTGAGGCAAAAACCATGACAAGGCCAGCAGGGTGCAGGGAAATGGTGGTAGGAATTAGAAAGAGATCCCACCAGGTGATTTACTTCTAGAAGGAAACAAGATTGATTGGTGATGTAACAACATAGACTAGAGAAAGCTTAAATAGCTGGGTCTGGGAACCAGAGAGTTGTTTTGGGGAGAGGGAAACCAGATTTCTAGGCAGTTGTAGAAGGTTCATTTGACTTTTGGTGACCTTCCCTTCTCAAAGTCTTTAAGCAATCTCTTGTCTCTCATGGCATCTGGCATTATCTGTGCCTCCCTTTGCATACTTTCTGCCTCTTAGCACTCCTTTGCAAGCCTCTCTTTCCTTTAGGTTGCTGTGAGCTTCAGAAGGCAGCCCTTTCTGTTCCTCACAGCTCTGTGATCTTGCATCACACTTCAGAGTGTAGCCTGACCTTGTAGGAGCATCAAGACACTTACTGTATGAGGTGATCAATGTTTATTAGAAAGCAGGGATATTCCTGGGGTGCTCTGAGGGTGACTCTCGTTGTTATTCAGTAGCTACAGACACAGATTTAGGAACCATTAACGTTTATAAATGGCCAAGTCCAGAGAAATTTGACCCTGACCCTGAAGTTCGACTCTCATTTAGATGCTCTAAGGTCCCTCAGAGCCAAGTACTGAATTCCAGGGATCTTGGGGCAGCATTTTCAACCTGTCGAACCCAATGCTCTTTCATTAAAACATGTTCTGTAACTTCCATTACTTTCTTGAGGTGAAATTCATTGGTAATATAACCCAACTTTACATATAATTTAAAAAATTTATGTAGTGTCCTAACTGTAATAAAGAGGAGAAGTAGGAGGAAAATAATTTTAAATAATTCTTTTTTCAATGCTCAGGCCTGCAGAACCTAGAAGAGAGTCTCTCAAACTTTAATCTACATGTCGATCATAGAGATAAGGTGGACCTGTAGACTCAGAGCCAGGGGTTGTGGGGTGGAGCCTGAGACCCTTCCTGGCTTCTCACAAGCTCCACAGTGATGCAGAAGCTCTGCTCTGTGGAGCACTTTCTAGCAGCAAGGAACCAGGGCATATAAAGGAACTCTCGCTGCTTATCTTTTCTTATAATGAATGCATTTAGATTTAAGAGGAGTAAAATACATTTAATTGAATATTGATGACACTTTCTTTAGAACTGGCATTTTGGAATAAGAGGTATATACATAATCATGGGGATTGTGACAACTTTAAAGACAAATTTATACAGGAATGTCCTATAGGTGATTCAAATACCATGATGTGACTTTTGGAAAATGGGGAAAACTTTCAAAGGAGACAAAGTATATCTTTCACCAATTTCCATTGTAGTTTTATTATTGCATAATTTAGTGTATATTGAAACTGTGTAAAAACATTGTGTACATTTGCAAAACACAAAGACTCTAGCCTTGAAAACTTTGAATAGGTTTTTCAAATTAGTGTAAAATAATTGTACAAAGGGGTTTCATTGTGCCATTTATGTGTGGATATAAGGTACTTTGATCAAATTCGTCCCCTCCATTGCCCTTTTAACCCCTTTCTCCTCTTCCTTTTAAAACAGTTTTATGCTATTTTCATACATATATATGCAAAATGTACTTCAATCGTATTTTTCCATCATCCCTCCCCGAACAGTGCCCTTGTTACAACCATGACACCCTAATATTATTATAGGTTTAGATTTTTCATCTACATCTGTGTCTGTGGGACTTCAAAGTCGTGGGCCACTGGACAATGTTTTTTTAGTTCTCCTGTCTCCTGCATTGCAGAATGTCTACAAGTCTGCCTCTGCCCCATAAATGCAGCAGTGCTTCCCAGTCTCAATCTCCCACTGTGTTCCCACTGACAACCACTAACCTAGAGAAATTGTAGGTGGAAACTGCCAGAAGCACACTGCATCAGAGACAACTGCATGAGTAAACATGCATTTTCCAAACCAGGTGTCATACTACATAACTGTAATCCCATCACTTGGGAGGTGAGGGCAGGAGCTTCCAGAGTTCCAGGCCAGTCTGGACTACACAGTGAGTTCAAGGCTGGCCTGAGCTACATAGTGAGACCCTGTATTTAAAAAAAAAAAAAAAAAGCCAAGACTGGAGATATAGGTCACTTACTTAGCATGTGTGAGGCCCTGGGTTTGATCCCCAGCACCACAATTTAAAAAAAGAAAGAAAAAAACAGGAAGGTGCATTTTCCTGGGAACGGCTCATATCACAAAGCAAGTCTGTGTCATAAACAACATAGAAACTACACAATTTGCCAAGATAGACATTTTTAAGGCGCTGCCTCTGAGAGCAGGAGACAGGATGGGCAAAGTGAGAGTGACTCCAGAGGACAGGATTCCAGAGGGTGCAGATCAGTGCATCTACTGGGGAGCAGAGAGGAACATTTACACTCTGCCCTGCTGGGAAGTAAATTCGTTTTAAACCAGGACCCTGAATTGCTTTCCAGAGCCCATGACTTCTGTCCTTTGGAGAAGTTTATTAATTCCCTCCACCTTCCATCTGTGCACAGGAACATTACCTGTCTCTAAGATCAGCTCAGAGGATGAAAACATGGGGTCAGACGAAGACCTCTGTGCATTTTAAAATCCTACCCAAGTTAGCAGCTATATGATTTGCTTTACATCTCAAGCAGGTTTCCCCATACTGTCTTTGGTACACCAGTAAACACTGCAGATAATCGCACAGAATGTCCTTGTTAAGCAACTACATCCTGCAACCCTCAACAAATATTGAGTACCTGCTGCATGCAGGGTCTCTTTCGGGCCCTGAGAAGCCAGAGTTCACAAAACCATGCAGTGGTGGTAAGTGCTATGAAGCAGATTAAAGTGAGGTGAGGGGTTGGGGAAGGGTAGAGCTGGGGTGGTCAGGGAGGTTGTGACAGTTGAGTAGAGAATCTGATCAGTGGGCAAATGAGCCATGAGAATTTACTGGGATTTGTATGAATTTATTATTTAATTTAATCCTTTCAATAATTGTGAAAGGCAGGGATTTTTAGAGAAGAGGAAGCAGAAGCATGGAAATGAGGCACTGTGTCCAAGGCAAGACAGCTGAGCACAGTGATGAGTTCCCCTTCCTCCAGAGCTACTCTCCTTCCTGCCCTTAAACCATTTCATGCTTGGCTACCTTATTCTGCCCTCCTCTTCCTCCACTCCCACCATGGCTACCGGATCCTTTCTTTCTTCAGTTTGCTCTTTTATGTCTTTTAAAAACAGACAAAGAGGAGAGGGGATAGAGAAAGCTGGTAACTTGATGTACATATATTCTCATAAGAACGTCAGTTTTAAACTAAAACATCTCCTACACGCATCCATTTCTCTGTATCTCCTACCTTCTTCCAACTCTGGGTTATTGCCACCTCTTGCAAACTGAGGCTCCTAACGGCTCTCTCTGCTTCCATCCAGGTCATTCTCTGTGCAGCACTGGGGTGATCTTTCACAAATGTAGATTGGATCATGTCATTCTTTGTTGAAACCCTCCACTGGCTTCTCATTTGCACTTGGGATAAAATTGAGCTTCTCATTCTGACCTCCAACCCAGCAAGATCTAGCCCCTTGCCCACCTTTTCAATCTTACCTTGTCTTACCTTCCCTCTTGTGCACTCTGTCCCTGCCACTCACATATTTTTTGTTTTTTCTGTACTTCCAACATTACATACTCTTCCCCAACTCTGTATCTAACTCACTTTCCTTTATTGTTGAGTCTTCGAATTCAATGTTACTGTCTTGGAGGAGCCTCCCTCAGTCACTCAGTTTGAACTAGGTCTCTCTCAGAGCTTCTGATAGACCAGGAAGCCATGAGGGCAGAGGCTGACTAAGGTAGACAGGCTTCACAAGGGTCCTGATGATCCCATCTCCAGGTTTTCAAATGCGTGTGCATAATTCCTCTCCTTTAGAGTCATCTGAATTCAATTATTTGCTTTGAATCAATAAATTATGACAAAGGTGATGGGATGTCACTACTGCATTAAAGTTCTTTGCCTTGTTAGCAGACTGTTGCATTCTTGGCCTGCCTGCTTTGATGAAGCAAGTTTCCATATTGGAGAGATCCGTGTGGCAAGGAACTGTGGGGGTGGGGCAGCCTTTGGTTATCATCCATTAGGAATTTAGGCCTTCAGGGCAATTGCCCACAAGAATCTGAAGGCTTGGAACTGAGCTTGGGAGCAGATCCTTCCCCAGAGGAGCCTTCAGAGGAACCAGAGAATCTGGGCTGACCCACTGAGTATGGCCTTATAAGAGGAGGGAAGGCACAGACCCAGATAGAAAACTTGCACATGAATCCTGACCTACAAAAGCTGTGAGGTAATGAATGTATGTCCTCGGATAACTAGCACTCTGTCTAGGCATCATTCTGTAAACATTGATTGAGTGAATGAGTGCTCAACCTCTTGAACAGGATTGGGGAAGCAAGTGGCCCCAAATACTAAGATCTCTGTAGCTCTCAGCTCTCACAGACCACACAACCCACCCTAAATAGAAGGACTGTTGGATTCCTGAGAAGCTAACTTTAATCAAATGGCCTTACCTTTGACCTTACCTTTCTCAAGACCATCTCTTTATCCTGCTAGGAACCAGTTGTCTCCTAATAAGATGGGTTTCATAACCCAGCATGCACCTTTTCCGACAATGCATGAGTTCTTTAACTGAACAAACAACCCCTTCCTTTTTTTCATGGTTACCATCAATGCCATACTTATATGGTAAAACCCCTGAAATGAATAATTCAGGGTTTATGAATGTATTTCAGGAATACACAGGATGCCATATAAAATAACATAAATGTTTCCTAATAGAATTAATACACTTTCCAAGCAGTTCAGCTTGAGGCAATTATTGCACTTCCTGGGAGATACAAATTACTTTGCCCTCAGCCTCATGCCAAATAACCCCCCTAAGACACACACTAATTACCCAGAAATACACTGCCTGCCATAGCTCATTGACTAATTGACAATCAGTTTTAAACTTCAGCAAAATATCTTAAACTTAGGCTTCACATTTAGCAGGGAAACCAATTTTGTTTATCTCCTCATTTTGGTCTGCCTCATTGGCAAAGTTGTAGTATGACTAGTAAGTAATGACTTAGCAGGCTTATTATAGTGATCAATGGTAAAGGAACAGCATTCCATCATATCATATAGCATTTTCATCTCTCATTTCTGTGATTCTATTAAGAACAATTACCAATAATATATCCGTTAATGTGATACAAAAATAGAATGCAACCGTGGATGTAATAGTTATTGCTAATATGGTCTGTCGAGCTCAGTGCACAGCTGTCACCAACTCCTTCTCAAGCACTTCTCAAATGTGGCCTTTGCGTGCTCTATGCCCTTTCCATTCTGATCCAAACACATACAGCCAGGGTTCTTGCTGTATCTACATACATTCCTCATGACTCAAAAATAAGTGGTGAGCAAAAGCCAATCCTTGGGCATCATTCCTTACTCTACATTCTCTATTTACAAATAATTATTAAAGACCTCACTTCTTTATGAAGTCATATGAGCCTAAGTTTGCCTAAATTTTGTTTCTAATCAATTCGATCATTCCAGGAGTTGACATATCACTGGAAACCTTTGCTCGGGACATTTTGAATACTCCAGTCTTACAGAGTTGTGCATCTAAATTTCAAACAGCTGATTGATAACTAAATATCTGGACCATGACCCATTCACACTCCTGTTTTAGGTGATGCAGAACAAATCTGGAGAGTACTGAATGATAGGAGGGGCAGTCATTGTTGTAGGACTATTTGGACTGGCATCTGGTTGCAACCAACAAATATCTGACCAGGAGTGGCTTGAACAATTAGGAATTTATTTTCCACACAGAAACTCCATTTCAAAAGCAGGAAGTCAGGGGCTGGTGCTGTGAATCTGTAATGGTATCAAAGCCCAGCTCCTTTTGGTGTTCTACTCTTTCATCCCTTGTGTATTGGCTGGGTGCCCCTGCTCTAGAAATGACAGCTGCAGAGAAGTGGGAAGAGTGTGCCTCAGCCACATCTGACATCCATATGAGGAACACAAGTCTGCCTCAAGCCCATAACAGACTTCAGCTCAGGACTTAGTAGCTAAGACTGGGTCACATCAGCTACAACCGGTGACAAGAGAGGCATTGAAAAAGTATTTAGTCAGGGCCTAGTGCTGTCCTAATAAGTCAGGGTTTTGTTAGTAAGAGGAAAACGAATCCTAGAGTAGGAAATGTCACAGGTGGAGAAGGTCTGTTGAAGAGGGGCTATCTAATCTGGAATGTGAGGGATGATAAGATTTTTTGGTAGGAAACAGGAGAGAAAAGGTGGAGTTACAGTAAGAATAACCTTGGGAGAGAAGATAGCAGCAGCATGTCTAAGAGATTGTAAGAACACTACTCCATGAAAATTTTGTTCAGAGAAGTTGGAGAAAGGACATCTCAGAGACGTATGTCTACCCCTCCCCCAAACACACATGCCCCTCACACTCATTCCCTAGATCACTTAGGTCAGGCTCAAGTGGACTTTGACTGATTCAGTCTCTGATCCACACAGATGTTGGTTGACATCTTCATTTACATTAACAAACAAGAGCGTGACAATGAAGCTATATGTTGGAACTTTACTTGTTCATCAATGATGTGAGAACCTTCTTTGCCAACTGGATAATAGTTGCCCTACTAAAAGAGCATTTCCTCAATTTTCTGTGCTATTCACTAAGTCTGGACCAGAGGTTGGCAAAGCCTTTCAGTAAAGATCTGGATGGTAAATACTTTATGTTTTGCCAACCACAAGTGTCTCTTTCTCTTCCTTTTCATCCTTTTAAAAAAATAATCCCTTAGAAGTGTAAAATCCTGTGGGTCATACAAAAACAGACTGCTGGCTGGAATTGATATGTGTGCTATAGTTTGCTGATCTCTGATCTAGTCACTCAACAACACAATATATCAAACCCTGATATATTTGCTAATTTCTGTGGTCTAAATATTCCATAAACTATCAGTGTGATGGCACTGTACACGGGGTTGAGAAGAAATGAACAACACCACATCATATGTTGTTTCCATCATTCAATGCAATAAGCAACCCCCAATGCATAGGAGTGGTAATCATTATGAAGTGATAAGTCCTGAATGGTTAGTTCCTTTATTTTGAATAATATATTTAAGATTACAAACTTGTATAACATTTTATTTTTATTGTTTTAACTATTATTGTACTGGGGATACATCATAAGATTTACAAAAGTTATTACAATATATCATGGTTGAATTTGCCCCCCACTATCATTCTTCTTTATCCCCCACCCCTTCCTGGAAGAGTTTCAACAGGTCTCATTTTTCCATTTACATACATGTATGTAGAATTCCACCATATTTGCCCTCCCATACCCTTTCCTTAGATTCTTTCCCCTCCCATTGAAACCAAGCCCCTAGATAGGACCTGTTTTGCTTTCCTGTTCTCTGTTTTAGCATAATTATTAAATAATGGCAGTCCCAGCACATCATTGTTTAAGACCTTTCTTTCTTTCTTTCTTTCTTTCTTTCTTTCTTTCTTTCTTTCTTTCTTTCTTTCTTTCTTTTCTTTCTTTCTTTCTTTCTTTCTTTCTTTCTTTCTTTCTTTCTTTCTTTCTTTCTTTCTTTCTTACCTTCCTTCCTTCCTTCCTTCCTTCCTTCCTTTCTTTCTTTCTTTTTATAAAGCTCCTTTGGGGATTCCAACATATAATCACTGCTCTCAGTACTTCTGGCCCCTGGAGGCTGGACCAGAAGTCCCAGGGTGTGCAGTCCTTGGTTTCTTCCAAGTCTGTTGATCACATTTTTCCAAAATCTCTGATTAAGCCATCAAATTTTCTCTCTCCCTGTCCTAGTCATCAGCTCCTGACTTTGTCTAGTTTGAGTTATCACTGTCTCATGAGCCTGGCCAAGCCTCTGTGGTCCCCTGTTCTAATTAATCATCCTCACTCTGCTTTTCTGCCAAACAATTTGCCAGCTTTAATATGGAGTATTTATTTGCAACTCTTGGACATAATTCCCCAGCTTTTCCTCTTCCTTGAACTAGTGCCTGGCACATAGTCAGTGCACACCAGATAGGAGGAAAGTGCCTTCCTGGGGCACCTACATTCTCTCTGGTCTCCACAGCCGGAGAGGCCAGGTTGTAAAGGGTTTGTAAGACTTGTCTGTCTAATCTTAGGCCCATCTCCCACCTTCTCCCTGACCTGGACCTCAAGGTACCAACCTCCTGTAGGCTTTTGAGTAGTATGGGCAGTGGAAGATTGGAGATCAGCAGGAGGAAAGAAGCCAGGCAGTCTTCATACTTTCCTTCTGCTTGGAGTAGCACCTCCTGCAGGGACCAGGTCTTCTTCTGGGCTCCAGCTGCTGCTGTAACTTTGGCTCCCAGGCAACCCTGGCTCTTGAACTCTGGCAACTTTACCTCTACTCCTTGTCCTTTTAGCTATAGGTACTGGCTTCTTGCTGATGCTGGTCTGTTTAGGATGCTTTACCCTCACCTTTGTTCTTTCACCTCCTTCACGATCTCTGTAATAACTCTCTTTTATTGAATCCCCTCCCTTCAGCTCTTTTGTTTGTAGGACCTGTCAGATGCAGCCTGAAACACTGTGCTGAGGATTCTGGCCTCTTGCTTTATGGCAGCTGAGATGACTCCACTACAGGCTTTGAAGGAGGAACGTGGTATGACCAAATGGAATGCCTCCCTCAATGATGTTTTAGGAAGGTTCACTTAGTAGAGATATTGGAGGTTTCAGGGTACCCTAGGGAATTTGAAGATTGCCTTGAGGAGTCTATGAGTACTCTATAACACAGGAAACATTTTGTGTCTGTGTGTGTAAATGAATTTTTTTTTTTCTGGATAGAAAGCCCACAGCTTCTATCAGATTCTCTGTGAGATTCCAAACTGTGTTAAGAACTATTAGACTAGATGTAGGGAGACCAGTTAACAATTCAAGTAATTCCATGTTCAGTTAGGTTCTCAGCAGGAAGTGGAATCAACCTGAGAGGGTTACAGTGGAGAATTTAAAGAAGGCATGAGCTTTGAAAGTCTGTGCAGGGTGAGGTTAACAAACAAGAGATGTGGTTAGTAACATGGAAAGCCATTAGCCCCTTCCAATGGGAGGAAACCGGATGACTGGAAGGCTGTGACAGTTGGAGCCCTGGAGGAAGGGCTGCTGAGCAGAAGCAGAGTGCTGGAAGGATGCAGTCTCTTTAGACATAAGCAGAGGCAAGGGAGAAGGGCACACTCTGGCCTTCTCCTTCCACTCTCTGACTGACTATTAGTGCCTCCCCCTGGTCTCAAATTCAACTGACAGTCAGCACTGAGGGAGCCTGGGGATGTGGTTGGCAGGGCTAGAGTGGGGCAAAGAATGCAGGTCAGCAGATGGACTGGGACAGCAGGGTAAATGGAGAATAACCAGCACACAGAGAACACAGTGTTTAGAATTCCCGGAATTGCCCAAAAGGGAACTGGCATAAGTCATGTTTGGTAGTTCCTGACACCATTACTCAGAGTCTGATGTGGATTCTGCTTTTCATCAGATCCTCAGACACTAACTTGTTTCTGCCGCCTAAAGCCAGATAAAGCGAAGTAAAACCCAGAAGATTTTGTTGTTAACTTCGTCCTTCCACTGTCACTTACAAGCTCTTTGACTTTGGAAGTCACAAAATGTGCCCGAGTCTCATCCATTAAAGTATGGAGGTTGGATTTGATGTTCTCTGTGGTGCCTTCTAACTTGATTGTTTTATGATGCTTTAAGGGGGTCTTTGACTCTTTCCTATTAAAGGCATTTAGTGTTCTGGCTCCTTCTAAGGAGGTGAACATCTCTTGCTAGTTGTCATCTGCAGTGGTTTGGCTGGAAAAGAGCAATGGAAATAGTATTCCGGTCTTTCTCAGGAGCAGCCTATGGGTTATTAGCCTTTGATGGACTTTGGCTCTGCTGTTGATTGTCAGGGTTTGTGGTGAAATGCTTTAATATATGTCCATGTCTAAGTGCTATCCAGACTGAAGGAGCACTAATTTTGTAGACATGTTTGCATTGTAGTCTGTGTTCTGGAGAAACGTCACATGAAGAAACAGAAACTCTGCTTACAGGGCTGATGGAGGGAATTGAGGAGTGCTGTTGAAGGGAACTGGCTTTTGTATGCATTTCAGAGATTTAATTTTATTAGCTGATGCAAATGATCTGTTCCATAAATGTAAAACAAAAGGACAAGAAAATGATCCCTGTGTCAACATCAGGATGTCTGACTTAAAATCCCATTCAAATAACTCCCTAAAAATGATCAGACATTGAATACATTATATTTTTGGCTTTGACAAAATCAGTCTGCACAAAGAAGCAGCCCCATGAGGTTATGGATAAACTAACCATGTTAAAACTTCAGCATTTTCATGTCAGTCACAGATTTTCTTAAGGGCCACGTCACTGTTTAAGAACTAATATGTTTGAAGAGAGGAAAAAAAAAACCCCACACTGTGTTATTAGGCAGAATCCCCTTTACATACAGGGACTGGATCGGTTTGCCTCTGATTGTGTCGCCTGCTTTATTGTCCTACTTCAAAAACAGGGCCCTGGGCATCATCTCAAGGAAGAGCTGATTGAACTGTCGCCCTGACACTTGTCAGCTGTGGATAATACGGGTTTCAGTCCGTCATGCTCACACATAAATGAACCATGACAGAGATAGACTGTTGAATAGAAAAAGCAGTTTTACTGTGGATAACCTTTCTTGAATAAATGCAACAAATAATAAAGCCTGAAAAGGAGGGGCATGTACATTAGAAGAGTGATGACGTTCAGAACCAAATGGTTATTATCCTTTTGGGCCATCCAAAATTGCCCATTTATCAAAATATGTTATTGAGAGAAAAGATAGAAGTATTGTGATTATCATAAAAATGATGGCAGTTGAGTCTATGCTGTCTTGAGCACAATATCACATAACAAAACCCAGTTACTGGATTAAAAAAGGAGGCATTGTGTGTGGACCAAATGGAATCCACAATTGTTCTTCAAAAATGGTGGTACACATCTTAATTAAAAAAGCAGAAGAATCTGAAACTATTTATGTCTTTAAAACATTTCTTCTTTCTTAAAAAAAGAAAAGAAAGAACTCCCTGCAGAAATTGTGGAAACCCCACATTTCAATCAAGACAGTCAAAAGAGTGATTTGAATTTACAGGCCTGTAATTGGAACAAATTGGAGACAAAAGAAGAGCTCGTTTAAGCCACGTGGTGTGGCCACAGTGCTGTTGTGTACAGTATGCTAGGAAAAAATCATGTTTCTTTAAAGCAAAGCTAACTCTACTGCAGGCTCTAAGCAATTTGCATAAATGTCTCCACCATGATTTTTTTTTATTTATGGGCCCTAAGTTTCTAATTAAATACTAATTAATACTATCACCAGAATTGTCTCCCATCCCCAGCTCTTCATAGCTTTGTCACTTTGATTAATGCACAGTCATTTATTAACTTATTTAACAAGCTGGGGTGCCTCATGACAAACTAGATTAAATTATCCTCATAACAGTCTCATTACTGAAAAAAGAGAGTTTTAAACTGAATAAAAATTATCCTCAATAATGTTAAAGCTTTTCACCATACCCCTAAAAGATAGAAATAGGTTTCTTGTTTGATTTATAATATATGGAATTGTATAAAGCATCCATTAATAAAATTTATAAGTTCATTTAAGCTTGCACATTTACAGTAGTGATGTAGCCTTGGGTGCTTATTATTTAACTTTTGCTATAGTTATGAAGATAATTAATGTCTTGACCAGACAGGGACTAAAATACCCACTAGAATGAGATAATTAGAGACATAAATAATGTTTAGATTCTTGTATGCTGCTTTTTAAATTAATTGTTTTGTTTTCTATCCAAACTTGATAAAGAAGAAAGTAAGAGTTTACCAAGGAACTGTGCAATGACAGTGGGATGTTTGTCTTGATGGACTGGCAGATGCTACGAAGCCTCTCAGGCAGTGTCTGGACTGGAGGAGGGAGTAGATGTCAGGGAGGTCCCAACTATCTAGGGAAATGTTTGGCCCTATTTGCTCTCTAGCTCCCTCTAGTAGCCAGGTCAAGGTGACATACTCACCTTGTAAAGGTAGCTGAAGAGGGTGAGTCAGAAATAGGAGCTGCAGTAGTGTTTTCACTGTGGGTGGGGTAAGCTGCTTGTTTTAGATTTGGAGGAGAAGGAGAGGGAGATAGACATGCTTATGGCAGCAACTGTTTTCTCGCTGACAAAGCAGAACACAGTAAGGAAGCCGTGGCTCAGGCTCTGCTGGTCTCCAAATAAATATGAACATGTGTGGAGCACCAAAACTCACTGGGTGTTTGTTAAAATAGCTATGCAATGTGTTCATTTTTCAGTTTCTTGCTAAAATAGCACCTTAGTTAAACTCCATGCCCAGGGGGAAGGTCCCATTCTGTATCCTCCAGGTATCTTTGTATCCTCTGATGAAAAAGGATTTGCTATTTAAACTTCCTTTAGGCCTGTGGTTTCCTTAGTAGGACCTCTTCTTTTTCTTTTTTTTGTGCTGGTGTTTTAAGGTTTGAACTCAGGGACTCATGTTGGCCAGGCAGGTGCTGTACTACTTGAGCCACTCTGACAACCCATCCTGAGTCTATGGATGGGGCTGTGAACCGGACAGGAGCTCCTTGGTCAAAAACAGGGAAAGGGACACCCTGTGTGGGTAACACCTTACCATTTACAAAACTCTTTGACGTACATGCAGCTGTCTTTGTCCCTCTAGACTCCTGTGAAATTCAGAGGGAGGGACTGTTACTATGATTGTAAGGTGATTTTTAATTCACAAATGACCCATGGACTACTTCATTCCAGAGATGAGCACTTGGCTCCTTTTCTTTTGGTATCTGAGGTCCTTCCTGCTGTTTTGTATTTTGCATCTCACCTCCATTTCCTCTCTCTTATGCCCTCCTTCCCCCTCACCTTTTCTTTTTATCCTTGATTCAGAGCAGAGATAACAATAACTCCACTTGTTCTCACACTAAAATAGCTCATTTGTCAAAGCTGCATGGGATTTGGTACTGCAGAAATTCAATCGTTCAGAGACTTTTCTTTGAGATTAGAATGTCTCATGGTTATAGTCATCACCAATCCATACCCCATCCCTGTGCGAGTGAGTAAAGGGCAAAATGTCTTTATTATTCATATCTCTTGTTTAGTATTAAGATTTTTATTTTTTCAAGTCTCTTAATAGAGACCTATTAGTAGGTGGTGGCTTTGACCAATGATAGATCAGCAGTAGACCAATTATTAGCTACCTGATTCACTGGACTTCCTTCAGGCAACTTTATTTGAACTCAGTGCATTAGGTCTCCAGGCTAGTCCAGTGTTCCTCTTGGGTATGTATGTTAAATTCAATTAAGCAGAGCCTCCCTCAGAGGGCCAAAGGAGGAGATGTCATAAAGTAAAGGCACAGTGAGGGAAGAGTTCGTAGTGCCAACCCAGAAAGGTGAAAACCCCAGTGGTGCTATTCCTATCCAGATCTTCTCCTGTGAGTTCCCAGTGACTTTACTATGATGGCCTCAGGAGTGGAGGGTAGAGGGAGAATGGTGGCCAGATGCAAAGGGACTATGGATTAAGAATATGAAGTTGGAAAGAATAGAGGCTATTGTTCAGTGGTTCTCAAACTTTAATGGGCAAAATAATGTTTAAATGCAGATAGCCTGGCTCCAGCTTTAGAGTGGTCTTTTCAATCTGTCTGAGACAAAGCCCAGGAATCTGCATTTATAACAGGCCTTAAGTGACTCTTATGCAAAGAGTCAGTCTATGGACAGGTCATTATGGAGCACTGGATTAGAAGGGGAGGGAGGGGAAGAAGATGATAAAGCTGATAAAAAGTCAGAGAATTTTGCCCCAATCATCTTTATCCTCTATGACAACACCATAGCAGTCTTCAGTCCTCCTTTTATTTCATTTGTTTATTTATTTTTGACATTACTGGGATTATGCTTTCTAGGCAGACACTCTACCACTTGAGCCATGCTTCCAGCCCTCTTTTGCTTTAGTTATTTTTCAGATAGGGTCTCATGTTTTTGCTTGAGCTGGCCTCCAACTTCAATCTTCATTACTTACCTCAGTGATAGTTGGGATTACAGGATTACAGGTTTGTGTTACAAAGTCAACATTGTTGATTGAGATGGTGTTTTGCTAACTTTTTCCCTGGGCTGGCCA
This sequence comes from Castor canadensis, assembly GCF_047511655.1. Classification (NCBI taxonomy): domain Eukaryota; kingdom Metazoa; phylum Chordata; class Mammalia; order Rodentia; family Castoridae; genus Castor; species Castor canadensis. The sequence continues at coordinate 127,260,984 of NC_133391.1, read as the reverse complement.
GGAACCATGATCCTCCTGATTGCTGCCTCCTGAATACCTGAGATTACAGGTGTGAGCCACCATGCCTGGCCCTTGTCTTGAGTCATCTATAGATCCTGCTTATCTGGGCCTGCATCTCTAGATGGCTGTGTGCGCGCGTGTGTGTGTGTGTGTGTGTGTGTGTGTGTGTGTGCGCGTGCGCGCGCGTGCAAAACGTAGTCACATCCATGGCCAGAGAGGGAATTTTTGTCAAAAGCACATCTGGGCTCTTACCAACACATCTCCTAAGCATTTATCCTAGTGTCAGAGCTTAAACCTGGTCTACATTGTGTCAGCCTTAGTCTGTTTCTTTAAGATTAGTTGTTCTTCTGCTCATCTCTTTCCTCTGACAGCTGAATCTTTTTGTGAGGGGGAGTACAAAGAAAATGGGGGTGCATTTATGCCCTGAGCCAAAATAGCTGCAAGCCTTTGAGTAAAGAGAAGATTGTCTGGAGGGGTTCTGTTTTCTACCTCCGTAGAAATTTTTTAGCATAGTCAGTGTGAAAATGGCTTTAAACTTCAAGTTGAAGTCCACTGTGCTGCATTCTGGTCCTGGAAGGCCAGGTCTACTGTTTGTGTCACAAGAGGTATTGGGAAGGAAGTGATTCTCCCAGAGCTTTAGGGTCCAGAATGCACCAAGCTGGGACTTCCTAACCCATTGCTATTTCCCTTTAGCGATCTTCATGCCTTTATAGGCATGCAACCAGCATAATGGAGGTGTCACGTGTACACACAATTTGATGCAACAAATATCATGACCATAGGCAAGGGCAGTGCATAGGCACTGTGCTGTGTACCTGGGATAGGTGAAGATGAAAGAAAAAATTTTCTGCAGATGGGCTTGACTGTTGCCTCTTGAGGGCTAACAGTGACATTGCTGAAAGACTAAGTCCAGAGAGGTTATCTGAGATAAAGGTGGTCTTCTGATATTATTCAGCCACTTGGCAGAGAATAGGAGACTCATGGCTAGAAGGGTCTAGGGATGGCTTTGCAGGACAGATGTGATCTAGACAGAGGAAAGTGATAGGGTTTAGGGCTGTGGTTCCCAAACTGGGGTGTGCATACCATCAGTGGTTGTATAAGATGATCCAATGGGAATGGTCAGAGAATACTGAAATACTTATTACATTGGCCTTTTAAAATCTTGTCATTTATGCCTTTCCTTTTTTTGTGGTATATTTTAAAATGAAAAAGTGCCAGTCCATTAGCAAAATTTATGCAACTTGTGAGTAAATAAATAAACAAGTGGGAATATGTGTTCAATTATTTTTCTTGCATCACTTTTGGAGGTGTGTTATGAAACTGATTCATAGGCCATTGATCTAGGAGTCTAGGTTGGCAGGGAAAAGACATAAAAGTGTGAGGGAGCTGAAAGATGGGGAAACATGGAAATAATTGGGGGTGGATGGACTCAAGGAGACTGTAAGTCAGATTTAGTGGATTTAAGGGAGAAGGATCACAGGAGAGAAGGTTGCCATCAGAAAGCAAATGAAAAGCTTGAGACTATTTTGAGTGGGACAGTTCCAGGTGATTCCAAAGTTAAGCATGGAGCCAGAGCAAACAGGGAAGGAGGGGAGTGGAATGCATGTGTGTTTTGTCCACATGGATATTGAAGGTGCTGAGGTGATGGCAAGATCTAGGATAAGAACAAAGGTGGTAAGCCACCAACATGCGATGGGGAGGTCCGAGGTGGTGGTCAAGCAGATGGCATAGAAAGAGAAGCTATTTAATGAAGGTAAGAGAGAAATAGTCTCTTGGGTGGGGCAAAGGGACTATAGATTTTCCATTTTCAGGTCATAGGAGAATGGAAGGGTGAGGTGCACCCTCTGAGGAAAGTTGGGGTGGGGTGGGATGGGCTGTGCTCTGGTGAGAAACAGGATGAGAAAGAGATGCTCTGCCCTGCCCAGGTTGAGGGGATGTGCACCATAGAACAAGGCTGCAGAGGGCAATGGGAAAGCCCTTGGAGTGAGTGTGCAGTGGGTGCAGCAGTCAGAGGAAGAGATCAGGGCAGGCTGGCAGAGGCTATAGAGGGGCTGCTCAGGCATGCACTGGGGTCCGCTCTTCACCAGTTCTCACCACCATAAACTGTCCTAGACGTTGTCAACTGAAACCCATCACTAAAACCTGCAATCTTTTCTTTAGTTTCTTTTTCCAAGTGATTCCTTTGAGATAATTAATTGGTGAGAAACACAACTCTGAGCTTCCCGCAACAGTTCATGAATAATGATATGCACTATTTTAGGAATTAAAACATGCCACCCCCCATGCCACTTCCACCCACTCTGCCCATGCCAGGGTCCTTCTCCTCTTTAAGGATCTGCATGACAATCCGTGTGCTGCCTAACTTGGCAACAGTGGCCCTTCCCTCCTTACAGAGCTCACCATGCCTCTCCTACCCTAGCCACCACACCTCGGTGCAAGGATTGTATTACATGCTCAGCTGTCAAGGTCCCTTCTGACTTTCATTCTTGGCAAGGTCATCGAAGGCATTTCAAATGTCATTAAAAAAATAATTTCTGTATCAACTTTTGATCTTTTTTAGTTGGACTTAGTGAGTCTAAAGATGGAATGTCTTCCATGGCCAGCCACCTCCTAGAAAGATGCCTTCTTCAGAGGTAGCTAGAGCAACACTGGGTGCTTCTGGAAGCCCCTATTTTTATTCCCTCCACCTTGCTTGTCCTACCAGCTTCCAGCATCTGAAATTGCTACTGCATATCCACTCAGTTCTTCCTCTTTCTACTCCCTAGAAGCAGCCTTCCTTGAATATGTTTGTCAGTTTGGGACTCATTGCCTTCCTCTTTCAAGGGCATGGTACCATCTCTGGTCACAATGACTTCTATTTTCGGCGGAGGAGGCTGAACATCTTCAAAATTTAGGGTCAACTTTTCTTCTCCAAACACCTGCAAGAAGCATTTAAAAACATGTCAGTATCAGGGTATAGTTTTTCTTTATTCCACCAAATGTGTTCATAATACATTATGCAGGTGTTTGGATGAGAATCCAGTATTTTGATGAGACACCTTATTTCAAGGAAATGTAAGAATTTAACATCATTGCTATTCCAAGACAGATCTTGTGTATAGAGCTTTTAATTTCTTTAATTTGCCTTATTTCATTTACTTCTCAGATTTTTGTCAATGAGCAACAGCTTCATCTTGCAGTTGAAATAACGGAACCCAGGGGAAACTCATCTAAATTGACACATTTAGTTGTTGGTGGAACCAGGACCAGAGCTGAGGTCATGAATGAACACTTGGGGTCCAGTGTTCTCTCCTAGATCATCCTGCTTTTCAGAATTGAGGACAGATTAGACAGTAAGAGCTTTCCTGATTAGGCACATGACTGGTTAGAGCTAGAAGGGCCTTGGCACTGTATCTCATCCAACCCCTACCTTCTGAGACATTCAGTAGATTAGCTAATCAGGAGAAATGCAAGCCATAGAACTGAATACTTATAAATATTATCCCTGAAAAGAAAAACACCATTTGGTAAATGTACAAAATCAAGGGAAAAATTTGCATGTTTTCTTTGTGCAAGAGCCATGCTAATCTTCTCTGTATTGTTCCAATTTTAGGATATATGCTGTTAAGCAAGCTCCAGAATACTCTAAAACAAATGCAAAATAAAAAATATCAAATCACATTGTAAGGGTAAAAACTGTTTTGCGAAACATTTGCTGGTTACACATCCATATACATGTGTGTCACGATATGGAATTTACTTTGTATTAAGGATTGTGCTAACAAATGTTGGGAAACCACTAGTGTAGTGGAAAGAGCTTGGAAACTGAGTTCAAATACTTAATTCCAGTTTTTGCTTAACCACCTGCGTGAGCTGGGCTGGAAGAACTCAAACTGCCCCCCCCCACCGCCCTCTGCCCCAGGGCCTCCATTATCTTATCTTTAAAATGAGCAGGTTAGAGGTGATTATCTTTGAGATCTCTTTCTCTAAGATTCTATCATTCTGGTGATTCTTTCATGCTATGATGAAACACAAAAGCCTCCAAATGGGAGGTGTGGGGAGGTGGCAGAACAGAAAGATAAGCGCGAGCCAAGCGCAGTCAGGTGACTTTGCTCACAGCAGCTGCTGCCCTCATGCTTATGCCTGCTGCTTGTCGTCACTTGGTGGCACCCCAAGATGCTGCTGCCATGAGGGTGTGAATGATGACATGCTTAAATCCAAGTTGGAGCCTGTGGACAGCAGTGGAGGTGAGGCCTGCCAAGCACATGCACCTGGTACCACTCTTGGCACTGCTAGGTGCTCAGAAGCATTGCTTAATGACAGCATGATAAATATTCTGAGGGGAAAAAAAGGAAAGGCAACTTAAATAGAATAAGTTGAAACTTAGTAGCAGTATGCCTTCTATAGTCGAAGTGACCCTTGAGTATTGAAGACCTTTCTTGGGGGACAGAGGGACAAAGGTGGGGAGCAATTTTAGAAAGTATGCATGTGAAATTCTTATCATAACTCCTCTTTGATGTAGATTAGCACTTAGCTTTCTGAAAGAACAGGGACCTGTTATCACTTTTCATTCACTTGATGGATAAGATACAAAGTTAATTTCATGGTGGAGAAATACCCAGGAGATTGCTTGTTTTCCGTTAATATAGAAAACACCTCTGATACTAGCACATAGGAGACTGTGTGTGTGTGTGTGTGTGTGTACACACACATATGTATAGGAGAAATGATAAATACATTAAATACATAAATTATTTATTGATTGTAAGACAGCATACAACACGACAAGAAATGAGATACTTTTGTGTGAAATGCTCCCACATGGAGAAATTGAGGGAGTGTTTTTCTTTCCTCAGGTGAAAACATAATTCCAGAGCACATTCTATCTTTGAAGAAGAAAAGGACAAAGATGTCCCAACAATTGAAGTATATAGTTTTGTAAAGTAGCTTCTTATTCATTGCATTTGGAAGCAAGGCATGGAGAAGAAAACCATTTTTCCCAGTCTAGATCTCTTTAGCATGCTTTAATTTAATGTCACCTGCTAAGTAAGACTTAATAAGATGTGTCTGTTGACCTGCAAAAAAACCTGGTTGAAAAGAGCCTTGTGTATCACAAAGCAGATCAAAAGTGGTGTTGTTGAACACTGCATACTTGAAGCAAATTTAATTTTAAGTCATTTCAGTAATTGTGGAAGTACTGACAGCCCAGGGACTCAAGGCCTGTGTGTAGCCCATGTGCATCATGAGTACAGGAGTGGAAAGGTCCCTACTGGGCCCACAGTAGAGCCTCTTTCCAGTCTTTCTTTTTGGGTGGATTGGGGGTTGGGAGCCCGCATGACCTTGGGAAGCGCTACTGCCAAAGTAGAGGAGGAGTGTACTTGCCAGACTGTCCTCTAATGTGCGTGACTGGGGAGATTTAAGGGGTAAATAGGTTTCTGATCATGATCCACTGTGGCTAAGCTAAGCCCATGAGTGTAAAGTAGGACGTTGATGTAGCAATGTCTTCAATTACTCCATTTGCTTTCCAAAGACAAAAACAAAACAAAATTCAAACCAAAACAAAGAAATAAACTCCCAACAGGAAGAAAAAAAAAAAAGTCTCCAGCCTGTACTAACCAAATGTCCGTTATTTTTGGCTGTGGGCTGGACTGGTGAGATGCTCTTTGGCTGTCCATCACTGTGTGCAGCAGTCTGACGAATTTTTGTGAGCCGGGAAAGGGTTGGGGTTGGTTATATTTGGCCTCTAGAAGGGAAGTCGCTAAGATAGAGAGGCAGTTTTGGGTCATAGGGTCTGAGCCAACGGGAGGGGAAGCAACTACCCCGGTTCCAGTTAAGGAAGTGGGTGTGACAACAAAGCTGAAATGTTTGGCAAGAACCAGGTGAACACACTCCACTGTTACTGGAGGAGCTTGTTCCAGTCAAATGAGACAGGCTGCCCCTGGCTGACCTGGCTGCCTCTGGCTGACCCGACTTGGAGGGTCAGGGGGCCTAGCCTGCTGAGCATAAGCCCAGCTACAGTGCCTATGAGGCAGAAGCATTGTGGTCCATTGTGTTCCACAGCACTTGATTGAGACTTCTCCAGGTATTGCATTCACAGATGTTTCCATGACACTGCTCATTAGTTATTATTCTCATATCCTATGTTTACTACTAGGTGGTGGATGCTTTGGTTTACTTTTATAACTCATATAGTGCCTCCTTCCAAGGATATTGTAAAAATCATATATGGACTGTTTGCTTTCCCATTTGAAGCTCTGGGTTATGGAAATATATATATATATATATATATATATATATATATATATATTATTAAATCTTCAGTCGTGCTATAGAAAGAATGACACTTGAGTCATAGAAAACCAAGATTATTGTTTATGAATATGCCACTAAAATATGCATTTTGTAAGGCTCATTGATTTATTTCCAGTTTGAGAAACCACATAGACATACAGAATGGTTCATTAGATATTCATTATACCTCCTTAGCTGCTTTTATTAGAAGTGACTACAGTGCCAGTGGCAAGGTTGATGTTTTTAGGGGCTGAATCAATGCTTGAAACTCATCAATTTCTTATAGACAATTTTGGTTTAAGGTATTTTGATGATTTTATAGAACCGTTTTACCCCATTAAAAAGCTATAACTTAAACTCTGATGTAGGGCAGGCACACATTAGATGATAAATGGCTTTGTGTAAGAGATTTCAAATTTGTCAAATCTGCATTAAAGAACTATATTTGAAATTGGTTCAAAGGTTGGGTGAATTCTCCAGGTGAAATGACATTTGTTTTATGGATCCCTCTGAAACAAACCCCCCAGAGTTTTCATTTGAATAAATCATATCCAAATTCAGCATTCCAGGAACAGCCGACATGGTCGAGTTGCCTCTGCTGCTTTCCTGCTTCCTCCTTCCTCCTTAGGAAAAGGGTCAGTTTCCTCATCTGTGCAGGGAGTGAAACGAGATCACCTGGAGGCAGGAATGTTCACATCTATTCCTTGACTCTTTCATTCACCACTTACATATCAAGCAGGTGCAGGCATGTCCTTGCAGTAAAGGAACCACAACACATATAACCTACTCTTGTTCTCCTGCAGGTGACAGTCTGGAAGAAAAAAGATAAAATCATTTCATGGATTGAGAAATGCCCTGCAGGCAGTCTAGGAGTATTGAGGTGAGTATTTGTGGTGGCAGCAACCACCTGCTGGGTCATTGTAGTGGAGGAGAAGCCATCTGTGGATGTGGAACGTGTGGAGGAAAAGCATCCCCAGGAAGGGGACCAGTCATGACAGGTGACAATGAATAGCATGTCTAGGAGAGAAAGGCCTGAGTTGATTCTTTCCTTGGTGGGGCCTTCTTTCCCCATCTCTGTTGGAATGGTGAAAACGCTGCTTCAAGAAATGCTAGAGGCCATGGGACTGTGTGAACAGTGTAGACAGGAGATATGAGGGGTTTGGGATGCTGGGGTTGAGGTGGATACAGCCACACTGAAGCATTGGGTGCTCCCCTGTTTCTGTAACCTACCAACTTGTGCCTCTCTCCTGCTCATGTTATGATCTGGCACAGGCCTGGTGGCTCAACTCTGAAAAGGAATGCAAATTCTTGGCATCATGCCTTTACCACCTCAACATCTTTTATTTCCAGTCTTGTGAGTTGGGGAAAATGAATGAAAGATTGTGTGGACTATTTCAGGGGTCGAGTCTGGATGATGAATCCATTGCATGATTCTAACTTACCTGTAAGGAGGCTGGGAAATTGAGTCTTCCTGGGTGTTGAGGAGGGAGTCATTGAATTGGTGAGTGTTGAGCCAGTCTTTGGCACGAGAGAGAAAGGAGAAAAAAGGGGGGAGGGATTCTATTACTATCCCCCAAACCTAGATGTCACACATGGGTACCATCTTGGCAAGGCATGCTGGTAAAAGAAAGAGTATGTCCCCAAAATGAGGACTTCTCACCCACAAGACAAAGCACAGAGAAGAAGAAAGAGGGGGGGAAAAGAACATAATTTCAGCCCTGGAGGGAGCGCATCTAGATGAACCCTTCACTTTAACTGAAACCCAATAATCTTGTTGCTTGTTTAGAGTCTGGAAGAGAAGCCAGATTTGATGCTTGAGGCTCCTAACTCCTTTGCTTGGCATTCCATCATTTCCATCTGCTATTAGCCCATGTTCCACCCAATCCTACCTCTCCCACTTCACACCATCCACTCTAGCCAGGCCAGACTTCTTGAGGCTTCCCACTCAGTGGAAAGTGTACTCCACTTCTATGTCCTCACCATTCTTCTCTTGCAAAGCCTCATGCCTCTTGTGTATACAAATCTTAGGGGCCCTTTTTATCTTTGTGGAACCTTCCCTATCTTCTCTGACCTCAGCTCGGGGGCTGGGGTCATGATCTTCATTCCTACATGGCCCTAGATGTCTGAATGAGCTGCTTTCGGGGAGGACAGTCTCAGAGTTTCTTTCATCATGTGTTTCTCCCATTCAGCCTTCAAACATGCTAAAATATTTCCCGTTCTTTAGAAGCATCTCACATAGATCCTATAGCTTTCTGCATTACTCCCAACTATTAGAAAATAAAGTTTATTTCAAGTATGAAAGATCCAGTCCAGTTTAATGCAAAACTTCAATCTCACCTCCAAATCAAAGTTATAGGACTTAAGCTGAAGTTCATAATTCTTCAGTTGGGAGGAGAAGTTGGATTGATACTTGGTCCTCTACCTCATTTCTCTGGCTCTTCCAGGGTCTAGGTGGGTATTGGTGAGATTAGACAAAGATGGGTAAAAATATCTTACATCAAGATTCCCACTTTGCTTTGGTATGTAGACCACACAATGCCCTTCATTCTAGCAGGGGACCATCATTGGTTCTCTGATGGGGCACAGTTTTAGGTACTTTGGAGAACTTCCTCCCACTCATTGCATAAACTTCATACCCTTCTCCTCATTAGTCTGCTACAACCACTCTGTCCATTCTTGATGTTGGCATATTCTTTCCTGCCCCAAGTTTCTGCACCTTCATTCTCTCTGCCTGGAACCCTCTCTCCCAAGTCCCCTTTCAACTCACATTTCAAATTCAGCTCAAGCATTAATTCTTTGGAGAGTCCTGACCTAAACTCCCAACCCAGGGATGGACCTAATCATGGGCTGTCACAGTCCCTGTAATGAGGACATTAATTGTACAATAGTTGTTTAACATCTATCTTCTCTACTTGAATGGGAGTTCTAAAAGGGTTTGATAAACAGGTATTTGTAGGAAGGCAAAATAAATGGATTTTCCCAAAGCTCATGAGAACTTTGGTACATCAAGTAGATAGTAGATATTCAGTAATTATTTATACAACAGACATTAAATTGAGGTCAGGAGCCATGTCTATTAATCTCTGGATTTATCATATGACTTAGTAAATAGTAGGAGTACCTAATAGTATATATATATATTCAATAAATATAAGTTGTGTAAATGTTTTGAACAGCCTTACCAGAATTAAACCAAAAATGGAGAATTGGCTGGAATATAGTTCTGATCTGTGTCTATGGATGTTCCTCAACGTCAGCAGGAGAGTTATTGCTGATAAATATTTATCATTCAAGGCAGGGTGCCTGTCTTAATCAGCTGACTTACTATCCCATTGTCTGGGAGGAACATGATTATAGGGAGGGGACATGGATAATGCAACCATAGACTCAAAGGATAAAAGTTTCTAATAATTTGTCTTGTTGTTCCCTTTAGTACACTTGTACCTCTACCATCCCAATGAATCCAATTCTTGGATCCTCAAACAGGGTCACCATATGTGCCTTCAACCTGACTTGTATGAAGACTTGTTTTATTAGCCACAATTAGCTGCAGGTGCAAAGACTGAGGGCACAACTAACTGTGTCTGGAATCACCTCCTCACATATGCAATTAAACACTTGCACACTCAGAATTAGGTTCAAGTGGCTAATTGCACCCGGAAGTAGGTAATTGGAGGTGCAATTAGCTGCAAGTGCAATTTTTCACCCGAGACTAATTGCTCCCAGAGTAAGGAGATAGGGACTGGAAATTCAGCACTGAATGTATGTGTGGTTATTGCAACCACCTGTGATTTTAATAGCCCTCCCCCTCTTTGAGTGTTATGGCCTCCCTTTGGTCTTTATAAATAGTTATGTGGCTTACCTCCTATATATCTGTCCTACAGCATTCTCCAGTTGGTTCTTCTTTTCCTTATTTAGACCTCCTTTTGTCAAAATTTCTATCTGTCCTTTATTCTGGAATTCCCAACCATTTAAAGGATGTATGTTCCTATACTGTTGAACTGTGCCTACAACTCTTCAGAATCTAAGTGAAAAATGGTCCATGACTTGATCGGCTTAGTGGGTGGTAACTTCCAATTAGGTCTTGAACACAGTTCCTTAAGAAGTATCATTTGAACATGATAGATGAAAAGCTCTTTTCCCCACCCCAGGTGAGGAGGCCCAGAAACCTATCTTTACTAACAGGTTCAACTTGGCACATATTTTTTTTTTCCCTTTCAGACTTTTCTTGGACTCAGTAAGAGTCCAATCAAGAAAACACTATTTATGCATAATGACTATAAAATTAAAGCATAATTGGAAAAATACAATGAGTTTTAATTTAAATTGAAAACAGTAAAACTAACTAAGAAAACCAAAAATGTTAATGCTAGTCCAGAAAATCTTTTGGTTATGTACACATTATTGAGATAAGGAACTGATATGATAGTTATTTTAACAGGAAGAATTTAATAAAGGGTAATTGGTATTAGCAGACCAAAAGACAAAAAAAAAAAAAAAAAAAAAGAACCCTGTGGTATCTTAGAGACAGTAAATGCAGGAAGCAGCTACCACCCAAACAGCTAAGAATGCAAAGGCAAGAGGCCTGACTGCCCAGTGGAGGGGCCCCACAAAGCCAGAGCACAGGCCTTTGGTATAACAACCTCAACAGCGTGGAGGAGAGACTGGGACCCAGAACTCTTGGGAGGGGGTATTGGAGAAAAAATTCTGCAGAGCTTGGGACAGAGCTTTGAGTGGGGCTACCAACCAGCTGGACCTGCACTGTGGGAAATCTGCTAAGCACAGTGGTACTCATTTAGAAGGAAGAAAATATGCCACAGGTTGTGCCCTGGACTCTGGGGCTGGTGGCCTTGGGTTGGATCAAACCAGGACAGAACATGTTTTGATAGAAGGAGAAGTGGTAGTTGCAGGAAAGAAAGGGGCATGAAATTAGTGAATCAGAGCCTTTGCAGGTGAGTGCTTGCATGTATGTCCAGTATTTTCCTTTGCATGAGTTTCTTGATGTTTATCATTATGCAAGTGCAAGTATGAGAGAGAGAGAGAAAGGAAGAAAGAAAGAAAGAAAAGAAAGAATCTATCAGTCACATCGAGTACAAGCCAGTGTTAGTCTGAAGATCTTTGCAGGTGTCCACAGCTGGCTTGCCAGTGATCTGTAGCAGACTTCATTTCCGTCTGGCTCACCTGACTGGTTCAAATCCTCTTTCCTGCATCAAGAGTTCAAGGCCTCCTGAAGCTGACCTCCTCATTTCCACAGAGTACTGACTCTCTACTTCCCTGCTTAGTCATTCCAAGGTAGGACAGGATCCCACTTGCTAAGCTGATGGTGGCCTCAGTTGAATGCCAATCTGATGGGGCAGTCAATCCCTTTGAACTCCCTCTGGCTATTGAATCTGCCATTGTTTAGATTCACAGTGTGCATGGACTGGTGACAAAGCCTGGGTGAGGAAGCAGAGTGATGACAACCAGAGGGGAAGGGAGAAGGGCAGGAAGGCCATTGACTTGGCCTGGGCACCTGGCGACGCTTTATTGCCCCAGACAAACTCTCCTCTCCAGGCTCTGGCTGGGCTGTGAAGGTCACTGGCACTCAAGGTCACTGGAGCTCAAGCTCACAGGAAGGTGGTGTTTACTTGGAGGCAGAGCCAGGCTCCTTAATGGATTGCTTCGCTGAGCATTTCCACTTGGCAAGGGGAGCAGTGTTCCTTTGCCCTTATCACCCTGCTTAGTTGCATCTTAGGTCACTTGAGAGGGGACATAAATATTAGGGGAAGTTGGGTCACCTACCAGTGGCTTGGGCTAAGAAAAACATTTTTTTTTTCCTTCTCAGGAAAATGAATAAAAGCACATGATAGGAAAAGTTGGAAATAGAAAAAAGAAAACAGCAGCTTTAAAAAACCTGTAATAGTCACTAATGGTATTGAAAGGTGCCTTTCTCTACCCTTCCCCTGTGTAAATAGGTCATTTACTCATTCATTCATTCTACAAATATTAGCTGAGTGCCTACTATTGGTAAGGGCTGGAGATGGCACCCTGAGCAAGAAAGAAAAATTCTCACTCCTACAGTGCTTATACTCTTGGCAGGCAGGAGATTCATGTATCTTATACATAGAATTTCATATCCTGTGTTCACTCCTATCTTATGAGCATGACCCCATTATTCTGATGATTGCTTCCTTTTCCAAATGAATAGATCAGAATTCATTTATCCTCTTCACTACTACCAGCTATGAGCTCTGCTTCCCATTTTTCATAGTTTTAAGTAAAGCTGTGATAAATATATTTGCATAGGAACATTTTAAAAAAGTCTGTGGACTTTGGGTAATGTCCTCCTTGACTGTATCTTACCTAGTATTGGGCAGAACTCTTGGCTAAAAAAAACAGATTCCAAGAATGGCTAACTTAAGCAGAGAAGAAACATATCAGAAGGTTGTCCAGTAGCTTACAGAAGTGACAGAAAACTTGACAGATAAACTCAAAATGGCAGCAGCAATGAGGGGCTGCCCATGTGCACTTCCCAGAATAGCATGTGAGGTCCCTGCTGAAGTCCCTGACTCCCTGCCTGGGCCTCTCCACTCTATCATCATTACAAGGCCCTCCATGGACTTCTGCCTCATGCGCTGGCCTGGCTGAGTATGGCTCCCCAGCCTGGTTCTCTGTGTCTAGGCAGTAGAGGAGGGGAATAATTGTCTCAGGTTTTCTTGGTGGAGGTGAGTTTGTGTCTCTTACCTCAGACAGGCAGTTTAGATCCTGAGTAGGAAAGAGGAGAAAAATACACTACAAACGCACTTTTTTTCTTATTATGTGTATTTCCTATGCGTGGGAGAGCCACAGGTGTAACTAGTTGAAGGCATGTGGATTTTTGCTTGCTAGATGTGGGCATAAATACTGCTCAGAAATGCAAGGATTCAACCAGACGTGTTTAGTACCTCCACAACACCGGGACGCTCAGTTTAGGACTGGGAAGAAGAGGGTGAAATTCATATCCATTATCTCCATTTTATAGGGAGGGAAACAGGAGCTTGGGAAGTATATGTGACTTACACTGGATTCCACAGCCTGTAAACCTGAGCCAGTTGGGACTTGAGAACATGTCTTCTAAAACACCCGAGTGACTTCCACACATTGGGCTGGTGACTGGAAAGGGGTACCAAGAGCCATCCCCTGACTGGGACAAAGACCCTTTCAACAAAGGGGCCTTTATAACAAGCCTTTCTTTGTTTGGCCACCAGGCTGTTCCCTGGAGTGATTAAGGCCCTTAGTCCTTAGTTATAATTACTTAACAGTAATGCAGCAGAGTTCAGGTGCTGATGCTCTATTTGAAATGCACGTCTGCTGACTCCCAGATACCTAGGCAATACGTGTGGCTAGACTGCTCTGCTCCTTGTGTCTGGCTGCAGGATGACAGCTCTGGCCCTACTGGATGGGGTGCTAGTGGCACCTTCCTGGGCAGTGCCAGTTAAGAGAGCTAGCATGCAGCCCTTATTACTGTGGCAGCATCTTTCAGACCAGCTGATGGACATCTGGCTCACTGTTCCTGGGAGTGGAGGAAAAGGTCACACTTCAGAGGGTCCTTGTGTATTGAGCACCGTCTACCTGCCTCTTGTCCACCAGTGGGCAGTGCCCTCCCTGTGGTGGTGATAACCCTTTTCCTCCTTGTAGAGGGAGACATTCTCCCCAGATTCCCGTGGGTCTTGAGAACCAGCTGCAAAATTGGCTTGAGTTTTTAGCCACCCTCTGTGAGTCTGTGCTTTTGTGTTAAAGGCCTCTCATCTAAAGGAGAAAGGACAAGCTGAATTCTCCCAGAACTAGGATATAAGCCTCCATCATATATGTCCTGCTGGGGACCATGAGGAACACCAGATGTAAAATTCAATCTCTGCCCTCAAAGAAGCTTGGATATCTCTTAGGGTGGCTGGCACTCTGAGGGAAAGAGACATGGTTCTCCCTCTACAGGCAATGCTCTGTGGCCTGGCCTTATACAGGCTGGCCTTCCTCTGCTGGAAGTATTCCCTCCCAGCCCCTGCAGACTCCTGGTGTCCTGCACCAGCTGGGCAAAAGGAGGCATCAAGGGTGCAGGTTAAAGAACACTTGGCATTGGTAGAGTTAACGTTTATGCAGTCAATTATTTGTGTGTGCCCTTGTGACATGAGATGACTTTTAATTGTGCTGAAGCACAAATTTCCATTGCATGGGGTGGGTGAGTCACTTTACTACTGAGAACTGAGTACCAGGGTCTCAACAGCTTGGGACTCTTAGTTCCTCATCACCAAGGGCATGTTTGAGGGGCTCTTTATGATTTGCTAATCTGGGGATCATGTGAGGCTTAGGTGGAGTCTCCCTGTATGGGGAGGTAGCTGTGTCTCAGGCTCACTGGCTCCACTTCTCCTCAGCTGGGACCCTCTGGAGCCCTCAGCCTTGAGGTTGGGCTCTTTCCTGCCCTGGATTCCTGCTTACCCAGGATTGGTGGCACCAGGAGCTGGACAGCAGCAGGAAGAGTTCCTGCTGGTGCACACTGTGCAGGGGGCATCGTCTGCAGAGGATATAAAACCAATAATAAAATCGACTGTAAGTCAGTCTGCTTTTTATTATCCCCAGGCCAGCCATTCTAAACAATGCCAGTGATAAAATAATCCTCCTCCCCCCAATCTTGTGTTGGTCCACATTCTAAACAATTGCTGTGGCGATTGTAGAATTTTAATTATATATAAGAGTTGACTGCGAATCATATCTTTAAAATTGAAATTTATTCTTTAAAATGGTTTTAAAGCTAATTAGTGAATCATAAGAATAATTACTGATTATTACAGAAAATAATTTTGTCAGATAGAGGAGAATATCTAAAAAATGATCAATTTTGGGTGTCACATATGCTAGGGTGGCCACTGCCTGTGTCAATTCAGAGGACAGAAACGACGTTAGCTTCTTGATACACACAGGTGTGTGTGGTCGTCGTGGTGGTGGTTGTGGAATTAAGAATCAAGTATTCATTGGCTTGCAGATGGTTTGGAAAGGCTGGACAAACAGGCTAGAGTTGGAGCTTCCAGAAACAATTCCACCTCCCAGAATAACTCTGTTTCTAATGTGACTGAGAACACACCTGCCCACTGCAGAGCTGAGTGCTTTGCCATGATCTGTGCCAGCCAAGTAAAGACCTGGTGTCCTGCTACTCACCCCATTTACCGGGCTCTAAAGTGAGTTCTCAGGCAAGTGCAAGTGTCCTAGATGCGAAAGAGGAAGGGAAACTTCAACTCTTATGTTCCAGTGGGAACATGGGGTGGTCTTCTGGAGATGTCTGAAATGGAGTTGAGCAAGCTAATCTACAAGTTCCTCTACATTGACCCAACACAGTCTCTGTGTTTGACCTTTCTGAATCTAGAGGGGAATGGCTCTTCTGTTCACTGCCAGGTTCTGGTCTATGCTGGCTTCTGGGCAAACTGGCTGCTCTATAGCAAGTATTTCTAGCACAACCATTTTGTACTGTTCCCTGCACCTCAGAGCTTCTCTGCCTAGTTCTTTAATGTGGCATCTTTAGGCTGTTGAACCATCTCCAAATCTTTGAATTACCTTACAGACTTCCCTTGGATCAGAGTTGCTCCAAAATACCCACAGCTCTCCCTAAAGCCACCCAAATTCTGCCCTCCCAAGCATATGTATTTAGTCATCATTTTGATTCCTTTCTAGAACCTTTTTTTCAGGGTTTCTTCTCAATACACATTGCAGGTTAAATATGTCTGTTCTCAAGGAGTTTCACTTATCATTCTCATACCACTGAAAATACTCTTACTTGAATCTACATTTGGGTCCCTTCCTGGCTGTTTTGGGGGCAGGGGGTGTTTCTGATTGATGCTGGACACTTAAGTCAGCTCCACGATGATTGGCTAGTGCGTGACACTGCAGAGAGGGGCAAGATGCAACCTTGCTGTACAAGTGGCAGGTGAGGCCCACTGTCTTACAAGAGGTTTGAACCCAGTGGTCATCCCTAGCCCAGGGGGCAGGGTCCACCTGACAGCCACATCACCCACTCAAGCCTTGCTCCTGAGGGAGGAGGAAGGAACATGTGACAATCTGGGTACAAAGAGGTTGGATTTCTTTCTTTTGCAGCCTTCAAACAGCTGTGTGACCACAGAGGAGTCACTGAGCCTCTCTGGAGAAGGATGTTATTTAAGATAAAGATGCTTTTTACTTCCAGCGTGATGGGTCTGGGAAAAGAGGTGGCACAGAAGAAGCAGGAAGCGGGATTTGTGGCACTGGGGTACTTCTTTCTAGATTTCCTCAGAAGGAAATCCCTGCTGGTACAGGTTGTAAGCATAGCAGGCTGTTCTTTGATTCACCCCACCTTGTCCTCTGCTGCCATCAGGACACTCAAAAATGTGTCCAGAATCCTGAGCCCCAATGTGGAGTAGAGCCAAGGTTAGGAAGAAGTCTGCCATATTGTAGTTTCTTTCTACCCACACTAATGCAGTGCCACCACTCTCCTGGGGCCTGCCCAGTCTTCCCTGCAGCTTCCTAGTGGCCAGAATGTCACTTTACTTCTTTGAATGGGGATAGCACATTTGACCCATCCTGATCACCTTCTCCAAATACAGGAAGTCTCTTCTTATTTCTCATTGAATGTGGAACCCTTTCCCAGAATCCATGTTCTTTTCACAGCAGTTTCCCAGTGTCCTGCAAACACAGGCAACATACTCAATTTTACATACACATGCACATATATATCCATATATGTACTTGTATATGTACACATACAAGTCTATATGTATATGTGTGCATGTGTATAAAACATACATGCCTTTACATGTGTGTATGTGTAAAATTCTCTTCTTCCAGGGTTTCCATTCACCAGAAGAACAATGCATCTTGTTGGTGCCTTCATTTAACCTGGAACTCTTTCCAAAGGAAAACATGGTTTAGATCAGACACAGCTAATTCTAGCGAACGCATTAAGATTCTAAAGTTAAGCATGCATTGTGAAATGTGAATCGATGTGACATTGTCAAACAAAGTGACCTGTGGGCTTGGGAGGTTGGCGCTTGTAGGAAGAGGCCAAGTGTGCATCTTAATCTTGATTTCTTTTGGGAATGTTTCCTCCATTGTGTTCCTGACTCTGATTATGTTCTTGTGCAATCAAACTAGTTCTAGTCCCTGGGGCTAGACAGTTCCTTTGTCTTCCTTTTCCTTTTTTTCTTTCTTTTATTTACACCGGAAAAATTGTTGGAGGTTTTGTTTGTTTGTTTTGATCAGCAACAACTGTTTGTTTTTGTGCTGTAAGTGTACATGTGTTCACAAAATCCTACCTAATTAGGAGAACATGGATTAAATTTAAAGTCCTGCTTGGTATATAAATGATTTAATGTACAGGGGTCTCAGAAAACCAAAGTTCAGCAATCACTCTGACCTCAAAATGGCATGAAAAATCCAATAGGTAAGAACAGGTTTCTTCATTTGTATCTATACTCAGGATATTATGGAGCTTTTAGCTTTGAGAAAATTTCAGTGGGGATTTGTATTTAACACCAAGCTTATCTTTGGCTTGGTTTTAAATGTAGAGACTGTATAAGCTGGGTAATAACAGAGGTTCTGAATTCCAACATAGGGTCTGTCTCTCCTATTTCTTCCCTATCCTTCCTTGATCTGGAAACTTCTCTGCTCCATACTGCATAGCTGGGTTTTTTTGTTTTGTTTTAGAAGGAGTCTTGAACTACAGCATTGTATTCAGACTATCCATCCATCTCCATATCTGGACTTCACTCAGATGCTCCCTAAGCTCTCTTTCAATTTCTTTGCTATGTACTTCAGTGAACTGCAAACAAACAGATCATTTTCCTGATGGTGATAAGGCGGTAATAGACTTTACTTCATTGCCTAGTGCCCTTCAGATATGCTTCCTGCAAAACTCCTCAGTAGAACAAATATAGTTACTGAATTTGGTTACTGGTACACAATGAAATAATAGCTAAATAACACAGTTACATAGTTATAATATTGTTAAATCATGCAGCAAGTTGCACACAATAGCAAATGCAGTTAGGCAGAGAGAATGAAATTAAGGGTTAGAGGTAAAAGAGAGGATATATCTTTAGATGTGATTTGAAATGAAAAGCAGACACCCTCAAAAGGACATACAATGATGTCAGCAGTTGATGCACAAGGAAGTGGCTTCTCTTGTCAACTCTGGCAGGACGGGGTAAGGACAGAGGGAAGGGCGTTTCAACTGGCTCATTGCCAATCTTACATGCCCCTTCTTTTCCTCTTCCACTGTGGTCATCCTGATTTCGTCCTTCTTTCCTCCTTCCTGGCTTCAACAATTGCAATTGTAAGTTCTGACTTACACCACAAAGCATTGCCGTATCAATTGTCCTTTGGTACCACTCTTCCTGTCTGTCAAGGTACAGTAAGTACCACTTTCTTTGTTTTGACATACCCTTTGCTCTAGCCCTACTGCTTAAAGTGTGTCCCAGTTCATCAGCATCACCTGGGAACTTGTTAGAGATGTAGAATCTCAGGCCCTACTTGGGATCTATTGAATAGGAATCTGTATTTTTGTATTTTTAATTTTTATTAGCATATTATTGTTGTACTGAGGGTACATTGTGACATTTACAAAAGTGCTTACAATTTATCTTAATTAGATTCACCCCATCCATCATTCTCTTTTATCTCCTCTCTCCCTCTTCTTAGAATATTTTCAACAGGTCTCATTGCTCCACTTTCATACATTGCTACATAATACTTCCACTATATTGGCCCTCCGATGCTCTTTCCTTGTGTCCTCCCCCTTCCCACTGGTACCAACCCCCAAACAAGACCTGTTTTTACTTTTCCTGACCTTCATTTTTGAAAAAAGACATTTTTGTATGTTTAAGATAGCTACACAGGGAGTTTCATTATGGCATTTCATCCCCTCCATTTTTCTCCTTTCTGCTTTAGCACCCTTCTAGTGGTGATTTCAACAGGTTTAAATATTCTATATTCATTTTTTTATTATTATTATTATCTTATTATTCATATGTGCATACAAGGCTTGGGTCATTTCTCCCCCCTGCCCCCACCCCCTCCCTTAGCACCTGCCCCCTCCCTCTCCTGCCCACCCTCTCAATACCTGGCAGAAACTATTTTGCCCTTATCTCTAATTTTGTTGTAGAGAGAGTATAAGCAATAATAGGAAGGAACAAGGGTTTTTGCTAGTTGAGATAAGGATAGCTATACAGGGAGTTGACACCTTAATTTCCTGTGCGTGTGTGTTACCTTCTAGGTTAATTCTTTTTGATCTCACCTTTTCTCTAGTTCCTGGTCCCCTTTTCTTATTGGCCTCAGTTGCTTTAAGGTATCTGCTTTAGTTTCTCTGCGTTAAAGGCAACAAATGCTAGCAAATTTTTTAGGTGTCTTACCTATCCTCACCCCTCCCCTGTGTGCTCTCGCTTTTATCATGTGCTCAAAGTCCAATCCCATTGTTGTGTTTGCCCTTGATCTAATGTCCACATATGAGGGAGAACATACGATTTTTGGTCTTTTGGGCCAGGCTAACCTCACTCAGAATGATGTTTCTATATTCATTCTTATATAGAAAGTACATCAACTGTATTCACCTTCTTTATTTCCTTCTTTTACTCTCCTCCTCTCATGACTGCCCTCCCTTAGTGTGACCTGTTTTTCATTCTTGTCTTTCACTATTTAGGTGTCTGTTCATTGTTCAGTAGGATTTGTGTCTTGGCATTATATCTGTACATAATTGTGCTTAAGTCAATCTGACCCCCTCCAGTGTACTTCCTCACCCTTTCCCCCATCCTGTGTTGTTTAACAGCTTTCAGTGTGTTTCACTGTGTCTTGCTCCTACACAGATGTGATGTATTTCATTATTATTCACTATCTTTCTTTCCTTCTTTTCCTCTTCTCTTAGTCTCTTCTACCAGTTCCACTTTTGGGCATATGTTCTGAATATATTTGTATGTATATATAATATTGCTTATATTTGTATTGGATCTATATTCCACATATGAGAGAAAACATGTGGCCTTTGGCTTTCTGAACCTGGCTAACTTCACTTAAGATGATGTTCTCCATTTCCATCCATTTACCTGCAAATGACAAAATTTCATTCTTCTTTATGACTGAATAAAATTCCATTGTATATAAATACCACATTTTCTTAATCCATTCATTAGTTGTGGGGCATCTTAGCTGTTTCTATAGCTTAGCTACTGTGAATAATGCTGCAATAAACATGAGTATGCAGGTGTCTTTATTGTAACCTGACTTAGGAGTCTATATTTTTAACAAGATTCTCCAGGTGATTCACATGCACAGAAGGTTTGAGAAATACTGCTTTAACCAAACAAAGTACTCACAAATATACTCCCTACTTTCTTATTTGTGGTGCTGTGTTTGCCTGTGCCCACACATACAGACCCACACTAACCCTGGCTGGGAGACAACCTTCCAAACAGCAGCGAGGGAGCTGCCTCCTTCAATCTGCAGAGACCCATCATTCTCTGAACATCATCTGTCCTCTAATCTGTAGGAACAGTCTGGAGCAGATTAAAGGTTAGAAGGGAAGATTGCTGACCAGCTGGAAACATGTGTTTGATACAATCAACTTGCTACAAGAAATTATTTTACTGATAAAATAGTGTTGGCTGAGATCCTCCATTTTCCTTCATATTTGCTTGTCCCTTCATAGGATTCTTTTATGATCACCTCAAATGTTATCTCCTCCTTGGAAACTTTCCTAGTTATCCCATGGGTCAGAATGCCTGCCAAGCCCTTTATAAATTGAACTGCCCATGGTAAAAGAACAGCTTTATTTGTACCCTTTGACCCAGTGCTTTTGGTCATAGAGGATTGGTCCATGGTTCAACACTAGAGCAATCCATCTAGTAACTGACCAGAACCCTGAGTGTGTCCACATGCAATTTGAGCAGGGGAAATGAAATGCTCTCTACTTAAAAAATTCAAATAAGGTGGTTAGCAGTGATTACTAAAACTGAACACCAGGAGATAAAGCCAAGGTCATGAGAGGTCTTGTGCAAACCATCATTATGAGGAAATAGAAACTTTGAGTAGGCCAAGTCAGTAGAGACAGGAGGCAAAGCAAACATGCTGATGTGGTACAGATGCCATGAGAGGAAGAGGAGAGAATAATGAGATTCTAGGCCTATACAAGTTCTTATAATAACATTTTCTTACCCCGATTACTTTTGAAAATTTGCTTAAGTCTCCATTTCTTGCAACCAAAATAGCACACACTGGATCCCCCAATTGGAGCTCACTCCATCCTAGCCTTCTCTTTGAGGGTGTGTTCCTCATTCTTATCAGCAGTTTTCCAGGCTTATAACCTTACACTATAACACCTGTGATGCTATAAACATCAGCTATCAACAAATTGTAATAAGATTGTGTCCTCATTTTTTTAGTATCTAGCAAGTTCATGCTCAAAAATAATGGTGGAACTGACTCAAATTGAATTACAGGGAAGCAAAGTATTATAGTGAAGTATCTTGGAGGGAAGGTTTTGTCATTAATAAGGACAACCGAGCTGTAGAGTGGCCAGCATTTAGTTGAAGTCTCTGGTGCATTATACCAACCAAGCCAAAGAGCCACAAGCCAGCATGTATTTTTAATGCAAGCTGTTCAATGTCATAGCAGCAAAATTAGTAATTCCCATCTCTCAGGAACCTGATCTCTGTCGACACTATTTTATCAGTAAAATAATTTCTTGTAGCGATTTGATTGTATCAAACACATGTTTCCAGCTGGTCAGCAATCTTCCCTCTTAACCTTTAATCTGCTCCAGACTGTTCCTACAGATTAGAGGACAAATGATGTTCAGAGAATGATGGGTCTCTGCAGATTGAAGGAGGCAGCTTCCTCGCTGCTGTTTGGAGAGTTTTCTCCCAGCCAGGGTTAGTGTATGTGTGAGTCTGTGTGTGTGTGGACACAGTGGAATATGCAGGGAGCAATGTGCATGCTTTTCTTTTAGTGTGGGATATCAAGTGAATCTGCTAAGTGTTATTATGGTTGTTTGGAAAAAAGGCAGAGATGGAACCCTAATTTTATAAGTACATGGGGATTTCTTTCCCTTCTCTTAACTCCCTCTTGGAAAACACCGCCCTCAAGATCCGGAGGTTTCATCTGCTTTTAAGCTGGAAGCTTCTTCTTTAATGGGTTTGTGACTCACAGGGCCTGGGTGATGGTTGCTTTTTTTGTGTATAGAACTATAATCCTTCTCAATTATCAAAGACATAAATTACTATTATTTCCTTACCAGATCGAACATCTTGCTTAAATATGTGAAAGAAAAATTGTTGGTTGTCTGGTGAATTTTCCTCTTGGAAAAACTGCCTATTCTAAATCTACAAGTTCAATGAAAGTTCAAAAGTTTATCAGTGCAAACTCTGTATCCTAATAATTCATCAACAAGCTTCTACATCCACATGAGGAGACTCTAGGTTGAGACATTTTTGTCTCTTCTTCCATGTAAAAGAAATCAAACAGCACATTTCCTGGTGTATCACAAATACCTATTGATCATAATCAGAGCGCAGATGGTATGAGAGCTTGGCTGACACACAGGCCTTGATGTCAATCACAGGAACAAATTAATTTTGACTGCCTGGCCACATTTCTCCTACCCAAGCAGAATTCCATTCAGTACTGCTGTTTGAGAATTTTGAGCAGGCAGCATTTCTGAAGGAATGTCATAGTCCAAAGTGATTGTAGAGGTAA
The DNA here is from genome assembly GCF_047511655.1 of Castor canadensis. NCBI lineage: Eukaryota > Metazoa > Chordata > Mammalia > Rodentia > Castoridae > Castor > Castor canadensis. The sequence goes on along the minus strand of NC_133391.1, from coordinate 127,237,995 downwards.
AACTTGATTATTGAGAAAATAGTGATTTTTAATGTACTTCATACTTACCTTTACCATAAGAAGATCAATATCCTTTCTCTGGTGTTGAAAGCACTCCCATCAATTTAAAATTTGTCCTGATTTAGGGGTGCTAATTAAAAAGGAAAATTCTTATTTGCATTTTTCTATGACAGTATGAAATGCCATTAATACTTTCCTCTAACTGGGATTTGTTTTCTTACTCATTTTTTTAAGTTAGTAATTTTCCTTGAAATTACTAAAGCACACTTATGCTATCAATCTTTCCCTTATGACATGGATATGGATATGTATGCTGGAGAATAATATGAGAAGAGTGGGCCAGTACCCCCAAAATACTATTTTACAAGCATTCAAATCCTCTGTGAGAACCAGATAAGAAAGGATCTTCTTTGATACTATTCATTACTGTCCATTACTGCTTCATATATCAAGGCTGCCAGGACAAGTTCAATAGGAAATGCATCTGACTCCATCAGGGAAGGGCTTTGGAATGGGAATGGCTTGGGGACCAAACTGCTCTGTCCTTACTCTGTTCCCCAGTGCCAGGCTACCATGTTTTCCACATAGCTTTTTATGTCACTTAACCATCATATGCCTTTTCTATGGAACTACTCCCTATCTATACTCTTTCACAGACAGCAGGAGGAACCAGGTGATGATGGTTGCTTTTCTTTAAATATCAGAGTCTGCCCTGCAGTCATCACTGATTGCACCAAGAGTGGACATTTGACTCAAGGGAAACCAGTCCATAGACTGGTCTAATCCAACTAATGCCCCCTCTCCAGAAATGAAGTCAAGAGGCACAACCTGCTTAGAATGAAAGGCAGATCAGTTGTGTAGGAATCAGCAGCCACACAGGCCTGAGGCAGCCATTTTCAGCCATGTGTACTCTGATGAGTCAGTGAAGAAAGCACATCTGTGAAGAGAAGCAAGAGATCAAAGTCAGCAAAGAGAGGAGAGACCTCAAGGCCCTGTCAGGAAGAGGGTAGTCCTGGCTCTGGGGTCTGTCGTGTCAAGCTTGTCAGAATTCCTGGAACCCAACTCCTCTACTTCTTGGGACACTCCTATACTTTCCTGTTCTGCTTCTGAATAGTCCCTTGTTTTTCTGAAACTGACTGAATGAGTTTCTGTTCTTCATAGCCACATATTCTTTGACTGGTGTTATTGGTGTTATGTTATGTTTTTTTTTTAATTTGAGAATTTTTTCATTTCCCCTTTTTAATAAAAATTTTGAGATATAATTTTTTAAAAATTTTAAATCAGTATAAAAATTTACATTTATTTTTGGTCTGAGTCTCCTCTGCCCCGACTGTCTTTCCTTCAACTCCTTAACATTTAAAAAAAATTATTCATTTATTCATATGTGCATACATTGTTTGGACCATCTCTCCCCACTGCCCCCCACCCCCCGGCCCCTAGCTTCCAGGCAGAACCTGTTTTTTCCTCTTCTCCAAGTCTATTGAAGAGAAAACATAAGAGATAATAAGAAAGACAGCATTTTTGCTAGCTTGAGATAAAGATAGCTATACAGAGAGATTCTTAGCATTGCTTCCATGAACTTGTGTATTATAACTCACATTGGTTCATCTCTACCAGACCTCTTCTCTACTTCCTGGTCACCTTCCCATAGTGACTTCTGTTGTTTTAAGGTTACTATATTATCTCCTTTACAGTGGGCACATCAAACACTTTCAAGTTTTGGGTTTCTTACTTTTCCCTATTCCTCCTGTATGTATTCTCCCCTTAGCGTGTGACCCATGTCCAATAATATTATTGAATTTGTTTTAGTTCTAAAGTCCACAAATGAGGAAGAACATAACAATTTTTGGCCTTCTGAGCCTGGCTAACTTCGCTTAAGATGATGTTCTCCAGTTAAATACATTTACTTGCCAATGACAAGATTCCATTCTTCACGGCTCAGTAAAATTCCATTGTGTACAAGTACCACATTTTCTTAATCCAATCGTCAGTAGTGGGGCATCTTGGCTGTTTCCATAATTTGGCTATTGTGAATAGTGCTGCAATAAACATGGGTATATAGATGCCTATGGAGTAACCTGAGTTGCATTCCTTTGGGTATATCCCCAGGAGTGGGATTGGTTGGTGTTATGGTTTGAATATGAAATGTTCCCCACAGGCTCATGTGTGGAAGTCTTGGTCCCTAGCTGGTGGCCCTATTTTGGAGGTAGTAGATGCTTTAATATGTGGAGCCTAGTTAGAGGAAGCAGGTCACTGGGCCAGGTGTGGAGAGGTTGAGGAATATCTTGTCCTTGGCCTCTTCCTGTCTCCCTCTCTCTGCTTCTAAGTCACCATGAAGTGAACAGTTTTGCTCTTACTAGTTCCTAGCCCCATAGCAATGGAGCAAGCTAACCAAAGACTGAAACCTCTGAAACTTTGAGCCTAATTAAATCTTTGATTCTTTAAATTTTTCTCTCTGGTCTTTGTTGCAGTGACAAAAAAAAATTGACCAACACAACTGGGAAGTTTCCTGTTAGGGAGACTCCAATGAGAATGGCAGTCTTCCTTATCTACCTAGTCAAAATGCCTGGGAACTCTAGAAGACCATGGTGCTTTCTTTCATCTAGACAAGAGAAGATCCTCAAGACATTGTGCCCTGATAAGACTGTGTTCAACCCCTCAATTTTACCTCAAAGTCTTCTGTGCTCATCCTCAGCCTCCTGCTTTAATGATTGCGTCTGCTCTCCAGCCCTATCTACTTAAGCCACTCTGCTTCTGTGGTATATTAAAGTTGGACGCACATTTTTTGCTGTTTGTCCTATTGAGAGATGGAGGTTAAGTCCTATTCTCTTGAATATAAATATGGTCCTGGTGTAAGTTAGAATGCACAAGAAGCGATATTTCAGTCTTCTAAGGTTAGGGCATAGGAAGCTTTGTAACTTTTGCTTGTGACCCTGGGAATGCTCTTTTGGAACTATAAGTTATCTTGTAAGAAATCCTATTACCCTGAATTTGCCACATTGTGAGGAACCCAAGTATGGTGAGACAAATGAGAGAGAGAAAAAAGGAGAGGAGAGAGAGAGAGAGAACTGTAATAAGCTCCAAGCCACAAACTTATGAGTGAAATGCCATCTTGGAAATGGCTCCTCTAGCCTCAGTTGATGCCTTGTAGATACAACATAAACCACCCCTGTGAGCCCATCCAGAATTAGAGTCACAAAAACTGAGAGAAAAACACAATGTTTGTTTTAAACCACTAAGTATTGAGGTAGTGTGTTACATACCAATAGATACCCAGAATATTTCAAGTCATCAAAGGCTGTTCTAACCTCCTTACCTTTGCTTTTACCATTCTCCAACCCAAGGATCCCCCTTCTTCTTCACTCTGATTACTCATCTCTTCTGTGGCATGTTTGGCTAAAGCCATTCTTAGAACCCTTTGCTTATGCAATTCCATATACCTCTTTGATGTTTTTTAGTCATGTTCTAATGCTCAAGGGAAGAGCCCATTCCTTGCTCTCTTTTTTGATCTCTGGGGACCTTGGCAGAGGCCTGAACAGAAAGGATTCAACATATGTTGAAACTCCTACATGCCCTTGTCTTAAGGCTATATAGACCTCATTACTTTAAACCACATTTACAATGGTCCTATTCAAAGGTTTGTCTTCCACTACACATTTTCCAGTAGGCATTTAGGTTTTAGGTACTTCCTGTTTTTTTATTCTCAGATTGTGTACATGTGTAAGCATTATATTTTTAGGAGCACTGGAGAAAAAAAATCTCCAGGAAGCACAGAAAAGAATTCAATGTAATATACATGACGGGCAGAATCAAATGACACACTGTTTGTTTGCTTGTCAGCATGCTTGTGTCATTTATGGGAGGTCAGAGTCAAACTCTACATTTATAGCTCAGTTATAGTTTGGATGAGTGAGTGTCTTAACTATATCACCTCTTTCTAAACCTATTTTGTTTGGACTTCTCCCAGCCCACCAAAATGAAGTTTCCCACATTCCCAGGACATTTTTTTTTTTCCATTTCCATGTACCTTTCGGTTCCCCTTTCATACCCAACTTCTTCATTGCAGTGTTCAGAAAACTCATTAATGTTCAACGTCTGCAATTAGGCAAAGTAAACATGCGTTACTCTGAATTGCCCTGAACTGCAGTAGAGACAGCCAGAGTTCAAGCAAGATGCTGGCCAAGATTTGACCACTGAAGTTTACCTCTCTTCGGTCAAATTCAGATCATATCTCCCCATACTGTTCTATATAAGTAATTAAACTCTTATCTTCAATTTTCAACGGCTCATGGTTTCCTCTTCTGCATATACCCATTTCCTCTTTATTCATGGCACGTACTTATCTAATATTGTGTGTGTACTATTCATTTGTGGGATCGTCTGCTGTTGGATTTTCTCTTTTTTTAAAATCTAACAATCACAAAATCAGCAACATGAATAGCAAAAAAAAAAATCAAACTGAGACATAGCAATCTTTTCTAATGGTGCAAAACAGAAAGAAGCATTGAAAATGTTCTGCTTCTTAAATAATTCTGGTTTTTTTTTGAACTATGAAGTTACTGCACTTCTCCCTAGAAATTACAACTGTATAAATTCTAACTTTTTCCAGTGCTTAGACACACAGAATACAGAGAACATTCACCACAGTCTATTCATGCTCATAGGTCGTGACTAAGATAAATAGATTTTAGAGAAGCATCGGTGTGGGTGTGCTCCAAGTGGGAGGAATTTCATGTTCCAGTCTCCCTGCTGAACACCTAAAATCTTAGAGACTTTGTGAAGTTTGTGCTTGACTGTTTTTAAAGGAGGATGTGACTAAGGTCATAGTGTGATAAATCTCTGACAAGACAGTGTGAAGGCACATGGATCTGAACAGAAGGGAGGGAAATAAGCTGAAGTGAAAAGTTCAAATGCATGAGTGGTATTCTTACAAGAAGCAATTGGAGGTTATTAAAGAGTAGCTTTCATAGAACAGGCAGCTGATAATCCACATTTCAGTAGGAATACACTTTTTGCTTTCTTCTCTTATTGTCAGAATACCACATACAAACACGTGCACATGGGCACACTCACACCTTATTTATACTCAATATCCACTCTGTTGATAAGTATTTACTCTTCATTACAGTGCTCAATTGTGACATGGTCTTTAGTTCCTTAGCAACAAACTGTCATGTCACCCTTGTGAAATTCTGGCCAGCTGAAAGGAGAGGGAATGTTGAACTGTGGTGGAGAAATCCTTATTTTAATCACAAATCTGTATGAGAACTAGAAAGATGATATGAAAAGGCAGGTCAAGGAGCTGCTTTTGAACAATTGTTCTTGATTAAGGTTTATGTGAACACAGAAGTCCCCTTTAAGTTCCTTTTTATTGAATAATTTTCCTTTGATCCTTAAGTAACTAAAAGAAAAACCAGCACTTGACATTAACCTGGGACTTGGAGCCTCTTGATAGGATTCCTTTGCCTGACTGCTGTCAGGGGCTCCACCAGCTGTGAGCCTTGCCCAGTGCAGTGTGAGCACATTCAGCTTTGTTTCCCAAATGAGTTTTTCCATCCTGTCTCCTGGGTGGGGATGGAGGACAGTCAGCAGAATCAGTCATGCCACATGTCCTTTTTCTTTGCTTGTGATCGACTTCAAAGAGGCTGGTTATCAGACACTGAGAACATCTAAGATGCCTATTAACTTAAGAACCAGGGACCCCAAGAAATATTCCCAGACACTGGGGATGTTGAAACTTCTCCATCAGTTTCTTTCCTTGTTCTGTTTGTTAGGAATGATGCAAAAAATAATTTATTTATCTTAGGCTTTGTGAATAAAACCAAATCATGGAGCTGGGGCGTAGCTTAGTGGTAGAGCACACAGTCAGCTTGTACAAGGGCCTGGATTCAATCCTTAGTATCAAAAACCAAAAAACAAAATCAAATCATTGAAATGGGAACAAAATTAAAAGGAAAAAAATGCAGAATCCTTAAAAAAGATTTGAGAAAGTCTTTTTCTCAAAAAAAGAGCACATAGAGAAAAATGGAGAGAGAAGGAGAGACCCAAGAAAGCAAATATTAAAACTCTTAATGTATTTTTTTAAACTGTACCTGAATTCCCAGTTTCCATATTTAAATGTCTGATCAGTCACTCAGTTCCAGCACAGATATGACGTTTGAAGGCCACTTTGTAATGGTTTTACCCTGGTTCAGATTATTTTCAATCCAGGGGGAAAATGTGCATTCTGTGTGAAAGCAAATAGAAAACATATCTGAGCACAAATCAAAAGAATGATTACCACACTCACGCTCTGTACCCATTACTGGTCCCCAAGGCTCTCATTCTGTTTGTCTTGGCACTTTTTCTTTAGCGGCCTTCGGTTGGGCTGGGTGAGAGAAACAACAACCCACAAAACCCTCAGCGGAGACTATGAGAGCAGTGGAAATAGATGGGCTGAAACGATTTGACATCCTTCAAGGGCTTGGTGCTACAACTTCATTGTGGGGAAGGCTGCTGGGAGGAGACTCTCCCAGCTCCCACGGAGGTCTTTGCTGCCTGCGTGACCATTTGCAGGAGGGGCATCTTTGCTCTCATCTCAATCTCTAGCGAACTCCCACTCAGTAGGTAATGAAAAATGACATTTGTACAAAGTGGAGAGAAAAAGCATTGTTTCTATAGCACATTATGCTTTGCACTGCTCAGGAAACAACATTTCATACCCTACAAAAAGAATTATCTATGTAACTTACTGTGCAAGGCAGAAAAGTTGCAATGTGTCTTTAAAAGAGATGTCTCCACATGGCAAAAACCACTCTGTCTACCAGGCTCTCCACAGACAGAATAGCCTGTGTTTATAAGCAAATCTACTCAGCTCCTTAATGATGACCTAGAATAAACATCTGACTTGCACTAGCTTTCAAGCTGTCCTGTGTTTAGGCATGAATTGTTCATTTCTGTGCCTTTTGTATCCAGCCTGAAGGAAAGACAAATGATACAAGGGATGATTTACATTATCAATGGAGGCAAAGGTTATGCCTGTGTTTATCTGATCCTCTTTTATTGTATAACAAATGGTGAGATAACCAGCCTGGTGCACAATGACCATTCAATTTGAGCCACCCACCCAACTCATTTCCATGTTGACTTTAATTTTAAAATACATTAAATAGGCAGGCCTAGTACAGCAACGCAAGGCTCCTTAGGCTCAGGCAGGCAAGCAGGAAAGCATGGTTTTCTCATTTAATATCAAACTTCCTTTCTATTCACCTCTCCGAAAGCCTTCAAGTCTATTGTAACTAGAGCTTTCCTCTCTAGTGCTGATAGAGAATCAGCACTCTATCTACTTTATGAGGATGGTATGGACGCCCAGCTCGTGATGACCTAGAATTCTTAGCAGAGCGGTGGAAACATGGAACAAATTGACCTATGAACAGAAAGTTTATGCACGGGCTGAAGAATAACTAATGCTTGCTTCTTCTTTTAAGAGCAAATCTCATAAGCTATCCATTGGAACCAGGACCCTCTAGGACTTTGGGACAACCTGTACCTCATTTGAAAATAATACTCCAAGACTACACTCAATACATTTTCCCTTTGGAACAAAGTACTAATTCCCATGTGGCAGGAACTGGTCTCTGAAATTTGAAAAATGCTACTTAGATGTCTGAGCTCTTTCTACTACTGCATGTGCCAGTCTCCAAAGTCATTTCAACCCTGGCTGCTTATGGTTCCTACAGAACACGTAGAAATAAGTTGATGTTAAGAACAGTGGTATGGAAGATAGGCTTATGGAGAGGGAGCGTAGTGGTAGTGGAAGATGAGATGGCCCCTATGTCAAGTCTCAAACTTTGAATTAACTCAAAGAAAATGGGGATAGCTGGGCACCTGTGATTCACATCTGTAATTCTAGCAACTTGGGAGGTTGAAATCAGGAGGATAGTGGCTCTAGGTCAGCCTAGGCAAAGAACTTTTCGAGACCCTCATCTCACTGGAAAATAGCTGGGTTGGTGGTGTGTACCTGTCATCCACTGTAAAATAGGAAGGTCATAGTTCAGACCTGCTTGGGCAAAAAACAAGACCCTATCTCTAAAATAACTACAGAAAAAAGGCTAGAAGCATGGCTCAGGTGGTAGAGTGCCTGTCTAGCAAGTGTGAAGCCCTGAGTTCAAAGCCCAGTAGTGCTAATAATAACAATGATAACAAATAAAATGAAGAATCTGGGGAAAAGTTTTGGTTCTGGGTGGGATGGAAGAAACACACACCACATGATTGATTTGACTGACTACAGCTAGAAAACCTGGACAAAATGTATAAGGACTTTAAAGAGTAAATAACAAACAAACTGAGGAAAATGACAAGAATTTGGAATACCACTGGACTGATGGTGAATTTTCCATTTATTTCTCTCCCATTCTGTACTCAGTGCAGCCTGAAAGCCAGAAATGGGTAATAGGTTGCAGACAGAGATCAGAAGAAGCTGGTTCAAGGAACAGGAACCAGGTTTTGCACTCTTAATGAGAGTGCACAAATGCATCATTTCTTTTTCATTTTCTCTGCTCCCTCACCCCGCAGTTCCTGAGAAATGAAGACCAGAAACAATGAAAGAGAAAACAGAAAAATAATAGAGGAAATAATGGATCCCAAAAGTTCACTATAAAAAGCATTAAAACTGGTAGGCCTCTAGCAAGATAATTAAGCTAGAGCTAGAGCTAGAGAGAGACAGACAGACAGACTTTCTGATACTGAGTAATGAAAGAGAAGGTATTTCTATAAATCTCACAATTTAAAAAAATTCATCAGGGAATACTACAAATAATTCTACACATAAATTCTACAACTTAGATCTGCACTTATTTCTTGAAAATCCCAAACTACCAAAACTCACCAAGATGAAATAAATAACCTGAAGAGTTCTATAGCTCTTAAATTGAATTTGTAGCTAAAATTCTCCTGAAAAGAGGATTCCAGGGTTCATGTGATTTTACTGGTCAGTTCTCCCAAACATTTCTTCTCTCAAAGAAGAAATTATGCTCAGGTGCTGTGGTTCACTCTTGTAATACCAGGTACTCAAGAAGCAGAGATTGGGAGAATTTCTGTTCATGGCCTGCTTATGCAAAAAGTTTGTGAGACCCCATCTCAACCAATAAGTGCTGGGCAGGGTGGCGCATGTTCATCATCCCAGCTACAATGGAAGGCCAAAGGTGAGGATCACAAGAGGATCACAGTCTGAGGCTGGCCTAGGGCAAAAAAGTGACACCCTACCTGAAAAATAATATTAAAAAAATGCAAAAAGGGCTGGAGGATGGTTAAAGTGGTAGAGCAAAAATACAAGGCTGTGAGCCCAAACTTCAAACTGCCAAGAAGAAGAAGCAGGAGGAGGAGAAGGAATTAGACCAACTCTGAATAACCTCTTTCAGAAAAATGGAAGATAATGAAACACTTCTGAGCTGATTGTATGAGGCCAGCATTAACCTGACATCAGTCAGATCTAGTTCTTTCACATTGATTTTTGTTTTTATTTTTATTTTCTGCTAATTTTGATTTTATTTTGCTCTTCTTTTTATAGTTTCTTAATGTCAAAGCTTAGATTGTTGATTTTTTTCTTTCCTGGTATTATTTAATGCTTTTGAACCATTTAATACCATAAATACTGCTTTATCTGAATATTCATCTCACAAAGATACATACCAGGAATGAAGATAATACAAAAGCAATACAAAAAAACCCCACAAATACAAAGAAAATATAATGATGACTATAAAGTTGGATGTGGTAGTGCATGTATATAGTCCTAGATACATGGGAAGCAGAAGAGATCAGGAAGATGTTGGCTTGAGGCTAGACTAGGCAAAAAGTTAGTAAGGCACTATCTCAACAAACAAGCCAAGTATGGTGGTACATGCCTGTAATTCTAGCTAGAAAAGAGGTACAGGCAGTAGGATCATGGTCCAAGACCACACCATACACAAAATTAATGCACAATGAAATAAAGACTTAAAGGAAAGACCTAAAAAACTGTAAAATCCCTAAAAGAAAACATAAGAGTGAAACCTTATGAAATGGTCTTGGCAATGATTTCTTGGCTAGGACCCCAAAAGCACAAGCAACAAAGGCAAAAAAAGGCAAGTGGGACTACATCAAACTAAAAATCTTCTGCATAACAAAGGAAACAGTCAGCAGAGTGCAAAGGCAAACAATAGAAGTGGGAGAAAATATTGCAAGTCTCATATCCGGTAAAAGATTAATATCTAAAATATATAAAGAACTCCTGCTACCCAATAGCAAAACAAACAAATGTAAACAAAAACAAAACAAGTAAGTCAATTTAAAAATAGGCAATGGGCTTGAGTAGACATTCCTCTAAAGAGGACACACAAATGGCCAACAGGCCTATGGAAGAATACTCAACATCCCCAACCATCAAAAAATGCAAATCAAAACCACAACGATGCAGCACCTCAGTCCTGTTAAGATGGCTGTTACCAGAAACATAGGCGATCCACAAGTGCTTGTGTAAAGATGGACTATTTTGATCCCTGTGCTCTTTTTAAAAATTGAATAATAATCTTTAATCACTTCACAATACAAATAATCTTTCTTAGGATTTCTACAATGCCATAACCATTTTATCTTGACCCAGTATTCTGAAGGGGATGAAAAAGCGTTCTGTGTACAATTTTATTTTACCTTAGGCTTTGGAAAAACAGTTGTCTCTCTGTATCTACGGTTTTGCCTCTGTGGGTTCAATCAACCCTGGACTGAAAATATTCAGAAAAAATTATGTCTATGCTACACACGCACACTTTTTTCTTGTCACTATTCCCTAAACAATACAACATACAAATACTTACATACCATTTACATTGGGCTAGGTATTGTAAGTAACATAGAAATGATTTAAGAGTGCAGGAGGAGGTACATAGATTATATGCGAATACTAAACCATTTACACAGATTATATGCGAATACTAAACCATTTTATATAAGGATTTGAGCACCCTTGAATTTTGGTATCTGTCCTTTACACTCTTGACAGGGTTGTAAACTTATCTGCTATGGAAAACGACATGGACATTTTCCAAAACATTAAAAATAGAATTAACATATGATTTAGCAATCCCACTTCTGGCTATACCCAAAAGAATTGAAATCAGGATCTTGAAGAGATATCTACATCCCTATGTTCATTGCAGTATTATTTGCAATAGCTAAAATGTTCATCAGTAGATAGGTGGAAAAAGAAAAAAAATTGGTATAGATACACCATGGGATATTATTCGGCCTTAAAAAAAAAGAAAGTCCTCTCACATCAATAACATAAATGAACCTGGAGGGCATTATATTAAGTGATGTAAGTCAATCACAGAATGACAGATACTGTTTGATTCCATTTATATTTGATATCTAAGTTAAAATCTAAAATCACAATTGGATATTCTTACACATGTTTTAGAATGGATGAAATAAAAGAAAAATGTTGACAACACAAAGTGCTGGCAAAGATGCAGAACAAAGGAAACTTTCCAATGTTGCAGGTGGAATGCAAGTAGAACAGCCCCTCTGGAAAAAATGTGGCCACACAGTCCTGAACTTCCACCCCCAGGTATTTACCCTGGAGAAATGAGAACTTATGTTTGTACAAAAGCCTACACACGAATATTTTTAGCAGCTCATTTCATAATTGCCCTAACCTGGAAATAATCCAAATGGCCTTCAATGTGTGAGCAGATAAACAAACTATGGTCCATTCATACACTGGAATATTTACTCAGCAATAACAAAACAACAATGTGAGTGAATCTTGGAGGCAGTTGAAAGGCGTTTTGAGTGAAAGAATCCAGTTTCAACAGATTATATACTACATGATTCAATTTACATGGATGTCTTAAAAAGACAAAACAATAGTCATGGAGAACAGATCACAGGGATATGATGAGGGAGTTTTTTGGCCAGTGGAATGGCTCTGTATCCTGATTGTGGTTGTGGTTGTATGTGTCTGTCAGCACTAAGATTTGTAGGCTATACAGACATACAGACATTCAGTCAATTTTAGTGTATAATGGCTAAATAAATAATCAAAGAAGCATAACTGTGAAGTCTTCCTTCCCCAGCTCCATTCTCATTGGGGGGGCCCAAGGTTTCCCTGCCTTCCCTTGCTCCCAGGGCTGTCCTGCTACCCTTCCAAGCCTTGTCATCAGTAGGCTGTGATCCCCTCACCCAGCCCTGCCTAGGCTGTGGCTCTGCCCCACATGTTTTTAAATCAAGAGTGGCCACAAAAATCCACTGGGTTTTTAGCCAGTTTCCTCAACAAATGAACAAGCAGCAGAAACAGAAGCAGAAGCTTCTGTCTCTCTCTTTCTCTCTCTCTCTCTCTCTCACACACACACACACACACACACACACACACACACACACACCCTCTGCTTTCAATTTATCAGCAAATGCTGCCAGTTTGGCTTCCAAAATAATAATAGGTCCTGAATTTAATCAAGCCCAGACCACTGCCATTTTTGGCCTCAACTACTACAGAGGCCTCCAATCTGGCCTCCCTGTTTCTACTTCTTCCCTGCTATTGTTTATTCCCAATTGGAGTAATCGCTCTAAAATAAATATCATGTAATTTCTCCACTTATAACCCTCCCCAATCTCCCCACTGTGTTTAGGATAAAAGCTAAATACCTTCCTCTGGCTTGGCAGGGTGGGGGTGGGGTAGGGGAGTTGGGGCACTGGTTCTGGTCTGGCCTGGCCCTGCCCTGCCCTGCCCTGCCAGCTGCTCAGGCTGCTCCCCGCCCACTCCTTCCTCCCATGCTGTGCTCAGGCCACTCTGACCTCCTTGCTCTTTCCGGGATATGTCATGCTTATCCCTACTTCAGTGCTATTTTCTCTGCCAGGAACTGGCTTCTCTCAGAAATCTGCATGGTTGCTGCTTCAGGTCATTTAAGAGTCAGCCCGAAAGTCACTTCCTCAAGACAGAATTCTCTGACTACTTATTTAAATAGCTCCCCAGCTTTCTGGTCTCTCTCTAGCCTTTTAACCTGATGTGTTTTCTCACAGCACTTGACAGCCTTGTGCAAGGTTTTGGTACAGAAGCTGGCTTCCCATTGCAACATGGAATACAAACTCCTTACCATGACCTACAGGCACTCTTTGGTCCAAGTCCCAGTTCCTCTCTGACATCATAGACCTCCATTCTTAAGGGGAAATCTCTCCTGACTGCCCCACTCCCCTCCCCTGCAGCTACTCTGACTTCCATGTGTTCCTATAACCCCCAAGCCTGCTTCTACCCCAGAGCCTCTGCACTTGCCATACCCTCTCCGTGGAATGTTGTTCCTTCACATAGCTTCCTCGCATGCTTTCTGCTCCAAAGTCACATAATCAGACACCTTCCCTGACCATTGAATATAAAGTAGCAGGCCCTATCTCATTCTGTATCCCTCTTACCTGTTTTATTTTCTGTGGCATTTATAACCACCTCAGTTGTGTGTGTGTGTGTGTATTTGTCATGTATCATCTATTTATTCTTACTATGCTGCCAACCTGGTGAGGACAGGGACTTTGTTTTGTCCACTGTTGTCTCCTGTTGAACGTCTCAGCTTCAATCATAGTTGTGTCAACTTGAGAAGGGTGTGGGGAGACACTGGGAGTATGACAAGTTCTGTGGGGCTCCCAGCAGCTTGTATTTTGTTCCTTGTCTGTCTCTCACCTGTGTGAAAACTTCTTATGGTGCTGACCATGTGCCCAGCACACAAAAGGTGGCTAAGAAATGCTGTAGAATGAGTAGATAAGTAGGTGAAACAAAGCATGGGATATTCCAGAAGGATTTTCCAGTCTTTAAGAGGAGTTTCATGTTTTACAGCCCAAAAGTGGAGTGATGGAATCATTATGAGTGGAAGGCAGGCTATTTCTGACATTGTGAATTTTCTCTTGCTTGGTAAAAATATCTGGATGGCTCTGTGTTGTTCTTAGGGTCATAATGCATTTTCACACTGCTGCTCCACTTTCCTCAGCCCACTTGCCTCGCTGGGGGTCTCACTCACACAGCTCTTCTCTCAGTTCCTCCCACACACATGCTCCCTTCCTGCACAGTGCCTCTGCCACTGGGGCATCCTCAGTCTGAACCACTCTTCTGGCCCCATCCTGCCCATAGTTGTTGCTTTTTCACCCTGCCTCTCACCCCAAGCCTTTCTTCGAGGAAAACCTCTGTCAGGCCCTGTGATAGGCTCTCAAGTGTCCAGATCCTCCCCTGCGCACCACCCATTCTGGCTGCAATTGATGTGTTTCCGTGAGTATTGGGTTAAGGCTTCCAGGAGAAGGGAACTGTGGCTGCCTTTCCCACCATTAAATCCTTTGGAACCTGGCATGACCTGGTATGGAAAAGATTTTCAATAAACATTTGTTGAATGGGAACACTGATTCAAGATCAAAAGTTGCTCACTTTTTTGTAGGACCCCAATTTCAGGATAAGGTACAAAAGGTGATTATTAATCTGTATCTCCTTGGTACTGTTAGAATATGAAAGATGCTGTGGCGTAGAGGGAACAGGACCCAGGACCCGGGACCAGTGAGTTTCTATGGGCAGAGAAGGAGAGGAGCTCATAACAGTTGACATCTGTCTTTGACCTTGAGTAGGTTTCCTAACTGTTGACAGTGTAACAGGAACAGAATCATCCATCCAACTATACAGCTGTACTCAGATTTTTTTTTTACATTATGTGGAATTTTCTTTATGCCTTTCTACTAAAATTCAAAGGAAGAGAATAAGAATAGATCATTGAAATTAGCTTGACCTTGCACCAGTAGGATGCATCCCATGGAACTGCCTGATCCCTGTGTGTAGATGAAGCAGAATGGGGGTCCAAGGTCAAGCAGCACTTCTTGTTGGCAATAGTGTGGAGGTGAATCCACCCTCAGGTAAGGGGAGGGCACTTGTTGGATGACCATTCACATTCAGCCTTTCCACCTGGAACCCCCAGAATTTGTGCCTTGCTCTTGGTTAAAGCTTCAGTCTCCTCCCACACCTGATTTTTGCTGGAAAGACTAAGTCAGCACATGCAAATCCTGCTGCTCTTTGGAATTACATGTGGGAGATTTAAAAGTACTGACACCTCAGCCCCACTTGTTTTCAAAGCTCCTAGATCAGTGTGGCCAGCACTGATGACACTGTGAGGTGGGATGTGTGGTGTGCAGTGGGCTTACTTCCTTGCTTTTTTTTCCTGCTGCTCTTTCCGGTTCTCAGATAGGCTAAAGGATAATGTGTGACAGGCAGACTTCTACCATGGCCACCAATGACCTGGACTTCCAGTGTTCCTGCCCTTGTATAAACCATGCCTCTTGAGTGTGATTGAACTTGAACTCAGGTCTAAAAGAAAATGTCCAGTTGCAGGAGTGGAGAAAGAATTGGAAAGCCATGCATAATCCAAAATCTTGGGTGATAGATCTGTAGTTATCAATGACCTTTGCCCTGTCAGGTCTCTCCACTCTTCCTGACTTTAATTCCAGCCCCCTTGGTGTTCTATGAATCCCAGAAAGAACCTTTTCCCAAGGTTTCTAGGTCTGCCTAGAAACCTTTTAATCCTCTGCTGACCTCCCTGCCATGTGTGAACTGGGAGCTGGCATCACAGCCTCTCACTCCCTTAGATACAGAAAATCTTCCTTTCACAGTGGAGCCAGGCAGAGCAACACTCTTCATAGTGTGGCCATGCAAGCTGTTTATCTAGGTCATTACTACCTCCATTACTGTGCTGTGAGTTCAGGCACCAGGGGCCAAGTTCTCCTTGGAGGCCCTGGCTCTGGGGCAGGCTCCTCCGGCAGTACTGATGTGCCCTCTCCAAGAGGTGAAATCAAACAAGCCTTCCCGACACTGAGGCTCTTGGCATTTCTTTAGTGAAGTTTGGATTGCCAGACCAATCGGTTCTTGCTCCCTTTAATTTCTCCCTGGCACCAGAGGGGCTGCCAGGGATTCTGTCCCATGTCCCTGGTTTCCCCACCCCCAGAGGGGCCGGCAGCCCTTTTGTTGGTTTGGCTCTCCACTTAGATCATTGAAGCGACTTCAAATCCAACTGGGCACCACTCCGCATTTCATTTATGCCTTGGCAAGTTTACCGTGTTATTACTTAACTCTGCTGCTGCTACTGAATAAGTGGGAGCTGATTGAAATAACCACAGGAGTTGCTGGATTTCCCTAATTTTAGCACAGAGTTAAAGCTCACTCCCACAGTTGGAAGTTAAAATAGGCTGCCAGCCCACAGAAATGCCCACCCACCACACCTAATTGTCACCCCACTGACGCCTGTCATGGAAGGAAACACAGAAGCTGGAGAGAATGCTCTTAGAAGCAAGATTCTTCTTTTTGGCAGGAGCCTGAGGTCATTTTGGCTGGGCTCAATTTCTTTGTGACCCTAAACTGAAGATTTGTGTGACTGCTTTAGCTACTCTTGTTTGCTTTCTTGATCTGTTTAACAGGCAGTCCAAGTAGAAAGATTGCAGAGAACAGAAACTTCCGTTTGGAGGGTGCCTCCTGAATGACTCAGCCCTGGAGTCCAGATGTGGGAAGGGCAATGACCTTGAGCAATCGAGGTCATTTACAAAGCAGAAAAATGAAACTTACTCCAAATTAACTTGCTTTCTCTTGGTGTCATAGCAATCCACCACCCAAATGCCACAACTGGAAGAAAAATTTGGAGTAAATGACTTTTTGTGTAACTCTCCCCTCAAACCTCCAAACATACAGGTTTTTTTTTTTTTTTTTTTGAGGTGGGTGGGAGTAGTTGGCTTCTTACTGTTGAAAACTGTGTATTACTAAAGACTTTTTTTGGTGGTACTGGGGTTTGAACTCAGGCCCTCATGCTTGCTAAGCAGGTGCTTTGTTTTACAACTTGAGCCATGCCCCCAGCTCTGTTTTGCTTTAGTTAGTTTTTAGGTAGAATCTTGAGTTTTTGACCAGGGCTGGCCTTAGACTAACGTCCTCCTACCTATGGCCTCTTAGCTGGGATCACAGGAATACACCACCATGTCTGGCTTACTGATTGGTTGAGATGAGGCCCAGGTTGCCTCAGACTGATCCTCTTAATCTCTGCTTCCCAAGTAGCTAGGATTTTGGGCACGAGCCACCATGCTTGGTCTTAGAGATGTTTTGAAAGTGTTCTATGAGAAGTTATTTCTCCTAGCATGCCTGATACTTACTATTTCTTATCACTGTGCAATTTTGTGCTATCTTGCACCTACTTTAAGTCATAATCTATCCTTAATGTCTTAGCACAGAATAGTTTATCACACTATCAAGCATAAAGTAGAGAAATAAAATGTAAGAAATTCTGAGAGGAAGAAGAAGGGCTTTATCTTCTAGGTGTTTTCTTAGGGGACGATAGGCAGCCCCCAGAGTTCTTTCAAGTCTCCTTAGCAGTGGCCATTCACTTCTTCCCTCTCTATTGCCACAGCCACCACCGTCTGCCAGGCCTCGTGGCTTCATAGTGGACTGAGCAAGAACCTCCTAACACCCATCTTGGTCATAAGTGTCACAGTCATCATCTTTACAGACATCTTTCTCCATGCCACTTTCCTGTGACTTTCTAGTGCCTATAGGATGAAGTCCAAATCCCTCTGGCTTTCTTTCAACGATCTCACTGGTTCCTAACATTTCCCACTTAGGTGCCATTGCCCCTCCATATACACTCCTTTCAGGCCAGACTCATTGTCTCCTTAACATACCTGACCAAATTACCCCCTCACCTCTGTCATCTTGCACTCCACAAATGCCATGTCTTCCTCCTACCCATCTTTCAGAGCCTCATCTAACCTTCTTACTGACCTACCTAAGGCTCCCTCACCTCTCTGCTCCCATAGGTAGCCTTTCCTAATCTTTCCCGACATACTGCCAATTCCTCCCACTTTTGAATTTCTGCAAATATTTTTGTACAATTATCATGCCAGTACTTTACTTTTCTTTCAACTAGATTCCTTGAGTATCCTACTCCTTGTAACTATTTGATAATTGATTATTTTTTAAGTCAGTATTTCAAACATCTAAGATGTACAGGAGAATATAATGAAAGGACAAAAGAGATAAAGAGGAATGGACAACTTTGCCTACCATCAGATTAACTGGTTGTTCTCTGAAATCTGCCAAACTTCCCATTTTGGGAATTGCCATGTGACAAAGGTTCATGGGTATGGTGTGAGGACCTCTTGCTCATGGAGGTACAGTTCTTGACTTCTAGGGGAGCCATCACGGGGAGAAACAGACTTGAGCTGGTTAATATTTCTAAGCCCATGACCATACTTATTCCCACATTTACTGAAACAGGCCAAGCTCAGAACTAAACGATAAAAATGAAAATTAATCAGGGACTCCCATGGGTCTCACATATGGCAGTTCTGAATCTATTTTTTTCTTCACTACCATAATTGTTTTTCTTACTCATTTTCTTTGGTTGAATACACAACTGTAAAAAATGGGGTAGTGGTGGTGATGGAAATGAATAAACCCATGGAAACAGTGAAACATCTACAGAGATAGAATTAGGAAGGAAGGAAACAAAAGCAATTTCAGTATCTCTCTGCAAGGCCTGCATACCTTTCCTTGCCAGCCCCTGATCAGGCTTGTTTCACTAGGTAGCAGGTGCTTCCTTGCCTCACCCAGAAAACAAGCTGTGGGCCCCTGTGCTGGGAAGGCAAGTTACATCTGGCACACAGACACTGAGCATGCTCTGCTTCCCCTTTCTATGCTTCACAGAAGAGATAAAAATGATCAAGTAGTTGAGAAAAGAATCTAAGAGGAAGCTCTGTGCCTTTCCTTAACTCATGGAGATTTAAAGTAAAAAGCCTTCTTAACATTTAAAGTAGGGTTATGTCCCCTTTGTTGACTTTTTTCTGGAAAAAGCAAGCTGGGCTAGAAAATAAGCAACCAGATAGAATGCTATGCCATAGCACATAATTTACCTTGGTGAATGCAACCACTTTAACACAGAGAAGCCTTTTCCTTTCACACTAGTTAACAAATAGCATTAAGCAAGATTCAAGTCTGAATTTTAAAATGTGTCTGGTGCCTTTCATTAAGAATTGAAGACTCGGTAAGACTCTTGCTCTCGAAACTGTGTTCTGACATGTTAATAGTATTGCCTTAGCAAGAGCAGAGAAAATCCATGAACTTAGACTCACAGAAGGCAAATCAAGAATTCATCCAAAATGGAGTGCCTTCTGAATGATGGGGTAGGTTTCATGTGAGATGTCAGTGTAGCTTCTATACTTGACATGAAAGTTCCCATTTAAAAAAACTAAACTACTGCTCTTTTTTCTTTTTTTAATCAAGCAGAGTTGTCTAAAGTGCCTTTTAGCAGAGACCATCAGAAAAGTAGAAAGTAGTCATTATGACTGACCAGCTGTAGCAGTTGTAGTAACCATCAGCAGTGAGGAACTTCAGAGTAATAGGACATTTCACAGGACTCAAATTCTTTCAGTGCTGGCCGTCATCCTTTAAAGGAACACGCAGAGTTAACGTGCCAGTGGTAGTTTACTCTTTCCAGGAGTCTGCTTTTCTAACACATGATTCTTTGTTGTGCTAAAGAGAAATAAGTATATAAAAGCCTCAAAGTAAGACTTCCATCCTTCATGTCTGCAAGATTGTCAGTACAATGTGCTTCAAGGATAAATGCATCCTGCTTGCTTTGTGCAAAAGTCAGATCCTACTCTAATAGCCACCCCTTTCACTTTACAGTTTATAAAGAACTTACATATATATTTTCCCAGTTGAACTTCACAACTTCAACGGGAGGCAGATATAATTATCTTTCGAGAGGGGTGACCATGTTCTTGTTGCAAAATGTGTGGCTTTGGCTTCAGGAAAACTGAGGTTATTGTGCTGTATTTTCAAGTATTGTATATTGTACAAGGACATTTGTTGCAGTGGTGTTTAGAACAAGGAAAAAGGAAACTTGAAACCTATGTGAATGTTCCTTAATAGAGGGCCAAATGAACTATGGTACAGGTCTAGACAGAATACTATGCACTCATTAAAAATCTTAATTTAGTGATATTAGAAATAAATTCATTGATATTGAAATGTATTTATTGATGAAGGAAATTGTTCAATAGTAGCAGATACAATGGGATGCCTTTGTGAGAAAGAAAAATGCAAATGCAGGTTATCTTATCTTTGTGGGCTAAGAATATGTGATAATTATTTTCTTCTTTATGCCCATTGGTCACTTTTAATTTTAATCAGTAAACATTAAAACTGCATTTCTCAGCATTTTCATCCAGATTAACTTTTATAAGGTTAATGGAAAAGATGAAGCTCTACCTTTTGCTCACCAGTAAAGTCATCTCTGTGTATATAGAGGTATCAGCTATGTTCCTGACAGGGTCCTGAGTTGTCCAGATGGCACAAATGAAGATATGGCTAATAGTGTTGTGAGAGGGGCTGGGAGCCAAACAAGGGTGATAAGGTACCAAAGACACCAGGAAAGGTAGGAAACCATGATCAGCTGTTGGGCCAAAGGGTCAAGTGAAGGAAATAGAGTTACTTGCACCTAGAGGAGAGTTGTTGTGGAAGGGCACCCCATATAGACACTTCAGTAGGTATCTCAGAAGGGACACAGCCTTGGTCAGACACCAGTGAAACAGGAAGGAATACTTTGACCTCTCTCCTTTGCCTTCCTATTTCCTGCTGGTGCTTCCCATTGACCAAGCCCATCTGGAAGCCAGTTGGCAAGGTAGTCTGGGAAAATAGTCCTTCAAGGTCAACCTCCTATTGCATAGCAGAGGGTAGAGAAGGGCAGAGCGTGGGTCTGACAAGGGGGTCAGTAGAAAACAAGGGGAACAGAACACTGGGTCAATCCCTAAGAGAAAAGGGGTATCTCTTACACAGGGAACTGAAACAGAAAAGAAGAGCCTGTTGGAGGAATACTAGCTGAATGATGTGATTTTCCTGCCTATGCTCAGGGCTTCAAAAGCATAGGGATGGGATCACAGCTTTCCTAGCCCAAACTGAGCACAGAATTTCTTTGTGGAATTTTATATGCAGATAAAATTCTACACCTTTGGACACCAATAATATCATCCCTGCTGCTTGGGGGGAGAGGGGACTACCAGAGAAAGGCAGAGCTAAGTCACCCGTATCTACCTCGCCCCTTCCTGCTGCTCTCTCTCCACCCCTGTGCCCTCCTCCACTTCAGTGTTGCTATTACCAGCCCCAAATGAGAAAGGAATAAAAGTAACAGTTGCCGCTCACATTTATTGTGTTCTTGTAGGTGTTGGGCTCTGCTTGCTCTAAGCTCTCAACATGATTGACTCATTTAATTCTGACAACAACCCCATGAAGAAAGTGACATTGTCTACCACCCTACTGAGAAGCTGAGTATGTATAATTGAATCAGATTGCCTAAATTTGAGTGCTACCTCTGTTATTTCTAAGCTGTGTAACTCTGTTTCCTCATCTTTAGAATGGGGACAATAACAGGGTCTATCTTACAGGAGCCTTATGAGAATTAAATGAATAAATATGAATAAAGCTCTGAACTGAGCTTGGCAGATGGTAAACAGTCAATAAATGTTACTCTTGCCCCCAGTTGCCATTTAAGAAAACTGAGGCCTAGACATATTAAGATATTTGTCTCAGGTTATAGGGCTGGCCCTCTAATCAGGTAGAAGCTTTGCCAGACATGGTTCTTAGCCACAACTGATCCATTATTGCATGAAAAGACCCTCTCCTCCTCTCCCTGCTATTTTGAAGACCTCTGTCTATGCTGCCAAATGAACTCCTCACATTTGGGCACATCCCTCCCACAGCTCAGGTGATAAGCTGCAGAAATCTTTTCCATCCTTCAAACCTCAGTTCCTCCAGGGTCACCTCCTCCCTTCTTCGGTCAGAAGGAGAACTGTAGATCCTGACAGTATACCCCCACAGAATTCAGACAGAATAAAGATCAGTGTTGTAGGACGTAAGAGGCCTAGATCAGCTAGGTGAATCCTCAATTTCCAAAATGTGCATCATAGAGAATCATGAGAAAAGTGTTCTGAAGCCCAGTAACCTGCTCTGGGTTGGAGGGGAGGCTGGGAAAGTCTTCTTCCTCCTTGCATGAAAGATGGTAAGCACATTACCATCATCTACCAACCTGTGAAGGGTTAAGAGCATCACCTGGGCAGGAAATGAGGAAAGCCTGAACAACACCTAGAGCATAGACAAGAATTCCAGAATTCTTTAAGGCTGGACTACAGCATGATCCCTTGTGCTCTTTATCTCATTTCTTGGAAACTAGCTTGCCTGCATCTCTTTCTTACCTTCCTCTTAGCCAGAGGCTTTATAACTAGATTTTTTTTTGTCAGTCTTGTCTTTCATTTTAGAGTGAAATATGATCAATTACCACATACAACAGAACACTTGATATTTGTGTCACCAGTGAGTCAAAAGGCCCCAGTGTAATGTACATGGCTTGTTGAAAACACAATAATCAAATGACCATTCGAGAAATCTCTTTTTATTTTATTCCCTTTCTCTCTCTCTTTTTTGGGCCTGGTATTCAGTATATATTGATATAATAAGAATGCTACAACATACCTTCAATTTCACAGGTACCTAGTAACCAAAGTTAAAGAAAGTTGCTTAGTTTTTATATGAAACAGACACTCTAAAACCATCACACACAAGTAAAAAGTGTGTGACTGAAGTTTGCACAGTGTTGGTTCGCACTTCATTTCCTTACTTTTCTCCTCATCTTAAAGTCGCTTTTAGGAAAGGATCATTTAGGCAATTGCAGCAGTTCTTCACTTGAAACTGAGCTGGACCAGAGATGCTGCCAAGCAGAGATGCTGCCAAGCAGAGATGCCTGGCTGGAGCCTGACATCGGGCCTAGGGAAAGTAGGAAGTGATGCAAAAGAGGTTCTGAATTGAGCTTCTTCATCCGTCAGATGGCGGGGTTGGCTTAGTTGTAGAGGACTTCTCAAGTTCCTTCTAACCTAAAAAACATCTGTGGTTTTTTCACTAGTTGTGGAGCTGAGGACTTTAAAATATATGCCGAGCTATATTCTGAGTCTTTAATTAATCAAGAAAATGATCCTAGCTGAACCAAATAAAGGGGCATTGGGAGCTGAGTAGCAGAGATAAGTGTGTGGGTGGAAGCAGGATCTTTGGTGGCCCATAAAATGATTTTCTGGTGAATAAAAAAAATTGTGCTTTTTCTGAGTGAAGTGCCTCTTAGGTGCATGACTGAGCAAACTGACAGTCTCTTTTACAAATTAGGAACAACACCCCTTCCTCAGAGCAGATGCAGTTTATGCCAGAGTGCTCTGCTTGGTGGATGAAGCCCCTACTCACTCTTCAAATAGGAACCTCTGTGCAGGGTGCCATCTACCCAAATACCAGTGTGACAGTCATCACAACCATGAATAGAATCCTACCAAGGCCTCCACAGTACCTAAGCAGAACCCTGAATTCTACATGTTGGTGCTAATGTGAATAGAGACTGCCTAACCTACATACGACATGTGGATCTCTCACTTTACAGAAACAGCATGCTTTGTGAATAGGTGTAGGAGGAATAGTGTCTTAACCTGAGTTCTCCCAGAAAGCAAAGCCTGAGAAAAGAGTGCAAATGCAGGGGGGTTATTTTGGGAAATACAGGAAATGGGAGAGTGAGAGACATTAGAGAAGAGGGAAAGACAACCCAAGGTGCTTTATTAAGATGGACCCTACTGTGGTCAAATAGGGTTCCATCCTGCTTGCCCTCCTGAAGAACCATAGAGACTAAATGTCATGATTATTCTTCTCAGTAATGGGAGGGAGGATCAT
Source organism: Castor canadensis (assembly GCF_047511655.1). Taxonomy (NCBI): domain Eukaryota; kingdom Metazoa; phylum Chordata; class Mammalia; order Rodentia; family Castoridae; genus Castor; species Castor canadensis. The sequence goes on along the minus strand of NC_133391.1, from coordinate 127,214,231 downwards.
TTCCTGGCTTCTGGGCTCTAGTTCTTGACACAAATTGGCCAAAGGTTATCTGTAAATCTCCTGTGCAAATATGTCAGAATGGTTAAGTTGATGATAGTGCTGGTAGAGGTATTGGAGCAAGGAAGGTAAACCCATGCTCTAGTAAGTGTTAATTCTGGTAAGGATGAATCATGGATCCCTCTGGGATGGAAGGCATTTGTGGCAAAAAGCTGACCACCAAGTAACTTGTTGGCCTTCTAAAGGGATATATGCCATATGAGAGCTCCGTGTCAATCTCTTCAGTGACAAATGTTCATGACAGCAGTGGCTAGGCTGGTCTTGATGAGATGGCACTCGTGCTGTTGGAGTCAGGCACATGCAGAGCCTCTATCCCTGCCTCATCACTTTTCTGCAAGGCTCATCCTTGAGAAGCTAGAGAGAGAGAGGCTGGCTGGCAGGACATTCAATCACCTAGTTGCTCAGTGCCATGCTTGCAGAGGAGTCAAGTATGATGTGAAGCAGAAATCCATTATGTTGTGTGTATCCTGCACCACAAGTCCATCAACACCTACACGACTTTCTCTAACTTCCACTTCACGTTTGCTTCTTCGAGACCTTTAAGGCAACCAGTAAACCATTCACCACAACCAATGAGCCCAGACATACTCTTGAATCAATTCCTCCTCCCCTCAAAAAGAATGAGCATTATTCACTATGAGGAGTGACCTTCCTTTAGGGCCACCCCCGAATTGGGATGTAGTCTGATGGTAGCCCATTTTAGCTATCCTTCTATTCACAACTTATTGAGGTAACCCATCTATAAACTATGGTCAAGTTTCCTTCTTCCTTGGTTGGTTATAGAGTACTATAAAGCCTTATGTGTGAACTGAGCCAAAGAAGTAGAAAAGCACAGGAATCTGGGGCAGATAGGCCTTAGTTGTGGCCTTTAGATCTCTTCTAGTCCATTTCTTGCTTTCCCAACATTGTGACCAACCTTAGGAATCTGATAATATCCAGCTCCCACTGGGTAGTTCTGGGTGCATGGTTATTTTATGTCCCATGATTGGGAATCAGGAAAGAGCTGGTTTTCAAATAGCATCCAGTTTTCTGCTACAGAAGGCAGTCCTAACTCTAGAATGGTAAGATCTAGGCTACAACTCTCCTTTTTGAGCTTGAAAGAGGCTCCATACATAAAACATCTTTATTTGCAACAAATAGCACTGTTAGATCTACTAGTCATGTAGCCTGTGAGAGGCAATTTGTACATAGTCCAGATCTGCTGCAGGTCATCTCAAGTGCTCAAAACTGACAGCCTTCAAAGTCATCCAATAAGTGGGTCACAAAAACCTTCCTAAGAGTGGTATATGATAGCTTGGATTTCTAAAGTTTTTTTAGTGGTTTTAAAAACTCTTTGACACTTCTGCTATCAAGAGAAGGGGTCCATGTCCCATTCTCTAGAGTCTAGGCTTTTTACTGCATCTTCAGTAAATCTTCAGATGACTCCAGAAGATTCCAGCCCAATTTGAGCTTTCCCAAATTAAGCTGTAGTCAGTCTTTCTCAATTGGAGATCTTCATCTAAGTCACAGAAGACCGAAAACAGAATTATTCAAATGACTATTTTCTCAGTTCTAAGTATGGTATATCACTAACACCATTCTAGATGCATAGGAGAGAAATTTGTTGATCGTGTAGAAGGGGATGGCTTAGAGCATTAGGACTAAATTCTATCATGAAATCCCAGTTTAGAAAGGCCAGCAGAAATCAGAGACAAGACACTCTTGCTATGTTCTATTCAAAGTCCAGACTTACAGAATCCTTGAGTGTAGTAACATGGTAATATTTTATATTACTGGGTTTGGGGTGATTTGTAATAGAAAGCTGGAACAAGATACAAGTGCTAACATCTTGTTCTTCACCTCAAAGTTGTACTAGCATGCCTCAGATCATTGGACCCCTAAAAATGTCACTGATGAGGCAATCTTAGAGATCTTTGTGTGGTTTCATTCTCACCTTGTGACACATATACTGCTACTTCAACTTACTGTGTTAAATTCATACAATATGTCCCAACATATCCCATATGTCTATGTAATGTTAAGACAATTAAGATCCTGCAGACCATTTTGTGACATTGTGTAAGTGGCTTCACATAGCCTTCGGCAACACTCTCAATAGGTACTGATGTCCTTTCCACTTAAAGGCTTTTGATCCTGTTTATTGATGAGGGGTTGAGAAGAACATATTCACCAGATCAATAGCAACATATTTAGTGCCAGAGGCTGTGTTAGTCTGTTTTAGTAAAGATACCACATCTAGCTCAGCAGCTGTGATTGAGGCTACCACTTGTTGAAGTTTATAGTCCACTACCATGCACCATTATCTAGCAGTTCCCTTTTTTCAAGAGCCACATATATGAATTATATAGAAATGTGCTGGTGAACATCATCCAGTATACCTGGAGTCTGATTTTACCACCAACTTTCTTCCTGAATATGGTGTTAACTTAGGTATGTCCTCTTGGCTGGTGGGGTTGGAATTGGATAGTTTCAGAGGCTCCCAGTTAGCCCTTCCAACCCTAATGGCTCTTACTCAATAGGTCAGGGAGGATTCTGCCAGGTACTTGTTTATCTATTCAAATTATGCAGTTGGAGAATGGGGAAATAATCACATGATGAGTCTGTGGATCATTGGATCTACTTTGGGGTAGATCCAATGGCTTGTGCAAGCCATCATGTTTTTTCCAGTCCTGCAGGTCAAACACTATCCTGGTTGGCTGTCCATCTATTTCACTAATGGGAACACTTGAGCTTTTTGGCCACTGCCACAGATTCCTGAGGGAAAAGGCATCATCCATCTCATTGTGTATTATCATAATCATACAAAATTTACTCCTATCACTTAAGAATTGTACCTGGCCTCTGACATTTCAGTATACTATCATCTTTATTGAGCCTAATCCCATGGTAGCATCTTCTAATATCAATCCTACTTTTTAGGTGATAGCCACCATTGAATTTCTCAAAAAAAAAAAAATGCCATTGCTGTCGTCATCAGCCTATTGCTTGTCTTTGGTGAAAGGACTGTCCTCTGGGACTTCCTGAGAAACATAAGCAGATGGAGAGTTCTCTGATATCACTTACAAATCGATTTGAACATTTCCATCCTTCTTTGTTGACCTTTTCTTGATATTTTGCCAGGGTCATTTTAGCACCTGCCTCATCCACTATAGTCCAACCTTATGTCCAAGCTTCAAGGAATCATCCCAGCAGTGTTTTCACTAGGATGTTAAATCCTGAGTCAAGGAAGAAGCCACAGCAATGAATTATCCCATCCATCTTCATATTCAGTCCTCCCTTATCCAATATCTCAACATGTAATGCCATATGTATTTTCCTGTTTTTTGACAATGCCTATTTTGTAGGACTTGTAAGTCTTTTGGAATAGAAGAAGCAGGCATTGTGTTTTCTGGATCAGGTTGTACTGAGATCTGGTTCCAGATTTGGTAATGAGAAGAGGTCAAAAGTCAGGTCTTGAGGAGCACAAACATCATCTTGTGAAGCACCTGCCTCAGATGAAGCCCTTATAGTGTTGCCACATATAGGGGCTTGTTTTACTCGAGCTAGGAGAGATAGTTTTCTCTTTGGGTCCAAAGGGTTCTGAAGTCTTGGGAGTTTATTAACGGGTTTGTTTACCTCCGTTGTTCCCACACCAGGTCTCAGTATCTTTCCTTATCAGGAATTTTGATTTTGGCGAAGATTTGTTAAGGTTGTATATTTAGTTGTCTTTGCAGCCCTGCCACCCTTAAAATTAAATTAACCTCCAGCTGCAGAATTTAAGGGTGCCTTATAACATTCTCAAGCAAGCTTGATAAACTGTTGTTTAGTTGACATGAGCCTATCTATGACAAATGATATTGAGAGACAAGTAGGAAGAAAAGAATGGACAAAAGATTGGGAATCAATGAAAGCTTTAGGAAGGAGAAGTACCAAGGAAGCAGAGGGGATCACAAGATCACGTTCTAGTTCTCCTTGAAGTCTGTATGTGAGAGCCACCATAATTGGAATGATGTTCCAGTATTTCATCTTTCTTCACCGTGAACACCAACAGTAGCTTCCATTAACTGGAGCATCTTGAGTGAATCATTCTTGCATACTGGAAGAAACCTTCATCCCACTTGTATATTTTCAATTTTTGTTTCAGTATTACTAAAAAAGTCTTTGTTAAGTAATACCTTTTCAAAATTGATTTAAAGGAGGTAAGTTATTCTTAGCTAAAAGTATGTCATCAGTTACTTCAAATCCTAAGAATACCTTCTCCATGTTGGTATCTGGCTGCAGATTTTCTCTTACTTGATCTAAGTGCTCTGCAGTCTGATCAGCTGCATCTTCATCCTTCCTTCCTCTTTGTTTTTCCACTCTAATGAGTAAAACAAGATTTGAAAATCAGCTACTTTTGTCAAGAAGAGTACTTTCAGATTAGGCCTTAGCTGATGGATCCTACAGGGCAGGAACATGAATACTCCTTGAGACTTCCTATGTTGCATCTTTAAATACCCTCTGCAGCAGCTGTAACCTTCACTGTTTAAGCAATCCACTCCCAGTAGCTGTATTGTAATTTTTAATGGCAACAAATCTAATGTAATGAAAGGAAAAAAATTAGCTCTAAGGGTGGTACATTGGGACAAAAGAAGAGCTGAGCAAGGACAGGTGTTTTATCCAGCATCTGGGAAAAACTAGAGAGCATCATGGTCTGGGTGAGGAGGCTTGGCTTTACATCAGGGAAAAAGACTTGGAGGTCTCTATATAGGCTCAAAATGTGACACTTTTCCCAAAGGATTTAATGAAAGTTTGTACTGAATTAATTCTAAAACATGCTTATATGAAGAAAGGTTATTGTCCAAGTAGATACTGCATTGATCCAACTTCATTAAGAATATGTGTGCAAGTGGATTCAATAGTTATTCAGGGAGCTGTGACAAGCCAAATACTCAGGATACCAAAATGTCTTCAAATGAAGTCATAGATTATGAGTATTTCATTTCTTCTACTTGTCTATCTATATTACAATAGACAGGAATGGTGTTAGGGAAGCATATATGCAAAGACCAGTTTCTGTTTCAAGATACAGTCTGGCAAGACAGCATACAAATTCATAGATCACTATCATTCAGTACAGAAACTCAGTATCATAATTTCTGTAGTACATATTTCCCAGGAACTAGAAAAGGGAGTACCTAGCTGTTCATGAAATGAGCAGAGACGGGTTTTCTAGAGGTAATATATTAGATGCATATGAAGGAGAAAAGGCATTGAACAGTTGAGACAAATGCTCAGAGGCATGAGAGACTGGAGTGTATTTAGGAAGTAGCAAGAAGTTTGTGAGGCAGGGTTGTAGGATGCAAAGGAAAGAATGAAGGATAATGAGACTAGAAAGAAAAGGACAAGCTCATGAAAGAACATTTATAGACTGGGAGGAAATTTGGATTTTATCCTGTAAGAAATAGAGTCCACTAAAGAAGCTTTATCAGGAAGATGAAGAGAGTCTTGAATCAGGACAAGTCTGGAGGCAAGGAGACCAGACAGGAAGCTATTGCAGAAGTACACATGAGAAATGATGGAAACCCAAACTAAGGTAGTAGTTGGGGAAAGAGGCACGGAATGAATGCTCAGGACTACTCATAGATATGCTCATTAGTCTTTCCAGGCCATGATATCAAACCTTTCATGTAGCCCCCTGTTATTTCATTTCCTCTTTGTAATAACACTTTTCACTATCAAACACACCTATGTTTTACTAATTTGTCTTGTTTGTTGTCTGCCCAGCTAGAATATAAGTAAACTCCATGAGGAGCAGAGATTTTTATCAAATTGGTTCACTGTTATATTGTCAGTACATGGCACATATAGGTATATCAGAGCACTCTCATTGCAATAAGGCAAGAAAAAGAAACAAGAGGAACCTGAAGTTGAAAGGAAGAAGTAAAACTGTCTTCATTTGCTGATAATCTACTTAGGAAACCCTACCATCTACAATTAAGCTATGGGGATAACTGAGCTTAGCAATGTGGAAAGATAAAAGGGCAATATAATCAATTGTATTTCTATTTTTTGGCAACAAGGAATTAGAGATTAAAAGTTAAAACAATACCATTTATAATAATATCAGAAATATGTAATACTTAGGGATAAATCTGACAAAGATGTACAAGATCCATACATTGAAAATTATAAAACATTGCTGAAAGAAAAATTTTTAAAAACTAAATAAATGGAGAAGTGTACTGTGTTTGTGGTTTGGAAAAGTAAATTTTATTGTCAGTTCTCCCCAGCAGTGGGTTTCTTGAAAATTACAAAACATTGCTGAGAGAAAATTTAAAAACCTACATAAAAGTTTGTTAAGATGTCAGTTATCCTCAGCAGTGGATTTCTTGTAGGCAGTATATAGTTGGGTCTTAGTTGATATTCAATCTGCGAACCTCTGCCTATTAACTTGGTGTTTAGATCTTCCTTCCTTTCTTCCTTTGTTCCTTCCTTCCTTCCTTCCTTTCTCTCTCTCTTTCTTTCACAGAAGTGGGGTTTGAATTCAGGGCCTCACCTTTGCTAGTCAGGTGCTCTACCACTTGAGCCATGCCCCCAACTTTATTTGCTTTAGTTGTTTTTTGAACAGGGTCTCACATGTAGACCCAGACTGGCCTATGTTCCTCCTATTTATGTTTCTCACATAGTTGTGGTGATAGGCTTACACTGCGACACCTAGCTTTTGTTGGTTGAGAGGGGGTCTCATGAACTTTTTGTCTGGGTTTGGCCTCAAATGATGATCCTCCTGGTCTCTGCCTCCTCTCAAGTAGCTAAGATTACAAGTGTGAGCCACCACACACAGCTGGTTTAGGTCATTTAATTTAGTTATTGATGTGGTTAGATTTGAGTGTATCATCTTATTATTTGTATCCCATTTTTCTCATCTGTTCTTTTTTTTTCTCTCCTTCTGTCTTTCAGATTTTTTATTAAAAAAATTTTTTTGGCAGTACTGGGGTTTGAGTTCATGCTTGCTAGACAGGCACTGTACTACTTGAGCCATGTCCCAACACCTTTTTTGTTTTTTAGTTATTTTTCAAATAGGGTCTTGTGTTTTGCCTGACTGGCTTCAGACCACAATCCTCCTGTGTAGCTGGGATCACAGGCACATGTCACCACACCTGGCTTATTGATTGGGATCTTTGTTTTTAATTTAAAGTACATAACATGATGCTTTAATGCATACACACACACATAGTGCAATGATTATTAAGATGGGATCTTTCTAAACTTTGGCCTGGGTTTATTGTGAACCATGATCCTCCCAAATTCCACCTCTCAAGTAACTGGGATTATAGGTATGATACACTGTGCCCAAACTACATTACTTTCTATGATTCCATTTTATGTTCTTTGCTGTCTTCTTAGCTAAAATTCTTTGTTTTGTTATACTGTACTTCACACACAAATTAAGAAACTCATACTAGATTATATCTGCTTCTTCCATCCAAGAAATTGTGCTTTTTTTTTTATAACTTACTTTGTGCTATTTTATATTTCACTTATATATAATATATATTATAATCCTTATTCTATCACCATTTTTTTGTTTAAGTAGTCAGTTGCCTTTCAAGGAGATTTCAACAATAAGAAAAACACCTTACATCTTTACCTATGTTACAGCCATTTCCTTGCTCTTCATTCCTTTGTGAAGATCCAGATTCACATCTGGTGTCATTTTCCTTCTGCCTGGAGGACATACTTAGGCATTTTTTCCTTGTAGCACTGATCTACTAGTGACAATTTCTTTCTTCTTTTGTATGACTGGAAAGTCTTTATTTTCCTTTCATTCCTGAAAGACATACTCACTGAGTATAGAATTCAAGGTTGACTGTCATCTCACTTGCATTGTTTCTGATGAAGAATTGCTGTCAGTTTTTGTTGTTTCTTGGTACATAATATATCTGGTTTTGCTATGGTTGTTTTTTAGAATTTTTCTTTTTATACTTGTTTTGAACAATTTGTCATGTTCCTTGGTTTCATTTTCTTTATGATCTCTGTGTTTGAGCTTCTGTTCTTTCCACTCCTTCCCCCCCCACCCCACCCCCCCACCATGGACACCAATTATGTGATCACTGGGCCACTTGAAGTTGCTACATAGTCAGTGAATCTTTATTTTCTTTAATTCATTTTTCCTCTCTCTATTTAATTGATGATAGTGTTTCCTGCCATGTCTTAAATGTTCTTATTTTTTTCTACAATGTTCAATTTGCCACTCGTCCTATCTAATATAATTTTTATCTTAGAAATTAAGGTTTTGTTTTGAAGTATTTTCATGTTTATACTTCACTTGTTGACTATAGTAATTGTTTGAATGTCCTTGTCTGTTAAGTCTAACATCTGTGTCACTTCTGGGTTGACTTCTGTAAGATGATATTTCTTCTCATTATTGATCATATTTTCCTGCTTCTTTGCATATCTGGTATTTTTTTTAACCAAATGCCATATTTTGTGAATTTTTTTGTGGAGTACTGGCTATTTTTGTATTCCTATAAATATTCTTGGGCTTTGTTCTAGGATGCAGTTAAGTTGCTTCTAAACAGTTTGCTCCTTTTAGGTCTGGTTTTTAAGATTTGTTAGATGAAACCCAGAACTATGTTTAGTCTATTGTGCATTATTTTTCATTACTGGGAAAAGAATGATCTGAGTGTTCTGGCCAATGCTCCTCAAATTATGAGGCTTTTTTAGTCTGACTGAGAGAAACAGACATAATTCATGGTCCTGGTCCTATTGCCTCTATTTTTTGGGTGTGTGTGATACTTTCCACATTGTACAGTTTTCTCATGTGCATTCATTGACCAGTACTTTGCTGACTATTCAAGGGGGGCCCTCTATATTTCTCTGGGTGTGTTTTATTTGTTTCAGTTTTCTTTCATTGGTTTTCTGGGAAGCTCTCTCCTTCTCAGTTCCTTGTCTTAGCTATCTTGAATTTCCTTAGAGACTGAATACACTGGAGTCCTGTGGCTGGATTCTCTGTATGGGAGACTAAGCTCTTTTAAGCTGTGAGATTTGTGGAGCCTACTTTTTAGGGGCAGCTGTTTGTTTCCTTTCTCTTGAGAATCACTGACTTTTGTTATTTGATAGTCTCTGTCATGAAAACTATTATTTTGTTCATTATTTTGGTAGGTCCAGGGAGGAAGGTAAATCTGGTCTCTGTTAATCTATCATAGCCAGTAGTGAAAGTATCTCTATGTTTAAAAAATCCAACACTACATTTGACCTTTCATTTGTAGAACATGTCTTAGGTATCCTACTATTTGCAAAGATCTAGAGTGCTGTTTCCAAGTGGAATTTTTCTTTGTAACCCCAGGTGACTGACACATGATTTTGCTATACTAGGTGGTTGGTAAATGGCAGGTAAATTGAATTGCAGTAGGACACAGAGGTAAAAATTTCAAGAAGGGATATTTTTCTGCCCTATGCAAGAAAGAAATGTCTGAGAGCTCAGTAACAGAAACTTTAAAAAGAAACAGTGATATTTCTATTATGAGAAGTGTATGGGAAGAGAGAGAATGCTCATTCAGAAGGAATCAGAATTTCTGTATGTCTAGAAAAAGCTTCAATTTGGTGCTTTTTAAAAAAAATCCCTCCATCTTATTCTTTGCAAAATGTTATATATTGCAAAAATAATTATTAAGGACTCTAGATTATTAATTATGAATGAGTCACTTAAGATCTATTACAAAAGAATGATATTCTTTTTAAAACTTTTCTACAGCTGCACTCCCTATTATCCACAGAACACTAGGTAACAAGGAAGTTTGGATACTATTATCACCAACTGACTGCTTGAGAAACAGACATACATGGGGTTAGGAGCTTTGCTTTAATTCACACATGATTACAGTACCAAGCCAAGAACATGGGTCGCTCAATACAGGACAGCATCCTTTCCCATTGGCTCTGCTACCTCCGGATACCATAGGAAGTTTTAAATGTCCAATTATTATTTTTTAGTGTGTATTTTAAAAGAATGCAGGAACAAAGCCAGTGGAAAGGATGCAGGACTCAGATAATGTGGCATATGTTTCCACCAGAGAAGGACAACTGCAATTGGACTTGTTCTGCAGCATAGGTTAAACAATAAGAAAATGGAGAAGGGATCTCCAAGGCCCTGCGATCTGAAGAATCTAGGCAAACCTTGAATTAAGCCAGAGAAGCAGTGGTTCAGGTGAGCCAGTTTTCAAAGTAAATAAAACACATCTAGTCACACAACCTCAGTTCAGGTAACAGGGTTTCTGGATAGAGGAAGTTTAGATAATCAGGGCTTTATAGCATTAACAAGCATGAGGAGCATTGGGACCAGGAGCAGCTGATTGAGAGATTCAAGCACAAAGGAGCTGGTAAGTATGACCACACTCTGTGTGACTCTGGATGATTGAATTTCCAAAATTCAGTCAGATAGTGTGGTAAACAGGATAGGAAATGTTGGTAATTAATCTATCTAGTCTGCATCATCAAATGACAAGATACTTTGTGATTTATGAATGAGAAGGAAGGCAGGGCCAAATAAAAGTTATGAAGGGTGAGACTAGAACATTCTGCTTGTGGAAGAGCAGGGGAAAGGGCAAGAAGGCCAAGAGGGAAAGGGGCTGAAAGGCTTTATTGGGTTATAAGAATTGGCCTTTACATTCCTTTGTACCCCACAGAACAATGGACACAAGAAGGAAAGCACAGGCCTAAACCAGTCTGGATTATTAAGTAGGAATATGCAATAAGCTCTGTGTACTAACACCACCACCACCACCACCCCCTCTTTCTCCTCCTCCTCCTGCTCCTCTTTACCTGTTACAGTTTGGATCTAGGTTGTCCCCCAAAGGTTTATGTGTTAAAGTCTTGGTCATCAGCATTATTTGGAGGGGGTAGATCCTTTAAAATGTTGGCCTAGTGAAAGAAAATTTGTGTACTGGGGACCTGCCCTTGAAGGGAATATTGAGACCCCAGCCCTTTCTTCTCTCCCTTTGCCTACTGTTATAAGGTAAGCTCTACCACACCCTCCCTGCCATAATGTTCTGCGTTGCCACAAACAACATGGATGGATACCTCTGATACCATAAGCCAGAAGAAATCTTTCCTCCTTATAAGTTGATTTTCTCACATATTTTGTTATAGTGATAGAAAGCTGACATCACACTACTCCCTCTTCTGTCTCCAATGTCCCAAGTCCCTCATGATCTGCTCCAGGGATTAAGACCGAGTAGCGTAGAGGTAGGACCCTGGTGATGGGGTGAAAAATGAGATGAAAGGAGAAAGTAGAGATGGTCTGCCCAAGAGGAAAAAGGGGTGCATCTTTTGGCCATCTAGAAAGGGGAGGATAACATGAAGGGACCAGGGCTCCATTTCTGACTTCTTTTATGACCTCTGTAATGTGGTTTTTCTCCCATGGGATGAAGGCAGTGAGAACATGAGATCATTTTTGTGTGAAAAATATTTCCCCTTTTATTGCCTTTCCATATTCTGGAAAAATCTAGAGAGAGCCTAGTTGAATGTCAATTTTCCTCTAACTCCTCTCTATCATTTCTCATCTCTCCTACCCTCTTTCCTTAACATAGAGTGAACAGGTCTCAGTCAGCTAGAATTCAATGACTACGGTTTGTTTTCATGGTATTAATTTCTATTGATTGAAAGTAATCTGATTTTAAATTTAAATTTATAGTAGCTATCATTTTCTTTAAAATGAAAACTTGGAAAAGAACTTATTGCATTGAAATTTAGGCTGCATGATTTGACCCAATTATCAAACAAAATTCATCATTGATCTAAATGTCAAGAAAATGACAGAATGGTATGGTAAAACTAACCCCTAGTCTAGGAATCAGGAATCTGCCATGGAATCTGAGTGGGATTTTGGGTCATAATGACTTCATTTTCATTTTTATTAATTAAGGAGAGTAATTAAGAGATGTTAACCAGAATTTAGCATGAGATGTTCAAAGTTTTCACATTTTAGTTACTCAAGTTCTAGTCAAAGGCAATGAGATATGATTTTTTTTGAGTCTGTGCCAATGTATACCAGAGCTCTGAATTATTTTATGAAGACCCTTATCTTTAAAGGTGCTATTGGATACCAACCACTGGACTAGATTAGAAACCTCCTGGTTCTAAAATGCTGTGCCAAGCATTCAGTCTGAAGCAAGTAAAGCAATGATCTGATAGAGAAGAATAATCATAGATTATCTCATTAAAGTATCATTTTCTTTACCTCTACCTCAGCTACCAAATAGGTAGCCTGGAATGAATCTACCTGAAATGGAGGTCAGATGCCAAACATCACCATTTCCCTTGTCACCTAGGTCCCTCTTTCTTAAGAAAGACCTCTTCATTAAAAGTTTTATCCACTTTTTTTGGAGGTTGAAGAAATTGAGGCCTTAACAAGATGAGATAGGCAAATGAAACAAACTGACTGGGTTTTGCTGGCCTACTTTGGCCTGTAAGCGAGTGCCTGTACTTCTCAGCTATGTGAAGCTTCTCCCATTTGGCCTACAGAGAGAGAAACCCCAGAAAACATAACTTCTCTGCATTCCAGGGAAAATAGGAGGGGTAAGGACACGATCTTGAAAGACTGACAGCCTGGGTTTAAATTGTAACTCCCCCAGGGAGCCTTGGTTTTATTTAAATTTTCACATTCATCTGACATAGTTATTCAGAGAAGCAGATTCAGTGCTGTTAAGATGGAACCTTTGTGTGACTTAAAAAAACACATTCCTTTTTCCCCAGACCAAATTACACACCTCTGGGCCCAGGAAGTACGAACAGACACCAGTCCTCAGGGGCATGTGGTATACTTGCCTGGATGCCTGGCAAGCCAAATGGGGAGAAGATTTTAGCACTATCTGCCCCTGCACTAGGTGCTTTGATGAAGGGCCCAACCTGACCCTGACAATCACCACCCCTTCACAGCCAGGGCATTTGTGTTTTAGAAGATTATCCTGGCTGTATGTAGTATAGAAAATGGAATGAGGCTGGATGCAGGGAGTTGTTAGAAGGTATGGCAGTAGGGACAGTGAGGATTGGACAGATTCCAGGGATGTTAAGGAGACCGAGTCAACAGGTCTGGAAGCTGCTATGAAGATTCAAGAGATGATGATGATATTAACAATATTGCTGAGTGAGGGCTTGCATGTGCCAGGAGCTAAGTTATTTATAGTTCTCTGAACCAGGAAAACTCACTGTATTTTATTCCTGCATGATTGCTGTGAGAATCAGAGCTAACATAAAGAACCCATAGTAGTTCCTTCATCAATGGTAAATACTAGTGTAATTATTATTAAGCAGACAATATTTGAAATTTGTATTGGCTAAGAAGTCCTAATTTATGTAGCATGGGCAGTGGTAGAGGGTTAGGCAGTACAATACGACATAAGATTGAATTCCTCTTATAACTTTTTTTTGGCCGTACTGGGGTTTGAACTCAGAGCTTCATGCTTGCTAGGCAGGCACTTTACCACTTGAGCCACTCTGCCAACCTTTTTATTGTGTTGGGCGTTTTCGAGATAGGGTCTGACGAACTGTTTGCCTGGGTTGACCTGGAACAGCTATCCTCCTGTGTAAGCCACTGGTGCCTTTCTGTTAGAATAGCCATCATCAGCAACACCACCAACAACGACAACTTTTTCCCTGCGAGGATGCGGGGAAAAAGGAACCCTCTTACACTGTTGGTGGGAATGTAAACTAGTACAACCACTCTGGAAAAAAACTTGGAGGCTACTTAAAAAGCTGGACATTGATCTACCATTTGATCCAGCAATACCACTCTTGGGGATATACCCAAAAGACTGTGACACAGGTTACTCCAGAGGCACCTGCACACCCATGTTTATTGCAGCACTATTCACAATAGCCAAGTTATGGAAACAGCCAAGATGCCCCACCACTGACGAATGGATTAAGAAAATGTGGTATTTATACACAATGGAATTTTATGCAGCCATGAAGAAGAACGAAATGTTATCATTCCTGTAACTCCTAAAGGCTACACACACTCAACCCCACTGCCATTCAATTGATTTGAGATAGTGATCTCAGTATCAGTGTTTTGATAGCTCCCCAGCTAGGCAGGGTTGAGAAGCACTGACTTAGAAGACTTTAGAATCTGACAAATCAAGGTGAAATCCTAACTTGCCCTTCACATTGTGGCTTCCCTTGTCTACACTTCAGACTCCTAATTGTAGAAAACTGAAATCCTGCCCCTTGAGGTTGTGTGGGGATTAAATGAGGTGTTTATGTACTCCGTGGCACCTCTGGGGACAACTCTGTTCATGCTTCACTTGGCATGGTGGCTGGCCCTAATGTGGGTTCAATAGATGTAACTGCCATGACTGAGAGGTCAGGAAGCAAAGGGATCTAACAGGGCATGGGCCAGCCCTGAAGCTTTATATGCATCATCTTTTTTAGTTCTTGTCTAAAGTGTTTGTCTCTTCCACAGTGCAAAACTCAGGCCCAGCAAGGAAATAATCCTCACAAGGGCACAAAGGCTAGGGAGAGTGGGGGAGCTGGGACTTGAGTCTTAGTCTGTATCTCTCTGCTTCCACAAGAGCAGTCAGGGTAGCTCAGAGCCTCTCAGACAAGAGCTCAGTGGTGCTTGCAGGCAAGGGAAGGAAGGGTGGGGCTAAGAGATGGACCAGAGGCCAGGAGCAGAGAGGAGAGGGTGAGAGTGCTACTGATACCAGGAGTGAACTGAGAATCACACATCTGGGATATGGCCAAGGTACCACATGAGGTGACATGCAACTGGTACAATGGCTAGAGGTAAACGTATTATATATGTATTTTTTTCATCCCTAGCTGCCTCCTGCACCTAAGATAAAGGCAGGAGCCCATCCTCTTCTGCAGGATCCGTCTGTTGGCTTGTCTACCCACATTCTCCCTTTCTGGGAATTGCTTCCCCATCCACATTTTATTGGGACAGCCATGTTCATACAATGTTATCTCTGGTCTTTGGGGATTCAGGAAGGCTATCCATTAGAGAAAAATAGTCCCGCTGGCCTGGGAGATTTTAACTTTCTGCTTTTCATGTGTGCTTGCTTTTATCAAAGAAGGGAATTTGCTACTGGCTAGATTCAACTGCATTTGGATATCACACTGGGGCCCAAGGATGTCCCAAACCACTGCCCAAGAATACCAATTTCTCATGAAGAAATCCACACTAGCAGCTTCCTGATAAGTAAAAAAATTACATAATTTCTTCTGCACCATTGCATTAGGCAGATTTTTTTTTCTTTTCCTGAGTGTACAGTAAATCCCAAGTGGTTTAAGCCGTAGAGTCTCTCCTTAAATACAATATGAAATTGCTACCAAATTTAAATAAAAAATAAATTTTGTGTTGTGCTAGGAGATTCTCCTGCCAAAAAGCTCTCACACAATTAACACACTAGCAGAATGTGTTGCTAATTTCATGCCACAGGAGTCTTTTCTGCTTCAGAATATAGAAACAAAATCAGGTCAGAGCTCCAATAATAACAAGATTTTGTTAAAATATACAGCCCTGAGTTGTAGATATGTTGTAGGCATGGGTGAAAAGTGGAATCACAGTAATGCATAAATAGCTGACTCCTGCAAATAGAATTGGAAGAACTTGTCTCCAGCTGAGAGAGAGGTGGGGGGGTGGGGATGAGAGAGAAGAGAGAAGAGAAGAGTTCAGACCAAGGCCAGAGCTGTTCTAGGGGAAAAGGCTTCGTTAACAGTGTCCATCCACATACTTTTACAAAGGAGGCTAAAGTCAGGCAAAGAAACTTGGGAAACAGACCCAATTAATCACAGATAGGATGCTGATTCCCCTAGCTTTCTCTAAGACTGCTCTTCTCTCTCCTCTTAGCCTCCTTACACAAGGCCTGATCTTTTCCATAACAAAAACAATGATAATGAAAATATTTTGGCAGCATTCAAGGCCTTTCACATCCTGACCCTGACCCCTGAATCAATTTTCTTTATTCTTAACCTGACCTTGGCATCCATTCTCCCTGGCGTTCAATATCAGTTACAAAATCTTGAACTCCGGAGACCTTTCCTCCTCCCCCCATCGCCAAGGCAGACCACACTGGTGAAGCCCCAGAGAGGAAGAGCGGCTTCTTGACAAAGAGAAATCATAAGGAGATAAACAGGCCCGACGACGACGTGTTCTGTAGGAGACTCATTTGCACCAAACGCCATTAACGCCATTATTTACGCAGACAGCGGTGGAGGCAGCCTTGGCTCCCTGCTTGCGTCGGGCGCTTTGGATAACACCATGCATCACCAGGCGGCACAGACGCTGCACTTAAATAGTGATATGTAAGGGAGAGCTTGTTACATTTCATCCATCACCCATGGGCTCGCCGAGTGCACAGACTGGAAAAATTGCGCACATTCTCCGTAGCTGCCTGCATTAATACTAGAAAGGGAGGGAACTGAAAAGAGAAAGTGCCAATTTCAGCACACATGTTAAAAAGAGAAGCAAAGAATAGAAGGGAAAGAAAACATCTCCCAGACAGAGGTGCTGAGGGGGCTGGGGGAGGTTTTTAAAGGAGAAGACTGCTTTTCAGCACGCTGGAGCATTGACTAGAAGAATAAGGAGCCACTGAGACAAGAGTTCGCGGTCAGCATACATTTCGGAGAAGAAGGTAGCTGGAAAGGGCTATTTTTCTGCAAATTAGTTTTCTCTCAAGGGTAACCATGGGGGAGGAGCGGAGGAAAATGAATTGGAGCTTTTTGAATAATCGCGTATTGTTCTGTTGGTTGCGGTGACCTATGAACTGATGCTCCCAGAAGCCTTTCCAGGCCCTCCTTTCACAGCATGGGAAGCCTTTCACAGCTGTTGATGGTGGGGACGCAGTGTGGCCCCGTGAAACAATGGTCCACAGAGTGTGGGCTCTACTTGGCCAGAAAGGCACGGTCTGCTGGCCATTTCAACCCATCGCAGGCAGGACAGGTGGCTGTGCAGGACAGTGGGAGAGGCAGGATCCAAACCCTGTGTTGGTGGCAATGAATTGACATAAGGGGCAAGGCAGAAAAACACAACAATGTAGCCGGAAATGGCAGACCAGCTTTCCCTGGAACTGAAAGAGCCAAGAGCACAGCAGCAGTGGAAACAGTCCAGTGCCAGTGGACTTCTTCTAGGATGTTTATAAGATCAAAATGAATCAGTTCATCTGAAAGTATTTGTGTCTCATTGTTTCCAAGTTCAGATTCAACTGGAATGCTCAGCCTCATGCTCTTCCTTCAGACATTTTATCATTCTGATTTTGGCACTTAAAAACACTGTATAATCTAAACCAGTGCTTCTGAAAGGACACCAAATACAGAGGAGCTAAATAAGTTCATGACTCTAAGGTGAAGCTAGAGGTAGCCATCCACTTGGGAGAGACTTCTTTGAAGTCTTGCTCTTGTTTACCTTTAAAATAATTCTGAAAAAGTGATACATTGTGTGGCAGTCTGAAATATTTAACATTACACATCACATTTTAATTTCTTTAGTTCCTCAATTCCCTAGCATAATTCTAATATGTAACACTATCCATATCAGAAAGTAAAAGGATAATCACCTATTTAATGCATACTTTGAGTTTGAGAAGAAACTACCCCAGACAGCCCAAGCTTAAAACTTGAATACAAAAAAATCTCTCTCATAAAATTAAGGAGAGTAATTATAATTAAGGAAAAATGGGAACTTCAGGAAGAAACAATCATTTTAATCCATGGCTCTAGATACATTAGGGCATACCTCTGTTTGCAAAGCATTATAGGGGAGACAGTTATTGTAGAGTATTGAAAAATAGACTTCTCCGGTCATAGTCACCCTTGTAATAAATTGCTGTGTCATATTCACCTTGGTGCTGTCAGAATGCAGGATAACACAAGCAGGTACATAAGCAGATGCTCAATTAATATTTGCTGAACTGCTGGGTGCCAGTGGCTCACTGTTATCCTAGCTACTTGAAAGTTGTTGATAGTGGTCTGTGTTCTTCCTCCACTTTAGATAGCCTGCATCATGGTGGGGAGTCTGGGAACAGAAGTCTCCTCCTCCAGGGGTGTGACAGCCATCCCTCCTAGGAAGCAAAGCAGCCCAGAGAGGATGTAGGAACTGCTGGGGAAGCTAAGTCCTGGGCTTGCCTCTCTTCTCTGCTGCTGACTAGTCGCACAATGTTAGGATCTACCTTCTCTGGCCCTTAATATCCCTCTTTGGCAGAAGGAAGCATTAAGTACCACCCCTTCAATGATTTAGCTAAAAAGTTATACAGTTCTGTTTCTGATTTATGTTAAGCAAATTTCATTTCTCCTCAGTCCCTGTGGGGTGATGCTAGTTGAAGGCAAACTCAGGGCAGACTGGGGAAAGAGATGAGCTTTTTTCTTGTCTCCAAGGTACCTCCTTGGCTGGAGGGGTGAAGAGGGCCCAGAGGGCTCCCCACCTAAGAGGCTGTCCATCCTGGTAATTTGGCCTTGTCTGGGAATAAAACTCTCAGAACTGTAGATACAATGTAAAGAGTGGTGAAAAATTATTGCCAATAATCTTACCAGGAATTCACCTAGATTTCACAAAGCAGATTCCAATTATTCAGGTTCCCATTCCCCTGATCCACCTCCAGCAACACTTTCTAATGTGTAGCTTACTCAGCATTGGTAATGAACCTCTGGCCCAAGTGAGTAAATTCAACTTAAGATGGTATTATGTCATATCAGGAGTTTTTGTTGCTATTAAGACTGAGTAGTAAAATGGCTCAGATTTTAGGTTAAATCAGCAGGCACAAGAAATGAAAAAAAGTAGATTATGGTTTTATGGTTTCACGTATTAAATGTCAAGGAGGAATGCACACTTAATTTGTTCGGTAGGGAGTAAAGTTGGTGATTCTTAATGAAAATATACTGTTTTCCACCACATTTGGGATTTCATTCCAAATTTGTAAAGATAAATAAATTAAACTATTTTTTAATTAGTTTTTTTGAGATGGAGGGAGCTTACTATATTGTCCAAGCTGGCCTTGAAATGCGATCTTCCTGCTTTAGCCTCCCCAGTAGCTAGGACTACAGGGATGTGCCATCGCCTCTGGCTGTTGTTAATTGTAAAGGAATTTTGCTTTCTTCAGAAATTCATTCTATGGTTCCAGCATCATAAAGAATTTAAAGACTATTTACTCCTCATCTCCCACAAAAATCCATATGCCACTTTATAAAACCAAATATAAGACATTTGAATCTTTTTCAACGTAAATAAAATATGGAGCACTTATATATTCTTAAGATCTATTTCCTGAAGTATGGAAATACATACTCATGTATTCCTTCGAAGACTGATGATTA